>NC_080574.1:55577500-58077500 GCF_029962835.1 Magnolia sinica
GCTATTGACGTGCCGGGTAGATATTGGTTGACTACTGGCCAGGCGGGTACTGAGGTCTCTTCCACTTGTATGGTTGCGTGTCCAGTGGGCTGCGATTACATGTAGAGTGTACTAAACCCCAGTGATGATCCCAGATATGTACAGTACTGATATATGGACTTATTGAGCAGGAGTTGTATACTCATCATTTTACTCATTCATTCATTTATTCACTATCCACTTGGGCTAGTGGTGCATAACTAATTGTTATGTGTACCTTTGTAACGGCTAGAATTTTAGTTGGGACACACGACTAATCTGAGATTAGGAGTTTACCACATTGAATCTAACTATTCAAATTTAGGTATGAGATTGGTTTGGATAGAAGTCCTTTGTGGTGGACCCCGTAGCCTACGATACTACGTACTATCATCCTGACTTCACACTCCAGCTTGATCATTTCATTCGCATCTCATATTGCATTACATCCTCAGTACATAGCATTTGGTTTTCTGTGCTTCTGTATTGCATAACCTAATTAAGGTTGACGGTATTCATGAACTTGGTGTATGATATTTGGCTTACTATGTCTCCGCATTACATAACTGTTTTACATTGTTTCCTCAGTATATGATATTAGCTTATTATGTTTTTGCATTGCATTACGTGGATAAGGCTGATGGTATTTATGAACTTGCCAGCATGTTTCCGCATTACTCTAATATTGTACGATTTATGGATAGCCAGAATTTTCGCTTACTCTAATATTTATATGCTTGGCACGTGCATCGCACACACTTACACCACCCTTTAAGCTTTCTATAAGCTTATGCACGATAGATGCATGTAGGTGGTGTTAGGTCGTAGCAGTGTTGAGCTTGGAGCATGCAGTTGTCTTCTGGAGCTTTGATTTTTTTATATATGTATTTCCCTTTCAGCACTGTATTCAACTGTTTACATTAGTGGACATGTGATGATGATGTTGCCTTTGTGATTTGGGTAAACTTGTGGTTATTCTTCTTATGAGACAAATGTATGTTAAAAATCCTCTTTGTAGGATCCCAGGATCAGAATCTGGCGTATGGGCGCTGGAAGCTGAGAATGGGGTACTACGGAGACTGTCGGTACCAGATTTGGTGACCAAAAATTTTGTAGGCTCGGTTTTCGAGTTTGGGACGTGACAAATAGTGTTCATAACTGACCATGTGCTTGGGAAGTACATCTGTGAGGTTGTCATGGTATTAGATGATTGTGTTAGGAATCGCGGAAGCATACAGAGTAGAATCAAGAAAAGTAACCACAATCGTACAAATAAACCCAACAAGAAGGCAATCCAAATTTTACATGGAAAAACCCTTTTGGGAACAAATCACAACACAAAGCAACAAGTAATGCACTATAAAAGAAATATTACAAGAGATAGTAAATCTTACCGATTTAAATAACCCTCGAATCTCATTTGAAAACCTTAGTTATGCACTTGAACCCTTTAAAACAACTTAAAAAGTCCTAATCCCATCTAATCCATGCCCTAATCTCGATTACACCCGTTATATATAGTACCCAATCGAAATAGGAAATAAATTGTGCACTTTTACAAAACTACACATGCTTTCGATGGCATCGACAGGCATCGAAGACTAGTCAATGACATCGAAGATCCTTTGATGCCATCGAGTAGTAACCTTCAAAACTGTCCAATAATCAAACAGGATTTTTTAAAAAAATTTTCTCGATGGGATCGAGCGGTCTGTCGATGACATCGACAGACCCTATTATAGACATATTTAAGACATTAGACAACACTCTTCATCATGTCTTCAATTTTAATTCTCCATTGTTCCTTTGCCGTCACTATCTTTATTTGTCTTCCATCATAACTTCATCATTGCTTCTTGTGCACACTATCCTCATTAAGCCCTCGCTAAGCCTAGAGAAGTTACACATAACTTGAACTTTTTTGTGGGAACCATATTCGTATGCATGTCAATTTGATTCACGCTTATATGTATCTTCTTAAGAGTCACACCTCCTTCCTTAAGCACCTATTTGATAAAATGATTATGTACATTAATATGTTTACTACGTGAGTGATAAAAAAATTCTTCACCAAATTAATCGTGCTTTCAATACCATAATTAATTTGCACGGCCTCTTGCTAAAGCCCCAACTAATTTATCATTCCTCTAAACTAAGTCGCTTCCTTAAATGCTTCCATCACTGCCATATACTCAACTTCAGTTATGGAAAAATTCACCACAGACTGAAGCTTCGACGTTCAACTGTTCGCTCCACCTGCTAATACAAATGAGTAACTAGAGGTCGATCTTCTATTATCCACATGCCCGCATAATCTGAATCCATATAACTTAATAACTTGTCCCCTGATATTTCAAATGTCAAAATGTAGTCCTACGTACCTCAAATATATCAAAGTAGCCATTTCACTGCCTCCCAGTGTTGCCTACTTGGGTTATACATCTTTTAACAAAACCCATCGCATATGAAATATCTGATCTCGTACAAACTATGACATACGTTAAGCTACCAACCATGCTAGAATAAGGCATATGAGACATAACGTGCTTTTCTTCATCTATTTCAGGACACTTTTTTGAAGAAAGCGTAAAATGAGCCACGTGGGGAACGTTGACCAACTTCCTTATTCATCCCATACTTCACCAATTCTTCTCAAGGTATTCTACATGAGATAACTAACCATAGCCTATTCATCTTTGTCACTGTGTATGTCGATACTGATAACCCTCTTTGTAGCCCCCAAAATTTTCATCTCAAATGTCCCTGTTAACTAAATCTTCAGTATGTCGATCTCAGAAATGCTATGACTGGAGATAAGCAAGTAATCAATATACAATACTAAGATAATGAACTTCCCATCACTTAACATCTTGTAATATATATAATGATCATACTCAGTCATAGTACACTTTTGAATCATCTGAAAGAATCAAATTTCTTGTATAATTGACTAAGCTACTATTTCAAGCTATACAACAACCTATTCAACCTGCAAACCGTATTCTCTGCCCCTTGTATTTCTAAACTTTTTGGTTCTTTCATGTAAATTTGCTCTTCTAATTTTTCATGCAGGAAATCAGTCTTCACATCCATCTATTTCAGCTCAAGATTGTATTGGGCAACCAACGTTAATATGAGTATGATAGATACGTACTTTACCACAAGTGCAAATATCTCATTGAAGTCAGCACCTTCTCTCTAAGAATATATCCCTTCGCTACTAGCCTTGCCTTGTACCTATCCTATTTCTTTTTAAAGATCCACTTGCACCTAATCGCTTTATATCCAAAGGGAAGCTCTACTAGCTCCCACGTCTCCTTCTTGTAGAGGAAGTCCATTTAAATATTCAAGTGCCTCTTAAAAAGTAAACAGATCTCTCTCATCTGTAATGAGGGCAAATGCAACATTCGAGACATCCATGTATCTTATCATTAACTTACGATCCATTTGAAGATTTCTTCTAACAGGTGGCTGCTTCACCTGTTCCTATACCTTTATCTGCGTCTCATTATCAGCTTGTGTCTCATCTCTGTCTATTTGAATGTCCACAACCAACCTTTTGTCCTTCTTGTGGTCATCCTTATGGAATAAGGATCCTTCATCAAATTGGACGCTACGACTAAGGAAGATTTTTCATGTGACCTAGTCATATAGCCTGTACCCCTTCATAACATTTCCTTAGTCGATAAAGATGTACTTTTAGCCCTTTCATCCAGCTTATCTCTTTTGATTGACGATATGTGAGAGTAATCATCACAACCAAATACTCACAACCCTGAGTAGTATACCTACTGACCATTCCACATCCTCTGGAAGTTTACAATAAATAGTCATAAAAGGGGATTGATTCACCAAGTAACAAGTCGTGTTAATAGTCATAGTCTACATTACCCAACCCAACATTACTCATCATGCATCGAGCTCTCTCTAAGAGAGTTTGACTCATCCTCTTAGCCACACTATTTTTTTATGGTATATGGTGCACTGTGTTGAGTCCCACAATGCCTTCATCCTTACAAAACTGATTGAATTTTCTAGAAGTGAATTTTTCATCGTTATCTATCCTCAACACTTTCACCTTTCACCTTGACTATTTTTCTATTATTTCCTTTTAGTGTTTAAAGTTGGTGAAAACCTTATATTTACTTTTCATAAAATAAATACCACTTTTCTGGAGTAGTCGTCAATGAACCTAAAAAACCATGACAACCCTCCACTAGAAACTATAGGTGGCAGCCCCCATACATCATAATGCACATAATCTAGAAGCCTTACATACTTGTTTTTGAGATTTAAAAGACAATATTGACTATTTACCATATATAAAATGCTTGCATATACTAAAATCCTCAGTGTTGGCCTCTTTAAAGTAACTCTCTAATTTTTCCTTGACTTAGGATTTTGACAATCCTTCTTCACATGTCATGTCATGTCACAATTCCAGCACTTCAGCTGCCTTTGCCCTTGCCCTTAGATTTATATCTCGATTGCAAATATCTACTATTTTGCTCAGAATTCCTTTCCCTTGTAACCAATGCATTTTTAGAAGCACATATGTCACCGCTTTTCTTTCTCATCGCCTTCGACTGAAGTGTTGAGATAATGGTTTCAACATTAATGATTGTCTTACCGATACACAAAAAGTTTTTAAATGACTCATATGATTCTGAAAGAGAATTCGACAGAATACACGCCTAATCTTCATCTTTCATCATCTCTTCCACATCCAGCAATTTACAAATGAGCCTATTGAAGTTATTGATGTGCGCCTCAATATCAGCCCTTTTCGTCATCTTCAAATTGAACAACCGCAGCTTTAGATACAAGCGATTCTTAAGAGAATTCTTCGCATAAATGTTCTCTAGTTTCGCCCATGTATCTGCTGTAGCTTTCTCTTAACATTATAAAGGACCTCATCCGTTAGACATAACTGTATTGAGATATTGGCCTGCTTATCTAACTTGTTCCATTCTTCTTCTTTCATAGTTTTTGGTCACTTTCTAAGGAATGCATCTTCCAATCCTTGCTGAAGTAAGATGTCATTCGTCTTCACTTTCCATAGTTCAAAATAGTTTTTATCGAAATACTTCTCTACATCAAACTTCATGTTAGATGCCACTGATACCTCACTTTCATATTCTATATGCTTTCCAATGTTATCTCTGATACCACTTGTTGGGAATCGGGGAGGCACACAACTGAATCAAACTAAGTAATCAAAATCACAATAAAAAACCCAACAAGAAGGCAATCTAATTTTATGTGGAAAAGCCCTTTTGGGAAAAAAATCACAGCACAAACCGACAAGTAATGTACTATAAAAGCAATATTATAAGAGATAGTAAATCTTACCGATTCGAACAACCCTCGAATGTCCTTTTAAAACCCTACTTGTGCCCTTAAAATCTTTAAAACAACTTAAAAAGCCATAATCCCCTTTGATCGTTGCTTTAATCTCGATTACACCTGGTATATATACTACCTAATCAGAATAGAAAACAAATTGCGCACTTATGCAAAACTGCACATGCCTTCGATGGGTCCTTTCATGGCATCAACAAACATCGAAGACCAACCAATGAGATCGACGATCCTTCGATGCCATCGAGTAACAACCTCCAAAACTGTCCAGCAATCAACTAGGATTTTTTTAGATTTTCTTGATGGCATCGTATACCTTGTTATAGATAGATTTAAGACATTAGACAATATACTACACTAATAGTGTTGGCCTTGTCGTAGTCTATTTGGGTTGGATACTCAAATCAATACATAAGTGTATATAATATTGTTATGGGCATATTGAATAGGGAATCACAATTAAGGAATAATCTTAGGTCCAATTATAGAAGCATACACTTTCATGCACCTTGTTCACATGTCCTTTATCTAAGGGCTAGACATGGAGACTTAGTTATTTTTTAAAAAAGCTTTTACACATGATGTGATTATCAAGACGTGGGATGGAATATACTTGTGATTGGGTCACTTGAAGGGGAAATTTGTAGTCTCATGTGAGCCTAATAAAGAAATAAAAAAGTAGGTTTCTTGTGTAGACTATTATTAGGAAAGATCACTTGGATTGTATGCCTTAGTTATGAGCTCGTGTAGTCTTTTTTATCTAAAAAAAACTTCATTAAAATGGTTCTTACAAAAGAACATGTGTTTTTATAAGTCTTAAGTAAATCAATTTTCTTTTGGTTGTGGAAAATTTCTTAATCAATGGTGGATATTTAAGATCATTAAGTGGAGTCCACGCTTGGGGCTAGGCCCACATGACAATCAAGTAATGATGAACTGGAAGGACATGTGGATCGATGAAGTGACAAAGGGCATAGTTCAGGTGCGAAGACCTTTTATGTGCAAGTAGTTGGTGATGATCCACATGAATAAGAAATGTAAGGCTCATGGCCATGAGAACTTTGTAGATATGCGCACGGGATCCCATGCTCAAACAAAGTGGACATTCCTTTGTTTTCTCTTTTCTCTCTCTCTCTCTCTCTCTCTCTCTCTCTCTCTCCTAGGGTTTAAGAGCGTGAAAAGGTTCATCACCCAAGGGTCTGGACAACTAGGGCATTGGGAAAGAGAGGAGTTAAATGGTAGGGTTCTTTGGAGTCATAGCTTAACAATAATCCTTCTTCCTTCTCTCCTCCCAAAGAGACATGCTCCATTCTTCTTCTTTTTGCATCAAATATGAAAACTTTTATGTTCATGGAACATGACATCTTGTTTGAATTTATTTGCAATCGATCCTATATGCACTAAGTGTATCGCATGTAGAGTAAAATCCAATAGGCCTTTGCTGCCAAACTTATAATCTTTATTGGTAGCTACATGCCATTGCTCCCTATTTAGGTGTAAAAAATCAAAACTTTAAGAGTAATAAGAGCCCATTGCATCCATGTAAAAAGAGTTAGGGTGTGGGTTAATGACACTGGCAATGAGGTAAGTTTTCTAAAAGAGAACTTAGCATGTTGCACCCTTGCGAATAGACGAAGAGCATGAGCTCTTCGACACAAGGTGACCAAATTTGACCAATCCTCCAAGGGCGCGAGAATTAGTGCATGCCAGTTGTCACCTCATGTGGACTCCATTTGGGTCTGAACTTGATAGCGTGTTTATAAATATCCCCTTAGGGGCCCATTTTCAGACACAGATCTTCATATTCTCAAAATCCTCCTTGAGGACACTTTGAGAATCCCTCGAGAGCACCAAACCCTTGTAGGTAGAATTGGTTCTCATGCCCTTCTATTTTTCATACCTGTGCCAAGGGAAATCCATTCCTTAACACAAATAATGTATTTCCACTTCCACTTATGCTAAGGGGAAGCTTGCCTTAGTGCGAGTAGTACGTTTCCTTCAAAACTTGCGCCCAATGAGAATCCATCTCAATGTTACACACTGGACTTAGAGAGATCAATGCCTTAGGGAATATTCCAACAAGTTCTCCCTGATAGCATAGGGAATTCTGGAGATTATGGATAATTCTCCCTTGAAGTTTTTGTATTGATCTAGCCTCAAAAGAGTTTATTTATAAAGATATACAACCTATGAATCTCGCCATACATGGAAGAAAATTAAATGATAATATTACAATATCACTATACATGGAAACTAGCTATCAGTCTTATGAGGAGTTAGACCTATTGACTAAGTCTAGAATCCAACTAACAATCTTTCCATTCTTCATTTTCCAATCATTTATTTCTTTTAGTTGATACTTCCAAGATATAATTAGTTCCATCAACAATACCACATAATCATCCCCCTTAAAGAAAATTCTCAAAATGAATGGACCGAAGTCCATAGTTGGTGCCATTAATTTTGCAACGAAAAGATACATCATGATCCATGATGTTAGGAAATATACGAGCAATCAAATTTTCTAATAAGAGAAAAGACGAATGCTTGATGTACCCAGGCCAAAAAGTATCTTAAGATGATCTGATGTGCCAGATGTAAGGGACCATAGTGCTAACTTGATCAATCAATTCAATCAGTTATAGGATTCAAAATCTTAATAAAGATGGACGATCTATGATAATGGTAGATCTCTGGATTGAGAGTGTTGTGAACGAAGATGGTAATGTGGTTGAAGATGCTAGATGCAACGGGGGTAGAGGCTACAATGGATGATTCTAGATTTACTGATGATTCCAGAGTAGAAATGGTAGTTGGCTATGATAGGGGTGGATGATTCTAAATATGTGGGGTTTTACTTTGGATTTCGAGCATTCAAAAATAGGTTTGTCTGGTGATGGATTTTAAAAGTAGAAACAGTTGCGTAGGCTGTGAGTAGATAAGTTGTAGATGACAGTAGCCCAAGATGCGGCTAGAGATTGGGTTTTCATGCAGGTGTGAGTCTGAATGCGGCCTGAGATAGGGCGTCGGTAGTTGGTACGAGGGCTTGCAAGGGTTTGTAGCTTCCACGATGATGGTAATAATCGTAGACCGAGGCAAGTTTATCTCTGCCTCATGTGACAGAGGTGGTGCAGTAGGGGTGCGCAGTCGGGTGGCACAACAGTGGTGTGTGATCAAAGTGCGTGATCGGGGTTTGGATTGATGGCAGGAGAATGCAATTGTGGTGTGAAAGGTAGGTGGTTGTTGGGGCAATGACGACTATGTGCTGAGGAAGATGGGTTTGAGGCAACAATGGATTGTGTAGGATCTAGGTGATGCAATCTAGGTTTGGATCAGTGAAGAAGATAATGAATGCAACAATGGCTGGAGATGGTTTTCTAGACATGATGGTGGCAGTGAATACAATGACAAAAATGGCTGCCAGATTGCATTGAAGATTGCTGGATCGGGTCAGATTGTTGGACAAAGCAACAACCAAAAATGGAGTGTTGAGTCAGATTGACAAGGACCATGACTTTTGGAGGCCAACTGATCAACCTGCTTTGATACTAGATTTTGAAGAATTATCCCTTGAGGTTTCTATATTGATCTAGCCCCAAAAGGATTTATTTATAAAGATATACAACCTATGAATCTGTTATACATAGAAGAAAAGTAAATGACAATATTACAATCTCACTATACATGGAAACTAGCTATCACTCCCAAGTGCTGGTCGCTCCTAGTGGACATTCACTAGGGCACTGACACTTCATAAACTCTTCTCCATATGGACCTTCCCCCTATTCCCTCTTTGAATTGGACTCGAGTTTCCTCAACAACTCAATGACAACAAACCCAAATGGTGGTTGCACCCTTGCACATGAAGGAGTGCCCCTTATAGCAAGGGCCACATCTCACACCCTGACACTCAAAACTTTGTATTCTTATAACTTAACCTACGTTACTACTATGAGGCTAAGTCTAGGTCAGCCCTAATATTGAAATATTAAGAGTCACGCTCTTCTATAATTAGGCCAAACAACACATTTTATATGAGGCAGTCTTACTATTCAAAACACTCGTGCCCTTATGGCTTCAAAGGCCACTTCCCTTTTAAGTTAACTAGAGCTTAATGGGAGAGCTTTATGAAGGATCCACTTCTTAAGATCTACAAAGTCTTCAATAAGGACATTAGCCCTAATAAACTTCCTTAAGTTTATCACGCATCTAGTCCTTGCGCCCATCTAGGTTCCCGCCTACTCATGCAACTCCTTAATGAGTGCCTTAGCCATTGTCCGGTACTCTTTCTCACTCATTTAGCATTCATGATGCTTTAAGTTTGAGGAGGGGAAGGTTGATGTAGGCAGGGTGATCACAAATGTGCTAAGATGGACTTGGGAAGCCACAAGTCAAATGAATGGTGTGCCCTTGGGGTCTTTCTTGGAAAAAGTAGGATTTCAAGCTCTTAGTAACTTCTCAAAGGAAGAGAATCTTAGGAAAGTGACCCTCACAGGGTGGGTCAAGTTGAATACAGATGGATCCTCTAAAATGAACCCAGGAATAGGCAGAGGTGGAGTATGTAAAGACCACAAAAGTAAATTTATTTTCGCTTTTCATTGCCATTATAGGAGAGCCTCAAATAATGTCATGAAGGCAAAGGCTATATTGGATGGTCTGCAAATCCGTAAGCAGTTCAACCTTGATAATATTTGTGTGGAATCCGACTAGTTGGTGATAACATAAGTGATTAATAATTTATCTAATCAAATATCCTAGCATATTTGGTATACTATGGGATTAATTAAAGAAGGATCGCCTAGCCTCTCTATATCTTTCTCTCATGTTTATCGAGAGAAAAACTCTATTGTAGATAGCCTTGCTTGGATAGGAAGTAATAGCCTTGATGATAAATTTACACTAGAAGAGATGATCTCCCTCGTGAATCCAAAGGTTGGTTCACTTGGGGTGCCTCGGGGCTGAGAAACATTAGAGAGAGATAAAAAGTTACATATAAGGAGGGTTTGTCAGCCCTTGGGAGGGGCATGTTATCCCTTTGAATGTAGTCGATGTCTGGAGAAAAAGTAAAGGTGTTGTTAAAAGCTTTAATGTGGAGGATGCTGCAGAGGTAGAATTCAAAGTGGAGAAATGATGTCCTCGCCCGCCTATTTGTGGAGTGATGGTGGTTCTGATGTCATGCTTCGATTATGTATTGGTGTAGCTGGGGCCTCTGAGGAGCATTTGATTGTTAGATGGTTGGATCTAGTGCCATGTTGGTTGCGTTGGCCCTGTTATGCTCAAGATCTATTGTCTTGTTCTGCACCTATGGGTTCTGGGCTATGCTTGTTGGACCTACCTAATTTTCTGAAATTGCCAAAATTTGCCAATTAGTTGAATGTTCGTGATGCCAAAGGATTCAAAGTTGTGTGTTTGAAGAACTGCTCCTATGTCACCTATGCACATGTTAGCGGGATTCGATGCATGATATGGGCCAATGGTATGATTGATATACAAGAATTTTCTTGGGGAGGGGAGGAGCTTTACATTTGTCTTGAAAACTCTGAACTTATGTTGGTGAATGGATTTGTGTGCAAAGACCCAAAGGAAGTTCTAGCTAATGATTTCTTCTTCATGGGATTGGACAAACCAGGCAACACAAATAACAAGGTTAGGTCCAATGTGACCCAAGTGAATTAGCCCAGATACTAAGACTCAACACCCTTGGTGTCTCCCTAGTTCGGATAGATTATGCACCCTATGGTCTCAATCCACCCCACACACACCCGTGGGCCACAGAGATCCTAATAGTATTGAAGGCACCCTCTACGTCGGATTCATCACTTCCAACACTAACAATTGCCTCATAACAAAGATCCTTCATAAAGGTGATGTGTTTGTCTTCTCAATAGGCCTCATTCATTTCCAATTCAACATCGGCGACACCAATGCTATAGCCATTGTAGCACTGAGCATTCAAAACCCTGGAACCATCACCATTGCAAATGCTGTGTTTGGATCAAATCTGCCCATCTCAGATGATGTTCTTGCCAAGGCATTCCAAGTTGACAAGAAAATAGTTGATTATCTCCAATCGCAGTTTGCAACGAAAAACTAGAGCATGCCCCCTTACAGTAAAAAAATGTTTTAGAGGTTGTTAGGGGTTCATTTTGTGTAGGTGTTTGGTTTACTTGTTGGGATCTTCTATGAAAGGTGATGAAGTGAGTTTGAGTAACTTGAGAAGAGGCCTATGCTAAGGTTCATGAATGCAAGCTAAAGTTTTGGTGTATATTTTATATTGCATTGTTTTCAGATATTGAGTCGTATAATATCAAGGTGTTTTGTTGTTGCTATATATATCTTGTATTTAGCTAATTCCTTAACTAGGCAATCTATTTTTTTTTCTTTTTATGTGGATTATAAGATAAGTGAGGTCTCTTTTCATTTTCCACATTAACAAAGTTACAGGTGGTGTACTCCCACCTTTCTATTAAAATAAAATAATATTGCGTACCATCTGTATCTGCAAGAAACCTGGCTTACTTGTCTTCGCTATATTGTGATGCATGTTTCATGAAAGACACGGCTTAACACTCTCTATCTTATGATTTGAATGCAATACCATACATGGTTCCCCACCCCCCTAGTCCATCTTGTATTGATTGTACCATGGACTCTATGAGAGAGAAAGAGAGGGTTGTACAATGCCTAAAGAACTCTTTATACCTCATTTTGCAAGGGTGCATGTGGCCCTCCTCATCCAGTGATGAGGCACGAAGCCCAAATCAACTGTTGACTAGTCTCAAGGGCTATGCTCACCCTTACATTACATTCATCATGCATCAGATGCATCTACATTACATTCATCTTTATCTACATTACTTGACAACTTTTTTTCAATAAACTCCTTTCTCATTACTATTGTCTTAGAATCAATGGTTACTTTATTTAGTACAATTAAAATTTTATTGTATATTATGGCCTAGAACATAATAAGAACCTAAGATAATAATAAAATCTTTCTAACTATATGCTCTTGTCTCTCTTATGTGGACGTGGTAATGTATTGTGAATGTCTTATGATTGAATGTTTATGTAATATTGATACCTCATTGCAAATTGACCTAATGAATGACTCGACTTTTATATAAGCAATGTTGTGGAATGGTCGGTGTCTTAGTCCACAGAATGGTTGTTCTTGTAGTTGATTGTATCTCTTCTTGACAAACAAGCACAACCCACTTGGCTCGATAGTATGAAATATTCAATGGATATGAAGACCATATCTTCTTCTTGTCAATCATCTCCTAATGAAAACATGCTTGCAAAATAAGCAAAGGAGACATTCTTCTGCACCCATGCCCATTTCTTCTTCATCCAACATCCTTGCTACAATGTTTTCCCTATCAGTACTCACTTTCAATCACAAACAATGTGGCCTTTCTTCTCTCATGTCTATTAGCTTTTTTCTAGTTGTTGCTTATTTAGTGGAACCTTTGAAAATTGAAATGCTTATCCATCACTTCCTCTTCATAGATGCACCTTTTTTGTGTTTTCTTTAACACTCTTAGTTGCACCTCTTCCCCTTTCCACCTCTAATCGAATGGCTTCTTCAAGCTTTTTCTACAAGTCCTTAGTTGTTTTTATTCTTAGTTTTCATGATTTAGATGCCATTTTCAAACTCTCAGTGGAGAAGATTGTCTGGATGATTGGTCCATTTCAACAATTCTATAGAAATAATATAGCTCAAAATCATTTACATGTGAAAATAAGGTAAAGAGGTCTCTCATTCTCCTTTAGACTACATGTATCTTGTACATGTTGTACCAAGTCCTGAATCAAAACTCATGATGGTAAATAAAAATTTCCCCACTAGCATTTAGTTAGAAGCTTCCCAGTAAAAAATGACACCATCTAAGATATGATTTTTACTCCTATGACTATCTTTAACAAATCTCGTCTGTGAATGGAAGGATTTATGCGTTAGTAATTCTCAATTATGTCATATTTTCCTAGCCATTGGCCTCTCTTCCTTCACCCACCTAACAAAAAGTTTAATATCCTACCTGAGGACACTTGCCTAGACAAACTTCTCCATTCATCAAGACTCAAGTGAGAAGGGTCACCAAGATGATTGAGGGATTGCCACTAGATGATCAAGGGGATGCCATGTGCTAGCTTGGACAACCATTGGACAAACTCTACATCTAAGGTACCAAGAAGAAAGATGGATTGATTTAACCATTTAACGAGTATAGGATAATATTACATCCCTTGCATCTCACATTGTCCACTTTGTACTTTTGACTCTGCATTGTACTCCAACTCTTCTTTATGAGAAAGCAACATAAAGCATATCAAAATCCTAACCAAACTCCATTAAAGAAGCCTACTTGAGCTCTTCTTGCACATCATCATCATAACCTTATCCCTAATCAGATGGCTTTATGAATCCCATTTTACCAAAAACAAGATTCCGAACAAGACATGGTAGAATCGGGAAATTTTGACGATCAACTACCTATTGTGTTTGATGTCTTAAACCTAGTCAGATACAAGGTCTGTTGAGGCCATCAACAGACTGTTCGATGTCACCTTCAATGACATCGAGCAATGCTTGACCCCATCGAGATTTTTCAGATTTTCTCCAATTGGTCACTGGACTATCAGGGCATTTTTCCGATGCCATCAAAGGGTGTTCGATGACATCGAAGGTAAGGTTCGATGCCATCAAACATATCTCGATACAATTGAGAATTTTTGAAAAATCATGTTTTCTCTTTGAACAGTTGAGGTATTATTTCGATGCCATTGAAGGATTAATCTTGATGACATTGAAGATTGTTCGATGCAATCGACAGTTTCCGCACAATTTTACGCAGAGTTGCAATTTTATGGGATTTGTTTCTAATTTTGCTTGGGATCCTTCTATAGGCTATATATATGGGTGTAAGCTGGATTGGGAGGTAGTAATAGGGTTTCTAAATTCATCCAAGGATTTAAAAGGGTATAACAAGGGTGAGATTCGAGGTTGTTTGAATCAAGTAAGCTATTTCTCTTTGTAATTTCTGCTTTCATAGTGATCATCTGTTGCTTTGTGCTGTGGTTTTTTCCCATAAGGCTTGTTCCATGTTAAATTATTGTGTTATTTTTGTGTTTTCTTGGTGCGATTGGATTACTCTTCTAAATTCATCTTTGTGTGTTTCTGCGGTCCCCTAACAAGTGGTATTAAAGCTAACATTGGGGCGCAGGCTTGAATCTGTAAGGAGAAGTATTAATGAAAGGAAATTTGAAGTATAACATTGAGAAGTAATTAGGCAAAAATATCTTTGAGTTATGAAAGATTAAGATGATTAGTTTATTAACTCAGCAAGGGCTAGATGAGGCTCTTGAGGAGCTACATGCAACTATGGATGATGATGATTGGAAAACTCTGGATAAGAAGGCAAAATTCTTAATCTGACTGTATTTAATGAATGAGGTTCTCTACAACGTCATGAGGGAGAAAACCACGGTGGAGTTGTGGGTGAAATTAGAGGACATTTATACAAAGAAGTCCTTGAAAAATCACTTACACTTGGAGTTGCAGTTGTTCAACTTCAGGATGGCAGAGGGCGGAGATGTGGAGGCTCACATCAGTAACTTTAACAAATTAATTTGTAAGTTGCTGACATGGAGGAAGTGGTCAAAGATGAAGATCAATCATGTATTTTACTGAAATCACTTTCGGCATCATATGAGTCTTTCAGGGACTCCTTGTGCGCCAGTAACTCATCCCTGAGTGTAGACACTGTTATTTTAGCCCTTTAGGGAAAGGCCATGAGAAAGAAAAACTATAACATGATGGAATCTACTGATGCACTGCTTACAAGGGACATGAATAATGTGCGAGATACAGAATCTTCTCGGTTTAGATCTAAATCCAAGGGCAAGGGTAAAGGTAAGTTAAAGCACTGGAATTGTAGGATGGTTAGGCACATGAAGAAGGATTGTACAAATCTTAAATTAAAGAAAGAGAATTCTGAGGCTTCTTATAGGGAGATAGACACTGCCACGTCCAATAAAGAGACAAACAAAGGTAATGTGTTGTCAATGTCTATGATAGTACACTTATACGATGATTGCAAAGATGAATGGATCCTTGACACAGGAGCTTCGTATCACATGACTCCTCATTGAAGTGGTTCGCTAGTTATAGGGAGTGTGATGGTGGACATGTGTTTATGGGCAATGATAATGCTTGTAATGTTGTGGCTGTTGGTATGGTGCGCATCATAATTTTGATGGGATGGAGTGTACCTTGACCTGACCTCGTTCCTGACATGAAGAAGAGCTTGGTTTCTCTCGATGCACTCAAGGCAATAGGGTGAAAGTTCAACAGTGTTAATGATGTCCTTAAAGTATCAAAGGGGGCACTTGTGGTTATGAGAGCGTAGAGGCATGATAACCTTTACAGGTTGATCGGAAGCACTTCAATAGGTGGAGCGGCGGTGGTTGTTACGGACTCCACGTCTGTACGTATGTGGCGTGCTCATCTAGGCCACATGAGTGAGCGAGGCATAAAGGTACTCTTCGATCATTGTTTAATTCCAATTTTTAAGAATTCTGATTTAAATATATGTGAGCATTGTATATATAATAAACAATCTAGGCTATCCTTTAAAATTGGTAAATATGTATGTAAGGGAGTGCTTGATTATGTGCACTCTAACATACAGGGGCCATCACCCATGGTTTCCATTGGAGGGTCGTTATGGTTTGTCATATTCATTGACGACTACTCTCGAAAAGTTTGAGTTTATTTCATGAAACATAAACCTAAGGTTTTCACCAAATTCAAACAATGAAAGGCCGTGGTGAAAAAATAGTCAGGGCGAAAAGTAAAAGTTTTAATGACTGATAATGGTGGTGAATTTACTTTCACTGAGTTTAATGAATATTGCAAAGATGAAAAGATCATACGGCACAACACAGTACGCCACACGTTCGAACAAAACGGTGTGGCCGAGTGGATGAATCAGACATTCTTGGAGAGGGCCTGAAGCATGTTAATTAATATTGCGTTGGGCAAGGACCTATGGACTGAGGCCATTAATATGGCTTGTTATTTGGTTAACTGGTTCCCTACTACGACAATTGATTGTAAGATCCCAAAGGAAGTATGGAGTGGTCATACGATTGACTACTTAGATTTACTTATATTTGGTTGTGAGGCTTACTCTCATGTACTATCGGTTGAGAGAGACAAGCTTAACTAAAGAGCTAAAAAGTATACCTTTGTTGGCTATAGTGTTGGTGTGAAGGGCTATAAGTTATATGATAAAGTCACACGCAAGGTCATCATTAGTCGCGACATCAGATTCAATAAAGGCTCCCTATTCCGGAAGAATGATAAAGAGGAGTAAAAGGAGACATAAGGTTGGTCGTAGATGTTCAAATTGACACGATGATATTTAGGTAAGGATAAATACATAGAAAAAGGTATAAGAACAGGTGACAGGAGAATTTCATCACGAGATCACAGGTTACCAGCAAGATACATGGACGACTCAAATATCACATATGCCCTCATTATGGATGAGAGGGACCCGTCTATTATTCAGGAAGCTCTTGCTAAGCCAGATGCATAAAATTGGAAGGTGACAATGGAGATGAGATGAACTCCTTGTACAAGAACAACACGTGGGAGTTGGTGGAGCTTCCAGTGGCCCAAAAAGTGATCGGATGAAAGTGGTTATTCAAAAGGATACATGATAGATACAAAACAAGGCTGGTAGTGAAGGTTACACTCAGAGAGAAGGAATTGACTTCACATAAATATTCGTGCTGGTGGTTAAGCAGATGTCTATCAGATTCGCGTTGGCATTGGTTGCCCAATACAATCTTGAGCTGAAATAAATGGATGTGAAGACCGCATTCCTGCACGGGGAGTTGGAAGAGCAGATTTACATGAAGCAGCCAGAGGGCTATCAAGTTAAAAGGGCATAACAAGGTTTGTAGATTAATGAAATCATTGTTCGGCCTAAAACAGTCACTTAGTTAGTAGTATAAAATTTTGACTCTTCCATGTTGAGTTAGAAATTTACTAACAGTGAATACGATCAATGTGCTTATTACAAGACACTAAATAATGAAAATTTTGTCATCTTAGTATTGTATGTTGATGATATATTGATCGCTAATCATGATATGTCTAAAAGACGTACTTAAGACTCAATTATTAGGGACATTTGAGATGAAAGATCTAGGGGGCTACAAAGAGGGCTCTCGACATAGATATTCATAGAGACGGGAAGAGGAGATGGCTTTGGTTATCACAGGCATAATACCTTGAAAAGTGTTGATTAAGTATAGGATGAATAAGGCTAAGTTGGTCAGTGTTCCCCACGTGGCTCACTTTAAGCATTTCTTAGAGCAATATCCTAATCTAATGAGGAAAAGTAGGATGTCTCGTGTGCCTTATTCAAACACTGTGAATAGTTTAATGTATGCCATGGTCTGTATTAGACTGGATATTTCATAGATAGTTGGTATAGTGAGTAAATACATATCAAACCTGGAAAATAACATTGGAAAACGGTAAAATGACTGCTTCTATACATTCGCGGTACAAAAGATATTGTCTTAGCTTTTGAGAAGACAAGAGCAAAGTTGGTTGGGTATATGGATTTAGATTAAGGAAGCAGTTTTGATTCCAGAAAGTTGACTTCAGGTTACTCGTTTGTATTATAGGGTGGAGCAATTAGTTGGATGTCTAAGCTTCAGTCTGTGGTGGCTCTTTTCATGACTGAAGTAATATATATGGCAGTGACGGAGGTATTCAAAGAAGGTGTTTGGTTGAGAGGCGTGATAAATCAATTGGGGCTTTAGCAGGAGGCTGTGCCGATTAATTTTAATGGTGAGAGCGTTACCAATTTGGCTAAAAACCATGTTTATGATTCACATATTAAAAACATTGACGTTCGTCACCATTTTATCTGACGGGTGCTTGAAGAAGGTGTAACTCTGAAGAAGATTCACACACGCATGAATCTGGTAAACATGCTAACCAAGGTGGTCCCTACAAAGAAGTTCAAGTTCTGTGTGACTTCTCTGAGCTTGGCAATAGCCAAAAAGAAGGACTGAGTGTGCATGAGAAGCGTTGATGGAGCTATGATGTAAGGCAAAGATAAGAGAAGGGGACAAGTAGCTACATGTTTGATGATTTAAGACATGGTGGAGATTGTTGTATTTAATGTATTAAATCTAGTCATGTATAGGGCTTGTCAATGCCATCGAAAAACTATTCGATGTCACCTTCGATGGCATCAAATAATGCTTGATCCCATCGAGATTTTCTGAATTTTCTCCAATTGGTCATTGGACTATTAGGGCATTTTTCCAATGCCATCGGAGGGTGTCCGATGATATCCAAGGTAAGGTTCGATGCCATCGAACATAGCTTGATAAAATTAAGAATTTTTTAAAAAAATCATGTTTTGTCTTTAGACAGTTGAAGTGTTATTTCGATGCCATCGATGTGGCTTTAATGCCATTGAAGGATTAGTCTCAATGACATCGAAGACTGTTTGATGCCGTCGATAGTTTTCATGCAATTTTACGCAGAGTTACAATTTTGAGGGATTTGTTTCCGATTTTGCTTGGGATCCTTCTATAGGCTATATATATGGGTGTAAGTAGGATTGGGAGGTAGTACTAGGGTTTTTAATTTGTTCAAGGGTCCAAAAGCGTGTAACAAGGGTGAAATTCAAGGTTATTTGAATCGGGTAAGCTATTTCTCTTTGTAATTTTCACTTTCTTAGTGATCATCTGTCGCTTTGTGCCGTGGTTTTTTCCCATAAGGATTTTTTCTCGTTAAATCGATGTGTTATCTTTATGTTTGCTTAGTGTGATTGGATTACTCTCCTAGATTCATCTATGTGTGCTTCTGCGGTCCCCCAACACTACCCACCTAACATTAACCATCTCCTTCATTTTGGGCTAGGGAATGACAAGTGCAATTGCTACTAGCCAGAATTTATCTCAAACTCTTCTTGCTAACTAGCTAAAGCATTCCTTAAGACTCCTCAATCATTCTTCATAACCCATCATTAAGAGATGTCAATAGTTGCATCATAACCTTTTGTGTGTGTAATGCTGATTTTGTCTTACAATGAGAGATGCTTCTAATGTAAAGCTTCTTTTTAAGAGAAGGCAAAATGTTCTTGAGCTACAACAAGGAAGACACTTCTTTAAGAGGAAAGTGATGTTTTCTGGAAATTTTATCACAAAACCAAGAAATAGAGAAATAGAGCATGAACTACTTGTTAGTGTTATTTGCCGTAGAAAGCCAATAATGATTGTTATGATCATATATATAAATGGTTACGTGTGCTTGGTTTTACCATGAATACATAATTAAATGTGCGGAAAACCTCGTTCATGTTTAAGGAAAAGTTTCCTATAGTGTCCTAAGGGAATGTAAGTTTGAACAAAATGGCCACTAGCCAAGGGGGTTGCATTTCATGAGTGTTGGTCCCATTAAGTCCACAACCATAGTAGATAGATTGGCAATCAATGAAAAGTTAATTGGTCATCCTATCTAAGAGACTCGATGATGAGTTAGGATGGAAGGTCTCCACCACCAGGACAACTATGCAATTGCTTTACCCTACATAGGAGTGTGAGTGTTCATAGGCATGGGTTTATATGTTCTAGTCTTGATTGAGCACTTGCATTGGAGGATTGCATTAAGTCTCTAATTTGGAGACCTATCATGTCCGGATTGAATCGACTTGGTCATATATTATCTTTTACTAATCCTTAGATTTGGAGGTTATATAAAGAGTATGAGCTCTGGTGTTTTATGCTTTGGCTCATCCTACAGAGTTATATTAGTGGTCAATATATAGTGTGGTTAGGTACTTGCATCAAGTATGCGGTTGTAGATCATATGTTCAAATATGGGATCCACTTGTTACCTTGGGGAACTTATTTGTGGCTTAGATCTTAGTGATCAAAACATCTATCTAGTAGCTTTCTAACTAGCTGGGTGCTTAAAAACTTTTAAGTGTTTAATCGAAGATTTTTAACCATTGGTTTTTTATTTTAACCGTTAAAAGTGGTTTATTTTGTTTGATGGACATATGATATTTGAGATCTTATGATCCACCTCTTATGTCGGTGTGAGACTTTGGTTAGGAGTGGATGCTACTGAACGATAGAGGGATTTGGCCAATTTAGGTACATCAGTAAGATAGGCATATATACTTTTAATAGGGCATACGGAAGTCTTTATATGTGGGGTGTAAAATAACTGATATTCCCTTTGAAACCTGACTCCTTTTTATAATAGATCCTATCTAAAGGGGATACATGATAAGAGCCTTGGACATCCCCACCCCATAGGGATGTCTTGTGTGAGAAAGAGTAAAGAGAGAGGGAAGAGAAGCGAAGAGGAGAGAGAAAATCATCTCTTCTCTATCACATGTTCACACGTGTGGGGCCCACCTTGTGTGCTAATCTTAAATGTTCTCGCCCAACCCTATTTTGAATGTAATAGTGGCTCTTTGCTCTCCTCTTTTATGAGATAGATTTGAGGAAAGGCTTTTTATGTTGGAAGATTGGCATTTGACTACAACAATGATCATACAGCATTTTAATATAAGTTTGATTGAATTTCTAGAAGTACCTAAAGACATAAATGGAACCTAAAGACATGCATATAATATTTTCAAATAGGTTATAGAAAATGCAATGATTAAAGTGATTTTATGAACTGCTGTTGATTTGATGTTACAACACTATATCCTAGGAAGAAGAATAAAGGCCTGTTTGGGAGCGTGGATTTGGAACCCCCTGGATTCGGAACCCCCTGGATTGGCAATCCTTCCTATGTAATGTATTTGGCACCCTGAAGTGTGAATCAACTTTAATTCAAAAATACCTAAACATGGTATATTTACAAGGGTTTGAATTTAATAACTAAATCAACTTTAATATCCCTAATTAGTGAGATATATAATTTTTGACACTATGGTTGTGATAAGCCCACTGTAATATATGCTTTGCCTAAAAATGATGAAATTCCAAGTCTCAGATGGACCGCAAGCACAAGATCATGTCTGAGTGACTTACCAACGATTTTTAATCATTGATTGATATGAACAATGTGTGGACGGTACTGATTATTAATAGTGGGTCATGTGCCCAATAGAATGATAGTGTACAGTGACACACATGTTACACCTGCAACTATTGAAATGATTTTAGGTGTAATCCAAGCTCTCATCGTGGATTGCAAACCCCCTCAAAGAAGGGATTAGAAACCCCCAGGATTTGAAACCCCCAGTCACTTTATGCTACCAAACAGCCAGGGGATTGCCAATCCCCTCCTATCCTCTCCAATCCACGGTGCCAAACAACCCCTAAGCATCGACAGTATACAGTTCTTGGTAGGGCTTGGTACTATTGGGCTAGTTGCTTACAAAAGAAAGAAAGCTTGCCTTGTTTGACTTTGTCAGGTAAACCCTTTATGCCTTTTGAGAAAAGAGATCTTTTGTTTCTATTCTTTTAGGATCAGGGCTATTGAGGGTACTAAAATATAGGATGGGTCATGGATGATTCACAGAAGTTGCCAGGAACACATGGCCTTGGGTTAGAAGGGCCCTAATTAAGCAAAAAACAGCCTAAATGCACATTAAAGTTTCCAACGACTATAAAATTTTTGCATATAGTTATATATTGTTGGAAAGCTATCAACAAACTATATAACACGTAGCAATGGTGTACTTAGTTGGTCATCTGAGATTTTTTGAAGAAAGGCCATTTTTTTGGGTGAAGGGCACATTTTGGTTCAAAACTTTGTAATTTAGCAAGTTATGTTTTTGTTATATTTAAGTCTTAAGAGTCCATTCATTCTAGTCCAAAGGCTTTATATAGAGCTAGTGCTTGTGAGGTAATGAAGTGAAGCTAGTCAGTTTTATGTCTCGTAAGTGGTACTTTGGAAGTTGAATTTTAGAAGAATTCGTTCAGAGAATCCTTCCGTTTGGTAACGCCTTACCAACAAACAATGCATAGTTCAACCAAACACAATCTAACCTATATCAATTCAAGGAATCCTATAGGGTAAAGACCTACTCCACCATGAGTTTCTACATTGATTTTACTTGCATATGTGTTGTATTTGATGTCTTAAATCGAGTCAGATAAAGGGCTTGTCGATGCCATTGACAATCTATTTGATATCACCTTCGATGGCATAGAATAATGTTCTATCCCATCGATATTTTCTAGATTTTCTTCAGTTGGTCGCTGGACTAACTAGGCACCTTTTCGATGCAACTGATGAGTGTTCGATGCCATCAACAAGATTAGTTCGATGCCATCAAGAATTTCTAAAAAATCTTATTTTGTCTTTGGACAATTAAGGTGTTAGTTCGATATCATCGAAGGATTAGTTTTGATGCCATCTATGAGTGTACGATGACATCGACAGATTATGCGCAGATTTTTGCGAAGCTGCGAATTTGCCGTATTTGTTTCCAATTTCGTTTAAGATTTTTTCCACGGTTATACATATATGGGTGTAAACGGGATTGGGAGTTATTCTAAGTGTTTCTAAATAGTTCTAGGCTTTCAGAGGGTATACCAAGAGTGAGATTAAAGGTTGTTCGAATCGGGTAAGCTTTTTTTCTTTGTAATTTTTGCTTTCATAGTAATCATTTGTCACTTTGTGCCATGATTTTTTTTCCTGAAAGGGTTTTTCCACGTTAAAATTTATGTGTTCTTCTCCCTTTTGCTTGATGTTATTGGATTGCTATCTTTGATTCATCGCTGTGTGCTTCCACGGTCCCCCAACAATATGTGATAAAGAGAACGTGAAGATGGAGATATAGAAAATTTAAAAAAAAAAAAAAACATGTAACAAAATGATGTGTTGCGTTGATATCCTTTGCATGGTCAAAAGATAAGGAAATAGTGCGGGTTTTGTTGCTTACTCCTTGAGTTTTTCTTTGATCAAGACAACCTTTTCGACTGGAGTCGAAACATGAACACAGAAATCAATTGCATCTCCCATATTTGGGCTTCGGTAGAAATTACTGATTGGGTAGGTAGAGAGCACACTGTTTGGATATGTTATCTTCAGATTGTCGTGCCTCAGAAATACAGTTGTTAAGATGTTCATCTCCTCTACTATCATCTGCACATGCAACAATCAAGGTCTCATCTGTTTCCATATATGTCTTTAATTAATATATATTTGCTAAGTGGCTAAGCACACACATGCACCCCTCCCTACATGCAGTCTCATGTTCTGTCCAGCTAACATGTGTGTGACGTCTGAGGCATGCATCAGGTGGGCCCACAAAAACCGGGCCGTTCAACTCATCAGGTGGCCATGCATGTCATCTGATGACAGGATCAGCCTGTAAGGGCATCTACATTGTGGGGTCCACCTGATGTATGGTTACATGTGTGCATTGCTGATAGATAGATTAGATTAGATATATCCACACACACACACACACAAAATATTCATTAGAAGTTTCAGTAAATATGTACCTGATTTCCTTCAACTTCGCAGCGATCACCCACATCAAATGGGTGCATCACAAATAAGAAGATGATTGCTTCAAAGATCATCTTGCAGGTGTTTCCAAAGATAAAAACCACCATCACTAACTGAGAGCTAACGAAGACCAGAAAATTTGTTGTGGCGATGCCAAGAATAAGTAGGCTGAGGATCACTACAATGATCCCAACCATACAATTGACCATCTGGTGGAGCTTGTTTACCGCTGTTTTCGTATCGTTCAGTGTCAACGATAGGGCTCTCCTTTCTTTGAATGCCTCAACCTGCGAATTCAGAGTTGCAAAAGGTTATCAGATTTTCCATCATCTTCGACCCAAGGACATACATATCATTGACGCAAGGAAGGATATGGTGAGGCCCGTCACCGTCTTCCTTAGGGATAATTACTCCAAATTCACGGAGCTTCTCTGGACTCCTCATAGAGATTCCTCGAATCCATGAGGGATGAAAATAGAAATAATTTCTAATAATTCGAAAATAAATTGATTGATGATAAATAAATTTAAAAAAGAAACAAAAAACAAAATTACAATCCTTTAAATGGTGAACTCAAACTTCCCAAAAATGTGACTTACTATATATAATAAACTTACTATTTATAGACGGTCATGATTCCTACCAGACTTATGGTTTTGCGCCAAAAATAGTAAGTGTCCAGTTTGGACTAACCATATTGTTCTCCTAATTTTTCTAAGCCCTTTTCATATTGGGCACTACTCTTAAAACTCAAAGATCAAAAGTTGTGATTGAATTAAAACTTACTATTTTTAGTAAAAAAGGAAATAAAATGGACTTTCAACCGTCAATCTAAAAGAATCTCGCAAATCCAGTGTGGGCTGGGTTAGTTGGCTAAAGTAGCTTCTCCTACCCAAAATCATATATGATATGTCGATTGGGCCTTCTCTGGTCCATCTTGGCCATGAAAGTGTCCACAACCCACTGTACATAAATTATCCTCTAGTAATCTTATGTCCCTACAAGTGGGGACCAAGGTTCAATGATGTATGCCACTGATATGATGGACCCCACTTTGGATAGATGAGATAATTGACCCATTCAATGGAGAGAAGCCCACAGATTGGATGTCTAGAATCTTCCAGACTAGGAGATAATTAGAACATAGTTCATCTGTTGTAGGTTTCAACAGATAGATAGTCTGGATGCCTCAAACATGGACCAGAACAAATACAAATGTCCATAATTCTATCGCTTGAATTGAAAAAATAAAAAAAATAAAATAAAAATAAATAAATAAATACAATCAAATGAATAAAATTCATTACCACCCAGTTCTTGAGAGCAGTTTTGTTGACTCTATGGTTCTCTTTTGCTCCTTCGAAGAGATACATAGCCTTCAGGGCTTCTTCTTCCAACATGAACCGCATCAGATCAACCATGTAGATGTACCTGTTAATTTCATGAACATTAGCCAAGTGATTTGCGTGCAAAGAGAGACAGTCTCTCTAACTTGCATTTGTATAGATTTATATATGTTCTGCTATTTTAAGATCCATCATGTAATCAACTATTAATACCTCTGCCATGAAAATGGTCCAAACGGGAAAATGACGACTCTGTGTCACTAAAATATTAGTCTCCACACCCATATGAAGGAAACTAACCCATCAATGGATGATGAAGATTCAAAAATCAAGTGGGCCATATCAGGATCAAACCAAATTGCTAATGATGATCACTAACTTAAAGAGATCTACACAAATATTAAAATCCATTTGCATTCTTTCCACACCACGGAGCACAAATCAAAATGCAATCAGTGCAACAACAAAAGAAACATTCGATGGTTAAAATGGCTAGATTTTTTATGTCCGTCCATCCAACAAAATTTATCCAATCTGCCCCTGATTGTGGATGGAGCATTCACCTTTTGAATATCTGTAATGCAAATCATGTTGGATCGAATTGTGAGGATTGTTTGTGACCTTCAAGCTATTCTCCATAGCCATGGCCATGGGGCTTATGATTTTGGATGGCTTAGATGGGCTTTCATGTAATGTTGCCACAATCTTGCAAATTAATGAAAAACACACATACAAAAATCAATTTACAAAACAATGGTAAAAGAAGGAGAGGGAAAGAAATAATTAGAACTTAACTTTGAACCAGGTTTAGCTACATTTTTGTAGATCTTCCTTGCAGCTGCTTTCGCTTCAAACTCACTCCGAATCAGCATTGTCGACTCATCTTCATTAGTTAATTCAGATATCCGTTCATCCAACGTAGTAGAAAGAACCCCGCGTCGAACGATATTCATCAGCCGCTTCATGTTCCAAGCAGATACATTCTTCTGATTGAGCATATGAAGATGCTCTAACGTTATTCCATCATACCCTTTAGCATCTGTTATGGAGAGCCTGGAACTCTTCCCTACAACGGAGCTCCTCTGGATTATGCTGCCCCTATTCAGCATCCCGCTTTTGCCTGAAAGTAGTGTAGCCCTGAGATCAGCAGGGATCTTCGCGCCGGCATTCTGAAGCCTTTGCATCTCTGCCATCACCTTCTCTTCTTCTTCCCTAATCTGTTGGATTTCAATCAGCGGTGGGCCAGAAAGCGTCTCGATCAAGTACTGGTTGAACAACGCATCTTGAATCCTATCAAAGTAAGTACTGACATGAAAAGAGGATGCCAAGACCTTCACCAGAAGAGTCTTAAGAAGCCACAGCAACGTCGCCACCAAGAAACATAACAGAATCTTGGTTACATAAGCAAGTGGCTTGCTGTCCATTTCTGTTTTGACCTTCTTGTCGAAAATGCATTCCCAAGCAAGCAAAACCATGCCCAACCAAAGGGAGTTTTGGACGGCCTTCCTCAGGCCATAAACGAAATACAAGACCCGTTTGCGCAACAGGAAATTCCACTCGATGAAGAAGACGGCGATCTTAATTACCCAACTAGAGACCAAACGTCCACATATCAGAACCAAAATCAAGACCTCCCATTTCCAAAGAGGCAGATTCCAGACTTTCTTCTGCCGTAAGTAGGGGATTGAGAGGCTGAATATGAAGATGACCAAGATAATGATGAGGCTGACCCATTCAAGGATGAATACCACACTGAGATTAGATTTCTTGAATTCATAGGGTATGTCTTCATCAAAGAACGGGTCATCTTCGTCCTCATTCCCTCCCAAAAGCCCCGATTTCATTTGTCCTGATTTCATCATTCCTGGTTTCATTATTCCTGATTTCATCATTCCTGACTTCTTTGTCTCTTCAACAGGAGGATCCAGCAGCCTCGACTTCGTCTTACTCCGCAACATGCTAGAGCTTGGTTTGAATGAAGCATTAGACGTGCATTTCATGACTTCTCCTGAACGTCCACTTCCCTTCTTGTGGCTGTCATCGTCATCTTCATCTGAGGAGCCCTTGTAGCGACGCCTCATGCTGTCTGATGAGATCTCAATGTGGTGCGTTTGAGGTGATTGGAATGAGACCTTGAGCTCCTTTGATGTGTTGGGGTGTCTCTGCTCTTTGGAACCATCCTGTGCATGCAGGAGATGCTGATCCTGTGGGGGGAGGAGCTCGTCCATCCCTAAATCCATCTCCAAATCCATGTCGATGGATGTCTCACCCATCTCCTTCTGTTTATTCAAGAACTCTGATATGAGCTTAGATGGGGGATCATCCACATTCTCCTGCTGCTTTACAAGGCCATCAGTTTCATCTTTCCAGAATTTGTAGCTTGATTCTCTCCACATATTCTCATTCGTTTCTCCACCAAGTTCGACATCTCTGCTGCCGTCGATCTTCACCACAACCTCTTTCCGCTCACTCCATGGATCAATAGATTTCGTCAAATCCTCTTCCTCGTCGATGGGAATGGGTCGCTCTTTATTGCCCTGGGCTGGTTTTTGACCAATTTGATTATAAGAACTGTTTGATTTCAAGGATTTTCTGAAGGAATCCATGGCAAGAAACTCGTTTCATGCATCAGTGGTGGATGAAAACGGGTCTGAAGAAATGCCCAGATACTATTTCGGGGTGGCTTTTGCGTTTTAGCTATTCTTCTACAAGTGAAAGCTACCTGCCAAACCATCGCCATATAATAGCTTAAATGAAGAAGAAAAATGCATTCACTAGCAGAGAATTCCATGCAAAATTCCTTGTTTCGGGCTCGGTAGCGGATTAGGAGTTACCCGGGTAACACCTTAGTGTGGGGCCCACCTTGATGATTTGTTGTATCCCACGCCGTCCATCCGTTTCTCCAGCCTATATATATATATATAGTTCCAGAAATTAAGCAGATTCAACTATCAGGTGAACCACACCACAGGCCACACCATTAAAATTTCCAAAGGGCCCATCTTAAGGTTTTCGTAATATTTATTTACCATCCAACCTGTTGATAATGTCAAGAAGATCTGAATGAAGGGAAAATACAAAGATCATATTGATCCAAAACTTTTGTGGCCCACAAAAGGTTTTTAATGATGATTCATCACTGTTTCTAGTGGTATAGTCCACCTGAGATTTGTATCTTCTAAAGGTTTGGGATTTTTTTTTTTTCCTATATATAATCTGGCCCCGAAACAGTTAGGGTAACACCCACTAAGTTGCTACCCGGGTAACAGGTAATCCGTTCCCTTCATATGCTCTAGTGGCAGTGAAAATGGTTTGAAGAAATACCGAGATGAATTTTTGAAAGAAGTTCTGATTTTTTAACATTTCTTCAATATTTGGAAAACATGAGAGAGAGAGAGAGAGACGTAAAAGCCGAGAATTCTCTGGCCACAGCCTTGCTTCCTGCTTTAGAGCTTAATGAAAACGGATTTTGAAGAAATACCTAGACACTATTTTCATTTTGGGTGTCTGATGTTTTAGCTTTTCTTTCTAGTAATTCTTCTATATTTAGAGGAGAAGAAAAAAGTACAGACGGAAACAAAGTAACAATTCCAAAATCTTATTTCATGTATCAAAAATAGATGAAATTCAAATACAAGATACACCCAAATTCCTTTTTAGCTTGTTCTACAGACAAACTAACATTAACTGATATTAAAATAGATGAAATTGAAAACGAAGATATACCCAGTTGTCATTCTAACTTGGGATTCTGATTTTTTGTAGCATGTTCTTTTCAAATCTTCCTCTCTATTGAAAGACGCCTGTCAACGGACAAAACGCCACTAACCACCGTTAGAATGGATGAAATCGAAATTGCACCCATATGCCATTTTAACGTGGGGTTCTCAAATTTTTAGAATATATCTCGTGAAAATCGGTTCTCCGGAGAAAATCTCTCTCTCTCTCTCTCTCTCTCTCTCTCTCTCTGTAATAGAGGATCCACATCAAGAAGCTTATTGCATGCATCAAACATGAATGAGAAACGATAATTAGAAATACCCAAATGCTATTTTGGCCTGATTTTTCTATTTCTTTTAACTTTTCTTGGTTTCTTTTAACTTTTCTTGGCTGTTTTATATTTAAAAGGTTCTATGTTCATACACCTTCATTAAAAGAGCTAAAACAACGAGAAAAAGAAAAAGAAAAAGAAAAAGAAAAAGAGCAACATGCAGAAGCATAGAATCCATGGATGGAGTATATTCTTATATGCAATCATAAATGGAAATAGAAAACATCAATTACCAACCTTAGATTCCGGCATGGATTTATTGTTGTGGCTTTTATTTTCTTTTGTCTGGACATATGTCCATGTCCAGCAATCAAAAGAACCTCATAAACAAAAATAAAAAGGCGGAGAGGAGAATGCAAGAAAGGAGAACCCATGGCTATAGTTCTCAATCTTATCCATGAAATGCGGATGGAAAATTGACGACATGAAATGCCACATGGGATTTTTTAATATGGGGTAGTGGAATTTTTCTCGTTCTTGGAATGTCGAAAGGTCGTGCTGTATTGCATGGCTCGGTCTCTATTTTCACTTAAAAATGCACTCTATATTATCTCAATTACGTTACTACCACTACACGCTGAACTCATCTTGTTCTCGGGTCTTGAGAGGACCCGATCCGTTCATCATAGGGTCCGCTACCTGGATGTACCAGCAGGAGATCAGACCAGTCAATAGTCTTACGAGGGGCATAAATAAATTGGACGTGGATCGTTGGTTGATTTATGTTTACTATCTATATGTTCTTTTACATGTGTGGCTCACTTCATTAATAGAAATATAGTCGCCTATATGGGTGAAACGCATTTGCATAATGGGACTGTAAACAATCGGTTTGGATCTTGCACATGTATGAGGCATTAACATGTGTAAATTACAAATCCTTTAAAAATGTAAGTGCACTCGCAAGGGTTTATATTGGCTCGTTAAATTGGCACTGCATGGCTATTTATTTTAAGCGTCCATTTTATAAGCATTTTATATTATAAGCATTTTATAAATATTACGTTATAAGCATTATGTTATGATTATTTTATAAGCATTATAAACATTATGTTATGTTATTATAAGCATTATATTATATTATTATAAGCATTATTCTATATTATTATAAGCATTATAAGTATTATGTTATAAGCATTATGTATGATCATTTTAAGCATTATATTATGTTATTATAAGTATTATAAGCATTATGTTATGTTATTTTATTATAAACATTATAAGCATTAAAAGCATTATGCTATGTTATTATAAGTATTATTTTATATTATGTTATTATATACATTATAGTCATTTTATAAGCATTATTTTATTATGTTATGTTATAAGCATCATTTTATAAACATTATGTTATGTTATGTTATAAGCATAATGCTTATTATATTATAAGCATTATATTATATTATGTTATGTTATGTTATAAGTATTATAATATTATATTATATTATGTTATAAGCATTATGTTATGTTATAATCATTATTATGTTATGTTATGCTATAAGCATTATGTTATAAGCATTATTATAAGCATTATGTTATTATATTATAAACATTATTATAAGCATCATTATTATGTTATAAGCATTATGTTATAAGCATCATTATAAGCATTATAAGCGTTATGTTATAAGTGTTATGTTAGGTTAAACATTATAAGTATTATGTTATGTTATGTTATAAGCATTATATTATGTTATAAGCATCATTTTATAAGTATTTTATAAATATCATTATATTATGTTATAAGCATCATTTTATAACTATATTATATTATAAGTATAGTTATGTTATAAGCATTTTATAATTATATTATGTTATGATTGTACGCGCATTTTATAATCATTTTATAATTTTTTTGATAATGCATTATGTTATAAGTATTTTACAAGCAATATGTTATGATCATGCGCGGATTATGTTATGTTATAATCGTGCGCGCATTTTATAAGCATTATAATCATTTTTAATCATTTTATAATTATGTTACGTTATTATCGTGCGCGGAACGTATACGTATTTTATAACTATGATCGTTATGTTATAAGCATTATGTTATGATCGTGCGCGGATTAGGTACTACCTACGCCTGCTCAGAGCTCGGGACAGGCGGTGACTCGAGAGTCACTGAGGGGCCATCGTATGTATGACTTTTATCCACACCGTACATTTAATTTTTCATATCATTTTAAATGGGAATGAATTCGCTACTCCCCCTGCTATTGGTCCAGTGGCTAGTGGTCAGTGTTCTGGGGGCTCCACTATAAAATATTTCTTTTATCCATGCTATTCATCTATTTTTATAAGCATTATTTTATAATATTTGTAAACATTATAAGCATTATATGAAAAATTAGTAAGCATTATAAGCATTTTATAACATTATAAGCATTATGTAAGCATTATAAGCATCATATAAGCATTATATGAAAAATTGGTAAACATTATAAGCATTTGTAAGCATTATAAGCATTATGTAAACATTAGAGAAGCATTATAAACATTATATATGCATTATAAGCATTTTATAACATTTGTAAGCATTATAAGAATTATATGAAAAATAACATTATAAACATTTTTATAAGCATTATTTTATAACATTATAAGCATTATTCTATAACATTTATTATAACATTATTTTATTATGTTATATTATAAGCATTATGTTATTATTTTATAAGCATTATATTATGTTATGTTATAAGCATTATATTATAAGTATTATTTTATAAATATTATGTTATAAGTATTATTTTATAAGCGTTATAAGCATTATATTATGTTATGTTATAAACATTATTTTATAAACATTATGTTATGTTATAAGCATTATTTTATATTATGTTATTATAAGCATTATTTTATGAACATTATAAGAATTATGTTATTTTATTATAAGCATTATTTTATGTTATATTATTATAAGCATTAAGATAATTTTATAAACATTATTTTATTATGTTATGTTATAAGCATCATTTTATAAGCATTATGTTATGTTATAATGTTATGTTATGTTATAAGTATTATGTTATGTTATGTTATAATCATAATGTTTATAACATTATAAGCATTATGTTATGTTATGTTATAAGAATTATGTTATGTTATAAGCATTATTATATTATGTTATAAGTTTTTTCTGTTTTCCGTTCCCGTCATATGATAGTTTCCTCCAGGTCATTTGTTCTTAGGTTTCTCAAAAGCAGATGTTGTAAGTATTTTCTTTCTAATAGAAACAGCCTTTTTTAGTGAAAAAAAGCATTATTATATTATAAGCATTATAATATTATATTGTATTATGTTATAAGCATTATGTTATGTTATAAGCATTATCATGTTATAATCATTATTATGTTATGTTATGTTATAAGCATTATTATAAGTATCGTTATGAGCATTATGTTCTAAGCATCATGTTATTATGTTATAAGCAATATTATAAGCATTATTATTATGTTATAAGCATCATTATGAGCATTATACACGTAATGTTATAAGCGTTATGTTATATTAAACATTATAAGCATTATCTTATGTTATGTTATGTTATAAGTATTATAAGCATTATGTTATATTATGTTATGTTATGTTATATTATGTTATAAGCATTATGTTATGTTATATTATAAGCATCATTTTATAAACATTTTATAAGCATCATTATGTTATGTTATATTATGTTATGTTATGTTATATTATGTTATAAGCATTATGTTATGTTATATTATAAGCATCATTTTATAAACATTTTATAAGCATCATTATGTTATGTTATATCACGCCCCAGACTCGGTAACCAGACTCACAAGGAACTCGATGGCCGGTTCTAGCCGCAACAGCCTCCATAGTACCCCATTCTCGGCTCCTAAGGTAAGTTCTGATCCTGGGATCCTACAAGGAGAATTTTCATAACAGTATAATCATTTTCAATACGAGCATACCCAAGATCACAACAAGTATATCTGAGAATAACAAAGGCACACATCGCAAAATTCACTAAAAATTTAAACTTTTACATCATCCATAAGATCCAAAAGGACATACATGAGAATAAAAGGAAAAGAGAGAGAAATTAGCAATACAGGAGTCCTCACTGCTCAACTCTACTCCCCGCTCTGCTGCTACGGCGCCTCCCTAGAATCTCCTGCACGCATCAATCGTGCATAACCTTATAGAAGCTTAGAGGGTGGTGCAAGTGTGTGACAATAGTGCAAAGAAGAATAGTAGGAGGTATAAGGAGAGAAGCATGATCAATGTGCATATCACTAGCCTTACCAAGGCTTACCATGAACGTGGCGCAATGAGTAATGGGTGTCATACCAAGGCAATGCATGGAGGGGCATGTACAGCCAATGCTAGTGCGGTGCAAGTAATGTCAGTGCTCATATCCAAACCATAAGTCAAGTATATTTCCAATCATAAGGAGATCACCGGGGTCCATTACACTACTGAATGACTGTTGCTCTGTAGACCCCGTACAGTCAAATGAGCGTAAGAGACCTCACTACCCGCTTGTAGACAGCCAATTACCAACAAGGCCTGAGGGTAGCGGACCCATTTACGAGCTGATCAGATTCAGCCTAGCAATGCCTCCTCACACCAGGCAGGTAAGGTCACACCCCTATCCAACTGACTACACGACAGTGGGAGCCGCGGCCTAACGGTATAAGGCCCTCGTGCGCTCATATATTCCACCCGATCACGGCGTTGGAGCAGATCCTTGGTACCATGGAAGTTTTAAGAATTTCACCCATGGGCATCTTTTGCACACGGTATGCTCAACTAATTTTTCTGGTGTCCACACATACGGCCATCCACGAATACCCCTGTGGAGGCAAGGCGCTGATGAAGTAAGGGCGGATATCCACAAACTATGCAATGCCAGATGCATGAATCACACAATCACCCATGCATCAATTCCAAGCATCCATCTCTTGGGGAGATAACAACATGTCCTACACAATGAAACAACCATGACCAATCATACCTCAACCAAGCATGCATATGATGCATATGGGAGTGGCCCATGAAGATGAATAGGGGTGCCGATGAGATGAAGATGAACTCTCTACCTAACTATGAAGGGTCTAGGTACTTAACCAATTTCTCATAAGGAATACAACCTCTAGTGGGGGCCCATATACCTGGGGTAGCCCACGAGACTAAGGACCTAGACTAAGGACCATGAGACTAATGGTATAGGCCTAAATAGATGAAACGGGCCTAGCAAGGGTGGTGGGCCTTTAACCACCTATAGAAGCCCATGGGCCTACCTCAGGGCCACAAATGTGGACATCCAACCACAATTGGTCCCCAAGAGGTAGCCCATCTCTAATTGATCATGGATCAAGGCCCAAGGCCCACGCAACATCAGAAATAAGAAACGGGCAACCATAATCATATCACAAATACTCATGTTGGGCTTCAGAAAGGCGGCCCAAGGCCTATCTACAACGTGGGTCCAAGGGAAACACACATAGCCCAACCCATATATACCGCTATGGGCCCATAGGGGAAAGGTTAAGGCCCAACATAAAGGCCACTAATCCCATATATTGTGGTGGCCTAGTGGGCAGTCCATTACTCAAACCACATGGGCAAATGTCATGCTCTTAGTCAAGTAAGTTGGGCTTACAACCCGGCCCAAGTATTAAAGTTGATTTGGTGGGCAACTAAGGGCCAATCTACTTGTGTAATCTGGCTCACTAACCCAACACAATAGTGTGGTAAAAATGGCCCAAGAGTTCAATGGGCCTATTTGGAAAGTTCTAGCCAAATTGGGCCTAAAGAGTTCAACAACCAGCTACATTCATGGACCCGATTAAATTCAACTGTGGTGGGCCTCAAAAGTGCATTTATCAAGCCTAACATTTAAGGAACCAAAGGTATAAATTATTCTCTCTAAGATCTTTACAATGTGGTGGGCCCCACTCCTCAAAATTTCAGCCCAAAGGCCAATCATAATTATAACAAGTTGCTGGATTTTTAACCCAACAGGTTTATGGGCTTATTGGAGTCCAGTAATTGTTTCATTTGATTAGGACATCAGCCCAAGTGGTCCAGCTATCAAGTCAAAGGGCCCCACCACATAGGGTTACATCATACTACAGAAGGGAGTAGGTGGGCCACACTGCTAGACCAAAGTCCAGCAGGTAGCCCACATGGGGCGTCCCATATGCGCCTGGGTATTTGGCCCAAACTGACCCAAATTTGCAGGCTGCACCACAGTCAGCTCGATTGTCCGTTGAGCCTAAAATTTTGCAGAGTGACACTTCTATAGGTGAGTCACACCCGCAAAAAATTTCAGAATTTTTGAACACTTAAAGTATTTCAATTTATTTAAATGAAACAGACTATCCAGAAAATCGGACTGATCTGGACACCATATTGTAATGGGCCGGTCCAACCACCACCATGGTATGTACAGGTGTCCATTGACCCCAAAATTTTGTAGGTGGGTCCTACCATGAGTGAACCACCTCTATACAAAATTTTATGATTTTTGGATACTCATAAATATTTTAATTAAATTAGGAATTTCAATCTATCCAGGAAGAGATGTTGCTATCCATGCATTGTTTACCCAATAAGGTGGGCCCAACCTTCATCCAAGAGGGGAAAAATGGAGGTTTAGTATTTTTTTCATAAAATAAAGTAAGGTGGGGTCCATAAAAGTGACTCATCCCTTAGAGAAACCAAGCTGAAGTGTATGTTTTCCCTCCATACATGTGGGCTGGACAGCCCAACAAAGTGGACCGCCCATTCCTATGGGCCTCCTTTTTGGGTACTATTTCATGGGCCATTTGAGGTATGAACCATCACAGCTCACAGTGGGGTCCACACCTTCTCATTACACCCCATAATTATAAAGAAAATAATGGCAATCATGATCCAAAAATCCATGCCAAAGATTGAACATGACAGTCCATGCAACAGTCTAGGTTTTTGGACAGCAATACATGGCTGGACACATCAGCCTATATCTCAATAATCTCAGCCATAAAAAGGATGTGTGGCCTTCCTCAGTGGGCCCCACATAAGTCCAGATCACATACTAGGACTAGGACACTTGCATGCATTGATTAAGGTGTCCAATGATCATGGAGTTAGGTGGTAAGAGCATCCCACCTTGTTGGATTTTTATTTATATTTATTTTGGGACATCCAAGGCCCACTAAATGGGCCACACATACATTATCATCCATACATCAGAGAAAAGAGAAGAAGGAAAGAGAGTAATCCGGCCATGGGGGTAGGGCCCCGCCACTAGTGGGCCCTCTCAAGAGTGAATCATACCCATACAACTACATTGATTGTACATGCAACATAAAATCACTGCATGCATGATCTATAATTGCTATGGATGGTTGGGATGCCATTCCAACATGATCCTTAGGGCCTAGATGACCTTAAGATGGAGTGGATCATTAAATACATCATGATGGGGTCCATGGAGAATGGCCCCATCATGGATCATGACATGCATGTAGGATGGGCTAAAGGGCCACATCCATGGGATCAAATGGGATCCCCATCATGGATTGGTGGGTCCTATATGATCCATCTAGAAAGAAAAATAAGATCAAATGGTAGAAAAGAAGATCAGCAATTATAATCACCCATCTTAATAGATCCCACTCCAAGCTTACATCAATCTTCTCTTCATGCTCCAAGGGACATGTTTCAATGGGTGAGATGGGTTGTTGAAGGTTAGTTGGGAGGGGATTTGAGGGAGAAGGGGCTGGAGAAGAGAGGAAGATGGAAGGGAAGTTGCTAGGGAAGAAGAGAAGAGAGAGAGAGAAATGAGAGGGAAAGAGAGAGAGAGAGACTTTTAAGACTTGTAATGATGAGCTCTCTCTCTCTCCTAGGCAATGATGGTGGCCTATGGTGATATTAACAAGGCTTAGGGTCATAGCCTTTCTAGAAATCTCAGCCTAGGGTGAAATGATGGCATGGGAAAATGTGCAACCCATGGTGGGGGTCCACCAATCACGCAATTAATGGCCCATATCGATCAATGATCATAACTTGAGATGTACATATCGGATTAATGCACGGGACACGGCGATGGAATCACGACGATGAGACGGACGCAAAGGCATAGGTCTCGGGTCAACCCGAGTTAGGTTTACATGACCAAACTTAAGGGTAACCGCAAACACTATCCGAAGGTCGTGGGTCACTGAAATTTGACTGGTAGGACCGCGGGACCAAAATGAACGAAATGCATACTCACACACACACATGCACACAAGCGAACTCGGGTCGGGTCACAACTCTCCCCACCAACAAAGAAATTTCATCCTCAAAATTGATAAAACTGGAACAGCAAAATGCATAACATCATCATACATATATGAATCATCAATCTCAAGAGAAGGCAATACAAGTAATCAGTCATCAAACAAATGGGGGTAATGTTCTCTAATCTCGACCTTGCGTTCCCAAGACACATCGGCCTCTGAATGATGACCCCATTGCACCTTCACCAAGGGAATGACTTTGGTCCTGAGGACCTGCTTCTTCCGATCAAGGATACGAATCGGCTGCTCAATATAGGAAGCATCCTCATGGACCTCAAGTGGCTGCCAATCAATCACAGGAATAATGTCTGACCCACATCTCCGTAACATAGAAACATGAAACACGTTGTGAATCGTAGACAACTCAGGAGGTAAGGCAAGCCTATAGGCCACAGCGCCCACGCGCTCGGTAATCTCAAATGGTCCGATGAATCTCGGGGCGAGCTTGCCCTTCACACCAAAGCGAACCACGCCTTTCATAGGCGAGACCTTGAGATACACCATGTCCCCGATTGCGAACTCGAGGGGTCAATGCCGACGATCAGCAAAACTCTTCTGTCGGCTCTGAGCTGTGCGCATCCTCAACCTGATAACATCAATAACCTCTGACGTCTGCTGCACAAGCTTGGGACCTAAGAGATGACGCTCTCCAACCTCGGTCCAACAACTAGGAGGTCTGCACGGTCTGCCATAAAGTGCCTCAAAAGGATCCATGCCGATAGTCGCCTGATAGCTGTTATTGTATGCGAACTCGACGAGGTGCATATGCTTGTCCCAACTCCCCGTAAAGTCAATCACACAAGCCCTGATCATATCTTTAAGGATCTGGTTGACCCTTTTGGTCTGCTCATCCGTCTGCGGATGATAAACGGTGCTGAGATGCAAAGTGACCCCCAATGCCTGTTGAAAACTCCTCCAAAACTGAGACATAAATCTGGAGTCTCGGTCTGAAACAATCGAAACTGGGATGCCATGCAGTCTCACTATCTCCTCAATGAATATCCTCGCTAACCGGTCCATAGACCAGGAAGCACGTACTGGAATGAAATGAGCCGACTTCGTCAGATGATCGATGATAACCCAGATGGTATCGTGACCGCGCTAAGTCCTCGGCAAACCTGCGATGAAGTCCATCGATACATGCTCCCACTTCCACTCTGGAATGCTCAACGGCTGCAAGAGACCAGGGGGTCTTTGATGATCGGCCTTGACACGTTGGCATGTGTCATACTCGGCCACAAAACTTACAATCTGGCTCTTCATCCCCTGTCAGAAGTACTACCTCCTCATATCACGATACATCTTCGTGGAGCCCGGGTGGATATTAAGTCTCGATCGGTGTGCCTCGGTCATCAGATCCCGACGCAACTCTGGAACGTCCGGGACACACAATCGGCCTCTGAAGCGTAATCCACCATTGGAACTAATCTGCCAGTCTGACTGCTCTACGGATGTGGCCTTTGCTCGCTACTCCTGAAGTGACTCGTCGGTCTGCTGAGCCTCGATCACCCTGGCCACCAAGGAGGGTTGAATCGACAAACTCGAAAGCTGAATAATGGAAGACTGCAAACAGAACTCAAAGTCAAACTCTGATACATCCTCGAGCATCTGCCACTCACGCACCATCATCTGTGCCACCAGGCCTCGTGGCTGGCGGCTGAGCGTGTCCGCCACCACGTTTGCTTTGCCCAAGTGGTACTGAAGGTCAAAATCATAGTCTTTCAGTAACTCCATCCATCGCCTCTGTCGCAGGTTCAACTCGGACTGTGAAAATAGATACTTCAAACTCTTATGATCCAAGAAGAGCTTGAACCTGACCCCATATAGATAATGCCTCCACATCTTCAGTGCGAAGACGACTGCTGCAAGCTCCAAATCATGAGTGGGGTAGTACAGTTCATGGACCTTGAGCTGAGGCGAGGCATACGCCACTGGCTTCCCATGTTGCATCAATACAACACCCAAGCCAACTCTGGAGCATCAGTAAAAACAACAAAACCCTCACTCCCATCAAGAAGAGTGAGAACAGGAGCGGACGTGAGACGATCCTTCAACTCCGTAAATGCCTTCTCACAAGCGTCACTCCAGACGAACTCGACGCCTTTTCGCGTCAACCGGGTCAGTGGTGCTGCAATATGGGAGAAACTCTCGATAAACCGTTGGTAATATCCCGCTAGACCAAGGAGGCTGTGAATCTCGGATGCGTTCATGGGCTGGCCCCACTGACGCACTGCATCAACCTTCGAGGGGTCCACAGCGACACCCTCCCTCGTCACCACGTGACCGAGGAACTTCATCTTCTCCTGTCAAAACTCGCACTTCTCCAGCTTCGCATACAGTTGGTGGGCACGGAGGGTCTCAAGCACAATCCGCAGGTGCTCAGCATGGTCCTCTCGAGTCCTCGAATATACAAGAATATCATCAATGAATACCACCACGAACTGATCGAGGAGGTCGAAAAACCTCATTCATCAGCTGCATGAATATAGCAGGCGCGTTGGTCAATCCAAACGACATGACCAAGAACTCAAAGTGACCATAGCGTGTCTGAAAAGTCGTCTTCAGAATGTCCTCCTCTCGGACCCGAATCTGATGGTAACCAAAATGAAAGTCTATCTTAAAAAAATACTATGCACCCTGCAACTGATCGAACAAGTCATCAATACGGGGAAGCGAGTATCGGTTCTTGATGGTGACTTTGTTGAGCTCGCGATAGTCCATACAAAGTCGCAACGAACCATCCTTCTTCTTCACAAACAATACTAGGGCTCCCCAAGGCAAACTACTGGGACGAATGAAACCTAACTCCCGAAGCTCATCCAACTGCTCCCGCAATTCTCTCAATTCCAACGGTGCCATTCGGTAGGGGGCCTTTGAGATAGGCGCGGTATCGGGCAACAAATCAATCTGGAACTCCACCTGCCGATGCGGCCGCAAACCCGGTATCTCCTGAAACACATCCGGGTACTCACAAACAACTGGCAGCTGCTCAATACTCTTTGTCACAGAATCCTCAACAACCGACGCCAAGAAACTAGATAATGGCTCTCCTCTGGGCTCGACAACGAACTGGAACACTTGCAAGCCTGGAATGTGAAACGTAACCGTCCTCACGGCACAGTCTAAGATGATACCATACTCTGCAAGCCAGTCCATACCCAGAATCACATCAAAACCTGACATCGGCATCACGAACAGATCGACAGGAAGGAACATCTCGCCCACTAACACCGGGCAAGAAGGACAGCGACAAGTCAACTTCATAGACTTTCCCATGGGAGTCGAAACGGTCAAAGCCTCAGACACGGACTCCGATGGAATACCGGTCAATCGGCAAAATTGCTCGGCCACAAAAGAATGGGAGGCACCAGAATCAAATAAAACATGAGCAATGCAGGAAGAAACAAGAAGAATACCCTCGACTACTCCACCGGTCGATGACTGCGGGTCCTGGCCTGACGCCTGCTGTGTAGAATAGAAGCAGCCCTGAGCTGGTAGGGGAAGCAATCCGGAAGACTGAGGGTCCTAAGTCTGTGCCTGCTGGGCTGCGATACATACTGGACCCAGGGACCGGACATATGGATATCCCCTCTGCTGGTGCTGCGGCTGCTGCTGTCTATGCTGCTGCTGTCTCTGCTGCTGCTGTCGCTGCTGAGGAGGTCTGCCTGGCTGCCTCTGCTGCTGAGGAGGATCCCTAGGAGCAACAGGTGGAAGCTGAGCTCTCTGCTGCTGTTGAGGAGGACGAGGAGGAGGTAACTGCGGTGGCCTCTGCTGCTGAATGGGGAGAGGGCACTCACTCCTCCGATGCCCGACCTGTCCACAGCAGAAGCATACACCAGAAAAGGGGCCGGAGGATGGTGCTGACGATGATGATGAAGCTACTGTCTGAATCGTAGGCTGTTGAAATCCTGACCTGCCCCTCTGTCTCTGCTGACGGTGCTGCCTGGAACTGCCGGCTGGTGCCCTCCTCTTCCGATCTCCACTGGAACTCTGCTCTCTCGACCTCTGGGTCATAGCCCAGTCCTCCTCATAAACCAGTGCCCGATGAACGACTTGGTCAAACGTCTCCAAACAATACCCTACCACACGACTGCGAAGGGCAGGACGCAAACCAGCCACAAAACGATGAGCCCTCATCTTCTCATCGCTAGTGAGATGAGGAGCAAATCTAGACAAGGCCAAGAAACGGGCCTCATACTGAGATACGGTCATATCACCCTGCACTATGGTCTCAAACTCAATCGCCCGCTGGATCTGAACGTGCTCAGGGAAGAACTTCTGGTCGAAACGGACCACGAACTCCTCCCATGTCCAAACAAACTGAGGTCCGACCATCCTAGATACAGATGACCACCAATGGCGGGCCTCACCCTGAAGGAGATAGGTCGCAAGGGATACTCTCTGACCCGCAAGACACTGAATAGTGTCAAAAATCCTCGCAACCTCAGTGCGCCAAGCCTCGGCAGCAGAAGGGTCACGGTCACCACCAAACCTCGAGGGATCATGCTGCCGGAACTCTCGGGCTATCGCACTAGCACGCAGTAAGTCAGACTGCCCAGAAACCTCAGCGGTAGCTGGCTGACGGGTCTGCAATGCGGTGGCAACAAGCTGCATCAACTGCTGAAAATGCTCAGCTCCTATAGGTACTGTTGGAATGACAGGGGCGACACTCGCCTCAGGCAGAGGCACGGGTGCGGCTGGAGGAGCAGGAGCCTCAGTAACTGGAACAGCAGGCTGAGTAGGGGGAATAGGTGGGGGAACCGGAGCAACTGGAGGTATGGGCGCTACGAGCTCAACTGGAGGAACAGGCCGGATCGGGACCTCAGGAATAGGATCCTCAACAACGGGAGCAGGATGTGCTCGAGTAGAAGGGGTAACTCGGGCGCCTCGTCCATGGGCACCATGACCACGGGTGCCACGACCATGGGAGCCATGACCACGAGCGCCACGTCCACGTGGCATCGTCTGTAAAATAATTACGATGTAAGGAATCAGGACAATTATAGGCTCAATACGAAGCGAAAGGAAGAATTTCGGGAGACTACTAGTCTTATGCTCTTAGCAGACATGCGATGCTATCCTTAGTCATTCCAGAATTACTTACTGTGCTCTGATACCAACTCCTGTCATACCCCATACTCGGTAACCGGACTAACAAGGAACCCGATGGCCGATTCTGGCCGCAACAGCCTCCATAGTACCCCATTCTCGGCTCCTAAGGTAGGTTCCGATCCTGGGATCCTATAAGGAGAATTTTCATAACAGTATAATTATTTTCAATACGAGCATACCCAAGATCACAGCAAGTATATCTGAGAATAACAAAGGCACACATCGCAAAATCTACTAAAAATTTGAACTTTTACATCATCCATAAGGTCCAAAAGGATATACATGAGAATAAAAGGAAAAGAGAGAGAAATTAGCAACACAGGAGTCCTCATTGCTCAACTCTACTCCCCACTCTGCTGCTACGGTGCCTCCCTAGAATCTCCTGCACGCATCAATCGTGCATAAGCTTATAGAAGCTTAGAGGGTGGTGCAAGTGTGTGACAATGGTACACAGAAGAATAGTAGGAGGTATAAGGAGAGAAGCATGATCAATGTGCATATCACTAGCCTTACCAAGGCTTACCATGAACGTGGTGCAATGAGTAATGGGTGTCATACTAAGGCAATGCATGGAGGGGCTTGTACAGCCAATGCTAATGCGGTGCAAGTAATGTCAGTGTTTATATCCAAACCATAAGTCAAGTACATTTCCAATCATAAGGAGATCACCGAGCTCCATTACACTACTGAATGACCGCCGCTATGCAGACCCCTCAGTCAAACGAGCGTAAGAGACCTCACTACCCGCCTGTAGACAGCCAATCACCAACAAGGCCCGACGGTAGCGCATTTACGAGCTGATCAGACTCAGCCTAGCAATGCCTCGTCACACCAGGCAGGTAAGGCCACATTCCTATCCAACCGACTACACGACAATGGGAGCCCCGGCCTAACGGTATAAGGCCCTCGTGCGCTCATATATTCCACCCGGTCACGGCGTTGGAGCAGATCCTTGGTACCATGGAAGTTTTGAGAATTTCACCCATGGGCATCCTATGCACCCGGTATGCTCAACTAATATTTTCGGTGTCCACACATACGGCCATCCACGAATACCCCTGTGGAGGCAAGGCCCTGATGAAGTAAGGGCGGATATCCACAAGCTATGCAATGCCAGATGCATGAATCACACAATCACCCATGCATCAATTCCAAGCATCCATCTCTTGGGGAGATAACAACATGTCCTACATAATGACACAACCATAGCCAATCATACCTCAATCAAGCATGCATATGATGCGTATGGGAGTGGCCCATGAAGATGAATAGGGGTGCCGATGAGGTGAAGTGAACTCTCTACCTAACTATGAAGGGTTTAGGTACTTAACCAATTCTTCATAAGGAATACAACCTCTAGTGGGGGCCCATATACCTGGGGTAGCCCACGAGACTAAGGACCTAGACTAAGGACTACGAGACTAATGGTATAGGCCTAAATAGATGAAACGGGCCTAACAAGGGTCTATGGTGGGCCTTTAACCACCTATAGAAGCCCATGGGCCTACCTTAGGGCCACCAATGTGGACATCCAACTACAATTGGTCCCCAAGAGGTAGCCCATCTCTAATTGATCATGGATCAAGGCCCAAGGCCCACGTAACATCAGAAATAAGAAACGGGCAGCCATAATCATATCACAAATACTCATGTTGGGCTTCAGAAAGGCGGCCCAAGGCCTATCTACAACATGGGTCCAAGGGAAACACACATAGTCCAACCTATATATACTGCTATGGGCCCATAGGGGAAAGGTTAGGGCCCAACATAAAGGCCACTAATCCCATATATTGTGGTGGCCTAGTGGGCAGCCCATTGCTCAAACCACATGGGCAAATGTTATGCTCTTAGTCAAGTAAGTTGGGCCTACAATTCGGCCCAAGTATTAAAGTTGATTTGGTGGGTAACCAAGGGCCCATCTACTTGTGTAATCCAGCCCACTAACCCAACACAATAGTATGGTAAAAATGGCCCAAGAGTTCAATGGGCCTATCTGAAAAGTTCTAGCCAAATTGGGCCTAAAGAGTTCAACAACCAGATACATTCATGGACTCGATTAAATTCAACTGTGGTGGGCCTCAAAAGTGCATTAATCAAGCCCAACATTTAAGGAACCAAAGGTATAAATTATTCTCTCTAAGATCTTCACAATGTGGTGGGCCCCACTCCTCAAAATTTCAGCCCAAAGGCCAATCATAATTATAACAAGTTGCTGGATTTTTAACCTAACAAGTTTATGGGCTTATTGGAGTCCAGTAATTGTTTCATTTGATTAGGACATCAGCCCAAGTGGTCCAGCTATCAAGTCAAAGGGCCCCACCACATAGGGTTACATCATACTACAGAAGGGAGTAGGTGGGCCACACTACTAGACCAAAGTCCAGCAGGTAGCCCACATGGGGCGTCCCATATGGGCCTGGGTATTTGGCCCAAACTGACCCAAATTTGCAGGCCACACCACAGTCAGCTCGATTGTCCGTTGGGCCTAAAATTTTGCAGAGTGACACTTCTATAGGTGAGTCACACTCCCAAAAAATTTTAGAATTTTTGAATACTTAAAGTATTTTAATTTATTTAAATGAAACAGACTGTCCAGAAAATCGGACTGATTTGGACACCATATTGTAATGGGCCGGTCCAGCCACCACCATGGTATGTACAGGTGTCCATTAACCCAAAAATTTTGTAGGTGGGTCCTACCATGAGTGAACCACCTCTATACAAAATTTTATGATTTTTGGATACTCATAAATATTTTAATTAAATTAGGAATTTCAATCCGTCCAGGAAGAGGTGTTGCTGTCCATGCATTGTTTACCCAATAAGGTGGGCCCAACCTTCATCCAAGAGGGGCAAAATGGAGGTTTAGTATTTTCTTCATAAAATAAAGTAAGGTGGGTTCCATAAAAGTGGCTCATCCCTCAGAGAAACCATGCTGAAGTGTATGTTTTCCCTCCATACATGTGGGCTGGATAGCCCAACAAAGTGGACCGTCCACTCCTATGGGCCTCCTTTTTGGGTACTATTTCATGGGCCATCTGAGGTATGAACCATCACACCTCACGGTGGGGTCACACCTTCTCATTACACCCCATAATTATAAAGAAAATAATGGCAATCATGATCCAAAAATCCATGCCAAAGATTGAACATGACAGTCCATGCAACAGTTCAGGTTTTTGGACAACAATACATGACTGGACACATCAGCCAATATCTCAATAATCTCAACCATAAAAAGTATGTGTGGCCTTCCTCACTGGGCCCCACATAAGTCTAGATCACATACTAGGACTAGAACACTTGCATGCATTGATTAAGGTGTCCAATGATCATGGAGTTAGGTGGTAAGAGCATTCCACCTTGCTGGATTTTTATTTGTATTTATTTTGGGACATCCAAGGCCCACTAAATGGGCCACACACACATTATCATCCATACATCAGAGAAAAGAGAAGAAGGAAAGAGAGTAATCCGACCATGGGGGTAGGGCCCCGCCACTAGTGGGCCCTCCCGAGAATGAATCATACCCATACAACTACATTGATTGTACATGCAACATAAAATCACTGCATGCATGATCTATAATTGCTATGGATGGCTGGGATGCCATCCTAACATGATCCTTAGGGTCTAGACGACCTTAAGATGAAGTGGATCATTAAATACATCATGATAGGGTCCATGGAGAATGGCCCCATCATGGATCATGACATGCATGTAGGATGGGCCAAAGGGCCACATCCATGAGATCAAATGGGATCCCCACCATGGATTGGTGGGTCTCATATGATCCATCTAGAAAGAAAAATAATATCAAAGGGTAGAAAAGAAGATCAACAATTATAATCACCCACCTTAATGGATCCCACTCCAAGCTTACATCAATTTTCTCTTCATGCTCCAAGGGACATGTTTCAATGGGTGAGATGGGTTGTTGAAGGTTAGATGGGAGGGGATTTGAGGGAGAAGGGGCTGGAGAAGAGAGGAAGATGGAAGGGAAGTTGCTAGGGAAGAAGAGAAGAGAGAGAGAGAAATGAGAGGGAAAGAGAGAGAGAGAGAGACTTTTAAGACTTGTAATGATGAGCTCTCTCTCTCCTAGGCAATGATGGTGGCCTATGGTGATATTAACAAGGCTTAGGGTCATAGCCTTTTTAGAAATCTCAGCCTAGGGTGAAATGATGGCATAGAAAAATGTGCAACCCATGGTGGGGTCCACCAATCATGCAATCAATGGCCCATATCTATCAATGATCATAACTTGAGATGTACTTATCGGATTAACGCACGGGACGCGGCGTTGGAACCATGGTGACGAGACGGACGGAAAGGCATAGGTCTCGGGTCAACCCGAGTCAGGTTTACATGACCGAACTTAAGGGTAACCGCAAACACTATCCGAAGGTCGCGGGTCACCGGTAGGACCGCGAGACTAAAATGAACGAAATGCATACTCACACACACATATGCACACAAGCGAATGTAGGTCAGGTCTCACATGTTATAAGCATCATTTTATAATTATGTTATGTTATAAGCATCGTTATGTTATAAACATTTTATAATTATGTTATATTCTGATTGTCCGTGCATTTTATAATTATTTTGATAATGGATTATGTTATAAGCAATTTATAAGCATTATGTTATGATCGTGCGCGGATTATATTATGTTATGTTATAAGTATTATGTTATGTTATGATCGTGCGCCCATTTTATAAGCATTATAATCATTTTATAATTATGTAATATTACGATCGTGCGCGGAACGTGCGCGTATTTTATAATTATGATCTTTATGTTATAAGCCTGATGTTATGATCGTGTGCGAATTGGGTACTACCTACACCTGTTCGGAGCTCGGGACAGGTGGAGACTCGAGGGTCACTGAGGGGTTATCGTTATGTATGACTTTTATCCACACCGTACATCCAATTTTTCACATCATTTTAAATGGGAACGGATTCGCTACTCCTTTTGCTATTGGCCCAGTGGCTGGTGGTCGGTGTTCTGGGGGCCCCACTGTGAAGTATTTTTTTTATCCATGCTGTTCATCCATTTTTATAAGCATTATTTTATAACATTTGTAAGCACTATAAGCATTATACGGAAATTTGGTAAGCATTATAAGCATTTTATAACATTTGTAAACATTATAAGCATTATATGAAAAATAACATTATAAGCATTTTTATAAGCATTATTTTATGTTATAAGCATTATATTATTATTTTATAAGCATTATGTTATATTATGTTATAGGTATTATTTTATAAGAATTATGTTATAAGCATTATTTTATATTATGTTATAAGCATTATATTATACGCATTATTTTATGTTATATTATTATAAGAATTAATTTATAAGCATTATAAGCATTAAAATAGATTTTTAAAATAATGATATTTTGAAAAAGAAAATTGAGAAATTTAAAAAAAAGAGAGATTTTGAAAAGGAAAGTTCAAAAGTTTGTAGAAAAATAACAATGTTTAAGAAAAATTCAGATCTTCAAAAGAAATGATATTTAAAAAAAAAATGAAATGTTGCAAAAAAATGACATTAAAAAAAAATTGGCATTTTGAAAAGAAAAATGATAAGTTTGAAAAATAAATAGATTTTGAAAAAAAAAAACTGTGATTTTGAAAGAAAAATATTTGACGAGTTCGGAAAAACAATGACATTTTGAAAAAAAAAAGAATTTTGGAAAAAATAGAAAATTTGACAAGAAATTAACATTTTGTAAGTGCTATAGTTTATAGCCCTTTGTGTTGTCAAATTTGTGGTGCCAAAGACACTGTTATGAAGCTTGTATCTGTGAAGAATAATGCTCCACTCAAGATCAACTTTGATTAACAAGCACTGTTCATAAGTCAAGACTCAAGAAAGTGAGATTGTTCGAATAGATTCAAGAAGCTTTCAAGTTCAATCTCAAGATCTCAAAAAGCTCTCAAGTTTAAACGACATCAAGACTTCATGCTCCATTACTTTCAAAGGACACTTGTCTCTAAAGTTTTAATGTCCTTACTTCACTATTGAGGTGTGACTGACCTTAGGTTGACCTTTAGAGTAGGCCATTTTGGATACATAATTCATATATTTTATATAAGTGAGTTTCATCTGTTTTAAGACTAGTTCTGGACTTTGTTCGACTAGTCCTAGTACTACTTCGACCTGTCTAAATATTTTCTAGATCAGTCGTAAGTTTGTTACAAAAATTGAAAATTTTCTATTAGGCTTCGATTAGTCCTAGGGATTGTTCGACCAGCCGTAGGAATAGTGTCGACTGTATCTTCGACCAGTCGTAGACCTACGACTCAAAGAACAGCGTTGAAATTTGGCCACCTATGACCAGTAGAAGGGATCCTACGACCAGTCGTGAAACTGTCAAATCTTATCGCGCCCGAATTTTTAAATATTTATTGGTTTTACGACCAGTCGTAGAGGTCCTTAGACCAATCAAAGATGTGATTTGTTCACCTATAAATAGAGCACGAATCTCAGAGCAAAACAAGAAATTCAAGTTAATTTAATCGGTCTTCTGAGAGATAAGTCGGTGCTCCATTTAAGCTAAGTGTGCATATTTAATTTTATTCTCTTTCTTTAGCTTTGTTAATTGATTTTGTTTCTTGCATTCCAATCTAATCTGAAAAGAGGAATTGTTGTTTTCCTTTTTCTGGAATCAAAATCAATTAGCTAGCCCTTTTGTTTTAATTTAAAATCTATTAGAACCTAGAACCATTATAAAGTGAGTATTGGACATTGAACTTTAACATTCAAATCTCTACTCCGACTTGGTTCTTCTGGGCTGCTACAACGAAGGAGAAAATCAGGTATTTTACAATTTGTGTAATTTACATTGTTTGGTTTTATTTGAGGTTAAGCTAGAAAAATCTCAAAGTTGTTAGTTATCTGAGGAGAGCCAGAAAACTCAGAAGTGAGGGTTTTTGAATTGTGTAAGCCCTTTGAAAAAGACACAATTGTGAAGGTTTTGGGTGAACCTGTGAAAACTTATTTGATAGTGAACGCTAATATCCCCTGTGTGAGGATATTAGGAGTGGAGTAGCATTCTGTGTGGCTGTTGTTTAACAGTTGGTGAACACATAGGCGAACCACTATAATTGTTTGTGTTGTGGATGTATGATTTATATTTCCTATCTTTTATCATTTAGAATTGTGGAATGTATGTGTGAATGTGAATGTTGTAATCATTTCATTTCAAGCACAGTGGGGAATGTTGTAATAATTTAGATTTACATTTCAGCATTAAATTTTTGCTATCTCTTTATTACGTTTCTCTATTTGTTCTAGAAATAAGGTTGTCCTACCATAAACTTTAGTTTTTGGTGTAAGGTTGTCCTTAGAACAATTTTTGTTTAAATTTCTCTATTTTAGGTTGTTTTCCATTCCTATACTGTGATTGGTGTATAGTGCTATCTATTCCTTATTTTATATTCCGCAGTATTTATTTTTAATTTGGCAGTCCTATTCACCCCCCCTCTAGGACATATAGCTTGGCCATTTCAAGTGGTATCAGTGCCTAATAGCTCGCTCTTATTGCTTTTTATTTGGATTTAATTCATGAGCTAATGATCTAAGCTATATAAAAATGTCAAATTTTGATAGCCTATTAGTCACTAGGCTTCCACCCTTTGATGGCTCCAATTATGCCTATTGGAAAGCTAGGATGAGGATCTTCCTCAAATTAATGGATAAGAGTGTGTAGCAAGCCACAATGACTGAATGGAACCCACCTACCACTGAAGTGATTGGTATTGATGGTTCAAAATCAATGAGAGTAACACCATATTTCTCATGGACCACCCTTCAGAAAAATGAGAGTAGTACCAATGCAAAAGCACTAAATGCAATCACTTGCGCACTATCACCAGATGAGTTCAAAAGAATCATATCCTATGATACTGCAAAGCAAGCCTGAGATATATTAGAAATGACACATGAGGGTACTACAATTGTTAAAAAATCTAAAGTCTAACTCCTCACAACCAAATTTGAAGAAATTCATATGGAGGAAAATGAAATGTTTATAGACTTTTACACTAGATTAAATGACATTGTGAACTTAATGTGGGGTCTTGGCGATGAAATCCCAGAAAGTAAAGTGTGTGCAAAGATAGTACGCTCACTTCCTGAACGGTTCAGCTCTAAGGTAACCGCAATCTAGGAACTTCGTGATACGGATAATATGAGGGTAGAAGAACTAGTTGGTTCTTTATAAACCTATGAGTTAAACTTTAAAGCTCCTAAAAGTAAATCTATTGCTCTCAAATCTTCTAAAGGTATTTCTCAATAAAACTCGGATTTAGAAAATTTTGAAGACGATATGGCTCTTTTAGCGAATAAATTTTACAAGATTTTCAAAAGCAAGAAAATGGTAGATTTTCAAAAATCAAATGATAAGAAAAGATCTAAACCTAGATCTAAAAGTTAGAAGTCTTTGAAGGATAGTTAATGTTACAATTGCCAAGAGTATGGGCACTTAGCAAACAAATGTCCTAAAAAGGACAAAATGAAAAGAAAGGGTATGTTGGCTACTTGGGATGAATCATCTGATTCTGAAGCTTCTTCTGAATTAGAAGATTCTGAAACCGAGTCGGGCAGTGAAGTTAAAGCTCTTATGACTCTAGCCAAATTTACTTTTTTAGATCATGATGATTCGACTAGCGAAGAAAATCTGAATAGTGATTATGAAAATGAAGATGATCTTCAAGATGCTTACAATGCCCTATACAAGGAAAGTTGTAAAATTGTTGTCAAACTAAAACTTCAAAAAGAAAAGTTTTTTAAACTCAAACAATGTTTTGAATCATTTGTTTTAGAAAAATCCTAACTTTCAGATTGTTTTGAAAAATCAAAATGCGATTTAGAATTCAAAACCTCGCTGATTGAAAATCTGAAATCTAAAAATGAGATACTTAAAAATGAAGTATCTTCTCTTCTGAGTTTAAAGGATACATGGAGGTATGCCCAAGGAGATCCAAAGTTAGAAAAACGATTATCCGGATCAAGAAAATGTGGCGATCGATCCGGATTGGGCTATGATAAGAATATACCTCCTAATCAAAAGTATACTCCTCCCAATTTTGTGAAAGAAGAGTCCTCAAACTCAAAAGAGAAAAGTACTTATCAAGGTTTTTCTAAAAATACAAAAACTTTTCAAAAACCTAAGAGCAGCCATGTCAACTTTAAAAATCAGAATTGAAACCCTCTTGCTGAAAAGATAGTAGATTTACTTAAGGAGCTCTTAAAATCTAACTCAGTAGGTCATTCTTACAACATCAGTCAGAAGAAGACCAACTATACTCCTAAAGCCAAAACATTTCTGAAATGGATTCCTAAAGTTGCCTACTAGGTTGCTCACACCACTTTCAATGCTACAAGCCATTCAAAGTGGTACCTAGACAATAGATGCTCAAGGCATATGACTAGTGATAAAGGTTTATTCACCGATCTCAAAAACATGACCGATGGTTCAGTCACATTTGGTGATGGCAGCAACTGCAAGATTATAGGCCAAGGTACTGTTCAACTCTATAACCTTCCTTTGTTTAAAAATGTTTTATATGTTGAAGGTCTAAAACATAACTTGCCTAGTATATCTCAAATATGTGACAATAACCATAGTGTACGATTTTCTAATCAAAGCTGTGAGATTCTAAACAACAAGGGTTTAGTAATACTAACTGGATGTAGAACGCCTGAAAACTGCTATATTGTTAGTGAATCCAACTCATCTAATCAATCGTGTTACATGGTCCATACAGATGAGACTGAATTATGGTACAAACGTCTTAGACATGTACACTACCGAAATCTATATAGATTAAGCAAACGGAAACTTATAAGAGGTTTACCCAAACTACAAAAATTAGATAAAATATGCGGTGAATGCTAGATTGGCAAACAAATAAGGATCTCACAAAAAAAGGTAAATTCCAATACCACATCAAGACCACTTGAGCTTCTCCATATAAACCTAGTAGGACCTACCAGGATGGAAAGTCGAGGTGAAAAAAGATATATCTTGGTAATTGTAGATGACTTTACTAGATATACATGGGTAGTCTTCTTAAGGGACAAATCAGAAACCTTTGAAGAAGTGAAAAAGGTTCTTAAAAGGATTAAACTAAAAAAGGTTATCAAGTCAGTAAGATTCGTAGTGATCATGGATCTGAATTTGAGAATAGCGATTTTGAGAAGTTCTGTAGCGACCAGGGAATATTACATGAATTCTCAGTGCCCAAAACTCCACAACAAAATGGAATAGTTGAAAGGAAAAATAGAGTGCTTCAAGAAATGGCTAATGTCATGTTGAATAGTATGAAGCTCTCTAAGAATCTTTGGGCTGAAGCAGTCAATACAGCTTGCTATATTATTAACCGGGTTTACACTAGTAAAGGTAATAATAAAATGGCTTATGAAATGTGGTTCGATAAAAAGCCTACTGTCAAATACTTTCGAGTTTTTGGCAGCAAGTGCTATATTTTACGAGATTGTGAAAATCTGGGAAAGTTTGATACGAAGAGTGATGAAGGGATCTTTCTAGGATATTCTTTAAACAATCGAGCTTATAGGGTTCTGAACAAAAGGACCGGTGTGATTCAAGAATCCATTAATGTGGTCATTGATGATCACTTAAGCACACCTGTCTCAAGTTCAGATAATGATGAAGTTCTTGTAATTGATAAACCTGATACTTCATCCAATCAGACTGAGTCTGAACTAAGGATTGTTAAAGATCATCCAACCACATAGATACTTGGAAACCCTCTCACTGGTGTTCGTACCCATAGACAACTTGAGGATATATGTAATTATGTATGTTTTACATCCCAGATAGAACCATCTAATGTAAAAGAAGCTCTTGTTGATGAAAATTAGATTGTTGCGATGCAAGAAGAACTTAACCAATTTGTGAGAAATGATGTTTGGTATCTCGTACCTAGACCTAAAGATAAACACATCATTGGAACCAATTGGATTTTCAAAAATTAGTCTGACAAACTTGGCAATATAATTAGAAACAAGGCTAGGCTAGTGGTACAATGTTACACTCAAATTGAAGGTATTGACTATGATGAGACCTTTGCACCAGTAGCACATTTTGAATCAATCAGACTCTTTATATCTATTGCGTGTTTTAGAAAGTTTAAGATTTACCAAATGGATGTGAAAAGTGTATTTTTAAATGGCGATCTGCATAAGGAAGTTTCTGTTGAACAACCAATGGGTTTTGAAGACCCCAAAAATATTGATCATGTGTATCGTCTTAAAAAGGCACTTTACGGTTTAAAACAAGCTCTTAGGGCATGGTACGAGAAACTAACAACGTTTCTATTAAGCCATAATTTTCAAATGGGATGTGTTGATAAATCTCTGTTTATTAAAAAACATAAGGATCACATCTTATTAGTACAAATCTATGTTGATGATATCATTTATGGATCCACCTGTACTGACATGACTATTGAGTTTGAAGATTTGATGAAATCTCAGTTTGAAATGAGCTTGGTTGGGGAATTGAATTATTTCCTCGGGTTACAAGTAAAACAAAAACCTGATGGAATGTTCATTTCTCAATCTAAATATGCTACGAACTTGATTAAGAGATTTGGATTTGAGAATGGTAAGAACTTTGATACTCCAATGAGTACAACCTTGAAACTCTCAAAAGATTCTGCAGGTAAAAATGTGGATCCGAAACTATATCGGAGTATGATTGGTAGTCTATTATATTTAACTACTAGTAGACCCGATATCGCTCTAAGTGTTGGTATTTGCGCTAGATATCAGTCTGAACCTAAAGAGTCGCACTTGACTGCTGTCAAGTGGATTATAAGATATGTCGCAAGTACTGTTAATCTCAGTCTCTGGTATCCACATGAGACTAGTGTTCAATTAGTTGGGTACTCGGATGCTGACAGGGCTGGTAATCTTGATGATCGAAAATCAACCAGTGGTGGTTGTTTTTATATTAGAACCTGTTTAGTTTCTTGGTTTAGTAAGAAACAAAGTTCTATATCACTTTCAACAGCTGAAGCTGAATATATCGCAGTTGGTAATGCGTGTACACAGCTTGTTTGGATGAAACTTATACTAAGTGATTACGGAATTAAATAGGATTCTATGTTATTATATTATGATAATTCCAGTGCCATAAATATTTCAAAAAATCCAATTCGGCATTCTCGTACTAAGCACATTGACATTAGGTTTCATTATATTCGGGAATTAGTAAAAAAAAATAACTATATCCTTGGAATATATTCCTACTGAGAATCAACGCGCTGATATTTTCACTAAACCGCTCGACAAAAGTAAGTTTAACAAAATGAAATTTGATCTCGACATGTGCATTTTAAAATGATTAATTATGCCTATTTGTATCATATTGTATATATTTGCTAGTTTAGTTTTCAAATCTTGAAAAATATGCAAAAATTAGATTTTTTGGCCTCTACTTGACCAGTTGTTCTACGATCGGTCGTGTATACCCATGACCAGTCGTGAATCGCATGGATTCACTTAAAATATGGGGGAAATCACTTTCTTCTTCATTTCAACTTCACTCTCCAACGAGCCGACACACGTCTAGTCGAACCCATCTTCCAAAATCTTCTAGGTTAGTGCTCCATTTGCATTTTCCTCGTAGATTTGTGCTAGATTGCTTCTATTTCTCTCTTGGAGTTGTCTATTTCGAATTCATTTGAGATTTGAAGTTTTTCTTTTGAAAAATCTGATTTGAGAAAACCCTTTTCTCAATCCTTTGCAACTCTCTATATTCTTGAAATCTTTGTTGTATATGGCTTCTAAAGGAAGAAAATCAACATCCTGTGGTCCGTCTTCCTCTTCCAAATTAGCCCCTATCACTAAGCGTCATCTTAGGGCTCGTGAGGACGATCCATCTTATGTTCGGGATATAAGATTGCGTAATGTTATTGTTGAGCATCCAGTAGATATTAATCATGTTGCTCCTTTTGATATTTTTCCTATGCTCTAATCTGTAGGCTAGAATAACTTATTGCTTTGGGGTGGGCCAGCATATCGGTCCATTGCCCAATCCATGTTTGCATGCATATGTGCTTTCTCACTGGAAAATTTAACTTTTTCTATCTCCACAAGAGAAGGGCCATTTGAAGTTGATCGTCATTTGATTTAAGCCCTTATGGATATTCTAGTGAATGATGAGGGTATTCCCATCCATACTTTATCTGATAAACCCTCTGTCGCTAAAAAACATATGCTAACTAAGGACTTATGCAATTTGGATGTACAATGGACGCATAAAGGGAATGCGCTTCCTTCAAAATATCTGTTACCCAAATACAGAGTTCTTCACAAAATCTGTGTCTAATTTGTATCCTTGGTCGGATAATAAATCTGAATTGACGTCCTTCATGGTTCGTATTCTTCATTCTCTTATCAGTAGTGTTAACATTTGTTTACCATTCTTGATTTGTCACTTCATCATTCAGTTTCGACTCCATCCTGGTCACAGACATTCCGTTTGGATATTTGATGACTGTGTTGGCTATACATATGTCAGTCGACATACCGGTTGGAGAGGCTCCTATCCATCATCTGATATTTAACAATTCCAATATCAATAAGATGAAGCTGAATTTCCTTCATGGCCAAGGTGATGGTGTTGGTAGTACTGAAGCTGAAAATGAGGAAGAAGCTGGTGATCTTCCTCCTGATGATATTAACATGGATGATATTTTTAAAGAACTTGAGTCCGATTCTACAAATGATCCAGATTATGAGCCTTCTTCATTTGATGCACGTCTGAGTGCATTGGAAGATAAAGTTGAGAATCTAAATGTTAAGATGGAAAACATGTCTGTTGCCCATGATTTACAGTTCAAATATATGCGCGAATATCTTAGGCGCTTGAACAAAGGCATACATCAACTTGATCCTTCCATTCCTGCTCCTTTATCTGGGTCAGATTAGAATTTTTAAGATTACTGGTCTGTAATAACTTTAGTACTCTTAACTAGTTTTTGAGTTTGTCACTCTCTTTAACTTAGCTCAGTCTATGAATTATGTGTGTTGCTTATGCTATGTTCTCAAATCTTGACTAGTTACCTCTCATATTTCTCATTGATTATTTCTCCTCAGCCATCTGTTCTATGCTTCCTTTGTCCCATTGTGACAAAAAAGGGGAGTATGGATATGTTATAGATACGTCTATGGATATGGATGTTGTCATGAGGAGGGAGTAGCATTGTATTGTATATTGTTTTATGAGTATGTTACTTAGGGGGAGTATGAGCAGAGGTGTGCAGGGATATGGATGTTGTCATGAGGAGGGAGTAGCATTGTATTGTATATTGTTTTATGAGTATGTTACTCAAGGGGAGTATGAGCGAGGTGTGCAGAGGTGGAATGTATGTTAAATAATATTGATTTACAAGTCTGTAGGATGCCGGTTGATAACAACTGGTGCATGATTTATGTTGAATAATATTGATTTACAAGTCTGCAGGATGCCGGTTGATAACAACTGGTGCATGATTCTTTAATCAGATATATAACAACTAGTGCATGATTCTTTAATCAGATATTCTGTGTTATGTAACATATCTTGAAAGTGTGTTTTGTAGCCCTTTGTGTTGTGAAATTTGTGGTGTTAAAGACATTGTTATGAAGCTTGCATCTGTGAAGAACAATGCTCTACTCAAGATCAACTTTGATTAACAAGCACTGTTCATAAGTCAAGACTCGAGAAAGTGAGATTGTTCGACTAGATTCAAGAAGCTTTCAAGTTCAATCTCAAGATCACAAAAAGCTCTCAAGTTTAAACGACATCAAGACTTCAAGCTCCATTACTTTCAAAGGTTACTCGTCTCTAAAGTTTCAATGTCCTTACTTCACTATTGAGGTATGACTGACCTTAGGTTGTGTCACGCCCCAGACTCGGTAACCGGACTCACAAGGAACCCGATGGCCGGTTCTGGCCGCAACAGCCTCCGTAGTACCCCATTCTCGGCTCCTGAGGTAGGTTCCGATCCTGAGATCCTACAAGGAGGATTTTTATAACAATATAATCACTTCCAATGCGAGCATACCCAAGATCACAGCAAGTATATCTGAGAATAATAAAGGCACACATCACAAAATCCACTAAAAATTTGAACTTTTACAATCATCCAAAAGGTCCAAAAGGACATACATGAGAATAAAAGGAAAAGAGAGAGAAATCAGCAACACTGGAGTCCTCACTGCTCAACTCTACTCCACGCTCTGCTGCTACGGCGCCTACCTAGAGTCTCCTGCACGTATCAATCGTGCATAAGCTTACAGAAGCTTAGAGGGTGGTGTAAGTGTGTGACAATGGTGCACAGAAGAATAGTAGGAGGTATAAGGAGAGAAGCATAATCAATGAACATATCACTAGTCTTACCAAGGCTTATCATGAATGCGATGCAACAAGTAATGGGTGCCATACCAAGGCAATGTATGAAAGGGGGGGCTTGTACAGCTAATGCTAATGCGATGTAAGTAATGTCAGTGCTCATATCCAAACCATAAGTCAAGTACATTTTCAATCATAAGGAAATCACCGGGGTCCATTACACTCCAAAATAGCCGCTCTACAGACCCGCACAATCAAACGTGCGTAAGAGACCTCACTACCCGCTTTGTGGACAACCAATCACCAATAAGGCCTGAAGGTAGCGGACCCATTTACGAGCTGGTCAGACTCAGCCTAGCAATGCCTCCTCACACCAGGCAGGTAAGGCCACACCCCTATCCAACTGACTACACGACAGTGGGAGTCGCGGCCTAACGGTATAAGGCCCTCGTGCACTCATGTATTCCACCCAGTCACGGCGTTGGAGCAGATCCTTGGTACCATGGAAGTTTTGGGAATCTCACCCATGGGCATCCTACGCACCCAGTATGCTCAAGTAATATTTCCGGTGTCCACACATGCGGCCATCCACAAATGTCCCTGTGGAGGCAAGGCCCTGATGAAGCAAGGGCGGTATCCTAATGAAATGCGATGCCAATGCATGAGTCGCACACACAGATCATGCACAAGTTTCAGGCACTCAATGTGCAAAAGGGGAGAAACTCCATCCCTGAATGACCACTATACAATGCAATCAATTCATACAGATGATGCATATGGGTCGCAACGATGTAAGTGTGCTACCTGAGGAATATGAAATCGTCTGTCCCAAGGAGGGTCAAGATCTAGGCACATCGACAGGTATTCTAAGAAGAAGAGAGGTCCTCTAGTGGGAGCCCAGTACTTTGGGATGACCCACAAACTAAGAGAGTCAAAATCCTAAGGAGGAACAGTCCTAGCCAGGCCTAAGGTGGGCCTTTAACCACCTATAAGGGCCTCTATGGGCCTACCTTAGGGCCACCAAGGAGGACATCCAACCTCAACTGGGTCCCAAAAGGTAGCCTACTACATATGCAAAGAAAGGTCCAAGGCACAATCAACCCATAGCCTAGTGGGCCATACACTAAGCCCAAAAACAAAGGCAACCTTGTGGACCCTTAAGCAAGGTTAGGGCCCAACCATAAGGGTCATAGGTTCATTCATTGTGGTGGGCCTAATGGGCAGCCCATTATCCCAACATATGGGAAATTCTTAAATTTTTAACACATGTAAGTTGGGCCTCACATCTCGGCCCAAGTATGGATTTATTATAGTGGGCAAACAAGGGCCCAACTACTTGAGTATTTGGGCCATAAGGCCCATCACAATGACATGGTAAATATAGGACCCAAGGGTTCAATGGGCCTATCAAAAGTTCCAGCCCAACCAAGGCTATAAGGCCCATACTTAACTAAGAGACTAGCCCAAGAAGAATCCTATTTGGGATGGGCCTTTAATCATACACTAATTAAGCCCAAAAATAAAAATTAAGATGATAAGATACTGACATAAATCCTCCTCAAATCTAGTGGGCCATATTGCCCCAAGGAACATATATAGGCAACAGTTATTGGGCTCAATGCCAAATTCCAGCCCACCCAAATTTCTGGGTTGGTTGGAGTTCAACATTAGATGTATTTCTTAGTATAATTAATTCTGGATGGCTCACACACATCACTGTGGGCCCCACCAGATGAGAGAGGATATACAATACATATATGAAATGGGCCAGACTATTAGAATGCAAGCCCAGCAGTAGCCTAAGGCAGGGATGTCCCATGTGTAGGTAGCCCTATGGGCCTGGGGTATCTGGCCCAAAAATCTACCTAATGTGTTCTAATTGAATAAAAAGGGGGCAAGTATGATCAATCCCCTAAGGACCCTACATGGATGGGTGGTGGGACATTCAACACATCAAGGTGGGCCCACGAAGCAGGCTAGATGCCCCAGCCTGGGCGTCCCTGCCTAGCAGACCACTTCCAGCCATACCACGGGCAACTCAAATGTATTTTGGGTCTGAAATTTTACAGAGTGATACTTCTATAGGTGACCTACACCCCCACAAAATTTCAAGGTTTTTGGACACTTAGAAATATTTTAATTTATTTAAATAAAATAGACTGTCCAGAAAATCGGACTGACCTGGACGTCCCAACGTGGTAGGCCAGTCCGGCCCTTGCCACGGTGTACACAGAGGTCCATTGGCCCTGAAATTTGGTAAGTGGGTCCTATAATGGGTGGAACATATCTCCACAAAATTTCAAAATTTTTAGACATATGTAAATATTTTAATTTATTTAAAGAAATTAATCTGTCCTAAAAATCGGACTGATCTGGGCACCGTATTGTAATGGGCTAGTCCAGCCACCACCATGGTGTGTACAGGTGTCCATTGGCCCCAAAATTTTGTAGGTGGGTCCTACCATAAGTGAATCACCTCTCTGCAAAATTTTATGATTTTTGAATACTCATAAATATTTTAATTAAATTAGGAATTTCAATCTGTCCAGGAAGAGATGTTGCTGTCCATTCATTGTTTACCCAATAAGGTGGGCCCAACCTTCATCCAAGAGGGGGAAAATGGAGGTTTAGTATTTTTTTCATAAAATAAAGTAAGGTTGGGTCCATAAAAGTGGCCCATCCTTCAGAGAAACTAAGCTGAAGTGTATGTTTTCCCTCCATACATGTGGGTTGGACAGCCCAACAAGGTGGACCGCCCACCCCTATGGGCCTCCTTTCTGGGTACCATATCATGGACCATCTGAGGTATGACCCATCACACCTCATGGTGGGGTCCGCACCTTCTCATTACACCCCATACTTATAAAGAAAATAATGACAATCATGATCCAAAAATCCATGCCAAAGATTGAACATGACAATCCATGTAACAGTCCAGGTTTTTGGACAGCAATACATGGCTGGACACATCAGCCTATATCTCAATAATCTCAGCCATAAAAAGGGTGTGTGGCCTTCCTCAGTGGGCCCCACATAAGTCCAGATCACATACTAGAACTAGGACACTTGCATGCATTGATTAAGGTGTCCGATGATCATGGAGTTAGGTGATAAGAGCATCCCACCTTGCTGGATTTTTATTTTTATTTATTTTGGGACATCCAAGGCCCACTATAAATGGGCCACACACACACTATCATCCATACATCAGAGAAAAGAGAAGAAGGAAAGAGAGTAATCCGGCCATGGGGGTAGGGCCCCGCCACTAGTGGGCCCTCCCAAGAGTGAATCATACCCATACAACTACATTGATTGTATATGCAACATAAAATCACTACATGCATGATATATAATTGCTATGGATGGTTGGGATGCCATCCCAACATGATCCTTAGGGTCTAGATGACCTTAAGATGGAGTGGATCATTAAATACATCATGATGGGGTCCATGGAGAATGGCCCCATCATGGATCATGACATGCATGTAGGATGGGCCAAAGGACCACATCCATGGGATCAAATGGGATCCCCACCATGGATTGGTGGGTCCCATATGATCCATCTAGAAAAAAAAATAAGATCAAAGGGTAGAAAAGAAAATCAACAATTATAATCACCCACCTTGAATCTTCAAGCTACCACCAACACTAGGTACTCCAAGCTCCAAGCTTAAAGGTTCAATGGTCAAGATGAGTTTGTGGTGGCTAGATGGAGGAAGAAAGGAAGGGGAAGTTGCTGGAAATTGGGAGAGGGAGGGCTGAAAATTCTACCATGGAAGAGGAAAATGAGAGAATGAAGGAGGAGAGAGAGGAAGGGAAGGTTGTAGGAGAGTCATCATTGCTCTCCCTCCTTGGTTAGAGAAAGAAATCATGACCTATGGTGATATAAACAATGCTTGCTAGGGTAGGTTAGGTATGGGTAGTGTTTAGGATGGGTAGTGTTTATTCCATGGGAATTGTAGTGTGTGTGGGTGGTGTGCATGGGAACTTGTGCCTGAGAGTGGTCCATATGCTTTTGTACAAAAAGTGGGCCACATGATGAAATGCTCACAACTTTTAATCTATAAGTCGGATGAATGCACAAGATGCGTCGTTGGAATCGCAACGACGATACGAACGAGATAGCATAGGTCTCGGGCCGATCCGAGTCGGGTCAAAGTGACCAGACTCAAGGATGACCACAAACGTTACCTAAAGGTCGCGGGTTGCCGAAATTTGACCGGTAGGAACGCGGGACCAAAAAGAACAAAATGCATACTCACACACACACATGCACACAAGCGAACTCGGGTCGGGTCTCACTGGTTGACCTTTAGAGTAGGCCATTTTAGATACATAATTCATATGTTTTATATAAGTGAGTTTGGTCTGTTTTAAGACTAGTCCTGGACTTTATTCGACTAGTCCTAGCACTGCTTCGACCTGCCTAAACATTTCCTGGATCAGTCATAAGTTTGTTACAAAAATTAGAAATTTTTTGTTAGGCTTCGACTAGTCTTGGGGACTGTTCGACCAGTCGTAGGAACAGTGTTGACTGCATCTTCGACCAGTCGTAGACCTACGACTCAAAGAACAACGTTAAAATTTGGCCACATACGACCAGTCGAAGGGATCCTACGACCAGTCGAAGGGATCCTACGACCAGTCGTGAAACTGCTAAATCTTATCGTGTCTGAATTTTTAAATATCTATTGGTTCTACAACCAGTCGTAGAGGTCCTTAGACCTGTCAAAGACGTGATTTGTTCACCTATAAATAGAGCACGAATCTTAGAGCAAAACAAGTAATTCAAGTTAATTTAATTCGGTCTTTTGAGAGATAAGTCGGTGCTCCATTTAAGCTAAGTGTGCATATTTAATATTCTCTTTCTTTAGCTTTGTTAATTGATTTTGTTTCTTGCATTCCAATCTAATCTGAAAAGAGGAATTGTTGTTTTTCTTTTTTTGGAATCAAAATCAATTAGAGCTAGCCCTTTTGTTTTAATTTAAAATCTATTAGAACCTAGAACCATTATAAAGTGAGTATTGGATATTGAACTTTAACATTCAAATCTCTACTCCGACTTGGTTCTTCTGGGCTGCTACAATGAAGGAGAAAATCAGGTATTTTACAATTTGTGTAATTTACATTGTTTGGTTTTATTTGAGGTTAAGCCAGAAAAATCTCAAAGTTGTTGGTTATCTGAGGAGAGCCAGAAAACTCAGAAGCTAGGGTTTTTAAATTGTGTAAGCCCTGTGAAAAAGACACAATTGTGAAGGTTTTGGGTGAACCTGTGAAAACCTATTTGATAGTGAACGCTAATATCCCCTGTGTGAGGATATTAGGAGTGGAGTAGCATTCTGTGTGGCTGTTGTTCAACAGTTGGTGAACACACAGGCGAACCACTATAATTATTTGTGTTGTGGATGTGTGATTTATATTTCCTATCTTTTATCATTCAGAATTGTGGAATGTATGTGTGAATGTGAATTTTATAATCATTTTATTTCAAGCATAGTGGGGAATGTTGTAATAATTTAGATTTACATTTCAGCATTAAATTTTTGCTATCTCTTTATTATGTTTCTCCATTTGTTCTAGAAATGAGGTTGTCCTACCATAAACTTTGGTTTTTGGTGTAAGGTTGTCCTTAGAACAATTTTTGTTTAAATTTCTCTATTTTAGGTTGCTTTCCATTCCTATACTGTGATTGGTGTATAGTGTTATCTATTCCTTGTTTCATATTCCACAGTATTTATTTTTAATTTGGCATAGTCCTACTCACTCCCCCCCCCCACCTCTAGGACATATAGCTTGGCCATTTTACATTTTGAAAAAGAAAAATTAAATGTTTAAAAACTAATTGTGATTTTGAATAAAAAAACTTTACAATGTTTAAGAAAAATTGAAATTTTGAAAAAGAAAAATGAGATTTTAAAAAGCCTTGAGATTTTGATTAAAAAAAACTAGCATTTTGAGATAAAAAATTGTGAATTTTTTTTATTTTTATTTTTTTGTGATTTTGAAAAAAAGAAAATGGCATCTTGAAAAAATTGAGAAGTTGAATTAAAATTGATAAGTTTTTTTTTTAAAAAAATTGAGATTTTTTATTTTGAAAAAATTGAAATGTTTGATAAGAGAGAGAGAGAGAGAGAGAGAGAGAGAGAGAGAGAGAGAGAGAGAGAGAGAGAGAGAGAGAGAGATTTTGAAAAAAAATTAAGAAGTTTGAAAAATATGAACATTTTGAAGAAAAATATAGATTTAAAAAAATTAAAATTTTCAAAAAAATTGAAATTTTGTATTTTGAAAAAGAGTTGAGAAGTATGAAAGAAATGAGAAGTTTGATTAAAAAAAGATTTTGGGAAAAAAATTGAGATTTTGGAAAAAATTAAGGAATTTTTTTTGAAAATAAAGATTTTAAATGATGATGAAGTTGAGAAAGAAATTGAGATTTTGACAAAAAAAAAAGAAGACATTTTGAATAAGAAAATTGAAATGTTTTAAGAAATATGTTTAGAAAAGAAAGTTGAAAAGTAAAAAAAAAAAAAAAAATGACAATGTTTGAGAAAAATTGAGATTTTGAACAAAAAAACTGTGATTTAACAAAAATCGAGATTTTGAAAATATATATATATATTTACATTTTGAAAAAAATTTAGAAGTTTGAATAAAGTTGATCATTTTATATATATATATATATATATATATATATATATATATATATATATATATATATATATATATATATATATATATATATATATATATATATATATATAGACACACACACACACACATATATAAAGGTTTTTGAAAAAAATATTGACATTTTGAAAAAATAAATGAGAAGTTTTAAAAAATTATGATTTTGATAAACAAAGTTCAAAAGTTTGAAAAAAAAATATATTAGCAATGTTTTAGAAAATTTGAGATTTTGAAAAGAATTGATATTTAAAAGGAACCGAGATGTTGAAAGAAATTGACATTTAAAAAAAATTAGCACTTTGCAAAAAATTAATTAGTTTAAAAATTAATTAGATATTGAAAAAAAATGAGATTTGTAAAAATAAATTGATATTTTTTATTTATAAAAAAAAAAATTGAAAAGTTTCAAAAAAAAAATGTGATTTTGAAATTTGAAAGAAATGAGAAGTTTGATATAAAAAAAATGAGGTTTTGAAAAAAAAACAAATGAGGTCTCGAAATTTTTTTTTTGAGATTTAAAAAAATTAAGAAGTTTGAAAAAAGAAATGAGATTTTAAAAATATATATAATGAGATTGAAAAAAAAAAAAATTTGAGATTTAGAAAAATATTGAGAAATTTGAAATGAGTGGACCAAATTTATTGGTGGACATTTATTAGACGATTGAAAATGAATGGCTATCAAATTGATTAACATTTATCCGTGGAAAAAATTTGAGATTTTGTACTAAATTAGTAGGGACATCCACTAATTGAACCTTTAACCATTTATGCATACAAATAGATTCACTTGTGAAAAAAATGATGGCCCACATATAATGAAAAGCAATTGCAATAATAACTTATAATGATGAAATTGATCAAATCCTATGATCAATCCATCCTAATGTTGATCTAAACGGTCCATATTAAATAGTAAATAAATTTAGATGTTTAGAATGCATTTCACTCAAATTTGATTGTTGGATTACAAGATATGGCCCATCATATTGTTGATCAATCTTGTCCACCCAATATCTTTCTCATCTGAAACCATATCTGGCGAGTGACCAATCAAATCGAAGCTCTTGATGAATAGAATAGAGTGAATTGATCAAATTCCCAAATTGGGCCAAATTTTTGGGTCAAAATTGCACTGCAACTAGCTGACCTCATTAAAATCTAAGAAATGTGAAGTCATTGGACCCAAACTCTAATACGTGCTCTGTGGGCCCCACCATGATATATGTATTTAATGAACACCATCCATACATTTTTCTAGTTCATTTTATGGTAAGCACAAAAATGAGGTGGATGTTGATCTCAAGTGGACCACATCACAGGAAACAATGTTAATTGAATGCACACCATTAAAAACTTCTTAGGGGCCACGAAAGTATTGGATCAAGCTGATATTTGTTTTTTTTTTTTTCCATTCATCTAGGTTTGTATGATCTAATCAATAGGTTGGATGTCAAATAAACATTACAGTGGACTTTAGGTGGTTTTTAATTGTGGACATTCAATCAATATAGTTTTTTTCATGGTGTGGTCCACATGAGATTTATATCTGCCTCACTTTTGGTATCAAACCATAAAATCAACTATAAAAATGGATATATGGCATGGATGAGATGCATACATCATGGTGGGGGCTCACAGAGCAACGATCACTAGCCACCTGGCTAGTGGAAGTGTCCAGGACGGACACAGATTGGGTACAACCCCCACTAGCACCTAGCTAGAGACCTACGGTATTGTCAGGGGTTCTGTGGGGTCCACTTTGATGTATGTATTTTATCGATGCCGTCCATCCAGTTTTCCAAATCATTTTAGGTGTTGAGCCCAAAAATGAGGTAGATTAAATGCTCAAGTGGACCACACCACATAAAACAATAGGGATTGAATGCATACCACTAAAAACCTGTTGGGGGCCACAAAATTTTTAGATCAATATGATATTTATGTTTTACCTTCATCCATATCTATGTGACCTTATTAACAGGTTGGATGACAAATAAACATTATAGATCTGATTAAAGTGGGCCTTAGGAAGTTTTCAATGGTGAACATTCAATCATCGTTGTTTTTTGTCATGTGATTCACCTAAGATTTAGATATGCTTATGTGGATGCTAGAGGGAAGATTTTTCGAGGGGACGGGAGATCGACTCTCTTCTTTTCATTAGTTGTCTCACTCAAAGGCTTTCGTTAAAGGGGCAAAAGGGTATAATATTTGACAAAGTCGCCACTAACCAATTATTAAGATTTTATAGTTGATTAGACCTTGTAAAAAAGCTTAAAGTTGAGGACTCAAAGATCCTTACCTTAATATGACTCGTGAGTTTACATTCCAGAGATTCCGAGTAAGGGACCACGATTATAGATGGGAAAGGTGTTAGGCACTTATGAGACCCGACCCGAGTTCGCATGTGTGCATGTGTGTGTGTGTGAGTATGCATCTCATTCATTTTGGTCCCGCAGTCCTACCGGTCAAATTTCGGCGACCCGGGACCCTTAGATAGTGTTTGCAGCCATCCTTGAGTTCGGTCACGTAGACTTGACTTGGATTGACCCGAGACCTATGTCATTGCGACCGCATCGTCGCCGCAGTTCCAACGCCGCGTCTCGCGCATAAATCCGATATGTAGATCAAAAATTGTGTATATTTTAATTATATGACTATTGATCATGTGGCCCACTTAGGTGGAATGCATGTGGACCACCATCACCTTTGGCACAAGTTCCAAGGTACACTACCCAAACACTACACAAAGATCCATAACTAATACCACCAAGAGGCCTAGTTTAACCTACAACTTTGTAAACTCCTCCCTATGGTAATGATGGATTCTCTTACAAACCCATCATGGTCTCTCTCTCTCTCTCTCTCTCTCTCTCTCTCTCTACTTATCTTTCCCTCCTCATTTCTAGCTAGTAACCTTCCTCCAAAATCCCCAAATACTCCAGCCCCTTCCAAGCTAGATCTCTCTCAATCTAACCCTCAAAAACCCATATCAACCATTAAAACTTCACCATTGGAGCTATAGAACCCAAGTGTAGAAGAAGGAGGATAAGCTTGGAGGTGGGTGATCCATAGGATTAGTCACTTTCCAACCACTTAGAAGAAGGTGATCCATAGAACCCATTGAAGCATGAACCTTTTTAATTTGATTGGGAGTGTGTAGGACCCACCAATCAATGGTAGAGGTCCTACATGACTCCATGAGTGTGGCCAACAACCAACTTTATGCATGTATGATTGCCATGATGGGGCCATTCTCCATGGACCCCATCATGAGATTTTCCTTTGATTTATAAGTTTGTGGGTCACCTAGACCCTAGATCCATGGTGGGGATGGTATCCCCACCTTAGATTCTTGATTTTTGTAAAGGCCCATGCTTGCATGGGACCCATGATCATGTAAATGTGGTTGTGATTGTTGTGGAGGACTCATTGTGGCGGAGTCCTCCCTATGGTTGTGACTCTCTCTCTCTCCTTCCCTCATTTGTCCCTGATGTATGTGGCCCACCTGATGTGTCCATAAATTCCAGACCATCCAGATTTTTAGGACGTCTAGGCCCACCTGCTGGACGTCCAAGCCTATCCGGTTTACATGGGTTGGATGGCCACTACGGCCTGATTTCTTGGTTGATTTTGTAAGGGGCTTAGGTTTGGAGTATATGTGACTCATCTAGGTGGACCCCTTTTTGTTGAATCTAAGCTTTAATCCCTCCATTTATTTTACAATGGGCTGGAAATGGCCAGTAACATGTTGCCATCCAGATTTCAGGCCCATTGTTGTATGGTTTTGTATGTTGTTGCAAGGCCTGTTCACAATGCCTTTATTCTAATTTTTTTTTTATATTCTCTAAGGTGTGGAGCCCACCTTGATGTAGATGGAGCCCACACCATCCACCCTTGATTTGAGCTCCATGGAGTGGGCCCAAGAGGGCTAGACGGTCCAAATTTTCTGGACTGTCCAACAGTCCTGCATGCAGAAAATACTCATGTATCATTTTAGTTTTGGGGATAGTGGGCCATTCTGGTGGGCCCCATTTGTTGTCCATATATAGGTGCATGAAATCCACCCATTTTTCCTTTGATTTTACAGGCCTGGGCCCATCCCATTGGGTGTGTAAGATGGGACCAGCAACAATTTTTTTTTTTAGCAGCAGAATTTTATTTACAACCCTGCTGTCCATAAATTACAGGAGTTAAATAAAATATTTTTACTATCCCAAAAATTCTAAATTTTTGTAGGGAGGTGTTCCACCCATGGTAGGACCTACCTACACAATTTAAGGGCCAAGGGATCCCATTTGGGTATCCAAAAGGGTGGGCCAACATACTGGACTGCCAGAATTTTCTGCTGTGCAGTCCAGCAGCATAGTCCCATAAAAAAACAAAATTTTAAAAATACTTTCTAAGAAAGTGGGCCATATTTCTGGGTCTCACCTTGTTTTATACTTGATTAGGGACCTTGGGTCCAAATTTTAGGGATTTTGGAGGCCCAGAACCCACTCATTGGATGGCCCAAATTCAGGACAATTATATTCCAACATAATTTCACCCTAAAGAGATTGTGTTCTTCAAATTAATTAAAATACTTCTGAGTATCCAAAAATTATGAAATTTTTTTGAGGTGTGTTCCACCTATGGTGGAACTTACCTATGAATTTTTGGGGCCAACGGATCCCTGTACACACCATGGCAAGGGCCAAACTGGCCCACCATGTTGGGCCATGTTGGGACATCTAGGTCTGTCCGATTTTCTGGACAGACTGTTTTATTTAAATTAATTAAAATATATAAAAATATTAAAATTTTTTAAAATTTTGTAAGAGTGTGACCCACCCATGGAAGTGTCACTTTGCAAAATTTCAAACCCAACGGACATTCGAGCTGACCGTGGTGCGGCCTGCAAATTTAGGTCAGTTTTGGGCCAAATACTTAAGCCCGTAGGACTACCCACCATGGGACGCCCCCTACCTTGGGCTGTCGTTGGGCCTGTATTCCAGCAGCAAGGCCCACTCCTAGTGTGTGTTGTGCATTCCTTCTCATCTAGTGGGGCCCACAGTGATGGGTGTGGGTCATCAGAAAATAAATACTATAAATTAATTTATTTGCTGGACTCCAACAAACCTAGAAAGCGGGTAGGCTGAAAATTCAGCAATGGGCCCAATGTTGCCACCCCACAAATGTCTGTTTTGGGAAAGTATGGCCCACTAGATTTGAGGAGGATTTGAGTCAGTTATCTTGCTATTTTAATTTTATTTTTGGGCTTAATTAGTGCATGATTAAGGGCTCATTCCAATCGGATTCTTCTCGGGCTGGTCTTCTAATTAATGGGCCTTATAACCTTGGTTGGGTTGGAACTTTTGATAGGCTCATTGGACCCTTGGGTCCTATATTTACCATGCCATTGTGATGGGTCTTATGAGGCAAATAGTCAAGTATTGGGCCCTTGCTTGCCCACTATAATAAATCCATACTTGGCCTGAGATGTGAGGCCCAACTTGTGTTAAATATAAGGATTTCCTATATGTTAGGATAATGGGCTGCCCATTAGGTCCACCATAATGGGTAAACCCATGATCCTTATGGTTGGGCTCAAACCTCACTTGAGGGCCCACTTCATGGCCTATGATTTGGACTTGGGGTATGGCCCATTAGACTATACATTGCTTAGACCTTAGATCTCTTATTATTTGGGTAGCGGGCTACCTTTTTAGGACCCAATTAAGGTTGGATGTCCTTCTTGGTGGCCTTAAGGTAGGCCCATAAAGGCCTTTATAGGTGGTTAAAGGCCCATAAAGGCCTTTATAGGTGGGTTGGCTAGAACCATCCCTCTTTAGTGTCATGGCTCTCTCTTAGCTTGTGAGCCATCCCAAATTACTGGCCCCCCCTAAAGGACTTCTCTTCTTCTTAGAATGCCTGTCCATGTGCCTAGACTTTGACCCTCCTTAGGATGGAGGATTCCATATTCCACAGGTAGCACACTTACATTTTTTGTGACCCATATGCATCATCTGTATGAATTGATTGCATTGTGTGGTGGTCATTGAGGGATGGAGTTCTCCCCTAGTACACATTGTGTGCCTGTAGCTAGTGCATGATTTGTATGTGTGACCCATGCATTGACATCGCATTTCATGGTGATACCGCCCTTACTTCACCAGGGCCTTGCCTCCATAGGGACATTCGTGGATGGCCGTATGTGTGGACACCGAAAATATTACTTGAGCATACCGAGTGCATAGGATGCCTATGGGTGAAATTTTTAAAACTTCCATGGTACCAAGGGAATGCCCCAACGTCGTGACCAAGTGGAAACTATGAGCGCACGAGGGCCTTATACCGATAGGCCATGAATCCCACTGTCATGTGGTCGGTTGGGCAGGGATGTGGCCTTATCCGTTTGTGAGGGAGGGCATAATTAGGCTGAGTCTGACCAGCTCGTGAAATAGGTCTGCTACCTTTAGGCCTTGTTGGTGTTGGCTATCCACGCGCAAGTAGTGAGGTCCCTTATACTTGTTTGACTGTGCGGGTCTGTAGAGTGGTAGTCATTTAGCAGTGTAATGGACCCCGGTGATTACCTTATGATTGGAAACATACTTGACATGTGGTTTGGAATTGAGCACTGGCATTACTTGCATCGCATTAGCATTGGCCGTATAAGCCTTTCATGCATTACCTTGGTATAGCGCCCAGTACCCATTGCATGGTATTCATGATAAACCTTGGTAAGGCTAGTGATATTCTCATTGAGCTTATTTCTCTCCTTGTACTTCCTACTATTCTTCTGTGCACTATTATCACACACTTACACCACCCTCTAAGCTTCTATAAGCTTATACACGATTGATGTGTGCAGGAGACTCTAGGTAGGCATCGTAGCAGCAGAGTGTGGAGTAAAGTCAAGCTTGAGGACCTCAGTGTTGCTGATTTCTCTCTCTTTCCCTATTACCTTATGTGTGTTCTTTTGAACCTGATGTAAATTGTAAAAGTTTAAATTCTTAATGAATTTTGTGATGTGTTTCCTTTATTATTTCCAGATGTACTTGTTGTGATCTTAGGTATGCTCGCATCGAAAATGATTATACTATTACGAAAATCCTCCTTGTAGGATCCTAGGATTGGAACTGGCCATCGAGTTCCTTGTGAGTCCGATTACCGAGTTTGGGCCATGACAGGAGTTGGTATCAGAGTATAGCAAGTAATTCTGGAATAATTCAGGATGACATTGCATGTTTGCTTAGAACATAGGACAAGTAGTGTCCCGAGATCCTTCCTTTCACTCCATAATCGAGCCTGTAATTGTCCTGATTCCTTGCATCATTATTGTTTTATAGATGATGCCACGTGGACTTGGCACCCGTGGTCGCGTCACCTGTGGTCGTGGTGCCCTTGGACGAGGTGCTCGAGATACCCATCCTACTCGAGCACATCCTACTCCCATTTTTGAGGATTTGATTCCTGAGGTCCCAATCCGGCCTATTCATTTAGTTGATACTGTAGTACCTGCTCCTTCAGTTGCTCCAGCTCCTGTGAGACCCGACCCGAGTTCGCATGTGTGCATGTGTATGTGTGAGTATACACTCTATCCATTTTGATCCTGCGGTCCTACTGGTCAAATTCTGGCGACTTGCAACCCTCAGATAGTGTTTGCGGTCATCCTTGAGTTTGATCACATAGACCCAACTCAAATTGACCCGAGACCTATGTCATTGCGACCGCATCGTCGCCGCGATTCCAACGCTGTGTCTTGTGTATAAATCCTATATGTAGATCAAAAGTTGTGTATATTTCATTATATGACCATTGACATGTGGCCCACATAGGTGGAATGCATGTGGACCACCATCACCCATGGCACAAGTCCCCATGTACACTACACACACACCACACAAATGCTATGGAAACACCACCCATCTTAACAAACACCACCCAAGCCTAGTCTAAAGGCTTAAACATTATAATCTCCTCCCTATGCTATGATGACTTCTCTTACAAAATAATAATGGCATTTCTCTCTCTTTATTCTCTCCCTCCCTCTCATTTCCTTCCATTGCTAGAATTTCCAGCAACCTCCCTTCCATCTTCCTCTCTTCTCCACCCCCTTCTCCCTCAAATCCCTTCCCATCTAACCTTCAACAATCCATCTCACCCATTGAAACATATCCCTTGGAGCATGAAGAGAATGTTTATGTAACTTTGGAGTGGGATCCATTAAGGTGGGTGATTATAATTTCTGATCTTCTTTTCTACCCTTTGATCTTATTTTTCTTCCTAGATGGATCATATGGGACCCACCAATCCATGGTGGGGATCCCATTTGATCCCATGGATGTGGCCTTTTGGCCCATCCTATATGCATGTCATGATCCATAATGGGGCCATTCTCCATGGACCCCATCATGATATATTTAATGATCCACTCCAACTTAAGGTCATCTAAACCCTAAGGATCATGTTTGGATGGCATCCCAACCATCCATAGTAATTATAGATCATGCATATAGTGATTTTATGTTGCATATACAATCAATGTAGTTATATGGGTATGATTCACTCTTGGGAGGGCCCATTAGTGGTGGGGCCCTACCCCATGGCCGGATTGTGTGCCTTTGTTATTCTCAGATGTACTTACTATGATCTTGGGTATGCTCATATTGGAAAATGATTATACTTTTATGGAAATCCTCCTTGTAGGATCCGAGGATTGGAACCTACCTTAGGAGCTGAGAATGGGGTACTACGGAGGTTGTTGCGGCCAAAACCGACCATCGGGTTCCTTGTGAGTCCGGTTACCGAGTCTGGGGCGTGACAGGAGTTGGTATCAGAGCATAGCAAGTAATTCTGAAATGACTAAGGATAACATCGCAGGTCTACCAAGAACATGGGATAAGTAGTGTCCCGAGATCCTTCCTTTCACTTCATATTGAGCTTGTAATTGTCCTGATTCCTTGCGTCGTCATTATTTTGTAGACGATGCCGCATGGTCATGGCACTATTGGTCATGGCGCCCGTAGTCATGGTGCCCATGGACAAGGCACCCGAGTTACCCCTCCTACTCGAGCACATCCAGCTCCCGTTGTTGAGGATCTGATTCCTGAGGTCCCGATCTGGCCTGCTCGCCCAGTTGAGCCCGTAGCGCCCGTACCTCCAGTTACTCCGGTTCCACCACCTATTCCCCCTCCTTAGCCTGTTGTTCCAGTTTTGGAGGCTCCTGCTCCGCCGGCTGCACCTGTGCCTCCGACTGAGGCGAGTGTCGCCCGTGCCTTTCTGACAGTACCTATAGGAGCCGAGCATTTTCAGTAGTTGATGCAGCTTGTTGCCATCGCATTGCAGACCCGTCAGCCTACTACTGCTGAGGTTTCTGGGCAGTCTGATTTACCACGAGCTAGTGCGATAGCTAGAGAGTTCCAGCAGCATGATTCCCCCAGGTTTAGTGGTGACCTTGACCCTTCTGCCGCCGAGGCTTGGCGCACTGAGGTTGCGAGGATTTTTGACACTATTCACTGTCCTGCGGGTCAGAGAGTATCCCTTACGACCTATCTTCTTCAGGGTGAGGCCCGCCATTGGTGGTCATCTGTATCTAGGATGGTCGGACCTCAGTTTGTTTGGACATGGGAGGAGTTGGTTGTCCGTTTCGGCCAGAAGTTCTTCTCTGAGCACGTTCAGATCTAGCGGGCGATCGAGTTTGAGACCTTAGTGCTGGGTGATATGACTGTATCTCAATATGAGGCCTGTTTCTTGGCCTTGTCTAGATTTTCTCCTCATCTCACCAGCAATGAAAGATGAGGGCTCGTCGTTTTGTGACTGGTTTGCGTCCTGCCCTTCGCAGTCGTGTGGTAGGGCATTATTTAGAGATATTTGACTAGGTCGTTCATCGGGTACTGGTTTATGAGGAGGACTGGGCTATGACCCGGAGGTTAAGAGAGTAGAGTTCCGGTGGAGACCGGAAGAGGAGGGCACCAGCCGGCAGTTCCAAGCAGCACCGTCAGCAGAGAAGGAGGGGCAGGTCAGGATTTCAACAGCTTACGGTTCAGACAGTAGCTTCATCATCATCGTCAGCACCATCTTCCGGCCACTTTTCTGGTATATGCTTCGGCTGTGGACAGGCCGGGCATTGGAGGCGTGAGTGCCCTCTCCCCATTCAGCAGCAGAGGCCACCACAGTTGCCTCCTTCTCGTCCTCCTCAGCAGCAGCAAAGAGCTCAGCTTCCACCCGCCACTCCTAGGAGTCCTCCTTAGCAGCAGAGGCAGCTACGCAGACCTCCTCAACAGCGACAGCAGCAGCAGAGACAGCAGCAGCTGCAACACCAGCAGAGGGGATATCCGTATGTCCGGTCCCTGGGTCCAGTATGTATCGCAGCCCAGCAGGCACAGACTCAGGGCCCTCAGTCTTTCGGGTTGCTTCCCCTACCAGCTCAGGGCCGCTTTTATTCTACGTAGTAGGCGCCAGGCCAGGACCCGCAGTCATCGACCGGTGGAGTAGTCGAGGGTATTCTTCTTGTTTCTTCCTGCATTGCTCATGTTTTATTTGATTCTGGTGCCTCCCATTCTTTTGTGGCGAAGCAGTTTTGCCGATCGACCGGTATTCCATCGGAGTCCGTGTTTGAGGCTTTGACCGTTTCGACTCCCATAGGGAAGTCTATGATGTTGACCCGTCGCTGTCCTTCTTGCCCGGTGTTAATGGGCGAGATGTTCCTTCTTGCCGATCTATTCCTGATGCTGATGTAAGGTTTTGATGTGATTCTGGGTATGGACTGCCTTGCAGAGTATGGTGTCATCTTAGACTGTGCCGCGAGGATGGTTACGTTTCACATTCCAGGCTTGTTAGTGTTCCAGTTCGTTGCTGAGCCCAGAGGAGAGCCGTTATCTAGTTTCTTGACTTCAGCCGTTGAGGATTCTGTGGCAGAGAGTATTGAGCAGCTGCCAGTTGTTTGTGAGTACTCGGATGTGTTTCAGGAGATATCGGGTTTACCGCCGCGTCAGCAGGTGGAGTTCCAGATTGATTTAGTGCCCGGTACCGTGCCTATCTCAAAGGCCCCCTATCAAATGGCTTCGTTGGAGTTGAGAGAACTACAGGAGTAGTTGGATGAGCTCCAGGAGTTAGGTTTCATTCGTCCCAGTAGTTCACCTTGGGGAGCCCTAGTATTTTTTGTGAAGAAGAAGGATGGTTCGTTGCGACTCTGTGTAGATTATCGTGAGCTCAATAGAGTCACCATCAAGAACCGATACCCGCTTCCCCGTATTGATGACTTATTTGATTGGTTGCAGGGTGCACAGTATTTTTCAAAGATAGACTTGTGTTTTGGTTACCATCAAATTCAGGTCCGAGAGGACATTTCGAAGACAGCTTTCTGGACACGTTATGGTCACTTAGAATTCCTGGTCATGTTGTTTGGACTGATCGACTGCTCCTCGATCAGTTCGTGGTGGTATTCATTGATGATATTCTTATATATTCGAGGACTCGAGAGGACCATGCTGAGCACCTGCGGATTGTGCTTGAGACCCTCCGTGCCCACCAGCTGTATGCGAAGTTGGAGAAGTGCGAGTTTTGGCAAGAGGAGATAAAGTTCCTTGGTCACGTGGTGACAAGGGAGGGTGTCACTGTGGACCCCTCGAAGGTTAATACAGTGCGTCAGTGGGGCTAGCCCATGAATGCGTCTGAGATTCGCAGCTTCCTTGGTCTAGCGAGATATTATCGATGGTTTATCGAGGGTTTCTCCCGTATTGCAACACAGCTGACCCGGTTGACGTGAAAAGGCATCGAGTTCGTCTGGAGTGATGCTTGCGAGAAGGCATTTATGGAGTTGAAGGACCGCCTCACTTCCGCTCCTGTTCTCACTCTTCCTGATGGGAGTGAGAGTTTTGTTGTTTTTACTGATGCCTCCAGAGTTGGCTTGGGTGCTGTACTGATGCAGCATGGGAAGCCAGTGGCGTATGCCTCACGCCAGCTCAAGGTCCATAAGCTGAACTACCCCACTCATGATTTAGAGCTCGCAACAGTCGTCTTCGCACTGAAGGTGTGGAGGCATTATCTATATGGGGTCAGGTTCGAGCTCTTCTCGGATCATAAGAGCTTGAAGTATCTATTTTCGCAGTCCGAGTTGAACCCGTGACAGAGGCGATGGATGGAGTTGCAGAAAGACTATGATTTTGACCTTCAGTACCACCCGGGCAAGGGAAACGTGGTGGTTGACGCGCTCAGCCGCCAGCTACGAGGCCTGGTGGCACAGATGATGGTGCGTGAGTGGTAGACGCTCAAGGATGTATCAGAGTTTAACTTTGAGTTTGGTCTGTAGTCTTCCATTGTTCAGCTTTCGAGCTTGTCGATTCAACCCTCCTTAGTGGCCAGGGTGATCGAGGCTCAGCAGACAGATGAGTCACTTCAGGAGTACCGAGTAGAGGCCGCATCCGTGGAGCAGTCAGACTGGCAGATTGGTTCTGATGGTGGATTACACTTCAGAGGTCGATTTTGTGTCCCGGACGTTCTAGAGTTGCGTCAGGATCTGATGACCGAGGCACACCGATCGAGACTTACTATCCACCCGGGCTTCACGAAGATGTATCGTGATATGAGGAGGCAATACTTTTGGCAGGGGATAAAGTGTCAGATTACGAGTTTTGCGGCCGAGTGTGACACATGCCAGCATGTCAAGGCCGATCATCAGAGACCCCCTAGTCCCTTGCAGCCATTGAGCGTTCCAGAGTGGAAGTGGGAGCATGTATCGATGGACTTCATCACAAGTTTGCCGAGGACTTAACGCGGTCATGATACCATCTGGGTTATCGTCGATCGTCTGACAAAGTTGGCTCATTTCATTTCAGTATGTGCTTCCTGGTCTATAGACCGGTTAGCAAGGATATTCATTGAGGAGATAGTGAGATTGCACGGCATCCCAATTTCGATCATTTTAGACCGAGACTCCAGATTTACGTCTCAGTTTTGGAGGAGCTTTCAACAAGCATTGCGGGTCACTTTGCATCTCAGCACCGCATATCATCTGCAGACGGATGGGCAGACCGAAAGGGTCAACCAGATCCTTGAGGATATGCTCAGGGCTTGTGTGATTGACTTTGCGGGTAGTTGGGATGATCATATGCACCTCGTCGAGTTCGCGTACAACAACAGCTATCAGGCAACTATCGACATATCTCCTTTTGAGGCACTTTATGGCAGATCGTGTAGATCTTCTAGTTGTTGGACCGAGGTTAGAGAGCGTCGTCTCTTAAGTCCCGAGCTTGTGTTGTAGACGGCAGAGGTTATTGATGTTATTAGGCAAAGGATGCGCACAGCTCAGAGCTGGTAGAAGAGTTTTACGGATCGTCGACGTCAACCCCTTGAGTTTATAGTCGGGGATATGGTATATCTCAAGGTCTCACCTATGAAGGGCGTGGTTCGTTTTAGTGTGAAGAGTAAGCTCGCCCCGAGATTCATTGGACCTTTTGAGATTACCGAGCGCATGGGCACTGTGGCCTATAGGCTTGCCTTACTTCCTGAGTTGTCTGCGATCCACGACGTGTTCCATGTGTCTATGTTACGAAAATGTGGGTCAGACACTATTCCCATGATTGATTGGTAGCCACTTGAGGTCCGTGAGGATGCTTCTTACATTAAGCAGCCGATTCGTATTCTTGATCGGAAGGAGCAGATCCTCAGGACCAAGGTCATTCCCTCGGTGAAAGTGCAATGAGGTCATCATTTGGAGGCCGAGGCATCTTAGGAACGCGAGACCGAGATTAGAGAGCGTTATCCCCATTTATTCGATGATTGATTATATTTCTTCCATTGCCTTCTCTTGTGTTTGATGATTAAGATACATATACGAAGATGTTGTTGATGCAATTTGAGGTTCCGATTTTAACAATTTTGAGGACAAAATTTCTTTGTTGGTGGGGAGGATTGTGAGACCTGACCTGAATTCACATGTATGCATGTGTATGTGTGAGTATACACTCTATCCATTTTGGTCCTGCGGTCCTACCGGTCAAATTTTGACGACCCGCGATCCTCAAATAGTGTTTGCGGTCATCCTTAAGTTCGATCACATAGACCCAACTTAGATTGACCTGAGACTTATGTCATTGCGACCGCATCGTCGCCGCGATTCCAATGTCACGTCTTGTGCATAAATCCGATATGTAGATCAAAAGTTGTGTACATTTCATATATGACCATTGATCATGTGGCCCACTTAGGTGGAATGCATGTGGACCACCATCACCCATGGCACAAGTTCCCATGCACACTACACACACATCACATAAATGCTATGGAAACACCACCCATCTTAACAAACACCACCCAAGCCTAGTCTAAAGGCCTAAATATTGTAATCTCCTCCCTATGCTATGATGACTTCTCTTACAAAATAATAATGGCATTTTTCTCTCTCTTTATTCTCTCCCTCCCTCTCATCTCCCTCCATTGCTAGAATTTCCAGCAACCTCCCTTCCATCTTCCTCTCTTCTTCACCCCCTTCTCCCTCAAATCCCCTCCCATTTAACCTTCAACAATCCATCTTACCCATTGAAACATGTCCCTTGGAGCATGAAGAGAAGATTTATGTAACTTTGGAGTGAGATCCATTAAGGTGGGTGATTATAATTTATGATCTTCTTTTCTACCCTTTAATCTTATTTTTCTTCCTAGATGGATCATATGGGACCCACCAATCCATGGTGGGGATCCCATTTGATCCCATGGATGTGGCCCTTTGGCCCATCCTACATGCATGTCATGATCCATAATGGGGCCATTCTCCATGGACCCCATCATGATATATTTAATGATCCACTCCAACTTAAGGTCATCTAGACCCTAAGGATCATGTTTGGATGGCATCCCAACCATCCATAGCAATTATATATCATGCATGTAGTGATTTTATGTTGCATGTACAATCAATGTAGTTGTATGGGTATAGTTCACTCTTGGGAGGGCTCATTAGTGGCGGGGCCCTACCCCATGGCCGGATTGTGTGCCTTTGTTATTCTCAGATGTACTTGCTGTGATCTTGGGTATGCTCATATTGAAAAATGATTATACTTTTATGAAAATCCTCCTTGTAGGATCCTAGGATCGGAACCTGCCTCAGGAGCCAAGAATGGGGTACTACGGAGGCTGTTGCGGCCAGAACCGACCATCCGGTTCTTTATGAGTCCGATTATCGAGTCTGGGGTGTGACAGCTCCCCTGCCAATTCTCCCTCATCAGCCTGTTGTTCCAGTTACAGAGGCTCCTATCCCATTGGCCACACCCGTGCCTCCGCCTAAGGCGAGTGCTGCCCCTGCTTTTTCGACAGTATCCATAAGAGCCGAGCATTTCCAGCAGTTGATATAGTTTGTAGCTACTATAGTGTAGACCCGTCAGCCCATTACCGCCGAGGTTTTTGGGCAGTCTGATTTACCATGTGCTAGTGCGTTAGCCCGAGAGTTCCGATAACATGATCCTCCGAGGTTTAGTGGTGACCCTGACCCTTGTGCCGCCGAGGCTTAGCGTACTGAGATTGCGAGGATTTTTGACACTATACAGTGTCCTGTGGTTTAAAGAATATCCCTTGTGACCTATCTTCTTCAGGGTGAGGCCCATCATTGGTTGTCATCCGTATCTAGGATGGTCGGACTTCAATTCGTTTGGACATGGGAGGAGTTCGTGGTCCGTTTCGACCAAAAATTCTTCTTCGAGCACGTTCAGATCTAGCGAGCGATCGAGTTTGAGACCCTAGTATAGGGTGATTTGACCGTATCTCAGTATGAGGCCCGTTTCCTGGCCTTGTCTAGATTTTCTCCTCATCTCACCAGCGATGAGAAGATAAGGGCCCTTTGTTTTGTGACTGGGTTACATCCTGCCCTTTGTAGCTGTGTGGTAGGGCATTGTTTGGAGACATTTGACCAGGTCGTTCATCGGGCATTGGTTTATGAGGAGGATTGCGCTTTGACCCAGAGGTTGAGAGAGCAGAGTTTCGGTGGAGACTGAAAGTGGAGAGCGTCAGCCAACAGTTCCAGGCAGCTCCGTCAGTAGAGATGGAGGGGCAGATTAGGGTTTCAGCAGCCCGGGGTTCAGACCATAGCTTCTTCCTCATCATCAGAACTGCCAGCTGCTTCATCTTCCAACCCCTTTTTTGGTGTATGCTTCGGCTGTGGACAGGCCGGGCATCGGAGGTGTGAGTGCTCTCTCCCCATTCAACAGCAAAGGCCACCGCAGTTGCCCCCTCCTCATCCTCCTCAGCAACAACAGCAGAGAGCATAGTTTCCACCCGCTGCTCCTAGGGCTCCTCCTCAGTAGTAGAGGCAACCAGACAGACCTCCTCAATAGAGACAACAGTAGCCGTAGCACTAGCAAGGGGGATATCTGTATATTGTTCGGTCCTTAGGTCCAGTGTGAATAGCAACCCAACAGGCATAGACTCAAGACCCTCAGTTTTCCGGGTTACTTCCCCTACCAGCTCAGGGCTGCTTTCCACACAGTAGGCGCTAGGCCAGGACTCGCAGTCATCGACCGGCGGAGTCGTCGAGGGTATTCTTCTTGTTTCTTCCTGCACTGCTCATGTTTTATTTGATTCCGGTGCCTCCCATTCTTTTGTGGCTGCGCAGTTTTGCTGATCGACCAGTACTCCGTCAGAGCCCGTGACTGAGGCCTTGGCCGTTTCGACTCCCATGAGGAAGTCCGTTATGTTGACCCGTTGTTGCCCTTCTTGCCTGGTGTTAGTGGGCGAGATGTTTCTTCAGGCCGATCTGCTCGTGATGCCGTTGTCAGGCTTTAATGTCATTCTGGGTATGGACTGGCTTACAAAGTATGGTGCCGTCTTAGACTTTGCCATGAGGAAGGTTACGTTTTCCATTATAGGCTTGCCATTATTCCAGTTTATCACTGAGCCCAGAGGAGAGCCATTATCTAGTTTCTTAGCTTTAGTCGTTGAGGATTCTGTGGCAGAGAGTATTGAGCAGTTGCTAGTTGTTTGTGAGTACTCAGATGTGTTTCAGGAGATCCTGGGTTTGCTGCCACGTCGATAGGTGAAGTTTCAGATTGATTTGGTGCCCGGTACTATGCCCATCTCAAAGGCCCCCTATCAAATGGCACTGTTGGAGTTGAGGGAACTGCAGGAGCAGTTGGATGAACTTCAAGAGTTAGGTTTTATTCATCCCAGTAGTTCACTTTGGGGAGCCTCGATATTATTTGTGAAGAAGAAGGATGGTTCATTGCAGCTCTGTGTGGACTATCGCGAGCTCAACAGAGTCACTATCAAGAACCGATACCCGCTTCCTCGTATTGATGATCTATTCGATCAGTTGCAGGGTGCAAAGTATTTTTCCAAGATAGACTTTCATTTCAATTACCATCAGATTCGGGTCCAAGAGGAGGACATTCCAAAGACGGCTTTCCGAACACGCTATGATCACTTTGAGTTTCTGGTCATGTCTTTCGGACTGACCAATGTGCTCGTTGTATTCATGCAGCTGATGAATGAGGTTTTTCGGCCATTCCTCGATCAGTTCGTGATGGTATTCATTGATGATATTCTTATGTATTCGAGGACTTGGGAGGACCATGAGGAGAACTTGCAGATTGTGCTTAAGACTCTCTGTGCCCACCAACTATATGGGAAGCTGGAGAAGTGTGAGTTTTGGTAGGAGGAGATGAAGTTCCTCAGTCATGTGGTGACGAGGGAGGGTGTTGCTGTGGACCCCTCGAAGGTTAATGCAGTGTGTCAGTGGGGCCAGCCCACGAACGCGTCCTAGATTCGTAACTTCCTTAGTCTAGCGGAATATTATAGACAGTTTATCGAGGGTTTCTCCCGTATTGCAGCACCGCTGACCCGGTTGACGCTGAAGGGCCTCGAGTTCGTCTGGAGTGATGTTTGCGAGAAGGCATTTAAGAAGTTGAAGGACCGCATCATGTCCATTCCTGTTCTCACTCTTCCTAATGGGAGTGAGGATTTTGTTGTTTTCACCGATGCCTCAAGAGTTGGCTTGGGTGCTGTACTGATGCAGTACGGGAAGCCAGTGGCATATACCTAGCGCCAGCTCAAGGTCCATGAGCTGAACTACCCCACCCATGATTTGGAGCTTGCAGCAGTCATCTTCGCATTGAAGGTGTGGAGGCATTATCTATATGGGGTCAGGTTTGAGCTCTTCTGGAATTATAAGAGCTTGAAATATCTATTTTCGTAGTTTGAGTTGAACTTGTGTCAGAGACGATGGATCTAGCTACTGAAAGACTATGATTTTAACCTTCAGTACCACCCGGGTAAGGCGAACGTGGTGGCAGATGAGCTCAACCGTCAGCCACAAGGCCTGGTGGCACAGATGATGATGCATGAGTGGCAGATGCTCAAGGATGTTTCAGAGTATGACTTTGAGTTCGGTCTGCAGTCTTCCATTGTTCATCTTTTGAGCTTGTCAATTCAACCCTCTTTGGTGGCCAGGGTAATCGAGGCTTAGGAGACGGACGAGTCACTTCAGGAGTACCGAGCAGAGGCCGCATCCGTGAAGCAGTCAGATTGACAGATTAGTTCAGATGGTGGGTTGCGCTTCAGAGGCCGATTGTGTGTCCCGGACATGCTAGAGTTGCTTTATGATCTGATGACCGAGGCACACTGATCGAGACTTACTATCTACTCGGACTCCATGAAGATGTATCGTGATATGAGGAGGCAGTACTTTTAGTAGGGGATGAAGCATCAGATTACAAGTTTTGTGGCCGAGTGTGACACATGCCAGCATGTCAAGGCTGATAATCAGAGACCCCCTGATTCCTTGCAGCCGTTGAGCTTTTCAGAGTGGAAGTGGGAGCATGTATCGATAGACTTCATCGCAGGTTTGCCGAGGACTCAGCGCGGTCGGGATACTATTTGGGTTATCGTTGATCGTCTGACAAAGTCGGCTCATTTCATTCCAGTGTGTGCTTCCTGGTCAATGGACCGGCTTGCAAAGGTGTTCATTGAGGAGATTGTGAGACTGCACGGCGTCCCAATTTCGATCGTTTCAGACCGAGACTCCAGATTTACCTTTCAGTTTTGGAGGAGTTTCTAGCAAGCGTTGGGGGTCACTTTGCATCTCAGCACCGTTTATCATCCGAAGACAGATGGGCAAACCGAAAGGGTCAACCAGATCCTTGAGGTTATGCTCAGGGATTGTGTGATCGACTTTGCGAGCAGTTGGGATGAGCATATGCGCCTAGCCGAGTTCGCGTACAACAACAACTATAAAGCGACTGTCAGCATGGCTCCTTTTGAGGCACTTTATGGTAGGCCGTATAGATCTCCTAGTTGTTCGAGGTTGGAGAGCGTCGGCTCTTAGGTCTCGAGCTTGTGTTATAGACGTCAGAGGCTATTGATGTTATCAGGCAGAGGATGCACACAGCTCAGAACCCGCAGAAGAGTTATGCTGATCATCGGCGTCGACCCCTCGAGTTTGCAGTTGGGGACATTGCATATCTCAAGGTCTCGCCTATAAAAGGCTTGGTTCGCTTTGGTGTGAAGAGCAAGCTCGCCCTGAGATTATTAGACCTTTTGAGATTACCAAGCGCTTGGGTGATGTGGCCTATAGGCTTGCCTTACCTCCTGAGTTGTCCGCGATCCAAGATGTGTTCCATGTTTCTATGTTGTGAAAATGTGGGTCAGACACTATTCTTGTGATTGATTGGCAGCCACTTGAGGTCCGTGAGGATGCTTCTTATATCGAGCAGCTAATTCGTATTCTTGATCGGAAGGAGCAGGTCCTCAGGACCAAGGTCATCTCTTGGTGAAGGTGCAATGGAGTTATCATTCTGAGGCCAAGGCATCTTGGGAACGCGGGGCCGAGATTAGAGAGCCCTATCCCCATTTGTTCGATGATTGATTACTTGTATTGCCTTCTCTTGTGATTAATGATTGATATATATATAATGATGTTTATGCATTTTTATTGTTCCGATTTTATCAATTTCGAGGACAAAATTTCTTTGTTGGTAGGGAGGGTTGTGAGACCTAACCCAAGTTTGCATATGTGCATATGTGTGTGTGTGAGTATGTATCTCATTCATTTTGTTCCTGTGGTCTTACCGGTCAAATTCCAGTGACCTACGACCCTTGGATACTGTTTGTGGTCATCCTTGAGTTCGATCACGTATACCCGACTTGGATTGACCCGAGACCTATGCCATTGCGACCGCATCATCACCGCGGTTCCAACGCCGCGTCTCACGCATAATCCGATATGTAGATCGAAATTTGTGTACATTTCATTATATGAACATTGATCATGTGGCCCACTTAGGTGGAATGCATGTGGACCACCATCACCCATGGCACAAGTTCCAAGGTACACTACCCTCACACTACACAAAGATCCATAACTAATACCACCAAGAGGCCTAGTCTAACCTACAACTTTATAAACTCCTCCCTATGGAAATGATGGATTCTCTTACAAACCCATCATGCTCTCTCTCTCTCTCCCTCTCTCTCTCCTTATCTCTCCCTCCTTCTCATTTCTAGCTAGTAACCTTCCTCCAAAAATCTCCAAATTCTCCAGCCCCTTCCAAGCTAGATCTCTCCCAATCTAACCCTCAAAAACTCATCCTAAACATTAAAACTTCACCATTGAAACTATCGAACCAAAGTGTAGAAGGAGGATAAGCTTTGAGGTGGGTGATCCATAGGATTAGTCTCTTTCCTTTATTCTTGCATGAACTTTCTTTCATTTGATTGGGAGTGTGAAGGACCCACCAATCAGTGGTGGAGGTCCTACATGACTCCATGAGTGTGGCCAACAACCAACTTTATGCATGCATGATTGCCATGATGGCCGGAGCCATTCTTCATGGACCCTATCATGAGATTTCCCTTTGATTTATAAGTTTGTGGGTCACCTAGACCCCTAGATCCATGGTGGGGATGGTATCCCCACCTCAGATTCCTGATTTTTATAAAGGCCCATGCTTGCATGGGACCCATGATCATGTAAATGTGGTTGTGATTGTTGTGGAGGACTCATTGTGGCGGAGTCCTCCCTATGGCCGTGACTCTCTCTCTCTCTCTCTCTCTCTCTCTCTCTTTCTCTCTCTCTCCTTCCCTCAATTGTCCTTGATGTATGTGGCCCACCTGATGTGTTCATAAATTCCAAACCGTCCAGATTTTTGGGACGCCCATGCCCACCTCCTGGACGTCCAAGCCTATCTGGTTTACATGGGTTAGATGGCCACTACGGCTTGATTTCTTAGTTGATTTTGTAAGGGCCTTGGGTCTGGAGCATATGTGCCCCATCTAGGTGGACCCCATTTTGTTGAATCTATGCTTTAATCCCTCCATTTATTTTACAATGGGCTGGAAATGGACAGTAACAAGTTGCTGTCTAGATTTCAGGCCAATTGTTGTTTGGTTTTGTATGTTGTTGCAAGACCTGTTCACAATGCCTTTCTTCCAGATTTTTTTATAGTCTTTGAGGTGTGGACCCCACCTTGATGTAGGATGGAGCCCACACCATCCACCCTTGATTTGAGCTCCATAGAGTGGGCTCAAGAGGGCTGGACGGTCCAAATTTTCTAGATTGTCCAACAGTCCTGCATGCAAAAAATACTCATATATCATCTTAATTTTGGGGATAGTAGGCCACTCTGGTGGGCCCCATTTGTTGTCCATATATGGGTGCATGAAATCCACCCATTTCCCCTTTGATTTGGCAGGCTTGGGCCCACCTCATTGGGTGTGCAAGATGGGACCAATAACATATTTTTTTTAGCAGCAGAATTTTATTTACCACCCTGCTATCCATAAATTGCAGGAGTTAAATAAAATATTTTTACTATCCTAAAAATTTTAAATTTTTTTAGGGAGGTGTCCCACCGATCTTAGGACCTACCTACACAATTTCAGGGCCAAGGGATCCCATTTGGACATCCAAAAGGTTGGGCCAATATACTAGACAGTCTAACAGCATAGTCCCATAAAACAATAAAATTTTAAAAATATTTTCTAAGAAGGTGGCCCATATTTCTGGGTCCCAACTTGTTTTAGGCTTGATTAGGGACCTTGGGTCCAAATTTCAGGGATTTTGGAGGCCTAGAACCCACTCATTGGATGTCCTAAATTCAGGACAGTTATATTCCAGCAATATTTCACCCTGGACAGATTGTGTTCTTCAAATTAATTAAAATACTTCTGAGTATCCAAAAATTTTGAAATTTTGTGGAGGTGTGTTCCACCCATGGTGGTACCCACCTACCACTTTTCAGGGCCAATGGACCCCTATGCACACCGTGGAAAGGTCCGGACTGGCCCACCACGTTGGGACGTCCAGGTCAGTCCAATTTTCTGGATGACTGTTTTATTTAAATTAATTAAAATATTTAGAAATATCCAACAATTCTGAAAATTTTTGGAAATGTATCGCACCCATGGAAGTGTCACTCTGAAAAATTTTAGACCCAACAGGCATTCGATCTGACTGTGGTGTGTCCTGCAAATTTGGGTCAGTTTTGGGCCAAATACCCAGGCCCGTAGGATTACCCACCATGGGACGCCCCTACCTTGGGTTGTTGCTGGTCCTGTATTCCAGCAGCATGGCCCACTCTTAGTGTGTGTTGTGTATTCCCCTCTCATTTGGTGGGCCCACAGTGATGTGTGTGGGGTCATTAGAAAATAAATACTATAAATTAATTTATTTGCTGGACTCCAATAAACCCAGAAAGCGGGTGGGCTGAAAATTCAGTAATGGGCCCAATGTTGCTACCCCATAAAAGTCTGTTTTGGGGAAGTATGGCCCACTAGATTTGAGGAGGATTTGAGTCAGTTATCTTGCCATTTTAATTTTATTTTTGGGCTTAATTAGTGCATGATTAAGGGCCCATTCCAATTGGATTCTTCTCGGGCTAGTTTTCTAGTTAATGGGCCTTATAGCCTTGGTTGGGCTGGAACTTTTGATAGGCCCATTGGACGCTTGGGTCATATATTTACCACGCCATTGTGATGGGTCTTATAGGTCAAATACTCAAGTAGTTGGGCCCTTGTTTGCCCACTATAATAAATCCATACTTGGCCCGAGATGTGAGGCCCAACTTACTTGTGTTAAATATAAGATTTCACATATGTTAGGATAATGGGCTGCCCATTAGGACCACCACAATGGGTAAACCCATGATCCTTATGGTTGGGCCCAAACCTCACTTGAGGGCCCACTTCATGGCCTATGATTTGGGCTTGGGGTATGACCCATTAGACTATACATTGCTTAGACCTTAGATCTCTTATCATTTGCATAGCGGGCTACCTTTTTGGGAACCAGTTGAGGTTGTATGTCTTCCTTGGGGCCCTAAGGTAGGCCCATAGAGGCCTTTATAGGTGGTTAAAGGCCCACCTTAGGTTGGCTAGGTCCATCCATCTTTAAGGCTATGGCTCTCTCTTAGCTTGTGGGTCATCTCAAATTACTAGGCCCCCATTAAAGGACTTCTCTTCTTCTTAAAATGCATGTCCATGTGCCTAGACTTTGACCCTCCTTAAGATGAAGGATTCCATATTCCACAGGTAACACACTTACATTTTTTGTGACCCATATGCATGATCTGTATGAATTGATTGCATTGTGTAATGGTCATTGAGGGATGGAGTTTCTCCCCTCATGCACATTGTGTGCCTGCAACTAGTGCATGATTTATATGTGTGACTCATGCATTGGCATCACATTTCATGGTGATACCGCCCCTGCTTCACTAGGGCCTTGCCTCCACAGGGACATTCGTGGATGACCGTATGTGTAGACACCGAAAATATTACTTGAGCATATCGGGTGCATAGGATGCCCATGAGTGAAATTTTCAAAACTTCCATGGTACCAAGGGAATGCCTCAACGCCGTGACCGAGTGAAAACTATGAGCGCACGAGGCCTTATACCAATAGGCCGTGACTCCCACTGTCGTGTGGTCGGTTGATCAAGGATGTGGCCTTATCCACCTGTGAGGGGTGGCATTATTAGGCTGAGTCTGACCAGCTCGTAAAATGGGTCCGCTACCTTTAGGCCTTATTGGTGATTGGCTGTCCACGGGCAGGTAGTGAGGTATCTTACACTTGTTTGAATGTGTGGGTCTATAGAGCGGTAGTCATTTAGCAGTGTAATGGACCCCAGTGATTACTTTATGATTGGAAACGTACTTGACATGTGGTTTGGAATTGAGCACTGGCATTACTTACATCGCATTAGCATTGACCGTATAAACCTTTCATGCATTGCCTTGGTATGGCGCCCAGTACACTTTGCATGGTATTCATGATAAGCCTTGGTAAGGCTAGTGATATTATCATTATACATGTTTCTCTCCTTGTACCTCCTACTATTCTTTTGCGCACCATTATCACACACTTACACCACCCTTTAAGCTTCTATAAGCTTATGCACGATTGATGCATGCAAGAGACTCTAGGCAGGCGTCGTAGCAGCAGCGCATGGAGTAAAATCAAGCTTGAGGACCCCAGTGTTGTTGATTTCTCTCTCTTTCCCTATTACCTTATGTGTGTTCTTTTGAACCTGATGTAAACTTGTAAAAGTTTAAATTCTTAGTGGATTTTGTGATGTGTATCCTTTGTTATTTCCAGATGTACTTGCTGTGATCTTAGGTATGCTCTCATCGAAAATGATTATACTGTTATGAAAATCCTCCTTATAGGATCCTAGGATCGGAACCTGTCTTAGGAGCCGAGAATGGGGTACTATGGAGGCTGTTGCGGCCAGAGCCGGCCATCGGGTTCCTTATGAGTCCGGTTACCGAGTCTGGGATGTGACAGCACCCACTCTGCCTGTATTAATGCACGGTCTTTACTTCACAAAATCTGACTAATTTTTTGGAAATAAGGTTAGTTCTCGTGTGTAGAAGATGTAATGCAATGTAATGGCAATGGTGATTGACCAATCCAAATTTCTGATGGTCAGGATCTGATTATATTGGCAAGCTGCATAGCATACGTTCAAAACAATCAAATGCAGGGTACAAAGTATGTCTATATGGGATGCTTAATGTTGTATTGGTGCTTATGATAAAATGACGGCCAATTGGCTAAAATTTCTAGTGGATAAGATCTAATTATATCGGTAAGCCTTAGAGCATACGCCCACCAGTCAGATGTGAGAAAATGATGAAATACATATTATGCTAATGTATACGAGGAGCAAGGGGGTTGAGAAGGGAATAAATGTTGCATGATGCTAATGCTTGGGTTTGATGAAACTGATAGAAGCTTAAACGGTTGAATGAACGGTAGTGTCGCAAGGTTAGATTGAGTGGCTCGGATTTGAACTTATATGGTTCAGGAGGATTAGACTCTAGCTAGGTTGGGCTACTAGGGCTAAACTCTCACTCTCACTCTCCTTGGTGGAGGGATAGAAGGGGACTCCTTGGGTGAGAAGGGATTGTTTAAAAAAAGGGAGTGGATCCAAATGAGAGTGGATGCTTAAAATGAGAAGGGGAGGGGACTATTTATAGTCTCCCAACTTGATTTTCTGATAATTGTTGGTATCCTAAGGGAAAAAAGTGTTTGAAGGGCTGAAATTAGAGATTTCCACATGGCATCATCTCATGGGTTGAATGAGGTGGTAAAAGGATAAGTTTGGGTAGGGAGATGAGCATCAAAGTAAATACACTTCAACCACACACTTAAGGTTTAAAAAAAAAAGAATTTCACATTCTCGAGGGACACTTCCCCAAAGAGGGGGAGTACTGCCACATGGCCAGTGGTAACCTAGTTACCGTCGGTCCCCACTTGGACTCCCTACTGAAAAGGCGAGCTATCGATGTCCTAGAGGAGAGGTGAATAGGACAATGCCAAATAATTGAAATAAAAGCAAAATATATAAAGAATATAAAATCTCAATTGCCCAAATATTAAAACCTTGATTCTAAATAATTCGTCGGATAACCTTCACTTAATATATTAGGCAGGACAACCTTATTTCATGAATGTCTTTAAAATCAATCTTTCAAACTAATAAGAGAAGGTAAAAAAAATACACCATTCACCAAAAGAATGAAATAAATAACATCACTATAAAAAAGAATAAAGCATTTACCATAAGGCACAAGGGGTTATAGTGGTTTGGTGCTTTAAAAACCACACCTACTCCACTCATAAAATTACTACCCTTGTAATTTTGGTTTTCACTATGACAAAGTTTTCACATGTTTACCTTAACAACCTTATACGGTTCCTTGTGATTTTCACGGGCTCACCACAATAAAACCCGTTTTGTGATTTTCAAGGGTAATCACAGTTAAAACCTCACTTTGTGATTTTCATGGGCTACCACAAATCAACCCACTAAGTTTTTCACAGGCTATCTCATAAAAACCTAAAATGAAATAAAATAAATAATGTACTTATCTTCAAATGTAGATTCGAAGATGTAGTCGAAGCTTGTAGCAGAAGAATTTTTTTCTTATATGTAAAAGAGGCAGTATTCGCTCAAATGGAAAGAGTATAGGGGTTCCAAAGATTTTTTAAAATGAAAAACCCAAATGTTACTAATTCAATTATCTTAAATTTCAAGAGTATAGACTACTCTTTAAAATAAGATTGAAATAACATTGAGAAGGGGAATTGAATAAGTTTAAAAAGATTATATAAATACCACAAATTAGCTTGATGATGACCTAAGCTTCTCTCTCACTTTCAGAAGGTTTAGAGTAATTTTTCGTTGTAGTTTAGAATGAGAGAAGGCCTCTATTTATATCCAAAGGGTTTGAAAATTTTCCTAGCTTAAGAATAGGTTCGATTGGCCAGATTCCACCGAAATCGTTCCAATGGCTATCGGATTGCACGGGATAAGATTTATTCAAAATTCGTCTCGCTGAATCTTCTTGAATTTCGAAGAAATCCATTGCTAGAAACTTGACCCACGAACACTCGGGCTGGCCTAACTTCAAGTTTGTTTAGCCGAACTTGTAATAGATTTTTTCGAATGTTGTTGTAAACTTGCTCGAATATTGTTAGGTTGGCCGAATTTGGTTACGCTGGCCAAACCTATAATTGGGTTGGCCGAACTTAAATGTTTTTATATTATACATATTTTGTTTATGACCATAATTTGAAAACGCCTAACCTAGGGTCTTTCTAAGGTTATACCACCTGTTGGTTAGCAAATACATAGATTAACTAGTCTTAAAACTGAGTGACGTCTTCTTAAAATGATAAGTCAATCTTAAGCCGATCTTCAAACTTGTAAAGTAGTTGTGATCTAACCATACTTGTGATTTGACTGTTATCACTTTTGTTTCAAAAAAAATTGACAACCTTATATGTGCTAAACATTTAAGTACTTACACCTACTCTGCAGGCAACATCCTCCCAGCATGTGGAGGCTCTACTGTGAAGGTTGCTGCTTTGAAGGTTTGACCATTTTCCTAATTAGGCTTGCTTTTGGGCTTAGGTTCGGGATTGGTTTTGGGATTAACTAGGTGAGTTGACTTGATTGTTAGATTGGGTAGGCTGACCAGATGATTTGACTCAAAGAGTTGACTCACCGAGCTGACTCGAGTCTTTAGGGCTTTGGGTTCCTGGGGTTTAGGGTTAGGCTGATTGGGTTGACTGGGTTAAATGGGCTGAGTTTAGGATTTAGGACTAGGGTTCCCAGGGTTTAGGCTTCTGTGGTTAGGGTTTAGGATTGGGGTTTGGTTTTTCATCCATCAGTTCAAACTCAATCATCTTATCAACTAGGGGTGGGGTGTCTATAGATGCCCCTCTTTAGCAGAAGTTGTATGCAACTAAATGCCAAAGTGAGTAGACACCCCCGCCTTTACCAGTTACTCATGAATTGTGATCTAGATTCATTGCCTGCCTTTATGTTTGTGTTAGGCGATTGCCTGGAAATAGATATCTTACACATATCGCGAGGATTTGAGAAAACTGTTGCGATTATCCCTGCACAGGCCGCCAATCACAACCCTTTCAGTCCTGATCGGTACTAACATCAGAAAGGCACAATAGAGCCCATGTGCTTTCTGTGGCCTTACGAGGATACTGACCTAGTACTGGATTGTTTGTTACTTCCCAGATCACCCTAGGAGTATTTATTTTATTTGATTGTCAAATTGGTTAGTTGTCCTATGCTTTATGTGGCTTTACGGGGAACTCAATATGCCGACTTGGACTCAATCAACTTCCACAAGCATCCAGGCCTAGGTATGTGTTGGCGACCTTTTTCCATGTAATTTTCTAATTTTGACACTTAGGTTACAATTTATCTTTTTTGCCATTTGGATGATTTCTTTTTACTAGTCTTGGCATATCATCTTTTTAGAGTATTAGCATTTGATACAATGGAGGTGACACTAGAGTTTAGTCCGATCGTATTTTAATGTGTATTTAAATTAGATGATCTTTGGGGAAACTGCGAGATATTGGATCTTATTTGATTTTGCTCTAAATCCCACCCAGAGATATGGAAGATGACACTAGAGAATCTGATGCTTTATTATGAAAATATTTTATGATTTTAAAGTTGCCCCACTCTAGGAAGTGATACTCCATGGGGGTTTTTATTGCAAAATAATTTTAAAATGTGTTAAGCTTACTAACCGTCTCCATTGGGGGATGCCTATGAGACTTTAAGTAAGCTGGTTATTTATTTATTTTTTATTGTTATTGAAAATGTGTGAGGGGATTGATTTAGCTGGGGATTATGGATTTTGAAGATGTTGTATTTTATTGCTTGGATTTTGGTTGTCGCGATTGGACTAAGATCTATTGGGGATGGTTTATTTTATGCAAGTCTGATTAGTGATCATGATGAAGAATCCGATTAGAGAAGGTTGATTGGCTCCATCGTCTCATAGGGTAATTAGACTTGATTGTTTTGGGGCTAATATGGAGGGTTAGTTATGATCAACTCTATCTTTTATGAATGATGCAGATCTATCCATCGTTGGTAGGCAGGATTTCGATTTGTGACCAATTGATTCTGGCATCTCTCTAATTTATGGTCTAGATTCCGATCCATGATTTTGATCGGATCCATCATCCCACTATTTGTCTTGTTTTTTGGAAATGTTTTTGTATTTTCAAATATGACCTGGTCCATCAAATTGTGAGTTGACGGTTGCGTTTGATACTAGTTTTTATTAGAAGGATCTTTTCCATCGGATTGTGAGTTGACGGCTGCAATTGGTGATGGTTTTTATTGGGAGATCTAGTCCATCGAATTGCGAGTTGACGGTCACAATTGATGCTAGTATTTTAAAGATTTTAAAAAAGGATATAGTCCATTGGATTGCAAATCAATTGTTGTAATCAATGCTAGTTTTTATTAGAAGATCTAGTCCATCGAATTGCAAGTTGACGGTTGCAAACGATGCTGGTATTTTTTGGATTTTTGAAAAGGATCCAGTCCATTGGATCGTGAATCAACGATCGTGATCGACACTGGTTTTTATTGAAAGATCCATTACATTGGATCATGAGTTGATGGTTGCGATCGATGCTGGTATTTTTTAAAAGGATCTAATCCCTCGGATTGTGAATCGACAGTCATGATCGATGCTAGTTTTTATTGGAATTTTATGAATCTTGAATATGCATGTGATTTCTCTCCTCCACCTCACCTTCTCTTCAATTTCTCATGAATTATTGGATTTTGGATTAAAATTTATTTTTTTCCCACCATTTTCATCATTTACTCTCTTTTCTTTCTTTCATCACTTCACCATGGACAATCCATGTAAGATTCCTTGCAAGGCGGTCTTCCTAAGGTCCCTCTCTTTCCAAGGGAGAAAGTTAGGCCAAGTCTTATCAGTAAAAGGGAGATTGGCAGCAGCCTGACTGTCGCCGATCCTTTTATCCCATGGTTTCTTCCAGGTGTTGGGTAATGGGGTGTAGCCTCTTCCTCTATATATTCCAGCACGAGATCGCTCTTCCAATGTGCTACATCTTCAAGTTTTCTCCTCTTGCTTTCTTTACTTTCTCCCTTTTGAGTTCTCTTTCTCTCCTTCTTTTCTCTCCACCTTTTGGTTTCAAGTTGGGGCTTTATTTGGAACTTTGGATAGCAAGGTGGTGCCCTCTTAGTGTGAGGAGGTAAGGGGAAAGGTAGGGTTCATTTATGCTTTCCCTTTATTCCATTCATCCATTCTCACTTCATGTGTTCTCATGCTTCCTTTCTTTTTTCTCACAAGTGCTCCTTTGAGGTTTTGAGCGCGGTGTCAAGTGGTGGACATTAATAGCATTTCAAGACTTAAGTGGTAAATGGAATTGCACTTTCAAGAAATTTCTTTTCTTTTCTTTTCTTTTCTTTTTTGCCCTTTTTTTTCCTTTTTTTTTTTTTTTTGCTTTCTTTGGCTCTCATCTTCCCACATGTACAAATAATACTTTCTTTCATGTACATTAAGCTACATGTAAGGAGTATTATTTTCTTTGGGAGCTTTTTTGTTATGCAAATAATGGATTCAAAGTGAATACCCCATGTGCATTTGGGTGGGCCCAAGCTTCATTTTGGTTCCCCTTTTCATGATCTCATTGTTTTTGCCTCCATGCTTTTCTTATCTTTTTTCCTTTTCACAAGTGATTGGGTCCACTGAGATGGAATGGCCCACATCAGATTTTTGGCCTTTAAAATTCTCCTTGGTGGTCCAAGTGTCTTTTGGGAATCCTATGGATGAGAGCATATGGCCTGCACGATACTTTCATGTTCAAATGGGATGGGGATTTGATATAGGGCCCAAGTGAGATAAGTGACCCATCCCTCTTTAGGAATTCTTGGGTTGGCTTGCTCCTTTTGTGTTTATGGGCTTAAGTTTCATGGGCCAAGATAGCTACATCCTCTTGCCTTCTTTGGTGGGCCTTGGAATATTTTGTGGCTCATGTCAACGTTAGGCTTAGCTTCCTAATGCCTATGCAAGGCCCAAGTGGGCTCCCTTTAGAAAGATTGTTTGCTTTGGTGTGAGCATCTTTCGGGCCTTGACTTGGAAATTCCGATCTCATTTGGTCATGTGAATATGTTACCTTGCCGCTCTTATTTGTAGGTGGATCATAACTTCATAGGGAGCCATTGTAAGTGTAGGAAATTGAGCATCCTTAATTTAGATTTTTTAGTGCTTGGATGGACTTACACTTGGCCTTTCTCAAGTGTCCTACTAGTAGGCCTTTGGTCCTCTTATCATTTGCCATGTGTGTGTGTGTGTGTGTGTGTGTGTGTGTGTATATATATATATAGGAAAGGATCAGTCCCATGGTGTGGCACTTGACAAAGTTCACCCTTAGTGGTGAGATAAGTTCATCGTGATTTAGGGTGCCTCATTTTCCACCTTAAGACCACTTTTATGGGAAATTGCGATAGAACTACTATAGTAGAAGTATGGAAGCAAGTCCAAGTGTCCTAGAGGGGGGTGAATAAGACTTTTTAAAAATTATTTTCCTATAATAATAAATAATGCCTATCTTTAATCAAACTCAGTAAGGCAAAGTAACTCTATGGCTTCCAAGCCAATAGAGGGTCCAAACACATAGGCTTACACAAGATTTTCATGTAAAGAAACAAGCCTATGAGGATTGTGTATGTGACAGTGTGTGGGATGTGATTCCTATCAATACTTAAGCATTCACTAAATCATGCATCATAATAATCTTTTCATAAACAAAAGCATAATTAGATTAATGCACAAAAAACAATCTCAAACACAGTCATGTATAGTGGTTCGGCTACTTGCCTATTCCACTCCTAGCGAATACGCTCTCTCCTAGAGTGTATTGGATTTCATTATCCAATGGTTTTAAATCAAGTTAACCATGAACCTTCATAACCTACACAAGGTTAACTAAGGGACCTACACAAGGTTACTTTAGATTCCTACACAAGGCGACGAGTCTTACACATGGAAACAACTAGGAGCCTACATAAGGCAACCTATGCCTACACAAGGCATTGCCTACATAGGGCAACACATCCTTCACAATGACAACACATCCTACATAAAGACAATGTATTCTCCCATCAAAGGCCTACAAAGAGGTCTTAGCAAGTTCGTCACTCAAACTCTGAATCCCAATCCTACACAAGGAAAGGGCTTCAGACTCAATGGACTCCTTATACTTACAAATAAGTGAGTGAGCCCCTTCTTGCATAATTTGAAGATCTTTAATGTTGATGAAGAGTCTTCAGCTCCATTGAACCACAACCGCTTATAATGCTTCGATCAATGCTTTGAGGTTGTGAGGTTTAGGGTTTGATTGTTCTTCTCTATTTAGATAATATGATTTAAACACATAGAGAAGATTCCCATCAACCATGTATTCAAGAGTTCCAACATAAATATTTGCCTATGATGAGTGCTGTTGGAAACTCATTGAATGCTAGAGTTCATAATTTAATCCAAGCAATGAAGATGTGGAGTAAATGCTTATGCCAAAGATTGAATGATGAACTCTAATGGGAAAGAGGGAATGAGGAAGAGGGTATTAACTCTTGAAGCAGCTCCCTCAAACTCTTTTAGATTCTAGCTCATTCTATAAGAAGCAAGTCATGTGTATTTAAAAAGTTGAAATCCCAAAAGTAAAAAAATAGGCAGAAATCTGACATTATCGATGCCATCGAAGGGTATTCGACATCATCGAAATTTTAATTTCGATTGCATCGACTTTCTACACATGATATTCAATTGGGTGTAGGATAGATGTTGTTCGATCTCATTGAGCATCCTTCGATGTCATTGATGTGTACTTCGATGCCATCGAGGGATGTCTCGATGCCATTGGGATTTCTTCTTTAAAAATACACAAAGGTTGCTAGACAGTTGTCCCTTGTTCGATGTCATCGATCAGACCTTCGATGCATCGATATTTGAATTTCGATGACATCAAAAGGTCATCGATGTGTTTGAAGAAAATTAAAATTTTCTTGAAAGCATGCTGGACAAACTGGAGTTAGTTTTGATGCAATCGAGTAGTCTTTGATGCCATCTATAACTTACTCTCAATGCCATCGAAAAAGGGTTTGATTACATCGAGGAGCACTTAGAGTATATTTGGATTTTAGAAGAAGTAAACCCAAGGTCAATGCAATTGAAACGCGTTTGATGTCATCAAACATAATTCAGTGTAATCGACAATTCCCAGCATGTTTTCATTTTTCTTTTGGACAATATGGACATGTATTCGATGCTCGAATATGTCCTCGATTGTAGCTCGATGCAATTGACATGGCATATGATTTACCTGTTTCCTTTATACTTTCTTCAATACTCAAAGTGCTAGTAACTCAAACTTACCAGAAGATTTTTTTAAGTAGTTTAGGGTGAGTTAGGTTCTTATTGGGGCATATACCTGTCAGTGTTTGTTTTGGGTTGATGAGGTTTAGTTTACCTGATAAGCACGTTCATATGCCTTCATCTTTGATGAGTCTTGGGCTTGATGTCTTCAACTTAGGGCTCACTTGACTGACAGACTTAACACTCACGTATATTGACAAACAATGATACTTTTAGTATGCTAATATTTGTAGCTTGTATCCTTAATGGGCTTTCCTCTTTCTCATTAGATGCCTTCGTATCCACATTTACTATCTTAAAGTGAATCATGGGACAAGCTCATATGAAGCATTTTTGGACTTGTTGTGTCTTGTGGATCCTTTCTCATGTCTCACTTTAAGTTAGTTATCCAAAGGGTAAAAAAAGGAGATTAGATATGGTATTTAACTTGTTTGGCTCTTGTGTAGATATACCATGCCGTTCTCGTAATTCAACTAGCGCTTCATCATCAGTCGATGTCGATCCTGCCCACATCCCTCTTGAGAATAACTTTCTTCAAGAGCTTGCCCTGACATTTATTTACCTTCTATCAGAGGACAAGGAGCTCGTGATAATTGGGAAGAATGGTTCTCCAGGCCTCAACCTCATTTTGATGATATCCTAGAGGGTTCCTCATTCATGGGCTTCTTGAGTCTTCAATTCTCCCAGACCAATAGGATGTTGGTGGTGGCTTTATGTGAGCGTTGGTGGGACAACACTCACGTGTTCTAGCTACCCTTTGGTGAGTGTGGGATTACCCCATTGGATGTATTTATGCACGTGGGCTTTCTATCCTATGGTGTGTGTGTTTATGTGTGCCGAATGATGACTTTACCAGCTGTTACTGATGGTGAATGGATGAATCTTCTTGGTAATATTCCCCCAAACTCGGCGTTCTATTATAATCAATTAAAACTCCAATGGTTGAATGCCACCTTTGCGCACATTATCTCAAAGGATGATCAGATGGTTATTTTCAAGGCCCGAGCCATGGTGATGTTCATGTTGGGTTCTCTCATATTTTTCCATGGTAACGAGAAGATGAACCCCAAGTTGATATTCTTGTTGGAGGACATCTCGTTCCCTTATAACTGGAACATGTCGCTCCTAGCTCGTCTTTAGAATGTAGGGAGGATGAATTCTATTTGGATCATATAAGCAATCTAGCTTTCCATTTAAATGATGCTCCGACAGCTAAAAGTACAAAAATTCCACCCATTCAAGAGAAGGTGTTAGTCTTCGAGGATAATGGAGGAAAAATTAAGATTAAGGGCCTCTCTCAAGTATATTAATTTCAACATTAAGATAGTGGAGGGAAAATTTGTTGTTGTAGAGATTATTTATCAATGGTTTTCAATTTGAGCTCATCTACTATGGTTGCAACTGTTGCATATATGTAATGCCCTTAATAAACCACTATAATGGTTGCAATAGCCACTATCGAAATTGTTTAAACAAATTCAATGCATGCATTAATGGTGTCAGGTGACTTGTTTATTGTCATTTATATTTCTATAGCTCTAAGACTAAATCATGCAAGAGTGATTGACACATCATTTATCTTCAAATATATTAATGAACCAACTCACATTACACCTTGTCTAAATAATCTTTACAAGGTAAGTTTCAGAAAGTCACTCTTTCTACAATTCAATTATCTATTCACCCACCATTATCTGCTATTTCTTTTGAAGAATTTAACTTGAAACATTAGTATTAACAGGGTTGTTACTGATGCGTTGGCCAAGAGGCATGTAGACGGTTCACTACCAGTGGAAGATTTCAATATAGAGCTTGAAGATCAGAGTCGGCGGAAAGCATAACTGGGATCTGAGAATGATCAACGGTATGATTTTACCAATCCCATATTAAATTATCATTTCTTCTTCTTCTTCTTCTTCTTCTTCTTTAATATGTAAACTGGGTTCAAACTAGAGACCTCAGTGTTGAAATGCCTAGTCTACCAGTGAGGTATGGGCTCGAACCCTCGATCATTTATTGTTATGAAAGCAGGTGGTCTTATTTATATCATATCTAACTCATGTACTAAAAGTTGACCATCATAGGGAAGTGATGATGGGTCTGATGCTTCATGCAATTGCTAAACAACTAATAAAGAAACAAAAGTATAAGGATGCATTGGATGTTCTTACCATGAGAGAGATTAGTTGCAATGCCTGTCACTCCCCAAACCCGAAAATCGAGCTCACAGGAATCCCGATTGCCGAATCCAGTGCCGATAGCCTCCGTAGTACCCCATTCTCAGCTCTCGGCATCATACGCCAGATTCCAATCCCGGGGTCCTACAAGGAGGATTTTCCAATGCACATTTATCTCGTGAGAAGCATAACCACAAGTTTACCTAAATCACAAAGGCAACATCATCATCACATATCCACAAATATAAACATTTGAATACAATGCTAGAAGGGAAATACATATGTCAAAATCAAATCTCCAAAAGACGGTTGCTCGCTCCAAGCTCAACGCTGCTGCGACTTAACACCACCTGCACTCATCTATCATGCATAAGCTTATAGAAAGCTTAGAGGGTAGTGAAAATATATGCTCAAGGTAAGTGCCAAGTAAGCAATATCAGAGTAATCAGAGTAAGCACAAATACTGACAAGCACATAAATCATACGATATCAATGTAATGCAAAAACATGTTGATAGACTCATAAATACCATCAGCCTTATCCAGACTGTGGTGTAAAAATATAATAAGCCAATATTATATACTGAGGAAGAAATGTAGATCAGTTATGCAATGCAGAGATATAGTAAGCCAAATATCAGATACCAAGTCCACGAATCCTGTCAACCTTAATTAGGTTATGAAATACAGAAGCACAGTAAACCAAATGTTATGTGCTGAAGGTGCAATGCAATATGCGATGTGAATGAAATGACCAATCTAGAGTGTGAAGTTGGGATGATAGTACGTAGTATCGCAGGCTACAGGGTCCATCACAAGGGACTTCTATCCAAACCAGTCCCATACCTAAATTTGGATAGTCAAACTCAATGTGGTAAACTCCTGATCTCAGGTTAGTCATGCGCCCCAACCGAAATCCTAGCCATTGCGAAGGTACACGTAACAAATAGTTGCGTAGCACCACTCGAGTGTATAATGTATGAATGAATGAATGAGTATGCAACTCCTGCTCAATAAGTTCACATATTAGTACGGTTCCTCTCTGGGAAATCACCGGGGTCTATTACACTCCAAACCAGATTGCCACCCCATCGCGCGCAACAAGGTGAGTGGAAGAGACCTCATTATCCGCTTGTCAATATAGGGCCCAGCTCATTGATAGCGGACCCATTCCTTGAGCTAGTCAAACTCAGCTTAGCTTTGCCCCCTCCTCTCGGGTAGGTAAGGCCGCACCCCCTTCCAACTGACCATATACAGTGAGAGACATGGCCTAATGGTATACAACCCTCATGCGCTCATGTATCCACTCAGTCTAGACATTAGAGCAACCTCTGGAATTAAGAAGGTTTAGGAAATTTCACCTAGGGATATCTATAGCACCCCGTATAGAACAGATTTCTACTGTCCCATCTGGCCATCCATGATATGCCTGTGGAGGCTATGGCCCTGATGTCGCTAGGGTGTATGGTGGTTATGATCACATAATGTGAGGTGCATGAGTCACACAGTCCAATTGTACATCAATCCTGTGCATACCGTGCACTCATGTGGGGCAACTCCGCCTATCAGGGATTCTCATAAACAACTTGCCCTATGGCATATGCAATGGTTAACCATATCTCATAACAAACATGCAGATGATGCGTATGGGTATGTATCATGATGTTATGCTGTCACATACTCATAATCGGCATCGATAATCAACCTCAACAATCCACCTCGATAATCAGCCTCGACAATCGGCCTCGGTAATCAGCCTCGATAATCGTCCTGCCTTGACAATCGGCCTCAGCAATCGACCTTGATAATCGTCCTCAACAATCGGCCTTGACAATAGGCCTCGATAATTGGCCTCAATAATCAGAATCGGCCTCGATAATCGGAATCAGCCTCGACAATCGGAACATCCTCGATAATTGGCCTTAACAATCGGAATTGGCCTTGACAATCGGAATTAGCCTCGACAATCGAAATCGGTAATCAGCCTCGATAAATCGGCATCGATAATCAGCCTCGATGATCGGCCTGTCAAAGGAGCCTAAGGGAAGGTCACAACGTGGACATTTAACCAACATTGCTCCCAAGGAGTGGCCCATATAAAGCCAAAGCCAAACATATAGTGGGCCGATGGCCTCACATAAGTGCCTAATATACATCACTATGGGCCTTAAATACATCACATCGGGCCTCATCGATGGCCACAAATACATCGCAATGGGCCCTATACAATCATAATGGGCCACATACAATCACAATGGGCCATATACAATCACGATGGGCCACATACAATCACGATGGGCCATATATACATCACATCAGGCCTTGCCCATGGGCCTCGAATACATCACATTGGGCCCCATCATATGGGCCTCGAATACATCACATTGGGCCTCACCCATGGGCCTCGAATACATCACAAGTGGGCCTCAAATATACTTCATAGGTGATCCGCATACCTATGCTTAATACACATCACTATGGGCCTAACATACATCACTATGGGCCGCATCACATGGGCCTAATACTCATCACTATGGGCCACTTCGCATGGGTCTAATACACATCACTATGGGCCACATCACATGGGCCTAATACACATCACTATGGGTGCTCACATGGGTTGCTCACATTGGCCTAATACACATCACTATGGGCCGCTCAAATGGGCCTGACACACATCTCTATGGGCCACTCAAATGGGCCTAATACACATCTCTATGGGCTATTTAAATGGGCCTAATACACATCACTATGGGCCACTCAAATGGGCCTAACACATCTCTATGGGCCGCTCAAATCGGAATCGGCTGCTCAAATGGGCCTAATGCACATCTCTTTGGGCCGCTCAAATGGGCCTAATACACTTCTCTATGGGCCGCTCAAATGTGCCTAATACACATCACTATGGGCCGCTTAAATGGGCCTAACACACATCACTATGGGCCACTTAAATGGGCCTAATACACATCACTATGGGCCGCTCACATGGGCCTAATACACCTCACTATAGGCCGCTCAAATGGGCCTAACACACATCTCTATAGGCCGCTCAAATCAGAATCGGCTGCTCAAATGGGCCTAATACACATCTCTATGGGCCCCTCAAATGGGCCTAACACACATCACATGGACCGCAAATCTATGCCACATATACATCACATCAGGCCTTGTGCATGGGTCTTGAATACATCACATTAGGCCTCATCATATGGGCCTTATATATACATCAAGTGGACCGCATCAATGGGATGCACCATGGGCCTTATGTACATCAAGTTGGGCCTTATCGCGTGGGCCACACAGACATCTCATTTGGGCTCACATATGGGCCATACAAACATCAAATTGGGCCGCACATATGGGCCATACAAATGTCTCATTGGGCTGCACATATGGGCCACAAATGCACTAAAATAGTCCTTACATACATCACTTTGGGCCTCAGCAAGCAAGCCACATAAACACCATGTTAAGGTGGGCCCTGCATGTCCCAGAGGGGCCCCACCAAAATGGATAGCTTGGGCCAACATATACATTATGTGGGGGCCACGTGGATGGGTGGCATGAATATACAATACCTCACAAGGTGGGCCCCACATTGGCAACCAAGATAGGTGGACGGCGTGGCTGCAAAATTCATCAAGGCGAGTCCCACCATTAGGGCGGTGAGATCACATCGCATACATCATGGCGATCACACGCCACACATCCAGATGGACAGTGTGAATAAAACATATAGATTAAGGTGGGTCCCACCTGCCCACTTGTGTCACATGTGTGGGGTGGACCCACTATACAAAACAGATGGACAATGTGTATGAAATACATACACCATGGAGGGCCCCACCCATCCACCATCCAGACGGGTGGCATGGGTTACAAAATACATAAATCTAGGTGGGTCCCACCTACCCACACGTGTCACACATGTGGGGTGGGCCCACTCCATCCACAGATGGATAGCATGAATAAAACTTATACAGCAGGGTGGGTATTCACGTCCCTCACCAGGGACGGTGTGGATATAATATAATATATATATATAAATTAAGGTGGGTCCCACCTGCCACATGTGTCACACATGTGGGGTGGGCCCACTCCATCAATAGATGGACGGCGTGAATACACAACATACATCATGGTAGCCCACAGTACACCATCCAGAGGGACGGTGTGGACAAATACATTACAGTGGTCCTCATAGCACTATCCAGATGGACTGTGCTGATACAAACATCATAATGGGGTCCCACTAATCTGGGCGGTGGGATAAAACCCGTACATCATGGCTTGGGGTCCACACGTTCCATGTGCAGACGGCTGAGGATGGACGGTGTCGAGATAACTCATACCTTGTGATCAACGCCCATAGAACTTGTTGCGTCAATGCAGTAATAATTGCTATTGGCCCACCATCCAGATGATGGACTGTTGGGATCAACAGATACATCACGGTGTCCCCATGTGTTGCACTCATCATGTTATCAAGATGGGCCCCACAGATCATCAACACCAACAAAATAAGAAAAAAAGGGAGAGAGAGAGAGAGAGAGAAAGAGGGAAAAAGAGAGAGATCGGTTGTGGGAGGGGCCCTGCCACTATGGGCCCCTCTATACATAAATCAAATGGGTCCCACCACATGTGGGCTCTTAAATCATCAAATCTAAACAAAAATCACCCACCTGTCATCCTTCTTAGTTCGATGAAAGCCCTAGCTCCTTGGCTTCAACTTTAACAGAGGATGATGGACATTACACGGTTGGATGGTGGAGATGGGAGGTAAGAAGTGGGCCACACAAAGCTCTCTCATGGAGCTCTCATGCCTTAGAAGGTTGCTTGGGAGGAAAACGAGAGAGAGATGAGAGAGAGAGATAGGTGATGGGTGAGTAATGGGGTGTGATGGGTGATGGATGTGTACTTGGTTGTAAGAGAGAGTTGACTTTGGGGTGGATGGTTGTACTTGGGGATGGGTGTTGTAGTTTAACTAGTGATGTGATTGGTGGGATTGATTTGATTAGAGATTCTCTTGGGTTTGCAAATGCACAACGTTTTCCTCGAACTAAACGTGGGCCCACATCTCCTAGCCTGGTTATCGCATCGGGGCGCGAGACGCGGCATTCGAACCACGGTGACAACGAGGTTGCTAGGGTACAAGTCTCTGGTCAAGTCAACCTTGGAATATGGGATACATTATAGGATCGCGTGTAAACACTGGTTACAGATTGCGGGTCGTCGAAATTTGACCGGGAGGACCGCAGAAGCCTACAGAACGGTATACTCTAGGATACGGGTCTTACAACGCCCATTGCTCCTTTTTAAAACTACACACTCACACACACCACAATGGGTACTCAAACCCATGACCTTCGTGTTGAAACTCTAGTGAGTCTACCACTAAGCCATGAGTAGAGATCCTTATCCCTTATTTCCCATGTTTACTCCTCATCTCTTGCATAACGCTTCTAACACGATTTTCTAATCAAAGAGTGGGACTTTTCTTTCTAGCTTTCGAATGCTAAGGTAACCCATGTATGTCCTAATTTTTTCTATTAGTTTGTTCTATTAAAAAGCAACATGTTTCCTGGATGAAATTGATGTTTACAGGAGGTTTAACATTAACTGATCTTCAGAGAGAAAATATCCAATGGTTCTATTTCAAGAAAGAAGTGTCCAAGAATCAGAGATTAGGATTGCCATAACCAATCTGATTTTGGGATCATAACTTAGAGGCATTGGATTCCATATTTTAACTGGTTTAGTTTGAGTTAATGTCTAAGATGTATGCAATTTTTTGGGTACACATGTACCAATCTTCCTACTCCACCAAAGTATTAAATAATTATTTCTCATATACTCTGGAAAAATATGTCGATTGATAGGCATGCATGTGTTTGAACCATCCAAATCATGGGGTTTCTCTCCTTATGGATTAGCCTTAAATGAGAATACACTGAACAAATCATGATTTTCAGGCTATGTCCCCATTCCTAAGATATATCATTTTAATTTTATGACTTTATTACTAGCCTTCTCTTGGTCTTTAGCATGTGCATTATAAGGCTTCAAATGTAGTATTTTATTCTTTTACTGTTTGGCCACCGCTTTAACTTCTTTGGACAAAAATGTTGTACCCTAATCCAGGGTAATAGACTTACGAATTCCAAATCTATGAATAATATTAGTCTCGATAAATTCAATAATTTCTCTGTGACCGACTCCCTTCATGGGTTTTGCTTCTACCCACTTTGTAAAATAATCGGTGATCACTATGATAAAATTATCCAGTTTTGATGAAGGTGGATGGATTTGGTCTATTAAATCAATGTCCCACCCTTGAAAGGCCAAGGATTAATGGTAGAATGAAGCTCAGTCACGGGCATGTGTTGTACTGACCTATGTTTCTGACATGCCTCATACATTCAGGCATCATTTTTTTTACCAAAAATATCCATAACACTCAAGTGTGAACCTCATCTTTCTTCCAACTTGGTATTCTCCACACAACCCCTCATGTACTTCGCCCATGGCCAACATGTCTTATTCTTTGTCTAACCATCGCAATAACATGACATTCGACCCTTCGTTATATGGCTCGCTATCAACCATGATGTAATTATGAGCCGTTCTTCTGATATCCCTATTGGTTTTGGCCCGAGGACATTGAAGATAACTCATGATTGGAGATCTCCCATCGTTTTTGCTTATTTCGGCCTGACAGATTTCCAAGGTTAGTTCCCATTGAAAAATTGATGGCAGCGATCTCTTTTACACAACAATCATTCTCTCGTTACACCCTTGGGTGATTTGGAGTCCAGTTGCCAATTATCATCTCATTGGCATCAACATTGTGTTCTCGAGTCACATGCCTCAATTAGACCTTATCAAAATTATCCATAAGTTGAGTTGTCGGGGCATAATAAGGCAATAGTGCAGCTTTGAAGCACTTAAACAAACATGCCATTTGGTTTATTGCTAATTGTTAATTGCATATTACTGATATGTTTCTTATACCCAATTCCTCCCAATTCCGTCAATATTTCCAAGCCGATCACCAAAGCTTTATGTTCAGCGTGCTTATTGGTGCGCTTTATAACAACCCAAGATTTTGGCTCTCGTGGATGATATAAAAAACTAAATATCAGGGTAATAATTTGAATATGACAGAGTATAAATACTCCACATATTCCTTAAAATAATATAATTTCATATTTCCATGGCAATAACAAAATAAATGATGAGAAAAATTAAATCCTATTCCATTAAAGTAACTACTCTAAGTTCCATTTATCATCATTACATCAACATAGTACATGCTCAGTCCTTCCATTAGACTTGTTACAAATTCAAAATTGAAGTAACTACTTCTAAGAAAGCAAAAATAAGTAAAAAGAAGAAAAATCTTCCCTAAGTCGTCTCAGCTTCATCATCTGCCATCTGTCACTACGGACCATCATAATTTTCACCTTGAAACTCTAGCTCATTCTTTGGATTACCACATGCACAGTCTACAGTTATTACCTAGGTTTAACTCAACGTGGGCATCCCCAAAGATTATCACAATAATAATTGAAAAGGAGAACTAGTGATGTCCTAGAGGGGGGATGAATAGGATAATGTCAAATAATCGAAATAAATACGGAATATGTAAAATACAAAAATCTCAATCGCTTGAGTATTGAAACATTGAATCTAAATGATTCATAGGACAACCTTCACAAAAAATATTAGGCAGGACAACATTATTTCATGATGTTGTTGAGGGTCAAATATTGCATATTATCCCCCATTTGTATCTTGGTTTTATAAACATGATAATGCTTAATGTTCTATTTTACTCATGTTTGTATTGCAAGGTGAATTTAAGAACTTAGATTGAAAAGGGTGCTGCATGGATTTGATGCTCGAGAATCACCAAGGTAAGGGATGGATCTTAAGAGACCAAGATTGAAGAATTCACATGCCAAAGATCTAAGAAAATCACATGAGGAATGAAGAGAATCAAAGATTTGAAGTGAAGGAAAGGAATCCTGAAATCGTCCTGAAAAAATATATTCTGAAACTCTGGGTCATTTTGTGAAATTACATAAAGTGAAGTCTATTTTAGAAAACTATGCAGAGTGAAGTCTATTTTAGCAAACTGTGTAAATTTGAGGTGCGGTTTCTAGAGTTTTCTAACTAGGTGCGAAAGTTGGAGTTCCACAACTATAAATAGGACTCCCCAAGATGTTCCTAGGCATATTCTAAGGTTTAAGGAGTGGAGCAAAAGGGTAGAGAAGCCGTCTCTAAGAGTTTTTCTTCTTATTCCTTAGTTGATTTCATGTTTTTCTTAAGAGACTTTAGTCTAATCATGTCTATGGTTGGCTAAACTTCTTAGCTAGGGCTAAGAGGTGAAGCTTGTAGCATGATGAGATGTTTCCATTGCTTTGATTCATGTTTATGTTGAACTCCCTGGATTCTAATTTGATACTTAAGGAATACTTTCAGTTTTTAATGGTTTATTGTTACTCAAATTATAGTAGATCTGTAATAGCTTTGAGTATCTTTTTTTCCTAATTTAAGATTATGAAAGTAGTAAGTCCTGTTATTCACCATCTTCCCTTGGGCATGGTAAGGTGATGGAATCCTTCCTAATCTTCACAATTCTCCTGCTTTGAGATTATAAGATTGGTAAATCCTATTGTTTGTCATTGTCTCCAGGGCATGGTTTAGTGAGAGAATCCCTACCAATTATCATAGTTCTCCTTCATTGAGAATTAGGTTAATGGAAGTTAAGATTTGGTTTTATTGATATATTTTCCAATTAGATAGGATAAGACTCAAATTCTAATTGTGTTACTTGAATCAAGCAAGAGGGTTCCTTGATCACTATAGGTGGATCCTTTACACCCTAGTTTCCACCTTTAAATTCTTAGTTTTAATTACTCTATTCACAATTAATCTCTCAAATACTTCAGAATTAGTTTCACATCTTCTTCTAGTTTTACTTCTGGTTAATTTCAGAAATATACAAGTTTCAGTCCCTGTGAATTCGACCTCGGTCTTACCGAGATTATTACTACATCACGACCCTACACTTGGGGTTGTAAATAAATGTCTTTAAAATCAATCTTTCAAACTGCCAAGAGAATATAAAATGATTACAATATTCACCGTAATAATGAAATAAATAACATCCAGTACCAAAAGAATAAAGCATTCAACACAAGGCACAAGGAGTTATAGTGGTTCGGTGCTTAAAACAACCACACCTATTCCACTCTCAAAATTGCTACCCTCATAATTATGCCTTTCACTATAATAAGGTTGAAAGAAGCGAGCTAACAGTCCTAGAGGGAAGGGGGGGGGGGGGGAATAGGACTATGCCAAATAAAAATTCAAAGTACAGATATAGTGAGTAAATCAAAATAAATCACTGATCTCAATAGCAGTAGTATTGAGAAATTGACTCAAACTTTGTTCATAGGACAACCTTACACCAAAAAGAAATGTTTTAGGTAGGACAACCTGATTTCCTGAATGCAGTAAGGATTAAGATTACATACTAAACAAGAGACAGTATAGAGCTATCTATTATAAGCATTCACCACACAACCAAATTACAATCATTCACCACATATACAGAAATTTAAATCATTCACCACAAACACCAAAAGTTATAGTGGTTCGGTGTCTACACCAATTGTTTTCAAACAGCCACACCTACTCTACTCCCAATAATCACAACCTACATGATATTGGCATTCACTAATAATCAAGGTTTTCACAGGTTCACCTTAAAACATATACAGTTGTGTTTTTAGATGGGCTATCACAAACAAAACCCTACGCTGAGATTTTTTGGCTATCTTAGTCGAAACCAATACATGAGATTTTCTAGATATCTCAAAGAAACCAAAAATAAAAATACATAATGACACTTATCTTCCTTTTTTAAGACATACTTGATGTAGCCTGTAGAACCGCTTCGTTTGATGTAGAGCATTCAATGTCTAATAATACAATCAAGGGTTCTAGGTTCTAATTGATTTTAAATTAGTTCAAACCTTAGGCTACTTGTTTGAATCCTTTAGATCTCAAAAAGAAGAGTAATTACTCTCTTTTAAAAAATAAGATTCATAAACTAGAGATCAAATAATCAAAATAAAAAGTTATAAACATAAATTTAAAATACCGCACAATGGCTTGAAGATAGTGGGGACTTCTCTCTTTCTCAACGGAGGCTTTTCCTAGCTTGAATTGATTAATTTAGAATGAGAGAAGGCCTCTATTTATAGGCTAAAATTCAGTTGCTTTGACTCATCTAAGGTCTCCTTTGACTCGTTTAAGATCTAACTAAATTTCAAATTTTTGGCGCGATCGGATAAAATCGTTCTTCAACTGGTCGAAGGCCCTGCTCGACTAGTCGAGCACTGCCTTTGACTAGTTGCGGGTGCCAAAAATAGCTTGCTAGATTTTGAGTTGAGCACCCTTTGACTGGTCGAAGGTGTTCCTTTGATTGATCGAACACCCTGCTCGACTGGTCGAGAAATCACCAGAAATATCCATTTTTTGAGTTTGAATCTTGGACTGGTCCAACCAACGCTTGGACTGGTCGAACCAAGGCTTAAAATAGTCAAACTAAAGCCTAATAAAAGTATAAAACCCTGTATAAGTTTAGCATTTAAAAGAACCTAAGTCTGAGGTCTTTCTAGGGTCATTTATACCTGAGAAAGCTAGACATTGAAGTGTATAGAACGAATCTTCTGCTTGAAGGTGGAGCTTGATCTTCTACTAATAGTAGAACTTGAGTATTCTTTAGCTTGCATTATCTACGTTTTGAACTTGTTCTTGCACTATACACTCTTCATGGTTTGTTCTTGAAGGTGAACTTTCCCTCACTTGAAGGTGTTTTGCATCATTAAATTTTGATAAAATAAAAATGTGCACAACACTTACAATCTCCCCCCTTTGTTAAATTCATGACAAAACACACTTTGTACATCAACCGCAAAATAAAGTAGGAAAATTTCTTTCCACACCTTTCTTTCTTTCCACAACTACTCCCCCTCAATGAGAGCTACTCTTTGTATTTTACATGTATTAGAACATATACATATACTCCCAATGCAATGCACGATTCATTCCAATTCCAATAAATAACTTGTGATTCATTATCAAACATACCAACCATACCATCAAAACTAAATTCTCCCCCTTTTTGTCATGAATTGATAAAGGAAAGAGTGTCAATGCAGACAAATATATGGCTGAATTAGCAGAAAAGGAACAAAATGAATATAAATGAACTATGAGATAGAAACTATAATGAAGTTTAGCAAGTGCAGGATAGAACTAAAGCATAAAAGAGAGTAGTGCTAAGAATTTAAACATCGCAACAAAAATAAAAGTTATACAACCCTAAAGTGAAACAAAAATCAAATCAGACTAATTAGAACAAGAGGAGGATGGAGGAGGTATCGACGGGTCAATCTGATGTTGTCCTTTAGTAATGCGATGGAAGTATTTTCACATATACTTCATTGATGATCTATGACTTTCTGCCAGATTGTCCTAAGATACCTTCAATTCAACAACCTTCTCCTCTAAGGAACGAAGCCAATCATTAACCTGAGAAAGCTGAAAATCAAGATCAGCTTCATCGTTTGATTCTAACTCATCAAATATGTCATCCATAGTCGTATCTGTAGGCAATGGTGCTTCCTCTTCTTCTACATCATCCTCATCTCGTTGACCGGGGAGGTACTCCAAGTTCATCTTGTTAATTTTAATGCTATCAAAAGGTAGTACAACCTCAGGAGCCTCAGTCAAAGGAATGACAACATTGTAGTGGATAGCAAGAGTTGTCATAAGATATGCAAAAGGGATGGAACCACGACCCGGATGAGTACAAAATTGAATGATCAAATAATATATCAAGGAAGGGAAACAGATAGGTAAGCCAGATGCAACGACATGAAGAACATGAGCCATGAATGGATTAAGCTCAGACTTATTACCAAAGCGAGGATACACATTTGAAGTTAAGATGCAATGAACCACTCTAAACCTAGGAATCATCTGGGTGGCACGTAGGGCATTACTAGAACTCCATTCGGCATTAAACCGACGAAGTTTTCGAGTAATATCCCGACACTCAGTCTCATACATTTTATTTACAAGGGAAGGAATGGGTATACCATCATCATTTACATTTACATCTAACAATCCTGAAATCAGGTGCCTGTCAACTTGAAATGACCATTATCTAAAATTTATAGAGAATATGATATCATCAAGGGATAGTTCCCCTATGGAGGCATACATTCCTTGAGCTATGGAGCGGTATGCCGTTCCGCCCCAACTTAGAATGTTTTTTCCAATTGACGGCAGATAAGATGGGTAAGAGTTTGAAAGGAGCAATATGATCAAGATTTACAGTCCTTTCTATGATTATATCTCTAGTGCGAAAATCCCATACATGCTCCGAATCTTCTTCGGGAGTTCTCAGGGTTCTCACCCTAACTAGAGTCACCTGGGAGGAGGAGCCACTAGGGCCCTTGCAAGAAACCTTCCTTTTAGGCCGATGCTCCATGTAGAGTTTGCACAAGAGAATATAAATGATGGGTTTAGCTAAAATCAGATTTTTTTTCCCAAAAACCCTTTATAAAAAGGATGTAAATCTCAAATCAACTACAAAATGAAGATTAGTTAGCATACAAGAACCCAAATCTTGAAGGAAATAAAGAATAAAGCACTTATAATGACTCTATGAAGATGGGTTTTGGAAACGAGCCACGACTCGTCGAGGAAGAAGGAGCAATGGGGTGAAAAAATGAGTTTTTCCCTCTTTAAACAAGTCAGCCCGTGGTTCTCGATCGGTTGAGCTTTGTCCTTGACTCGTCGAATGGTCGAATGGTCAAGGACGTACTCGACCCGTCGAGCAATTGAAAAAAATTTCATTTTTATTAATTTTTTCTTTTAAATCTTTTGAAAATTTTATTTATATGCAAACAAAATAATAAATATGCAACATGATTGTAATTAAATATAAAAACACATACCAATATCATGTTTTAATTTGGAATATTTATTCCTATCAAGTGGTTTAGTCATAATGTCAATAAGCTGATTTTCAGTCTGAATATATTCCAATGAAATGCTTTTATCCTCAACCAATTCTTGAATATAATGATATCTAATATCTATATGTTTTGTGCAAGAATGTTGAATAGGATTCTTTGAAATATTAATTGCGCTAGAGTTATCACAATACAAGATCATTATATCTTGCACAATTCCGTAATTAGCCAACATTCTTTTCATCCAAACTAGCTGGGTACAGGCATTACCAGCTGCGATGTATTCCGCTTCAGCTGTAAATAAAGATACAGAACTCTGTTTCTTTCTGTGCCAGGAAACTAAATAATTTCCAACATAGAAATATCCACCACTGGTAGATTTTCTATCAACAATTTTGTCTGCCCAATTGGCATCGATATATCTGGCAAGTTATACATTTGTATCATGAGGATACCACAGACCAAAATTAACTGTGCTTGCTACATATCTGACTGTACGTTTAACAACAATAAGATGAGATTCTTTTAGATTAGATTGATATCTAGCACAGATTCCTACACTGAAAGCAATATTTGGTCTACTAGCAGTCAAGTATAAGAGACTACCAATCATGCTTTGATATAAACAAGAGTTTATACTTTTACTTGTTTCATCCTTTGAAAGTTTGAGAGTTGTACTCATAGGACTATCAAACTTCTTACCATTCTCAAAACTAAATTTCTTTACCAAATTTACAGCATATTTGGTTTGAGAAATGAAAATACCATCTTCCTGTTGTTTTACTTGTAAACCTAGAAAGTAATTCAATTCTCCAACCATACTCATTTCAAACTTGGATATCATAAGATCTGTAAACTCAATGGACAGGTTAGTACTTGTAGAACCATAGATAATATTATTAACATAGATCTGTACTATCAGAATGTGTTCATTATATTTTTTAACAAATAAAGTTTTATCAATGCTACCGATGATAAAGTTGTGACAAAGTAAAAACTTAGTCAATTTCTCATACCATGCTCTGGGAGCTTGTTTTAAATAATAAAGTGCCTTTTTAAGACGATATACATGATCTGAGAGTTTAGGGTCCTTAAAACCCTTAGGTTGTTCAACATATACCTCGTCATGTAAGTCACCATTTAAAAATGTACTTTTAACATCCACTTGATATATCTTGAATTTTTTTAAGCATGCAATTGATATAAACAATCTGATGGATTCAAGGCGAGCTACTAGTTTAAAGGTTTCATCATAATCGATTCCTTTTATTTGAGTGTATCCTTGTACAATCAGTTTAACGTTGTTTCTAATTATATTTTTCATTTCATCATATTTGTTTTTGAAAATCCACATGGTTCCAATTATATGTTGTAAGTGTTATGATGTATAAAGTACCCTTATTTTGTCTAATTTCGATGGGACAAAACAGACAAAACAACTTATAATGTGGTTCACACAAGTGATGGAAAATTCACCTTTTAGTGAATCAAGATGGAAAGTTCATCTTCAAGATCAACATATGAAGTTGGAAAGTGCAAGTTTAAGAACAAGACATGAAGATGGTTACTTCAAGTTCAAAGTATTCAAGCTCTACTTCACTTCAAGTTCAAGATCAAGCTACAACTACAAGTTTACTTTAAATATGAGATCCACTGAACACTACTGAAGATTCAAGTAGAAGTTTCAAGGTATATACTTTAATTTCCAATAATTTCAGGTATAATTGACCCTAGAGAGACCTTAAACTTAGGTTCTTTCATATGCTAAACATGTATAGGTTTTTATACTTTGGTTAGGCTTTAGTTTGACTAGTCTAAGCCTGAGTTCAACTAGTCCAGGCTTTGGTTCGACCAGTCTAGGGAAAGTTTCAACTAGTCCAAGATTTGAACTAAAAAATGGATTTTTTTCTCTGTTGGTCCCTCGACCAGTCGATCAGGGTGCTCGACCAGTCGAAGCCACACCCTTGACCAATTGAAGGGTACTCAACTCGAATCTAGCAACCATTTTAAGGCACCCTCGACCGGTCGAACAGGGCCCTCGACCAGTTGAGTAGGGCCTTCAACCAATCGAAGAACGGTTTTATTCATTCGCGCCCAAAATTTAAAATTTGGTTGATTCTTAAATGAGTCGAAGGAAACCTTAGACCAGTCGAAGCATCTGATTTTCAGCCTATAAATAGAGGCCTTTTCTCACTCTGAAATTATTCATTAAAGCCACAAAAAGCCTTCACTTTGAGAGAGAAAAGTCTCCATCTTCTTCAAGCTATTGCACGGTATTTTAAATCTTTTTAATATAGCTTTTTATTTTATAATTTCTTGATCTCTTTTATGAATCTTATGTTATAAAGGGAGTTTATACTCTTTTTGATGAGATCCAAGGAATTCAAACAAGTAGCCTAAGGTTTGAATTAATTTAAAATCAATTTAGAACCTAGAACCCTTGATTGTGTTATTGGACATTGAACATTTCTACATCAAGAAAAGCGGTTCTACAGGATACATCAAAGAGTGTCTTTAGAAGAAGATAAGTATTATTCTTTATTCATTTTTAGTTTCTTAAGATATCCAGAAAATCTTTGTATTGGTTTTGACTGAGATAGCTAGAAAATCTCAACATGGTGTTTTGATTATGATAGCCCATTTGAAAACACAACTATATAGGTTTTAAGGTGAACCTAAGAAAACCTTGATTATTAATGAATGCCAATATCACGTAGGTTGCGATTATTAGGAGTGGAGTAGGTGTGGCTGTTGGAGAACAGTTGGTATACACACCGAACCACTATAACTCCTAGTGTTTTGTGGTGAATGATGTATGTGATGTATATGCGTTGAATGGTTGTAATCTTTTTACGTACATGTGGTGAATGCTTAAAATAGATAGCTTTCTTTCCTTTTCCTCTTGTTTTATTTTGTGATCTTGATCCTTACTACGTTCAAGAAATTAGGTTGTCCTACCTAAAACATTTGTTTTTGGTATAAGGTTGTCCTTTGAACAAGGTTTGGATCAATTTCCCAATACTATTACAGTTGAGATCTCTGATTAGTTCTGATTTATTTAATCTTTTAATTATTTAATTTTTAAATTAGCATAGTCCTATTCACCCCCCCCCCCCCCCCCTCCCCTCTAGGTCTGAGAGCTTACCCCTTACAAGTGGTATCAGAGATAAGTTGCTCATTTTCTTGGATTAAGTTCCTTGAGTTTAAAGATCTAGAGCTTTCATTATGTCAAATTTTGATAGCTTGTCTATTACCAGGCCACCACCCTTTGATCACTTAAATTATGTTTATTGGAAAGGTAGAATGAGGATTTCTTAAAATCCATAGATGAAAGCATGTGGCAAGCCACGGTAACTAAATGGAAACCACTTGTCTCTGAGGTTCTAGGCAGTGATTGAACCAAGTCCATTAAAGAAATTGTCACGCCCTAGACTCGGTAACCGGACTCATAAGGAACCCAATGGCCGGTTCTGACCCCAACAGCCTCCGTAGTACCCCATTCTTGGCTCCTGAGGTAGGTTCCGATCTTGGGATCTTACAAGGAAGATTTTCATAACAGTATAATTACTTCCAATGCAAACATACCCAAAATCACAGCAAGTACATCTGAGAATAACAAAGGCACACATCATAAAATCCACTAAAAATTTGAACTTTTACAATCATCCAAAAGGTCCAAAAGGACATACATGAGAATAAAAGGAAAAGAGAGAGAAATCAGCAGTACTGGAGTCCTCACTGCTCAACTCTACTCCACGCTCTGCTGCTACGGCGCCTACCTAGAGTCTCCTGCACGCATCAATCCTGCATAAGCTTATAGAAGCTTAGAGGGTGGTGTAAGTATGTGACAATGGTGCACAGAAGAATAGTGGAAGGTATAAGGAGAGAAGCATAATCAATGAACATATCACTAGTCTTACCAAGGCTTACTATGAATGCGATGCAATAAGTAATGGGTACCATACCAAGGCAATGTATGAAAGGGGGGCTTGTACAGCCAATGCTAATGCGATGCAAGTAATGTCAGTGCTCATATCCAAACCATAAGTCAAGTACATTTTCAATCATAAGAAAATCACCGGGGTCCATTACACTGCTGAATGATTGCCGCTCTGCAGACCCCGCATAGTCAAATGAGTGTAAGAGACCTCACTACCCGTCTGTGGACAACCAATCACCAACAAGGCCTGAAGGTAGCAGACCCATTTACGAGCTGGTCAGACTCAGCCTAGCAATGCCTCCTCACACCAGGCAGGTAAGGCCACACCCCTATCTAACCGACTACACGACAGTGAGAGCCGCGGCCTAACGGTATAAGGCCCTTGTGCGCTCATGTATTCCACCCGGTCATGGTGTTAGAACAGATCCTTGATACCATAGAAGTTTTGAGAATTTCACCTATGGGCATCCTATGCACCCGGTATGCTCAACTAATATTTCTGGTGTCCACACATACGGCCATCCACGAATACCCCTGTAGAGGCAAGGCCCTGATGAAGTAAGGGTGGATATCCACAAGCTATGCAATGCCAGATGCATGAATCACATAATCACCCATGCATCAATTCCAAGCATCCATCTGTTGGGGAGATAGCAACATGTCCTACACAATGGCACAGCCATGGCCAATCATACCTTAACCAAGCATGCATATGATACGAATGAGAGTGGCCCATGAAGCTGAATAGGGGTGCCGGTGAGGTGAAGATGAACTCTCTACCTAATTATGAAGGGTCCAGGTACTTAACCAATTCCTCATAAGGAATATAACCTCTAGTGGGGGCCCATACACCTGGGGTAGCCCACGAGACTAAGGAGAACAATGGTATGGCCTAAATAGATGAAACGGGCCTAACAAGGTTCTATGGTGGACCTTTAACCACCTATAGAAGCCCATGGGCCTACCTTAAGGCCACCAATGTGGACATCCAACCACAATTGGTCCCCAAGAGTTAGCCCATCTCTAATTGATCATGGATCAAGGCCCAAGGCCCACGCAACATTAGAAATAAGAAACGGGAAGCCATAATCATATCACAAATACTCATGTTGGGCTTCAGAAAGGCGGCCCAAGGCCTATCTACAACTGGGTCCAAGGGAAATACACATAGCCCAACCCATATATACCGCTATGGGCCCATAGGGGAAAGGTTAGGGCCCAACATAAAGGCCACTAATCCCATATATTGTAGTGGCCTAGTGGGCAGCCCATTGCTCAAACCACATGGGCAAATGTCATGCTCTTAGTCAAGTAAGTTGGGCCTACAACCCGGCCCAAGTATTAAAGTTGATTTGGTAGGCAACCAAGGGCCCATCTACTTGTGTAATCCGACCCACTGACCCAACACAATAGTATGGTAAAAATGGCCCAAGAGTTCAATGGGCCTATCTGAAAATTTCTAGCCCAATTGGGCCTAAAGAGTTCAATAACCAACTACATTCATGGACCCAATTAAATTCAACTGTGGTGGGCCTCAAAAGTGCATTTATCAAGCCCAACATTTAAGGAACCAAAGGTATAAATTATTCTCTCTAAGATCTTCACAATGTGGTGGGCCCCACTCCTCAGAATTTCAGCCCAAAGGCCAATCATAATTATAACAAGCTGTTGGATCTTTAACCCAACAGGTTTATGGGCTTATTGGAGTCCAGTAATTGTTTTATTTGATTACGACATCAGCCCAAGTGGTCCAGCTATCAAGTCAGAGGGCCCCACCACATAGGGTTACATTATACTACAGAAGGGAGGAGGTGGGCTACACTGCTAGACCAAAGTCCAGTAGGTAGCCCACATGAGGCGTCCCATATGGGCCTGGGTATTTGGCCCAAACTGACCCAAATTTGCAGGTCGTACCACAGTCAGCTCGATTGTCCGTTGGGCCTAAAATTTTTCAGAGTGACACTTCTATAGGTGGGTCACACCCTCACAAAATTTCAGAATTTTTGAAAACTTAAAAATATTTTAATTTATTTAAATGAAATAGACTATCCAGAAAATCGGACTGATCTGGACACCATATTGTAATGGGCCGGTCCAGCCACCACCATAGTGTGTACAGGTGTCCATTGGCCCCCAAATTTTGTAGGTGGGTCCTAACATGAGTGAAACACCCCTCTACAAAATTTTATAATTTTTGGATACTCATAAATATTTTAATTAAATTAGGAATTTCAATCTGTCCAGGAAGAGATGTTGCTATCCATGCATTGTTTACCCAATAAGGTGGGCCCAACCTTCATCCAAGAGGGGGAAAATGGAGGTTTAGTATTTTCTTCATAAAATAAAGTAAGGTGGGGTCCATAAAATTTGCCCATCCTTTAGAAAAACCAAGTTGAAGTGTATGTTTTCCCTCCATACATGTGGGTTGGACAGCCCAACAAGGTGGACCACCCACCCCTATGGGCCTCCTTTTTGGATACCATATCATGGGCCATCTGAGGTATGACCCATCACACCTCATGGTGGCATCCACACCTTCTCATTACACCCCATACTTATAAAGAAAATAATGGCAATCATGATCCAAAAATTCATGCCAAAGATTGAACATGACAATCCATGCAATAGTCCAGGTTTTTGGACAGCAATACATGGCTGGACACATCAGCCTATATCTCAATAATCTCAATCATAAAAAAGGGTGTGTGGCCTTCCTTAGTGGGCCCCACATAAGTCCAGATCACATACTAGGACTAGGACACTTGCATGCATTGATTAAGGTGTCCGATGATCATGGAGTTAGGTGGTAAGAGCATCCCACCTTGCTGGATTTTTATTTTTATTTATTTGGGACATCCAAGGCCCACTATAAATGGGCCACACACACATTATCATCCATACATCAGAGAAAAGAGAAGAAGGAAAGAGAGTAATCCGGCCATGGGGGTACGGCCCCGCCACTAGTGGGCCCTCCCAAGAGTGAATCATACCTATACAACTACATTACATGCATGATCTATAATTGCTATGGATGGTTGGGATGCCATCCCAACATGATCCTTAGGGTCTAGATGACCTTAAGATGGAGTAGATCATTAAATGCATCATGATGGGGTCCATGGAGAATGGCCCCATCATGGATCATGACATGCATGTAGGATGGGCCAAAGGGCCACATCCATGGGATCAAATGGGATCCCCACCATGGATTGGTGGGTCCCATATGATCCATCTAGAAAGAAAAATAAGATCAAAGGGTAGAAAAGAAGATCAGCAATTATAATAACCCACCTTAATGGATCCCACTCCAAAGTTACATCAATCTTCTCTTTATGCTCCAAGGGACATATTTCAATGGGTGAGATAGATTATTGAAGGTTAGATGGGAGGGGATTTGAGGGAGAAGGGGATGGAGAAGAGGGAAAATGGGGCTGGATTTTTTTTCTAAGAGAGAAAGAAAGAGAGAAGAGAGTAGAGAGAAATGAGAGGGAGATTATGGAAATTGCTAGAAAAGAGAGAGGAAAAGTAATCATCACTCTCTCTCCTAGATAAGAGAAACATCATCATAGCCTATGGTGATATAAACTATGTTGCTAGGCTAGAGTAGGGATGGGTAGTGTGTGGGTGGTGGGTGGTGTAGGATTTGGGAGTTTAGGTAGTGTATGGGTAGTGTATGTTGGAATTTGCACAAAAGAGGGTGGCCACCTTGAAAAATGTGCCCTCCACAGTAGGTGAGCCACATGATCATGCTCAAAGGCTACAAATGAGATGCACATAACTTATGATCCACACATCGGATGGACACACAAGACGTATCATTGGAACCGTGGCGACGATGCAGTCACAATGGCATAGGTCTCAACTCGATCCGAGTCGGGTCTTCACGACTGGGCACACGGATGACCGCAAACACTATCCAAGGGTTACGGGTCGCCGGGATTCGACCGGTAGGATCGCGGGATCAAGATGGACGAAATGCATACTCACACACACATATGCACACCTGCGAACTCGGGTCGGGTCTCACAACCCTCCCCACCAAACAAGAAATTTCGTCCTCGAAATTGAACAATCTAAGACAAAATAAAAGATAAAACACCACCATCATATAAGGAAGGCAATACAAACAATCATATATCAATCAATCATCAAACAAATGGGGATAACATTCTCTAATCTCGGCCTCGTGTTCCCAAGACGCCTCGGCCTCTGAATGATGACCCCATTGCACCTTCACTAAGGGAATGACCTTGGTCCTGAGGACCTGATCCTTCCGATCAAGGATACGAATCGGCTGCTCAATATAGGAAGCATCCTCACGGACCTTAAGTGACTGCCAATCAATCACAGGAATAGTGTCTGACCCACATCTCTATAAAATAGAAACATGAAACACGTCGTGGATTGCAGACAACTCAGGAGGTAAGGCAAGCCTATAGGCCACAGCGCCCACGCGCTCAGTAATCTCAAAAGGTCCGATGAATCTCAAGGTAAGCTTGCCCTTCACACCAAAGCGAACCACGCCCTTCATAGGCGAGACCTTGAGATACACCATGTCCCCCACTGCGAACTCGAGGGGTCAACGCCGACGATCAGCAAAACTCTTCTGTCGGCTCTAGGCTGTGCGCATCCTATGCCTGATAACATCAATAACCTCTGACGTCTGCAGCACAAGCTCGGGACCTAAGAGAAGATGCTCTCCAACCTCAGTCCAACAACTAGGAGATCTGCATGGTCTGCCATAAAGTGCCTCAAAAGGAGCCATACCAATAGTTACCTAATAGCTGTTATTGTATGCGAACTTGGCGATGCGCATATGCTCATCCCAACTACCCGCAAAGTCGATCACACAAGCCCTCAGCATATCCTCAAGGATCTGGTTAACCCTTTCAGTCTGCCCATCTGTCTGCGGATGATAAGCGGTGCTAAGATGCAAAGTGACCCCCAATGCCTGTTGAAAACTCCTCCAAAACTGAGACGTAAATCTGGAGTCTCGGTCTGAAACGATCGAAACTAGGATGCCGTGCAGTCTCACTATCTCCTCAACGAATATCCTCACTAACCGGTCCATAGACCAGGAAGCACGTACTGGAATGAAATGAGCCGACTTCGTCAGACGATCGACGATAACCCAGATGGTATCGTGACCGCGCTGAGTCCTCGGCAAACCTGCGATGAAGTCCATCGATACATGCTCCCACTTCCACTCTGGAACGCTCAACGGCTGCAAGGGACCAGGGGGTCTCTGATGATCGGCCTTGACACGTTGCCATGTGCCATACTCGGCCACAAAACTCGCAATCTGGCTCTTCATCCCTTGCCAAAAGTACTGCCTCCTCATATCACGATACATCTTTGTGGAGCCCGGGTGGATAGTAAGTCTCGATCGGTGTGCCTCGGTCATCAGATCCCGACGCAACTCTGGAACGTCCGAGACACACAATCGGCCTCTGAAGCGTAATCCACCATCGGAATCAATCTGCCAGTCTGACTGCTCCACGGATGCGGCCTCTGCTTGGTACTCCTGAAGTGACTCGTCCGTCTGCTGAGCCTCGATCACCCTGGCCACTAAGGAGGGTTGAATCGACAAGCTCGAAAGCTGAACAATGGAAGACTGCAGACCGAACTCAAAGTCAAACTCTGATACATCCTCGAGCATCTGCCACTCACGCACCATTATCTGTGCCACTAGGCCTCGTGGCTGGAGGCTGAGTGCGTCTGCCACCACGTTTGCCTTGCCCAGGTGGTACTGAAGGTCAAAATCATAGTCTTTCAGCAACTCCATCCATCGCCTTTGTTGCAGGTTCAACTCAGACTGTGAAAATAGATACTTCAAGCTCTTATGATCCGAGAAGAGCTCGAACCTAGCCCCTTATAAATAATGCCTCCACACCTTCAGTGCGAAAACGACTGCTGCGAGCTTCAAATCATGAGTGGGGTAGTTCAGCTCATGGACCTTGATCTGGCGTGAGGCATACGCCACTGGCTTCCCATGCTGCATCAGTACAGCACCCATGCTAACTCTGGATGCATCAGTAAAAACAACAAAACCCTCACTCCCATCAGGAATAGTGAGAGCAGGAGCGGACGTGAGGCGGTCCTTCAACTCTATAAATGCCTTCTCGCAAGCGTCACTCCAGACGAACTCGACGCCCTTCCGCGTCAACTGGGTCAGCGGTGCTGCAATACGGGAGAAACTCTCGATAAACCGCCGGTAATATCCCGCTAGACCAAGGAAGCTGCGAATCTCGGACGCGTTCGTGGGCTGGCCCCACCGACGCACGGCATCAACCTTCGAGGAGTCCACAGCGACACCCTCCCTCGTCACCACGTGACCGAGGAACTTCATCTCCTCCTGCCAAAACTCGCACTTCTCCAGCTTCGTATACAGCTGGTGGGCAACGAGGGTCTCAAGCACAATTCACAGGTGCTCAGCATGGTCCTCTCGAGCCCTCGAATATACAAGAATATCATCAATGAATACCACCACGAACTGATCAAGGAACGGCCGAAAAACCTCATTCATCAGCTGCATGAATATAGCGGGCGCATTAGTCAGTCCAAATGACATGACCAGGAACTCTAAGTGACCATAACGTATCCGAAAAGCCGTCTTCGGAATGTCCTCCTCTCGGACTCGAATCTGATGGTAACCAGAACACAAGTCTATCTTGGAAAAATACTGTGCACCCTGCAACTGATCGAACAAGTCATCAATACGGGGAAGCGGGTATCGGTTCTTGATGGTGACTCTGTTGAGCTCACGATAATCTACACAGAGTCGCAATGAACCATCCTTCTTCTTCACAAATAATACCGGGGCTCCCCAACGTGAACTACTGGGACGAATGAAACCTAACTCCCGAAGCTCATCCAACTGCTCTTGCAGTTCCCTCAACTCCAACGGTGCCATCCGGTAGGGGGCCTTCGAGATGGGCGCAGTACCGGGCACCAAATCAGTCTGGAACTCCACCTGCCGACATGGAAGCAAACCCGGGATCTCCTAAAACACATCCGAGTACTCACAAACAACTGGCAGCAGCTCAATATTCTCTACCACAGAATCCTCAACGACTAAAGCCAAGAAACTAGATAACGGCTCTCCTCTGGGCTCAGCAACGAACTGGAACACTGGTAAGCTTGGAATGTGAAACGTAACCGTCCTCACGGCACAGTCTAAGACGGCACCATACTCTGCAAGCCAGTCCATACCTAGAATCACATCAAAACCTGACATCGGCATCACAAACAGATCGGCAGGAAGGAACATCTCGCCCACTAACACCGGGCAAGAAAGACAACGAAGGGTCAACATCATAGACTTCCCCATAGGAGTCGAAACGGTCAAAGCCTCAGACACGGACTCCGATAGAATACCAGTCTATCGGCAAAACTACTCGGCCACAAAAGAATGAGAGGCACCAGAATTAAATAAAACATGAGCAATGCCGGCCCTCGACTACTCCACCGGTCGATAACTGCGGGTCCTGGCCTGACGCCTGCTGTGCAGAATAGAAGCGGCCCTGAGCTGGTAGGGGAAGCAACCCAGAAGACTGAGGGTCCTGAGTCTGTGCCTGCTGGGCTGCGATACATACTGGACCCAGGGACCAGACATGCGGATATCCCCTCTGCTAGTGCTGCGGCTGCTGCTGTCTCTGCTGCTGCTATCGCTGTTGAGGAGGTCTGCTTGGCTGCCTCTGCTGCTGAGGAGCCCTAGGAATGGCGGGTGGAAGCTGAGCTCTCTGCTGCTGCTGAGGATGACGAGGAGGAGGCAACTGCGGTGGCCTCTGCTGCCGAATGGGGAGAGGGCACTCACGCTTCCAATGCCCGGCCTGTCCACAGCCGAAGCATACACCAGAAAAGGGGCCGGAGGATGGTGCTGACGATGATGATGAAGCTACTGTCTGAATCATAAGCTGCTAAAATCCTGACCTGCCCCTCCATCTCTGCTGACGGTGCTGCCTAGAACTGCCGGCTGGTGCCCTCCTCTTCCGATCTCCACCGGAACTCTGCTCTCTCGACCTCTGGGTCATAGCCCAGTCCTCCTCATAAACCAGTGCCCGATGAACGACCTGGTCAAACGTCTCCAAAAAATGCCCTGCCACACGACTGCGAAGGGCAGGACGCAAACCAGCCACAAAATGACGAGCCCTCATCTTCTCATCGCTGGTGAGATGAGGAGCAAATCTAGACAAGGTCAAGAAACGGGCCTCATACTGAGATACGGTCATATCACCCTAAACTAGGGTCTTAAACTCAATCACCCACTGGATCTAAACGTGCTCAGGGAAGAACTTATGGTCGAAACGGACCACGAACTCCACCCATGACCAAACAAACTGAGGTCCGACCATCCTAAATACAGATGACCACCAATGACGGGCCTCACCTTGAAGAAGATAGGTCGCAAGGGATACTCTATGACCCACAAGACACTGAATAGTGTCAAAAATCCTCATAACCTCAATGCGCCAAGCCTCGGCGGTAGAAGGGTCAGGGTCACCACTGAACCTCGGGGGATCATGCTGCCGGAACTCTCGAGCTATCGCACTAGCTTGTGGTAAGTCAGACTGCCCAGAAACCTCAGCGGTAGCTGGCTGATGAGTCTGCAATGCGGTGGCAACAAGCTGCATCAACTGCTGAAAATGCTCGGCTCCTATAGGTACTGTCAGAATGGCAGGGGTGGCACTCGCCTTAAGCGAAGGCAAGGGTGCGGCCGGAGGAGCAGGAGCCTCAGTAACTGGAGCAGCAGGTTGAGTAGGGGGAATAGGTGGGGGAACCGGAGCAACTGGAGGTATGGGCGCTACGGGCTCAACTGGAGGAATAGGCCGGATCGAGACCTCAGGAATCGGATCCTCAACAATGGGAGCGGGATGTGCTCGAGTAGAAGGGGTAACTCGGACGCCTCGACCACGGGCACCACGACCACGAGTGCCACGACCACGGGAGCCACGTCCACGCGGTATCGTCTACAAAATAATGATGACGCAAGGAATCAAGACAATTACAGGCTCAATACGGAGCGAAAGGAAGGATCTCGAGACACTACTTGTCCCATGTTCTTAGCAGACCTGCAATGTTATCCTTAGTCATTCTAGAATTACCTGCTATGCTCTGATACCAACTCCGGTCACGCCCCAGACTCGGTAATCGGACTCACAAGGAACCTGATGGTCGTTTCTGGCCGCAACAGCCTCCCATTACCCCATTCTCGGCTCCTGAGGTAGGTTCCGATCCTAGGATCCTACAAGGAGGATTTTCATAATAGTATAATCACTTCCAATGGGAGCATACCCAAAATCACAGCAAGTACATCTGAGAATAACAAAGGCACACATCACAAAATTCACTAAAAATTTAAACTTTTACAATCATCCAAAAGGTCCAAAGGGACATACATGAGAATAAAAGGAAAAGAGAGAAATCAGCAGCACTGGAGTCCTCACTGCTCAACTCTACTCCACGCTCTGCTGCTACGGCGCCTACCTAGAGTCTCCTGCATACATCAATCATGCATAAGCTTATAGAAGCTTAGAGGGTGGTGTAAGTGTGTGACAATGGTGCACAGAAAAATAGTAGGAGGTATAAGGAGAGAAGTATAATCAATGAACATATCACTAGCTTACCAAGGCTTACCATGAATGCGATACAATAAGTAATGGGTGCCATACCAAGGCAATGTATGAAAGGGGAGCTTGTACAGCCAATGTTAATGCGATGCAAGTAATGTCAGTGCTCATATCCAAACCATAAGTCAAATACATTTTCAATCATAAGGAAATCACCGGGGTCCATTACACAGCTGAATGACTGCCGCTCTGCAGAACCCACACAGTCAAACGAGCATAAGAGACCTCACTACCCGCATGTGGACAACCAATCACCAACAAGGCCTGAAGGTAGCGGACCCATTTACGAGCTGGTCAGACTCAGCCTAGCAATGCCTCCTCACACCAGGCAGGTAAGGCCATACCCCTATCCAACCGACTACACAACAGTGAGAGTCGCGGCCTAACGGTATAAGGCCCTCGTGCGCTCATGTATTCCACCCAGTCACGGCGTTGAAGCAGATCCTTAGTACCATGGAAGTTTTGAAAATTTCACCCATGGGCATCCTATGCACCCGGTATGCTCAACTAATATTTTCGGTGTCCACACATACGGCCATCCACGAATACCCCCGTGGAGGCAAGGCCCTGATGAAGTAAGGGCGGATATCCACAAGCTATGCAATGCCAGATGCATGAATCACATAATCACCCATACATCAATTCCAAGCATCCATCTCTTGGGGAGATAGCAACATGTCCTACACAATGACACAGCCATGACCAATCATACCTCAACCAAGCATGCATATGATACGTATGGGAGTGGCCCATGAAGATGAATAGGGGTGCCGGTGAGGTGAAGATGAACTATCTACCTAACTATGAAGAGTCTAGGTACTTAACCAATTCCTCATAAGGAATACAACCTCTAGTGGGGGCCCATACACCTGGGGTAGCCCACGAGACTAAGGAGAACAATGGTATGGCCTAAATAGATGAAACGGGCCTAACAAGGGTCTATGGTGGACCTTTAACCACCTATAGAAGCTCATGGGCCTACCTTAGGGCTACCAATGTGGACATCCAACCACAATTGGTCCCCAAGAGTTAGCATATCTCTAATTGATCATGGATCAAGGCCCAAGGCCCACGCAACATCAGAAATAAGAAACGGGCAGCCATAATCGTATCACAAATACTCATGTTGGGCTTCAGAAAGACGGCCCAAGGCCTATATACAACATGGGTCCAAGGGAAATACACATAGCCCAACCCATATATACCGCTATGGGCCCATAGGGGAAAGGTTAGGGCCCAACATAAAGGCCACTAATCCCATATATTGTAGTGGCCTAGTGGGCAGCCCATTGCTCAAACCACATGGGCAAATGTCATGCTCTTAGTCAAGTAAGTTGGGCCTACAACCCGGCCCAAGTATTAAAGTTGATTTGGTAGGCAACCAAGGGCCCATCTACTTGTGTAATCCGACCCACTAACCCAACACAATAGTATGGTAAAAATGGCCCAAGAGTTCAATGGGCCTATCTGAAAAGTTCTAGCCCAATTGGGCCTAAAGAGTTTAATAACCAACTACATTCATGGACCCAATTAAATTCAACTGTGGTGGGCCTCAAAAGTGCATTTATCAAGCCCAACATTTAAGGAACCAAAGGTATAAATTATTCTCTCTAAGATCTTCACAATGTGGTGCGCCCCACTCCTCAGAATTTCAGCCCAAAGGCCAATCATAATTATAACAAGTTGCTGGATTTTTAACCCAACAGGTTTATGGGCTTATTGGAGTCCAGTAATTGTTTTATTTGATTACGACATCAGCCCAAGTTGTCCAGCTATCAACTCAGAGGGCCCCACCACATAGGGTTACATCATACTACAGAAGGAAGTAGGTGGGCCACATCGCTAGACCAAAGTCCAGCAGGTAGCCCACATGGGGAGTCCCATATGGGCCTGGGTATTTGGCCCAAACTGACCCAAATTTGCAGGCCGCACCACAATCATCTCGATTGTCCGTTGGGCCTAAAATTTTACAGAGTGACACTTCTATAGGTCGGTCACACCCCCATATAATTTCATAATTTTTAAATACTTAAAAATATTTTAATTTATTTAAATGAAACAGACTATCCAGAAAATCGGACTGATCTGGACACCATATTGTAATGAGCAGGTCCAGCCACCACCATAGTCTGTACAGGTGTCCATTGGCCCCCAAATTTTGTAGGTGGGTCCTAACATGAGTGAAACACCCCTCTGCAAAATTTTATGATTTTTAGATACTCATAAATATTTTAATTAAATTAGGAATTTCAATCTGTCCAGGAAGAGATGTTGCTATCCATGCATTGTTTACCCAATAAGGTGGGCCCAACCTTCATCCAAGAGGGGGAAAATGGAGCTTTAGTATTTTCTTCATAAAATAAAGTAAGGTAGGGTCCATAAAAGTGGCCCATCCTTTAGAGAAACCAAGTTGAAGTGTATGTTTTCCCTCCATACATGTGGGTTGGACAGCCCAACAAGGTGGACTGGCCACCCCTATGGGCCTCCTTTTTGGGTATCATATCATGGGCCATCTGAGGTATGACCCATCACACCTTATGGTAGGGTCCACACCTTCTCATTACACCCCATACTTATAAAGAAAATAATGGCAATCATGATCCAAAAATCCATGCCAAAGATTGAACATGACAATCCATGCATCAGTCCAGGTTTTTGGACAGCAATACATGGCTGGACACATCAGCCTATATCTCAATAATCTCAGCCATAAAAAAGGGTGTGTGGCCTTCCTCAGTAATCATCACTCTCTCTCCTAGATAAGAGAAAAATCATCATAGCTTATGGTGATATAAACTATGTTGCTAGGTTAGAGTAGGGATGAGTAGTGTGTGGGTGGTGGGTGGTGTAGGATTTGGGGGTTTAGGTAGTGTATGGGTAGTGTGTGTTGGAATTTGCATAAAAGAGGGTGGCCACCTTGAAAAATGTGCCCCCACACTAGGTGGGCCACATGATCATGCTCAAAGGCTATAAATGAGATGCACATAACTTATGATCCACACATCGGATGGACACACAAGGCGCATCATTGGAACCGCAGCGACGATGCGGTCATAATGGCATAGGTCTCAACTTGATCCGAGTCGGGTCTTCACGACTGGGCACACGGATGACCGCAAATACTATTCAAGGGTTACGAGTCGCCGAGATTCGACCGGTAGGATCGCGGTATCAAGATGGATGAAATGCATACTCACACACACATATGCACACCTGCGAACTCGGGTCGAGTCTCACAGAAACTCTTTTTTATTTATGGACTACACCTTAGAAAAATAAAAGTAGTGCAAATATTTAGACTTTAAATGCACTTATATGTGCTCTATCACCTGATGAATTCAAAAGAATCATTTCATGTGATAAAATACTATCACCTCTTCCTGAGGTTTAATTGCAAAGTAACTGTCATTCAGGAACTAAGAGACACTGATCAAATGAAGGTTGAGAAGTTAGTTGGTTCTCTTCAAACATATGAGTTAAATTTTAAAGCTCCCAAAGGTAAGCCCATTGCCCTTAAGTCATCCAAATTTATTTCAAAAGATAACAATGTTAATTCTGATATTGAGGATACAGATGATGATATGGCTTTACTTGCTAAAAAGTTTTACAGGATTTTCAAAAGTAAGAAAAGAGTTAATTTTCAAAACCCTTCTGATAAGAGAAAGGAAAAAACTAAAACTTGAAAATCTGTAAAAGACAATCAATGTTTCAACTGCCATGAATATGGGCATTTGGTAAATAAATGTCCCAAAAGGGAAAAGTCAAAAAGAAAGGGCATGTTAGCTACTTGGGATGAATCATCCGGCTCTAAAAGTTCTTCTGTGTCAGATGAAACAGAACAAGAAACTTCAAATGAAGTGAAGGCCCTAATGACTATAACTAGAGTCACCTCCTCAGATAGTTGTAACTTATCTGATTATGAGAATCTCAAGAGTGACCTTGAAAATAAAAATGAAGATGATCTTCAGGATGCCTATAATGCCCTATATAGGGAAAGTTGCAAAATAGCTGTTAAGTTGAAGATTCAAAAAGAAAAAATTCTTAAATTAAAAAAAGAACTTGAAAATATTGTTTTGAAAAAATCTCATCTTTTTTATTGTTATGAAAAAATAAAACTTGATTTAAGTTTCAAAACTTCTGAATTTGAAAAACTTAGAGTAGAGAATGAGAATTTAAAACTCGAAGTTTCTTCTCTTTTGAGTTCTAAGGATACTTAGAGATACGCCCAGGGAGACCCTAAACTAGAAAAGTTATTAACCTCATCAAGAAAATGTGGTGATAAATCGGGTTTGGGCTATATCAAAGATACTCCTCTAAAAAATAGGAATGCGTCTCCTATATTTATAAAAGGAGAATCCTCAAACTCAAAAGGTAAGAATTTGAGAAATAATAACCAAAACAATTTCAAAAATTCAAAACCTTTTTCTAAAGTTAATTCTAATAACATCAGCTTTAGAAATCAAAGATATAACCCTTTAACTGAAAAAAAAGTAGACATACTAAAGAGCTTCTCAAATCTAACTCTAATGTTATCAGAGTTAATAGACAGAGAAATTCCAACTCTCACAAGCCAAGAAAAACCAATGGTACTCCTAAACACAGAACTATAACGAAATGGGTTTCTAAAGTTACTTGTCTTTTGCCCACACTGCCTTTAAAGCTTCTAGTCATTCAAAGTGGTACTTAGATAGTGGATGTTCAAGATATATGACAGGTGACAAGGATATATTCACCAACTACAAAGAAATGAATAATGGTTCAGTTACTTTTGGTGATGGAAGCAACTGCAGGATTATTGGCCAAGGTACTGTTCAACTCTCTAACCTTTCTCCTTTTGAAAACGTCTTATTTCTTTAAGGTCGTAAACACTATCTTCTAAGTATATCTCAAATCTGCAATAACAAATATAGTGTAAAATTGACTAATCAAGGATGCAACATTTCAAATGAGAAAGGTTGTGTGATATTGTAAATGCTATTATGAAAATCTAACACCCGTAGTATTGTCAAATTTTATTATGCCAAACCATTTAGTATTTGTATCATGCTTTGAGTTGAAGTGATCAGGTTCATACATTTTTAACTTATGTGGATCTTCATCGAACTTGCCTACATCCTCAAGTTGAAGTGAAGAGTGTTGAAGTTCATGGTTTCAAGATCAAATTCAAGAACTAAAGTTCAAGTTTGAAGTTCAACCTTTGTACGTTAAAGACTCAATAAATCAAGTGTGACTCAAGCTCAAGTTCAAGACATCGAACTCAAGCTTCAAGCATTTCAAGTATTCAAGATTTTAAAGCGAGTGATGTTTCAATTATTCCTACTCATAAACAAGTTTGGATACCTTAGATTGACCCTAGATTGTGTTATATTCATTGCATATTCTTTGTGGGTCATTTCATATATTTATAGGTCTTTTTCTCAACTAGTCTTAGACCTTGTTCGACTAGTCCAAGTACTGGCTCGACCAGTCTAAGATTTTTCTCCACCAGTCCAAGCTTTGTTGCTATTTTTCAAAATTTTCTGTTGGGCTCTCGACCAGTCCTCGAGACTGCTCGACCAGTCGAGTGAACAATGTTCAACCGGTCGTGCAGACTCGACTCAAAGTCTAACGACATTTTTTGGTCCCACTCGACTAGTCGAGCAAGCCACTCAACCAGTCGAGTAATGATCTTATCTTATCACGCCAAAAAATTTTAAATTTTATTGGTCCTTCGACTAGTCGAGAGAATAATATTTTTACCTATAAATAGAGCACGAATATCAGAGTTTATTCATTCATTAAAGTGAAATCAAGACACCATTCTGAGAGATATGTTTGTGATATTATTAAGCTATTTTGTGCTCATTTAATATTCTCTTTAATTAGCTTTTGTTATTTGATTTTGAGATCTTTATTCCAATCTTACTTTAAGAAGGGATTTGAGTTTTTCCCTTTCTTAAGATCAAAATCAAATCAAGCTAACCCAAGTTAATTTAATTAAAATTCATTTAGAACTAGAACCTTTTCATCTATGAGACTGGATATTGAACATCTTCATCTACATCGGATTGATTCTACCAAGCTTCTTCAAAGGAGAATTTCTAAATAAGTACATTTACATTTTGTATCCTTTTTTTCATTTTTGAGGTTATGCTAGAAAAATCTCTTTTTGGTTTGTCTGAGGTGATCAAGAAAATCTTAGAGTGTGGGGTTTTTTGAATTGTGTAAGCCCAATCAAAGACATAATTGTGAAGGTTTTAAGGTAAACCTTGGAAAACCTTTTTTTCATAGTGAATGCTAATATCCCAAGGGAGTGAATATTAGGAGTGGAGTAGTTGTGTGGCTGTTTTCGAACAGTTAGTGTACACACAAGTGAACCACTATAATTTCTGGAGTTGTGGTGGATGATTAAATGTGCTTATGTGGTGAATGGTATAATTTATTTTATGCAATTGTGGGAAACTGTAATAACTGAGTTTATTTTATTTGTCATTTCCTTTGCCTCTTTATTGGTTTGGGTTTTTGATACCCCCTCAAGGACATATAGCTCGGCCTTTTTAAGTGGTATCAAAGCCTAATAGCTTCTTTTTTTTTTGGATTCATTTCCTAAGCTAATTGATCTGAGTTTATAAAATGTCAAATTTTGATAGCCTCTCAATCACCAGGCCTCCACTTTTTGATGGCTCCAATTATGCCTATTGAAAAGCCAGAATGAGGATCTTTTTAAGGTCTATAGATGAGAGTGTGTGGCAAGCCACAGTGACTAGATGGACCCCTCCTACCACTGAAGTTCTAAGTACTGATGGAACCAAATCTATGACAGTTGCACCTTATTTTTCTTGGACCACACTTCAGAAAAATGAGAGTAGTGCTAATGCAAAAGCTTTAAATGCAATTACTTGCGCACTATCACCGGATGAATTCAAAAGAATTATATCTTGTGATTTTGCAAAGCAAGCCTGGGATATTCTAGAAATGACACACGAGGGTACGACTATTATCAAAAAATCTAAACTTCAAAATCTCACCACTCATTTTGAGAAAATTCATATGGAAGAAAGTCAAACTTTCATGGACTTCTATACTAAGTTAAATGACATAGTCAACTCTATGTAAGGTCTTGGTGATAGTATCCTAGAAAGCAAAGTCTGTGCAAAGATATTACGCTCATTGCTTGATATGTTCAATTCAAAGGTTACTGCCATTCAGGAACTTTGTGATACAGATGATATGAGGGTTGAAGAGTTGGTTGGTTCTTTACAAACCTACTAGTTAAGCTTTAAAGCTCCTAAAGGTAAGTCCATTGCCCTCAAGTCTTCTAAAAATACTTCTCATGAAAATGTTAGTAATTTTGATTTTGAAAACTCTGAAGATGATATGACATTATTAGCCAAGAAGTATTATAAGATTTTCAAAAGTAAAAAGAGGGTAAATTTCAAAGACCATCAGAAAAGAAAATAACTAGATCTAAAAATTAGAAATCTATTAAAGACAGCTAATGTTTCAACTGCCATGAATACGGACATTTGGAAATAAATGTCCAAAGAGGGACAAATCTAAAAAGAAAAGCATGTTAGCCACATAGGATGGATCGTCTTGCTCTAAAGCCTCTTTTGAGTCAGATGATTCTAAACCTGAGTCTACTAATGAGGTCAAAGCCTTAATGACTCTAGCCAAATTCACTTTCTCAGATAGTTGTGATTTAACTAGTGAAGAAAATTTGAGAAGTGATCTTGAAAATGATGAGGATTTACAAGATGCCTATGATGCCCTATACAAGGAAAGTTGTAAAATTGCTGTAAAATTAAAACTTTAAAAAAAAAGTTTTTAAAATTAAAAGAAAATTTTGATAATCTAGTCTTAGAAAAATCACATTTTTCAGATTGTTTTGAAAAAGCTAGGTGTGATTTAGATTTCAAAACTTCCCAAATTGAAAACCTAAAATCTGAAAATGAAAAACTAAAACTAGAAGTCTCTTCTCTCTTGAGTTTGAAGGATACTTGGAGGTATGCTGTAACACCCCGACTTTTTAGGACCCGAGTACACGACTCGTTTCCCAAAAACCCGAGTGTTAACCTTAAAGAATGGTCAAAGTCAAGAATAGATTTTTCTTTTATCTTTCATCAGAGTAAGCAGATGAGCGTAGAATGGACAGGTAAACATAAAGGAAAATTTTAAATTTCATTTAGAATATACAAGTGGTTGCCCATAATGACTTATACAAATCAATGTCTCCAAAATTAACAAATACAAGAATTACATGATACAATACATGAGAAATAGTAGAATACATGTAAATTTGAGCCACAAGACCCCTCAGCTTCTCAAGGTAGATACAGTCATGCAACTCTGGCACTTGAACTCAGCTCCTCATCCGCCCGAACTTAAAAATTACTTAAGCCACCTGTGCTACCTGTATGGTTATATTTATTTGATGGATGAATGGCCAACTAGTGTGAACTCCCCTAAAGATTACACACCACCGTATTAGGCAAGCATTGTTATAAAACAAAGTATACAAAACAATATATGATGCAGGTCTTATTATGTGCATGGATGCGTGAAGTATACAATCATCGAACCTGAGAAACATCATCCAGTCGAGTCACCCATGCAATCATCGAACCTGAAAAACATCATCCAGTCGGGTCACCCATGCAATCATCGAACCTGGGAAACATCATCTAGTCGGGTCACCCATGCAATCATCGACCTGGGTTGACCTGGGTAAAACATCCAAATAGGCAAATACGTATAATAACAATACATGATAGTTTGTGCCCCGGGCAAAACATCCAGACAGATGAATCCGTATGTCATGTACAACAACAATAGATACTGGTCTGTGATATGCATGCATGATTAGCCAACCCATTATTAGTCCAATTGCAACCAGCCAATTTAAATAAGTTCATGGTCACTCGGGGAGCACATGGCCCAGCGTAGGCCGACAGCTCGGGCATAGTGTCCCATGACCACCATCCCCGGCCTATGAGACTACCACCTTAGGATGTTTAATAGAAACCCATCAACTAATGGCCAATCATATTACAGTATACGGGGCTTACCATTGCATGGTTGTACTATTTAAAACATCAAACCCATCTAGGGCAAGTACGAAACCAAAACCACGTAGGGCGAGTATCAAAATATGCCGCATAGGGCTAATATCAAAACCATATGATAAAGACCATCCTTAAAAACTATTGAGTACCAAAACCCTTAATGGTAAGCCCACATCAATGATCCATCTAGACCACCACTTAATAACCACCAAGTCGAAGGTTCATTATGATCATAACTAATCAAGTTACATTCCAAGTATGGGTGTACATTCATATGTGGGAATTCCCACTAATGTGCCAGTTTAAATTCTATAAGCAATCCACAAAAAGAAATCCACAAGCATAAACATTTATACAAGATAATCATAAAGTATGTAATACAACAATTCAATTTCCACTACCTAACACATGTGATTATAAAGGGAGATTTTAATTATGAATTTAAATAAAAACTATAACTTAAGCTAATGAAAAGATGGAAAGCTCGAGAGGAAGAATCATCACCTTATACTTTGAATCACCTTCTAGTGTTGCTAAGTGCTTGCGCCCTTAGACTTGTATCCTACCACAAATCATGAACTTGTACAAATAGGTCCTAGTTCTCATCACTACCTAGGGTTGAAGATCATAGCCTAAGGTCATCTTTTAGCGTTTTAATGTGGAATTAGGGTTTTATACTAGAGTCGGCCCCATACAGTACTCATTGCATTATGTAGCCTTGGTATAGCTTCTTACATTATTGTACTGCCTTGGTATAGCTTTTTGCGTTCATGACAGTCTTGGTAAGGCTGGTGGTGTTGGCTTTGATCATGTTTCCTTCCTGTATCCCCTATTATTCTTCTGTGCACTATTATCACACACCTTCACCACCCTCTAAGCTTCTATAAGCTTATGCACGATTGATGGGTGCAAGATATCTCAGGCAGGCATCGTAACGGCAGGGCTTGGAGTAGAGTCGAGCTTAAGGACTCCAGTGTTGTTGACCTTTCTCTCCTTTTCTATTATCTCCTGTGTGTCCTTTTGAACCTGATGTAAACTTGTAAAAGTTCAAATTCATAGTGGATTTTGTGATGTGTGCCTTGTTATTCTCAGATATACATGTTGTGATCTTGAGTATGCTCGTATTGAAATTGATTATATTATTATGGAAATCCTCCTTGTAGGATCCTAGGATCGGAACCTGCCTCAGGAGCCGAGAATGGGGTACTACGAAGGCTATTACGGCTAGAACTGACCATCGGGTTCCATGTGAGTCCGATTATCGAGTCTGGGGCGTGACATCATCCTCCGGTAAACACAACAATCATACTCCAAGAGGGATGGATCGGGAAGATGAACTAGCTCTTGACTTACGTATAGTTCATTTAACTCTTGGTTCCATCTTATAGCACATGAAAAATACAAGGAAAAATGTAGATCAGGTTTTGAAGAAAACCCAACAAGAAATGAGATTTAAGATGAATAAAAACTATACAAACTTGCAAATTTATGAATGGACAACCTAAAACTTGAAGAAAATTGAAATAAAATTACTTACAAGAGAGTTGAGTTAATGGGTTGGTCAATGGAGCACTAGCTAGCCAAAGAAGAAGAAGAAGTGGATAATGAAAAATTTTGGGGTTTTTCTCCTTTTTTTTCAATCAGCGCGAACTTCGGCTAACCCAAGCATGTGCTCAGCTGGCCGAATTTTTCAGTTAATAACGAGTTGGCCAAAAAAACCCAAAATTTTGATCTTTAATTTTTTTTAACATTTATTTTTATTTTTATTTTTTCTTTTTATGCATTTCTTAATTATAAATAAATATAAAACTAAATGCAAGGAAAAGAATAATCATTTAACAATATACAGTCCAATATCATGCTTTAGATTTGAAATTTTAACACTGTCAAGTGGATTAGTCAGTATATCTGCAAGCTACTTCTCAGTTTGAATGTATTTCAGCATGATAGTATTATCTTCAACTAATTCTCGAATGTACTAATATCTTATGTCAATATGTTTTGTACGAGAATGTTGAATTGAATTTTTAGAGATATTTATAGCACTTGAATTATCGCAATATAATGTCATCGTATCTTACGTAATTCCATAATCAGCCAACATTCTTTTTATCCACATTAGTTGAGTGCAACCATTCCCTACAGGAATATATTCAGCCTCTCAGTGGATAGAGATACGAAATTTTGTTTCTTACTAAGCCATGATACTAAGCAGTTAAATAACGAAGACTACCGATCATACTGCAATATAGTCGAGAGTCAACAATTTTACCTGATTCATCTTTTGAGAGTTTAAGAATCGTACTCATCGGAGTATTAAAATTCTTACCATTTTCAAAATCAAATCTCTTTAGAAGGTTCACAACATATTTGGTCTGAGATATGAATATCCCCTCTTCAAGTTGTTTGACTTGTAATCTAAGGAAATAGTTTAGTTTGCTGACCATAATCATTTCAAACTTTGATTTCATAAAATATGCAAACTCAGTAGATAAATTAGTACATGTAGATTCATAGATAATATCGTCAACATAGATTTGAATAATCAAGATATCATCATTATAATTCTTGACAAATAGGATTTTGTCAACACTACCCATAACAAAATTATAACTAAGTAAGAATTTTGTTAACTTTTCATACCATGCTCTGGGAGCTTGTTTTAAACTATAAAGAGCCTTTTTAAGACGGTAAACATGATCGGGAAGTTTGAGATCTTCAAAACCCTTTGGTTATTCAACTTAAACTTCCTCATTTAGATCACCATTTTAAAAAGCATTTTTTTACATCTATTTGATATACTTAGAATTTTTTGTGACATGCAATGGAAATAAATAATCTGATTGATTCAAGACGTGTAACTAGTGTAAAGGTTTCATCGTAATCAACACCTTCAATATGAGTATACCTTGTACAACCAGTCATGCCTTACTTCTTATAATGTTTCCCATTTCATCAGTTTTATTTTTGAAAATCCACTTGGTTCCAATCAAATGTTTGTTGGTAGGTCTGGAAACCAAATACCACACATCATTTCCAATAAATTGATTTAATTCATCTTGCATGGCATTTATTCAACTTTCATCAACGAGTACCTCATTTACATTACCTGGTTCAATTTGGAAAGTAAAGCAGACATGATTACATATATTTTCAAGCCATCTTCTCATCTGAACACCAGTGTGAGGGTTACCAAGTATTTGATTAGTCGGATGGTCTTTGACTAACCTTAACTCAGTATTGTCAGATTTAGATGAAGATTCAGGTAGATTAACCAAATTGATATCATCATCATCTTGATCAAGACTGGGTGTAATCAGTTGATCATCTATCACAACATTTATCATTTCTTATATAACCCCAGTTCTTTTGTTAAGTACTCGGTATGCCCGACTATTTAGAGCATAACCAAGAAATATTCCCTCATCGCTTTTAGCTTCAAATTTTCACGATCACGTAAAATAAAACATTTACTTCTAAAAGTTCGAAAATATTTACCGATAGGCTTTTTGTTAAACCAAAGGTCATAAGTTGTTTTTTTTTTAACCTTTTCTAATATAAACATGATTAATAACATAACATGCAGTACTGACAGCTTCAACCCATAAATAGTTAGGCAAATTCATGCTATTTAGCATTACACTAGCCATTTCTTACAAAATTCTATTTTTTCTTTCAGCAACCCCATTTTTCCGAGGTGTTTTTGAAGTAAAAAATTCATGCAGTATTCCATGATCATTGTAGTATTTCTCAAAATTACTATTTTTGAATTCAGTTCCGTGATCACTTCTAATTCTGACCACAGATAACTCCTTTTTAGTCTATATATGTTTTATAAGTTTTTTAACTTCATCAAGAATATTTGACTTTTCTCTTAGAAAGGCTACCTAAGAATATCGAGTAAAGTCATCAACTACAACCAGAAAATATTTATTTCCACCTCTACTGTCCATTCTAGTTGGTCCAAATAAATCCATATGGAGAAGTTCAAGAGGTCTTGTTGTGGCTAAGGAGATCACTTTCTTGTGACTACTTCTAACTTGTTTGCTTATCTGATAGGCACCACATATTTTTTCTATCTTTTTCAGTTTGGGTAGGCCACGTAAGTTATCTCTTTTGCTCAGTTTATATAGATCTCTATAGTTTACATGTCTAAGACGTTGATGCTATAGTTCAGTCTCATTTGTTTAGACCATGTAACATGAATGGTTTGTTGAGTAAGAGTCATCAATGATATAGAAATTTTCAGAAGTTCTGTGACCGTTTAATATTACATTTCCTTTCTCATTAATTATCTCACACCCGTGATCTAAAAATTTTACACTATGTTTATTATCACAGATTTGAGATATGCTCAAAAGATTATTATTTTAGCCCTTCAACATATAAAACATTTTCAAAAAGAGGTAAGTTGGGAAGTTGTATATTACCTTGGCCAATAATCTTGCGGTTGCTTCCATCTCCGAATGTAACGAACCGCCATTTATTTGGTTGATGTTTGAGAGCATAACCTTATCACCCGTCATGTGTCTCAAACATCCACTATCCAGGTACCATCTTGAATGTCTACTTGCTTTGAAATCTGTGTGAATTACAAGACACTTAACTTTTGGAACCCATTTCATTATGGTTCTAGGTTCAGGAGGATCTCTTGTTTTGTGTTGTTTTTGGAAGTTAGGATTTCTCCTGTTTCTATATACTTCAGTCTTACCAGAGTTGGATTTCAATAGCTCTTTAAGCAACTCCACAATTTTATCAGCTAAGGGAGGATTTTTATTATTAGTTCTTTGATATTTGTGGTAGTTGGCACTATTTTTTATATTAGGGGCTTGAAAAGGTTTTGAATTTTTGCAGTCATTTCTTTTATAGTTTAATTCTTTTAGAGTCTCTACTTTAGAGTTCAAGGATTCTCCTTTTACAAAGATAGGAGCAGAATCCTTAGATTTTAAAGAGTTATTTTTAATATAACCCAGTCAAGACTTGTCACCACATCGCCTAGATAAGGTTAACAGTTTTTCAAGTTTCCAGTCACCTTGGGTATATTTCCAAGTGTCCTTTGAACTCCAGAGGGTGAAAACTTCAAGTTTTAATTTCTCATTTTCAGACGTAAGTTTTTACAATTTAAAAATCTTTAAACTCAATTTTAACTTAGTCTTTTTAAAACAATCAGAAAAATGAGATTTTTATAAAACAATTTTTTCAAGTTCTAATTGTAGTTTAGAATAATTTTCTTTTTGAATTTTCAATTTAGCCGTTATTTTACAACCTTCTTTATATAAGGTATCATAAGCATCTTAAAGATCATCTTCATTTTTAGAGTCACTTCTTGGAGTTTCATAATCCGACATATCACAGTCATCTGAAGAAGTGATTCTAGCTATAGTCATAAAGGTTTTTAATTCATTTGTATTTTCCTGGTCTAATTCCTCAATTTCTGAATTAGTTTCAGACTCTAATGATTCATCCCATGTAATTATCATGCCTTTTATTTTAGATTTATCCTTTTTGGGACATTTAGAATCTAGATGCCTATATTTAAAACAGTTGAAACATTAAGCGTCTTTTGTTTTAGATTACCAAAAAATTGAATTTCCTTTTCTTTTGTCAAATGGTTTTTTAAAATTTGTTCTTTTCATATTTTTGAAAATTCTTAAAATTTATTTACTAACATAGCTATATCATCTTTATTTTCTTCAATATCAGATTTTACATTAAAATCATTTGAATTAGATTTAGAAGACTTAGGAGCAATGGACTTGATTTTAGGAGCTTTGAAATTCAGCTCATAAGTTTGAGGAGAACCAACTAACTCCTCAACCCTTATAATATTTGTATCCCTCAATTCCTGTATACCAGTAACTTTTAAATTAAACCTATCAAAAAGTGATCACAATATTTTTGCGCAAATCTTGCTTTCAGGGATTCTATCTCCAAGACCCCACATGGAATTTACTATGTCATTTAGTTTTGTATATAAATCCATAAAAGACTTATTTTCTTCCATATGAATTTCCTTAAATTTGGTTGTGAGGACTTGAATCGTAGATTTTTTTTACAATGGTAGTTCCTTCATGTGTCATTTCAAGAATATCCCATGCTTATCTAGTTGTATCACACGAAATGATTCATTTGAATTCACCTAATGATAGAACACAAGTTATTGCATTTAAAGCCTTTGCATTTGCACTGCTTTCACTTTTCTGAACATTAGTTCAAAAGGTGTACGTGGTTTCTTTCATTGATATGCTTCCATCATCAGTCACTACTTCCATCATAAGAGGGATCCATTTATTTACAGTGGCTTACCACACACCTTCATCAATAGATTTGATGAAAATCCTCATCCTGGCTTTCCAATATGAATAACTAGATCCATCAAAGGGAGGTGACCTGGTAATGGATACTCTTGCAAAATTTGACATCTTAAAGATCTGTAACTAGTTTAATGATGTAAACTCAAAAATAAAAAGAGCAACCCACTCTGATACCACTAGAAAATGAGAGCTAGCGATGTCCTAGAAGGGAGTTCAATAGGACAATGCCAAATAATTGAAATAAATGTAGAATATGTAAAGAATACAAAAATCTCAATCGCCTAAGTATTGAAACCTTGATTCTAAATGATTCGTAGGACAACCTTCACCTAAAATACTAGACATGACAACTTTATTTCACGAATGTCTTTAAAATCAATCTTTCAAACTAAGAAGAGAATATAAAATGATTACAACATTCACCACAAGAATGAAATAAATAACATCCACCACCAAAAGAATAAATCATTCACCACGAGGCATAAGGAGTTATAATGGTTCGGTGCTTAAAACAACCGCACCTACTCCACTCCTAAGATTACTACCCTCGTAATTTTAGCTTTCGCTATAATAAAGTTTTCACAAGTTCAACTTAACAACCTAATACAGTTCCTTGTGATTTTCACAAGCTATCACAAAAAAAAAATCTCTTTTGTGATTTTGATGGGCTATCATAAATAAAAACCCCTTTTGTGATTTTGACAGGCTATAACAAATAAAAACCCACTGAGATTTTCACAAGCTATCTCAAAAAAACCTAAAATGAAACACAGTAAAATACTTATCTTCAAATGGAGATTCGAAGACGTGGTAGAAGCTTGTAGAAGAGGAACTTCTTTCTTAAACGTAGATGACGCAGTGTTTGATCAAACAGAAAGAGTATAGGGTTCTATAGATTTTACAAATGAAAGATCTAAATGCTACTTGATTCAATTCTCTTATATTTCAAAGAAGAGTATAGATTACTCTATTAGAATAAGATTCAAAATGATCTTGAGAAAAGGAATTGAATAAGCTAAAGTTAAATTATAAATACCACACAATTAGCTTACCAAGGACTCGAGCTTCTTCCTCTCTTGCAGAAGGATTAGAGTGAATTTTTAGTGTACTTTAGAATGAGAGAAAGCCTTTATTTATAGCCAAAGAGGTTGGCAATTCAGCTAGCCTAAGACTAGATTCGGCTGGCCGAATTCCACCGGATTCGTTCTAACGGCTATCAGTCACACGGGATAGTATCTATCCAAAATTCAGCTAGCCCAAGGTCAAATTTGACTGGATGAATTTCTCAATTCAGCTTGCCGTATTTGTTAATGGCTAGCTGAATTCCCGTAAAAATCAAAAGTTTGCATTGCTAGAATTTGACCCGAAGTCACTCGGGCTAGACAAATTTCAAGCTTAGGCTAGCTGAACCAAAACTTAGGCTGGCCGAATTTTCAACAAAATTTTTTATTTTTCCCAGGCTTGAAGTTGAGTTAGCTAAGGAAGTTAGGTTGGCCGAATTCCAGAGTAAAAACACTATTAAAACCCAAGTTTAATGACTTTTTGAAAACCTAAACATAAGGTTTCTTTAGGGTTATACTACCTATGTTTTAGCAAATATATGGGACAACTTGTCTCGAACTTTGACTTGATCTTATCATAAAATCAGGCATCAACTTCTTGAGAAGATGTGCCAATCTTGAGCTGAGCATAAGTTGATCTTGAGCTGATTATAAGCCGATCTTGAGCTTATCTTTAAATATGTAGAGTAGTTGTGATTCCATAATTGTGATTTGACCTTAAAGCACTTTTTGGCTTATAAAATTTGATAATCCATGTGTGCTAAACATAAAAGCACTTACAATAACACATTCAATTCATAAATAAAAAGAAAAACATGCACAAGGAAATCATGATTAATGCAATGCATGATATGCATGCTCTGGTGAAGGGAACCTTAAACAAAATGAGATGGGATCTTCCAACACTCTAATTAGCCACTAGTCACCAAAGGTATCGAGTCGATGTGCAACGAGATCTTCCAACACTCCCGCATACTCCAAAAATCCAACTAGTGAAATGGGATTTTCCAATACTTTCACTAAATCATGCACATTGGGATCTTCCAACACTTTCTCCATTATACGCCCAAGTGAATGCATGATTAGTTCATTCCTTTAATTATTCTGATTTAACATTCAACCATATTAGGAAAGCTCAAGTTCACTATAGGGGCTTGTGACCTAGCGTAAGCTGACAGTTTGAGCATAGTGTCCCATACTACCGTGTCCAGCTCATGAGAATTTAGTAAGCAGAATCTTAATGTACCATTTATAAGTAGTGATCATAATATAATGGATGCATCCAACCAAAACAATAATGCTAACACTCAACAAGTCACCACCTCACCCCATTCCATGGCACACGACACGACTACCACTCAAGGACCTATCATAAGAGAATAATCCAATCATAGGATCCTTTATGATTCACTATAAACCATTTACAAGGTTATTCTATATTAACTCATCAACATAACCACATGGGTTTCTACAAGTCCATAACATAAACCACATGGTTGTCCACAATATGTCATGCCCCAAACTCAGAAACCAGGCTCACAAAATTCCCGATCGCCAAATCCGGGGCCAACAATCTCCTTAGTATCCCATTCTCGGTTCCCGGCACCCATATACCAAGTTCCGATCCTGGGATCCTTCAAGGAGAATTGTCAGCATGAATTTGTTTCATAATAAGCATAACCATAAGCATAACCCACAAACAACAACCAACAACATCACCACATATCCACTATAATAAATAAATTTAAAAAAAAAAAACTTTGAGTACAATGTATAAGGAAAATATAATAGCAATATCAGAAGCTCCAGAAGATAGCTGTACACTCCAATCTCAATGCTGTTGTGACGTCCTAACGTCACCTGCATGTAATGATCGTGCATAAGCTTATAAAAAGCTTAAAGTGTGATGTAAGTGTGTGCGCAAGATAAGTGTCAAGTATGCAATATTAGAGCAATACGGAAACATGCTGGTAAGTTCATGAATGCTATCAGTCGTACCAAGGCTATGCGATGTAAGACATGAATGTTATCGGCCATACCAAGGCTATGCGATGCAAGGCCTACATGGCCAATGTTATATGCGAAATGCAACTCAAGCATACCAATCCTCATCTGAATCTACATAATAATACAGCTCATCTCTGGAATATCATCGAAGTCTAGTACACTCTAAACCAAATTGCCGCCCCATCGCGCACAACAAGGTGAGTGGAAGAGACCTCACTATCTACCTCACCAGTAGTTTGCTAATATCTACCCGGCACATCAATAGCAGACCCATTCCTCGAGCTGGTCAAACTTAGCCTAGCTTTGCCCCCTCCTCTCTGGCGAGTAAGGCTGCACCCCCTTCCAACCAACCACGACACAGTGGAAAGTGCGGCCTCCTAGTATTCGACACTTGGCACTCATGCATCCACTTGGTCTAGACGTTGGAGCAACCTCCTGGTACCATAAGGGTTTAGAAAATTTTACCTAGGGACATCTATCGCGCCCCATTAATAGGAAAAGATTTCTGGTGTCCAATCTTGTCATCCACAATATGCCTATGGAGGCTATAGCCCTGATGTCGCTAGGGTGTACAGTAATCATGTCACGCAAATGCGAGATGGATGAGTCACACTAATCATTCATGCAGCAATCCTGCGCATATCCGGCGCTCATGTGGGCAACTCCTCCTATCAGGGAGTCCCATAATAATCTGCCCAATGGCGTATGCTATGATCAATCACTCCTCATATCAAGCATATATATGATGCGCATGGGCATGAATCATGGTGTTATACTAAGCATACTCATAGCCGTAATCGATAATCGGCTTGTATATAAGGCAGGGTTTATGGAAGGACAATGGATCATATCTATAACATGAAGATCGGTCCCTAACAATGGGTATACTAAATCTGATACCACGGATTCTTCCATCTATGGAAAAATGTGATGATGCATCCTCCTCATAACAAGGATAGGCCTAGATGGCCTACTCATATCAAGAATGGGCCTAAGAACAAAGAGTGGGCTTCCAGGTTTGGGTACTTCTAATAGCATCAATGGGGGCCCAATAATTTGGGTTTAGCCCAATAAGATGAGATGGTTATGCTAATATCGATGGGGGCCTAAAGGTTTGGGTTAGCCCACTAGGGGAAGATGAGAATGGGCCTAAGGATGGGCCTAGGGAGGTTACAATGTGGACCTACCATCATTGCTCCCAAGGTAATGGGCTTAGCAATGGGCCTTCGGGAGGCTTACAATATGGACATTTAATCATCATTGCTCCCAAGGCATGGCCCATCTAGAGCCTATCTTATAATGGGGGCCATGGCCTTATACTAGCTAGGAAATGGATGGGCATCATAGACATTATTATATACATCATAGTGGGCTCACATATCGTAATGGCCTTACCACATGGGCCTCTCATATATCACATTGGGCCTCATCATATGGGCCTTACATACATCACATTGGGCCTCACACAAGGGCCTCACATATATCTCATTAGGCCTCATCTCATGGGCCTCATATACATCACTTTGGGCCTCATCATAAGGGCCTCATACACATCACAATGGGCCTCATACAAGGTCCTCATATACATCACAATGGGCCTCACCACATGGGCCTCATATACATCACTTTGGGCCTCATCATAAGGGCCTCATATACATCACAATGGGCCTCATACAAGGGCCTCATATACATCACATTGGGCCTCACCACATGGGCCATATATACATCATATTGGGCCTCATCATAAGGGCCTCATACACATCACAGTAGGCCTCATACAAGGGCCTCATATACATCACATTGGGCCTCACCACATGGGCCTCATATACATCATATTGGGCCTCACACAAGGGCCCATGAGCTAGGCACAAGGGATGGATAGTGTGTGTGTAACCCATACATCACAGTGGGCCTTATGGGGCAGCCCATGATTTGGTAAAAATGGATGGGCAGCGTGTACAACATATACATCAAGGTAGGCCTTACAGGCCAGCCCTATAGTCCAAGAGAGAGAGAGATGGATAGTGTGCTTACAACACACACATCAAGGTGGGCCTGAATAGTTAGGTGGGCCCACTGTCCATGGCCAGACGGTGTGGATAAACAACACATACATCATAGAGGGTCGCACCATCCAGGGATGGACGGTGCAGATACAACACATACCTCAAGTTGGGCCCCACCCCCACACGTGCAACACGTGTAGGGTGGGTCCCAAGTCTAGAAAATGGACAGACGGCATGGAATAAAACACATATATCATGTTGGGGACCCACTGTCCATGGACGGGTGGTGCTGATAATACATACGTACAAGGTGGGTCCCACGTCCTAGCTAGATGGATGGCACGGATAAAACATATACATTAGGTGGGTCCACACATGTGGCCCACCAGCAGCTTTACATCAAATCTGATATTTGTGTTTTCCCTTCAACCAGGCCTGTCTAGACGGACAGGCAACAGGCCTGCCTGGTGGACAGGTAGCCAGGTGGGCCCAACACGTGGATGGCGTGGATAAAATACATACATCATGTAAGGGGTCCACGTGGGTGGGCCACCCATTCAGAAAATCAGGATGATCCTTGTGCTTTCCCTCATCCAGATTGGCCCGAAAATGAGCAGCAAGGTGACCCTAAAAATCTGGATGTATGGGCATCCCATGTTTGGACAGCAACATGCATCTGGTGGGCCATCATGCAAAGGATCAAGAGAGAGAGAGAGAGACGTGTGATGGAGGGGCCCGCCACTATGGGCCCCTCTGGGATCTACAACATACATCATACATTCATCAAGATGGGTCTCATGATTGGGTGGGCCCTCAAGTCGATAAATCAAGGTGGGGATGCCATCCCCACCACACACAAGGGTCTCGATGACCCATCAATAGCATGGATTTAAATAAAACATCATGATGGGGTCCATAGAGAATGGCCCCATTATGGATCATGCATGTAACAAGGATGGGCCATTAGCCACATCCAAGGGATCAAGTAAGATCTCCACCAATGATTGGTGGGTCCTCCATGGTCGTATGCAAGAAAAACCAAAGATCTATGAAGGGAAAAGGGAAATCTAGTCTTAAACATGCACCCACCTTGGATCTTCAAGTTCTTCTTCCACCTTAGGGTCCTAGAGCTCCAAAGGAAGGGATTTCTATGGTTGAGATGGCTTTAGGAGGGTTGGATTGGGAGGTGTAGAGGGTGGAGATAGCTGGATTTTTGGAGATGGGTTGGGATGTCCAAGGGCTTGCAAATGGAGGAATGAGGAAAGAAAGAGAGAGGGAGAGAGATAAGAGCGAGAGAGAGAGAGAGAGAGAGAGAGAGAGAGAGAGAGATAGCTAGCTCTCTTAGCTAGGTAATGATTGCTTGTAAGACCATTACATTGTAAGAGCATGCCTAGCAAGCATGGGAGTGGATGATGTCACCCATAGGCTAGTATCCTAGGGTGACATCACCCTCATGATGGTCCTAGGAAATTGTGCTTTCTGGAATGTCCTGGCCCCATGACATGCGGTCCATGGCCGGAATAGAGCACGGACCACATCTCATGATCTAAGCGTTGGATTGGCACACGAGACGCGACGTCGGAACCGCGGCAATAGGGTAGTTGCAATGGCATAGGTCTCGCGTTGAGTCGGCTCGGGTTTACAGGATGCGACTTAAGGTGCACAAATACTAACTACAGGTCACGGGTTACCAGAATTAGACTAGGAGGACCGTGGGATCCTACGGAAAGGCGAGATACTAGGACACAGGCCTAACACAATTTTTTTTCCAAAACACATGGGATGAAGGGTTTCCTTGTGATGTAGTATTCAAGTAAACATAACTTCATCACCACCACATATCATGGGCATACCATGTTTAACACCATATAATAATCATTATTAAACATACATAGTTTCCATATAGTTCCACCATATACATGATTTCATCCACCAATCCATGTTCAAGCGTCCAAACCTATAACACATTCATAATTATCAAAAATTCCAGCAATATAAAATCACTTTTTTCACACATTAAACAACATTAAACATTTCAACAAATAGGCTAAACCAATCTACAATGCATAAAGTCGATATGGGCTAACTATTGGTTGCACTATGCAGACTCAGAGGGTTAGCTCGTCTCAATGGGTTAACTCGCTGACCTACAAGTCCACATAAGATTCACCATTATGGGATGTTAATTAGAGCACCATGTATTCACACACCCAAGGTACATGAGGTTCCATCATCAATTCATCATAGTTTGAGCACCCTACATCATGTAGCTTGGGTTTAAGCCCATTCATCATCAATTCTGCATCAAACTTCATCCAACCATGAATCCATTCAGCTATCATAGAATTTACAATAATTACACATAATAAATCAGAGAATTAACATAGGTTTTACCACCCAAATCATCAAACAAACAAACAAGGAAAACAATGCCTAAGTTTATGAGAAAAGTAGCTAGAATTGTGTATAAGTATAAAGGGATTCCTCACCTTAGCCTATGATGTAAACCCTAGGTAGAACTTTGATGGAAAATGTGGCGACACAAACTATGAGGCTTACGAGGAAGGAGGGAGACACCGTACATTTGGGATAGATGGAAGAAGATGGGGTTGAGCGTCTACCTTGGACGTCCTCTCTCTCTCTCTCTCTCTCTCTCTCTCTCTCTCTCTCTCTATAACTGACGTGAGAGAGATGGTGGGCATGCGCACAAGGTATGAGGGAGAGAGGGCCATTATATTGTAGGTTTTATAAAGGTGTGGGGTGTGAGGATGTGTATAACATCCTAGTTAAAGTGGGTTTTCCAAATCTCATTAATCTACCGATCTTTTTCTAATTTTAATCCATTCATCATGTTAAGCTCAAGGAATAGAGATGCGATACATAACTTTCATGGTGATCCACTTCCTAGATTGGCCAATCTTTAAAATGACTTGATGGGTGCCAAAATGGACTTGATCTCGATTAACAGTCCACACTTGATGATCAGGGTCCAAAATTGAGAAAAATGTGCAATCATGATAGGCAAACAATTGGATCATTACCCGCATAGTTTATGATTGTTTTTCCAACAAGAGGAAGAAGTTACCTATGTTCAATTCCGTGAGGGTATCCCCCAAGATTATCACAATAATAACACATTTAATTCATAAATAATAAGAAAAAGATCCATAAGAAAATCTTGATTAATGCAATGCATGATATGCATGCTCTGGTGAAGGGACCCCTAACTAAGTGAGATGGGATATTCCAACACTTTCATTAGCCACTAGTGACCAGAGATACCGAGCCAATGTGGGACGGGATCTTCCAACACTCCCACATACTCCAAAAATTCAACTGAAGAAATGGGATCTTCCAATACTTTCACTTGATCATGCACAACTAAAGTTGTACACAAGCCGAGTATAACTGAGTTTGACCTAAGTTTAGTTTGGCTTGTTTATGTGACACTCCCTGTTCAAGCTTTACACGAGCCAAGCTTCGCCTATCCCTATTGTTTGATCTTACTTTGGTCCAGATTATACGAGCTTAAGCTTGGTTTGGTTTGGTCCAAATATCCAAGTCGAGCAAAATCGAGCCAACTTCGAACAAGGGTTAGATCATTTTTTTTGTTAAATAAATAACATATGAAATATGAAGTTTTTTATACAAAGATAACGCTACAAAATAACAATAAAAAAACTAATACAAAAGTAACAACACTAAAAAATAATATATAGTTTAATATCCTCCATAAGACAATAACAATGAACAAAAAGTTACGACTTAAAACACAATTATATATGAGTCTCAAAGTTCCTAATTACATAAGACAATGACCAAAGTAATATAATTACATGGAAGGAACATCTCAATGCAATTTTTTTAAGGGACCTTCATGTAGATGCAGTATTGCCTTGACCCTTGTGCTCATCTTCATCCTCCTCCTTAAAATCATAACTACTACCTCCCCAAATCGGACGCAACCAATCTTGGCAACATATGAGGGTCTCGATTGTTTTAGGTGTAAGTGAGCTACAATGATTGCTCATGACCCTACTCCTTGTGCTAGAAGTAGCTTCTAATGCCACAGTTGATATTGGAATTGACAATATATCGCGTGCCATCATCGTTAACGCTGGGTATAACTTCTCACTTTGTTTTAGCTTCCACCATCCCAGAATATCAAATTTTAAATTAGAGTTCAATACATGTGGCTCCTTAAGATACAAGTCTAATTTCGATTCAATTGTATGTTCCATTACTTTCTCATTTTGTAAGAATGACATGAAATTAAAATCATCGATATCTTAATTGGAATCATTTTCCACTAATACGCTAGGTAGGCCCAACTTGAGGAGGAGCTTCTTTGTTTTGTGCTTTAGCCACAATACCAAATAAAAATTGAATAATTTATTAAGTGAATCATGGACAAAAGAGACCTCCTTTTGAACCCTATCTATAGGATAAATCTTACAAAATAGAATTTAACAATTTTCATCTTGTACTGAGGATCAAGAACAACAACAATGGCCATTAATTACTCGCAATCAGCCAAATACTAATCAAATTTTAATTTAATCCTAGATGTTATGATTTGGAGATAATCTAGTCCTCAATTAGCTCATTTCTGTAAAGTATCTTTAATCTTACAAACTTTGAGATTGAACATATTTGTCGTAGTATACTTCTTTCATTAAAAAAATCTTGGTACATTGATAAAAGATCTTAAGAAACTTATATACCTCTCTAGCCATTTTCCAATGATCTTTAGAAGGCAACCAAACATAACTTCTATCATGATCTGCAAAGTGAGGGAATACTTGCTGCGACTCTAACACCGAATTCAACATTTCATAAGTTGAATTCCAACATGTACATACATCTAACTTTAACGTCATCTGTGATTTCAAATTCAACCATTAGATTATTTCATTCCATATGCTTAACCTTGAAGATGACTCCCTAAGGAATTTAACACGCTCTCGAATATTCTTTATCGTCCTACCAATTTTTTTAAGCCCTTTTACTACAATCAAGTTGAGTATGTGAGCACAAAACCTTACTTAAATTATTTTTCCCACCAAAATATAAATTTCCAGCGGCCTCAAATGTTTTTCGTAGGATTGCAACAACACTATCATTTACGGAGGCATTATTTAAGGTTATTGTAGAAGCTTTATTTATAATGCCCCACTCAACAAGACAATAGTAAATATTGTTGTTGCTCGAATCTAGTTGATCTTACCATACCTCTTGTGAGTCACTAGGTACCTACAATTTAATGGAGAACAAGGAGACACTAGGGGCACCAATTGTGGCCGAGGACACTCCAATGCCTAAGTCAGGTGTATGGACTTATAGTCGATGTATAGAATCAGGATAGTTGTGTGTACCTTTTCCTTAAAGAGGGTGATATATTTATAGGTGTTCTTAGGTAATTTTCTCATCTAAGTAGATCAATAAGATATGTTGGACAGGCCTGTACTGGATTCAAAATCTATTCTCGAGTATTTCTCCGATTATGCTTCAATTAGCGTGATCCTCAGCTAAGATCTCGTTGGGCAACCTTGCTCATATTCGGTGCAAGATTCTCTCTGGATGTTTCTGGTTCCGAGCTTGAGGTCGGCATCCGAGGTTGAGATCAGTATCTGACCTTAAGGTAGGCATTCAAGATCGAGGTCAGTGATTGTAGTCGAGATCGAGGTTGGTCGATGAGTCTTTTTTACAAACTGGTTTAACTGTTTCAGCTCAGCCATTGAGTCTTCTTACTCACCTCATCTTCTCTAGCCTCTTGGTAGTTAGATGGTCTGTTTTGATGGTCTTGTCACCACGTGTCTCATACATCAAGTCAGCTTGATTTTACCTATAATAGTTGCCCCCCTACTTCTGAGTTTCATGTTTATGAGCTTGGGAAGTAAGAAATTTTGAATTGATGTATGAGAGCGGATTCTAATCATCTATCATGAGGAGGTCAGCTCGTTCCCTGAGTTTTCCTTGATTTTTTTTTCGGTAGTTAATGCGGTAAATGGAAAGAGATGGCGCATGCTTCGATGATCGAGGAGGATATTATGGCAATGGTTTCGTACAAATAAATGTGCATAAAGTGGTGAGTGTCGCGTTACCTCCGGGTGACTTTAAGCTAAGGCGAAACTAGTGTACTCCAGGGAGCTGCCTTAGATGGTTCATCTCGAGGCACTCCTCCTTTGAAGTCAGCTCAAGGGAGGTTGTCGACCTTAAGTCATCCTCAACCTGCGCTGAGGAATGAGCAGAGGCTGCTGCTTCTGCTATGGAACCGGAGGTAGCAGCGAGGAGCACCTCGGGACACCAGGCTCCTGAGGGGACTGGGGTGTCAGGGTCAGCAGCTCTCGCACCCCTCCCTCATCACATGGCAATGCTAGCTCATTGGAATAGCTGCCACGTGACTGAGGATGAGGTCGGCTCAATTCTCTCCCTGCAGCCTGAATCCCTGCTAGGTGGGGTGGCTTTGATGTTGATCAAGGCAATGAGGTCGATCCCTATTCTTTTTTTTTATATATATATATATTCTCTTTCTCTTTTTTTTATCCCCCCCCCCCCCCCCCCCCCCCTCCTTTTATTTACATGGTGTCACTAAGGTTCTCACCTCCAGCCATGCTTTCCTTGAGCTAAGGGGCTGCTTCGAGGAGGTAGCTCGGAGGCTCGAGTCTGCTAAGGCCGAGTTCCAAGCCAAGGCTACAAAGCTAGCAGTGGCTATGGAGGCCAGGGCGGCAGCTCATGGTGACATCAAGGCCTTATGTGAGGCCTTGAGGGTCGCCAAGGAGGACAAGGCCACCAATACTGCTCTGTTGGCTGCAGAGCAACGAGAGAAGGCCGAGCTAGCGGCCCAGGTGATGGAAGTGGAGTCTCACCTTACTGAGACGTAGGGTCAAGCAGTTGATGCAGAAGCTAGATTGGTGGGAGTCAAGGCCTCAATCTTTACGAGGGAAGCGGCAACTGTGGAAGCATTCAATCCTTCTGAGGAGCATACAGCTGAGCCGGAGGAGATCTTCAACCTTAGCTTCCAGCGGTGCCGAGAAAACATTCGGTAGAGATATCCAGAACTAGACTTGCGCTTCCTAAATAATGATGCTCCCAAAGACACTATTGTTGCTGCTGCTAAGACCGAGGAGCCTCCTCAGGGATAGATCTCACATATTTGTATGTTTTGTACATTTTCATGAAATGAAAGTATACTTTTTTATCCAATCTTGTGATTCTATGTGTGATTAGTTGGTACGATGCTTGTGCATGGAGCTTATTACTCGATAATCGATTGTGTACATTATTAGGTCATAAGATTAGTAGGCAACGTAGTGTAAACGAAGAAAAGAACATTTTTCCCTTTAACTGAGGGGGATTTCTTATAGTTGAGCGTGTAAGTCATGAAGTAGACAAAACAATATAAACACATAAAGGAACATTTTTCCCTTTAAATAAGGGAGGTTTCTTATAGTCAAGCATATAGGTCACAAAGTAGACAAAATAGTATAAATATAGAAAGGAACCTTATTTCCTTTAAATAAGGGAGGTTTCTCATAGGCGAGCACGAGTAGCTTTTTTCGAGATGGACAGTCGAGTAAAATCGTAATACCCGTACAAATCCCTCATCGAGGGTAGATCTTTAGGTGATCAACATTCCATGGGTGAGATAATAACTGCCCATTCATGTCTTCCATTTGATAGGTTCCTAGTTGGACCATACTAGCCACCCTATAAGGTCCTTCCTAGTTTGTCCCTAAGGCTCCAGAGCCAGGTTGTTTAGTATTTTGGAAGATTTTTTGAAGAACTAAGTCCCCTGCTGGGAATCTATGCACTTTGACTCTCGAGTTGTAGTTCTGAGTAGCCCTGTATTAATAGGCGATGACCTTCAATGGTGCCTTTTCTCTCAGTTCTTCAACCAAATCGAGACTTAAAGTTATTTGTTTATTGTTTTCGTCTAAGTCAAATAGCTCGGTGCGTGCTGAAGGTACTCCGATCTCTACTTGGATAACTGCTTCTGCGTCGAACGCTAGGGAGAATTGGGTTTCCCCAATCGTCGTTGGAGTCGTTGTTCGGTATACCCAGAGGACGTGCAACAGCTTGTCGGCTCAGGCCCCTTTTAACTTTTTGAGTTTGGTTTTCAAGTGATTCTTTATGATTTTTTGACCGCTTCCATTTGTTTGTTAGCCTACAGGTGTCGAGGTGAAGAGAAGGCATTGCAGATGTCGTTCCTTTCACATAGTCCAAAAAAACAGGCGTTGTTGAATTGTCTATCGTTGTCCATGACATAGTGTGATGGATGTCATATCTGTAGATAATGTTCTTTTAGATTAAGTCAGTGGTTTTCTGCTTAGTAATTTTAGCTAAGGGCTCGGCCTTAGCCCACTTTATAAAGTAGTCAACAACGATGATGGAGAATTTGATCCGTCCCTTGTTCATTGGCAGAGGGTCCTATGATATCGACACCACATTGCACGAATGGACAAGGGTGGGTCATTAGGGTCAACAACTCAGGCAATTGCCGTGGTATCACAACGACACATTAGCACTTGTCACATCTCTTCATATATTGCTTTGCATCTTTATGGATGATTGGCCAGTAATACCCCTGTCGAATTATTTTATGAGCCAGAGCACTCCCACTTGAATGATTGCTGCAAACACCTTCATGAATTTCTTTTAAGACATTTTCGACCCGTTCGCAGGCATCTTAAGTATGGCAATGAAAAAGACTCTCTTGTAGAGTACATCTCCCAACACAGTATACCGAGTTGATCTATTTTTGACTTTTTGAGCTACAAGCTTGTCGTTAGGGAGCTCACCCTGTTGTAAGTAGCATATGATCGGATCCATCCAGCTCAACAATTGGTTTATCAGGAGAGCCTCCTTCGGATTGGGCTAGCTGATACTAGGCTCGGGCAAGAACTCAATTGGTACGGTCCTAGCGAGGTCGTCATCAACTGCTTGGCCAGCTTTACTAGAGCATCTGCCTTGCAATTTTCTGACTTGGGAACCAGGATGACCTTGCACTTGTCGAACTCGCTGAGCAATTCTTGCACTTTTTGTAAGTAAATGATCCTTCTTTCTCCTCTAGCTTGGCATTCTATGATGACCTGGTTGACTATGATCTAAGAGTCACTATAGCTTTTCAAGGCTCAAGCTCCTATTGCCTTGGCTAGTCTGAGTCCAGCGAGGAGCGCCTCATATTCTGCTTCATTGTTGGAGGCTGAGAATCTGAACCTTAGGGCATACTCTACATTGGTTTGGTCGAGTGCAACGAGGATTAGACCTATCCCACTTCAATTCGACTTTGATGACTCGTCAACGTAGAGGGTCAATTCCTATAGGTTGGCTATTTGTTCGCTTTCTGCCTCCTATGCGGGAACGAGATATATGAACTTGGCGATGCAGTTGACCATGGCCTGGCCTTTGATGGCAACTCGGGGTTGGTATATGCTTCGAGCTTTTGGAGTACTTGACGGAGCGGCCGATCAATTGGGATAATGATAGTGTGAGACTGAACGTATGGTCAGAGACATCGCGATGATATGATTAGTGCCAGTGCCAATTTTTTTTATGTCGGGATATCGTGTCTTAGCCTGAACCATGGCTTTGCTGACATAGTATACCGGAAGCTTCTTGTTGTGACCTCCCATATTAAGGCTTAGCTGGTTGTTGTAGTCGAGACTACTAAATATAGCAACAATGGTTCTCCTAGTTCGGGTTTGGAGAGTAGCGGAGGCAATCCCAGATATTCCTTAAGCTGTTGAAATGCTTGTTCGCAGTCGCTTGTCTAGGTTGGCTTCATGTTTCCTTTTAGTTGTTTGAAGAACAGTAGGTAATTGTCTGTAGCTCTAAAGATGAACATGTTCAGAGCTATTATCCTGCTTGTAAGGCATTAGATTTCTTTCGTAGTTCTCAGGGAGTTCATCTCTAGAAGGGCTGAGTTCTTGTCGAGGTTTGCCTTTATTCCTCTTTGATTGACTAGGAAGCCAAGGAATTTACTCGAGCTAACACCAAAAGTGCACTTCTTCGGGTTCAATTTCATTTGGTACTTTCTCGAGATTGCGAACATTTACTCTAGGTCTACTACAATCTATTGTTTTAGTACTTTTAACGAGCATGTCGTCGCGTAGACTTCCATTATGCTACTGATCTGTTTAGTGAACATCTAATTGACAAGGCGTTGGTAGGCTGCCCCGGTGTTCTTCAGTCCAAAAGGCATGACTTTGTAGCAATAGAGTCATTTATTAGTGATGAAGGTTGTCTTTTGTTTGTTGTGTTTATGCATTGTAATTTGATTGTATCCTGAATAGGCATCTATAAAGGTAAGGAGCTCATGCCCGGCAGTGCTATCGACCAGCTTATCACGCCCCAAACTCAGTAACCGGACTCACAAGGAACCCGATGGCTAGTCCTGGCCGTAACAGCCTCTATAGTACCCCATTCTCGGCTCCTGAGGTAGGTTCCGATCCTGGGATCCTACAAGGAGGATTTTCATAACAATATAATCATTTTCAATGCGAGCATACCCAAGATCACAGCAAGTACATCTCAGAATAACAAAGGCACACATCACAAAATCCACTAAAAATTTGAACTTTTACAATCATCCAAAAGGTCCAAAAGGACATACATGAGAATAAAAGGAAAAGAGAGAGAAATCAGCAACACTGGAGTCCTCACTACTCAACTTTACTCCACGCTCTGCTGCTACGGCGCCTACCTAGAGTCTCCTGCACACATCAATCGTGCATAAGCTTATAAAAGCTTAGAGGGTGGTGTAAGTGTGTGACAATGATGCACAGAAGAATAATAGGAGGTATAAGGAGAGAAGCATGATCAATGAACATATCACTAGTCTTACCAAAGCTTACTATGAACGTGATGTAATAAGTAATGGGTGTCATACCAAGGCAATGTATGGAGGGGGGCTTGTACAGCCAATACTAATGCGATGCAAGTAATGTCAGTGCTCATATCCAAACCATAAGTCAAGTACATTTTCAATCATAAGGAAATTACCGGGGTCCATTACACTGCTGAATGACTGCCGCTCTGCAGACCCCTCACAGTCAAACGAGCGTAAGAGACCTCACTACCCGCCTATGGACAACCAATCACCAACAAGGCCTGAAGGTAGCGGACCCATTTACGAGCTAGTCAGACTCAGCCTAGTAATGCCTCCTCACACCAGGCAGGTAAGGCCATACCCCTATCCAACCGACTACACAACAGTGAGAGTCGCGGCCTAACGGTATAAGGCCCTCGTGCGCTCATGTATTCCACCCAGTCACGGCGTTGAAGCATATCCTTAGTACCATGGAAGTTTTGGAAATTTCACCCATGGGCATCCTATGCACCCGGTATGCTCAACTAATATTTTCGGTGTCCACACATACGGCCATCCACGAATACCCCCGTGGAGGCAAGGCCCTGATGAAGTAAGGGCGGATATCCACAAGCTATGCAATGTCAGATGCATGAATCACACAATCACCCATGCATCAATTCCAAGCATCCATCTCTTGGGGAGATAGCAACATGTCCTACACAATGACACAGCCATGACCAATCATACCTCAACCAAGCATGCATATGATGCATATGGGAGTGGCCCATGAAGATGAATAGGGGTGCCGATGAGGTGAACATGAACTCTCTACCTAACTATGAAGGGTCTAGGTACTTAACCAATTCCTCATAACGAATACAACCTCTAGTGGGGGCCCGTATACTTGGGGTAGCCCACGAGACTAAGGACCTAGACTAAGGACCACGAGACTAATGGTATAGGCCTAAATAGATGAAACGGGCCTAGCAAGGGTCTATGGTGGGCCTTTAACCACCTATAGAAGCCCATGGGCCTACCTTAGGGCCACCAATTTGGACATCCAACCACAATTGGTCCCCAAGAGTTAGCCCATCTCTAATTGATCATGGATCAAGGCCCAAGGCCCACGCAACATCAGAAATAAGAAACGGGTAGCCATAATCATATCACAAATACTCATGTTGGGCTTCAGAAAGGCGGCCCAAGGCCTATCTATAATATGGGTCCAAGGGAAACACACATAGCCCAACCCATATATACCGCTATGGGCCCATAGGGGAAAGGTTAGGGCCCAACATAAAGGCCACTAATCCCATATACTGTGGTGGCCTAGTGGGCAGCCCATTGCTCAAACCACATGGGCAAATGTCATGCTTTTAGTCAAGTAAGTTGGGCCTACAACCCGGCCCAAGTATTAAAGTTGATTTGATGGGCAACCAAGGGCCCATCTACTTGTGTAATCCGGTCCACTAACCCAATACAATAGTATGGTAAAAATGGCCCAAGAGTTTAATGGGCCTATCTGGAAAGTTCTAGCCCAATTGGGCCTAAAGAGTTCAACAACCAGCTACATTCATAGAACCGATTAAATTCAACTGTGGTGGGCCTTAAAAGTGTATTTATCAAGCCCAACATTTAAGGAACCAAAGGTATAAATTATTCTCTCTAAGATCTTTACAATGTGGTGGGCCCTCCCTCCTCAAAATTTCAGCCCAAAGGCCAATCATAATTATAACAAGTTGCTGGATTTTTAACCCAACAGGTTTATGGGCTTATTGGAGTCCAGTAATTGTTTCATTTGATTAGGACATCAGCCCAAGTGGTCCAACTATCAAGTCAGAGGGCCCCACCACATAGGGTTACATCATACTATAGAAGGGAGTAGGTGGGCCACACTGCTAGACCAAAGTCCACCAGGTAGCCCACATGGGGCGTCCTATATGGGCCTGGGTATTTGGCCCAAACTGACCCAAATTTGCAGGCCGCACCACAGTCAGCTCGATTGTCCGTTGGGCCTAAAATTTTGTAAAGTGACACTTCTATAGGTGGGTCACACCCTCACAAAATTTTAAAATTTTTGAACACTTAAAAATATTTTAATTTATTTAAATGAAACAAACTGTCCAGGAAATCGGACTGATCTAGACACCATATTGTAATGGGCCGGTCCAGCCACCACCATGGTATGTATAGGTGTCTATTGGCCCCAAAATTTTGTAGGTGAGTCCTACCATGAGTGAAACACCTCTCTACAAAATTTTATGATTTTTGGATACTCATAAATATTTTAATTAAATTAGGAATTTCAATCTGTCCAGGAAGAGATATTGCTGTCCATGCATTGTTTACCCAATAAGGTGGGCCCAACCTTCATCCAAGAGGGGGAAAATGGAGGTTTAGTATTTTCTTCATAAAATAAAGTAAGGTGAGGTCCATAAAAGTGGCCCATCCCTTAGAGGAACCAAGCTGAAGTATATGTTTTCCCTCCATACATGTGGGTTGGACAGCCCAACAAAGTGGACCGCCCACTCCTATGGGCCTCCTTTTTGGGTACCATTTCATGGGCCATCTGAGGTATGAACCATCACACCTCATGGTGGGGTCCACATCTTCTCATTACACACCATAATTATAAAGAAAATAATGGCAATCATGATCCAAAAATCCATACCAAAGATTGAACATGACAATCCTTGCAACAGTCCAGGTTTTTGGACAGCAATACATGGCTGGACACATTAGCCTATATCTCAATAATCTCAGCCATAAAAAGGGTGTGTGGCCTTCCTCAGTGGGCCCCACATAAGTCCAGATCACATACTAGGACTAGGACACTTGTATACATTGATTAAGGTGTCCAATGATCATGGAGTTAGGTGGTAAGAGCATCCCACCTTGCTGGATTTTTATTTTTATTTATTTTGGGACATCTAAAGCCTATTATAAATGGGCCACACACACACAATATCATCCATACATCAGAGAAAAGAGAAGAAGGAAAGAGAGTAATTCGGCCATGGGGGTAGGGCCCCGTCACTAGTGGGCCCTCCCAAGAGTGAATCATGCCCATACAACTACATTGATTGTACATGCAACATAAAATCACTACATGCATGATTTATAATTGCTATGGATGGTTGGGATGCCATCCCAACATGATCCTTAGGGTCTAAATAACCTTAAGATGGAGTGGATCATTAAATACATCATGATGGGGTCCATGGAGAATGGCCTCATCATGGATCATGACATGCATGTAGGATGGGCCAAAGGGCCACATCCATGGGATCAAATGGGATCCCCACCATGGATTAGTGGGTCCCATATGATCCATCTAGAAAGAAAAATTAGATCAAAGGGTAGAAAAGAAGATCAGCAATTATAATCACCCACCTTAATGGATCCCACTCCAAGCTTACATCAATCTTCTCTTCATGCTCCAAGGGACATGTTTCAATGGGTGAGATAGATTATTGAAGGTTAGATGGGAGGGGATTTGAGGGAGAATGGGCTGGAGAAGAGGGAAAATGGGGCTAGATTTTTTTCTAAGAGAGAAAGAAAGAGAGAAGAGAGTAGAGAGATATGAGAGGGAGAGTATGAAAATTTGCTAGAAAAGAGAGAGGAAAAGTAATCATCACTCTCTCTCCTAGATAAGAGAAAAATCATCATAGCCTATGGTGATATAAACTATGTTGCTAGGCTAGAGTAGGGATGGGTAGTGTGTGGGTGGTGGGTGGTGTAGGATTTAGGGGTTTAGGTAATGTATGGGTAGTGTGTGTTGGAATTTGCACAAAAGAGGGTGGCCACCTTGAAAAATGTGCCCTCCACACTAGGTGGGCCACATGATCATGCTCAAAGGCTACAAATGAGATGCACATAACTTATGATCCACACATCGGATGGACACACAAGACGCATCGTTGGAACCGCAGCGACGATGCAGTCACAAGGCATAGGTCTCAACTCGATCCGAGTTGGGTCTTCATGACTGGGCTCATGGATGACCGCAAACACTATCCACGGGTTACGGGTCGCCGAGATTCGACTAGTAGGATCGCGGGATCAAGATGGACGGAATGCATACTCACACACACACATATGCACACCTGCGAACTTGGGTCAAGTCTCACACAGCTGGTCGATCCTTTGGAGGGCAAACATGTCTTTCGGGCATGCCTTGTTTAAGTCGATATAGTTGACACACACTCACTATTTCCTGTTGGCCTTTTTCACTAATACAACATTCACCAACCAGTAAGCATAGTAGATCTCCTTGATGAAGCCGGCCTTGAGGAGTTTGTCAATCTATTCACCAATGGCCGCATACGTTTTACGGTCGAACGAGCATCACTTTTGTATTACTGGCTTGTTGTCGAGGTTGGCATTCATTCGATAGACCATCACCTCCGAGTCAATGCCGAGCATGTCTTAGTGGGACCAAGCAAAGACGTTAGAGTGTTGCCTCAATAGGTCGACGATCTCCGCCCGGCATCTTAGTTCAAGTGACGATCTGACCTGGACTATGTGGGTCGGGTTGCTCTCAGAGAGTGGTATTGCCACAAGGTCTTCTATCGGTGATCCCCTCTCATTAGAATCCTCCCGTGGATCTAGGGAGGTGATGTGCATTGTCTGATGTTGCTACGCTTTTGCTCGGAGTGTTGTCAAGTAGCATTATTGAGCCTCATATTGATCGCCCCTGACTTGGCTAACACCTTGATCGGTCATGAATTTCATTGCGAGGTGATAAGTAGATACTACAACCCTCATGGTGTTTAGAGACGATCTGCACAAGATCATGTTGTAGACCAATGGATAATCTACTAAGAGGAAGTTGATCATGGTGGTGGTCTGGTTTACACCTTCGCCGGCAGTTACAGGTATTAGAATACTTCCTTCAGAGGTCACAATCTCCCCTATGAAGCCGAGCAGGGGAGTCTAGACAAGTCGTAATCTGGATCTCTCGACCCCAATCTTGTCGAATGCGGCGATGAACAGAATGTTAGTCGAGCTGCTAGTGTCGACCAATATCTGGTGTACCTTGTGGTTGGCCACAGTCATGTTGACCACCAGGGTGTCATTGTACGGGTGGTGGGGCCATCGGGTGTCTTCTTTTGTGAAGGTTAGGTTACATGAGCTCAACCTTTGTTCCTTTATAGTCCTGCCAGTAAGATAGACGTGATGTTCCTTCTCCCTGTTTCTCACATTCTGAGCATATGCTTGGCATTCCAGGTTTGAGTCTCCACTACCGGCTAGTCCTCTAAATATGGTGTGTATCTCACCGGTCACTTCATTATTATTCTAGTCATCATGTGGCTCTGCTTACTTGGTTGGTAAGTTATCCCTTTCTTTATTGACGAACTCTCACAGATGTCCCTTCCGTATGAGGGATTCAATCTCTACTTTCAAGTCAAAATACTTCACCATATTATGACCGTGATCTCGATGGAAATGACAACATTTCCTCCTGTTTCTTTTCTCAGCGTTGGCCTTCATTTTGCTTGGCCATTTCAAGATTCTTTTATTATTTACTTCATGAGCACTTGCTCCAGCGTAGTGTTCGAGGGAGGGTAGGAGCAGCAGCGACTTTCCGGTCGATGGATAGTACGTTGGCCTCTGGTTTGGTCGTCCTCCTTTTTCTTTTGGTGTTAATGGCGGAAGGCTCCCCCTCTTCCTTTTGCTTTTTGTCCTTAGCCGAGTTGTTGTTCACAACCCCAATTGTAGGGTCACGATGTAGTAATAATCTCGGTGAGACCAAGGTCGAATCCACAAGGACTAATCTCATGTGTGTTCAGAGGGTAATTAGAATCAAGATTAGGAAAAGATCTAAACCTAAATCAGGAAAATATAGGAGGTAATTGTGAAGTATTTAACTAAAACTTGTAAATTCAAAGGTGAGAACTAGGGTTTCTAAGGATCCGTCTGTAGAGATCATGGAGATTTATGGTTGATTCATGGACACAACTGGAATTAGAGTCCCATCTTATCAAATTGAAAGATATCTCATTAAAACCAAATTTGAACTTCCTTTGACCTAATTCCCAATGGATGAGAGGTGTGAGAACTGGAAGAGATTCCATCACAAAACCATGCCTAGGAGACAATGGCTCACAATAGGATGTACCAATCTCATAACCAAACATAAGAGAATCATGAAGATTAGAATAGATTCCGTCACCCAACCATCCCCACGGGACGATGGTGAATAATAGGATTTTCTAATTTCACAATCTTAATACATGAAAAGAACATACTCAAAGCTATCACAGTTCTATTGTAATTTGAGTCACAATAAACGATTAAAAACTGAAAATATTCCTTAAGAATCAAACTAGAATCAAATAGAGTTCAACATAAACATGAATCAAAGTAATAGAAAACATCACATCACGCTACAAGCTTCACCTCTTAGCCCTAGGTAAGAGCTTTAGCCAACCATAGACATGATTGGAACTAAAACCCGAGAAGAAAGCATGAAAAACTAAGGAAAAAAGAAGAAGAACGCTTGGCGACGATTCTCCCCGCTTTTTCTCTGCTCCTCCAACCTTACATTATGCCCAGGGATGCCCTGGGGACTCCTATTTATATTTGTGCAACACCTCCTTTTGCACCTCCTTGGAAAAATCTAAAAATTGCCTCAAATTTTCGCACTCCGTGTAACTCTACGTAACTTCGCGCAATCCGTTCGATGACATCAAACAACCTTCGATGTCATCGAAGGTGTCCTTTGTATGTGCTTTTTTTACACTTTTTTAGCTTCATTCGAACTCCGCAACCTTCTATGTCATCGATCCTACCTTCGATGTCATCGAAGAGGCCTTTGATGTCATCGAGCAATGTTCGAGGAACCGATAATGTATCTAAAACAGTTTAGAGAGTTAATCCAATTTCTTCAATAAATTTGATGTCATCGAAGAGACCGTCAATGTCATCGAGCAGATCTTCAATGTTATCAAGGAGTGCTTCGAGTAATCAAAAATTGTGCCCAATATGTCTAGCGAGTTTTGCCAAAATTCCTAGAAAATTTGATGTCATCGAGTAGGCCTTCGATGTCATCAAGCAAATCTTCAAGTCATCGAAAAACGTCTTCAATTTGTCCAGTGACCAACTCAATTTTCCTTAATAAATTCAATGTCATCAACCTGTGTTCGATGTCATCGAATGTGTCCTCGATATCATTGAACGGTGTTTGATGATACAGTTAATGTGTCTTCTGCATTTATTCTTTCGGCTTCGTTCCTTTTCCACTTGGTTTCCATAAGTCTCAAGACCTTAAAATCTTCAATCTTTGCCTCCTAAGATCTATTCTTTGCCTTGGTGATCTTTGAGCGTCAAATCCATGCTTTTAGCACCTTTTCCAATCCAAGCTCTTAAATTCCCCTTACAACACAAACATGAGTAAAATAGGACATTAAGCAGTATCATGTTGATAAAACCAAGACATAAATGGGGTCCAATATGTAATATTTGACCCTCAACACAATTCCCAACCAGCATTTTGCTAGTCCCGAGCAAAGTATGCAAAAAATAAATCTCAATGCTTAATGTCAAAAATCTTTTTTAGAAAACAATCTGTTGTGCACTCAAGGATGAATGAGTAGAATTAAGATATGAAAGTGACATTTTAAAAACCTAGAATCCAATCACATAAGCGACCAATCAAATAATTTCTTTGTCGCTTAAATCGAAGCATAATTTATATATCAAGTTTTTCAATGTGCTCAGTGAAAGTCAATTTACTTCCCGTACGAATACTATCGATTCATCATGTTAGATATGTTCATCACTTTAAGATCAGTTTGAAACTCAAGTACTAATTCCGAACTTATCCCCTTCTCCTTCTTTTTCCAGTTTTTAATTTTTTTTATCGACGGTCAGTTTTTATTCATTCTTTTTTTTATTTTTGCATTCTTTTCCAACTTTTCATCCTTTTCATTCTTTTTCATGACCTCTTTGTCGATCTCCTTTTTTTAACTAGCTCTTTTATTCTTTTAAGGTGGATAAAATTCTCCAGACTTGATTCTCTCCATCTATTAATGATTCACATACTAATAATTAGAAATTCTAGTACATCTTTCAGAAGGCAATATTGAATGTGTCCTAGGATTTAACATGATACTCAAACTACCTTTTAATCAATTGAGCGCAAGAACTTAGGTGATAAGTTACTTAAATGATTATACTCTAGCAATTCAAGATTCTATCTCTATCTTCTCATACTCAAGGCATTCTTAAGTACACAATTCATCACTTCGCAAATAGATTTCAACTTGAAACATTGAAAATTTTCAAAAAATTTACTCAAAACTAAGAAAACACTGATTAGGTTACCTAATCCCCCATTCCCAACCGAAAAATTTACATTATCCTCAATGTAAAAGAATAAGCATGCAATGCAAAAGAGATAATGAAAAGAAAAGGGAAGTGATGGAAAGGTAATACCTGAAGAAGGAATTCTGAGGCGTTTCCAAGAATCTTAGTGTGAAGATAGGTTAGTACAAAACAAAACTCAACAAAGTATAAGCAAATTATCGTAAACAACGGAAGAAAACTACCCTAGTCCTATGAAAGCAAAAAACTAATCCTAAACTAGAAAAGCAAGGGGAAAAGCTACTCAGTCATTCCGCAAGGTTCCTCATCTGGCCAATATCTTGATAAATTTCGCAGTAGGTTTCTCAACAAGATCATCCAAAAGCCATTTTTTGCAATAGGCTCGGATTCCCTAGAGCATGAATTTCCAAAGAAATTTATGGACATCAGCATAAGGTTTCTTTTTAATCTCCTGAGGTGTCCAAAGTATATACAATTCACCTGTGATAGAAAAAGTTTCAATGTTAGCATAACACGGTGAATCAGAGACTACTCGTAAATAAGATTCAGAAAAATTCTCAGAAAGTGATGTAGTCTCGCCACATTCCGAAGTTTCACACTCCGGTTCAATTTCCAGCTCCTCTTTTAATGGTAAACATTTAGGATCTGAGGAATGAGGGGTTTCAGAATAAGGGTTTTCTTGGTACGTGACACCTTCCGAGGTGTTATCTTGCGAGACATCCACTATTTTTTATCATCTAAAGAGTTGGGAAATTCAGCTGAGGGTGACTCATTTTCCACATTGAAGTTTGTAATGATTTGCCCAAGGATTTTATCGTCTCTGGAAGTAAATAGAAGCATAATCTCTTGCTCTTCATCACGGTGAAAATAAATCGTCACCGGATGTATCTTGTCTTTCCTTTCATAGGTAGACTTTAGATCAACAGGAAAAGAATTGATGTGAAGGCTCTGTTCATCGGTATTGCTTAGTAAAGGCATTGTATTGTCAAGGGTTGACAACTCCTGAGTGGTTTCAAAATCCAGAGTCATATCGAGCAACTCGCCCATCTCCCAAATCATATCATCATTCAATTCAGGGGAGTGGTCTAAACATACCTCACAAAGGTTGGAAGGGTTAGCTGAAAATGATTCCTCCACATTTAAATCGGTCATGTCAGATGGGTGTAGTAGATCACTATGGTCGACAACTTCCTGAACCTCTTAATCATTGATATGGCCCAAACTTAAGATTGAACCCAAGGGGATTTGAGCCGTACATTCATGATTATCATTCCAATACTCATCATCTTCCAATTTAGTGCAGTACACACGTGGAATGGGATCACTTTCCTCACATTTTGTTTCTAAATTGGGTTGAGGTTCGAATAAACTAACATCTTCCCTATCATTGAAACCAGGTGTGTCATGTAAGTGAAGTATATCAATATCATTATATTTGAAAGACACCCACTATCACGCCCCAAACCTGGAAATCGGATTCATAGGGATCCCGATCGCCGAATCCGGTGCCGACAGCCTTCGGAGTACCCTATTCCCGGCTCCCAGCGCCCATATGTCAGGTTTCGATCCTAGGATCCTACAAGGAGGATTTTTCAACGTACATTTATCTTAAGACGCATAACCACAAGTTTACCCAAATCACAAAAGCAACATCATATCATATATCCACTAATATAAACTCTGAATACAATTTTGAAAGGGAAATACATATGTCAAAATAAAATCAAAGCTCTAGAAGACAACTGCATGCTCCATGCTCAACACCGCTACGGCCAACGCCACCTGCATGCATCTATCGTGCATAAGTTTATAAAAAGCTTAGAGGATGGTGAAAGTGTATGCGCAAGATAAGTGTCAAGCACACAAATACAACGTCATAATCATACAATATCGAAAATACTGGCGAGATCATAAATCATACAATATCAGAGTAAGTAAAAATACTGACAAGTCCATAAGACATATAATATCAGAGTACGCAATACAAATCAGCTATGCAAATGAGAAGTCATAAAGAGTCAAGTATCAGATATGGAGGATGCAATGTAATATGCGATACGAATGACCATGCAGGAGTGTGAAGTCGGGATGGTTGTACGTAGTATCGCAGGCTATGGGGTCCATCACAAGAGACTTCTATCCAAACCAGTCTCATACCTAAATTTGGATAGTCAGAATCAATGTGGTAGACTCTTGATCTCAGGTTAGTAGCGTGCCCCAACCAAAATCCTGACCATTGCGAAGGTACACGTAATAAATAGTTGCGCACCACCAGCTCGAGTAGATAGTGAATGAATGAATGATTATGCAACTCCTACTCACTCAGTCCACATATCAGTACTGTACATCTTTGGGATCATCACTGGGGTCTAGTACACTCTTCATGCAATCGCCGCCCACTGACGTGCGACCATGCAAGTGGACGAGACCTCACTATTTGCCTGGCCAGTAGTCAGCCAATATCTACTCGGCACGTTGATAGCGGACCCATTCACGAGCTGGTCAAACTCAGCCTAGCTATGCCCCCTACGCTCAGGTGGGTAAGGCCACACCCCCTCCCAACCGATCATGACAGAATGGGAAACGCGGCCTCTTAGTATTCGGCACTCGGGCGCTCATGTATTCACTCGGTCTTGAGTTGGAGTGTCCTCTGGTACTAAGAGGGTTTAGGGATTTTCACTCAGGGCCATCTATGGCGGCCCGATACTAGTAATAGATTTCCAGTGTCCCATTTGGCCATCCATGACATGCTTATGGAGGCTACGGCCCTGATGTCGCTAGGGCGTACAGTAATCACAGTACACAATGCAAGATGCATGAGTCATGCAGTCCAATCATGCATCAATCCTGCACATACCGTGCGCTTATGTCGGATAACTCCGCCTATCAGGAAGTCTCATAAACCACCGGCACTATGGCATATGCAATGGTCAATCATATCTCATAACAAACAAGCAGATGATGCGTATGGGCATGTATTGTGATGATATGCTATCACATACTCATCGGTATCAATAACAGGCATCGACTATAGACCTCATCAATGTGGATATTTAACCAACATTGCCCACAAGGAATGGCCCACATAGAGCCTAACATATAATGGACCCATGGCCTCACACAAGGGCCAAATATATAACACCATGGGCCTCACTCAAGAGCTTAATACACATCACGATGGGCCTTTAACATGGGCCTAACATACATCACAATGGGCTCCATCGCCTAGCCCTCAAATGCATTACAATGAGCCTCATCACATAGGCCTCATATACATCACATTGGGCCTTAAACACGGGCTGAATACACATCATAACGGGCCTCAAATACGGGCCGCATATACATCACATTGGGCCTTAAACAGGAGCCGAATGCACATCACAATGGGCCTCAATTACGTAACGCATATACATCACATTGGGCCTTGACAATCGGCCTCGATATCCGACCTCGACAATCGGCCTTGACAATCAGGGTCAACCTCAATAATTGACCTCGACAATCGGCCTATACAATCGACCTTAACAATCAGAATCAACCTTGACAATCGGCCTCGACAATCAGAATCGGCCTCGATAATCATAATCGGCCTGGACAATCAGAATCGGTCTGGACAATCGAAATCGGAATTGGCCTCAACAATCGGCCTCGACAATCAGAATCGATATCGACATTCGGAATCGGAATCGGCCTCAACAATCAACCTCGACAATCGAAATCGGAATCGACCTTGACAATTGAAATTGGCCTTAACAATCGGAATCGACCACGACAATCGGAATCGGCTACGATAATCGGCCTCGACAATCGAAATTGGTATCAACAATCGAAATCGGCCTCGATAATCAACCTCGACAATCAAAATCGAAATTGGCCTCAACAATCGGCCTCAACAATTAGCCTTGATAATCGGAATCGGCCTCAACAATCAGCCTTGATAATCGAAATCGGCCTCAATAATCATCCTCGACAATCGGAATCGGAATCTGCCTTGACAATCGAAATCGGAAACGGCCTCAACGATCGGCCTCAAGAATTGGAATTGGAATCGGCCTTAACAATCGACCTTGAGAATTGGAATCGAAATTGGCCTCAACAATCGGCCTCGATAATCAGAATCGGTGAGAATAAATCAAATACGGCCTAATGGAATGTCATAATGTGGACATTCAACCATCATTACCCATCAATGTGGACATTTAACCAACATTGCTCCTAAAGAGTGGCCCACATAAACATCATTACATACATCATGGCAAAATCACATATCACAACGGGCCTTAAATACATAATAAGTGGGCCCTGCTCATAGGCCTCAAATACATCACATGGGCCTCTCATATACATCACGTTGGGCCTCATCAAAGGTCACGAACACATTACAGTGGGCCTCCTCATGTGGGCCATATATACATCAATGTGGGCCTCGCCAAATGGGCCACAAATACATCACAGTGGGCCTCCTCACGTGGGTCATATATACATCAATGTGGGCCTCGCTAAATGGGCCACAAATACATCATAATGGGCCTCATATCTGTGCCGCATATACATCACTATGAGCCTCATAACTGGGCCTCAAATACATCCCGACGGGCCACAACTCATGGGCCTCAGATATATCACAATGGGCCTTACTCATGGGCTTCATGTACATCAAAGTGGGTCGCATGACATGGATAGCTCGGATCAAACACGTACATCATGTGGGGACCACATGAATGGACAGTGTGAATATATATATATATATCACGGTGGGTCCTACGTCCTGATGGACGGTGGAAGCTTGGAATACATTTGAAATCATTTCAATAGTGGCAGGTGCAACATGTGTATCACTGTACACTATCATAGGGGTACATGGCTCACTAATGTGATCAGCACTGCCCAAACATTGTCCATGTACATAAGCACTATCCAAACATTGTCCAGCACTGTCCAACACAATCTGGATGGTGTGGATGAAACATACATTGAGGTGGGGTCCGCAGCACCATCCAAAGGTGGTCCTACACCATCCTGTGGATCAAAATATACATCATGAAGGGTACCCATAGATTTGGATAATTGGACGGAGTGGACATAGAGTAAATACATCAAGGTGGGACCCACCTGCTGCCGAAACAGATGAATGACTTAGATCAAAACACAGCTCAAGGTGGGTATCAACCGTCCAGCCCCTGCTAGACGGTGCAAGCAAGACGCATGCATGAGGTGGATTTCCACCAGATGGATGGTGAATGAAACACATATATTAAAGGGGCCCCACCGTCCAGATGAATGGACTGTGGATAATACACATACATTAAATGGGCCCCATAGAACTTGCTAACGTCAATGGCTAGTAGCTTGTTGCTGGCCATCCAACAGATGGACGGCCCAGATATAGGATATGAGGGGGGTCCACACGTGCGTGGCCCACCAGAATATCAAGTTGAAATTCATGTTTGCCTTCATCCAGCGTCTAGTAATGGAAGGTGAAGATGGGACACATCTCGGTGGGTCCAACTGATTGCAATGGTAGCCGATCAATCTTTGTTGTTTCATGGTGTGGACCATCTAAGTCCTATGTACAGCTGGTTTTTGGGGTATCCCCATGCCTAAAGGGGACCTATCAAATGCACGATGTAGATGTATAACATACATCATGGTTGGGCCTATGGTGGGACCCATGGTTCCACCCGTCAAAGGCAGCAAGGACGCTAATAGCAACAGCGTCCCAACATTTTTTTGATTTGTAGTGTTTTTTATAGGTGGGGCCCACATCAGGAGAATCTACCCCGTCAGTTGGGTTCCTGGGCTCGAGACAGGCCTAAAAAGCCCAACATTCGATATATTTCGGTGAGTAGAAACATCACAACGGGCCCTAACAGTTTACATCGCCCAAACCCCTGTTCTTTATAATATGGCCCACCAGAGACTCAGTTCAGCTACATTTTTCGGCCTAACGCCTAAAATGAGCTCGTAAATTGGATGGTTGGTGCGGATCAGGTACATACACCAAAGTGGGGTCCATGTCCAATGGACTAGACCACTAGGATAAAACACACACATCATGGTGGTCCCACGTGCAGGATACAATATGGTGTGCTCCAACTGAGATTTGCATCTGCCCCATTCCCAGGCCATGCCTGGATGGACTGCGTGCAAAATACATCAAGGTGGGTCCATGACAGCGTGGCCCACCACCGGATCAAAGTGATACTTGTGTTTTCTCTTCACCTGGGCCTGTCCAGACGGACAGGCCAGCGGGCCTGCCGCTGGACGGTCCAGCAAGGTGGGCCCCATATGGTTGGCATGGATATAATACACACTTCATGGTGGGGGTGCATCAGGGTGGGCAACACACATCAAAAGAGAGAGAGAAGAGAGGAGAGAAAGGGAGATCGGGTAGCAGAGGGACCCCGCCACTATGAGCCCCCCTATACAATGCATACATCAAGATGGGTCCCACCACAAGTGGGCCCTCAAATCAACAAAATTAATCAAATCAAACCCAAAAAAAAAAGACACCCACCGTTAGATCTCCACTTCCATCTTCCGCCAATGCATCCTAGAGCTCTGAGGGGACAATTTCAACGGTTGAGATGGACTTTGCATGGTGTAGATAAGAGATAGGAAGGTGGGGCACACTAGCTCCTCCCTTTTTCTCCTTGGAAGCCATGGACGTTTCCTCCTTTGGGAATTGCTTGAATGGGGTGAAGCAGGAAATGAAAGACTGATGGGAGTTATAAGGATGGATGAAATGGAGCGTATGGGTGAGGGATGGGGCTAATTGTCTTTTTGGGCATGAGATGAGATAGGGTATGCGTAGCATTGCCTTGTTGGCATGAAAGATATGGGAGAGGTAAGGTCTTGGTTGAGTTAGTGGAAAGAATGGGTAGAGATTTCATTCTCTCGACCAAGAATCTTCCTGGAAACGGCGCACACGTTGCCCACAGTGTTTCCTCGATTTATTCTCAGGCTCACATCTCCTAGCCTGGGTATCACCTCGACACGCGAGATGCGGCATTGGAACCGCGGCGACGGCGCGGTCGATAGTGTGCAAGTCTTGGGTTGAGTTGACTCTGGAATACGGGATACGACTCAGGAATGCTCACAAATGCTATCTACGCATCGCGGGTCACCGGAATTCGACCGGGAGGGCCACGGAAGGTTACGGAATGGTACGGTCTAGAATACGGGCCTCACACCCACGTCTCTTAATTATTCCTTTGGACAGTCATCGAGATCGACTCTTCAAAAAATTGAACTGTATGCCCATTAACACAATCCAACTCTTCATTCTCAATTTCAATACTCTTTAAAAGTGAGTTAGGATCACTTTCCTCACATTGTTTTTTGGATTGGGCTGAGGCTGAGATAACCTAGTCTCTTCCTCTTCATTGAGGTGCGACTGAACTCTTTGTGTTGAAGATACGAGTGATTCACATGATGTTCTAACGACAATGAGTGCTTGTATAACATATTCGTTGAACTGTTCTTGAGAAGCTATGTATTTCTAAATTGGCTCCTCTTGGATTATTTATTGTTCAGTCCCATAGGTAGAAAATCCAAGGGAGTAGTCATTAAAATCATGTGGTGGTTCCTCTCTCCAATGTTGATGTTTCCACTGATCATAGTCATACGGGTCATAGGTGGGAGAGATTGATGGTGGGGGATAATAGTCCTCACTCCCATAATCACAATGACTCCAACATTCACGTACTGTTTTCTTACTCTGTGAAGTGTAATTATTCTCCTGCATATGATCACGTAAGGATTTCTTAACCGATGGAGCATCGTATTCTGGTTGGTTCACAATGATACTTTCAGAAAAAAATTTGAGACATGTTGTTTCTTATCATAATCATCATACATCCCGTCCCAATATTTCTTAGCTATCTCAGCATACTAACGTTCTCAACTGTAACCCTGAATCTAATCCTAAAAGAAAATAAAAGTAAAATTCTATAGCAATATGGAAAGTAGAGGAGAAGTTAGAAAGAAGTTACCAAATTAGAAGGTTCTATGTTAGGATCCTGCAAAAGAAAAAGGAAAAGGAATTTAGTTTTTAAAAAAGAAGTAAGAAAGCAACATAGTTTTTAAAAATGAAAAAGGAAAGTTTCTAAAAATAGAAAATAGAAAGTTTCTAAAAAGAGAAAAAGTTAGTTTTTAAAAATAAATTATGAAAGTTTCTATCCTAGAATTTGAAAGTAGATCTAAAAACAGAAAAAGGAAAGTTTCTAAACCTGGAAATAGAAAGTAAAGTTAGTTTCTAAAATAACTCCGAAAATCACTAATCCTAAAAATAGAAAATAGAAAAACAATGATCTTAAACTAATTCCAAAACTAGTTAATCTCAGTAAAATGCAGCCGTTAGTCCCCAGCAACGGTGCCAAAAACTTGTTTACAATCCCAAGTATAGGGTCACGATGTAGTAATAATCTCGATGAGACCGAGGTCGAATCCACAGGGACTAATCTCGCGTGTATTTTGAAGGTAATTAGAATCAGGATTAGGAAAAGATCTAAACCTAAATTAGGAAAATATAGGAGGTAATTGTGAAGTATTTAACTAAAACTTGTAAATTCAAAGGTGGGAACTAGGGTTTCCAAGGATACACCTGTAGAGATCACGGAGATCTATGCTTGATTCAAGGACACAACTGGAATCAGAGTCACATCTTATCTAATTGGAAGATATCTCAGTAAAACCAAATCTGAACTTCCTTTGACCTAATTCCCAATGGATAAGAGGTGTGAGAACTGGAAGAGATTCCATCACTAAACCATGCTCAATAGACAATGGCTCACAATAGGATGTACCAATCTCATAACCAAACATAAGAGAATCATGAAGATTAGAATGGATTCCGTCACCCAACCATCCCCATGGGACGATGGTGAATAATAGGATTTTCTAATTTCACAATCTTAATACATGAAAAGAACATACTCAAAGCTATCGCAAATCTATTGTAATTTGAGTCATAATAAATAATTAAAAACCGAAAGTATTCCTTAAGAATCAAACTAGAATCAAAGAGAGTTCAACATAAACATGAATCAAAGCAATAGAAACATCCCATCACGCTACAAGCTTCACTTCTTAGCCCTGGCTAAGAGGTGTCAACCATAGACATGATTGGAACTAAAACCCTAAAGAAAGCATAAAAACTAAGGAAGAAAGAAGAAGAACGCTTGGCGACGATTCTCCCCGCTTTTGCTCCACTTAGGGTTGTACATTGAGCCAAGTCAAGTCGAGGTGGGCCAAGCTCGGCTTGACTCGTCCACGCTATACTCGAGTTTGAGCTCGTGCTCGCCCTCAAGCTTAACATTGAAGCTTGGCTTGCTTCTCAAAGCTTTCGAGTCGAGTTCGAGTCAAGCTAGTGGTTCAAGTCGAGTTGAGTTTACCTCGATAGGATAAGGGAAAGAAAAAGAGGGAATGGGGACGGGTAGGGTCGGGTAGGGTTTTTTAATAAAAACTTTTAAGTTTTAACTTCATCTTTTTTAACTTAAATCTGTATATATATATATATATATATATATATATATATATATATATATATTTAATATTAATATAATATATATTATTAAAATTATTACTCGAGTTGCGTCGAGCTCGAGCTCAAGCTTCGAGTCGGGTCGAGTTGAAATACACCATGGTCGAACTTGGCTTAAACTCAACTCGAGCTTTAGTAAATAAGCTTGCCTTAAGTCGGTCTTTTAAGCTGAGTTAATCCGAGCTGAGTCGAGTGAACTTTTCGAGCTAGCTTGACTCGTGTACAGCCCTAGCTCCACTCCTCCAACCTTAGATTATGCCCAGGGATGCCCTGGGGACTCCAATTCATAGTTGTGCAACACCTCCAAAAACTGCCTCAAATTTACGCACTTTGTGCAACTCTGAATAACTTCACGCGATCCATTCGATGACATCGAACAGCCTTCAATGTCATCGAAGGTGTCCTTTGTATGTGCTTTTTTGCACTTTTTTAGCTACATCCGGACTCCGCGACCTTCTATGTCATCGATCCTACCTTCGATGTCATCGAAGAGGCCTTCGATGTCATCGAGCAATGTTTGATGAATCAATAATTTGTGTAAAACAGTCTAAAGAATTATTCCAACTTCTTCAATAAATTCGATGTCATCGAAAAGACCTTCAATGTCATCGAGTGCTTTGAGTAATCGAAAATTGTGCCCAATATGTCCAACAAGTTTTGCTAAAATTTTCCAAAAAATTAGATGTCATCGAGCAAGCCTTCGATGTCATTGAGCAAATCTTCGAGTCATCGAATTGAAATTATGGCTAGACCGTTATAGTAAAAGTATGGAATAGGTCAAGATGTCCTAGAGGGGGGTGAATAAGACTTTATAAAATTTATGCCAATTCAAAATCCTACTTTCCTAATCTTGATCTAACACGTAATTAATCAACATACAATCATCTTAACTCTAAAGGCTTCCACGCCAAGTAGAGGGATCCAAACAATAGACTATTCAAGATTAAACAAGTTAAACAATTAGTCTATAACGAATCATGTATATGGTATGTGTGGGATGTGATTCCTATCAGTTCTAATCATTCAAATAATCATGCATCATTGTAAGCATTCAAGAGAAACATAATCAAAAGAATGTGCAAACAGCAATCCTAAACATAATCATATATAGTGGTTCGGCTATGTGCCTACTCCACTCTCGGCAGACGCACTTAACCCTTGAGTGTACCGGATTTCCCTAATGGAGGTTTCAAATCAGGTTCACCTCAAACCTTTACAACCTACACAAGGTTGACACCAGGACCTATACAAGGTTCGTAAGGATTCCTACATAAGGCGAATCGTCCTACACAAGGACTCAACAGTTTATACCCTACACAAGAGCAAAGGTCTAACACAAAGAACCTAGGTTTAGGCCACACAAGCCAAGGTTCTACACAAAGAACCTAGGTTTAGGCCACATAGGCTAAGGTCATACACAAAGAACCTAGGTTTAGGCCACACAGGCTAAGGTCCTAAACAAGGGTCGAGGTTTAGACCACACAGGCTAAGATTCTACACAAAGAACCTAGGTTTAGGGCACACAGGCCAAGGTTCTACACAAAAAACTTATGTTTAGGCCACAGGCCAAGGTCCTACAGAAGGGCCTAGGTTTAGGCCACACAGGCCAAGGTTCTACACAAAGAACCTATGTTTAGGCCATACAGGCCAAGGTCCTACACAAGGGCCTCGGTTTAGGCCACACAGGCCAAGGTTCTACACAAAGAACCTAGGTTTAGGCCACATAGGCCAAGGTTCTACACAAAGAACCTATGTTTAGGCCACACAGGCTAAGGTCCTACACAAGAGCCTAGGTTTAGGCCACACAAGCCAAGGTTCTACACAAAGAACCTAGGTTTAGGCCACACAGGCCAAGGTTCTACACAAAAAACCTAAATGTACTCTCCCGTCAGAGGCCTCCACTGAGGACTTGGTAAGTTTGAGATATAACCTATGACCCAATCCTACGCAAGAAATGATCTACAGGATCTCCGAACTCTAATGACTTACTTGTAAGTAGATGAACCTCATTTATTGCTTGATGAAGACGATCTCCCTTGATGACAGAGATTCTTCAGCTCCCTTGAACCGCAACACTTGAAGATGCTCTAATATAAGTAACCAAGGTTGGGTCAAGGTATTTTGTGGAATCTACTCTAATGAATGTTGATCATTTAAAAGACAGAGAGATTCCAGAGTTTATGCATTCAAGAGATTCGAGCTTAATGACATGCCATTAAGAAGGTAGCTGGAGAATCCTTGAATGGCGAAGTTCATTCTTCAATCCAATCTATTAAGTATCAATGATTAAGAAAGGATTGAAGGATGAACTCCCATGAGAAAAAGGTTAAGGATGTTAGATAAGCAATAACTCTCTCAAAGCTCACTCTTTTTCTCAATACAGCAACCAAAACCAAGCTCCTCATTATAAAGGCAAAAAGACCAACGATAACATAATAGTCAGAATCTGACTGCGTTCGATGTCATCAAGTGTAGACTTCGATGACATCCTGTGTCAGTTTGATGATACGGACCTTACTGATAAAGTTTGCTGGACACTTTTTGACTTATGATTGATGTCATAGAACTTGATTCGATGTCATCGAAATTTGAATTATGATGTCATCGAATCTAGTTCGATCCCTCGAATTTATGTGTGACTTTTCACCAAAGCTTGCTGGACGATTTTGTGACCTTCTTCGATGACATCGGAACCTAATTTGATGTCATCGAGGTTTGAATCTCGATGTCATCGAATCCAGTTCGATGACTCGAACTTTTTAGAAGACTTTCCTTGAAAGCTTGCTGGACGTATTCTTGTCCTTTTTTGATGTCATCGAACCTGGTTCGATGTCATCGAAGTTTGAATTCTGATGACATTGAGTCTAGTTCGATTCCTCGAAATTTCTGGATATTTTCTTATCCTTTTTCGGTGTCATCAAAACTGGTTCGATGTCATCGGAGTTTAAATCTCGATGAGATCAAAACTATTTCGATTCCTCAAGCATTTTCAGAATATTTTTCAAGAGGCTTGCTGGACAAAACTCTAAGTTCTTCGATGTCATCAAATCACCATCATGTCATCGAATACACATGTTCGATGTCATTGAAGGTATGTTCGATGAATCGAATTTTCCATCCAAATATATGTGGTTGCTGGACGTATGAGGATCACTTTTCCATGTCATCGAACAGCAGTGTTCAATATCATCGACCCAAGCTCGATGACTCGAAGTGACATGCAAAAAAATTAAAAAATTTACCTATTTGTACCAAGCTTTCAAGCATTAAATTCCTTTGTTGTTCTACGATTTTTAAAGGGAATTATATACCTGGGTATTTTGGACATGGGATGTGAGGTTTAATTTACCTTTGACATTCCTAATTCACCCATCCGGTTGAGGCAGCAGCTTGTATGTTCTTCATATGGGGCTCATTTGACTTACTGACTCAACCGTTATGCTAATTGACAAACAAGGGCACTTTCAATCTCCACCTTTGTCAATTATGTGACAAAACGCCTAAAATAACAACCTAAATTGTGTGTACATCAACTTTAGACAATTTTACAAAGATTCTAACTAACACACACACACAACATAATGTCTTTTCTTGCAGTTGCTCCCCCTATCATCCTGCAGCTGCTCTCCCTATCAACCTGCATCACCATGCTCTTAAAATATACAACCATAGGGTTTATATGGTGGGATTGTTCTCTCCCTTTTTGTAAGTCATTGGCAAAGGGTTAGTGTATACCAATATCATATAGTATGACTGAAGTTGAACTTGAAAAGGACAGAGGAGAACCAATAAATAGGAGGAATAGGTATGCATTTAACCATCATTTCACAGTGTATGAGATAGATATGCATTGATCATTTAACATCAAACCCAGATAAGATAAACATGCATGGATTTAGACATATAAGCAAGAAAAAAAAAAAACCCAAACAACTACCCAAGCTTGGCAGAAACTAAGTATTCCAAGAAATATCCATAACTAAATCTATAAAAAAAAAAAAAAAAAAAAAATCAGCTCATCTATGGGCAAGACCAAAAAGAGGTTAGCTTATCCAAGTTAGTGAATCATTACATACACACACATATACTTAGGGCACCCAAAAACATATCTATGCCCTAAGCATCAATAGTCAATCAAGTGTATTTGATGAGGTAAAAGGGGTGCTACGGCGCCAGAGCCATATCCGACGGAACGGTGTCGTTAGGCCGGCAAGTCAATAGATCCACAATGTGTTGAGTAGTGCGCTGTAGTGTTGCGACCATTTACTTCAGTCCGAAGAGCCGCTCCTCCATACGCCCCATGCGTTCCTTCTATCTTTCAAACCGATCCTTTAGCCGCACCTGTCCACGTAGTGTCGCCCCAACATGATCCTGATGCCCGCTTGTCACGCTGTGCATGCATGGAATCAAGAGTGGTTGGGATAACCGGCGGTGGCCGTGCCTTGTCCTCTGTCAGTGCAGCTGTCTCTCCCATCTCTATCTTGGCTTGCGTTTCTTCTTCATCCAGTTCTCCCAGAAGCGAATGAAATTTGAGATCCATTCTTCTGATGTTTAATTTGGTGAAGCGTTGCAAAGGACGCTCAGGATCATCCATCATAGGCAAGCCCAACTCATTGCACAAAACATTGATAAGGTGTGGAAACAGGAGATGAGTGGGTCTAGAAGTGTGAACAACGACAGCAAGTTGGTGGACAATCAAGGAAGGAAGGCACAATTTCACACCGGATGCAACACTATAGAGGACTAGAAGCATGAACGAGGTTAGGTCGACTCGATTTGTCCCTCGTGGATATATATTTGTAGAGAAGACGCCATTAAGAAGTCGATATTTTGGTAGCATGTATTTGGTCTTGAGCGCATTCTTAATCTTGGGCATTCCAAGTCCAACTATTGTTCCTTGCCTAATTATGTTAGTGGAACTCCCATCTCCAAATGTGACTATCCCGCCATCAAGTTTTGTATAATTGTAAAGATGGGATTTGTCACCTGTCATGTGTCTTGAGCAACCGCTATCAAGATACCATCTAGAACTATTGCCTGCATTAAAAGAAGAATGACTCACTAGGTAATTGTTCTTAGTTTTTACTACCCACTTGCCGACAATTTTTCTTAGAGAAGTTGATTTGTCTCCACCATGGGCCTGTTTGGATATTTTGGGTAACTGAATCACATTTCCTTGTTTCATCAATTCTTTAGTTTTTTTTATTCAGTTGAGCCACCTAACTCAATAACTCCTCCATTCTTGTTGTCATTTTGGGTGGAGTGCGATGTTTCCTTCCTTCTTTTGGTATGTATTTTGACGGACTCCTAATATTATGTATTGTTCTTCCAGTTGGTTTGAATTTACCAGAAAAGTTCAAACCAGAAGTGGAGTGAGTCCTACCAAAAGTGAGGCATTCAAACTTATAGTGGCCTGAGTCTCCACATGAATGATAGATAGGAGTGTCCCTAGTGTTGCTTCCAGAGGCAGCAGCTTTCTTAATCACCGGTGCTGCAGGAATGGGACTTGACTTGTAATTTTCATATCCCAAGCCTTTCTTATCTTTTTGTGTTCTTCCCATCCCTAGAAGTTTTTCTAGTTTTTCGCTGATTTGATACAATCCACGACTAAGTTCAACAGATTGTTTGGATTTCTCTGCATCAAGAATAAGTGTATGATTTTCATTCTTAAGGTGAAAATTCTCAGTTTTTAGAAGATCAATCTGTTTGTTTAACTTTCGTGACTCAGATTTAAGGAATGATGTTATCCTTTCAAGTTTGCCCTTTTCCGAATGGTATTGTTGGAGATCGTTTATCAAGTGGTTTTTAATTTCTAGCTTCTTATCTAGATCTTTTTGCAACAATTTATTCTTGTTTTTAGTAATGCCAAGCCTCCTAAGAATATTGATGTTATGCATGTATAGTTGATCATAGGCATCATGAATGTCATCCTTCTTCTTTTTCTTCTTCTTCACCATCTGAGGGGAGTGTCTCTTTAGCTTGAGGTTCATCTATTTCCTCATTTTCCTTTGGATTGGGGATGCTAGTAGATGTGAAGGCCATTAGTATTTTTAGAGACTTTTGGTCTCCATCACTCTCTGAATCACTAAATTTTGAATTTGATTCTTCAGTGTCATCCCATGTGGCTGCCATAGCTTTTTCCTTAGTCTTCTTGGTGGGACATTCAGTGGATAAGTGCCCAAATTTCTAGCAATTGTAACACTGAGGCTCTTTGGACTTTCTAAAAGGTTTGCCTATGTGGCACTTATTATCCAATTGTTTGCCTTTGTGGTTGTATGGTCGGCCACAGTTTTTGTTAAAGAATTTTTTGAACCGTTGAGCCAAGAGAGCCACTTCCTTATCATCATTTTCTCTATCACTTTCCTCCTCCTCAGTCATGGTTATGTGTTTATCAGCTTTAAGGGCATTACTTTAAGATTTAGGGGTTGGTTTGAAGTGTAGTTTAAATGTTTGTAGTGAACCTACTAGTTCATCTACTTTCATTTCATCCATGTTTCTACATTCTTCAATGGTTGTAACTTTGGAGTTGAAATGTTTCGGTAAGGATCTCAAAATTTTCCTACAAATTTTAGATACCGGAATTTTCTATCCCAATCCACCCATGGAATTACAAATGATGTTCAGCTTTGTAAAAAATTCCATAAAGGTCTCATGTTCCTCCATTCTGATGTGTTCAAATTGCGATGTCGGAAGTTCTAACTTTGATCATTTTACTGTGCAAGTTCCTTCATGGGTTGTTTCCAACAAATCTCATGCTTCTTTTGATGTACCACACATACTGATTTGATTAAAAACTTTTTGTGATATAGCACAATAGATAGCATTCGTTGCTTTGGCTTCAGATGTTTTCTTTTCTTTATCATAGGTAGTCCACATCTCTTTAGATTTGGGTTTGGTGATAGTTGCATCATTTTCAAGTACCACTTGGTCAGTTGGTGGCACATATCCGTTTTCAACTATTTCCTAAACATCATGATCCAGAGATTGCAGGAAATAATGCATTCTATCTTTCTAGTACGCATAATTTAAACCATCAAAGACAAGAGGTCTAGACACAAATGATCCCTCTCCTTTGGCCATAATTTGCAATTTTAGTCAAGATCACTCTCTAGGTGGTTAAACCCTTCAGAGAAACCCGCTCTGATACCAATTGAAATTGCGTTATAGACCGCTATAGTAGAAGTATGGAATAGGTCAAGGTGTCCTAGAGGGGGGTGAATAAGACTTTATAAAATTTATGCCAATTTAAAATCCCACTTTCCTAATCTTGATCTAACATGCAATTAATCAAGATACAATCATCTTACCTCTAAAGGCTTCCAAGCCAAGTAGAGGATCCAAACAATAGACTGTTCAAGATTAAACAAGTTAAACAACTAGTCTATGACGAATCGTGTATATGAGTTTGTGTGGGATGTGATTCCTATCAGTTCTAATCATTCAAATAATCATGCATCATTGTAAGCATTCAAGATAGACATTATCAAAAGACTATGCAAACAGCAATCCCAAACACAATCATATATCGTGGGTCGGCTATGCGCATACTCTACTCCCGGCGGATGCACTCAACCCTTGACTGTACCGGATATCACTAACGGAGTTTTCAAATTAGGTTCACCTCAAACCTATACAACCTACACAAGGTTGACATCGGGACCTATATAAGGTTCCTAAGGATGCCTACACAAGGCAAATCGTCCTACACAAGGACTGAATAGTTTATGCCCTACACAAAGAACCTAGGTTTAGTCCACACAGGCAAGGTTCTACACAAAGAACATATGTTTAGGCCACACAGGCCAAGGTTCTACACAAAAAACCTATGTTTAGGCCACATAGGCCAAGGTCCTACACAAGGGCCTAGGTTTAGGCCACACAAGCCAAGGTTCTACACAAAGAACCTAGGTTTAGGCCACATAGGCCAAGGTCCTAACAAGGGCTTAGGTTTAGGCCACACAGGCCAAGGTTCTATATAAAGAACCTAGGTTTAGGCCACACAGGCCAAGGTCCTACACAAGGGCTTAGGTTTAGGCCACACAGGCCAAGGTTCTACACAAAGAACCTATGTTTAGGCCACACAGACCAAGGTCTTATACAAGGGCCTAGGTTCAAGCCACATAGGCCAAGGTTTTACACAAAGAACCTAGGTTTAAGCCACACAGACCAAGGTTCTACGTAAAGAACCTAAATGTACTCTCCCATCGGAGGCCTCCACTGAAGGCTTGGTAAGTTTGAGATACAACCTGCGACCCAATCCTACTCAAGGAATGATCTACAGGATCTCTGGACTTTAATGACTTACTTGTAAGTAAATGAGCCCCATTCAACACCTGATGAAGATGATCTCCCTTGACGACAGAGATTCTTCAACTCCCTTGAACCGCAACACTTGAAGATGCTCTAATATAAGTAGTCGGGGTTGGGTCAAGGTATTTTGTGGAATCTACTCTAATGAATGTTGATCATTTAAGAGACAGAGAGATTCTAGAGTTTATGCATTCAAGAGATTCCAGCTTAATGACATGCCATTAAGAAAGTAGCTGGAGAATCCTTGAATGGCGAAGTTCATTCTTCAATCCAATCTATTGAGTATCAATGATTAAGAGAGGATTGAAGAATGAACACCCATGAGAAAAAGGTAAAGGATGTTGGATAACCAACAACTCTCTCATAACTCACTCTTTTTCTCAATACAGCAACCAGAACCAAGCTCCTCATTATAAAGGTAAAAAGCCCAACGGTAACATAATAGTCAAAATCTGACTACGTTCAATGTCATCGAGTGTAGACTTTGATCGCATCGAGTGTCAGTTCGATGACACGGAATTTACTGATAAAGTTTGATGGACACTTTTTGACTTATGAATGATGTCATCGAACTTGATTCGATGTCATCGAAATTTGAATTACGATGTCATCGAATCTAATTCGATCCCTCGAATTTATGCGTGATTTTTCACCAGAGTTTGTTGGACGATTTTGTGTCCTTCTTTAATGACATCGAACCTGATTCGATGTCATCAAGGTTTCAATCTCGATGTCATTGAATCCAGTTCGATTCCTCAAACTTTTTAGAAGATTTTCCTTGAAAGCTCGCTAGACATATTCTTGTCCTTTTTCAATGACATCGAATCGAACCTGGTTCGATGTCATCGAAGTTTGAATTCCGATGACATAGAGTCTAGTTCGATTCCTCGAAATTTCATAAGGTTTTCCTTTGGAAGCTTGCTGGACATTTTCTTATCCTTTTTCGATGTCATCGAATCTGGTTCGATGTCATCGGAGTTTGAATCTCGATGACATCGAAACTAGTTCGATTCCTCGAGCATTTCCAGAATATTTTCCAAGAAGCTTGCTAGACAAAACTCTAAGTTCTTCGATATCCTCGAATCACCATCGATATCATCGAACACACATGTTCAATGTCATCGAAGTTATGTTCGATGAATCGAATTTTCTGTCCAAATATATATGTGGTTGCTGGACATATGAGGATCACTTTTCCATGTCATCAAACAAGAGTGTTCGATGTCATCGACCCAAGCTCGATGACTTGAAGTGACATGCAAAAAACTTTAAAAAATTACCTATTTGTACCAAGTTTTCAAGCATTGAATTCCTTTGTTGTTCTACGAATTTTAAAGGGAATTATATACCTTGGTGTTTTAGACATGGGTTGTGAGGTTTAATTTACCTTTGACGTTCCTGAATCACCCATTCGGTTGAGACAGCAGCTTATATATTCTTCATATGGGGCTCATTTGACTTACTGACTCAACCGTTATGCTAATTGACAAACAAGGGCACTTTCACGAACAGGTTCTCGAGTCATCAAAAAACGTCTTCAATTTGTCCAGCGACCAACTCGATTTTCCTTCATAAATTCGATGTCATTGACCTATGTTCGATGTCATTGAATGTGTCCTCGATGTCATCGAACGGTGTTCGATGACACAGTCAATGTGTATTCTGCACTTGTTCTTTCGGCTTTGTTCCTTCTCCACTTGGTTCCCATAAATCTTAGGACCTTGAAATCTTCAATCTTTGCCTCCTAAGATCCATTCTTTGCCTTGGTGATCTTTGAGCATCAAATCCATGATTTTAGCACCTTTTTCCAATCCAAGCTCTTAAATTCACCTCGCAACACAAACATGAGTAAAATATGACATTAAACAGTATCATGTTCATAAAACCAATATATAAATGGGGTCCAATATGCAATATTTGACCATCAATAGTTGTTTCCACCTACAATAACTCTCCGTGAACTGAAGAGCTCTTCTACGTTTGAATATTTTTTAGCTTAGTTAAGTAGGTCAGCGAGAGTAGTCAGGGGGTTCTTACCAATTGAGAAGAGTAACTTCCCTATTTAAGATCAGCTACCATAGCAGCAAGAACTATCTGATCGGAGTAACCGTCAACTAGAACTGCTTCAGCATTGAAGCGAATGATGTAATCTCTTAGCAACTCATCCTCTCTTTGAGTAATTATGAGAAGGTGAGTTGCGAGCTTTCTCCTGTCTTTCCCGCCAATGAACTAAGCGATGAATCCCTTGTAGAGCTGAGTGAAGGAACTAATGGACATCGGATTCAAGTGTCTGTACCATTTCCGCGTAGCTCTTGACAAGGTCATGGAGAATACTCTACACATCACGGGTCTAATCAGATATCCCTATCCTGTGTAGGGGGTAATTTGGGACATCCGGAACCTGGATGGTAGCTGGGATCTCATGATGTCATCTATAAACAGGGGCTCAGCTTCCTCAAGCAAAGCATCAACGAAGGTAGGGGCTTTCGCCCAGCACGTTTGTTGGATATCTCCAAGCTGATCTCGGATTTCCTTTAGCTCTGCCTCCCATGGAACTTCGCTTTCTGCTATAACCTCGGAAAATTTTTCACGCCTTCTCTTTTCAAGACTGTGACACAAATCAGACTCACCAAGCTCGGTCATTCCCATGGTTTGTGTGGGGACACACCTGCTTCTTGTTGGTCAATCTTTTACAACATATGAGTCGTGAGGTGCTTGCAGAGGTCGAGATTGCTTGGTTGTAGCCCCCGATTCTACACGTTGGTTGGGGAGGGGATGTTGTCTTTCCAATATCTGCATAATTTGATCAACATTACCAGCCAAAGCCTCAACTTGGTTCTCTAGAGAGACGAGCCAACCCCCTATTCCGAGATCTTTGTGCGACTGCTGGGGAAGGGGGATCAGGTTGAGGATCTGACTGCGGTGCCTAAAGGCTCTCAGGCTGTTCTTCTGGCATTGGGATTGGCTCACTAATTGTGGTCAAAGCCCTTCTTTTACCCTTAGCCATCACAGAGTGAAGGGAAAACACGGATGAATTTCCTTATCGTAGGGGGAACTTCTGAATGGCTTTGTTGTCATTCCAATAGACGATGCCAAAACTATTGTTACTCAAATCTGGTCGATCTAGCCTCACCTCCTGCAAGTCACTAGGTACCTGCAATTTAATAGAGAACAAGGAGACACTAAGGGTGCTGATTGTGATCGGGGACCCTCCGATGCTTTAGTTAGATGTATGGACTCACAGTCGGAGTAGTAGAATCGAGATAGTTATGTGTGTATCTTTTCCTTGAAGAGGGTGATGTATTTATAGGTGTTCTTAGGCAATTTCCTTATCTGAGTAGATCTACAAGATACGCTTGAGGGGCCTGTACTAAAATTGGAATTTGTTCTCGAATATTTCTCTTATTATGCCTCGATTGGCATGATCATCTATTGAGATCTTGCTAGGCAACCCTGCCCATATATGGTGAAGGATTCTCTCTAGATGTTTCTAGTTCCAAGCTTGAGGTTGGCATATGAGGTCGAGATCGATATCTGACCTTGAGATAGGCATTCGAGGTCGAGGTCGATGATTATAGTCAAGATCGAGGTCGGTCAATGAGTCTTGTTTCCAAAACCGGTTTAATTGTTTCAACTCAACCATTGAGTCTTCTTGCTCAACTCATCTTCTCTAGCCTCTTGGTAGTTCAGAGGTTCTGTTCTAATGGTCTTGTCGATACGTGTCTCATACATCAGGTCAGCTTAATTTTACCCATAATAGATACAATTAAAGACGTTCATGTCACTATGAGGAGGAGGAAGCTGACATAATTTTAGAATTATTTTGCATAATTTTCATTCAACGTCAACACAGTGGGCAGTCAATGACATATAACCCTTTATTTAATTTGAAGTTGTCCATAAATCCAATGTGCAACTAACTCGCGACACTGATGCTAGAAGATTCTTCAACTTCATTTTTTTTCTAACTCATATATTTTCATATATTCCATATTTACTGTTATACGGGAGATTTTCTCACATTTAGGATTAAAAGATTTGCATAATCCCATGAAAACATTGCTTTCTATCATTCTGAATAGTTTCTCCTCGACGATTACAAGTCTGGCAAATTACTCTTTTAATTTTTCTTTGTCAAAATTGTAGTTAGAGAGATTGGCTTGATACTTGTTCCCTTCAGATGGGGTAAAAGAAAGTGTTTATTAGCCTTTCCCCGGGTTCCTAAGTTTCATTTTACAAATCTTAAGATGTCTAATTAAATGACTCATTACCCCATTTGCATACAAACTTTTGCAATGTACATATTTAATCTTCACAACACCCTAAATGGTGATTTCCTCAAATCTAGCCATACTGACGATCTTTTCTTTGTGATTTCACTTTGTTCTAAATCTTCAGTCACACTATTTCTAATTATGTCATCTCCTTGTACATCAAGAGGAGAGGTAACTAATACACCGGAACCGGGGGTTTGGACGTCCTCGCTAGCCATCTATTCATTTAAAGTGAAGTAAGGTAAGGACATTTAAATACAAAACATGTCGAATCGTAAAGAAAATGTAAGGCATTCATTTTAATTATAAAGAAAATGTAATGTTATAATAAGAAAGGAATCAACACCGACAAGGATAAGATAAAGAGTGTTATATGTAGTGGTCGATAATTTCATTATCAAGTTTGTTATAATGGGTAGCTAAGTGCTTCTCCGCAAGTGTCAATCCAACTGCATTAACAATACTCTGACCAAGAGGGCCTACGGAGAAGAATAGAATAAAAAAGGAAAAAAAAAATACAAATAGAATTAATACCCATATAATAAAAAGGAAAAAATCAAAATAGCTACACATCTGCTGAAAATAGCTACACATCATAAGACCATTTCTTCTTCATTCCAAATTTTTTTATTTACTTTTGCTGATTTAAAGCAATCAATTCTTAAAAGGTGATTTTGCAAGTACACAGAAATATACATGATCTATAGAAGTCAACATGATCCCTCTTTCATTGGCATATGATAGTAAAGTATATTCTTTTGACAACATGCGTGATTGAAAATTGACTGTTACGTGGACAAAAAATTCATATAACACTCCATTTTTTCAACTAATCCAAATTCGAAGAACATTACAATCGATTATTTTATCAAAAATCAAAGAAAATTTAGAAGGAGATGCACCCACATGAGATTTCTTTCTAGACAACATAAAGTAATTTGTAATAAAATATAAACGGATGTAAAAGAAAGATTTAAAGAGTATAAACCTCATGATTGCACTCCCGGATGCCTTGAGAGAGAGAGAGAGAGGGAATGCAGCTGACGGTTGTGTGGGAAACAAAAAGGGACTAAGAAAATCGCCCTGAGAGAGAGAGAGAGAGAGAGAGAGGAAGGGAGGGAGAGAGCGAGCGACCGGGCGAGCGGATGTGTGTGGGAAGCCAAAAGTCTAGTTTTGGCCTTTTGGGGATTTTTTGCGGAGACTCGAAGAGTCGGATTCATAGTGACCCTCGAATATCGGGCTCGGTACTAGTCAGTCCCCAATATAATGTATATGTTTTATCCACTCCGTCCATTTACTTTACAATATAGTTTGAGTGGATAGACCCAAAAATGAGACAGATCAAATATCAGGTGGACCACGCCACAGGACAGTGGTGATTACCTACCATTAAAAATTGTCTGGGGAGCTATAAAAGTTCTGGATCCAACTGATATTTGTGTTTTCCCTTCATCTAGGTCCATGTGACTTAATCAACAGATTGGATGGCAAATAAACATTACAGTGGGCCCAGAATGTTTTTAACGATAGGCGTTCAATCTCTAATGCATCCTCTGGTGTGGTGCACCGTAGACTCAGATCTATCTCATTTTGGGATCACTCTCAAAAATGAGGTCGCAAAGTGAATGAACAAATTGGATAAAACATATACATCAAGGTGGGGCCCACACATCTTTTCCATCACCGACCAACTAAATCCAAGTCCGCTTGGACTAGTTCTGTTTGGATTTTTCTATGGGCCCACCTAAATGTATGTGTTGTATATCAATGTCGCCCATCCGTTTTTCCTGACCATTTTGGGACATGGGCCCAAAAAATGAAGCAGTTTTAAATCTCATACCACAAGAAATAATGATCATTCAACGACCACCATTACAACTTTCCTTGTGTCTATTCACTATTCGAATTGCTGATAATGTTACACAGACGTGGATAAAGGCGATTGACCATGAAATATTTTGTGTGGGTCACAAAAGTTTTGGATCAAGCGGATATTGACACTGATGATTTCAATAGCGGTCCTTCAATGATCGATGTTTCATGTGGTATGGCCCACCTGATATTTGGATCTTCTTCATTTTTTGGCCTGTGCCATACGATGAGCTGGAAAATGGATGGGCGGTGTGGTTATGCATCACATAAATTGAGGTGGGCCCCACCATAGGAAAATAGTATTGATATGAACTTATGTCCCCCAACAAGTTTGGATCCGTTGTTCTGATCTACCAGAGGTTTGGATCTTCCTTATTTTTGGTTTCATACTGTCAAATGAGCTGGAAATTTTGATAGACGGCTGGATAAAACATGTATCATGTTGGGGCTCACAGAGTTTTGGCACCAGCTATGTAGCAGTTGTTGAGGTCATCGGCCAATTTGAATCCCACTTTAGCTTACTGAGTAAACTTTGTGGGCCCACCGTCATGTATATGTATTATTCACACCGTTCATTTATTTTTACATATCATTTTAGGATATGATCCAAAATTAAATCATATCCAAAGCTCAAGTGGACCAAACCACAGGAAACAATATGCATTCATGTATATGTATTATGTATTATCCATGTCGTCATGTATATGAATTATCCACACCATCCATCTGTTTTTACCTATCATTTTAGCACATGATCCCAAAATTAAATCATATCCAAAGCTCAAGTGGATCACACCACAAGAAACAGTTTGTATACAATCTACAAGACGAATTGAATCAAGTCGAGCTGAGCTGATACTGCCCTGGTTTGAGCAGAGCTTTCGAGCTGGCTTTTTTTGTGTCCAGCTCTTGATGTCTATTGTTTCTTTTTTATTTATTTTATTTTGGTAAGGCCTTACTGCGATGATGTCCGTGTGACATCACTCAACCTATCAGTTTCTCCAGCTCATGTTAGGATGTCATCCCAGAGATGAGGCAGATGCAAAACTCAGGTGGGCCACACCACGAGATTGAATGCTTGTGGCCCACAGAAGTTTTGTATCAGGCGGCTGATAAGGGTCTTCCCTGTGTACTGACGGGAATCACTTTATGAAAGGGTGGGATGTCATATAAACATCATAGTGGGCCCCAATAACGTTTCAATGGTGGAGGATCAATCCCCACTTTCTTCTTCTGGTGTGGCTTAAATGAGTATTGGATCTGCCTCATTTTTGGGAACACCACATCCTAACATGAGCTGGAGAAACTAGTGGACAGAATGGATGTTACATGTACATCGCAGCAAGCCCCACAGAGCTCCGTGTTAACACAACAGATGTCCGTTTGAGAAGGGGTTTTGGGCTAGAGTTGGATGCATAGTAAGCTAATTTGTAAGGGCGATATGGGTTGTAGATGGGCATCGGTAAAAATCAATGTTGGATAAGGATGCCTACACCACTTGGAAGGAATGGTGACCAAGATGGTAATGGAGATGGTAACACGAGCTCAGTTTGCCGTGGTGTTTGGACAGCTAGTAACTCACTTGTCTTTTGCAAAATGAATCCTGCTTCAATCCAATCTTGCCAACATCGAAAACATACGTTTTCCAACAGCACATTTATCCTGAACTAATGGACACCATATCCAGCAGCTCGCAGCTTCGTGAATACTTGCCGAAACAAGGTTCCAGTTAAAACTGGCTGGCCCACAAGTCAGGTAGCTACGCTATAGGCCACGGGTTGGCCACAGGCCTGATTTTGAAGGCTAATTCATAAACGGGTTAGACCCAAAGGAATTCACTCAAACATGCACCGACTTAGGATATGTGCTATGAATCACCCCTTCTTCACGTTTGAGTGAATTGCTCACTGCAATTTTACAGAGGAACCCCATAATCAACATCATGCATCATAGCAGCATTATTGATTTTCAGAATGTTACCTCTATGCCTGAAAAGTTTCAGCGAACAGAATATCATAGCCATAACAATCTTTGGCCTTTGATTAGCCAAGAATGAACCATTCCTGTACTCCTTACCATCAATTGGCATGCCACAAATCCAAGGGGTTAGGAATTTACCATTGTTTCCATGGAGGAGATTCAAATGGCATGGTTAAACAACTTTGGGGCCCGTAATAGCAGATGATCCCGATCATCAAACTACTTTCCCATTTGTACGAACGGAGGGTTTGGAGTTGTTATAACTCCCTAGCATAACGAATAGGAGTACATACTGCATTGAGCAACTCACATCAACTATAAAAAGTGAATAATCAACTGGTTAAAAAAATTTGATCAGTAACTGTGGCCCAGTATGAATTCCTTCACTATGTTACATCACATGTCCACCCACATACATAAATGATTGGTAGATGAACAAGGTTGAAAAAGAGATGGGTGAGATGAAAAGCATTTAAAAAAAAAAAAAAAAAAACCCACCTAAATTTAGGGAACCAACCACTGTACACTACAGATTAAGTGTACCTTAGATGGGAAATGGCCCATAGATGAGAGCATGCATACACACTATAAACAGAAATTCTTCCTTCAGTGGCCGCGCCTAAGGACTGAAAGGAAACCACCTGATGACTTCTCCTTGCGTCGTTCCTCTCCCTCATCTCCAACCTGTTAGAAGAATGTATCAGAATGTGTCAAGCAGCTGACATAGAAATAGCAAGGGAGGCCAGACATATTAAGCCTTGTTTAAGGATGCCAATGGTCTGCCAGTTTAATTTAGCGGTCCGGTGAAACTGGTGAAATTTGGATGACATCAGATCCGGATTTGAGCCATAGAATCTGATTAGTAATCAGGTGATACAACCCAATACAACAGACCTAGAAAGAATAAGGTTTTCAATGGATTGGGCTGACCAACTGTGCTGGCTGACCTGGGTTTGGAGTCAAATTCAGAGTCTGTCAGGTCAGATACAGGTCTAGATATTGGGATAAAGTGAATAACCATAACCTGATCTGATCTGGGTTAATATTGATCTGACCCAGATCAGATCCATTTACAATCTTAGTTCTGGATGCTATACCTCCTTGGCAATAAGCTGTAGGATCTCTATAATTTCAGAGAAGTCAGGTCTTAAAGTAGGGTCTTGCTGCCAGCATCTTTCAAGCAGTTCGTTAACCTTTGGATGAGTGTGCTTCGGAACTGTAGGTCGTAGGCCCTGAAAACCAAAGGAATGATGACAGATTTGTAAGTAGAAAGGTATGCAATAATTTAGAACTTCAACATGCAGTAATGTAGAAAGAGTGTAAGAATATGAAACAGAACACATCATCAATTTGTACACTCAAAGAGGGATGTACCCACAAATCAACATTGGATCAGTTATGGTGAGGTGGGCTAACCATTTGGGGGGAGCAGTCTGCATCTCAAATGGGGTGCATTTCTCCCCAATTTGATAGTGAATTGCAGGGAGCACATCCCATTCACCCTAAAATGTACAAAGACCTATATAGGCCCCAAAACTAATATGAGTATGTTATGACATGATATTACCTACAAGATGATGGGGTTCAAAAACCAAGGTTCTATATGAACTTGGTTGGGTATGAGTCAACTCGAGACGCAGATAATTCTTTTTGCTCTTTAATACTTTAATGTTGAAAATAATGATCACCACAATTTTGCTATGTGGTAGAGATGATGTGCATGTAACATAATAAAATAGATCTATAATCAGACAGTCAACAGAGAATAGGGGAATAAGGTGGGGACTTCCACATGGAAATTTAAATAAGAATAAAATCAATAGAGAATAATTGATGATGATAAAAATGAATAAAAAGGGTGACTCACAAATACAAGGTAATTACTTAATCCAATTGTAACATCACACACATAAAATGATGATCTAGGACAGAATAGATTAAGCCCCAACCTGGACTTGAACAAGTTGTGCAGGGTATAGATCAGGGTAACAACTATTTTTTACACTTCTTTAGACCAAATCCCAGAGGTTCACACACCGATGCCCAAGCCCATTGATTCATCTGATTAGGAATTAGGGAAATATCATCATACCCTTAGGATTGCCATTTGGTAATGTAATGTAAATGTGTAGTAATCATTAAACTACAACACCATTTGGGAAGAAATCAATAAAAAATGAATCCGTCACCGGTTTATGCAGACAGTTTGTCAGAGTAACTGAGATATTTACAGCCCAATCCTATTGTTGGATTTCATTGTGATACACTGCTTTTTGAAACAATCATTCATAAAAGGTGGTCTGCTGGTGCATGGCCTTAAATACACATGCAACCCTCATTAAATACACCACTCACCCATTTCTTAAGTCGACTCTTCGTCTTCTTCTCCATCTTCATTTCCCTTGCTGGTGCATGGCCTTGAAGTGAAATTGCTGACGCCCAAGGCTGCATATTCACATCAACAGAGAGCAGTTCTCTATCATGAGGGGAAATAGCATTCATAGAGGTTCTCCATCTGCTTGCTGCAATGCAGGCGAACAACTGGTGACGACATATTCATCCTCATTCACCTCCATATCTTTCCATGTAGTGGATTGGTTGGTTATTGATACATTGCTTTGCTTCCTACGACGCTGGTTACAATTTGATTTCGAGGACGGGATCATCACCCGTGGGCAGCACCATGCATGTAGTCAAATGTTTCCTCTCTAGGCCTATGTGCTGAAAGTTTGTCTCCTCTGATGTACCATACTTGTAAACCACACAAACTAGTGCTCCTTAGGACCAAAATACTTAAAAGATAAGGTTTGTAATTAAAAGGGAGCTGTTTGTTTCTTTATTTGTAATAAGGCTGTATTATAAGAAGGGACAAATCCCTCTGTTTCTTCAATGCAATGATAATCATTGTCTATTGTCCGAATCTCTCTTCTGCCCTATTTCTTCCTCCAATCATATGCTTCATCATCTTCAAGATGGTATCAGTGCTTAGATCCACTAAACTGCCGACCGTACAATTGCTGTTGAAGAGTGGGGCACACTTATGTTGATTGACTAAGCGATTTGAAGGAGACAAACTTTCAGTACTCCCTTTTCGCTAATCCAATACTCGGTACCCTCATTGGATGAAAAAATCCAATGGATGGAAAGATAAAGACTGGTTTTTTATTGCTACAATTGTCAAGCACGTTAGGCCTCGTTCAAGCAATACTCCACACAGACAAGGTGTTGAATATAGGTATCAGGTGGCATATCCAATGTTGTCACATGCAATCACATAAGTGATTATACCATCGTAAATGCCATTTTGGACCAGTTGACTGCTTATGCGATGGGAGCATTTACAGTTATTGTGCCATTGGGGCTTATGTGGTCGCATAGAGAAATATGCGACCACACGAGTCATAGTTATGTGGTTATGCCATCATGTGCACAGTATGCAATGGCATAACCTCCCAATGGTTAAATTTCTGACTGGTGGGTCATTTTTTCTCACTTTGTTTCCCACTCCCCCCTGTTTTTACAACTCTATTACTCTCTTACTTGTACTCTCACTCTTATACTCTCATCTCTCAATCTTTTAACTCTCTTACTCTCTCACACTACTCTCATTCTCTCCTCAAATGACATGAATAAATTTTACATGTTGCTTTTCACATTTTTTAGTATATGCATTCATTTAAGTAATTGTTAGTTGACTTGTTATAGTCTAATAGTCTGATAAAACTATATAAATAATGAAAAATAAAAATAAATTTCCCTACATGTGTAGTACTTTTACATCTTTAATATATTTTTTTGTTGAATTTTTTTCTTATTTTTTTCAAAAAAAAAAAAAGTTTGGGGGTTGTACCATTGCATAAGCGCACAGCCCCTTTCAATCACATGGGATCGCTTATGCCATTTGACAACATTGGGCGTATCAATTGGGACAAAAAAATGATAGAATATGTGAGATCCATGTCAACCGTTTTTCTTTTCAATTTTTTTTTTTTGAAAAATTGTAAGGAATATTGAAAAAATGTAAATAATCAGAATCGGATTTTTTTTTTTTTTTTTTTTTTTTACAATGTTTTTAACATGTATTCAATGGTGTATCATACCATTATTTGATAAGAATGTTGTTGTTGGCTTGACTTGCTTAAAATCAATTGAATAGGCCCTAATCGAACACAAATCAAGCATGATTTTAGAGACTTAAGGTCCAATATTTAAATACAAAACCATGTTGAGAAACTAAAAAAATTGATAGTTTTCACCTTCTTCTAATTTTTCCCAAAGTGGTTAATTCCGCTTTTCGATCCTTGTGTTTTGATCCCTAAAATAGGCCCAAATCTAGTATAAAATGAGTTAACAAACTTCCACCATGGTTCAATGAAGAAACAAGTGGGGAAAAAAAAAAGGAAGTGAAGTTAGAATTTTTCCGAAAGTGGCCATTATCACTATATTGGCATGTATTTGTCCCATATACGTACCAAAACAGTGTATTGGCCTGTATCAGCCAATACATGCCAATTTGGCCTCTCTTCTTTTTGTGTTGAAATTGACAGGTTCACAATTCAATACAACTGTATTGTAACGGATATTAAAAATCATGAAAAAGGGTTTATCATGTAGCACTAGGAACCCAAGGCCAATTTGAATTGGGAACATTTTCCCTTCTTTCCATCCATGGACTTGAAAATTCATATCTTATTGGCCGATTCTCCATATTGGCGTCCATGTAAATGCAATAGATGCAAGACTAGGAGTTAAAGTGCCCAACTCGTATGACATTAATAAAATAAATTTTGAGATGTACTAAGAAATGCAGGTTATGTGCGATCATTTAGGAGGACATGGGTAAGCAATAGATGCACCATAATGTGTGATGGTTGAACTAGCCCCTCATTATGATAAATTTAATGCTCTACTCTAAGATTAGCATGGTATTTATTAGAGCCATTGATGCATCAAACTAGGTGAAAGATGTATCATATAATTGTAGCCTGATGGAAAGAATGCTGAAAATGATTGATGAGACCGATGTTGTGCAAATTGTTCCTGACAACAAGGCATTCTACAAGGCAGAAGGAAAGATGTTGATGGAGAAGAGAAATCATCCATTTTGGTTACTTTGTGCTGCCCATTGCATCAACCTCAAGGATATTCGGAAGAAAAAACAAGATTGGTTGAAAAGGAAAGGTTATCACAACATACATGTATAATTATAGCTGAATAATTGTCCTAGTGAAGAAGTTTATGAATGTGTAAAAGTTATTAAGGCCAACGCGACCAAATTTACCACAAATTTTATCACCATGGAGAGTATATACACTCATTTGTGTGTGTGTGTGTGTGGGGGGGGTTGGTTTATGGAAAGGTGACAAGTGCCACACGGTGAAAATAACCATAGTTATAAGAGACAAGTGTAAAGAGAAAGTTCACTAAGTTGTGGAAGTGATGGAACCTGTGGTTAAGGTTCTTCAGCTCATAAAAGCTGAGAGAAGGCCGTCAATGGTCTTTATTTATGCAACCACTAATAGAACAAAGTAACACATCTGATGCGACTATTAAACAAGGTGTTCCGTATCCGTTACAAGTGCCACACGGTGGAAATAACCATAGTTATAAGAGACAAGTGTAAGGAGAAAGTTCACTAAGTTGTGGAAGTGATGGAACCTGTGGTTAAGGTTCTTCAGCTCATAAAAGTTGAGAAGAGGCCGTCAATGGTCTTTATTTATGCAACCACGAATAGAACAAAGTAACACATCTGATGCGACTGTCAAACAAGATGTTCTGTATCCATTACGATACGCCCGTAAAGGCCGATACATATAGGTAACGGCCATGATCATTACGCGATACGGGGGTGAAACAGGGCATTTGGCTTTTTGGGACCGTATCGGCCGTTATGGTGGCTGTAAAGGCCATTACTGGGCAAAACAACTATTACCCTTGCAACGGTCGAAAAACAACAACTTTTTTCCTTATTTAAATCTTTTTCTTCTCTTTTTTCACTTTCTCATTTCAAAATCTCTTCTAAATCATTTTACAAGAGATTTCGACCACTCTTACTATAATTTTTAAGATTAAAACCGTAGATTGAAGTGATTTCAGAGAATAGAAACTCCGAGGGCCGTCTTTTTAAAAGATTGAAAAAATAGTATTTATACCTTTTTTCTAGTTCTAATACTTGATTGTGATGTGTAAGCATTAGATACATATTAATCATGTTCACAAATTCACTAGACAGCCTGATGCAACACTCTCACCAAATAGTGGACCGTTACACTCATAAACATGTTCAAAACAAAAAATGAATACATATTTGAAATATTTACATTATTCTAAAATTTCTAGATATTTTTTCAGAATTTTTTGGGCAAAAGAAAATTTTCAACCGTTACGGGGGTTGTAACGGTCGTTACGCCCCCGTATCAGCCGATACCCGTATCGGTAATGGTGGTGACCGTTACGGCCACTGTTACCGATACAGAATACATTGCTGTCAAAACTACAACTACTGGAAGTTGATAAACAGACATTGTTACAATTAGCTTTACCATCAGATAAAAAATGTTATGGCTTCTTAGTGACTTTTTAGTTACCGTTATGAGTTACTTGTGAGTCTTATGATTTATGTGGCTTTTTGAGATGATATCTTTTCTAATAATTGTAAGATACTTTTAAACCTATATGGAGGTACATTTAGGAAGATGATGAGTTCTGTACTGAGCTAAAAATGTTCTAAAGAGCTTGGAGCCAGACATCAATCGAAAAATCGACGCCATTAATGAAGTTAAGCAATTAGAATTTCAAATGCATTGTATATATGTTTATTTAATTTATTATTTTATCTTTCACAGATGGATACATATGCACTTCTGATTCATAGTTTTGCAAATCTAGTTGCACAACACGCTTTAGAGGGAACCATTGCAAGGTTGGTTTAGGAACTTAGGGATGGAATATAGAAACAACATTTATGTTTTTAGCAAACTTATACAAGTTATTTGATATCCATGCAATGATTGACTGGTTGGTCAACTATGGAGAGTGCAGTTAATCTCAAAAAGCTTGTCATAAAAATTCTCAATTAGATGACATCATCCGCCAGTTGTGAGAGGAACTAGAGCACATTCTCACTCGTCCATTTGAAGTAATGAAATATGCTAAAAGCCCTAGAGTTGGAGCAGTTGGAGTTAGGATCAGTTTAAGGAATATGATGAAGGTGAGACGGGTAGTGATACCCAATCACAATACTGTCCAATAAATCTGGACAAATATTTTTACAGAAGACAACCAACTTTTGCCATGGTTGGACACATGGAGGACGAGGTAACTGAAAATGAGGAACAAGAATACGGAGATCTCATCAAGACTTATGCTCAGTAGACCTGAGGTCAGAGTCATCCAAAGATTTTATTTTATTTTTAAGGTAGAGTCATCCAAAAAAGATTGTTGAAGATGTTAAAGAAGGACGCAATAGCAATACTACTGAGCTTGAAGATCCTGGATAAAGCTGTATTCAACATGGTGGTGGAGATGGTGATAGCACAAGTGGTGGTGAGACAACAATGCCTAGCACTTCTCCCCATGATGACATCGCACATGCACGCCACACCAGATCAAAATCATAGAAAGAGACCACTTAGAAGTGCGACAATCGATGAGGATCCTGGGCTGGAAGAAAGTGCAGAAGGTGGTGGTGGCAACAGTGGTAGTGGACAGAAGACACCTGCTAATGATGACCAGCCTGTGCCTGGCTATCAGATGTAGTCTCCATGGTCAAACCAGACCCAGAACCCATACAGTTGAAACTGTTATGTGGAAACCAGTTTTTCCATAGGAACCTACATTTCCTCTGTTTGGTCATGAGAACAATTGGAAATTAGATTTCCAAATCAGAGGGCAAACCCAAGCCTCCCCCTTCCTCATCTCTTTCTCATCTTATCTCAGAGTTGGCAATCAAAGATGGGCCCCACATCATGGGCGGTCCAAATAAGTGACTGAACTATCTCGCTCCATTCATCCTAGCCACTGATTGGATGGATGGTTAGGATCACCTAATCAAAGTAATTTTTAGAAGGGATTGACAAAGAAAGATGGACCCCACATGATAGATGGCCTAGATCACTGATTGGACATTTTCAATTATAATAAATATGGACCATCTACTTTCTAGCCATTGAAGGAATGGTTAGCATTACCTTATCAAAGTAACTTTTTATGAGGAAAACGTAATCAAAGGTAATGCAGGGGCATTTTCACATCAAGCTCGAGTGGGGTGGCCTGTGGGATGCAAGGGCACACTTGGGGTGGGTGGCCCATGTGAGGCGGGTGGCTCGTGTGAAGCGAAACCCATGTGAAGTGGGGCCCACTAGGGGGGTTCGGCCGAGGTCCTAACTCATGCGATGTGGGGCCTGGGCTATGAGATAAAGGGATTGATTCGCCGTGCTCTATCAGTTCAAGCTTTTAGAGCAAGTAGTTAATTGTCCTACATCAAAGTGGTATCAGAGCAGGAGGTCTCGTATTCGAGACTCCTTACCAGGGATGATTAATGCAGGGGCATTTTCATACCAGGCTCAAATGGGGTGGCATGTGGTATGCAGGGCCATCCACATAAATGATCAGACCTCTTTTATAATCAACGGGAACCATTCATTCCTTTACATTGATTAGATAGTTAGGATCACCAAATTAAAGCATTTTTTTTGGGAAGGATTATAACTATAGAGAGCTTCATGAGACGAATGGTCTTGTAATAAACTATGGACCATCCCATTTCCTAAACATTGATCATATGGGTAGGATCGCCCATTCAAGCTGATTTTTGGGATGGATCAGTGAGCAAAAGTGGCCCCAAATGGACAGTCCAAATCAAAGGTGTAGTGGCGGTTTTAGTGGTAATGGAAGGGGATACAAGCATATTCCCAAACTTTGTTACAAAAACAGAGGAAAACAGTTTTCCTTTGTTACAAAAGGTCCATGTCTTTGTAGACATGTACTCCTTGGCTAATGAACTTGGGACCATTGTATTTGCAGTTATATCCACATACGTGTTTGCCATTGAAACAATGCTCAGCTCTCTCATCTCATGAAAAAACTAGAAGTAAAATGACTCCTCAGAATTGGACATGTATATGCATTTTGAATTATTTACAAGAGAATATTGAAAATGATACAAACCTTTTGAACCACGCCTACAGCTGCTTGTAGTGGGGTCAAGTACTCGTAGGGAATCTAAGAAAGCATGAAACCAGTCATAGCATAAAAGGAAGTCAGCTTTGTGGTATGAATGATGCCACCACAATATAATAAAAGTGACAAGTGAAGGCTTTGACCTTTCCCGTGAGTAGCTCCCACAGAACAATTCCGAAACTGAAAACATCTGCCTTGTGATCATAGGGCTTGTGTTCTATTACCTTCAGTGCATAATCATAGTCATAATAAAACATCACAAAAGGCCAACCTTGTATGGAACACAGTTCAAGACAAATATTTAAAAAACGAGGCAATCATATCTAGAAATTCTGAATGAAAGGAAACTGAAATCACTCATTTCATTGAGAACATCTTTTAAAAGGAAAATTAATTCCACCGTCTATTATTATACATTTTCATCTCTACTTATGGAAATCAAGTGGGAGTGGTGAATCTACAATCCCTCGCCCATTAAAAGGAAAAAAAAAAAAAAAAGTTCAGTCCCTGTCTTTGCTCCATCACAAAGGCTACAGTGCGATCGATAAAGAAAGGTGTTCGCAAATAAGATTTACCCTCCTCTCAACATTGGCAAACAAAATGCCTGGCCTTGAAATTAAATCCCATATTTCGTCAAATATAATAGACAATCTCCAGGGGTGGGTAAGTCCATGTGGATTTGAGACCAAGGTATAGTTTGGTTCTTATTACTATCTGCTTGTATTATTTGTGTTTTATTGCTTGTATTGTATGACATTTGAATGATATGAACTCATTTTGAATAAAATTACATCACTTATGGCCAACAAATACATAGTTTTGTCCACTAAACAATGGAAAACTATTGTGCATAATTTTTTTATAATGTTCTGAGTTCAGGGGCATGGAATCATGTGTCTTTTAACATCTCCTGAAGTTTCACTGAAAAATTCCACCACTTTCCTAGAATTTTTCCAATGTTTCCCTCAGACTGCAATACATTACATGATGCGTCTGATATTCCTGATGTTTCCCACAATATAACATAACCCAAGACTAAGATACAATGAAAGATACTGATAATTAAAACATTGGTAAGTGTAGTTAGTGCATATTATTTGAGCAAAGTTTTTAAATGACTTGGTGTATCATGGGTTTCTTCAAGGTAAGGTCAATATAATGGTGGAAAGGGGGTTTCTTCTAGCTTATAGGTCCTTTGGAAACTACTTCCCCTAGACACTCTTTGGGGGATCTAGAAAAAAAGGAAGCAGTGCATTTCTGATGATAATGTGAAGAATGAGATAGGAGTGGTAGAGAGCATCAAAGGAAACATTGCCGAGCAGGAGATCCCAGATAGTATGAAAAGTTGGGTTCTTGATGTTGAGGCTTGGGATTATAGAGGTTGGTAGAGTGCTGGGTTCCTATTGCTCATCTCGAGGCACGACATTTCATTATCCTTGATTCAAGACATGATATGTATCGCATACAGATATGTGCTGGTAATCTCCTTTCTTTTCCTTCTAACAAAATCTCATAATTAATAATAATAAAAATGATGAGGAATGATTACTGCATCTGATGAATAAACCTAAAAGATAATTTGACAGGGAAAATAAAAAAGGATAACAAAAACACTGGCTTTGATTTGTTCTATTTGATGAAACATAGGTTCATTATTAGCTCCAAGCACTGGCATGCATGATGCGATATAGAGCCTTAGTTTTGGTACACATCAAGGTTGTACTTTTATCATACATGTCAACTTAGTATTAATAATTTTCTCAAGTTTTGCGAGGACAACTCCCAACAGAAGATCTAGCATTTTACCCTTTCATATTTGCGGCAAAGAGTGCATCCAGAGGGCCTTTTTATGTCTCATCAGTCATCATTTTTGTCATTCCTAATGGCTTAAGACTTACAGAAAAAAACATACTCTCACATGCTATTGTTTCTCTCATCTACGATCTACCTAATGAGAATCTTCTGAATCTATTGCAGTTAAAGCCCAATATGAAACCCTGCAGACTTGAAAGCACCAAGACCTCTGTGACTGCTCATCTGTCTTCTTATAGTCTGAACAGGTTAAAATAAAAAATTATACATATATAAACATGTCAAAACCCACAGAAAATCTATCATGCTCTCATCCTCTCATAGCATGAGTCCTTTCTCAGCAACAAATCTATCAAGCATCAATAGAAGACATTGCCATGAAGAATTGAAGATACCAACAATTTCAATCCACTTAGGAGCAGATTCCAAAAGGCTCGGTGCTGGAATTTCCTATTCTCAGACCATGCTTATGTGCAAAGTAGACAAAGAAGTTGCTGATAATGCAAGCAGTGAAAGAATGAATCATCCCAATTAGGAAGAAAATGAGGTGGAAGAAACAGCAAAAAGACAGGAACCTAATAATAAGAGGTGAAATATTCCAACGAATAGTAAGTGGGAAATATTCCAAAAAATAAACATATACTTGTAAATTAACATGAATATTTAATATAGGGGAATGATGAAGTAACACTATGAGAGAGAACATGTAGAGGAAGCATCATCTAAGAAATGTGCCTGCATTCCAGAACAAAATGCAAAGGGAAATATCTTAATTACCAAACATTCATTTTGATCAGCATGAGTTACCTCAAAAAACTTCAATGCATTTTACATTTCAGAGTTGTTTAGGTTGCAACAAAGAATCTATTGAAACTAATCAAGTTACCAAAATAAAATTTCAACAAAACACCCACCTCAGGAGCCATCCAACGATATGTTCCAGTTTCTGCAGTCATAACTCCAGACTGAGCTTGCACCCTGGCAACTCCGAAATCAGCAACTTTGACAACCTGCAACCCGAAGCTAAGAATGTTTCAATAAAAATAAACTGGATAAAAGGTCATAGTCATTGATCCACACCACCAAATAAGGTGGAACGAATACAGGAACACACACATGCATGCACGCGCGCGCGCGTGCACCACACACATGGGCACACCCATGCACATATGGGCAGCATTTAGATATTTCCAATGGTCTTGTGTTTAACACTATCTCGCTGAGACATGTTCATGAAAAATCCAGAGTCATTAATCACAAAGACTTGACAACTGCCTCGACCAACTAAAATGTAAAACCCGTTTTTCAGTTTTTAAACCTCATTTTACTAGAACCCATCTGGAGTTCCACCAAATGCAGATGGGAGCATGCATCCACTGCTCTGATGACAATGGGATGATGAAGGGTGCAACATGTTACAATTGCATCAAGAGTACTTAATTGGCTCATAGCAAATGCTTTTCTTGACACTTAATGTGTATATGACAAAGCAGAATGATAAACTACTGAAATACTGAAAGGGATTGATAACTTATAGCACGAATGGATCTTGCTTACCTCATTTTCATCCATTAGAAGATTGGCAGCTTTCAGGTCCCTGTGTATTATATTATTCTGGTGCAAGTAGTTCATGCCCTTAGAAACATCAATTGCTACTCTGATTATGGATGGAAGTTTAAAAACACCTTTTTGTTTATGCAGGAAATCATATACACTCCCACCAGACATGTACTCTGTAGAATAAAAGAACAAGACACCAAAACTAATCATCACCAAAGTACATCATCGAACTCATTCCAAAAATGACAGTTTTTGAGTGTAGTGCTAGAGATTTCCAAGAAGTCTTTTGATTGTCACACCTGTCACAATGCATAAGGTTGGAGGCATGGTGCATGCGCCAATGAATTGTACAACATTCTTGTGACGAACCTTTCTGCAAATAGGGAAAAAGAGTTGAAATATGAAAAGGAGAAATCTCTGGCATGAAGTGGAAAGAGAAACTTCTAATATAGAGAGCCTGATCCCCTGTCAAAAGGAATTAGTAAGTAGCTGTGTCACCAAATGTCATTAACATTCACAAACTATATTTGTACTCCCATTGAAGTTTGGCAAATAGAAAAGAAAACTACAATTAGTTACTTGGCACTCCGATTTTCAACTCAATAACAATTATACACAGAGAATAATCTGTTGAACTAGCAATTTGGTATAATTCAACCAGGTTAAGTTTCAAAAAATTTGGCAAGCAGTCCCAAACAAGGATTTAAATCGGTATCTCTGTATCGGCACAGTACAATATGTGATCGCTCCATATCAGCCCATGTAAAAAAAAAAAAAAAAAACGATATGTATCGCACTGTTACGCCGTACCTGTATCAGTCAGACTGATACAGGCATAAATAGCCCCAGCTGACCTCTTTCTTCTTTTTTTAACCCTTTCTGTCTCCTTTTGAAAAAAATTTAAGTAAAGGATTGTTTTAGACCCATTTCCGACCAGATCTCCAATAGATTTGAATATCAAAAAAGTTTTTTTTTTTTCGCATTGGGGAAATAATTGATATATGTTGTGCGGACCTAAATTATTTGAAAATAGACTTACATTTTATAAGCTGTAATTTTATATTTAGCATATTTTCACTTTTTTGGCAATTTTCAAATTTTTATGTTTTTTTTTTTTTTTCAAAAATCAGATTGGAGAAATGAAAGATATTGTTGTTTGAACATATATCTATGCTGTTTGGACATAGATCTATGAGCTGCTTTTTTTTATGTATTTTTGATAATTTCATAATTTTTTGCATTTTTTAAAATCAATTTGGGGATACGAAAATATTTATCAAAGTGGTAAGATGAATACATTCATCTTCACCTTTTCTTTGTGATATATGATATCAATTATGACATATATCAACAATTTATACCCAAAAGACTCAACCTTACATCTTATTGGAGGTCAACTCAGCATATAGCCTTATCAAAGAATGGTCCGGTACACCATCGAATATATGGTCAAAACACACACACACACACACACACACACACACACACACAAAAAAAAACAAACAAATAGATTCTTGGATATCTCATTTTTTCCTATTTTTCTAATAATTTTCCTTTTCCTTTTCCTTTTTCTTTTTTTTTTTTTCTAAAACAATTGTCCAGTTCGGGCTGATACCAATATGTGACACCATATTGAATCGGCTTTTGGCCAAGCTGATACGCCCACTGATTCTGATATTTAGAACTGTGGTCCCAAACTCAACCACGTTTAACACAGTAGCTAAAAATGAATACCAATTTGCCCTCAAATCAGCAATTTCTTTGATTCCTTCTTAAACTTAACCAAGGTGAAACTTGCCAAGTCAATAATCACCTTGTCTAAGTTCCCAAAGCACTCACCCAATTCATGATTGAATCTGCATGTATTTAAACAATGAATGAGTTTTCAAAGGTAAAAATCCAAAGTTTTAACTACAAAGAATGCAAAGTGGTGTATTTAATAGTGTGTATTTATCTTTTTTCTGCATGTACAGTTGTACACAGTGTTGTGTGCTCATGAGGAGTATGTATGTGTTTCTAGCAATATAATAAACAGTTTGTTAGGGCTTGGAGCTCTATAACACAACAAAGTCTCTCTCAAAACTCTTTCTTCTCTCACATTTGTCCTTCTCTTCACTTCACCCATTCTCTTCCTTCCACTTCCCAAACTGAAATCAACTTGGTATCATAGTAAGAACCTTCACATTGATTGGTGCTACTTGAATCTGCTGACGTCATACGGCTGGCGTTGGCAACTATACATATCATACAATCTGTTTTTTTTTTTTTTTTTTTGAAAAAAAACATGGTTTGATGCATCTCAATTTCAGAAGATTTACAGTGATTTTTGTGAAAATTTTGGAGCTCATCTTTAGGTATGTTTGGACCATTTTTCTCATCCAATGGAAAAACCACAAATTTCTAATTTTCTTCCATTCCGCTCAAATCAGTAGTTGTTTGATGCAGGACAATAAACCACTTGCTCTAAAAGCAAGAACTAATAGAGCATGGCGAATTAATCCCTTGATCTCATAGCCCAGGCCCCAAATCCATAGGTTAGGTCGTCGGCCAAACCCTACTCGTGGCATCCAAATCCATGGGTTCCGCGGGCTGCCCACCCCGAGTGTGCCCTTACATCCCACAGGCCACCCCACTCAGAGCTCGGTGTGAAAATGTCCCTGTATTAATCACCCCTGATGAGGAGTCTTGAACACGAGACCTCCCACTCTGATACCAATTTGATGCAAGACAATTAACCACTTTCTCTAAAAGCTCGAACTAATAGAGCATAGTGAATTAATACCTTTATCTCATAGCCCGGGCCCTAAATCCATGGGTTAGATTATCAGCCGAACCCTCCTCATGGGTCCCAAATTCATGGGTTCCGCCCCCTCGTGACCCCAAATCCATGGGTTCTGCCTCACACGGACCCCAAATCCATCGGTTCCACGAGCCAGCCACCCCGAATGTGCCCCTGCATCCCACAACCACCCCACTCGAGCCCGGTGTGAAAAATGCCCCTGCGTTACTGTTTTTGTGTGTTTCTTCACATGGTGAATTGAATCCACCGCATATAACTCCTCGTGGAGCTTTTTCTGAATGAGAGTGATTTAGAGGTGAGGTGAAGCCAAATTATGGACTGGTGGTGCCATCTTTAGGTCCTGGTGGCCTAACTGTACACCGAAGCTCATGGTGTATGTCCTGGTGCTTGATCTTCTTTTGTAAGGCACTGCTTATACTTGATTTTCCTTCTTTAGCTATTTCTAGACCACCATGCCACCATTTGGAACCCAAAGTCCTGTAAATTTGTGGCTATTCCTATAATGTGTCCCCCTCCTTGAGTTGGTTGTTCTTGGATTTCGTGTTTGTAGACCCTTATGGAGGATAAGTTCTCTTTGGGATTTGGTGTGGGATCTTCGGAATCCCATCCCTCATAAATCACAATAGTAAAGTTGAATGGCAACAATTATTTGCAGTGGGCTCAATTAGTGAAGTTGTTTTTTGGGAGAAGAGATGAGCTTTCTTACATATTGGATGAAACTCCGAATCTTATAGATTGGAATTTTAAGACTTGGACTAAGGAGAAGTACCAAGTCATGGCTTGGCTGATTAACAGTATGGAACTTACTGTGAGTAATTTTGTCATGTTTCTGACCTCAACAAAAAGGTTACGAGACACCCTTCATAATATTTATTCAGAAGCTTAGAATATCTCCAGAATTTTCAAGTTAATCTCAAACATCGGGAGATTTCAACAAGATTCAAGATCCCTAAAGGAGTACTTTTCAACTCTTTGGGGTATGTGGGATGAGTTGGATCCCTATCATCCCCTTCCCTCCAACTATATAATGGACTATGATTGGATCTAATTCTGTTGGAATTGTGTGCTCTTGCTAGAGTTTGAACTTTATTGTTGATTTCCTTTCAACCAAAAGTTGCTCATAAATTGTGTTAATACCGTTGAAATTACATAAGAGTCATTGGGTCCCCTTAAAACACTACACCAAACCACATTAGTAATCATAGGTGGAGCACAAATGATGGATTTACCATCATTAATAGCTCAATTATAATTGATATGGACTATTTATTTCACTGGCAATCAATCCACAATGGTTAGGATTTGATCAAAGTGGTCTTGAACAACCCAATGTGGAATCCACATAATGAACTATCCAAATTGATTATTTGCCTTATTTTGCTATATTTGATCAGGATTGAACATTTTTGTCACCATCGATCTAATGCTCACAATCATCCAATTGAATCAATTGTTGAGGGCATGTGCAATCAACATTGGGTCACACATGATGCATGGCTCTTAACATTCACTGGACCATTATATCTTAAAATTGCAAGGTTCTGATATATAGCACCTGCCCTTTTGGCTGAAAGACAAATAACACCCTCCCTTACATGTTTTCCCAAAAACACTTTTAGGTTTCAATATTCAGTCAAAAGAACCCTGTGGTTAACATCTGTCAACAAAATGTGACAGAACCATGTCAGAGTCGTTATAGTTGACTAATTACCATAAAAAATACCTTTTTACCCCTGGTTTGGTAGAAGTTATGAGTTTGGGTTTGCTAACCTTTGCCTAGATAGTTCTTTCCATCCAAAAGATTAACGCCAAGGTGTTTTTTACTATATTCGGAAAACAGAAGGTGTTATTAGGGAAAATGGGTAAGGGAAGGTCTTATTTGTCTTTGAGTGAAAAGGGAGGGAACTATATGCCAAAACTTCTAAAAATCAATTTGGACTTTAATGGCCATTGATTGGATGGTTCGGATTGTCTAATCAAAGGGATCCATAAAGCACAGAAAAGATTGGTGTGGATCTCTTTCAAAATCAGTGTTTTAAATAGCATTAGCATGTTGCGTAGCGTCTAGCCCTCTATAGTGTGTAGCGTAAATAGCATAGCACGAGCTACACAATACTTCTTTTTAATTCAAAATTAGGGAAAACATGATAAATAGTATTATTTATAATAATGAAAAAAAGTAAAAAATATAAATATGCCTAAAAGATTATTTATTTTTCAAGTATAAGCATGTTCAAAAAAATTATTAATTATCACTTATCAAAAAGCAATCCAGATATATAAAGTTATAAACCAAATCAAATAATTACCACGTCAACAACTTTCTAAGCAAACCACTTTAATTAATAGTCTAATTGAAACTAAAAGTCACAACTCACAGGTATGAAAAAGAAATAAAAATCACACAGGTTAAGTCTTAAGAGTATTAAGTATAATACAAACGTCATCAATACATTCAAAACCCTTTTCTTTTAAGTTTAGTTTTAAAGGTTTTTTAATGTATGAGTTTCACACCAACTTTAGCAAAGGATCACCACCATTTTAAGTGAAAGTTTAAAATTTAAATATATATATATATATATATATATATATATATATATATATATATTTTAAAATGTTTGATTTTAACTTTACATTTTAAGTTTTTCATGATGTGATGTGAGTTTTACACCATTTTTAACAAACAAAGCAAAAAAAAAAAAAAAAAAAAAGCATTGTAGTGTAAGCTACAAATGCTACGTGCTATGTAGTTGTAGCTTGCGCTACGACCCCTAGGCAACGCTATAGGCGATTTACGCTATTTAACTACGCTACGTAGCGTACACTACCACAACGCTAGGAGCACTATTTGAAACACTGCTTGAAATATAAGTTTAGTAGGGCTAACCAAAAAAAAAAAATTGCAAATCACGAACTTCGACAGAGAAATAGACAAACAAAATACTGCCCAATCATAAACTTCCAAGCTCATGAAGGTAACAATTAGTAGGCTAATTTGAAAAGTGGATAATCTGATACATCCAAATGGACCCACTATATCATCACTTGACAACCAAGAAAATCCAACATTTTCAATTGCTATAAACTTTGTGAACCATGCCCAGGAAGCTTGCTTTAGCTTCTGCATAGCCTTCTTCAGATGACATACAAAATGCCCTGAATATAGAAGACCAGCTGAGTCAGAAGGTGGGCTCATGTACACCTTTGATTATAGAAACCATTTTTCACATCGAGTCAGTAGAGAGGTCGTTGTTTAAATACAAAAATCAAGAGAATGCTCCCAAGTCCTAACAGTCATAATTTTGACAACAGATGCATGGGCTTCTGCAAAATCAATTCCCATGTTCTTGTCATTGGGTATGCTTCATACCCTCCAATTGATCCATCTACCCACAATTACACCTTACAGAACCATTTGCAATCTAACCAGTTCTTTCCACTTGGAAACTCCATGACATCATAGGTTTAATTATCTTCTAGCCTACTCAATTCTTTCCTTCATAAATTATTGATGTAGGAAAGGGCTAAGAGGAGTGGTTCCCTAATGGAATGAACAATGAGAACAAAATATTTATGTGAAGGTGGCAAGGATGCGTTATGAATTTTTTTTTTAGCAAATTCTCAATACAACCGAATCCATGGGCACCATACCATTTCAATTCCAGTTCAAGGAAGTCGTGATTTTTGGAACTAAGAGAGAAGAAGGATGATGAATGAGGTCTTCTTCTAATTAGAGCTGGGCATCGGACTGAGTCGAATCAGATTGGGCCCAACTCAATTCGGTCCGAAATCTACATGGGTTGACCCGAACTCGATCCGATCCGGGACCGATTCTGGGACATATGACTCGAACCGATCTGATGCACGGTTGGCCTGACCCGAACCGAGTCCAACTCGGTCAGGGAAACTGAGTCAGATCGGGTTGGGTAGGGTTCGGATCGGGTTGGGTCTGTGGGTCAAATTATGCGGTATGTGTTATATCCAATCCGTCCATCCATTTGGAGAGCTCGTCTTAAGGCTTGAGCTGAAAAATAAGACAGATCTAAAGATCAGTTGGACCACACTGCAAAAAAACAGTTGGGGATTGAACGTTTACCATTGAAACCTTCTTGGAGATCACAGAAGTTTCGGAACAATATGAAATTTGTTTTTCCTATTCACCCATGGATTTTTAGCCTTATTAACATATTAGATGGAAAATAAACGTTATGGTGGGGCCCCTGTAACTTTGCTCTCATTTGAGTCGTTCGTACAACTCGGAGCTCGAGGCGCATCAGGGCTCATCTTTGCACGACACGTATCTACACCAGCCGTATCGTTGGCGTGTCTCACACGGGAATTAGATTGCGTACCGAGTTACTCAGTACGCTCTTATCGTACTGAGTAAACTCTGTTAGGCCCACCATGAATGTACGTGGTTTATCCACGCCGTCCATCAGTTTTGACAGATCATTTTAGGTGTTGAGCCCAAAATTGAAGCATATACACAGTTCAAGTGGACCATACCACAGGAAACAATGGAACTATTAATTTCCACCGTTGAAACATTTCCAAGGCCCACAGTGATGTTTATTTGTCATCCAACATGTTAATAAGATCAAGCAGATATGGATGAATGGAAAACACAAATATCATCTTGATCTAAAACTTCTGTGGCCCCCAATAACTTTTGAACGGTAGAAATTCAATTCACACTGTTTCCGTTGGTGTGGTCCACTTGAGCTTTGGATATACTTAACTTTTGGGCTAAATCTCTAAAACTATCTATTAAAATGGATGGATGGAGTGGATAAAATGCATGAATGATGGTGGACCCCACAGAGTTTACTCGTACAACTGGGAGCTTGAGGCTGTCTCCACTCGTCTTTGCACGACGCGTATCTACACACTAGCTGTGTTGTAGTGCCATGCAAGAAATTGCATTGCGTGTGTAGTCCACAGATTTCCTGCAAAAGCCTGCACCGGGAAGCCAGGTGGGACCCACTGTGATGTTTGTGAGAAATCCTCCCTGTCCATCAGTTTTGTGAGTTCATTTTAAGACATCATGCCAAAAAATGAACCGTATCCAATGCTCAAGTGGACTGAAAACGTGATAATTGAACATCTACAGCTGAAATATTCGTGGGGCCACAGAAGTTTTCAATCATCCTAATATTTGTGTTTCCAATTCATCCCAGTAGGAATGACGTTATTAACAGCATGGATGGCATATAAACATCACTGTCGAGCCCAAGGAGGTTTCAACCGTAGGAATTTCCCTAACCATCTTTTCCTTTATTACGACCCACTTAAGCATTGGATACGGTTCATTTTTGGCATCATGTCCTAAAATGAAATCAAAAAATGGATGAACGGGGATGATTTCTCCAAAACATCACAGTGGGCCCCACCTGGGTTCCCATCGCAGTAACTTCCTACGAAAGGCTTTCGCAGGAAATCCACGTCTGCTTGTGCAATAGTGGGCTCTTATCAACGTACTGAGTAAACTCTGTTGGGGCCCACCGTGAATGCATGTGGTTTATCTACGCCATCCATTTGTTTTTCCAGATCATTTTAGTGGTTGAACCCAAAATTGATGCATATCCAAAGCTCAAGTGGACCATACCACAGAAAAAAGTAGAAGTGTTGATAAGAATCACTCCGGATCGGATCGGATCGGTCCGGATTGACCACGACCCGATCTTAATCTGAAAAAATGTCGGATCTGAATGGCCCTACTCGATCCACACCGATCCAGGCCGTCGGTTCGGTTCGGAACGGGTCTGATCGGGTCGGATCCACCAGATCAGGTCAGACATGCCCAACTCTACTTTTGATTTAGTGATGCCAACATACAACTTGAGAGCAAGAACACTCCACATCTCAATGAAACCAAAAGTGGACAGACAACAAAGGATCAACAAAAAATTGTGAAGGATCAAAATCTTATAATTCCTCCATGTGTGCTGATGGAATCACTCCTTACCTTCTAGATATCAACTCTAGAGATGAAATTCAACAAGGAGAAATCACTACAACCATATTAGGAAATCAGGATGGTTGTTATTTGATATTTTATCCACTTACGAAAGAACATATTCTCATAGAAGGTTATATTATCATCATCATCTTTGCCTTACCCCAAAATTCATGGTTAGCCTTTTCAAAGGTAGATTCAATAATTGTTTATAATTGACTTCCCACCGGAGGTCAACCTTTCTCTTTACCTAGGATCTTGGAAACTAAACATGGAAAAGGCTCACATTGACAACAGTAGCATGCCCCCACCATCCCACCATCACTAATCCCAGCTCAACAATTGAACGCCCACCCCAAAAAGCAAGCAAGCAAAGAAGGGCCATTGAGGACAGGAAGAGAATTTGCAAACGTACTGCTGAGCACGAGCATCAACTCACTAATAACCTTTGTGATAGGAGAACACCTAATGAAAATGAAATGAAAGGAATGGAGATGGAACTTATTTTACCATATGCCAATAGGTGAAATGAAACATAGGCATCAAAACACACAAAGATGATCCTGACAAGGCATGGTAAATTGAAGCATTCAGAGAAGAAGCGCAGGTGTAATCATGTAGTCAAACATGGCCACATAACTGCGTTAAAATCTAAAATGCCTACTAGTACTTGACATGGCATAGCAAAGAAAATAGTTTCTTTCTAATTTTAGACTTAGCTTATAATTTAAAATTTTAAAAGAATCTCTATAACCAACATTCACTGCTCCAACATAAGGTGCAATGGTTCCACAGGATAATCGTTACTTGACAAAAACAAAACAATAGAAGAAAAAAAGGCTTTTACATAATAGTTTTAGAAATTCACAAGAATGTTATTCCAAAATCATTTAGCCTGGAAAAAAAAAAAAAAAAAAAACTGTACAGAATATCTCTAGAAATTCAGAAGAATGTTATTCCAAAATCGTTTATCATCCTTGGAAGATAATGATATTGTTTCATAAGTAGAAGAACAGATACAAGAAAACCATTTTCTTTGCATGAAGGACACAAACTGACAATTATTCAAACCCGATAGGAGCTAACTCTTTGGGGATGTTCATCCACATTTACATAACCATTGACCATTGACATAATTCAATGCATCGCTTCTTGATATATTTTTTTATATTTTATAATCTCATGAACTAACATTTTAGGTTGTTTGGTGCAGGAGAAATTTCTCAACTAATTATCTACTCCAAAACAGGGCTTCATGTTGAAACACCAAAAGAAATGAGTTCTGTTAATCAATAATCAAAAGCTTCTATTACATGTCCCTTTTAAGGAAACCAAACCGTAATTTCCAAACAAATTAGTAAACTAGATAAAACTAGAACTAAAAATGACTCTTAATAGAATTACAAACCTGTTATGACCAATTAAACACAAACCCAAAACCTACCAAACTAAAAAAAGAAAAAAAAAATTGAAAAATTGTCTTTGATCATCATTATTATGATGCAGGACAATTAACCACTTGCTCTAAAAGCTCGAACTGCTAGAGTATGGCGAATTAATCCCTTTTATCTCATAGCCCAGGCTCCACATCTCATGGGTTAGGACCTCGGCCGAACCCCCTTCGTGGGCCCCAAATCACATGGGCCGCCCACCCTAGGTGTGTCCCCGCATCCCACGAGCTACCCCACTCGAGCCCAGTGTGAAATGCGTATTAATCACCCCTAGTAAGGAGTCTCGAACACGAGACATCCCACGTGGGCCCCAAATCGTATGGGTCACCCACCCCGAGTGTGCCCCTGCATCCCACAGGCGACCCCACTCAAGCCATGTGAAAATGCCCCTGCATTAATCACCCCCGGTGAGGAGTCTCGAACACGAGACCTCCCACTCTGATACCAATTTGATGCGGGACAATTAACCACTTGCTCTAAAAGCTCAAACTACTAGAGTATAGCAAATTAATCCCTTTATCTCATAGCCCAGGCCCCACATCTCATGGGTTAGGACCTCGACCGAACCCCCTTCGTGGGCCCCAAATCACATAGGCCGCCCACCCTGAGTGTCCCCGCATCCCACGGGCAACCCCACTCGAGCCCGGTGTGAAATGCACATTAATCACTCCTAGTAAGGAGTCTCAAACACGAGACCTCCCACGTGGGCCCCAAATCGCATGGGTCACCCACCCCGAGTGTGCCCCTGCATCCCACAGGCGACCCCACTCGAGCCTAGTGTGAAAATGCCCCTGCATTATATTATCTTTAAGATAACAAGCCCACCAAACATCAACCATCTTCTTTTACCCGGACTTGGAACTGCCCATGGCAAAGCCTCACATTTATGCGCATCACTAATTAGAATGCAGAAATAAAGTTATCATGTTTCACTTCTAATGCAGACATCAGTGTTGCACCCTTTAGAGTGTACATGAGGAGGAGGCGTCGCCGACAGAGTACCGGAGCGGAGGAGTTGATGTGGATGGACGTTGGCAGTGTTTTAAATATCGACAATATCAGCCAATATATCCCACGATATATCTTGGATCCCACCTATGCGATATGAAAAGCACAAGTAGTGTGATATATCCCACGTTTGATCCGGTGAGCATTTTCAATTTTCGACTCTTTTTTTTCTTCTGTAAATCATGTTCGATTAGCGTCAAATTGTTACAAACCCATTATTTTTCATGTTTTGTATGAAAAATTATGGATTGGGAGCTTCAATTTCGAGATTTAGAGGAGATGGGCCTGGTTCCGGAAAATTGAAAAAAAAAAAATCAATTTCTTGCAAATCAGTTGCAATCTGTGTCCAAACATAAAATTAAACATGTATGTAGCCTGATCTAGTGATTCTTTTTTTGCTTTTGAATGTATTTCTTGTGTTCCCACACTTCTTACATTTATAAATTTTATGAATAGACTTTGAATATGCTTGCATCAATTCAGTTAGACAACGCATAGATTAGTAACCCATACAAATAAAACCTATTATATGCACTTGTTTTTTGTAATGTTTTGATTTATAAGTGTATTGATGTCTTTTTTAACAATTACTAAAGTTTCATTGAAAAATTCGACCAATTTCCCAATGTTTTCCCATGTTTCCAACAACAATGATACATTACGCGATATAACCGATATATCCCATGTGATAACCGATACGTATCCATATCCCAAGGGTGCGATAATTAACGCAATACCAATATGTCAAACATTGGACGTTGGGTCCATCGGGCCCATTTTCTGACGCGCTACGAGTGCAAGAGTGGCATGATCGCACCCTGACCATAGATCCATCAATCGAATTTCACACCCTACCACACGAGTAGTTTAATTTTAGGCATTTTTGTTCTTTTTTCTTGTTTCAGGGGCTTTATTGCATTTTCTTTATTTTTTCGTCTTTTTTGTTATTTTTCTTGTTTTCAGAGGCTTTAATGCACTAGCTTATATATACGTTGTGAGAAACCCTATTTTTATTATTATTGAATGAATAGAAATTCGTATTTTTTCTTCCTCTTTATTCAAAATATTAGGGTTTCAGGATTGGCCCTTGGGTGTTGAGGATTCCACCCCGATTTCAGGTTTCCTTCTTTCTAGATCTTCGAGGTGCAGGAAAAGATAAGAATCATCCTCATTTTCTTTTGACGACAAAAGGACCTATACTTTCTTCATTCTTCACCCCTTTTGTTCCTCTCTGGATATCCCATTTCTATTTTGAACCAAAAAGAGGGATAGTTAATCAGTACAATCATATCCAAACTTGACCGTGGATTGACTTATGCTAGATCTGGGATATCCTCATATCCCTAGGTCCTCCATTTTTACTGTTTACGCTATTTTATGATAAGGGGCATGATCCTGACGGAATGACGTCATCTTTGTGTTGAAATTTACCTAATCCCTTTGATTGGAAACGATTAGTTGATTTGTGTATTTATTTGAATATTCTTTAACCTGATTATACATGCATCTAGAATTAGGTCATCACATGTCCCTGCATCAAATTTGGTATTAGAGCACAGTTTTAGCATAGGTCAGTCTATTGTCAATCCGTCTTTGTGGTGAAAATTTTCTACAAAAACCCTTTACCCAAATTTTAAAAATCGTTTAGGTTTCAAGCACTCCGCCCCGAACCCCGAGCAGGGGCGCGTCGCCCCCTACACCCCCGGCGAGCTGACCGCGCAACTCGACCCGCGTGACCGGCTCTACAAAGGACATTTTGTTGAGTTTAGTCAGCCCTTTTCCTAGGTTTTGTTGATTCCCCATATAGATTTATGCCATATAGGGTAGTTGTATTGCATTGGTTTCATCGTTTTTACCATTTCTCGCACATAGATCTAGGACCATTCACTTGTCATTCCTGGTGTATGCCCGCGCGCACTGGTCGTGGATTCGGTCTCCATTACACCATAGACTCCATCAATTTGCCAAGGCTATAGAGGGCCTAACTAAGAGAATAGATCAATAGTTTCGAACCTTGAGGGATGATCTCGCGCAATAGTTTGCGCATCAGGATGGTAGGTTCATGCGTCTAGAGGAGAGAGTTGTGCGTTTATAGGCTAGTATTCCAACCGCCACTGTAAGTGGAGCCCAGGCAACCCCCGACACCAGGGTTGTCGATCAGTCCCAAGTTGTGGGCCCTGATCCGCCTAGGGATGGTTTGAGCGCAGGTCAGGCCTGTGGGCCTAGCAACAGACACAACGGAGTATATCCATTACCACCCACACACAATTGTGATCCTGTTCTCCCCGCCCAATGGGAGGGTCATGATGGGGTGCGTCGTCAACACCCCCAAAGATATCATGAGCACGAGGACCCTGTTTCTAAGATCATGAAGGGCATCAAGGTTGACGCCCCCAGTTTTGATGGGAGATTGAACCCCAAAGATTTTTCCGACTGGTTAGTAGACATGGACCACTTCTTTAAGTAGCACGGTCTGTCAGACCCACGTTGAGTTGGGTTCGCCAAGATGAAATTGGTGGGCCAAGAAAAACTATATTGGGGACATGCAGAGCGTCGCCGTGAGCGATCTGAAGAGGGGCCAATTCTCTTTGTCAGAGAAGTATGTTCCCCTTTCTTACAAGTAGAGGTTGTTGGATGAATACATCGCCAAGTTTGATGAATATATGATGAGGTGACAGAATACATCGCCAAGTTTGATGAATATATGATGAGTTGCGATGTGGATGAGGACCCTGCTGTGGTTCTCTCCCATTTCCGTATGGGCCTTAGGCCTGAGCTTTAGCGGGAGCTCACGCTTCACATGGTCACCAGTCTAGAACATGCTTACCAGGTGATGCAGGAACTAAAGCACTGTGTACACCAATCCAATGTGAGGGGGATTGATTTTTGACCTACCATGCCTAGAGTAGCTCCGCATGGAGCGAGACCCCAAGTCGAAATTCAACCCAGAGCTCAACCTGGTACCCAGCCAGTCAATAGAAATCGAAGTAATAATATGGTTGGACCAACTACTAAGCCCGCGATGCCAGGGCAGTGCTATCACTGTGGTGGCATGGGTCACATCACTGCCGAGTGTTCAAGGGTGGGCGCATTGCCTTTGTTTCCGAACACCCCACAGAAGAAGTGGCAGATAAAGTTGATGGTGACCAAGATGATAAGGAGATCATTATCCCCTCCCTTGACCTGGCTAGTAATGCCGAGGATGATACTGTGGAGACTATCTCACTTGCAGTGGTAAGGTGCGCCTTGACCTAGATGTAGGAAAGCGAAAATTGACGGAGAACCACTATTTTCCACACTTACGCCAAGTGCGGAGAAAAGATCTGCAAAGTGATCATAGACAGCGGGAGCTGTGAGAATGTAGTTTCCCCAATTACTTTGAGTCGCCTGGGGTTGAAGCCAATCGCTCACCCCAACCCATACAGAGTTTCTTGGGTGGATGCGACATCCCTCCCTATGACCCAGTGATGCCTTGTAACGATTGAGTTTGGACCATACATGGACAAGTTGTGGTGTGATGTGGTCACGATGAACATTAATCATATCATCTTGGGAAGGCCATGGCTCTATGACAAAGATGTCGCAATATTTAGGCGTACGAATAATTGTGTATTTAAGCATGAAGGAAAGATGCTTGTCTTGAGCCCGCTCCCTCCCAAGTCGTCAACAGGAGCGAAAGATGTTGCATCCCTAGGCGGTCCTAAGAATCAAAGGGCGCCTTAGTCAAAGTCTCTCCACATCATAGATGCTAAGGAGTTTGAGAGAGAGACCAAGGCAAGGACTATGGTGTATGGCCTACTAGCTAGGGAAAGTACACCTGAGGTTGTTATGGGGATAACCCAGGAGGCTCGTCCAGTCCTAGAGGAGTTTCGGGATGTCTTCCCTGAGGACCTTCCAGACGAGCTTCCACCGATGCGAGACATTCAGCATGCGATAGATCTTGTCCCATGGGCGACCCTACCAAACCTCCCTCACTACAGAATGAACCCCACCGAGCATGCTGAGTTGAAGAGGCAAGTGGATGAATTGCTTAAAAAGGGATTCATTCGTGAGAGTCTAAACCCGTGCGCCGTCACCGCGCTTCTTACGCCCAAGAAAAACGGCACATGGTGCATGTGTAGATAGTAGAGCCATAAACAAGATCAGTCAAGTATCAATTTCCCATCCCGAGGCTTGATGACATGCTTGACATGATGGCCACCTCTACTATCTTTTTGAAAATCGACCTCAAGAGTGGTTATCACCAAATTCGTGTTCACCCGGGAGATGAATGAAAATTTGTCTTCAAGACGAAGGACAGGTTGTACGAGTGGCTGGTTGTGCCCTTTGGGTTAACCAATGCCCCAAGTACATTTATGAGGGTGATAACCTAGGTGTTGTGACCCTTTATGAGCAAGTTTTTAGTTGTGTACTTCGATAATATCCTCATCTATAGTACGTCCCCTAGCAAGCACATCGAGCACTTGAGGCAGGTCTACAATGCCTTACACATAGAAAAGCTCTATGCGAACCTCAAGAAGTGTTCCTTCTTGACCTCCCGTGTTATCTTCCTGGGGTTCGTGGTATCATCAGAGGGTATGTCTGTAGACCTTGAGAAATTCAAAGCCATTGTCAATTGACCCGAGCCGCGTACCATACACGATGTATGAAACTATCACAACCTAGCTACATTCTATCGGCGGTTCATCCGTGGATTTAGCTCGATTATGGCTCCCATCACAGATTGCATACGAAAAGGGGAGTTTCAATGGACTAAAGCTGCGGCACGGGCTTTTTCAGAAATTAAGAAGATGACGGAAGCGCCAATCATGTGTCTACCTAACTTTACCAAATCCTTTGAGGTAGCATATGACGCGTCAGGAATTGCCATAGGCGGAGTGTTAAGCCAAGAGGGACATCATGTGGCCTTTTTCAATGAGAAGTTGAACGAGGCTAAACAACGCTACTCCACTTATGACAAGGAGTTCTATGCGGTTGTGTAATCATTGCGTCATTGGCGACATTATTTATTAATGCAAGAATTCGTCCTGTTCTCTGATCATGAGGCCTTGAAATATTTAAGCTCTCAAAAGAAGTTAAGCCCTAGGCATGCCAAGTGGGCACAATTTCTTCAAGAGTACACGTTTGCGCTTAAGCACAAGGCCGGAAAAGAGAATAAGGTTGTTGACGCGCTTAGTCGTCGTATCATGACGCTGCGGTCCATGAGTATTGAAGTTACAAGCTTTGAGCAACTCAAGGATGAGTACTCAAACTGTCCTGATTTTGGGATCATTTATGCATCATTGTCAAGTGACCCACCCTCGAGGAGTACGGAGTTCATCCTTACAGATGGATATCTTTTTAGAGGGGAAAAGCTTTGTATCCCACGCACATCCCTTCGCAATTTTCTAGTTTGGGAGCAGCATGCCGAAGGGATGGCAGGTCACTTTGGTCGATATAAAATAGTTGCCCTTATGTCTGATCGTTTTTATTGGCCTAATATCCAGCAAGATGTAGCTAAGATTGTAAGGCAGTGTCAGACATGTCAACTGGTGAAGCAGAGGAAGCAAAATACAAGTTTATATGCTCATTTGCCAGTTCCACATGCCCCATGGCAAGATGTCAGTATAGACTTCGTGCTTGGGCTTCCCAAGACTATTCGTAACCACGACTCCATACTCGTGGTTGTTAATCGATTTTCTAAGATGGCCCATTTACTACCCTATTATAAGACCTCGGATGCCTCCCACATTGCTAAGTTATTCTTTCAGGAGGTTGTGCGACTCCATGGAGTACCTAGATCCATCGTGTCTAACAGAGACACGGGTTCACTAGTTATTTTTGGACGACTCTCTGGCATCTTTTGGGTACGAGGCTCCAGTTTTCTTCAACATATCCCTAGTCGGAAGGTCAAACAGAGGTAGTGAACCGTAACTTAGAGAATTTGTTAAGATGTCTAGTTGGAGACCACCACAAGACCTAAGACACTATTCTTCCCATAGCAGAGTTCGCATATAATTCTTCAGTGAACAGGTCCACAGGAATGAGCCCGTTTAAAATTGTTTTAGGTCTTAAACCCCGATCTCCCATAGATTTGATCCTCATGGCTACCCCATAGCGTCCTTCAAAGTTAGGAGAGTCATTCGCCCAACATATACATGCATTGCATAGTAAGATTAGGAGGAAGATTAATTCAAGTAAGAAACATTATAAACTTTCTGCTGACACTCACGGGAGATTTAGGGAATTTCAACCTGGAGATGATGTCATGGTTCATATTAGGTCTGATCGGTCTCCACCTGGATCCATGAAGAAGCCTCATGCCTGTAGCATAAGCCCACATAAAATTGTAAAAAGGTCGGGGTCTAATGCTTATGTTGTTGATATCCCTGCTACCATGGGCATCAATTCCACATTTAATGTGGAAAATCTAGTTCCCTTTCACGAACCATTACCTCTATCCATTGGTCCCATGTTTCTTCCCATAACCCCCCCCCCCCCCCCCACACATATATGGACCTTGGCCACAGCCTGATCTTCCTGTACCCATCTTACCTTCTCTTCCACCTGCACCAAGAAAAGATGAGATAGAGGAAATTTTGGACTCCGAGGTGGTTTCCACTCGCTCCAGGGGTTTCTAGAAATTCCTAGTCAAATGGAGGAACAGGCCCATTACAGATAACTCTTGGATCACAGAGGTAGAGCTGCAGCGCATCGACCCCGATTTGCTCGAGAGATACAGGAGTTCACTTTCGTTAGTCGCAAATTCTTCCTACCCAGAGAGAATTGATGTGGACATCAGTGGTGCACCCTTTACAGTGTACCAGAGGAGGCGTTGCCAATAGAGTACTGAAGCGGAGGAGTTAATGTAGATGGACGTTAGGTCCATCGGACCCATTTTCTGACGCAATACGAGTGCAGGAGCGGCACGACCGCACCCTGACCATAGATCTATAAGTCGGATTTCACACCCTATCACACAGGTATTTTAGTTTTAGGCTTTTTTGTTCTTTTTTCTTGTTTCAGGGGCTTTATTGCACTTTCTTTATTTTTTTGTCTTTTTTATTATTTTTCTTGTTTTCAGGTACTTCAGTGCACTTTTACTTTTTCCATATCTTATATAGACGTTGTGAGAAACCCTATTTCCATTATTATTGAATGAATAGAAATCCGTATCTTTTCTTCCTCTTTATTCAAGATATTAGGGTTTCAGGATTAGCCTTTGGGTGTTAAGGATTCCACCCCGATTTCAGGTTTCCTTCTTTCTAGATCTTCGACGTGCAAGAAAAGATAAGAACCATCCTCCTTTTCTTTTGACGACAAAAGGACCTATACTTTCTTCATCTCGAAACCCTTCATTCGTCACCCCTTTCATTCCTCTCTGGATATCCCCTTTCTAGTTTAAACAGAAAAGAGGGATGGTTAGTCAGTAAAATCATATCCAAACTTGATCGTGGATTGACTTATGCTATATCCGGGATATTCTCATATCCCTTGGTCCTCCATTTTTACTGTTTACGCGATTTTATGCTAAGGGGCATGATCCTGACGGAATGACGTCATCTTTGTGTTGAAATTTACCTAATCCCTTTGATTGGAAACAGTTAGTTGATTCGTGTATTTATTTGAAAATTCTTTAACGTGATTATACATGCATCTAGGATTAGGTCACCACATGTCCCAGCATCAACTTCCCCTTAAAATGCATAAATGAAGTTTTTTGTGCAAAAAGAAATATATATATATATATATATATATATATATATATATATATATATATATATATATATATATAATGAAACAGTCTGGTTTAGTAGATGTGTAAGGAGTACTGTTTGAAAATTGGACCTTACTTGCACAAAACATGAGAGGAAGTCAAACCAGATATGGATGCAAAAGCAGGAGAACATCTAAATCAAAATGTCAGCATGTGTCAACAGTAGATATCCAAAGAATACTCTTGTTTGTATACCAGACACCCAAGCATGCATTTTTGTCCAGTCATGGTTACATGAAAGCCCAGGGAAATTGTGTTCGTCCTGGTCAAATTGATCCCATAGACCTTGCCTTTTTTCTTTGTAAGAACCTTATTGTTCCCCATCTACATCACTCTCTCCCAGATGGGAGCATGGCTTGTGCCCTTCATGTAAAGGTACTAAATTTGTGGTCTAATGAATGTTGTGAACTAATCGAACTCCCACAGATTTACTTACCTTTATATAACATTCGGGTTTGCTAGGTAGGGGTTCACCATATTTTGGCAACTCAATGTCCGTGATGACACCAGGTTGTGTATATGTACATCTTACATGCTGGGATTGATGAGGTGAACAATATGAAGAGAATGATTTTATACATACATATAGCATTAAGGAAGAAGATGAAGTTGCAAGCACAGTTCATGAAGATCGTACAATAAAAAATCAAAGGACATCTGGTAGCACATGGTATTTTGACAAACCTCATAATATAGACCTCTTGGGCAAATTCTCGCTGCATATCCACATTCACACGCTCAGGTTTGAGGACTTTAATGGCCACGTCCTGACTACAATAGGTTCCTCTGTATCTGAAACCAGTAAAAAGACAGTCATACATGGATTCATATTAGCAGAATATGGAAATTTAATATACAAAGAAAAACTTACAGATCACCAAACGACCCAGATGCCACTTTATTTTCAAATTTCAACAACCTGACATCGATTTCCCAAACATCAGTCCCATCTGTAGGTATTTTAACATGTTCAGGAACAGATTCCATGCTGGTTTGCACATTATTGGAAATAGCAGGCAATGAACGAGGCTTTGACCAAGCTTGCTTCTGCAGTGAATTTCAAAATACGATTCAAAAAAATTGTTTTGCTCATATTTGACCAAAGAGTTAAAAAAACCACAAGTTTATTTAGTAGAAAAAAATATATATATAACATCAAAATAATGTGGTGATATTTGGCACAGTGGCACAGATCCTGCTCATTTTCCCAAAATGTGGACAGGTTTCTTATCCAGTGAATTGACAAACCTGTAGACAGAAAAGAAAATAATACATACAAAACAGCTATAAGAAAAGACTGCTGCACACACACACACACACACACACACACACACACACACAAAATCTGAAATGCTTCAGCATGCTGCCAGCATACCCCCTTTACAAATCAGCCTATCACCCAGGTGTAGCCGTGTAGCCAAGTTAATTGGAAGAGGAGAGCACAAAGAGAGACTTAAAAAGAAAAAGAATTTGTACTACATGAAAGAACTCAAGATCTTACAACTTCTGAGGTTGGTTACAAAATTCTAGCTCAAGGTTACCTAGATCACAGTGGCTTTAGTACATGGTACGGGAATGGGTACACAATGCGCTACTTCCTGCAATATGTGGTACACTAGGGGTGCAGTCATGTATCCCTCCAGTACATACACTAAGTGCAGGCAATATGGTTTACATAAGAATTGATCATGTAAATTATTTATACATCATTAAATGCTATTATTATAGATTCCACAGGCATTGTATTATATTATATGCATGCTATTGCATAAATCAAAGCATAAATCTCCACATTCTAAAAATAAATTTACATTATAAGATAACTTACAACAATGAGAAATAGAATAAAACATTCGGGTTGGTAAAAATAGCAATATGGACCGGAAATGACCAATAAAATTGGATCATGTGATTTGATACAGAAAACGTGTAGGTGTTGACCACTTAGGTAACATTTTTCTACCTACTCCACATCAATGGCTAGGATGAAGCCATGTGGCGATCATCTAGCAGCCAAGAGCTCTAGAAACATTTTAGATGACTCTACACAACCCTCTCTACAAGACTACATTCTAGCTTTCTGTAGAATTCTCTACACACCATGTACTTAGCTTCCATGTACAAGAAAAACAAAAAACAAAAAAAAAAAAAACAAAACAAAAAAATGGCCTAGTCCCTGGAATAGCCTTTTGGGATTGTCCAGTCTGCAACAAATGGCTCAAGAAAGGGGAACCTGTATCCTTATTCTCATCCAAGGTACCAAAAATTTGATTCAGGTTCTCAAATTTTCTTCTTTTTTTTTCTTTTTTTTTTGAATGATTCAAGCATCATAGAGTAAAGCAAGTGCAAATGTAGATGAGAGAAGCAACAAAAGTTGCATAGACAGCATAACTAATCATTATTGATTCATCCTCAATCCATTAACTGTTTAATTCGAACATAATACATCAATTTGCACAAACTTGGAATCAACCAATGAGTACAAGATACAGAAAAGAGAGTACCTCAATCTTTAGAATTTCCTTTTCCAGTGCATGTCTAAGCTGCTCAGTTTCCTACAAATTTTGAAAACAAAGTCGATCATTGTGAATTCAGTGTGAGAATATGGACAAGTCCAAAATGACTTGTAATAAGCTACTTGAATGATATTAACATTTGACAGAATCTCAATTGAAACTAGAAAAGAAGTTGCATTCTTTCCAACCAACTAAAATTACAAGCACCGAATTTTTAACAAGAACAAGTTTGTGCATCAATTGCATTAGACCAAAAAATTATCATCAGGTTCAACTTCCAGTGTCTCCATGGACAAACACGTGGCAGAACTGAAAAATGAAATCAGAAAAAGAAAATTCTCAATTGCTGGATGATCGTGACCGCATATCTTATTCAGCCATAGACTGTAAATGCTATCCTCCGTGAGAAAAATGGTTTACCATGACCGTTTTCCTTGCTGATATCCTTACAGTGAGAACTAGTAAAACTGAAAGGCTTATCATGGAAGACATACAACAAGTAGAGTCCCAAGATTAATCCACCCATGTGTGTGAAAATTAAATGGTAAAAGTTTAATAAATACCTCATATGGCCAACCATCAACAACAAAGACATCTAGTGAGTAGCCATCCACTGTAGAAAAAGCATGTGCCTCTTGGATATTCAGACCAATCTCAGCAAGCAAAGCAGTCAACTGAAAAAATAACAAAGATGAAACTTTTGCAATTCAATTGAAGGAGAAGGTATTGCGATAAGGAGACCCACAATCTTAATTAGTTAAGTGCATATGAAAGAATATTTGGCTTACTCAACAATAAAAACCAGTAATTACGGAAAAAAAAAACAAATAAATAAATTACCTGACTGAGGAGCTTTGGCTTATCATCTGTTGAAAAGGTTATTTCATGCATGGACCTACATATTATCAGAATATGGAAGCATGAATCCAGACTTCAGAGAAATCATAGAAGCAATAATGGTGTTACGGAATACCCACAGAAACTGCAGCAAGTTGGTTCATTTGCTTACCAAAGTCAACCTTGTAAGAAAATGCAACAAATAATGACCATGAAATGAAATTTATAGCATCCCATAATGATACATCGATGGATTGCACAAAGAAACAAATTTCACATCCCAGCCACAATAGAAGATGTTTAAAGTAATGAAAGATGCAAAAGGAACTACAGATGGTCTTGTACTTAAGAGTAATATATTTCATGCTGAGCTATATTGAACATTCTAATCATATTAACAATATTCATGGCAAAATTCAAATGAACATCCAATTCATCGCACAGAAACAAAGAAACATCTCTTGGCAGAAAAGCATAAGAATAAACTACAAAAAGATATTTTCGAACTAGAACCAGGAAAGAAGAAGATACAAGAAATGGAACTATTTATTGATGTGACAAATGTAAAACTTATACCTCAATGAATTTGGCAAAACCACTATAGCCCATAAGACAAGGAACAAGTAGACAGCTGGAAATATATGCAGCATGGTTGGACGGCCGACGAGTTGATTCAGAACTTTCCCGGATCAACCCAGTTTTTGTGCCCCACCAAGTCAAATGGTGCTTTAGTTGTCTTTTTCTTTTTTCTTTTTTTCTTTTTTTCCTCTTCTTTTTTGTTGTTGCAATTTGATCTCGAAGTTGTAACTAATCCACGTTCAAACTCCCAACTTGCAATTGCCTGTAGGCACTGCACATAATGTGTCATCCTCATCTCCCTCCTGAGTCGTAGACTCCGGAGCCACATCTCATATGACTGGTAAGCTCTGTCTTTTTTAAATATTATCAACTTATTAGTCAGCCCGGTTTTCTTACAGTTCTCTCCCACCATACAGTTCTCTCCTATTCTACATGTTCCTTCTTTTCATTGAATCCTCTATAAATTATTACCCTTACAAAGTCATTATATTGTTCAACATTCTTTCCTTCTCATTGTGTATTTCACGACCTCCAAACGAAGCAAATGATTGGTGGGGAACGTGAACATGGAGGGATTTACTTTTTGGATGATCCACTTTTCTTTTTTTTTCACTTGATAATGCTACGAATGCTTTGTTATTAGATAAAGAGCTTGTGTCCAGATGATCGCCACACACCCACCCATCCAACCATACATCCATCCATCCATGGATGAATACATATACACACATACAAACATGCATTTCATCATACAACTATGCACCCATAAAACAAAAATGAAATGGAATTTTTTTTAATAAACAGATTTTTGGAGATATCGATACATTGGCAATATTATCGAAATATCATCGATACACTTGCAATACAAGCAACACCTAGAATTTACACAGTAAAAAATATTGGTGATACAAGTGACACCTAGAATTTACATAGTCAAAAATATTGATGATAGATTGGCAATATCGATACATAGGTGATACTTAGAGACATATTGCCGATAACTAAAATTTCTGATGCTACCCATGTTATCGATATCACTACCAGTGTTGTCGATATCGCTGAGCAAGATATATAGATAATATCAAGTATATTATTAATATATCGAGGATACTCTGAACAATGGATTCATCCCATGATGAATCCGAAAGCAATATTCTAACAATGATGTCGCGGTGTCTGTTGTAGACAATCCATCCCATGATGGCGGGAAAAGCAGGCAGTAACATCATATTGGCTATGTAGATGATCTATCCCACGATGATGGGAAAGCAATAATCTAATAGTCATGTTATGTCGTGCTTGTCTTTGTAATAATTTGGGCATGCTGAGAATTTAGGATATATATATATATATATATATATATATATATGGGAAATGGTACTATGAGGTCGAGTTGTGTGGGCCCCACCATGATGTTTGTCGAACATCAACACTGTGCATTTGATAGGTCCCATTTAGTTTATGGGATATCCCAAAAATCAGCCATATATGGAATTCAAGTGGGCCATACCATCTAAAACCATGTGAAGACATGCCTAAAACATATAAAAGCTCTTGGTGGGGGGCCACCTGAGTTTTGGATGCAGCTGAAACTTGGTCTGACCCCTCATCCAAGTGGGACACACAAAATGGATGGGCTGGATTTGTCAACCACATCTCAATGGGCCTAATAAATGATTACGTATGTTTTAATGGGAGGATAACCCCTCTCAACTGTTGTATATGGTGTGGCCCACCCAAATCATGGATTGACTTGATTTTTAAGCCCGTGGGCCACCATGGAATGGTGCATCTGGCTGATGGGGTTGATGTTCGACACACATCACAGTGGGGCCCACACAGCTCAACCTCACGGGCCCACCATGGAATGGTGCATCTAGTTGATGGGGTTGATGTTCAACACACATCACAGCAAGGTATCCCGTATCGGTATCAGTTGGCGTAATGGCTCTCTGATACCGATACGGATACGGGGGCATAACGTTGCAATTTTTTTTTTGCCAAAAAAATATGAAAAAATATGGATTAAATCCGGAATATTCTAAACATTCCAAATATGCATTCATTTATAAATTGGAACATGTTTATGGTAGTGTAATGGTCTACTCTTTGGCGAGAAGTTGTATCAGATTGTCTGATGAATTTATGAACCAGATAACCTGAATTTGACTACAAAATTCATATATTTAATTTTCTAAATATATAATTTATATACTTAACAATTTGATATCATTTCTCCCAATAGTTTTTAAAAAAAAATTAAATTAAATTAAATTCAAGTAGATGGCGTTGCCAATTTGGGGCTGACTTGGAGGACCAATCCATGCCCCAAATCAGCCTCAAATTCATGTAATTTATTGGCATTATCCCACTTATAAATTGGTGGACATTTATTGGATAGTGAATCATGAAAAAAATCAAAAGGCCCTATTTTAAAAAATAAGCGTCCACAAATTAACAATTATAACTATTCAAACAATTTGATTTTGGCATTATGAGTTAGCATCTATAGTTCATAATTTAATTGGTAAATTTTAAGTTAATACATGTCTCATGTACAATTTTTTAAGGGGCTGAATTAGGCAGGACTTGGATTGTGAAGTGTAGCACACGAGTGTCAAAGTTTTTTGGGCCCCACCGTGATGAATGTGTTATATCCACACCGTCAATCCATTTTGCCAAATAATTTTAGGGCATGAGCCCAAAAATGAGGTAGATCCAAAGCTCAGGTGGACCGCAGCATAAGAAACAACAACAATTAAACGTCCACCATTAAAAATTTATTGGGGGCTACAAAAGTTTTAGATCAAGCTGACATGTGGGTTTTCCCTTCATCCACGTCAGTGTAACCAAATTAACAGGTTAGATGGAAAATAAACATTATAGCAGACCGTGTAACAAAACAGTGCAAGTGCACTGTTCAGCGTGCACCGCAGAACACACAAAAAAAGATAATAATAATAAGTGCATGGCTGTGAAACAGCCACGCAGTCCATTCCGATTTCGACGCTGGAAATGAAAAAGAAGAGAGGAAAACCGAAAAGAAACGAGGGAAAGAAGAGGGAGAGGGAGAGAGAGAGAGAGAGAGAGAAGAAGAAGAAGAAGAAGAAAGAAGCTGCAGCCGAAGCCGCGGCAGGGCCGCAGCTCACAGCCATGCGGTCTATTCCGTTTTCGATGCCGGAAATGAAAAAGAAGAGAGAGAGGGAAACCGAAAAGAAAAGAGGGAAAGAAGATGGAGAGAGAGAGAGAGAGAGAGAGAGAAGAAGAAGAAGAAGAAGCTACGGCCGCAGCCACAGCAGTTCATGAAGAAGAAGAAGAGGAAGAAGAAGAAGAAGAAAGAAAGAAAGAAAAGGTATGTTTTTTTTCCTTTTTTTTTTTCCCCATAACAGCCGTAACGGCCGTTACGGTAGCAAAATCGGGGCATCGCCCATTACGCCCCCGTATCGCGTAACAGACCCCACCGTTACCGTTACATATCAGCCGTTACGGCCGATACGTAACCGATATGGGACACCTTGCATCACGGTGGCGCCCACACAGCTCGACCTCACGACCTCATAGTACCGTTTCCCTAATAAATGATTACGAATGTTTTAATGGGAGGATAACCCCTCTCAACTGTAGTATATGGTGTGGCCCACCCAAATCATGGATTGACTTGATTTTTAAGCCCGTGGGCCACCATGGAATGGTGCATCTGGCTGATGGGGTTGATGTTCGACACACATCACGGTGGGGCCCACACAGCTCAACCTCACGGGCCCACCATGGAATGGTGCATCTAGCTGATGGGGTTCATGTTCAACACACATCACGGTGGGGCCCACACAGCTCGACCTCACGACCTCATAGTACCGTTTCCTATATATATATATATATCGAGAGAGAGAGAGAGAGAGAGAGAGAGAGAGAGAGAGAGATGCTCACACAACTAGTAGGACAATTCAAAATTGGTCCAACTAGCTGTGTCATTTAATGAGCAGTTAATGTTAATAAATCTCTCCATGTAATTGATGAAAAAAGTTGTTTGTTTGGGTGGGCCCCATTGTAACATTACTATGAAATCCCCCCAATCATTAGGTGAGTCACTGCATGTTAGAACCGGTGCAAAAAGACCAGCCCTATCCCTAGTTCACGTGAACCACACAATTGGAACTAGTGTAGATAGAAAGCTTACCTTCCAAACTCTTTCTCTCAGTGTGGCCCACTTGAATTACTTATGAGCCTGATTTTTGGGTACGATGCCTAACATTTGATGTGGCACCTAATGGTTGGAGTAGATTTTACATTCTCATCACAGTGGGCCTTGTAAAAATTAAGGTTGGATGTCTCTTCCAACTGTTTCAATTGGTATGACCCACTTAAATCATTGATTATCTTGACTTCTTTTTTTTTTTTTTGTTCTGAGCCCAACATGGCATTACACATCTAATGATCAGAGTGGATCTATTGAACACACCACGGTGGGCCCTTTCAAAAATTGAAAGAGGTACGTCCATCAAACCATTATTGTTTCCATAAAATTGTTAATTTCTCTCGATAACGGTAAGAAGCGGATTACATGCTACCCGAGCAACACAGGCGGCGAGTGTTTCTCAAACCATATGGTCCACCATGATATATATGCCGTATATCTAGGCCGTCCATCAGTTTTTACATGTCATTTTAGTGCAACTTACTCAAAATATAGCAGATTCAAATCTCAAGTGGACCACGCCACAGGAAACAATGGATATTGAATGCCCACCATTGAAACATTCATAGGCCTACAATGATGTTTATTTTCCATCCAACATGTTCATAAGGTCATATAGACCTGGATGAAGGGAAAACAAATAAGCTTCATTCAAAACTTCTATGGCCCTCAATAAGTTTTCAAATACACACATCATTTTGGGCCTACAAAATTTTGCCATGTCAACCTAATTTATTCTACCGCGCAAATGGAGTCCCAGAGCAGCACATTACAATGCTTCAGGGAGTGGATTGGGTGCGGCCATCCTCACCCAATATGGTGCGTCCCTGACAAAGGGGCCGACCTTGATGCATGTATTTTATATCTACGCCGTCCATCCATTCTCCCAGGTACCTGAGGCAATGAAGCTAAAAGAGTGCCCCTACAAGGGTTTTAACGGCGGGTGTCATTATCACCGCTACTTCCACTGGTGTGATCCACTTAGTCTTAGATTTGCCTGATTTTTTGAAATTTCTCCTAAATAATAATAATAATAATAATAATAGATGGACTGTGTGGATGAAAATCATTGATCACGGTGGCCCCTGCATGTTCCTAGCCGGGTATGGCCGGGATTAGTACCTAATCCGCATTCCTGGACAGGAGGCGTCCGGTTCTAATGGATGCGGATTGCGGCCAGAGCCGTCCGCAGGAACTTTCTTCGATGGGAAGTTAGGTGGGGCACACCGTGATGTCTGTGATAAATCTACCTCTTCCATCTGTTTTTCCAGATCATCTTAGAATGTGGGATAAAAAATGAAGCAAATACAAAACTCATGTGGGTCGCATGACTGGAAAAAGTGGATAGGGGAACTCCTACCGTTAAGACCTCCATGAGTCCATTGTGATGTATAATTTTGATCCATGTCGTTCATGAGGTCATTCCTACTGGGATGAACTAAAATTATAACCAAAAATAATAATAATAACAAGATCCAAAACTTTTGTGGCCGCATGAATATTTCAACAGTGGAAGTTCGATCCTTACCTTTTCTTGTCGTGTGGCCCACTAGAGTTTTGGATCTATATCATTGTTGGGTCCATGTCCTAATATGATCTAGCAAAACTGATGGGGGGGATAAATTTATCACAAACATCACAGCGGGCCCCACCTAGCTTCAAGTTGCAATCGGATGTTTTGGGCTTCGTTTCCAATAATACAGGGGAGAGAGAGCATTAATAAAGGAGGGATAGATTAAATGAAGAGAGAGAAAAGGAGATTGAGGAAGCTTGTTTTAAAAGAAAATGGAATAGTTAGAGAAGTTGTACACTTATGATTTATTGTGGTGATCTATCATATGTGTAATAAATCCAGTCTGTTAAACATTTAGGGTCCCTTATAAGCATATAAGCATGTGAAATATATAAAACATTATTTTTCTATAATTAATAATAAGATATTCTCCTATGAGAAAATTGGGTTGTTAGAAATTCATTCTAATATTCCATATTCAAGTTGCATGTGTAGTTAAAGTAATTAGAATCAGTTACCAATTTTTTACGAATAAAATTAAATTAGTATGTCTTATTTGATAAACGGATGGAATATGTGACACTTATTCCTATTGTACTTATATAAAACTTGATGCCATGTGCTCTCTCACGAGGAGGCATTACATAGAAATAAAAAGATGTTTTTTCTCTATTTAATGCACAGCTAGTTGGACCAATTCGAATAGTCCAACTAGTTGTCTGTGAGCATTTCTCATATGTGTGTGTGTGTGTTACTGAGCTATTTTTTCCACTAGTTAGTAAGAGATAGATTAGTAGCCAGAGTTGGTTTCTTCTCCGGCTCCTTCGCCGGAGAATGCTACTGCAATTGTAATGGAGAAGCGTCCATCACGATCTTCAGAGCAGTCTACACATGAAATAAAGGAGGGAGAGATCTGGAATGTTGTTTCAAGGAATAGAAGGTTTGGGAGATTACAGATTTAGAAAGGAAAGGATACAACTCTCTATCCTACTTTGTTTGTCAGAGACTTCCCGGAAGGATGGGCTCCAGTCAACTTCAAAAGGGTTTTCAGCCGGGCAGGATCTGTAATGGATGTCGTGGTCTCGAGATTCAAGTCCACCGGAGCTTCCAGGGGTTTTGCGCTAGTCAGAATGAGCATGGATGATGCACTCCATAGGGCGATTCAGATGTTGAATGCAGAAGGTTTCGGAGGTGTTAAGCTGAAGGTACAAAAGGCAAAATACGGCCCGGAGTTCAAACATTCCAACAGAGGTGGATTTGTTCAAAAGCAAAGAAGATCGAAGGTCACCCCTCTCGATTGGCAAGGCCACCAAAGTGTGTCAGGTATCAGTAATCGGCCTTCATTCAAGGAGGTTCTTATAACCTCAAAAGTAGATTCTTCGCGATCTCAGAATCAATCGAACAGAGAAGCTTCGGACCACCACTCAAAAGGGGGGGGCAGAAAAGGAGGTAACAAATATAGGGGAAGAAAAGTGGGTTTGCATCACCAAAGACTCTGTGGAGCGATCCAAACAAGGAGGTTGCAACCACCGTCCCAAGAGATTCGATCTCCCAAGTGAGGATATGGTTGGATGATTGTTGTAGATTCCCGCCAGAACTTTACAACATTAAACCTATAGGGTACAACGAGCTATGGATTAATCTATGTCCAGGGTCCAATCCAGATGCTCTTCTCATGGCGGCAGCTATTCACAAAGGAGGTCTGAGATCCAAGATCCAGAGATGGGATGATTTCTCCCAGTTCGGGATGGAAGATGAATGGATACTGATATGGTCAGTACCCCTAGAGTTGTGTAATGACGCCTTCTTCCAAGACGCTGCCTCTCATGTGGGACAGCTGATAGAGGTAGATCCGAATACTAAAACAGGGGAGGAGTTGGCAGTGATTAGGGCCATGGTTAGGAGAAGGAAGGGAGATGCAATGCCCCAGTTCATTCATGTCCTGATCGATGACAAAAAGATTTTTCTGTCGGTTCAAAGGGAAGCAAAAGATGATCGTATCCCTCGATGGGGAGATCTTTGGAGGGCAAAGGTTCCCTCGTCTCCTTCGAAGAGAGCAGCAGAAGCCATGGACATGTCTGAAGGAGCACCATTGGTATCCTCCTCTGGAGTACCATACTCTAGATCAAATACGTGTCAACCGCTAGCGGAAGATGGCAGTGCAGAAGTCTCGATACAGGTGGATCGTGCGACATGCGTCCGGCTACGATGCAAGCGCCGAACGAGCGTCAGCAGTTCTGTCAAGAACCTGTCACATCGGCGCAGGGGTCGGGCAAGAGAGGCAATGCGATTTCTACATGTGGCAGCCTCAGCCGTGATCGTCAGGCTTCGAGCGATAGGGTAAAGATGATATCTACACGTGGCAGCTTTGGACGAGAACGGTAGACCTCAAGTGAGTGCGCCGAGGCGTTTCCTTTACGTGGCAACTTCGGGGTTTATGATGGTACCGAACGGGAGGTTCGAACCTGCTTTATGGCCTCGGGCGATCCTTCTCTCCCTCGAACGGAGTTTCCGAAGCGTCTAAGCCAGACAATGCTTCTTCAGCAGCCTCAACTTCGTCTGAATCCTTCCTCCGAACGTCAATTAGTTTCGACCCACGCTCCATCGGATCCCTCTCCTTCTTTTCAGTTATGCATGTCTCGATCGAGAGATCTGCACCGTTCCTTTTCTTCGTGGTCGATAGGGAGATCATCCCCTCCTGTGTTAGGTAGGCTCTCACGTGTGAATATATTCCATGATTCTAACCAAATGGATGTTTGCTCTCCTTCGACCATAGGCGATTCTTTTCCTTTGTTGTTAGAAGGTGAAGACTGTTGTGACTTCGATAATGACATGCGGTCCTGGACATCCGAGAATGCAGTCTCGCCATAACCCCTTCGCCTCAACCTGCGTCACCTACAGATTCTATGCCAGATCAAATGTTAGCAGAGTTCTTCCAGGACGGTATGAACAATGGAGTAATAGAAGCAGAGCCCCTACAGGTCAGAGTGGGAACACCATTAGAAGAGTAGGAAGAAGAACTCAGGGATCGAAGATATAAAGCAGATCAAATGGCAAAGTTGATCGAAACAATACAAAAGAAATGGATTAGGGATGCCAAGGGACACGTAAGTAGATCCATCGGAGTCTCCTTCAGGGATCATCCAAAAGATTTCTTAGCCTTATTTCACTATATCGAGGAACACGGTCGTCCATTACAGCATAGTAGATCTCCCAGGAAACTTCCCCAACGGTGCAATAGCAACAAGGAACTTCATAGTCTAATCTTAAGCCCCTTTCCTACTTCTCGGTCCGATCACACAGGCGGGACTCAAGTCCTACAGGGAAGTTCAGTTCCAAAATGAAAGTTTTCAATTGGAATATTGGAGGTGCGGGATCAAAGCAGAAGCGTAGATTAATCAAGGACATTTGCGGTAGAAGTAAAGCAGAGGTGATTTGTCTGTAGGAAACAAAGGTAGAAAACTTTAATGACAAGCTGATGAGTTCTCTGTGGAGTGCAAAAGATGTTAGGTGGATTGCTTTGGATGTTATAGGCAGTTCAGGCGGTATTCTGGTCGCGTGGAAATCCTCTGTTTGGTCTCTGATAGATAGCTGGACTAGTTTGTTTTCCGTCTCAATTATCCTGAAAGATGCCTCAACAGGCTTTTCTTGTCTCATCACTTCAATTTACGGTCCCAGTCAAGAAGTCGGTAGATCGGTCTTTTGGGGAGAACTGAATAGCTCCGAGCAAAGATTCAGTGGGCCGTGGTGCTTAGGAGGAGATTTCAATATCACAAGTTACGCTTTCGAAAGATCTCAAGGAGGCAGGGCTACCACTAGTTTGCATCATTTTTCGACGTGGATAGAAGAGTAGGAATTTGTGGATCTCCCGCTACTTGGCGCTAGATTTACCTGGTCTAACGGAAGGGAAAATCCTATTACGTCTAGGTTGGATAGATTTCTTGTTTCGCCTGCCTAGTTGGAAAGATTCCCGCTTGTCTCACAATCCATCCTCCCAAAGCCTGTGTCGGATCACAGCCCCATTATTCTTGCAATGGACGATCAAAATTGGGGTCCAAAAACATTCATATTTGAATTATCTTGGCTGAAGATTGAAGGATTTCATCATAAAATAACGGAGTGGTGCGAAGGTTTCAGAGTAGAAGGTTATGTTGGTTTTAAACTCAGTAATAAATTGAGGATGCTTAAAGAAAAGCTTAAGATTTGAAAATCTTTAGAGCTCCGTAAAAGAGAAGAGGAGAAACGCCATCCTCTGAGATATTCAGGAGATTGATCGTGTTGTGCAAGATGGTGTGTGCTTAGCTGAGTTGGGTTCCAAAAGAATAGAATTAATTCAAAATTACTCGACAAGGGTTTTGGAAGATGAAATATTGTGCAGACAGAGATCCCGTTCCAAGTGGATACGCGAAGGAGACAAGAACACAATTTTTCCATTCTATAGCAAATGCACTCGCCAGAGTCAATAAAATAAGCAGCATAGTGGTGGAGGGGGTCCATTTAGAAGATAAGGAATCTATTTTGGAAGAGGTCGTTCGCAATTTCAGCAATTTACTTCTGGGAGAAGAATGGGATAGGCCAAAGTTGGATAATCTCCATGTAGACCAACTATCCGAGCATGATGCAAGTGTAATAGAATCGCCTTTCACGCTCATTGGGGTGAAAAGGGCAGTGGCGGAGTTGGGAGGGGATAAGGCCCCTAGCCTTGATGGATTTCCGATCTCTTTTTCCAAACTTTCTGGGAATTGTTGCAAGGGGATTTAATGGATTTTGTAAATGAATTCTATGAAAGAGGGTGGCTCTCAAAAGATTTAGGGGCATCGTTTGTAGCTCTCATTCCCAAGATTCCGGGTGCGAATTCTTTAAAGGATTTTCGGCCGATCAGTTTACTTGGCAGCCCATACAAAATATTGGCTAAGGTTTTGGCGTCTCGATTAAAAGGTGTGATTGGTGCTCTCATCTCAGATAATCAAAGTGCTTTTATTCGGGGGCGTCAGATAGTGGATAGCGCACTTATTGCTCTCGAATGCTTGGACTCTAGCCATAGATCCAAATCAAAAGGAATTATTTGTAAGTTGGACATTGAAAAGGCGTATGATCATGTTGATTGGGGATTTCTTCAATATATGCTAATGCGGATGAGCTTTCGAGATAGATGGAGAAGATGGATAAGCAAATGCATGGGAACAGCGTATTCCTGGGTTCTTATCAATGGATCCCCAAAAGGTTTCTTCAAAAGCTTTAGGTGTTTACGTCAAGGAGATCCCCTGTCCCCCTTTCTTTTCCTAATAGTGGGGGAAGCTCTTTCAAGAATGTTGAGCAAGGGGCAAGCCGAGGGTGTGTTCAGTGGGTTGAGAGTGGAAGGGATGGCTACCCCGATTTCTCACATTCATTTTGCGGACGATACTGTTCTATTTTGTGAGGTAGATCAGATCAAAGTGAGTAACTTGCGGATTATCATCAGGTGTTTCGAAGCAATTTCGGGTTTGAGAGTGAATATGGCCAAATCAAAGTTGTTTGGGGTAAATATGGAGGAAGAAGAAATCAAGAACTATGCAGATTTTTTTCGGTGTTCAGCAGGCCGTCTCCCAGCATTCTTTGTTGGTCTCCCCTTATGCATAGGAATGCCCCCAAAGTCTCTTTGGGATAAGGTGATCAATAGATTTGGGATATATCTTACTAGATGGAAGTGTAGATATTTATCTTTGGGTGGCCGGTTAACTCTCATCAAGGCAGCATTGTTGACCCTTCCTCTCTATTACATGTCTCTATTCAAATGTCCGACGTTGATCTTGGCAGCTCTAGAAAAACTTAGACGGGACTTTTTGTGGCATGGAAAAGAAGATTAGAAAAAGTTTCATTTGGTTAGTTGGAAGGAGGTGTGTAAGCATATTGATCTAGGTGGGGCAAGTATAAAAGATCTCAAAACTATGAATCAGGCTCTCCTAGGTAAATGGACGTGGAGACTTGGTACAGAAAGTGGCTCTCTTTGGAACAATCTAGTCAAAAGCAAATATGGTGCTTCAGAAGGGGGATGGTGGACAAAGGACTCTTCCAACTATAAAGCTTCGGCGCTTTGGAAAGGAATTCTATTGATGAAAGAGAAGGTGATAAAACGTTCTCGTATTGCAATAGGTAATGGCAATCGCACCCGATTCTAGGATGATATTTGGGTGGGAGAGGAGGCCCTTAGAGTTGCATTCCTGCATATTTATAGTCTCGCCGCAAATAAGATCGTCTCTGTGGAGGGGTCTTATTCAGTTATTGGAGTAGTGGTGTGGAACCCGAAGTGTAGACAGAACCTTCGAGATTGGGAGATAGAAGAATTTGTAGCGCTTCTGAGTCAAATCCAAAACAGCAATTTGGATCTTTCTAGCTCCGATAGGCTATTCTGGCATTCCAATAAAACAGGGGTTTTTTCGGTTAAATCGTTATACAGTATCCTTTCCAACTATTCCCCGTCAAAGGAAGAGGCTTCGCTTTCTCATGTCTGGAAATTTCACATTTCCCCCTAAGATCGCAGCTTTCGGTTGGTTGGTGGGAAAAAACACGGTGCTCACGGTGGACAATTTGAGAAAAAAGGGAATGTGTATTACTAACATCTGTGTGTGTGTTGTATGGCTGATGAAGAAACGGTCGATCATCTCTTCATTCACTACCCTTTCTCCTACCAGATTTGGACTTACAGCCTCTCTCGGTTTCACATGACCTAGGCTTGTCCAGGAACAACATGCAGTTTTCTCCAAGCTTGGTATGGTTCTAGGTGTGGAAAGTTTTCATCCATAATCTGGATATTTTCTCTATTGGCGATTTGGTGGGCTGTATGGGAAGAAAGAAATGGAAGATGCTTTAATGGAATTTCAAAATCGGTTGAGTGAATTGTGCAAAGGGTGATTTATCTTATAGCGGAATGGAGTTCTTCCGTTGTTAAGTTGCAGAATTGTAATTTGTCTTTTTTGGGCTTTAGTTGATCCGCTTTCTCAGCGGATTTCCTTCCTTTTCCTTTTGTACTCTCCTTCTCTTTTTTAATAAAGTTTTCGTTACCTCTCAAAATATATATATATATATATATATATATATATATATATATATATATATATATATTGTATGTATATATGTATACATACATACATACATGTATGTATGTATCTATGTATGTATGTATAAAATCAGTGTTTTAAATAGCCAATAGCATGTAGAGCAGCATTCATCCCTACGAAGCGTGAGGCGTAAGCTATAAAGCGTGTAGCATAAGCTACATGCTACTTTTAGATTTTTAATCAAGGTTGCGCTTGGTTGCACCAATTCTTGATATTCTGCACAAAATTAGACTGATTAATAATGAAATCTAACAAACTTTCATGATATTTAGTGCAACCAAATACAACCTGAAGTAAAAGAAAAGGGCAATGATTAAATATAAAGGTAAAGAAATAGCAAGGAAACTTATTTAATATTGTCACTTATATTATCATACTAAAAGCATTGAAAAGATTAACTGATTTTTATCGAAATAGAAAAATGTAACCAATTATTGAAAACATTAATTGATTTTAATGTAGTAGTGAAAAATTACTTGTAATGTAAGCTATGTATTGTGTAGTATAATCTATGTAGCATGTAGTATACACAAATTGTCATGTGGGGTAGGCTACACACGGCTTGAGCTATTTTCATGAGATTCATAGCATTAAGGCTAAGCTACACTATAAAGCATAAGCTACACACTACATATAGCTATTTAAAACACTTGCCCAGGATAGTTGTAGGATCCTTCTAACTAGGTGCCTCTGTCGCTTTGGAATCTTGCTCTCGCTCCCGTTCCCGCTCCCGCTCCCGCTTCCTATCTATTCATACTAGTTTACATTTTGAACGAGACACTTCCCAGCACTTGCACCTAAATCTATTGCCACTTCACGTCACAGTTCGTGCAACTATACCCATGACATCAACCTTCCCCTTTAACCCAAGCTCCAGACCCACCCATGGCAGCAAAGGCTCACATGAAAGATGTTTTCTTTTTCTTTTTCTTTTTTTCTCTTTTTCTTTTTTTCTTTTTTTATTTTCCTTTTTCTCTCTTTTTGCTGGAGATGTTCACATGAAAGATGTTAACATGTAATTGAAAAACAAAAGGAAAGAAAAGTCTAACACTTTAAAATGGATATTGGAAAGATGGCAAATTTTATTCGCAAAACATGTAGTACTACGTCAAGCATATTGGCAAGATTTCATTAAAAATCTAGTGTAATAAACTCAATAGAAATGGAGGGGAAAAAAAAAAAAAAAAACAATCAGCCTAAACAACTGATGAATCTATTCACAAACATGACGAGAAATTCAGAGAGAATACCTAGGAAAGAGTGGATTGGCATTCACAACACTATCGCCATCCTGAACATTTGGCTTGTTGACTTCAAGAGCAAGGGCTTCAAGATTAGGAGAAGAACCAAAGGCAGGAGGCGGATGAATGCTGAAGAATAAATGAAGACAGGTGTACCATCATAATCAGTAACATTTAGAGCAAATCTAAGGAAAATGTGATATCTGAAGAAAAAGAATGGCAATGAATAAACAGCATAAACTGAAAAGGTGTGAAAATATGACAAAAGGTATGACTAACAAAGCAAAGACCATACGAGTGAATAAATAAAACTACCTCTGTTTGCTAAAGTTACTCGAAGAACTTTGACCGTCTTCTTTACTTGAAGAGTTTGAGGGAAAAGAATCAACCGGATTTCCATCAGTCACAGGAGGGACCTGCCCAAAGAAATAAATATATGTATCACCATGACAAAATTAGCCATGTATCTAACTTATCAGAGCAGTATACATTGGTTAGGGGTGGAAATGCATTGGGTCAGGTTGGGTCAAAGGGAATATAGAATCCAACCCATTAAATAACTGGATCGGTATTTTGGACCCAAGACCAATCCATCAATATTTGGGTCTGGTCCACATCAAAATAAGCCAACCTATTTATGTAACGGGTCGGGTCTGGTATAAGAGGATCCAGACCCAGTCCATTTATCTAGTAGGTAGCACTTGGGTTGGGTCTGCATCCAGGAAGGTCAGGACTAAGAAGCATAGTCGGGTTTTCCCACCAATGATGCTCAAAATACATTAGTTGTATCTACGCTCAAATTAAATGAGCTCCAAAAGTACACAGTCTAATGTCATCTTCAAAAGAAGTTGAGAAGAATTTAAGAATAAATCCAAGTATAAATTGCCTTCAATAAACTAATATGCTATTCGGTATCAATATATATATATATATATATATATATATGAATAGCATATAGCAGTCAAAGTCTAACTAGAGTGTAAGGTCATATACGCAAAAAGTCATAAACCTCCTATCTCTGAACATAAGAAACAGTGAAGTCTTAATATAATTGGAATTTAAGGGTTAGCTCTCGGCTGGTTCTTGGTCAGTCAGGCTTGGTGAGGTCCAAGTCAAGTTCATTTTTGGCCCTAACCCATTTAGTAACCAATGCACACTATTGGAACCAAACCCATTGCAGTGAATCCAAATTAAGATCCAATCCCATTTATTGTCAGATTGGAGTCCAATGACCTGTCTGATCCACTAGACCATTTGCATCACTAACTACACTGTGAACTATTCAATATTCAAGGAAAGGGGAAAACAATGTGAAAACTAAAACATCAAGCAAGGGAGGTATGCCAAAGTATGTTTTAAATGTAATATATCGAGAAAAGGGGAAAAAAAAATCAGCATCTTCTCAAAAGCAACTTCAAGCATGTAAGCATTAACACCAATGGTGAATCTTGATAAATATTAGCTTGTTGCAATAAATAAAGGGATGAGGACCAAATACCGCTACCCCACTATTTTCTGGATCAACCATCCCCACTTTAAATTTTTGTTCCAACAAACCCTAGTTTAGCAAATCCCTCTAAACACCCTAATTTCAAGAGACCACTATTAACATTAGCATTAACATTAGCATTTTTTCTATTTTTTCCCGATTTACCCTTCACCTTTTTCTTAATCAATTAAGAGCAACAAAAAAAAAAAAAAAAAGTGAAAGTGTTGAGCATGGGACCAATGGAGTGCATCAATGGTATCCAACCCATTAATTGCTTGACCTCATCATGAAAGCTGAATGCCCAATAAATCAGGCTGATCCAATCATCCAACAATCATGGGCCACCATATGAATTTGGATGTTTTCAGATGGTTGCCCATTTTTTACATGGCTGGACCCACCTAATATAATGGCCTGATTTTGGGGGCATCGCATGATCATGGTGAGGCTCACTTAATGCAGGGGTTGGATAGCACATGCACAACGTGGTGGGGCCCACCATAGAAAACAATGGACAATCATCTGAAAACCTCCAAATTCATGTGGTGAGCCACATGTTGGTTGAATCTGCCTATTTTTGGGGTCCGGTCTTCGTAATGAGGCAACCTCCCAGGATAGGTTGGATGCCATACACGCCGATGGGACAACACTTGTAGAATATGCATATTCTAATATTCTACTGGCTTTGACAGAATAAGGCACCCATTGTACATTTGTACCACAACTACCGTGCCACAACTATGGTATAGGGTGGTTTTGTAGGCCCGGATTGCATCATAGATATGATCTGAACCATTCATATTTGGATTGTATGCTATAGGAGTCATCCTAAGAAACATTTAGTTGAATTGATGAAAATGTGAAGATGAATTGTAAATTAAAAATGGATGATTGTGTGAAGATGAATTTGTAAAATTGAAAACTAAAGTTGGAATGACTCATATTTAAATACAAGAGTAAAAAACTAGCATCATCAATGAAGCATGATTAAAGTGTCAATGCTTCTATAAAGCTTAATGGGAACAGGAATGGTTGCGACCATCACCTAAAATGTTGTCATAGGTGAAAAACCCATCAGTTCAGTTCTGCATATGGAGCACCATATCCTATCATATTCTACAGTGCAGTCTAGTACGCTGACCTTGTAGAGGAACTGAATTTAGAGAAAGGTTTGCTTGAATGCTTCCCCATGTATTACAATATGTTATTTCAGGAATTTAGCTGTTAAATCTGTGCAATATTTAGTACTCTGGCTACATATGACGCTCGATATGTGAGCACTTGGAAATGGTACACATAGCATATATTAACTCAAGTGAAACCAGTTAAATTGTGGAACTTACAGTCGCTAAGTCAGTTCAAAATAAGATTGATTAAACAATTCTAACCTCTGATTTGTGGAAATTTGTTTCTTGAAAATCGATCATTACATATTTTTCATTTTTTACTGTCCAATAAGTGCCGACCAATATGATAGTCACATAAGTAAATAAGCATAATTTTCAGTTAGTTATTGAACTAAACTGTCGCACATAATTTGGATAGTTTAATTCGAATTATTGTATGCTATGTATATAGTCATTCAGTAATTTCTAGGTGCCTGCATATCATCTATCACACTTTGCCTGAGCATCGAAGTATTTCTGTTAGAGGAAACAGACTCCAGGGTATAATGGGACCAAAGAGAAACATTAACGTCCTTCTACTGTTTACATTAACCAATATGGATATCTCGGGGATAGTTAGGGGTCGTTTGGATGACTAGAATTGATTACATGTTATGGAATATGGTACAATGGGCCAGTGAGTGATTTTCTGAAGTCCAAGCCATTCATCGGGTCCCAACAAGGATGTTGGAAGACCACACGGATTGGACAATCCAACCTGTCCACCGGTGGAATTTTACCAGTTCAATGTTGGGTGCCGCCAATGTTCTCTCCTACCGAACAGTCATACGTCACTGCAATTTAAATTCTCATTCCACCATGGCCATTCAAGACAGGGCCCACCAGATGAATGGCCAGGATCATATACCATGTTCCCACATGTCTAATCTGTTCTGCAGCACACAAGATAATTTGACTTTTGCTCAAGACACAAGTTATATTTCCTAGCTATCCAGAAGGCACTTGTCCCAGACAATAATCAACAGATTTTTCTTTCAATGGTCAAGAAAGAAAATCTAAGTCAATACAAGCAAACAAAGCATCGATATAGGCAGCAAAGTGAGCACTATCTGATCTGCTGTTTATTAGGTGGGTCCCAATATGGATCAGCCATAGGAGAAAACTCTCATTCATCATACAAACTTGATGGTTCAACAGCAACCTATAATGGACCATGGAAATGATATTGGCATCGTCACCATTGGACGCAACAAGCTCCAGCAATTGAACAGGTAAGATCATCCCACCCATGGCATTTTGCTTAGAGCGATCCATTGACAGTGTGACCCATCCAACAAACATTCCGGATCATGGAATGCAGTGCCATTAGCCATATCCAATTTGAGTGCAGCGAAACAGATAAGGAATCGGTGAACTACACTCATTGTAAATAACACATCAATGAAGAAAATAACAAGCACTGAGAAAATCTAATAACAAGTCCAGAAATGCCTTTTACCTGAACAACACGAACTTCGAAAACTGGTCGATTTTCAGGGTCATGAGCCAATTGCAGTAACCTTTTGTGTGTGAGAACATCTTCCGCCCTCTCCACATTAACATCCAACGCATACCTACAATAAAACAGTAGGTATCATATGTACTAAAAGAAGCAGAATTTTTTTAGCCAGAAATGGTACAAGTGGGACCCACCATTCAGTTACTCATGCAGATGATCTGGTAGGCCCTATGATGATATGGGGTCATCTCCCTATCAGATGATCCTAGCCGTCTGACAATAATGGAAAATTACTACCAATGTCCACATTTCAACTGGGGACAAAAATTGGAGGCTATGATCATCTGAATGTGGAGAATTTCCAGGTATCCACACCCATAATGGGATCACTCGTTTGAACAATTCGAATCAACAAAGGCGGACCCACAGGTACAGGTTTACTGGGCCATACCAAAGCTCGATTGAGCATTTTATATTTCCTCACAGAAATTTTTATTTTTTTTAAACACAAATTTAAAAAAAATAAAAAAATAAAAAAAAATAAAATTAAGAAATTTCCGGATAAAGCCTGAGAATATTTTGAGGATATGAATAACAAAAGCAACAAACAAACACCGAAAACAAAATAACAAAAGAAAGAAATGCGTTTGCCTCAGAAGCAAGAACAACCCAAATCGAATCGTTGGGCCCGCAATTCAACGGTGCAGATGGAGGGAGGGAGAGATCAAACCTCGGAGGAAGGCGATTGAAATGGGCCCAAAGTTCGTCGTCGAAGCCGGGGAGGTGGGCCTCCTCGATTTCGGAATCTTTGAGGCGGCGCAGGACCTCGTTGTAGACATCGAGCTTCTGCCGCAGCTGCTGCTGCTGCCGCGGGTGCGTCGGAGACGAATCCACGGATCTGCTGCTGCAGCTCTCGGTATCTTCCATCGCCATTCAACCAACGGAAGGGGGGAGAGAGAGAGAGAGAGAGAGAGAGAGTTGTTTTTATTTGTTCTCTTTTGTTTCGTTCTCTCCCCTTCTTTTCCTTTTGCATGAGAGAGAGAGAGAGAGAGAGAGAGCAAAACGCCTTCTCGAGTGTATCTGTTTTGTTTTGGCGGAATGTTTAGCGGCGGAGGTACTACTGCGTTTTGTTTATATGATGCTACGATCGAAAGAAATGGGCTTTTTCTTCGGCCCATCGTATGAGTGGGGGCCACGTCTGGGCTAATCCAAGACAAACTGGCCGTTTACAGGCTAGGCCATCCCCCTGCGCCTCAATGTCTCATAATGCGGCTTTGCCTCTGTTGTCGCTCACGCTCAAGTATCTGTCTCTGTCATATGTTGTCATACGTTTGAGTGTACGAACGATCGGAACCGTCCATGTTGCGGACTCTGCTCTATTATAAGAAACTCATTCAGACTGAATGAATTATGCCTCTCTATCTGTACGTAAATTTCGAGCAATGAAAAGATAAAGTTTCACTGGATCACATTAACTCTAAAAATCAAAGGTGAGGATTACGATTAGTGTATGATCACAAGAGAATGGCTTATTTTACAGTGGTAAATAGAATTTGGACGGTTCAAGATCTCTACGCCCCCGTGGAGGTGACACACGCTAGATCCTCAGTCGCGACGGAGAAAAAACGGACACATACGTAATGGGGGAATTTTACTTGGAAAGCGAGTTTTTTGATACTGTCGAGAGGGTGATAGTTATACTTAGGCTCAGAATTTATACACGTGGCATACATTGCCTTAATTTCAACCGTCCAAATTGCGGGATCTGCTGTAGGTGGGTCATAATACGAAAGTCATATTGATTGGGTAATTTTATCTTCTCATTAATAAGCATTTCTTTGGTGAGTTTTGACATTTGACTATCTTTTATCTCAACCGTCCATTAAATTTCAACTAATCACCTGGTTAGGAAATCAAATAAGTGTAATTTTAGTATCGTGGGCCATCTATCGTGGGACCTGCGTTTTGGATCGTTTAACTTAAGTAACTACCACGTGTGCAAATTTTAAGTGCATGCATATCAACCATTACCGTTTGCCGAGTTTATCAAAAGTTTCACTGTGAGAAATACTAGCCAGACTGCCCTCACTACAGGCGCACGTGTGTGATATCACAGCCGCTCATTGGGAGCTCCCAGTGGGTGTATGCAATGTCCTAAATAAATCAGGCCAATCGGATCATACAACGTACCCTGTTATTACTTCGAATCCAGACCATTGGTCAGTTTCTCCAGACAATTCATTTGTTTTACATATGTATGGACCAGCTGGCGATTTTAGTAACCTAAATTTGGGCGGGCCCACTGAATGAACGATTTGGGTTACAAAAAGGCGGGTCCACAAGAACGGTTTTGTGGGGCCACTCGACCGAACATAGCATGCATGCGCACTACGCACCCCTCGAAGGGACGCGGATTGCGTCCTACCCCCGCAGGGATCTGTGGGGCCCATCGTGATCTAAGTGTTTTATCCACGCCGTTCATATCTTTTCTAAGATCATTTTAAGATATGATCCAAAAAATGAGATAGGTACATAGCTTAGGTGGACCACAAAGTGGGGATTGAACGTCCACGATTAAAAACTTCTTGGAAGCTGGAGAAGTTTCGGATCAAGATGATATTTGTTTTTTCACTTAATCCACGTCTGCATGACCTTATTAATAGGTTGGATGGTAAAAAAAACCATCACGGTGGCCGTTAGAAAGGTTTCAACGGTCGGTGTCATTATCACTGCAGCTTCCTCTGGTGTGGTCCACTGGAGATGTTTACCTACTTCATTTTCATAATAATACACTTACATCACGGTGGGCCCCACAGATCCATGGACGGATTACCGTCCGGGTGGGGGTAGGACGCAATCCACGTCCCCCCTCGATGATGTCGACGTGGGGTCGATGTGGAGTCCACCCAATGCAGTGAACTTAGGCTGTTTTGAATAATCGTCCGAAATCCGCGCACGCATTTTCACATCCAATACGCTTCAATTCCTCTCCCTCTCCTTTTTATTCCATGACCGTAGATGTACGTATGGCTGCCGTATAAATAAGGACGGTTACTCGGCGTCTACTCCACTTTTGGCCGTTGATCCCTACCGGCGGTGTCCCGCCCCATGCGTGCCTCACATGTGCACCAACATGGAACATTTGAGCCGTCCATCACGTTTGTAAGATGTTTATCAGTTTTGCTAACTTATTTTAAGGTATGAGCTACAAAATAAGGTAGACCTAAATCTTATGTAAACCTTATTACACAAAATAATAGTGTTTTAAGTGTCTACTGATAAAAACTACTCAAGGCGCAAAAGTTTCAAATCAAGCTGATATTTCTATTTCCATCCATCTAAGTTTATGTGATGTAGTCAATAAGCCCTAATAAGATTTTAATAATGGCCATTTAACCACCATTATTTCTTATGGTGTGATCCACCTTTAGATTTTTATCTGCATTATTTTTGTGTCATGCCTTAAAATGAGCCAGAAATGGATGGACACCATAGATAAAACAAATACCACATGATAGGCTTATAAAGCAGGGTACACATCTGCAAGATCTCAGCTGTCCATCAGGTGGGCCACACTGCATGGAAAAAATGGAGGATTAATATATATATATATATGGACTCCACTCGACGCATCAGAAAAAGACAAATTAACGGTTCCATTTGTGTTTGGCCAGAGCATGTTTCAGGTGGGCCTCCCCTTATTAATTTCACGGGTCTCGCATGTGTGCACCGTGTCGGTACACGTGGAATGAATCACCCTTCAACCTCTCCTCGCTTGAATTGCGTTAGGGGTTGTTTGGCACCGTGGATTGAAGGGGATTGGAGGGGGTTTCAAATCCCCATGGTTGTTTGGCAGTATAAAGTAACTGAGGGTTTCAAATACAAGAGTTTCTAATCCTGAGGGGTTTGTAATTCACAGTGAGAGCTTGGATTACACTTAAAATCATTTCAATAGTTGCATGTGTAACATGTGTGTCACTATACACTATCATTCTATTGGGCACATGGCCCACTAATGATGATTAGCACCGTTCAAACATTGTCCATGTAAATTAACACCGTCCAAACATTGTCTGGCACCGTCCAAACATTGTCCATATTAATCAACAATAAAAAAATCGTTGGTTAGTCACTCAAACATGATCTTGTGCATGTGATCCATTCGAGACTTGGAATTTCATCATTTTCAGGCAAAGCATATATTTCAGCGGGCTTATCACAAACATAGTGTCAAAAATTATATATCTCACTAATTAGGGATATTAAAGTTGATTTAGTAATTAAATTCAAACCCCCATAAATATACATGCATAGGTATTTTTGAATTAAAATTGATTCACAATCTAAGGTGCCAAACACACTAAGAGGATTGCCTATCCAAGGGGTTCTAAATCCACTCCCAAACAGGCCCTTAGCATTTATCACCTACGCACATCCTTTCGCTAGATGCACCCTTCTTTTGGCTATTACTGGTGATGCAACCATATGATTTTGCAATAATTGATTGCCAAAAGTATGAAGTTTGCATTACCGTATCATAAAAAAGATAAGAATAAGTGCGTAGCCAAAACAAGTTGGGTGAAAATATCAAATATCTGAAAGGGATATGTAAGATAGCAAGGCCGGTGGCTCATTGTCTCCTCCGACCATTAAGACGGGTAATATCCCAACCAGAACCTGGCTAGGGACGGACAGACGGACCTGTCAGGGGCACTATGGAGCCCACCATGATGTATATGTTTTATCTACACTGTTCATTTATTTTAACAGATCATCTTAAAGTATGAGCCTAAAAAGGAGGCAGATTGAAGGCTCATATGGACCACACCACATGAAGGAATGGAGATTAAAAGCCTACCATTGAAAACTTCTTAGGCCTACGGAAGTTGCCGATCAAGCTAATATATATGTTTTCCCTTCATCCTAGTCTATGTGATCTTATGAACAAGTGGATGGAGAATAAACATTATAATAGGCCCTAAAAAGTTTTCAACCGTAGGAGTTCAATCCCTGCTTTTTGCAAGATGGTCTACTTGAGCCTTCGATCTACCTTTATCAATGGGCTGATCAGGTTGTCATTGGCCCAAATTTTAAACTGTTTGACAGCCCTTCCTTTTAGGCTCATGCCCTAAGATGATTCGTCCAAGTAGATAGGCAATGCAAATTAACACATACATCAAGAGTAGTCCCTATAAAGCTTCTAATAAAATTAGTAGTCTCTATGTACTAGGTAGGTTGGTAAGGCTAATACACCATCCATGCCCCTCATAAACGAGCAATGATCAGGCACTACCCTGCAGGTCCCCCTTGCATAAGCAACAACTTTGAGGGGCAACTATGATGTATGGATATTATCCTCATTGTCTGTTTGTTTTAACATATAATTTTAGGGTATAAGACAAAAAATGAGATAGATTGACTATCATATTAATAATGATGCCCACCAATGATACCCACCATTGAAATTATCCTAGACCTTATATGATGTTTATTTTTCATCCAACTTTTTTATAAGGTCACACAGATTTGGATGAAGAGAAAACATGAACATTAACAAGATGAAAACCTCTGCGACTCCTAAGAAGTTTTTAATGGTGGGTATTCAATTTTTACCGTGTAGTTCACTTGAACCTTGGATTAGCACTTTCGAAGATATGAGCGCCCGTGTCAAGTATGGAACCCCGAAGAAAAATGAGTCCACCCAACACTCTTTGTATGATATTTTCTTATTAATGTTAAAAGGAGTATATATATGTTAGACGCAATCCATGATTATATAAAACTTACCACATTTGTAACCCGCTAATTCATAAATGCGAACACGTAATCCATGACCAAATAAAACTTGCGGCATTTGTAGCCCACTAAGGTCGGTTGGTTATTTTCAATTCGGCTGGTTGGTTATTTTCAATTCAACCGTCCAATGAATGTCCACAAATCTAATAGTCAGGTAATCAAATGATCTTAAGTTTTTGTTCTTGTCACATTTGAACTAGTTACTCTAATTTGGACATTTTACAATTTGACTATTTGTATGCTTGCGTATCATCCATCACTCTCAGCCGCAATGTCAATATTTTCAAAAAAGAGCCGTAGACATGAACTGAGAAATTATTTAAAAATGCGAATTTCAGAATACCCATTTCGAATTACATGTGGGGATTCCCGCCCACCACCATTGGATGAAGATATGTGCCCACACCGGTTCTGGTGCACACAACATCTTTCAGTAATTTAAGACCATGGATTGTTTGAGCTCACGAGAGAAGGGTACGACGTGGGTAGCGATGGAGACGAGTCTTTCCACTTTTGGAGGTATGCGTTGCTTTTTCAGATATTTTTTCCACTGATGCAACCATCTACGGTCTAGGATCAGTCTAAGTCGGATAAGAACGCGACATCATGACTGAAGGCTCGGCCAACCCGTTCCACCTTGAGTTGAGTCGGGACTTGCCCGAGTCCGGGTGACCTGTCCAGGTCAGGCTAGGGTGCAACTTGGGTTTGGGTCATCCCAAACCTAACGTCCCGATTTGAATTTGGGTTAGGTTCGGATTGAGTAAGTTCTAGTTGGATTAGCTTAGGTTGGGAATAATCACATGTATTTAGATCTGAATACATTGTGTTAGTCTAGATTGAGTTAAGTGCAAAGGACTTCGATTCGGGTTCACCCTTTAGTTGGAATTTGGGTTTAAGTCCTCTTGCGGTTGGGTTAGGCTTGGGTTAATGCTCAACCGGACCCAACCCACCTGAGTGGCACCCCTAGGTAAGGCATATCTTTAGTGGTAGCTCATGGTGATGAACTGGACCGACTCGACTAAGTCCGAGACGACTCGGATGAGTTGCATATATCTCAAACCATTCAATAATCCATGGTCAAGACTCCAACAAAAGAACCTAGCAAGGTCACGTGTTTCATGCGTTCACGTGATTAGCATTGTAATCTGGTGAGGATTCCACGCAAAGCACAATATACATTTAAAACACAAAAAATTAATGTTACCTTCCAACATTCAATGCATGGTTTTAGCACAATGCTCTACTTATGGGTTTGGTCAAATACATCCAACTCAAGCTGTTGGATATGATACTTTTTGTTGAAACATTGATGCGGCACCCTTGGATGAATCATGACCGAAAGAAAAAAAAAAAACTTTCAAATTAAATATTTCAACCCATTGATTGTATAACCGTTCATGTTCAAAGCAAAAAAGCATCCTACCATTGAAAGGTTGAAAGGATCTAATAGAAAACTTTTTTTTGTTGTCTTTTAACTAAACAAAGTGAAATATGTCTTATAAACAGTTCGGATCATTTGAAAGTGACTAGATTTATAGGCTAAAGTCCTGCCTTATCTTACTAGTATGTTGGGATGTATATTCAAGCAACCATATACAATCGGTTTAGATTTGCATAAGATAATCTCATACAATATAGGTGGGACTTATGCAATGAGTTCAATGACGTAACTCATTAATGTGATGGACCATGGCATGGATGCCCCATGTGCCCTAAATCTAGCCGATAATCGATAATCGAATATTTTTGCCAAATATAATTTTTTACTTTTCGAGTTAGGTGTGGACCGTCACAACCAATTGGACGGTTAGGTTGTTCCCATTTGGGATATTTCAGTTGTGGTCCATTAACAAGTGGGTCCCAATGGCACATATCACTTGATGGAAGAATTTTCTTATGTCATTCAAGGTCCTAGAGAGGGATTATGTACACATGAACTACACAGCTGTATATGCCAAGAGCTTTGATAAGTGCACACACGTGTGCAATAAAGCTCATGTAATTCCACACTTGCAAGATCTAATCCATCCATTCGGTTGGTCCAAGCTTGTATATGTTTTCCGGCCTCCTAGCCCTAATAGGACACAGGTGGATGAATTAGAAAACTTCAACCAAGATTTTCAAAGCTATACATTTGTTTTGCAAACTGGGGCCCACTTGACCATGATTCTTGGACCAAGGAATCAATAAAGTCGTGCCATTCTGATGAATAGATTGAATTCTGGACCTATCATAAAATGCTGGCCCATGTGTGGCGTGTACACCTGCTTTGTGGAACTTGCGTGTGGGCTGAGCATGGGGAAGGAGATTGCATCATGGAAATTGATCCAGACAAGGGCTTTGTGGAGCCCACTGTGATGTATGGGTTCTATCCACATGGTTCATCCTTTTTTTCCACATCATTTTAGGGTATAAGCCCAAAACTGAGACAGATCCAAGGGTCAAGCGAACCACATTATAAGAAACTGCAATGAAAATGACAATCACCGTTGAAACCTTCTTAGGGCCCACCATGATGTTTATTTGCCATCCAACCTGCTCACAAGCTCACAAGCTCATATAGAACTAGATGAAGGGATAATACAAATTTCAACTAGATCCAAAACTTCTGTAGGCCTCACATAGTTTTTAACGGTAGGCATTCAATCTCCACTATGTGGTCCACTTGCCATTTGGATATGCCTCATTTTTGGGCTAATACCTTAAAATAATTTTTTAAAATGGACGAACAGCATGGATAAAAAATCATACATCATGGTGGGCTCCACACAGCCCTTGCCAGGCCAAGACGCAATCCACTTCCTAAGCGAGGCTCATATGCCAAAATATAAATTTTATATCTAACGCAATCCTTATGGGCAAACCGTAGTTGTTTTGGGATGAAGAATTGTTTAATACTTGTAGTTATAATCCCCACGAGAAAATTGTTTCATTCATTTGTTTTTCTTTTCTTGTTGACTTGAAATAAGGTCGAATTTAATAATGCAATAATTTTCTTATTTTAATCTGATGTTTCATTTTAAATAAGATCGGGTATAAGCATATTCGAATTCTATGATACGGTTATGCTGCATTCAACTCATGGTCTTTATGATGCCTGATAATTTGTGATTTTGGATTTCTACTCTTAACAAAATTACCAAACATGCTAAATGGGGCTCATTTGTGTTGTATTTGAAATAAATATATCTTTCATACTCATGCAGTTATTTTTCTTGATTTTTTTTAAAAAAATATTCTTGGCGGTAAAATTTTCATAAATCCCAAATTATTTTTTCCTCAAATTGAGCCAAACAATGCCTTAGATATATTTATCTTCCGAACAATGACTGTTGTTTTGTTATTTATTTTTTTACTTTGCATGTGGGCTTGTTCTAATTTAAAATAAGAATTAATTTTTAAATATTTAGTTTGCATGTGAGCTTGGTCATAATTTAAACTCCTTTCATTTTATATAACTATGGAAATTGTCATATGTTTGGGATTCGAAGGATTCAAATACTTGATTTTTTTGCTATTTGGCCGAACTATGACGTTCCCCTAATCATTCTAAGCAATTTTCATGTTGGCACAACTCCTAAAGCCCAACGGATGAAAATTTATACTCAAACTAAAACTTATTAAAAATAGTAAAAATGAAAATAAAAAAGGAAACGACCATCGATCTGATGGTACTTCGCCTCGGCTTGCACAACCTGATAAGGTCGGGTTGGGTGGCTAAAGTAACTCGTCTTGTCCCAAAATCATATATTTTACGTCCGATAACTCGTTTCGGTTTGCGAGATACATCCGTTTTAAGTTATAACGGTCTAGATCATCTTCGTCTTTGATTGGGCCTCTCTGATCCATCCTGGCCATGAAATTATCTCCAACCCGCTCTACATCATAGATGAACATGGCAAAGATGCTTAGACGACCTAAAAATCAGGCCTTAATGGCCCAATATATCATCCAAGCCAGCTAGCTATGTTTAGTTGTATCTTTTTAAAAAAAACAAAAATAAAAAATTACTCTCAACACTGAAAAAAATATTACTTATTAATATGTAAGTTTAGTATGTGTTGATGCAAAAATCTGGTGCGCCCTCCTCCAACCTTGATCCTGCACACGAAGGAGACAAAGGAGACCCTGGCTAGAGCCAAGGACCCTCCGATGCCAAAGTCAGGACTAGGATCGTTTAGAAGGGTTTTTAGGGAAAGTTTTTACGTACCTTTCACCTTGGAAATCTCTTGTATTTATAGGAAGGGGAGGATCCCATCGTGCAAGGATTCTTCTCCTGATATCTTGGAGATTTGGTGTCAATCCATTTTTAGACTCCAGTCGATCCCGAGATCTTCGGGATCGGGGATCCTTTTACTAGATTTTCAGGATAGTATTTCACTTTACACCGTTTTTACCTTGCTTGGATCGGGCCGGGCTGACTCTACTGGTGAGTGAGTCTCGACCGGCTATAAAGGGTAGAGCTGCTTGCCTTCTGTTGGATGAGATGAAACTGATTCGTAATCAGTATACATTCTTAATCCGATTGCTGACTCTGCAACTGACCTAAAGATGGGTCGGTTTTATGGTCGGTCGGATGGATTCTGAGCTTTGGGCCTTAGTCGACCTCTTTAGATGTTGTTACCTCATTTATCGAGTCGACTGTATGCATCTTGTAGATTTTGCCTTATGGCTCTAGACTTTGTAAGTCTCGATTGGGATTCATCCCTTATAATCCGAGCTAAGTCTCTCCTCTAGGCATCTGGTATGCTTGCCTCGGTCGGGCTCGTTGCCTCGGGATCCCGAGCGATCTCAGTAGAGTTGGTCCATTCCATAACCGAGTCTCTAGACTCGTTCTATTTTTTCCCCAATAGTAAGCCCCCTACTCATTACATCAACTTTGTTGATGCTTAGGAGCAGAGAATTATTGAGTCGACTTAAGCTGGAATCGACTTTATGATGGAGCATTTAATGTTGGCAGGCGTCCTGTATCGTCCAGAGCATGCGCCGGTTCGTTGATCGAGACCACACGAGCGGGAAGCCGTCAGAACGTCTTTTCAGCTTATGAGAGCCAGACACATGGTGAGGGCGGCGCTCGCATCATCCAAAGTGTGCCACGTGTCGGGCGGGGGAGTCGAAGCAGCCGTCGACTCGACTCCCCCTTAAATGCCCTTGCCACGTGGAAGGGCTATAAAAGGACGAGCAGGACGCTCTCCTCCCATTTTCGCGTGCACGTTTCCCTCCCCGATTTTCGTTTTCGCTGTTTTCGCCATTCTCCACCATCTTCGCCTTTCGTTTCTGATTTTTGCTTCCATGTTTGCCTTGTTATCGGTCATTCTTGCTGTCTACGGTGAGTTTTTAACTTTCTCCCTCCCTTTTGCTTTCAAATTCAGCAGCAATGCGAGGTTCCCTGAGCCCCCGGGAGGGAGCTTCCGGTGACGAAGGTGAAGCGAGGCGTCTCTGGGACGTTTCAGAATCACTTTGTTGCTGGCGGAGATGGCTATAAACACCAATGAAGCCTTCCAGCATTCCGAAAGGATGGCTGGAAATTTGGCAGAGTGCCCTGTTTCGGCAGGTCCCTCTCGCGGGGGGCATCATTGGCGACTGCCCCTGGCAGGCTCAATCCTCCTGGGGAGGAAATGGAGGAAGAGGATGAGGCAACTGAAGGAGTCAGTGAGTCGGTCTCTGCCCGGAGATCGGCAAATGCTACTAAGTCAGCTGTCGAGGGAGGAGAGACTGGAGATAAGCAGAAGGGTCCCATTCCCTCGGTTTTAACCAAGGCAAAACTGGACAAGATCAGGGCCGGGTACCTTGTCTCAGACTTGATCATTATTCGCCTTCCTCTTCCGAGTGAGTTACTTGACCGCCCTCCTGCTGGGATAGTCGCTATTTTTCAAGTCGCTTTGCAGTGCAACTTGCGTCTGCCCCTTCAGGGGATAGCCCGGGATCTACTTTTCCGATTCTGGATAATGCTTGGGCAGATAGTCCCGAACGGGTGGAGGAACTTGTTCGGATGTGTGGTGCTGTGAGCTGAGATGGATCAACCCTCACTGACTGCCGATGAATTCCTCTATCTGTTCCAAGTACGGCCGAACCCGCAGTAGCTTGGCTGGTACTTCTCGTGTGCTTGGCGGAATAAGAGTGGACCTTTGATAACTGACCCTCTGTAACATCTCGAAAAAATCTGTACAATGACCCAAGTACCACCCCAGGTAGAAATCACTAAGGACCGAATCCTTTAGAAATTAGACAAAAATTAATTAAGTACTAAACTGAATTAATTAGTAGATTAGCTTGAACTGCTTTCTATACGAACTAAAAGATCCAAAACTAGCAGAATCGCTAACTTTACATTACCTAAAACCTAGGATTAATCTCAAAATCCAGTTGCTCTTGGGAGCACATTGAAACTCCGTATTGGACCTGGACCACGCGTCAAAAGTCCGATTACCGCGAAACTATACGGTTATGACCGCCTTACTGGGCTTGACTACCATTTTGGGAATCAAGTCTAAATAGTATCCAGAAACGCACAACTTGAGCTTGGAGCGAAGTGTGAGAGAAACACGAATATCTTTAGAAAATAGACTTAAACTTAAGTGAATTGGGTCATTCGCTTGCAGGCTAAATTTAAGATTTCAGACCGTCAGATTCTGACCCCAACTTTACCCTTGGATTAGAAAAATTTTCTTACATATGTCAGTGCACTAGTGGCCTTGATCGAGTGATGATGGTCGTTAAACTGAAACTGGTCCTCCATGGTCGATCTACAAATCCGATCGGACTGAAACTTTAACCTGACATAAATCCATTTTTAGGAAACTTTCTTCAGACCGTAGGTGGGCAATGGACCTCTAGATGAGCTCCGTTGGCCCGAAACAGATAAATTTTGGCTATAACCTAAATATACCATAGCCTTGGGGCCATTGACATCAATTTTGGGCCTATATAAGGGCCTTAACCCACCCCTGTCTCATTCCATACGAATTTTCAAACCTTAAGAGAGAGAAGAGAGAAAAAGAGAAGAAAAGAGTGAGGAGAAGAGAGAGAGAGAGAGAGAAAGTGAGAGATAGTTGCTCGGATTCGCTCCCGCCGCTCCATGTGCCAAATCATCCTGCCTGCATCGCTATACAGGCGATTTCAATTCCATTTTTAGGTAAGAAACCCTAACCTTAATTTGTTTTAGGTATCCAAGTAAAAGAATCGACGAAATAGCTAACATATTTCATGATTCAGGTAGCCGTTGTGCCGTACATGAAGGCATAATGTTCGAACTGAGTTCGATACGAGTTTACCAACGGAAGGTGCGGACTATAAACGTTTAGGCTATGGTTTTCAAGGCTTTCAATATTAGTTAATGATTTATGACTGACTTGATTGCTATTACATATGCTTCGATGAAATGTTTTCCACGTATTACATATATATATGAACTATGTTGAAATTAATGCATTCCATGTGTTTGTTGAAATGTTTGTATGAATATGAAATTATGATTTGTGCTTGCCATGATTGTTTTTTGGGAATACATGATTGTTGTACGTGTGGTAACTCCCTTGTGAAAGGATTTGCTATAATATACGTTATAACTAATTTATTACATGTATGTTGATATGTGTAGTCTAAATGTTTGATAAAATGTTTGAATGAGAAAATGCTTATGGAAATGTATTTAATGAGGGTGTTAAGATATGATTCTTAATTACCTTATCTATAGCTACAGTTTCCTTTATGTAACCTCTTTTACTATTATGTGATTTATGGATGAAATACCTATCTATAATAACATGTGTACTATGTGTTGTTGAAAGGCTCAAATGAGATTTATGCTTAAATTGGTTGTCACATGCTGCTTGGACTATCACATATGAATGCCTATTATGTTTGAGTACGATTGAGACTAATACGTAGTCCAGGCAATCGGTAATGGTTTACGATCAGTGGCCGAACTAGTTTCGCCATGACGGATACGTTTGCTGAATCCGAGTCGTACGGTGATTATCGTCAGTGGTTAGGCCACAAGGAGTGCGCGTGTGCTCCATGTTGATTAATTCAACGTATGCTCGTACCAGTCGAGCTTGTCAAGTAACTCGATTGGCTTAATGTATGTTCACCATGTATGGACGCTACTGCTTGAATCTAAGGTACCACGAACTGCCAATACTCATGAGCCGGATATGGTGGTATGGGACACCGTGGTCGAGCTATCAGCCTACGTTAGGGTGACGAGCCCCCCCGTAGTGACCAGTGAGCAACCCAAACTCGTGAACCAAATACAGTGGTATGGGACACCGTGGTCGAGTTGTCGGCCTACGCTGGGGTGACGAGCCTCCCCGTAGTGACCGGTGAGTAACCCAAACTCGTGAGCTGAATACGGTGGTATGAGACACTATATTCAAACTGTTGGCCTACGCTAAGGTGACGAGCCTTCACCATAGTGACCTCGAGTATAAAATAGGCCTACAATCAGGTGACGAGCCTCTCGTAGTGACCTCGAGTATGATTTAAGCCTACGCTAAGGTGACGAGCCTCCCGTAGCAACCTATAGTGTAAACTCGCGAACTTGCCTATCGTATGTGATTAACTAGGATTAACAACCCTAGATGGATCATTGTTTGGGTCAATGATATAAAGGAAGGTACCTTAGCTTCCCAAACCTGCTATCTGAATAAGTCCAATTAAAAACTTAGCTAATCACGCATATGCACCGCATTGCATGTGCCTTTGGCATTGGAGTTGAGCACGGCGGGAGTGTTACATGTGCGACCGTGAGATGATGTTGCAGAGGGAGTGCAGGCGAGAGCATACATCATTATCACATCCCATCCTTGCATTAACAAGAGTACTTAGGGCATGATTGTTGTACTGCTTGATTGAATTGATAACATATTAACCTTTGCCTTACAGCTCTACTGAGTTGATCACTCACTCCCACTCTGGGACGGTGTTTTAAAACAGCAACCAGACTCTGTTGTAGTTTCAGATGACGGCGAGGCTTACGAGACGGAGCCTACCTTCTATGACGACGAAGAGTTCTCCTATATGCAACTCTCTAGCGGGTTTATGTAGACTTGGAGTTACGTCGATGGGGCTACGTAGTTACGGACTAGTTGAACATTACACCTTGTCATTTTATAAATTTTGGAATTATACATATAATTATTTAACCTGGTGATGTTCATACTCTGGGGACTTACGATCACTTATATGCTTTATATACTTATCACAGTCTTCTGCTTACGAAATCTAATTCTCTGGAGTATGATATACTGATTTGGTATAATCCTATTCATGTTTAATGCACTAATACGGACAACATTTAATCATCATTATCTATGTTGCATGAGTGATGCGTTGGAACTCAAGAGTTGAGCTTCTGCTCGACCCTCAATTTTCAGGGCATTATAAGTTGGTATCAGAGCATAATTTAGATTAAACTAGACTAGGGTTATGGTATCACGACGCACCTTAACATACTTTGACTTAGGAGGGGGTGATAAAATGTAGAAATGATCATAGGATCCCAGGTTTTTCCCGACGGTGATCATATGACCATTGAAGCGAAACTAACCATTGAAATTGGACCCGTAGGCATCTGCGATCATGCGAGATGGCCCTAATCCTTTTTCAGACCATCCATCGATGGGTTTAGGCAACGATTCAGCCTATTTCACACTCAAACGACCTGAAACGTGCGAATATACGTAAGATGGGACCCGAAACCACATCGAACGAACATCGGGGCACAAACCAGATGAAATAGTGGAATCCAAGGCAGGCCCACACATTTTCGACACCCTAGGGGGGGGGAGCCATCGCCCCTAGGGCGATACCATTGTCTTAGGTCCAGCAGACCGCGATGACATCGCCCCAACGACGAGGCCTAGCGGTCCAACGACAGTTGGCTGACCGGGTCGCAGCGAGCTAGTCGGGCCGACACTTGTATACACTAGTGGGGCCCACGAAAACGTGTGGGGGGCCCTATAACCCTCCCATTTGCTTCATTCCTCCCCTCTACACCACTCCAAGTTTTCCAAACCTCAAAATGATCCTATTTTCTCTCTCAAATTCCCCTTCCATTCTCATACTATCTTCTTCTTCTTCACTGCATATCCATTCTCCATCATATCCCTCAAACCCATCTCCTATCTCCCTCATTTCCGTCCATTTGAGCACACAAACCCTCCTTTGTGTCTTAAAAATCTCAAGGCCTAGCAATCTATCCTATCCCTCCGTCTTGTCTCTCCCTCATGGCTTTTTTTGAGCTCGTGGTGGCCATATTTTCCCTTTTCACACTTCTTTCTCTCATGGGAAAGAAGAGGGCTTCCATGGATGAGGCCGGGCTTAGCCTCCCTACCTGTTCAAGGAGGCAGAAAGGCGTCGAGGCTAGCACATGCGCCGATTGGGAGCTAAGGACGAAGCGAGATCTCGATCCCCGGCTTCCTCTCGAAAGAGCTCTAGTGGCGGATATGGCTCACGGAAGGTTTCAAGGCCGTAGGGTTTTCTTTGAAGCACATGTGGACGAGAAATTGTTTGGGCTTGTCCGGCAGTGGATCTCCTGTTAGACGTCAGGTGGGGTCCCGTATTTGAGGGCAAGTCTCATGCAAATGAGGGCACTGTCCGTGCCTTCTACACACATATACGAGAGCCGCTACTAGAGCCTCTACAGTTCTCTATCCCCGTGGGAAGGCAGGAAGCCATTATCAATGTGGACTTGATAGGCCGGATCATGGGGATGCCGCGTGGAGATGTTCATGATAGCGAGAAGAGTCTCAGGAGTGTGTGTGAAAGGGATCGCCGTACGTGATTTCTTTGTGGCCGATTGGTCCACTGAAATCGAGGCAACTGCCTCTCAGCGACCAAGATGACTCACGACTTCCGCCTGCTCCACCACATCTTCATGCACAATGTGTATCCCAGGTGGAGCAATCGCAATGAGTGCACGCGTCTGATGGTAGACTTCTTATACCGAGCTGGGCAAGGGGACAAGCTGTGCATGCCTACATATGTACTATTACAGATAGTTTAGATAGCACGTTCTCCTAGGACAGACATTTCACTCTCATTCGGCCGACTTATATGCAAGCTTGCTCATGAATTCGGCTACAGACTTGGCTCAGAAAGGCTTGTGCCGATCCATTTCATCAACGACACCACTCTCAACAACATGAATATTGGGCCATGACAACGTCAAACTCGACTTGATGAGAGTGGGGATGAGACGGAAAGTGAAGAGGAAGAGAGTGAAGAAGAGGGAGACGGAAATGAAATAGAGGAAGAAAGTGAGGAAGAGGAAGAGCAAGAAGAGGAAGAAGAGGAGGCCTAAGACACTGATGTGGGCTCTCCTCCTGCTACACATGAGCCCCACCATGACTGAGTTGCTTTAAAAGCCCGTTTGGCTCAGATCGAGGAGGGCCAGGTCGCCCTGTGACAGGAGGTCAGTGAGACCCGGGCCAAGCTTGAAGAGGGTCAGGCCTCCATGAAATAGAAATTTAAGATGGTGTCTCGCACCTTGAAGGCTATCATGTGTTGCCTATAGGACAAGGGTGCTCCTCCTCCATCACCAGATTCTCACGACTAGTCCTATGTTGTAGTCCTCTTTGAGTTTTCTTTGCTTTCCTATTTCCTGTGTTATAGCCTTGATAGGCTTAGTAGTAGGGTAGGTTTGATGGTGTGTTTGGTGTTTAAGGCTTTGCTTAGGTTAGCTCACATGCGTTTCCTGTCATGATTCATGTAAAGTTATATCTCATGTATTGTGATAATTTTGGTTAAATGAAATGCATGTAGCTCCTTTTATTATGAAATGTGTAGAATGCTTGAGAAATTGAGTGTTGTTATGCAAAATCTTACACGTGTTGCACCCTATGTTGTATATAGGGAATGCCACCTAAGGCCACACGGAGTACGGCACGTCTTACACTTGGTGACTCAATTGATGGGGCACCTCCCCTCAGCGATAGCCATACGGACCCCAGTTTGGGCCCGAATCATGAGACTATGGTGGATTCTCAGCTGGCTACTAGCCCCACAAATGGGCCGACACCCCACATGCATCAGGCTCCTCCTAGTGATAGGCTAGAGCAGATGATGCCCCTTATGCAGCAGCAATAACAGATTTGGACCACTATTGCTGGGGCCCTTGCCCAGAATATGAGCGCGGTTCCACCTGCACCACCTGTGCACCCTACTGAAAATGTGGGTGCTAGTGGCTTGTTTGACCGATTTTCGACAGTGAGTGGCAATGGGATGACTCCTTCAGAGAGGGTTTGTCCACCAGAGAATTCGATCAATGAGGTGTGAACTGGTCGTAATGCCGACCGTTCGATGCCCATTTTATCGAATGCTTGAGTAAATAGTACATCTGCGGACGATCCTGTATCAATGAGAATATGGAACACCTTACAGTTTGCTATAGTGAGGGTGACGACTAATGCGTCATCATGTGGATGATGAATACCTCGAGCGTCTTCATCGATAAATGATATGCAATACTTCTCCTTTTTCCTCTTTTTCAAAGGCCGAGCTAGAATCAGGATCTCGGACTCAGGTCGACTGATGCTCCTTGCATGATTTTTTTGAGCATTTTTTGAGTCACCTCCACCTCGGGGACTACCGACAATAGTTTGAATTTCTTCCATGGGTCGGTTGTCGCTTGAGCGTTCTTCCATTGTCCCGGTTCTCTCGACATGTTCTCTGAGACAGCCTTCTCTGATGAGTCTCTCGATTTCTTCTTTCAAGTGATAGCAATCACTCATATTGTGCTCATGATCGTGATGATAATGACAGTATTTATTCTTACTTTGTCGGTTCAGATTATTTCAGAGTCTATCTGGCCAATTGATGAATCCTTCGCCCTTAATTTCCATCAATATCTGCTCTTGTGGCTGATTGAGCGGGGTATACGTTGAGAATTTGTGGTCAGACTGCTTACCCGACCTACGTTCATCGTGAGACCGATCGTCATTACGCTTCTTTCCACTAGCTGATTTAACTTCTCTTTTTGCTGACTCTTTGGCCGGAGTTTTTACGTTTTGGACGGCCTTATGCAAGATTCGAGTTTCTTAGGCGTCCTCATACTTATTCGACCGAGCCATGAATTCTGCCAAAGTAGTAGGTGGGTTATTGTCTAAGGATGCGAGAAATGGCTTATCTCTGACGCCTTGCATGATCGAGTTAAGAGCTGTTTCGTCCAAATGTTTCCGGACTTGGAGTGACTCAGAATTAAAGCGCTTGATATAATCCTTCAGCAGCTCTCCTTCTTTCTGAATTATGTTGTTTAAATGCACATATGGCTTTAATTTTGTCTTCCCACCAATGAAATTAGTGAGGAAGGCGTCGCTGAGCTCTGTGAAGAAACTAATGGATTTTGACTTTAATTGTTTAAAACAAAGCCAACCTATGTTGGCCAAAGTGAGGGAGAAGGCTCGGTACATCATGGTGTCTGAGGCATCATACAATTTCATGTACATCCAAAAGGATTTGATATACTTGGTTGGATCGGCTTTGCCAGTAAAAGGGGTAATCTGAGGTAAGTAGAATCATTTCGGTTGCCGAGCTTGCATAATTTCCTCTGTAAACGGGGATGCCTTCACCTCGGGTCATGTCTGACCCAGATTACAGTTTTGCCTCATGTCTGCGATCTCTTCCTGCACTTACCTCCAAAAATCTTAAAGGTCAGCTTTCCAAGGTTCATCGCTATCGGTCGTACCCTCAACCGGGGGCCTGTTGCGCCTTCTCCGATCTATTTCGTGTCGAAGATCAGTGGCAGGCAGTGGGGCGGTCATGGAATGAGCGGGTGCAGACTCGGTAGGACCCTGGTGTTGGCTTTGTTGAAGAACAGACCGTGGAGCAACAAGCTGAGGGTTGGCGAATTGCTGTGGGGCATTTACCCGACCATCAGCATGCTGAGGCGGAACTTGCTGGCGATGGATCTGCTCCAGCATTTGCTTCATATAGTTCATGTCGGTCCTAAGTTCCTGGACCTCCTTGTCTAACCGTCCGTTTCCTCGGTTCCGTTGAGTATGCCTGGTCGAAATGGAGGTTGCCGGACAGGATGCAGAACCTTGTCAATTATCGGGTCGGTTCTGGGCCCCTTGGGCTCCATTCATACCTGGCGGGCCTTCTATCGCAGGTGGTCCGGTGACAGTGACCTCATTAGGCTCATTTTGGACGGTTCTCCTTATTCTTGCCATTGGAGATTTCGTTGAAGCTTTTAATAGAGATAGGAAGATGACTTTTCGTATCGCTTCCCATAGACAGCGCCAAACTGTTGATGCAAAAATCTGGTGCACCCTCCTCCAACCTCGATCCTGCACACGAAGGAGACAAAGGAGACCTTGGCTAGAGCTAGGGACCCTCTGATGCCAAAGTCAGGACTAGGATCGTTTAGAAGGGTTTTTAGGGAGAGTTTTTGCGTATCTTTCACCTTCGAAATCTCCTGTATTTATCGGAAGGGGAGGATCCCATCGTGCTAGGATTCTTCTCCTGATATCTTGGAGATCATCAATCCATTTTTGGACTCCAGCCGATCCCAAGATCTTCGGGATTGGAGATCCTTTTACTAGATTTTCGGGATGGTATTTCACTTTACACCATTTTTACCTGGCTCGGATTGGGCCAGGCCGAATCTACTGGTGAGTCTCGGCTGGCTATAAATGGTAGAGCTACTTGCCTTCTGTCAGATGAGATGAAACTGATTCGTAATCAGTATACTTTCTTAATTCGATTGCCGACTCTGCAACTGACCTAAAGATGGGTCAATTTTATGGTCGGTCGGATGGATTCCGAGCTTTGGGCCTTAGTCGGCCTCTTTGGATGCTGCTACCTCGTTTATCGAGTCGACTTTATGCATCTCGTAGATTTTACCTTATGGCTCTGGAGTTTGTAATTCTCGGTCGAGATTCGTCCCTTATAATCCGAGCTAAGTCTCTTCTTTAGGCATCCGGTATGCTTGCCTCGGTCGGGCTCGTTGCCTCGGGATCCCGGGCGATGTCAGTAGAGTTGGTCTATTCCATAGCCGAGTCTCTAGACTCGTTCTATTTTTTCCTCAACAGTATGTTTTGTACCAATGCTATTAGCTGCATTTAGATATAATGGAAATCTGACCATTCGCTCCGAACCATTCATTTGTTCCAACCTACTCTCCATAAGCTATTAAGCAAAAGACACTGATTGAATGATTGTGTGGTGTCCATCTTGGATTTCTCTCGCTTTTAAAGAATCACCTTGATTCAAACGATCCTAGCCGTCCCATCCTAGCTCAGAGGCTATAAAATTAAGAAGGGTGGCACTCACATGTACAGATTGTCCAGTCAGTTCAGATCTTTGCAAAGTGACCCACAACAGTAGATTGGATCTAATGGACGATACAAGTTGATTTTATCCATGTCGAAATGCAACTCATGGCACCACAATGTACAGTGTTTTGAAATCATGGAAGCATCTCACTTTCTGAAAGAATAGAAAGGAAAGAAACCGTGAGGTTGATGTTTGCATATTCTTTTTAATGGACACGATCCAATGTCCTCTTAGATACTTTGTCAATGTACATGTGGCATGGTTAGATGGGTTTCAAACCATCCATTGGGGTGGGCCTTGCCACAAGATCGGCTTTCCAGCAAAATTATGCTAGTGTTGGAAACCACACACCTTTCTCTTCTGTGTGAAAATCAGTAGGATTAACTATATAAAAAGATGAATTAATGTTAATCACTTCCAATACAAGCAAGTAAATTATCATGTATGTAAGATGTAAGAGAGTTTTTTGGTTTACGAGAAAAACTCTATGATCTGAAAGAAAAACAGGACTTAGTTGGGTAAAATTCACATTAATAATAATAATGAAAACACAAGTCTTTTCTATACCAGAGGATTCCAATTATCAAGAGAACAACCTCTCTTAAATACTTAAACTACATCATCCAAAAGTAGATTATAAGTAATAATGAATATAGATTTTTTTTTTCCACCAGCTGAGGATTGTGCAAAACCCTCAAAACAACCCTTGGAGAAGACAATTGAAGAATCTAGCATTGTTGATGGAGCCTTACTAACCTGGATGTGAATATTTCAGTGATAGAAGACCCTTGATCCTCTTCTTTTACAAAATTCCTTCTCTCTTATCCTTTCTCCTCTTTTTTCCCATTCTCTTTCTCTTAAAATGTCACAACAATTATCTTAAGGTAAAAAAAGCTATTTTTTCTCTCATTTACTTTGCTTTTAAAAAAGATAATGCCAAAGACCAAAATGGCCCACCACACATATGGTAAAAGAAAGACCATTTAAGCGCACACACATGTAGTCTCACCTCCACATGAGGAGGGACCCCCAACAATTTCCTCCTCCCGACTCATGAGGAGGCTCCAACATGACAAAACCTACCATGCTTATGCAAAATTCATGTTTTTCTTTATGTAAGGCCTTAGACATCATATCTAAACCGTTCTTGTCGATATGGATCTTATCAAGTTGTAACAACTTTACTTCAAGAGCATCTAGAAGCCAGTGATACCTTACATCTATGTATTTTGACTTGAAATGGAAACTTGGATTTTTACGAGGGTGGGTGTCACTCTGCCACAATAAACAATATAACTATATTGCATCAATCTAAGTTCTTGAAATAATCTCTTCATCCACAACATTTCCTTACAAGCTTCTGTCACTGTAATATACTCAATTTCTATAGTAGATAAGGCTAAACACTTTTGTAACTTGGACTGCCATGACACTACTCCCCTTGCAAAAGTAAGCATGCACCCGATGTGAATTTTTTGAAGTTAATATCTCCTACCATATCTGCATCTATGTAACGTTCTAATATAGACTTACCACTTCCAAAGTATAAACACACCTTGGATAAATCCCTAAAATATCTGAGAATTCATTTAACTGTTTCCCAGTGCTATTTGCTTGGATTTACAAGAAATCTGCTAACAACACCAATTGCATCTGCGATGCTAGGCTTCATGCACACCATGACATACATCAAACTTCTTACCGGTGATGCATAAGAAATTCTCTTCATTTCTTCTTTTTCTTTCTCACTTGAAGGGCTTTGCTTACTACTTAACTTGAAATGACCTACAAGTAGAGAATCGACAAGTTTTGCCTTGTCTAAATGAAAATTTTCAAATACTTTCTTAATATGCATTTCTTGTGATAACCAAAACTTGCCGACGTTCCTATCACAAGAGATCTTCATGCCCAAAAAATTTTGTGCATGTCCTAAGTCCTTCATGGCAAATGACTTGCTTAACTGCTTTTTTAATCTATCAATTTAGTTAATATCTTCACCAACAATTAACATATCATTAATATAGAGAAAAATAATAATAAAATTATTATTAGATTTTTTTAGTAAATACACAATGATCTAAAGTGAATTTTTAATACTCATGGTCTACCATGAATTAATCAAACTTTTTAAACCATTGCCTTGAAGCTTGTTTTAACTTATTTAGGCTTTTTGTTTTTTCAATTTGTAAACCATGTGCTCATTGCCTTTAACTTCGAAACCTTCTAACTGCTTCATGCATATTTCTTCTTCCAAATCACAATGAAGAAAAATTATTTTGACATCTAGTTGCTCAACCTCTAGATTTATGCCTGTAGCCAAACCCAATACGACCCAGATGGATGACATCTTCACCACTGGCGAAAAAATTTCATCAAAATCAGTGCCCTTCTTTTGCAAAAACCTTTCGCAATCAACATAGTCTTGTACCCTAAATGTGAGTTCTTCTCTTCAACCTTTAACCTAAATACTGACTTGTTCTTAAGTGCTTTCTTGTCCTTTTGCAACGTCAACAAATCATAGGTGCGGTTCTTATATAAAGAATACATCTCCTCTTGCATAGCTTTTAGCCACTCCCCTTTATATTCATTGGTTTGAGCTTCTTAATAGTTCAGTTTACTTCTATTTGTAAGCGTGACATACTTATAAGGTGGGTATCTCTTTGATGATTGGTGTTCCCTAATAAACCTCCTCAATTGAGGCTCAGTTGGTGATTCTTGTGGGGCCCACTCTCGTTGTTCTTCCTATTCAACATCATCTATGTGGACATCTTCACCAAATGTATCATTTTGAACTTCTTGTACACCTCCCCATTCATCATATCATATCAATGAGGTCTTTAACATTATGTTGAGATTTGAATGTTTGCCTGTCAGTGTGGTCTAATGCAAATCGTGCCAAAAGGGTCACTTCAGTCCTCTCTTATTTTATTTTATTTTTAAACTTTAAGGTTCTCCTTTGGACCATGTATAGAGCGAAATATAGACAACTCAGTGAATTTTGTACTGCCAATATTTCTTTAATTAACAGATCTTCTCACAGGGAGCCACCGTGAAAAGGCCAAGCTTAACAGTCCTGGGGGGGGGGGGGGAATAGGATTATGCTAAATAAAAATTTAAAGTACTAAAATAATAAATAAATTAAAAATCTCAATACCATTAGTATTGAAAAATTGATTCAAACTTAGTTCGTAGGACAATCTTGCATCGAAAACAAAGTTTTAGGTAGGACAACCTGATTTCATGAATATTTGTAAGGATCAAGATCTCAAATCAAGCAAGAGACAAGAGAGCTATCTATTACAAGCATTCACCACATTTGCATAAATAAATTACAATCATTCATCACATATATAAAAACTAAACATCCACCACAAACACCAGGAGTTATAGTGGTTCGGTGTGTACACTAACTATTCTCAAATAGTCACACCTACTCCACTCCCAATAATCACAACTCACGTGATATTGGCGTTCACTAAAAATAAGGTTTTCATAGGTTCACCTTAAAACCTTATACATTTGTCCTTTTAGAAGGGTTATCACAAACAAAAACCTCACGCTGAGATTTTCTGGATATCTCAATCAAAACCAACACATGAGATTTTTTGGCTATCTCAAAGAAACCAAAAATACAAAATATAGAAATGTACTTATCTTCTTCTTGAAGACAAATATCTTGAAGTAGCCAGTATAACCGTTTTGCTTGAAGTAGAACGTTCAATGTCCAGTAATACAAATAAGGGTTCTAGGTTTTATATTGATTTTAAATTAATTCAAACCAAAGGCTACTTATTTGAATTCCTTTAGATCTCATAGAAGAGTGATTACTCTCTTTTAATAAGTAAGATTCATGAAAAGAGATCAAGGAATCAAAACAAAAAAGCTATATAAATAAAATATTAAAACACTATGCAATAGCTTGAAGATAATAGGGACTTCTCTCTTTCTTGGTGAAGAGTTTTTTTTAGCTTGGATGAGTAATTTTGGATTGAGAGAAGGCCTCTATTTATAGGCTGAAAAGTTGTTGCTTCAACTCGTCTAAGATCTAACCAAATTTCAAATTTTAAGTGCGATCGGATAAAACTGTTATTCGACTGGTCGAAGGCCCTGCTCGATTGGTTGAGGGCCCTGCTCGACTGGTTAAGCATGAGCTTCAATTGGTCGAGGGTGCCAAATTTTAGTTGCTGGACTTTGAGTCGAGCAACCCTTGACTGGTCGAAGGTCTTTCTTCGACTGGTCGAGAAACCACCAGAAATATTCATTTTTGGATTTCAAATTTGGACTGGTCGAAGATTATCTTAGATCAGTTGAGCCACAGTTTAGACTAGTCGAATCAAGGCTTAGACTAGTTGAATTAAAGCCTAACCAAAGTATAAAAACCCAAATAAGTTTATCTTTTGAAAGCACCTAAGTCTGAGGTCTTTCTAGGGTTAATTATACCTGAGAAGACTGGACATTGAAGTTTATCGCTTGTTCTTCTTCTTAAATCTTCAATGGAGCATAGTAGATCTTCAATTTGAGTGTATTGAAGGTGGAGCTTGATTTTGTACTTGAATAGTAGAACTTGAACTTTAGCTTAAACTTTCCAACTTCATAACTTGTACTTTCCAACTTCATGACTTATACTTAAGCTTGGTCTCCATAGTAGGTGTTAAACTTAAATGACTTGAGACTTGAACTTTCCATCTTGATCCACATTAGACAAACTATAACTCAAGCTATTTTGTTTAAACAAAATTTGACAAACAACGGTATGCTTTATACAATATAGCACTTACAATATCCCCCTTTGTCAAATTCGTGACAAAATACTTAGTACAACAATTACAAAAATATCCTGAAATTCATGTTACTGAATTTGTTGCTACTCCCATAACATATGCTTCCAATGCACAACTCCAATAACAACATTTTCTATTCATTCATTCAAAGTAAATAGCATATTAGCATCAATCATTCGTTATTCACATCATTCTAGTATTTTCTTCCCCTTTTTGTCACAAATTGACAAAGGAAAGAGTGAGCATGTGAACACAATAAAATTGAAAAATAAGAACTAGAAAATGCATAACTGAACTAAAAGATAATCATTATAATTAAGTCTAGGAAAAAGAGTTACTAAAGTATAAAGAGAGCATAATTCAAGAGTTAACAAGTCAATCAACCACATAGTGAAAATTAATACAACCTAAGTTAGCTGGAAAAAGCATAGTAAACAAACTAATCGGACCCAGAGGAAGATGAAGGAGGTATGGAAGGTTCAATTTGTTGAAGTCCTTTGGTATGGTAATGCAACAAAAATATTTGCGCATGTATTTCATGTAAGCTTTGTAACTTTCAGCTAAGGTATCTTGAGATACCTTCAACTTAGCAACTTTCTCTTCTAAAAACTTAAGCCGATCATCAACCTGAGAAGGCTGATAGTTAGGATCAGCCTCATCGTCCGATTCTAGCTCAGTAAAAATGTCATCCATGGATGTGTCTTCAAGCAAAGGTGTGTCCACTTCTTCTACTTCATCCTCATCTCACTGGCCAGGTAGGTAATCCAGATTCATCTTGTGAATGTTCATGTTATCGAATGGAAGGACTGCCTCAGGTGCCTTAGTAGGAGGAATAACAACATTACAATGAATGACAAAGCTAGTCATGAGATAAGCAAAAGGAACAGACCCATGGCCAGGATGGATACGAAATTGAATAATTAAGTAGCATATTAGTGAGGGAAGACAGATAGGAATGCCGGACACAACAGCATGAAGAACACGGGACATAAAGGGAGTAAGTTCAGACTTATTCCCGAACATAGGATAGACATTAGAAGTGAAAATACGATGAAGAACTCTATATTTGGGCAACATCTTGTTGGCATGAAGGGCATTACCCGAACTCCATTTGGCATTAAACCGACATAATTTACAGGTAATTTCTTGACGTTCAGTTTCATTCATCTTTTCAGCAAGGGTAGGTATGGAAATACTTTCATCATTGACATTAATGTCCATCAACCTTGAAATAAGATGCCTATCAACAGGGAATGTCCCTTCTCTAAAATTAATAGAGAATGTCAGATTATCTAGAGACAGTTCACCTATAGAAGCATACATCCCTTTCGCTATAGAGCGGTATATCATTCCGTCCCAATTAAGAATGTTGTCCCAAACGACTGAGGTAAGGATTTGAAGGAACTGGAATGGAGCAATGTGATCAATGTTCACCATCCTTTCTATGATAATTTTTTGATTGCGGAGATCCCTAGCATGCTCCTTAAGGTTCTCACCCTAACTGGAGTTGACCTGGAGGAAGCGCCACGAGTAGCTTTTCTCTTAGTGCAATGTTCCATTTAGAGATTGCAATAGAGAAAATTATAAATAAAAGATGGGTTTGGCAAGGATTAGTTTTTTGTACAAAACTCATTATATAAAGGGTGTGAAACTCAAAATAAATCACAAAGGAATGATTATCTAGCAAATATGAACTCAAATCCAGAAGAAAAAGTGAAATGAACCACTTACAATGAGGGAATGGGATGGGTTTGACGAGTGGAGTCATGGCTTGTTGAGGAAGAAGAGAGAAATTGGGTGAAAAAGGTATTTTTACTTAATTTAGTGAGAAAATCCGCGATCCTCGACCGGTCGAGTGTGGTCCTCGACTGGTCGAGGACGTACTTGACCTGTCGAGCATCTGAAAAAAATCTCTTTTTTATTATTTGTAAGTGTTTTGCATTTTTTTATTAAATTATAAACATGCAAATAACAAAAAAAATAAACAACATGATTTAATTAATTAGAAGTACACATACCAATATTATGTTTTAATTTGGAATATATATTTCTGTCAACCAGTTTAGTCATAATGTCAACAAGCTGTTTGTCAGTCTGGATATATTCTAATGAAATACTTTTATCGTCAACCAATTTTTGAATATAATAATATTTAATGTCTATATATTTCATACAAGAATGTTGAATAGGGTTTTTTGATATATTGATTGTGTTAGAATTATCACAGTACAAAATCATTGTATCTTACACAATTTCATAATTATCTAACATTATTTTCATCCAAACGAGCTGGGTACTAGCTGTGATGTATTCAGTTTCGGTTGTAGATAAAGATACATAACTCTGTTTCTTGTTGTACCAAGAAACTAAGCAATTTCCTACGTAGAAACATCCATCACTAGTAGATTTTCTATCGTTAATGTTTCCTACCTAGTCTGTATCGATATATCCAGCAAGTTGTACAGTTGTATCATAAGGATACCATAGACCGAAATTAGCAGTACTTGCGACATATCTGATTATACGTTTAACAACAATGAGATGAGATTCTTTTGGATCAGACTGATATCTTGCACAGATTCCAACGCTAAAAGTAATATCTGGTTTACTAGCAGTTAAGTATAAAAGACTACCAATCATACTTCAATATAAGTGAGAGTCTATACTTTTACTTGTTTCATCCTTTGAAAGTTTGAGAGTTGTACTCATAAAAGTATCAAACTTTTTACCGTTCTCGAATCTAAATTTCTTTACCAAATTTAAAGTATATTTGGTTTGAGAAAATACCATCTTCTTGTTGTTTTACTTGTAAACCAAAAAAATAATTCAATTCTCCAACCATACTTATTTCAAACTTGGATTTCATAAGCTCTACAAACTCAATGGACAAGTTAGTGCTTGTAGATCCATAAATAATATCATCAATGTAGATCTGTACAATTAATATGTGTTCATTATATTTTTTGACAAATAATGTTTTATCAACGCTTCATATGATAAAGTTGTGACTGAGTAAGAACTTAGTCAACTTTTCATATCATGCCCTGGGAGCTTGTTTTGGACCGTAAAGTGCCTTTTTAAGACGATATACATGATTTGAAAATTTAGGGTCTTCAAAACCCATAGGTTGTTTAATATAAACTTCTTCATGTAGATCACCATTTAAAAATGCCCTTTTAATATCCATTTGATATATTTTAAATTTTTTATAACAAGCAATAGAAATAAATAATCTAATGAACTCAAGGCGCGCAACTGGTGCGAAGGTTTCATCGTAGTCAATTCCTTTTATCTGAGTGTAGCCTTGTACAACCAGGCATGCCTTATTTCTAATGATATTTCCCATTTCATCATATTTATTCTTAAAAATTCATTTGGTTCCAATTATATGTTATTAAATGGTCTAGGAACCAAATACCAAACATCATTTCTTAAAAATTAATTTAACTCTTCTTGCATGACCACTATCAAATTTTCAGCGGCAAGTGCTTCTTTTACATTAGTCGATTCAATTTGAGAGGTGAAGCAAATATAGTTACAGATATTTTCTAACTATTTTCTTGTTTAAACACTAGTAAGAGGGTTACCTAATATCTAATCAGTCGGATGGTCTTTGACTGTTCTCAGTTCAGCATTATCTGGATTAGATGAAGAGTCAAGTTTCTCGATAAAGTTGACTTCATCATCATCTAGACTTAGTGAGGGTGTGATCAGGTGATCGTCAACTACAACATTAATAGATTCCTGGATCACTCCTATTCTTTTGTTAAGAACACGATATGCTCGACTATTCAGAGCATAACCTAAAAATATTCCTTTATCACTCTTTGCTTCAAACTTCTCTAAATTTTCCCAATCACGTAATATGATGCCTTAAACTCGAAAACCGAGCTCACAAAATTTTCGATCGCCAAATTTGGTGCCGACAGCCTCCGTAATACCTCATTCTTGGCTCCTAGCGCCCATACGCCAGATGCCAATCCTGGGATCCTATAAGGAGGATTTTCCAACATACATTTGTCTCATAAGAAGCATAACTACAAGTATACCCAAATCACAAGAACAACATCATCACCACATATCCACTAATATAAACATTTGAATACAATGTTGAAAGGAAAATACATATGTCGAAAATCAAAGCTTCAAAAGACCGCTGTATGCTCCAAGCTCAACGTTGCTGCGACCTAACGCCACCTGCACGCATCTATCGTGCATAAGCTTATAGAAAGCTTAGAGGATAGTGAAAGTGTGTGCGATGCACGTGCCAAGCATATAGAATCAGGGTAAGTGAAAATATTGGCAATTCATAAATCGTACAATATCAGAGTAATGCACAAACATGCTTGTAAGTTCATAAATATCATCAGCCTTATCTAAACTATGTGATGTAAAAACATAAAGGCCAATATCATATGCTGACGAAGCAATGTAGATCAGCTATGCAATGCGGAGACATAGTAAGCCAAATATTAGATATCGAGTCCATGATTACCGTCAACCTTAATCAGGTTATGCAATATAGAAGCACAATAAACCAAATGCAATGTGTTAAGGATGCAATGCAATATGTGATGCAAATGAAATGACCAAGCTGAAGTGTGAAGTCGGGATGATAGTACGTAGTATCATAAGCTACGGGGTCCACCACAAGGGACTTCTATCCAAACCAGTCCCATACCTAATTTGGATAGTTAGACTCAATGCGCTAAACTCCTAATCTCGGGTTAGTTGTACGCCCAACTGAAATCCTGGCCATTGCGAAGGTACATATAACAATTAGTTATGCACCACCAGCCCGAGTGGACAGTACGTAGTATCATAGGTTACGGGGTCCACCACAAGGGACTTCTATCCAAACCAGTCCTATACCTAATTTGAAAAGTTAGACTCAATGCGGTAAACTCCTAATCTTGGGTTAGTTGCACACCCAACTGAAATCCTGGCCATTGCGAAGGTACATATAACAATTAGTTATGCACCACCAGCCCGAGTGGATAGTGAATGAATGGCTGAATGAGTATGTAACTCCTTCTCAATAAGTCCATATATCAGTACTGTACATCTCTAAGATCATCATTGTGGTCTATTATATCTAGCCAGCTTGTTGCCCCTATCCGAGCGCACAATTGGGTAAGTGAAAGAGACCTCACTATTCGCTTGTCAATATCGGGCCCGGCTCATCGACCCATTTCTCAAGCTGGTCAAATTCAGCCTAACATTGCCTACTTCCTCAGGTGGGTAAGGCCACACCCCCTCTCAACCGACCACGGCATAGTGGGAGACGCGGCCTACTAGTATACAACCCTCATGTGCTCATATATATCCACTCGATTTAGACGTTGGGGCGTCCTCTGGTATTAAGAGGGTTTAGGAATTTTCACCTAGGGCCATCTATGGTGGCTCGATGCTAGTAACAGATTTTCGGTGTCCCATGTGGCCATCCACAATATGCTTGTGGAGGCTACGACCCTGATGTCGCTAGGGCATATAGTGGTCATATCACAAAATGCAAGATGCATGAGTCATATGATCAAGTGATGCATCAAACCTACGCATACCGTGCGCTCATGTGGGATGACTTCGCCTATCAGGGAGTCCCTTAAACAACCTACCTAATGACATATGTAATGGCCAACCACATCTCATATCAAACATACAGATAATGCGTATGGGCATATGTCATGATGCTATACTATCACGTACTCATAATCGGTATCGATAATCGACCTAACAAATGGACTAAGGGAAGCTCACAATGTGGACATTTAACCATCATTATTCATCAATGTGGACATTTAACCAACATTGCTCCTAAGGAGTGACCCACATAGAGCCAAACATATAGTGGGCTCATGGCCTTACACAATGGCCCAATATACATCACCATGGGCCTCTCTCAAGAGTCTAATACACATCACGATGGGCCTCACTTATGGACTACATATGCATCACATTAGGCCTTGCATATGAGCCCCATATATGTCAAATAGGCCGCAATATATAGGCTGAAAAATACATCTCATTGGGCCTTACCAAATGGGCCGAAAATACATCACAATGAGCCTTACCAAATGGGCCAGAAATACATCACAATGGACCTTACCAAATGGGCTGAAAATACATCACAATGGGCCTTACCAAATGGGCTAGAAATACATCAAAATGGGCCTTACCAAATGGGCCGAAAATACATCACAATGGGCCTTACCAAATGGGCCGAAAATACATCATAATGGGCCTTATCAAATGGGCCGGAAATACGTTACAATGGGCCTTACCAAATGGGCTAGAAATACATCACAAAGGGCCTTACCAAATGGGTCATATAAACATCAAGTGGGCTGCACTAATGGGCCTTATATACATCAAGTGGGCCGTATCCCATGGGCCACACCAATGGGCTTTGCCAAATGGGCCATAAATACACAACAATGGGCCACAACCCATGGGCTTCAAATACGCAACAGGTGGGCCCCATCACATGGACCTCAAATATACAACAGGTGGGCCTCAAATGCATCAAGTCGGGCCTCATCATATGGGCTTTAAATGCAAAATAGGTGGGCCCCATCACATGGGCCAAAAATACAAACAGGTGGGCCTTAAATACATCAAATAGGGCCTCATCATATGGGCTTCAAATACAAAACAGGTGGGCCCCATCACATGGGTAAAAAATATAAACAAGTGGGCCCTACACATAGGCCAAAAATACATCATGATGGGCCTCATGGATGGGCTGCACCAATGAGCCTCAAATGGGCTTGGACCACACCAAAAATCATTTCACTAGTTGCAGGTGTAACATGTGTATCGCTGTACACTATCATTCTATGGGGCACATGGCCACTAATGATGATCAGCACTGTCCAACATTGGACGTGCAAATCAGCACTGTTCAAACATTATCCATGTAAATCAACACCGTCAAAACATTGGACAACACCGTCCAAACATTATCCATGTAAATCAGTACCGTCCAACCATTTGACAGCACCGTCCAAACATTATCCATGTAAATCAGCACCGTCCAAACATTGGACAACACTATCCAAACACTATCCATGTAAATCAGCACCGTCCAAACATTATCCATGTAAATTAGCACCATCCAAACATTGGACAACACCATCCAAACATTATCCATGTAAATCAACACCATCCAAACATTGGACAACACCATCCAAACACTATCCAATAAATCAGCATCGTCCAAACATTGGACATCACCGTCCAAACATTATCCAGTAAATCAGCACCGTCCAAACATTGGACAACACTGTCCAAACACTGTCTAGCACCGTCCAACACCATATATCATGGTGGGTCCCACATTGCTGGGTGATGTCAATACAGCAACTATATAGTTGATGTAAACGTACACCGGCCAATCCCCCTTTCCAGGAGGTGGGTCCCACATGGGACCCACCATATATACTTTTGTATATATATAATATATTATATTATTATTATATTTATTTATTTTTATTTTCTTATTTTTACACTGATCAGCGTCTAAGGGTGCAGCATCCAGGACGGTGTGAATTTACATACATCACGATGGGTCCCACAAACACGACCCACCAGAATTTGGATCTGCCTCACGTCCAGATGGACGGTGAGGAGAATACATACATCAAGGTGGCTGCCACACACGTGGCCCACCAGAGATTTGGATTTGCTTCATTGCAGTCTCAAGCCATAGGATGAGCTCACCAAATGAATGAACGGTTTGAATGTAACACATCCCTCACGGTGGGGCCCACCGTCCAGTCAGTGAATGGCTGGGATAAATACATAAATTAAGGTGGCCACATGCTGGACAACACTCAGGTGGGTACCACTGTCTAGGGCATCTAGACAGTGTCGATTAATGTATACATCACAGCGGTCCACATGGGTGGACGGTGTGGATCAACATCATGGTGGGCCATAAAAAAGGGAAAAAGAGAGAGAGAGAGAGAGAGAGAGAGAGAGAGAGAGAGAGAGAGAGAGAGAGAGAGAGAGAAATAGAGAAAATGAGAGAGATTGGTAGAAATATGAGGGACCCCGCCACTATGGGCCCTCCCCATACAATGCATACTTCAAGATGGGTCCCACCAATGTGGGCCCTTAAATCACAAAAAGGGTAAATACGAGATCACTCACCTTTTTCATTTCTTCTTGGTCTGATGAAATCCCTAGCTCTTCGGCTTCTATTTTAATGGAGGATGATGGAGATTGGATGGTTAGATTGGGTGGTAGGGAGTGGGCCACACCAAGCTTCTCCTCTCTTTGGGAAGCCATGGACAGTTCTCTCCTTTGGGGTTACTTGGGAGAATGAGAGAGAAAATGAGAGAGAGAGAGAGGTGATGGGAGAGAGGGATGGTGAGTGATGGATGGGTGTACTTGACTAGGTATGGGTTGTAAGAGAGAGTTAACTTTGGGGTTGCTTTTGGGGATGAGACATGTACTTGACATTTGATGTGATTGATGGGACATTCTCTTGGGTTTAGCAAATGCACGGTGTTTTCCTTGAACTGAATGTGGGCCCACATCTCCTGGCCCGGGTATCGCCTCGGCGCGTGAGACGCGGCCACGGCGCAGTCACAAGGGTACAAGTTTTGAGTCGAGCCAACTTTGATATACGAGACACGACTCAGGATCATGTGCAAATGCCGATAACAGATCGTGATTCGCCTGAATTCGATCAGGAGGACTGCAAAAGCCTACGGAACCGTACGGGCTAGGATACAGGTCTTACAATTTACTTTCAAAAATTTGATAGTATTTGACAGTTGGTTTCTTATTGAACCAAAAATCATAGGCTATTTTATCTTTTGATTTTCTAACATACACACGATATATAATGTAGCATGTGGTATTAACAGCTACAACCCATAAATTTTTTAGTAAATTCATGCTATTTAGCGTAACATTGGCCATTTCTTGTAGCACTTTGTTTTTTCTTTCAACAAACCCATTCTGTTGAGGTGTTTTAGGAGCAGAGAATTCATGCGATATACCATGATCTGTATAATACTTCTCAAAATTACTATTTTTAAACTCAGTACCATGATCACTTTTGATCTTGATAACATTTAGTTCTTTTTCAGTCTGAATTTGTCTAGGAATTCTTTTAACTTCATCAAGAGTCTCAAATTTCTCTCTCAAGAAAGTTACCCATGTATATCTGGTAAAATCATCAATAATAATAAGAAAATACTTCTTTCCACCTCTACTCTCCATTCTTATTGGTCCAACCAAATCCATATGGAGAAGTTCACGAGGTTTGGTTGTGGCTAAGGAGTTCACTTTTTTGTGACTACTTCTAGTTTGCTTGCCAATCTGGCATGCGCCACATATCTTTTCTACCTTTTTTAATTTGGGTAGGCCACAAATAAGATCTCTTTTGCTCAATTTATAAAGATTTCGGTAGTTAACATGTAACACCCCGCACCTCTGGTACACGGGTGTTACCATCAAAACCATCGTTAATGTAATTGCTACTTAATAAACATTTCTAACCTAAACTAAGATAGTGAGAATGAACTTCAACCACTCATCAGGATTGCTCAAAACATCCACTAATCTCATGGATTAATCTAACAATCAAATGTCCTTACCCCGACCATTGAGTCCAACCACCATTTTCTTAAAAAAGTAGACATACCTAGACTGGAATAAAAAAGTAGACGTACATGGACTGGAATAGACGACCCACTTCGATGGCTCGGATCAGAGGTGGACCCTATGAATAAGAGTCACAGACAGCTAGGTGTCTAAGCGTACACCAATGGCAATAACTCATGAAACAAAACATTGTTCTAGGTCTGCCCAATAGTCAAAATGGTTGGGCCTGGACATACCCATAACTCTAGGGCCCTTTGGGCCGTTAATACCTTGGCTTAGGGGAATCTAACCCTTAGATCAATGGAAATCCATTTGTAAGCACCCTGATCATGACTTACGAGCCACCCAAGTATTGGATCGTTCCGATCATTTGTCAAACCCCTCAACTGGGACCACCTAAAAGAATGGACGGTGCGGATTGCACAAGTCCATCGCGATGGGGCCCACACGGGAGTGTGTTGCACCATAGTCAGCATGTGTGACGTGCATCGGACCGCCCAAGCAGTCAAACGGGCGCTGACCCGTGGAAATCCAAAAAAAAAGAGAGAACTTCTCTCTATTCATTAGCGTCGGTTTGGATGAAAGGTGGCCCACTTCGGGCCACCATCCGGTAGATCTGGACTGTCCATCGAGTAGGAGAGCTCCGGACGACCAGGTCCATGTTAGCCAAACCAACCCATGCAAATGTGCATGTACACGAGTAAGGGACAGATGGCAACATGCGGTAGGGTCCTTTTTTCCTGAAAACAGAAAGCATCGGGGGATTACCATGAGGGCAATCCGTGTCACGCCCCAAACCCAGAAATCGGATTCGCAGGAATCCCGATCACCGAATCCGGTGCCGACAGCCTCCGTAGTACCCCATTCTCGGGTCCTAGCGTCCATACGCCAGATTCCGATCCTGAGATCCTACAAGGAGGATTTTTTTTTTTTATACATTTAACTCATAATAAGCATAACCACAAGATTACCCAATTCACAAGGCAACATCATCATCACATATCCACTAATATAATCATTTGAGTACAATGCTGAAAGGGAAAAATACATATATCGAAATCAAAGCTCCAGAATACAACTGCACGCTCCAAGCTCAACGCTGCTGCAACCTAATAACACCTGCACGCATCTATCGTGCATAAGCTTATAGAAAGCTTAGAGGGTGGTGTAAGTGTGTGCACAAGGTAAGTGCCAAGTATTCAATACAATGCCATTATCATACAAACTGGAAGTACTGGTAATCCATAAATCGTACAATATCGGAATAAGCAAAGATACTAGCAAGATCATGAATTATCTGAGTAAGCAGAAATACTGACAAGAGCAGGAATTATCAGAGTAAACAGAAATACTCACAAGATCATAGATCATACGATAACAGAGTAAGCGGAAATACAAACAAGTCCATGAGCCAATCAATATCAGAATATGCAATATATAACAGCTACGCAAACGAGGAGTCATAAAGAGCCAAATATCAAATACCGAGAATGCAATGGGGTATATAATTCCTTATGTGTTCACAAATACGTCAGTCATATCTAGACCATATAAATGCAAAAGCACAGTAATCCAAAATGTCATATGCCGCAGATGTAATGCAATATGCGATGCGGATGGAATGACCATGCTCTGGAGTGTGAAGTCGGGATGGTAGTACGTAGTATCGCAAGCTATGGGGTCCATCACAAGGGACTTCTATCCAAACCAGTCCCATACCTAAATTTGGATAGTCAGACTCAATGTGGTAGACTCCTGATCTCAGGTTAGTCGCGCGCCCCAACCGAAATCCTGGCCATTGCGAAGGCACACGTAACAACTAGTTGCGTACCACCAACCCGAGTAGATAATGAATGAATGAATGCATGAATGAGTATGCAACTCCTACTCACTAAATCCACATATCGGTACGGTTCCTCTCTGAGATCATCACCGGGGTCTATTACACTACGCCAGCTTGCCGCCCCTATCCGAACACACAACCTCACTATCCGCCTGACCAATAGTCTGCCAGTACCTATCCGGCATGTCGATAGCGGACCCATTCACGAGCTGGTCAAACTCAGCCTAGTAATGCCCCCTACCGTCGGGCGGGTAAGGCCACACCCCCTCCCAACCGACCACGACACAGTGGGAGACGCGGCCTCCTGGTATTCGGCACTCGGGCGCTCATGTATCCACTCGGTCTCGACGTTGGGGCGTCTCCTGGCCTCGGAGGTTTAGGGATTTTCACCCAGGGACATCTATGGCGCCCGTATGCTAGAACCAAATATTTTCGGTGTCCCATCTGGCCATCCACGATATGCCTGTGGAGGCTACGGCCCTGCTAGGGCACACAATGCAAGATGCATGAGTCATACAATACAGTCATGCATCAATCCTACGCATACCGTGTACTCATGGGAGGTAACCTCTGCCTATCAGGGAGTCTCATAACAATCTGCCTAATGACATATGCAATGATCAACTATATCTCATAGCAAACATGCAGATGATGCGTATGGGCATGTATCATGATGTTATGCTGTCACATACTCATAATTAGTATCAATAACCAACATCAACAATCGGCCTCGACAATGTGAACATTAAACCAACATTACTCCCAAGGAATGGCCCACATAGAGCCTAACATATAGTGGACCCATGACCTCATACAAGGACTTAATATACAACACCAAAGGCCTTACTCAAGGGCCAAATGTACACAACAGGTGGGCCCTGCTCGTGGGTTCCAAATACATGGCATGTGGGCCTTACAGATGGGTCTCGAATATATCAAATGGGTCATGCATCATGGGCCTAATACGTATCACAATGGGACTTGCCCATAGGCCACGAATACATTGCAATGGGCCATGCCCATAGGCCTCAAATACATCATAATGGGCCTCAACTACAGGTCGCATATACATCATATAGGTATCAACAATAGGCCTTGGCAATCGAAATTGGTCACATCAATCGGAATCGGCAATCAGTCACGTCAATCGGAATCGATCGATAATCAGAATCTGCAAATTGGTCACATTAATCGGAATCGGCAATCGGTCACGGCAATCGGGATCGATCAATAATCAGAATCAACAATAGGTCACATCAATCAAAATCGACAATCGGTCATGATAAACGGCCTCGATCACTAATCGGTAATCGGTCAAGTCAATCGGAATCAGAATTCGACCATAACAATTGAAATTGGCAAATCGGTCACAGCAATCGGTCATGATAAATGGCCTCGATCGCTAATCGGCAATCGGTCAAGCCAATCGGAATCGGCAATCGGTTATGACAATCGAAATCGGCAAATCGGTCACGGCAATCGGTCATGATGAATGGCCTCGATCGCTAATCGGCAATCGGTCAAGTCAATCGGAATCGGCAATCGGTTATGACAATCAAAATCGGCAAATCGGTCACAGCAATCGGTCATGATAAATGGCCTCGATCACTAATCGGCAATCGGTCGAGTCAATCGGCATCAGAATTCGGCCATGACAATCGAAATCGGCAAATCGGTCACGGCAATTGGTCATGATAAATGGCCTCGATCACTAATCGGTAATCGGTCAAGTCAATCAGGATCAATCGATCAAGGCTTAAGGGAAGGTCATAATGTGGACATTAAACCATTATTGTCCATCAATGTGGACATTTAACCATCATTGCTCCCAAGGAGTGGCCCGCACATAGGCAAACATAAAGTGGACCCATGGCCTCACACAAGGCCCAATATACATTACATGGGCCTTATACAAGGGTCACGTATACATCAAGTGGATCGCATCCACGGGCCACACTAAAGAGCCTCATAGACATCAAGTGGACCGCGTCCTTGGGCCGCACCAAAGGGCCTCATAGACATCAAGTGGACCGCGTCCTTGGGCCGCACCAAAGGGCCTCATATACATCAAGTGGACCGCGTCCTTGGGCCACACCAAAGGGCCTCATATATATCAACTGGGCTGCATCAAAGGGCCGCACTAATGAGCTTAATGCATATCACTACGGGCTTTGCCCATATGCCACGAATACATCATAATGGGCCATGCCCATGGGCCTCAAATTCGAGCAGGTGGGCCCCATCATATGAGCCTTGTATACATCGCATCGGGCCTCACCCACGGACTCAATATACATCACAATGGGACTCAAATCGGCCCAACATACATCACATCCAGGTGGGGCCCACATATCAATTAGACGTTATTTTAGAGCATTGCCAAAAGTAAATCTCATAGAAGGATCATCTGGGATATACCATAATAACAGTGAAGATAATGATTTCACCGTTTAAATTCATGGCCCACCGTATTATTTTCCGTCCAACTAGATCATATGGTCACAAAGTCCAGAGTTGTATGGAAAAACGAATATCATGATGATTCAAAATTCTTGTGACCCAAATAAAAAGAGGGTTTCAGTGGTGGACGTTCAATCTCCACTGTTTCTCCTGCAGTGTGGTCCACCTGATCACTAATCTGTCTTATTCTTCTTCCCAAGCCATAACATTATCTCTCAAAATAGTTGGATGTTGTAGATACGACACCTGCATCATGGTGGGTCACAGCAAGGACGGTGTAGATGTAGAACATTAGGGTGGGCCGTACAAGGCAAATGGAGGGCGTGGATACCATATCTAAGGTGGGCCCCACGTGTGGGCGCCACACACATCAATAGGCCCCACCAGCAAACAGATGAACGGCGTGGTGTGCAAACACGTGCATCACGATGGCCTGGCACCATCCAGCACCGTCCGGAGGTCTGGACGGTGTGGATGAAACAAATACATTACAGTGGGCTCCACCCGCACATGCAGGGGTGGGCCGCACAAGGCAGATGGATGGACGGTTTTGGTATAACAAATACCTCATGGTGAGACCCATGTACTGACGCCCGTGTACAGCAGCACCTTGCTGCTGCTCGTCCACCAGGTGGACAGTCTGGATATACCTCACGTCAGAGGTGGGGCCCACGACTCACACATCACGGTGGAGTCCACACGTGTGTGGGTCCCACGTTACTGGGTAGCATGGATGAAACACATATATCAGGTGTGGCCCACCGTCCAGCCATCTGGACAGTGGGGATAAAAAAAATAGGTGGACAGCTTTGGTGGAACGCAAATGAACGGTCTGATCAAACAGAGGCACCACGTGATGTTCACACGTGTGTAGGTCCCACGTGGACCACCCTATAATAAATATACTATTATTTATCTCATTTACAATATATATATATATATATATATATATATATATATATATATATATATATATATATATATATATATATAAATTACAAAGGGAGGCAGCGTCCAGGGCAGATACAACAGATACATCAGGGTGGGGTCCATACGGACCGAACTGATATTTGTTTTCTCCCATCGTCCAGGCCTGCTGGACGGTGGGCAGCGATGCACATCAGGGGTGGGGTCCACGTGGTGTGGCCCTACCAGCTTTGGATCAAGGTGATATTTGTAATTTCCCTACATTAGGGTCTGTCCCAGGCCGGCAGCAAGGGTGGGCCTGGTTGGACAGCGGGGATGGCCTACTTGATGGATGGTCCGGATATATTGTACATCAAGGTGGGGTCCATCCGAGTGGGCCATACATCACACAAAGAAAATGAGAAAGAGAGAGAGAAGCACCCACCTATGATTTTCTCCTCCTTCCGCCAAAGCATGCTAGAGCTATAAAGGATGGACTTCAACGGTTGAGATGGGCTTAGGGTGGTGGGATTGGGTGGTAGGAAGGTGGGCCACACTAGCTCACTCCCATGGAGCTTGAACGTGGGTTCTCTCATGAGATTTGCTTGAAATGAGAAAATGAGAAAGAGAGAGGAGATGTGAGGGAGATGGGATGGAAGGTATGGTTTCTTTGACTTTTGGTAAAAGGGGATGGTTAGGCATGGGTATTGTTGACTTGGTGAAGAAAGAGGTATGGGTGAGTGATGACTTGTGATGGAATGTACTTGATTTGTACATTGATTGATTGATGGGATTGATGTGATGGATTCTCGGGATTGCAACGCGCGGCATTTTCCTCGAACTGAACGCAGGCCCACATATCCTAGCATGGGTATCGCCTCAGCGAGCGAGACGCGGCGTCAGAACCGCGGCGACGGCGCGGTCGCACTGGTATAAGTCTCAGGTCGATCCGACTCAGACATACAGGACACATCTCAGGATCGCGCGCAAATGCCGATAACCGATCGCAGGTCGCCGGAATTCGACCGGGATGACTGCGGAAGCTTACAGAATAGTACAGGCTAGGATACGGGTCTTACAATCCGTGTCTGCCCTTTTCCCTCCATCATAGCCATCCTTCTGAGCTTTGATCCGCGCTCTCCTTTCATTGCTGAAAATGGGCGGACAACTGGCTGAGAAGCAGGAAGTTATTGGGAACATTATCATTTCAGGAGAATTTGTTGGCGCGATCCAAACCTTTCACCAGGCCACGAGGAGTAATCCTGCCGTTCATTGTAGGGCTGCAACAACTCTCTTAGAGGAGCCTCCCATCTCGCGAGAAAACCTTGGAGGCACGAAAAAACTTGCAAGGTGCACGAAACGCCAATGAATGGCTAGATTAGTGGCCCCTGCGGTGATCAGAGGTCCCATCTGAGCTGTCCAAATCGACCAAATCATCTTAATACTCCGCAGATAAAAATCTGCCATGTCGGCCCATCATCTTCCCCGTTAGGTCGAAAGACCCACTGTGATGGGGTGTGCCCCATAACGGATAAAAGTTTGCTTTTTGAGTGGGCCATGGCAGAAGGAACACATCCCTGGTGATGGATGGGTCCCATGCATGCGAAAACCCAAGGATCATATGTGAATTCGGTCACCTATTCATAGCCATTGGATGGCACGTTCCAGCGTGCTCCACGGCTATATAAGGAGGGCGTCCGTGTTGAGATTCTCAGCAAGGAATTTGGAGAGAAAACGGGAGAGAGTAGAGGAAAGGAGAGAGAGTGGTCAAGTGCAGGGTTTGTGCGAACTTGGTGCCACACTGCACTAACTCAGTCCATTTAACTTGGACCGAGTTGGGTCAGTACAGACCTGTAGCACCACCGCCAGAGTAAGAGGGTGCAAGAGTGAGAGAGAAAGAGAGAGAGAGGAGGGATCAACGGCTGGACTCCAGTCCATTCACGTGCTCAATCGACTGGACCGAGCCAGGGCTGTCGAGTCTCTAGCATAGCCTTGGGCCTTCTTGCAATCATCCCTTCTCTCCAGATTGCCGATGATAAACTAGGATCCGATCGTGTGCTACCAAGTAATAAAGCTTGTCGAGTTTAAACCAAGTTTATGTAGATGTCATTTCAACCCAGTGACTTAGCACTGGTCACAGCCGAGTGGGACCAACCGTCCAACGGCTGAGTCAGTGACTCGGTATCCCTCTCTGTGGTGATCTGGTCATTGACCGAGTGTGGGCTGCAACAACTGGCCACTGACTGAGTGTGGGTCGCATTTGAGTAAAGCTTAGTGGGTCACAGTAGCTGGGCTAGGCCAGACCTACCCAGCCACAGCAATGGGCCACCTTTAAGATAAGCTTAGTGGGCCACAGATCTAGGACGAATACAAGCTGGACCTAGCCACAAGTTTTGGGCTGGATCTGAACTGAATTCAGTGGGCCACAAGTACTGGGCTGAGTAGACAGGCCACTGGGCCCATTAGAGCTGTGAATTGACAATGGGGTCCCCAGCTAACTTAGTCAGTCCAGTCCAGTCCTTGTGTGGTTGATAAATGAAGGGTACAAGCCCTTCCCACTCATACGCTCCTTCTCACCATAGAGATGGCCTCAACTAAGCCACTTCGGCTAAATAGACTCAGGTCTGAACTAACCTAACTAGCCCCCTATTTCAGGGCAAGGTCTAGTTGACCTAATACTTAGAATTATCAATCCCAAGCATAGTAGATTTGCACAACGGGTAAGCCTAATCAAAACAAGGGATGTAGAGTCCTAAATAAGTTTGATCGCTAACTCCATCCTGGCTACAGGACCTCCATCCCAACTCCCCACCAAATCAGATACTATAGAGAGAGCATGGTTGGGCCAAACTTCATTATAACAAACCCTTAGGACAAAGGATAGTCTTGAGGGTCAAATATTACATATTAGATCCCAGTTATTACCTGATTTTATGAACATGATAATGTTTAACGTCCTATTTTAATAGTTTTTATGTTGCAAGGTGAATTTAGGAACTTGGACTGAAAAAGGGTACTAAAGGTATGGACTTGATACTCACAAATCACCAAGACAAGGGACGGATCTTAGGGGACCAAGATTGAAGAATTCACACGCCAAAGATCCGAGAAAGTCGAGTGATTCATAATAAAGAGGCCTGAAAGTCACCCTGAATGCAAGATCACAGGGTTCCTACTATCAGTTTGGCTCAAAACTTTATATTTGGCCTAAGGACCCTAAATTAACCGTACACGTCAAAATTCAGCTTTTGGATCCCTGTAGAAGTAGCCTAACGGACAGATCAGCCCATAAATCACTGATTTGGGGCCCACCTGATATATGGATATGATTCAATTTTGGTATCAACCCTTAAATCGGATGAGAGGGAGGATGAACAGAGCAGATTTCTCATAAGCATCACAGTGGACCCCACATGGGGGCATGAGAGTGCATAACTGACGCACTGCTACGCCACACTAGACCGCCAAGACCGGTCAACAACTGAAGACCCGATCTGTTTTCTCCTTACACACAGCGTCCGCAATTAATGGACGTTGTGATGATTAGTGGCCCACTATAGGGGCCCACATGGCCAATCGGGACCGTCCATTCGACTCAGGGGGTGGGGCTGACCGTATCCATGCTCTCCTTTTGGTCCCATGCACACATACACACGCAATCGCCATCAAACGCAGGATGAACGGTGGGGTGATTTGATATAGTGGGCTGCACCAAAACTCGACCAAAACCACTCCTTTTCAATCTAAATTTCGCCAGGAATCCATTGAACGGGGTGGATTTCTCCGAAAACATCAATGTGGGGCCCACTGAACACGTCAGCGTAGGTTTTTTCGTAACTTACGGACGTCCGAAAAAACGTCCGAAAAAACCGGACATTACGGGGAGTTGTATGGCCCAGATCACGATCGGATCTCTGATCCAAATCGTTCAGAAGTCTAAAAAGGGGGTCTTTACCCTAACCATGGAGAAAAATCAGACTATGGGACGATTTTTTGTCCGAAATTTCAAGCCGAACGCAACTCGATTTTGTGTTTCACGGCTACGCACGCTGCCTTCTACTGCATAAAGAGTTCTCCACCGACTCCCAGCCTTCCATGCACCGCCCTTCATGCCTATAAAAGGAGGAGAAACGTGGAGAGATTGGATTCACCTTGGGACGTGAGCAAGGAGGAGAAAGAGGAGAGAAAGAGAGATCGTGGCCGGCCATCCATCTTCCTTCCTCTTTGGTTTGCTTTGTTTATGTTTTTCCTTTAAGAGTCTTTAACGTCATCATGTCAATGATAGGCTAAACCTCTTAGCTAAGGCTAAGAGGTGAAGCTTTTAGTGTGATGGGGCATTTTCTACAACTTTGATTCATGTTCAATGAACTCTCTTTGATTATAGTTTGATTTTAAGGAATGTTTTTATTTTTTAATGGTTTATTGTGACTGAAATTACAATGGATCTGCAATAGCTCTTAGCATGTCCTTTTCATTATTATGAGTGTGAAGTTAGAAGCCCTATTGTTCACCATCGTCTCATGGACATGGTTGGATGATGGAATCCTTCCTAACGTTCATAACTCTCTCAGATTGGATGTGGATTAGTTAAATTCTGTTATTTACTTTGTCTCATGGGCATGATTTTGTGATGGAATTAATTCTAATTCTCATACCTCTCATCTCTTGAAAACTGGATTAAAGGAAGTTCAAATTTGATTTTTAATGTTATATCCTTCAACTAGATGAAGATGAGACTCTAAATCCAATTGTGTTCTTGAATCAAGTATAAATCTCCTCGATCTCTACAAGTGGATCCCTGACACCCTAGTTTTCCACCTTTGAATTTACAAGTTTTGGTTACTTTAATCAAAATTACTTTCTTAATTATTTCAGATTTAGATTTCATCTTTTTCTAGTTCCAAGTTCTAGTTACTTTCAAAATACGTACAAGGTTCAATCCCTATGGATTCGACCTCGGTCTTACCGAGATTATTACTACATCGCGACCCTACACTTGGGGTTGTGAACAGATAGCCTAGAGGGAAGGTAGCCTGTCACGAAACCTCGATCAAGCTACAGGGTTAGGTGATGGCTTTTTCCTCTTAGGCTTTCCATTTCCAAATTAGTTTAAGTAATAGTCCTTATTATAATCACAATTGTTATCTCGTAGCATGCGACCTCTTGTAAGTACCATAGTTTATAGCCCTTTGTGTTGTCAAATTTATGGTGCCAAAGATACTGTTATGAAGTTTGCATCTGTGAAGAACAATGCTCTACTTAAGATCAACTTTGATTAACAAGCATTATTCATATGTCAAGACTCGAGAAAGTGAGATTGTGCGACTAGATTCAAGAAGCTTTCAAGTTCAACCTCAAGATCTCAAAAAGCTCTCAAGTTTAAACGACAGCAAGACTTCAAGCTCCATTACTTTCAAAGGTCACTCTTCTCTAAAGTTTCAATGTCCTTACTTCACTATTAAGGTATGACTAACCTTAGTTTGACCTTTAGAGTAGGCCATTTTGGATACATAATTCATATATTTTATATAAGTGAGTTTGGTCTGTTCTAAGACTAGTCTTGGACTTTGTTCGACTAGTCCTAACACTGCTTTGACCTGTCTAAACATTTTCTGGATCGGTCGTAAGTTTGTTACAAAAATTGAAAATTTTCTGTTAGGCTTCGACTAGTCTTGGGGACTGTTCGACCAGTCGTAGAAACAGTGTCGTAGACCTACGACTCAATATACAGCGCTGAAAATCAACCTACTTTGACTAGTCGTGAGAGCCTAAGACCAGTCGAAGGGATCCTACGACCAGTCGAAGGAGACCTACGACCAGTCGTGAAACTGCCAAATCTTATCACGCCCAAATTTTCAAATATCTATTGGTTCTACAACCAGTTGTAGAGGTCCTTAGACCAGTCGAAGATGTGATTTGCTCACTTATAAATAGAGCACGAATCTTAAAATAAAATAGGCAATTCAAGTTAATTTAATTCGGTCTTCTGAGAGATAAGTTGGTGCTCCATTTAAGCTAAGTGTGCATATTAAATATTCTCTTTCTTTAGCTTTGTTAATTGATTTTGTTTCTTGCATTCCAATCTAATCTGAAAAGAGGAATTGTTGTTTTCCTTTTTCTGGAATCAAAATCAATTAAAGCTAGCCCTTTTATTTTAATTTAAAATCTATTAGAACCTAGAACCATTATAAAGTGAGTATTGGACATTGAACTTTGACATTCAAATCTCTACTCCGACTTGGTTCTTCTGAGCTGCTACAACGAAGGAGAAAATCAGGTATTTTACAACTTGTGTAATCTACATTGTTTTGGTTTTATTTGAGGTTAAGCCAAAAAAATCTCAAAGTTGTTGCTTATCTGAGGAGAGCCAGAAAACTTAGAAGTGAGGGTTTTTTGAATTGTGTAAGCCCTTTGAAAAAGACACAATTATGAAGGTTTTGGGTGAACCTGTGAAAACCTATTTGATAGTGAACGCTATTATCCCCTGTGTGAGGATATTAGGAGTGGAGTAGCATTCTTTGCGGCTGTTGTTTAACAGTTAGTGAACACACAGGCGAACCACTATAATTCTTTGTGTTGTGGATGTGTGATTTATATTTCCTATCTTTTATCATTCTGAATTGTGGAATGTATGTGTGAATGTGAATGTTGTAATCATTTCATTTTAAGCACAGTAGGGAATGTTGTAATAATTTAGATTTACATTTCAACACTATATTTTTGCTATCTCTTTATTACGTTGAGCTTCAATTTCTCTATTTGTTCTAGAAATAAGGTTGTCCTGCCATAAACTTTAGTTTTTGGTGTAAGGTTGTCCTTAGAACAATTTTTATTTCTATTTCTCTATTTTAGGTTGCTTTTCATTCCTATACTGTGATTGGTGTATAGTGCTATCTATTCTTTGGTTCATATTTCGCTGTATTTATTTTAAATTTGGCACAGTCCTATTCCCCCTTCCCCCCCTCCAGGACATATAGCTTGGCCATTTCACCTCTTACACTAGTTATGAATTCTTAAGACATGATTCATAGTTGATAGTTGTGAACCATGATTACATGCGATAGTTACTTACATGATAAGTCTCATTTTAATAGATAGTTCACATCATGACCAATTGCGATTATTATGCTTAACATATATTTACCATGCTATAACTATATATTTTCACATGAATTGTTGTAAGTCACTTATGGATCTATATTCACTACACTTACTAGTGGGTAATCCCCCTTGTGTATGTAAACCCATACTTAGGATGTAACGAGATGAAGTATGGTAAGAAATAGACCCTCGATTTGGAGGTTATATAGGATATGGAACTTTAATGTGGGATTTACCATCCATAGGTCATACGGCTTGAGTGGATTAGAAATGACCCATTTAACTACTCTGATTTAACCTTGCCTGACCCCTTGCCATCTTGATTTAATGTTCCGAATACCCTTTTACCGTTGTGGTTTAATATCTGTCTCATGTTTTGATATTTGCCCTGCGTGGCTTCGATGGCCTATACCTATGTGATGGTAGTCCCTACTTATTGAATTTAATTGGCCACTGTCGATGGACATCTATTAAACATCCTAAGATGGGAAAATCTCATGGGCCGGGGATGATGGTCATGGAGTACTATGCCCGAGCTATTGGCCTACGCTGGGTGATGAGCCCCCCGTAGTGACCTTTGAGTTTATTTAAATTGGCTGATTGTAATTGGGATAATAAAAGTTTGGCTAATCATGCATTCATGACATACTAGCGATAACGGGTGGCTAATTCTGTATGTTGTAGCACGTGCCCTTAGGCTTAGTGGGCTATCATTTTGCTAGCTCCCAGACGATCGACTATCAACCTACGTACGTGATGTACGATGGCTTGGTCATTACGTTGTACGTGATGTACGCATGTGATGTGTTGCGCTGGTGACCAGTCATATGCATGGGTGAAGAGTCCAAGTCTGCCTGGATGACCATCCCCAAGTCGATGTGCATTCACGCATTTAAATAAGACTGCATCATGTACTGTTTTGAATGTCTTATTGTTTTTAACTATGCTTAGCTATGGCGGTGGTGTGTAATCTTGAGGGGAATTCACACTGAGCTGGTCACTCATTCATTGAAAATTCAACCATATAGAGCATGTAGGTATAGATGGAGGTGACTGCAGTGTAGGCCCTAAGGTCGTGGCGGCCAGATCAGAGGATGGATACTATGAAGAAGAGCCGTAGCAGGAGGCGGCTGAATATTATGAACTCATTCAGTAGATGTAGTATTTTCCTTATAGTTTGTTTTGATGCCCTGGAACTTATGAATTTTGTAATTAAGGTCCCCAACTAGGTGGACCAAAGTCTTAATATTTGGTTTCATGATATTATCTACTCTTGGTTATGCTATTGCACTCTAATTTTGCAATATTGTACATTAGTTGATCGTTAACACTCGAGTTTTTGGAAACGAGTCCTATACTCGGGTTCTGGAAATCGGGGTGTTACGTAACATGTCCAAGACGTTTATGCCATAGTTCTATATTGTCTATTTGGACCATGTAACATGAAAAGTTAGAAGAGCATGAGTCATTAATAATATAGCAATTCTCAGAAGTTCTACGACCATTTAATATCACACTCCCCTTCTCATTTGATATCTCACATTCATGATTTGTAAATTTCACACTATGTTTGTTATCACAGATTTGAGACATATACTTAGAAGGTTATGTTTTAGACCTTCAACATCCAATATATTCTTAAAGGGATGGAGATTAGAGATTTGAACAGTACCTTGGCCTATAATTCTGCAATTGTTTCCATCACTAAAAGTAACTGAACTGTCGTTTACTTCTCTGAAGTTGGTAAATATTTCTTTGTCACTTGTCATGTCTTAAACATCCATTATCTAGGTACCATTTTGAAATGCTAGTGGCTTTGAAGGCCATGTGGGCAACAAGACATGTAACTTTTGGAACCCATTTCATTATGATTTTGGGTTTAGGAGTTCCATTGGTTTTTCTCTATTTTTGGGAGTTGAAATTTGTCCACTGTCTATTAACTCTGATTTTATTTAAGTTAGATTTTAGAAGCTCCTTGAGTAAGTCCACTATTTTATCAGCTAAAGGATGTTTATTATATCCTTGATTTTTATAGCTGATGGCATTAGAATTAATCTTAGAAGCTTGAAAAGATGTTGGATTTTTGAAATTATTTTGACTAAAGTTTCTCAAATTCTTACCTTTTAAGTTTGAGGATTTACCTTTTACAAATGTAGGAGATACGTTTTTATTTTTCAATGAACTATCTTTGATATAGCCCAGACCCGATTTATTGCCACATTTTCTGGATGCGGTTAATAGTTTTTCCATATTAGGGTCTCCATGGGCATATCTCTAAGTATCCTCAGAACTTAAAAGAGAAGAAATTTCAAGTTTTAGATTCTCATTTTCAATTCTGAGTTTTTCTAACTCTGAGGTTTTGAAATGTAAATCAAGTTTTGTTTTTTCAAAACAATCAGAAAGACGAGATTTTTCCAAAATATTGTTTTCAAGTTCTTCTTTTAGTTTAAGATAATTTTCCTTTTGAATTTTTAGTTTAACAGTAATTTTGCAACTTTCCATGTACAGGGCATTGTAGGCGTCTTGAAGATCATCTTCATTCTCATTTTCAGGGTCACTCCTGAGATTATAATAATTAGATAAGTTACAACTATCTGAGGAGGTGACTCTAGCTATAGTCATCAGGGCTTTTATTTCATTTGAATTTTCTTATTCTGATTCATCTGACTCAGAAAAACTTTTAGAGCTGGATGATTCATCCCAAGTACCTATCATGCCCTTTCTTTTTTATCTATCCCTTTTAGGACATTTATCTACCAAATGCTCATATTCATGGCAGTTGAAACATTAACTGTCTATTTAGATTTTCCTTTTCTTTTGTCAGATGGTTTTTGAAAATCAGTTCTTTTCTTATTTTTGAAAATTTTATAAAATTTCTTAGCAAGTAAAGCCATATCATGTTCTGTATCTTCAACACCAGAATTAACACTGTTATCTTTTGAAACAGATTTAGATTTAAGAGCAATGGACTTACCTTTAGGAGCTTTAAAATTTAACTCATATGTTTGGAGAGAACTAATTAACTCCTCAACCTTTATTAGATCAGTGTCTCTTGATTCCTGAATAACAGTTACTTTGGAATTGAATCTCTCAGGAAGAGATCAATGTATTTTAGCATAGATCTTGCTTTCTGGGATTCCATCTCCTAGACCCAACATGAAATTTTACTATATCATTTAATTTCGTATAAAAGTCAATGAAAGTTTTATTTTCTTCCATATGTATTTCCTCAAATTTTGTAGTGAGGATTTGAACTTTAGATTTCTTAACTTTAGTAGTTCTTTCATGTGTCATTTCAAGAATATTCTAGGCTTATTTAATTGTATCACATGAAATGATTCTTTTGAATTCATCAGGTGATAGAGCACAAGTTATGACATTTAAGGGCTTAGCATTTGCTCTGCTTTTGCTTTTCTGAAGTGTAGTCCATAAATAAAATGGAGTTTTTTACAAAGATTTAGTTCCATCACTGCTTAGAACTTCCGATATAAGTGGTTTCTGTTTAGTTATAGTGGCATGCCACACGCTTTATGCATAATTGGAGCCATCAAAAGGTGGTAGCCTAGTAATAGACATGTTATCAAAATTTGACATAATGAAAGCTATAGATCTTTAAACTCAAGGAACTTAATTAAAAAAATATGAGCAACTTAGCTTTGATACCACTTGTAAAGGGCAAGCTTAACAGTCTTCGGGGTGGGGGGAATAGGACTATGCCAAAAATTTAAAGTTTTGAAATAATAAATAAATCAGAAATCTCAATAACATTAGTATTGAAAAATTGATTCAAACTTAGTTTGTAGGATAACCTTACACCAAAAATAAAGTTTTAGGTAGGACAACCTGATTTTATAAATGTTTGTGAGGATCAAGATCTCAAACCAAACAAGAGACAAGAAAACTATTATTACAAGCATTCACCACATTTGCATAAATAAATCACAATCATTCACTACAAATGCAAAAACTAAACATCCACCACAAACACCAGGAGTTATAGTGGTTCGGTGTGTACACCGACTGTTCTCAAACTGTCACGCCCCAAACCTGAAAACTGGGCTCACAAAATTCTCAATCACTGAATCTAGTGCCGACAGCCTCCGTAGTACCCCATTCTCACTCTCACCGCATATACGCCAGATTCCGATCCTGGGATCCTGCAAGGAGGATTTTTCAACGTACATTTATCTTATAAGAAGCATAACCACAAGTTTACCCAAATCACAAAGGCAACATCATCATCACATTTCTACTAATATAAATATTTGAGTACAGTGCTGAAACGGAGATACATATATCAAAAATCAAGCTCCAGAAGTCTGCTGCATGCTCCAAGCTCAATGTTGCTGCAATCTAGCATCACTTGCACGTATCTATCGTGCATAAGCTTATAAAAAACTTAAAGGGTAGTGTACATGTGTGTACAAGTGCTAAGTATTTAATATAGTGCCATAATAATATAATATCAGCATTACTGGCAAGATCATGAATCATACGATATTAGAGTAAGCGAAAATAATGACAAATCCATAAGTCATACAATTTCAGAGTACGTAATACAGTCAGCTATACAAACGAGGAGCCATAAAGAGCCAAATATCAGATGCCGAGGATGTAATGCAATATATAATTCCTGATGAGTTCACGAATACCGTCAGCCATATCTAGACCATATAAATGCAGAAGCACAGTAGCCCAAAATGCCATATGTCGCAGATGTAATGCAATATGCGGTGCGAATAGGATGGCCATGCTAGAGTGTGAAGTCAGGATGATAGTACGTAGTATCGTAGGCTATGAGGTCCACCACAAGGGACTTCTATCTAAACTAGTCTCATACCTAATTTGAATAGTTAGACTCAATGTGGTAAATTCTTGATCTCAGGTTAATCGTGCGCTCCAACCGAAATCCTAGCCATTGCGAAGGCACACGTAAACGTAGTTGCACACCACCAGCCCTAATGGATAGTGAATGAATAAATGAATGAGTATACAACGCTTGCTCCACAAATTCATACTATACATCTTTGGATCATCACCGGAGTCTAGTACACTCTACATGCAAATCGCCGCCCACTAACGTGCGACCATGCAAGTGGAAGAGGCCTCACAATCCGCCTAACCAGTAGTCAGCCAATATCTACCCGGCATGTTGATAGCGGACCCATTCACGAGCTGGTCAAACTCAGTCTAGCTATGCCCTCTACTCTCGGGTGGATAAGGCCACACCCCCTCTCAACCGACCACGACACAGTGGAAGATGTGGCCTCTTGGTATTGGCACTTGGGCGCTCATGTATCCACTCGATCTAAACATTGGGGCATCTTTTGGCCACGGAGGTTTAGAGACTTTCACCCACGGACATCCAAAGTGCCCAGATGCTCGAACCAAACATTTTTGGTGTCCCATCTAGCTATCCAACACATGTCGGTGGAGGCAACGACCTTGATGTCGCTAGGGCGTACAGTAATCACAACACATAATGCAAGATGCATGAGTCATACAATCCTGTCATGCATCAATCCTGCACATACCGTGCGCTCATGTGAGACAATTTCCGCCTATCATGGAGTCTCATAACAACCTGTCCAAGGACATATGCAATGGTCAACCACATCTCATAATAAACATGCAGATGATGTATATGGGCATGTACATGATGCTATGCTGTCACACACTCATAATCGGTATCGACAATTGAAATCGACTTTAATGAGAATGGGCCTAACAAGGCCTAAGGGAAGATCACAATGTGGACGTTCAACCATCATTGCCCCTCAATGTTGACATTTAACCAACATTGCTCCCAAGGAGTGGCCCACATCGAGCCAAACATAAAGTGGGCCCATGGCCTCATACAAGGGCCTAATATACATCGCAATGGGCCTCATACAAGGGCTACATACACAATAGGTGGGCCCTACACATGGGCCTCAAATACAACCTATGGGCCCTACACATGGGTCTCGTATGCATCAAATGGGTCACGTATCTGGGTCTTGAATACATTAAATGGGCCATGTGTCATGGGCCTAATACACGTCATAATGGCGACAAAATAAGAGCCTAATACACATCATAAGGGGCCTCATGTTCTTCAAGTCGGGCCTCATCATATGGGCCTCATATATGCCAAGTGGGCCGCATTAACGGACTGCACCAATGGGCCTCATACATCACATCGGGCCTCACCACTTGGGCCTGATATACACCACATATGGGCCTCAAATATACATTAAGTGGGCTGCATCAATGGGCCATAAATACATCACATGGGCCTGATACAAAAGCCATAAATACATCACGATGGGCCTTACACAAGGGCCTTATCATATCAGGGTGGGCCCTGCATAAATGGGCTCCATACACATCATCTAGGCCTCACGTGGCAACCAAAACGGATGGACGGCGTGGCTGTGAAGTACCTCAAAGTAAGTCCCACCGTCAAATGGGTAGTGAGAATATTGTGCATACATCATGGTGGGCCATACTTGTCCAGCAAATGGAATGGACAACATGGTTGGAAATACATAATGTCAAGGTGTGCTCCACGACAGACGGACAGTGTGGAATACATTATAAGGGGCCTAATATGAAAGGGCCTAATACACATCATAAGGGGCCTCGTGTTCTTCAAGTCGGGCCTCATCATATGGGCCTCATATATGCCAAGTGGGCCACATCAACGGGCTGCACCAATGGGCCCCATACATCACATCGGGCCTCACCACTTGGGCCTGCTATACACCACATTTGGGCCTCAAATATACATTAAGTGGGCCGCATCAATGGACCATAAATACATCACATGGGCCTGATACAAAGGCCATAAATACATCACGATGGCCCTTACACAAGGGCCTTATCATATCGGGGTGGGCCTTGCATATTCTAAATGGGCTCCATACACATCATCTAGGCCTCACGTGGCAGCCAAAACGGATGGACGACATGGCTGTGAAGTACCTCAAAGTAGGTCCCACCGTCAAATGAGCAATGAGAATATTACGCATACATCATGGTGGGCCACACCTGTCCAGCAAACGGAATGGACAATGTGGTTGAAAATACATAATGTCAAGGTATGCTCCACGACAGACGGACAGTGTGGAATACATTACATAATCAAGGTGGGTTTCAACAACGGGCCCTATACACATCAAGGTGGCCTCAACAATGGGCCTCATATATCCCATCGGGCCTTATCAAATGGGCCCCAAGTACATCACATCGGGCCTTACCAAATGGGTCAGAAATACATTACAATGGGCCTCATCATATGGGTCGAAAATACATCACAATGGGCCTCAACCCATGGGCCATAATACATCACAATGGGCCTCAACCCATGTGCCATAATACATCACAATGGGCCTTAACCCATGGGCCCCAAATACATTACATCGGGCCTCATCAAATGGGCCCCAAATACATCAAATAGGTCGTATCAATAGGCCGAATCAAATGGGCCGATTCAAATGGGCCGAATTAAATGGGCTTCATGTATATCAATTGGGCCTACCCTTATGTATTTTTGAGATCTGACCTATTCATAAGTTAACATAGAGGTAGATGAAGTGAAAGCAAAACATCAGCTTGATCGGAACTACTGTGGCCCTTAAGAAGTTTTGAACGGTGAATGTCACTGTCCCCACTATTTTCAATGGTGGGGTCTACTTGAACTATAGATCTGTCTCATTTTTCTTATATCACAAGCCTTAAAATTATCTTTCAAAATGGTTGGACGGTTTGGATGCAACTCATGCATCATGGTGGGTCCCATAGGGGTGGACGGCATAGTAAAGTACATACCTCATGGTGGGGTCCACACTGATAAAAGGTGTGGATTACAATACATACTTCAGTGGGTCCCATGTGGGGCCCACCATAACGTTTATCTACCATCCAATCTGTTAGTAAGGTCATACAGACCCGGATTGAAGAGGAAAAACAAATTTCATAATGATCCAAAACTTCTGTGATAACCTAAAAGGGTTTCAATGGCAGACGCTCAATCCATACTATTTCCTGTGACGTGGGCCACCTGAGCTCCACATACAACTGATTATGGGGGGGCCCACTACCCAAAAAGGGGGCCACCGTATGCACGGTGTTGATGTCCACACACATCATGGTGGGGCCTATGTTTGGGGACCCATTGTCCCTGCCTTTGAAGCACGCAGTAGCAGGACGCTGCTGCGCATCCTCTGAACATTAGCAGCAGCACCTGCTGCATCATATTTTTTTTTTGAAAAGGGGTTTTTCCGTGGTTTTTCTCAGGTGGGGTCCGCATCAGTAAAATCCAACCCAGCCATTGGTTTCTATGGCCCAAGACAGACCCATCAAGCATAATATTCGACATGTTTTGAGGTACAAAAAATCAGGGTGGATTTCAATGGTAAGAATACTGTTTTCTATGCTATGGCTCGCCAGATAGTCAGATTGGCTTCATTTTTCGGCTCAACGCCTAAAATGATCCGGGGAATGAGATGAACAACATGGATTGGACCCATACATCAAGGTGGGGCCTGCATGAGTGGTCCACCTAAAAGTTTAGAGTCAAACTAATATTTATTATTATTATTATTTTTTATTAGTACACCACTGTCTGTTCACACTTTACTCGTCCCATGTTCAGCGTCCTTGGACACTAGACGGACGGCGTGGGTATTACATCAAGGTGGGTCCCACATGGACGTGGCCCACCTGATTTGAATCAATCTGATACTTGTGTTTTCCACCACCAAAAGGTTGGGTCCACATGACTTGGACGGCCATGGGGTCCATTTGATGGACGGTTTAGACACCACATACACTCACTAAATGGGCCACAAAATAGAGAGAGAGAGAGAGAGAGAGAGAGAGAGAGAGAGAGAGACGTGATGATGGAGGGCTTCGCCACTATAAGCTCTCCCTTTCCATGCATCCAATCATACATCAAGTGGGTCCCAATACATGTGGGCCCACCAAATCAAAATCAAAGATGGAGATTACTTCTCCACCAAAATGGAAGGTCTAGATGACCCTTATCAAATTAGAAAGTAAACATCATGATGGGGTCCATGGAGAATGGCCCCATTATGGAATGATCATGTGAATCATAGTAGGCCATCGACCACATCTAGGGTCCAAAGTGAGATCCATACCATCAATCGGTAGGCCTCACTTGGTTCATCATCAAAACAAGAAATCTAGGCCTATAAAAACACTCACCGATCATCTTCTTAGACTTATTCTCCCACCGATGCGTCCTAGAGCTCCATGTAATGCTTTTCAACGGCCGAGATGAAGCTTGGATGGTGGAGATGGGAGGTAGGAAGGTGGGCCACACTAGCTCTCCTCCTCTCATGAAAATGTTGGACGTTGGAGTTGCTTGGGGATAATGGGAGAGATGAGAGAGATAAGAGAGATGAGAGAGAGTGTAATGTAAGAGAAGTGATGGTTGAGTGATGGGGAGTGATGGGTGGAGAGAGAGAGAGAGAGTTGACTTTGGGCATGGGTAGTTATACTTAGGGATGGGTGTGAGTGATGAGAGTGATGTGTACTTCATTGAATGATTGATGGGATTGATGTGATGGATTCTTTCAGGATTTACAACGCGCGGTGTTTTCCTCGAACTGAACGCGGGTCCACATCTCCTTGCCCGGGTATCGCCTCAGCGCGCGAGAAGCGGCATCAGAACTGCGGCGACGGCGTGGTCGCAGGGATACAAGTCTCGGGTCGAGTTGACTCTGATATACGGGACACGATTCAGGATTGCGCGTAAACGTCGATAACAGATCGCGGGTCACCGAAATTCAATTAGGATGACCGCGGAAGCATATAGAATGGTACAGGCTAGGATACAGGTCTCACACAAATAGCCACACCTACTCCACTCCCAATAATCACAACCCACATGATATTGGCGTTCACTAAAAATAAAGTTTTCAAAGGTTCACCTTAAAACCTTATACAGTTGTGATTTTAGAAGGGCTATCACAAACAAAAACCCCACGCTGAGATTTTCTAGCTATCTCAGTCAAAACCAACACGAGATTTTCTGGCTATCTCAAAGAAACAAAAAATACAGAATATAAAAATGTACTTATCTTCTTCTTAAAGACATCTCTTGAAGTAGCCGGTAGAATTGTTTTGCTTGAAGTAGAATGTTCAATGTCTAGTAATACAAACAAGGGTTCTACGTTCTATATTGATTTTAAATTAATTCAAACCAAAGGCTACTTGTTTGAATTCCTTAAGATCTCAAAGAAGAGTGATTACTTTATTTTAAAAAGTAAGATTCATGAAAAGAGATCAAGGAATCAAAACAAAAAGCTATATAAATAAAATAGTAAAATATCATGCAATAACTTGAAGATAGTGGGGACTTATCTCTTTCTTTGTGAAGGCTTTTCTTAACTTGGATGGATAATTTTGGATTGAGAGAAGGCCTCTATTTATAAGCTGAAAAGTTGTTGCTTCGACTTGTCTAAGATATAAACAAATTTCAAATTTTGGGCGCGATCGAATAAAACTGTTCTTCGACTGGTCAAAAGCCCTGCTTGACTGGTCGAGGGTGCTAAATTTTAGTTGCTGGATTTCGATTCGAGCAACCCTCGATCTTCGACCAGTCGAGAAACCATCAGGAATATCCATTTTTAGATTTTAAACTTAAATTGGTCGAAGATTATCTTAGACTAGTCGAGCCACAACTTAAACTAGTCGAACTAAGGCTTAAACTAGTCGAACTAAAGCCTAACTAAAGTATAAAAACTCATATAAGTTTATCTTTTGAAAGTACCTAAGTCTGAGGTCTTTCTAGGGTCAATTATACCTGAGAAGACTAGACATTGAAGTTTAATGCTTGTTCTTCTTTTTAAATCTTCAATGAAGTATAATAAATCTTCAATTTGAAGTGTATTGAAGGTGGATCTTGATTTTCTACTTGAAGTGTAGTAGAACTTGAACTTTCCAACTTCATAACTTGTACTTTCCAATTTCATGACTTGTACTTAGGCTTGGTCTCCATAGTAGATGTTGAACTTAAATGACTTGAGACTTGAACTTTCCATCTTGATCCACATTAGACGGACTATAACTCAAGCTATTTTTTTCTAAACGAAATTTGACAAATAACGGTGTACTTTATATAATATAGCACTCACCACCATCGTTCAAACATTTTTCTAATAGGTCATCTTATATTGTTTTGTCGGTGAACTCTCATTCGTTTTGGACGGTTTGTAGGTTTGCACCTGGGATAACCATCTTGGCCTTATGTTTCTTATTTGAATTATTCACCCATGTCCAATTTCAATTAAAATTTTGTCGACTATGGACAACATGCTATTTTGGTCGATCATATGTCAGATTTTGCATTTCCATACCATTTTTTGCCGCTTTTTGTCATTGCTAACGATGTTTTTGCATTCTTGCAATTCCATCAGGTACTATGGAAATTTAGGATGAACGACCATCTTCCATTTGTTTGTCGTATTCGCAATTGGTTTGGCCATTTTGTATCATTTTCCATCATATCCTTCGGCAAAGTTACGCTGCTACATGCTTCGATTAGCATTCTTTGGGTGAACAACTTGGTATTTCCGAATATTATTATACTTATTGTATCTATTACCCTGATCCTTTGGTGGATGGTACTCTTTCGCCGATCATTGCTGCTGAATATCCTCATGACATCTTTTATACAGATCATTCTCTTTAACTACTAATTTATTACTAAAAAAACATTGTCCCCCTAGTGTTTCTTCTGGGCTTGCCTCTCTTGCTAGCATAACTTAACTAATAAACATGTTTTTTTTTTTAACCAATGCAAGGTCTATTTTCTATTTTGGGGCGTTCATGTTTCTTAGATTTGTAGTGACCATGTTGATTCACAAAGTCAGTAGAAATTGGTTAGTGTTGACTAGCATAGCTTCATTCTCCCTTTCTGGGAACTTAAGCATTCCATAATCTATATTGTGCTAGTTCACGTTCCTGAAAGCAATGCAATTCGTAGTTAAATGAGAACATATGCCATTTGCAATATTCTATTTTCTTTAATTCTTCTGCTAAATGAATCCTTTGCTTGGTAGAAGTTTTATTAGTTTGGCAACTAGTAAGAGATCAAAATATCTCATTGGCCTTTGTGATATCAAAGGAATACCAGCTGCTTTGTTCTGTAGTTCCTTTAGCCACATTGGAACCTTGATGAGATGATTCATCTTGTACTTCTGTTAAGGCTATGCACACGAATGGTTTGCCGAGACTTATTTTGGCCAAAACTATTTCATAGTTTGGATCTCGATAACAAGTTCCTGACCAGGAATTTTTCTTTTGATTTTCTTCGCGTAAAAGCCATTCATATCTGGTCACCCTATCGAATAGATTTGCCAAATCTTCGAAGTCCATTCCTTTAAACTTCTTTCGAAGTTCAATGTCCAGACCTTCTACAGCTAGTTTACTGAATTGAGCTTTTACAAGAAATACTCGACACTTGTTCTTTGCTTTTTTTGAACCGAGTAATGTATCTCTTAGCTAGTTCGCAAGGTTGCTGTGTATTATGCATGATAAATCGGTGAAAGAAAATTCAAGTTTAGTTCGACATAATTAAGCATGGAACAATTCCTCCATGTCTTATCATGATTGCACTTAATTCACTGGCAAATTAATATACCATGTGAAGACCGTATCAATCAGCGAATTTGCAAACCATTTGAATTTTACATATTCATTTGACAATAACTCATCGCATTGTACAGTGAAGTGGCCAATGTGTTCCACTGTGGACTGGCATGTATCTTTAGAAAATAATGAAAATTCTAGTATTTTTGTACCTATAGGTACTTTGGCAAATCTATCTACCCAGTCTGGACATGGCATGCGAACAGGTCGGTTAGTATGTCAACAATGGCAATGGTTGGTTACCTCGTTTATCAAATTAATTATTTCCTCTCAGCCTGTTGGAGGCGATATGAGATTAACCATTGGTAGCAATTATGCAACTCGGGCAGGCTACTTGAACTTGCTCCCCAAGTGGTTCATTGTTCGACATAAATGACCCTGCAATAGGTATGTTGTGATTCATATCATTTTCATTTAGACCGTTGAATTAGCTATTTTGTCCATTCCTCCTAATTCCTATTTGAGGTATCATGTTTTAGCCTCCTAGGTGGTTTGACCTTATGTTACGTGGAGGCATAATCAGTGACTTTGGAAAAGCATTGTTGAATCTAGGTAGTTCTTGATTATGCCGATGGTGATTAGGTAACCTGACGTTAAGAACATTTAAAGCTTGTTTATAGCCACGGTTTGAGCCTGAGAGAATTTGGCTTATACTTTGCCTTGTTCAGTCAGCTCTCGTAAGCTAACCTTAACATTTCCTAAAACTCCATTAGCATTAACGAAATTAATTTGGGATGATGATCCTACTTCTAAAATGGCCGAAAGTGGAGGATTAGGGATCTCTGGCTTGGCCTGCATTGAAAATGCCTCAGGGGCTTGATTAAGATCCCGTTCTTCAATACCTTTACTAATTTGAGTAGATCGCCTACTCATCTTGTTATAAAACTTCAATTAACAATTGCACGCTTGTCCCACCGGTGTGCCAAACGGTGTTGGTCTTGAATTCGGCCACGCGGAACACGTGTGTGGATTGCGGGGGGTGTCAGAATTGATTGTATCCAATTCAAACTGTGACCACCGACTCCTAGCATCAAGATAAAGAGATGTTCGCTCGACCATTCGTCTATTTAGGCAACTGTCATGCGCTCATTACTTAGGCAATTGGCGGAGATTGGAGCTTTTCCTCCGGTGAACTCTTTTTTATCTTAAGAATTCAAGCACTTTCAAAGGTGAAACAATTGTATGGTCAAAATGAAAAATATTGGAGAGAGAGGGATGCGGTAAAAAGCATGTGACTTACCGTTATAGCTGGATCACTAGCTTGATTGAGAGTAGCAGGGTACTTCTGAGAGCAATATGCTGATGAGCAAGGTAAAATTAATGCTGGAGATTACAACTAAGGTCGGCCCATTGTATGAGCATAGGGGGACAAATTCCTAAATTAAGGTGTTCCTTCAAATCCGGCACGCAGGTGTAGATGGAAGTGAATTACGGCTAATGAATACAACTAAAAATCAATCTGGGGCATGTGCAAGGACAAACTAAGACTAAATCTACAGTAAGGTTCCGCTACTATTGAGCATGGGAGAACTAAACCTAGATACACAACGTTGCGCTGGATTTGTAGTTGAGTTTTGGATTCAAATAGGGGTCATTTGCTTTATATCTGCTTATGCTATTTATAGCTTTCTGGGGGAGACAGGCGCCTTTATGTACAACCAGTTGGGAAAAGAGCGATTACATTTCATCGATTATAACCTTATCTTCATTGTATGTTTAAAACATCCTTTAAGGTTGATGTGGTTGGAACATCGCCTTTATCCAGAGAAAACCAAAATGTCGAAAATACTAAAAAAAAGTGAGCTGATCTCTAAATTCTATAATTCTCAGATATTTGCTTTGCCAGTTCATATGAATTTTGGTATAAACATTATCTAAATATATTTGATGTAATTCTGCAACAAACAACTACAACCCAACTCATAAAATACAGATTTGGCATCACCAATTATTTACAAAATAAGCTTCTCCAACTCACCGAGCCGGTGAAAATAATCGTGGGTGGTCGCTCCTACTTTGAACCTCAGCTGTGGCTTGTCTAAATTTTAGATTGACCCTAGGGCTGATGAGCTGACGGACCTGATGGATGAGTTGGATATTGTGCACGTGAGATGAATTCTTGAGAAGTTATTTGACCGATTCCTTGTAGATCATTATCCGTAGCACCCTTATCCTCCTACGTTTCGCTGTTCCCTCTCCCTCTCTCTTCACGTCCCCATCGGCAGGCGTTATGTGGACGGTACAAAAGGAAAGAAGTAAAATAATCCGATTTGCTTACTAATCGGATGATTATGAAATGGGAGTTTTCAATTCGAGGCACATGCCACGTCCACGGTAGGGCCAGGAAACGGATTGGCTACTCCCCCTGGCAATAGCCCGGTGGCTAGTTGTAGGTGCTCTGTGGGACCCACCATGATATATGTGTTTCATCCATGCAGTTCATCCATTTTTACGGATCATTTTACTAAGTAATCCAAAAATGAGAGGGATATAAATCTCAGGTGGACCACACCATAGGAAAACAATAGTGATTGGATGTCCACCATTAAAATCCTCCTAAGGCCTACTGTAATGTTTATTTGACATCCAATCTGTTGATTAGCTCATACAGACCTAGATGAAGGAAAAAACAAAGATTATCTTGATCCAAAATTTTTATGGGCCTCAAAATGTTTTTAATGGTCGACGTTCATTCAACACCGTTTCCTGTAATGTGGTGCACTTGAGACTGGGATATACCTCATTTTTGGTCTCGTACCCTAAAATGATATAGAAAAATAGATGGACGGCATGGATGAAGCACATACATCATGGTGGGGCCACAAAGCACCCACCAGAAGCCATTAGGAGAGTAGCCAATCTGTTTCCGTCCAATCCCAATCCAAGGATCAAGGGTCAAGATCCTTTTTCTAGGATTGAGTGCTGGCGTGGAACTTGCGCGGAAGAGCAGCGCGGATCAGAGCGTCCGACGTGGAAAGAACGGCTTTTGCAGAGCCTCAAGCGGCGAGTAAGAGCTAAAAGAAGGGGATGTGATAAGGTAGAGGTGGTAGGACCGGACTGTCTCAGAACCATTTTTCCACAGTACACATTCCAGGATGGCTTATCATTTTGGATCGTCCATCCATTCTCCCCTACTTCGTTTCACATATTACTTCAAAAAGAGCACAGATTGAATGAAACTATCCTTCTGATTCGTTTCAAAACAATCTAACGGAGCAATGTTAATAAATGGTGGCTAGGATTTTCTAGTAGGTTTAAGATTTGAAACATGGATCATCCATGTTAGGAAAAACCAGATTCACGGTCCTGATTGATGCATAAACATACCAAATACACTATATAAAACCTGGATCGACCAAATTCTGGTACTACCAGTTCCACGAGATGAGGATTGACAGCCAGGATTAGCTGTAGGTGGCGAGGGGGCGCCGCTGAATGGCTGATAGAATATTAATTAAAAAAAAAGGTCAGAAAGCTTATCCAAAGCCCATTAGATTAGGCAGTCAGCTTGGAAAAAAAGTAATTCTATCAGTAACGTGCACCTGGTGGGCCCCACATCGAATCAACCGCAGCCCAAAAATGGATAGCTGACGATGCATGATCAGACCAGCCAAGATGTACCCGACAGTCGTTACGTATAAAATACAAAGAGATCTGCCAGTGGCAGTTGATGGTAGCAAGTTAAAGCAAAAACCTGGATACTCCGGCAGAGAGTGATGAATGATACGCAGGCGCTACGAGAATGCATACGTGGCGTATATTCAACTGAGAAATGAGAATTAAATTGTCTAATCATGGGTCCCAACTTAGACAGCTCACAGACCAGAAGTCACATTGGTGGACAGTTAACATCCAGAATTCAACGAGCAAAGCTAGAATAGCAACCTTCACACCCGGATCCTAGCTGAAGTGGAAGACCGAGTGAAAGATACCTCGTTTCAACACTCAGGTCTTCGCATCGAGTCCCTAGTGGGGGTCGCTAACAGTGATGTGTGATCTGCCAGTGTTGTGTACTCACAAGCTAGAAAAAAAAAAAACAAAGAGAATAGCAACCTTCGCCCTCTGCTAGAGTATGAAACCGCTACTAGCATCGTATATTTGCGTAGCCGTCGATCCAAGATGGGCCTACTGAATGGATAAGACCAGACTGACCGTCAGATCGTCCTCATGCATCGTTAGATTGACCACACGAGTTGAATGATTAATGTTCCACAAGTGATGTGGTGGTGAACTTGACGTCACCCACGTGGGACTGAGATGGGACCACTGACGTAAAGAACACATGGAAATGGGAGGGGACGAACGTATGACATCTGGCAATATGTCGCGGTCGTCCACACACGGAGCCTGATAAGCCCCCATATGGCCGGCCTGCTGTGGGGCCCATGTCAATTGTGCATCCTATCCATCCCGTCCATTAGATGTGCCCTACAATGTTGGCCGATGATGACAAAAATCAAATAGAATGGATACTCAGGTGGGTCACACCACCAGTAAAAGTTAGGAGAGGACACCCAACCAATAAAACCTTCCCCACCATTTCTGGCCCCCACCATTTTGTGATATTTCATATATAATCCATTCATGAGGCACCCCCAGTGATGAAAGTACAAACTAAAAATCGGGCCACTCGAAAACCCAAGTGGGGCCACACCACGTGAATTTAGACCTCATACGCATGATTTTACTCCGCGGTCCACCTATGTTCTGGAGCAGCATGATTTTGATATCTGCTGACAATGTGAGGAAACACGATCGATCGACTGGGTGGATTGTATGCACAGTTGAGGTGGGCCCCACAACTGCTTGCTACCACCACAACCTGTGGTGATACCAGTGCCACATGAGCGCACCTCCACTAAAATAGGACCACAGGGGACAGTGACAAAAGGAGGCTGAAGACATCGACTCATTTCCACAAGAAGCTAGGGATATTAATGGTTCGGGTTCAGATTGCGTTCGGGTTTGGGTGCTTTTCGGATATTGTTTTGTGGTACCCGGACTCGGATTGGATTAGTTTCGTGTACTTATCGGGTCTTTAGACCTTGGTTTCTAGTCAGGTCCCAGTCAGGTCCACATTAAGTAAGCACATTTACATGATTGGGCCCACCTAGCAAGAATAATTAATATAACATCTAATGTGTGTGTGTGTGTGTGTGTGTGTGTGTATATAACTGGACCTGAACTGATTTGACCTTGTACTGGGAAAAAGATGGTGGGTCCGACCGGGACCCGAGTAGAAGCAGCTTTGTAACCAGGTCCAAAATGGCAGACCCAGACCATTTGAGAAATCGGAGCCAGACGTTAAAATTAAGTCGGGTCCATCGGATACGCACAGATCAGGTTGAAGAAGTGGTCACAAAGGAAGCCCATCTAGAAGCCCATTACAAGACTCAACGTGACCCTAGGCCCAAACCCATCACAGGCCCAACGTTTCATCCCCGTGCCTGGACCTGATTTACTTCATGGGCTGGAGCCTGTGTCTGTATCCAATTAAACCCGGTAGATATTATAAATATTGAATGGCCATGACAGTCCAGCCGGGGTCATTCCTTGCTCGATCGAGTAATTCATACATATAAGGATCTGGTGGTCCTGAATAACTAGTCCACAACCCAGCCTGATGGGCGGTCAGAATTAACGTTTCGAGATCAAGGCCGGTCACACGATTGATTATCAAACTCGAGCCTGCTAGCTAGCTCAGGAAAGACGCACGGTCAGATAGCGCACAATTAAGAATGGGACCTCCATGTGACGACTGCCTGTGATGTCAATTTAATCCAGCACAAGGCCACACGTGTGATTGAGGCATGTATTCATATTTCGTGTGTGATTATGCTGCTGCATGCTAGGGTCTACTCGACTCAATATTTGATTGAACCACTGGTGTCCATGCGTTGAGTTAGACTGATTGGAGATTGGATGCTCGATCTAGCTATCCTCTCCATCATCGGTTGTGATTAGTGATTAGGTTGTGAAAAGACAGGGGTGAGCTCTTCGGAATGAATTCGTTTTGCCTTGTGTATAATGACTTATTCTTTTTCACTGGTACAATCGCAATATATTTCTTAAAAGAATGAAGATGAAAAAATAAATAAAAACGGCTAAATAATACCAATTTCATTAATTAAATATGTTGCCTATTATTGAAAAATAACCTAGAAAGCAAGTGAGAGATAAATACTTGATCGATCTATCGAAACAAATGATCAAGGCAGATGGTCAGCCGAATGTGACTGGATAAGTGTGATTGCCTAAGTAAGAATTTAGTTGATTAAAATACATCAACTTAGGGTTGTGGATGTTTAAACTAATCTTACAGTACTATAGCGGTGGACGCTAGTAATAATGATTTATGATATAGCTAGGCTAGGCTAGGCTATGCTATGCTAAGGTAAAAGATGATAAATGAAAGATAATTTGAAAAGTAGAATGATGTGTTTAGTGCGGGGGCTCGAGCTCTTCTTCTGTTGCCCATTTTATACATTGTCGAGGTGGTTAAACCCTCGCTAGATTTCCTTATTGATGATGGATCCTCTTTGTTTACAACATGCATTTTAAATAAAAATGATTCCAGATAAATCCAGATCTTCTTCTCGAAGTTGATCCCTGCATGAGATATGTTTGTGGCCCGTTATGGGATAAATCAGGGGATCACTAATCTCGGATCTCAAACCGATCATGGACACTCATTTAGTGGTCTCTTTATCTCTTCCGATGTAGGTGTTGGACGGACCGGATCCACCTTATACCAATCTGTTATCGAAAAATGTTTGATCTAGTCCTCCCATTCTCTTAATTCTAATTATTATATGGCTTGGGACTTGATCTAGCTGATGTTTGCTCTCTCTTGTCTTGGGACCAAACCATAACCAAATTTACTTGGATACATATTTAATTTTTGGATATTAAGAACCTTCTCAAACATCACAAACTCTTCGAACGTCTCTGAAAAGATCTCATATTTTGTGAGATATGGCCTCATCTCAAGTGTATCATAGCTAGATATGTGATTAGATACTTTCTCTCGACAGGTCTTTCGTAGACATGCTCGGCACACTGCCTCATTAATTGATTCGCTTATCATGGTCACATGGCATGTGACGATTCATTCCCTTAAAGGGCATGCTGTCACGCCCTAGTCTCGGTAACCGGACTCACAAGGAACCTGATGGCCGGTTCTGGCCGCAATCGCCTCCATAGTACCCCATTCTCGGCTCCTAAGGCAGGTTCCGATCCTGGGATTCTACTAGGAGGATTTCCATAATAGTATAATCATTCCAATATGAGCATATCCAAGATCACAACAAGTATATCTGAGAATAACAAAGAAAACACATCACAAAATCCACTAAGAATTTGAACTTTTACAAGCTTACATAAGGCCCAAAAGGACATACATAGGATAATAGAAGAAAGAATGGAAGTTTGCAACACTGGGTCCTCAAGCTCAGCTCTAATCCAAACTCTGCCACTGCGACACCTACTAAGGATCTCCTGCACGCATCAATCGTGCATAAGCTTATAGAAGCTAAAAGGGTGGTGTAAGTGTGTGATAATAGTGCACAGAAGAATAATAAAAGATAAAGGAAGGAAACATGATCAAGGCCAACACCACCAGCCTTACCAAGGGTGTCAAGAACGCAAGAAGTTATACTAAGGTAGTACAATAATGCAGGAAGTCATACTAAGGCTATATGATCAATGAATACTATAATGCAATGGGTACTGGGCGCCATGCCAAGGCGATGCAATATGAGACTTATACAACCGATGTAATGCAATGTGAAGTAATGCCAGTGCTCATATCCAATCCACATATCAAGTTCATTTCCATTATAAGGAAATTACCGGGATCTATTACACTGCTGGATGACTGCCGCTCTACAAACCCCGCATAGTCAAACGAGCGTAAGAGACCTCACTACCCTACCTACGGACAGCCAATCACCAGCAAGGCCTGAAGGTAGTGGACCCATTTACGAGCTGGTCAGACTCAGCCTAGCAATGCCTCCTTACATCAGGCGAGTAAGGTCACACCCTTATCCAACTGACTACACGTCAGTGGGAGTCGCGGCCTAACGGTATAGGGTCCTCGTGCACTCATATATTCCACCCAGTCACGGCGTTGGAACAGATCCTTGGTACCATGAAAGTTTGGGAATTTCACCCATGGGCATCCTATGCACCCGGTATACTCAAGTAATATTTTCGGTGTTCAAACATGGCCATCCACGATGTATCTGTGGAGGCTACAACCCTGAAGAAGTAAGGGCGATAATGCTCACATGTTATGCAATGCCAGATGCATGAATCACACAATTAACCATGCATCAATTCCAAGTATCCAACGTGCTCAAGAGGGAGTACTACGTCCCTCAGAGAAGGTAACATGTAATGCCCAATGACACAATATGACCACACACACAGTATCAACCAAGCATACAATGATGTACATGACTATGAGGATGAATTTAATCATACTATATGACGATATACAATGTATATTACATTCCTCGTATCCAAGAAGGAACCAAGACTAGGTACTTAGACAACATCCTTAAGGAACCCAACTTCTAGTGGGTGCCCATTTACTTGGGGTAGCCCATGAGACAAAGTATACAAGCTATGGGTCTAAGTAATGTAGAAATGAGCCTAGCAAGAGTCTAAGATGAGTGTCCAATCACTCTTAAATACAACCGGGCCTAGAGGGGTCCATAATGGGGACATTTAACCACCATTCTCCAAAAAGGCATATCAACCATGAATTATATGGATAGAAGGCCCCAGGCCTACATTTAAGATAAAGGCAACAATACACATATATTCCTCACAATAAGCCATAAAAAGATATAATACCACTTAAAAAAAACATGGGCCCCAAGAGGGGAATTAAGGCCTAAGGCTCAATTCCCAATGGGTATAGAATCCATGCATTGAGTTGGACTTGGTGGGCAGCCCGCGTACACAATGTACGGTCAAAAAAATAAGTTTAAGTTTGGATGAAATGGGCCCAACTACATAAGCTCAATAATTAACAATTTAAGTGGACAACCAAGGGCCCAATACTATCCTTATCTCAGCCCATAAGTCCATCAAAATGGTGGAAGTCGGCCCAATATATGGATGGGCCAAGCTGGGACGTCCCAACCCATGCTGGGCCCATGGGATGCCCCAAAAATCTGATCTAAGATGGGGTCATCATGTGAATACTAAAGGTGACGTAAAAGAATGCACTGATTAAGCCGAAGATTATAAGAAAACATAAGCATGTAATACGTACACAAGTTCTCAATATGGTGAGCCCCATAGCCAGATAAAGTTTTGACTATAAAACTGTACATTTAAGGCCCTCTGATAAACTTTTGGCCCGTTCGACTTTTTGGACCTTAGTAGGTCCAGAAATTAGTTAATTATGTGAAAATAATCTCATGAAGGCCTACTATACTCGCTGGGGGACCCCACCAGATGGAGAGTGTATATATATATCATGAAAGGATCAAGTGGGCCTGCTACTGGATTGTGAGTCCAGCAGCAACCCAAGGCAGAAAGTACTTCCATAAACGGGCGATCCAAGGCTTGGACGACCTGGACCAAACATGCGTTAAGGTAGGTTCCACATACATACACATTGAGCCTTAAATAAATGGCCTAGGGTCTATGGTGGGCCTTTAACCATCCATAGAGGAACCTATGGGCCTACCTTAGAATCACCTAAGAGGACATCTAACCTCAACTGGTTTCCAAGAGGTAGCCCGTCACTACTCATATAATGTAAGGTCTAAAGCCTAAGCAATGCATGGCCTAATGGGCCATACACCAAGCCCAACTCATAGGCCATATGGTGGGCCCTCAAGTAAGGTTTAGGCCCAACCACAAAGGTCATAATTCCACATATTGTGGTGGGCTTCATGGGCAGCCTAGTAGTTCATTTACATGGGCAAGTTTGCATTTAACACAAGCGAGTTGGGCCTCACCTTTGGCCCAAGTACGAGGTTAATTTAGTGGGCAGCCAAGGGCCCAACTTCTTGTGTATTGTTGCCCCTAAACCCATCACAATAGATAGCAGAGTATAGGCCCAAGATCAATGGGCCTATCTAAAAGGTCTTAGTCCACAAGGCCTAATTACCATCACAAAGAGAGCGGCCATATACATTATATCACATAATGGGCTCTAAGGAAATGACCGAAAAACAAGAGCTACCTAATTCATGCAATATGGTGGACTTGTCCATTAATACACATGATCAACTTATAGACAGCCCATTGGGCCTGTAAATCAATAAGGTCAGCCCTTACACAATCTTGAGCTCAAGAAAGAAGTTTCCAGCCCATTAAGCCTATAAAACTATCAAAAATTCTGGTTAAGGCTAGCCCATAAAACCACCACAAAGGTGGGCCTCAAGGAGGTACTCATTAAGCCCAAAATATCTAAGGAAGGAGGGCAAAGAGTGTGTGCAACACTTCCTTAAATCTGGTGGGCTGCCACGGCTCCAAAAGATCAACTATGCAGCAAATTTGGGCCCTTGCTGGAATTCCAGCTCACCCACTTCCTGGGCTTGCTGGAATCTAGAAATTTATTTAATTTAAATGGGTTACTGACCCATGGTGACCTACACATATTACAGTGGATCCCACCAGATAAGAGGAAGGATATACAACACGTACTTCAAGTTAGCCATGCTATTAGAATGCAGGCTCGGCAGCCCAAGGTAGGGGCGTCCCATGGTGGGTTGTCCTACAGGCCTGGTATTTGACCCAAAACTGATCCAAATTGAAGAACACACCACGGTCGGTGCAGGGACCTGATGGCCCTAAAAATTTTCAGGGTGGTTCTTCCATGGGTGAGTCATAACTTTACAAAATTTTGAGATTTTTGAATAGCTAAAAGTATTTTAATTAATTTAAATAAAATAGTTTGTCTAGAAAATCGGACTGACCTGGATGTCCCAACATGGTGGGCCAGTCCGGCCCTTATTGCAGTATGCACAGGGTTCCATTGGCCCTAAAATTTGGTAGGTGAGTCCTACCATAGGTGGACCATACTCCTACGAAATTTTAGAATTTTTGGACATGTAAAAATATTTTAATTAATTTAAAGAAATCAATCTGTCCTGAAAATCGGACTGATCTGGACACCACATTATAATGGGCCAGTCCAGCCACCACCATGGTGTGTACAGGTGTCCATTAGCTTCAAAATTTTATAGGTGAGTCCTAATATAGGTGGGACACCTTTATATAAATTTTTAGATTTTTTAGACATCCAAAAGTATTTTAATAAATTTTGGAATTCCAACCTGTCCAGGGTGGAATGTTGCTGGAAATGTAACTGTCCTGAAATTGGGCCATCCAATGGGTGGGTTTTGGGCTTCCAAAATTCCTGAAATTTGGACCCGAGGTCCCTCATCAAGCCTAAAATAAAGTGGAACCTATAAATATGGTTTACCTTTTAAAAATATTTTTAAAATTTTATTTTTATGGGACCATGCTGCTCGACTGCACAACAGAAATTTCTGGCAGCCCACTATGTTGGCCCATCCTTTTGGATGCCCAAATGGGGTCCATTGGGGCTGAAATTTGGTATGGTTGTAGGTGGTTCATACAGATACAAGAATCACATATAAATTTGTATCAATCTTCCCATCAAATTCCCAGAAATCAGGCCCTAAGGTGGCTTAAAAATCTACCCAGACAGTTTCTGGACAGCGACATTATATTGAAATAAAATAATTTTAATCAGTAATTAAAATGAGATTTAATCCCAGAAAATTAGAGGATGGACCATCCTAGCGGCCCCCACAAATATCTCGATCATCTTACCATACAAAACACCTTTGCATGTGCCCCAATTAGTTGGGTTTTGGGGACACATGTCATAGGATGAGATGCCATGGGCGTCCTCTCCTTTTTGGGTGGCTTAATTTTTTGTTGGCCCATAAGGTGGGCCACACACCATGATCAGGGATGGAAATAAGGGAAAAGAAGAGAAGGAAGGGAAATTCGGCCATAGGGAAGGGCTCTGCCACTATTAAGCCATCCCAAGAAAAAATCTAACCACACATCATACTCCAATATACATCTACACTATGAATCTCATACATGCATGACTAAAAATTAAAACGGATGGTTGGGATACTATCCCCACCATAAAATGAAGTTCTAGATGACCTTAGAATGATTTGGATCATGAGATACACCATGATGGGGTCCATGGAGAATGGCCCCATCATGGAACAATGCATGCATGTAGGATGGGCCAAAGGCCACATCCAAGGGATCAAATGGGATCCCCACCATGGATTGGTAGGTCCCACATGTTCCATACATGAAGAAATAAAAGGATCAAGATAGAGAAGAAAGATCAGCAAGTTGTAGACACCCACCTTCAAATCAAGCTCTCAATCTCCCACACAAGATAGATCTTGGACCAAGGAAGAAAGTGTAATGTCTAGGATGAATTTCTAAGGGTGGGATTGAGGGATTTTGAAGCTTCAAGGGGCTGGAGTAATGGAGAAAAATGGGATGTTTGGGAGAGAAAATTGCTAGAAAGAAGAAAATGAGAAGGAGGGAGAGAGATAAAGAGAGAAAGAGAGTAATGATTTGTTTGTAAGAAAAGAAATGATTACCTTAGGGAGGAGAAACCAAAGTTGTTAGGGGTAGGGTAGGTTTGGGTAGTGTGTGAGGTCTTGGTAGTGTGAGTTATGTAGATTTAGGTGGTGTGTGTAGTGTATAGTGGAACTTGTGCAAAAGAGGGCGTGTGAGCCACATGCACCACTCCAAGTGGGCCACATGATCAAAATCAAGGGCCATAGAATAAAACGTACATAACTTATGATATATACATCGGATGGACGCATAAGACACACCATCGGAACTGCAACAACGATGCGAACGAGATGGCATAGGTTTTGGCTCGATCCGAGTCGGGTCTATGTGACCGGATTCAAGGATGACCGCAAACATAATCCGAAAGTCGCGGGTCACCGAAATTTGACCGGTAGGACTGCGGGACCAAAATAAACGAAATGCATACTCACACACACACATGCACACATGCGAACTTAGGTCGGATCTCACATATGCGTAAGGTTTCGTGCCACCAAATTAATAATAGAATGAGTATTGTCAAAGGAAGATTAATCGAAAATATCTTCGAGCACAAGCAAGATTTTCTTGAGGACCAAACTCGTAATGTCAATACATGGCATTTTTCCATTGATCCACGTCCGGGTACCAAAAATGGGTGTAAACAATGCTCTCCATGTCCCTTTGTATTGAGAGATGTGTTGGAATATTTGACATTTGAATTTTAGTGACTGCTTTGACGTGTGACACGTGGTAGTATGGGGTTTCCATTTGACCCTTGTGCAAGTTAATGTGACCATCAGAATTTTCCTAGCATGATTGCCATATTTTAATATGGATGTAAAACCCAACATTTCATTTATTAATATGAAAATGATGCTATCAATGGGTGGTGGGCTAAGCTTAAAGCTTAACCATTGTTGAGAGTGAAATATGTATATTTCCCCCTTGTTATGCTTTGGTTTTATGAACATGGATAATTACTTACGTTTTCTCTTTATGAGGAGGTGATTTTGAGATCTAAGGAGAAAAGGACGCTTAAAGCAATGATTTAGTGCTCAAAGAATAACCAAGTGAAGGATTGGATATATGGAGGTCAAGATTGAAAAATTCAATAGTCTAAGATCCAAGAAAACCAAGGAAGGAAAAAAATTAAGGATTCAAAGTGGAGAAAATTGAAAGTGCGAAAATCAACCATTCGATGACATCGATGACACCTTCGATGCCATCGAAGTAAGCGTCGATGCCATCTAAGCCATCTTTGATCCCATTGCAAAAATCACAAATTTCTAATTTCATCATTGGACAAATTCAGGCACTCTTTGATGCCATCGAAGCCAAGTTCGATCCCATCGAAGGCGGTTTGATAACATCGAGAAAATATGAGAATTCAAAAGTTTGTTGTTGGAAAGTTTCCTGATTTCACCCGGACTCTTCGATGGGAGTTTGATGTCATCAAAGGTGTTATCGAAGATGCGAAAGCTGCATAAATTCAAGCCAGTTTTGAATTCGGTGCGATTGAAGGCTATATAAAGGGATGTTTTAGGATCTTCTAAGGACGAATTAAGGTATGAGTAGAGCATGGTGTTGTGGAGTTTCAATGGGTCCTCCCTCATCTTTAATCATTCATTTCTAATTGGTTTTTATGTTTTTCTGTTTGAGTTTTAGTTCAATCATGTCTATGGTTAGCTAATCTCTTAGCTAAATCTAAGAGGTGAAGCTTGTAGTTCTTCTTAATATTTAGTTTGCTTTGATTCAACTTATTTAGTTTTCACGTTGAACAATTTATAGATATGAATGAAGAAGTATTTTTAGTTTATTTTGATCTATTGTTGACTTTGGGCACATTGGATGCTTAAGAAGACCAAGAATATTTTCTTACATGTTTTATAAGAGATTGATATGTAGATTCCATTGATCTATCGTTGACTACGGACGTGATAGATGCTTTGAAAATATTACAATCAAGTCGCTGATGCTTTATGAGGGACCAATTCAATAAAAGTTCAAATCTATTTTGAAACATATGAATGATGATTTAACTGCTATATTATCCAATTGGATATGATAGGACTTTGATTCCAATTGATTTATCTATTTAATTAGTAAATCAAGTATTGATATTGCTATAAGTGGATTCCTAGATCCTTAGTCTTTTATTTATTTATTTTTAATCTTAACTCATTCGCTAGATTAAAAATCCAGATAAACCATTAGACTTAGATTAGTTCTAAGCTGTATTCCCCATTCCTTGTGGATTCGACCTCGATCTCACCGAGTTATTACTATATCTCAGTCCTGCACTTGGGGTTGTCATAACAAGTTTTTGGTGCCATTACCGCATAGTGGCATTAAACACAGTTAGGTTTATGTTTTCTAGGTTTGACTTCTTTTTTTTATATTAGACTTTTCTAGTTTTCTGAAAATTTCTAACTTAGGTTTTTTAGGATTTTCTAATCTTCAAAATCTTATTTTTAGGGTTTATCGTATTTTTTTTCTAATATTACTAACATTGTTTATTGTTTCTGTTTTATAGTTTCTTCCCTTTATTTCCTCTCTTCTAGTAACATCCTTCCTTACTGAATCTACTTACTTTTCTTAATGCTGTTGGATTTTTCTATAGAATTTTTATATATAAGGGTTTCATCATGTTCATGCTGGAGTGGACATGTGAATACTCTAATTAACTTCTAAGCAATGAGATATTGGTTGAAGGGCTGTCAAATCATCATATTAGGAAATGCCATATGTCTTGTAAATTAACTGAATCTATGATCGAGAAATGACCAGGATATGATGATCCACTAGTTAAGAAATCACTACGTGATTATATAAGGGAGAATAATTCTCGTCCACTGGTTAAAAAGACAATGCGTGATTATTATATGAGTGGTAATGCTTATCAACAACCACCAAATACTCTCACAAATGACCCATATGATTTTAATTGGTGGAGTCATCAGAGTTTAAATTAGAGAGGTGAACCAACCATGGATTCTGATAACTATCCCCTTTGATCCCCTACTTATGACATCCAACTAGAAATAACCCAAGAGGATTCACTTTAGAAATTCATGGATGCTCAAGAACAATTCAACCAAAACACTATACAAACGTTTTCAGATATTAGAACATCATTAGATATGTTTGAATCCTCTATTCAAAGAATTCAGTCACGCCTCATTGATGAAGAAGAGGCTTGCCTAGTCCAACTTCAACCTAATCTACAAATACAATGTGAGGAGAGTGATCCCACTTCGCTTGTTGAGTATATTGAATTTGAGAATGAGGAAGAATTGGAGTATGCTCAAGAGCTCATGGTTCAGTTTTTCGAAGAGAAAATCTCAAGTAAGGTCCCAGTTAATGATCGAGAGGAGCAGGTAATTTTCAAACATAGTGATGTTGACCCTCTCCACTTACATGACACGCTTGATTTCAATGTGGTGAATGAGTTCCTTTTGACTGAATATCCCGACTCTATAGAAGTTTTCCTAGCACAATTTGAGAATTCTAATGATAATATGATTAAAAACATAGTGGATATCTTGCAAGAATGTACCTTGGTAGTTGACACTGATTGGGGGAATTATTATTGTGAAGAGCTCCATTCCACAGATCTTGAATGTTTATAATTAAAGGTGGAAGAGCTAGAATGTGTTGAGACTACACTGGCTAAAGAAATTTTCTCTAATTTACAATTAATTGTAGTATCTGATTCATCATGGTGTACTAACATTGATAATTTTTCTACCATAGGTGAATATTATACACTTTGGAAACCTCAAAATATTAATCAAATATTTTTTTACTAAGGTTCATAAATTTCTTTGGACATCCAAGCTCCAAGACATCCAAGCTTACTTTAAAATGAGATTTTGGATGATCTTGTTAAGAAACCTGTTGAGAAATTTATCAAGTTACTGACCAAAAGAAGAACCGATGCCTCTAGATAATTGATAGTTAGGATTATGAATTTATTTTTTTCTCAGGATTAGTTTGATTTATATTGCTTTAGTTGAGTTATTAAAACCTCTTTTGATAGGAAATTCGCACTAGCTTATTTGTTTATCACCTTCCAGGTACTTTTCATCTACTCCTCCTTATTTTTTGTTGCTCTCAATATTTTTCTTATTACATATGTTTATACATTGAGGACATTATAGATTTTAGGTTGGGCATTGAGATTAGGTGAATTAATCAATATTTTATGACTTGAGCAAATTCTTGAAAATTTTCAAAACTTTCAGTTTCAATACTCTTTTCGAAGATTGATATTATGTGTAATTGAATACATTTGAGTATTATGAAAAGATATAAAATAACTTTTAAAAATCTGGAGTCTAGTTAATTAATAGATTTTTGAATAAGTTCTTCTAACTGAATTGATTAATAGAAAGTTTATACATCAATTGAGTTTAGTTCATAATTCACATTTAACTCATATTCTGTGAAGTTAACTTGAACTCCTAGTTTTAGCTTGATGATTACTTAAAAGTGTTAGGAACCAAGTCTGGAGATCCTTATCTACCTTAAGTATAAAAAGAAGAAGAAAATGACTAGCTAAAAAAATAGTGAAAAAAATGGCTACTTATTGTATGTGTTTATGAGAAACAATGAAAAAGAAGAAAAAGAAGAATGAAAATAAGTGTGAAAGCCATTGATATAAAATTGAAAAGCTGAAAAAATAAGTGAAAAAAGAGATAGGTTTGGAATCAGTAACTTGTGTTGATCTATCCACTTTAAAGTAATGATTATGGTTAATGTTATGGAGAGAAGGCTAACTTTTACAGATTATAAGTTGGAAGCTACTAAGCACACCAAGAATTTAATGTTTAGATGCATTTTATTGATTAAATTGTTGAAAGGGAACTTAGTTCATTTGTTTACTAGTGATGTTAGGCTCTATATTATTAATGTTTCATTCTTTTATCTTTGAATTTTACTCATATGTTTAGGATTACACAGAATGTTGTTTTCTGAGAAATGTTTGAAATTCGGAAGATTAGTTTCCATACATTTTGGCCGAGACTAACAAAATGTTGGTTGGGGTGTGTGTTGAGAGTGAAATATTGTATATTTTCCCTTGTTATGCTTTGGTTTTATGAACATGAATGCACTTAATTGATCTAATTACTTATGTTTTCTCTTACGAGGTGATTTTGAGATCTAAGGAGAAAATAATACTTAAAGTGATGATTTAATGCTCAAAGAATAAACAAGTGAATGATTGGATCTATGGAGGTCAAGATTGAAGAATTCAAGAGTCTAAAATCAAAGGAAACCAAGCAAGGAAGAAAGAAAACTTAGGATTCAAAGTGCAGAAAATTCGAAGTGTAAAAATCGATCCTTTGATGACATTGATGACACCTTTGATGCCATTGAAGTATGTGTTGAATCACTAATTTTTTATTTTGTTGCTGGACAAATTTAGGCACTCTTTGATGCCATCGAAGGCATGTTCGATGCCATCGAAGCCAAGTTTAATCCCATCGAAGGCGGTTCAATGACATTGAGAAAATACAAGAATTCGAAAGTTCATTGTTGGATGATTTTATAATTTCACCCAGACTCTTCGATGGGAGTTCAATGCCATCGAAGATGTTAAAGTTGTATAAATTCAAGTCAATTTTGAAGTCGGTGCAATTGAAGGCTATATAAAGGGATGTTTTAGGATCTTCTAAGGATGAATTAGGGTAGGAATAGAGAAAGGAGTTGTAGAGCTTCATTGAGTTCTCCCTCCTCTTTAATCTTTCATTTCTAGCTGGTTTTTATATTTTTCTGTTTGTGTTTTAGTTCAATCACGTTTATGGTTAGCTAATCTCTTAGCTAGAGCTAAGAAGTGAAGCTTGTAGTTTTTCTTAATGTTTAGTTTACTTTGATTTAAGTTATTTAATTTTCATGTTGAACAATTTATAGATATTTGCTTTGAATGAAGAAGTAATTCTAGTTTATTTTGATCAATTGTTGACTCTCGGCACAGTGGATGCTTAGGAAGACTATGAATATTTTCTTACATGTTTTATAAGAGATTGATATGTAGATTCCATTGATCTATCAATGACTTCGGGCACGATAGATGCGTTGAAAATATTACAATCAAGTCGTTAATGCTTTATGAGAGAACTAATTTAATCAAAGTTCAAATGTATTTTGAAGCATATGAATGACTATTTAACTGCTCTATTATCCGATTGGATAGATAGTACTTTGATTCCAATTGAGTTTTCCATTGAATTTGTAAATCGAATATTGAGATTGCTATGAGTGGATTCCTAGATCCTTAGGCTTTTATTTATTTATTTTTACTCTTAACTCATTCGCTGGATTAAAAAAATCCAGACAAACCATTAGACTTAGATTAGTTCTAAGCCATGTTCCCTATTCCCTATGGATTCAACTTAGTCTCATTGAGTTATTACCATATTGCAGACCTGCACTTGGGGTATCATAGTAACCACTATTTTATCAGTTCAATGAGGACATAATGTTATAAATTAGATCAGCCTACGACATGTCATATTAAAATTTTGCAACGGTCAATCTTTTACTTTCCTTATTATTTCTTCATTTCTCACTCTGGTTGGCTTGGTCAACAGTTGTCATTTCTTCAATTTGCATGGACTCCTGTAGTGTTGGATAATTGTTTTTTAGATATCGGCCGTTGATAGGATTTTTACTCTCCCGACCGTCCATATCTTACAGCAAATATGCTCTTCTGCGTAGGACTTTCTTAACTTTTAATAGTCGTTTCCATGTTTGCGACAACTTTCCATATTTTTTGTCATTCACTTTAATGGCAGCTTGGTTTTCCACAATATTTCTCCTTTAAAAAACTTTTCCCCCTTACCTTCTTGTTGTAGGCTTTAACAACTTTCAGTTTTTGAACATTCATGTTATCTAAGGCCTACAAAACTATTCAGCGGGCAAGAACATCTCACCAACCAAGACGGAACATGATAATATCATCAGTCTAACACAACGATCTTCCCAAAAATGTCGATACTGACAATCCATTACGGCATACTCTAATAGCAATCTGAGTAAACAATATCCCTTGGATACAAAAAGGGTGCGATGCACCAAAACACAAGACTTACATACGGAGACAAAGAGAATACCCATAACGACTCCCCTAATAACTAAGGATCTTGCTGAGTCACGCAAAATCAAGCCTAAGGTGGCTGGGGAGGTGTCCGTCTCCTCTGCATCTGCGGTCTCTGCTGCTACTACGGTCGCTACGAAGGTCCATCCTGCTGATGGGGACACTTGCGCCTACGGTGTCCCGTCTGCCCACAATCAAAGCAAACTCCGGCAAATGGTCTAGAAGAAGGGATTGCTGGCTGCGTCGATGATGAAGCTAACTGGGTAGAAGATGGCATTGGCTGTGCTGCTGGCAGTGGAAACCCTAAACGTCTGACGCTGATAGTAGCCACTGGAATGGGCCTTCCTCTTTCAGCCTTTTCCCTGAAGTAAATACACCGTCATCGGGGCTCACTGTGAAGTCGAATCTCATAAAAGGGGGCTTGCACGCTCCTGCTCTGCCTATCTGGGAGCCTCAGGAACGGGTCGACGGGTCTGAAGAACATTAGTGATGACCTGCATCAACTGCTGAAGATGCTCAACTCCTACAAGAATCATCAGATAAGCGGGGGTAGCACTGGCCTCTGATGGAGCCACATGTACGGCGGGAGCCTCAGGAATAGGTACGACAGGCTCCACAGGGGAAACAGGAATCTCAAATGGTGAAGCAAAAGTCACTTGGATCGCTGGAGCAGAATGAGAACCATGTCCATGGGTACCACGGCCACGGGCGTCACAATCATGGGCTCCTCGACTATACAGCATGGTCTAAAGAAAGAACAAAGGTGATGGACACCTAGGAATTAGAATCCTTGAAGGCTCAAACGGAACAAGGGAAACGCACTCGAGACACTACTTGTCCTAAGCTCGTAACAGATATGTGATACTATCCCAAGTTATTCCAAAATTACTTGCTATGCTCTGATACCAACTCATGTCATGCCCCAGACTCGGTAACTGGGTTCACAAGTAACCCGATAGCCGGTTCTGGCCGCAATAGCCACCGTAATGCCCCCGTTCTCGGCTCCTGAAGCAGGTTCCGATCCTACGATCCTACAATGAGGATTTCCATGTCAGTATAATCATTACCAATACGAGTAGACCTAAGATCATAGCAAGTATATCTGAGAATAATAAAGGCACATATCACAAAATCTACTATGAATTTGAACTTTTACAAGTATCCATAAGGTCCAAAAGGACATACATAAGATGATAGAAAAAGGAAAGGAAGGTTTGCAACACTGGGGTCCTCAAGCTCAACTCTACTCCACGCTCTGCCACTACGATGCCTGCCTATGATCTCTTGCATGTATTAATCGTGCATAAGCTTATAGAAGCTTAGAGGGTGGTGAAGGTGTGTGATAATAGTGCGCAGAAGAATAATATGGGATACAGGAAGGAAACATGATCAAACCCAACACCACCAGCCTTACCAGGGCTGTCATGAATGCAAGAAGCTATACCAAGGTAGTACAATAATGTAGGAAGTCATACCAATGCTATATAATGTAATGAGTACTGTAATGCAATAAGTACTGTAATCTAATGACTACGGGGCACCATGCCAAGGCTTAACATGAATACTATGCAATATGAGGCTTACACAACCGATGCAAATGCAATACGAAGTAATGCTAGTGCTCATATACAATCCACATATCAAGTACATTTCTATCATAAGAAAATCACTGAGGTCCATTATACTGTTGGATGATTGCTGCTCTACAGACCCCGCACTGTCCAACTAGCGTAAGAGACCTCACTACCCACCCGGGGACAACCAATCACCAGCAAGGCCTGACGGTAGAGGGCCCATTCATGAACTGGTCAGACTCAGCCTAACAATGCCTCCTTACATTAGGCGAGTAAGGCCACACTCCTATCTAACCGACTATATGACAGTGGGAGTCACGGCCTAACGGTATAAGGCCCTCATGCCCTCATATATTCCACCCGGTCACGGCATTGGAGCAGATCCTTAGTACCATAAAAGTTTTGTGAATTTCACCCATATGCATCCTATGCACCCGGTATGCTTAAGTAACATTTTCGGTGTCCAAACATGGCCATCCACGATGTATCTGTGGAGGCTACAACCCTGATGAAGTAAGGATGATAATGCTCATATGTTATGCAATGCTAGATGCATGAATCACACAATCAACCATGCATTAATTCCAAGCATCCAACATGCTTAAGAGGGAATACTACGTCCCTTGGAGAATGTAACATGCAATGCCCAATGGTACAATCATAACCACACACACAGTGTCATTCAAGCATACAATGATGCACATGGGCCATGAAGATAAATCTAAACGCGTTATGCGGCGATATACAACGCGGTACATTCCTCCTAAGAAGGAACCAAGACTGGGTATTTAGACAATATCCATAAGGAACCAACCTCTAGTGGAGGCCCAATTACTTGGGGTAGTCCACGAGACTAAGCATATAAGCTACAGGATTAAATAATGCAGAAATGGCCCTAACAAGAGTCTAAGATGGGCATCCAATCACACTTAGATACTACCGGGCCCAGAGAAGGGTTTATAATAGGGACGTTTAATCACCATTCCCCAAAAGGCATATCAACCATGAACTATATTGATAGAAGGCCTAAGGCTCATAATCAAGATAAAAAAATAGGTGACCATATACATATCCCTCATAATGGGCCATAAGAAAAAAAAGGTCTAATGTTATATTCAACAACATGGGCCCCAAGAGGGGAATTAAGGCCCAAGGCCCAATTCCCAATGGCCACAGAATTCCATACATTAAGTTGGACTTGGTGGGTAGCCTACGTACACAATGTATGGTCCAAAATAAGTTTAAGTTTGGATGAGATGGACCCCCACTATATCAGCCCAATAACCAGCAATTTAAGCAGGCAACCAAGGGCCCAATGCCATCCTTATCTCAACCCACAAGTCCATCAAAATGGTGGAAGTCAGCTCGATGTACGGCTGGGCTAAGCCGGAGCGTCTCAACCCACTCTGGGCCCACGGGATGCCCTAAAAATTTGATCTAAGATGGGGTCCTCATGTGATCACTAAGGGTGACCTAAAAGAATGCACTAATTAAGCCTAAAGATTATAAGAAAACATAAGCATGCAACACGTACACAAGTTCTCAATATGGTGGGTCCCACAGCCAAATAAAGTTTTAACCATAAAAATGTACATTTAAGGCCCTTTGATAAACTTTTAGCCCATTTGACTTCCTGGACCTACTAAAGTCTAGAAATTAATCAACTATGCGGAAACAATCTCATAAAAGCTAACAATATTCACAAGGGGCCCCACCAGATGGAGGGTGTGCATACATCATGAAAAGATCAAGTGGGCCTGCTAATGGACTGGTAGTCCAGCAACAACCCAAGGCAGAGAGTGCCTTCAAGATCGGGCGATCCAAGGCTTGGACGGCCTGGACTAAACATGCGTTAAGGTAGGTTCCACATACATTCACATTGAGCCTTAAACAAATAGCCTAGGGTCTATGGTGGGCCTTTAACCATCCATAGAAGAACTCATGGGCCTACCTTAGGACCACCCAAGAGGACATCCAACCTCAACTGGTTCTCCACCTCTAACCAAATACAAATCAAGGCCCAAGGCCTAAACCAATTCATGACTTAGTGGGCTATACACCAAGCCCAACACTTAGGTAATATGGTGGGCCCTCAAGCAAGGTTTGGGCTCAACCATAAAGATTATAAATCTATATATTGTGGTGGGCTTCGTGGACAGCCCAGTAGTTCATCCTCATGGGCAAATTTCATATTTTACACAAGTGAGTTGGGCCCCACTTTTTTGGCCCAAGTACAGGGTCAACTTAGTGGGCAGCCAAGGGCCCAACTACTTACATATTATAACCCTTAAATCCATCACAATAGATAGGAGAGTATAGGCCCAAGATCAATGGGCCTATCTAAAAGGATTTAGTCCACAAGGCCTAAGGAATTAGTCTTTCAATCACATGCAACATTCCATTAAAACTCAACTTGGGTGGGCCTCATATGGGCCCTAATTACACTCAATAATATTATAGAAAAATAGTAAGATAATTGATTTAAATCCTCCCCAATTCTAGTGGGCCATACTACCCCAAAATAAACTTTTATAGGCAACAATTATTGGGCTCATTGCCAAATTCCAACCCACCCATTTTCTGGGTTGGTTGGAATCCAACAACAAAAATTATTTTGTAGTATATGAAATTTCTGATGGCTCACATACATAAAAGTGGGTCCCACCAGATAAGAGGGAGACATACAACTAATATATCAAGTGGGCTGTGCCGTTGGAGTGTAGGCCGAGCAGTAGCCCAAGACAGGTATGCCTCATGTGTAGGCAGTCCTATGGGCCCGGGTATTTAGTCCAAATCTTATGCAAATGGGCCCCAATTGGAAACCACTGAAGGGAAAGATGATCAAGTCCCCTAAGGACCTCACATGGATGGATGATGGGATATGCAACACATCTAGGTGGGCCCACAAAGCAGGTTGGACAGCTAGCCATGGCTAGACGCCCTTGCCTGGTGGGCCACTCCAAGCCACACCACGAGCAGTAAAGGGCCTGATGGCTCTGAAATTTTTCAAGGTGATTATTTCATAGGTGGGCCACATCTTAAAAAAATTTCATAATTTTTGGATACTCAGAAGTATTTTAATTTATTTATGAAAAACAGCCTGCCCAAAAATTTTGATCATCCTAGATGTCCCTACGTGATGGGATAGTCCGGCACTTGCCACGGTGTGCATAGGGGTTCATTGGCCCCAAATATTTGTAGGTGGGTCCCACCATGGGTGGTCCACCTCTCTGTATAGTTTCATAATTTTTAGACACTCAAAAGTATTGTAATAAATTTTAGAATTGCAATCTGTCCAGGGTGAAATGTTGCTAGAAATATAACTGTCCTGAATTTGGGCCATCTAAATGGATGAGTTTTGGGCCTCCAAAATTCTTGAAATTTGGAACCAAGGTCCCTCATCAAGCCTACAACAATGTGGGACCTAGAAAGATGGCCCACCTTCTAAGAAAATATTTTTAAAATTTTATTTTTATGGGACTATGTTGCTAGACTACATAACAGAAATTTCTGGCAGTCCACTATGTTGGCCCACCATTTTGGATGCCCAAATGGGGTCCATTGGCCCTAAAATTTTGCAGGTAGGTCCTAACATGGGTGGGACACCTCTTTAAAAAATTTTAAAATTTTTGGGATAGTAAAAGTATTTTATTTAACTCATACAATTTATGGACAACAAGGTATATTGCTGCCTAGGGCAGCCCATAAATAGAAGTCCAACAAGAAAAATCCTCATATACATCAAGGTAGGGCCACCTAGATGGGCCACACACATCCAGAACATGCTCCCAACTGATCTGGGCCTTGCATGTACAAGTGGACAGCAAGATGGGTCTCCATATGTCCAACAAATGGGACATAGGGGCGTCCCATCAAGTGTGGACGGTTGGATGTGCCTTGCACATCAGGTGGGCCACCATGATCAGCAACATTAGAGAGAAAAAGAAGGAGATGGAGAATAAGAGAGAGAGATCGACCATTCAAGAGGAATTTCGCCACTATAAATTCCCTATGCACAAGTAGAGAATCAACTATGCAATACTCATCTTATGGATCATGCATGCATGGACCTTCATAATAAAAATATGGGTCCCCACCATAAAACAAAGTGACCATAGAAGGGCTGAGATTATAAAATACATCATGATGGGGTCCATGAAGAATGGCCCCATCATGGAGTGACACATGCATGAAGGATGACAAATGGCCTTATCAAAGGGTTAGATGGGGTCCCCACCATGGATTGGTAGGTCTCACATGTCCCAAGCATGAAGAAACAAAAGAAATAAGAGAGAGTAAGGGGATCAGCAATTGTAGGAGCACCCACCTTAGGATCACTCCTTCCTTCTTCAAGGACTAATTTTAAAGCTTCAAGGGAAGGCCTTTAATGTTGGTGATGAGGATTAGAAGGTGGGATTGGGAGAGAAGAGGGAGAAGTTGCTGGAAAATAGGGAAGATAGTGGATATCCCACCTTGCAAGAGAGGGAAATGAGATAAATAAAGGAGGAGAGAGAGGGAGGGAGATTTGTAGAGGGGTAATCATGAGCACTCTTGCCTTGGGTAGGAAAACTCATCATGGCAAGTAGGGTGATATAACAAAGTTATAGACTTATAGGTTCGGGTGGTGTCTAGAATGGGTGGTGTTTGTTCCATGAAATTTGTAGTATGTGTGGGTGGTGTGCATGGGAACTCGTGCCATGGGAGTGGTCCATATGCTTTTGTACAAAAAGTGGGCCACATGATGAAATGCTCATAACTTTTTATCTATAAGTCGGATGAATGCACGAGACACGTCGTTGGAACCGCAACAATGATACAAACAAGATGGCATAGGTTTAGGGTCGATCTGAGTCGAGTCTATTTAACCAGACTTAAGAATGACCGCAAACACAATTCGAGGGTCACGGGTCGCTAGAATTTGACCGGTTGGATCGTGGGACCAAAATGAACAAGATGTATACTCACACACACACATGCACACATGTGAACCAGGGTCAGGTCTCACAGATGTCATTTTGCATACTTTCTGCAATCCTTCTAGATAGTTAGGTGGTAACAACTATGCCTTTGAGTTAACCATCGCATCTTCTGACCTGCCTGATGTGCTCCACAAATGCCTTGTGTACTTTACCCATGATCAACATGGCTTTGTTGCCCTAAACATCTTAGAAGAAGGCCATTGGCCCATTTTCTATATAAATCATTGTCGATGATCAACTAATGTAGGGATGTTCGTCACATTGATCGGTTGGTCCTTATACTCGGCATCATCAGGTACCGAATGATTGAGAATCGCCAATCGTCAACTGAAAGTTCTAATGAGGTCATCTCAATAGTTAAAGATCTCTATTGTATCGCACACAGTGAGCATTATGTACTATAAGAAGCCTCTTGAACAATCTCTCGGGGAGATTCAAACATGTTGCAATCAAAGCTGTAACGAGTCGAACTGAGTTGAGCTTAGCCCTGCTCGGCTCGGCTCGACCAGCAGACTACCCTATCTCTAACTTGGCTCGGCTCTGTCCTCAAGCCTGACTAGGCAGCTTGGCTCAGCGTGGTTAGTATCTTGGGTTAGCTCAAGCCAAGTTTGAGCCGAGCTTGAGCTCAATCTTTCGAGCCGAGTTCGAGTTCGAGGTTACAAGTTAAGTTCGAATTTAGGTTTTATGATTTTTAATATATATAAAATATATAATTTATTTAAATATATAAATATATACAAAATATTTATACTAAGTGAATCCAATCCGAGTCGAATCGATTCAATCCGAGTCAAGTTCTGAGCCGAGCCAAGCGGAGTCCAGTTTAGTCTAGCTCAGAATTGGCTTGAAATTTTTTCGACCTCTAAAAATCAACTCGACTTGTCTCAAATCCAGTTTTGAGCAAGTTGAATCGAGCTTTTCAAGTCGAGTTGAGTGAGTTAACCAAGCTAACTCAGTTCATGTATTGCTCTAACTGCAATTTATGCCATCTCATTGGCGTCTTCATTGAATTCCCAATGAATGTACCTTCGAGTAACATCATCGAAGTCATCTAATAACTGTACATCTATCCTGTAGTAAGGTAATAATGCCAAACTTGTGCACTTGTAAATTCCTATGAGTTAATTCATGACCTATAGGGAATCACCGATGACTTTGATTTGTCTTGCCCCGAGCTCCATCATAATCTCTAGGTTGATTATCAGTGCTTTGTATTCGACCTGATTGTTCATGAAGTCAAATTCAAGTTGAAACTCATAATCCTTCCTCTTCTCGATGGGAGAAATTATGATTATCCCAACTCTGGAGGAATGCTCCATCTCTGATCCATCAAATGTAAGCCGCCATGGAACCAGAAGTATAGCGTGGATCGCCACTTCCTCTATTGTGATCTTATCGTCCACACGCATAGGGTTATCATTCAAGAAGTCTGCTAATGCTTGCCCTTTTACCGTCTTCTAGGAAACATAAATAAAGGAGAACTCTGACAAGGCCATAGTCCATTTCTTAATTCTTCCTTGCAAGATTGGTCATGTAAGCATGTACTTAATAAGATCAGCCGATGAAATTACATGAACTATTCCCGTCATCAAATAATGATGGAGCTTTTTAATTTCCAAATACCTCCGTTAGACATCGTGCAATGTCTTGGACAAGTAGTAAATGACATGATCCTTTTTGTTGTCATTTTCCTATGCAAGAAATGCTCTGACTAACTCATCTGTGGCCAAGACATATAGATAGAATGGTCTATCTTTCCTTGGAGGGATTAACATAAGGAGTTTCGTAAGATATTCCTTCAACTAGTCGAAGGCAAGCTAATGCCCTGGTTTCCAGTTAAATTCTTGGCCAGCCTTTAGCTTGATTAACAGTGAGAAGGGGGCTAATCTTCCCTATAGAGTTCAAGATGAATTGATGCAACAAATTTTCCTAGTCGATGAACTTTCGTAATTCCTTCTTATTTATAGGAGGTGATACTTCTACGATTGCTCATACTTTATTTTGGTCGACTTCGATACCTCTTTGATGTATGAGAAACCTAGGAAATTTTAGCTAGAAACCCCAAATGTGTACTTTAGAGGATTCATCTTCAATTGTTGTTTCCTCATCCACTCAAAAGATCTTCTTAGATTGGCAAAGCGATCTCCTAAATTGACTATTTTCACCATGATATTATCGATGTATATTTTTATAAACTTACTGATCATGATACAAAAGATGACATTCACCGCCCTTTGATCAGATGCACGTGTGTTTTTTAGCTCAAAAGGCATCACGACCCAATAGTAGGTTCCAATCGCCCCTGGACATCAAAACACTATCTTTGAGACATCCTCTTCTGCGATGAATATCTGATTATAACTAGAATGCTCATCCATGAAGGATATTATTTTGTATCCTGTGGCCCTATCGATCAACTAGTTTTCCATTAACATCGAGTATTCATCTTTTGAGATTGTGAGATTCATATTTCTGAAATCGATGCAGACTCTCAACTTCCTGTTCTTCTTGATCACCGCGACTATATTCAAAATCCAATCAGCGTACTTGATCGACTTGATGAATCCAACCTTAAGTAGTCTCTCAGTGTCTTCTTTGATTCTAAGGGTGACTTCAGGAGCATCCTTCTTGAGGGTTGCTTAAGGGACTTGAAACCCTCCTTGATCGGAAGGTGATGCTCGACCAGATCTCGATCTAACCTTGGCATCTCATGATAATCTCAGGAAAAATAATCTGCATAATCTTGGAGGAGATAGATCATCTCCATCTTTTTTTATGGATTGAGCTTAACACTGATGAATGTGGGCTACAGATCTTCCTTTGTGCCAAAATTTAACGCAATCAAAGTATGTTGGACATCGACTTTGACATCATTTATCTTAACCATTACTAGCTTTACTTCATGGAAAGCTATTCCATCATCTGCCATGGTGTCTTCCTTTGTCAGACACTCCACAATGTGGACATAACAGTCGTCCTGATTGTTGGTACTCAACGAGCCTGTTGACTATGGCCATGGTTTTGGCCTTTTACCTTTCTCGCTATTAAGATCCATCAGGGAACTTCCTTGACAAAGTATTGAGGTTATCACCAATATGGAGTAATTGCATTCAACTCCTCAAAGGACTCTGGGGATTCCTCAAACCTAATAATAGTTGGTTCAGTAGACTAACCCTCTAATATTATTATGACTTGTGGGCGGGGCTAATTTTGAATTGCCATAAGAATCAATCCGAGTGGAAAATTCTCTAGTATTGTGGTCATGTGCTGACATAGGCATTTAATATGGCCTTTTTTGTGTCCAAATTAGCACTTGTGACTAGGAAATCCCACTCTCATGCCGAGCTAGTTGCAATAAGTGCATTAAGGTCATGTGAATGATTAATTGTGGCTATAACTCTAGCTGGTCGACCGCTCTTATCTCAATTGATCAGGTGCAATGTATCAAACTTTCCTCTATAGAAATTTGTCTCGGTTACATTTAAATCTACCTTAAATGGTTGTTTGTCGGCCCATACAATCTCTGCTTTGGATCCATGTCACAATATCAGAAATTGGTGCAACGATGAAGGGATGCACCATTTCAAGTGGATCCAATATCTCCCAGGGAGTGCGTTGTTGTAGTTAATGGTTAGCTCGATGATGAAGAATGCTGCCATGACGTTGCTGCCCTCGACTTGTAGTTCAACATTAAGTAGTTCTTTTATATTGGTGATGGCTCCTGCAAATCCTGACACTATAACTTCAGTAGGTAGCAGGTCATTGATTGACTTCTTAATCTTTTTGACCATTGCCATTGACATGATATTGACTGCAACTCCATTGTCGTCCATGATGCTGGACAAGGGATACCCATCCATGTGCGTGGACACATAAAGGGGTTTCAGGTGTTTAACTAATACTTTTGGGGGTTTTGTGAATATCACTCTTTGACTACCTCTAGTGTCGTTAATGTAGACGGACCCCCTGGCCATGTGTCCTTGAACAATCATTGAAACATCAAATCTAGTTGAGTTTGTATTAGATTCGTCATGTCCCCCTTCTTCCTTAATAGGAATTGGGTCCTTACACTCTCGATCAGGGCAATCACGTAGGCTTTGACACCAAATATTGCTAAAGCTTCCCTTGCTTTTTCAATGCCTTCATCTATTGATTTGCCTAGGCCACTTGTGCCTAGAGCTTCATTGGGATGATAAACATTGTGTTGCAGTTAAAGGTGATAAGTGGCATGGTCCTGAACGCCATTGTTGTTTTGAGCCCCCTTTCCCTTAGGACTGCTGTAACCTCTCGATCGACTTCTTGTATGAAATCTTCTGGGCTTGGAGACCCTTAGAATGACTGCACGATCATTATAGGTTCCTTAGTATTAGTGCAACAGTCTGTCGAGTCATTCTCCATAGGAGTGTCCCTGGGAGAACTAGTTCGAATGAGTCGTGGCCCAAGCCTTTCTTTAACTGGCCACGGATTTTTATGTTTCATTCGAGCAAAGCTGGTAAAAGTTGTAGTTGCTGCTCTTCATCACTATAATCGACGCCTTTGAGTATGGGTTAGGCCCTAGAAAATCTGAAGAAACTTTGATGGATGACAATGGTCCATCAGTTGGTAAATGCCTCAGTTGGCCGGACCATCATGGGTCTGGCCGGTAGGGCATGCTCTTCTTACATCTCAATTCGCCTTGGGGTGCATCTTGTGGATAATTATGAATCTTAGGATCATTGTTCTTAATAACCTAGTTCCAGTTCTTCCATGGTGTGTTTTTGTGAATGATCACTGGCTCAGATCGACTGCTGAACATTTTGCATTCGTTAGTCATCTCCGGGCATTATCGCATGGGCAGTTGTCCCATAGTCGCTCGGTCAAGGGTCTGTGGTGACCTTTTGACTTAGTTGATAGTATCGCATAGTTATCCTTTTATAAGTAATAGTTTTCCATGCATTTAAGTGTATATAATCAATCTAATTAGATATGTTTTCTACATGCAAGGTGATTTTGGATCTAAAGCTGAATTTGTGCTTAAAAAGAGGAATTAAAGCCCATGAATGGTATAAACTGAAGAATTGGAGGAATAGATCATGAAAAGAAATATTTGAAGTGCTAAAGGACCAAGCAAATTAAGTACAAAAGGAAGATTTAAAGTATATTGAAGAGTGAAAAAAGTAAGCACTTGTCGATAAGAGTGTTGATCCCATCAACAGTCCATCGATAGGAGTTCGATGCCATCGAGCCCCATATTGAGAAATTCCAGATTGGTTGCTGGATTGTTCCTTTAATCCTCAAGAAAATCAGGGAATTTAAAAGTTCGTTGCTCGATAGTTTTTAAAAGAGCTTTGATGCCATTGACAATACATTCGATAGGTGTCAATTCTATCAAAGTACATATCGAAGAAGGCGGTGACTGCGTAAGTTTTACAAAATTTCCAAGTTGGTACAAAATTTGAAGCATATTATTTATATAAGTAATTGTTTTAGACATTCTTAGGTATTTTCTAGGGTTTGAAGAGAGAGAGAAGGCTTGGGTAGAGCACCGAAAATGCCCTTTCACTTCGATTTCCTTCAGGGTTCTAATAGTTTCTATTTTTCTTTTATTTTAGAGTTAGCTATATTGAGCTAATCTGTTAACTAAGGCTATGGGGTCAATTTTCTAGTTTAATTGCAATGTTTTAATTTATTTGATTCATACATTGCATTTGAATGATGATATATTAATTAAATAAAGTTTGGATTTTACTTTTTAAAGATTTGAATTTATTTATTTCTAGATTTGTTGTAAACTCTAGGTACATCAGATGATTTGAAGAGCAATTCTTAGCTTGTTCAGAGAAGTAATCAATCTATAAAATTTCTTGATTTATTGTAGACTCCAGGCGCAATAGATGCTTTGAATTCCCAATGATTGATGTCCGAGTGCTTTATGAGAGAATCTTCAATTGAAATCATACCTTGTTAAATGTTTGTGATTAATTTAACTACTTGATTTTCTAATTAGAATGAATTGAAATTCAGTTCTAGTTGAGTTGTAGAAGATGAATCGATGAACTATATATTGTGATTTCCAGAGGTGGATCCCTGGATTCCTAGTGTTTTTTAATTGTTATTTTAACCTACCTCAATCTGCTAAAGTTTTAATTCTTAGATTAGCTTTAGTTGTGTTCTCATATTCCTTGTGAATCGACCTCTGTCTCACCGAATTATTACTCCATTGCAGCCCTGCATTTGGGTTGTCAACCCTTGAGTTTGATCAAGTTTTTAGCGTCATTGCCAAGGAGTGGTGTTGAACATAATAGTTTTTTTTTTTTTAAAGTTTTAATTTTCGCTGTAGTTTAGGGTTTTGTGTTTTTTTTTTCAAATTTTCTAACCTAGGGTTTCATTTTTTTTAAGGTTCTCAATTCAGAATTCATTTCTAGGGTTTGCTTCAAATTTTCTAACATCACTAACATTTTTTGTTTATGTTTTGTAGGAACTTTCTAGTTCGTCTCTTTCGGTAACACTGTTCCCCTCTCTTCTTAATTTCTTTGCATATTGTTGTAGGATTTAAATTTTCTATAAAATTTTATTTTAGGGTTAGTTTTTTAAATTAGGGTTTTGTGTCGTTCATGCCCAAGTGGGTAAAGGATCACACATTAAGACTTCTAAGCAAATGAGGATTGGTTGAGGGATTGTGCATCCATCATCGTGTGAGAAAACATCTAAGTGCTCCTGAAACACCATATGGAAACACAGCTGAAACTAAACCAAAATTTGATGAGAATGTTGTCGGTAATACGGTGCATGTTAGGACATGCATGATGAGAATGAGGTACACCAAGTTCTACCAATCAAAACTTTGCGCGATTATTTACAACTGACAAGACTGAGAGATTAAGCATGCCTTCCTGATGATTTTCCAAGCCATTGCAGGAAACATTGATTTTAAAATGGGAGTTATTCAATTGCTACCTAAAATTTATGGACTTGATCTAGAGAGTCCATATCTACATATGAAGAAGTCTGACGAGATTGTCGTAACCTTGCAGTTCAACAACATCAACTAAGATATTATTATATTAAAATTGTTCCCCTTTCTCTTAAGGAGAAGGCTAAATCATGGCTCACGAAATAAATTTGGTGGTTGAGAGAGATAAAGGTCAATATCTTGTAAGATGTAGGAGATGCATGTGATCTCAACTACCATCAATGCAAGAGTTCAGTTATGCGCTTCGGTTATTAGAGCGGGATACCATTGGTTATTTCTTGGCACTTCAAGAAATGCAATTAACACCAATATGCATAGAAAATCCAATTGTAGATTGTCATATGATGGGACATCCAACCTGGTCTACAATGCTAAATCTATAAAAGAGAAGTGGCCTGTCGGATAAGAGAAAAATGCCATGCTTGATCATCCCTTGCAAATACCGTAGTATGCATTTGAGTAACTAAAAATGAAAGTTGGGTCCTTAATCATGCCTCGGTGGTAGACTTATTAGAATTTCAACATGAGGTCATGGGTTCAAGTACCCATTGTGGTGAAATCCCACTATGGTGTGAGTGCGTGAGTGAGTGTGTGTGTGTGTCTAAAACAAAAAAACTAAAATTGGAAGTTAGTCAAGCTTTACACGTGTTGACACACGTAGTTGACACGAAATGATATATCTAGTATGGTAAAACCTAAAGTATTGTAGAACCCCAACAATGCTCCTTTAAAATTCAAGATCACAAAATGGATCATCATTAAGTAGGGCTTGTAGCTTGGTGACCATGAGAGTCGAAATAGGCTTATGATCTTGTATCTGAGCTCGGTCCAAAAGACCAACGACATACTTGGCCTAATTAAGAAACAAACCACTAGAAAATAACTTCACCTCAACTCTAAGAAGGTAATAAAGGTAACACAAGTCTTTCATTGCAAGCTTCAGGATGAAACTTTCTATAAACTAGTTTAAGAATGCAAATTTTTTCCTATAAGGATGATGTCATCAGTAGCATACCATATGAGCAATGTCACATAAAAAGAAATTGATTGGCGGTGCTACAAAAGAACCTTATAGACAAAAGGAATATGTTACAACAATTGAACCAGGTCTATGGTGCTTGATGAAGCCCATATACCGCCCATGTAAGTCTATATACATGATCGTGCCTGCTCGATTGCTTGAAGCCAGGCCGTTGTTGTAACAACCTAGAATTTTAGGTGTGAATTTACCTGTCACACCCCAAAACTCGAAAATCGGGCTCACAAAATTTTTGATCACCGAATCTGGTGCCGATAGCCTCTGTAGCACCCCATTCTCGGCTCCTAGTGACTATATTCTAGTTTCCGATCCTGGGATCCTACAAGGAGGATTTTCAATATGAATTGTCTCGTAAGAAGCATAACCACAAGTATACCCAAATCATAAAGGCAACATCATTATCACATATCCACTAATATAAACATTTGAATACAATACTGAAAGGAAAATATATATATTGAAATCAAAGCCCCAGAAGTCAGCTAGATTCTCCAAGCTCCATACTGCTGCAACCTAATGCCACCTGCACCCATCTATCATGCATAAGCTTATAGAAAGCTTAGAGGGTGGTTAAAGTGTATGTACAAGATAAGTGTCAAGTATTCAATACAATACCATAATTATACAACGTCGGAAACATTATCAAGATCTTGAATCATACGATATCAGAGTAAGAGGAAACATACTGGTAAGTCCACGGGTCGTACAATATCAGAGTACGCAATGCAAATCATAATGAGCCAAATATCATATACTGAACCTCATCTAGGATATGCGATGAAAAGACATAGCAAGCCAATATACCATATGTCGCGGATGTAATGCAATATACGGTTGAATGAAATGACCAAGCTACAGTGTGAAGTCGGGATGATAGTGAATAGATGAGTGAATGAATATAATGCTGAGTATGTAACTTCTGCTCCAAAAATCAGTACTGTACATCTCTGGGATTATCGCTGGGGTCTATTACACTCTACGCCAGCTTGCCGGCCCTATCTGAGTGCACAATTGGGTAAGTGGAAGAGACCTCACTATCCACCTTCTAATATCAGGCCCGGTTCGTCGATAGTGGACCCATTTCTCAAGCCGATCAAACTCAACCTAGATATTTTCCCCTCACTCAGGACGGTAAGGTCACACGCCCTCCCAACCGATCACGACATAGTGGGAGACGCGGCCTCCTGGTATCGACACTCGGGTGCTCATGTATCTACTTGGTCTCGACGTTGGGGCATCCTTTAATACTAAGAGGGTTTAGGGATTTTCACCCAGGGCCATCTATGGCGGCCCGATGCTAGTAACAGATTTTTGGTGTCCCATCTGGCCATCCACGACATGCATGTGGAGGCTAGGGCCCTGATGTCGCTAAGGTGTACAATAATCACAACACACAATGTAAGATGCATGAGTCATACAATCTAGTCATACATTAATCTTTCGCATACCGTGCGCTCATGTGAGACAATCTCTGCATATCAGGGAGTCTCATAACAACATGCCCAATGACATATGTAGTGGTCAACAACATCTCATAATAAACATGGAGATGATGCGTATGGGCATGTATTATGATGATATGCTGTCACATACTCATAATTGACCTCGATAATCGGAATCGGCCTCGTCAATCAGAATCGGCCTCGACAACCGACCTTGACAATCAGAATTAGTCTCGTTAGTCGGAATTGACCTCGATAATTAAAATCAGCCTCAACAATTGGAATCGGCCTCAGCTTCGATAATTAGCCTCGACAATCGGAATCAGCCTCGACAATCGGAATCGGCCTCGACAATCGACCTTGGTAATCAGAATCGGTCTCGACAATCGGCCTTGACAATCGGAATCGGCCTTGACAATTGAAATCGGTCTCGTCAATCAGAATCGGCCTCGACAATCAGAATCGACCTCAACAATCGGCCTTTATAATCAGAATCGGCCTCGTCAATCGGAATCGGCCTTGACAATCGGAATTGGTCTCGTCAATCGGAATCAGCCTCGACAATCAGAATCGGCCTCGATAAATAAAATCGGTAATCGGCCTAGCAAAGGGCCTAAGGGAAGGTCATAATGTGCACATTTAACCATCATCGCCCATCAATGTGGACATTTAATCATCATTGCTCCCAAGGAGTGGCCCACATAGAGCCAAAGTATCATCGGCCCATGGCCTCACATAAGGAGCTAATATGCATCACTATGGGCCTCACTCATGAGCCGCATATACATCACAATAGGCTTTGGCATATGGGTCATAATTACATCACATCGGGCCTCACTGGTGGACAGCATTGCATGGGCCACACCAATGGTCCTCATATACACAATAGGAGGGCCCTGCACATGGGCCTCAAATACATAACATGTGGGCCCTACACATGGGTCTCATATGCATCAAATGGGCCATGTATTTGGGCCTCGAATACATCACAATGGGCCGCGCTTCATGGGCCTAATACATATCTCAATGGGCCTTGCCCATAGGCCACAAATACATCACTATGGGCCTTGCCCATAGGCCGTGAATACATCACAATCGCCCCCAACACCTGGGCCGGGTATACATCATATTGGGCCTCAAACATGGGCCATATACACAATCTGTGTCATGTGTAGCATGTTGATTTATATGTTCAAGACACTGCATCACAATGCTTCAAGTTAGGAATGGTGATCTACTTCAAGAAATGTTAGGTCAAGTACTTTGTCCACTTTTGTAAGCTTCAATGTTCAGAGTTTTTAAAGCTACATCGAAAAGACGAGTGCTTGTTTAAGACTCAAGATAATGTTCAACTCAAGATCAAGTATAACTTAAGAACGACAAATCTAAGCTTTAGAAGATCTCAAGTTCAAGCTACATCATGTAGAGATCTCAAAGCTTCATAATCTTTAAAGGTCAACCATCATCTGAAGAAATGAAGACTCAATGTCCATACTTCACATTTAAGATATGAATGACCTTAGATTGACCTTAGGGTAGCTCATTTTGTATACATAATTCAAATTGAATCATTTTATAGATGTTTGGTCTGTTCTAAGACTAGTCCTGAACCTTGTTCGACTAGTCCTAGAGCTGCCTCAACCAATCTAAGAAATTTCAAGACCAGTCCTAAGTTTGTTGTAAATTTTTAGAATTTTTTGGTTAAGCTACGACTAGTCCTGGACTTTGTTCGACCGGTCGTGTGAACAGTGCACAACTCGTCCTACGACCAGTCCAGGATTTACGACTCAAACTATAATGAACAAACCTAGTGCCTCACGACCAATCGTAGGATGGTCACAACCAGTCGTGAAGGTGTAACGACCGGTCGTGAGTAGACTACGACCAGTCGTTGAACGGTTTTATCTGATCACGTTCAAAATTTCAAAATGCAGTTCGTCCTACGACCAGTCGTAGTGTCCACAGGACCAGTGGTAGATGTGATTTCTGCAACTATAAATAGAACACGAATTTTAAAGTTTGATAATTCAATTCAAGTAAAATCAAGGCATCACTTTGAGAGATAAGTTTGCGTTCTTCTTTAAGCTACATTGTGCATATTTAAAATTCTCTTTTGTTAGCTTTTCTTATTTAATTTTATTTATGCATTTCAATCTAATTTGAAAGAGGAATTGGGATATTCCACTTCTTGGAATTAAAATCAAATAGAACTAGCCCAACTTGATTTAATTTAAAATTAATTAGAACTTAGAACCATTTCAAAGTGAGTATTGGACAATTAAACTTCTATATTCGAACTTCTACTCCTATTGGTTCTTCTGGGCTGTTACAAAAGGAGAAATTAAGGTATTTTACATTATTGTAAATTTCCTTCTTTTGGTTTTATTTGAGATTAAGTCAGAAAAATCTCAATTTGTTGGTTATTGAGGAAAGCCAGAAAACTCAGAAGTGGGGTTTTTGGATTATGTAAGCCCATTTGAAAGACACAATTGTGAAGGTTTTGGGTGAACCTGAGAAACCTATTTTCATAGTGAATGCTAATATTCCCTGTGTGAGGATATTAGGAGTGGAGTAGCAAGCTGTGTGGCTATTGTTTAATAGTTGGTGAACACACAGGCGAACCATTATAATTCTGTGTCTTGTGAGTTGAATGTATGTTTAATTTCTATATCTTTTATCATTCAAATTTGTGGGATGTATGTGTGGATGTGAATGTTGTAATATTTACATTTCAAGCATTGTGGGGAATGTTGTAATAGTTTAGAATTTATTTCTTGCTATTTCCTTTATTCTATCAGTTTGAGTTTTTGATATTCAAATTGTTTTAGTAAGGTTGTCCTACCATAAACTCTTGATTTTTATGGTGCAAGGTTGTCCTTAGAATAACAATGGTATCAATCTCTCTATTTGAGGTTGCTTTACATTTTCATATAATGATTGGTTTATAGTGTTATCTTTACTTTATTTATTTAAATTCCACTGTTAAAGTTTTAATTTGGCATAGTCCTATTCCCCCCTCTAGGACATATAATTAGGCCTTTTCATGGGCCCCATCATATGGGCCTTAAATATACATCATAATGGGCTTGATTCAAAGGTCATAAATACATTACATGGGCATAATGGGGCAGCTCATGACTTAACAAAAACAGATGGTCGGCGTATATAAAACACATATATCATGGTTAGGGGTCCCACAGACCTACTGACGTCAAAACACAGCTATGTAGCTGGTGAGGTGGCAAGGCCCACCGTCCAAATGGACGGTCTGGACAGCAGAGGTGGGTCCCACTAGATGGATGGGCGGCATGTCTGAAACGAATTCATCACGGTGAGCCCTGCATATCACTGTCCAGTCCAGATAAACAGTGAGAATATAATACATACATCAAGGTTGGGACCCACCGTCCAAGGGCTGGAGGTGGATCAACACATCATCAAGGTGGGACCATATGGACGGACGGTGTGGATGCAAACCATCCAAGTGGGTCCCACACATCCCATGTCCAAGACAGATGGACGGATTGCATAAATCACATGCATTAAAGTCGACTCCTCTCTGTACATCCAGAACTGGACGGTGTGGATATGAAATACGTCTAGGTGGGTCCCATCCTGCACGTGCAACACGTGTGGGGTGGGCCCCACACGCTGCTAAAAGAATGGATGGATGGTATGTTTAAAATACATACATCATGGCTAGCATCCCATGTCCCAATCTAGTGGATGGTGTGGATGAATCGCATGCACCACTGTGGTCCCACGTGGGTGTGGGCCACACTTGTCATCAATGGTGGGCCTCACGTGCATAGCACTGACGGCATGGATACATACATCAGAGGTGGGTCCTCGTGGTGGCCCACCACAGTTTTATATCAAGTAGATATTTGTGTTTTGCTTTCGTCCAGATAGCTAGTAGTAAGGTGGGCCGCTGCTATTGATCAGTGGGCGTCCCACTGCTAGATAGTGTGCGGGTCACCGGATGGACAATGAGGATTATGTACACCTTACAGTGGGGTCCACGTCGATAGCTACAAATTTGGGATCTAACTGATGTTTAGGTTTTTCCCTTCATCAATTCTATGATCACCGGACGTCCAACAACATGGACAACAAGGGCGTCCTTGCTGCTGGATGGTCCGGATCTCTCTCACACATCATCGAGTGGGCCACGAAATATGAGTGAGAGAGAGAGAGAGATAGAGAGAGAGAGACGAGTGGACGGGAGGGGCTCCGCCACTATGAGCCCTCTCTTGCATGATACAAAGCATACATCAAGATGGGTCCCACCACAAGTAGGCCCTCAAATCATCAAATCCAAGCAAAAATACAATTCTAATCCTAGAAAACACCCATCGTTAGATCTCCTCTTCCTTCTTCCGCCAATGCATGCTGGAGCTCCAATGGATGGACTTCAACGGTTGAGATCGATCATGGAGGGTGGGATTGGATGGTAGGAAGGTGGGCCACACCTACCTCTTTCTCATGGAGAGCTTGGACATCCACCTCCCATGGTTGCTTGGGAGAATGAGTTTTGAAATGAGAGAGAGAGAGAGAGGATGGGATGTAAGAGAGAGAGAGAGGGATGGGTGAGTGAGTGATGGGTGATGGGGAGAGTTGACTTTAGGGTACTTGTGTAAGAGAGAGGGATGGGTTGCTTGTACTTGAGGATGGAATGTGGTACTTGACATTTGATGTGATGTGATGTGATTGATGGGATTGATTTGACATGTTCTCTTGGGTTTAGCAAATGCATGATGTTTTCTTCGAACTGAACGCGGGCCCACATCTCTTGGCCCGAGTATCGCCTTAGCACGCGAGACGTGGCGTAGAAACCGTGGTGACGGTGCAGTCGCAAGGGTACAAGTTTCAAGTCGAGCCGACTTTGATATACGGGACACGACTCAGGATCGCGCGCAAATGCCGATAACAGATTGTGGGTTGCCGAAATTCGACCGAGGGGACCACGGAAGCTTATGGAATAGTACGGGCTAAGATACGAGCCTCACATTATCCATACATAAGAAGGTATGATTACACTTGTTCAATTGTACACTTGTAGATCCATTCATTTTAACCGTCTATGTGTAGTTTAGCATGAATCTAAACCATAGGGAGAACTTTTCATCCATAAATTAAGTCAGTCGACCATTAATTAATAGGACGAACCATTAAATACCTTAGCATTCATACCTGTTCATTAAAACAATTGTTAAATTAACCATTCACCATTAAATGTAGATATCTGACCGTCCACTTTGAATTTGAACCACCCGATCATAGTAAACTAACTGCTTGATTTACATATTCGCTCGTATGCATATCGAGTTAAGATTTTGATCCATCCATCTTGTTCGTTACCTATGAGTATGTTTAACTTACCGTCAAAATTATCATCCACCCGATCCACACCATTGTCGACTGCTTAGATCTCATGGAAGAGATTGAATCCCTCATCCAAGCTAGACATCTGCAAGAATACATCCACAGGAGAAGGGATGAGTGACCAGACAAGAGGGATGAGTAATAAGGCAACAAAAACGACAAGTAAAATCCGCATAATATTCGGAGGACCCACATGAGGTGGGGACTCGAATAGAGCTCGCTAGGCTCATGCTCGGAGCATCAACAATAGTGGTATAGGGCATCACATTCATCTCACAAGTAAAACTACAAAGGAGCATAAATCGATTCTTTATAACTTGACCTTTACCAAGGAGGATGCCCAAGGGATTCACCACCCACACGACGATGCCTTGGTGGTGACCATGACAATGGCTACCACAAGGTGCACTATATATTGGTGGATACTGACAGCTCGGACGACATCCTCTTCGCTGCCGCCTTTGATAAGATGGGGATTGGGAGATCCCGACTAGGTCTCGTTCGAACTCCCTTGCTTAGGTTTGCAAGAGAGAAGGTCACCTTCGAAGGAAGTATACTTCTGCCCATGATTGCAGGAGAGGGTCACAACCAGACCATCGTAGTGATTACTTCCTCGCAATCGACTATCCCTCTATCTACAATGTCATCTTGGGGCGGCTATCCCTCAATGTCATGCGAGCAGCAGTATCAACCTATTAGCTCATGATGAAATTTTCGACGGAGCATGGGGTAGGTTAAGTTAAAGGTGACCAGCACAAGGCTCGACAGTGCAACTCAATGTCACTTAGGGCAAAAGTGCAACAACAAATGATGACCATCACTTCCCTGGATCCTTGGGAAGAATCAGCCAAAAGAGGATCCCCAGTGGAAGACCTGGTCTCCGTCCCACTCTGCGAGACTGACCAGACCCGTATAATCTAGGTCGGCTCATTGCTGGCCCTAGAATAGCAAGAAGAGATCATCAGCCTCCTAAAGCGACATGCCAACGTCTTCGCATGGTCTCACTAGGACATACTAGGTATCAAACCAGAGGTAATGGTTCATAGATTGAACATTGATCTCGACCACTGACCAGTAATGCAGAAACGACAAGCATTCGAACCAGAACAGTACTCCATCATTGGAGAAGAGGTCGCTAAGCTCCTCGAGGCTAGATTCATTGAGGAAATCTACTACCCTGACTGGATAATAAATGTCGTGCTAGTGAAGAAATCCAATGGAAAATGGTGAGAATGTGTCAACTACACAGCCTTAAATAGGGCATTCCCTAAAGACAATTTTCCTCTTCAGAGGTGAAAGGATGAGCTATAGATGTCCTAGAGGGGGGTGAATAGGACTATACAAAATAATTCACTATAATGTGGAATAATAAAATAAATATTCTTAATTGCTTAAAGTATTGAAATTTTGGTTTTAAATAGTTCATAGGACAACCTTCACATAAAAGATTTAGGTGGGACAACCTTATTTCACGATGTCTTTGAGATTAAAAGACCAAACTTAGCAAGAGACAATCAATCACAAGAAAAGCAATAAATAAATAAACATTTACCACCACTGCTCATGGAGTTATAGTGGTTTAGTGCTTAACCCCACACCTACTCCACTCCCAAAATTATTACCTTTGTAATTTTGGCTTTCACTATTTCAAGGTTTTCACAGGTTCACCTTAACAACTTAATACTGTTTTTGTGATTTTCATGGGCTATCATAACAAAATCTACTTTGTGATTTTCACGGGATCACCACAAAACAACCCGTTGAGATTTTCGGGCTATCTCAGTAAAAACTCAAAAGATAATAAAATAAAACACAGTACTTATCTTCTGATGTCGAGTCGAAGACGTAACTGTATCTTGATTGCAGTGATCTTCTTTCTTGGGATGTTGATGAAGATGTATATGTGTTCAACCCAAAAGAGTATAGGGATCTAATGTATTTTCAATAAACAAAAACCCTAATGCTGCAAATTCAATTATCTGATCCTCAAGTAAAGTATGGACTATTCTATTAAAAATGATTAAAACTAACTTGAAAAACGAGAATAAAATAAGCTAAATTAAAATAAGATTTACTATAAAAATAGCTTAAAAAGGCTCTGACTTTCTCTCATCGCTTGAGTATATTGCTCACAATTTTTCTTTATAGAAATGAATGAGAGAAGGCCTCTATTTATAGCCCAAGCCAAAATTTGGCTGGCCAAATCTCCCTAAGACCTAAATTTTTAAGGTTGCTGAAACTTAACCAAACACTTCGGGCTGGCCGAACTGACAGGTTCGGCTGGCCAAACCTAAGGTCGGGCTAGCCATACTTGACGCAAAAAATCCTTATCTTGTTGTAGACTTGCTTAAAATATGTTGGGTTAGCCCAAGGTAGTTAGGCTAGCTAAATTAGAAGTCAGGCTAGCCTAACTTCAATGTATTTTACTTAGAATTATATTTATTATGATACCATGTGAAATACACCTAACCTAGGGTCATTCTAAGGTTATACCACCTGATGCTTGACACATACAGATGCTTCAAACTTCATACCAATACAATTTAGAGCTTGCGATGATGAGTCTTCCATGAAATGTTAATCCACTCTTTACGTAGTCTTCATGATTCGTCGAAGAACATCTTCATTAGTGCTTGTGATCCATTCGGGACTACAAAATTTGACAATCCTAACTGTGCTTTAAGTATAAGCACTTATAATCTCCTTGTTTGTCAATTTCGTGACAAAACACAATCATACACGACTCAACATACAACATTACAATCATCTCCTAAACTCATTGTAATGCCCTGGATTTCATGGGTCCAGTAGATACTCGACTCTCGATATCATGGGTGCCACTTATACTTTGTGGAAGTGAGATTTTATAGTTCATTTTACTTGAAATTGAGCAATTTTTGGAATTAAAACATATTATGCAATGGTCGCCTCATCCAGCGCGTCAGGCTCTGTGGTACCTGCATCTAAGATAGGGCCTGGTTGGTGTTTTAAAACACCGTCCCAGAGTGGGAGTGAGTGATCAACTCAGTGGTTCCATTAACATTAAGTTACACAAGCTATCAAATCCATATGCATAATTAATGAAAAAATGTAAGCATACAGTTCCTAGACACTCTTGTTAATGCATATGCATGGAATTATGATATGATGCATGCCCTCATCATCTAATACTCCCTCAAGCGACACCATCTATACATTCATATATGACCAACACTCCCTCAATGAGACCTCGACGGCCGAGTCTCTAACCTATGCTAATGCAATGCCATGAATATTCATGTTAGTCGAGTATTTAATTAAGTTCGTTCATCCAACAAGATTGGGGAAGCTGAAACACCTCTATTTAATCAATGACCTTATCCAGATCGCTTGGCCCAAGGCGGCCGTAGCGGCTCTGAGCCTGTGATCCATGATGCAAATTTAGGTATCATTTATCTGTGTCACAAATTAATAATTCCAAAATTAAGGCATGATACCCAAAGGTATGAAGATCAACTCGGTATGGGTCGTCACCCAAATACTGAGTATGATCACTTAGTTCTGAGGTGTGGGCTTGTCACATAACCATATCACCATAAGAAAGTGCTTGTCACCCAATTCTATTCATGCTTGGGTCGTTCGAATGGTACTTTGTCATGAAACCATGGGCCAAGTAATTTGACAGGGGCTGTTCAAACAAGGATCTCTCACCTCCTGTGCTCGCTGGTTACTACAGGGAGGCTTGTCACCCCAGCGTAGGTCGACAGCACAGACACAGTATCCCATTCCACCATGGCCAACTCCCGAGACTTGGTTGCTCACTGGTCACTACGGGGAGGCTCGTCACCCCAGCATAGGCCGGCAGCTCAGACACGGTGTCCCATTCCACCATACCCGGCTCATGAGTCTTAGTGGGATCATATTACTAACGATTATCAGTAGGCCTCTCAAAGGTATGTGGTGATTAAGATTCAGGCGGCGTGACCATACATGGTGAACATACACAGTCGGCCAACTAGTGGACTAATTCGGCTGACTTAAGCGAACTACGATGCAACCAACACTGGGTGCAAGCATCCCATATAGTCCAACTACTATCGGTTATTCGTCTTTTGCCTGAATTGGTCAGATTGTCCCAGGGCAGCCGATCCAGTAGGGCTGCTCTTGTGAATTTTTTTGGTTTGTTGGCTAACCAAATTACCAATAGACTAATATTTTACAGCATACCACAATATATTCTATTCAGGAATAAGCAACCAACTAAACAGTATTTCAGGATATTTTAGCTAATATGGGCAAACAAATTAGCATGCAAGTGCATTATTCAATCATCACACAATTTATCACAATCAGCTAATTACGCGCATGTATCAGGGAAAAATATAGAACATGTGGGCATGAAATTTCAGTGTATCTGGTCTATTCTAGCATGCAATCAATAATCGACAACCATAAACGAAAATTTCACTTCATGGAGAATAATAGGCCTAAGGATTAGTCACTAGTTAGCATGCAATTCATAATTTTCACTACATAATCATTATTTGTGACATAGGTTCGATAATTGGCATCCTAGAGGTAATGGTCCGCACCCAGGAATAATCCGACGGTTCGTGGAGCCGCTCCTAAGGTTTTGGTTATGTGAGTTGGCGTATCGGAGCCCTACACTGATAGAATTTGCATGTTAGAGTACATGCAAGGGGCCTAAAATGTCAAAATCTAGAAAGGGGCTAGATTGATTACCTCTTTATTGTCGGCAGGTCACTTTTATGGCAGCGGAGTCGTGGGCTCCGATACGGGTTGTGGTAGGAGGGAAAATTTTCCCAAATCTAGCTCCTTGGGGGATCCCTTCCTCTACTCTCTCCACTCCCTCTCTCCCTTACAACAAAAAAATTCATATGGGAGTGAGGGAGTGTGATTTTTAAGCTTTATAGTTTGGAATTTATGTTTTATGGCCCTATGAGTTCTTTTTCTAACATGCATGCCCCTAGTGGGTTCGATCTTTGCCCATAGGGCCATTCTAGTGGCCCCCTGACCCATCTGTGTCATGGGACAAGTGCTCCATTGTCGGACGAGTGGTTGGTTCAAATTTGACCGCAAACGGATGACCCGATTGGCTGTGGGGGCTTAATTTACGATCAACGGTCACTGATGATCGATTGGGCATACAATTATACGGATATGAGCAGAGAAATATTCTTAACTGATGCCTCAAGTTTGATTGCGATCTAATGGTCGGAAAGCCACAACTTTGCAAAAGAGCGGAAGGTTTATTTCACTTAAGTTTTCAGATTTCATCCTAGGGGATTTGCGCATTTCAAGCACTTGACTTTTGGCCCAAGTTGAGCAGTTCTAGGCACTTTCTTGGTTCACCACCCGCGATGGACATCAAGTCCAGTGAGATGAACATTATTCTATAATTTCAGAACTAGTGAGCCATTAATGAGCTGTCTGGAGCTTTTTCGGATAATCGGGGCATTTTTTGAATGAATTTGGTAAGGAGATTTCTTAGGCACAGTTGTCAGGGTCTGGATTAACTAAGTTCACAGTATGGCCTATTCAAAATTAGCAAAAATAGTGATTCAGTCATGATCACTCTAAACCGTTGGTTCTTAGGCTAAATGAGTAAATAGGTTGACTTGGTCCGTTAGTTAAGACCCGGGCTATAGATGGCTTGGCTTTGGGTAGATATTTAATTTAGTTACGGTTGTCTTGATTAGTCAGTGATAGGTCGGTTAGATATGGGACCTAGATGAACAATTCATGAGGTTAGACTTGAGGTTTAAGTGATCAGGTGGATTCGTTGGCTTCATATGGCTGGTTAATCAAATTTGTACGATTTTTTACTGGTATCACATACGTATAGGCTCACCTCGAGCATCAAGGGTCAGTAAGTGATGACGTGGGCTAGTTATATAAATTTTTTTAAAGGATTTTTGAAAATCCAAAATAGCAAAAATTCAGGATGTTACGCTCATCATACTAAAATATACTCTGGTTCAAAAGATTATCTATACACCACCTGTAGTATCATATCTTGAAGTTCTTACTTGATGCTCCTCCTTAGAATATGCATTAGTAGCTCTCCCTGAGTACTTGATGAAGGAGAAATAAATAAATAAATATATATATATATATATATATATATATATATATATATATATATATATATATATATATATATATATATATATTCAAATTTTCACCATATGCAATCCAATGTAGACAAGTATAATCCCATATCATGTTAGAGGAAAAAAATCATTTCCATATCTCATACCATGTATTAGAGAAAAAAAATTCATCTCCATATATATCATTCATGCGTCAAAGAATAATAACCCTAGATATTATATCTCTCCCGCTTTTGTCAAAAGTTGACAAAGAAAGAAAGAAATCAAAAGATGCATAATAGAAGGCATAAATATCAAAGATAATGTCATACAATAAGATCATCCAAATGTATAAGATAATTATCCAAGTAATCTAGAGAGAAATCCAAGTACGAGTGTAGCAAATCTAAAGAGTAGTAAAGAGTTATTACAGACCATAAATGTTTAATCATTCTAATTCAGAGGAGGACAATGCATGCATCTCAGGATCAGTAATAATCAAACTCTTATTGAAGCGATGAAAGTACTTTTTGATGTACTTCATGTGTTGTTTTTGAGTTTGATGGAGCAAGTCCTGAGATATTTGTAAAGCGTCCACCTTCTTCTTTAAACTCTCCAACCTATTACCAAATTGAGAAGCTTGGAAATCTGAATCATTTGTCTCCTGACTCATCCAAATTAGCTAAAATGTCGTCCATGATGATGTCGTCCTCACGAGCTTCTTCCTGATCGCCTAACTGTTGAGGACACAGGTTTAACTGGATCATATTCAGGTTTGCATTACCGAATGGAGTTCGAATTTCGGTGCTTTGATCGTAGAAATTCAAACATTAAAGCGCAAAGGGAAGTCATGAGGAATGTAAAAGGAATAGAGCCATGACGTGGATAGAGGCAATATTGAATAATTAGGAAGGAGATTAAAGATAGAAGATAAATACGAATACCAGATGCAACACACTATTAAACAATAAGGCAACACCGACGGCTAAAAATCGTCGGCAATGACCTTCCCCGACGGCTAAAAGCCATTGAACGGTCCGTCGGTAAAGGGGGTGTTGGCGTTGCTCACTGACAAATTTAAACCATCGGCGTCTTCGATGGCTAAAACTGTCGGTGTTTTCGCCGACTGAGGGTGATTGCCAAAACCGTCGGCGTTTGCGACGATTTTAGCCGTCGGCGTTTCCAACGGTCAAGTCCGACGGCCATTCGCCAACGGTTTTAGCCGTCGGTGTTTATCATTAATTTTAAAAATAAATAATGAAAATTAATTGCAAAATCAACCCACATCCAAAACTAGAAATACCCATTTCTCCAAAGCCCTAAACCAACAAACCTATTTGAAAAGGTAAGTCTACACAAGAATAAGAAGAAATCAAAATCGAATATATCATTCAAATTCCAAACATATAAAATTTGTATTTCCATAAAACACCATTAGTTTCAAGATAAAGATGGAGGTGTTACAAGGAAAATACATTTTAGCATGAGAATACCAAAGTGTCTTTCTCCATTTTACAGGCATCACCTATCTATTCGTAGTAGACTATTGATTTCTCAAATACCCAATCACTTAAAATAATATTAGAAGATATTTAATAAATTGACTGTTCTACTTGTTTAAAACAAACACCTCCAGAATTTCTACAACGCATATTCTTTATGAACTCCGATGTCTAAAACTTAATAATATTTGTTAGGGTGCAAATGATGTTAGGGTGCAAGAACGTTGTTGCAGCTTAGGGGTACATCTGAAAAAACTCTTACATCAAGGTGAGCCCCACAGAGCCCTACCCGGACGAATCATCATTTGGGCGGGGTAGGACGCAATCCACTTCTATACATGGTTTGGCTCATGACGCTGCCACCAGTTAGGTGGGTAGTGGCAAGTGTTATGTGGACCCTACTATGATGTATGTGCTTCATCCTTGCCATCTATTAATTTATCAAGATCCTTTTAGGGCTTGATTTAAAAATGAGCAAGATCTAAATCTTAGGTGGAGCACATCAAAGGAAAATAATAGTGACCGAATGTTCGCCATTAAAAATCACCTTGTTTTTGCTGACGGATTTTTGTGATTCGCCGACGGCTAAAAGCCGTTGGGGAAACCACTACACGGCCGTCGGCGTTGGTCATTTTTTTGGTAGTGACAACATGAATAACAAGCATCATGAAGGGAGTAAGATTGGTTATATTCCTTGCCCTAGGATAGGCATTCGATGTAAAGATGCGATGAAGAACGCGATATTTTGAAAGTAAATTATAAGTGGGGAGTGAGTTACTGGACCGCCATTCGGTGTTCAAACTACATAACACCTGGGTAAGAGAATTTCTTTCTGAATTATTAATATCTTTAGAAAGAGTAGGAATTGGTATCCCATCATCCGCCATCTCAATATTCATAACGGATGTTCTTCCATAAATTAAATATTAAAAGTTTAAGTTATTTAAAAAAAACTTCATTAATGGATGCGTAGATCCCTTGTGTAATGGACCAGTAAGTCGTCTCGCCCCATTTCAAAATTTTCTCTCATCTTACCTTGGAGAGGAGTTCAATGAAACCATATTGAGCGATGTGATTAACATTAACCGATCGCTCAATAATAATGCTCAGAGAGAAGAATTTCCATACATTCTACGGATCATCCTCCGACGTGCGAATGGTCCGTACAACCTAAAAGACATAGATTCCTCCCCTTTCCTTTGATTGAGTGGGATTAGAAGTAGTGGTTCTTTTTGGAGGTATCCCATGATTGCACGTTTTCAGCAAGTTAATCAAAATAATCCTACGCATCATCAACTTCCTTGTTCATAAATTCCCCATTACATATCATCTCCACAAATTGGCGCATGGATGAGGTCAATCCTATATAGAAAAAGCTTGTTATCATTCATGTTTCATAGCCATGTTGTGGACATGAATTTATGAGATCCTTAAATCGCTCTTAACATTGAAAGAAGGTCTCATCCTCTTTTTGCGCTAAATTCATAATTGTTTTCTTTAAGGTATTCGTTTTATGATATGGGAAGAACTTTTTAAGGAACTCCCTTATCATCTCAGCCCATGTACTAATAAACCGTGGTCTTAAGGAATGTAACCACGACTTAGCCTTTTCTTTCAAAGAGAAAGGAAACAATTTCAGTCTTACTGTGTCCTCAGACACTTTTGGGAAGTGCAATGTAGATATAATCTCATCAAACTCTTTCATATACAAGTATGGACTTTCAAATTCTAGTCCATGAAACTTATGGAGGAGTTGAATTACCCATTGTTTAACATCCATAGTTCCTGCATTCAATGGGAATATTATGCAGGAAGGTGTACTCACCCCCGCCAGTTCTAAATAATCTCGTAGAGTACGAGGCGGGGGTGCATTAATCACCTCATTCTCATCCTGAACTTCTTCAACTGGAGGTTGAGGTTGATTTGTAGCTATAACTTCAATTAATTTAGAGGATCTCAAGTGGTATCTAATCCGATGATGGATAAGCAACTCTTCGACTAATCCTCCTTCATTCAAGAGACGGTGGGTGTTGTCACGAACCCACTTAGGCATGAAACACTTTCAACCCCCAAGTAATTAAACAACTAACCTAAAAAAGAAAACTCAATAAAATAAAACAAATAAGAGATCTAGAAAAGATAAGAGAGAATAGAAAGAAGTTACCCGATTAGGGTTACTATGTTAGGAACCTACAAAACAGAAAACAATGTTAGTTTCTAAAAGCAATTTCAGAAAAAATCATAACCTAAAAACGTAGCAGAAAAATAAACCCTAATCTTAACGTAATTCTAATACGAATTAATCTCAGAAAAACGCAGCCATAACCCCCGGCAACGGCACCAAAAAACTTATTCACAACCCCAAGTGTAGGGTCACAATGTAGTAATAACTTGGTAAGACCGAGGTCAAATCCACAGGGACTAAACTTGTACGTATTTTGAAATAACTAGAACTAGAAGAAGATCTAAATATGAAATCTGGAATAAATGAGAGTAATTGTGAATAAAGTTGATTAAAACTTGTGAATTTAAAAGTGGGAACTAGGGTACCAAGGATCCACTTGTAGTTATTAAGATGCTACCTTGCTTAATTCAAAGAACACAATTGGAATTTAAGTCCTATCCTATCCAATTGGAAGATAAAACAACTAAATCAAATCTGAACTTTCATTGACCTAATTCTCAAAGGAAGATAATTGTGATGATTGAAAGGGATTCCATTACCCTACTATGCCCAGGAGACGATGGTGAACAACAAGATTTACGAATCTCACAATCTCAAAACAGGAAAAGAAGATATCCAAAGCTATCACAACATCTATTGTAATTAGAGTCTAATAAATCATAGAAAACTGAAAATATTCCTTTAATATTAAATTAGAAATCAATGAAGTTCAATAAGAACTAGAATCAAAGCAAAATAAACATCCAAACACGCTACAAGCTTCACCTCTTAGCCCCAAATAAGAGGTTTAGCCAACCATAAACATGATTGAAATCAAATCTTTTAAACAAAACATAAAAAATAAACTAGGGAAGAAGAAAACCTCATTAGTAGCTGCTCCACCCTTGTGTATGCCCTTGACACCTTTCCAAACCCTATAAGATGCCTTAGAGCATCCTAGGAAGTCCTATTTATAGTTGTGGAACTCCAACTTTCACACTGAGTTGAAAAAATCTAGAAACCGCCTCAAATTTACGCACTCTGTGCAGTTTTTCAAAATAGACTCAGAGTTTAAACCGCCTTAAATTTATGCACTCTGCGTAGTTTTCCAAAATAAACTCAGAGTTTCAGAATATGATTTTTCAGGATAATTTCAGGAATATGTTTGATTTCAGGATAATTTTAGGATTCCTTTTCTTTACTTCAAATCTTTGATTCTTTTCATTCCTCACTTAGTTTTCTTGGATCTTTGGCATGTGAATTCTTCATTAATGACTTTTAAATATGTAAATCTTCATTTAGTAATCTTTTAAGCATAAATCTTCCTTTTAACATCAATTTCACCTTAAGCTCTCGAAATCATCTCACACATGAAAGCATGCATAATAAATCGATTAAGCACTATCATATTTATAAAACAAGGTATACATAAGGAAAAATATGCAATATTTCACAGTCAACATACCCCCCAACCAGCATTTTGCTAGTCCCGAGCAAAACATGCATGAAGATATCCTCAATTCTCAGTGTGTAAACCTCTTTCAAAAAATAATCTTTTGTGTAATCAAGTATGAATGAGTAGAATCAAGAAGAGAAAGTGAAACTTTGAAAACCTAGAGTCGAATCACATAAGAAATCAATCAAATAGGTTCTATATCAATCACTTAGAAGCATACGTTCATATATCAAGTTTTTCAATGTGCTCAGTGAATTTCAACTTACTTTCCATAAAAATACTATCATTTCAAAATATTAGTCATGATCATCACTCATGATTAATTGAATAGTTAAGTGTTGATTCCAAGCTTATCCCATTTTTCTTCTTTTTCCAGTTTTTAATTTTATATCGATGGTCCCTTTTATTTATTCATTCATTTCAGTCTTTTCATTCTTTTCCAATCTTTTCATCATACTTGACCTTATCTGTTTAAATATTGCCTAGATCAATTTCTAAGGAGATGTGTGCCAAACAATGAACATAAAAACATTATCTTCTTTTGTTCAAGCCTGTGGTGGTCACTTTTCTGCTAAAAAGACCACGACCAAAATTTTACAGTGCAGCTTTTACTCGCCTAATATGTTCAGAGATACTCATGAGTTTTGTAAAACTTGTGAGCGTTAATAGAAATTGGGAGTATTGTCCCATCGAAATATGATGCGATACACACAATTCTTATCATTGAAGCATTTAATTATTGGGGCATATTTCATGGGGCCATTCCCCCAATCCTTTGGAAATATTTACATTTTATATTTACATTTTATTAACAGTAGACTGTGTCACTAAGTGGGTCGAAGCAATCCCGTGCTGGAATAATAATCATCAAACGGTCATTAGATTCTTAAAAGAAAATATCATTTCTCGGTTCGGAATGCCTCGAGCCATCATTAGTGATAGAAGTTTACACTTTTTTAATAGGCCATTTGAGAACTTAATGAAGAAATATAATATCTATCCTAAAGTGAGCACTCCATACCACCCGCAGACATGCAGGCAAGTGGAGATTTCCAACATAGAATTAAACAAATTCTGAAAAAATGGTTAACCCTCACCATAAGGATTAGTCAATACGCTTTACCGATGCTTTATGAGCTTACCGTATAGCTTTTAAGGACCCCATTGGAATGTCTCCCTTTAGACTCGTCTATGGGAAGGCTTCTCACTTGCCTTTGGAGTTAGAACATAGAGCCTACAGGGCTATAAAAAATTTGAACTTTAACTCAGACAATGTTAGCTTGCTACACAAGCTTCAATTGAATGAACTTGAGAAAATCTGGAACAATGTATACGAGAACTCGAGAATTTACAAGGATAGGATGAAGTTGTTCCACGATCGGAATATCCTTCGAAAATCTTTCATAACCGGTCAAAAAGTCCTATACAATTCTCGGTTACATCTTTTTTCGGGTAAACTTTACTCTCGTTGGACCAACCATTTCACTGTTACGAATGTCTATCCTCATGCGGCCATCAAGATAAAGAATCCAATGAATGACAACATTTTCAAAGTAAACGGTCATCGTCTTAAGCCATTTATTGAGAAATTTGACTCAAAGGATATGTCTATGCCTCTGATTGATCATGTGTATTAGGATTGACCTCCTAGTCTGAGGGATAGGTTTCTTCCTTTCATACGACTTAGGATTAGGATAGTTTGTTTTTAGTTTATTTTTGTGCTAACTCATTTACATGATGAGAACTTTGGAAAAGCTTCAAATCTCCATTTCAGGTACAACCTTCCCATCACCTCTCATTTCTTTTTATTATCTCATGAGCATTGCATACTTATATCTTTTACATTGAGGACAATGTAGTTCTTTGGTCGGGGTGTAGATTGGGTAAACTAATCAATATTTTCTTAGTCTTTGAGCAAAAAATTTAAAATTTTTTATTTTTTAAATTAAAAACCTATTTAGAAAGTGATAATTTTTATATTTAACTCTAAGTATGATAATAAGATAGAGATTGAATTTTGAATTATTGGAGTTTGATCAACTAAGTAGACTATCACTTAAGTTCTTTCGTTTAATTGATTAAGAGGAAGTTTGAATATCATGATAATCTAAATCACAATACACCTTCAATTTGCTTTCTATGAATAATGCTAGAATTTCTTATTGTTAGCATGTGTATCATTGATAGATATTTAGAATTAAGTCTGAAGAATTTTATCCGCCTTAAAAAGATGAAAAGAACCAGTTAAAAAACAGAAAAATCAACAAAAAGGTCATATATGATAAAAAGACTGGAAAAAAATGAAGATGAGAAGACTGAAAAGAATAAATAAATAAATAAAAGGGATCGTCGATATAAAATTAAAAACTAGAAAAAGAAGAAAAAGGGGATAAGTTTGGAATCAGTACTTGATTATTCAATTAATCTTAGGGTGATGAGCATGGCTAACATTATGAAATGATAGTATTTTTTATGGAAAGTAAGTTGAAATTTACTGAGCATATTGGAAAAACTTGATATACGAACTTATGCTCCTAAGTGATTAATAAAGAATCTATTTGATTGATTGCTTATGTGATTCGGCTCTAGGTTTTCAATTTTTCACTCTCGCTTCTTGGGTTTATACTCATTCATACTTAACTGCACAAAAGATTATTTTCTAAAAGAGGTTTGAACATTGAGAATTGAGGATATCTTCACACATGTTTTGTTCAGGACTAGAAAAATGTTGGTTAGGGGGTGTGTTGAGTGTCAAATATTGCATATTTCCCCCTATTTATATCTTAGTTTTATGAACATGATAATGCTTAATAGGTATATTTTATGCATGTTTGTTTTGCGAAATGAATATGAGAGCTTGGAATGAAAAGAGTGTTAAAAGCATGGAATTGGCGCTTGAAGATCACCAAAGCAAAGGATGGATCTTAGGAGATCACATTGAAGATCTCAAGTCCCTAAGATTCAAGGAAACCAAGTGAAGAAGGAAAAAAGTTGACAGATCAATTTGTTGAAATCCAAAAATCTGAAGCTTCACCGTCGATAACATAGAACACCCTTCGATGGCATCGAGACCTGATCGAACACATCGGAACTTACATAAAAATCAAGTTTGGTTGCTGGACTAATTGGGTACATTTTTCAATAGCATCGATCACATGTTCGATTCATCGAAACTTAGTTTGATGATATTGAAGACTGTCTGATGGGATTGAGATTTTTGAAGAATATTGGTGCAACTTGCTAAAACATTCTGGACACTTTTTCGATGGCTCGAATACATGTTCGATGGCATCTAAGGGATGCTCGATGGCATCGACAACTTACTCAATGTGAAAAGGCGCGACTTTCAAATCCGATCCAAACCGGGATTCTTCCTTCGATGGCATTGAAGTATGTTCGACAGCATCGAAAGCGTTACGCAAAGTGCATAAATTTGAGGTAGTTTTTGAAGTCAACCAAACAAAGCCTATATATTTGGTTATTCAATGAGTTTTAAACATGAATTAGGGTTCAAGGAGCAAAGCAAAAGGTTGAAGAAGCCTCCCAAGAGTTTTTCCTTCTTCCTTAATTTATTTTTAATGTTTTGTTTAAGGGTTTTAGTCTTAATCATGTCTATGGTTAACTAAACCTCTTAGCTAGGGGTAAGAGGTGAAGCTTATAGTTTATTAGGATGTTTATCTTTGATTCATATTTATGTTGAACTTCATTAATTTTCAATTTGAATTAAGAAATATTTTTAATTTTCTATGATTTATTATAACCCAAATTACAATAGATGTTATGATGGCTTTGAATATCTTCTTATCTATTTTGATGTTGTTGAGATCGGTAAAATTCGTGATACACCATCGTCTCCTGGGCATGGTGGATGGTTGAATTTCCTTCCAATCATCACAATGGTTCTTCATGTGTGAACTGTTGCAATGAAAAGTTTAGATTGTGCTTCAACTATTTTATCTTCCAATTGGATAGGATGAGACTCTGATTCCAATAGTGTTTTGTTGAATCAAGTAAGGTAGCATCTTAATAGCTACAAGTGGATCCTTGGCACTCTAGTTCCCTTTTATGATTAATAGTTTGTTCACAATTATTCTCAACTATTTAAGATTTTTGTTTATTCTCGATTCTAGTTCTAGTTCTACTTACTTTTAGAATACGTACAAGTATAGTCCCTGTGGATTCGAACTCGGCCTCACCGAGTTATTACTACATCACGACCCTGCACTTGGGGTGATGAACACTTTGTGCCATGGTTTTTTTTCCTGAAAGAATTTTTTCATGTTAAATTCGGAGTCTTTGTGATTGTGCTTGATTGTGCGATTAGAATACTTTACTTGATTTATCTCTGTGTGCTTCCGCTGTCCCCAACAAGTGGTATAAGAGAAAAACGTTAGGGTGCAGGTTGAATTCAAAAGTAGAGTATTAATGACATTTAATCTTAAGTTCGATGTTGAGAAGTGCTCCAAGAAAAATAATTTCAAATTATGGAAGGTCAAGATGGCCGATCTCCTAGTTCAGCAAGGATTGGATGGTGCACTCCTTAAGAAGCGACCGGAATCTATGACAGATGATGAATGGGACAAGATGGATAAGAAAAAGAGAATCTCTATCCAATTGTGCCTAACGGATGAGGTCTTTTACAATGTCTTGAGAGAGAAAACTGTAACAAGTTTATGGGCGAAGTTAAAGGACATCTATGCGAAGTAATCTCTTAAAAATCGCCTATACTTAAAGCTTCAGTTATTTAATTTGAAGATGATAGAGGGAGGTGATGTTGAGGCCTACATTAGCAACCTTAACAAAATGATCTACAAATTAATAGATGTAGGGGAAATGATTAAGGATGAATATCAGGCATGTCTCTTATTAAATTCTCTCCCGACTTCTTATGAGTCATTCAAAGACATGTTGTGCATTGATAAATCATCCCGTAGTGTTGATACCGTTATTTCAGTCATTCAAGGAAAGGCGATGAGAAAGAAAAATGGTAACGTGTGCACCTTTACTTATGCATTGGTTACAAGGGGGCAGAATTCTTAACGAGATAGTGGATTTTTTCAATTGAGATCCAAATCCAAGGGTAAGGGAAAGTTGAAGTGCTGGAACTATGGGTTGTTTGGGCACATGAAGAAGGATTGTAAAAATCCTAAGGTAAGAAAAGAGAACTCAAAGACTTCTTCCAGGGAAGCTAACACCACAGAGTCTGATGAAGGTACGAGTGGGAGTGATGTGTTATCAGTGTCTATGGTCGGACACTTATACGATGATCGTAGGGACAAGTGGATTTTATATACTAGGGCATAATATCACATGACTCCTCATCGGAGTTAGTTCACCAGTTACAGAGAGTGTGATGGTGGCCATGTATTTATGGGGAATAATAATGTATGTAATGTGGTGGGTGTTGGATCAGTGTGCATCAAGATATTTGATGGTATGGAGCGTACCTTGACAGAGGTGAGACATGTTCCTGACATGAGGAAGAGCTTGGTATCTCTTGGATCACTTGAGGCGCTTGGGTGCAAATTCATCAGATTTGATCATGTCCTTAAAGTTTTAAAGGGGGTAATCGTTGTTATAAAGGCATAAAGGAGCGAAAACATTTACAGGTTGATTGGGAGTACTTCATTGGGTGGAGCTACAACAATTGTAGTGGATTCCACGTCTACACGTATGTAACATGCACATCTGGGCCACATGAGCGATCGGGGCATGAAGGTACCTTTCGAATATTGTTTAATTCCAGCTTTTAAAGTTTTTTATTTAAGAATATGCGAGCATTGTATATATGGTAAACATTTAAGATTATCTTTTTAATCTGAAAAACATGTATGTAAGGGTGTCCTTGATTGTGTGCATTCTGATAAATGGGGGCCGTCGCCCGTGGTTTTCACCAAAGGGTCGTCGTGGTTCGTCACGTTTATTGATGACTTTTCAGGAAAGTGTGGATTTATTTTATGAAAAATAAATATGATGTTTTCACCAATTTCAAGCATTGGTGGAAAAGTAATTAGGGCGAAAGGTGAAGGTTCTAAGGACATATAATGGCGGAGAATTTACTTCAGGTCAATGTAATCAATACTGTAAGGATGAATGGATCATAAGGCATAACACAGTGCGCTACACACCTTTGTTGGGCAAGGAATTATGGACTGAGGCCTTTAATATGGCTTGTTCCTGGTGAATCAGTCCCCTTCTATGGCCATTGATTGTAAAATTCTAGAGGAAGTATAGAGTGGTTAAAAGGTAGACTACTTAGGAATGCGTGTGTTTGATTGTGAAGCTTACTCTCATGTACTATCAGTTGAGAGAGATAAGCTAGACCAAAGAGCCAAAAAGTACATCTTTGTTGGTTATGGTAGTGATGTGAAGGGATACAGGTTGTATGACTGTGTCACACAAAAAATCATCATTAGCTGTGACGTCAAGTTCGACAAAGGATCTTTATTCCGAGCAAGAAGAGCCAAAAAGGTTGGTTGTGGACATTCAGGTTGATATAGATGATACTCAGGTTGAAACAAAGACACAGACAAAGGTACATGAGTAATTGGAGTAGCCACCTGTGAGAAGGAATCTGCCGTGGGATCGCATGTTATCAACGAGATTAAGGGATGACTCAAATATCACATATGCCCTCATTACGAATGAGGGGGATCCGTCTACTCTTCAAGAGGCTCTTAATGAGCTAGATGTAGAAAAGTGAAAAGTCGCGATGGACGATGAGATAGACTCCTTGTATAAAAATGAGATGTGGGAGTTGGTGGAGATTCTCATTGGCCAAAAAGTGATTGGGTGCAAGTGGATCTTCAAGAAGAAACATGATATGTACAAGGAAAGGTTGGTAACGAAGGGATATGATCAGAGGGAAGGCATTGACTTCATTGAGATATTTTCTCCGGTTTTAAAGGAAGTATCTATCAGATTTGTATTAGTGTTGGTTGCCTAATACGATCTTAAGCTGGAATAAATGGATGTTAAGACTGCATTCCTGCATGAAAAATTAGAAGAGCAGATCTACAAGAAGTTACCAGAAGGCTTCAAAATAAAAGGGGCAGAGAATAAGGTTTGTAGGTTAAAGAGGTCGTTGTACAGCCCGAAACAATTTCCTAGGCAGTAGTATAAAACATTTGATTCTTTCATGTTGAGTCAGAAGTTTTCTATGAGTGAGTATGACAATATATCTATTACAAGTCACTAAGTGATGGAAAATTCATCATCTTGGTGTTGTATGTTGATGACATGTTGATCGCTAGTCATAGCATGTTTGAAATTGATTTACTAAAGAATCAATTATCAGGGACATTTGAGATGAAAGATTTGGGGGCTACAAGGAGGGTTCTCGGCATTGATATTCACAGAGACAGGAAGATGAGCAGGCTTTGGTTATCTTAGACAAAATACCTTAAGAAGGTATTAATCAAGTATGGGATGGATAAGGCAAAGACGGTTAGTGTTCCTCATGCAGCTTCCTTTAAGCTATCTTTGTAATAATGTCCTAAAATAGATGAAAAAAGCATGATATATCTTGTATGCCTTAATCGAATGTAGTGGACAGTTTAATGTATGCCACGGTTTGTACTAGACCGAATATTTCATATGCGATTGGTATTGTTAGTAGATACATGTCTAATCCCATAAAGCAACATCGGGATGCAATGAAATGGCTACTTTGATATATTTAATATATTCATTTGTATTAGCAGTGGAGCGATCAGTTGGATGTCGAAGCTTCAGTCTATGGTGACTCTTTCCACAATCGAATCTGAGTATATGGAAGTAACGGAGACATTTAAGGAAGGTGTTTGGTTGAGGGAGATGATAAATCAGTTGGGGCTTCAGCAGGAGGCCATGTCGATTAATTATGACAGTGAAAGCGCTATCAATTTGGTTAAAAACTTTGTTTATCACTCACGTACTAAACACATTAATGTTTGTCACCATTTTATCCAACGAGTGCTTGAGAAAGAAGGCGTGACTCTGAAGAAGATTCACACAAGAGTGAATCTGGTGGACATGCTCACTAAGGTGGTTCTCACAGGGAAGTTCAAGTTCTGTACAACTTCTCTAAGCTTGGCGAATGTATAAAAGAAGACGGAGGGTGCACGAGAAGAAATGGTGGAGCTATTATACAAGGCAGAATTAGAGATAAAGAAAAAGAAGCTATGAAGAGTGGCAATTGAAGACATGGTGGAGATTGTTGATTGATATCTTAAATCTGTAAATTAACATGTCTATCGATGACAATTCGATGCCATCGAAGTCCTGCTCGATGCCATCGTATAAATCCAGAATTTCCCTTGTTGGTTGCTGGACACTTTAAGGGTCATGTTCGATGCTATTGAGTGAGGTTCGATGCCATCGAAGCCCTGCTCGGTGCCATCATAAAAATATGAATTTTTCATGTTTAGTCGTTGGAAGATTTTGATGTTAGTTCGATCCCATCGAAGATTGTTCCATGACATCGAAGGATGTTCGATGATATCAAAGTTCCATCGAAGGTTCCATCAATTTCGATTGTGATTCTCCTAGAGATTATAAATAGGGGTGTAATTAGGATTAGAAGGTGTTTTAAGAGCTTGCTAATTCATTCCTAGGGTTTCAAAGGCTTGTAAGGGGAGATTTAAGGCTTGTTCGAATTAAGTATTCTCTCTATCTCTTGTAATTTCTACTTTCATCGTGATATCTGTCATTTTGTGCCATGGTTTTTTTCCCTGAAAGGGTTTTTCCACGTTCAATTTGGAGTATTTGTGATTGTGCTTGATCGTGCGATTGAAATACTTTGCTTGATTCATCTCTTGTGCTTCCATGGTCCCCCAACATTTGGTTGTAATTGTGTCGGCTCAACTGGCCCATTCCAACCAAGTCTAATCGCACTTGGGTACGTGAAAGGAATATGAGCATAAAGGTATGCCAACCCAATCTAATTAATGGATACATACAAAGATACATGCATTGTGTACCTTTATATATTTAGTCTATTAATTTATTTCAGGTATTTGGTCAGGCCGGGCTGGGTCATCTGGCCGGCTGATAATCTGTACGGACGATTTAGGTTTGGTAGGGTTCGATCTGAGTCCCCCGTGTTTCTTAAATGGGCCACATTTTGTAACCGTAACCTGACCTCTGACCTATTCCCATTTAGCTTGGCTCGAACCCGCCTCAAAACGGGCCGGGCCAATCAAACCATGGGATGACCTGAACCATTGCCACCCCTAACTCTTGCATGGTTTGATTGGTTGATACACAGGCACTTTGAATTGCATACGTTGGCTAGCTTGTAAGCTTCCAAACTGGAGTACAGATCAAGTTGGCCAGGCAGCTGGCTGGGCAGATGGTAAATAGCCCAGCCAACTGGCCTGGTTCAATCATCAAGTGGCACACCATCATACGAAAAAAAAAAAAAAGGGATGTTTTAAAGACTTTTGTGATCGGTTTCCACCGTACGTGTGATTTAAAGACGTATTGGATCCGAATTATGTGATGCTGATCATTGACAGAGGACACCTAAAAAATTTCTTATATTAGACCATTTCTTACATTTGATCATTCAAGTCCTTTGGGCCTTTCCAGCCTAAGTAGGGACAGAGCCAACCTCGCCCAAGTCTGGCCCATTGCCAGCTCTACTGACTAGCTGATGAGTAGAGGTGGCTATGGGCCAGGTTAATCCCTGGGTCAATCGGTTCGACCCACTTTCGAGGTGGGTTCTGGCAAAGCTAAATGGGTAGCGGGTCAGGCTCGTCTAGAAATGAAACCCATCTAAGTAAATGGGTAAGACTTGAAACAAAATAAAGAATCAAAGCCTAGATGTTTACTACCACTACTATTATTATTATTATTATTATTATTTCTTATTTTAGTGTGCATGTCCATTGTCTGGGTGAGATTATGCATTGCCTTAGCACATTTTCCATTCTTAAACCTGAGTTGGATTGTGTCCGGTCAGTTGAGCTTGACCATTGACAATTAATTGAGCTAGGTTGGGTTAGGTCAGACATGATGAATTTTTAAGTGGGTCTGGTCCGGTCAGAGGGCAATGGGCAAGAATTCTTGGTCCATAAAGTAAATGGGTTAGGCTTGGCTGAACCCAAACTCGTCTGAACATGAACCATTGCCACCCTTACTAATGTGTGGATATCTATCTAATTGACGTTTATCTGAACGAGAAATAACCAATGATCCCAATTCATCAAACAAGCGTACACTAATAAGAGGTTAGGGTAGCTCGCCTAATCTGAGTTTTGGAAGTACAGACGGTTTAATTTGAGTTAATATATTCCACGTCTACAGTGTCTGACTCCTGCGTATCAACGTTACAGTCTTAGTATCAACTAACTCCCCAGTAAGCTCCTCAGCGGCATCGTCGAAGTAGTCTACAATTTCCTATCGGCAGCATTCGCTGGTCTTTTTCGACTGCTTTTCAAAAGTTCCAATTGTATTCAGCGTAGTATCAGCCAAGCGGCACAAACACATGCAAAAATAGGGACGCGGATTTCCTGCTGGGATCATATGTGGGGCCCATTGTGATCTTTGTGAGAAATCCACACCGTTCATACGTCTTTGAGAGCTCATTTTAGTACAAAAAATTAGGCGGATCCAAAACTCTAGTGGACCAGACCAGAGGAAACAGTTGGGATTCAGTGATCAATGTTTGAAATATTTGTATGGCCACTAAGTTTTATATCAGGTGAAGTTTTTGGTGTTTTCACTTCATCACAGTGGTAATGACCTTAGAAATGGTTTGGATGGCATATAAACATCAAGATAGATCCCACGATGGTTTCAATGGTAGGAAACTCTTTCCTCGGTTTTCCCTCTTGTGTGGCCCACTTGAGTTTTAGATCCACTCATTTTTTGTGTCACATTCTAAAACGATCTCTCATAATGGATGGATGGTGTGGATTTCTCACAAACATCATGGTGGGTCCCACATAGCATCCCAGTGCAGGAACTCGGTGGAAAGGGGGGGAAAAAAAATCATTTATAAAAAATCACCTATTTTTAGTCTATTTAAAAAAAAAAAAAAAAAAAAACCACATACGTTTAAAAATATTCAAAACAACCTGCCAACCTTTTGCTCGGTATTGATTTAATCGCCTGGCATCGCGTGCCTTGCCATTACATGCGGTTCTAAACTCGAATTTTGTGAAAGGTTAAAACACCCTTCATTTAAGACAAAATGATGGTCAATGTTAAGGTATCCCAAGCTAGATAGGGCCAACTAGGTGTTTGTGAGAAACCCACCCCATTCACATGTTTTTCCAAGTTATTTTATGACGTGAGTCCAAACTTGAAGCAGATCCAAAGCTCAAGTGGGCCACAAAACAATGAAAATTTTAAACTTATTACTTAAACATTTGTGAGGCTGCAGAAGCTTTGGATCAGTTTAGTATTTTTTTTTATTTTTTTTTCAATTTTCTCTAGTGGTATTGACTATATGAACAGTTGGGCTACTTTATGAATGGTTTGGATTATATATAAACATCATGGTCTAGCACAAGAAATTTTGAATAGTAGGGAGTCCATTTCCACTATTTTGAGTCGTATGGCCCACTTGACTTTCAGATATGTCTGATTTTTGGTCTCGTATCTTAACTTGATCCGCTAAAATAGATGAACGGAGTAGATTTCTCATAAATATCACGATAGCCCCACGTGTAGTGAGTCAGATATGTCATTCAATGGGTTACATGACCACTCCTTATCCAACATGGTGCTAATTGAATGTGGGGCCCACCTTAATATAGCAACTGTATATCCACACTGTCCATCCATATTCTCAGCTCATTTTAGGGCGTTATCCAAAAACCGAGACAGATCCAAATCTTAGGTGGATCACAACATAGGAAAACAATGGTGATTTAACGTCCCCATTAAAAACTTCTTGGGGGCCACATGAGTTTGGAATCATGATGATATTTGTCTCTTCCCTTAATCCTGGTCTTTGTAACCTAATCAATATGTTTAATGGCAAATAAACCTTAAAGTGAGGCCTAGGATGGTTTCAAATGTGAGCATGCAATTACTACTGTTTGCCTTCGGTGTGGCCCATCTGAGACTTGGATCTGCCTTATATTTTTAGATCATGCCCTAAAATAATTATCTAAAATAGTTGAAAGGTGTGGATAAAACGCAAACATGATGCTAGCTCCCACAGAGCACCATCCAGTAGCTACCTTAGTGTTGGCAGCGTCCGTAGGCAATCTGCGTCCCATGGGGAGCGTAATTTAGCTGCAACCCACAATATGAGTGAGACCCTGATAGTAAGAGCCTACCTCGATATATGCACTGTATATCCACGTGATTTATCTATTTTTACAGTTTATTTTAGCCCATGCTCCTAAAACTATATCAAATTCAAATTTCAAGTGGACTACACCACGGGAAACAATGGTTATTGACCATTAAAAATCTTTTATAGGCTAAATAAATTTTAGATTAAGCTGATAGTTGTTTTCTCGTTTCGCATCCAGGTCTACATGAGCTTATCAATACGTTGAATGTTAAATAAATGTTACGGTGGACTATAGGAAGTTTTTTAATGGTGAGTGTTCAATGTCCCTTATATCTGGTGGTGTAGTCAACCTTAAATTTGTATATACTTCGTTTTTGGTACACCATAATAAATTAATCTTTAAAATTAGATGGATAAAGTGGATATACAGTGAACACATCGAGGTGGGCCCTACGGTAAAGGTCTCACCCACATCACTAGTTCCACCATCATAGCCAGGTTGTGCTCGTACAGGGTTCCACCTTGATGTATACATGCATTGTATAACTATATTGTTCATTTATATTTCCAGATCATTTTGGGGCATGCTCCAAAACTTAAGCAGATTCAAATCTTAGACAGACCTAAGCACAGGAAATAATAGTGTTTGACCATTAAATTCTTCTTGTGGGTCACAAATATTTTGGATCAAGCTAATGTTTGTCTTTCCCTTCATTTGGATCAAGCTAATGTTTGTCTTTCCCTTCATCTAGTGTTGTGTGACCTTATCATAAGGTTGGACAACATGGATATACAATACATACATCAAGGAGGGCCACATTATTATGGTCGCATCATATTGGTTGATGCTAAGGTCGCACCTACTCCACTCCACATCCTTATGTGGTACGTTAGGTGAGGCTCACCATAGTGTTTGTGAAAAATCCACAATGTCCATCCATTTTTTTAAATTATTTTAGGGTATAATCATGAAAATGAGGCAAATCCGATGTTTAAGTGGGCCACATTAGGTAAATTTATTTTATTATTCTAACATTGTCCATCGTTAAAACCTTCCTAGAACCCACTTGCAATTTAGATCTAATTCATTTTTACTTCTTTTTGGCTTGTGACCTAAAACGGGCACATAAAATGGAGTGGATGATTTTGTTCAACTTTATACGTAAGTATGGGTCATATGATACTCCTAAACATAGCAGGCAGATTTGTGAAAATGCATGTCATTGAGGATATAATAGTCTTTTACCAAACTTAGTGACGCTTTCTGGTTGGCTTTTCTTAGTCAAAGTTAAATAAGCAATACTCTTATTACCATCTTTTCAAAGATAAGCACATTGCTTTAAATAATTTAAAAGCCCAGAGATTTTTAAATTTTTGAATATCGACTAAAACATGGGCGGCTAATCTTTAAATAACCCTTTTTTTAAGAGCCTCCGTCATTAGACCGAGCCACCGAGATGACACTAGGAGGAAAGAATGAACTATTAAACATGGTTGGGAAATTGACTGTACTAGCCTCAATATATGGTTAAATTCCCTAAAAAGATTAACCCGTTTAAATATTCCGAGGGTGGCCTTTTGACAAGCTTTTGAAAATTACTTGGTCCAAAATACCCTTTGTCCTTGGTTCAATAGTTGTACAGTTTTTCAGTGAATAAGAAGTTACGTTGTATTTAATGACATTTACGGGACCTTTTTTTGGGCATGGCGAGGCCCAACTCATGGGACCCATACCGATGTATATGTATAATCCATGCCACCCATCCTTCTTGCCATGTCATTTTACGGCTACTGCCCAAATATCAGCCTAATCCAGAGCTAGTGTGGGCCACATAATAAAAAATAATTGTGATAATGTTACCCACTATTGATACTTTCCAACCTCACTGCGATGTTTGTTAGAAGTAGACACCACACAAGGCGGGACTTTTTGGGCTCACAGCGAGTTGTCCAACAAGGTGGATGGAATGGATCACCCCATTGTGGGCCTTAGGCTATGGTACCAATGGCTAGCATTTCATTTAGTAGTAAAGGACGTGAACATATGACAACGACGACCCATATAACATGACAACCACAACCCATATAACATGACAACTACAACCCATGCAAACCACGACCCACATAGGCCCACATTGATGTATGTGTATAATCTATGTCGCCCATCCTTTTTGCCATGTCATTTTAGGGCTATGGCCCAAATATCGACCTCATCCAGTGCTCGTGTGGGCCACATAAAAGAAAAGGATGGATGGCATGGGCCCAAATATTTGTTATGTGGCCCACACGAGCACTGGATCAGGCTGATACTTGGGCCCTAACCCTAAAATCACAAGGCAAAAATGGGGTCATAGTTGTCATGTTATATGGATCATGGTTGTCATGTTAAATGGATCGTGGTTTTCACGTGTTCGCTTCCTTTACTATCTAGCCACTGTTACCATATCTTAAGGCCCATGATGGGGTGATCAGATCCATCCACCTTGTCGGCCAGCTCGCTGTGAGCCTAGAAAGTCCTGACTTGAGCAGTGTCCACTTTTAACAAACATCATGATGAGCCTGAAAAGTTTCAACAGTCACCATTATTTTCTGTTATGTGGCCCACACGAGCACTGGATCAGGCTGATACTTGGGCCCTAACCTTAAAATGACACGACAAAAAGGATGTGCGGCATGGATTATACACATACATCAATATGGGCCCATTTTTGTTGTGGTTTGCATGGGTCGTAGGTGTCATATTATATGTTATATGGATAGTGGTTGTCTTGTTATTTGGATCGTGGTTGTCATGTTATATAGGTCATGGTTTTCATGTGTTCACTTCCTTTACTATCTAGCCACTGGTACCATAGCTTAAGGCCCATGATGGGGTGATCTGATCCATCCACCTTGTCGGCCAGCTCGTTGTGGGCCCAAAAAGTCCTGACTTGTGCTATGTCCAATTCTAACAAACATCACAGTGAGCCTGGAAAGTTTCAACAGTCACCATTATTTTATATTATGTAGCCCACATGAGCACTGGATGAGGCCGATATTTGGGCCCTAGCCCTAAAATGATACAATAAAAAGGATGTGTGGCATGGATTATACACATACATCAATGTGGGCCCATATGGGTTGTGGTTCGCATGGGTCGTAGTTGTCATGTTATATGGGTCGTGGTTGTCATATTATATGGGTCGTTGTTGTCACATATTCACATCCTTTACTACTAAATGAAATGCTATCCATTGGTACTATAGCCTAAGGCCCACAATGGGGTGATCCGTTCCATCCACCTTGTCGGACAGCTTGCCGTGGGCCCAAAAAGTCTCACCTTATGCGGTGTCCACTTCTAACAAACATCGTAGTGAGCCTAGAAAGTATCAATAGTGGGTGACATTATCACTATTATTTTCTATTATGTGGCCCACACTAGCTTTGGATCAGGCTGATATTTGGGCCCTAGCCCTAAAATGACATGGCAAGAAGGATAGGTGGCATGGATTATACAAATACATCAGTGTGAACCCTAAGAGTTGGGCCTTGCCACGCCTAAAAATAGGATTTAGTACACGTCATTAAATATGACATAACTTTTTATTCACTGAAAAATCTTACAACTACTGAACCAAGGACAAAGGGCATTTTGGTCCTAGCAATTTTCAGAAGCTTGTCAGAAGGCCACCCTCGGAATATTTGAAAGGTTTAATTTTTTTAGGAAATTTAACCATACATCAAGGCTAGTATGGTCAATTTCCCAACAACGTATCCCAACGAGTCAACGTAAATAACACCTTAAAAGAGTCAAATACCTGGACCATGATCCCTAAAGGGGGACGCAACCTCGGTGGATCCTTGATAGTGGGGCCCACCATGATGTATGTGCCTTACATCCACACAGGCCCTCCATTTTGAAAGCTCATTTTAGAGCATGATCCCAAAAATGAAGCAGATCCAAATTTCATGTAGACCATATAAGGGGAAAAAGGGGTGATTGAACATTAAAAACTTATTGTGGGCCACAAAGTTCTAGATCAAGCTGATATTTATATGGTCACTTCATCCTGGTCTTTGTGACCTTATCAACAGGTTGGATGGAAAAAAACATTTCAGTGGCCCCAAGAATTTTTTAAATGGTGGGTAATCAATCACCAATGTTTACTGTTGTGTGGTCCATCTGAGATTTGGATCTACTTCATTTTTTGGATAATGTCCTGAAATTTTCTCTTAAAATGGATGGACAGCATGGATTTAAGGTACATACATCATGGTGGGTCCCACAGTCTGTAATGCACAACCTCAAGGGATCCGGGGATCCACCGAAGCTGCGTCCCCTAAAGGAACTTAACATTGTATGGCGTGATGAGTGGGGCCCACTTATGTATACCATGCAGGTTCGCTTCTTTAGGAGCATTGCTATAAGTAGACGAGGCTGGTTCGAGTTTTTTTCATTATTAAGTGAAGTTCCTCATTCTCTACATGTATAACAAAGCATAGCCGTGTGATAGCAAGGTAGTTGCCCATGTCTGGTTCCATCATGCTCTTCATAGACAATAATCCATCCATCATGATCAAAGACAAGCACAAGGATGCAAAGGAATGGCCTAGAACACGCCATCTCCCTTTCCGTTGGCCTATATTGGGAAGGAAGATGATGAAGCAACAACCTGGAGTGTCGATGATCAACAGAATCTAAATGAGGAGTTTAACTTCGGGGCCGTCTCATTGAAGATGTTGGGTGATGGGTTCGTTGAAGAGACGGAAAGCATAAAAAAGAAGTGTGTGTGGCTTCGTTCTCAGCTCATTGGCGATCACGTCGAGTTCGATAATCCATTTGGGAAGCGACACTTGACTTATGTAGACCACACTACCTCAGGAAGGTGCTTTCACCCCATAGAGAATTACATCATTGAGAACATTCTTCCTTACTATGGCAATACTCACATAGACGATAGCTTTGTAGGCCACGAGATGACGAAGATGGTCCATGAAGCATCCAAGTACATTAAGAGATGCATAGGTGGAGGAGCTGAGGATGCTCTTATGTTCTGTGGCTCGAGCACTACGGCTACCATCAAGAGGCTGTAAGAGGTAATGGGCATTGCTATTTCATCCACCATGAGATCTAGGGTGGTAAAGAACCTTAGGTCTGAGGAGAGATGGGCGGTTTTTGTGGGTCCGTATGAGCACCATTCGAACCTTCTATCATGACGCCAGAGCCTGGCAGAGGTGGTGGAGATTGGTGTAGATAGAGACGGGCTAATCGATTTAGACATGCTCCGACAGGAATTGGAATCTCCCAAATGCTCCAATCGCCCCTCCTTCTCAACTTGTAGCAATATGACTGGCATCTACACCGATACGAGAGCTCTCACAAGATTATTACATGAACATGGTGCATTTGCTTGTTTTGACTTTGCCGCAAGGTAAGAGAAATAAGTATACTTGATCTGGTAATGTAATCACTAGTAGCAAGCACATACGAACCTTGCACTTCACACACGCATGCGAAGAAAATAGGGAAATAAAAGTAAACTCTAAGAAATTGGAAAATTAATTGATTGATGTTAAAAATTAATTTACAACCTTTAAATAGTGATACCAAACCTGGGAAGAAGTTTCATAATCAAACTCAACTCGAACTCCCTAAAATTCGTGACTTACTATAAATAGTTAATTTACTATTTATTGACGGTCGTGATTTCTACTAGACTTCATAGTTTTTGGCCAAAAATAGTAAGTGTCCAATTTGGCTTAACCACGTTATTCTCCTAATTTTTCTAAGCCCTTTTCATGTTGGGCATGACTCATAAAACTCAATGGATCAAAAGTTATGATCGAACTAAAAGTTACTATAATAGTAAAAACTGAAATAAAATGGATTTTCGACTGCCAATCTAATGGAATCTCGCAAATTCAGCTTGGTCAATCTGGCATAGCGGGGTTAGTTGGGTAAAATAGCTTCTCCTACCGCAAAATCAAATGTTATGTTGAATAACTCATTTTGGTTTGCAAGATATGCCTATCTTATAACATCAACCTTTATTAGATTTTTCAATTCAAAAGAAGATAATACAAATGAAAATTACTATTAGGATTAGTTTTATTTGACTAATTTATGATTGATTTTTCTGTGCACAGTGGCCCATACGTGCAAATCGACCTCCATTCGGGAGAATTGTAGGGCTATGATGTTATTTTCCTCAGTCCCCACAAGTTTGTTGGAGGCCCAGGAACCCCCAAGGATCTTGCTTATGAGCAAGACACTCTATTACTTGAGATCTTCACCTCCTTCTACCTATGGCGGTGGGACTATCGCCTTCGTCAATGGTTTCAATGAAAAGGTCTAATGAGACTCTAATCACTTGCTAATTTTCTAACGATACAGATATTCAATTATACCGCATTTCTAAAACAAGTCGATGTCACAACCATTTGAACTTGATTGAATAGAGGTGATTTTGATTCCATTAAGAGATAGTGCCAATCCACCCAATCAAATGGCAGTGATCCCAATTTCTGACTAATATTGATAATCAGTATGGAGAATTTACACTAGATGATGCAACTCTTATATGCAATTTTAGTCAATAAAATGGGAATTTTATAGGATACCCTTTACTATGACGATGTAGATTAGTGGGAGGATGCTGGAACGCCGACAATTATGCAAAAGATCTGAATAGCATTGACATTCTGAGTGAAGGACTACATGGGCTACCATCTCATCGATACTTAGGAAATGTTGTGGAATGACAGGCTCTCCAAAGGCTCTTGCCGAACGCAAACATACATGTGCTTGGGAACACCTTAGTAAAGCATCAGCCTATCCTCACCTTTCTCATCAACACCACGTCATTGGACCAGGCTGCTGATTTGGGAGACAAAGGGGTTTACATGTGGAGAGAGTGAGCCACCAAGACGGACAAGCCTCTCCACGGACGCTTTGTAACGAAACTTCTGAACGATCTATTCGGAATCCAGGCGCGTGGGGGTTGCGCTTGTGTCGGCCCGTATGGCCATGTTCTCCTTGGTGTTAACATACAACAGTCGTTGGCATTCCGGTCTGCGATTCAAAAGGTAAGATAAGTGCATTGTTTGTAATTTGAATTGTTCTAAACCCACGATTATAGACATTATTTTCCAACAAACACAAAAGCATATATTTTCATGCCTACATATGTGTGTGGATGCATATGCATTTGAGTACAATAGAGTGAAGACATGTAAGTATGATCATGTTTTTCTAGTTCCTAAGCCCCATTAATCCTAACACATTATCTACAATCACAGGGATACAATGGCCTTAAGCCTATATGGACAAGGATCAACTTCTCCTATTACATGTCCCATACTGAATTTGAGTTCATCCTGGCTGCAATCGAGTTCGTAGCACACTACAGCCAGCATTTCCTTCCCCTCTACCACTTCAGGTGGAAGACTGGTGACTGGACTTTTTGAAGGAGTGCCCTCCATAAGGTGGTCGGCGAGGAGAGGGCATTGGCACTGAATAACATGAAATTGGGCGGCATCCACACTGTCGGCAGCAATGGTGGGGCTTACCGCTATCACCACGACTCTACATCAATGCCATAGACCCAGAACCATGCTAGTAGTGGGGGCATGGAACATAAATATGCAATGTACCTTGAGGCCGCTCACCATGTCTCAAGATCCCTCCTTAAGTTCCCGCCACAACGTCGAATGCCGGATGGGATTGATGTCAACCTTATTCTATTCAGAGTCTGATCGGTATCATTGAGATGGATGTGTATGTTATTTTCATTAGAAACATGCGCATGTATGTGCATGTATGTCTGTGGGTGGACCTGTTTGGATGGCATGTTATCACCTTGATGACCTGCTCCTTGGATTATTTTAATTATTTTGATTGAAATTTAACAAACGCTGAAGTTTGAATAATTGCTTTGATTCTTAAAACCTGAATGATATAGAGCCAAAATGCCAGCTATCCGATTCAATAAACATGGTAGTATTTTTGGTGCACAAGTTTAGTTTAGTGTGCATTTGGTTACACCAAATATCATTAAGTATCATGATATTTCATGATTAATCAATGTATTTTGGTCCAAAATTTCATGATATTTCATGAAATTTGGTGCAACCGAACACACCCTTTTAAAGATGATGGTGAAATTACCTAGTATCAGTAAACTCGGAAGTAGCCCGAATAGCAGATTTCATTTGAGTCCAACTTAAGATAACATAATCTTAGTTTGGAACCTTTAATCTTAACATGGATGCTAGGAAAGGAAACTGCAATTTGTCTTTTTGACTTTAAGGGCCTATTAAATTGCAATTCGGTTCCATAGTACATCCAAAAGTATAATATATAGACAAAAATATGCTCCAAATTGCCCATTTCTGTTGGCGATATTTCCACCACAAGTTGTTCATCTTTGTTCTTGCTTTGGCATTTGTATCAATTTTGCAACAGTATTAAATGCTTCATGGTCAGCAAGCTACATGCTTAGCTAAGGTTGCGGTTGATTGCACCAAATATCATGATATTATCACAAGGTTTGGGTTATAGATGCTATTCTTGACAAGCAATAGTAAAAAAAAACCTACCCCGATTACATGATTCTGACTGTCTTTTTATGTAGATAAATGTAGAACATTGAAAAAAAAAATCAATGACTTGAATTTTTATTTTTATTTTTGTCCCTTCATTGAAGCATAAAACATACTCATATATAATTTTAGCGGAATGATCCCATGGTGTTGACATTACTCACGTTGTGGTAGTGTCAAGTTGTGTAGGCTCCATCCTGATGTTTGGAAAAATAAAATCACTAAGTCCATCATGTACGTTCATCCTATGATCACCTAGAGCCCAAAAAACAAGACAATTCAAAACTCAGGTGGGCCCGCTAGTGGCAACAACATGCAATCATGTAACAAACCTCCAAATTCACATTTCGTGGCTCTTATGAATTTTGAAATGACCTGATTTTTTTGTCCATTCCAACTTTTTTTTTGGGTGGGGGGGGGGGTCGATGAATGAATTCAGTGGTAGTTGTGGATGACGGTGAGCCCCACAACTAATATGGAAGGCTCTAATGGGTGAAAATTACTTCTAAAGAGTTCCTTGTAGTGTGGAAGACCTACATAAGTTTTGGATTAGCTTGATTTTTGGGCTTTAAGTGCACCTTATGGTTAGAGAGATTGTCATCTATACATTATTTGGACCCCATTCTGTTGGACACAGTGATACTGTGATCAAACCACTCTAAAAATGGATATCAACCAAACAAGATGAACCCATGGAAATATTCGAAACCACTTTCATTGAGATATGTCCAAATGAAAAGTTGTGGTAAGCTTTATCATCAAGGAGAATCAAGGAAGGGAATCAAACAACATTGGTGAGTAGATGTTGTGGTAATGTCACGGATCCAGTATCTACGTGTTGAAGAATCAAACATCTGTCCATAATACCTAAAAGGACAAAATGTTGTATGGTATATCAAGTTCATGTGTGATCATAATTAGAAGGTGATGATGAGTGGGACACAATATCAAAGTCATTGGAGAATCGATGGTACAACTCAGTATACTAGTGTAGCCTGCAAATAAGCTCAGCCTATTTTTTATACAAAGCAATAATCACGGTGTGTTCCACCTTTTGCATGGAGCAGATATGTTTTATAAACATGTCACATTGGCAAAAGAGAAGGTTGTATGTATGAAAGTTCATGTTTGCTTCTGAATGCGATCATTTTTTGATATTATTATATATGATTTTGGGTAGGAGAAGCTACTTAAGCCAACCAACCCGCTATGCTGGGTTGCCTTGCAAGATTCCATCAAATCGATAGCCAAAAGTCCTATTTATTTTCATTTTTATTATAAATAGTAAATTTTAGTTTAAGTATAACCTTTGATCCTTTTGAGTTGTAGAAGTCATGCCCAACATGAAAAGGGCTTAGAAAAGTTAGGAGAATAACGTGGTTGGGCCAAATTGGTCACTTACTATTTTTGGCTGAAAACTATGAAGTCTAGTAGGAATAAAGGTTTGTGCAACACTAGTATACTCCGTCTTATAGTAAGTCACATTTTTAGGATGTTTGGGTTGGAGTTTGAGTCTAAAACTCCGTCTTAGGTTTGATTTTCTTATTTAAAGAGTAGAGTTGTAATATCATTTTTTTTAAAAAATTATCAATCAAGTTATTTTGAATTTATTTGAAATTATTTCTACTTTTATCACTCGTGGATTTGAGGAAGCTCTGTGAGGAGTCCAGAGAGCTCCAGAGATTCGAAGTAGATATCCCCTGAGGAAGACGGTGATCGACCTCATCATGTCCCTCCCCATGTCAGGTTTTGAAAATTTGCCAGAGTTTTCATGGTGTCTATACATATGTGGTTAATATTGAAAATTCACCTATGGTGTAATGGGATTATCACAGTTGCCCATGCGGAAGCTTGGCAGAGCTAAAGAATGAAGGCTATGTTCTAAGGGGGTGATTAAGACCAAATAAAATTTTTATCTTTTTAAAACACAATTGCCTAATTAAGTTAAAATGCAAATTAAGCTAAGTAATGCAATTAACTCTAAGGCTTCAAGCCAATAAAGGGTCTAATCGCATATACTACAAATGATATGTCAATTAACTAGTTTATAACATGATAGTGTACATATGTGTGTGGTATGTGCTAACTATCAAGACCTAACATTCATCTAATCATACATATAAATAATTAAACATTCAATCACATAAGCAATTAAATAAGTGTGTAAATGACAATCTCAAACATAAGCATGTATAATACTTCAGTTTCCCTACTCCACTCCCGGTAGACGCACTTAACCCATGAGTGTACCAGATTTCACTATCAGAGGTTTTTAATCATGTTAACCTCTAACCTTTATAATCCTACATAAGGAATGACTCTCACAAGAGACTTTATGTAGTTTTTTATAGGTTCGCCACAAACCTCGATCCTACATAAGAACCTACCGACGTACACTCTCGTTGGAGGCTCCCGCAAAAAACTTTAGTTAGTTTTCCATAGGATAACTAATAACCACGGTCCTAGTCCAAGGGTAGGTTTACTCCCATCGGAAGCTTCCACGAAGACTAACACGTACGCACATGTGTCTAGTGGCCTACACAAGGACTTGATTTAGGCCATACACGAGCAAATAAGAGCAGGGCTCGCAAACTCGAATTCTCTCATTCATGCTCAGAAGGACACGTTGTGAGGCCCGTATCCTTGACTGTACTGTTCCATAGGCTTTCGCGGTCCTCCTGGTCGAATTTCGGTGAACTGCAATCTATTATCGGTGTTTGTGCATGATCTTGAGTCGTGTCTTGTATATCAGAGCCGGCTTGACTCAAAACTTATATCATTACAACCACATCGTCACCACGGTTCCGATGCTGCGTCTCGCTCACCGAGGCGATACCCGGGCCAAAAGATATGGGCTCACGTTCAGTTTGAGGAAAAATGCCTTGCGTTACAAATCCCAAGAGAATTTTACATCAATCATTTCACTTGTCAAAGTACACCCATTACTCTATCTCATCCCTGAGTACAAAAGCAACCCTTAAAAGTCAACTCTCTCCCTTACACAAGTACACCCATCCATCCCTCTCTCCTATCACTCCTCTCCCATCATCTCTCTCTCTCTCTCTCATTCTCTCTCTCATTTTTCCTCCTAAGCAACCCATGTCCAAGCTCCCCATGAGAGAGCTAGTGTGGCCCACCTTCCTACCTCCCATCTCCATCATTCAAAGTTCATCTCAACCGTTGGAATCGTTTCCTTGGAGCTTTTGAGACTATAGGCGGAAGAAGGAAGAGAAGATCAAAGGTGGGTGATTTTATTATTTGATTTTGTGATTTGAGGGCCCACATATGTGGGACCCATCTTGATATATGCATGTGTAGGGAGGGCCCATAGTGGCGGGGTCCCTCCCCTCTCACGATTCTCTCTCTCTCTCTCTCTCTCTCTCTCTCTCTCTCTCTTTCTCTCTCTTCCCTCTCCCTCTTGATGTGTAGCCTACCCGATGAGTGTAACATATCCACGCCATCCATCACTGTGGAGCCCACCATGATGCGTGTGTTGCATCTAAACCATCCAATGGTGGGACCCCAACCGACGGACTGACGTCAATAAGTTTTGTGGGTCCCATGTGATACATGTGTTATGTCTAAACCGTCCAAATGGTAGGACCCATCTGCTGACGACAGTCAGCAAGTTCTGTGGGTCCCACGTGATTGTATGTGTTATATTACCATGTTGTCTAGCAGCTGAAGACCCCACTGTGATGTATGTGTATATCCATACTTTCTGTCCATTTTCCTTGGACGTGGGCCACCTCACGCATGTGGCTCGTGTGAGGGTGGGGCCCACCTACATGTATGTATTATATCCAGCCGTCCATCAAGGGATGCTGGACGTGGCTAACAGTGGAGTGTGTGAACTAACAGTGGGTGTGGCTAACAGTGTAGCGTGAACTGACGGTGGAGTGTACTAGCAGGCTAACAAAAAGAAACAAAAAATTAATATTATATATATATATATATATTATATACAATATATGGTGGTGGGCCCTACGTGGGACCCACCTACACTGCCTGACGCAGGTAGCTACTAGCTGTCGTATTGACATCAACAGGGTCTGTGGGACCCCATCCACATCGTCCATCCATTTGGATGGGCAACACCATGATGCATGTGTATGATCCAGGCCGTCCAGGGCCTGGATGTTGATATTATAAATATATTATTATATTATATTATATACAATATATATATATATATATATATATAATACTACATATGGTGGGTCCCACGTGGGGACCCACCTGCTGCTGTGATATATATATATATATATATAATATATTATAAATATAAATGGTGTGATGGGCCCTACGTGGGACCCACCTCTGCCCTTCATCTGTAGTAGGGCTACATGTGCAGTAGCTATATAACTGCACTCTATTGACGTAAGCAAGGCCGGTAGGACCTGCTACACGTGTGGGTGTAATCCACACCGTCCAGCTATGTGGACCCCACCGCTAGCTGCTGTAAATACGGCAGCAAGTTCCGTGGGTCCCGCCTGTTCCATCCACGCCATCTATCTATGGGACCCACCATGATGTATGCATTGTATCCAACTGGTCAACCATTTGAGATATCATTTTATGGCATGAGTACAAGGATGAGTCAGATCGAAAGTTCAAGTGGACCCCACCATTTAAATAGTGGATAGTGACATCCACCATTTAAACTTCTAAGGGTCACAGTGGTTTCCAATTAAGTTGATATTTGTTTTCACTTCATTTATCTCTATGTTAACTTATGAATAGGTCGGATCTCAAAAATACATAAGGGTAGGCCTGATTTGATCCATATGAGGCCCATTGGTGTGACCCCCACTTGATGTGTATGAGGCCTATTGGTGCAACCCGTCGATGCAACCCACTTGATGTTTATGAGGCCCATTGGTGTGACCCATTGATGCGGCCCACTTGATGTTTATGAGGCCCATTGGCGTGACCCATTGATGTGGCCCGCTTAATGTTTATGAGGCCCATTGGTGCGACCCGTTGATGCGGCCCACTTGATATTTATGAGGCCCATTGGTGCGACCTGTTGATGTGCCCCACTTGATGTTTATGAGGCCCATTGGTGCGACCAGTTGATGCGGCCCACTTGATGTTTATGAGGCCCATTGGTGCGACCTGTTGATGCAGCCCACTTGATGTATACGAGGCCCATTGTGATGTATTTTCGACCCATTTGGTAAGGCCCATTGTGATATATTTCTGGCCCATATGATGAGGCCCATTGTGATGTATTTTCGGCTCATTTAGTAAGGCCCAATGAGATGTATTTTCCAGCCCATATATTGCGGCCCATTTGATACATATGAGGCCTGTGTATTACGGCCCATTGTGATGTACATGAGGACCATGAGTGAGGCCCTTATGTGAGGCTCTTGAGTGAGGCCCATAGTGATGTATATTAGGCCCTTGTGTGAGGCTATGGGCCACTATTCGTGTAGCCCTATGTAGGCCACTCCTTGGGAACAATGTTGGTTAAATGTCCACATTGATTGGCAATGGTGGTTGGATGTTTATATTGTGACCTTCCTTTAGGCCTTTTTAGGCCCATTCTTATAATTCTCTTGTGGGTTAACCCAGATAACTGGACCCCATTCGCCATAAATGGATGGTTTCGCGCTATTAGATTTGATATAACCCCAGCCGAGGGCCGATCCCTATATTATGGTTGATCGGCTATTCCTTTATGGACCCTCCTTGTTTACATGCTGATTATCAGTGCCGATTATCAATGCTGATTATTGGTGCCGATTATCGATCATTAGTGCCAATTGTCAAGGCCGATTCCGATCCCGATTGTAGAGGCCGAGTCAGATTGTCAAGGCTGATTCATATTCTGATTTCGACTGTAGAGGCCGAGTCAGATTGTCGAAGCCGATTATCGAGGCCGATTCTGTTTGGACAAAGCCGATTCCATTTTTGAGAATGATTCCGTTTGATGAGGCTAATTCCAATTCCATTTGGTCGAGGCCAATTCCATTTGTCGAGGCTAATTCCATTGTTAAGACCAATTTTGATGGTCGAGACCGATTCCATTTGATGAGGCCAATTCCGATTATCGAAGACGATTCCGTTTGGTCGAGGCCAATTCCGTTTATCGAAGCTGATTCCATTGTTGAGGCCAATTTTGATGGTCGAGGCCCATTCCAATTGTTGAGGCTAATCATCGAGTTTGATTTTGATTATCGAGGTCGATTCCGATTGTCGAGGCCTAATGTAATGTATATAAGGCTCATGGGATGTGGCCCTTTGTGATATATACTATGCCCGTGTTAGAGGCCCATTATGATGTATGTGGCCCATGTGATGTGGCCCACTTGACGTATATGAGGCCCAATGTGACATATTTATGGCCATCCATTGAGACCCACCTTGATGTGATGCATAATGGACCGGTGTGAGAGGCCCATTATGATGTGCTTAGGGCCCATGGGATGTGGCCCATTGTAATGTATTCGAGGCCCATGGGACGTGGCCCATCCGATGCATATAGGCCCATGTGATGCAGCCCATGTGATGTGTATTAGGCCCATGTGACGTGGCCCATTATGATTGTATGAGGCCCATTGTGGTGTATTTGAGGGCCAGGTTATGGAGCCCATTGTGATGTATGTTAGGTCCATGTGAGAGGCCTATTGTGATGTGTATTAAGCTCTTGAGTAAGGCCCATGGTGTTGTATTTTTGGCCCTTGTGTGAGGCCATGGGTCCACTATATATTAGGCTCTATGTGGGCCATTCCTTGGAGGCAATGTTGGTTAAATGTCCACATTGTCGAGGCCGATTGTTAATGCCGGTTATTGATACCGATTATTAGTATGTGACAGCATAGCATTATGATACATGCCCATGCGCATCATCTGCATGTTTATTGTGAGATGTGATTGACCATTGCATATGTCATTGGGCAGGTTGCTATGAGACTCCCTGATAGGAGGAGATTGTCTCACATGAGCGCACGGTATGCGAAGGATTGATGCATAACTGGATTGTATGATTCATGCATCTTACATTGTGTATTATGATTATTGTACACCCTAGCGACATCAAAGCTGTGACCTCCACAGGCATGTCGTGGATGGCCAAATGGGATATCAAAAATGTTTGGTTCGAGCATCTATGCACTTTGGATGTCTATGGGTGAAAGTCCCTAAACCTCTGAGGCCTGGAGACAACCCAACGTCGAGACTGAGTGGATACATGAGCGCCCGAGTGGCGAATACTAGGAGGTCGCGTCTCCCACTGTGTCATGGTCGGTTGGGAGGGGTTGTGGCCTTACCCGCCTGAGCGTAGGGGGCATAGCTAGGCTGAGTTTGACTAGCTCATGAATGGGTCCGCTATCGACGTGCCGGGTAGATATTGGCTAACTACTGGTCAGGCGGATAGTGAGGTCTCTTCCACTTGTATGGTTGCTCGTCAGTGGGTGGCGATTTGCATATAGAGTGTACTAGACCCCGGTGATGATACCAGAAATGTACAATACTGATACGTGGACTTATTGAGCAGGAGTTGCATACTCATTCATTCATTCATTCACTATCCACTCGGGCTGGTAGTGCGCAACTAATTGTTATATGTACCTTCGCAATGGCCAGGATTTCGGTTGGGGCGCGTGACTAACCTGAGATCAGGAGTTTACCACATTGAGTCTGACTATCTAAATTTAGGTGTGGGACTGGTTTGGATAGAAGTCCCTTGTGATGGACCCCGTAGCCTATGATATTACATACTATCATCCCGACTTCACACTCCAGCATTGATCATTTTATTCGTATCACATATTACATTACATCCGCAGGTATATGGCGTTTTGGGTTGCAATGTTTCTACACTTATATGGCCTAGACAGACTTAGCAGGATTTACATATTGCATTGTATCCTCGGCATCTGATATTTGACTCTCTATGACTCCTCATTTGCATAGCTGATCTGTATTGTGTACTCTGATATTGTATGATTTATAGACTTGCAGTATTTTCGCTTACTCTGATATCGTATGATTCATGATCTTGCTAGTAATTCTGATATTGTATGATTAAGGCATTGTATTGAATACTTGGCACTTATCTTGTGCACACACTACACCACCCTTTAAGCTTTCTATAAGCTTATGCATGATAGATGCGTGCAGGTGGCGTTAGGTTGCAGCAGCGTCGAGTTTGGAGCGTACAGCTGACTTCTGGAGGTTTGATTTTTGATATATGTATTTCCTTTTCAGCATTGTATTCAAATGTTTATATTAGTGGATATGTGATGATGATGTTGCCTTTGTGATTTGGGTAAACTTGTGGTTATGCTTCTTATAAGACAAATGTATGTTGAAAAATCCTCCTTGTAGGATCCTAAGATCAGAATCTGGCACATGCATGCTGGAGCCGAGAATGGGGTACTATGGAGGCTGTCGGCGATTGAAAATTTTGTGAGCTCGATTTCCGAGTTTGGGGCGTGACACACGTAGAATGTAGTTGATGAATCACGCGGGTTAAATATCGAGGGGCAAAAGTAGTAGGGAGTGTCACAACCATTATAACACCCCAAAATTTTGTACGTAGCACTATACACATACATCCTCCACATAAACAATTAAACAAGTTTAAGAATTTAATTTGTTTTTAAAAATAAAACACATATATCCTTCACATAAATAATTAAACATGTTTAAAATTTTAATTTTCCTTTAAATAAAACTAACCAACTAGTCAAGTAGTAAAATCACTATTACATGTAGATTAGGTTGAAGGATCAATATCGATTAAAATAAATTCAAATCTTAATCTTATATTTCAAATTAACATATTAAGATCTCAGTTGCATTATCTCGAAGTTTTCTCCCTTCTTAAAGGGAACGAAGAATCTCTTTGGACCTCTATCATAAGAAAAACGAGGAGAGAGAGAGAGAGTTAATTATAAGGTTTCAATGTGAAAGCTCCTCCAGGTTGGTGATATTTTTTTCTTTATTTTATTTTATTTTATTTACAACATGATCTACGTTATGGATGGTTCAGATTAGCCGTAGGGCTGTCACAGGTATATATGTAGCGGTATGGGTACAATCATTTGGTGTACAAGGGAGCACCATATGCTTGAAGCCCAAATCCCTATGTAGATGTTTCGATTTGGCTCTTAGCATGGGAAACCGTGTTGGGCCCATGCTGGCGTGTGGGGTCCGATCCACATCGTCCATCTAAATGCTGAGGTTGAAATATGTTAGCACCTTAAAAATCAGGTCGATCTAACCATCAAGCATACTGTACTAATCAAATAATTATTTTTAAAGGAAAATAGTACTAAAGGTTGCTTGGGGCCATAGTAGAGTCGGATCAAACTAATATTTGGTCCCCATCTTTAACAATACATTATTGGGCCATTGATTGATTTAGATCAAACCCGTGTACCTCAAGTGGACCTAAATCTAAGTTAAAAGAGATTTTTAAAATGGGAAAAAAAAACCCTTGATACGGTTCATAAAACCGAAATGGTTTTTGGACTCTGTTGGTCTGACTGACAGAGTGTTTTTTTAAAAAAAACACGAAGCTAGAATCTGTTGGTCCTACCAATATACTGTTAGTCCGACCGATTGATGGTAAAAAGGGTAGAATTGTCATGGTAAGACTCTATTGGTACGACCGTCAGTTGGATGGTTCAATCGACTAAGCGTAAATCAAATCACTTAAATTTCAAATTTTAGGAATATGATCAATCAAATCATTTTATTTGAGGTTCATAATTAATCATACATAATGGGCTATTTAAATATCGATTTAACGGTAGAGATCTCTTTGTTTGATCAAGTGTGTTTCACGTCAGATTGTAATGATTACAAACCCTGTGTCAAGGGTTGGATTTGAAAGGATCCAATTTGATTATATGGTGGACCCAGTCATGATCTTGATCAATCAAAGATGGGCCCCACCAAATAGATTAATTAATCAGAAGAATGATTGTTATTGCACATTATATTTTAGGAATTCCATAATCTTTCTAGTTTAATCATTCTAATTCAATCAACCTCACCAAATCCTCAAGTGAGGTATCCCAACTTGTTTCCTTTCCATTTGAATCAAAATAGTGTTTACAGATATGTGATAATGTAGTTTAATATTCTATTAGATAATTATATCAATTAAGCTAATTTGAAACTATCTATTTCTTGTTAACACTTTTCACATTTATAGATGCTTGAAAAAGTAGGGTATTTATATGTTGATTATCATACACGTATATAAACTTGTTGCAAATTGTAAATCTATAAATGAAAAGTGGAAATCTAAACATCATGCATGCATGACACGAATCTAATCGTTCCTGAGGGACCACCCCAGATAAATTGTTGTTTCTGGTAGCTTTGCTTCCAAATGCGGGTTTTATCCATGCCTACATATACGGTGGAAGCCTTATCTAATGGGTGAATGTGGATTGATGATTTTTCCAACTCATGCAGGTAGCTATATCCCCTACCTAGTGCACACATGCATTAATTAATATAATGACTGTTAAATGTGGTTTTTGCTCATTTACTATCTTTTATTGTAATGAGAATGAACCTTGGTGGGAACTTGTATTGGGCCTGGCCAGCTCACTCTTTCATTAACGAAAAACAAACAGATGTAACCGGAGTTGAGCAATTGGTACAAGAGTCTGAAGATGCGGCTGATCAGTTAGAGAATGACCCACGGGACACGTGGCCTTATCTTACAAAAGAAGAACTTGTTGCGCTGGATTGACCAACATTTAATTTATTTTAATTACTTAAAACATGATGATTATTTATTTTTGGTTTGGTTAATAATTTGTAATCTTTTAGTTGAATTATTTGTGGTTTGATTTTGGTGGACATGAGTTGTAATTTATTTAGTTAAAGTTAGATTATTATCCATGAATAAGACCCAAAACGAGTAGGTCATTAGATGGTTTCTAAATGATGGGTATGGATGGATGGAACTTAGTTTTGACATCAATTATACTTAATGATTGACTATGATCGTACATACATTTGGTGGTTTAAGTACACTTAGTGTATGAGTTGTGCCAAGGAACTTGGGTGTGAGATGTGTAGTCGGTCTTCCATTTTGGGATCGTGACAACCATGGTGTGTCGTAATGCCCATCATGGGACTGTAAAGGCCATTAACCGTTACACATTATGGTTACGAAAAAAGTGACTTGTAATGGTTGTTACAACCTCATAAGGCTGTAATGGCCCGTTATGCCTCCTTTAAAGTTGTAACAGTCCATTACGAGGATAATATAGGTTTTTCGGATTTTTTTATATTAAAAAATGAGAGAGAGAGAGAGAGAGAGAGAGAGAGATTGTAACAATCATTATGAGAGAGATTGTAACAATCATTATGGGAGCCACAACGACCATTACAGACCATATTATAAAGGTAACAGATTATCATTACGAAATACCTTAGTAGCAATGCCTCTTCCCACATGTAGCAGAAGACTTGACCCACCCCTTTTGCCATGGCTCGCAGCCAATGCAAGCATGGGACAATTTTAGTAGTATATTTGATATGCATTTAAAGCTGAATCAGTGCATTTCATAAAGAATCACTCAATGGTTATGATGAGCTAAGAACACTTCCATGTTCAAAGTATTTAAGGGGAGCATTGTCTCATACTTTATAGTGTGGGAGTTGTGGCTTGGGGAAAAAACTGAAAATTTGAGGCAAAGAGGATCTTAGTAAGAGGGGTAATTGCTAAGAGCAATAGATGGTTAAGGGAGGTGGGATGTTGAATCCCAAGTGATTTTAATAGCTTGTTCATAGAGGAGGTGGGTTTTCACTCTCGCTAGCTAGGCCTACAAATCTCAATTAAGTTGATTAAGTGGAATCAGCCAAGGCCAGGTTGGGTTAAATTAAAAGTAGACCGATTGTCTCAAGGGAACTTAGGAGAAAGTGGGGGTGGGGTTTGTAGGGACCACACAAGGAAAGTCATTTTTGCCATTATCATTCTTATGAAAGGGTCTCAAACATGGTTACAAAGGCCCAAGCCCTGCTAGATGGGCTTAAGATAGGTAGAAGCATGGAACTTTTCAAGGTCATAGTTGAATCTAATTCTAAAGTGGTCATGAACCACTGACAACTCTAACTTCACCATCCAATAGAAGATCTGGTATTTGATGGCGGAGATTCTTTATGAGGTATCTAATCTTAACGACAGGACCCCGCTAGCAGGTTGGATAGCAAATAAACATTAACAGTGTGCCCTTGGAAGTTTTTGATGATAGGCATCCAATCACCGTTGTTTCCTTGGTAGGGTCCACCCAAAACCGGGCCCTACACGCTGATCAGATGAATTTTCCTATGGATGGACAGCGTGAATAAAATAAATACATCAAGTGAGACCCACAGCGGGCCCCACAGACAGTTTGAATGGAAAATAAACATTACAGTGAGCCTAGGAAAGGTAAGCATTCAACCAACACTATTTCTTGGGTGTGGTCCACTTAAACCAGGTCCCACACCCCCAAAATAGGCTGCCATATGGATGTACAGAGTGAATAAAATAAATACATCAAGGTGGGACCTTCACAGCGGGCCCACGGCATGGGAAAACAATCTGGTGTAGTCCACCAAAGATTTGGATATGCTTCATTTTTGGACAGCCCACAAGGGCTTGTGGCCTGTTTGTCGCTGAATTGGGTGGGCCATTCGAGTATCCCACCTACACGATGGTGGGAGTCTACAGTAGGCCCCATAGCATTCAGAGGGGATGGGAAAAGAAAAGCAAATGGGACCAGCCCCAACTTGACTGATTGTACCCCATTTCAAAATGGGCATAAAGAGCAGGACCTTAACCCAATTCTGTTTTTTAATATCACTTTAGTCCCATGGGTCCGGGTGCCTAACAGATCCTACAGCACAAAATTCTATGTAGCCTACCACAATGTTCATATGACATACACTTGGTTTATTAGTTTCTCAAATTTACCTAACGCACCTGACCCAACTTTAACCATGTTTATCCACTCTGTCCATTCGATTGCCAGCTCAAGGTGGGGCAAGGAAGCTTTGGACCAAGCTGATCTTTGTGTTTTACCTTCATCCCTATCTGATTGGCCTTATCAACAGGTTGAATAACAAATAAACATCGTGGCGGGGCCACGCAGGGCGTCCACACTATCTTGACAGTGTAGCCTGCCTTGGGTGGCCCCTGTTGGACTACATAAAAAAAAGGTCGTGTTCACATGGGCCCACACAGATTTACAATGCATGTATTTAAGTGGGTCCCATCCTCACAAAATGGAGGGACAACATGAATATACAACATATATCAAGATAGTCCCCACACTGGGACCCATCATCAAGTGGATTTTCATCATGTACTTGATTGTATAATGGATTTTGGAAACTAATCACAATTTAGCCCACCTAAGCTAACCCCCTGTTTGCTCGCATGTAAGTCAATGGGTACTGAAGCCAAGAGTACCCATGGCCGATTGAATAGGAGGTACCTGAAGCCAAGAGTACTTGATGAACCCAACTCTATTTAATAAGTTCGGGTTCAATAAATTGGACTCATTAAGAAATCAGGTTGGATTCAGGTTTAAACAATGGATTTATCCATACTTTTCTTTATTTTGTTTCAGGATTTTGATCGAGCCTGACCCATTTACTTAAATAGTTATATTTCTATCCTGCACCTGACCCACTACTCAATTAACTTGGCATGAACCCACATCAAAAACATATTGGGTCAATTGACCTGTAGGCCAACCTCGGTAGCCTAAGCACATCAGTGTGTCTATATTATAGGCCCAAGCCAACACATTTAGATCAAAACTTGAAACCCATAGGCCAATCTAGCCTCTTTGTTGCCTAATGCATATGATAACCAGTAAGCAAATTTCATAAATTATTTCATACCTCACGTCTTCACTCTCTTTGGTAGTCGCACTGGAAAAAATAAATAAATAAATAAATTTTGCATCCATTACCAAGAACATACATTTGCTTATATATATCCATCCAAACAAGCTAGAATACCTCCAAAACCATAAAGCCATGCTAAAAGCACTTATAGTTTCAATATTTGAATTTCCTTCGAAAGTGGGTAGTCCAAAAATTGAGTTTAAATTTCTAAGTCAAGCCCCTTAATCAAGTCATGCCTTTATCCAACTAAAGCCATATTATGGTTTTGATTATAACTGTTCAACAGAAAGCAAGATCAGATTAAGAAGACCAAATTTGCTTAATAAAGAAAAACTAATAAGAAGGGGGATGCCACCTTACATAGATGGTAGCATGTAGATGGTAGGATGGATTGTACAAGAACATACATTTTCTAATATATCAATGCTGTACCAAGAATATACATTTGCTCACATATTGATGTAGAGCGGGTCACGGACACTTTCATGGCTAAGATGGACTAGAGAAGGCCTGATTAGAGGCGAAAGCGATCAGGACTGTTAGAACCCTAAAGCAGGCATATCTTGTAAATCGGAATGAATTATTTGACATACAATATATGATTTTGGGGTAGGAGAAGCTACTTTAGCCAACCAACCCTGCTACACAGGGTTCCCCATGCTGGATTTGCAAGATTCCACTAGATCAATAGTCGAAAGTCCATTTTTATTTTATTTTTACTATTTATAGTAAGTTTTAGCTGATCATAACTCATGATCCTTTAAGCTTTAGGAGTCATGCCCAACATGAAAATGGCTTAAAAAAATTAGGAGAATAGCGTAGTTAGGCCAAATTGGACACTTACTATTTTTGACTGAAAACCATGAAGTCCGATAGAAATTAACATACAATACCAGGATAATGAACTTCACATCACTTAGTGTTTTATAATAGGCACAATGATCACATTAACTTTTGATAAACTTCTGACTCACCATGAAATAATCAAACTTTTTTATACCACTACCTAGGCGACTATTTCATGCCATACAACGACTCTTCAACCTTCAAACCTTGTTCTCTGACCTTTTTATTTTGAAGTCTTCTAGTTGCTATATATAAATATGCTCTTCTTATTCCCCATGCAGGAAGGCAGTCTTCACATACATTTTCTCCAGCTCGAGATCATATTGAGCAACTAGCGCCAATACGAATCTAATAGATACTTGCTTTACCACAGGTCTAAATATCTCAGTGAAGTCGACACCTTCTGTCTAAGCATATCCCTTTGCTACCAACCTTGTTTTGTACCTATCATGTTTCTTCTTGAAGATCCACTTACACCTGATTGCTTTTCGGCCAACGGAAAGTTCCACTAGCTCCCACATCTTATTTTTATACAAAGACTCCATCTCATTATCCATTGCAGACTTCCACTTTTTTGCATTTGACTCATAAAGAGCCTCCTAAAAAGTAGATGGATTCCTCTCATATTTAATAAGGGCATATGCGATATTAGAGTCATCATTGTATCTTGTCGATAACCTGCGATCTCATGAAAAATTCCTTCTCATAGGTGGCTGCTCCACCTACTCATGTACATCTGTCTGTATCTCTGTCTCAACTTGAGTTTCATCTCTGTCTAACTAAACGTTTACAACTAAATGTTATGGTTCCTTGTGCTCATCTTTATGGAACAAGGATCCTTAATCTAATTTGACGTTACTACTAAGGATGATTTTCTATGTAACTCGGTCATACAGCCTGTACCCCTTCACACCACCACTACTATATCTGACAAAGATATATTTCTTACCTCTTTGGTCCAGCTTATCTCTCTCAATTGACGATACATGAGAGTAAGCTTCACAACAGAATACTCGTAGTCTCAAATAGTCTACCTGCTGACCACTCCACACTTCCTCTAGAATCTTGCATTCAATGGCCATAGAAGGGGATCAATTAACCAAGTAACAAGCTGTGTTAACAGCCTCAGTCCACAGTTTCTTGCCCAACCCAGCAATATTGATCATACATCGAGTTCTCTCCAAAACAGTCTGACTCATCCGCTTAGCAACAATATTTTGATCTAGTGTGTGGCGCACTGTGTTGTGCCTCACAATCCCTTCATCTTTGCATTACCTATTGAATTCTCCAGAAGTGAATTATCCACCATTATCTATCCTTAATACCTTCACCTTTCGTCCTGTCTATTTTTCCATTATCGCCTTCCACTGCTTGAAGTTGGTGAAAACATTAGATTTATTTTTCATAAAATAAATACATACCTCCCTTGAATAGTCGTCAATAAACGTAACAAACCATGACAACCCTCTACCAGAAATCAGGGGTGACGGCCCTCATACATCAAAATGCACATAATTAAGAACACCCTTACATACATGTTTTTCGGATTTAAAAGATAACCCTGAATGTTTACAGTATATATAATGCTCGCATGTACTTAAATCAAAACTTTTAAAAGTTAAAATTAAACAACAATTGAAAGTACCTTTATGCCTCACTTACTCATGTGGCCCAAGCATGTATGCCACATACGTGCAGACGTGGTATCCATTAAGGAACACTGCAACTCCACCCGATGAAGTAGTACTCTTAATTAACCTATAAAGATTTTCGTTCCGTTGTGCCTTCATGACTACAAGTGCTCTCTCTGAAACATTAAGGACACTATCAAAGCCAGTGAATTTGCACCCAAGCGCCTCGAGTGCTTCAAGAGATATTAAGCTCTTGCTGATATTAGGAACGTATCTCACCTCAGTTAAGGTATACTCCATACCATCAAACATCTTGATGCACACCGATCCAACACCCATAACATTACAGTCGCTATCATTGCCCATACATACCTGGCCACCATCACACACTTTATAGTTGGTGAACAGACTCTAATGAGGAGTCATGTGATATGATGCCCCAATATACAAAATCCACTCATCCTTACGTTCATCGTATAAGTGTCCGACCATGGACACTGACAACAAATCATAACCACTAGTACCTACATCAGACTCTGCAATATTGGCTTCCCAAAAAGAAGCCTCTGAATTCTCTTTTCTTGTCTTAGGATTTGTACAGTCCTTCTTCATGTTCCCGAACATCCGACAATTCTAGCACTTTCAACTTGGCATTGCCCTTACCCTTGGATTTGGACTTAAATTGTGAAGATCCACTATTTTATTCAGAATTATACCCCCTCATAACCAGTGCATCTGTAGAAGCACTAACGTCATCGATTTTCTTTCTAATCACATTTCCATGAAAGGCTGAGATAACGATATCAATGCTAATGGTCGATCTACCGGTGCACAATGAGTCCTTGAATGACTCATATGAAGCCGAGAGATAATTCAACAGGATATATGCCTGATCCTTATCTTTCATCATTTCCTCCACGTCCAACAATTTAAAAATTAACTTGTTAAAGTTACTAATGTGGGCCTCAACATTAGCCCCCACTGTCATCTTCAGATTGAACAACTGAAGCTTTAAGTATAAGCGATTCTTTAGAGATTTCTTCATCTAAATGTCCTCTAATCTTGCCCATGTACTTGCTGCAGTTTCTCTCTCATGACATTGTATAAGACCTCATCCATTAGGCACAATTGGATAGAGGTTCTCACTTTCTTATCCATTTTGTTCTAATCATTATCTATCATAGATTCTGACCGCTTCTCAATGAGTGTATCATCTAATCCTTGTTGAACTAGGAGACTGGTTATCTTAACCTTACAAGTTCAAAATTATTTTTCCTAAAATATTTTTCAACATTGAACTTAGGATTAGAAGCCATTAATACTATGCCTTCATATTCAATATGCTTCCCAACATTAGCTCGAATATAAATTGTTCGGAAACCGTGGAAGCACACAGAGATGAATCAAGCAAACTATTTCAATCGCACAATCAAGTCCAATAACAAACACTCTGAATTTAACATAGAAAATTCCTTATGGGAAAAAAACTATGGCACAAAGTGACAATAATGTACTATGAAAGCAGAAATTACAAGAGATAGAGATTACTTGATTTGAACAAGCCTCGAATCTCCCTTACAAGCCAAGCTATGCCCTTGAAACCCAAGTAACAAATTAGAAAGACCTCTTGATCCCCCAAATCTCAATTACACCCATACATATAGCCTCTATGAGAATCATAATCGAAATCGAAAATAAATCCCGCACTTACACAATTCTACACACGTGCTCAATGGCACATTCGATGGCAGTTCGATAACATCGAGAAATCACCAAAATGTTCTAGCAAGAAAACATGAATTTTTCATATTTTTCGATGGCATCGAGCACCTATTTGATGACATCGAACTCTACTCGATGGCATCAAGTAGTCTGTCGATGGCATCGACAGACTCTATTGCTCACATATTTAAGACATCGACAACATTAAATACATATAAGTTTGCAGTTAAAGTTAATTGGACCCCACCGGGGTGGGACACCTATGTGACATGCCCTGTGCAAAAAATTAATGCCATCACACTCATAAGGTAGGCCATGCATGTACTACTAATGGTGATTTTTCTTTCTAATCATCCATATTTTTGCCACATCTTCACAAAAAGCCCCTTCTAACTATTGGTTAGATTTCTACCACATGTTACAGTGTAACACGTATACTTCAATTTTACTGCATCTCTCTTTTTTAGATTTTTTTATTCTTTTTTGGATAAAATGTGATCACTAGTCAAATTATTAGCCAATCCATACCTTCAAGTATTAAGACCCACTTTACATGGACCACATCACATGGAAAAAAATATCTATGACAAAATGGACCACCCATATATCTAACCATAGGGTTGACCATGCACGCGGACACAAATTGGGCTAAAGAAGTTTTGTATTAGGCTGATATTCATGTTTTCTCTTCATCATGGTGGGATGGCATATAAACATCAATCATGTTTGGATTTGGTATGGCACACCACTCATAGATATTCACAATATCCGATCCTAATTTAATCAATCAAGATTTTAGCCTTACTATGATAATCAGGTCCATAAACGTGACCAAATCTGGATCCAAACCCCAAGAAAGCTTGGACCTAGTTATAGACACAATTCCAACAGTGTGGCCCACTCAATGAAAGGACCGATCTGATTATTATGTCATGTGATCTTCATGGAGAGCCCTGCCAATTTACTAATGTTCTACCTGAGTGACATGTTAGCAGGAAAAAATAGACGAGAATAGTCTACACTTACCATATATGAGCTTTTGGGATCCACCATGTTGTATATGTAAAACCCATGCCATCCATCAAGTGAAAACCATTATTTTGATTGTGCATGCAAAAGATAAACTTGATTAATGTTGGGGGACTGCGGAAGCACATAGAGATGAATTAAGCAGAGTGCTCCAATTGCACAATCAAGTTCAAACACAAACAAAACAAATTTTATGTGGAAAAGCCCTTGTGGGAAAAAACCACGACATAAAGTGACAATAATGCACTACAAAAGTAGAAAATTACAAGAGAGAGATTACCGATTTAAACAAGCCTCGAATATTCCTCAGAAGCCAGGTTATGCCCTTGAAACCCTTAGGAACGAATTTATAAAACCTATAACATCTCTCTTGCTACCCAAATCCCGATTACACCTGATATATATAGCATAGTATCATATCACAATTGAAATAGGAAACAAATCCTACACTTACACAATTTTGTATGCGCGCTCGATGACTCCTTCGATGGTATCGACAATCTGTTAATGGCATCGAACACCTTCGATGGCATTAAGAAAACACCAAAAATATTCCAGCGATAAAACATAGATTTTTTGGATTTTCTTGATGGCATCGAGCAGTCTGCCAATGGCATCAACAGACTCTTTTGCTCACAAATTTAATACATAAACAACAATCTCCACCATGTCTTGAATCTTCATTCTTCATAGCTCATTTATCCTCATCTCTAATTACGCCTTACATCATAGTTCCACCATTGCTTCTCATGCACACTCCATCTTCATTTTATGTCTTCGTCAAGTCTAGAGAAGTTGCACAGAACTTGAACTTCTCTGTGGGAACCATTTTGGTGAGCATGTCAGTCGGACTCACACTCGTGTGAATTTTTTCTAGAGTCACACTTCCTTCCTCAAGTACCTATCGGATAAAATGATAACGCACATCAATATATTTAGTACCTGAGTAATAAAAAGAATTTTTAACTAAATTAATTGTACTTTCATTGTCACAATTAACCGACATAACCTCCTATTGAAGCCCAAACTGATTTATCACCCCCCTTAATCAAATATATTCCTTGAATGCTTCTGTCACCATTATGTACTTAGCTTCAGTTACGGAAAAAGCCACTACAGACTGAAGCTTTGACATCCAACTGATCACTCCACCCACTAGCACGAACTAGTAACCAAAAATTGACTTTCTATTATTCATGTTGCCCGCGTAATCAGAATCAACATAGCCTACTAACTTGGCCTTTGATTTCTCAAAAGATAAGACGTAGTCGTGCGTATCTTGAATGTATTGAAGTAGCCATTTCATTGCCTCCCAATATTGCTTACCGGAGTTAGACATGTATCTTCTAACAACACCCATTGCATGTTAAATATTCGATCTAATACAGACCATGGCATACATCAAACTACTAGCTACGCTTGACTTAGGCACACAAGAAATGTATTGCTTTTCTTCTTTTGTTTTAAGACATTGTTCTGAAGATAGCCTGAAGTGAGCCACGTGGAGAACGTTGACCGGCTTTGCCTCATCTATCCATACTTCATCAATATCTTCTCTAAGGTATTCAGCCCAAGATAACTATAAACTGTTCCTCTTCCTATCACCGTGTATATCAATGCCAAGAACCCTCTTTGCAAACCCCATATCTTTAATCTCGAATGTCCCTAATAACTAAGTCTTAAGTAAGTTGATCTTAACCAAGTTGTGACTGGCAATAAGTATGTCATCGACATATAATACCAGGATAATGAATTTTTTCCCATCACTCAGTGTTTTGCAATAAACATAATGATCATATTCAGTCCTGGTAAACCTCTGACTCACCATGGAATAATCAAACTTTTTATACCAATGCTTAGGCTACTATTTTAAGCTTTAAAACGACCCCGTTAACCTGCAAACCTTGTTCTCCGCCCCTTGTATTTCATAACCTTCTACTTCTTGTAGATATGCTCTTTCAATTCATTATGTAGGATGGTAATCTTCACATCCATTTGCTCTAGCTTGAGATCGAATTGCGCAACCAGTGCTAAAATAAATCTGATAGATATTTGCTTCACAACTGACGTGAATATCTTAGTGAAGTCGATACCTTCTCTTTAAGCATATCCCTTCACTACTGACCATACCTTGTACTTATCATATTTCTTCTTTAAGATCCACTTGAACCTGATCTCTTTACATCCAATGGGAAGCTCTACCAGCTCCCACGACTCATTTTTGTGCAAGCCGTCCATCTCATCATCCATTGTGGTTTTTCACTTTTCAGCATTTGGCTCATCAAGAGCCTCCTAAATAGTAGATGGACCCCCCTACCTTTATCTGTAATAAAGGCAAATGCAACATTTGAGTTATCCCTGTATCTCACCGGTAACCTGCAATCTCGTGACAAATTCCTTCTCATAGGTGGCTGCTCTACCTGCTCATGTACGTCTGTCTACGTCTTTGTATGTTCATGTGTCTCATCTCTATCTAACTGAATGTTTACAACCAACTTTTCTGGTTCCTTATGCTCATCCTTACGGAACAAGGATCCTTTATCGAATTCGACATCATAACTAAGAATGATTTTCCATGTAACCCAGTCATGAGGCATGTACCCCTTCACACCACCATCATAACCGACAAAGATGTATTTTCTAGCTCTTTGATCCAACTTATCTCTCTCAACTGACAGTATATGAGAGTAAGCATCGCAACCAAATACTCGTAGTCTCGAGTAGTTTATCTGCTGACCACTCCACACTTCCTTTGAAATCTTACATTCAATGGTCATAAAAGGGGACCGATTCAACAAATAACTAGCATGTTAGCGACCTCAGTCCATAATTCCTTGCCCAACCTAGCATTATTGATTATGCATCGGGCCCTCTCCAAGAGAGTTTGATCATTCGCTCAGCCATATTGTTTTTCTCTAGTGTGTGGCACACTGTGTTATGCCTCACAATCCCTACATCTTTATAATACTGATTGAACTCCCCATAAGAGAATTCCTCATCGTTATTTGTGCTTAATAATTTCACCTTTCGTCATGTCTATTTTTTCACCATCGCCTTCCATTGCTTGAAGTTGGTGAAAACATTGGATTTATTTTTTATAAAATAAACCCATACTTTCCTTGAATAGTCGTCAATGAAGATGACAAATTACGATCACATTACACCAGAAACTACGGGCGACGACCTTCATACATGAGAATGCACATAATGAGGAACAACCTTATAAACCCCGCTTACTCATGTGGCCCAAGCGTGCATGCCACATACGTGTAAACGTGGAATCTGCTACAAATGTTGTAACTCCACCTGATGAAGTACTCTCGATCAACCTGTAAAGATTTTTGTTTCTCTATGCCTTTATAATTATGAGCGCCCTCTTTGAAACTTTAAGGATATGATCAAACCTGGTGAATCTGTACCCAAGCGCCTTAAGTGGTCCCAAAGATATTAGACTCTTCCTCAAATCAGGAACGTATCTCACCTCGGTCAAGATACGCTCCATTCCATCAAACATCTTAATACACACGTATCCAATACTAACTACTTTAAAGGCATTATCATTGCCCACAAAGACCTAGCCACCATCGCATTTACTGTAACTAGTGAACTAACTCCGATGAGGGGTCATGTGGTACGATGCCCCCATATCCAATATCCATTCTTCATCGAAGTATTCATATTTTGAAGCGGTAAGCACGTCACCATTGTTCACTTCCTCACTGGATTTCGTAGTGTTAGCCTCCCTAGAACAATTTTCTGAATTCTCTTTTCTTATCTTATGATTTGTGCAATCCTTCTTCATATGCCTGAACATCCCACAATTCCAACATTTCAACTTGCCTTTGCCCATGGATTTGGACCTTGTTGGAGCATAAAAATCATGAAGAAAGATTGGAGATGAGAAATTGAACATGGAGTAAAGAAATGAGAAAGAAGAAGATCAAATGCTTTATTTAGCAGTTGCGTGGGTTGCACAACCGGTAGTAGTTGCATGGGCCGCACAATTAACCTAATGTGTTATTCAAACTGCGCAAAAGATTTCATTCGTTACGCAGATCACGCAACTGATTTCATCGTTGCGCAGATCGCGTAATCAACTTCATCATTATGTGGGTCGCGCGTTCAAGAGCAGAAAATTATTGTGATGAATGGTCAAATTTGATGCAAAGTGGGCCTCATGGCACAAAGATCAAGGGTTCGCACGTGTGAAGGCCTATAAATACCCCACTTCCCCTCTCATTTGAAGAAGAAGAAGAATTTTGAAGAGGAGTAGAGCTCTAAAGGAAGACTGAAAGTGAGAAGGGAAGTTAGAGATTGGTTGTGTAGGCCGCGCAACCAAATGATTAGTTGCGCGGGCTGCGCATCGACAACTTGTTAAGTGGGTCGTGCAACCAGGTCACCATGTGGCCAGTTATAAAAGGGGTCGAGATGCTGCCGAAATTGTCCAGTTCGACCTTCATTTCTCTAAGCTCTCCTTTTGCCCAAGGGACAAGCTAAAAAAGAGGAGAAGTTGAATGATCAAATCAGCACAACATTCCTCCTAAGGAGATGATTGAATCAACTGTCGAAATACTGCCGAATTCGAGATTCAACATTCGAACTTTATTAATTTCAATTTATGTATTTCAAATGATTTATCTTAGAATCAAGGGATACTAAGGGATGTAAAAGAACTCAGTATTAATAATACGATGATTCTTCTCTATATACTCTCTTCATTATGTTCGAATAAGATAATTCTCCTAAATCAAATATATTTGTTTCTTGTTCGAAACAAAATGGAGACTCTTCTGGGGAATATTATTATTATTTCGATACTAACATTGAGAGTATTGTAGAACTTTCATTGTAGTTTGGTGTCTATCGATGCCAAAATAGCGACTCTCAGTGGGAATATCCTTCCCTTCATCTCTAAGATAGATTATTCGATCCTTCAAGTACTAACTATAATTATATTTTATAATTGAAGGAATCTAACTACAAATTACAACCAATGGCAATTTCTGTAAGGAAAGTGAGCTTCCACTTCACTGTGACCGGATTCATGATAGAATACACACCGAACCAACCCTCAGAACACATGACCCAACTTCCTATAAGCAAAACCAACTTGACCTAAGCAATAGCTGGGGTTGGATCTACTTCACCTCAATCGCTGGAAGGAGACAAGGGCTGGACTGTTGTGATGTCTCGTAGGGCGAGAGCACAAAATATAAGAAGCCCCAGAATGAATCCGCCTTCACCAAGAGTTAGAGGGCTAATAACGCGTAATGCAGCTAGGAGGAATCTCGAACTCGCCCCTCCTGCGATATATCCCAGATGAATAATTCCACAGTTAACGTCACGCGATTTCCCGGCTTTGGTCACCTCTAGAGTCAGATAGACGAAAGAGCAGAAAGGTAAGGCATTATTGGCAAGTTCACCAATATCTATATCACCCCAATCAATCAATGACAATGGGAGTGTAGAAAAGTCGAATCAAACTCCATTCTCCCCTCTCTTCGTAAGTCCTATTACATCGACATATTCCCGCCCCACTCCAACTACAGCTTCGTCGAAGAGTGGAGAAGTTGCAGTACATATGGCCGGAACAAATTAGGAGACTATGCCAACTACGGAGGATCACATGAATGAGACGGCAGAAGCACAAAGGGCACTAATGGAAGAATGTAGAAGTCTCAGAGAAGCCTTAGCAACTCTCGCACACAATGTAGCCCAGATAGCGGCTCTCTCGATGATGGGCACATTGAATAGACAAGAAAACCAACCTGAAGGCTTTCAACCACAGGGGGTAGGATCACTAGGGTCTGTCCTAGCAGCTAGAACCATAACACAAGATGAGGTGAGACAAGTCATCGAAGAAGCTGCCAGAGTAGAGAGAGCGTGAGAATACTAGTCATTTCAGATACTGAACGCCGTATCTAAGAGAGGTAGAAGACATCCCTTTTCCAACCAACTTCAAACATCCAGATTTTCAGAAGTTCAATGGAGAAGGATCACCAGAGGAACACCTAATGCACTTTATTACTAGCATGGGGAATTTTTGTATAATACCACAGTATTGCTTACAATTATTGGGATCATCCCTCACAAACAAATCGATGGTATTCTAGCCTATCCCCGAGGTCGATACGTACCTGGGAACAAATGTAGGACGCCTTCATGTCAAACTTCTTCTCTTCAAAGTATTATGGAATTAGCTTCCATTCGGCAGAGAGAGGGAGAACCAGTAGAAAAGTTTATAGACAGATGGAAGACATTGGGAGCCTCATGTAGGCAGCTACCGAAAGAAAAGGAACAGGTCAAGATGTATCTGAACTCCATGGAAACGAGAATTGCGTTTGGACTCACCAGCGCTGATATCAGAACTTTCCGTGACCTAGCCACTAAGGCTCATGCTTTAGAGCTAATGACTCGAAAGATGCCAGCATTTCACTATGAGACGGCTAGGAGGGCACCCAGCAGAATAGCCGCAAATACCATTGATCTAAAAAGAGAAGCAAAGATGAAAGAGATTTGAGAGATAAAAGGCCAAAACGGAAGGAAGAATTGAATCAATCAAGAAATAGATATAGTGAAAAAGGCCTAAAATGCTCATTCTCATGAAGGGTTTGCATTCGATAGGGAAGATGTTGTTCCTATAATGAACCAATTGCTAAAAGCCGGAACAATAGAATTACCAGAACCCAAATGCCCTAAAGATGTGATAAGAACCAGAGAGAGATTTTTACCGCTATCATCGCCTGGTGGGATATCCGACGGAGAATTGTTATACATCGAAATGTATAATACAATGAATGATAGACAGGGGCAAAATAGTGATTGGGAAAGAAAAAGAGAGGGGTACAATGGCGATAGTAAATATGCTCGCGATCTAGGAAAAGGCCCGAGAAATGAAAGAGAAAAAGGACTGTAAGATGACAAAGAAGGTAGCAGTGATTACGTTACGGTCGGGAAAGAAGATAACAAGTCCTACGAAGCAAAAAAGCAAGGATTATAAGAAAAGAAATCACTGAACGGCAGAGCGATGAGGATGAAAAAGAAAAGAAAAATGAGACAACAAAAGTGACCTATGATGTAGTAAGTCATTTGAAGGGCATACCGGCTCGATTAGACGTCTATAATGCGCTTAAGTTGTCAGAAGAATTTCGGCAGAGCTTGGTTCAAGCATTGTCCAATCATGATGTCAAAGAAACCTTAATGGCAGAGATGGAACACGAAGAGTACAATGAGCAAGAGAACTGCCTACCAGTCATTTTCTTCTCCGATGATGATCTGATCTGCGATGCAGGGCATAACAGGCTGCTAATGATAGAAGGTCATATCCGTGGAAAGAAGGTTAAATGGATTATGATAGATAATAGATCTGCAGTGAACCTCTTACCACTCTCGATGTTGAGTAAACTGGGTTATCGTCGTTCTGATTTACGCTCTAGTGGAATGATGATACAGGGCTTCAATCAAGATGGGCAACGTGCACTCGGTAAAATTATAGTGACATTAGAGATAGGAGAGTTGACCACTGATATCGTATGCCACATTATAAATGCAGTGACAACATACAATCTTTTCTTAGGAAGGCTATGGATACATCAGTACAACATTGTACCCTCTACGCTGCATCAATGCTTCAAATACTGTAAAGGTGGGGTATAGTACAAAGTAATGGCTAATGCAAAGCCCTATACAGAAGCTGAGGCCTTCTTTGCAGATCCCAGTTAGTATAAGGGGTTCGCTAAAGAAAAAAGAAAGAATAATGAAAGCAAAGTCCTAAAGGACATTCAAGTGAAGATGATGAAAGAAGACACAAAAAAGGCAGAATCATCCAGAGCTGTAGAAATAAAGAAGAAAATCTATTTTGTGCCGAAACATTTGAGGCAACCAGGGTAACCGCCGCTAATCTTGTTGTCACCTAAACAGTTGAAAATTTTACAGTCCAATTATACAGTGCCGTTACCATATGTTGAAAGAAGTAAGCCATTTTCGGTCGTTCTGGGAAGATTTCAGGTCAGGGCTAACGCTAAATACCTGGAAACAAGAGAATTTTACGCCCCAGCGGAAGCAAAGACAAGGGAAGAGGCCAAGAATAATGTGTACCGTGGTACGCTGACACCGCAAGATCTTAAAAAATACAGTCTAACAAGCAAGAAAATCATGAGAAACATGGGTTTTGATTACGAAGAACCCACTGACCTAAATCATGGGAGAGGAATTCAAATTCCTATTGGGGTTAATCAGGAAAAGCGAGGAAAATTTCAAGGATTGGGGGCAGAGTCATCGGTGAATATGGTTACAACCGAGCAATTATTGGAAGAAGATCCTAAAACAGTCGAGCATCCTGAAATGGCTCCAAAGCAGATGGAAGACGGAGGGCAACCAACGATAGACAGTTTGCGAGAGATAAACCTGGGTACGAAGGAAGAGCCGAGGAACACATTCGTCAGCGCTGGTCTTTCTGAACAGGAGTATGAGAAATACGTTCAACTTCTCAAAGAAAATAAAGATGTCTTCGATTGGACATATGCAGAGATGCCGGGTTTGGAGCCTTCCGTAGCGATGCACTGATTAAATATTTCTAAGGAGAAAAGGCTGGTTAAATAAGCGCAAAGGCAGTTTCATCCGGACTCAATTCCCCTGATAGAAGAAGAAGTGAACAAGCTAATAAAAGTCGGATTTATCAGGGAGGTCAAGTATCCCAAATGGATATCGAACATTGTCCCAGTGAAAAAGAAAAATGGATAAGTCAAGGTATGCGTTGACTTCAGAGATCTGAATGAAGCCTGTTTGAAAGATGATTTTCCTCTCCTGATAACGGAATTACTGATTGACAGTACAACTCAGTATGCTATCATGTCCTTCATGGATGGTTATCCAGGGTATAATCAGATTAGAATGGCACCTAAAGATGAAGAAGCAACAACATTTAGAACTTCGTTGGGGATTTATTATTATAAAGTTATGCCATTTGGTCTTAAAAATGCCAGGGCGACATATCAAAGGGCAATGCAGAATATTTTCTAAGACATGATGCACAAGCATGTTGAGTGTTATGTCGATGACTTGGCAGTTAGGTCAGGAGTTCATCAGGAGCATCACGAACATTTGGCATTAGTTTTCCATCGACTCAGAAAGAAACAACTAAAGATGAATCCAGCTAAATATGCATTTAGGGTATCTTCAGGTAAATTTCTCAGTTTTGTTGTCCAACATAAGAGCATTGAGATCGATCCAGGGAAAGTTAGAGCCATTCAAAATATGCCGCCACCAAAGACATTAAAATAATTAAAAAGTTTACAAGGAAAGCTGGCGTACATTCGCCATTTCATTTCAAATATGGCAGAGAGATGTCAGCCATTTTCCCATTTGATGAAGAAAGGTACAGAGTTTGTATGGGACCAAGCCTATCAAAATACGTTTAATTCAATAAAGAAATTGCTAAAACAGCCACCGGTATTGATAGCCCCAATAAAAGGGAAGCCGCTTATTTTGTATATATCTGCAGCCGAGAATTCTTTAGGAGCTTTGTTGGCATAGGTGAATAAATCTGGGAAAGAGACCGCTCTTTATTATTTAAGCAGAACTCTGATGGGTGGGGAATGCAGCTACTCTCCAATTGAGAAAGGGTGTCTGGCGCTGATATTTATGGTACAAAAATTGAAACATTATTGTCTCTCCCATGACATAACTTTGACCTCAAGAGCAAATCCGATAAAGTTTTTTATGACAAGGCCGATGTTGTCTGGGAGATTAGCCAAATGGATGCTGTTACTTTCAGAATATACTATTATGTATGAGCCAGCAAAAGTGGTAAAAGGGCAAGCAGTGGCGAACTTCCTTACAGCACACCCGGTAGTAGAGTGTGAGACTATCAGTGATGATTTTTCAGATGAATAAGTTATGTTGGCTGAGTCACAAAGCCCATGGCAGATGTATTTTAACAGCGCTTCTCGAGCATCAGGAGCAGGGGCAGGAGTGATATTCATTACTCCCCAAGGTGACTTGTTACCTTACTCCTTCACAGTGGGAACTACATGCACAAACAATGAGGCCGAATACAGAGCCCTCATCATCGGAATGAAAATGGCTCAAGAAATGAAGATAAAAATGCTGCATATCTTCGGGGATTCTAAATTAATCATAAATCAATTGACGACTGAATTCGAGATAAGAAAGTAAGAGCTTTTGCCATACTGCCGAAAAGCACAGCAGTTGCTAGAGCAGTTCTATCATGTTGAAATCAAGAATATACCGCGGTCTGAAAATACAAGAGCAGATACTTTGACCAGCTTGACAGCGGCTTTATCCTGCCCAAATCGAAGCCTTCTCTAAATAACTATAGAAGAAAGAAAATTTTTGCCATCTTCAAAGGTCATCGATGAAATTGCTGAGACACTTCCTATATCGTGTTTAGAGGTAAAGATAGATAATTGGCATCAGCCTTTCATAGATTATCTCAAATATAATATCTTGCCAAAAGATCCAGCTCAAAGATAGCAAATCAAGCAAAGGTCAAGCAGATTCATCATATATAGCGAAGTGCTATATAGGAAATCTTACAATGGAATGCTGTTACGTTGCTTAAACAAATAAGAAGCAAGCCAGATGTTGCGAGAGGCACATTCTGGAGAATGTGGGGCACATCAAGCTGGACGAAATTTATTCTATCGAATACATTGAATGGGGTATTATTGGCCTACCATGTTCAAAGATGCGATAGATTATGCGAAGCGGTGTCATGAATGTCAGATTCACGGAGATGTTATACTCATTCCTCCAGAAGACCTGCATCAGTCAGTCACCTCTTGGCCCTTCTCTGCCTGGGGACTTGAAGTCATTGGTCCTATAAATTCGCCTTCATCCAAAGGAAAGCAGTATATCTTGGCAATGACAGATTATTTCTCCAAGTAGACAGAAGCAGTTGCAGTACGCAGTGTTAAGGACAAAGATGTGGTTAATTTCATCCGACACGCAATAATATACCACCATGGTATTCCGAAGAAAATTGTTACAAATAATGACACTCCTTTCAAAAACAGTGGCATGGAGAAGCTATGTTAGAAATTCAGCATTCGTCATTCATTTTCAACACCTTACTATCCATCGGCCAATGGATTAGCAGAGGCATTTAATAAAATGATAGTTAAGATATTGAAGAAAACAGTGACAGGAAACAAGCGTGATTGGGATGAGAGGTTACAAGAAGCATTGTGGGCATACAAAACTACCCACTGGACAGCAACAAAAGCAACACCGTACTCGTTGGTCTATGGTGTAGAAGCAGTGATCCCGATTGAAATACAAGTAGAGTCACTCAGAGTGGCAGTACATCAGTCCATTACAGATGATGAAAATGCAAAAATAAGACTGAAGGAGCTAGATTTGCTTGATGAGAAATGCCTGGCAGCCCAACAGTGATTGCAATCGTATCAGGCAAGGATATCGGTCGCCTTTGATAAACGAGTCAAATATCGCTCTTTCAAAAAAGGAGATATGGTACTGATGTTGAAAAGACCTATAGTGGTCACCCATAGAACAGGGGGCAAATTCGAGTCCAAATGGGATGGGCCGTACATAATAAAAGAAGTATACTCCAATGGAGAGTACAGAGTCGTGGATCAGGATGGACAAGGCATCAGTATACCAGTCGATGCTTGCTTTATCAAAAGATATCGTCCTTGAAGATACTATTGATTTTGATCCATAATATTATCAGAATAATGATTCTGTATCAAAAGGGGGCAAGAATAAACAAGACCACAGCTATGTACTGCCAGATGAATGAATAAAGAAGAAATTTACGAGCACATCAAGACTATGTACCAACAAGAGTTACAAAAAGAAAATGACCATCATTATCATCATTAAGCGAACTCTACAATTTTTTTTTGAAATTGGTATCGTCACCAAGCTGATGTATTATGAATAACACATATGAATATCGTTGAAGATATTAGCAGAAGTGGTGACGTATCGATCTCAGCCTTATTCTTGCGACAACGATGGTCAACAATGATGACTATTTATTATTATCTTTTAAGGCAGCCTATCCAAGCCCTATATGGCCAACTACATATAAAGCCTATCACTTTCGTCATTCGGGCAGCAGTGAGAAGCCAGTGGCCCTAAAAAGCCTGTGAAGGCCATCATATATATACCCATGTGGGCAGCAGACGGAGCCAGTGAGTAAAAGCCCTAAAAGGCCAAAAATTCCTCAATGGCCAGTCACACATGAGACTAATGCCGTCTGTATAGCTTTTCGACAGCGTCACAAGGAATGGATGAAAATGCTCTCCCGTGAATGGGTCCGACCTTGTAGGTGAAGAAAACGCGGGCTACAGTGTGAGCTCTTTGGCCATGTCCATAGATAGGTCAACCATGCGTAAGAACCCCCCAGATCTCTAGCTTGATTTCAGTATTAACTCATGAGGAAGGGCCTAAACCTACTCTTTGATGGACTAGAGGCCCTAAATTTGGTACCCCAAAGGTCACCTTGCAAGCCCCATGAACTCTAGAGAGTTACTGCGGCCAACCCTGTTCGTAAATCCAACCGAGTTCATAGCTCCGGTAGCTTCACTGGGCCCCTCTGATGGATTGCGGTTTGTGAACTCACCAGGCTGTGAGAAGTCCAGTGAACTCCTAAGAGTTACATAGACTATCATGTGAGACCCGACTCCACTACTCAAGAGTCTAAAAAAACTGTGTGGCTCCACTACACAAGAGCTTAAACTGTGTGTAATTATCTAACCAAATTAAAACTTAGCACCGCCAATTAAGACAGGAATCATATAGGAAGTCCCTTACTAACAAGTCATAAGAAGGTATTTAAAAAAAGAGAGAAAGAAGAGGTATAATGCATCAATCAAAACATCACATGAACAAGACAAGAGCATCATTATCAAGAATATCATGAGATACTTATATAACTTGCAATTCTGAAAGTACTCATAGTAGCAAAAAGAGAAAATATCAAAGTTTTACATCTCATAGTTCTCCTGTAATGCCTAATGCTGCTAAGTATTGTTGCAAACTTTCTTAAAGATTAACTTGAGCAGCCGCATGTTCCAATTTGGCATTTGAAATAATTCTGGTAGGATCTAGGATACCAGCTAGCTTTTCTTTCAAAGAGGCAATTAGTTCTTCATTCTTAGCCAATTCAGATCTTTCAGAGTCCACAGAATGAAGACTGCACTGTATCTTTTCTTGTACTCTTTCAATGTTCAGATCTTTCTCCAAACCTTGCTTCTATAACTGATCGATTTCTTGTTTCAAAAGAGTAATACGATCCTGCATAGCTGTCTTGTTATCAGCAAAAGTCTTCAGTTGCTCTCGCAAAGATAATTGTTCTTGATCGTGGCAAGAGACAATGGGAGCAATCTGAGAAATTTCTCCTTAGAAGACGCAAGCTGCTTCCTATACTCCAAAATTTCAGGCGGAACGATCGCAGTTTCAGCTAATGATAGAACAATTATCGAATTATGGAATCTTAAAAGAGCATCACGTATAGAAGAAACATTGACTTTAGCCATCCATGCACCACTGTCCAAGACATCTAAAGCGACAACCAAATCTGACCATTGATCAAGATCTTTGAACATTTCGAAATAGCTAATATGGAGTTCTTAATTAGCGCCAATTTGTACGCAGAAACCTTCTCAAAGGACAACACATTTGATGAAGTCCCAATAGAGCCAGAACTTACCATACCACTTTGAGGTAAGTTCCCTATTACGAAATAAGAAATATAAAGTTATAGTAAAATTGTAAGTGTAGATGATATGGAAAGTATGAACGAGGAAAAGGATATACCTTCTGCTGGTACTAAAATAGCAAATGATTGCGTTTCTCTAACGAGAGAAGGATTAGGTTCCACCATCTCAGCAAAAGATGGAGCCCTAGCTTCAGTACTCGAATCAACAGTGGTGAGAGTTAGTAGATTAGTTGACTCCACCGGAAAAGCAATTTCGCATGCCATTGCTCGTGAAGGCATCGAGAATCTCGGTGAAGCCACTGGTATGACGGGAGGTAAATATATGGGAGAAGTGTTATCTGCCTCCGTATTTGTAACATGATCGCCTGAAATAAAATATGTAAGATAGGAAAGGAGAAAAGAACAAAAGTGAACAAAGACAGTAAGATTCTCTTACATGGTGAATAACCATATTCCCCATAGTCTAGGGGTTTGTCTTCTTCTTCCCCTGCAATGGGTGAAGTCTTTGTAGGAACAACTTCGGAGGTTGGGAGGATATGTCCTTCATCGATAGGAACATCTTCTGCAACTATATCATCCTCACCGCTAATATCAACTTCCCCCTCCTCATAATCATCATCTTGATTTTCTCCTTCTGTCTCGTTTTCATCAGAAATAATATGTCCAGATGAAGAAGTTGAACTTTCGTCGTCTGAATCTCCTTCACTAGATTCTTCAACAACAACTTGTTTCCCTTTAGAAGGAAGAGACTGGCGGCTTTCCAGTTGAGGATCTGCAGTGGCCAAAACCGGAGAAGTAGAAGCAGTGGTCCCTTCTTGGGGAGAAGCTTGGGCATGCATTTGAGACCTTGTCATTAGTGAAGAAGGACTTGGATGGATAGTCTTAGGGGTAGGAGAAGAAGTCGACTGCTGTTGAAGATGAGTAGAAGAGGTTGGCCGATCTTGAAGATTGATAATATTCTCTGGCGGAGGGGAAGCAGCTTCTGTGACTTCTTCTCTTCGTGAATGATGGAGAGGAATTTTTCCAAACTCACGAATGTCACCATAGGCTATCCACCCTTCGAGAGTGTTGTCAGGCTTCTTCTCACGAATAGGTTCATCCACAGGTATCTTGACACAGTGATGGCCAGCAAAAGGAGCATGACTTGTCTCCGTTATGAAACCTACTCCCTCTTCAATTGCGCGACCTTTAAGCCTGGGAGGTGGAAGTCATATGGGCTTAGTTACCGGCAGACCTTTCCTTACCAAATATGATTGGTGAACCCACCATCTCATATGATTATATGAAGCTCGAGGAGTACGATTGCAGCCCGAGATGATGAAACAAGAATTGGCTCGGCCTAACAGTTGCTTCCAAATCATTGCCTAATTAAATGGGCCAGTGTCGTAGTTCCGCATTCTTCAAGTAACAAGTCCACAATCTTCCAGAACTGCCTGATCGAGGCCGAATTGACGGGCAAAATGGCTAGGATAGTATGGTTCTCCCCAGAATTCTGTCCCTTCCCACGATGAGAGACTACATGATCTAATTGACAGAAAGAATCCCCTTTCTCCTGTGGTGAGCGATTCTGTGTCTTTAGTGTAACGAGGTAAACTGAAATGAAAGTAATTTATCTTAGCATTAGAGGAGATGGCATCTTTTGCCCAGTCATAGGACCTCTTTGCCATGGCTCTCTTTTGAAAAGACCAGAGAGGCATATGAGAAGGATGGACGTAAGCTTTTTCTGGTACTTCGAAGGTCCAAGGGAAATAGACACCAAGCCAGCCAAGAAAGTCATGCCATGGCATATAAGTAGAAGCAGAGCCGACAGAGGGGCTTTTTACATGAGAAGCAATCTCTCTGAAACTTATGTAAATCAAGCATAGAGCGGGAGGAGCAAGAGAATATTTAACTCCCTCAGCCATGGCACCTGCTACTACAAACAACGAAGGACAGACGACATCTGCTGACTTAGAGCTTGGGAAGACCACTATGCTTAACCAGTAAGCAATGAATGCTACAAGCTCCCCATAAATAAAGTACTCGGCATGATCTTTCATGCCCTTATGAAGACGTTCAAGCTCTCGTGAATGGTTGTCATTAAACCTGGAAGAAAAAGAGATAAGCAAGTGAAATCGAGATTATGTATCAGGATACAATAGAGGCGTTAATTTGAGAAGAAGAAAATTATCGAAGAGCTTTGCTGAAGTGAGCCAGCCATTACATAGGATAAATCTTGTGGATGTTCGAAAATTTGGACATTTCCTTAAAGAGTTCAGTGGTTGATTCTGAGATAGAGGGGATGTGGTTAGGCGAAGAAACAAAAGCAAATTCCTCATTGGTGGGGACGAATTTATCAAAGAATTTTTCGATTATCGGCAGACCGGTGATCCTGTGAATGTCCCAGAGCGTAATGCTTATTTCTCCTTCGAGGAGGTGGAAAGAATTGGTAGAAGGGCACCAGTAGTTGAGGAAAGCCTTTAAAATGGAAGACTCTTTGTAGAAAGGATGTGACGTTGCTTCAATCGTGGTAAAGATGTCAACCTTCGACAAATTTCCCACGTGTTTCGCTAGAACTGTCGTAGCCCATTCGGAATAATAATTGGGAGGAGTCAGGAGACCTCTTGTTCTGAACTCCTCTAAGCTCCAGATGAGGCGATGATCACTGAAACGTTGTCGAAGTGTCTCATAAAAACAGGTTGGATACAGGCTATGAAGATCATAGGAAGGGACAAGGAAAATCATAGAGTGGATGCCACCAATCTGTTATCTTGGTTTCGGCGGCTGCAGAATGCCTTCTAATAATCTTGATTCTCTGAATGACCATGACTCTATGTAAGCTAATCTTTCTGCGGTCAGATGATCCTTAGGCTCACAAATCAGCATGGAGTGGTGGCGATGGATGCTGACTAGGATCACTACAATGCCTTGCTTGTAGGGGTTGCCAAATTTTATGACACCCTCAATTGCGCGGATTGATTCTTAAGAATTGTGAAGTTTCTTCCTATTGTGTTCCTTGATTTTCTCTTGAAACTCCTGAGCCTTGTTTCTACGATTCTTCTTTGGTCTAGAGGGGGGAGGAGTATCTTCTCTAGCGGGAGGCTTTTGGCTGATTGTCTGATGATGCGTTGTCGTCTTCAGCCATTCTTCCCAGTCGTATTCATAACTGTATTTTGGAGGTCTTTCGAGATCGCCCATTGCGATGGCTCTGTGGATGGGGGATGGTAGTGTTTCGATATGTTGAGTGAAGTCAAAGGTGGGGAGTACTGGCTCTTTTATATAGGTGGGGCGTGTAGTGTTTATTTTAAATCGCTTGCGCGAGGGTTGGACTAGAGACAATGGGGATTCTACGGCTTGAAAGGGCTCAGAGTTTGGTAATTCTTGCTGGGAAGGTTGATCGGAGGGAGGATCGACAATAATGAAAGTTCTTTTTATACGGGCCATGCTGAAGTGAAGAAGTTCAGAAATTAGGCAAGTTCGCAAGATTGGCCTAAGTGTCGGTTGCGCGGGTCACGTAACTGATTCCAAGTTGCACGGGCAGCGTAACACGAAAAATCCTTGCATGAACGAAGAGTCATTGTGCGGGTCACGCAACTAGTATTGGTTGCACAGGGTGAAATCAGAGAAACAGGGTTTCACCGCAAAGTGAAAAAGTAAAGAAATGAAAATTCGACCGACTATTTATAGAAGATAAGGTCGAGTATCAAACTCGGGCGCCCGCTGCACGGGTCGCGCAACGACTTCAAGAAGTTCAGAAAATTGATGAAAGTGATCCTGATTCTTTAATACAAGGGAACAAAGAACGGATCAAGGGGGCATCTGTTGGAGCATAAAAAATCATGAAGAAAGATTGGAGATCAGAAATTGAACATGGAGTGAAGAAATGAGAAAGAAGAAGATCAAATGTTTTGTTTAGCAGTTGCGCAGGTCGCGCAACCGGTAGTAGTTATGCGGGCCGCACAATTAACCTAATGTGTTATTTAGACTGCACAAAAGATTTCATTCATTACGCGGATCGCACAATTGATTTCATCGTTGTGCAAATCGTGCAACTAACTTCACCATTACTCGGGTCGCACGTTCAAGAGCAGAAAATAATTGTGATGAACGGTCAGATCTGATGCAAAGTGGGTCCCATGGTACAAAGATCGAGGGTTCGCACGTGTGAAGGCCTATAAATACCTCACTCCCCCTCTCATTTGAAGAAAAAGAATTTTGAAGAGGAGCAGAGCTCTGAAGGAAGACTGAAGGTGATAAGGGAAGTCAGGGATTGGTTGTGTGGGCTGCGCAACCAATAGATTAGTTGCGCGGGTCGCACAACCAGGTCACCATGTGGCTAGTTATAAAAGGGGTCAAGATGCTACCGAAATTGTCTACTTTGACCTTCATTGCTCCAAGCTCTCCTTTTGCCTAAGGGACAAGCTCAAAAAGAGGAGAAGTTGAATGATCAAATCATCATAACATTCCTCCTAAGGAGATGATTGAAGCAACTATCGAAATGCTGCCGAATTCGAGATTCGACATTCGAACTTTATTAATTTCAATTTATATATTTCAAATGATTTATCTTAGAATCAAGGGATACTAAAGGATGTAAATGAACTCAATATTAATAATACGATGATTCTTCTCCATATACTCTCTTTGTTATGTTCGAATAAGATAGTTTCCCTCAAATCAAATACATTTATTTCTTATTCGAAACAGACCTTGATTGAGAAGATCGATTGTCCTGCTCAGAATTCTGCCCCCTCGTAACCAGTGCATCTATAGAGGCATCCACATCATCACTTTTCTTTCTCATCGCCTTTAATTGAAGGGCTGAGACGACAATGTTGACACTAATAGTAGTTCTACCAATGCACAACGAGTTCTTGAACGACCCATACGAAGCCAAGAGAGAATTCAACAGTATGCATGCCTGATCCTCGTCTTTCATTATTTTCTCAACATCCAACAATTTACAAATTACATGTTAAAGTTACTAATGTGTGCCAACATCAGTCCCCTCCGCCAACTTCAGATTAAATAACTGAATCTTCAAGTATAAGTGTTTCTCTAGAGATTTCTTTGCATAAATGTTATCTAACTTCGTTCATGTACTTGTTGCAGTTTTTTCTCTTATGATATTATAGAGGATCTCATCCATTAAGCACAATTGGATAGAGGTTCTTGCTTTCTTATCAATCTTGTTCCATTCATCATCTATCATGGATTTCGATCGCTTTTCAAGGAGAGCATCATCCAATCCTTGTTGAACTAGGAGACTGGTCATCTTGACCTCCCATAGTTCAAAATTATTTTTTTCAAAATATTTTTCAATATCAAACTTTGTATTAAAAGCCATTGATACTATGCTTTCACATTTAGTCTGCTTCCCAACGTTAAGCTCTGATACCATTTGTTGGGGAACCGCGGAAACACACTGAGATGAATCAAGAAAAGTACTCCAATTGCACAACCAAGTTCAAACACAAATAAACTGAATTTTATGTGGAAAAGCCTTTGGGTGAAAAAATCACGGCACAAAACAACAGTAATGCACTATTAAAGTAGAAAATTACAAGAGATAGAGATTACCGATTCGAACAAGCCTTGAATCTTCCTCACAAGCCAATCTATGCCCTTGAAACCCTTAGAAAAGAATTTAGAAGACAGAACACCTCTCTTACTACCCAAATCCCAATTACACTCGATATATATAGCATAATATCATCTCACAATCGGAATAGAAAACAAATTCCGTACTTTCACAATTTTGCATGGGCATTCGATGACACCTTCAATGGAACTTCGATGACACCTTCAATGGAACTTTGATGACATCGAGAGAATACCAAAACATTCCAGCGATAAAATATGGATTTTCCATATTTTCCCAATAGCATCGAGCATATGTTGATGGCATTGAGTGGTCTATCAATGGCATCAACAAACCTCGCTATTTAAAGATTTGAGACATCAACGACAATTAATAACTCATATGATCCCCAGTTTATAGGAGTAGTGTAAATTTTGTCCAAGAACCACTAAGTTAGCATCGTGTGGCCCACCTTGGCTTTGTATTAGATTGATTTTTGTCTTGTCTCTTCATCCTTGTGATTTACACTGAATTAACTGGTTTGATGAAAGATACACACCATGGTAGCCCCACAAACCAACATGGTTGGCATCCGCACCCAATTAGTCTCCATGGTGCGGCCTGTTTGAGTTATGGATGTAGGTGATTTGTGGAAATAAAAACTCATTATGATAGGAATCTAAGTGGGGCCTATTGTGATGTTTGTAGAAATCCATTCATTTTGTCAAATCATGTTAGAAATTGCCAAAAAATAAATAAAAATAAAAATGAGGTGTGGACCCAATAACCAAAAAAAAAAAAAAAAAAAAAAGTGATTAGGAAAATGCCTATGATCGAAAGGTCCAGCATAATGTTTATATGTCATCCATACCATTCATTAGGTCATTGCTAGTAGGATGAATATATATATATACACACACACACACACACACACACACACACACACACACACACACTATGCGCTCGACTTCACAAGACCGTCCCATGACGTCGAGTTGTGTGGGCCCCACTGTGATGCGTTTCGAACATCTACCCCATCAGTCAGATGCATCATTCCATCGTGGGTCTAGGTCTCAAAAATCAAGTCAATCCGTGACTTTTGTGGGCCACACCACATACAAAAGTGGGGAGGGGTCGTGCACCATTAACACATTCATAATCATTTTTTGGGCCCACCGAGATGTGGTTTGCAAATCCAGCCCATCCATTATGTGTGTCCCACTTGGATGAGGGTTCAGACCAAGTTTCAGCAGCTTTCAAAACTCAGGTGGGCCCCACCAAGTGCTTTTATATGTTTTTGGCATGTCTTCACATGATTTTAGATGGTATGGCCCACCTGAGTTCCGTATACGGCTGATTTTTAGGATATCTCATAATTTAGAGGGGACCCATCAAATGCACGGTGTTGATGGTCGACATGCATCACGATGGGGCCCACACAGCTCGATCTCAGGGGAGCTTATCATGAAGTCGAGCACATAGTACCGTTCACTGTGCTGTTTATTTGGCATCCATTCAGTTGATTAGGTCATACAGACCCAGATGAAAGAAAAAAAAAACAAAGATCAGCTTGATCCAAAACTTTTATGGCCCCCAAAAAGTTTTTAATGGTCAGATGTTCATTCAACACTGTTTCTTGTAACGTGGTCCACTTGAGACTGGGATATACTTCATTTTTGGTTTCATATAATAAAATGATCTAGAAAAATAGATGAACGGCGTGGATGAAAGACATACACTATGGTGGATGGTGGTAGGGGAGTAGCCAATCCGTTTCCAACTATTAACCACATTATCTCTCTGCCAGTCAATGACTACGTGTGACACGTGGATTAAAAAAAAAAAAAAGCCATCTTGACCGTTAACTATCACAGTGGCACTGCCAATAGCCAAACTGCGTCCGTTCCCGCGCTCTTGGAAGATTTTAACGGTTGGCGTTTCCCTACCAACTTTTTCTTTGTCATCTGGCCCGCTTGTGTTTTAGATCTGCGTAGGCCATGTTGTTAGGTGACCTGGAAAAACGGATGGACGGGCTGGATTTCTCACAAGAATCACGGTAGGGCACCTAATCTTAATCTTGCTTAATAAGCAAGCAAGAGGTTTCTAACGGTCGGACGCGGATTAGCTATAGTAGCGAGATTCGCTACTGAAGCGACGTCACCAAGTTCTGTAGGCTCCACTGAGATGTATTTTTTGTATCCACACCGTCCATACATTTGGAGTGATCATATTAGGGCATGACTCAAAGAATCAATCAGATCCAAAGCTCGAGTGGACCCCGCCACAGAAAACAGTGGGGAGAGTGACGCCCACCATTAAAAACTTCTAATGGAGACAAAAGTTTTCGATCAAGCTGATATTTGATTTTTTTTTCCTTCTTTGATGTTGTCGGTAACATATGAACAGATTGGATCTCAATTCAACATCATGGTGGACCTCCGGAAGGTTTCAACGGTGGGCGTCACTCTCCCCACTGTTTTTTGTGGTGGGGTCCACTTCAGGTTTGGATCTGCCTCATTTTTTGGATAATACGCTAAAATGATCTCTCCAAATGGATGAACGGTGTGGATACAACACATACATCATGGTGGGGCCCACAGAACTTGATAACGTCCGGGAGTCTCGCTCCTCGAAACTGTCAGTAGCTTCCTGAGAAATCCGCGTCCGATTGCTATCTCGCGGATCCACGTGCCTCCCCTTTTCTTTACCTTTCTCCGGTTCAAATCCGTCTCGAGAGGGCAACGGCTCTCTCTCTCTCTCTCTCGATCGACCATCTCCGACCGTGCTATCTCCCTCTCCCCCCTGTCCCTGGCCTCTCTCTCTCTCTCTCTCTCTCTCTCTCTCGATCGACCCTCTCCGTCCGTGCTCTCTCCATTTCCCTCTCCCTCTCCCTCTCCGTAGCTTCTCCCTCTCCGTCCGTGCTCTCTCCATTTCCCTCTCCCTCTCCCTCTCCCTAGCTTCTCTCTCCGTGTTCTCTCTGTAACCCTCCCTCTTTCGTCTAAGGACTCTATCCTTCCAAACGGGCTCCTCAAACAGGAACGCCCCCTGGCATTCTCGATTTTTACGGCATCTTCACAACACAAGAAAAACAGGGTGACATACCTGAATCCTGGGATGCCCTAGCAACGTTCCCAATCCTTGCCTTCAGATCTCGATCACCGGCTTTTGGATTAGAGCATGTGAGTAGATATGGGGTCTGGAAAACCGGCAGCATCTCCATCATTGATGTTTGTGGCTCCATCTCAAGATGTCATTGGCGATGTGCCAATTTCAGGTGTGCATTTCGTTGCTTTCATCTGTTGCATCTCAGTGCTTTGAGGGCTTTTGATGGTTGAATTTCTATGAAGTTCTGTTTCTTCAACTTCTGTTTCTACAACTTTCTCTCTCTCTCTCTCTCTCTCTCTCTCTCTCTCTCTCTCCATCTCAAGATAGTGTCATTGATAATAGTTTGCCTGGCGTGGAAGATGGTCAACAAGGGTTCTTCAATGCTGGATTTTGGGAGTGTTTGCGTCGCTTTAGACGGGTTTAAGGTTCTCTAAGTGTATATCCTCCACAATTGCTGGCTTCATCTTCTGCCACCAGTGTCGAGAACACGATTCTTTTGCTGATGAGGTGCAAACAGTTCCAAATTGATGGCTCTGAGGTCTGTCTCTGGAAAATGTTGCCGCTGGTAAGCACCCTCAATGATGTGTGTTACGATTCTTCTAGACTAACAAGAAATCTTGTAAGGGTTTAAGGGAATGTATTTGCATTGGATTTTTGTAGGCATTTTCCCAGGACAAATCAATCTATGCAGCTGTTGAGGATGAATTCATCACAATTAATTTGATGAAAAGCCCTACATAAACTGCTGTGAATCTATTGAACCTTACTATAGAATCCAGTGTTGGTGATCTAGCAACTCCAGAATTTATAGTTGGTTTGTGGGTATCCAAAGGGGATATTTCTACAAGCATGGTATGTTTATTTGATTGTCTTATTTTGAGGTCCTACTTCCATCAATTTGATTCACTCACTCTACTGGAAATTATGCATCGGTGTTCTTTCACCATTCTTTGAAATGCATAGTTAGACTATAAGAACTTAGAGTGCCAATTTCTACACGGTTAGGATCATATTCATGCTTGTGACAAATTTGAAAGCTGAATGTTTTATTTCACATGAGAGAATTACACATAGACTGCAGCAAGAACTGTGATAACTATTTGATTCCATTTGAACATTTATGTGATAGTTACCATGGAACTTTTGGATCTTTGAACCCACTTTCTCAAATGATGTACCAATTCATAGTTCCTATAAGGATGCTGGTAACCTGTTTTGAACTAAAAATTTGTCTCATAACTTCTAAAGCCTTACTATAGATTGACTTTTGATTTAAAACTTTGTTCTTGTAGCTTAGGTACAAACATATAGGTATTCTGGTTAGGCGTTGAAATGAGGATGCTTTTCAATGCTTGTTGGATGCCAAGATCTATGTCCAACAATCAAATCTGTTCATGTTTTACAATGCTTGTTGGATGCGACATACACTAAAAGTTTTTAGGGGTGGAGGAATTTAGTCATAGAATATTTTGACCTTTTGCCATTGAATGCAAACTGTTGAGGTATTTCCATTCTTAACTATCAATTGGTTAGCCATTAAGTTTTGGGATCTTTTATTGTTCAGGACTTTTGTTGACTAGATCAACTGCAGCAGGCCTGTTTTTTGGGATCCAATCCATTCATAGAGTAGGCATCATATTCATAAACTGTTCATACGATTGATCTGATTTTTTGTGATCCTTGGTGGTCTTACAATAGAGTCCTTATTTGTATTCCAAATCTTTTACATGATTGGGCATGTTTTCAATATTCCAAAATCCAAACCTTTAATATAACATGGACCATTCAGCGATTAAAATTATTCGCATAATTGTTCAATTTGAATAAACCATTAATATGGTTGGGTTTGTTTATGATGATCTAAATTGTTCATATGAGTTAGCCTTTTTCCAGCGATCTAAACCTACGACATGCTTGGGCCATTTCAGTGGATCCAAACTTTTCATATTATTGGGCTTATATCCATTGATCAAAATGCTTAATATGATTCGAGCAGCTTTTAGTGATTTAGACTCATTATATGATTGGGTCTGTTTTCAGTGATTGATGGTAATTGATATGCTAAGTTGATCCACATCTTTCATTTGATTGATTTGGTTCACAGTGATCCATACTGTTACAATTTTAGGGCCCTTATTCAGTCCTACAAACCATTCAAATGTTTGGACTTGTTTTTCCTAATCCAAACCATTCATATGATTGCTTTGTTTTTGTGATCCAAACCATCTATATGTTTTATGCTCAACAAATCAATTTGTGGGCGCTACATGATGCACCAAATTTGTTAGTGGTTCAAATTATTCTTATTATTGGACTCATTTTCAATGACACAAACCTTTGATATGCGTGTGCCTAATCAAGGGATCGAAATTGTTCATATGTTTGGCTGTTTTAAGTGATCTAAACCCCTTCATGTGATTGGATCAAAACCGATTGGTAAACTTAGGCTTCTGTTTACTAAGCCAATGAATTAATGTTTTATACTCTTTGTTGGGTTACACAAGCACAAAAATTCATTATGGGAGGAATCTTGACATATCCTTGTGTTCATTTTCAACAATTTAACTAATCATACGATTAGCGAGTGTATGGTGATTCAAATTGTTAATATGGTAGAGTTTGTTTTCGACAATCTAAACCGTTCATATGGTTTGACCTATTTTTTGGCACAACCCTTGGTGGATCCATGATTGTGTTTTCACCCATTCGAGACAATTAAGTGCATGAGTGATACATGAACGGCCCATTTTCAACTATCCAAACCATTAATATCTCTTGTTTTGTTTTTACAGGTAGAAATTGTTCTTATGGTAGGTTCCTTTGTAGTTATCCAAACCCATTATATAATTTGAGTCATTTTAATGAACAACACCATTCATATTATTGAGGCCATTTTCAGTGATTCAAATCAATTGATATGCTAAGGCCTATGTTTCAACAATCCAAGCAAATTAATCCAAACCCTTTACATAATTTGGCCTGTTTTAGTGATCCAAACCATTTGTAGTGTTGAGGCCATTTTTAGTGATCCAAATTAATTGATATGCTTAGGCTCATGTTCAACAATCCAAGCAAATGTTTTATAACCCATGTTGGTTGAATTGATATACCAATAATGTCAACCATGAATATTATGCTAAGTCCCCATGTCTAGTGATCCAAATAGTTGATGTGATACAAAACTCAACGGATCTATTTTTTTTCCTTCACCCATTTGAGACGATTAAATGCAGGAATCATGCACAAACGGGCCCATCTTCAATTATCCAAACCATTAATATCTCTTGTTTTGTTTTTACTGGTAGAAACCGTTCTCATGGTTAGATCCCTTTGTAGTGACCAAAATCGTTAATCATTTACGCACTTCTAGTGATGTGATGTATTCATTAGAATGGTCCCATTTTTAGTAGCTAAACCATTTGTACGATGGGCCAACCTTTTAAAATGCTTGGGGTATTTGAAGTGATCCAATGGGGCAAACCTTTTGAAATGCGCAGGTTGTTTGGAATTATCCAAATTGTTGATATTATTGGTTCTTTTTAAGTGATCCAAATCCTTTATATAATTTTAACCATTTTAGTGATCCACACCCTTCATATTATTCAGGTTGTTTTTAGTGATCCAAATCAATTGATGTGCTAAGGCCTATGTTTCAACAATCCAAGCAAACTTATCCAAACCCTTTACATAATTTGGATCACTAAAAACAACCTGAATAATATGGGGCAAACCTTTTGAAATGCGCAGGTTGTTTGGAATTATCCAAATTGTTCATATTATTGGTTCTTTTTAAGTGATCCAAATCCTTTATATAATTTTAACTATTTTAGTGATCCACACCCTTCATATTATTCAAGCTGTTTTTAGTGATCCAAATCAATTGATGTACTAAGGCCTATGTTTCAACAATCCAAGCAAACTTATCCAAACCCTTTACATAATTTGGATCACTAAAAACAGCCTGAATAATATGGGGCAAACCTTTTGAAATGCGCATGTTGTTTGGAATTATCCAAATTGTTCATATTATTGGTTCTTTTTAAGTGATCCAAATCCTTTATATAATTTTAACCATTTTAGTGATCCACACCCTTCATATTATTCAGGCTGTTTTTAGTGATCCAAATCAATAGATGTGCTAAGGCCTATGTTTCAACAATCCAAGCAAACTTATCCAAACCCTTTACATAATTTGGATCACTAAAAACAGCCTGAATAATATGGGGCAAACCTTTTGAAATGCGCAGGTTGTTTGGAATTATCCAAATTGTTCATATTATTGGTTCTTTTTAAGTGATCCAAATCCTTTATATAATTTTAACCATTTTAGTGATCCACACCCTTCATATTATTCAAGCTGTTTTTAGTGATCCAAATCAATTGATGTGCTAAGGCCTATGTTTCAACAATCCAAGCAAACTTATCCAAACCCTTTACATGATTTGGCTTGTTTTAGTGATCCAATGGGGCAAACCTTTTGAAATGCGCAGGTTGTTTGGAATTAGCCAAATTGTTCATATTGTTGGTTCTTTTTAAGTGATCCAAATCCTTTACATAATTTTAACCATTTTAGTGATCCACACCCTTTGTATTATTCATGCTGTTTTTAGTGATCCAAATCAATTGATGTGCTAAGGCCTATGTTTCAACAATCCAAGCAAACTTATCTGAACCCTTTACATAATTTGGCTTGTTTTAGTGATTCAAATCATTCGTAGTGTTGAGGCCATTTTTAATGATCCAAATTAATTGATATGCTTAAGCTCATGTTCAACAATCCAACCAAATGTTTTATAGCCTGTGTTGGTTGAATTGATATGCCACTAATGTTAAACATGAATATTATGCTAAGGCCCATGTCTAGTGATTTAAATAGTCAATGTGATACAAAACTCGGTGGATCTGTTGTGTTTTCACCCATTTGAGACAATAGAGTGCATGAGTCATGCGCAATGGGCCCATTTTCAATTACCTAAACCATTAATATATCTTGTTATGTTTTTATTGATAGAAACCATTCTTATGGTTGGGCCCATTGTAGTGACTAAACCAGTTAATCACTCGCTTCTAGTGATGCGAACTATGTATAAGAATAGTCCCATTTTTGGTAACTAAATCATTTGTAAGATGGGCCAGCCTTTTGAAATGCTTGGGCCATTCGAATTAATCCAATTGGGCTAACCATCTGAAATGCTTGGGTTGTTCGTAGTGAGCCAAATTATCGTTCATATTACTGGCTCTTTTTAAGTGATCTAAACTCTTCGTATATTTTGGGCCATTTTAGTGATCCACACCCTTCGTATTATGGAGGCCGTTTTTGTGATCAAAATCAATTGATATGCCAAGGCCTATGTTTCAACAATCCATGGAAGGTGATCCAAACCTATTATATAATTTTATCCCTTTTAGTTATCCAAACCCTTCATATTCTTGAGGCCTTTTTTTAGTGATTCAAATTAATTGATATGCCAAGTGTCATGTTCAACAATTCAAGCAAATATTTTATAGCCCATGTTGAAGGATTGATATACCAGTAATGTTGACCATGAACATGCTATGGCCCATGTTCAACAATCCAAGTGAATGTTTAATAGCCCATGTAGTGTTTTCACCCATTTGATACAATTGAATGCATGAGTCATGCACAATGAGCCCATATTCAATTATCCAAACCATTGATTTCTCTTATTTTGTTTTTACTAGCAAAAAATGTTCTTATGGTTGGGTCCCTTTGTAGTGAACCAAACAATTAATCACTTAGCTAGCTTCTAATGACCCATTTGAGACAAGTGAGTGCATGAGTCATGCACAATGGGCACATTTTCAATTACCTATGCTGTTAATATTAGGGTTGTACACGAACCGAGTTAGATCGGTTAGCTCGCTCGATTCGACTCGGTTCGAAACTGAGTTCGAGTTGAGTCAACCTGATTTTTTGAGCTCGAAAAAAATTTTGAACTGAGTTCGAGCTTGCTCGAGCTCGACTTGACTCGGATCGAACCCCAACTCGAATCAAACTCGGATCGAACCAGTTTGGTGACTCGGTTACTGATGGGGACATCAGAGGACCTACTTGAGTGTTCCAGAGACGGATACGATTACCCACATTAGCACAATTTACTTTGTGGATGGGAGACAAGTTCTAGATGAGTCCCTCTAGGCCATTTTGAAGACCCCACATGCATTGGACGTGCATCAGGAAGATCCCACTTTGGGATGATGCATGTGGGCTACTTAGGAGACTATTTTAGTCATAGGATTTCTATTTCGTGTCGATCCGACCGTTGGATCTTGTCGATCAGGCCATCGGGCCACCAGATCTTTTAGATATAGGCCCCTTGGACTCTGATCTTACTTTCTTTATGATTTTTGTTATTTTTAGGAGTTATTTGATGGTTGAGATTGATAATATATATTTTAGTTTTCTTATTTTGGACGATGAGCCACTTTACTTAAATGAGTGTCATAGTTGTAATTATGTTGAATTTTCATTGGAAATTTTTAATTATAAAACCACAAGGGGAGTGGAGTTTCAACCGTAGCGGTGTTATTGAGAAGAAAGAAAAAAGGGAGAAGCTCTCTTGTGTGAAGGAATTTTCCTCTATATTTTATAGGTTTTTTTAAAACCATCCCTTCCAATTAAATTCTGGAAGGGTAGAAGCTTGTTTGGTGGTGGATTCCAAGGTACATCCTTCATCTTCTTCTTCTTCAAAAGGTATTCTCTTCATCTCGTCTTCTTTTTTTGCCTTCTATTACAACCTTCTAAACCCTAGATCTTTAATTTCTTATTTTTCCCAATTTCTAAAAACCCCAATTCTCATGAACCCTAATTGTCCATATTTCAGGTTTTCCCCTTCCTAACCCTGATCATAAAATCTACTAGTCATTCCGTTAAGTGTGAAACGTGCTTACGCGAGATTGGAAGTCCCTACTTCCAAGTGGGCCACTCTTGAACTATTTTTTATTTTCATGCACTGTGTATGTGAAAACCTAGAATCTTCATGTTTTAAATCTGAATTTTTGAATCTATTACGAGGATATGCTTGATTTTACATGTTGATTGTTGAAATTAATGTGTTGATCTCTCATTTTGCATCCTAGGATAATTTCCATCATCATGCATCAAATTTGGTATCAAAGCCTAGGTCTAGCGTAGGGTAAGTGTTCGACAAAATTTTTATACTCATAGTAGAGCATATAGGTTACATATAGCTTGCTGAATTTTCTGATTTGGCTTGGTGAATTTTTTGCTTGGGTGTTTCAAAGTCCCATATTGCTGGAATTTTAAGATTTAGTGACTTTAAGACAAATAGTTGCTGAATTTTCAGTTTTAGCCTTATTAAAATTATTCTAGAGTTGTCATAGGGTTTAAGGCACGTAGGGTCATCATACATAAAGTACTTGTGCATCATATAGTGTCACATTGGACGTCATCAAATCTGATTTTCACATCGCATTCATCATATAGTACACACACATCTAGGTTGTCTCTCATTAGGGTCATTTAGTGTATGCAAACGAGAACAAGTCGGGGTTTTGGTCTACTCCCTACCATGAATCTGGATCAGATTGCCAAGGCTCTCGAAAGGATTAACCGCCGTTTGACGGCTATTGAGACGCACAATAAGACCATTGCCGCGCAATTGACTGCCAGCAACCAACATATCACACGACTAAAGGCTACCTCTCATGATACCCCTGTCACTGGGGAAGACCACCAGTCTCAGGCAGGAGAGCCAGCAGATGAAGACCCAATCGAGCAGGGTCCAGTCCCAGTAGAACCCATTAGGTGTCGTAATAGGAACTTTGGTCAGGGAGTAGGTCATGCAGGACCGAGCGCTCATGCGCCCTGTAAAGAGTCGTGAGATTGTTACGACCCAGAGGATAGGCTTATGAAGAGCATCAAAGTCGATTGCCCCAGTTTTGATGGTCACTTGAACCTGAAGCATTTCCTTGACTGGCTAGCTGACATGGACCACTTCGAGTGGCATGAAATGTTAGATCGCCGTCTAGTAAGGTTCGCTTAGATGAAGTTGACGGGTCAAGCCAAGTTGTTCTGGACTAATACAGAATGGAAGGCAGAGCGGCGTGGAGATGAACTCATTACATCATGGGTTGAGATGAAAGAACTTCCTAAAGAAAAATGTCTTGCTCTTCTACTGCGATCGTCTTTTGGACTAGTGGCAGTCCTTGAGGCAAGGGTCGATGTCTTTATCAGATTACATCGAGAGATTCGAGGAGCACATGGTGCGATGTGATGTCGATGAGTCCCCTGCTGTGAGCCTGTCTCGTTTCAGGACGGGTCTGCGCCCTAAAATTAGGCATGAGCTCATCCCTCATAATGTTGGTACACTAGATGAGGCCTACCTTCAGGTAGAGGAGCTTGAGCAATACTTAGTGCAACTGACCATGAGGCGGTTTGGGTCTTGTGATTCCAATGGCGGGGTTGCTCCTCAGGGAGCCAAACCTGACCTTGGGAGCCAGACCAAAGCCCCAACTAGTGCTCCCACCTATAATAGAGATGTTAAAGGTAGGGATCTAGTCAACACTAGTTCGAAGGGAAGTGAGCACATGCAGTGTTTCTGTTGTAATGGTTATGGTCACCTCACAAAGGAATGCTCAAACAAAGAAAGAGGTAAAGCTCTTATGATAGATGAGGCAGATGAGGATGACGGGGACAATTGCAACATAGAGGAACATGAGCCTGATATTGGTTCTAGCGATGAGAAGTTTGATGATCAGGAGACCCACACTCTTGCAGTAGTCAAATGCGCCTTTACCCAAGCTAAAGAAAATGATAATTGGTGCAGGAACATGATCTTTTACACTTATACCAAGTGTGGAGAAAGGAATTGTAAAGTGATAGTGGACAGTGGCAGTTGTGCCAACATAGTCTCCACTAGCACTGTGAGTCGATTGGGCTTAAAAGTCGAGTCTCACCCTCAACCCTACAGAGTGTCGTGGGTTGATGAGTCCTCCATTCCGGTCTCACAGCGATGTTGTATCCCCATCCAGTTTGGGTCATACAAGGATTTGTTGTGGTGTGATGTGGTTCACATGGATGTCGGCCACATCATCTTGGGTAGGCCTTGGTTATTTGACTTGGACGTTACAATATTTGATCACTCGAATATTTGTACATTCATGTTTGAGGGGAAGAGAATTAGGTTGAATCCTTTTCCACCCAAGAGCATACTGGGAAAGAAGGAGATCACCAAGAAGGGTGATCCTGGTACTTTGAGGAAGTCCAAACCTAAGTCTCTTCATATCATTAATGCAAAAGAATTTGAAAGAGAGACTAGGGAGGATTCAGAGGTGTATGCACTCGTGACAAGAGAGGCTTCACCACAGGTTGGTGTAGAGTTGCCTAGTGAGGTGATTTCGGTGATGGATGAGTTCAGCAATGTCTTTCTTAACGACCTCTCAAATGAGCTTCCACCTATGAGGGACGTCCAACATGCCATTCATCTCATCCCCGGGTCGACTCTCTCAAACCTTCCTCATTACAGAATGAACCCCACGGAGCATGCAGAACTCAAGAAGCAAGTTGATGAGCTTCTTAGGAAAGGGTTTGCCATGCCTGCCCTTCCGACGCCCAAGAAGGATGGCACGTGGCGTATGTGTGTGGATAGCAGGGCCATCAACAAGATTACTGTTAAGTATCGGTTTCCTATACTGCGTCTTGACGATATGTTGGACATGATGGCCAATGCCACGATTTTCTCCAAAATGGACCTCAAGAGTGGGTATCACCAGATCTGTGTTGCTGTCCATAGGAAATGGACAGCTTCATCATGGTCATAACAGCGGTTCCCACCTTCCAAGTGTAAGTATAGGTTTAAGTTTAGGTTTACGGAAATAGGTTTACCTGAAGGCGCTGACGAATGAGCTGCCGTACATCATATGTCACGTCTGCCTAACGAGGGGTGGTGGCGGGGTTCAGAGATCGGCATAGGACACCGACCTCCGACGTAAACAACCTGACATTGTCCCCAACAGGTCTAAGGCAGTCTTGTGGGAACTCTACCGTCACCCTACCGTCACGCGTAAGTCGCTCTAAAACTAACCCACGCGTGGGTCCACGTCCTCGTTGGCTGGTCGACGATGCTGTCGCAAAAGAAATATGCAAGTCTAAACATAAACAGAAGTCGTTAAATAAATATGTCTAGACTTACATGCAGTGCTCGATGAATGCTCAACCGAGGGCTCAGATGCCTATGATGCAGCATGCGACGTCGATGCTGTCTCCGTCGCATGATGTGTGGAAGGGGTAAATCCAGTGCGCGAACGACCTGATCTCCCACCTGATGCCATGACTGAATATGTGCGAACTACGAACTTATAAATTTAAACAATGTCAGTACAAGTGTATGAACATCAATATAATAAATACATTAAACTTTACAGTGCAAGTGGAATATATTAAAACATTATACAAGTAGTGTTGATGGTGGAATGAATTTGTGCTTATGCTTAGAGAGATGATTAAAACAATTACACTATAATGCAAGTAGAATATAATAAAACCATAAACATTCTAGTAAAATTTGGAAATTCCATTACATATTGTCATTTTATATTAAATACATGTATTTCATTGTAATACGAAACAACTTCGGATCAACTATCCGAAGTACTCCCTGCGTAAGTTATCGTTTACTGCAGAAGTATATGTTAAGCTGTGTGAAGCACTCGACATTGTTACAGCCAACATATCAGTCACAATAGGAGAAATCTGGTCTCTCGGGACTCCATTCAGATATGCAAGTGACAAAACCGCATCTTCCATATGAAGTTTCTTGCAGTTATATTCCTCCATTAGGTCCAGAATTTCTTTGAGATTGTATAATCTTTTATCTGAGTCATCGTTGATATATTCCTCCCTACTCTCATCGACCAGACCGCCCTCTTTGGCCCTACCAGAAGAAGATAGGGCCGAGAAAGTCCATCCACAACAGCTGATGAAGTATGCTGCGTGCTTCCGCTACGCTCCAGTTTGAGGAGAACATGATCAGAAATTGACTCAACTGCAAATGTGGATTATAAACAAGTCAATTAAAGGAATAAATCATGACTTGTAAAACATGTATACATGTAATCAATAACTTATTCGAATTGAAAAATGACATGTAAATCATGTGTACATTTAATAATCGTCGTTTGTATCACTATCACTTAGGACTATTTCTTCTTCACCATTACTATCGCTGATCAGTATTTCCTCTTTATCATCTGCAATGTCGTCATCAATGAAACCGCCATCATCTCTAACAATGTCATGTATTATTGAGGCATCAACATGATCAGGTGGCACATCATCTCTATCCAATTGAACCACATCAATATCAACATTTGGATCAGTCCCTCTATCCTCAGATGACATGCATGTCTTCTTGATATGCTTGTTCAACCCTAGACATTTCATTTCTCCCATCCTCGCTAGCTTTAATGTCTAGTTTGGGAACGTCAAATACGTTCCTGGGCTTTATTTTCTGCACTACGTGCCAAGAGCTGCCTAACTTGGTGTCGGCGAGGTAAAATACTTGTTCGACATGGCTGACGATGACAAATAGGTCGTCCTTAAACCACTACCGAGATAAATTTACGCTCTTAAAGTTGTCGTCAATCTGTATTCCCAACTTCTTATTTCCAATGTCCCACCAATCACATTTAAATGAGTACACCCCGCTTTCTCATACAATAGCTCAGCTCAATAATATCCGTCAAAATGCCATAAAAGTCAATTTCTACCTCCTCATGCGTTCCCTTCACAACCACCCCACTATTTTGTGTGGTCCTATACTTCTCAAGCTCTTCAGTGTGGAACCGAATCCCGTTTACAATACAACTTGTATATCTAGATACATGTCTATCAGGGCCACACGCCAGTGAATAGCGTACATCAGACGCATTCGCAGAGTTGCTAGCGCACAACGTTTTCATTTATTATCATGTACAGAATGTAATTGTTTAGGGATTTTCTTAGGTTTAAATATTGTGTAATACAACAAAATTCTAAGTATAGTGAGATACAAGGTGAAATCTTACACGTTTTGGAAACCATTCTGGAAATTGATCTTGATGCATTCGATCATAGTTTGTAGGGTATTGGGACTTCATCTCCTCGATGTGTTCGCTACACATAATTGGCATGTTATCAGCAATAAACATTAAGATCATCGTATGTAGAGATACAATTATCGAGGGAAGACTAAGTACGACTCTATTTCTTCACAATTATGCAACACATGCCTCCGCATCTTTGCTTGATCCCCAAGGTCCATATCCTGAAACGTCGGGGATCCTAAAGGACGGACGTTATGTGCGAATACAGATATGAGTCCTTGTTCATGCTCCTGCCCTTCGTTGGCATTCCGATCTTCTCGGTTGAATCTAGTCTCTATGCCACGAAGATACATGGAGCAAAATGTCAGGCATTCATTATCAATGTAAGCCTCAACAATTGATCCCTCTGGACGTGCCTTATTCCTCACAAATCATTTTAGTGTGTGAAGGTATCTATACACAAAACCACTATGTTATACGTATGAAAATATGGATATATATAGTTTATGGAATGAATAAAAATTTTAATAGGTTTTACCCCCTTTCGATCGGATACATCCAACGATATTGTACTGGGCCTGCAAGCTTCGCCTCGTGCGGTAAGTGAATCGCTAGGTGTACCATGACATCGAAAAACGCAGGTGAAAATATTCTTTTAAGTTTGCAAAGGATTACGACAATATCCCTCTCCATTCATTTAATAACCTCTACATTCAACGATTTCGAACACAAATCCTTAAAGAATATCCCCAACTCAATCAGCGCCGCACTGATATCCTTGCTCAGGAATCCACGAATCGCAACCGGTAGTAGACGTTGGAAAAGGACGTGACAATCATGACTTTTCATTCCTGTTACCTTACAATCCGTAATGTTTACGTGCCGAGAGATATTTGACGCATACCCATCGGGAAACTTCACCGATCTCAACCATTCACATAAACGCTTTTTCTCTAGTTTTGTCAATGTGTTGCAGGCTGCTGGTGTAGTATATGAATTTCCATGTGGTTGCAAGTGCAACTCTTTCCTTAAACCCACTGCTTGTAGATCCAATTGAGTCTTAAAACTATCTTTTGTTTTCTTCTCTATGTTCATCAATGTTCCGAAGATGTTGTCACATATATTCTTCTCAATATGTATGACATCCAAATTGTGTCGCAATTTCAGATCACTCCAATAGGGCAACTTAAAAAAATGCTCTTCTTCCTCCAGTTATACTCCAATACTGTACGTTTCCTCTTCTTCAAGTGCGGTGCCTTACCAAATCTAACTTCTCCAATGTTACTCAGTTGTTGTATCACATCTTCTCCAGGTAGCTCTTTCGGTGGTAGCCTATGATCTTATTTGCTATCAAAGATCATCGTTTTCCTGCGCCAACTATGATCACTCGGAAGGAAGTGAAGATGGCCCATATAACACATTTTTTTACCATGCTTCAATGACAATGAACAAGTCTCAATACTACATGTAAAACAAGCCAACTTTCCCTTCGTGCTCCACCCAGACAAATTCCCATCCGCGGGGAAGTCATTTATTGTCCACAAGCCGCTGCATGCAATCGAAATGTCTGTCCTGCAAATGTGTCATACGTTTGTATACCTTGACTCCACAACTCATTTAACTTATCTACTAACAGTCGCAAATACACATCAATGTCATTCCCAGGTGACCTGAGTCTAGGAATAAGCAATGACATCATGAAAAATGACTCCTTCATACACAACCAATTAGGTAAATTGTAGGGCATAAGTATCACTGACCACATACTGTACGAGCTACTCATATTACCAAATGGATTAAAACCATCACTTGCAAGACCTAGTCGAACATTGTGAATCCTCTGCAAACCAGTCATATTGCTTGTCAAAATTTTGCCAGGCTTCAGAGTCCGCATGGTGCCTCAGTGTACTATTATCATGAACTCGTTTCTCCTTATGCCACCTCATATCTTCAGCCGTCTTGCGAGACATAAACAATCTTTGCAATCTGGGTTTCAATGGGAAGTACCTTAACACCTTTTGCGGGATTTTCTTACATTTGGCTTCGTCATACTTTCACCTAGACTCTCCACATTCTGGACACTCTTCAACATTTTCATCACGTAAACAATACACAATCATTTATACATGTATGTATGGGGATATATAACGAAGGCCCAAGTCTTGCATCAAGGATTTGCCTCGTAATGAGACTTAGGCAATGTCTCACCGTTCGGTAATGCTTCTTTCAACAAGTCAAGCAACATGTCGAACGATTTGTTATTCCAACGATTTATTGTCTTCAAATGAAGTAACCTTGTAAGAAAATTCAACTTGGAGAAGTTCTCACATGCCGGATAAAGTGGACGTTGCGCATCCCTCAACAACCTACTAAACTTTTTTTCTGATTCGACATCACTCATAGGAGGAATATCTTGGCTACTACTTGTCGCTGCAAAATCAGTATCCACAATTGTTCTCCTGAACACATCCCCTATAATATCTTGCATTTCGTCAACGTTTTCATCCTCTTCATCTAGCACAATTGGGTCAGCAAGGACTTCAGTGGCCTCAACTCTTTGGCGGAACTCTTCACCATGATGGATCTACCAAGTGTAACCCTGGTTAATCCCAACTATGAACAAATCGTTTTTTTCTTTGTTTAAAGTCTTTTGAGCCATGTTCTTGCATTTTCGACATGGACACCTAATTCTATTGCCTGAATCTGCCCGATATCGCGCAAATTCCATGAACTCTTGAACCCCTTGTTTATGCTCTAGGCCAAACCTGTTCTTAGCTCGCATCCAACTCTTATCCATCTCTACAATGAAAAGATTAGAGTTAGTTTACGGAAATAAGTTTAAGATTAGGTTAGGGTTATAGGTTTAGGATTAGGTGTAGGTTTAGGTTTAGGTTTAAGTTTAGGGATTCAGGTTCGGGATCGGGTTTGAGTTTAGGTTTTCTAGTTTAGGTTTAGGTTTAGGTTAGGGTGTTAAGTTACTTCCCATTAAAACTCAGATTGCAAAGATTGTTTACGTCTCTCAAGACGGCTGAAGATATGAGGTGGCATAAGGAGAAACGCGTTCATGATGATAGTACACTGAAGCACCATGCGGACTCTAAAGCTTGGCAAAATTTTGACAAGCAATATGACTGGTTTGCAGAGGATTCTCGCATTGTTCGACTAGGTCTTGCAAGTGATGGTTTTAATCCATTTGGTAATATGAGTAGCTCGTACAGTATGTGGCCAATGGTACTTATGCCTTACAATTTACCTCCTTAGTTGTGTATGAAGGAGTCATTTTTCATTATGTCATTACTTATTCCTGGACCCAGGTCACCTAGGAATGACATTGATGTGTATTTGTGGCTGTTAGTAGATGAATTAAACGAGTTGTGGATTCAAGGTGTACAGACGTATGACACATTTGCAGGACAGACATTTCGATTGCATGCAGCAGTCTTGTGGACAAGAAATGACTTCCTTGCGTATAGGAATTTGTCTGGGTGGAGCACGAAGGGAAAGTTGGCTTTCTTACATGTAGTATTGAGACTTGTTCATTGTCATTGAAGCATGGTAAAAAAATGTGTTATATGGGCCAGCGTCGCTTCCTTCCGAGCGATCATAGTTGGCGCAGGAAGGCGATGATCTTTGATGGCAAATAAGATCATAGGCTACCACCGAAAGAGCTATCTGGAGAAGATGTGATACAACAACTGAGTAACATTGGAGAAGTTAGATTTGGTAAGGCACCGCACTTGAAGAAGAGGAAACGTACAGTATTGGAGTATAATTGGAGGAAGAAGAGCATTTTTTTTTAGTTGCCCTATTGGAGTGATCTGAAATTGCAACACAACGTGGATGTCATGCATATTGAGAAGAATATATGTGACAACGTCTTCGGAACATTGATGAACATAGAGAAGAAAACAAAAGACAGTTTTAAGGCTCAATTGGATCTACAAACAATGGGTTTAAGGAAAGAGTTGCACTTGCAACCACATGGAAATTCATATACTATACTAGCAGCCTGCTACACATTAACAAAACTAGAGAAAAAACGTTTCTGTAAATGGTTGAGATCGGTGAAGTTTTCCAATGGGTATGCGTCAAATATCTCTCGGCGCGTAAACATTACGGATTGTAAGGTAACAGGAATGAAAAGTCATGATTGTCATGTCCTTCTGCAACGTCTAGTACTGGTTGCGATTCGTGGATTCTTGAGCAAGGATATCAGTGCGGCGCTGATTGAGTTGGGGATATTCTTTAAGGATTTGTGTTCGAAATCGTTGAATGTAGAAGTTATTAAATGAATGGAGAGGGACATTGTCGTAATCTTTTGCAAACTTGAAAGAATATTTCTACCTGCGTTTTTCGATGTCATGGTATACCTAGCGATTCACTTACCGCACGAGGCGAAGCTTGCAGGCCGAGTACAATATCGTTGGATGTATCCGATTAAAAGGTGGTAGAACCTATTAAATTTTTTATTCATTCCATAAACTACATATATCTATGTTTTCATACGTATGACATGGTGGTTTTGTGTACAGATACCTTTACACACTAAAATGATTTGTGAGGAATAAGGCACGTCCAGAGGGATCCATTGCTGTACAGATACCTTCACACACTAAAACGATCCATTGATGCAATCGATTTTTCCTGTATAGTTCATGTTTTACTCCTCTAACATTCTAAATGTTTAACACTTAAGCTTACCAAAGATGATTTACAATGTATAAGAGATAAGACTAAGTTAAATGGGGTGATATACCTCAAGGGTTTGGTTAGGGAAGTGAGGCTTCATTTACCTGTTTGGAGCACTCGAGTTTCTTCCTAGTTGAGATCTTTATCTTGCAATCTTCATTTTGGGGCTCACTTAAAGAGTAACTCAACACTCACGTAATTTGACAAACCAGGGCACTTTCATGTTTTACATACAATGAGAATTTACAGGTGCAGTCCATGTGTTTGTGAAAATGTTGCACAGGCGAACTCGGCTCGAACTGGCCCAAACTGCTGATTGAACCGAGCCGAGCTGGCCAGTCAAGCTTGAGGACCGAGCCGAGCCGAGTTCGAGCTAGGGTCAGCTAGTGGCCGAGCCGAGTCGAGCTGTGCCAAACTCGACTCGGTTTGACACGTGTACACCTCTAGTTAATATCTTTTGTTTCGTTTTTACTAGTAGAAATCGTTCTTATGGTTGGGTTCCTTTGTAGTGACCCAAACCGTTAATCACTCAGCTTGATTCTAATGATGCAAACTATTCATAAAAATGATCCCATTTTCGTTAACCAAATCATTCATAGGATATGCCTTCCTTTTTAAATTCTTGGGCAATTGAAGTGATCCAATTGGGTAACCTTTTGTAATGCTTGGGTTGTGTGGGGTGATCCAAATTATTCATATTGTTTGCTTTTTTTAAGCGATCCAAACCCTTTATATAATTTGGGTCATCTTGGTGATCCACACCCTTCGTATTATTGAGGCTTTTTTCAATGATCCAAATCAATTAATAAGCTAAGCCCCATATTTCAGCATTCTAAGCGAAGTGATCCAAACCCTTTACATAATTTGGGCCATTTTAGTGATCCAAAGCCTTCGTTTTATTGTGGCCATTTCTAGTGATTCAAATTATTTGATATTCAACAATCCAAGCAATTGTTTTATCGCCCAACTTGTCTAGTTGATATACTACTAATGTGAACCATGAATATTCTAATGCCTATATTTAGTGAAATCCAAACAGTCGATGTGATACAATTGTTGGTGAATCTATCATTGTGTTTTCACCCATTTGAGACAACTAAGTATGTGAATCATGCACAATGGGCTAATCTAAACCTTTTAGATGATGGACATGTGTTTATTTGATCTAAATCGCTAATTTGATCAGTTGATTTCTAGTGACATGAACCATGCATATGCAAATGCTTGTGTTTAGTGATTAAAATAATCAATGTTATAAAGTCCTTTGCACATTTGAAATTATGATTTTGCTCATTTGAGATAATTAGTGCTTGAGTCATTGACAATGGGTCCATTTTCAATGATTCAAACCATCTGTATCTTCTTCTGTTTTTATTGGTATAAACCGTTCGTATGATTGGGCCCCTTTGTAGTGATCCAAACCGTCAATCAGTCAACTTGTTTTTAATGATTGAAAACTTTATGCAATTGGTCCTATTTTCATTAACCAAAGCCAACCTTTTGAAGTGCTCGGGTCACTTGAAGTGATCCAATTGGTCATCCAATATGTTGATATTTAATAATCCTTGATAGATGCCACGTGCTTCAAATTTATTTGATCGGAGTCTAGTCGTAGCTTATTTCAAGATTTCAAGGTCGAACAAGATCTTTTTAGGTATCCTTGACTACTAATTCATTAGTTGCTTTCAAATAATCTTTTTTTTTTTTTTAGAGATTAGGAAGTTAATCTGTAAAGTTACAATTATTTTTTTGCATGTGATTGACTTACATGGGTCATCTAAAGTTGATTCGTTTTCAGTGATCCAAACCTTTAATATGATTGAGTTCGTATTTAGTTGTCCAAACATTCATTTAATCACCGACTTCCATGATTCTTGCCGTACTCATGCATTTAAGTTCTGAGTAGTTTAAACCTTCTCTTTGATTAGGGATCCACATTAATGATAAAATGAGATATCTTGCTCAATTAGACTTACTGAATAGAGAGGAGGAAAAAACTGCCCGCAGTAGCTAAGTAGGGAGGTCCACAAAAAATTCTAATAGGTGACACAATGATGGGGACATCAGAGGACATACTCGAGTGTGCCAGAGATAGAGACGATCACCCACATCAGCATAACTTTCTTTGTGGATGGGAGACGAGTTCCAAATGGGGCCCGCCGGACCATTTTGAAGACCCCATATGCGTGGACGTGCATCAGGAAGACTCCACCTTGGGATGATGCATGTCGGCTGCTTAGGAGATCATTTTAGTAATATGATTTCTATTTCATGTCGATCCGACCGTTGGATCTTGTCGATTAAGCCATCGGGCCACCAAATCTATTAGATCTGAGCCCCATGGACTCTGATCTTGATTTTTTTTTAATGTTTTTTGTTATTTTTAGGAGTTATTTGATAGTTGAGATTGATAATATGTCTTAGTTTTCTTATTTTGGATGATTGAGTACTTTACTTGAGTGAGTGGCATAGTTGTAATTATATTGAATTTTAATTCCAAACTTTTTAATTATAAAACTACAAGGGGAGTGGAGTTCCAACCCTAGTGGAGATTTGAGAAGAAAAAAAGAAGAAGAGAAGCTCTCTTGTGTGAAAGAATTTTCCTCCTTAGTTTTTTTAGAGTTTGTGAGATACCCTCCCTTCCAATTGAACTGTGGAAGGGTTGAAGCTTGTTTGGTGGTGGATTCCCTAAGGTACATCCCTCCTCTTTCTCTTCTTTGAAAGGTATTCTTCTACTTGTTCTCTTGTCTTCCTTTATTCCCTTCCATTACAACCTTCTAAACCCTAGATCTTCAATTTCCTATTTTCCTCAATTTCTAAAATCCTCAATTCCTATGAACCTTAATTTTTCAAATTTCAGATTTTCCCTTCCTAACCCTAATCATAAAACCTACCAGTCATTCCCTTGAGTGTGGAATGTGCCTATGCTAAATTGGAAATTCTATCCTTCCATCGAGCCTAGTTTTAATTGATTTATGTGATTTATTAGTATGCGGGCATGTGATTTATGTTAAATTAGATTTTATTTCCTATTGCTTACTTTTAATTACTTGGTGGATTAGCATCTTTAGTTAATTGAATTACTTTATGCACTCTTTCATAATCTCCATGTTGTATGCTAGCATTAAATCATGTGTCCTGTATCAAATTTGGTATTAGAGAATATGTTTAGCATAGGATTTTTGTGTTGCATCTAGGTTAGAGTCACATCTAGGGTTAATAAAGTATGCATTGCATATAGGATCATATTGCTGAATTTTTAGTTCACGTCCCCACTTATACTATTGCTGAAATTTCAGCATAGTAATTTAAGGTTGTCATATTGCTGAATTTTCAGCTTGTAATTTTCGGATTACACCCGTGCTGAATTTTCAGTTTACTACCCTCGGATTACTATTTTGCTGAATTTTCTGGTTAGTGTGTCTAGCGTGATCTCTAGGTTATTACTATCATTGTCATCACATTGTCCTAGGACTTAGGGTTTCCTTTAGAGTGTCCTTGTGTATGCCCACTCGTTTAGGACGTGGTTTTGGCCTACATTCCACTATGAATCTGGAACAAATTGTCGAGGCCCTTAACGCTATCAACAATCGTCTAACGGCTATTGAAGCGCACAATAAGCCCATAGCGACTCAATTGACTGTGACTAATGCATGTATCAATCGGCTTGAAGCCTCCCTTCAAGCTAACCCCGACACTGGGGAAGATGTCCAATCACAAGCTGGTGATCAAATTGAAGGGAGTTGATCATTGATTGGTTGTTGCATCAATGTGGTATATGCTCGCATCGTGGACCGCTTAGGTATGCTAATCGTTCCTTACCCTCAGCCCTATTGAGTCTCATGGGTTGACGCATCTTCAATTTTGGTTTCTCAGCGTTGTTCCATTCCCATCCAGTTTTGTTCCTATACGGACACGTTATGATGTGATGTTTTGCCTATGGATATAGGCCACATCATTTTGAGTAGGCCTTAATTATATGACAGAGACGCAACACTGTTCGGTCGCTTAAATATGTGTTCGTTTCTATATAAAGGCAAAAGGATTGTCTTGAAGCCTCTCCCGCCTAAAAGCACATCGGAAAAAGAGGATGTCTAGAAACGTGGACCTGAAGGAGTGACAAAACTCCAGCTTAAGTCTCTTCATATAGTTAATGCCAAAGAGTTTGAAAGAGAGACTAAAACTGATTTGACGTTGCATGCCCACATGGCAAGTGAGGTCACACCTAAGGTTATTATGGAGACGCCACTTGAGGTAACACCTGAGGGTAGTGTAGAGTTACCATCTGAGGTGAGTTCGGTATTGGAAGAGTCTAGTGTTGTTATTCCAGAGGACAAACCGGATGAGCTTACACCCGTGTAGGACATCCACGCATTGACTCTACCAAGACTTCATCATGATCAAATGAGACCTGGGGAGGAAGTGAATTTGAAAAGACAAGTAGATGAGCTTAAGACCCCTATAGATTGCATACCCATATCTCTATTCCATAGGCCTTCATAGTCTACACATGCATCTACACAACATATGCATGACTTGCATGTGGAGATTAGAAAAAGAATTAATACAAGTAATGAAATATACAAAATGATTGCTGACTCACGCCATAGGCTTAAAGAGTTTGTTATGGGTGATGAAGTCATGATTAAAAAGCACGATTCCATTTTTTTAGTTGTGGACCGTTTTTCGAAAATGACTCTCTCCCATGTTCTAAAACCTCTAATGCCACTAACATGGCGAAGATATTCTTTGGGGAGATAGTTCATCTACATGGTTTGCCGAAGACCATTATGTCAAATCAAAATGTACGATTTATGAGTTATTTTTGGAAAACTATATGGCACATGATGGGGACTAAGTTACAGTTCTATTCGGCATACCATCCTCAAACTGATGGTCAGATGGAGGTTGTCAATCGAAGCTTAGGAAATTTGCTACGATGTTTGGTGGGAGACCATATTAGGACTTGAGATGTGGTTTTTCCCATAACCGAGTTTGCATACAACAATTCCATTAATAGGTCCATAGGAATGAGTCCATTTGAGATAGTATTTAGGTACAAGCCTAGAATGTCTATAGATCTCATACCCATGTCCGTTTCACATAGGCCATCTGAGTCCGCAGACGCATTTGCACAACATATTCATGATTTACATAGTGACATCAAGAAGCGCATTAATACTAGTAATCAACATTACAAAATCTCTGCAGATTCACATCATAGGTTTAAGGAGTTTTAGGTGGGTGACTACGTCATTAGGCCCGAACGATTCCCACCGGGAACCGTGAGGAAATTGCATGCCCGTGGTGCAAGTCTATATAAAATTTTGACAAGAGTGGGCCCTAATGCGTATGTGGTGGATCTTCCATTTGATATGGGCATTAGTGCAACATTCAACGTGGAGGACCTTGAGCCTTGTAATGGACCCACACATGATGGGGACTAAGTTACAGTTCTATTCGGCATACCATCCTCAAACTGATGGTCAGATGGAGGTTGTCAATCGAAGCTTAGGAAATTTGCTACGATGTTTAGTGGGAGACCATATTAGGACCTGAGATGCGGTTTTGCCCATAGCCGAGTTTGCATACAACAATTCCATCAATAGGTCCACAGGAATGAGTCCATTTGAGATAGTATTTGGGTACAAGCCTAGAACGTCTATAGATCTCATACCCATGTTCGTTTCACATAGGCCATCTGAGTCCGCAGACGCATTTGCAAAACGTATTCATGATTTACATAGTGAGATCAAGAAGCGCATTAATGATAGTAATCAACATTACAAAATCTCTACAGATTCACATCGTAGGTTTAAGGGGTTTCAAGTGGGTGACTACATCATTGCCCGCATTAGGCCCGAACGATTCCCACAGGGAACCGTGAGGAAATTACATGCCCGTAATGCAGGTCTGTATAAAATTTTGACAAGAGTGGGCCCTAATGCGTATGTGGTGGATCTTCCATCTGACATGGGCATTAGTGTAACATTAAACGTGGAGGACCTTGTGCCTTGTGATGGACCCACACATCTATCTTATATCCCTCCTCCAAACCTTTCTTTTATTCCAGATGATGGTGTCCCTGACCCTGTCCCCAGCCCATGGCCTTTACCAGACTTTACTTCTCACCCATTGCCTTCTCTTCCATCACTACCTGGTTGGAAAGAAGAGATCGAGGATGTTCTGAACCACTAAGCGGTCTCTACCCGCCATGGAGGATATCAGAAATACCTCGTGAAGTGGAAGAACAGGCCAGAGTCAGACAATACCTGGATTATAGGGGCAGAGTTCCAGCGCATTAATCTTGACGTCCTCGAGTGTTATCGCAGCTTTATTTCGCCAGTGGCGAATTCTTCTCATCCAGGGAGAATTGTTGGGGACATCAGAGGACCTACTTGAGTGTACCAGAGACTTAGGAAATTTGCTACGATGTTTAGTGGGAGACCGTATCAGGACCTAAGATGCGGTTTTGCCCATAGCCGAGTTTGCATACAACAATTCCATCAATAGGTCTATAGGAATGAGTCTATTTGAGATAGTATTTGGGTACAAGCTTAGTAGAACGTCTATAGATCTCATACCCATGTCCGTTTCACATAGGCCATCTGAGTCTGCAGACGCATTTGCATGACATATTCATGATAGTAATCAACATTACAAAATCTTTGCAGATTCACATCGTAGGTTTAAGGGGTTTCAGGTGGGTGACTACGTCATGGCCCGCATTAGGCCCGACTGATTCCCACAGGGAACCGTGAGGAAATTATATGCTCGTAGTGCAGGTCTATATAAAATTTTGACAAGAGTGGGCCCTAATGCGTATGTGGTGGATCTTCCATCCGACATGGGCATTAGTGCAACATTCAACATGGAGGACCTTGTGCCTTGTGATGGACCCACACATCTATCTTATATCCCTCCTGCAAACCTTTCTTTTATTCCAGATGATGGTGTCCCTGACCCTGTCCCCAGCCCATGGCCTTTACCAGACTTTACTTCCCACCCATTGCCTTCTCTTCCATCACTACCTGGTTGGAAAGAAGAGATCGAGGATGTTCTGAACCACTAAGCGGTCTCTACCCGCCATGGAGGATATCAGAAATACCTCGTGAAGTGGAAGAACAGGCCAGAGTCAGACAACACCTGGATTATAGAGGCAGAGTTCCATCGCATTGATCCTGACCTCCTCGAGTGTTATCACAGCTTTATTTCGCCAGTGGCGAATTCTTCTCATCCAAGGAGAATTGATGGGGACATCAGAGGACTTACTCGAGTGTACCACAGACGGAGACGATCACCCACGTCAGCACAACTTTATTTGTGGATGGGAGACGAGTTCCAAATGGGGCTTGTCGGGCCATTTGAAAGACCCCACATGCATTGGACGTGCATCAGGAAGACCCCACCTTGGGATGACGCATGTGGGTTGCTTAGGAGATCATTTTAGTCATAGGATTTCTATTTCGTATCGATTCGACCGTTGGATCTTGTCGATCAGGTCATCGGGCCACCAGATCTTTTAGATCTAGGCCCCTTAGACTTTGATCTTGATTTTTTTATGTTTTTTGTTATTTTTAGGAGTTATTTGATGGTTAAGATTGATAATGTCTTAGTTTTCTTATTTTGGATGATGGGCCACTTAAGTGAGGTGGATATTAGAAATGCCTCGTGAAGTGGAAGAACAGGCTAGAATCAGACAACACCTAGATTACAGAGGCAGAGTTCCAACGCATTGATCCTGACCTTCTCAAGCGTTATCACAACTTTATTTCGCCAGTGGCTAATTCTTCTCAGCTGGGAAGAATTGATGGGGACATTAGAGGACCTACTCAAGTGTACCAAAGACGGAGACGATCAGAGTCCAAGGGAGACGATCACCCACATCAGCACAACTTTCTGTGGATGGGAGACGAGCTCCAGATGGGGCCCGCCGGGCCATTTTGAAGACCCCACATACATTGGACGTGCATCAGGAAGACTCCACCTTGGGATGATGTATGTGTGCTACTTAGGAGATCATTTTAGTCATAGAATTTTTATTTCGTGTCGATTCGATCGTTGGATCTTGTCAATCACGCCATCGGGCCACCAGATCTTTTAGATCCCTCCACCTTGGGATGATGTATGTGTGCTACTTAGGAGATCATTTTAGTCATAGAATTTTTATTTCATGTCGATTCGATCGTTGGATCTTGTCGATCACGCCATCGGGCCACCAGATCTTTTAGATCCCTTGGACTCTGATCTTGATTTATTTTTATTTTGTTAAATTTTTAGGAATTATTTGATGGTTGAGATTAATAATGTCTTAGTTTTCTTATTTTGGATGATTGGCCTTGTTACTTGAGTGTGCGGCATTGTTGTAATTATGCTGGATTGTAATTCTGAATTTTTATTATTATAAAACCACAAGGGGAGTGGAGTTCCAAGCCTAGTGGAGATTTGAGAAGAAAGAGAGAGAGAGAGAGAGAGAGAGAGAGAGAGAGAGAGAGAGAGAGAGAGAGAGAGAGAAGCTCTCTTGTGTGAAGGAATTTTCCTCAGTTTTTTTAGGGTTTGTGAGAAACCTTCCCTTCCAATTAGACTGTGGAAGAGCAGAAGCTTGTTTGGTGGTGGATTCCCCAAGGTACATCCTTCCTCTTTCTCTTCTTCGAAAGGTATTCTTATTTTTCTTCTTCTCTTGTCTTCATCTTTTCCTTTCCATTACAACCTTCTAAACCCTAGATCTTCACGTTCTTATTTTCCTGAATTTTAAAAAACTCTAATTCCAAAATCCTCAAATCCCATGAACCCTAAATTTTCAAATTTCAGATTTTCCCCTTCCTAACCCTAATCATAAAACCTACTAGTCATTTCCTTGAGTGTGGAATGTGCTTATGCTAAATTGGAAGTTCTAGCCTTCCATCGAGCCTAATTTTAATTGATTTATGGCATGCGGGCATGTGATTTAGGTTAAATCAGATCTTATTTCTTATTTTTTACTCTTAATTACTTGGTGGATTAGCATTTTTTGTTAATTGAATTACTTTATGTACTCTTTCATAATCTCCACGTTGCATGCGAGCATTAGATCATGTGTCTTGCATCACACAGTATGTACAATGATAGTGCCCTTCAACTATTACAGGAAAAAAAGGCCCTTTAACTATAATACTTAAATTCGAGAGACCATTTATCATCAAAATAAATGTTCAAGAAAATATTTTTGCTAAGATGACCTTAAATTGTGATTATGAGCCTCTACCATGGAATAAGAGTATGTTAGAATTTACATAATATTTTAATTAAAATGATAAGGATTTACCAATGAGGGGTTGTAAAATTAACGAAGTCTACGAGAGAAAACACACATCCACAACACCTGTCATTTAAGAATGCAAGTTGAAATGGGTTATAACTAAATTATTTCTCTTGTTTCAAGTTTTACTTGGTAAAAAATACAAAACAAGAAATAAGAATATAAAAAAAAATGGAAACTATAAAAACAAAAAAGAAGGAGAATTTAGACAAATGATGGTTCTTGAGCAAGAAGCAAGAAGAACATAAAAAAAAAGGAGAAGAAAATTAAAAATGTAAGAAGAATCTAAACAAAAGATGGTTCTTGAGCATGATTTCCAAGTAGGTGAAAACTAAATAATGTCCCAAATTTTTTGTTGGAATGACCTTTTATCAATAAATGAAACTTCATATATAGATTAACTTCCCAATCTCTAAAAAATTAGATTATTTGAAAATACTAATTATGAATGATTTTTTTGTTCGAGGCAAGCTTGATGCAGATGTAGGGACATGTGATGACCTAATCTTAGATGTATGTATAATCAGGATAAAGAATGTTCAAATAAGTACAATTAACTAACCGTTTCCAGTCAAAGGTATTAGGTAAACTACAAAACAAAGATGAGGTCATTCTGTCAGGATCATGCCCCTTAGCATAAAATCGCGTAAACAATAAAAATGGAGGATCTAAGGATATGAGAATATCCCAGATCTTGCATAAGTCAGTCCACAGTCAAGTTTGGATCTGATTCTACTAACTAACCATTCATTTTTTCCGTTCAAACTAGAAAGGGGATATCCAAGGATGAACGAAAGGGGTGAAGAATGAAAGGTTCGAGATGAAGAAAGTACATATCCTTTTATCATCAAAAGAAAAGGAGGATGATTCTTACCTTTCCTGCACCTCGAAGATCTAAAAAGAAGGAAACCTAAAATCGGGGTGGAATCCTCAACACCCAAGGGCCAATAGAAACAATCAGACACAAGGACAACTGTTTTATCTCGACTAAAGTGACCTGCTATCCCTCCAAGATGCAACTCCTAAACTAAAAAATCGCAGAGGGATGTTCTTGGGATACAGAGCTTGTCCCCTCTAAAAAGATATCCATCTGTAAGGACGAACTCCGCAGTCCTCGAGGGTGGGTCACTAGACAATGACGCATAAATGATCCCAAAATCAGGATAGTTTGAGTACTCACCCTTGAGTTGCTCAAAGCCTGTAACTTCAATACTCATGGACCGCAGCGTCATGATACAACGGCTAAGCGCATCAGCAACCTTATTCTCTTTTCCAGCCTTGTGCTTGAGCACAAACGTGTACTCTTGAAGAAATTGTGCCCACTTGGCATGCCTAAGGCTCAACTTCTTTTAAGAGCTCAAATATTTCAAGGTCTCATGTTCGTGGGATACAGAGCTTGTCCCCTCTAAAAAGATATCCATCTGTAAAGACGAACTCCGCAGTCCTCGAGGGTGGGTCACTAGACAATGACGCATAAATGATCCCAAAATTAGGACAGTTTGAGTACTCACCCTTGAGTTGGTCAAAGCCTGTAACTTCAATACTCATGGACCGCAGTGTCATGATACGACGGCTAAGTGCATCAACAACCTTATTCTCTTTTCTGGCCTTGTGCTTAAGCACAAACGTGTACTCTTGAAGAAATTGTGCCTACTTGGCATGCCAAGGGCTCAACTTCTTTTAAGAGCTCAAATATTTCAAGGCCTCATGATCAAAGAACTGGACGAATTCTTGCGGTAATAAATAATGCCGCCAATGGCGAAATGATTGCACAACCGCATAAAACTCCTTGTCATAAGTGGTGTAGCGTTGTTTAGCCTCGTTCAGCTTCTCACTGAAAAAGGCCACAGGATGTCCCTCTTGGCTTAACACTCCGCCTATGACAATTCCTGACGCGTCACATGCTACCTCAAAGGCTTTGGTAAAGTCAGGTAGACGCATAACTGGCACTTCCGTCATCTTTTTTATTCCCGAGAAAGCCCGTGTCGTGGCTTTAGTCCATTGAAACTCCCCTTTTCGTATGCAATCTTTGATAAGAGCCATAATCAAGCTAAATCCACGGATGAACCGCCGATAGTAGCTAGGCCGTGAAAGCTTCGCACGTCGTGTATGGTACGCAGCTCAAGCCAATTGACAATGGCCTTGACTTTCTCAGGGTCTGCAGACATACCCTCTGACGATACAACGAACCCTAGGAAGATAACACAGGAGGTCAAGAAGAAACACTTCTTGAGGTTCGCATAGAGTTTTTCTGTGCGTAAGGCGTTGCAGACCTGCCTCAAGTGCTCGATGTGCTGGCTAGGGGACGTACTATATATGATGATATCATCAAAGTATACAATTAAAAACATGCCCATAAATGGTCGCAGCACCTGGGTCATCACCCTCATAAATGTACTTGGGGCATTGGTTAACTCGAAGGGCATAACTAGCCACTCGTACAACCCGTCCTTCGACTTGAAGGCAGTTTTCCATTCATCTCCTGGGCGAACACAAATTTGGTGATTACCACTCTTGAGGTCAATTTTCGAAAAGATAGTAGAGGTGGCCATCATGTCAAGCATGTCATCAAACCTCGGGATGGGAAACCGATACTTGACAGTGATCTTGTTTATAGCTCTACTATCAACACACATGCACCACGTTGTCGTCTTTCTTGGGCGTAAGAAAGTAAGAAGCGCGGGCACGACGCAAGTGCTCTGACTCTCATGAATGAATCCCTCTTTAAGCAATTCATCCACCTGCTTCTTCAACTCGGCATGCTCATTGGGGTTCATTCTGTAGTGAGGGAGGTTTGGTAGGGTCGTCCCTGAGATGAGATCTATCACATGCTGAATGTCTCGCATCGGTGGAAGCGCATCTGGAAGGTCCTCAGGGAAGACATCCTGAAAGTCCTCTAGGACCGGACAAGCCTCCTAGGGTATCCCCATTGCAGCCTCAGGTGTACTCTCCCTAGCTAGTAGGCCGTACACCATAGTCTCCGCCGTAGTCTCTCTCTCAAACTCCTTAGCATCTATGATGTGGAGAGACTTCGACTAAGGCGCCCTTCGACTCTTAGGACCGCCTGGGGACGCAACATCTTTCTCTCCGGTTGACGATTTGGGAGGGAGCGGGCTTAAGACAAGTTTCTTTCCTTCATGCTTAAATACACAATTATTCATACGCCTGAATATTGCGACATCTTTGTCATAGAGCCATGGCCTTCCCAAGATGATATGACCAACATCCATCGTGACCACATCACACATAACTTCTCCTTGTATGGTCCAAACTCAATCGGAACAAGGCATCGTTGGTCACAGGAAAGGATGTCGCACCCACCTAAGAAACTTTGTATGGGTTGGGGTGAGGGACTGGCTTCAACCCCATGCGACTCAGAGTAACTGGGGAAACTACATTCTTACAGCTCCTGTTGTCTATGATCACTTTGCAATTCTTTTCTCCGCACTTAGCGTAAGTGTGAAAAATGGTGGTTTTGTGCCAATCTTCGCTTAACTTTATTTGGGTCAAGGCGCACCTTAACACTGCAAGTGGCATAGTCTCCATAGTATCATCCTCAACATCACTAGCCGGGTCAAGGGAGGGGATAATGATCTCCTCATCACTCCGGTCACCATCAACTTTATCTGCCACTTCTTCTATGGGGTGTTCGGAAACAAAAGCAATGCGCCCACCCTTATTTGAACACTCGGTAGCACTGCCCTGGCATCGCAAGCCTAGTACTTGGTCTAGACATATTATTACTTCAATTTCTGTTGACTGGCTGGGTACCAGGTTGAGCTCTGGGTTGAATTCCGACCTAGGGTCTCGCTCCCTGCGGAGCTACTCTAGGCATAGTAGGTCGAAAATCAATCCCCCTCACATTAGACTGGCGCACACAGTGCTCCAGTTCCTGCACCACCTGGTAAGCATGTTCCAGACTGGTGACCGTGTGAAACATAGCTAAACGATTTTTAAAATTTGGATAAAGGGTTTCTGTAGAAAATTGTCACCACAAAGATGGACTGACAATAGACTGACCTTCGCTAAAACTGTTCTCTGATACCAAATTTGATGTAGGGACATGTGATGACCTAATCCTAAATGCATGTGTAATCAGGTTAAAGAATGTTCAAATAAATACACCAATTAACTAACCGTTTCCAGTCAAAGGGATTGGGTAAACTTCAAAACAAAGATGAGGTCATTCCGTTAGGATCATGCCCCTTAGCATAAAATTGCGTAAACAGTAAAAAGGGAGGACCTATGGATGTGAGAATATCCCAGATCTAGCATAAGTCAGTCCACAGTCAAGTTTGGATCTGATTCTACTGACTAACCATCCCTCTTTTCTATTCAAACTAGAAAGGTGGATATCTAGGGAGGAACGAAATGGGTGAAGAATGAAAGGTTCGAGGTGAAGAAAGTACACGTTCTTTTGTCGTTAAAAGAAAAGGAGGATGATTCTTACCTTTTCCTGCACCTCGAAGATCTAGAAAGAAGGAAACTTGAAATCGGGGTGGAATCCTCAACACCTAAGGGCCAATCCTGAAACCCTAATATTTTGAATAAAGAGGAAGAAAAGATACGAATTTCTATTCATTCAATAATAATGAAAATAGGGTTTCTCGCAATGTATATATAAGCTATGAAAAAAGTAAAAACACACTAAAGCCTCTGAAAATAAGAAAAATAACAAAAAAAAAAAAACAAAAAGTAAAGAAAGTGCAATAAAGCCCCTGAAATAAGGAAAAGAACAAAAATGCCTAAAACTAAAACAACCGTGCGGTAGGGTGTGAAATCCGACCCATGGATCTATGATGCAGGACAATTAACTACTTGCTCTAAAAGCTCGAACTGTTATAGTATGACGAATTAATCCCTTTATCTCATAGCCCAGGCCCCACATTGCATGAGTTAAGACTTCGGCCGAACTCCCTTCATGGGCCCCAAATCACATGGGCCGCCCACCCCGAGTGTGTCCCCGCATCCCACGGGCTACCCCACTCGAGCCCGGTGTGAAATGCGCATTAATCACACCCAGTGAGGAGTCTCGAACACGAGACCTCCCCCGTGGGATCCCAAATCACATGGGTCACCCACCCCAAGTGTGTCCCTGCGTCCTACGGGCTACCCTACTCGAGCACGGTGTGAAAATGCCCCTGCATTAATCACCCCCAGTGAGGAGTCTCAAATACGAGATCTCCTGCTCTGATACCAATTTGATGTAGATCAATTAACCACTTGCTCTAAAAGCTCGAATGTTAGAGTATGGCGAATTAATCTCTTTATCTCATAGCCCAAGCCCCACATCGCATGGGTTAGGACCTCGGCCGAACCCCCTTCGTGGGCCCCAAATCACATAGGCCGCCCACCCCGAGTGTGTCTTCGCATCCCACGGGCTACCCCACTCGAGCCGGGTGTGAAATGCGCATTAATCACCCCCGGTGAGGAGTCTCGAACACGAGACCTCCCCTGTGGGCCCCAAATCACATGGGTCACCCACCCCGAGTATGTCCTCGCATCCCACGGGCTACCCTACTCGAGCCCTGTGTGAAAATGCCTTTGCAATAATCTATGGTCAGGGTGCAGTCATGCCGCTCTTGCTCTCGTAGTGCATCAGAAAATGGGTTCGATGGACCCAACGTCCATCCACATCAACTCCTCCACTCCGGTACTCTGTCTGCGATGCCTCCTCCTCTGGTACACTCTAAATGGTGCACCACTGATGTCCGCATCAAAGCTAAGCTTCATGCTAAGGGTCTTTCTTGTTTTAGGATACTCTTGATCTTAGTAAGTTTTGATAGTTTACACATATAGCTAATTACACCCTAAGCACATAATACACAATTTCAGTAAATGCCAAATATCATTCACCTCCAATAAAAGGATAGTCAGTCAAATCCATAGTCAAGGATGAGCCTACCCCAATCATTTTCTTCTTCTTTTACTTAGATATAAGGATTCAAAAGATGTGAGTTTTCACTTCCTAAAACCTATCACAAGTTTGGGCGAACGGCTTTGGTTGTGGGTTTTTCTAAGGTTTGATAGTTTACACATATAGCTAATTACACATTAAGCACATAATACACAATTTCACTAAATTCCAAATATCATTCACCTCCAATAAAAGGAGAGTCAAATCCATGGTCAAGGATGATTCTACCCCAATCATTTTTTTTTCCTTCTTTTACTTAGATATAAGGATTCAAAAGATGTGTGAGGTTTCACTTCCTGAAACCTATCACGAGTTTGGGCGAAGGGCGTTCTTTGGTTGTGGGTTTTTCTCCACAGACAAGAGTTCGATTCCCCTCCTCGTGATTACCTATCATGTGGAGGTTTGATAGTTTACACATATAGCTAATTACACCATAAGCACATAATACACAATTTCACTAAATGCCGAATATCATTCACCTCCAATAAAAGGATAGTCAAATCCATAGTCAAGGATGAGCCTACCCCAATCATTTTTTTCTTCTTTTACTCAGATCTAAGGATTCAAAAGATGTGAGGTTTCACTTCCTGAAACCTATCACGAGTTTGGGTGAACGGCTTTGGTTGTGGGTTTGTCTTCATAGACACGAGTTCGATTCCCCTCCTCGTGGATTACCTATCATGAGTTTGGGCGAACGACTTTGGTCATGGGTTTACTCCCCACAGACATGAGTTCGATTCCCTTCCCCATGGGTTACTCAAGTTTGGGCAAATGACTTTGGTCGTGGGTTTGCTCCCCACAGACATGAGTTCGATTCCCTTCCCCATGGGTTACTCGAGTTTGGGCAAATGACTTTGGTCGTGGGTTTGCTCCCCATAGATACAAGTTTGATTCCCCTCCCCGTGGATTACCCGTCATGAGTTTGGGCGAATGGCTTTGGTTGTGGGTTTGTCTTCATAGACACGAGTTCGATTCCCCTCCTCGTGGATTACCTTTCATGAGTTTGGGCAAACGACTTTGGTCATGGGTTTGCTCCCCACAGACATGAGTTCGATTCCCTTCCCCATGGGTTACTCGAGTTTGGGCAAATGACTTTGGTCGTGGGTTTGCTCCCCACAGACATGAGTTCGATTCCCTTCCCCATGGGTTACTCGAGTTTGGGCAAATGACTTTGGTCGTGGGTTTGCTCCCCATAGATATAAGTTTGATTCCCCTCCCCGTGGATTACCCGTCATGAGTTTGGGCGAATGGCTCTGGTTATAGGTTTGTCTCCACAAACAAGAGTTCGATTTTCCTCCCCGTGGATTACCTATCACGAGTTTGGGCGAACGACTTTTGTCGTGGGTTTGCTCCCCATAGACGCAAGTTTGATTCCCGTCCCTGTGGATTACCCGGGTTTGGGCAAACGACTTTGGTCGTGGGTTTGCTCCCCCATAGATACGAGTTTGATTCCCCTCCTCGTGGATTACCCATCACGAGTTTAGGCAAACGGCTTTGATCATGGGTTTGCTCCCCACAGACACGAGTTCGATTCCCTTCACCGTGGATTACTCGTCACGAGTTTGGGTGAACGACTTTATTCGTGGGTTTACTCCCTATAGACATAAGTTCGATTCCCCTCTTCGTGGATTACTCGTCACGAGTTTAGGTGAACGTCTTTGGTTGTGGGTTTGCTCTCCACAGACACAATTTCGATTCCCCTCCCTGTGGATTACTCGTCATGAGTTTGGGCGAACAAATTTGGTCATGGGTTTGCTCCCCACAGATACAAGTTCGATTCCCTTCCCCGTGGATTACCTATCAGGAGTTTGGGCAAATGGCTTTGGTTATGGGTTTGCTCCCTACAAACATGAGTTCGATTCCCTTCTCTGAGGATTATCCCTCCCAAGTTTGGGCAAACGGCTTTGGTCATGGTTTGTCTCCCCACAGATATGAGTTCGATTTCCCTCCCTCTTGATTACTTGATATACAAGGTTGGTGGGTGATTGCATGCATCCGTAGGGAATAATCTGGCCTTAATGGGGCGGGGACACCCTGTCATTATATAAAAAAAGAAACTTCTAAAAGTTTTTTTTAAAAAAATCCTCACATCTAGAGACTCTTGAAATCTTAACCCTCAATTTCATTATCTATCATCATTGACGAAAGGGGTTGGGGTAAGGTCTCATGAGTGTGCACATAGCTTCCTTTTAATTGGACTATCTTCAATAGGCAGAATCACACACCACTTTACACAAGGGTTGATTAGCCGTGGAATCAAAGTAATAATCATCGATCCTTAATTTTATATTGAAATTTCTTTAATGAAAAAAAGTGCAATGCCTTCCTTTTAAGATACACAAATGTTTCTATTGGATAAAGGCATGCCCAATTTATTTCATGATACACTACTTTTTTTCTTGATAGATAACAGAGATTTTATTAAAAGCACTGCCAAAAGGCAAGAAAAGAATTTCAACCTAATGCTAAAAAAGACAACATTTGTAGCCATAACCAGTGTTTGAAATATCAGTATTGCATTACGTATCGCAACCTTGGGATACAGATACCCATCGGTTATCGCATGAGATATATCGATTGTATTGCGTAATGTATCGACGTTGTTGTAAACATGGGGAGACATTGGGAAATTGGTTGAATTTTTCAATGAAACACCAGTGATTATTAAAAAAAGGCATCAATATACACTTATAAATCAAAACATTATAAAAAAAAACAAGTGCACATTATAGGTTTTCTTTGTATGGGGTCCTAATCTATGCATTGTCTAACCGAATTAATGCAAGTATATTCAAAGTCTATTCATATAGTTTATAAATGTAAGAAGATATGTGCAAACACAAGCAATACATTCAAAAGCAGAAAAAGAATCACCAGAACAAGTTATATACATGTTTGATTTTATGTTTAGATACAAAGATTGCAATTGATTTGTGAGAAATTGGGAATTATTTTTTGATTTTTTTTTTCTATTTTCCACAAGTTGGCTCATCTCCTCCAAATCTTGAAATTGAAGCTCCCAATCCATGATTTTTCATTCAAAATATGAAAAATCATGGATTTGTAATAATTTGACATTAATTTAATATGATTTAAAAGAAAAGAAAAGAAAAGGATCGAAAATGCTAACCTGATCAAACATGTGGGATATATCCCCCCCCCCACACACACACACACACACGCACACGCACACGCACACGCACACACAATAACCCAAAATAAATACATGATGATATGCTTCTTATTTTGATCTATTTCCATTTATTTATTCCCATACATTGGGTTGCACGCTCATCCATTGAAACTTTCTCCTTTTAATGATAAAATGTGCTAGATATTAAAATTTGAGATATATGGTAGACCACTGCATATGAGGTTTCGGTATGCAACCAGGTATTGGCTCAAGTGTTGGGCACATCTTAGTTAGCTTGTGTAATCTGATAGCATATGTATTTCTCTAAGTTCTTACAAAAATCTAGGGCTCCCTTTGTCTAGCATTTGGGAGACTTGGTCCATGCTATGCCCATTTACTGTGATCAATAAGTTTTCTTCTGACTTGCCCAATTGTTGACTGCATCGTTCAGGTTTGTGTTGGTTGGTTGAATTTCATCACGAACCAATCCTAGTGTATGAGAATTACTATGACTGTATGTAGAGTCATGCTTGATTTAGCATTCATGCCATAGTTTATATCTGCTAACTTGAAGCAATTTTACCATATCATGTATCTTTTTAAATATTTGGATTGTGAATTTGAAGTAGGACATCCACGCAAACCCCTGATTTGTTTACCTATCTTTACAAGGAAATGTTTCGTGCATCATTGGACTAACCTTTTGAAAAGCTTGGACAATGTTTAGTGCATCAAACCACAAATTTGATCAGCTGATAATTTAGTGCATCATTCATCCATAATTGGCAATTTTCAATGATCCAAATCATTAATATCTCACAAATTACGGTTTTAGTGGTACAAATAGTTTACATGATTTGATCCCTTTGGAGTGATCCAAATCCTTGATCACTCAGCTTGTTCGAGTAATATAAATTTTTGCATGATTTGTCCCATTTTCCTCACCATACCATTTATAGGATTTGGACTAACCTTTTGAAAAGCTTGAGCCATTTGAAGTAATCCAATTGGGCTACTCTTTTATCCAATTTTCTCTAACCAAACTGTTTTTAGGATTGGACTAACCTTTTTTAAAAGCTTGGGCCTTTGTTGCATGTCCATGCATGCATCGGGGGATTGGTTTTCCTTCCATGCAATGAATGCCCAACCCCTGAAAAGTGGCAAAAGATCTACTAACATGCCTTTTGCCTAGAGGTTGCCATTTTGTTTAACCATGTTGCATCTGCTATTGTTGTTTCTGGTTGCTTTTGTTGGCCCTCTAGAGCTTTTGTTGATTCTCCAGAATTTCCTAGACTACAGAATTGGAGGGGCAACTATTTTCTATTTCAGATGGCAGGCGAAGATGTCTCTGCTTTAGGGAGGGTGTTGCATGTCCATGCATCGGGGGATTGGTTTTCTTTCCATGTAATGAATACCCCACACCCAAAAAAGGGTAAACATGCCTTTTTCCTATGATAGACTAAAATTTGCAATGCAAAAACAACTCTACTCAATTCAATGTAGTGAAAATTGAAAATTTTAAAATGACCAAAACAGTACCCATATTCATTGATGTAGGGAGCAGGGTCCAAATGCATATTAATATCAAGTTGCAAATTGACAGCTACCTCCTTGTTATTTCCATCAACTACAACTGTTGCTACAACTGTTGCTACAGCTGTGATGCATGGATTAAATAACATATCCAGATATTGTTCTTCAATCTGTCAGGGAGTTGGCTAGAAAACTTGTTGAACAATTAGTTGCAAACAGCTCTGTTCTCTATGTTTCTGCATCTGTTCCCAGCATGCAGAAGTTGGTTCAGATCAGTTGGTACATACAGTGTGCGGCTTTTATCCTCATGTAGCTTCATAATTTACTTGCATTTCTAGATGCTTCTTTCGGACGACTGCTTGCACGCTCTACTTATTTTTATGCAGCATTTGATGGTGCATTCATGAAAGTGAATGGATGGACGCAAAGGTTGGTATCAAATATGTATAGGTATGTGCAAAATGTACAAAATCTTTGTTGGCAAATCCTTATATGTGCATGCCCACACCTTCATAGACCCATGTAAATGTGCAAAATCTTTGTTGGCAAATCCTTGCATGTGCATGCCCACACCTTCACAAACACATGTTGACCTACCTTTGCATATTTGAAAATTGTTTCTTTACCTTTGCATACTTGAAAATTGTTTCTTTACATATATGTTTGTATGAATATTGACAACCATCCTCTAAGGGCATGTTTGGTCTGTGGAATTGAATAGTATTGAATTGTATTAGATGGGATTAACATCATCATTGCACAATGATATTGCATGTATCGAAATACCATGGTATTGTTGCCATCCAATCCCATGTTTGGGATATAATTTTTGCTAAGGGAAAACATGGGATTAAGCAAAATCATGGTGGACCATCAAATTGTAATCAACAGACCAAATTCAAAACGGATGTCGTTCACTTGTACACATAGATAACCATAATGCCAAGTGTAAACGGTGTATATGGATGGATGGCATGGATAAACGCATGCATCAATGTGGGGCCCGCATGTGTATTGGATTTCAAAATCCACAAAAATCCTGCATGGGACCGGATGCAATTCCATGGACTAAATGCAATTCCATCCCACCCAATTCCAACCTTTCCTGTCCTCTCCAAATGCTGGATGGAATTACACGGGACCAAATGCAATTCTATCCCGCCTAATCCCATCTAATGCCCTTGCGCCAAATGGCACCTAATTGGCCAAGGCACATGGTTAAAAAATTACTCTTTTTGTTGCACATTGACAACCATCCTGTAAATGGCCGATGCACGTGTTTAAAAGAAAGCTCATGCTCTTTGTTTACAGTGAATCTATATGAGGTATCTAGGCCTAATTATTTATTGCATCATTTAGGTTCGTGTTGGTTGGTAGAATTTCCTCATGATCTAGTCTAGCGTTACCTTGTTCCAAGATTTATTACTGAGTAATGTTTTGAGGACTTTTTCACTTCTTTGTGAATAATAATAGGCTAATTGCCTCATAAAAATAGCATGGAATGCCAACAATAAAAAAATAGGTACTATGAGTGAGTACCTGGACCAACGGGTCTGAGTACCCATTAGACTCGACCCAAATTTAAAGGTTTGGGTCCCATTTGTTGGACCTGTTAAGAAATCAGGTTCTGGTACCCAAGTTAGTGTTAAGAAATTAGGTTTCGTTACCCGAGTTGGTGTTGGGTCATATTAATAGACCTACTTGAATTCTGGTCGGTCTAGTCGGGTAAGTTTAATAGTGAACCATTGTGATTTTTGGGTTCCTTGGTAAACATGAGGCAACTTACCAAAGGGATGGGGTAGATATCATGAAAGTTGACCCCACATGGTGCTCGAACATAGTGAAAAAAACTCCTCGGTGATTTCATTAGGTGAGCACACCTGCACAAAAAATTGCAATTTAAATAGTAGTCATAGCATGTTTATGAAAACGCAATACTAATGAATGATGTCTATCTGAGTAAGAAGTCTTACATGGTTGTCCAATATTATAATTTTACGGAATCTTGCATTCAAGTGGTCAAGCATGTGTTTAGATGCCTTGAATGGTGTTGAGCAGTTCTATGAGGGAAAGAGCGCTGAGATCATTTACAGTAGAGCTGAATGGGTATGCTTTAATAGTCTAGTTGACCTGCAAACCATGAAAGACCATTCCTATGATCAAGTTTCTTTTTAAATTGAAACTTGCTTACTCCTTTACAATTTTCTTGTTGTTTGTGGATGTTGCACAGGAAGAGTGACGATATGAATATGAACTCCTCTTGGAAAAAAAAAAAAAACTAGGGAATTAGCCTCTCTCTCTCTCTCTCTCTCTCTCTCTCTCTCTCTCTCTCTCTCGCCCAAACAACCCCTAAGTCAACTTCTAGATGTATATCAATTATGATCTTTTGCATTGATTAGCTGTCCACGATCCATTTGTGAGTTTATCTGGTAGTATCACGTATTTCAAGCAACTTGTCTTTTGAATCGTTTAGCCATCCATGGTCCATTTATGGTTTTATCTAGTAGTATCATGTATTTCAAGCAACTTGTTTGGGATGTTATTCTTGTACTTCAATTGTCTTGTTGCATGCTAACCTGACCTAATTTTTGAACGGGTCCAATTTATTTGACCTATACTCGTTAAAATTAGGTTGAATTCATGGATGGGATCTATCAGGTAGCCCTAGCTTCGAGAACCCATTGACAGCCCTACTGGCCCTAACGCGACTTGTGTGATAAATGGGTCAATTTTGGGTAGGGGGCCAGTATTGACCCATTAAATTGATGTGTCGGGTGATTTTGATTTCAACATGACCTTGGCCAAACTCAATTTTTTATGGGCTGGGTCTAGGTCCAAAATAACAATTGGATTCTTAAATTGGTAGGGTACAGGCAGTGTTCGAAGTATCAGTATCGTTACAAGTTTCGATGGCCAAGGATACGGAAACAATATTGATATCGCCAATAATATCGCTGAAAACCGGTAATACAGGGAAACATGGGAAAAACGGTGGAATTTTCAGTGAAACTTCAGGAGATGTTAAAATGTACATATTTGCATATTTAGAAATTTTTTTAAAAAAATTGCAAAAAGAATGCATTCATAACAAGTTTCCATTTAATGGGGCCTTAAAAACATGTGTTGTAGTAAGAAATCAGTCCAACCATCTCATCCGGCCTATTTAACCATCCAAACATCCATCGATATTGCAAAATATTAACAACACATGATATTTCACCAAGAAATCATCAACAATTGGAAAGGAAACGAAAGATTGTGTTCTCAATATTGCGCATATTGCGATATCAATAATATTGAGATATCATCAATATTATCAATGACAAATTGAACACTACATACAACCATGTACCCAAAAAAATTGAAATAAATTTTTTTCTAATAAACAAATTTTGATGATATCAATACGTTGGCGATATTATTGAAATATCGTCGATACACTTATGATACAAGCATTGCCTAGAATTTTCATAGTTGAAAATATTGGCGATATTGATGCATTGGCAATACAAGCGACACGTAGAATTTACATAGTTGAAAATATTGGCGATTACATTAGCCATATTGATACATTGGCGATACTTAGCGATACATTGCTAATACTTAGAATTTCTGATACTACCAGCGTTATCGGTATCGCTACCGGTGTTATCGGTATCGCTGAGCTGGAGATAAAGACAATATCGAAGATATTTCGATAATATCGGAGATAATTCGAACACCGTACATGGCACCCCTAGACTTGACCTAATCCAACCATTTGAGTCTCAACAAGTGAAACTTATGGTTCGTCAATCTAGACCATTGGTTTTTTGGGCGTTGTTGAGGATATGAATAATTGCTATTGGCTATGTGATTTGAATGTGTTCGTTACTGGTATTTCTTTACTAGAAGGTTAAAGTGTTCCCATACTTGATTTGGAGGTACATGTTCAACTTTTGGGGTTTCAATTGCTTGCTGCATCACCCCACTCGTGCAATCTGAAAACCGGAGTGCATATTACAAACTCTTAGCCGAGGACTATACAATAATACATCACTAAGAAAGAAGGAGCTTTACTTATCAGTGAAACAACAGTTACAACACACAATGCTACATTCAATATATTGAGGTCCACATTTTTCTCTCTAATTTTCTCATGTACTTGAAGTCTGATCCATGAAATTTTTATTTCATTCATTCAACTCATGTGTACCAGTTGCAAATAAAAGACAAAAACTTATAGTTTTAATACGAAGAATCATGGTACCAGTGAATCACATTGTGAAAAGAATCAAAGATCAAACCCAAAATGCAAAAAGGAGTTAAAAGAACACCTGCTTCAAATCACACTTCAAACTCCTGCTCCAACTTCCGCTTGCCAACTGTTTGCTCTTTATAACTTTTTCAAACAATCGCTTCCTTCTCTACACTTGAATGTATTGAAGCTTCACTAAGTCATAAAGACTTCTATATCACTAGACATACTTTCCCATTAACTTCATTATTGAATTATCTTTATCATTTTGCAAGCTACATGATTTCATGAGATTGATCATCATTTGAAGTTTCATAGTTTTCGTGTGTGTTTAATTTTTCTCATTCAAATGTCATCATAGCTATTCAAACCTCTAGGTTTGCATCAAAATCTTAGCATATAGATTGGGTCGGTTATGAGGTGCCCCTCGACTCAACCCCTATCTAAACCGAATTTTTTGTGGTTAGGGGTTTCTTGTTTCACTTGAGGTGTTCAATGATGCTTAAAAGCTGCATAATGAGCAATTGACTGGAAGTATGGTTCACCTCAAGTGGGGGGTCCATTACACAGTAATTTTTTAATATTCTTTTGGTGATTCATATTGCATCTAATTTTGGTTAATCTCTACATGCCTTTGGATTTTCAGGTTGCAAATGTTATTGCACTACAAGAGCTTTATCCAAGTGGAATATGCTAACTTCCAAATAGCTATGTATTTTATTTATAGATTGCTTTATTTATTTCTTTATTTTGGTTTTCTAAGCTTCTAGAACTTGGTTAATTTTGGTCCTTGATGTTTTCAAAGAATTAGACGGCCATGATCTGTCCATGCTTACTTAGAGGGTTATTGGTCTAGATTCTCAAATTTTACTTTCACCCATTTGCTGCAATTGTTGTTGTTGTGAATAGCTGGATGTTTATTCGGTCTTTGGCTGATGTAGATTTGCTGAGTTTTAAGAGTTTAGAGTTAATAACTGAGAAGATCAATGTATGCTCCTGAAGTATCATCTTTCTTTCTGTGTCTTTCTCTACATTTAAATTCTTCAGTTTCAGGGCATAACTTTTCCGTATAGGCCTTATCCAAGAAAATCCTTCCAAATAAGTAGGGATTGACATGCTTTAGGGAAGTTCATGGAGCTAACAACATGTGGGACATGATGATTTCTTGATATTTATGTATTTGGGTATCCCTGTGCTGGAGTTGCTCTTCGCAGATCATTCAAAAAAGTATCATGGATTACGAAAATTTCAATGTCATGCATGTCTACTTTGCTTCTTTCTTGGTTTCAGAGATATTGATTTTCAAGTTCTACTCTTTTTGTTTATATTTATTTTTTTCATAAGGTTCCAGAGAAGTAAGTGGTCACACTCTTATCAAATGCTAGATTGGCGGATTGTTTGTCTAGATTTTCAACTTTCATTCTCCTTTCATTTTCTACAATTATTGTGATTAGCTGAATGTTTATTTGGGTCTCCTGCTAATACAGACATGCTGAATTTTTAGGAGTTTGGAATTGATAAAAATCCAGTGTCGGCTCTTGAAGTATCATTCTCATATTCATGTCTTAGGGTATCCCTGTGCTGCTCTTTGTGGATCATTCAACAAAGTATTATGGTTTAAGAAAAGTATGGTGCCATGCATGTCTACTTTGTTTCTTTCCTAGTTTCAGAGAAGATTAACTCTCTCTTTTTTTCTTCTAAGGTTCCTGAGAGGTAAGTGGTCATCATCAATCAAATGCTAGATTACTAGATTGTTTATCTAGATTCTCAACTTTTATTCTCCTTCCATTTGCCATAATTATTGTGATTTGCTGGATATTTATTTGCGTCTCTTGCTGAAACAAACATGTTGAATTCTTAGGAGTTTGGAATTGAGAAATCCAATGTCGGGTCTTGAAGTATTATTCTCATATTCATGTGTGCTGGAGCTGCTCTTTTTAGATCATTCAACAAAGTATTATGGTTTAAGAAAAATACAGTACCATGCATGTCTACTTTGTTTTCTGTTCTTGGTCTCAGAAAAATAGATGGTCAAGATCTACTCTCTTTTTTCTTTCTTTCTTTTTTTTTTTTTAAAAAAATAAAAATAAAAATAAAATTAATTTTAAGTTTTTGATTTTCTAAGGTTCGGTGGTCATAATCAATCAAATGTTAGATTGGTGGATTCTTTGTATAGATTCTCAACTTTCATCCTCCTTCCATTTGCTGCAATTATTGTGATTAGAAGGATATTTATTTTGGTCTCTTGCGGATGTAGACTTGCTGATTTTTTAAGAGTCTGGAATTGAGAAATCCGGGGTTGGCTCTTGAAATATCATTCTCCTCATCTTTTTTGTGTATCTTTTACTACTTTAGTTTCGGAGGTATCTAGCCAAATCATTTCTTTATTTCTTTCTTGATTTTTTTTTTTAAATGTTTTGAAGATTTTGGGAGTTCCTCATAGGAGGGGTTTCTTTTTCCCTTCTCTTGCTTTATTTGTTTTGATCTCATATGGATTTTCATTGAAAGAGGAAAGATGAGACTTTTAATGGGTTCATTTAATGGGTTCGTATCTAGGTCTCTTGCTGATATAGACTTGCTGATTTTTTAAGAGTCTGGAATTGAGAAATCCGGGGTTGGCTCTTGAAGTATCATTCTCCTCATCTTTTTTGTGTTTCTTTTACTTCTTCAGTTTTGGAGGTATCTAGCCAAATCATTTCTTTATTTCTTTCTTGATTTTTTTTAATGTTTTGAAGATTTTGGGAGTTCCTTATAGGAGGGGGTTTCTTGCTTTATTTGTTTTGATCTCATATTGATTTTCATTGAAAGAGGAAAGATGAGACTTTTAATGGGTTCATTTATAATTATTGGTTACGAGAGATTCAACCTTGATCATAATTGTTGCAGAGCAACTGAATGAGGGGCAGATCGATCGAGATCCCTGCCACGCCTCCTCTCATCCTCCCAAAAAGCTCCAGCACGAAACATGAATATTGGTTTTGGCAGTGACTATCGGGCCGGTGCTACATTCTACATTCATGGCGGAACCATTCGAAAAACGGCAAAAAGAAAGAGGTTGGAACTTCCTTATTCTCCGGCCTGGGCTTGTCTATTCGTTGTACCATCTACATGTATATTGGGTGTCTTTGTTTGTTGGCAGCAATGTGTTATACAGTCTTGAAGGGATTCCCTACAAATCTATGCTTGTGATATGCTTCTATTGAGTTTTCTTGGTGAGTTTTATCTGATGGCTTAGGGCCTGTTGCATGTAAATACAACAGAAAGACAAAAAAAAAAAAGGAAAGTGATAATTTACAACTTCTTTTGATATTTTCCAAACTCTGCTTCAATTCATTGAATTCCGTTCAGAAATTGTCTGAATAATTTTATACCTAATAGTCTTCAATCCACCAATTTATTCTTGATTTGTGTTTGATTAGGCATTTTTTGGTACTTTCAACATGTCAAGTTGATGTTGCTGCACAGACAACTTTTTTACCAATGAACTGCCTTTTTTTAATGATTACAACAAATGGCCTGCTATACCATCAAATAAAACATCCATAACAAAAAGAAATAGATATTTGGTATCATCCATTTTATTTTTTAGATTTTCATTAATAATTTATTTATTAAAACTGCCATGATAGGCAGTTGATAGCATACCGTATTATCCAATAGTTACCCAATTGGCCGATCCATCGGCCGACACAATTTGGTATAATACCTTGGTTATATCCATCAATGAGCACATATTTGTATCCTTTAATTTTGTTGGTGTTTAATATCACTATATTTTTGTGTTGTGGTTATCTTCATGTCTTTGGTTTTCAAGTTGGTTGTGGACTATTGCCAGTTGTAAAAGCCTTATCCCAACCTAATGACAACTTCCTTACTATGTAAGGGTTAGTTTCCAAGGGACCTCTTGCTAGAGTTGGTCTTTCTAAATCTTTCATCATTTAGATTTGATTTCTTGATGGTATTCAAAATTGTCTGCTCTAGCAATTACTAGCTTTGGTTCTTTCATGGAATCGGGTGGAGTAGGCCATTGTAATCATGTTAGATTTTTCTTTCATGGTTCAATGTAATGTTTGACTTTTAATTTCCTTCATTTTGAAATATCCCTCGCATCAATTTGTTCATCTTGGATTGTTTGATATAAACTTGCAGAGTTAAGTAGGAGCTTTAAACTAAGAAGGTTGGTGTCACTTTCCTCAAAAGTGAAGTAGTTTTTAATATTTATGTTTATTTTTTATATTTCATGCCAAGTTATATATATGCCTTTTTTACTTGCACTAAACTGGGTCTTCTAGAAAATGTGTTTCTTTTTCAAGACTAGATCCACATCATATGTTGTTGATGTTTTAGTAAGAATGTGGTAGGGATTTCATTGAAGCAATTAGTCAATGGGGGCAATTTTGGAACTCTCATCTGTGGTTTTGCAACCCAACTATATAGGTTTTCTTATTCTTTTCTTGATATCTCTAAGATGCTAATACCATCTCTGCGGTCTGATTATTTTATTTGGGCATAGTTCTATACGAGTATCATGTTGTCTCTTCTTTTTCAAGACTGGATCCAAACATTATCATCTCTTTTTTTTTTTCTTTTTCTTTTTTTTTTTTTTCTTTTTCTGTAAAGGTATACACACAAGGTATGGTAGGTTAATATAAAAGGTTGTCAAACATATATGCTTTTGTTGTACATCTAAAATTAGGTATGTTGAACTTCTCAAGGGTGGAATGACTCCGATCTTAAGTCATGATGATTTGGTACATGGATGTGAAATCCATGCTCTGTCCATAAGATGGGTCCAACTGTGAAGATTGCCTTGGCTAATTTGTTGGCAAGATTTTATGAAAGAAATGGAAAACTTATGTAGGTGGCTATTGTGTTTCTGACTTTCTGTTACTATTTTATTATGTTTAGTGGGTCTATTTTTATCTTAGGGTTGTTGGATCTCAAGGTTGCAAAACTATTTCAACTCACCAATGAGTGCAAGATCTTGGCAACATGGTTTATTGCTTGCTAAAAGGGGGTTCCATTACTGAGTTTCTATTCTTTGATAGTCGTTTATATGGCCACATTTTCTAGAAACCTAATGTGTGTTTGGATTTTAGGTTGGTGACGGATTCGTCAATCATGTGGTAAGTTCGTTGTACATACAAAAGATCATTAAAAATCCACTGAGATGGGCCACCCCACTAGGAACAATCTAGAATTGCACCGAATCCAACACATGAAGGTGATATTGAGGTTCCATTTTGTAGAGAGGGTTGAGATGAGGTGATGTGCCCGATCAACGATCACAATTGCCCATTTTTTAAACGTGTTTGAGAGGGTTTAGGCTTTGAATTTGGGTTGTCTTCGAATAATTCAAACTATTTATACGTTTTTCTTATATGGTAGATAGATAACCAAAAAAATCTTTACATATGATTGATACATTCAATCGAAGAGATTTTTGGGTCATCCCGCATTCGGGATGTCAATGGGTGGGTCTGGGTACTTGATGGACCTGGCATAACTTTAAGGGGTCCAGGACCCATAGATAAATTTGAACAGGCCATATATTTCCTTTCCTTTTCTTTGAAAATTTTAGGTACTGTCATTAACGATAAGAGTTGGGCTTTTGGCATGGCTTTATCCTTGGGCAGGTATTCTAAGCTTTGATTGGATGAATATATTAGCAAACTGAAGAATATATCAATGGTCAACTGAAAAATAAACATGGTGGTACTTTCATCCGAGTAAATAATGGTAACATAGGTCCATTTTTACTAATAAATGAGATTTTTTCTTTTGATTGATAAGGGATGGGGACCAAGGTTTGATGCCCGATCAATGATCACAATTGCCTATTTTTTTAAACATGTTCGAGAGTTTAGGCTTTGAATTTGGGTTGTCTTCGAATAATTCAAACTATTTATATGATGTTTCTTATATGGTAGATAGATAACCAATAAAATCTTTACATATCGTTGATACATTCAATTGAAGAGATTTTTGGGTCATCCCGCATTCGGGATGTCAATGGGTACCCGGACCCGTGGGTCCAGGTACTTGATGGACAGGCCATATATTTCCTTTCATTTTCTTTGAAAATTTTGAGTAGGGTCCGGGTACTTGATGGAACTGGCATAACTTTAAGGGGTCCAGGTCCTATAGATAAATTTGAACAGGCCATATATTTCCTTTCATTTTCTTTGAAAATTTTAGGTACTATCATTAACGATAAGAGTTGGGCTTTTGGCATGGCTTTATCCTTGGGCAGGTATTCTAAGCTCGATTGGATGGATATATTAGCAAACTGAAGAATAAATCAATGGTCAACTGAAAAATAAACATGGTGGTACTTTCATCCGAGGAAATAATGGTCACATAGGTCCATTTTTTCTAATAAATGTGATTGTGTTTTTACTTTTGATTGATGAGGGATGGGGACCAAGGATTAATGATGACTTGCCCAAGTTGCCTGTGACTCATTCAAGTCTCAATTGGAATCATGACCAAATGATTCAGTTGGAATTGTTGAGTCAAAACACAATGATGAGGGCATCTACTTTCTTTATTGGTGCAGTTCTCTATTTATCAGTACATGCCAAGTAACCAAACATGTGTTACCAGTATTATGTGCTTAACTCTTTTTTTTCTTTTTTTTTTTTTTCTAGTGTGGCACTGCCGAAGAACATAAAGAGGCGAGGTATGGAATAATCCATGAAGATAAGGAAACCATTTCCTTTGAACTTTGCTTACTAGTTATCTTGCATTATGCAATGAAAAGGCCAAATTGACATGTCGGTTTTGAGTTCCGACTTGAATAGGCTTGGGCCTATAAGGACTCACTGACGAGCTTAGGCTAGATTTAGCCTAGGTCGGCCTGGCCTATGGGTCAACTGACTCAAACCGCTTTTGAGGAGGGTTCAAACCAAGCTAATTGAGTGGCGGGTCGGGTTCAAGCTAGACATATGGCGTTTTAAGAAAATGGGTCAAACTTGGCTTGAACCCTATCCGTCCACATAGGTTAAAGGGCTGGGCAAGATGACTTGGCTTGACCAACCCAAAACTCAAAATAAAATAAAGAAGAAGTATGGACAAATCCTTTGTCTAGACTCAAGCCCAAACTGATTTTTTAACGGGTCCAATTTATTGAACCTGAACTTGTTAAAATCTGGTCAGGTTCACTGGGTACGCTTGACTTTGGGTACCCATTGATAACACTACCCTTGCCTTCATTTTTGAAGACCTAGACCAAGACTGATTGAGTTCGGGTACCCATTATTAAGTACCCGTCGGGTCTTTAAATCTAGTTTTCGAGTTGGGTTCAGGGAAAATAAGACATGGATTAGATCACGCATACACATCCCACTTTGATATGCGGTCTCTTCATCATTTAATTAATTATACTATTAAAACTAAGTATACCCAACATAGACCCGACCTGAGCAGACTTTAACTCATGGACCTGGCCCAAACTCAAGTAGACAAGTTCTTAATTGGGTTCAAAAGGTGAGACTTGAACCCGAGTTGATTTCTTTATGGGTCCAAAAGATGGGACTTGGACCCATTAAAATCGGGGGCTGGGCTCATTGGGTATCTATTGGTACAGGTCCCCATTGACAGCTATATTTATTATAGACATATTAGGAATTGTTTTAATATTTGAATTAATAGATTTTTGGAAGTTAATCAAAAGATAAGATTCATAATCCCATAGATGCTGAAAATATCATTTGAGAGGATTTAATCACGTTTGTTGAGAGGATTTTGCAAATCCGACACATATGTGAAGCCTAGCCACATAAATCTAAGTATATGTACCTATTTAAAACATATATTTGGCATCGATATCAGGATGATTCTGTTATCGGTGGCTCAAAATTTACTAGCATGATGGTTAGAATAATGCGTTTTTTGGGATTGATCCATGGATGATGCAGCCTATCACTTGGACCATTAGATTGACTTGAGAGTTATAACAAGTTGTGGCCTTCCATGATGTCCGTGTGACATCCACTCATACCGGTTTCTCTAGCTCATGTTAGGATGTAATCCCAAAAATGAAGCAGATCCAAACATTAGGTGGGCCACGCCTAAGAAGTCATGGGGATTGGGCTCTCGGGGACCACAGAAGTTTTGAATCAGGTTGATATTTGTGTCTTCCCTTCAGCATGGTAGGAAACTAGGAATCACCTGTAATGAGTTTGACCAGTATGAACATCATGGTGGGCCCAATAACATTTAAATTGTGGGCGTTCAATCCCTGTTATTTCTTGTGGTGTGGGCTCTCGGGGACCACAGAAGTTTTGAATCAGGTTGATATTTGTGTCTTCCCTTCAGCATGGTAGGAAACTAGGAATCACCTGTAATGAGTTTGACCAGTATGAACATCATGGTGGGCCCAATAACATTTAAATTGTGGGCGTTCAATCCCTGTTATTTCTTGTGGTGTGGCCCACGTGAGTTTTGGACCATGAGCTGGAGAAATTGATGGACAAAATGGATGTCACATGGACATTGTGCTAGGCCTCAGAGAATTTTTTGTTGCATGGGCTTTGTGTAACAAGTTGTTACACATGTGAGAATTGCATGTTGTTGTTTAGCTAGTATTTATTGTGGGTAGGGCTATCAATGGGTCAGTGGACCCATGGGACCGGAGCAACTGACCCGATTTAAATGAGTCAGGGTCCAATTTCCACACCCATTCCAAAAAACTGAGTTGGGCTCAGGTCCTGTTCTTTATACCCATTTAGAAAATGGATACAATCAGGTTGGTGGTATGTTATAATAATTATACAAGCTAAACAATTAATAGGGTTAGGTTTTTCATGAGGAAATGTACAAGTGGGACTGGTTGTGTTCTATTATCCATTAGGTATCCATCAAGTCTTTCGATTTAGGATTCGAGTAGGGTTTGGGGCAAATAAAAGCATTATTTACATGGTTTAGCCTCTAATGGGTGGATTAAATGACACATATATCTATATATTATATATGGTGTGTAAATGGGTAAGTTACATGCTTGCAGCTTAAGAAACTTCATTTCTTGCTAGAATCATTGAAAGTAAATTATATCTCAGTGGATCTGAACAATTAGGAAAGTTTCAACAGGTGAGCATTGAGAACTCAACTGTCGTTGTAGCATGGATATATATACCACAGGAGAGTTACATGCTAGCAAACAAGGAGTCTGCTCGGGTGGGCCCCTTCGTGATTAGTTTCCAAATATCCTAAACTCGTGTCAAGAACAAGAAATAATTAAATAATTAAATAAAAAAAATTTCTAGCCTTATGACGTGCAAAATTATAAATCCCCCTTATTTAGAGGCTAACATTTTCATTAGTAGGTTGGCTAAGTCCAAATGCGTGTACAATGCAGCCTACCATCTACACACTACCCACATGTGCCAACATGGTAGACAGGTGCAATATTCAAGACATCCATTGGTTCGGTCAAACCATAGAGATCATCATCATCTAAGCCTACTCCCAACTAAATGGGTTGGCACTCTGACCATTTAGATGTTCTCGCCAAAAAATCAGGCTGGTCCATTAGGTTGCCACCATGTTAGAAACAGTTGGATGGCTTAGAAAACTTCTGCCAAAAATTTCTCAGCGATACACTTATTTCATGAACTGTGCCCCAGCTGATTAGTGGACCAAACTGATTCTTGGGAATGCAAACCATCAGAGTGGCGCTTCCAATGGGTGAATCGGAACTCAGAGCTATCTGCCATGTCGACACATGTGGTGAGCTGCCTTAGCCTGACCTGAAAATACAAGGGTTAATGACAATCTGGCATTTTCTGAAAATTTCTCTTTGTTGGGTTAACAATAATCTATTAAGATTTTGATTGGAAACTGGTATATCTTTCTAAAGTTTGCCTCTTACCTCTCCTTTGTGGATTTTCTCTGGAGGAAAGGTTTTGTTAGTTTTGTGAATTTGTCACTTGACGTGGCAATGTGCTTTCTATGTGTAAGAACTTGGTATGGATATGACGAACCTTTATGCGTTAATATTGGAGAATCTGTTCTAAATGACGCAGAATGTATTTATATCTCCTAATAGGAATGATATTACAAAGAAACAGGTCAAGCTTGACCCTAGCCAACCTGAGGGTGCAAGACACTGGTACTCTCCCTCCATAATATCAAAATAGGTCTCTCTTCTTCCTCTTTTTTTGCCATAATATCAAAATAGGAAATATATGTTTTGGTATGGTCAGTTATGGAGTTGTGCAGCAAGTTCATTTTAAGAGGTTCCAGGCCCAATTTGATTGTCATGGTATTTGGAATCAATAGACCTCACATGAGAAAAGCCCAAAGAAGTACTAATAGACCTCACACGAGAAAAGCCCAAAGAAGGACCACACGGATTAGGTGGTAGTGCCCTCCCCCAACATTGGTTCAATTTGATTGTCTTGGTATTTGGAATCAAGACATGATCCATTGGGCCCCATTTCAACTAGGACCGGGACCCATAATTGCGCTTGCTGAGAGCTTGAGTCCTGCAATTGCCTAAGAAGTTTCATGCCAAGTTTCTAAATTATGTTCCTGGTATCTCATGTTTAACTCTTTTCTCTTTTCTCTCAATTTTTTTTTTTTTTTTGGTTTATTTTTACTTATTTTTATTTTACACTTTTGAACTTTGCTTGTTATTTATTTACTTTGCATTAGGCGATGAACAGGCTAGGTTTGCCTGTGGGTTTCAGTGCCAACCTAAATGAGTTGGGCTTGGGCCTAATATAGACCCATTGTCGGCCCTAGCCATGTTATAATATGGGATGGCCTGCGGGTTGGTTAACTGACCTAACATGCTTTTGAGGTGGGTTCAAGCGAAACTAATTAGGTGGTGGGTCGGGTTCGAGCTAAAAATATGTACATTTAAAAAAGTGGCTTGGACTTGGGTTGCCACGTAGGGTATTAATTGGCCCTTGGACTTGGGTTGCAACCCACGTAGGGTATTAATTGGCCCTTGGACTTGGGTTGCAACCCACGTAGGGTATTAATGGGTTAAGGGGACGCGGATTTCCTGCCAAAGCCTTCGGCAGGAAGTTTCTGTGCTGGAAACCTAGGTGGGGCCCACCGTGATGTTTTTGAGAAATCTACCCCATTCATCCGTTTTGTGAGCTCATTTTAGGACTTGAGGCAAAAAATGAGAAGGATCCAAGACTCAAGTGGGCCGCACAAAAGAAAAGGAGGAAAGGAAATTCCTACCATTGAAACCTCCCTGGGTCGACAGTGATGTTTAAATTACATACATACCTTCATAGGCATCATTCCTACTGAGATGAACTGAAAACACAATTATTATACTGATTTAAAACTTATGTGGCCCCACAAATATTTCAACTATGGGCATTCAATCCTCAGTTTTCGACCCACTTGAGTCTTGGATCCGGCTCAATTTTGGGTCCATGTCCTGAAATGATCTTTAAAAATAAATGGATGGGGTGGATTTCTCACAAACATCATGGTGGGCCTCACCTTGGTTTCCAGCATCTTAAAAATAGATGGACTGGGTGGATTTCTTACAAACATCACGGTGGGCCTCACCTAGGTTTCCAGCGTAGGACCTTTCGCAGGTTTCTAGGACCTTCATGCGAAGGCAGGAAATACGCGTAAATGACCTAGCTTGACTCACGCAAAACCCAAAAAAATAATAATTATGATAATAAATAAATTATAGATAAATTTATTGTTTAGACTCGAACTCAACTTGATTTCTTGGGCGTAATTTATTGAACCTGAGCTCATTAAAATTGGGTTAGGTTCATTGGGTACCGACAGCTTTGGACCATGTGATAAACAGGTCAGATTTGGATAGGGGCTAGCATCGTCTCATTAAAATTATGGGTAAGCTACTTTTGATTTCGACCTGACCTTAAACTAGCCCCAAATTTTAATAGGTCAGGTTTAAAGGTTTCTTTCTACTTCTCATTCTTAAACCAAAGATATTGAAAGTTATAGGAGCTTTGCATGCACTACTCACAGCATGTCTACATTATGACCACTTTAAATCTATGAACAATGGGCCTTAAAATCCTAAGCACTACTGCACAAGGGTTTGAGTGGTAGTGCTTGGGATTTTAACACCCAGTCAGGTTTCAGTATCCATAGGTGGTGAAATCCCACTACGGTGTGAGTGTGTGGGTGTGTGTAAAAAAATAATAATAATAAAATAAAAATCCCAAGAACTACTGCACAATCTCTTGGCCAATCTATATGATTGTAGTTTGCTTGGTTTTTACAAGGCATGTGCCTGCCTTCGATTAGGGCTGTCAACGGGCTGGGCTCAGGCTAACACCTTGAAAATTGTGAATAAACCTGACTATCAGGCCCAGCCCAAACATTTGAAATTTTAGCAGAAGCAAACCTAGGCCCATCTCGTTGGCAGTCTTACCTTCTATGATCGAAGTACTAATAGACACCACATACCCCACTTGAGAAAAGCCCAAAGAAGGCCCACACGGATTTGGTGGTGTTGCCCTCCCATGGTTCGGTGATGTGTTAGGTGCTTTAGGGCCCCACCGTGGATACCATGCTGTCCATCCATTTATTTTTCAGCTCATTTTAGGGTATGAATCCAAAAACCAAGCATATCTAAAGATCAAGTGGACCATATCGGATAAGTACACCCACTATTGAAACCTTCCTTAGGCTCATTGTAACGTTATTTGCCATCCAACCTGTTAGTAAGGTCACACAGACCTAGATGAAGGGAAAATACAAATATCAGCTGGGTCCAAAAGTTGTGGCCCACACAAAATTTTAATGGTGGGTATCGAATTCGTAGTATGTGGTCCACTTGAGCTCTGGTTCTACTTCGTTTTTGGGACCATGCCCTAAAAGGACCTGGAAAAAGTGATGAATAGAATGGATATACAACGCATACATCATGGGGCTGCCCCACACATCAATCACGCAGCCTGATCTAAAAAAGGCATGCAGTTTCGTTCTGAAAGTTTTACAAAAAACCATCTCATTTTCCTGTCTCCTTTTTAAGAAAGCTTCTCAATTTTCAAATAACCATTATGTTTGTCAACGGAAGTTGGGGTTGAGCCATGCAAGGGGTGGCCCCATTAATATTTATGTGAACCAGGTCCAGGACCCAAAACTTAAACCCATCCATGATTCACGTGGACCCAATGATTGGAAACAAGGTGCAGGGCAATGCTTACCCTCCAAATTGTTTCCCTTCATGTGAGCCATTTGAATCACATATAGGTCTGATTTTTGGGTGGTAGGCCTAAGGATTAATGTGGCATCTAATGTTCGGAGTGGATTTCATATAATCAAGGGTAAATGTATCTTTTAACTTTTTTCTTTGGTGTGGCCCATCTGAATAACAGATCAGCTTACACATCTATCTAATGGTCGAAGTGGATTTCATGTACTCATTGTGGTGGTCCCATCTCCCAACCATTCCTAAACTTGTGTTTATATATTTAAATAATAATAATAATAATAAAAGACTCCACCTGATTATTAATTTTTACAGGGCCTATACAGATCCACTGATACACTCTGGCTAATCTGTGTAATCTCGCATTAGGCCCAAAGATAAAAATATTAGTTCTCGGGCTAAAAGTCAGGCCAAACTAAAAGTCAGGCCAAAAGTCAAACCTATAGGTGATTCAAATGGGCCACACCAAGGGAAGAAATTTCGAGGATGGGGGTTGCCCCGGACAATGTTTCCAACCATGTGGTCCACCTTAATCATAGATGGGGCGTGGGCCTACTAACATGGGGTGACGAGTGGAAAGTGGATTAGGTGAGACATCAAATCCACTGGGGTGGGTGGGACCGCTAACTGTTGGGCCCACTGTGATGTACCCAACTATCAGGTTTTGGGCTCACAACTCAGCCCCATCCATGATTCATATTGACGATTGGAAATAGGGTACAGGGCAAGGCCTACCCTCCAAATTGTTTCCCTTCATGTGAGCATTTGAAACACTTATAGGTCTGATTTTCGGGTTGTAGGCCTAAAAATTGATGTGGCATCTAATGTCTGGAGTAGATTTCATATAATCATCACATTGGTCGCTATAAAAATTAAGGGTGAATGTGTCTTTTAACTTTTTTCTTCAGTGTGGCCCATCTGAATAACAAATCAGCCTGACTTTTTGTCCTGTGACCTAATATGGTATTGCATATCTAATCGTCAGAGTGGATTTTATATATACATTGTGGTGATCCCATCTCCCAACTATTCCTAAATTTATGCTTATATATTTGAATAATAATAATAATAAAGACTTTACCACGTGATTAATTTTTTTTACCGGCTTACCTTGATGTGTATGTGAGATCCACTCTAGCTGGTCTATGTAATCCAATGTTAGGCCCAGGGATAAAATGTATTAGTTGGATAGGTTAGGACCACCGTGATGATATTATATAATGTCCACTCCAACCATTAGAAATTTAAGTATAGGGCAAAAAGTCAACCTATAGTTGATTCAAATGGGCCACACCAAGGGAAGCGATTTGGAGGGTGGGGTTGCCCCAAGCATTCTTTCCAATCATGTGGTCTGAATCATATATGGGGCTAGATTTTGGGCCCTGGGCATAACATGGGGTGACAGGTGGAGCGGATTAGGTGAGACCCGAATCCATCGAGGTGGGTGGGACCCCTGACTGTGGGACCCACTGATGTATTTGACTAAATCCAAGCCGTCCATCTGTATTGAAAGCTCATTTTAGGCTATGATCCAAAAAGTCCATTTGTATTGAAAGCTCATTTTAGGCTATGATCCAAAAAATGAAGCAGATTCGAACTCCAGATGGACCACATATTATGGGAAACTGTGGTGATTGAGTATTAAAAACTTCTTGTGGGCGACAAAAGAGGTGGATGAAGATGATATTTGTGTGGTCTCTTCATCCAGGTGTTTTTGACCTCATCAACATGTTGGATGTAAAATAAACATTCCAGTGGAATCTATGAAGTGGCCTGTTTCCTGTGGTGTGGTACATCTAAAAATTGAATCAGCTTCATTTTTGAGATCATGCCCTAAAATAAGCTGTCAAAATGGTTGGACGGTGTGCATTTAAGGGATATACATCACTGTGAGCCCCACGATTAGGGTCCCACCCACCTTGGTGGATGTGGTGTCTCACCTAATCCACTCCCTGACCGGTGGCCGTCCTAGCCTCCAATGATAATTACTTAAATTAATTAATGTGGGTAGCTTATTAAAACCTTGGAAAACCCATGACAGTTATGTTCAACTTAATTAGGACTAGGATCCTCAAATCTAGGAAATTTCGTCATGGCCTAGTGCAATCAATACAGCTCATGATGGAGGATGATGTATTTTGAGCTTTTGAACTATGCTTATAAGCTGCAGATAGCAGGTTTAAATGTCTAAATTGAAAAATCCTTGACACTAGAATTTCTATACACCTGACCCACAAACCTTGTCGTGATCACACATTCATAAACTAGTCCACAACCATTCTTGCAATGGATCTAAAGTCATTTTAAGTTTGAGATCCACAAATGGTGATCAAGTGATAAATAATCCTGAGCAATAGCCATTCAAATTAATCAAATTCTAAATAAATTCCCATGGCTTACCCATCATTTACTTGTTCTTGATAATCATTCACATAATAACCATGATGGTAGTCTGCATTTCAGGACCCAAAAAACATCACGAGAGTCTAATGCTAAGAATGTAAACCATGCATGTAGGATGACCCAAGCTTCTAAAATCTGAGCGTTACAGGCGAGTTCCAAATCCAACTACCTTACCTTCAGTACCTTAAAATCAGGCATTCAGGGTAGTAAGGCAGATATGGGGGCTCATCTGATGCATGCAAAAAATCCAACTTGTCCATCAGATACGTCATTGTACATTACCCTCGGGACCTCAAAATCAGGCTGATCACGGAATCAGTAGATCAAACTACAGCCAACATGTCATGAGGGAATGTCCACCCTTGAATTGCGTGAAGGGCCCACTTGGGTAATATGAGGTTAAGCACATGATGGACGAGTTGGATGGCCTCCATTCATCACATGGGCCTGAATGATACGTCCACATCAAATGGCAAACATGCCAGAGATCTAAGATAATCATTAAGCAGTGGGGCCCTGTGAGAATACACTACGTACCTAAACTAACGGGAGTACAGTCACCAAGTGAGTTTTGCATATGTGAATTACAAGTGTAACCAAGAAGGAGACTTTTCAAGTACAAGCCAGCAAAAACCAATAATACAAGCCAAATAGACATCACTAGCAAAGAACTGTCGCAATAGTTGCACGTAAGGACGGTACAACTTGGTAACCAATATTGAATTTTATAACATTTAATTCATGAATTATCTTGTTGGCATGGCTTCTTATGCACTGCTCTAATTACAAGTGAAAAACTCAGAAGTCAAATTCCAATAGTTTAGCATGTAATATAGCTAAGAAGTGAGAGGGAGAGACTGTTGGGCGCAGCGGTGTGGAGTGAGAGGGAGAGACTGTTCGAGTCAATTGTTATGGGCCCAGATTTTACTATGCTAACAGGAAATTTTGGTGCCTTTTTGTTTATGCATCCATTCAAAGCTGAAGTTCAGATTGTTGCAGAAATTACAATGAATCTCATCCTCAGCTTCAATTTTCAGTGTGGAATCTTTCAAGCCTATGGTGAGAGAGATATGTCAGATAGTCGTATCTAGCAGCAGCCTAGGAAAATATGACTCGCCATACCCACCAGAGTGTTTATAGGAAAAAGTTTCCCTTATCATACCATGGTTTCCAAGCTTGCTATGAGAGGCGTATTTGTTACTCTTATATTGGTAGCAGCCCAAGTATGTTGTTTATATGTTTGGGCCCTGTTTTATATGTGCGTTTTAACCTCATCCAGGTCTATGTGACCTTCTGAACAGGTTGAATGAGGATTAACCATCATAGTGGACCCTAGGAAGATTTCAACTGTGGATAAAATGATATAGAAAAATGGATGGATGGTGTACACAAAACACATAAATCACAGTAGCCCTTAAGAGCCCCTGTCCGTTCCGTAGTACCCAATCCGCGTCCCACACTGTCTTGAGTGGGGCCGGGGTACACCTAATCCGCTACACCATTCATTGCCACAGCTGGCACTTGCACAAAATTTGAATTTCATTCTTTGGAGTTATTCGATACTAGTATGATAGTTGGTACACATGCACTCGTGAATTGTACATGAAGTCATATTAAACCCACTAAATTGTGAACCCCCACTCTTTACGAGTCAAGGTCCCAAAATCAATCAAAATGTTTGTACATTCCTCACCTCTGATTCATGCGCATTCGTTCCTCACCAAGTCCTTACTCTTGCCCTGCTGGTAGATTCACAAGAGTTTCAACACTAGGTCAAGGGTTCGAGATCCTGCTACAACATGAGTGTGTGCGTGTGGGGGTGTGTGTGTGCGTGAAAAAAAGAAAAAGAAAGAGGTGGTGACTCATCCTTCTTCTTAAAGTTTTGGAAGAACAACAAACATTAAAAGTTTTTCAAAATTTTAATTACATTGAGTAACTTCTAAGAATCACTTTGAGATATTATTAATTGTTTTTGTAAAACTCTCCATCTTAAAGAAAAGGGAGCCACTATCTTCATTCGATTTTCTTCTCTTTTGCAAACATGTTTGAGCCAAGGCAGTAGCTTCCACTCCTGTCCATTTTGCATGATCTTTGGCCTGTTGAAGGTAATGCAATAGAGCTTTCAAGAAACCAATTTCATATCCTTCAGATACCACTCACTACTACCTAAAAATCAGCTAGACCAATTTATGATGTGAATCAGTTTAATCCAATTTGAGTTGTTCAAATTTCATTTGGTGGGGCTCACTATGGATAAATGGCCCATAGGCAAGGGAAGAATGTACACCAACCAGATGTAGGGAAATCAATTTGGGGTTGTTGAATTTGGTTTTTCATTAATTTATTAGTGAAAATACATATGAGTTTCTCTTTTTTTTTTTATTTTTTACTATTTAAGTTTCGTGGGTATTTCTGGCTTTCAGTTTTTGAAATGTGGAACTAACAACTTTTTAAGATATGAAGTCTGAGTGGAGGAAATGTGAACTGGGATTTTAGTTTTATGTTTTAATGTTTTAGTTATTGTTTGGTTTTTCCATGCCTTCAAGCATTTGAAATCATGGCAATTGCTACAGTTGGGAACAGCCGCATAACATATGTTTTCAATGATATGCACTTCTCTCTACCAAAATCTGCAAACGTAGTCACTAACTAATTTATAGGGATTGTCTCTCTTGTCTCTGGTTGGTGGGTTCCTCTTTGATTCTTATCTTGGGAGCTTTTGAACTATGCTCATCTTTGGCTGTGGAGCTGTCAAAAAGTTTCCATTTCTTTTTCTTTCTCTACTATTATCTTTCAAATTCCAAGATCTCAGTTTCTATAAAATCCTTTTTTGTTCCTTCGAGATATAAATTGATGTTTTCCTTGAAATATTTTATTTTATTAATAGAGTTGATTTATAAATAAAATGATGTCATAAAAATTATGAAAGAGTATAACCCAAGAGAATGACAGCCCCAACCCTCCCTTTTTCCTGATAGTGAGAGTAGAGCTTCTAATTAATCGAAAACTCATGCATAAAAGGTGGAAAAAGGGACAAATGACAGTGACAAGGCTATTGAGGGCGAGAGGGTTGAATTCATAAAAGAATGAGATGATTCTTAAATGATGGTAGAGTGATAAAAAGAGGTAGAAGAACATACTCATTTGATTTTACTATTTACTAATGTCTTTTGTTCACTTTGGTTAACTAACTAGATAAGTTTCTTCTTTCATAGTGTGATTCATGCCTTGTGCATCATATATGACACGTTACATCTTCTACTCCATAGTGACACCAAGGAGGTAGTCCCACAGTCTTGTTGTAGCTAGTGGATGATTTTATGGACACCGAAAATTATTAAGGTTATCGGGCATCACAAGCATCCATGGGTGAAAGTCGCTAAATCATGTAGAACCAGTAGGATGCTCCAATGTCTAGACTGAGTAGATTCATGAGCGCACGATGGCTAAATACCAGTAGGTCGTGCCTCCCATTATGTTGGGGTTGGTTGAAAGGGGGGCTGACCTTAGGGCTATATGTTAGATTGAGTCTGACCAGCTCGTTAAATGGGCTCGCTATCAACGGGTCCGGTGGTTTTCTGTGTATCATTGATAAGGTGGATAGTAAAGTCCTTTGCACTCGCTTGGTCTTGCACGTGATGGGTGGCAGACAGTGTCAGAAGTGTACTATACCCTAGTGATGATCCAATTGAGAACTATTCTGATATGTGGACTAGTGGAGGATTGGCATGTTGCATTGCATCATTAGCATATGGTATTTTGCCATGTAGGCTCTTGCATCACACAGCTTGGGAATGGCTGATAGCATTTATGGACTTGTCGCTTTAGCCCTCCATCATTTCTGCTTACTATGATATTTACATGCTTGACACTAGAGTTGTACATGAACCGAGTTAGCTCGATTAATTTACTCGACTTGACTTGAAAAAGCTCAATTCAACTCAGTTTGAAACTGAGTTTGAGTCGAGCCAAGCTAATTTTTGGAGCTCAAAAAAATTTCAAGCCAAGTTCAAGCATGTCGGATCAACTCAGATCGAACCTCAAATCGAATTGAACTTGGATCGAACCAGTTCAGTGACTTGGTTATTTTGATATTGACGTTGCTTACCATGTGTTTGATGAAGTGACTCAACGAAGTGTTGTTTCGGGTGCATACATTCTTCGTGGGATCAACTGGTGGCGAGGAAGGTATGGATACGAAAAAATCACTACAAAAAAATAAAAATAAAATTACATGATAAAACTACCCTCGTATCTTGATTTTGATATTGCTTACCGAGTGTTTGATGAAATACCTGTAAACTGTTGTTGCTGTTTTGCATACTATGAGAAATTGAAGGTGCACCCTATGTGTTTGAGAAAATGTCACATCAGCTAGAATTCGGCTCGAACTGGCCCAAGTTGCTGACCGAACCGAAATGAGCTGGCCAGTCATGCTCGAGGACTGAGTCGAGCCGAGTTCAAGCTGGGGTCAGCTAGTGGCCGAGCTGAGTCAAGTTGTGCCAAGCTGGACTCGGTTCGACTCATGAACAACTCTACTTGGCACATGCATTGCACACACACACACATGTACTCTCTAAGCTTTATAGTGAGCTTATGCACATTGTTTACATGTAGGTTATGCTAGGTCGCAGCCGAGTCGAGCTATGCTAAGCTCGACTCGATTTGACTCATGTACAACTCTACTTGGCACATGCATTACTCACATATGCACTCTCTAAACTTCATAGTGAGCTTATGCACATTGTTTACGTGCAGGTTATGCTAGACTGCAGCCAAGTCTAGTTGTGCCAAGCTTAACTCGTGTACAAGTCTACTTGGCACATGCATTGCGCACACTGCACACACTCTCTAAGCTTCATAGTGAGCTTACGAACGTTGTTTACATGCAGTTTATGCTAGACCGCAACGGCATTGAGGCAAGAGCATGTGCCTGATCTTTTGGACTTTTGTTATATCATATGTTTTCCTTCCAGCACTGTACTCAAACTAATATCATAGTGAAAATGCAGTGATGTTTTTAGTTTTGGTACACATGTGGTTATGCTCATGTACAAAAAAAAATCACCTTGAAATTCCTCCTTGTGGGATCCTAGGATTGGAACTTGGTGTATGGGAGCTAGGATACTACGGAGGCCGTTATCGTCGGATTCAGAGCTTGAAAATTCTATGAGCCCGTTCCTCGATTTGGGGGCGTGACAGATTGTCGTGAGCTATGTTGGCACATCATATTTTGTTTCTCTTCCTAGCCCTAACAGAGTGCCTTTGGGGTCTCATTTGTTCCCATTGTCTCTTCGAGCACAACAATCATTAAGGTTCATGTTCCCCACTTCATCGCATTTCGGATAATGCCAAGGGACCAACTTGTAGCATGGAGGCTCTTTTTCCTCAAGTGTCACTGGTTCTTTAGAAGTTGGTGGTTGTGCTAGTGCTACCGAGATGATCACTATCTCTCTTCATATGGAGCTCTTGCTAGTAGGAACACTGTAAGTGCTATGGTTTCTAGCTCATATAATTGTCAAATTTTGTAGTGCCAAAACCTCTCTTGGAATCTGTGTCTTGTGTAGCTCATCTACATAATGAAGTCTGTGCATCTCTCAAGGGCAATGGTCTTTAGTTTAAGAACTTCAAAGGCAAGTGTACTTGAATTCAAGCTTTCAAGCTTCAAGAGCTCAAGATTTTCAAAGTTGTGTACAAGTCAAGACAGTGTTCTTAGATTTTGATACTCAAGTTCAAGATTCAATATTAGTCAATTTCAAGCTTCATCCTATGACAAGATCTCAAGCTTCGTGAACTTCAAAGAACGACTATCAACTGAAGAAAAAGAAGTTTCAATGTTCATACATCATGTATAAGGTATGAATGACCTTAGATTGACCACAGGGTAGGTCATTTTGAATACATAATTCAATTGGCTCAGTTTATAAGTGAATAGACTATTTCTTAACTAGTCTTGGACTCTGCTCGACTAGTCCTAGCACTGACTTAACCAGTCCAAGAAATTCCTCGACCAGTCCTAAGTTTGTTGCAAAATTTTAAAATTTTTTGTTAAGCCTCGACCAGTCCTAGAGATTGCTCGACCGGTCGTGTGAACAGTGCTCAACTCGTTCTCGACCAGTCCTACAGCCTCGACTTAAAGTCCAGCAACTAAATATGGATCCACACGACCAGTCGTGGACAGGTCATGACCAGTCGTGAAGGGCCTACAACCAGTCGTGGAACGACTTTATCTTATAGCGCTCAAAATTTTAAAAATCTGTTGGTCCTACAACTAGTCGTGGTGTCCTCAGGACCAGTCGTGAACGTAATTTCTTCACCTATAAATAGAGCACGAATTTTAGAGTTTGGTATTCAATTCAAGCTAAATCAATAACCCATTCTGAGAGATAAGTTAGTGATGTTTTTAAGCTATATTGTGTTTATTTAATATTCTCTTAATTTATCATTATTATATTTAATTTTGTATTCTTTATTCCAATCACATTTAAAGAAGGGATTGAGTCTTGCCCTTTACTTGGAATCAAAATCAAATAAAGCTAGCCCAACTTGATTTAATTTAAAATCAATTTAGAATCTAGAACCATTTCTTAAGTGAGTTTGGACATTGAACTTCTACGTTGAACTTCTACTCCGATTTGGTTCTTCCGGGTTTCATCAAAAAGAGAATATCCAGGTATTTTACATTATTCTAAATTTTTGTATTTTGGTTTCATTGAGATTGTGCCAGAAAAATCTCTCTGTTTTGGTTTGTCTGAGGTGATCCAGAAAACTCAGAGTGTGGGGTTTTTGAATTGTGTAAGCCCACTTGAAAGACACAATTGTGAGGGTTTTAGGCGAACCTTGAAAAACCTATTTTCATAGTGAACGCTAATATCTACTGTGTGAGGATATTAGGAGTGGAGTAGTTGTGTGGCTGTTTTTCTAAATAGTTGGTATACACACAAGTGAACCACTATAATTTCTGGTCTTGAATGTTTATTTCTTTTTGTGGATGATTGTAATTTCCCTTTTTGCATTGTGGAGAATGTTGTAATTTCTTTTATGCAAGTGTGGGAATGTTGTAATAGTGTAGATTTCATTCCTTACTATTTATTTCTTTATTAGTCTATATCAATTTGAGTTTTTGATACACAAACCGTTCTAGTAAGGTTGTCCTGCCATAAACCCTTGGTTTTTATGGTGCAAGGTTATCCTTAGAACAACATCTGTATCAACCTCTCAATACTTGTACATTAGAGGTTGTATTTCCTTTGGTTATTTGCATTTCATTTCGCTATCTTGTTGTCTTTATTCCACTTATTATTTTTTAATTTGGCATAGTCCTATTCACCCCCCCCCCCCCCTCTAGGACATATAGCTCGGCCTTTTTAAGTGGTATCAAAGCTTAATAACTCGCTTTTAATTATTCTTATTGGATTTATTTCTTGAGTTAATCGATCTTAAGTCCAAATCCTCACAACCAAATTTAAGAAAATACATATGGAAGAAAATAAAACGTTCATGGACTTCTATACAAGATTGAATGATATTGTGAACTTAATGTGGGGTCTCGGTGACAAAATCTCCGAAAGTTATTTTTTAATTTGGCATATGTACGGAAGAAAGTAAAACCTTCGCTGTTATTTTTTAATTTGGCATAGTCTTATTCACCCTCCCACCTCTAGGACATATAGCTCGGCCTTTTCAAGTGGTATCAAAGCCTAATAGCTCGCTTTTAATTATTCTTATTGGATTTATTTCCGGAGTTAATCGATCTTAAGTCTAAATCCTCACAACCAAATTTAAGGAAATACGTATGGAAGAAAATAAAACCTTCATGGACTTCTATACAAGATTGAATGACATTGTGAACTCTATGTGGGGTCTCGGTGACAAAATCCCTGAAAGTAAAGTCTGTATAAAGATACTATGCTCACTACCTTAATGGTTCAATTCAAAGGTGACTGCGATCCAGGAACTTCATGATATGGACAATATGAGGGTAGAAGAATTAGTTGGGTCGTTACAGACCTATGAGTTAAACTTTAAAGCTCTTAAAGGTAAATCCATCGCCCTTAAATCTTCTAAATGTATTTCTCAAGAAAATAATAATTTTGATTTAGAAAATTCTGAAGATGATATGACCCTTTTAGCTTTATAAGATTTTCAAAAGTAAAAAGAGGGTTGATTTTAAAAAATCTAATGATAAGAAAAGATCTAAATTTGAAACTTAGAAATCTTAAAAAGATAGTCAATGTTACAACTGCCATGAATATGGGCATTTAGCGAACTAGTGTCCTAAAAAGGACAAACCTAAAAAGAAAAGTATGTTGGCTACTTGGGATAAATCTTCTGGCACTGAAGCCTCTTCTGAATCAGAAGATTTTGAAACCAAGTTGAGTAATGAAGTTAAAGCCCTTATGACTCTAGCCAAGTTCACATTTTCAGATAATGATAATTCAACTAGTGAAGAAAATCTGAATAGTGATCATGAAAATGAAGAAGATCTTCAAGATGCTTACAATGCCCTCTACAAGGAAAGTTGTAAAATTGCGGTAAAGTTAAAGAAAATTTTGATACTCTTGTTTTAGAAAAATCTCACATTTCAGATTCTTTTGAAAAATCTAAATGCGATTTAGATTTCAAAACCTCTCTTATTGAAAAGCTAAAATTTGAAAATGAAAAACTAAAACTTGAAGTCTCTTCTCTTTTGAGTTTAAAGGATACATGGATGTATGCCCAAGGTGATCCTAAGTTAGAAAAACTATTATTCGAATCCAGAAAATGTGGCGACCGATCCGGTTTGGGCTACGACAAAAATATTCCTACCAAACATAAGAATGCTCCTCCTAAGTTTGTGAAGGGGAGTCTTTAAACTCAAAAGGAAAAAATTCAAATCAAAATTATTCTAAAAATGCTAAAACTTTTCAATCCTTAAAACTTAAAAGCAACCATATCAACTATAAAAACCAGAATTGTAATCTTTTAACTGAGAAAATTGTTCATTTACTTAAGGAGCTCTTAAAATCTAACAATGGGTTCCTAAGGTTACTTGCTTGGTTGCCCACACAGCCTTCAAAGCTTTAAGTCATTCAAAGTGGTACCTAGATAGTGGATGCTCCAGGCACATGACTGGTGACAAAGGTCTGTTCACCAATCTTAAAGACATGACTAACGGTTTGTCACATTTAGTGATGGTAGTAACTGCAGGATTATTGGCTAAGGTACGGTTCAACTTTCTAACCTCCCTTTATTTGAGAATATTTTATATGTAGAAGGTTTAAAATACAACTTATTAAGCATTTCTCAAATATGCAATAAAATTCATAGCATAAAATTTTCTAACCTAGGGTGTGAAATTTTAAATAAAAACGGTTCTGTAATATTAACTGGTCGCAAAATTTCTGAAAACTGTTATATTGTAAATGATACTAGCTCATCTAATCTATCATGTTACATAGTCAATACCAATGAGACCGAGTTATGGCATAAATGCCTTGGACATGTACACTACCGTAACTTGTATAGATTGAGCAAAAGAGAATTAGTAAGAGGCCTACCCAAAATACAAAAAATAGATAAAATATGTGGCAAATGCCAGATTGGCAAGCAAACTAGGAGTTCTCACAAAAAAGTTGACTCCAATGCCACATCTAAACCGCTCGAACTCCTCCATATGGATCTTATTGGACCAACTAGAACGGAGAGTCGAGGTGGCAAAAAGTATATTTTGGTAATCGTTGATGACTTTACCATATATACTTGGGTAGTTTTCTTACGAAACAAATCATAAACTCTCGATGAAGTTAAAAGGGTACCTAGACGTATCCAAACTGAAAAAGAGACTCAAGTCTGCAAGATCTGTAGCAATCATGGATTAGAATTTGAGAATAGCGGTTTTGAGAAGTTCTACATTGAACAAGGAATATCACATGAATTCTCTGCGCCCAAAATACCACAACAAAATGGTATAGTAGAAAGAAAAAAATAGAGTGCTTCAAGAAATGACAAATGTAATATTAAGTAGTATGAAGCTCCCTAAAAATCTTTGGGCTAAAGCTGTAAATACTGCATGTTATATAATTAATTGTGTTTATACTAGCAAATTAAACGGTAAAATGACTTATAAAATGTGGTTTGATAAGAACCTTGCTGTCAAATACTTTCGAGTTTTTGGCAGCAAGTGCTACATTTTATGTGACCGAAAAAATCTGGGTAAGTTTGATACCAAAAGTGATGAAGGGGTATTTTTAGGGTATGCTCTGAATAGTCAAGCATATCGGGTTCTTAATAAGAGAACCGGTGTAATTCAAGAATCCATTAATGTGGTTATTGATGATCACTTGAATACACCTGTCTCAAGTTCAGATAATGATGGAGTACTTCTAATTGATAAACCAGATTCTTCATCAAGTCAAAATAACTCTGAACTGAGAACTGTTAAAGACCATCCAACTAATTAAATTCTTAGAAACCCTCTCATTGGTGTACGCACTCGTAGACAACTAGAAGATGTGTGTAACTACGTGTGCTTCACATCCCAGATAGAACCGGCTAACGTAAAAGAAGCTCTCACTGACGAAAACTGGATAGTTGCGATGCAAGAAGAGCTTAATCAATTTGTTAGAAATGATGTTTGTTACTTAGTTCTTAGACCAAAAGATAAACATATTATCGAAACTAAGTGAATTTTCAAAAATAAGTATAATGAACTTGGTAATATAATTCGAAACAAGGCTAGACTGGTTGTACAAGGGTACACTCAAATTGAAGGCATCGATTATGATGAAACCTTTATCCCAGTAGCTCGTCTTAAATCAATCAGACTATTTATATCCATTGCTTGCTTTAGAAAGTTTAAAATTTATCAAATGGATGTAAAGAGTGCTTTTTAAAATGACGATTTGCAAGAAGAACTGTATGTTGAACAACCAACAGGTTTTAAAGACCCTAAGAATTCTGATCATGTCTATCGCCTAAAAAAGGCTCTCTATGATTTAAAACAAGTTCCTAGGGCATGGTATGAAAAAATTGACTAATTTTTTACTAAGTCATAACTTTATAATGAGAAGTGTTGATAAGACTTTGTTTATAAAGAAATATAATAATCACATTTTAATAGTACAAATTTATGTTGATGATATTATTTATGGATCTACTTGTGCTAACATGACTGTTGAGTTTTCAGATCTTATGAAATCTAAGTTCAAAATGAGCATGGTTGGAGAATTGAATTATTTCCTAGGGTTGCAAGTTAGACAGCAACCTGATGGTTTCTTTATTTCTCAAACCAAATATGCTCTGAACTTAGTTAAAAGTTCAGATTTGAGAATGAAAAAAATTTTGATACTCCTATGAGTACGACTCTAAAACTCTCAATGGACTCTACAGGTAAGAAAGTGGATCCTAAATTGTATCGCAGTATGATAGGTAGTTTGCTGTATTTAACTGCGAGTCAACCTGATATTGCATTTAGCATATGGATTTATGCTAGATATCAATCTGACCCTAAAGAGTCACATTTAACTGCTGTTAAGCGGATTATGCGATATGTCGCAAGTTCAGCTAATCTGGGTCTTTGGTATCCACATGATACTAGTGTTCAATTAGCTGGTTACACTGATGCTGATTGGGCTGGTAACATTGATGATAGAAAATCAACTAGTTGTGGTTATTTCTATGTTGGGAACTATTTAGTTTCTTGGCAGAGTAAGAAACAAAGTTCCGTATCGCTCTCTACTGCTAAGGCTGAATACATTGCAGTAGGTAATGTATGCACTCAGCTTGTATGGATGAAAAGAATGTTAAGCGATTACGAAGTTGCAAAGGACTCTATGGTTTTATATTGTAATAATTCCGGTGCAATTAATATATCTAAAAATCCAATCCAGCATTCATAAACCAAGTACATTGACATTAGATATCACTACATTCGTGAGTTAGTGGAAGAAAAGACAATTACTTTGGTATGTGCAATTTTAATTAATTATTCATTCATTTCTGTATTATAATGTATATACTTGTTAGGTTGAATGCTTAAATTTTAAAATTTAATGAAAAATGCACATTTTTGGCTGTGCATGACCAGTCGAGTACATACTCGACCAGTCGTGGCACGACCGGTCGAGCATGTACATGACTAGTCGTGTAGCGCGGGTTTGACCTTTATTTGGAGAAAAAACTCCTTTTTTCTTCATTTGGGTTTCTTCTCCATCGGGTCCTAGCACGACCGGTCGAACCCATCTCCATAGTTCTTCAAAGTTAGTGCTTTATTTCCATTTTTCTTATAGATTTAAGTTCATATCACTTATTTTTCATCTTTGGAGTGATTTATTTCTTGTTTCCTTGTGGTTTTTGGAGTTTTCTTCTCCAAAATCTGATTTTGAGAAAACCCACTTACTTCTTTTGCAACTTTTTAATTTCTTAATTTCCTAGTTACAAATGGAAGGTAGAGGCAAAAAGAAAAGTTCTCATGGTCCTTCAACATCTATATCGACACCTATCATAAGGCGCCACCTTCGGTCACCCGAAGATGATCCCTCCTATGTGCGGGATTTAAGGTTACGCAATGTTATAGTTGAACAACCTGTTCATGTTGAACATCTAGCTCCATTTGAAATCCTTTCTCTTCTCCAGTCTGTAGGATATGCTAACATTCTACATTGGGGTGGGCCGGCATACCAGTATATTGTGCAAGCTATGTATGCATGTATTTTTAATTTTTCAACTGAAAATTTAACTTTTATTATAGCAACTAGAGAAGGTCCATTTGAAATAGACCGTCATCTGATTTCTGGTCTAATGGACATACCTGTCAATGATAAAGGTATTCCAATTAGTACTCTAGTAGCTAAACCATCTAAATCAGAAAAACGTATGCTTACTAGAGTATTGTGCAATATAGATGCGCAGTGGAGTCAAAATGGGAATGCACTTGCTTCAAAGTATTTGTTACCTAGATGTAGGGTCCTTCACAGGATATTTATTTCAAATCTTTATCCACATTCTGGTAACAAAACCAAACTTACCTCTTTCATGGTTTGGATTCTGCATCCATCATTTCTGTTATCAATGTATGTCTTCCTTCTTTAATCTGTCATTCCATCATACAATTACGTCTCCATCCTGGGCACAGTGATATCCCTTTTGCATATCTTATGACTATGTTGGCCACCCATATGTTAGTGGCTATGCCTGTTGGAGAGGCTCCCATTCAACACCTTATCTTCAACAACTCAAATATAAACAAGATGAATCCGAGGTTGGCCGCCGGTCAAGTCAATATGGGTGTTGGTGGAGCTGAAGAAGTAAATGAAGAAGAAGACGATTTACCTCCAGAAGACATTAACATGGATGATATCTTTGATGAGATCGAATCAGATTCTGAGGCTGACCCTGATTATCAGCCTTCTGATTTTGCTAAGAGGTTGAATACTCTTGAGGAACAGGTGGCTCAGATTCATGTAACTAAGGATTCACAATTTTCTTATATGCATAAATATATGAGGCACATTAATAAGGGTTTATATCAAATTGATCCATCTATTCTTGCTCCCTCTTCAGGATCTGATTAGTATTTTCTAATCTTGGTTTGTAATAACTCTTATGATACTTGGATTTCTATTGTCTTGTGAGGTTATACTTGACTTATTTGGTTGAGCTTGGTTAATTATGTTTGAATATGACTTGCTTATGGATTTAATATGTTGACTATCTTGATCATTTATTTCTCAATACTCTTCTTATTCTTCCTTCATTATATAATTCCTCTTCTATTTCTTGATTCCTTCCTTTATCATATTGTAACAAAAAGGAGGAGAATTTCGGCATGCTTTATATATGGTGATTGTGGTATATTGGTATATGGCATGTGGATTATGGATGAATTGATTGTGAATGATTCTATTTTGTGAAGGGGAGTTAAGTAAGGGGGAGTATTGTTGGTGGAATTGATGCGAATTGATGCTTTGTTTTTAACTGGTGCATGATTCTTTAACCAGGTTGTAACTGGTGTATATTGATAACTGGTGCATGATTCTTTGTGCATATAATACTTATGTTTGTATGGAGTGTGTTTTGTCATAAATTTGACAAAGGGGGAGATTGTAAGTGCTATGGTTTCTAGCTCCTATAATTGTCAAATTTTGTAGTGCCAAAACCTCTCTTGGAATCTGTGTCATGGGTAGCTCATCTACATAATGAAGTCTATGCATCTCTCAAGGACAATGGTCTTTAGTTCAAGAACTTCAAAAGTAAGTACTCGAATTCAAGCTTTCAAGCTTCAAGAGTTCAAGATTTTCAAAGCTGCGTACAAGTCAAGACAACGTTCCTAGATTTTGATACTCAAGTTCAAGCTTCAATGTTAGTCAATTTCAAGCTTCAAGAGACTCAAGTTAAAGCTTCATCCTATGACAAGATCTCAAGCTTCGTGAACTTCAAAGAACAACTATTAACTGAAGAAAAAGAAGTTTCAATGTTCATACATCAGTATAAGGTATGAATGACCCTAGCTTGACCATAGGGTAGGTCATTTTAAATACATAATTTAATTGGCTCAGTTTATAAGTGAATAAACTGTTTCTTGACTAGTCTTGGACTCTGCTCGACTAGTCCTAGCACTGGCTCGACCAGTCCAAGAAATTCTTCGACCAGTCCTAAGTTTGTTGCAAATTTTTAGAATTTTTTGTTAAGCCTCGACCAGTCTTGGAAATTGCTCGACCGGTTGTGTGAACAATGCTCGACTCATTCTCGACCAGTCCTGCAGCCTTGACTTAAAGTCCAACAATTAAATCTGGTTCCACATGACCAGTTGTGGACAGGTCACGATCAGTCGTGGAGGTCCCTCGATCAGTCGTGAAGGGCCTATGACCAGTCGTGAAACTGCTTTATCTTATCGTGCTCAAAATTTCAAAAATCTGTTGGTCCTACGACCAGTCGTGATGTCCTCAGGACCAGTCATGTACATAATTTCTTCACTTAAAAATAGAGCACGAATTTCAGAGTTTGGTATTCAATTCAAGCTAAATCAACACACCACTTTGAGAGATAAGTTAGTGATGTTTTTAACCTATATTGTGCTCATTTAATATTCTCTTAATCTAGCTTTATTATATTTAATTTTGTATTTTTTATTCTAATCACATTTGAAGAAGGGATTGAGTCTTGCCCTTTGCTTGGAATCAAAATCAAATAGAGCTAGCCCAACTTGATTTAATTTAAAATCAATTTAGAATCTAGAACCATTTCATAAGTGAGTTTGGACATTGAACTTCTACTCTGATTTGTTTCTTCTAGGCTTCATCAAAAAGAGAATATCCAGGTATTTTACATTATTGTAAATTTCTGTATTTTGGTTTCATTGAAATTGTGCTAGAAAATTCTCTCTGTTTTGGTTTGTCTGAGGTGATCGAGAAAACTCAGAGCGTGGGGTTTTTGAATTGTGTAAGCCCACTTGAAAGACACAATTGTGAGGGTTTTAGGTGAACCTTGAAAAACCTATTTTCATAGTGAATGCTAATATCCACTGTGTGAGGATATTAGGAGTGGAGTAGTTGTGTGGCTGTTTTTCTAAATAGTTGGTGTACACACAAGCGAACCACTATAATTTCTGGTCTTGTGGATTGAATGTTTATTTCTTTTTGTAGATGATTGCAATTTTCCTTTTTGCATTGTGGAGAATGTTGCAATTTCTTTTATGCAAGTGTGGGAATGTTATAATAGCATAGATTTCATTCCTTGCTATTTATTTGTAACGACCTTGGAATTTTTGTGCTTATCTTTCCTTAAGTAGTTGTTTTGGGGTAATTAGTGCTTTACTCGATTGCTTGTGAAATTCGCATCAATCACTTTAAATTGTATCTGCATGGCTCTAAACGTGTAGATTAGTGAGCGCTACGTTACTCTGAAATCTGGGATCCATCGCTAAATCCAGTTGTTCTGGAGAATTTTTGGAAGATCTGGATTGGATCTGGACCGCGCGTCGAAGGTCCGATAGCGATGATCTTAGGCTGTTGCGGTCACCGAGTTGGGCTTGATCTTCACCTCGAAAATCAAGTCGATCTGATGTTCTAGGTCGATTTGATTAAGCTCGGAGTGAAGAGTGTGAGAACGGTTGAAATTTATTAAGCTTTTATTGAAATCTGAGTCGTGTCGCTTGCGCGACGATTTTAAGCATTCTGATCGTTGGATTCTGACCCAATTTCACCCTCTGATCAGGATGGTTGGCCCAGGCATATCCTAGTGCTTGTGGACCTGATCGAGTTTCCGTGACCGTTGAATTAAGTGTGGTCCGCCACGGCTGATCTGAAGAGCCGGTCGGTATGAAATCTCAGCTTGACGTAGATCCATGGTCAATGAGCTTAAGTCCGACCTTTCGTGGTTATAGGCCCACCAGAAGTGCTTCGTTGGATCGAGAAAGGCGTGCTTTGGTTATAACCTAAGTATACCTTGACCCTGGGGTTATTTCCATCATTTTAAGGCCTATATATAGTCCTTAAACCCTAGCTCTCATTTCCATACGAATTTTCTCTAACCCTAGCTTGGAAAGAGAGTGGAAAAGAGAGAGTTAGTGAGAGAGATTGGTTGGTGATTCATCTTGATTCTTCCTTGTTCTTCTTCACTTTTGAACCTTCACTTTGAATCGTTCCTCTGACGATTCTGAGTTCCTTTGGGGTAAGTTAACCTAACCCTAACCTGTGTTAGAGCTTAGATTAGACTTGGTGTTGTTGTATCTCATTTCCATCTTTGTTTTAGGGTATTCTAGCGCCGTTGACAAAGATTACTCGTCTAAATCAGTTCGGCGGTTCTTTCTTCGCTTAAGGTGCGGACTTTAAGTGTATAGGTTATGGTTTTCAAGGCTTTCAATCCCAGTTAGTGATTTATTCCTGCTATGGATGAGATTTCACATGCCAAATGTTATGTTTACATTGCTTTCCTGATATGCATGTGCTATATTGAGATTTGTGTATTCTATGTGTATTTATAAAGTACCGTATACGTATAAAATATGCACTTATGTTTGCCATGATTAATTGTCATGTATGTATGCTAGATGCATGTATGACAACTCCTTGATAAAAGGAATTGTCTAAGTGCATGTATTTCAACATACGTCATGTATGTTGTCCCATGTATGCTAAGTGTTTGTAGAAATGCATGAATGATCTAAGTGTAACTTATTACACTTATTGCGAGCGTTGAGAAGTGATTCTCAATACTCCTATGGATGCGCATGTTTTCCTTTATGCAGCTACATTCCAAGTTATTTAAATTCAAGCATCTCCTATGCTTACATTTATGTTAAGTTGATATTCTTCAGATGTGTATGTACCATGATTTGAGTTGTTGATCCACTACTGCTTTACATTCCATATGAATATCTGTAGTTGTGTAAGGTGTTTGGGACTATGCCTTAGTCCAGGAGATCGGTAATTGACCCTATGAATCGTGGTTGAGATTGCTTTCGCCACGTAAGACGTATTAGACGAACCCGAGCCGTATTAGAGTTGTCGGCAGTGGTTTGGCCACGCGGAGTGTTTGCGCACTCTATGTCGTTCAACTCAACGTGCGCTCGTGCTAGTCGAGTTCGTCAAGTAACCCGATTGTCCGATGTATGTTAACCATGTATGGACGCTACTGCTTGAATCTAGGGTACCGAACTTACCAGTGAAATCCTAATAACCATGGTACCTGATCCGCTAAGACTCATGAGCCGGACATGGTGGTATGGGACACCGTGGTCGAGCTGTCGGCCTACGCTGGGGTGACGAGCCTCCCCGTAGTGACCAGTGAGCAACTAAACTCGTGAGCCGATTATGGTGGTATGGGACACTATATTCGTGCTGTCGGCCTACATTGATTGGTGACGAGCCCTTTGTAGTGACCTCGCGCATACCTGGATACCGCAAGGAGGTGACGAGCCGATCTGTGGTAGTAAGGGCATGAAAGGCGTGCATTGATTGGTGACGGGCCCTTTGCTACGACCTCAACTATATGATCGTATGAGATATCTAGGATTGACGACCCTAGTATGGATCACTGTTTGGATGGTGATATAAGGAAGGTATCTTAGCTTCCCAATTCTGTTGTGTGAAATGGACTAATAACAACTTGGTAATCATATCCATGCACCGCATTTGCATGTGCTTTGTAGATGTGGCGCACTTTGAGGCGATGTCATGCGTAACGTAAGATGAAGACGCTGAGGGTGTACGTGTGAGGGCACGCATCATATTGCATTCATACCTGCATTAACAAGAGTACTTAGGATTTATTTAATTGTCCTGCTTTATCATTACTGTTTAATTGAACTGATAACATGTTAACCAGTGCCTTATTGTTCCACTGAGTTGATCACTCACTCCCACGTTTCTGGGGCGGTGTTACACACCCACCAGACTCTGTCTTAGGCCCTGATGTTGCAGATGTGGATGCGACGTCTGAGGTAGAGCGGGAGCTGGATGACGACGAGGCTGCCTTCTCCTATATGCAGTTTTCAGACGGGTTCTAGCGAGCCTCGGTCTGATGCGTGGGATTTTTGGGATATTTCTGGGGACTGAAATGATGTAATTTGATACTTATAATTTTGTTAAATAACACTTTTACACGATCTGGTTGTATATGTAATCCAGGGATTTACACTTGTACACTTTTTACTATAAGTCTTCCGCTTGCTTTATTCACTTGTCCCTGAATCATATCTGTGTTTTGGCTTAATCTATTCCATGTTTTATGCCCTAATACAGTCAACATACATTCATCATTAAATATGTTGCATAAGTGATGTTTTGGAACTCGGGAGCTGAGTTGTGCTCGACCCCCGAATTTCAGGGCGTTACATTATTTCTTTATTCCTCTGTATCAGTTTGAGTTTTTGATACACAAACCGTTCTAGTAAGGTTGTCCTGCCATAAACCCTTAGTTTTTATGGTGTAAGGTTGTCCTTAGAACAACATCTATATCAACCTTTCAATATTTGTACATTTGAGGTTGTATTTAATTTCAGCATTGTGGGATTGTCTATTGTTATCTGTATTTAATTTATTTAAATTTCTCTGTTATTTTTTAATTTGGTATAGTCCTATTCACCCCCCCCCCCCCCCTCCCCCTCTAAGACATATAGCTCGGCCTTTTCAAATACATTTTTGCCTACACTAGATGGGATATGGTGAGGTTCATCCTCATAGATGATATGAGGCGTAGGCTTTGGCTTGATCGCTCTTGTGGTTGGAGGCTAGCATGGGATGAAGAATGGTCTTTTCTCCATTACTGATGGTTGGTAGGGAGGCCTCCTATCATGAACTAGTTGATGTTCCTTGCAAAAAGGTGCCCCACGTGATTTGTCGATGATTACTCAGGTTGCCCCTTATCTCCTTATAATATAATTGGCTCAAATGTTGAAGGCGATCCTTCTAAGACTACTGGCTCTTGATGCATTCTTCTGTAAGCTCCCTCTTATTGAATCGATGGGAATGATTATGGATGTAGGGAGAAAGCCCCCTCCAGGACTACTGATTCATGACTCGGGGGTTCCCCTTACAAAACACAGGTTCGAAGTTAGAGGGTGTGCCTTCCAATACCATTGGCTCCTACGACTGATTGTTTATAAGAGACAGGGGAAATAGGGAGTGCTCCTTCCTTGAAGGGTGACTTGCTCGGCTGCTTGGAGAGGGGTTAGGGATGTCCTTCTCAAGACAAACAGTGCATTTGAGTGATCTTCCAAGATGGTGTGGATAGATTGTATAAGAGAGAAGAAACGATTAATGCTTTCCTTTTCGATGTAATTGATGGTTGGACCGCTTGATGAGTTGGGGTCTGATCGATGCTGTGGCAGGGGATTCTGGCAAATGTTTGTAGGAGCCGTTGGAGCAGTTCCAAGACCTACAATGGAAATCTTTTGACTATTGATGAGGTCTTGGATTGCTTGATTTAGGGAGAAGCATCTTTTGTTAAGTGACCTCAGCCCTGGTGGAAAGTGCAATACTCATTCTCATCATAATTCAGCGGTAGATGATTTGGAGGTGGTCTGGCTTGTAGAGGAGTGAGTTATTTCTACACTAACATTGCTATAATTTGGTTATGCATTTGTGTGAGTGGGGTGAATCTCCTAAACTCCCTAGTCATCTGTCGGTTCTGATGGGGGTACTAGGCATTTCCCTTGGGGTGTTGCTATTGTTGATGTGGTTATGGATTTTATTGTGGTGGAGGTGGTGGTTAGTATCTCTGTTGTTGATGTTGAGGGGTGGTATTCTTAGTACTGTTGTTGTCCTTGTTGAGGTGCATTCTGGGTGCCTTGAGTTATGGTGATGATGTTATTTGTTTTTGTTGGGCGATGGGAATAACCATTGTCGTTTCTGTTCCTATATCCCATGGGACTTCCTTCAACTTTGTTCCGTTTGGCTAGAGCAGCCTGATGAGGCCATGGGAAGATCGTCCCTGCACGTATTCTTGCTTCTACTTGCTATTCAGTGTGGATACGTTAAGCAAAATTTGCCTAGGGATGCGAGATCAGATATCCAGAGATGCATGGATTCATTAAATGAACGATCATGGAGATTTTCTCCTCGTCATCGATTAGGATGTGCATTCTGACGGCCATTGCTCGCCATCGTCCCACATATGCAGATAATATTTCATCACCTTGTTGTTTCAAGGTTACCAAGTCTGCTCTCCTCGGAGCCATGTTGAAGTTTTAAGCAAACCTATCGATGAATGCTTGTGAGAGCTATCCCCAGGTCTTGATTCGGTGATAATCCAGGAAGGTGTACTAGTCCAGGGCATCACCCTTCGAAGACTTTTAGAATAGGAAAATGAAGGCTCTATCATTCCCTGCTGCTTCATTTAGTTTCCCACAAAATGCCTTGAGATGTGCCGTATGATGTCCACTGCCACCGTATATCTTTCGTTTAGGTACCTTAAAGTTCTAAGGTACTTGTGCATCTGGGAAGGGACAGAAGTCCCTGAATTTTTTTGAAGCTAGTTTTGCATGGTTTAGAGTTACTCTTGCAATTCCTCTATTTTTGTATGGCTCGTTTGAGGGACCAGTGTCTCTCACAGCAAGACCTGTTCCCCTTCTTCAGCATAATGATCGATTTCTTTGATCATATGGTTCCTATGAAGGGAAGCTTATTGAATGCAACCGTGTTCCCGTTTGTAGGAAATTGAAATTAAAAGGCACTTCCAGTTAGGGGAGGTTAAGATGATGGGAAGTGATCCCCTCATTAGGTATTCGCCACATTCCGCTGGTTAGACTAGGCTTGACAATGACCCCTGTTGTGGGCATTCACTAGTGCTATCCTTGGGCTTCCGATCGGGGAAGCTACTGCTAGAAATTGATTTGAAATCTCAGTTGCGAGATGTGTTGGACATTGACTGGAGACCCTATTTGCAAGATCGGTTTGAAGTTAATTTGAAACCCCAATTGTGAGGTTAATTGGAAATTGACTGGAGATATTGTTTGTAGGATTAGTTTGAAACTGATTTAAAACCCTGTTTGCGAGGTTGGTTGGAAATTGATTGGAGATCCTGTTTGCGAGATCGATTTGAAACCCTAGTTGCGAGGTAGGCTAGAAATTGATTGGAAGCCCCAATTGCGAGGCTATTCTGAAATTGATTGGGAATCCCAGTTGTAGGATTGTTTTGAGATTGACCCCCTGTTGTGGGAGAGTATTGAAAAAAATGCCCCATGGTCGACAGCTACGTTGGCTGGTGTCGGTGGTCCTTGCGGACTCTGATCTTTATGATTAGTTTGAACTTGAAGCTAGACAGAGTCTGTGAGCTAATTGTTGTTGTTGCTAAACAAGGCCAACTTAGTTATTAACTGTAGTGGCTTGCGCCTGCATGAACTGCAGGAACGTTTCCTACATTGCTTTTACGCCTTGTGCCAATTCTTGGATGCAGGCCATTGGCGTGGAGTTTGCCTATTGTAGCAGTGCAGACTGAGCTTCTGTGAGATCGAGAGTGTGGAAGGGTCCAACTCGATCCGACCCGAAATCTCAATGTAGTGACCCGAACTCGATCCGATCCGGGATTGAGTCTGGGTCACCTGACTCGGACCAATCCGATGCGTGGTTGGCTTGACCCGAACCAAGTCCGACTTGGTCAGGGAAACCGAGTCAGATCGGGTTGGATACAATTCGGATCGCATGAATTTAATCCAACTCTTTTATGTGGTGTGGTCCACTTCAGCCTTTAATATACTTTCTTTTTGTGGTCAAGGCCTAAAATGATATGTCAAAATGGATGAACGGCTTAGATAAAACATATACATCAAGGTGGGCCCCGCATGGCTCTGAGAGAACTTTCCGTCCATGTATCCACATTTTCATTGGACTGTTGACGTGCGGTGACTTGTTGTTCACGCAAAGACAGCTTGCACAGGGTTACTTTTGAATTGAAGTTACCGAGTTCTATGGGTCTGATCACGGGGTATGTGTTATATCCAAACTGTCCATCCATTTTGCGAGCTCGTCTTAAGGCTTGAGATGAAAAATAAGACAGATCTAACTATCAAGTGGACCACACGAATTGTTTAACGGTGAAAATCATTCTCTGCAGCTATTTGTGGTGTGGTCCAGATGATCTTTGGATATTATTCATTTTTCTAAATAATACTCTATAATGATCTCTAAAAATATATGAATGGTGTAGATATAATAAACACATCATTGTGGGGCCCATATAACTTTGATATCCTTTGAATCGTTTGTACACTCGGAGCTTGAGGAGCGCCAGACGCAAGTACGGATAAGCTACTCCCCCTGCCACCAGCCATTGGCTGGTGGTCAGTGCTCTGTGGGCCCCACCATGATGTATGTGTTTCATCCATTCCCTCCATCTATTTTTTATAGATCATTTTATATTATGAGAAAAAAATGAGGTATATCGAAATCTCAAGTGGACCACATTATAGGAAACAGTGTTGAATGAACGTTAACCATTAAAAACGTTTTGGAGGCCAAAAAGTTTTTGATCAAGCTATAATTATTGTTTCCCTTCATCTGGGTCCTTATAACCTAATCAACAGATTAGATGTCAAATAAATAGTACAGTGGGCCTTAGGAGGACTATAATGGTGGATATCCAATCATTATTGTTTTCCTATGGTGTGGTCCACCTGAGACTTACATCCCTATCATTTTTTTTTTGTATAAGGCCCTAAAATGATCTGTAAAATAGATGAACAGAATGGATCAAACACATACATCATGATGGGGCCCACAGAGCACCGACTGCTAGCCACAGGGACGATGTCAGGGGAAGTAGTCAATCTATCTCTGCCAGTACTCTTCTTCCCACATGACATGTGTGAGAACTGTATCCTAGCCCGTACTATTCTGTATGCCTCCGCGGTGCTCCCGGTTGAATTCTGGCGACCCGCGATCTGTTATCGGCGTTTGCGCACGATCCTGAGTTCTGTCCCTTGTATCAGAGTCAGCTCGACTCGAAACTTGTATCATTATGATTGGGCCGTCGCCGCAGTTCCAATGCCGTATCTCACGCATCGAGGCGATACCCGGGCTAGGAGGTATGGGCCCGCATTCATTCCGAAGAAACGTTGCGTGTTGTGAATACCGAGAGAATCTCTATGACCCGTCACATCAATCAAGTACACCCTCTATACCCCAATGCCACCTCACCCTATCCCAAGTACATGCACCCATTCCCTCTTTTTCCCAAGTCAACACTCTCTTCCCCACCCATTCCACCTTTACACACAATTCAAACCAACCCATACTTCCCATTCTCATTTCTTACAACACCCACTCCATCCATCCATCACTTCTCTCTCATCTATCTCATTTCTCTTTTCTCATTCTCCAAGCAAGCAACCCACATCCCAACCCCCATGAGAAAACTTGGTATGGCCCACCTTCTTACCTCTCATCTCCATCATATAAGCTTCATCTTGACTGTTGAATCTCACCCCTTGGAGTACTAGATTGCATTAGTGGAAGAAGGAAGATGAGATCTAACGGTGGTGATTTTATTATTTGATTTGTGATTTGAGGGCCCACATGTGGGACCCATCTTGATGTATGTGTTGTATTAAAGAGGGACCCATAGTAGCGGGGTCCCTCCGCTACTCCGATCTCTCTCTCTCTCTCTCTCTCTCTCTCTCTCTCTCTCTCTCCCTCTCCCTCTCTTTTGTGATGACGGTGGAGCCCACCTGATTTTTTGTGTGCATCTAGCCGTCCATTTGATGGACCGGCTGGACTGTGGGGCCTACAATGATTTATATGCTGTTCCAGCACCATCCATCTCTTGCCCACCGTGCTGCTTGTGTTTAATGAACACCGTCCATCTATGGCCCAGCAGCAGAATGGCTGCTGTATTGACATATGCATGATCAGTGGGCCTGATCATGTGGTACGTGTTATATCCATGCCGTGCATCCGTGTGCCAAACATGATAGATGTGTCTTATCCTGTTGCGTTGTAGCCATGGGACCCACACACATGTGGACTCCACCATACTGCACGTAAATCATCAACACCGTCCAAACGGTGGGCCCCACATCAACAGCTACAGCCGTTGCTTTGATGTAGCAAGTCCTATGGGTATCATCAGGAGGTCTGTGTTTCATCCAAACCATCCGTTGGACCAACGTCCAACCCCCTGGACGCTAGTCTATATATAATGTTATATTTATTATATGATATATATATATATATAAAATATAATATAATATAATATACATTATATATTATATCTGATGGGCCCCACGTGGGACCCATCTTTAATGCATGTTTTCTACATCAGCACTGTCCATCTGGACGGTGCCATGTAGGGCATGATGTATTGTGTGTGGGCCACGTGTGTGGGACCCACATGAAGTATATGTTATATCCCTACCATCCATCTGCTTTATCCAAGCCGTCCAGATGTCTGGACGTGATCATGGACCCCACCAATGTGGCTGCTGCATTGACGCTAACAAATTCTGTGGGTCAGATCATGTGTATGTGTTTTATCAGCGCCATCCAGTCCAGTCCATTGGACATGGACCCCACCAAAAATGTATGCATTATATATTCTGCTGGGATGTGGGACCCACCTTGTTTGTATTATCAGCACCGTCCGTCCGTTTTGAGTGGGACGTGGGACACCCATCCCCTTTAGTGTATGTGATCTCCACGTCGTTCTTCTTCCGGGCCCACCTTGATGATTATCATCCACACCGTGGGGTCCACTTTTGATGAATATGTTGTATATCCACGCAGTCTATTAGTTGGACACACTACAAAAATCAGTGGGGATTGAACGGCTACCATTGGAACCCGATTTTGGGGTCATAGAAGTTTTGGATTAGTATGAAATTTGTTTTTCCTCTTAAGTCACGTCCATGTGACCTTATGAATAGATTGGATGGAAAATAAACATTACTGTGGGCCCACTTAATGAAAATAAAGCACATTGTTAAGGCCCATGTGATATGGCCCACTTGATGTATATTGAGGCCCATGGGTTGCGGCCCATTATGATGTATATCGAGGCCCATGGGTCGTAGCCCATTATGATGTATTTGAGGACCATGGGTCGTGGTCCATGGTGATGTATATTAGGCCCGTGTAATTGGCCTGTCGTGATATGTATTAGGCCCTTGAGTGAGGCCCATTGTGATGTACATTAGGCCATTGTGTGAGGCCATGGATCAACTATATGTTTGGCTTTATGTGGGCCACTCCTTAGGAGCAATGCTGATTAAATGGCTACATGGATGGACAATGATGGTTTAATGTCCACATTATGACCTTCCCTTAGGCTTAGTTCGGCCGATTATTGATTCCGATTGTCGAGGCCGAGTCCGATTGATGAGGCCGATTCCGTATGTCGAGGTCGATTCTAATTGTCGAGGCTGAGTCTGATTGACAAGGTCGATTCCGTTAGTTAATTTCGATTATCGAGGCTAATTCCGATTGTCGAGGCCAAGTCCGATCAACGAGGCTGATTCTGTATATCGAGGTCGATTGTTGAGGCCAATTCCGATTGTCGAGGCTGAGTCTGATCGACGAGGTCGATTCCGTATGTCGAGGCCGAGTCCGATCGACGAGGTTGATTCCGTATGTCGAGGTCGATTGTCGAGGTGGAGTCCGATTGACGAGGCCGATTACGTTAGTCGAGGCCAATTCCGATTGTCGATTCCGATCGTTGATTCCGATTATTGAGGCTAAGTCTGATTGACGAGGTCGATTCCGTATGTTGAGGCCAATTCTGATTATCGAGGTTGAGTCTAATTGACGAGGCCGATTCCATTAGTAGATTCCGATTATCGAGGTCGATTCTAATTGTTGATTCCGATTGTCGAGGTCGAGTTCGATTGATAAGGCCGATTTCGTATGTCGAGGCTAATTTCGATTGTCGAGGCCGTGTCTGATCGATGAGGTCGATACTGTATGTCGAGGCTGAGTCCGATTGACGAGGCCGATTCCATTAGTCGAGGCCAATTATCGAGGCCGATTTTGATTGTCGATTCCGATTATCGAGGATGATTCTGATTGTCAATTCCGATAGTCGATTGTCGAGGCCGAGTCTGATCAACGAGGTCGATTTCTTATGTCGAGGCCAATTCCGATTATCGAGGGTGAGTCCGATTGATGAGGTCGATTCCGTTAGTTGAGGCCAATTGTCGAGGTCGATTCCGATCATCAATTCCGATTATCGAGGATGATTCCAATTGTCGAGGCCGATTCCAATTGTCGAGGTCAATTCTGATTGTCGAGGCTGATTGTCAAGGGCGATTCCGATTGTCGAGGCTGATTTCGATTATCAAGGCCGATTATCGAGGCCGATTTCGATTGTCGAAGCCTAATGTGATGTATATGCGGTTCGTATTTGAGGCCCATTGTGATGTGTATTCAGCCTGTGTTTGAGGCCCAATGTGATGCATATTAGGCCTATGTGATGAGGCCCATTATGGTGCATTTGAGGGCCAGGCGATGGAGCCCATTGTGATGTATCTTAGACCAATGTGAGAGGCCCATCATGATGTGTATGGAGCTCTTAAGTAAGGCCCATGGTGTTGTATATTAGGCCCTTGTGCGAAGCAATGGGTCCGCTATATGTTAGGCACTATGTGGGCTATTCCTTGAGGTAATGTTGGTTAAATGTCTACATTGTCGAGGCTGATTGTTGATGTCGATTATTGATAGCGATTATGAGTATGTGATAACATAGCATCATGATACATGCCCATACGCATCATCTGCATGTTTGTTATGAAATGGGGTTGACCATTGTATATGTCATTAGGCAGGTTGTTATGAGATGGGGTTGACTATTGCATATGTCATTAGGCAAGTTGTTATGAGACTCCCTGATAGGCGGAGGTTTCTCACATGAGCGCATGGTATGCGCAGGATTGATGCATGACTGGATTGTATGACTCATGCATCTTTCATTGTATGTTGTGATTACTGTACGCCCTAGCGATATCAGGGCCGTAGCCTTCACAGGCATATCGTGGATGGCCAGATGGGACACCAAAAATGTTTGGTTCGAGCATTGGGCTGCCATAGATGGCCCTGGGTGAAAATCTCTAAACCCTCTTGGTATCAAAGAATGCCCCAACGTCGAGACCGAGTGGATATATATGAGTGCATGAGGGTCGTATATATGTAGGCCGTGTCTCCCACTATGTCGTTATCATATCCCAAACCCGAAAATCAGATTCACAGGAATCTCGATAGCCGAATTCGGTGCCGACAGCCTCCGTAGTACCCCATTCCCGGCTCTCTGCGTTCATACGCCAGATTCCGATCCTGGGATCCTACAAGGAGGATTTTCAACATGAATTTATCTCGTAAGAAGCATAACCACAAGTATACCCAAATCACAAAAGCAACATCACACCACATATCCACTAATATAATCGTTTAAGTACAATACTGAAAAGAAAATATATATGACAAAATGAAAGCTCCAGAAGTCAGCTACATGCTCCAAGCTCCATGCTGCTGCAACCTAACATCACCTGCTCGCATTTATCGTGCATAAGCTTATAAAAAGTTTAGATGGTGGTGTAAGTGTGTGCACAAGGTGAGTGTCAAGAATTCAATACAATGTCATAATCATACAATATCAGAAATACTGGTAAGATCATGAATCATACGATATCAGAGTAAGCAGAAATACTGACAAATCCATGAGTCAAACAATATCAGAGTACGCAATACAGATCAACTAAGCAAATGAGGAGTTATAAAGAGAGTTATATATCGGATGCTGAGGATGTGGTGCAATATATAATTCCTGATGAGTTCACGAATACCGTCAGCCGTATCTAGACCATATAATTACAGAAATACAGTAACCCAAAATGTCATACTCAGCGGATGTAATGCAATATGCGGTGTGAATGGAATGACTATGCTGAAGTGTGAAGTCGGGATGATAATACGTGATATCACAGGCTATGGGGTCTATCACAAATGTCTTCTATCCAAACCAGTCCCATACCTAAATTTGGATAGTCAAACTCAATGTGGTAAACTCCTGATCTCAAGTTAGTCGTGTGCCCCAATCGAATTCTTGGCCATTGCGAAGGTACACGTAATAAATAGTTGCGCACCACCAGCTCGAGTGGATAGTGAATGAATGAATGAATGAGTATGCAACTCCTGCTCAATAAGTCCACATATCAGTATGGTTCCTCTCTGGGATCATCACCGGGGTTTAATATACTCCAAATGACATTGCCCCTCTCCCAGCAGCACAGTCCAAGCGAGCGTAAGAAACCTCACTATCCGTCTGGCCAATAGTTTACCAATACCTATCCGGCACATCAATATCCGACCCATTTACGAGCTGGTCAGACTTAGCCTAGCTATGGCCCCTACCCTCAGGCGGGTAAGGCCACACCCCCTCCTAACCGACCACGACATAGTGGGAGACGAGGCCTCCTCGTATTCGGCACTCGGGCGCTCATGTATCCACTCAATCTAGACATTGGGGCGTCCTCTGGTACCAAGAGGGTTTAGAAATTTTCACCCAGGGCAATTTATGGCAACCCGTGTTAGAACAAAATTTCAGTGTCTCATCTGGCCATCCACGATATGCCTGTGGAGGCTATGGGCCTAATGTCACTAGGGCGTACAATAATCACAATGCAAGATGCATGAGTCATACAATCCAGTTATGCATCAATCCTGTGCATACCATGTGCTCATCTGAGATAACCTCCGCATATCAAGGAGTCTCATAACAACCTGCCCAATGACATATGCAATGGTCAACCACATCTCATAATAAACATGCAGATGATGCGTATGAGCATGTATCATGATGCTCTGCTGTCGCATACTCATAATCGGTATCCATAACTGACATCGACAATTGACCTCAACAATGTGGACATTAAACCAACATTGCCCACAAGGAATGACCCACATAGAGCCTAACATATAGTGGACCGATGGCCTCACACAATAGCCAAATATACAACACTATGGGCCTCACTCAAGAGCATAACACATCATGATGGGCCTTTCACATGGGCCTAACATTCATCACAATGGGCTACATCACCTGGCCCTCAAATGCATCATAATGGGCCTCATCACATAGGCCTCACACACATCACATTGGGCCTTAAACACAGGCTGAATACACATCACAAGGGGCCTCAAATACGGGCGGCATATACATCACATTGGGCCTCAAACATGGGTCGAATAAACATCACATTGGGCCTCAAATACGGGCTGCATATACATCACATTTTGCCTCGTCAACCGGCCTTGATATCCGGCCTCGACAATCAGGATTAGCCTCGATAATTGATCTTGATAATTGAAATTAGAATCGATAATCAGAATCATCAAAATTGGCCTCGATAATCGGAGTCGGCAAATCGGTCACGTCAATCAGAATCGGCAATCGGTCATGATAATCGGCTTCAATCGCTAATCAGCAATCGACCATGACAATCGGAATCGACAATCGGTCATGATAATCGGCCTTGATTGCTAATCAGCAATCGGCCACGACAATTGGAATCGATCGACAATCGGAATCGGCAAATCTATCACGACAATCGGAATCGATCGATAATCAGAATCGGTAAATCGGTCACGACAATTAGAATCGATCGATAATCAGAATCGGGAAATCGGTCATGACAATCGGAATCGATCAATAATCAGAATCGGCAAATCGGTTACGTTTATTGGAATCGGCAATTGTTCATGATAATCGGCCTCGATCGATAATTAAAATCGACAAATCGGTCACGCCGATTAGAATCGGCAATCGGTCATGATAATTGGCCTCCATCGATAATCAGAATAGGCAAATCGGTCACGTCGATTGAAATCGGCAATCGGTCATGATAATCGACCTCGATCACTAATCGGCAATCGGCAAATTGGATACGTCGATCAGAATCGGCAATTGGTCATGATAATCGGCCTCGATCACTAATCGGTAATCGGCAAATCGGTCACGTCAATCGGAATCGACAATCAGTCATGATAATCGGTCTCGATCGATAATCAGAATCGGCAAATTGATCACGATAATTGGAATCGGCAATCGGTTACGATAATCGGAATCGACAATTGGTCACGATAATTGGAATCGACAATCGGTCACGATAATCGGAATCGGCAATCGGCCACAACAATCGGAATCGATCAATAATCGGTCTCGATTATCGGAATCGACAACCGACATTAATGAAAGTGGCCTAATAAGGCCTAAGGGAAGGTCACAATGTGGCATCCAACCATCATTGCCTATCAATGTGGACATTTAACTAACATTGCTCCTAAGGAGTGGCCTTCATAGGGCCAAACATAGTGGGCTCATGACCTTACACAAGGGCTTAATATACAACACCACCGCCATAAATATACATTACAGGTGGGCCTTGCTAAATGGGCCATAAATACATCGCAATAGGCCGCATCATTTGGGCCAAAATACATCATAATGGGTCACAGCATATGGGCTAGAAATATATCTTAATGGCAACAGCATATGGGCCAAAAATACACAACAGGTGGGCCCTGCACATGGGCCTCAATACATCCGAGTGGGCCCCATGGATGGGCCATAAATATATCAAGTGGGCCTCATAGTTATTGCATTGGGTCTCATACAGGGGCCTCGTAGTAGGTGGGCCCTGCACCTTCCAAATAGGCCCACCAGATGAATGACATGGATGTACAACACATCTATCAAGTGGGCCACAAGACTAACGTACTGTATGGTGCGGCTAAAATACATGAATCAAGGTAGACCCATTAGACGGACGATGTGTAAAAGGGACAGAGTGGGTACACAATACACACACCAAAGTGGGTCCCACCTGATCGGACCTTGCTGTTGTCCAAACAAGTGGACTGCACACTGAGTGGAGTCCACGTAACTCACTGGCGTCCAAGACAGCAGCAGCTGCCTGCTACGTGGGACCCAAACCAGATGGACGGAATAAAACACATACATCATGTTGTGGCTCACCGTCCAGGAAATAGACGGACGGTGAGGCTATATATACATACAATCTAGGTTAACCATACATAGGTGGACGGTGTTGGATATAATACATCAGCAAGGTGGGCCCCACCCACACACATGTAGCATGTGTGGGGTGGGTCCCACAGAACATGCCTACGCTGCAGCAGCAGCAATATAGGTGGTGTGGGACGGGGGTACTCCAACCAATCCGCATCGCGGTGGGGCCTACAGACATCACTACAGCAGTTATACCTGTTGGTGTGACCAGCAGATGGACGGTGTAGCAAACACACATCAAGGTGGGCCACTGCACGGACGGTGTAGGTACAACACGTACCATGGTGAGGCCGTACATGGTAGATGGAGGGCGTGGATACCATATATAAGGTGGGCCCCACCAGCAAATGGATGTGCGGTTGGGATATAACTTGTACCACATGATGCGGTCCACGAGCATGCCCAACACGTCAAATGGATGAAGGGTTGGATGTACAGGGAGGTGGGTCCCACGGAACCTGCTGACGTTGCTCCAATAGCAGCTACAGTCGTTGGTCCCAGTAATGAATGGCTTAGATCCAACACATACTTCATGGGATCCACGTTCAGCTGGATCAGCGGATGGACGGTGTGGATGGGGTTCGCACAGCATCTGGGCCCCACACGCTGCTGATGTCACAGCAATGGACCCACAGATCTGGCTGACGTCAATTCAGCAGCCGACCGCTACTGGTGTCCCACGTCCTGGCGCGAAACCGGACGGATGGCGTGGTTAGCATACATACATCAGGGCCCCACCGTCAACTGCTGGACGGTGTGGCAAGGCACGTACATCAGGGTGGTGCCACGTGGTGGCCCACTTGACCAAGCTGATCTTTGCTTTCCTTCGTCCAGGCCCGTCCAAGAGGGGCGGCCAAGATATATCACACATACATGATGGTGGGGTCCCCATGGTGGCCCAGGTCCCCACCGACCAAACTGATATTTGTGTTTTCTCTCTGTCCAAGGGAGTTGGGCGTGCTGCCTACGGACGGTCTGGATTGACATATCATCAAGGTGGATCCCCCGGATGGACAACAACATGGATAAAAACATACATCATAGGTGGGGTTCACAACACTGTTCATTAAAGTGGACCATCACACAAGAAAATGATAGAGAGAGAGAATGAGAGAGATTGAGAGATCGGTGATGGCAGAGGGACCCTGCCACCATGGGCCCCTCTTGATATAAGCCTACATCAATGCGAGTCTCACATCACAAAAATAAAATGAAAAAAATGAAAATCCAAGATCACCCACAAATAATGAAGATTCACCCACCTATCTTTATTCTTCCTCCCTAGCCTTCCGATGCTCCAAAAGTGCTTCTTCAAAGGTAGAGATGATGATCCAAGGGTGGAGATGGGAGATATGGTGGTAGGGAGTGGGCCACACATGACTCTTCTCATGGAGAGCTTGGACATTTTCTCTCTTAGAAGTTGCTTGGGAGAGTGAGAAAATGAGAGAGGGAGGAGTGGTGATGGGATGAAAAGGGATGGGTTCTCTTAACTTTGGTAAGAAAAAAATGAGCTAAGTATGGGTTATTTTGACTTTAGGTGAGAGAGGAATGGGTGTGGGATGGATGTGTACTTAACTAGTACATTGATTGATTGATGTGAAATGTTGTAGAGATTCTCTCAAAATTCGCAACGCCTGGCGTTTTCCTCGAACTAAACGGGCGCCCACATCTCCTGGCTAGGGTATCGGATCGATGCACGAGTCACCGCATTGGAACTGCAGTGACGGCGTGGTCACTAGGGTATAAGTTTCGGGTTGAGCCGACTCTGATATGCAGGACACGACTCAAGATTGCACGTAAACGTCGATAACAGATCGCGGGTTGCCGAAATTTGACTCGGAGGACCACGGAAGCTTACGGGACAGTACAGTTTAGGATACGGGTCTTACAGTCGTGGTCAGTTGGGAGGGGGTGTGGCCTTACTCACCTGAGGGAGTAGGCATAACTAGGTAAATTTGAGTAGCTCGTAAATGAGTCCGCTATCGATGTGCCGGGTAGGTATTGGCTAACTACTAGTCAGGCGGATAGTGAGGTCTCTTCCACTTATCCAGTTGTGCGCTTGATGGGGCGGCAAGATGGTGTAGAGAGTATTGGACCCTGGTGATGATCCCAGAACAGTACTGATATGAGGACTTATTGAGCAGGAGTTGCATACTCATTCATTCATTCATTCACTATCCACTCGAGCTGGTGGTGCTCAACTATTTGTTACGTGTACCTCCACAATGGTCAGGATTTCGATTGGGGCGCACGACTAACCTGAGATTAGGAGTTTACCATATTGAGTCTGACTATCCAAATTAGGTATGGGACTGGTTTAGATAGAAGTCTCTTGTGATGGACCCCATAGCCAGCGATACTACGTACTATCATCCCGACTTCACACTCCAGCATGGTCATTCCATTCGCACCGCATATTACATTACATCTGCAGTATATGACATTTTGAATTACTGTGTTTCTGCATTTATATGGTCTAGATACTGTTGACAGTATTCGTGAACTCATAAGGAATTGTATATTACATTGCATCCTCGACATCTGATATCTGGTTCTTTATGACTCCTCGTTTGCATAGCTGATCTATATTGCGTACTCTGATATTGTTTGACTCATTGACTTGTCAGTATTTCTGTTCCTCTGATATCGTATGATTCATGATCTTATCAATATTTTCGATATTGTATGATTATGGCATTGTATTGAATACTTGGCACTTACCTTGTGCACATACTTACACCACCCTCTAAGCTTTCTATAAGCTTATGCATGATAGATGCGTGCAGATGAAGTTAGGTTGCAGCAGCGTGGAGCTTGGAGCATGTAGCTGACTTCTAGAGCTTGACTTTGACATATGTATTTCCTTTCAGCACTGTATTCAAATGTTTATATTAGTGGATATATGATGATGATGTTGTTCTTGTTATTTGGATATACTTGTGGTTATGCTTCTTATGAGATAAATATACATTGAAAAATCCTCCTTGTAGGATCCCAGGATCGGAATCTGGTGCATGTGCACTGGGAGCCGAGAATAGGGTACTACAGAGGTTGTCGGCTCCAGATTCGGCGATCGAAAATTTTGTAAGCCCAGTTTCTGAATTTGGGGCGTGACAACATGTATCTACAGTAGCTATATAGCAGGTGTGTGGTAAACCAGCAAATCCATTTCTAATATGTGTAATCTTTGGTGGGGCCCACCGTGACAATGCATGTTGTTTATCCGCTCCAGATCGGGTCGAGTCGGATCGGATTGGATCCAATCGGATTAGATTCCAGATCGGATTGGTCTGGGTAGGTATGGATCCAAACTCGACCCGAAAAGCTTTCAGATCTGGACTACCCTACTCGATCCGCACCAATCCAGGCCGTTGGATCGGTTCGGATTAGGTCGGATCTGGTCGGATCCACTGGATCGGGTCAGGATTGCCCAGCTCTATTTCCAAGTGTCCTTAAAACTCAAAAGGGAAGAAACTTCAAGTTTTAGTTTCTCATTTTTCGTTTTGAATTTTTTTTGTTCAGAAGATTTAAAACTTAAATCTAATTTTGTTTTTTCAAGACAATCTGAAAAATGAGATTTTTCTAAAACTGTGTTTTCAAGTTCTTCTTTTAGTTTAGCATATTTCACTTTTTGAATTTTTTATTTAACAGCAATTTTACAACTTTCTCTGTATAGGGCATTGTAAGCATCTTGAAGGTCGTCTTCATTTTCATTTTCTGGGTCACTCCTTGGATTTTCATAGTCAGATATATTACAGCTATCTGAAGAAGTGACTCTGACTACAGTCATAAGGGCTTTCACATCATTTGCATTTGTATTTTCTTGGTTTAATTCATCAGACTCATAAGTGCTTTTAGAGTTAGATGATTCATCCCAATTAAATATCATACCCTTTCTTTTTGACCTATCTTTTTTAGGACATTTATTAGCAAATGCCCATATTCATTACAGTCGAAACATTGGCTGTCCTTTGTTTTAGATTTTCAAAAATTAGATTTCCCTTTTCTTTTATTAGTTGATTTTTGAAAATCTAATCTTTTCTTATTTTTGAACATTCTATAAATTTTCTCAACTAACATTGTTATATCATCTTCATTCTCTTCAAAATTAGAATTAAAACTATTTTCTTTTAACATAGATTTAGAAGATTTAAGAGCAATAGACTTAGTTTTAGGAGCTTTGAAATTCATCTCATATGGTTGTAGAGAGCCAACTAACTCTTCAACCTTCATAAGATCAGTATTTCTCAATTCCTGAATGGCAGTAACTTTATAATTGAATCTCTCAGGAAGAGATCTCAGTATCTTTACCCAAACCTTGCTTTCTTGGATTCCATCTCCTAGACCCCCATATGGAATTTACTATGTCATTTAGTTTCGTATAGAAATCCATGAAAGTTTCATTTTCTTCCATACAGATTTCCTTAAATTTGGTGGTGAGGATTTGAACTTTTGATTTATTGACTATAGAAATTCCTTCATGTGTCATTTCGAGAATATCTCATGTTTGCTTAGCTGCATCGTATGAAATAATTCTTTTGAATTCATCAGGCGATAGAGCGCAAGTTATAATATTTAAGGCTTTAGCATTAGCACTGCTTTCACTTTTCTAAGCTGAAGTCCATAAATAGAATGCAGTTTCTCTCGTAAATTTAGTTCCATCACTGCCTGATACTTCAGTTATAGGAAGTTTCCATTTAGTCACAACACTTTCATCTAAGGATTTTAGAACAATCCTCATTCTGACCTTCTAGTATGAATAGTTAGAGCCATCAAAAGGATGTGGCCTGGTAATAGATAAACTATCGAAATTTGACATAATAAAGCTCTAGATCTTTAACTCAAGAAAATTAATCTAAAAAAAGAGAGCAACTTGGCTCTGATACCACTTGAAAAGTCGAGCTTAAGAAGTCCGAGCTTAATAGGACTATGCCAAATAATTAAATAAAATGCTGAATAATTAAACAAATTAGAAATCTCAATTGCATTAGTATTGAAACGTTGATTCAAACTAATTTGTAGGACACCTTTCACCCAAACAAGTTTAGGCAGGACAATCTTATTTTACGAATGTGATAATCAAAATTCCAAACTGAGCAAGAGTAAATAAAAATATCTATTACAACCATTCACCACTTTGGCATAAAAAGAATTACAACCATTCACTACAACACCAAGAATTATAATGGTTCGGTTTGTTAATAACTGTTCTCAAACAGCCACACCTACTCCACTCTACAACTGAAATTGCAGTTTAGATCGCTGTAATAGAAGTATGGAATAGGTGAAAGTGTCCTAAAGGGGGGTGAATAGGACTTTATAAAATTTATGCCAATTTAAAACCTTAATTCCTCAATCTTGATCTAATATGCAATTAATCAAGATGTTGCAACCTTAACACTACAGGCTCCACGCCAAGTAGAGGATCCAAACAATAGACTACTTAGGTAAAAAAATATAAGCAATTAGTCTATGTATAATGTATGAGTGTGTGGGGTGTGATTCCTATTCGATCTAACCATTTACAAACATTATTTTAAACATTTAGGATAAGCATGATAAAATAAATAGCAATCTCAAACACAATCATATATGGTGGTTCGACTATGTGTTTACTCTACTCCCCACGAACGCACTCAACCCTTAAGTGTACCGGATTTCACTAATGGATGTTTGAAATTAGGCTCACCTCAAACCACTACAACCTGCACAAGGTTGACACTAGGACCTAGACAAGATTTCTAAGGAAGCCTATATAAGGCACACATGCCTACACAAGGCACTCAAATGTGTCTACACAAGACAACCAATAATGCTTACACAAGACAACTAATCATGCCTACACAAGGCATACAACTAATAGTGTCTATACAAGACAACATATCATGCCTACACAAGGCATACAACCAATGCCTACACAAGGCACATTATGTCCTACACAAGGACTCTATATGTATTCTTCCGTCGGAGGCCTGTAAAAAGTCTTGATGATCTATAACACACAACCTGAGGAATCAATCCTACACAGAAGGATCCTCATGGTCTGTGGACTCTTAGACTTTACCTGAAAGTAGGTGAGCCCCGTTTAACACATGATCAAGATGATCTCCTTTGATGATGGAGATTCTTCAGCTCCCTTGAACTGCAACACTTGAAGATGCTCAAATATAAGTAGCTGGGGTTGGGTCAAGGTTTTTTGGTGAAATCTACTCTATTAAATATGAATCATTAAGAGACAGAGTGATTCCAGGCATTCAAGAGATTCTAGCATAATGATTTGCCATTAAGTGGTTGATGGAAGATCCTTGAATGCTGAAGCTCATTTTTCAATCCAATATATTGAGTATTCAATGAATAAGAAAGGGTTGGGGAATGAACTTCCATGAGAAGAAGGCTTAATGATGGTAGGTAAGAAGTTACCACCTTGGAACTATCTCTTTTTCTCAATCCATTACTAGAACTGAGCTTCTGTTTATAAAATCAAAAATCCAACGGTAATATAATAGTTAGAATCTGACAGTGTTTGATGTCATCGAACCTATTTCGATGTCATCGAGGTTTGAATCTCGATGTCATCGAATCTAGTTCGATTCCTCAAATTTATGCGTGATTTATCTTCAAAACTTGCTAGATGTTTTTGGGACCTTATTCGATCTCATCGAACCTAGTTCAATTCCTCGAACTTTTTAAGGGTTTTTCCTTGGAAGCTCACTGGACATTTTCTTGTCCTCTTTCGATGGCATCGAACCTATTTCGATGTCATCGAGGTTTGAATTCCGATGACATCGAGTCTAGTTCAATTTCTTAAACTTTTTAGAACATTTTCCTTGAAAGCCCGCTGGACAATTTCTTGTCCTTTTTCGATGACATTGAACCTGTTTTGATGTCATCGAACTTTGAATTCTGTTGTCATCGAGTCTGGTTCAATTCCTCAAAATTTCCAGAAGATTTTCCAAGAAGATTGCTAGATTAAAACTCTTGTTTCTTCGATGTCATCGAATCACTGTCGATGTCATCGAATATCCATGTTCGATGTCATCGAAGGTACATTCGATGAATCGAATTTTCTATCCATATATTCATTTGGTTGTTGGACACATAGGAGTCATTCTCGATGTCATTGAGACACGTTCGATGTCATCGAACACGAGTGTTTGATGTCATCGAAACAAGTTCAATGACTCGAAGTGACATGCAGAGGACTTTAGAAAGTTTACCTATTTGCACAAAGTCTTCAAACATTAAATTCCTTTGTTGTTTTACGATTTTTAAAGGGAATTATATACCTGGGTGTTTGGGTCATGGGATGTGAGGCTTAATTTACCTTTGATGTTCCTGAATCACACATCCAGTTGAGGCAACATCTTATATTGTCTTCACTTGGGGCTCACTTGACTTAGCGACTCAACCGTCACGCTAATTGATAAACAAAGGCACTTTCAATCTCCCCCTTTGTCAATTACATGACAAAACACCTAAAACAACAACCTAAATTATGTGTACATTAACTTTACACAATTTTACAAAGATTCTAGCTAACATACATGTCTTTTCTTGTAGCTGCTCCCCCTATCATCTTACAATTGCTCCCCCTATCAACCTGCATCACCATGCTCTGAAAGTATACAACCATAGAGTTTACATGGTGGGATTGTTCTCCCCCTTTTTGTCAGTGATTGGCAAAGGGTCAGTGTATGCCAATAGCATAAAGTATGATTGAAGATGCACTTGCAAAGAGGAGAACTAATAAAGAGGAGGAAGACATTTGAAACATCATTGCACAATATATAACCTTAATTCCAAGCATAGATATCATTCAAACAGATGTGCAATATAGAGATTTAGCATCATTAATCTAGTATCATACTGCCCAAGCTTGGCAGTCATTTAGCATTTCATCATTAAAATATTTCAAGAAATATTTAGCCCATCCATGGGCATAACCATTCAACAAAAAGAAATATTCAGAAACTTTAGCCCTTCTAAGGGCATGACACAACAAAAAGTTAGCCTATCCATGTCAGTGATCATCACATACATGCACATATACTTAGGACATCCAAAAAGATATCCATGTCCTAAGTATCAACTATTAAGCAAGTGTATGTGATGATGTAAAAGGAGCTGGTGCGGAGCATGGGAACTTTCGTCTGTATGATGATAAGGTAATGAATCGAGGATTTGCTGCGCCGTATGCTACAGGGCCATCAACATTTGCTCGATTTCAGAGAGATAGGTTTCACAGTCACTAAGATGATCCGTCATGTCTGATTGACCGTTGAGGAGATGTCGAGCGAGATCGTTTTCTCAAAACATCCTTTGCATGTTAACAGAGTTGGGGCTGTGCACCGGATTTCCCTCACCTGAGGTCTGACTAGTCGGACCGGCATGAAAGATGTTTTTAGTTATATTCAGACTACAAATGGTTTCGTAAATGAACTAGGCACAAGGATATGGGGAATCACCCGATGGTGGCAGTCCAACAAATTGGGAGAGCTTGGATATAAGACACGGGAATGGAAGTGTGATAAGATGTTATCCTATAACAACACGAATTAACTGTTGTAGGAGAAGAGTGGGTAGACACACTTGAATCCCTTGGTGAACATCATATAAAACGGTAAGGATGTAGGGAGAGAGCTTGTTGTCGGAAACCTCACAGGGATAGACATTTGTGCTAAAGATATTTTGAAGTATTTTATATGTAGGATCGAGATGCCTAACATGGAGAAAATTCCTTGCATTTCTGGATATCGTCGAACCATTACATAGAGCTCGAGTAACTTCTCCCCATACTCCAAGTGCGTTCATATTTTTGTTCAGTTACTGGGATGCGGGTAACTTCCAGACCTAACAAAGGACCGATCAACACAGGCGTGACGCGTTTGGTCTGGTTCATGAAGGTGATTGTAATGGATGGGGGATCATTCTTAATATTGTGAATCGAGTTTAGAAACTGATGGATGAGATCATATTGAAACTCGCCACCCAAATTGATGATATTGTACTACCCATTCATCCCTAGAAGATTAATAATCCCAAAGGGTTTGATACACATACTTAGGACAACCCGTTCGATCACCGGTTCATGTCCAAAGATGAAGAAGAGACAGGCGAGTGTTTCTCATTTTTCTTGCGTTTAGATGACTCACCTTGTGGAGAAGCTGGATCCTTGTCTTTAGCCATTGTGCTAGAAGAAGAAAAAGCTTAACACAAAGACCACCAATTGAAGAGGATGAGATGGAGAGATGGATCCCCTTGTGGTATTTAAGCACAAGTACACATAGTACAACAGCATGAGATTTAAGCACAAATACACGCACTACGACAGTATTCAATGGAGAGTGCGAGGAAGACGAAGCATCAATCCGATTTGGGTTTTTTCGCGCTCGCTCGACTTATATAAGTCAGAATACTTTGATGACATCGAATCTGATTTGATGACATCAAAGTTCAAATTTCGATTACATCGACCAGATTGTTCAATGTCATCGAAGGCATGTTTGACGGTTCAACTTCTTTATGTACTTTGATGTTATTGAAGTATGTTCGATGTCATCGAATGTAGTTTGATGTCATCAAATGGTCTATCGAGTCGATAAATGGTAAGAGTTAATTGCATGATTCAACTGGATAGACAGAATGCATATAAGAATTTACATATAGGCTCTGCATTCTCATCAAACTGGAAAGATTATAAACATATCATATGTATATAAGCAAAATGGAGGCCAAAAGTCCTCAAATATATCATTAAACATTCATGGACCACTGATTATGTCAGATCGCACATATCCCAATAGATTTTTGCAGATCTCGAAATCTATTGGCATCCAGGGGTTTTGTTAAGATATCGGCAAGTTGTCGCTCAGTAGGCACATGATCCATCATAATAATCTTATCTTCGACGAGTTCTCGAATAAAATGTTGTCGAATGTCTATGTGCTCTGTTCTTGAATGTTGGATTGGATTTTTGGAAATATTAATGACACTTGTGTTATCACAAAAAAGTGTCATTGTGGATTGTTCAATCCCATAATCCATTAACATTTGTTTCATCCATAGAAGTTGTGCACAACAACTACCGGCTGCTATGTATTTGGCCTTAATAGTAGACAAAGATATGGAGTTTTGTTTTTTTTCTTTGCCATGTTACAAGACAATTGCCGACATAAAAGCAACCACCACTTATTGATTTTCAATCGTCTATATTTCTAGCCCAATCGGCATCGAAATACCCGGCAATGGTAGTAGATGTGTCAAATGGGTACCATAAGCCAAAATTAGTAGTTCCACCTACATACCTGATAATTCTTTTAACCGCTGATAGGTGTGATTCTTTTGGGTTGGCCTGAAATCATGCGCATGCACCAACGCTAAATGCTATATCCGGCCGACTTGCGGTTAGATACAATAAGCTACCTATCATGCTGCGGTACAAGTGTTGATCCACACTCTTTCCATTTGTGTCTTTGGAAAGTTTGAGTGTGGTGCCCATGGGAGTATGACAAGTATGTCCAGATTCAAGACCAATCGTTTTACCAGTTCTTTTGCATATTTGGACTGACATACAAAAATCCCATTTTGCATTTACCTTACTTGTAACCCCAGAAAGAAACTCAGCTCACCTACCATGATCATTTCGAATTTAGATTTCATTAATTCAACAAACTGATGAGTAGCATCTTCACAAGTGGATCCAAAAACAATGTTGTCCACATAAATCTGGGCTATGAGCTGAGAATTTTTAGTCTTTTGCGTAATAGTGTTTTATCAACACTACCCCTGCAGAAATGGTGGTCTAGTAAAAATTGTGTCAAGTGCTCATACCATGCATGGGGTGCTTGTTTAAGACCATAGAGTGATTTGCTCAATCGATATACATGATGAGGGTACTTGGGATCTAAAAATCCCTTTGGTTATTCAACATACACTTCTTCCTCAAGTATACCATTGAGGAAGGCACTTTTGACGTCCATTTGAAACAATTTGAATTGCAAAGCACACACAAGATACATGAGAATCCTTATAGATTCAAGACAAGCTACTGGGGCAAAAGTTTCATCAAAATTAATGCCCTCTATTTGTGAATATCCTTGCGCCACAAGCCTTGCCTTGTTTCTTACCACATTCCCAGATTCATCGGATTTGTTTTTGAAGATCCATTTGGTTCCGATGATATTTGTATCAGGTGGTCTAGAAACTAGTTGTCATACCTCATTTCTCGTAAATTGTTGCAGCTCACCTTGCATAGTTGCAATCCAATATTCATCTTGGAGAGCTTCTATAACATTTTTGGGTTCAATTTTTGAGGTGAAGCAAAGATGATTGCTAATGCCCTCAAGTTGGCGTCGAGTTTTCACGCCCTCAGTAGGATCTCCAATGATTTGATTGAGAAGATGATCCTTAATGAATGGAATGTTGTTCAATGATTGAGGTTCATTAGGGGAGATGGATTTGTTGTCAGATTTACCTATTATGCATGAATCCACATCATCCTCTATATCAGTTGAGGGACTGTTTTCGTCATGAGGTTGGTCCTCAATAACCACATTGACTGATTGTTGTATGGTAAGAGTCCTCAAATTATATACTCTATAAGCATGACTGTTTAGGGAATATTCTAGGAAAATACCGTCGTCACTTTTAAAGTCAAATTTACCTCTTTGCTCTATCTTTAAGAATGTAACATTTGCTACCAAAGACACGAAAATATTTCACACTTGGCTGCTTACCATAACACAACTCATATGGTGTTTTATTCAATCCTGCTCTAGGATAAACTCTATTGATTATGTAGTAGGCAGTATTGACAGCTTCGGCCCAGAAGCTTTCAGCCATATCTTTGTTATTTAGCATAACCAAGCCCATTTCCTGTAACACCCGGTTCTTTCTTTCAACCACCCCATTTTGTTGTGGTGTTTTTGGGGCTGAAAACTCATGTCGAATTCCATTCTCATCACAATATTTTTGGAATCGATCATTTTCAAATTCCCCACCATGATCACTCCTTATCCGATTTATGCAATATCCCTTCTCATTTTGGAATCATTTTGCCATAATCAGGAATTCATCAAATGCATCAGATTTTTCCCTAAGAAAAGCAACCCTTGTGAATCTGGAGTAATCATCTACCACTACCAGAAAATATCTTTTTCTACCATGGCTTTCAACTTTGGTGGGGCCCACAAGATCCATATGCAACAAGTCAAGCGGTTTGAAAGTTGCTACAGTGGTTGTCTTTTTATCTCCAACCTTTATCTGTTTGCCTTTGAGACAATCCCCGCATACAATCTTCTCTTCCTTTTGAATCTTGGGTAGACCTCACACCAAATTTTTTGAGATTAGCTTTGCCAAGTTCCAGTAGTGGGTATGTCCAAGTCTTTGGTGCCATAACTTGGATTCATTATTCACAGCCATATGGCATCTTGTAGATATGGCATTCTCCCCACTACTTTCAATTACGTAATAGTTGTCACTTGTGCGAAGACCTTTCATGATAAATTTTTCTGTATGGTCTGAGATCTTGCACAAGTCCTTGGAGAAGGTGACCATGTGTTCTTTTTCACAGATTTGTGAAATACTCAAGAGGTTATGTTTTAATCCTTCTACACAAAGAACATTTTCAATCTTAGGCAATCCCGGGCCAACTATTGTTCCTTGCCCAATTATCTTAGTGGAGCTCCCATCTCCAAATGTAGCCGATCCCCCATCAAATTCTAAATAATCACAAAAATGTGTTCGGTCACTAGTCATGTGTCTGGAGCATCTGCTATCAAGATACCACTTAGAATTACTGCCAGCTTTGAGAGCGGTATGAATTACAAGGCAGTTGTTCTTTTTCTTCATTTCCCTTTTTGGTGATAACTTTCTTTTAAGATTGTATCTTGTTTTCACCTGAATGACAAATAAGAGTGTCCCGTGTGTTGCTACTAGATACAACTATTTTCCTAATCATAGGAGAAGCATGAAAAGAGTTTGATTTAACACATTTCATAGTCTAAACCTCTCCTATCCTTTTGGTTTCTACCCATTCCTTGAAGTCTCTCTAGTTTTTCCATCTTCAGTTAAGATCTTCCTCTAGGTGATTAAACCCTTCAAGAGGAACCTGGCTTTGATACCAATTGAAATTGCGGTTTAGACTGCTGTAGTAGAAGAATGGAATAGGTGAAAGTGTCCTGGGGGGCGTTGAATAGGACTTTATAAAATTTATACCAATTTAATATCCTAATTCCTCAATCTTGATCTAATATGCAATTAATCAAGATATAACAACCTTAACTCTACAAGCTTCCACGCCAAGTAGAGGATCCATACAATAGACTATTAGGTAAAACAATTTAAGCAATTAGTCTATATAGATTGTATGAGTGTGTGAGGAGTGATTCCCATTCGATCTAACCATTTACATGCATTATTTTAAGCATTCAGGGTAAGCATGATCAAATAAATAGCAATCCCAAACACAATCATATATAGTGGTTCGACTATATGCCCACTCCACTTCCCACGGACGCACTCAACCCTTGAGTGTATCGGATTTCAATAACAGAGGTTTTAAATCAGGTTCACCTCAAACCATTACAACCTACACAAGGTTGACACTATGACCTACACAAGGTTCCTAAGGAAGCCTACACAAGGTTGACACTATGACCTACACAAGGTTCCTAAGGAAGCCTACACAAGGCAACCATACATCCCTACACAAGGCAATCGGTGCCTACACAAGGCACTCAAATGTGTCTACACAAGACAACCAATAAAGTCTACACAAGACAACTAATCATGCCTATACAAGGCAATGCCTACACAAGGCATACAACCAATAGTGTCTATACAAGATACCTAATCATGCTAACACAAGGCGTACAACCAATGCCTACACAAGGCACATTATGTCCTACACGAGGACTCTATACGTATTCCCCTGTCGGAGGCCTGTTAAAGGTCTTAATGATCTATAACATACAACTTGAGGAATCAATCGTACATAAAGAAGGATCCTCAGGGTCTGTGGACTCTTAGACTTTACCTAAAAGTACGTGAGTCCCGTTTAGCAAATGATGAAGACGATCTCCTTTGATGATGGAGATTCTTCAGCTCTCTTGAACCACAACACTTGAAGATGCTCCAATGTAAGTAGCCAGGGTTGGGTCAAGGTTTTTTGGTGGAATCTACTCTATTAAATATGAATCATTAAGAGACAGAGTGATTCCAGGCATTCAAGAGATTCCAGCATAATGATTTGCCTTTAAATGGTTGTTGGAAGATCCTTGAATGTTGAAGTTCATTCTCCAATCCAATCTATTGAGTATAAAAATGAATAAGAAAGGGTTGGGGAATGAACTTCCATGAGAAGAAGGCTTAATGATGGTAGGTAAGAAGTTACCCCCTTGGAACTATCTCTTTTTCTCAATCCATTACTAGAATCGAGCTTCTGTTTATAAAGGCAAAAAATCCAACGGTAATATAATAGTCAGAATCTGATAGCGTTCGATGTCATTGAACCTATTTCGATGTCATCGAGGTTTAAATCTCGATGTAATCGAATCTAGGTTGATTCCTTGAATTTATATGTGATTTATCTTCAAACCTTGCTAGACATTTTTGGGACCTTATTCGATGTCATCAAACCTGGTTCGATGTCATTGAGATTTGAATCAATGTCATTGAACCTTGTTTGATTTCTCAAACTTTTTAATGATTTTTCTTTGGAAGCTCGCTGGACATTTTCTTGTCCTCTTTCGATGGCATCAAACCTATTTCGATGTCATCGAAGTTTGAATTCTGATAACATTGAGTCTAGTTCGATTTCTCAAACTTTTTAGAGCATTTTCCTTGAAAGCTCATTGGACAGTTTCTTATCCTTTTTTGATGACATCGAACCTGTTTCGATGTCATCGAACTTTTGATTCCGATGTCATCGAGTCTAGTTCGATTCCTCAAATTTTCTAGAAGATTTTCCAAGAAGATTGTTGGATAAAAACTCTGCTTTCTTCGATGTCATCGAATCATTGTCTATGTCATCGAATATCCATGTTCGATGTCATCGAAGGTACATTTGATGAATCGAATTTTCCATCCATATATTCATTTGGTTGCTGGACACATGGGAGTCATTCTCAATGTCATCGAGACATGTTCGATGTCATTGAACACGAGTGTTCGATGTCATTGAACCAAGTTCGATGACTCAAAGTGACATGTAAAGGACTTTAGAAAGTTTACCTATTTGCACAAAGTCTTCAAACATAAATTCCTTTGTTGTTCTACATTTTTTAAAGGGAATTATATACCTGGGTGTTTGGGTCATGGGATGTGAGGCTTAATTTACCTTTGATGTTCTTGAATCACACATCCAGTTGAGGAAGCATCTTATATTGTCTTCACTTGGGGCTTACTTGACTTACCGACTCAACCGTCACGCTAATTGACAAACAAAGGCACTTTCACTAACCACGTAATCTTAGCTTTCACTATGAATAAGGTTTTCATAGGGTCACCTTAAAACCTAATACAGTTGTGATATGATCATGCTATCACACACAAAGAAACCCTTCACTGAGATTTTCTAGCTTATTTAAGAAAAACCAACACTCATATTTTCTGGCTATCTTAGAAAAACCAAATACAAAATGTAAATGTATACCTATCTTCACCGTAGAAGAAGCTGTAGCCGTAGAACCGCTTTTCTTGAATGACGAAAGTTCAATGTTCAGTCCGAAAGAAAATGTCTATGGTTCTATTGATTTTAATTAAATTTAAATCAAAGGCTACTTGTATTAATTCCTTTAAATCTTAAAAAGAAGAGTATTCCTCCTCTTTTTAGAATCAGAATGATAGAATTAGAGATTAAGGAATTAAACAAAAGAAGGTACAAAATAATTTATAAATATCGCTTGATAGCTTGATAATAACTGAGGCCTCTCTCTTTCTTCTAGAAGTATTTTGGTAGACTTGAATGCATTTTTGGATTAAGAAAGAACCTCAATTTATAGACAAAGAAGTTGTTGCTTCGACTCGTCTAAGCACTGGATTATATTCCAACGGATTTTCAGATTTGAGCAGGATAGGATTTAATAGATCTTCGACTGGTCGAAGATATCAAAATCTGAACAGTTTTAGTTGTTGGACTTCGAGTTGAGAAATGCTCGACTGGTCGAAGAGTGTCCTTCGACTAGTCGAGGAGTCTACTCAACTAGTCCAAGGAGCAACAAAATTTCTATTTTACTCCGGCTAGAACTAGGACTGGTCGAGAAATTCTTAGGATGGTCGAGCCAAAACTTAGGCTGGTCAAAACTCAACTAAATACAAGCATAAAAACTCAATTTTAAATATATTTTGAAAGCACCTAAACCTAAGGTCTTTCTAGTGTTTATGATACCTGTATGGACTGAACTTCATTATCTTGAAGTAGATTAGAGTCTTGAACTTCTTTGAGGAGCTTGATCTTTTACTAGAATGTTAATAGATATTTGATTTCATGTTGTGTACTTCAACTTGAGCTTGAGCTTAGTTTTTATCTTGAACCAACTTGAAGATCACTTGCTAAGATGTTTTGACAAGATGAAATTTGACAAACAAGGTATGAAATGTGCTTTAAATAGTATAGCACTTACAGTTTTCATGGTACATGTCTATACATATGTGGTTAATATTAAAAATTCACCTATGGTGTAATGGGATTATCACAGTTGTGCGTGTGGAAGCTTGGCGGAGCTAAGGAATGAAAGCTATGTTCTAAGAGGGGTGATTAAGACCAAATAAAATTTTTATATTTTTAAACCACAATTGCCTATTTAAGCTAAAATATAAATTAAGCTAAGCAATGCAATTAACTTTAAGGCTTTCAAGCCAATAGAGGGTCTAATCACATATACTACAAATGATATGTCAATTAAGTAACTAGTCTATAACATGATAGTGTACATGTGTGTGGTATGAGCTAAGTATCAAGACTTGGCATTTATCTAATCATGCATATAAATAATTAAACATTCAATCACATAAGCAATTAAACAAGTGTGAAAATGATAATCCCAAATACAAGCATGTATAATACTTAAGCTTCCCTACTCTACTCTCGGTGGACGTACTTAACCCATGAGTGTACCAGATTTCACTATCGAAAGTTTTAAATCATGTTAAGCTTTAACTTTTATAATCCTACATAAGAAAGGGCTCCCACAAGAGACTTTGTGTGGTTTTCTATAGGCTCGCCACAAACCTCAGTCCTACATAAGAACCTACTGATGTACACTCTCGTCGGAGGCTCCCGTAAGAAACTTTAGTTAGTTTTCCATAGGATAACCAACAACCACGGTCCTAGTTCAAGGACTTATGTTTACTCCCATCGGAGGCTCCCACGAAGACTAACACGTATACACATGTGTCTGGTGGCCTACACAAGGACTTGATTTAGGTTATACACAAGAGCTAAGGTCTTACACAAGAACCTACGTTTAGGCCCTACACGAGAGCCAAGGTCCTACACGAGAGCCAAGGTCCTAAGCTTAAGACTTATATAAGAGCGAAGGTCCTATACAAGAACCTAGATTTAGGCCCTGTACAAGAGTCAAGGTCTTACACAAGAACCTAGTCGACTCTGGGTCACAAATTCTTATCATCAATCCTACACAAGGAAATAGAGTACATAAATTCTTACACTTGACAACTTACTTGTCGGATTGAGTTACTTTTGTAGCATCATCTCAGATTTCTTAATTGATGTTCTCCCGTGCTTCAATCAGCTCTCCTTTATTCCCCCGATTATGATGATATGCTTTGTCAAGGCACCAGCTCCAAGATTAAACACCTTGCATATAGTGCTCCTTTGAGGTGACCAATGCGATGGGAGGTTGGTTGAATCTCCTACAATTAATGAAAAGTTGTATTTCCTCGGGGATTCACTTAAATGGGTCTTCTAGAGGATTTAGACAATTGTATTTCCTAGGTGAAGGTTAAAATCATCATTAGAGTGTTAATCTCAGGGAAGATGACTTAGAACCATTTGGTTTAGATGCTTGAGATGAGGGATATGATCACGTAATTACCTAAGCTGTTATTGCACCAAAAACTCATCTGAATGCCTAAGAACCGATTACCATTTATACAAAGTTCGAGTTCCAACGGTCATAAAACAGTCATATAACGGCTTTGTCGAGCCATCGAGGTGACCTTCGATGTCATCAAGAAAATCATATACTACGATTTGTTCTTACTAAATATATTTGAGTTACATGTTCGATGTTATCGAGTGGTCTTCGATGTTATTCAAGTGAACATTTGATGCCATCAAGAAAATCAGATAAAATGATCAATTCTTATAGGATATATCTGACTTCTTGTTCGATCCCATCGAAGACCCCTCGAGGTATGCTCGAAGGAATCGAGCACCACTCGAAATCTGTTGTTTTTGGCGTATGTTTTCATAGCAACTTCACACCTCTTCTGGCCTTACTTATCATGTTCCAATTAAGTTCCTAAGGCTAAGGGATGATTAAAAAAAGGTTTACCTATTAAGTAAAGATCATTTAGAGCTACAAGGGTAGTTTTAGGTCAAGGGTTGGAGTCACCAAGGCACCTCATTTACATGTTCTTTTCTCCTTGATTCTCTTGTACTCTTGTGTCTTCGGTCTTCAGTTTCCAAAGGCTCAATCAACTACATGATACAATGACTCATGTGATTGACAAACAAGATGCACAAATCAGTACACTAACAAATATGACATTATAAACATTTATCCTTATTGTTACTAATTAGTGTGAAACTATTGCATTGGATAAGCATACCAACTAGGATGTTGTGACCAAAATTTTTGAAATTTAAGGGTGGTTGTCCAATTTGTGGAATGGAAGAAATCCAAACAATGATAGTTATATGCTGGAACTTATGAAATCACGTGAATTAAGGAATGAAACAAAAAGACCAAAACATCCATATATAATGTTTGTCGAGAAATCCAACCTCACTTGGCGATCCATAGCCTAACGGCGTCTCCCTCATCTCTACGGTGATTCATCGAGCATGTGTTGTGCATGCTTTGGTTAGTTATCCATTGGTAACTTTTATCATCTAGATAAATTAATCGATGGGATCATATCACATATAATATAATGATATAAGTGTAAAATGGAGCTAAGAAATAAAATTATGTAAGGTAATTTCAAGTTACCAGGTAATAATGATAGTTCAGGATCAACTACTGGTATAGGGGTTGAATGTGGAGGAAGAAGAGAAGCTAGAAGAGGGATCAAAGGCTTGGAATGAGTTGAGTGTAGATGCTAATGTGAACAATCGGGTAAAACTTTCTAAGGAGCAACAAAGTGAGTCCAATAGTGATGGTTTGCAGGTGCATTGCAAATAGAATCAATAAAGAATGGGTCCTACTGATAGGTTCTTAGGTAGGTGGAGTGGAATGGAGGGATCAGATGGTTCAAATAGGAGAAGCTTCCATCCAAGGATAGGAGGGTAGGTAATAGGTGACAACATATGGGTTCGACTACTCTTTGGGGCTCCTTACTTATGGCTCAGTGGTTGATTCACAAGAGTTTCAACATGAGGTCATGGGTTCAAGTACCCATTGCGGTGAAAAACCATTGTGGTGTGTGAGTGCATGTGTAAAAAAAAAGGTGATAGTAGATGGGGCACACATGCTAATCAATCAAGAGCAAATAATAGCAGGGTTTGCAAACTCGAATTCTCCCATTCATGTTCAGAAGGACACGTAGAATGTAGTTGATGAATCACGAGGGTTAAATATCGAGTGGCAAAAGTAGTAGGGAGTGTAGCAACCATTACAACACCCCAAAATTTTGTACGTAGCATTATACACATACATCCTCCACGTAAATAATTAAATAACTTAAAGAATTTAATTTGTTTTAAAAATAAAACACACATATCCTACACGTAAATAATTAAACAAGTTTAAAATTTTAATTTGCCTTTAAAAATAAAACTAGCTGGCTAGTCAGGTAGTAAAATCACTATTAAGTGTAGATTAGGTTGAAGGATCAATATCTATTAAAATAAATTCAAATCTTAATCTTAAATTTCAAAATAACATATTAAGATCTCGGTTGCATTATCTCGAAGTTTTCTCCCTTCTTAAGGAGGGAACGAAGAATCTCTCCAGGCCTCTGTCATAAGAGAAATGGGGAGAGAGAGAGAGAGAGAGAGAGAGAGAGAGAGAGAGAGAGAATTAATTATAAGGTTTCAGTGTGAAAGCTCCTCCAGGTTAGTAATATTTTTTATTTTATTTTATTTTATTTTATTTACAACATGATCTACGTGATGGACGGTTCAGATTAACCGCAGGGCTGTCACAGGTATATACGTAGCAGCATGGGTATAATTGTTTGGTGTACAAGGGAGCACCATACACTTGAAGCCCAAATCCCTATGTAGATGTTTTGATTTGTCTCTTAGCATGGGAAACCGTGTTGGGTCCATGCTGGCGTGTGGGATCCGATCCACACGGTCCATCTGATTGCTGAGGTTGAAATATGTTGGGACCTTAAAAATCAGGTCGAGCTAACCATCAAGCATACCGTACTAATCAAATAATGATTTTTAAAGGAAAATAGTATTAAAGGTTTCTTGGGACCACGGGAGAGTCAGATCAAACTAATATTTGGTCCCCATCTTTAACAATACATTACTAGGCCATTGATTGATTTAGATCGGACCTGTGTACCTTAAGTGGACCTAAATCTAAGTTAAAAGATATTTTAATAAAATGGGAAAAAAAAACCTTGATTCACTTCATAAAATCAATATGGTTTTCGGACTCTGTCAGTTTGATCGACGAAGTGTTTCCAAAAAAAAAAAATGAAGTTAGAATCTGTTGGTCCTACCAATATACGGTTAGTCCGACTGATTAATGGTAAAAAGGGCAGAATTGTCACTGTAAGACTCTGTCGGTCAGACCGACAAAGCGTAAATCAGATCACTTAAATTTCAAATTTTAAGAATATGATCAATCAAATCATTTTATTTGAGGTTCATAATTAATCATAAATAATGAGTTATTTAAATATCGATTTAACGGTAGAGATCTCTTTATTTGATCAAGTGTGTTTCACGTTAGATTGTAATGATTACAAACCCTGTGTCAAGGGTTGGATTTGAAAGGATCCAATTTGATTATATGGTGGACCCAGTCATGATCTTGATCAATCAAAGGTGGGCCCCACCAAATAGATTAATTAATCAGAAGAATGATTGTTATTGCACATTGTATTTTAGGAATTCCATGATCTTTCTAGTTTAATCATTCTAATTCAATCAACCTCACCAAATCCTCAGGTGAGGTATCCCAACTTGTTTCCTTTCCATATGAATCAAAATAGTGTTTACTGATATGTGATAATGTGGTTTAATATTCTATTTGATAATTATATCGATTAAGCTAATTTGAAACTATCTATTTCTTATTAACACTTGTTCACATTTATAGATGCTTGAAAAACTAGGGTATTTATATGCTGATTATCATACACGTATATAAACCTATTGCAAATTGTAAATCTACAAATGAAAAGTGGAAATCTAAACATCATGCATGCATGGCACGAATCTAATCATTCCTAGGGGACCACCCCGAATAAATTGTTGTTCCTGGTAGCTTTGCTTCCAACTGTGGGTTTTATCCATGCCTACCTATACTGTGGAAGCCTTCTCTAATGGGTGGATGTGGATTGACGATTTTTCCAACTCATGCAGGTGGCTATATCCCCTACCTGGTACACACATGCATTAATTATTATTAATGACTGTTAAATGTGCTTTTTGCTCATTTACTATCTTTTATTTTGATGAGAATGAAGCTTGGTGGGAACTTTTACTGGGCCTAGCCAGCTCACTCTTCATTGACAAAAAACAACAAATGTAACGGGAGTTTAGCAATTGGTACAAGAGTCTGAAGACATGGCTGAGTCGGAGAATGACCCACGGGACACGTGGCCTTATCTTACGAAAGAAGAACTTGTTGTGCTGGATTGACCATCATTTAATTTATTTTAATTACTTAGAACATGATCATTCTTTATTTTTGGTTTGGTTAATAATTTGGAATCTTTTAGTTGAATTATTTGTGGTTTAATTTTGGTGGACATGAGTTGTAATTTATTTAGTTAAAGTTAGATTATTATCCATGAATAAGACCCAAAATGAGTGGGTCATTAGATGGTTTGTAAATGATGGGTAATGGATGGATGGAACTTAGTTTTGACATCAATTATACTTAATGATTGACTATGATCATACATACATTTGGTGGTTTAAGTACACTTAGTGTATGAGTTGTGCCAAGGAACTTGGGTCTGAGATGTGCGGTCAGTCTTCCATTTTCGAATCGTGACAACCATGGTGTGTTGTAATGCCCATTATGGGACTGTAAAGGCCATTAACCGTTTATGGTTACAAAAAAGGTGACCTGCAATGGTTGTTGCAACCCCCTAAGGCTGTAATGGCCCGTTATGCCTCCTTTAAAGTTGTAACAGTCCATTACGGGGCTAATATAGGTTTTTTGGATTTTTTGATATTAAGAGAGAGAGATAGAGAGAGATAGAGAGATTGTAACAGTTATTATGGGAGCCATAACGGCCATTACAGACCATATTGTAAAGGTAACAGGTTATCGTTACGGAATACCTTGGTAGCAATGCCTCTTCCACATGTAGTAGAAGACTTGACCCACCTCTTTTGCCATGGCTCACTGGCAATGCAAGCATGGCACAATTTTAGTCATATATTTGTCTGCATTTAAAGTTCAATCAATGCATTCCATAGAGAATCACTCAGTGGTTTTGACGAGCTAAGAACACTTCTAGGTTCAAAGTATTTAAGGGGAGCATTGTCTCATACTTTATAGTATGGGAGTTGTGGCTTGGGAAATAACTAAAAATTTGAGGCAAAGAGGATCTTAGTACGAGGGGTAATTGCTAAGAGCAATAGATGGTTAAGGGAGGTGGGATGTTGCATCCCAAGTGATTTTAATAGCTTGTTCATAGAGGAGGTGGGCTTTCACTCACTAGCTAGGATTACAAATCTTGATTAAGTTGATCAAGTGGAATCAACCAAGGCCACGTTGGGTTAAATTAAAAGTAGACCGATTGTCTTAAGGGAACTTAGGAGGAAGTGAGGGTGTGGTTTGTAGGGACCATGCAAGGAAAGTCATTTTTGCCATTATCATTCTTATGAAAGGGTCTCAAACATGGTTACAGAGCCCCAAGCCCTGCTAGATGGACTTAAGATAGGTAGAAGCATGGAACTTTTCAAGGTCATAGTTGAATCTATTTCTAAAGTGGTCATGAACACTGACAACTCTAACTTCACCATCCAATAGAAGATTTGCTATTTGGTGGGGGAGATCCTTTATGAGGTATCTAATCTTGACTACATGAACCCACTACCAGGTTGGATAGCAAATAAACATTAACAGTGTGCCCTTGGGAAGTTTTTGATGATAGGCATCCAATCATCGTCGTTTCCTTGGTGGGGTCCACCCAAAACCGGCCCCCCACACACTCAGATGAATTGTCCTATGGATGGACAGCGTGGATAAAATAAATACATCGAGTGGGACCCACAGCGGGCCCCACAGACAGTTTGAATGGAAAATAAACATTACTGTGAGCTTAGGAAAGGTAGGCATTCAACCAACACTATTTGTTGGGTGTGGTCCACTCAAAACCAGGCCCCACACCTCCAAAATAGGATGCTATATGGATGTACAACATGAATAAAATAAATACATCAAGGTGGGACCCTCATAGCGGGTGCACAACATGGGAAAACAATCTGGTGTAGTACACCAAATATTTGGATATGCTTTATTTTTTGACAGCCCACAAGGGCCCGTGGCCTCTTTATGGCTGAATTGGGTGGGCCATTCTAGTATCCCACCTACATGATGGCGGGAGTCTACAATGGGCCCCACAGCGTTCAGAGGGGATGGGAAAAGAAAAGCAAATGGGGTCAGCCCCAACTTGACTAGTTGTACCCCATTTCAAAATGGGTATAAAGAGTAGGACCTGAACTCGATTCTATTTTTGAATATCACTTTGGTCCCATGGGTTCGAGTGCCTAACAAAGCCCATACAACACAAAATTCTATGTAGCCTACCACAATGTTCGTATGACATACACTTGGTTTATTAGTTTTTCAAATTTACCTAACGCACCCGACCCAACTTTAACCATGGTTGGCCCCCGCCACTATGGGGCCCACATAGATTTACAAAGCATGTATTTAAGTGGGTCCCATCCTCACAAAATGGAGGGACAACATGAATATACAACATATATCAAGATAGTCCCCACACTGAGGACCCATCATCAAGTGGATTTTCATCATGTACTTGATTGTCTAATGGATTTTGGAAACTAATAATGGTGTAGCCCACCTGAGCTGACCCCCTGTTTACTCGCATGTAAGTCAATGGGTACTGAAGCCAAGAGTACCCAATGATGGCCGATGGGAGGTACCTGAAGCCAAGAGTACTTGATGAACCCAACTCTATTTAATAAGTTCAGGTTCAATAAATTGGACTCGTTAAAAAATCAGGTTGGATTCGGGTCTAAACAACGGATTTATCCATACTTTTTTATTTTGTTTTAGAATTTTGGTGGAGTCCAACCCATTTACTTAAATAGTTATATTTCTAGCCTGCACCTAACCCACTACTCAATTAGCTTGGCCTGAACCCACATCAAAAACATATTGGGCCAGTTGACCTGTAGGCCAACCTCGGCTAAATTTGGCCTAAGCATATCAGTGTGTCTATATTATAGGCCCAAGCCAACTCATTTAGGTTGGAACTTGAAACCCATAGGCCAATCTAGCCTCTTCGTTGCATAATGCATATGATAACTAGTAAGCAAATTTCATAAATTATTTCATACCTCACATCTTCACACTCTTTGGTAGCACCGCATTGATAATTAAAATAAATAAATAAATAAATAAGAGAAAGAAAAAAGAATTTTGCATCCAGTACCAAGAACATACACTTGCTTATATATCCATCCAAACAAGCTAGAATACCTGTAGAACCATAAAGCCACGCCAAAAACACTTATAGTTTCAATATTTGAATTTCCTTCAAAAGTGGGTAGTCCAACCACTGAGTTTAAATTTTTAAGTCAGGCCCATTAATCAAGTCATGACTTTATCCAACTAAAGTCATATTATGGTTTTGACTATTAACTATTCAACAGAAAATGGGATCAGATGAGGAAGACCAAATTTAAATAATAAACAAAAACTAATAATGGGGATGCCACTTTACATAGATGGTAACACGTAGATGGTAGGATGGATTGTACTAGAACATACATTTGCTCATATATCCATGCAGTAACAAGAACATACATTTGCTCATATATTGATGTAGAGCAGGTCATGGACACTTTCATGGCCAAGATGGACTAGAGAAGACCCGATAGAGGTGGAAGTGATCGGGACCATCAGAACCCTAAAGCAGGCGTATCTCGTAAAACGGAATGAATTATTCAACATATAATATATGATTTTGGGGTAGGAGAAGCAAATTTAGCCAACCAACCTTGCTACACTGGGCTTCCCATGCCGAATTTGTGAGATTCCACTAGATCGACAGTCAAAAGTCCATTTTAATTTTGTTTTTACTATTTATAGTAAGTTTTAGCTGATCATAACTCTTGATCCTTTGAGCTTCAGGAGTCATGCCCAACATGAAAATGTCTTAGAAAAATTAGGAGAATAGCATAGTTAGGCCACATTGGACACTTACTATTTTTTACTGAAAATTATGAAGTCCGGTAAAAATCAACATACAATACCAGGATAATGAACTTCACATCACTTAGTGTCTTATAATAGGCATAATGATCATATTCACTACAGGTAAACTTCTGAGTCACCATGAAATAATCAAACTTTTTTATATCACTACCTAGGTGAATGTTTTAGGCCACACAACGACCTCTTCAACCTTCAAACCTTGTTCTCTGACCCTTTTATTTCGAAGCTTTCTGGTTGCTATATGTAAATATACTCTTATCATTCCCTATGTAGGAAAGTAGTCTTCACATACATTTTCTCCAACTCGAGATCGTATTGGGCAACCAGCACTAATATAAATCTAATAGATACTAGCTTTACCATAGGTTTAAATATCTCAGTGAAGTCGACACCTTCTCTCTGAGCACATCCCTTCACTACCAACCTTATTTTGTACCTATCATGTTTCTTCTTGATGATCCACTTGCACCTGATCTCTTTCGACCAACAGGAAGCTCCACTAGCTCCCACGTCTTATTTTTGTACAAAGAGTTCATCTCATTATCCATTGCAGGCTTTCACTTTTTTAACATCTGGCTCATCAAGAGCCTCCTGAAAAGTAGACGGATCCCCCTCATCCTTAATAAGGGCATATGCGATATTAGAGTCACCATTTTATCTCGTTGGTAACTTGCGATCCCACGGAAGATCTCTTCTCATAGGTGGCTACTCCACCTGCTCATGTACATCTGTTTGTGTCTTTGTCTCAACCTAAGTGTCATCTCTATCTAACTAAACACCTACAACCAAATTTTATGGTTCCTTGTGCTTATCCTTACGGAACAAGTATCCTTAATCTAATTTGATGTCACGACTATGGATGATTTTCTATGTGACTCGCTCATACAACTTGTACCCCTTCACACCACCACCATATCTGATAAAGATATATTTCTTAGCTCTTTGGTCCAGCTTATCTCTCTCAACTGATGATACATGAGAGTAAGCTTCACAACCGAATACTCGTAGTCCCGAGTAGTCTAACTGTTGACCACTCCACACTTCTTATAGAATCTTACATTCAATGGTCATAGAAGGGATTAATTAACCAAGTAACAAGCCATATTAACGACCTCAATCCACAGTTTCTTGCCCAATCCAGCATTATTAATCATGTATTGGGCTCTCTCCAAGAGAATCCGACTCATTCGCTTAACAACAGTATTTTTCTCTTGTGTGTGACGCATTGTGTTGTGCCTCACGATCCCTTCATCTTTACAACACTATTAAATTTCCCAGAAGTGAATTATCCACTGTTATCTATCCTTAATATCTTCACCTTTCGCCTTGTCTATTTTTCTACTATTGCCTTCCACTGCTTGAAGTTGGTGAAAACGTCGAATTTATTTTTCATAAAATAAACACATACCTTCCTGCAATAGTCGTCAATAAATGTGACAAACCATGACGACCCTCCACCAGAAACCACGGGTGACGGCCCCCTTACATCAAAATGCACATAATTAAGAACACCCTTACATACACTTAAATCAAAACTTTTCAAAGTTGGAATTAAACAACGATCAGAAAGTATATTTATGCCTCACTCGCTCATGTGGCCCAAGCGTGTATACCACATACGTGCAGACATGGAATTCATTAAAGACACTACAACTCCACCTGATGAAGTACTCCTAATTAACCTATAAAGATTTTTATTTTGTTGTGCCTTCATGACTACAAGTGCTCTCTTTGAAACGTTAATTACACGATCAAAGCCAGTGAATTTGCACCCAAGCACCTCGAGTGCTCCAAGAGATATCAAGCTCTTCCTCATATCAAGAACGTGTCTCATGTCAGTTAAGGTATGCTTCATACCATCAAACATCTTGATGTGCACCGATCCAACACCCATAACATTACATGCATTAGCTCATAAATACCTAGCCACCACCACACTCTCTGTAGTTGGTGAACCGACTCTGATGAGGAGTCATGTGATATGATGCCTCAATATCCAAAATTCACTCATCCTTACGTTCATCGTATAAGTGTTTGACCATAGACACTGCCTACAAATTATAACACTCGTACCTACATCAGACTCTGTAATATTGGCCTCCATAAAAGAAGCCTTCGAGTACTCTTTTCTTGCCTTAAGATTTGTGCAATCCTTCTTCATGTGCCCGTGTAACACCCCATACTTTTCAGTCCTCGGGGGTTACCATGAGGACCTAATCTAGGATGAATACAAACCCAATTTAACTAAACCCTTACCCTCACTCTAATCTAAATCCAACATTAAGGGTAAACTTCGCCCATAGATCAAGCTGACCAAACCGTCCATTATCAACGTTAGACTCCAGATCATAAGATCCACTGTTTATTGCGTTCTTAACACCTTAGTTATCAAAACATATAAACTAACTAATCAACACCTAACCAATCATTAAATTCTCTTTAGAGTTGATTATGAATCCATAGGAAACCTTAATTTCAGATCTAAAGACGATCTAACCATCCATTCGACATAAATCTATAATAAAACTCAAAAAGGGCAAGCATTGTGTGGCTCATACATGTAAGATGACATTAATCTAAAATAGATAGTGGCCCTAAGTAGCTCACTAATTGGATGGACGATTCTGATCATAGAATTGGACCATAAATAGTCATCAAGTCAACAATGATAGGCACTTAAAGGCAATAGGTCAACAGATATTGCCCACCCGAGCCTCAGATTTGACTGGATTTTGGTCAGAGACCCTGACAGGGACCTCCAAACCGAATGGATGGAGTGGATTTTATCTAGCATCATTGTGGACCCCAACATTGGCTGTGTGTGTGCCATAGTGAGCGTGCGCCCTCTGTGCACCAGACCATAGATGCGGTCAAATCGAGTTTGACCCGACATCTCCCGAAAAGAAGATTTTTCTCCAGCTTTCCCGCCTGAGCTGGTTTAAACAGACAGCATCCGTTTGGTAATGCTGTGGCCCACCATGATCAACCGCTCGGGTGATCTGATCCATCCATCTTGTAGGGAACTTGAAACCTACCAGAACCATGGTCAATCCACTCATTAGATCACACACCTACGCCCACAAACGTAGGTGTAAGAGGGCTGCGTGCAACCATGTTTCCAAAAATAGAAACTGCCTTGTTGTTGCTAGGTTAGCGATCCTCATGAGGAGGAATCCTCCAATCCTAGCCCTCCATTTAGACACATCTCAGCCACCCACTATTGTTCATGCGGATTAGGATTTTCTGTGGAAAACTGATGCCAAAGACCAAAACAACAGCCGATTTTGCTATGCCCACTGTTTTCATCTGCCTCCCTACCACGGAATGAATCTGGGTCGTCTAACCATGTTCTGATGGACCTGGGAGAGCTTAGGGCGTGCTTAAGATGAGAGAGGATTGGGTAGTAGTAGTCTGCCTTCATCTCTTACAGCAGCTCAAAAGAAAACCAGTTGTTTCTTCCTCCCTTCGAACCCACTGAGCTAACTTCGCTCGACCTCTAAAAACCCACGTCTGTAAGCTCACTGGAGCCTCTTTGCCCGTACAGATGTACGGTCTCTACTTAGCATGGTAAAACAATCTCAAGGTATGATGGATGCTGTGGTCAAGATGGGACTAGGCACACACGCGGATTTCTAATGTAGCAAAATCTGAGATTTCGGCAAGCCATAGAGCATACATCCAACGACGTGTCTAGAAGGCGGATGTGATGATGCTTATGTAAAAAAGTAAAGAAGAGTGGACTCGATCACTAGGAATTTCAGATGTGAAAGGATTTGGTGTACGACAAGTCACAGAGTATACGTTCATTAGAGACTTAGAGGAGCAGGGGGGTTGAGAAGGGCATAGATGTCATGATGAGTGCTTGTGTGTAAAAATGAATGGATCTTTAGCTTGATCTTGAGTAGGCTAAGACATGGACTAAACCATGACAATCCTAGTCAGGCCTATGGGCTAGAAAGGTTGAGAGGAAGGCTAGGGGGATGGCTTGAAAAATCAAAACTTTGAAGGCTTGGGAGCTCCTTCACTCTCTTCCTCACGTTCTTTCTCCCTTACTCTCTCCAGCTTAAAGGGAGAAGTGGCTTGTTGGGTGTGTTGGAATGAGAAGAGGAGAGGGCTATTTATAGCATTCTCCAATGGCTCTATGGTAAATAAGGAGGTAGGTAAGGGTTAAAATGATGATGTGCAGGCTTGTGATTGGCTAAGGAGAGAGGAGCGCCACATGGCGTGCTCCCATTGGCTCTTGAGGTTGGTAAAATGGTGAATGGTGAAGATGGTGAGGTGGGGGGGGGGGGGGAGAAATTCAGGGGAAAGTTGACTTTTGAACGCTGGGACAACTGTCCACACGCAGGCCGCAAGCGGTGGTACTCGGAGTACCGCCGGCAGTAGTCCGACTACCGCCCGGGCCTCGCTCAGGCCGGGATCAAGCGTGCGGGTTTTGTTCGCTGTGTTGGTTCACCCGGTGGTCCTCTTTTGGGGTTTTACGGCTCAGATAGGTGGGCTTAGATTTGGGTAAGGAGGTCTTAGTTAGGGTATAGGGTAAAGACAGGGTTGTATGTGGATTGAATGGTTTGGATCCTGGTTTCTGGTCGCGGGTTGGCAATTTGGGGGTTTTAGGGATGATTTGTCAGATATAAGCTGGGATTAGGTTCGGGATATGCTCATAGTTCCTAGACTGTCTTAGCCTTCTCGAGATATTTATCTACAGATGCCCCTCTTTGGCTAAGGTTGCAAGCAACCGAAGGCCAAAGCGAGTGGACACCCCACCTTTCTGGTCAGAAAGGATAGTGATTCGAATCTATCGCCTGCCATTGTATCATTGTCAGTCGACTGCTTAGAAAAGAGATGACTTGCACATTTCATGAGGGTTGAGGAAAACATTGTGATTGTCCCTTGTGCATTCGTCGGGACTTTACAGGTCACCAATCACAACCCTTTCACGTTAGATTGTTAATAGCATTGGAGGGTAAGTCTAAAAAGTAGGGCCTCTGCGCGTTGGTGCAGCTTTACGAGGATTCCCGTACTGTTTGGTTTGTCTTTCCTTTGCTACGTAATCACACAGGAGTATTCGATCCATTTGATCGTCAAAGTGGTTAGCTGCCCTGCGCATTGGTGCGGCCTTACGAGGAACTCACTACGCCGACCTAGACTCGATCAAATTTTATGAATATCCCAGACTAGGTATGTGCAGGTAATTTTTTACCATGCAATCTTCTAATTCTAATACTTTGGTTACAATGGATTGTTGTCGCTTCGAGTTTGATTATTCTTTTCAGAGATAGATCCAATCATTTTTTACTAGCATCCGTACGACTATCTAGATATGGAGATCGGGCCAACGTACTTGTATCATGTACGGATTCGATTATCCTCTGGAGAAACCGGGGGAGACTGAATCTTATTTAGCTGTTTGCACTGACCATAACTGGAGAATATGGAAGATTATTCAGTGTACTGCGTGTCGCGTGCATTTTTTGAAAACCCTTTTGTTTTAAAAGCTATCCTTTTCGTAGCTAGACTCCTTGGGGATATTTTTTTAATATATATATATATATATTTGGAAAATATCTGTTCGATTTCCCAGGTGGGCGTTGTCGTTCGTTTTTTTTTTTTTTTTTTTTTGCAGCAAAGTCAAATGGCCTCCACTAATAAATAAATGGGACTAATGGTTATATATATATATTTGAAAGAGTCATCCTTTGTAGAACTAAACTCTCTAGGGATCTTGTTTTTTTTAAAAAACATTTTATTCATATTATATATTTTTCCATATATATATATATTGCATTTTCTTTTATTTTCTAGCAATTTTTTAGTGGGGTATTCCTGAGGTTCAATTTATCGTGAGATTTTGAATTTCTCGCGATATTTTGAAATGAAAAGAAGGGATCTTGATTTTTCTTTTTTTTTGTTTTTTCTTGGGTTTTTACCCAGTGGTCCAAAGGAATGACTAGTCAATGCAACTCACCATGGGGGATAGCACGTTGTCCCATGCAGCTAACGGTCGGTGGCGGTAGTCCGGCTACCTCCGATCTGTTGTTTGGTCCAGTGGTCCGAGCCATGCTCTAGTCCGACTGACCCATAGATGTCCAGGGACTCCATTATGGTCCCTGGGAGCTCCTTTGTGGAGGTTTTCGTTGATTTTTGGTTTTATTTCTCTTGTCCTCCCTCATTTTCAGGTGACTTGACCTTCCATTTTGAAGAATTTTGTTTGGATTTTGCTGGGTCACCATTTTTTTGTTTGAAGGAGCTATTGATGGGTTTAGATCTTCTTTTGGACTTTGGGAGGGCCATGATCAGGACCGTTGATCTGTTTTGACTCGATCTTAACTGTTGGATCTTGCTAGATTCTTGCTTCTGGGCCAAAATGTTGGCCGGATTTTTCCTCTTTTTTTTTGTATTTTGATGGAGTGGGGTGAGATAAGAAAGGAGCCCCACCCTTTTATTTGAAATTTTATTTATTTATTTATTATTTTTATTCTTTTTTATTTTATTTTGGGTGATTTGGACCGTTGGATGAATGATTTGGGGCCTACTTGAGAGGTTTTATGGTTTAGATCTTGATAATTGGTCATTATGGTGGACGATGGATGGATGGGATTTTCAAAGTGGGCCCCACACCATGATCTTGACGTGGCCAGGTACTTCCATGGATTTGCGAAGATAGACTTGAGTTATGGACACATTGGTATGGATAATGGTTTTCAAAAATGGGCCTTGAAAGTGGGCCTTGTGGGCTCTTAAAGATGGGCCTTTTAAAAAAGGGGCTTGGGCCTTTGAAAAATTGGCTTGGGCCTTTGACAATGGGTCTTGGAAGTGGGCCTGGACATGGGCTTTTGAAATGGGCCTTGAGGTGGGCCTTGGAAATGGGCCTTGGCATGGGCTTGGGCCTTGCGACTGGAGCCCGTTGCTTTTTATGGTGAGAAGGATACTTACCTGTGGGCCTTGTTTGTGTAGTATGCCATGTCGAGGTAGGAATGAGGCTGGTCCTTCTAGCCAGTCGACTGATCCGTGCTATGTGTCACGAGAGGGTCAGCACCTTTCCGATATAGCCCGGGAGGGCGGTGCACCTGCGATTCTCAGAGGGCGTGGGGTTAGGACACACTTGCCTGATTGGTTCCATGATCCGTAGCCTCTATTCTTTGAGGTGTTGGAGCGTACTCCATTCACCCACCTATCTCGAGTTCGTCTGAGTAAGACGAATATGTCCCTTTTATCTGCCTTGACCGAACGGTGGCACCCTGAGACTCACACCTTCCAGTTGCCTTTTGGGGAGTGGGGGATCACTCCTTATGACATATACATGCAGCTGGGTCTCCAATATGATGGGGGATCTATCCCTTTCGAGGATGATCTCCTGGTACCTTCCGAGGATGATTGGATAGAACTGTTAGGGATGATGCAGATGCCACAGATTTTTTCGATCATCGATTCAAGTTGCTTTGGCTATCATTGAACTTTGCCGGCCGTATTCCTGAGACTGAAGCCGCGGCTGTGATGAAGGCTCGCCCTGATTTTGTACACCATGGGAGCGATGATTTTCTGTCATGGGAATGAGCTTGTGAGTTCCCGTCTATTATCGCTCGTGGAAGATATCACCTTTCCCACGCCATACAATTGGAATGCGGCCCTCTTGGCCCATTTGTATGAAGGGCTAGACAAGGCCAGTTGTTGTATTAGCCGATCTCTGACTAGCTTTTATCCAGTTATCGAGGTACTTTCTTGCTATCCCTTCTGCACTATTTTCTCCAGGGATGGCTTGGTGCACCCTTTCTAATCATGGTTTTGCGCAGGTCTGCTTTTTCGATCACTTTTCCCATCTAGCGCCCACCTTGATAGATCATTTGCCTCCCTTTCCTCGCATGATACTGTGGTATAAAGATAACCGCAGCCGCACATGCCTGTTTTCTGATCTCGCCTGGAGGTCAAACATCGACGCTCTTGTTCCTGATGATATGATCGGTTTGTCTTGCTTTGTGTTGCTCGTGTGTTACTTTATGCTTATCTGTTGACCCTTGGCTTTTCTCCTTTTTACAGTTTCACACCAGGTCGTATCTCCAATCGAATGCGGCGCTTACTCCCGGTGTGTAAGACCCCATCTATTCCATACGACTTTCTATGCTTATGTACACGATGATCAACACCCTTAGTTAGACCTCGATTGGCCATTCATAGTACATACCCAACTAATCGAGACCTCAAGACCTCGAAACCTATTTCATATCGACCGCCCCTGTCGCCGCGATTGTGGAGGTACAACTCATGCGTCTGTATGATACTCCGTTAGTGAGATACGCCGTGAAGAATCATTAACATATCATGTGCACAAGGTGCCATGTACTCCACTCCACACATGTGCACAATACATGTCAAACACACATGCACTTGCCACACATGGGTGAGAGAATCTCTACCCATGTGTGTGATGTCACACACCCATACCTCTCCCTCTCTCATGTACACCTCAAGTCAACTTTTCTCCTTGCCACACCTCATGTGTGACATCATCACACCATGCCATCCCATGCTCCTTTAACCCATCATTAATTACAAATCATAAATTAATTTTCATAATCCTAGCCTAAGCTAACATTAATCACATTAGCCTAACTTAACCAAAATTTTATGAATTTCTCTACAAATACCCCCCCATCCCTTAGCATTTCACCATTTTTCTACACATGAGAGAGATAGAGGATTGATCTTGGTGGGCCATCAACTCCATCATTCTCATCCCTTTCATCCATCTTAACCATCCATTTAATCCACCAAGGTGAGTACACCCCCTCCACTCTTATGGTTTATTTTCTTTTGATTATTTGGATGATTAGTAGTGGTGATGATTTGATGATAATGATGTGATCAATGGTATGGATGTATAGGAGAATACATATAAAAAGATAATTAATAGTTGTTATTTATGATGATAATGATGTGATTAATGGTGTGGATGTATAGGAGGATTCATACAAAAAATAATAATAATAACTTGTTATAGACTTTATGTGGGACCCATTGATAGTGGGCCCCACCAGAATTTTGTAGGCCATCCAAACCGTTCAAAGTGTGGCCCATTAGGCTGGCCACACACTCACACATACACACATACACGCACACAGCCATATACACACATGCACACAACACAAAAATAAAACAAAAAAAAAAATAACAAAATAAAAATAAAATACACTGGATGCTGCTACCAACGTCCAGAGGACGCTGAAGCAGGCAGCGCCCAGCTACTTAAATAAAGGGAAGGGGTTGTGGGTCCCCAACAGCCCCACCCACGATGTATGTATTTAATCCATGCCACCCATTCAATTTATCAGGTCATTTTAGGCGTTGAGCCGAAAAATGAGACTAATCCAAATCTGTGGTAGGCCACACCATAAAAAGGATTATTTTTAATAATGATAGACTGTTAGGGCCCACTATGATGTTTCTGTGTGTCAAAACATATTGAATATTAGGCTTATTCGACCCGTCATGAGCCAGGGAACTCGGCAGACGGAATGGATCGTCTTGATGTGGGCCCCACTTACAAAAAAACCTCAAAAAAAAATATAAACAACAGCATTAACGCTATTGCTATCAGCGTCTGACGCTGCAGCAAGTAGCGTCTACTGCTAACGCTAGAGGAAGGTGGGACCCACCATTGGTCCCACCGTGATGTATGTCGGACATCCACACCGTGCATTTGATAGGTCCTCTTTGAAAAGTGGGATACCCCAAAAATCAACCGTACACGAAACTCAGGTGGCCCACACCATCTAAAATCATATAAAATAAAATAATAATAAATAAATAAATAAAATATATATTAGCAAGTGCTGATCATGAGGTATGTATTATTATATCCAAACTGTCCACCCATTGGGTGAGTTCGTCCTAAGCCTTGAGAAGAGAAATAAGACAGATCTAACTATCAGGTGGTCTACGCTGCAAAAAGCAGTAAGGGATTGAACGTCTACCATTTTCACCCTTCTTGGGGTCACAGAAGTTTGGATCAATATGAAATTTGATTTTCCTCTTAATTCAGGTCCTTGTGACCGAATGAACATATTGGATGGATAATAAACATTATGTGGGCCTTATGTATTGTTATCCCCACTGCTATTTGTGGTATGGTCCAGATAATATTTAGATATGATTCATTCCTTAAATAATGCTTTAAAATAATCTCTAAAAATAGATGAACAGTGTAGACATAATAAATATATCATTATGGGACCCGTGTAACTTTGATCTCCTTTAAACTATTTGTATAACTCGAAGACTAAAAGAATTTGTTGGGGTCCACCTGAAATTTGGATGCATCTGAAACTTGGACTGACCATTCAACCAAGTGGAACACACATAATGAATGGGAAGAATTTGTGAACCACGCCTCAGTGGCCTAACAAATGATTATGAATGTTTAATGGAGGGTGACTCTCTCAACTTATGTGTGTGGTGTGGCCCATATGAGCTATAGATTAAATTGACTTTAAGCCCCAGGCCCACCATGGATTGGTGCATCTGATTGATGGTGTTAAGGGTCAACATGCGTCAAGGTGGATCACACCACAACTGTAGTGGATTATAGGTCTGCCATTGAAAATTTCAATGGGCCACTATATTGTTATACTTGACATCTAACCTACTAATAAGGATATGTAGACCTGGATAAAATAAATAAATAAATAAATAAAGGGGGTTAAGTAGGAGTAGGAGCTCGTTTTGATACCTATGTAGGGCCCACCAGACCACGGGGCCCATTGTGATGTATAAGCTACATCCAAACCATCTATATATATTTTGGCGCCAAAGAAATAATGTTGTTGTAATGTCCGCCCTTAAAACCTCCTAGAATTTCACCATAATATGTATGTTAGATCCACATCATCTATCAGCTTTTGCAGACCTAATAAGTGTGGCCCTACCACGTCAATGGGACCCACCCACTTGGACAAGCCCAAATGCCCATGGTTGAAACCTTTAATGAACCACGATAATGTGTAGAAGATATCCAACCTGTCCATTTGTGTTGCACAGATGGTGACCCTTTACCATTGCCAACCTTCTTACGGTCACTTTAATTTTTATTTATCACCCAAAACCAAGTGGGTCCACTAGCATGTGGGACCCACTATAGAGTTTATTTGCCATCCAAGTTTGTTGGGGGCTGTTGCGTGCCCCACTATTATGTTTATATGCCATCTAAACCATTCAAGAGTTATCAACCATTAGATTAACTGAAAACACGAAGATATCATTTGAGCTGAAATTCCCTAGCAAACGTAAACCAATGAACTAGTGATTTTTGCGGCCCACTTACCTGTGCAACCTTGTGATCTTGTATGGCCTACTTACTGGTACAAAAATGGTGGTTCTTATCTTTTAATATTATGTTTATAAGATGTGTGACTAACCGCTTAATCTAGTGTGAGGGTGTGATGGAGTGAATGGGTATGAACAATGCGATGTAGTGAGTTGAGGTTGATCCCTTGATCATGAGGTCATGTAGTATAAGTATGGCCATCTAATCTTGTACAAAGGTGGTGTATATGTAGCCATCTAATCGTATAATTGTGAAATATGCACAAGGCCACCTAATAGTATGAAATCAAGTGGCATTGGTAGCCACCCAACAACATGACTACATTCTTATGGACATTTTATTTTATGGTACTTGAATCATGTACAACCAGATTGTATGTTTGGATTACAAGTCATGATATGAATTGTGATGTGCGGTTAGATTATACAACATGATATTAGTATGACCCTCAATTCAGTGTAATATGACATAAATACGATTATTATATTATGCTCATTAGTGACACTGATGTGGGGACCACTAAAATATATGCGACGTGATGGAAGGTAGTACTTGGCCCTTAATCATGTGATACCGAATATGAGTCATTAGCTATGTGACGTGTGAAGTGGTTGTAGTATAAGACTTAATATAATGTAGTGTAGCCATGAATGGCAGGTGCAATTGTGATTGTTCAACTAGGTTTGGATATTTTGAATTATTATGACAAGTAGAGTGACATTTGTGTGGCCACTCAACCATATGGACTTTTGATTATGGAGTGGCCATAAGACCATGCGGGCATATGATAACCGTGTGATTACTTAAACTCATGGACTATGCTGATGGTGTAACCTCTTAGGTACGTGAACTTAAGACGCATGCCAGATTGATTATGAACCCTACCTTGATGTAAGCATTGCATATTTCACCATTTATCCATTAGTCTAGCTAATTCTAAAACATGATTCCAAAATGACTTAGATCTAATCCCTAAATAAGTTAGACGATATAAAATAGTGTTACTTAAACGTATAACTTTCAAATACTTGTGAAACCACTAAATGTACATATTTTATCCACACTATTCAATTATTTTCCCAACTAAATAGTTTGATGATGGAGCCTATTGACATGTGCCTTGTGCATCTGAACTGTTCTTCCTTATACTACCTTAATTTATGTGAGATACCTATACTATCTACTTGTTGGGACCCACCGTAATGTTTATGTGTGGACCCATCTACTTGCAGTACCACTTGGAAGTGGGACCCACTACGTTGTATAAGACAAACTCGCATTATCCAACAGTGACTAACTATTATGGGTATATTAAATACCAAGTCGTTCAACTTAAGGCTCACTATATCCTATGAAGTTTACCTGTGCCTTCCAAATTATTATAGAACTACTACAATAATTATTTGTAAATCCAATGGACTAACAACCCACGTGACGGTGAAGTCCACTACATTATATGAGTTTCGCCAGCACCATTCATCCTATGACTCATTTACTATATGTTATGTCTAAGCCTTTTATCTCATAACCACTTGGTGCATGCACTTTGCGTCACCACCACTCATTAACCATAAGGCCCAGTTAGGGTATACCATGTGGTCCCAATAGAAGAAAATCATATCGGTTAATAAAAAATCATAAGGCCCAGTTAGGGCTAAAGCCACCAATGAAATATCTATCTTGTGAAGGATATGGTGTAACTCTTATTACAATTAATGCTCGTGATTATGATAGTCATGGATGATATTAGTGATGTCAGTGATTGTGGTTAATAGAAGCATGTGATTTAATACTTGATTTATGTTGTTCCACTCCCTAGCATACTAAATTCATCTACTTAACCATGTTGATATTGATCATACTCATGTACTATGGAATGATGGTATGTGCAAGTGTACTTCAATACATTATCATGGATTGATAAAGTTGATAGTAGCATATGATGATTATACATCATTTTTGCCTTAAAGGTTAAGCAGACCCTAAACTCATGACATTATATGCATACCACATGCACTTGAACGTATGCCTTATCATGGTTGCTTGAGTTCATGTATAATCATGACATACATGATGATTGAAATACCACAGTCATGTTGTAAAACATGAGTTGGATCTTGATGATGAAATGTACACCTATGATGATGACTTAGGTTATCCTTAAAAATGAACGGGACACCGGAAGTGTGGAAATAGTAGGGGATGATGTGCCCCTTGGGTTGAAAGTCCCTAAACCCCTAGCTAGCTAGGGTTGCCTCACCGTTGGGCCGAGTGGATACATGGGTTATGGATTTGACTCCCACTGACGAGGTCGGGTTGAGAAGAGGTGGGTCCAACCTGCTTAATGGCTGAGGTGCAAACAGGGACTGGTCTAACTCACTAGCGAGGAGAAGCATGAATGAAGTCTGCTACTGGCATGTTGGGTGAAAGTTCACCGCAGAGCGGGTATATGAGGTCGATTACTGGTGTCTGATGCATAGGTGTCGACCACGATTTTTCTCATGATATACAGTTAGTGGAAGTCCACCACAGGGCAAGTATGCGAGGTCGATTACTAGTGGCTGGTGCATGGTATTGACCACAGTGCTTCCCGAGATATATAGTTATGATATGGTATGACAATATGATGATGATGATGTGATTACGGATGCATATAATACGGTTATGGCCGTGGTATAGGAGAAATGAAAATATGACTTGGTGATGTTGGTAGCATTTATTTAGAGTATTACTATGATGCATATGCATTACATTGGCATTGATATCATACCTTACGTACTACTCGCCTGTCACCATACATGATTTCCTTATGGCATATTTATCTTGCTTGCATGTATGACACACTGCACACACGTGTGTACTCACTAGGCTTTTTGCCTAAGCTTTCTATTTTTCATTTTTTTCAGGGTTGGAGTAGCTTGGAAGACTTAGCTTTCTCGATGCATTGTATCTATTTGCCAATGTTGACATTATGTACCTTTCGAAGAGCATTGTTCTTATAACCATCAGGATTTATAATGGAGAGTGTTGCTTGGTATTTTGGTCATGGATCTTCATGCTTAGGTATTATTAAAAAAATAATAAAAAATCTTCCTTGTGGTATGCTGAACTCGGGACTTGGTGTATGGAAGTTGAGTGCCAGATTCAGGGCATCACGGAAGCTGTCCATCCCCGGATTTGGGGCGTGACACGATGCCCAGGAGGCCTTTCATGCCTTACGGCGATGTCTCATTTTAGAGGACCCTCGCGTGACCAAATGGTACCTGGGAGAGAGGCTCTTTTGGCAGTTGACCGGCAGCCCATTGGTCCCACTTAATCCACCGTCCGGCCCATCTGATTGGAGATTAGTACACGAGCGGGAGTTGGCCGCTGCCCTGGAGGGTTTTGATGCCAACACTTTTGTTGACCCAGATAAAGAGTACAGCTCCTGGTGTGAGCAGTATGGCATCGGTCTGATTTTGCAGCCTGGCTACGCTTCTGGTGGCGGCGCACGTTTTACTAGAGGAGGGACTTGGGGCCCCATTTTCGTTGTAAGGATACAGACGCTTATCTTCCTAATGGCGATTAGTTCCATTGTTTCATATGATCATGTATCATTGGCTATGTGATTTCCCTTTTATATGAAACTTCAGTTCAATGTTGCTTTATTGGATTATTTTTTGGTCATTTTTACAATCCCCTTTGAACATTTGGATGTATGTTCCACGGCCCAGGCCTTCTGAAGTGTACATTGCCCAGATTTCGCCTGAAAGTGGGCCCGGGCAGTAGTCGGACTACCGCCACTGACTTTTTTTCTTCTCGTTTGTACTTTCAACGCTACATCAATGCAAGAATGTCAGATCTGACAGCGGTTTTTGGAGTACCGCGGGCAGTAATCGGATTATCGCCTCTGTTCATCTTTTCTTCCAGCGAGTACCCCTCTTCTCTGTTCATTCTTCTAGTCCATTTTCATTTATTCCCATCTGTCAACTCCCTCTAATCATTCCCTTTGTCCCCTTCTTCTTCTTTTTTGTCCCTTTTCTTTGTCCTCTTCTTCCTTTGGCTTCTTCTCTCCTTTGGCTTTATTATGGTAGGCCATGATGAGGGGTTTAATGTTTTTATGAGTGGTGAAGAGGTTAGTGGTCACATAAATGGTCGAGAGGATCCATTTATGGATGGATTGATGGAGGTAGATGGAGGAGTAATGGGTTCTTTTGAAGAGGTAAATGTTATTTATGGCTTGGATCTTTCCTCTAACAATGATGGTTATGGGGATGGGTTGATGGGATTGAATGCTTTTGATGGGGCCATACCAGATGGGCCACTTGAATTTGTAGATGTTGATATGGTGAGGATAGATGGGCTTGATGGTGAGGATGGTGTGAGAATGGTGTCGGATGGCTTGATTGATGGTGGGATGGTTATGGGTGGTGTGGATGATAGTATGATGATGATGGGTAGTGCGGATGTGATGGATCAGGCTTGGATGCGTGGCGGGTCCCATCTTAGCGGTTTGGACGGCTTGAATTTGACAGGTGATGGACTTCTTGTGGACGGCCTGAGTCAGATCTTTGGTGCGGATTTTGAGGCAGTGATGGGACAGTCAATTTTCATTGGGATCCAGGGTATAGATCCTGTTAGCTATTGGGATACTCTAGGCGTTGCAACTCCCAGGGCCTGTTCATTTCAGACTGCTCCTGATGTGACGGTCGTTGGCGGCTCGGGCCCGCCTGTTGCAGCTTTTCAAGATACTCTTCAAGATGTAATGTGGGAGTTAAGCTTTTTTTGACACCATGAGATTGACCTATTGGACAAGGGGATACTCATCTTCGATGATTCTTCTGCAGATCCTGGGTTCTAGATTGTTGAGGGTATACCTGTTCGGACCTGCCGACTGCAACCAGACAATACCTGTTCTGAGCGGTTACATATTTGGATTGAGAGCCTGACCGAGTCTGAGATTTGTGAGTTGGGCTCTTTGGGCTTCAGAGAGGTTCTCCATTTTCATCGAGTTTGCCTAGACTGGCATTTGTTGAGTGTGGCTTCGTATGATTGGGTTCCATCTCTGAATCTATTTTCCTTTAATGATCTAGAGCTGGGCCCCTCACTGGAGGAGTTTTCGCATTTGTTTGGTCTTCCCCTCACCCGGGAACCTTATGTTCCCTCATCTGAGCTAGTTTATCCCACTGATCTGATTTCTTGGTTCGGATTTCTTACGGCTCTTCCTACTACGGAGGGTGGGGCTGGTGAGCTTTCGCTAGAGGTCCTGTATGATCATTGTTCCACTACCCATGGAGGTCTTGGGTCCGATCGCCAGCTTCAGTGCTTGAATGCACTGATATTCTGTGTCTTGGCTAAGTTACTATTTTCAGGCTGGAGACAGTCATCACTGGCGGTTTTACTGGAAGGATTCCATCGTGTTCTGTATCACATGAGTATTTCCTCGATGGTGCTGGCGGAGCTCTTTTTAGGACTGACCGAATGCTCACTTGGACGCACCCATATCCTCTGGGGCTGTTGCTCCTTCCTTCAGGTACTTTTCACTCTTTTCCTTTCTCTTGTTTGGCGTTGTCATTTGCTTGCCATTTGAGTTATGCCTCTTTACAGGTGTGGTTATAGGAGCACCTGTACATGACTTCTCTACTTCTGTGGCCAGATTCCCGCCGCAGTGATGTGCTATCCTTGTTGCTTGATAGCCTTCCTTCAGGTGCTGAGGCCACTGAGTCACTATATCGTCGCATGCTTTCTTAGTTGCGAGGGTGGGAGATTAGTTGGGAGGCTCCCTGGCTCCATCAATCTCCTTTGATTTGTAGTGCTGCTCACACTCCTTTACTGTTGCCAGGACTTCGGGGATACTACTCTTACCATCCTGTGTGCTTTCTCCGGCAGTTCAGCTTTTGGTAGGATATTTCGGACTTTACTTTCTCTGGATTTGGGCATGTCCCTCTTCATTTTGATTTGACTATTTTGTATAGACGAGTCTGGATTTCCTGACAGGGTTCCTTAGATGCGACAGTTCTGGATCTTGAGTCTTGGGCTCCTCCTTTGGCCACAGTGTCGTATCAACGATGGGTGGCAGAGCAATCACTTTATCGTCAGGTCCCAAGCTGGCATTTGGCAGATGAGGCTGCTGATCAGGACGTGGTAGGCGATGTTACTTCATCCTCTTCCTGCGTTGATGATTCATTCGAGGCATTTGAGGAGCGACCTTTCATCGATTTGTCCTTCTTGCTGGCCACACATGGTCACCTGATTACCAAGATCGCTATCCTTCGCCATGCATGTGAGGATATGGCTCGTCGACTGGCAGTGGGACAACGGTATGATGAGAGCAAGTTTGCGGCACATCGCCTAGATAGGGATGAGGCCTTTTACCTACGCATGGAGATAGAGAGGCTCAGGCAAAAGTTATTGATGTACAAGAGATGAGAATTTACAAGAGATAGGAATTTACATGTGATGCCTGTTTTGTAGTCGATTGCTTATTTTGCATGCATGAAGGATTTTGTTTTTTTAAAAAAAGCAGTGTACTTGTAAAAAAGACTTTAAAGGAATGAAAGATTTTGTTTGTGCCAAATTTGCCGTGTTCGCTTTTGTTTGGATTTCTGCTTTGGATGATTGGGATCAGCCGATTGGGCTCAGCCCACGTTGTATGCAGTAGTCTGGATTGTGAACTTAGGATCTCGGTTCCCTGAGAGGGTATCTTGGATCATGTCCCTTGGATTTGAACAGAGTTTGATAGAGTACTAGCCCAAAATTGATCCTTTCCTGTATCTCGTATTTGCTGCCTCGCTTCTTCTATACCTGCACTTTTATTTATTTTATTATTATTTTTTTAATTTCATTTCTTGCCATTTTTGCCCGTAACGCCCTTTCAGGTTTTCACTACGTCCGGCTCTCCCGTCTTTTTTGCCCGTAGCGTCCTTTCAAATTTTCACTACGTCCCGGGCTTTTGATCTTGCCTGCCCCTTGGCAGCTATGTTATTTTTACCCTTGGCACTCTTTCAAGTTTTCACCAAGTCCGTTGCATACCCGCTGTTTTTACTCGAGGCGCCCTTTCGGGTCTTCACCTCGCCCTTTTTGCTTAGGCATGCCTTTCTTTTCTTTTTATTTTTTTATTTTTTTTGGAGTGCCAGGAGAGACAGAGAGACTTCCTTCATAGTCGGCCAATTGGTTACCTTCTTATCCTTGTCTTTGAGCATGATCGTAGACTGCTTTTGGTGAGATTGTTTGGGGATTTGGGATAGAATTATTTTCTTCTTTTTTCGGGTCTTCTTTTTGAGTTTTCCTCTTCTTTTCTTTTTTCTTTCTTTTTGCCTCACCCCTTCTCTTTTGGTTCCCTTTTGTGCTTTTATTTTCTTTCTTTCTTTTCTTATATGAGAGAAGTGACGAATATCTCTAATGGGAGAGGTGGCGGATATTTCTCTCTTTTTTTTGGTAGGACAGTGATGGGCATAGCTTTATGATTGTAATCATTGACAGGGTCAAGTATGGCTACCCGTGATAGATTTTTATGTTATCGTCGTTAATGATCTCGGGAAGATCTTCCCCTTTTAGATTGGTGAGCCGAGGAGCTCCTCCTGGGAGTACTTCCTAAACGATCAGTGGTCCGTCCCACGAGGGTTTGAACTTTCCTCTAGGATCTGGCAAATGTGGTGGTAGGATGCGCTTCATGACCATGTCACCGACTTTGAAACTTCTTTTGCGGACCCTCTTGTTGTAGGCTCACGCAATTCTTCTTTGATAACACTGGGAGTGGCTTAGCACCCGCATGCGCTTTTCGTCTACTAGATGTAGTTGATCGTACCTTACTTATTGCCACTCACCTTACTCGACCTTACTTTCCAGTAGTATCCGGAGTGATGGGATTTTGATTTTGATTGGCAGCACGCTTCCATTCCATATGTGAGCTCATATGGAGTTGCGCCTGTAGCAGATCGTACAGACGTCCGATAGGCCCAGAGTGCATAAGAGAGCATCTCTGACTAGTCGCGATATGTCTTCACCATTTTTTTCAGTATGCGGATGATAGTCTTGTTTGCAGCTTCAACCCCACCGTTCATTTGGGGACGGTAGGGGCTTGACCGATGGTGTTGAATTTTGAATTTGTTGAGGAAATCGCACATCCTTTTATTGATGAACGGAGTTCCATTGTCAGTAATAATGGCCTGAGGGACCCCATAACGGCTAATGATGTTGTTCCTCATAAACTTGACCACATGAGATGCTGCGATGGTGGTGTAGGACGATGCCTCTATCCATTTGGTGAAGTAATCTACTGCCACTAGGATGTATTCATGCTCGTTTGAAGCTTTGGGGCTAATCTTGCCGATGTTGTCCAGTCCCTATACAGAGAAGGGTCATGGTTGTTGAGGGTCAAATATTGCATATCAGACCCCGGTTATTGCTTGGATTTACAAACATGGTACTGTTTAACGGCCCGATTTAATCGTGTTTGTGATGTAGGGTGTATTTACGAGCTTGGATTGAAATAGGATGCTAAAAGTATGGATGTACACTTAGAATTCACCAAGGCAATGGACGGGACCTCAGGGGACCAAGATCAATGGATTTACACGTCAGAGACACGAGAAAATTGAGAAACTGAAGCTCAAGTGGCCTGAAAGTCAGCCAGAATGCAAGATCACATGGTTTCCACCACCCGTTTGGTTCGAAACTTCATATATGGCTTGAGGACCATAAATTAACCGTACACGTCGAATTCCAGCCCTCGGATCCCAGTGGAAGTTGTCCAACAGACAGAACAACCCATGAATCTGTGATTTTGGGCCCACCTGAGACCTGTATACGCTTCAAAGTTGGTCTCACCCCATTTTATGAGTGACAAAACAGATGGACGGAGAGGATTTCTCATGAACATTACACTTGGACCCAACTGGTAGTGCCAGTGCATAGCACAAGTGCACTCAACGTGCACTGGACTGACGTGCTCAGTCAAATTCAGTTTGAATGACTTTCCAAAACAGGAGAGCACCTCTCCGTTCGTCCGTCCGCATAGCAATCTGTCGAGTAGATGAGTGGGCCACTACCATTGATCATGTGGTTCATAGGGACCGTCCATTCATCCCAGGACATCAAATATACCGTACAAACGATGGTTTTTCAGACCCATGAACGTGTACAGTGCCACTGCATCTAACGGACGACAGGTTTGAAATTCAATGGGCCACACTCAACCCAATCCAAAACTGTCCATATATGAATAGTGTTTCGACATGAATCGAATGGACTGAATGAATCTATCTGTTGAAGCCAATCATGGACCCCACCATCGTCACAGCATAACTATTTTATGTAGACCCTGTTTCTGCATTCACTGCTGACCGGTTTGGGGCAATTATACACCCATGGTGATGATCGGACGGCTGATCTGGACCGTCCATCGTGTAGGACACTCAAAAATGTCCTAAGGGACATTATTCTTTTGGATAGAATCACAGGAACATGGGCATTGGGAGGATTCGTTCTTTGTTGCGTAAGGAGAGCTGCATAAAACTCCACCGACCGACTTCTCAACGCACTCCAACACTCCACTGACTTTCTGCTGTGCATAAAGGCTACGCGCACAAGCTGCCACTGACCCCCTGCTCTTATAAAGGGAAGAAAGAAAAGAGAAGGGGGGGGGGGGGCTAGACGTGAAGCACAGAACGAGGGAGAGAGAGTAGAGTTGTTTTTTTCTTTTTCTTTTTTATTTTTCTTTTGTTTATTTTATTTTTGTTTAAGGGATTTAGCCTAATCATGTTGCTAGGCTCAAGCTCTTAGGTAGGGCTAAGAGGTGAAGCTTATAGCGTGATTGGGGTATTAGTTTTGCTTTGATTCATGGTTATTGAACTCTTATGGATTCTAGTTTGATTATTAAGGAATACTTTTAGTTTTTAATGGTTTATTGTGACTCAAATTACAGTAGATCTGCAATAGCTTTGAGTATGTTCTTTTCATTATGAGATTGTCAACTTAGGAGGCCTTGCTGTTCGCCATCATCTCATGGGCATGGTTGGGTGATGGAACCCTTCCTAACTTTCACAATTCTCTCATGATTGGCTGTGAGATTAGTAAATTGTTGTTGTTTGCCATAGTCTCCTGGGCATGGTTAGGTGACGGAATCACTTCCAAATCTTCACCAGTCTTATCTGTTGATGATTAGATTCATGAGAAGTTCAGAGTTCTGATAAATCTCTTCTTACCAACTGGATAAGATAGGACTCTGATTCCAGTTGTGTCCCTGAATCAGTGCAAGGTAACTTCCCAATTGCTACAAGTGGATCCTTGGCACCCTAGTTTCCTACCTCTGAATTCTTTAAGTTTTAGATTAATATTTCACCATTATTCCTTAAATTCTATTCGATTTAGATTTCATCTTATTCTAGTTCTAGTTCTATTTAGTTTCAGATTACGTACATGTTTCAGTCCCTTGGGATTTGACCTCAGTCTCACTGAGTTTATTACTACATCACAGCCCTATACTTGGGGAGTGAACAAGTTTTTGCTGCCGTTGCCGGGGATTGACGGTTACATTTTCTAAAACTAACTAGTTTTAGGATTAGTTTAAGATTAGAATTTTTCTAACTTTAGGTTTAGGTTTTTCTGATTTCTAGAAACTAACCAGTTTTCCCGTTTTGTAGGATCCTGACATAAACTTCTAAATTGGTAATCCCTTTCTAATTCTTCTACTTTTTTTATTTTTAGAATTAGGGTTTGAGTTTTAGAAATTTTCTAATTCTAGGCTTTCTTTTAATTTTAGAAATTTTCTATTTTCTAATTTTAGAAAATTTTCCCTTTTAGAAACTAACATTACTTTCTATTTTAAGATTATGTTTTTTTTTTTAGAATTTTCTAATTTTAGGTTTAGAACTTTCCTACTTATTTTTAGAAACTCTCTAATTTTATGTTTTATTTTTTCCTTTTAGAAATTTTCTAATTCTAGTATTTTTCTATTTTTAGGAACTAGTTATTTTTAGAAACTTTCCACTTTTATTTTTAGAAACTAGGTTAGTTATTTCCCTTTTTAGAAATTCTTTTTAATTTTAGAAACTAACTCATCTTTCTTTTATTTTATTTTTAGAAACTTTCCTTTCTAGGAATTAGTTTATTTTTAGAAACTTTTTAATTTTAGGTTTAGATTTTCTATTTTAGAAACTTTCTAATTCTAGGTCTTCTTTTTAGAAACTAACTTAACTTCTAGGTTTAGGGAACTTTCCTTTTTAGAAACTAACTTTCTATTTCAATTATAGGAACTTTCTAACTTTAGACTTTCTATTTTAGAAACTAATCTCTTTTGTTTTCTTTTGCAGGATCTTAACATAGGAACTTCTCATTTGGTACCTTCTTTCTAACTTCTCCTCCTCTTAATTTCCATATTGTTGTAGGATCTTTTCTTTTGTTTTTCTTAGGATTAGATTCAAAGTACGGGTTTCACCATGTATATGCATGAGTGGGAACGTAAGTATGCTGAGAAGAATAACATATATTGGGATGATGATTATGATAGAAAACAACCTATGTCTTAAAACTTTTCTGAAACTATCATCGATAATCAATCGGAATATAAAGATCCACCGATTAAGAAGTCCTTACGTGATCATTTGCAAGAGAACAATTACACCCCACGGATTACACAAAACAATACGTGAGTGTTGGGGTTATCATAACTATGGGAGTGAGAATTATTATCACCCATCTGATAAAAAGAAAACAATGCATGATTATATTATGAGTGATAATATGTATTACCAACCATCAGATTCTTCCACCTATGATCCGTATGACTATAATTAGTGGAAACATCAAAATTGGAAAAATAAACCAACAACATGTTATAATGATTATTCTCTTGGATCCCCTACCTTTGAGATCCAACCAGAACCAATCCAAGAGGATTCATTTCAGCATAACACTCCCTATCTTGTGGAAATTAGAAAAGCAATGGAAGCACTCAATTCACGCCTCAATAGGATGGAGGAAACTTACTCATCCCAACCACAACTCAATCTAGAATTACAATGTGAGGAAAGTGATCCTCACTCACTTTTAAAGAAAACTGGAATTTGGAATGAGGAGTTGGATTCCATTAGTGAGCATACGGTTCAATTTCTCGATGAGTTGATCTCGATGATTGTTCAAAAGAATGGTGAAGATACATGGGTGTCTTTCAAATATAATGATGATGACACACCTCCCTCACATGACACACAAGATTTCAATGATGAGGTAAATGTTAATTTATTCGAACCTCAACCCAATTTAGGAATGGAATGTGAGAAAACCTATCCCACCCTAAGTGTGCACTACTGGACAGAATTAGACAATGATACGTATTGGGATGACTATTATGAACGTGCAACCCAAATTCTCCTAGAATCAATCTCAAGTTTGGTCCAGGTCAATGATCAAGACGTACACGAAGTGGTCGGTCATAATGAGCAACTCCCCTCACCTGACATGTCTTATTTCAAAGTGGAGGATGAGCCCCTTACAATCGACCCTTCTAACTCTTACAAAACAGTTTGGACCACTCCTCTGAATCGAATGATGATGTGATTCGGGAGAAGGACAAGTTGCTTGCTACGACCCTAGAATTTGAAACCACTCAGTTGAGGCCACCAGCTGAGCTATATATGTTTGACAATTTAATGCCTCGATTGAGTAGTTTCAATAAATAGAGTGATCACATCGATGCTTCCCCTATTGATTTTCAATCTGTCTGTACAGGGCAAGAGCAAGCGAGCATGTTTCCATCCACTTCAAAAGACGATGGAATCCTTGGACAAATCATCACAGACTTCGATGCAGGAGACGAGTCACTCTCAGCTGATTGTCCCAATCCTTTGACTACATGCGTGGCACACTTTGTGGATTCTGATGACCCCATGATATATGAAATAGTGGATGCCTCACAAGACAGTACTTCGGTAGTTTTTACTAACCGAGAGAACCCTTACTTTGAAGCCCCTTATTCCCCAGATCCTAACTGTTTACCATTAAGGGAGGAGAAGCTGAAAATTGAACTGAAGTCTGAAACTTCGGAATGTGTCAAGACTACATCACTTTCTGAAAAGTTTTCTGAGTTTTATTTACTTGTAGTCTCTGATTCACCATGTGACACTAACATTGAAACTTTTTCTGTCACAGGTGAATCATATATACTTTAGATACCTCAGGCGAATCAATGACAAATTTTTGCTGAGGTACATAAGTTTTCTGGACATTCATGCTCTACGGCATCCAAGCCTATTGCAAAAAGGGCTTTTGGATGATCCTGTTGAGGAACTTACTGAGAAACTTATCAAGATATTGGCCAAAAGAGGAACCTTACGGCATGATCGAGTAGTTTTTCCCTGCTTTCATAGGACTAGGGTAGTTTACTTTATGCTGTCTAGGATAGACAGTTTTATGCCATTAGGTTAGTTTGCTTCCTGCATTGTTTTAGGAAGTTTGCTTTCGTATCTTCACCTTCATGCTGACTGGCTTTCATGCTACGATCTCTTGGAAAGTCTCTCTCGATTTGTCATTCAGGTATTATCTTTCCATCATGTTTCAGTTACTTTCATTGTCCCATGTGCATTGCATGCTTACATCTTTTACATTGAGGACAATGTAGATTTTAGGTTGGGGTTGAGAGATTAGGTTTCCTAATCAATGTTTTCTTGGTCTTGAGTAAAAAATTGTGATTTTTTTTTAAAATTTTCTGAAATTTCTTGTTAATTCAAAGTGATTTTGATGACCATCTAGGGCACTTAGAATTTCAAGATACGTGATGTTAGTAATTTATGACTCTTGAATTCAGTATCTGTTAGATTTCACAGTTATGTTTGAATTGTTAATCCATGATTAGAAGTTGTAAACATTGATTGAGTCATGATTTCACATATCACATCTCGCTTACATATTAAGGTTTCAGTTCGATATTGAATGATTAACTTGGTAATCACTAAGCATGAAAGGAACCAGCCTGAAAAATTTTAGCATTAGTTTATAAAGAAGAATTGAAATGATTGGGCGAATGGTCTTCACCATAGGTTTGCTCCCTACAGGTGAGGACTTGATTCCCCAAGGTTGACATTCAAAAATTATTGGGCGACTGGTCTTTACCATAGGTTTGCTCCCTATAGGTAAGGACTTGATTCCCCTCGGTGCTACTTTAAAATTTTATAAAAAAAAAAGAAAAAAAAGTCAAAAGCTAGAAGAATGAAAGAATGATCTGTGATGCACGTTTAATTTTTGAGTGTCCTGAATGCTCTTGTTGGTTACCAATGGTATCAGGAAATAGCGAAATGAATTGTAATAATGATAAGCTGAGATTACACTATACACTCATGGAACTCAATATTTATAATTGTTCTAATCGATAGGTTAATACCTTTGAACTTGATTATGAAGTCTACCATGCACTTGTGTCCAGGGGAAATTAATGTTCAACATTCATGAATTTTAGAATTCTAAGATCTGGATTGTTTCTCAAATATCACTTGAGTTATAAAATTTTCTTATAAGTCTCAACATATTTTTCGCATACTTTGCTTGGGACTAGCAAGATGCTTGTTGGGGGTTGTGTTGAGGGTCAAATATTGCATATCAGACCCCAGTTATTGCCTGGATTTACAAACATGGTACTGTTTAACGACCCGATTTAATCGTGTTTGCGATGTAGGGTGTATTTACGAGCTTGGATTGAAATAGGATGCTAAAAGCATGGATGTACGCTTAGAATTCACCAAGGCAATGGACGGGACCCCAGGGGACCAAGATCAATGGATTTACACATCAGAGACACGAGAAAATCGAGACACTGAAGCTCAAGTGGCCTGAAAGTCAGCCAGAATGCAAGATCACATGGTTTCCACCACCCGTTTGGTTTGAAACTTCATATATGGCTTGAGGACCATAAATTAACCGTACACGTCGAATACCAGCCCTCAGATCCCAGTGGAAGTTGTCCAACGGACAAAACAACCTATGAATCTGTGATTTTGGGCCCACCTAAGACCTGTATACGCTTCAAAGTTGGTCTCACCCCATTTTATGAGTGACAAAACAGATGGACGGAGAGGATTTCTCATGAACATTACACTTGGACCCAACTGGCAGTGCCAGTGCATAGCACAAGTGCACTCAATGTGCACTGGACTGACGTGCTTAGTCAAAGTCGGTTTGACCGACTTTCTAAAACAGGAGAGCACCTCTTCGTTCCTCCGTCCGCATAGCAATCTGTCGAGGAGATGAGTGGGCCACTACCGTTGATCATGTGGTTCATCTGGACCATCCATTCATCCCAGGATGTCAAATATACCATACAAACGATCGTTTTTCAGACCCATGCGCGTGTACAGCGCCACTGCATCTAACGGACGACAGGTTTGAAATTCAGTGGGCCACACTCAACCCAATCCAAAACTGTCCATATATGAATAGTGTTTCGATGTGAATCGAATGGACTGAATGGATCTATCTGTTGAAGCCGATCATGGACCCCACCATCGTCACAGCGTAACTATTTTACGCAGGCCCTGTTTCCGCGTTCACTGCTGACCAGTTTTAGGGCTATTATACGCCCATGGTGATGATCGGATGGCCGATCTGGACCGTCCATCGTGTAGGACACTTAAAAACGTCCCAAGGGACGTTATTCTTTTGGACAGAATCACAAGAACATGGGCGTTGGGAGGATCCCTTCTTTGCTGCCTATGGAGAGCTACGTAAAACTCCACCGACCGACTTCTCAACGCACTCCACCGACTTTCTGCTATGCGTAAATGCTACGCACGCAAGTTGCCACCGACCCCTGCTCTTATAAAGGGAAGAAAGAAAAGAGAAGAGGGGGGAGATCTGGGCTAGACGTGAAGCACAAAACGAGGGAGAGAGAGTAGAGTTGTTTTTTCTTTTTCTTTTTTTTTTGTTTATTTTATTTTTGTTTAAGGGATTTAGCCTAATCATGTTGCTAGGCTAAAGCTCTTAGCTAGGGCTAAGAGGTGAAGCGTGTAGCGTGATTGGGGTGTTAGTTTTGCTTTGATTCATGGTTATTGAACTCTTATGGATTCTAGTTTGATTATTAAGGAATACTTTTAGTTTTTAATGGTTTATTGTGACTCAAATTATAGTAGATCTGCAATAGCTTTGAATATGTTCTTTTCATTATGAGATTATAAACTTAGGAGGCCCTGCTGTTCGCCATCGTCTCATAGGCCTGGTTGGGTGATGGAACCCTTCCTAACTTTCACAATTCTCTCATGTTGGCTGTGAGATTAGTAAATTGTTGTTGTTTGCCATAGTCTCCTGGGCATGGTTAGGTGACGGAATCACTTCCAAATCTTCACCAATCTTATCTGTTGATGATTAGATTCATGAGAAGTTCAGAGATCTGACAAATCTCTTCTTACTAACTGGATAAGATAGGACTCTGATTCCAGTTGTGTCCCCGAATCAGTGCAAGGTAACTTCCCAATTACTACAAGTGGATCCTTGGTACCCTAGTTTCCTACCTCTAAATTCTTTAAGTTTTAGATTAATATTTCACCATTATTCCTTAAATTCTATTCGATTTAGATTTCATCTTATTCTAGTTCTAGTTCTATTTAGTTTCAGATTACGTACAGGTTTCAGTCCCTTGGGATTCGACCTCGGTCTCACCGAGTTTATTACTACATCACAACCCTATACTTGGGGAGTGAACAATGGTGCCATCAGGTTGTAGAGCTCGAAAGTAGGCGTATGGATTTGGTTCGCATGCTCCTGACATTTAAAGCATATCCTGACATGCTTACAGCAATCTATCTCCATCGTAAACCAATAGTTCGTAGGATCTTCTTTGCCATCATATGTCCATTCATGTGTGGCCGCATAGTCCTTCGTGGATTTCTAACATGATCTATGTCGTTTCTGTTTCATCCACATAGCGGAGAAGGACTTGGTTGAAGGACTGCATGTAAAGGATGCCCCCATTGATTACGAACTGTGCCGCTAGCCATTGGATGGTATGACGATCAACTGGTGTTACTCCTTCCGGGTACTTCTGATGTTTGAAATATTCCTTGATGTCTATGTACCACGGCTGATCATTTGAGGGAGGTTCAACTTCGTCAATCTGTAGGCAGAATGCGGGTTCCTCCCAGAGTTCGACAGTGAGTTCCTATTCAATAACTCCTTATGGGATCTCGGTTATAAAGAGGGAAGGGGTTAGGCACCCTCTCTGCCCATACAGGTGTACGATCACTACTTAGTGTGGTAAAACAATCTCAAGGGATGATAGATGCTGTGGTCGAGATGGGACTAGGTACACACACAGATTTCTGATGTAGCAAGATCCCAGATTTCGGTAAGCTATAGAGCATACGTTCAATGGTGTGTCTAGAAGGCGGATGTGATGATGCTTATGTAAAAAGTTAAAGAAGAGTGGACTAGATTACTAGGAATTTCTGATGTGACAGGATCCAGTGTACGGCAAGTCACAGAGCATACGTTCACTAGAGACCTAGAGGAGCAGGGGAGTTGAGAAGGGAATACATGTCATGATGAGTACTTGTGTGTAAAAACAAATGGATCTTTAGCTTGATCTTGAGTAGGCTAAGACATGTACTGAACCATGACAAATCCTGGCCAGGCTTATGGGCTGGAAAGGTTAAGAGGATGTAACATCCCGGATTTTTTTCCTACTTGGCAATGGACGTCCTTAGACGTAGAATTGCCTTAAGACCTTATTCTGTTGTAATTAGGGCGTAATTTAGTTAAGTATTAATAGCTTGGATCACTTTCTATACAAACTACAAAGGCCCAAGTACCACCTCAGGCAGAAATCAAATAGGACCAAATCCTTTAGAAACTAGATTCTCTGTGCAATGGGCCCTAATCTCTTTAAATACAAACTGCAAGACCCAAAACGAATAGAATCGATACTGCTACAATACCCTAAAACTTAGGATCAATCTCTAAACCCAGTTGCTCTTGGGAGCACCTTGAAACTTCGTATCGAACCTGAATTGCAAGTCAAAAGTCTAGTTACTGTGAAACCATGTGGTTAGGACCACCTCACTGGACTTGACATCCACCTCAGAAAATAAGTCCTAATGATACCTAGAAATGCACAACTTGAGTCCAGAGCGTAGTGTGTGAGAAATGCGAATATCTTTAGAAAATGAATTGAAACTTAAGTGAATTGAGTCGGTTCACTTGCAAGCCAAATCTGAGGATTCTGACCGTCAGAATCTGACCCAACTACACCCTCGGATCAGGAAAAATTTTCAACACATGTTAGTACACCCGTGGCCCTGATCGAGTACTAGTGACTGTTGAACTGAAACTGGTCCGCCACGGTCGATTCGTAAATCCGATCAGACCGAAAACTTAGTTTGACCTAGATCCATGGCCAGAGAGCTTAAGTCCGACCGCATTCAGCAAAGGGGTCTCCAGAAGTACTTCGTTGGACCAAAACGAACGCATGTTGGCTATAACCTAAGTACACCATGGCCCTGTGGCCATTTGCATCAGTTCCGAGCCTATATAAAGTCCTTAAACCCACCTCTCTCTCTCTCATACGAATTTCTCCGAACCCTAGGAGAGAGAAGAGAGAAATGGAGAGAAAAGAGTGGAGATCGAAGGGAGATCCTTGGAGTTTGTTGTCGTCCTTCTGTTCTGCTACTCCACGTTTCGATTCACCCTCCCACATCGCTACACCGTCGATTTTAAGTTCATTTTTGGGTAAAAAATTCTTACCCTAAACTGATATAGATATCCAAATAGAGCAATAAGTGAAATAGCTAGCCTATTTCATGAATCAAGTAGCCGTTGTGCCGTAGACAAAGACTTAGCTTTTAAACTGAGTTCAATACTAGTTTACCGGCGAAAGGTGTGGACTATGAACATTTAGGTTATGGTTTTCAAGGCTTTCAATGTCAGTTAATGATTTATGACTGACTTGATTGCTATCACATACTTAAATATGACATTTCCCGCGCTTTACACATATATATGAATTATGTTGAATATAGTGTATTCCATGTGTTTATTGATATGATTGAATGAATATGGAATTTGGATCTGTGCTTGCCATGATTATTAACTATGAATATATGCTCATTGTGTATGTGGCAACCTCTTTACAAAAGGGTGTACTAGGATATATGTTATAACTAGTCTAATACATATATGTTAAAGTGTGTAGTCTATGTGTTTGTTGAAATGTCTGAATGGACATGAAATTATGATTTGTGTCAGCCATGTCTATGGAATGCAAATACATGAATTGTTATGTGCGTGACAACTCCTTGTTGCAAGGATTTGTCCACATATATCTTATAATCAACATATGTTGTGTATGTTGATATGTGTAGTATAAGTGTGTGACACAATGACTGTAGGTGAAGTAGTTAGATGAATTGAACTTAATAGGGTTGTTGGGATAGGATTCCTAACTACCATAGTTATATGCATAAATTCCTTCAAGTTGCTATAATCTAAATAGTATGGTTTGTGTAGAATACGTATATGTAGAATGGCATGTTATATGCATTTCATTATACATTCAAATGCTTTCCATGTTTGCATTGATTGTTAAATGCTGTATGATTGTCATGTGTACATATTTCTCATATCCAAATGTGTTTGGGACTATAGTATAGCCCAGGCAATCGGTTACAGGCTCTATTTTGGTGGTTAAGGTTGTTTCGCCACGCAGGACGTGTTCGATATCCGAACCGTACTTTTAGTTGTCGACAGTGGTTAGGCCACACAGATTGTTTACACACTTCATGTCGATTAACTCGAGCTGCGCTCATACCAGTCGAGCTCGTCAAGTAACCCGATTAACCCGATTTATGTTCACCATGTATGGACGCTACTGCTTGAACCTAAGGTACCAAACTTACCAGTGAAAGGCCCCTTTAACCTTGGTACCTCGATCCGCTAAGACTCATGAGCTGGACAAGGTGGTATGGGACACCATGGTCGAGCTATTGGCTTACGCTGGGGTGACGAGCCTCCCCGTAGTGACCAGTGAGTAACCCAAACTCGTGAGCCGAATACGGTGGTATGGGACACTGCATTTGAGCTGTCGGCCTACTCTTAACAGCTTGGCTGTGGTCCCCAATCGGGTTGGTGACGAGCCTTCGAAAATAAACTGTCAGTTAGTAGGGTGTGGGTGGTAGTGACCTCGAGTGTACTCTGAGACTGCGTTGAGGCGACGAGTCTTTCCGTAGCAACTAGAGTACAAACTAGGCCTACACTGATCAGGTGACGAGCCCTTTGTAGTGACCTAGAATCGCAACATCGTATAAGATTTGCTAGGACTGATGACCCTAGAATGGATCATTGTTTGGGAATTGATATAAGGGAGGTACCTTAGCTTCCCATTCCTACTGTATGAATAAACCTAAGTAAGCAACCTGGATAATCACGCTCATACACCGCATTACGTGTGCGTTTGGCGTAGCAGGTTAAGCACTAAGGAAGTATTTCATGCTGCGATCGTGAGATGAAGTCGCTGAGGGAGCACAGACGAGGGCATGCATTATTATTTCATATCATTCTTGCATTAACAAGAGTACTTAGGACCTAATTATTGTATTGCGTTATCATTACTGCTTGACTGAATTGATAACATGTTAACCTTTGCTTTATTGTTCCACTGAGTTGATCACTCACTCCCACGTTACGGGACCGTGTTTTAAACACCTACCAGACTCTATTTTAGTTTCAGATGATGGCGATGCGTATGAGGCAGAGCTGAACTTTTATGATGATGAGGAGGGTTTCTCCTATATGCAGCTATCAGGCGGGTCTATGTAGACCATGTTCTGATCGATGGGGTTACAGGGATGCTGATTAGATGCCATTACACTTGTTATTTTACACTTTTGGAACACCATGTATATTCATTTTGTCCATTTTTGGAGTATACATGTATATATTTAACCTAGTAACATGTTCACACTTTAAAGACTTACGACAGCTTATATATTTTATATATCTATCATAATCTTTCGCTTGCAAAATTTAACTATCTCTGGAGTATGATATGTTGTTTTGGTATAATCTCACTCATGTTTAATGTACTAATATGAACAACATTCAATCATCATTATCTATGTTGCATAAGTGATGCGTTGGAACTCGGAAGCTGAGCTTCTGCTCGACCCCCACTTTTCAGGGCATTACAAGATGGTATCAGAGCATGATTTGGATTAAACTGGACCTAAGTTATGGTAACACGATGCACTCTGATGCACTCTGATTTAGGAAGGGGGAGATGGAATTTAGAAACCACATTAGAATCCCAAGTTTCGCCAACAGGTGAGACTGAATACTGTAATTTAGTCCATAACGTATCTTCGATCACGTGAATCGACCTAAGTCGCCTCTAGGCCGTCAGTCAACGAGTTTGAGTCATTAGTTGATGACTTCCAAACTTGGAAATAGATGTCCTGGGGCAATGGATCAATCATAACACTTTATTAACTTTCTAGAACTCAATCCCAAAGCGTAAAGTCCATTTTTAACCCTTTTCCTTCGAAATCTCATCTTTCACCATCCTATCCTTCAAAGTTTTCTAAGAACATTCATAATACACATCAATCCTAGGGTATAAATGATGAAGAACAATACCGAAACTAAAACTTACCATAAATAGTAAATAAATGGATAAAATGGATTTTTGACCCTTAAAATTTTGGAATCTAACAAAATAAATAGGTTAGATAGATTAGTGTCTCCTATCCCAAAATCATATATTGCATGTCAAATAAAATCATTCCGATTTGCAAATTGGACTCGAAAATGCCTCACACAGACACGGGGGCCAAATGACATAAATCGGGGGGACCCGAGGTGGGCCCCGCATGTTTCCGGCACCCTCGGTGGGGAAGACCTCGCCCCACTGGCGACCCCTCACCGAAAGGTCCAGAGACTGGCGAGGCCTCACCAAATTGTGGGCCTGGTAGGGCCGCAGCGGGCCGGTGACCCGTTTTCGGCAGAAAAATTATACAATATATGTCTGACTTTGAAAAATCATATCTCTCTCGTTATAACTCTGATTTAGGTGATTAAAAATTTAGATTGAAGCTTAATAAGTCTAGTTTCATACAAACATAAGTGAAAATATAATAAAAATTTTAATATAGATAAATACAGGTTGTTGTGACAACTGCCCCAAACAGATTAACGTGGACAGCTGCTGCTTCTCGAATTTTTAGAATTTTTCTACAAGACGAAATCTAATGAAATTTAATGGAGATGTACTAAACTTGATGAAGAACTACTAAAAAAATTAAAATAATATGTAAATTAAAAGTACCAGAAAAAGGACATAGAATTATCCTAAGACGACATTGAATGTTGGTACTCCTAGATTTCGAAAAATCTGACAGTATAGGAAATATAATGATGTAATAACCTAAACCCTAGGACCTCCTTAGATAGTATGAGCATATGTGTAGTACTCAAGTATAGTTAAATTTAAGTTCAGGTAACTCAATTTCAACCAGACGACTTTCGACCCTAAGCGATAAAACATCTTCTTGTATTAGAAATAGTACGAAATCATCTAGCGTATGAGCATAGACTTTGGATTACAACTATTGGAGTATAGATACTCCCAAGTTAAGACTAGGATACTGGTTATACTAAGGAATGTAAAAGACTGATTATGCTAAGGTAATTGAATTATAGACTTAGTTAATTATCATGATTAAGTTAGAGTAAGACCTCATTCCTTCGTTGAATTCCCTTAATACTTATAAGCTTCTTTAATAACTCTTAGGAAGCTTCCTTTGATTTGAAACTAGTCACACTCTGAGAATAACTCATCAGATTAAACGTTAAGTCAAATCAACACACTCCCTAGAATTGCTTTCTCAAGGACTTGATACACTCGGAAACACGGAGTAGAGGAACTAAGGAACTATATATGAGCGAAGTATTCGCGGTTTAAATTGAATTTTCAATCTTGGTAGTCGCCCTTGAACTCAATGCTATGATCAAGAAGAAAGTCGGGATCAACTAGGATTAAGAACTGATATAACAAACTTTCTGTCATAGCTAGGCAGAAGGTCCATGTATCCGATTCAGACCCACTATACAACTTTCCTTCCGTGTTAGCCCAACCACTTACAACCACAAGTTTCATACTTCGTCTTTGAGAGGTGTTGAGAATATATAGCCAATAAACATTTTTCCTTTTAAGCCCAAGAAATTTCTTAAATGGGCAACAGATAGTTAGGAATTAGATCCCGAATCACAAACCATTCTGGCCTATATATGAACTTAGAAAGATAGTCTGCCCATTAACCTGTTTTGTCCAACTTCCTTATGTACTACCAATGTATAGATTATCTTACGGTATTAAACTGGACATGATTAAAGAGGGTACGTCAGGACCGTAACAAAAGTTCCTTCTTGGGTAGAAGTAAACATCTTGCCACAAACTCACACCCGCCCCTGGAATCAACCACAACACCCATCATTTTAGCTTCTTTCTATAACCATAGGTACTAATACCATAGCACACATCATCGATGGAAGGAAGACTAATGTATTGGGAGATCGTATCCCATTTCATGTCAAGGATAGGTCCTAAATTACACTTTGTTCCGACATACGGATCAGGACATATATCCTTGAGCCTTGAGGGTGAAAATAATTTTAAGAGGGGTAGAACATTATGAGCCAAATCTAGTTAGGTTTGTTAATGCTTCCATTTAATCAAAGTGGCGCAGCGGAAGCGTGGTTGGCCCTTGCCCCACTAGCTCAGGATCGAAGGAAATTGATCCAAGTTAGACGAAAGGATAAGTCACTAAATGGTCACAAAATAGGAGCTAAACCTTCGTATTAAAGAATAGGCAAAACAATAGTTACGAGTTAAGTCACAATAAACAAAGTTAGTGTATCCGCAAATGTTAATAGAAACCTTAGACAATTCTATACTATTAGAAACCTCCTTAGGATGATCTATTACGATATTAATTTACCCCTTCCTCGAACATAAATTAAAACGAGGACTCTCTTAGACCAAGACCTAAAGGGCAACATTAGAAATAGAAATTTTGAACCTTTCAGTGATGGGCATTCCCTAAGCTTTTAGAGTGATCGGACTACGAAGTTACTGAAATATACAAATGTGAAACATTCACGGATTGACCCAATTCTCAATCCTGGGCGACTACCAATGGACTCACTACTTTGACCGAGTAGAAGACCAGGATCCACCAGGACTAAGAAGGAATACATGAGCCTTCTACCCTGGTCAGGTAAATGATCGATGTATCAGGATCAAGCCCATTACAATGTCTCTCCGTGTTGGTCGACCATTGAAAATAAATATCTTACTCTAAATAGATGGGAATCATCGTCAAAACTCCAAATAGGAAAAGAAATCCATTGTAGCAAACCATCAGGATATAAGTAAGAGATAAAGAAATGAGTTTTTAAGGGGGGTAGAGACTAAAATGTACCAGACTAGCATGGACAATGTGCACCCTACAATGCTTATAAACTTAAAATAACTAAAAATTAGGCAAATGAAATAATCAAATCGTTATTTATTCCTCTTAGGCAATTTTGGGGATTAAATTGGTTTTTAAGGGGGGTAGATTTTAACATCCCGAATTTTTTTCTAACTTGGCAATGGACGTCCTTAGACGTAGAACTTCCCTAGGACCTTATTCTGTTGTAATTAGGGCATAATTTAGTTAAGTATTAATAGCTTGGATCACTTTCTATACAAACTACAAAGGCCCAAGTACCACCTCAGGCAGAAATCAAATAGGACCAAATCCTTTAGAAACTAGATTCTCTGTGCAATGGGCCCTAATCACTTTAAATACAAACTACAAGACCCAAAATGAGTAGAATCGATACCACTACAATACCCTAAAACTTAGGATCAATTTCTAAACCCAGTTGCTCTCGAGAGCACCTTGAAACTTCGTATCGGACCTGAACTGCATGTCGAAAGTCCGGTTACTGCGAAACCATATGGTTAAGACCGCCTCACTGGACTTGACATCCACCTCAAAAATCAAGTCCTAATGATACCCAGAAATGCACAACTTGAGTTCGGAGCGAAGTGTGTGAGAAATGCGAATATCTTTAGAAAACGAACTGAAACTTAAGTGAATTGAGTCGGTTCACTTGCAGGCCAAATCTGAGAATTCTGACCATCAGAATTTGACCCAACTACACCCTCGGATTAGAAAAAATTTTCAACACATGTCAATACACCTGTGGCCCTGATTGAGTACCGGTAACCATTGAACTGAAACTGATCCGCCACGATCGATCTGTAAATCCGATCAGACCAAAAACTTAGCTTGACCTAGATCCATGGCCAGGGAGCTTAAGTCTGACTTCATTCAGCAAAAGGGCCTCCAGAAGTGCTCCGTTGGACAGAAACGAATGCATTTTGGCTATAACCTAAGTATACCATGGCCCTGGGGCCATTTGCATCAGTTCTGGGCCTATATAAAGCCCTTAAACCCACCTCTCTCTCTCCCATACGAATTTCTCCAAACCCTAGGAGAGAGAAGAGAGAAATGGAGAGAAAAGAGTGGAGATGGAAGGGAGATCCTTGGAGTTTGTTGTCGTCCTTCTGTTTTGCTACTCCCCGCCTCGATTCACCCTCCCACATCGCTACATCGTCAATTTTAAGTCCGTTTTTGGGTAAGAAATCCTAACCCTAAACTGATATAGATATCCAAATAGAGCAATAAGCGAAATAGCTAACACATTTCATGAATCAGGTAGCCGTTGTGCCGTGGATAAAGACTTAGCTTTTAAACTGAGTTCGATACGGGTTTATCGGCGAAAGGTGCGGACTATAAACGTTTAGGTTATAGTTTTCAAGGCTTTCAATATCAGTTAATGATTTATGACTGACTTGATTGCTATCACATGCTTAAATACGACGTTTCCCGCGCTTTACACATATATATGAATTATGTTGAACATAGTGTATTCCATGTGTTTGTTGATATGATTGAATGAATATGGAATTTGGATCTATGCTTGCCATGATTATTAACCATGAATATATGCTCATTGTGTATGTAGCAACTCCTTTGTAAAAGGGCTTACTAGGATATATGTTATAACTAGTCTAATACATGTATGTTAAAGTGTGTAGTCTATGTGTTTGTTGAAATGTCTGAATGGACATGAAATTATGATTTGTGTCAGCCATGTCTATGGAATGCAAATACATGAATTGTTATGTGCGTGATAACTCCTTGTTGCGAGGATTTGTCCACATATATCTTATAATCAACATATGTTGTGTATGTTGATATGCGAGTATAAGTGTGTGACACAATGACTGTATGTGAAGTAGTTAGATGAATTGAACTTAATAGGTTGTTGGGATAGGATTCCTAACTACCGTAGTTATATGCATAAATTCCTTCAAGTTGTTGTAATTTAAATAGTGTGGTTTGTGTAGAATACGTATATGTAGAATGGCATGTTATATGTGTTTCATTATGCATTCAAATGCTTTTCATGTTTGCATTGATTGTTAAATGCTGTATGATTGTCATGTGTACATATTTCTCATATCCAAATGTGTTTGGGACTATAGTATAGTCCAGGCAATCGGTAACAGGCCCTGTTTTGGTGGTTAAGGTTGTTTCGCCACGCAGGACGTGTTCGATGAATCCGAGCCGTTCTTTGATTGTCGACAATGGTTAGGCCACACAAAGTGCTTACACACTTCATGTCGATTAACTCAAGGTAGGCTCATACCAGTCGAGCTCGTCAAGTAACCCAATTGACCCGATGTATGTTCACCATGTATGCACGCTACTGCTTGAACCTAAGGTACCAAACTTACCGATAGAAGGCTCCTTTAACCTTAGTATCTCGATCTGCTAAGACTCATGAGCTGGGGCATGGTAGTATGGGACACCGTAGTCGAGTTGTCGGCCTACACTGGGGTGACGAGCCTCCCCGTACTGACCAGTGAACAATCCAAACTCGTGAGCCAAATACGGTGGTATGAGACATTGTATTCGAGCTGTCGGCCTACTCTTACTCAGCCTGGCTATAGTTCCTAGTCGGGTTGGTGATGAGCCTTCAAAAATAGACTGTCAATTAGCAGGGTGTGGGTGGTAGTGACCTCGAGTGTACTCTGAGACTGCGTTGAGGCAACGAGTCTTTCTGTAGCAACCAGAGTATAAACTAGGCCTACACTGATCAGGTGACGAGCCCTTTGTAGTGACCTAGAACTGCAACATCGTATGAGATTTGCTATGACTGACGACCCTAGAATGGATAATTGTTTGGGAATTGATATAAGGGAGGTACCTTAGCTTCCCAATCCTGCTATATGAATAAACCTAAGTAAGCAACCTGGATAATCACGCTCATGTACTGCATTACGTGTGCGTTTGGCATAACAGGTCAATCACTGAGGAATGTTTCATGCCGCGATCGTGAGATGAAGTCGCTGAGGGAGCGCAGGAGAGGACATGCATCATTATTTCATATCATTCTTGTATTATCAAGAGTACTTAGGACCTGATTGTTGTATTGTGTTATCATTACTGCTTGACTGAATTGATAATATGTTAACCTTTGCTTTATTATTCCACTGAGTTAATCACTCACTCTCACGTTATGGGACGGTGTTTTAAACACCTACCAAACCCTGTTTTTATTTCAGATGATGGCGATGCGTATGAGGCGGAGCCGGACTTTTATGATGATGAGGAGGGTTTTTCTTATATGCAGCTATCAGGGGGGGTCTATGTAGACCATGTTCTGATCGACGGGGTTACAGGGATACTGATTAGATGTCATTACACTTATTATTTTGCACTTTTGGAATACCATGTATATTCATTTTATCCATTTTTAGAGTATACATGTATATATTTAACCTGGTAATATGTTCACACTTTGGAGACTTACGACAGCTTATATATTTTATATATCTATCACAATCTTCCGCCTGCGAAATTTAACTGTATCTGGAGTATGATATGCTATTTTGGTATAATCCCACTCATGTTTAATGCACTAATATGAACAACATTCAATCATCATTATCTATATTGCATAAGTGATCTGTTGGAACTCGGGAGCTGAGCTTCTGCTCAACCCCTGCTTTTCAGGACGTTACAGAGGAAGGCTAGGGGATGGCTTGAAAAATCAGAACTTTAAAGGCTTGGGAGCTCCTTCCCTCTCCTTCACTCTCTTCCTCACTCCCTTTCTCTCTTACTCTCTCAAGCTTAAAGGGGGAAGTGGCTTGTTGGGTGTGTTGGAATGAGAAGAGGAGAGGGTTATTTATAGCCTTCTCCAATGGCTTTATGGTAAATAAGGGGGTAGGTAAGGGTTAAAATGATGACATGGAGGCTTGTGTTGGCTAGGGAGAGAGCAGCGCCACGTGGTGCGCTCCCACTGGCTCTTGAAGTCAGTAAAAAGGTAAATGGTGAAGATGGGGGGGTAAATTCAAGGGAAAGTTGACTTTTGAACGCTAAGACAATTGTCCACATGCGGGCCGCGAGCAGTGGTACTCGAAGTACTGCCAACAGTTGTCCGACTACCGCCCGGGCCTCGCTCAAGTCGGGCTCGAGCGTGCGGGTTTTGTTCGATGTGTTGGTTCGCTTGGTGGTCCTCTTTTGAGATTTTACGGCTCAGATAGGTAGGCTTAGGTTTGGGTAAGAGGGTCCTAGTTAGGGTATAGGGTAAAGACGGGGTTGTATGTGTATTTAATGGTTTGGATCCTGGTTTCTGGTCGCGGGTTTGCAATTTGGGGGTTTTAGGGATGATTTGTCAGATATAAGCTGGGATTGGGTTCGAGATATGTTCATGGTTCCTGGACTGTCTTAGCCTTCTCGAGATATTAGCTTGGGTGGGGTGTCTACAAGTACAGAAACATAATAACCCAAAATGCCATATGCCTGCGGATGCAATATGCAATGCGAATGAAATGACCAAACTGGAGTGTCAGGTCGGGATGATAGTACGTAGTATCGCAGGTTATGGGGTCCATCACAAGGTAATTCTATCCAAATCAGTCCCATACTTAAATTTGGATAGTCAAACATAATGCGGTAAACTCCTGATCTCGGGTTCGTTGCGTGCCCCAACCGAAATCCTGGCCATTGCGAAGGTACACGTAACAAATAGTTACACACTACCAGCCCAAGTGGATAGTGAATGGATGAATGAATGAGTATGCAACTCCTACTCAATAACCTGCCAGCACAGTAGCCTACCAACCACTGGTAGCTCGCCCAGGCCTCAGCCCCACCCAAATCACACCCGCCCACATCAGCGTCTGCCCACGTGCGCCCGCCCACATGTGCAACAGTGACAGAATGTCATAATATCATGTCAGTCCTCATATCAAGTCCACATATCAGTACTGTTCCTCTTTGGAAAATCACCGGGGTCTATTACACTCCACACTGACTATCGCCTCCCTAGCCGTACACCCCAGCGAGTGAAAGAGACCACCCTATCCGCTTGACCAATAGTCTTTCAATACTATGCAGCTCGTCAATAATGGACTCATTTGCGAGCTGGTCAAACTCAGCCTAGCTTACAGCCCCCTCACTCGGGTAGATAAGGCCACACCCGCTCTCAACCGACCACGACACAGTGGGAGACGCGGCCTACTAGTATTCAGCACTCAGGCGCTCATATATCCACTCGGTCTGGACGTTGGGGCGTCTCCTGGCCTCAGAGGTTTAGAGACTTTTACCCACGGACATCCAACGTGCCCAGATGCTTGAACCAAACATTTTCGGTGTCCCATCTGGCCATCCACAACATGCCTGTGGAGGCTACGGCCCTGATGTTGCTAGGGCGTATAATGATCATGTCACACTTATGCGAGATGCATGAGTCACACCGTCCAGTCATGCAGCAATCCTGCGTGTATCGCGCGATAATGTGGGGCACTCTATCTCATAAGGAGTCCCGTGAATGGTCTGCCTAATGGCGTATACTATGATCAGTCATTACTCATATCAAGCATACATATGATGCGTATGGGCATGAATCATGGAGCTATACTAAGCATGTTATATGGTGATGAACTATCCTCACAATGAAGATGGGCCTAGATGGCCTACACACAACAAGTATGGGCCTATTAATGGGCCCTAGGGAAAATGATGTCGAATGTCTATGTGCTCTGTTCTTGAATGTTGGACTGGATTTTTGGAAATATTAAAGACACTTGTGTTATCACAAAAAAAGTGTCATTGTGGATTGTTCAATCCCATAATCCATTAACATTTGTTTCAGCCATAGAAGTTGTGCACAACAACTACCGGCTACTATGTATTTGGCCTCAATAGTAGACAAAGATATGGAGTTTTATTTTTTTACTTTGCCATGATACAAGACAGTTGCTGACATAAAAGCAACCACTACTTGTTGATTTTTGATCGTCTATATTTCTAGCCCAATCGGCATCGGAATACCCGGCAATGGTAGTAGATGTGTCAAATGGGTACCATAAGCCGAAATTGGTAGTTCCACCTACATACTTGATAATTCTTTTAACCGCTGATAGGTGTGATTCGTTTGGGTTGGCCTGAAATCATGCGCATGCACCAACGTTAAATGCTATATCTGGCCGACTTGCAGTTAGATAGAATAAGCTACTTATCATGCTACGGTACAAGTGTTGATCCACACTCTTTCCATTTGTGTCTTTGGAAAGTTTGAGTGTGGTGCTCATGGGAGTATGAGGAGTACGTCCAGATTCAAGACCAATATTTTTACTAGTTCTTTTGCATATTTGGACTGACATACAGAAATCCCATTTTGCATTTGCCTTACTTGTAACCCCAGAAAGAAACTCAGCTCACCTACCATGATTATTTCGAATTTAGATTTCATTAATTCAACAAACTGATGAGCAACATCTTCACAAGTGGATCCAAAAACAATGTCGTCCACAAATTTGGGCTATGAGCTGAGAATTTTCAGTCATTTGCGTAAATTGTGTTTTATCAACACTACCCCTGCAGAAATGGTGGTCTAGTAAAAATTGTGTCAAGTGCTCATACCTTGCACGGGGTGCTTGTTTAAGACCATAGAGTGATTTGCTCAATCGATATACATGATGAGGGTACTTGGGATCTAAAAATCCCTTTGGTTGTTCAACATACACTTCTTCCTCAAGTACACCATTGAGGAAGGCACTTTTGACATCCATTTGAAACAATTTGAATTGCAAAGCACACACAATAGACATGAGAATCCTTATAAATTCAAGACAAGCTACTGGGGCCAAAGTTTCATCAAAATTAATGCCCTCTATTTGTGAATATCCTTGCACCACAAGCCTTACCTTGTTTCTTACCACATTCCCAGATTCATCAGATTTGTTTTTGAAGATCCATTTGGTTCCGATGATATTTGTATCATGTGGTGTAGAAACTAGTTGTCATACCTCATTTCTCATAAATTGTTGCAGCTCATCTTACATAGCTACAATCCAATATTCATCTTGGAGAGCTTCTACAACATTTTGGGTTTAATTTTTGAGGTGAAGCAAAGATGGGCTGCTAATGCCCTCAAGTTGGCGTCAAGTTTTCATGCCCTCAGTAGGATCTCCAATGATTTGATTGAGAGGATGATCCTTAATGAATGGAATGTTGTTCAATGATTGAGGTTCATTAGGGGAGATGGATTTGTTGTCAGATTTACCTATTATGCATGAATCCACATCATCCTCTATATCAGTTGAGGGACTGTTTTCATCATGAGGTTGGTCACCAACAACCACATTGATTGATTCTTGTATAGTAAGAGTCCTCAAATTATATACTCTATAAGCACGACTGTTTGGGAAATATCCAAGGAAAATACCATCGTCACTTTTAGAGTCAAATTTACCTATTTGCTCTCTATCTTCAAGAATGTAACATGTGCTACCAAAGACACGAAAATATTTCACACTTGGCTGCTTAACATAATACAACTCATATGGTGTTTTATTCAATTCTGCTCTAGGATAAACTCTATTGATTATGTAGCAGGCAGTATTGACAGCTTCAGCCTAGAAGCTTTCAACCATATCTTTGCTATTTAGCATAACCAAGCCCATTTCCTATAACACCCGGTTCTTTCTTTCAACCACCCCATTTTGTTGTGGTGTTTTTGGGGCTGAAAACTCATGTCGAATTCCATTCTCATCACAATATTTTTAGAATCGATCATTTTCAAATTCTCCACCGTGATCACTCCTTATCCAATTTATGCAATATCCTTTCTCATTTTGGAGTCATTTTGCCATAATCAGGAATTCATCAAATGCATCAGATTTTTCCCTAAGAAAAGCAACCCATGTGAATCTGGAGTAATCATCTACCACTACCAGAAAATATCTTTGTCTACCATGGCTTTCAACTTTGGTGGGGCCCACAAGATCCATATTCAACAAGTCAAGCAGTTTGGAAGTTGCTACAGTGGTTGTCTTTTTATCTTCAATCTTTATCTGTTTGCCTTTGAGACAAACCCCGCATACAATCTTCTCTTCCTTTTGAATCTTGGGTAGACCTCTCACCAAATTTTTCGAGATTAACTTTGCCAAGTTCCAGTAGTGGGTATGTTCAAGTCTTTGGTGCCATAACTTGGATTCATTGTTCACAGCTATATGACATCTTGTAGATATGACATTCTCCCCACTACTTTCAATTACGTAGCAGTTGTCACTTGTGCGAAGACCTTTCATGATAAATTTTTCTGTATGGTCTGAGATCTTGCAGAAGTCCTTGGAGAAGGTGACCATGTGTTCATTGTCATAGATTTGTGAAATACTCGGGAGGTTATGTTTTAATCCTGCTACACAAAGAACATTTTCAATCTTAGGCAATCCCGGGCCAACTATTGTTCGTACATAATGAGTCATTGAATGACTTATATGAAGCTGAGAAATAATTCAACAGGATGCATGCCTGATCCTCATCTTTCATCATTTCCTCCACATCCAGCAATTTAAAAATTAACTTTTTAAAGTTACTAACGTGGGCCTCACATTAGCCATCACTGTCATTTTTAGATTGAACAACTGAAGCTTCAAGTATAAGCGATTCTTAAGAGATTTCTTCGCGTACATGTCCTCTAATCTTTCTCATGTATTTGTTGTATTTTTCTCTCTCATGAAATTGTATAGGACCTCATCCATTAGGCACAATTGGATAGAGGTTCTCACTTTCTTATCCATTTTGTTCTGATCATTATCTATCATAGATTTCCGCCACTTCTCAAGGAGTGCATCATCCAATCCTTGCTGAACTAAGAGACTGGTCATCTTGACCTTACAAGTTCAAAATTATTTTTCCTGGAATATTTTTCAACATCAAACTTAGGATTAGAAGCCATTGATACTATGCCTTCATATTCAATATGCTTTCCAACATTAGCTCTAATACTAATTGTTAGGGAACTACGAAAGCACACGAAGATGAATCAAGCAAAGTATTCTAAACACACAATCAAGTCCAATAACAAACACTCTGAATTTAACGTGAAAAAATCCTTATAGGGAAAAACCATGGTACAAAGCAACAATGATGCACTATGAAAGCAGAATATTATAAGAGATAGAGATTACTTGATTTGAACAAGCCTCAAATCTCCCTTACAAGCCAAGCTATGCCCTTAAAACCCAACTAACAAATTAGAAAGATCTCTTAATCCCCCAAATCACGATTACACCCATACATATAGCCTCTATGAGAACCACAATCGAAATCGAAAACAAATCCCACACTTACACAATTCTGCGCACGCGCTCGATGGCACATTCGATGGAAGTTCGATGGCATCGAGAAATCACCAAAATGTTCCAGCAAGAAAACATGGATTTTTCATATTTTTCCGATGGCATCAAGCACCTATTTAATGGATCGAACTCTACTCAATGACATCGATCGGTCTGTTGATGGCATTGACAGACTCTGTTGCTCACATATTTAAGACATCAACAACATTAAATACATATAAGTTTGCAGTTAAAGTTAATTGGACCCCACCGAACTGACTAGACCAAACTAATAAGATCTATCTCATGAACATGAACCAAACCTACTATACCTAATTTTAACTGGTTTCAAAAGGAAAAAACCAAACCAAACCATCTTCTTAATGGGTTAAAAAAGGGGACTAGACCTGTTACAATCATGCTGGATGTATAGGAAATTGTGGGTCCAAGTACCCACCATCTGGAGATTAAAAAGGTGAAGAAGGGCAAATATGCCATTGTGGCACATGTTTGGGACATGCGGTCCATTTACAAGGTGGGGCACCTACGTGACATGCCCTGTGCAAAAAATTAATGCCATCACACTCATAAGGTAGGCCATGCATGTACTTCTAATGGTGATTTTTCTTTATAATCATCCATATTTTTGCCACATCTTCACAAAAGCCCCTTCTAACTATTGGTTAGATTTTTGCCACATGTTACATTGTAACATGTTGCTATGTGTTACATTATAACACATATACTTCAATTTTACTCCATGTCTCTTTGTTTAGATTTTTTTTTTCTTTTTTGGATAAAATGTGATTACTAGTCAAATTATTAGTCAATCCATACCTTCAAGTATTGAGACCCACTTTACATGGACCACATCACACAGACAGAAATATCTATGACAAAATGGCCCACCCATATATCTAACCACAGCAGTGACCATGCATGCAGACACAATCTGGGGCTAAAGAAGTTTTGTATCGGGCTGGTATTCATGTTTTCTCTTCATCGTGGTGGGATGGCATATAAACATCAATCATGTTTGGATTTGGTATGGCACACCACTCTTAGATATCCACAATAATCGATCCTAATTTAGTCAATCAAGATTTTAGCCTTACTATGACAATCAGGTCCACAAACGTGACCAAATATGGATCTAAACCCCCAAAAAGTTTGGACCTAGTTATAGGTACAATTCCAACAGTGTGACCCACCCGATGAAAGGACCGATCTAATTATTATGTCATGTGATCTTCATGGAGAGCCGTACCAATTTACTAATGTTCTACCTGAGTGACATGTTGGCAGGAAAAAAATAGACGGGAATAGTCTACACTTACCATACATGAGCTTTTAAGATCCATCATCTTGTATATGTAAAACCCACTCCATCCATCAAGTGAAAACCATTATTTGGATCGTGCATGCAAAAGATAAACTTGATTAATGTTAGGGGACCGCGGAAGCACATAGAGATGAATCAAGTAAATTACTTCAATCGCACAACCAAGTTCAAACACAAACAAACCGAATTTTATGTGGAAAAGCCCTTATGGGAAAAAACCACGACATAAAGCGACAATAATGCACTATGAAAGCAGAAAATTACAAGAGATAGAGATTACCAATTTGAACAAGCCTCAAATACTCCTCATAAGCCAAGTTATGCCCTTGAAACCCTTAGGAACGAATTTAGAAAAACCTATAACACCTCTCTTGCTACCCAAATCCTGATTACACCTGATATATATAGCATATTATCATATCACAATCAAAATAGGAAACAAATCCCGCACTTACACAATTTTGCATGCACGCTTGATGACACCTTCGATGGCATCGTCAATCTATCAATGGCATCGAACACCTTCGATGGCATCGAGAAAACACCAAAACATTCCAGCGATAAAACATAGATTTTTTGAATTTTATCGATGACATCAAGCAGTTTGTCAATGGCATCAACAAACTCTTTTTCTCACAAATTTAATACATCAACAACAATCTCCACCATGTCTTGAATCTTCATTCTTCATAGCTCCTTTATCATCATCTCTAATTACACCTTTCATCCTAGATTCATCATCGCTTCTCATGCATAGTCCATCTTCCTTTTATATCTTCGCCAAGTCCAGAGAAGTTGCACAAAACTTGAACTTATCTGTGGGAACTACTTTAGTGAGCATGTCAGCTGGATTCACATGAGTGTGAATTTTCTCTAGAGTCATGCCTCCTTCCTCACCTGTTGGATAAAATGATGACGCACATCAATATATTTAGTACTTGAGTAATTAAAAAATAGCTAAATTAATTATGCTTTCGTTGTTACAATTAACCGACACAACCTCCTGTTGAAACCCCAACTAATTTAACACCCCCTAACCAAATACCTTCATTGAATGTTTTTGTCACTACCAAGTACTTAGCTTCGGTTATGGAAAGAGCCACCACAGACTGAAGCTTTGACATCTAAATGATTACTCCACCCACTAGCACAAACCAGTAACCAGAAGTTGACTTTCTATTGTTCACGTTGCTCGCATAATCAGAATCAACATATCCTACTAACATGGCCTCTGATTTCTCAAAAGAAAAGACGTAGTTCTGTGTACCTCGAATGTATCGAAGTAGCCATTTCACTGCCTCCCAGTATTACTTACCAGTGTTAGACATGTAACACCCGCCGCATGTTAAATATCTGGTCTAGTATAGACCATGGCATACATCAAGTTACCAACTGTGCTTGAATAAGGTACGCGAGAAATATATTTCTTTTCTTCATCAGTTTTAGGACACTGTTCTGAAGATAGCTTGAAGTGAGCTGCGTGGAGAACGCTGACCAACTTTGCCTCATCTATCCCATACTTCATCAATATCTTCTTGAGGTATGCAACCCGTGATAACCATAAACTGCTCCTCTTCCTGTCACTGTGTATATCAATGATGAGAACCCTCTTTACAGACCTCATATCTTTAATCTCGAATGTCCCTGATAACTAAGTCTTCAATAAGTTGATCTCAGCCATGTTGTGACTGGCAATAAGTATGTCATCGACGTACAATACCAGGATAATGAATTTTTTTCATCACTTAGTGTTTTGTAATAGACACAATGATCATATTCACTCCTAGTAAACCTCTGACTCACCATGAAAAAATTAAACTTTTTATACCAATGCTTAGGCTACTTTTTTAGGTCGTACAACAACCTCGTTAACCTGCAAACCTTGTTCTTCGCCCCTTATATTTCGTAACATTCTAGTTGCTTCATGTAGATATGCTCTTCTAATTCCCCATGTAGGATGGCAATCTTCACATCCATTTGCTTCAGCATGAGATCGAATTGGACAACCAGCACTAAAATGAATCTGATAGATATTTGCTTCATAACCGAAGTGAATATCTCAGTGAAGTCGATACCTTCTCTCTAAGCATATCCCTTCACTACCAACCTTTCCTTGTACCTATCATGTTTCTTCTTTAGGATCCACTCGCACCCAATTGCTTTCCATCCAACGAGAAGCTCCACCATCTCCCATGTCTCTTTTTGTACAGGGAGTCCATCTCATCATCCATCGTGGTTTTCAACTTTTTAGCATTTGTCTCATTAAGAGCCTCCTAAATAGTAGATAGACCCCCCATCTGTAATGAAGGTAGATGCGACATTTTAATCATCCTTGTACTCGCCGTTAACCTGCGATCTCGTGATGGATTTCTTCTCTTAGGTGGCTGCTCCACATGCTCTTGTACCTCTGTTACGTGTTTGTATGTTCATGTGTCTCATCTCTGTCTAACTGAACATTTACAACCAACTTTTCTGGTTCCTTATGCTCATCCTTACGGAATAAGGATCCTTTATCGAATTTGACGTCACAACTAAGAATGATTTTCCATGTGACCCAGTCATGCAGCTAGCATGTGCCCCTTCACACCACCACCATAGCCAACGAAGATATATTTTTTAGCTCTTTGGTCCAACTTATCTCTCTCAACTGCCGATGCACGAGAGTAAGCATTGCAACCAAATACACGTAGTCTCGAGTAGTCTATTTGCTGACCACTCCACACTTCCTCTGGAATCTTACATTTAATGGTCATAGAAGGGGACCGACTTAACAAGTAACATGGCGTGTTAACGGCCTCTGTCACGCCCCAAACCCGAAAATCGAGCTCATGAAATTTTCGATCGCCAAATCCGGTGCTGACAGCCTCCGTAGTACCCCATTTTCGGCTCCCAGCATGCATACACCAGATTCCGATCCTGAGTCCTACAAGGAGGATTTTTCAACGTATATTTGTCTCGTAATAAGCATAACTACAAGTTTATCCAAATCATAAAGGCAACATCATCATCACATATCCACTAATATAAACATTTGAATACACTGCTGAAAGGGAAATACATATATCGAAACTCCAGAAGACCGCTGCACACTCCATGCTCAATGTCGCTGCAACCTAACGCCACTTACACGCATTTATCGTGCATAAGTTTATAGAAAGCTTAGAGGGTGGTGAAAGTATGTGTAAGGTAAGTGTCAAGTATACAATAAAGCCCATAAATCATACATCATCGGAATAAGCGGAAATAATGGCAAGATCATGAATCATACGATATCAGAGTAAGCGGAAATATACGAGTACGTCCATGAGTCATATAATATCAGAGTACGCAATATAGATCATAATGAGCCAAATATCATATACTACGGATGCAATGCAATATGCAGATTATGCCAAGTCCGTCTAGGGCATATAAGTACAGAAAACATAACAACCCAAAATGTCATATGTCTGCGGATGCAATATGCGATGCGAATGAAATGACCAAACTGGAGTGTCAGGTCGGGATGATAGTACGTAGTATCACAGGTTATGGGGTCCATCACAAGGGAATTCTATCCAAACCAGTCCCATACCTAAATTTCGATAGTCAAACACAATGTGGTAAACTCCTAATCTCAGGTTAGTTGCGTGCCCCAACCGAAATCCTTGCCATTGCGAAGGTACACGTAACAAATAGTTGCGCACCACCAGCCCGAGTGGATAGTGAATGGATGAATGAACAAGTATGTAACTCCTGCTTAGTAACCTGCCAGCACAGTAGCCTGCCAACCACTAGTAGCTCGCCCAGGCCTTAGCCCCGCCCACATCAACATCTGCCCACATGCGCCCACCCACATATGCAACAGTGACCGGGTGTCATAATATCATGTCAGTCCTCATATCAAGTCCACATATTAGTACTGTTCATCTCTGGGGAATCACTGGGGTCTATTACACTCCACACTAACTACCACCTCCCTAGCCACATAGCCCAGCGAGTGGAAGAGACCACACTATCCGCCTGACCAGTAGTCTGTCAATACCTACCCGGCTCATCGATAGTGGACTCATTTGCGAGCTGGTCAAACTCATCATAGCTTACAGCCCCCTCACTCGGGCGGATAAGGCCACACCCCCTCCCAACCGACCACGACACAGTGGGAGACGCGGCCTACTGGTATTTGGCACTCAAGCGCTCATATATCTACTCGGTCTAGACGTTAGGGTGTCTCCTGGCCTCAGAGGTTTAGGGACTTTCACCCACGGACATCCAACATGTCCAGATGCTCGAACCAAACATTTTTAATGTCCCATCTGGCCATCCATGACATGCCAGTGGAGGCTACGGCCCTGATGTAGCTAGGGTGTACAATGATTATGTCACACATATGCGAGATACATGGGTCACACCGTCCAGTCATGCAGTAATCCTGCACATACCTCGTGATAATGTGGAGCACTCGGTCTCATAAGGAGTCCTGTGAATGGTCTGCCCAAGGCATATGCTATGATCAGTCACTACTCATATCAAGCATACATATGATGTGTATGGTCATGAATCATGGAGCTATACTAAGCATGTTATATAGTGATGAACTATCCTCACAACGAAGATGGGCCTAGACGGCTTACACACAACAAGTATGAGCCTATTAATGGGCCCTAGAGAGAGTTATAATGCGGACATTTAACCAACATTATTCTTACAATGTGGACGTCAAACCATAATTGCTCTCAAGGCATGGCCCGCCATAAATATCATTACAAAAACCATGGTAGAATCACACATTGCAATGGACTTGTATACATCCCATTAGGTCTCAACCCATGGGCCTTAGATACATTAAATAAGTCGCATTATATGGGCCTCATATACATCAGGGTGAGCCTCAACAACAGGCCTTATACACATCAAGGTAGGCCTCAACAACGGGCTTCATATATATCAAGGTGGGCCTCAACAACAGGTCTTATACACATCAAGGTGGGCCTCATCACATCCCAAAAAGAATCATGTTGAAGGATCATTTGGACCATATCACAAATAGTAGTGGAGATAATAATTTTCACTGTTAAATAAATCACAGGGCCCACCATAAAGTTTATTTTCCACCCAATCTATTCATAAGGTCTTAAGGACCTGGATTAAGAGGGAAAACAAATTCCCTATTGATCCAGAACTTCTGTGACCCAAATGGGTTTCAATGATAGACGTTCAATCCCCCACTATTTTCTGCAGTGTGGTCCACCTGATTAATGGTTGGACACATCACAGGGTGGCCCGCCGTGATGTATTTTGAGATCCAACCCATTCATCAATTAACAGGGAGATAGGTGAAGTGAAAACAAAAATATAAGCTTGATTGGAAAGAACCATAGCCCTTAAGAAGTTTTGAACAGTGGATGTCACTATCCCCGCTATTTCCAATGATGGGGTCCGTGTGAACTATAGATCTGACTCATTCTTTTCTCATGCCATAAAATGATCTCTCAAAATGGTTGGAAGGTATGGATACAACCCATGCATCATGGTGGGTCCCATAGGGATGGACGGCATAGATAAAGTACACACTTCATGGTGGGTCCACACTAATAGAAGGTGTGGATTACAATACATACATCAGTGGGTCCCACGTGGGGCCCACCATAACGTTTATCCACCGTCCAATCTGTTAATAAGGTCACAGGGACCTGAATGAAAAGGAAAAACAAATTTCATAATGATCTAAAACTTCTGTAACCACAAAAGGGTTTCAATGGCAGATGCTCAATCCTCACTGTTTCCTACCATGTGGGCCACCTGAGCTGTGTATACGACTGATTTTTGGGGAGGCCCACCACTAGAAGGGGGGCCACCAAATGCACAGTGTTGATGTTCTCACACATCATGGTGGGGCCCACGGTTGGGACCCCCTGCCTCCAGCGTCAAATGCAATAGCAGCGCCTACTGCCTTGTTTTGTATTTAAAAAAAATGTACTTTCATGGTTTTTCCTAGGTAGGGCCCGCATCCGGAAAATCCAACCCACCCATTAGATTCCATGTCTCGAAATCGTCCAAAAGAGCCTAATATCCAGTATATGTCGGTGCATTGAAAAATCAAAGTGGGCCATAACGGATTTTAACTGTCAAAATACTATTGTCTACGATACGACCCGCCATATATCCGGATTGGCCTCATATTTCGACTCAATGCCTAAAATGAGCTAGAGAATGGGATGGATGGCATGGATTAAATACATACATCAAGGTGGGGCCTGTATGAGTGGTCCACCCCAAGGCTTGTTGAATCAAGCTAATATTTTTGTTTTCTTGACAGTACACCACACCGTCAGTTCACTCTTCACTGAGTAGCCACGTCCAGCGTCCCTAGACACTAGACGGTTTGGTTACAACACATATAAGGTGGGCCCCACCTACTAGATGGCTTGGACAACTACATGCTTCATGGTGGGGTCCATCCGGGTGGGCCACACGGCCACATCATCACAAAAAGATGAAAGAGAGAGGGAGAGAGAGACAGAGAGAGAGAGAGAGAGAGAGAGAGAAAGACCAAGTGATGGAGGGACCCCGGCACTGTAGGCCCTCCCTTCCATACATCACAACATACATCAAGTGGGTCCCATTACATGTGGGCCCACCAATCAAAATCAACGGTAGAGATCCTTTCTCCACCAAAAATGCAAGGTCTAGATGACTCTATTCATGCAAGGAAAATAAACATCATGATGGGGTCCATGGAGAATGCTCTATCATGGAATGATCATGAGAATCAAGGTGGGTCATAGGCCACACCTAGGGTCCAAAGTGAGATTCATACCATCAATTAATAGGCCTCACTTGGCCCATCATCAAAGCATTAAATCTAGACTTATAAAGTATCCACCGTTCAATCTTCTTGGTCCGATGGAATGCCGAACTCCTTGTGTCTCACTTTAATGGAAGATGATGAGAAATTAAGGGCTAGGATGATGAATTTTAGAATAGGAAGTGGGCCACACGCATCACACTTTTCTTTCTATGGAAGAGCTTGGACATCTACTTTTTTTTTCTTTGATTTTGTGAAGAGAGAGAGAAAGAGAGAGAAAGGGTAGTTGTAAGAGAGGTGATGGATGTGAGGTGATAGTTGTACTTGACATATATGGGTGTGTAAGAGAGAGAGGGAGAGAGTTGACTTTAGGGTTGTTCTTGTACTTGACATGAGGTGATTGATTTATGATTGATGGAACATGTTGTAGAGATTCTCTTAGGATTGCAAACACATGGTGTTTTCCTCGAACTGAATGTCGGCCCACATCTCCTAACCAGGGTATCGGATCAGTGTGTAAGACGCGGCATCGGAACCACGACAACAGTGCAGTCGCAATGGTACAAGTCTCGGGTCGAGCCAACTCTGGAATACGGGAAGCGACTCAAGGTTGCACGCAAATGAAGTCTATGTGTCGCGGGTCACCGGAATTCGACCGGGAGGACCACGGAAGCCTACGTAACAGTACAGGCCAGGATACGGGCCTTACAGCCTCAGTCCACAATTTTTTGCCCAACCCAGCACGATCATGCATCGGACCCTCTCCAAGAGAGTTCGATCATTCGCTCAGCCATATCGTTTTGCTCTGGTGTGTGGCACACTGTGTTGTGCCTCACGATCCCTTCATCTTTACAATATCGATTGAACTCCCCATAAGAGAATTCCCCATCGTTATTTATGCTTAATAACTTCACCTTATCCCTGTCCATTTTTCCATCATTACCTTTCATTACTTGAAGTTAGTGAAAATATTGGATTTATTTTGAATAAAATAAACCCGGACTTTCCTGGAATAGTCGTCAATGAAGGTGACAAACTATGATGACCCTGCACCAGAAACCATGGGTGACAGCCCTCATACATCAGAATGCACATAATGGAGAACAACCTTATAAACCTCACTCGCTCATATGGCCTAATAATGCATGCCACATACGTGCAAACTTGGAATTTACTACAAACGCTACATCTCCACCTGATGAAGTGCTCCCGATTAACCTGTAAAGATTTTCGTTTCTCTGTGCCTTTAAGACTATGGGTACCCCCTTTAAAACTTTAAGGACACGTTCAAACCCGATGAATCTGTACCCAAGCACCTTGAGTGCTCCCAAAGATATTAAACTCTTCCTCAAATCAGGAACGTGTCTCACCTCGGTCAAGATATGCTCCATGCCATCAAACATCTTAATGCACACGGATCCAACACCAACTACTTTACAAGCATTATCATTGCCCATAAAACTTGGCCACCATCGCACTCACTGTAACTAGGGAACCAACTCCAATGAGGGGTCATGTGATATGAAGCTCCCGTATCCAATATCCTTTCTTCATTGAAGTATTCATATTTTGATGTGGTACACACATCACTGCTATTCACTTCCTCACTGGATTTCGCAGTATTGGCCTCCCTAAAACAATTTTCTAAATTCTCTTTTCTTATCTTATGATTTTTGCAATCCTTCTTCATGTGCCCAAACATCCCACAATTCCAACATTTCAACTTGCCTTTACCTTTGCCCATGGATTTGGACCTTAATTGAGAAGATCCATTGTCCTGCTCAAAATTCTGCCCCCTCGTAACCGGTGCATCTATAGAGGCACCCACTTCACCACTTTTCTTTCTCATCGCCTTTGACCGAAGGGCTGAGATGACGATGTTGACACTAATGGTAGTTCTACCAGTGCACAACGAGCCCTTGAACGACTCATACGAAGCCAGGAGAGAATTCAATAGGATGCATGCCTGATCCTCGTCTTTCATTATTTCCTCAATATCCAGCAATTTATAAATTATCTGTTAAAGTTACTAATGTATGCCACAACATCAGCCCCCTCCACCATCTTCAGATTAAATAACTGAATCTTCAAGTATAAGCGTTTCTCTAGAGATTTCTTCGCATAAATGTTATCTAACTTCACCCATGTACTTATTGTAGGTTTTTCTCTTATAACATTATAGAGGATCTCATCCATTAAGCACAATTGGATAGGGGTTCTTGCTTTCTTATCAATCTTGCTCCATTCATCATCTATCGTGGATTCCGATCATTTTTCAAGGAGAGCATCATCCAATCCTTATAGAATTAGGAGACCGGTCATCTTGACCTTCCATAGTTTAAAATTATTTTTCTCAAAATAATTTTCAATATCAAATTTGGATTATAAGCCATTGATACTATGCTTTCAAGTTCAATCTGCTTCCCAACATTAAGCTCTGATACCACTTGTTGGGGAACCGCAAAAGTACACTAAGATAAATCAAGCAAAGTACTCCAATTGCCCAACCAAGTTCAAACATAAATAAATCAAATTTTATATGGAAAAGCCCTTGCATGAAAAAACCATGGCACAAAGCGATAGTAATGCACTATTAAAGTAAAAAATTACAATAGATAGAGATTACCGATTCGAACAAGCCTTGAATCTTCCTCACAAGCCAAGCTATACCCTTGAAACCCTTAGAAAAGAATTTAGAATACCTAGAACACCTCTCTTACTACCCAAATCCCGATTACACTCGATATATAGCATAATATCATATCACAATTGGAATAGGAAACAAATCCCACACTTATGCAATTCTGCATGTGCATTTGATGACACCTTCTATGGGTCTTCGATGACATCAATGATTTGTCAATGGCATCAAACACCTTTGATGGTATCGAGAAAATACCAAAACGCTCCGGCGATAAAATGTAGATTTTTCATATTTTCCCGATGGCATCAAGCATATGTTGATGGCATTAACATTTGTTCGATGGCATTGAGTGGTCTGTCAATGGCATCGACAGACCCTGCTATATACAGATTTGAGATATCAACAACAATTAATAACTCATATGATCCCCTGTTTATAGGAGTAGTGTAAATTTTGTCCTAGAACTACTAAGTTAGCATAGTGTGGCCCACCTAGGCTTTGTATTAAACTGATTTTTGTCTCGTCTCTTCATCCTTATGATTTACACTGGATTAACTGGTTTGATGAAAGATACACACCATGGTTGCCCCACAAACCAACATGGTTGGCATCCCCACCCAATTATTCTCCATGGTGAGGCCTGTTTGAGTTATGAATGTAGGTGATTTGTGGAAATAAGAACTCATTATGATAGGAAGGTAAGGGAGGCCTACTGTGATGTTTGTGAGAAATCCATCCATTTTGTCAAATCATGTTAAAAAATACCGTATAAAAAAAAAGAGGTGTGGACCCAACAACAGAAAAAAAAAAAGTGATTAGGAAAATGTCGATGGTCGAAAGCTCCTACGTCTAGCATAATGTTTATATGCCATCCATACCATTCATTAGGTCATTGCTAGTAGGATGAACGGAAAAAGCAAAAATATTAACATGTTCACAAAAATATTAGCCTGTTTCGAAATTTCTGGCTACATGAATGTTCAATGGTGGACATTCCATCTCCACTTTTTATTGTTATGTGGTCCACTTGAATTTTGGATCTACTCATTTTCAGGACTATATCCTAATCTAATGTGATCCGGCTAAACAGATGGATGGGTTAGACTTCTCACAAACATCGTGGACTGCCTTGCTTTCTATGCCAGGAAGTCAGGCCACCACCTGAAGCATATTGCCAGTGACGGCGGTCAATTACCCAGTGAATGTATGGTTGGTGCTATGTGGGCCCATCATGATATTTGTGTTTCATCCACGTAGTTCTTCCAGTTCTTCCAGTTTTTCAGATCATTTCATAGTATGAGCCCATGTGAAAAAGTGTTGATTGAATGCTTATCATGAAAAACTACCTAGGCCATAAAAGTTTTGGATCAAGCTGATATTTGTTTTTTCACTCCATCCAGGTCAATATGAAAGTTTGGATGTCCAAAAAATTATTACGATGGACCTTAGAAGTTTTTTTTTTTTAATGGTTTATATTCAATCCTTCCTTTTATGTGGTCCACTTGACATTTAGATCTACCTCAATTTTGAAATTAAGCAGAAAAATGAATGGACGGCGGGATAAAACACATACATCATAGTGGGCCCACTAAGCACCGACCACTAGCCACCTGAACGGAAACGGATTGGCTACTCCCCCTGCCACCAGCCCGAGGCTGGTTGTTGATGCTCTGTGGGCCCCACTATGACGTATGTGTTTCATTCATTCCGTTAATCCATTTTTACAGATCATTTTAGGGCTTGATCCCAACAATGCGAGATATAATCTCAAGTGGACCACACCACAGGAAAACAATAGTGATTGGATCATAGGAAAACAATAGTGATTGGATATCCACCATTAAAATCCTCCTAAGGTTCACTGTAATGTTTATTTGACATTCGATCTATTGATTAGGTCATCCAGACATAGATGAAGTGAAAAAACAAAGATCAGATTAATCCAAAACTTTATGGCCCCCAAAAAGTTTTTAATGGTCGACGTCATTCAACACTGTTTGTGTAATGTGGTCCACTTGAGATTGGGATATACCTCATTTTTGGTCTCATACCATAAAATGATATAGAAATATAGATGGACGACATATACATTATGGTGGGGCCCACATAGTACCGACCACCAGCCATTGGCCGGTGGCCAGGGGAGTAGCCAGCTTGACCGTTAACTATCACAGTGGCAGTGTCAATAGCCAAACTGCATCCCTTCCTGCGCTCTCGGAAGATTTTAACTGTTGGCGTTTCCCTACCAACTTTTTCTTTGTTATCTGGCCCGCTTGTGTTTTAGATTTTACCGGAGGAGTTTTCTTTTACAAGATCTTGATATTTGGGAAATTATCGCATGCTTTTGAGAATATGGTAATCACCATTCGCTCGATCTGTGTGGGGCCCATTGTGATGTTTTGTCTTGCCATCCAATGCGTCCATTGGACAAAAGAACCCTCCAATGTTAGGCCTAGATTCCAAAATACAGTTTGATTCATCAGGTGGGCCACACTAAAGGGAAGAATGTGGGACATTGGGGAGGGCAGCGTCCACCACAACAGCATCGGGGAGGGCGGCGCACACCATAACAACTTGCAGATGGAATGTGGGTCCACCATTTTTTTTTAAAAAAAAAATTATTTATTTATTATTCACATGTGCACACACTCACACTATAGTGGGATTTCACCGTTAATGGGTACTTGAACCTTTTACCAGGCGTTGAAACTGCTAAGAGTCTACCACTGCAGCAAGAGTAAGGACCCACATATACACAGCATGTGGGTCCACCATGTTGTGTATATATCATCCAACCCAATAATCAGCTGTGGCCCATCAGGATCAATGGACAGAGATAAACTCGAATCATTCCAAAAACTTATGTGGGCTATATAAGAAGAGAATGTATATACATTGCTCCGGGTGGTGTGTCCCACCTAAGTCTTAGATTGGGTACATTCTTAAGATATACGGCGAACACCAACACACGCACCGGATGCACGGTTTTGATTCTACGTTCACTTCACGCAGTCCGTTTCAGGAGAAGAATCACTTTATTAAAGTGCTACAAACCGATAGGTCACCTCCATCCATTTCAACGGTAAAAGTTTAATCCCCATCGTGTGGTCCACTTGTTTCTTTGATCTTCTTCAGTTTTGGTGTTATATTTTGAAATGCCACGGAAAAATGGATGAACGGTGTGGATATAACCCATGCATCACAGTGGCCACTCAAACCTCCTACCCATTTCCAGTTGGAGACGGGCCGGGTAAGACGCAATCCGCGTTCGGGTAGGACGCGATTCATTTTTAACTTATGTGGATCACGTCCTGCGGCTCCTGCCCGTCCTGTCTACAGCTGCGAACGGGCAGGATCTTCAGCTGAGAACGGGCAGGAACTTTGAGTAGCCATCATGATAAATAGGTTTTATCCACACCGTCCATCCATTATTTTGTGGCATTTTATAGGAGGAAGCAAAAATTAAGATAGAATAAGGCTCAAACATACCACACCACGGGAAGAAACAGTGATAATGATCCTCACCGTTGAAACTTTCCTAGGGCCTACTGTAATGTTTTTTAAACCTATTCATAAAGTTACATAGACCTGACCAAGTCAAGGTAGGCCACCTAATCTTAATCTTGCTTAATAAAAGCAAGAAGTTTGCAAAGGTCGGACGCGGATTAGCTACCGACAGCTTTAGTAGTGAGATTTGCTACTGAAGTGACTTCACCAAGTTCTGTGGGCCCTACTAGGATGTATGTTCTGTATCCACACCGCCCGTACATTTGGAGTGATCATATTGGGGCAGGGCCCAAAGAATCAATCAGATCCAAAAGCTCAAGTGGATCCTACTGTAGAAAACAGTGGGGAGAGTGACGCCCACCATTAAAAGTTGGACAAAATTTTCGATCAAGCTGATATTTGTTTTATCCTTCTTCCATGTCTTCGTTGACACATGAATAGGTTGGATCTCAATTAAATATCAGGGTGGACCTTTGAAAGGTTTCAACGGTGTGCGTCACTTTCCTTACTGTTTTCTGTGACTCTCCCTACTGTTTTCTGTGGTGGGTCTACTTCAGGTTTGGATTGGCCTCATTCTTTAGATCATACTCTAAAATGATCTCTCCAAATGTACGAACGGTGTGGATACAACACATACGTCATGGTCGGGCATACAGAACTTGATAGCGTCAGGGAGTCTCGCTACTCAAACGGTCAGTAGCTTCAGCCTTTTGCAGGAAATCCGCGTCCGATAGCTATCTCGCGGACTTCATCTTTCTCCAGTTCAAATCTGTCTCAAGAAAGCAACGGCTCTTTCTCTCTTTCTCTCTCTTGATCGACCAACTCCGTCCGTTCTCTCCCCATCCCCACTCTCGCTGGCTTCTCTCTCTCTCTCTCTCTCTCTCTCTCTCTCTCTCTCTCTCGACCCTCTCCGTCCGTGCTCTCTCCATCTTCCTCTCCATTTCCCTCTCCCTCTCCCTAGCTTCTCTCTCCGTGTTCTCTCTGTAACCCTCCCTCTCTCGTCTAAGGACTCTATCCTTCCAAACGGGTTCCTCAAACAGGAACGCCCCCCTGGCATCCTCGATTTTTACGGCATCTTCACAGCACAAGAAAAACAGGGTGACATACCTGAATCCTGGGATACCCTAGCAACGTTCCCAATCCTTGCCTTCAGATCTCGATCACCGGCTTTTGGATTAGAGCATGAGTAGATATGGGGTCTGGAAAACCGGAAGCATCTCCATCATCGATGTTTGTGGCTCCATCTCAAGATGTCATCGGCGATGTGCCAATTTCAGGTGAGCATTTTGTTGCTTTGATCTGTTGCATCTCAGTGCTTTTTGGGATTTTGATGGTTGAATTTCTATGAAGTTCTGTTTCTACAACTTTTACTCTCTCTCTCTCTCTCTCTCTCTCTCTCTCTCTCTCTCTCTCTCTCTCTCTCCTTTTTTAATTTCTTTTAAAAAGGTGGCAGCAAGATAGTGTCATTGATAATAGTTTGCCTGGCGTGGAAGATGGTCAACAAGGGTTCTTCCATGCTGGATTTTGGGAGTGTTTGCATCGCTTGAGACGGATTTAAGGTTCTCAAAGTGTATATCCTCCACAATTGCTGGCTTCATCTTCTGCCACCAGTGTCGAGAACACAAATCTTTTGCTGATGAGGTGCAAACAGTTCCAAATTGATGGCTCTGAGGCCTGTCTCTGGAAAATGTTGCCGCCGGTAAGCACCCTCAATGATGTGTGTTACAATTCTTCTAGACTTCCAAGAAATCTTTGTAAGGGCCTGTTTGGATGCCTGTAAGTTGGGTAAGTGGGAAGTGACTTACAGGGAAGTCACTTACAGGTGGTGTTTGGGGGAGAAAAATCACCAGTAAGTAACTTACAACCTGTAAGTCACTTACAGGCAAATCTACCAAAAAACTGCAGGGGGATGGGGGTGGGAAGTCACTTCCCTGTAAGTCACTTACAGGCTCAACGGTCAAATTTTTAAAAAGAGGGGAAGAGGGAGAAATGCACGAACCCACCAAATATCTCTCCGTCTCTGCAATCTCTCGCTGCAGTTACTGCCTTCCGTCTCTTCTCCTCCTAAAACGGTAGGGTTTCATCTACCCATTTTTTTCTCCTTTGAAAACGGGAGTGGTTTGGCCTTACTCTATAAGGCACGCCGGCATCCAAACAGTCACTTATACGCACCTGCGTATTTTTTCACACGTGTCATGGGCCTCTAATCCGAACAGACCATGTGATGCAGCATCCCATGAAACCGTCAGGGACTGTGGCCTGTGGTTGGTGATCCTGTAGATCGTTTATCTGGTTGGTCTCACTGTGGCCTGTGGTTGGTGATCCTGTGATGTACTTGCAGTGTTGGTGAATCTCTTAGATTGCATAGTTAGAATGCAAGTAATTTAACGATCTACATCAGTGTTGGTGAATCTCTTAGATCCTGAGCATCAAACTCCTCATTAGAGAATGAGAAACACTTTGATGATAGAGTGGGATTGATGATGCGCTGGCCCTTGGAAATTACATCAGATTGCACAGTTGGAATGCAAGTAATTTAATTATTAGATTTTCTATTAATGTTTTTAAGTTTATTCTCAATGCTTAAATTGAGTTATTACTCCATATTATAGATTTTTTGAATTCGTGGGCCCACTTTTATAGCCCACTTGATGATTGGTTTAGCTTAATAATTATCTCAAATATTCATCTTGATGGGCTTAACAAAATAACATATTTGATCCCATGTTTTTTTATATGATTATAACATTTTAGAACGATTCCCCAATCTAAGCTATGCTCGATGTGAATATACAGCTTTCTACCTGTAAGTAACTTACAGGTTATCCAAACAGAAAAAGTAACTTACCTGTAAGTGACTTACAACTTACATCCAAACAGGTTACCTGTAAGTAACTTTCACCTGTAAGTCACTTACAGGTAAGTCACTTACAACTTAAAATAACTTACAGGCATCCAAACAGGCCCTAAGGGTTTAAGGGAATGTATTTGCATTGGATTTTTGTAGGCATTTTCCCAGAACAAAGCAATCTATGCAGCTGTTGAGGATGAATTCATCACAATTAATTTGACGAAAAGCCCTACATAAACTGCTGTGAATCTATTGAACCTTACTATAGAATCCAGTGTTGGTGATCTAGCAGCTCCAGAATTTATAGTTGGTTCGTGGGTATCCAAAGGGGATATTTCTACAAGCACGGTATGTTTATTTGATTGTCTTAATTCCAGGTCCTACTTCCATCAATATGATTCACTCACTCTACTGGAAATTATGCATAGGTGTTCTTTCACCATTCTTTGAAATGCATAGTTAGACTATAAGAACTAAGAGTGCCACTTTCTACACAGTTAGGATCATATTCATGCTTGTGACAAATTTGAAAGCTGAATGTCTTATATCACATGAGAGAATTACACAGACTGCAGCAAGAACTGTGATAGCTATTTGATTCCATTTGAACATTTATGTGATAGTTACATGGAACTTTTGGATCTCTGAACCCACTTTCTCATATGATGTACCAATCCGTAGTTCCTATAAGGATGCTGGTAACCTGTTTTGAACTAAAACAATTGTCTCATAACTTCTAAAGCCTTTCTGTAGATTGACTTTTGATTTAAAACTCTGTTCTTGTAGCTTAGGTACAAACATATAGGTATTCCGGTTAGGTGTTGAAATGAGGATGCTTTTCAATGCTTGTTGGATGCCAAGATCTATGTCCAACAATCAAATCTGTTCATGTTTTACAATGCTTGTTGGATGCGACATACACTAAAAGTTTTTAGGGGTGGAGGAATTTAGTCATAGAATATTTTGACCTTTTGCCATTGAATGCAAACTGTTGAGATATTTCCATTCTTAACTATCAATTGGTTGGCCATTAAGTTTTGGGATCTTTTATTGTTCAGGACATTTGTTGACTAGATCAATTGCAGCAGGCTTGTTTTCTGGGATCCAGTCCATTCATAGAGTAGGCATCATATTCAATGATCCAAACTGTTCATATGATTGATCTGATTTTTTGTGATCCTTGGTGTTCTTACAATAGAGTCCTTATTTGTTTTACAAATCTTTTACACGATTGGGCATGTTTTCAATATTCCAAACCGTTAATATAACATGGACCATTCAGAGATCAAAACTATCTGCATAATTGTTCAATTTGAATAAACCATTAATATGGTTGGGTCTATTTATGATGATCTAAACTGTTCATATGAGTTGGCCTTTTTCCAGCGATCTAAACCTATGACACGCTTGGGCCATTTCAGTGGATCCAAACTTTTCATATGATTGGCCTTATATCCATTGATCAAAATGCTTAATATGATTTGAGCAACTTTTAGTGATTCAGACTCATTATATGATTGGGTCTGTTTTCAGTGACTGATGGTAATTGACATGCTAAGTTGATCCATATCTTTCATTTGATTGTGTTGGTTCACAGTGATCCATACTGTTACAATCTTAGGGCCCTTATTTAGTGCTACAAACCATTCAAATGTTTGGACTTGTTTTTACTAATCCAAACCATTCATATGATTGCTTTGTTTCTGTGATCCAAACCATCTATATGTTTTATAATCAACAAATCAATTAGTGGGGGCTACATGCACCAAATTTGTTAGTGGTTCAAATTATTCTTATTATTGGACTCTTTTTCAATGACACAAACCTTTGATATGCGTGCGCCTAATCAAGGGATCGAAATTGTTCATATGTTTGGCTGTTTTAAGTGATCTAAACCCCTTCATATGATTGGATCAAAACCGATTGGTAAACTTAGGCTTCTATTTACTAAGCCAATGAATTAGTGTTTTATAATCTTTGTTGGGTTACACAAGCACAAGAATTCATTATGGGAGGAATCTTGACATATCCTTGTGTTCATTTTCAACAATCTAACTAATCATACGATTAGCTAGTGTCTGGTGATTCAAATTGTTAATATGGTAGAGTTTGTTTTCAACAATCTAAACCGTTCATATGGTGTGACCTATTTTTTGGCACAACCCTTGGTGGATCTGTGATTGTGTTTTCACCCATTTGAGACAATTAAGTGCATGAGTGATACATGAAAGGCCCATTTTCAATTATCCAAACCACTAATATCTCTTGTTTTGTTTTTAAAGGTAGAAACTATTCTTATGGTAGGTTCCTTTGTAGTTATCCAAACCCATTATATAATTTGAGTCATTTTAATGAACCACACCATTCATATTATTGAGGCCATTTTCAGTGATTCAAATCAATTGATATGCTAAGGCCTATGTTTCAACAATCCAAGCAAATTAATCCAAACCCTTTACATAATTTGGCATGTTTTAGTGATCCAAACAATTTGTAGTGTTGAGGCCAATTTTAGTGATCCAAAGTAATTGATATGCTTAGGCTCATGTTCAACAATCCACGCAAATGTCTTATAACCCATGTTGGTTGAATTGATGTACCAGTAATGTCAACCATGAATATTATGCTAAGTCTCATGTCTAGTGATCCAAATAGTTGATGTGATACAAAACTCAACGGATCTGTTTTTTTCTTCACCCATGTGAGACGATTGAGTGCAAGAGTCATGCACAATGGGCCCATCTTCAATTATCCAAACCATTAATATCTCTTGTTTTGTTTTTACTAGTAGAAACCGTTCTCATGGTTAGATCCCTTTGTAGTGACCAAAACCGTTAATCATTTACGCACTTCTAGTGATGCGATGTATTATTCAAATGGTCCCATTTTCAGTAGCTAAACCATTTGTAAGATGGGCCAACCTTTTAAAATGCTTTTGGGGTATTTGAAGTGATCTAATGGGGCAAACCTTTTGAAATGCGCAGGTTGTTTGGAATTATCCAAATTGTTCATATTATTGGTTCTTTTTAAGTGATCCAAATCCTTTATATAATTTTAACCATTTTAGTGATCCACACCCTTCGTATTATTCAGGATGTTTTTAGTGATCCAAATCAATTGATGTGCTAAGGCCTATGTTTCAACAATCCAAGCAAACTTATTCGAACCCTTTAATAATTTGGCTTGTTTTTGTGATTCAAATCATTCGTAGTGTTGAGGCCATTTTCAGTGATCCAAATTAATTGATATGCTTAAGCTCATGTTCAACAATCCAACCAAGTGTTTTATAGCTTGTGTTGGTTGAATTGATATGCCACTAATGTCAAACATGAATATTATGCTAAGGCCCATGTCTAGTGATTTAAATAGTCAATGCGATACAAAACTCGGTGGATCTGTTGTGTTTTCACCCATTTGAGACAATTGAGTGCATGAGTCATGCACAATGGGCACATTTTCAATTACCTAAACCATTAATATATCTTGTTATGTTTTTATTGATAGAAACCATTCTTATGGTTGGGCCCACTGTAGTGACCAAACTTGTTAATCACTCGCTTCTAGTGATGCAAACTATTTATAAGAATAGTCCCATTTTTGGTAACCAAATCATTTGTAAGATGGGCCAACCTTTTGAAATGTGATGCATGACATGAAATTCAAATATGATGTGCAAGATTTTCAGGCTTTAGATCATGTTAGTTCAGAAACAATTACACAAAATTCTGTCACGCCCCAAACTTGGAAACCGGGCTCACAAAATTTTCGATCGCCGAATCCGGCGCCGACAGCCTTCGTAGTACCCCATGAAATAAAAGACTATAAGGGGTGCCTATTTATAATAAAACCCTATACCCCAAAACTCGCGCCATGTGCGCAACATATTACTTGGAGACGAAGTAATAAAAAATAACAACTAATCCACACAATCTAAATCGTCCATGATATTCCTAATAACAATAATAGGCAAAACCCAAAGTATTAGATTAATTAGAATAGTGGGTTGCGATCATGAGAACCCATGGTGGGATTTACATGACTATTGGGCCCACTCCACGAACCAAAACACAGTCTTTTAACTAGGAGGCCCTCCCTGGACGTGGTGGGGCCCTCCTCCTCCATGCGTACGTACGTAGGGGTGGCGTGTGTGCGCGCGTGATGTCCTCATCAAAATGCTTGGGCCATTCGAATTAATCCAATTGGGCTAACCATCTGAAATGCTTGGGTTGTTCGTAGTGATCCAAATTATCGTTCATATTACTAGCTCTTTTTAAGTGATCTAAACTCTTCATATAATTTGGGCCATTTTAGTGATCCACACCCTTCGTATTATTGAGGCCATTTTTATGATCAAAATCAATTGATATTCCAAGGCCTATGTTTCAACAATCCATGGAAGGTGATCCAAACCTATTATATAATTTTATCCCTTTTAGTTATCCAAACCCTTCGTATTCTTGAGGCCTTTTTTTAGTGATTCAAATTAATTGATATGCTAAGTGTCATGTTCAACAATCCAAGCAAATATTTTATAGCGCATGTTGGTAGGATTGATATACCAGTAATGTTGACCATGAACATGCTATGGCCCATGTTCAACAATCCAAGCGAATGTTTTATAGCCCATGTAGTGTTTTCATCCATTTGATACAATTGAATGCATGAGTCATGCGCAATGATCCCATATTCAATTATCCAAACCATTAATTTCTCTTAGTTTGTTTTTACTAGCAAAAATTGCTCTTATGGTTGGGTCCCTTTGTAGTGAACCAAACAATTAATCACTTAGCTAGCTTCTAATGACCCATTTGAGACAATTGAGTGCATGAGTCATGCACAATGGGCACATTTTTAATTACCTATGCTGTTAATATCTTTTGTTTCGTTTTTACTAGTAGAAATCGTTCTTCTAGTTGGATTCCTTTATAGCGACCCAAACCGTTAATCACTCAGCTTGATTCTAATGATGCAAACTATTTATAGAAATGATCCCATTTTCGTTAACCAAGTCATTCATAGGATATGCCTTCCTTTTCAAATTCTTGGGTGATTGAAGTGATCCGGTTGGGTGGTAACCTTTTGTAATGCTTGGGTTGTTTGGGGTGATCCAAATCATTCGTATTGTTTGCTTTTTTTAAGTGATCCAAACCCTTTATATAATTTGGGTAATCTTGGTGATCCACACCCTTCGTATTATTGAGGTTTTTTTCAGTGATCCAAATCAATTAATATGCTAAGCCCCATGTTTTAGCAATCTAAGCGAAGTGATCCAAACCCTTTACATAATTTGGGCCATTTTAGTGATCTAAAGCCTTCGTTTTATTGTGGCCATTTATATTGATTCAAATTAATTGATATGCATATGCTCATATTCAACAATCCAAGCAATTGTTTTATCGCCCGTCTTGTCTAGTTGATATACTGCTAATGTGAACCATGAATATTCTAAGGTTTATATTTAGTGAAATCCAAACAGTTGATGTGATACAACTGTTGGTGGATCTATCATTGTGTTTTCACCCATTTGAGACAATTAAGTATGTGAATCATGCACAATGGGCTAATCTAAACCTTTTGGATGATGGACATGTGTTTATTTGATCGGTTGATTTCTAGTGATCTGAACCATGAATATGCAAATGCTCGTGTTTAGTGATCAAAGTAATCAATGTTATAAAGTCCTTTGCACATTTGAAATTATGAATTTGCTCATTTGAGATAATTAGTGCTTGAGTCGTTCACAATGGGTCCATTTTCAATGATTCAAACCCATCTGTATCTCTCCTTCTGTTTTTAGTGGTATAAACCATTCATATGATTGGGCCCCTTTGTAGTGATCCAAACCGTCAATCACTCAACTTGTTTTTAATAATTGAAAACTTTGTGCAATTGGTCCTATTTTCATTAACCAAACTATTCAATGGATTGAGCCAACCTTTTGAAGTGCTCGGGTCACTTGAAGTTATCCAACTGGGCATCCAATATGTTGATGTTTTACAATCCTTGATAGATGCCACATGCTTCAAATTTATTTGTTCGGAGTCTAGTCGCAACTTATTTCAAGATTTCATGGTCGAACAAGATCTTTTTAGGTATCCTTGACTACCAATTCATTAGTTGCTGTCAAATAATCTATTTTTTTTTTAGAGATTAGGAAGTTAATCTGTAAAGTTATGATTTTTTATTTTTTTGCATGTGATTAACTTACATGGGTCATCTAAAGTTGATTCATTTTCAGTGATCCAAACCTTTAATATGATTGGGTTCGTATTTAGTTGTCCAAACATTCATTTAATCGCCAACTTCCATGATCCTTGCCGTACTCGTGCATTTAGGTTTTGAGTAGTTTAAACCTTCTATTTGATTAGGGATCCACATTAATGATAAAATGAGATATCTTGCTCAATTAGACTTACTGAATAGAGAGGAGGAAAAAACTGACTACAGTAGCTAAGCAGGAGGTCCACAAAAAATTCTAATATGTGATACATTGATGGGGACATCAGAGGACCTACTTGAGTGTACCAAAGACGGAGACGATCACCCACATCAGCACAACTTTCTTTGTGGATGGGAGACGAGTTCCAAATGGGGCCCGCGGGCCATTTTGAAGACCCCACATGCATTTGACATGCATCAGGAAGACTCCACCTTGGGATGATGCATGTGGGCTGCTTAGGAGATCATTTTAGTCATAGGATTTCTATTTTGTGTCGATCCGATCGTTGCATCTTGTTGATTGGGCCATCGGGCCACCAGATCTTTTTAGATCTGGGCTCCTTGGACTTTGATCTTGATTTTTTATTTTTTGTATTTTTTTGTTATTTTTAGGAGTTATTTGATGGTTTAGATTGATAATATATATCTTAGTTTTCTTATTTTGGATGATGGGTCATTTTACTTAAGTGAATGGCATAGTTGTAATTATGCTGAATTTTAATTCCGAATTTTTTAATTATAAAACTATAAGGGGAGTGGAGTTCCAACCCTAAGGGAGATTTGAGAAGGAAAAAAAAAAAAAGGACGAAGAGACGCTCTTTTATGTGAAGGAATTTTCCTCGGTTTTTTTAGGGTTTGTGAGAAGCCCTCCCTTTATGTGGAGGAATTTTCCTCAATTTTTTTTAGGGTTTGTGAGAAACCGTCCATTCTAATTGAACTGTAGAAGGGTAGAAGCTTGTTTGGTGGTGGATTCCCCAAGGTACATCCTTCCTCTTTCTTTTATTCGAAAGGTATATTTCTTCTTCTTCTCTTATCTTCTTCTTTTCCCTTCCATTACAACCTTCTAACCCCCTAGATCTTCAATTTTCTATTTTTTCCAATTTCTAAAATCCCTAATTCCAAAATCCTCAATTCTCATGAACCCTAATTTTTCAAATTTCAGATTTTCCCATTCCTAACCCTAATCATAAAACCTACTAGTCATTCCCTTGAATGTGGAACGTGCCTATGCTAAATTGGAAGTTCTATCCTTCCATCGAGCCTAGTTTTAATTGATTTATATGATTTCTTAGCATATGGGCATGTGATTTAGGTTAAATCCAATTTTATTTCCTATCGTTTACTCTTAATTACTTGGAGGATTAGCATTTTTTGTTAATTGAATTACTTTATGGACTCTTTCATAATCTCCATGTTGCATGCTAGCATTAAATCATGTGTCCTACATTAAATTTGGTAACAGAGAATAGGTTTGACATAGGATTTTTGTGTTGCATCTAGGTTAGTCACATATAGGGTTATTGAGTATGCATTGCATATAGGATCATATTGCTGAATTTTCAATTCGCATCCCCACCTATACCATTGCTATAATTTCAGCATAGTAATTTCAGGTTGCCATATTCCTGAATTTTCAGCTTGTAATTTTTGGATTACACCCGTGCTGAATTTTCAGTTTGCTACCCTCAAATTACTATTTTGCTGAATTTTTTGGTTAGTCTGTCTAGCGTGATCTCTAGGTTAGTACTATCATTGTCATCACATTGTCTTAGGACCTAGGGTTTCCTTTACGATGTCCTTGTGTATGCCCACTCGTTCAGAACGTGGTTTCGGCTTACATCCCACTATGAATCTAGAACAGATTGTCGAGGCCCTTAACGCTATCTACAATCGTTTGACGGCTATTGAAGCACGCAATAAGACCATTGCGACTCAATTGACTGTGACCAATACATGTATCAATCGGCTTGAAGCCTCCCTTCAGGCAAACCCCGACACTGGGGAAGATGTCCAATCACAAGCTGGTGATCAAATTGAAGGATTTGAGACTATGCCACTTGCAATTATTAGCCTCACCTTAAGCCAAATTGTAGAAAATGATGATTGGCAGAATTCAATTTTCCACACTTATGCCAAGTGTTTTGGCAAAAACTGCAAGGTGATCATTGGTAGTGGCAGTTGCATTAATGTGGTATCTGCTTACACCGTGGACCACTTAGGTATGCTAGTCGTTCCTCACCCTCAGTCCTATCGAGTCTCATGGGTTGACGCATCTTCAATTCTGGTTTCTCAGCGTTGTCTCATTCCCATCCAGTTTTGTTCCTATACAAACACGTTGTGGTATGATGTTTTGCCTATGGATATAGGCCACATCATTTTGGATAGGCTTTGGTTGTATGACAAGGAGGCAACATTGTTTGATCACTCGAATACGTGTTCGTTTCTATATGAAGGCAAAAGGATTGTCTTGAAGTCTCTCCCGCCTAAAAGCACATTAGAAAAGAAGGTGGACGTCAAGAAACGTGGTCCTGAAGGTGTGATAAAACTCTAGCTTGAGTCTCTTCGTATAGTTAATGCCAAATAGTCCGAAAGAAAGACTAAAACTGATTTGACATTGCATGCCCACATGGCAAGTGATGTCACACCTAAGGTTATTATGGAGATGCCATCTGAGGTGAGTCCAGTATTGGAGGAGTCCAGTGTTGTTATTCCAGAGGACATACCGGATGAGCTTACACCCATGCAGGATATTCACGCATTGACTCTACCAAACCTTCATCACGATCAAATGAGACCTAGGGAGGAAGTGAATTTGGAAAGACGAGTAGATAAGCCGAAGACACCTAAATGATTGTAGATGAGCTTAAGACCCCTATAGATTGCATACCCACGTCTGTGTTCCATAGGCCTTCAGAGTTTGCACATGCATCTAGACAACATATGCATGACTTGCATGTGGAGATTAGAAAAAGAATTAATACAAGTAATGAAATTTACAAAATGATTGTTGACTCACGCCATAGGTTTAAAGAGTTTGTTATGGGTGATGAAGTCATGATTAAAAAGCACGATTTCATTTTTGTAATTGTGGACTGTTTTTTGAAAATGAGTCACTTTCTCCCATGTTCTAGAATGTCTAATGCCACTAACGTGGCGAAGATATTCTTTGAGGAAATAGTTCGTCTACATGGTTTGTTGAAGACCATTGTGTCGGATCAAGACGTATGGTTTATGAGTTATTTTTGGAAAATTATATAGCACATGATGGGGACTAAGTTACAGTTCTCTTCGGCATACCATCCTCAAACTGATGGTCAGATGAAGGTTGTCAATTGAAGCTTAGGAAATCTATTACAATATCTGGTGGTAGACCATATTAGGACATGGGATGCAGTTTTGCTCACAGCCGAGTTTGCATACAACAATTCCATCAATAGGTCCATAGGAATGAGTTCATTTGAAATAGTATTTGGGTACAAACCTAGAAAGCCTATAAATCTCATACCCATGTCCGTTTCGCATAGGCCATTTGAGTCCGCAGATGCATTTGCACGGCATATTCATGTTTTGCATAGTGAGATAAAGAAGCGCATTAATGCTAGTAATCAACATTCTAAAATCCTTGTAGAATCACATCGTAAGTTTAAGGAGTTTCAGGTGGGTGACTACGTCATGGTCCGCATAGATGAGCCTAAGACCCCTATAGATTGCATACCCACGTCTATGTTCCATAGGCCTTCAGAGTTTGCACATGCATCTACACAACATATGCATGACTTGCATGTGGAGATTAGAAAAAGAATTAATACAAGTAATGAAATATACAAAATGATTGCTGACTCACACCATAGGTTTAAAGAGTTTGTTATGGGTGATGAAGTCATGATTAAAAAGCACGATTCCATTTTTGTAATTGTGGACCGTTGTTTGAAAATGGCTCTCTTTCTCCCATGTTCTAGAATGTCTAATGCCACTAACGTGGCAAAGATTTTCTTTGGAGAGATAGTTCGTCTACATGGTTTGCCGAAGACTATTGTGTCAGATCGAGACGCATGGTTTATGATATATTTTTGGAAAACTCTATGTCACATGATGGGGACTTAGTTACAGTTCTCTTCGGCATACCATCCTCAAACTGATGGTCAGACAGAGGTTGTCAATCGAAGTTTAGAAAATTTGTTACGATGTCTGTTGGGAGACCATATTAGGACATGGGATGCAGTTTTGCCCACAGCCGAGTTTGCATACAACAATTCCATCAATAGGTCCACAGGAATGAGTCTATTTGAGATAGTATTTGGGTACAAGCCTAGAATGCCTATAGATCTCATACCCATGCCCGTTTCGCATAGGCCATCTGAGTCCGCAGACACATTTGCACGGCATATTCATGTTTTGCATAGTGAGATAAAGAAGCGCATTAATGCTAGTAATCAACATTATAAAATCTCTACGGATTCACATTGTAAGTTTAAGGAGTTTCAGGTGGGTGACTACATTATGGTCCGCATAGATGAGCCTAAGACCCTTATTGATTGCATGCCCACGTCTGTGTTCCATAGGCCTTCAGATTTTGCACATGCATCTACACAACATATGCAAGACTTGCATGTGGAGATTAGAAAAAGAATCAATACAAGTAATGAAATATACAATATGATTGCTGACTCACACCATAGGTTTAAAGAGTTTGTTATGGGTGATGAAGTCATGATTAAAAAGCACGATTCCATTTTTGTAGATGGACCGTTTTTCGAAAATGGCTCACTTTCTCCCATGTTCTAGAATGTCTAATGCCACTAACGTGGCGAAGATATTCTTTGGGATGATAGTTCGTCTACATGGTTTGCCGAAGACTATTGTGTCAGATCAAGTATGGTTTATGATATATTTTTGGAAAACTATATGGCACATGATGGGGACTTAGTTACAGTTCTCTTCGGCATACCATCCTCAAACTGATGGTCAGACGGAGGTTGTCAATCGAAGTTTAGGAAATCTGTTACGATGTCTGCTGGGAGACCATATTAGGACATGGGATGCGGTTTTGCCCATAGCCGAGTTTGCATACAACAATTCCATCAATAGGTCCACAGGAATGAGTCCATTTGAGATAGTATTTGGGTACAAGCCTAGAACGCCTATAGATCTCATACCCATGCCCGTTTCGCATAAGCCATCTGAGTCCGCAGACACATTTGCACGGCATATTCATGTTTTGCATAGTGAGATAAAGAAGCGCATTAATGCTAGTAATCAACATTATAAAATCTCAGCGGATTCACATCGTAGGTTTAAGGAGTTTCAGGTGGGTGACTACGTCATGGTCCGCATAGATGAGCCTAAGACCCCTATAGATTGCATGCCCACGTCTGTGTTCCATAGGCCTTCAGATTTTGCACATGCATCTACACAACATATGCATGACTTGCATGTGGAGATTAGAAAAAGAATCAATACAAGTAATGAAATATACAAAATGATTGCTGACTCACGCCATAGGTTTAAAGAGTTTGTTATGGGTGATGAAGTCATGATTAAAAAGCACGATTCCATTTTTGTAGTTGTGGACCGTTTTTCGAAAATGGCTCACTTTCTCCCATGTTCTAGAATGTCTAATGCCACTAACGTGGCGAAGATATTCTTTGGGATGATAGTTCGTCTACATGGTTTGCCGAAGACTATTGTGTCAGATCAAGAAGTATGGTTTATGATATATTTTTGGAAAACCATATGGCACATAATGGGGACTAAGTTACAGTTCTCTTCGGCATACCATCCTCAAACTGATGGTCAGACGGAGGTTGTCAATCGAAGCTTAGGAAATCTATTACGATGTCTAGTGGGAGACCAGATTAGGACATGGGATGCGGTTTTACCCACAGCCGAGTTTGCATACAATAATTCCATCAATAAGTCCATAGGAATGAGTCCATTTGAGATAGTATTTGGGTACAAGCCTAGAACGCATATAGATCTCATACCCATGTCCGTTTCGCATAGGCCATCTGAGTCCGCAGATGCATTTGTACGGCATATTCATGATTTGCATAGTGAGATAAAGAAGCGCATTAATGCTAGTAATCAACATTATAAAATCTATGCCGATTCGCATCGTAGGTTTAAGGAGTTTCAAGTGGGTGACTACGTCATGGTTTGCATTAGGCACGAACGTTTCCCACATGGAACTGTGAGGAAATTGCATGCCGTAGTGCAGGTCCATATAAAATTTTGACAACAGTGGGCCCTAATGCATATGTGGTGGATCTTCCATCTGACATGGGCATTAGTGCAACATTTAACGCGGAGAACCTTGTGCCTTGTGATGGACCCACACATCTATCTTATATTCCTCCTACAAACCTTTCTCCTATCTCAGATGATGGTGTCCCTGACCCTGTCCCCCACCCATGGCCTTTATCAGACTTTACTTCCCACCCATTGCTTTCTTTTCCATCACTACCCGGTTAGAAAGAAGAGATCAAGGATGTTTTGAACCACCAAGCGGTCTCTACCTGCCATGTAGGATATTAGAAATACCTCGTGAAGTGGAAGAACAGGCCAGAGTCAGACAACACCTGGATTACGAGGCAAAGTTCTAACACCTTGATCTTATCCTCCTCGAACGTTATCATAGCTTTATTTCGCCAGTAGTGAATTTTCTCAGCTGGGGAGAATTGATGGGGACATCAGAGGACCTACTCAAGTATATCAGATACGGAGACAATTACTCACATCAGCACAACTTTCTTTGTGGATGGGAGATGAGTTCCAGATGGGGTTCGTCGGACCATTTTGAAGACCCCACATGCATTGGACGTGAATCAGGAAGACCCCACCTTGGGATGATGCATGTCGGCAGCTTGGGAAATCATTTTATTCATCGGATTTCTATTTCATGTCGATCCGACTGTTGGATCTTGTCGATCAGGCCATAGGGCCACCAGATCTTGATTTTTTTAAATGTTTTTTGTTATTTTTAGGAGTTATTTGATGGTTGAGATTGATAATATACGTCTTAGTTTTCTTATTTTGGATAATGGGCCACTTTACTTAAGCGAGTGGCATAGTTGTAATTATGCTGAATTTTAATTATGAATTCTTCTCAGCCGGGGAGAATTGATGGGGGACATCAGAGGACCTACTTGAGTGTACCAGAGACGGAGACGATCACCCACATCAGCAGAACTTTCTTTATGGATGGGAGACGAGTTCCAGATGGGGCACACCGGGTCATTTTAAAGACCTCACATGCATTGGACGTGCATCAGGAAGACCCCACCTTGGGATGATGCATGTGGGCTGCTTATGAGATCATTTTAGTCATAGGATTTCTATTTCGTGTCGATTCGACCGTTGGATCTTGTCGTTCAGGCCATTGGGCCACCAGATCTTTTAGATCTGGGCCCCTTGGACCCTGATCTTGATGATTTTTTTAATGTTTTTTTTTGTTATTTTTAAGAGTTATTTGATGGTTGAGATTGATAATATATGTCTTAGTTTTCTTATTTTGGATGATGGGTCAATTAAGCAAGTGACATAGTTATAATTATGCAGAATTTTAATTCTAAATTTTTTTAATTATACAACCACAAGGGGAGTGGAGTTCCAACCCTAGTGGAGGTTTGAGAAGAAGGAAAGAGAGAGAGAGAGAGAGAGAGAGAGAGAGAGAGAGAGAGAGAAGAGAAGCTCTCTTATGTGAATAAATTTTCCTCAGTTTTTTTTAGGATTTGTGAGAAACCCTCCCTTTCAATTAAACTGTGGAAGGGTAGAAGCTTGTTTGGTGGTGGATTCCCCAAGGTACATCCTTTCTCTTTCTTTTATTCGAAAGGTAGTCTTCTTCTTCTTCTCTTATCTTCCTATTTTCTATTTCATTACAACCTTCTAAACCCTAGATCTTCAATTTCCTATTTTTTCCAATTTCCAAAATCCTCAATTCCAAAATCCCCAATTCTCATGAACCCTAATTTTTCAAATTTCAGATTTTCCCCTTCCTAACCCTATTCATAAAACCTACTAGTCATTCCCTTGAGTGTGGAATGTGCCTATGTTAAATTGGAAGTTTTATCCTTCCATCGTGCTTAGTTTTAATTGATTTATGTGATTTCTTAGCATGCGAGCATATGATTTAGGTCAAATTAGATTTTATTTCTTATTGTTTACTCTTAATTACTTGGTGGATTAGCATCTTTTGTTAATTGAATTACTTTATGGACTCTTTCATAATCTCCATGTTGCATGCTAGCATTAAATCATGTGTCATGCATCACACATTATGTACAATGATAGTGCCCTTCAACTATTACTGGAAAAAAGCCCTTTAACTACAATACCTAAATTTGAGAGACCATTTATCATCAAAATAAATGTTCTAAAAAATATTTTTGCTAAGATGACCTTAAATTGTGATTATGAGCCTCTACCATGGAATAAGAGTATGTTAGAATTTATATAATATTTTAATTAAAATGGTAAGGATTTACCAATGAGGGGTTGTAAAATTAAAGAGTCTACGAGAGAAAACACACATCTACAACACCTGCCATGTAAGAATGCAAGTTGGAATGGGTTATAACTAAATTATTTCCCTTGTTTCAAGTTTTACTTGGTAAAAAATACAAAACAAGAAATAAGAACATAAAAAGAAAATGGAAACTATAAAAACTAAAAAGAAGAAAAGAAAAAAGAAGGAGAATTTAGGCAAATGATGGTTCTTGAGCAAGAAGCAAGAAGAACATTAAAAGAAGAAGAAGAAGAAGAAGAAAATTAAAAAAGTAAGAAGAATCTAAACAAAAGATGGTTCTTGAGCATGATTTCCAAGTAGGTGAAAACTAAATAATGTCCTAAATTTTTTTGTTGGAATGACCTTTTATCAATAAATGAAACTTCATATACAGGTTAAGTTCCCGATCTCTAAAAAATTAGATTATTTGAAAATACTAATTATGAATGATTTTTATTTTTTATTTTTTAAGTAAGCTAATCTTCATGCTAAGGGTCTTTCTTGTTTTAGGATACTCTTGATCTTAGTAAGGTTTGATAGTTTACACATATAGCTAATTACACCCTAAGCACATAATACACAATTTCACTAAATGCCGAATATCATTCACCTCCAATAAAAGGATAGTCAAATCCATAGTCAAGGATGAGCCTACCCCAATCATTTTTTTTTTCTTCTTTTACTTAGATCTAAGGATTCAAAAGATGTGAGGTTTCACTTCCTAAAACCTATCACGAGTTTGGGCGAATGGCTTTGGTTGTGGGTTTGCTCCCCATAAACATGAGTTCGATTCCCTTCCCCATGGGTTACTCGAGTTTGGGCAAATGACTTTGGTTGTGGGTTTTCTCCCCATAGATACGAGTTTGATTCCCCTCCTCGTGGATTACCCGTCACGAGTTTGGGTTAATGGCTTTGGTTATGGGTTTGTCTCCACAGACAAGAGTTCGATTTCCCTCCCCGTGTGGATTACCTGTCACGAGTTTGGGCGAATAGCTTTAGTCGTGGGTTTGCTCCCCATAGACACAAGTTTGATTCTCGTCCTTGTGTATTACTCGAGTTTGGGCAATGACTTTGGTCATGGGTTTTCTCCCCATAGATACGAGTTTGATTTCCCTCCTCGTGGATTACCCATCATGAGTTTGGGCAAATGGCTTTGGTCATGGGTTTGCTCCCCACAGACACGAGTTCGATTCCCCTCTCCGTGGATTACTCGTCACGAGTTTGGGTGAACGACTTTATTCGTGGGTTTGCTCCCTACAGACATAAGTTCGATTCCCCTCTCAATGGATTACACGTCACGAGTTTAGGCGAACGTCTTTGGTTGTGGGTTTTCTCTCCACAGACACAAGTTCGATTCCCCTCCTTGTGGATTACTCGTCACGAGTTTGGGCGAACAAATTTGGTCATGGGTTTGCTCCCCACAGATACAAGTTCGATTCCCTTCCCGTGGATTACCTATTACGAGTTTGGGCAAATGGTTTTGGTCATGGGTTTGCTCCCTATAGACACGAGTTCGATTCCCTTCTCTTCACAAGTTTGGGCAAACGGCTTTGGTCATGGTTTGTCTCCCCACAGACATGAGTTCGATTTCCCTCCCTCCTAATTACTTGATATACGTGGTTGGCGGGTGATTGCATGCATCTGTAGGGAATAATCTCGCCGTAATGGGGTGGGGACACCCTATCATTATATAATAAAATAAACTTCCAAAAGTTTTTTTTTTATAAATCCTCACATCTAGAGACTCTTGAAATCTTAACCCTCAATTTCATTATCTATCATCATTGACGAAAGGGTTGGGGTAAGGTCTCATGAGCGTGAACATAGCTTCCTTTTAATTGGACTATCTTCAATAGGTAAAATCACACACCACTTTACACAAGGGTTGATTAGCTATGGAATCAAAGTAATAACCATCGATCCTTAATTTTATATTGAAATTTCTTTTATGAAAAGTGCAATGCCTTCCATTTAAGATACACAAATGTTTCTGTTGGATAAAGGCATGCCCAATTTATTTCATGATACACTACTTTTTTCCTTGAGAGATAACAAAGATTTTATTGAAAGCACTGCCAAAAGGCAAGAAAAGAAGTACAACCTAATGCTAAAAAAAGACAATATTCGTAGCCTTAACCAGTGTTTGAAATATCAGTATCGCATTACGTATCGCACCCTTGGGATGCAGATACCCATCGGTTATTGCATGAGATATATCGGTTGTATCACATAATGTATCGTTGTTGTTGTAAACATGGGGAGACATTGGGAAATTGGTTGAATTTTTCAATGAAAAACAAAACATTATAAAAAAACAAGTGCACATTATAGGTTTTATTTGTATGGGGTCCTAATCTATGCATTGTCTAACCGAATTGATGCAAGTATATTCAAAGTCTATTAATATAATTTATAAATGTAAGAAGATATGTGCAAACACAAGCAATACATTCAAAAAAAAAAAAAAAAAAAAGAAGAAGAAGAAAAAGAATCACCGGATCAAGTTACATACATGTTTGATTTTATGTTTAGATACAAAGATTGCAACTGATTTGTGAGAAATTAGGAATTTTTGATTTTTGATTTTTTTTCCAGTTTTCCACAAGTTGGCTCATATCCTCCAAATCTTAAAATTGAAGCTCCCAATCCATGATTTTTCATTCAAAACATGAAAAATCATGTATTTGTAACAATTTGACATTGATTTAACATGATTTAAAAGGAAAGAAAATGATTTTTTTTAAAAATGCTCACCAAATCAAACATATGGGATATATTGATCTATTTCCATTTATTTATTCACATACATTGAAACTTTCTCCTTTTAATGATAAAATGTGCCGTATGTATTTCTCTAAGTTCTTACAAAAATCTAGGGCTCCCTTTGTCTAGCATTTGGGAGACTTGGTTCATGATTGTTCCATGCTATGCCCATTTACTGTGATCAATAAGTTTTCTTCTGACTTGCCCAATTGTTGACTGCATCGTTCAGGTTTGTGTTGGTCAGTTGAATTTCATCACGAACCAATCCCAATGTATGAGAATTACTATGACTATGTATGTAGAGTCATACATGATTTAGCATTCATGCCAGAGTTTATATCTGCTAACTTGAAGCATTTTTACCATATTGTGTATCTTTTTAAATATTTGGATTGTGAATTTGAAGTGGGACATCCACGCAAATCCCTGATTTGTTTACCTTTCTTTACAAGGAAATGTTTAGTGCATCATTGGACTAACCATTTGAAAAGCTTGGACAATGTTTAGTGGATCAAACCACGAATTTGATCAGCTGATAATTTAGTGCATCATTCATCCATAATTGGCAATTTTCAATGATCCAAATCATTAATCCAAATCATTAATATCTCACAAATTACGGTTTTAGTGGTACAAATAGTTCACATGATTTGATCCTTCGGAGTGATCCAAATCGTTGATCACTCGGCTTGTTTCAAGTAATATAAATTTTTGTATGATGTCCCATTTTCCTCACCATACCATTTATAGGATTTGGACTAACCTTTTGAAAAGCTCGAGCCATATGAAGTAAGCCAATTGGGCTACTCTTTTATACCATTTTCTCTAACCAAACTGTTTTTAGGATTGGACCAACCTTTTTTAAAAGCTTGGGCCTTTGTTGCATGTCCATGCATGCATTGGGGGGATTGGTTTCCCTTCCATGCAATGAATGCTCAACCCCTGAAAAGTGGCAAAAGATCTACTAACATGCCTTTTGCCTAGAGGTTGCCATTTTGTTTAACCATGTTGCATCTGCTATTGTTGTTTCTGGTTGCTTTTGTTGGCTCTCTAGTGCTTTTGTTGATTCTCCAGAATTTCCTAGACTACAGAATTGGAGGGGGCAACTATTTTCTATTTCAGATGGCAGGCGAAGATGTCTCTGCTTTAGGGAGGGTGTTGCACGTCCATGCATCGGGGGATTGGTTTTCTTTCCATGTAATGAATACCCCAAACCCAAAAAAGGGTAAACATGCCTTTTTCCTATGATAGACTAAAATTTGCGATGCAAAAACAACGCTTCTCAATTCAATATAGTGAAAATTGAAAATTTTAAAGCGACCAAAACAGTACCCATATTCATTGATGTAGGGACCAGGGTCCAAATGCTATTATATTAATATCAAGTTGCAAATTGACAGCTAACCTCCTTGTTATTTCCATCAACTACACCAACTGTTGCTACATCTGTGATGCATGAATTAAATAACATATCCAGATATTGTTCTTCAATCTGTCAGGGAGTTGGCTAGAAAACTTGTAGGTGAGCACACCTGCACAAAAAATTGCAATTTAAATAGTAGTCATAGCATGTTTATGAAAACGCAATACTAATGAATGATGTCTATTTGAGTAAGAAGTCTTAGATGGTTGTCCAATATTATAATTTTACGGAATCTTGCGTTCAAGTGGTCAAGTATGTGTTTAGATGCCTTGAATGGTGTTGAGCAGTTCTATGAGGGAAAGAGTGCTGAGATCATTTACAGTAGAGCTGAATGGGTATGCTTTAATAGTCTAGTTGAGCTGCAAACCATGAAAGACCATGCCTATGATCAATCTTCTTTTTAAATTGAAACTTGCTTACTCATTTACAATTTTCTTGTTGTTTGTGGATGTTGCACAGGAAGAGTGACAATATAAATATGAACTCCTCTTGGAAAAAAAACTAGGGAATTAGCCTCTCTCTCTCTCCCCCTGCCCCCAACCCCTAAGTCAACTTCCAGATGTATATCAATTATGATCTTTTGCATTGATTAGCTGTCCACGGTCCATTTGTGAGTTTATCTGGTAGATTTCAAGCAACTTGTCTTTTACATTGTTTAGCTGTCCATGGTCCATTTATGTTTTATCTAGTAGTATCATGTATTTCAAGCAACTAGTTTGGGATGTTATTCTTGTACTTCAATTGTCTTGTTGCATGCTAACCCGACCTAATTTTTATTTGACCTATACTCGTTAAAATTAGGTCGAATTCATGGATGGGATCTATCAGGTAGCCCTAGCTTCGAGAACCCATTGACAGCCCTACTGGCCCTAATGCGACCTATGTGATAAATGGGTCAAATTTGGGTAGGGCCGTATTGACCCATTAAATTGATATGTCGGGTGATTTTGATTTCAACATGACCTAGGCCAAACTCAATTTTTTATGGGCTGGGTCTAGGTCCAAAACAACAATTGGATTCTTAAAAAGGGGTTCCATTACTGAATTTCTATTCTTTGATAGTCGTTTATATGGCCACATTTTCTAGAAACCTAATGTGTGTTTGGATTTTAGGTTGGTGACGGATCTGTCAATCATGTGGTAAGTTCATTGTACATACAAAAGATCACTAAAAATCCACTCAGATGGGCCACCCCACTAGGAACAATCTAGAATTGCACCGAATCCAACACACGAAGGTGATATTGAGGTTCCATTTTGTAGAGAGGGTTGAGATGAGGTGATGTGCCTGATCAACGATCACAATTGCCTATTTTTTAAATGTGTTTGAGAGAGTTTAGGCTTTGAATTTGGGTTGTCTTCGAATAATTCAAACTATTTATACGATGTTTCTTATATGGTAGATAGATAACCAATAAAATCTTTACATATGATTGATACATTCAATCGAAGAGATTTTTGGGTCATCCCATATTCGGGATGTCAATGGGTTCTGGACCTATGGGTCCGGGTACTTGATGATCCTGGCATAACTTTAAGGGGTCCAGGTCCCATAGATAAATTTGAACAGGCCATATATTTCCTTTCCTTTTCTTTGAAAATTTTAGGTACTGTCATTAACGATAAGAGTTGGGCTTTTGGCATGGCTTTATCCTTGGGCAGGTATTCTAAGCTCGATTGGATGGATATATTAGCAAACTGAAGAATATATCAATGGTCAACTGAAAAATAAACATGGTTGTACTTTCATCCGAGTAAATAATGGTAACATAGGTCCATTTTTACTAATAAATGTGATTTTTTTTTTCTTTTGATTGATGAGGGATGGGGACCAAGGATTGATGCCCGATCAATGATCACAATTGCCTATTTCTTTAAACATGTTTGAGAGTTTAGGCTTTGAATTTGGGTTGTCTTCGAATAATTCAAACTATTTATACGATGTTTCTTATATGGTAGATAGATAACCAATAAAATCTTTACATATGATTGATATATTCAATCGAAGAGATTTTTGGGTCATCCCGCATTCGGGATGTCAATGGGTACCTGGACCCATGGGTCCGGGTACTTGATGGACCTGGCATAACTTTAAGGGGTCCAGGTCCCATAGATAAATTTGAACAGGCCATATATTTCCTTTCATTTTCTTTGAAGGGTTTGGGTACTTGATGGACCTGGCACAACTTTAAGGGGTCCAGGTCCCATAGATAAATTTGAACAGACCATATATTTCCTTTCATTTTCTTTGAAAATTTTAGGTACTATCATTAACGATGAGAGTTGGGCTTTTGGCATGGCTTTATCCTTGGGCAGGTATTCTAAGCTCGATTGGATGGATATATTAGCAAACTGAAGAATAAATCAATGGTCAACTGAAAAATAAGCATGGTGGTACTTTCATCCGAGGAAATGATGGTAACATAGGTCCATTTTTACTAATAAATGTGATTGTGTTTTTACTTTCGATTGATGAGGGATGGGGACCAAGGATTGATGATGACTTGCCCAAGCTGCCGGTGACTCATCCAAGTCTCAATTGGAATCATGACCAAATGATTCAGTTGGAATTGTTGAGTCAAAACACAATGATGAGGGCATCTACTTTCTTTATTGATGCAGTTCTCTATTTATCAGTACATGCCAAGTAACCAAACGTATGTTATCAGTATTATGTGCTTAACTCTTTTTTCTTTTTCTTTTTCTTGTTTTTTTTTTTTTTTTTTTTTTTTCCAGTGTGGCACTACCGAAGAACATAAAGAGGCGAGGTATGGAATAATCCATGAAGATAAGGAAACCATTTCCTTTGAACTTTGCTTACTAGTTATCTTGCATTATGCAATCAAAAGGCCAAATTGACATGTGGGTTTTGAGTTCCAACTTGAATAGGCTTGGGCCTGTAAGGACTCACTGACGAGCTTAGGCTAGATTTAGCCTAGGTCGGCCTGGCCTATGGGTCAACTGACTCAAATCGCTTTTGAGGAGGGTTCAAACCAAGCTAATTGAGTGGCGGGTCGGGTTCAAGCTAGACATATGGCCTTTTAAGAAAATGGGTCAAACTTGGCTTGAACCCCGTCCACATAGGTTAAAGGGTTGGGCAAGATGACTTGGCTTGACCAAACCAAAAACTCAAAATAAAATAAAGAAAAAGTATGGATAAAAATCCTTTGTCTAGGCTCAAGCCCAAACTGATTTTTTAACGGGTCCAATTTATTGAACCTGAACTTGTTAAAATCTGGTCAGGTTCATTGGGTACGCTTGACTTTGGGTACCCATTGATAACACTACCCTTGCCTTCATTTTTGAAGACCTAGACCAAGACTGATTGAGTTCGGGTACCCATTAAGTACCCATCAGGTCTTTAAATTTAGTTTTTGAGTTGGGTTCAGGGAAAATAAGACATGGATTAGATCACGCATACACATCCCGCTTTGATATGCGCTCTCTTCATCATTTAATTAATTATACTATTAAAACTAAGTATACCCAACATAGACCCGACCTGAGCAGACTTTAACTCATGGACCTGGCCCAAACTCAAGTAGACCAAGTTCTTAATTGAGTTCAAAAGGTGAGACTTGAACCCGAGTTGATTTCTTTATGGGTCCAAAAGATGGGACTTGGACCCATTAAAATCGGGGGCCGGGCTCATTGGGTATCTGTTGGTACAGGTCCCCATTGACAGCTATATTTATTATAGATATATTAGGAATTGTTTTAATATTTGAATTAATAGATTTTTGGAAGTTAATCAAAAGATAAGATTCATAATCCCATAGATGCTGAAAATATCATTTGAGAGGATTTAATCACGTTTGTTGAGAGAGGATTTTGCAAATCCCACACATATGTGAAGCCTAGCCACATAAATCTATGTACCTATTTAAAACATGTATTTGGCATCGATATCAGGATGATTCTATTATCGGTGGCTCAAAATTGACTAGCATGATGGTTAGAATAATGTGTTTTTTAGGATTGATCCAGGGATGATGCAGCCTATCACTTGGACCATTAGATTGACTTGAGAGTTATAACAAGTTGTGGCCTTCCATGATGTCCGTGTGACATCCACTCATACCGGTTTCTCTAGCTCATGTTAGGATGTACCTATTTAAAACATGTATTTGGCATCGATATCAGGATGATTCTGTTATCGGTGGCTCAAAATACAAGGGTTAATGACAATCTGCCATGTCGACACATGTGGTGAGCTGCCTTAGCCTGACCTGAAAATACAAGGGTTAATGACAATCTGGCATTTTCTGAATTTTCTGAAAATTTCTCTTTGTTGGGTTAACAATAATCTATTAAGATTTTGATTGGAAACAGAAAATTTCTCTTTGTTGGGTTAACAATAATCTATTAAGATTTTGATTGGAAACTGGTATATCTTTCTAAAGTTTGCCTCTTACCTCTCCTTTGTGGATTTTCTCTGGAGGAAAGGTTTTGTTAGTTTTGTGAATTTGTCACTTGACATGGCAATGTGCTTTCTATGTGTAAGAACTTGGTATAGATATGATGAACCTTTATGCATTAGTATTTGGAGAATCTGTTCTAAATGATGCAGAATGTATTTATATCTCCTGATAGGAATGATATTACAAAGAAACAGATCAAGCTTGACCCTAGCCAACCTGAGGGTGCAAGACACTGGTACTCTCTCTCTCCATAATATCAAAATAGGTCTCTCTTCTTCCTCATTTTTTGCCATAATATCAAAATAGGAAATATATGTTTTGGTATGGTCAGTTATGGAGTTGTGCAGCAAGTTCATTTTGAGAGGTTCCAGGCCTAATTTGATTGTCATGGTATTTGGAATCAATAGACCTCACATGAGAAAAGCCCAAAGAAGTACAAATAGACCTCACACGAGAAAAGGCCAAAGAAGGACCACACGGATTAGGTGGTATTGCTCTCCCCCAACAATGGTTCAATTTGATTGTCGTGGTATTTGGAATCAAGACATGACCCATTGGGCCCCATTTCAACTAGGACCGGGACCCATAATTGCACTTGCTGAGAGCTTGAGTCCTGCAATTGCCTAAGAAGTTTCATGCCAAGTTTTTAAATTATGTTCTTGGTATCTCGTGTTTAACTCTTGTCTCTTTTCTCTCAATTTTTATTTTTTATTTTTAAATTTTGTTTATTTGTATTTATTTTTATTTTACACTTTTGAACTTTTCTTGTTATTTATTTACTTTGCATTAGGCGATGAACAGGCTAGGTTGGCCTGTGGGTTTGAGTGCCAACCTAAATGAGTTGGGCTTCGGCCTAATATAGACCCATTGTCGGCCCTAGCCCTGTTATAATATGGGCTGGCCTGCGGGTTGGTTAACTGACCTAACGTGCTTTTGAGGTGGGTTCAAGCGAAACTAATTCGGTGGTGGGTCAGGTTTGAGCTAAAAATATGTACATTTAAAAAAGTGGCTTGGAATTGGGTTGCCAACCCACGTAGGGTATTAATGGGTTAAGCGGACGCGGATTTCCTGCCAAAGCCTTCAGCAGGAAGTTTCTGTGCTGGAAACCTAGGTGGGGCCCACCGTGATGTTTTTGAGAAATCTACCCCATTCATCCGTTTTGTGAGCTCATTTTAGGACCTGAGACCAAAAATGAGAAGGATCCAAGACTCAAGTGGGCCGCACAAAGGAAAAGGAGGAAAGGAAATTCCTACCATTGAAACCTCCCTGGGTCGACAGTGATGTTTAAATTACATACATACCTTCATAGGCATCATTCCTACTGAGATGAACTGAAAACACAATTATTGTACTGATTTAAAACTTATGTGGCCCCACAAATATTTCAACTATGGACATTCAATCCTCACGTTTTGGACCCACTTGAGTCTTGGATCCGGCTCAATTTTGGGTCCATGTCCTGAAATGATCTTTAAAAATAAATGGACGGGGTGGATTTCTCACAAACATCACGGTGGGCCTCACCTTGGTTTCCAGCGTCTTAAAAAATAGATGGACAGGGTGGATTTCTCACAAACATCACAGTGGGCCTCACCTAGGTTTCCATGCAGGACCTTTCGCAGGTTTCTAGGAACTTCCTGCGAAAGGCAGGAAATACACGTAAATGACCTAGCTTGACTCACGCAGGACCAAAAAAATAATAATAATAATAATAAATAAATTATAGATAAATTTATTGAACCTAAGCTCATTAAAATTGGGTTAGGTTCATTGGGTACCGATGGCTTTGGGCCATGTGATAAACAGGTCAGATTTGGATAGGGGCTAGTATCAACTCATTAAAATTATGGGTCAGCTACTTTTGATTTCGACCTGACCTAAACTAGCCCCAAATTTTAATAGGTCAGGTTTAAAGGTTTCTTCTACTAATCATTCTTAAACCAAAGATATTGAAAGTTATTGGAGTTTTGCATGCACTACTCACAGCAGGTCCACATTAAGACCACTTTAAATCTATGAACAATGGGCCTTAAAATCCCAAGCACTACTGCACAAGGTTTCGAGTGGTAGTGCTTGGGATTTTAACACCCAGTCAAGGGTTCAGTATCCATAGGTGGTGAAATCCCACTACGGTGTGAGTGTGTGGGTGTGTGTAAAAAAATAATAATAATAAAATAAAAATCCCAAGAACTACTGCACAATCTCTTGGCCAATCTATTTGATCGTAGTTTGCTTGGATTTTACAAGGCATGTGCCTGCCTTCTATTAGGGCCGTCAACGGACTGGGCTCCGGTAACACCTTTACAATTTTGAATAAACCTGACTATGGGGCCCGGCCCAAACATTTGAAAATTTAGCAGAAGCAAACCTAGGCCCATCTCGTTGACAGTCTTACCTTCTATGATCGAAGTACTAATAGACACCACATACCCCGCATGAGAAAAGCCCAAAGAGGCCCACACGGATTTGGTGGTGTTGCCCTCCCCCAACAATGGTTCGGTGATGTGTTGGGCGCTTTAGGGCCCCACCGTGGATACCATGCTGTCCATCCATTTATTTTTCAGCTCATTTTAGGGTATGAATCCAAAAACCAAGCATATCTAAAGCTCAAGTGGACCATATCGGATAAGTACACCCACCATTGAAACCTTCCTGAGGCTCATTGTAACGTTATTTGCCATCCAACCTGTTAGTAAGGTCACGCAGACCTAGATGAAGGGAAAATACAAATATCAGCTGGGTCCAAAAGTTGTGGCCCACACAAAATTTTAATGGTGGGTATCCAATTCGTGGTATGTGGTCCACTTGAGCTCTGGTTCTACTTCGTTTTTGGGACCATGCCCTAAAAGGACTTGGAAAAACTGATGAATGGAATGGATATACAGCGCATACATCATGGGGCTGCCCCACACATCAGGCAAAAGGCATGCAGTTTCGTTCTGAAAGTTTTACAAAAAACCATCTCATTTTCGCGTCTCCTTTTTAAGAAAGCTTCTCAATTTTCAAATAACCGTTATGTTTGTCAGCGGAAGTTGAGGTTGGCCCATGCAAGGGGTGGGCGGCTTGGGTGGGCCCATTAATGTTTATGTGAAATCCTCCCCAACCATCAGGTCTAGGGCCCAAAACTTAGCCCCATTCATGATTCATGTGGACCCAATGACGGAAACAAGGTACAATGCAATGCTTACCCTCCAAATTGTTTCCCTTCATGTGAGCCATTTGAATCACATATAGGTCTGATTTTTGGGTTGTAGGCCTAAAGATTGACGTGGCATCAAATGTCTAGAGTAGATTTTATATAATCATCACATTGGGCCCTATAAAAATCAAGGGTGAATGTATCTTTTTACTTTTTTCTTCAGTGTGGCCCATCTGAATAACAAATCAGCCTGACTAATGGTCGGAGTGGATTTCACATATACATTGTGATGGTCTCATCTCCCAACTATTCCTAAATTTCTGCTGATATATTTAAATAATAATAATAATAATAATAATAATAATAATAATAAAGACCCACCAGCCTAGAGGTGTATGCGAGATCCACTCTGGCTAGTCTATGTAATCCCATGTTAGGCCAAGGGATAAAAATATTAGTTGGTGATGATTATATGATGTCTACTCCAACCATTAACACCAAAAATCTGGTATGGACTTGTTTGGTGCGTCTCGGGCCATGGAATACAATGGGTGGTGTGGATTTGCCTGATGTGGGCCCTACATGCAAAAACCCACATAAAAACCACTTTTCAAAAAAAAAATAATGGCAGCAACAGCTGCTGCTGCTGCTTACTGTCAGAGGACGCCAGCGGGCGTCCTATTGCGTAGGCGGATGGGCCAGGGACCACGGTCCCAACCGTGGGCCCCACCATGATGTATGTCATCATCAACACCGTGCATTTGAGTGGGCCCCTTAGGACAGTCAGTCACCCCCTAAAATCAGCGGCGTGGGGAACTCAGGTGGCCCACGACTCATGAAAAAGTGGATTGAACGTCTGCCATTGAAACCCTTCTAGGGTCAGAGAAGTTTTGGATTATTTTGAAATTTGTTTTTCCCCTTCATTCGGGTACTTGTGACCTTATTAACGGACTGTATGAAAAATAAACGTTATGGTGGGCCCCACATGGGACCCACCTCTATGGAAACGGATTGGCTGGAGGTACGGACACCAGCTATTGAGCTAATGTATTCACGCCAGCTTCAGCTATCGGTCCGATCACAGACGTGATCCAGACCGTCCGTCCCTTTAATGGTGGGCCACATGTGTGGACCCCACCATGATGCATGCGTTATATCTCACCGTCCATCATCTGGACGGTGGTATACCACCCTGATGTATGCTTTAGATCCACTATGAGGTATGTGTCTTATCCATCGTCCATCTGTGGACGGTGGAACCCACCAACTATATAGTAGATGTGGACGTCAGCTAGTGCTGTGGGTTTCATCCACACTGTCCACCTATGTGGACCCCGTGAGGCATGTGTTCTTCCAGCAGTCCATCTGCAATGGTCCAGATCAGCAACACCATGATGTGTGTACGTCCATCCACCCATCCTTTTGGCAAGCTCATTTTAAGGCGTGAGCCAAAAAATGAATAAATAAATAAATAAATAATGAAGCAGATTCAATTCTAGGGTGGGCCACGTATGTGGGCCCCACCTTGATGTACCTTATTCATCCAAACCGTCCATCCTTTTAGCTGAGACGGGCAGGAGCTTGGAGTAGCACCTTGATGTATGTATCACATCTCCACACTGTCCATTCTAGACTGTGTTATGAGGGACGCACCGTGATGTCTGTGGGTACATCCTAGCCGTCCATCTATTTTCTGTGCAGTGATGAGCGGGACCCACCTGGATGTACACATTCTATATCTGTACTGCTGTGGAACGCACTTTGATGTATGTATTTTATCTTGTTCACTGTCCATTTGGATGGTGCATGTGAGGCCCATCTTGAGGTATATGTTGTATATCTATGCCAGGCCATGGGGCTGTATTATGTATGTGTTTTGTCCTTGCTGACCGTCGGCGATGGAGCCCACCTTGGTGACGTGTGCACCCCATGTGTGGGACCCTCTTTAACGCATGTGTTGCATCCAAATCATCCATCTAATTAGCAAGCTATCTTAGGCTTAAGACTAAGAATGAGGCTGATTTATCAGGTGGACCACACCACAGAAAATAGTGGAGAGACAAACGCTTACCATTGAAGTCCTTTTTTGGACCATAGTAGTCATGGGTTAAATTGATATTTATTTTTCCTCCCAACCAAGTCTTTGTAACCTTACTAATAGACTAGATGGGAAATAAATTTGATGGTGGGCCTTGGAATTGTAAACAATGAAAATCATTATCTCCACTGCTATTTGTGAAATGGTCCAGATCCTTCAATATGGTCTTTTTTTGGGAAGGTATGAGGCCCACCTTGGTAGATACATAAGGCCCATTTGAGGAGGTTCACCTTTGAGGTGTTTGTGGCTCATCCGTTGGCTCACTTTGATATACTTGTGGCCAATTAATGCGGCCCATTGATGCGGCCCACTTGTTGTATATGAGGCCCATCGGTGCGGCCCAATGATGTAACCCATCGTGATGTGCATGTTATACAGGTCGTTCTTTGGCTGGACCACTGGTAGGCCGAACTGTGATTGTGGGCCCACTTATTACATGTGCAAGGCCCACCTCTAATGAATATTCGAGGCCCACCTGTTGGCTATTTAAGACCCACTTGTTGGATTTTTGAGGCCCACTTGTTATGTATTTCCGGCCCATATGGCATGGCCATTGTAATGTTTTGCAACCCATTTAACGAGGCCCATTATGATGTGCATTGGGCCCATGGGTTGTGGTCATGCGATGTATCTGAGGCCCATGTGCAGGGCCCACTTGTTGTGTATGTAGCCCTTATATAAGGCCCATTGTGATGTATTCGTGGCCTAAGGGCAAGACCCATTGTGATGTATATTAGGCCCATAGGTTATAGCCCAATGTGATGTATTTGAGGCCCATGGGCGAGGCCCATTGAGATGTATCTGAGGCCCATTGTGACATGTTCGTGGCCTGCGGGCAAGGCCTACTGAGATGTATTTTCGGCCCACATGCCGTGGTCCATTGTAATATATATAAGGCCCATGTAACGCGACCCGTTGTGGTGTATATTTGGCCCTTGAGCGAGGTCCATGGTGATGCATATTAGGCCCTTGTGTGAGGCCGCGGGCCCACTATATGTTTCTATGTAGGCCACTCCTTGGGAGCAATGTTGGTTAGATGTCCACATTGATGGGCAATGATGGCCTTGTTAGGCCCATTCTCATCATTCCCTTAGTGGGTTAACCCAAATAAGTGGGCCCCATTCACCGTAGACGGATGGCTCCGTACTATCGGATTTGATATAACCACGGCCGAGTGCCGATCTTTATATTATGGTTGATCGGCTGATCATTTATGGACCCCGCTTTGTTTATCTGTTGATTATCGGTGCCATTGTCGTGACTGAATTGCCGATTCCGATTATTGATCGATTCTGATTGTTGTGGCCGATTGCCGATTCCGATTGTCAAGGCCGATTGTCGAGGCCCAATGAGATGTACATGCGGCCCATATTTGAGGCCCATTGTGATGTACATTCGGCATGTGCTTAAGGCCCAATGTGATGTATATTAAGCCTATATGATGAGGCCCATTGTGGTGCATTTGAGAGCCAGGCGATGGAGCCCATTGTGTTATATCTTAGACCCATGTGAGAGGGCCATCGTGAAGTGTATTGAGCTCTTGAGTAAGGCCCATGGCGTTGTATATTAGGCCCCTGTGTGAAGCCATAAGCCCATTATATGTTTGGCTCTATGTGGGCCATTTCTTGGGGGTAATGTTAGTTAAATGTCCACATTGTCGAGGTCGATTGTCGATGCCGGTTGTTAATACCGATTATGAGTATGTAACATCATAACATCATGATACATGCCCATATGCATCATCTGCATGTTTGTTATGAGATGTGGTTGATCATTGCATATGTCATTGAGCATGTTGTTATGAGACTCCCTGATAGGCGGAGGTTATCTCACATGAGCAGCGGTATGCGCAGGATTGATGCATGACTAGATTGTATGACTCATGCATCTCGCATTATGATTACTGTACGCCCTAGGGACATCAGGGCCGTAGCCTCCACAGGCATATCGTGGATGGTCAAATGAGACACCAAAAATGTTTGCTTCTAGCATACGGGTGCCATAGATGTCCCTGGGTGAAAATTCCTAAACCTCCGTGGCCAGGAGACGCCCTAACGTCAAGACCGATTAGATACATGAGCGCTCGAGTGCCGAATACCAGGAGGCCGCGTCTCCCACTGTGTCGTGGTTGGTTGGGAGGGGGTGTGACCCTATCCGCCCAAGGGTAGGGGGCAATACTAGGCTGAGTTTGACCAACTCGTGAATGGGTCCGCTATCGACGTGCCAGATAGGTATTGGCAGACTATTGGCCAGGCGGATAGTGAGGTTTCTTACGCTCACTTGGACTGTGCGGCTGGGAGAGCGATAGTGCCATTTGGAGTGTACTAAACCCCGGTGATGATCCCAGAGATGAACTGTACTGATATGTGGATTTAGTGAGCAGGAGTTGCATACTCATTCATGCATTCATTCATTCACTATCCACTCGGGTTGGTGGTGGGCAACTATTTGTTACGTGTGCCTTCGTAATGGCCAGGATTTCAGTTAAGGCGCGCGACTAACCTGAGATCAGGAGTTTACCACATTGAGTCTGACAATCCAAATTTAGATATGGGACTGGTTTAGATAGAAGTCCCTTGTGATGGACCCCATAGCCTGCGATACTATGTACTATCATCCCGACTTCACACTCCAGCATGATCATTCCATTCACACCGTATATTTCATTACATCCGCGACATATGGCATTTTGTGTTACCTGTGTTAGTGCATTTATATAGTTTAGAGACAACATCTGATATTTGACTCTTTATGACTTCCCATTTGCATAGTTGCTTCGTATTGCGTATTCTAACATTGTATGACTTATGGACTTGTCAGTATTTCTGCTTATTCTGTTATCTTATGATTTGTGATCTTGTCAATATTTCTGTTTACTCTGATAATTTATGATCTTGTCAGTATTCCTGCTTTTTTCGACATTATACAATTTATGGATTACCAGTATTTTCGGTATTATATGACTATGGCATTATATTGAATACTTGACACTTACCTTGTGCACACACTTACACCACCCTCTAAGCTTTCTATAAGCTTATGCACGATAGATGCGTGCAGATGATGATAGGTTGCAGCAGTGTTGAGCTTGGAGCGTGCAGCGGTCTTTTGGAGCTTGACTTTTGATTTACGTATTTCCCTTTCAGTATTGTATTCAAATGTTTATATTAGTGGATATGTGATGATGATGTTGTCTTTGTAATTTGGGTAATCTTGTAGTTATGCTTATTATGAGTTAAATGTATAAAAAAAATCCTTCTTGTAGTATCCCAAAATAGGAATCTAGCATATGGACACTAGGAACTAAGAATGGGGTACTACGGTGGCTGTCGGCACCGGATTTAGCGATCAGGATTCCTGTGAATCCGATTTTTGGGTTTGGGGCATGACATCCGAGTCTACTCCATTAATTTCAAGCAAATATAGATATAAACACGGTCTGCTCCAATTGGCCAGGCCCCTCCAATGCTGTCCATATGAAATGGACAGCTTCATCATGGTCATAACAACGGTTCCCATCTTCCAAGGACCTTTGCTCAACATTCGGATAGCTCCGACGCATATCCGGGTCTACTCCATTAATTTCAAGCAAATACAGATATAAATATAGCCTGCTCCAATTGGCCAGGCCCCTCCAATGCTGTCCATAGGAAATAGACAGCTTCATCATGGTCATAACAGCGGTTCCCACCTTCCAGGGACCCCCGCTCAATATCCAGATAGCTCCAACGCACATCCGGATCTGCTCCATCAATTTCGAGCTAATACATTTAAAAACAACATAAAAGGTAAGTAAAGCAAGAAACGTTCATATGAAGATATTGAGGGGAATTACTAGTGTATCTATATTCCTTTTATGTACTAGGTTGATTTTAAGTTGATTATGACTAAGACGTTGATATAACATTATATGTGATGAGGGTTGAATTACTAGTGTATCTATATTCTTTCAAAGCGATCACTTGGACATTTATGGATCACCAAATTGCAGGCCAACACATATACAATTTGTTGGTCCTAGTAAAATTAGTTGACTGAACATTGTGTATTTCCTTTATTCAAAATGGTGTCCATTAAAAGCCAAGCCATTGACACCCTATAAGGAGACTGAGGACTGGGGTGTAGCTTAGATAGATAAAATTGGAAAGCATCCATACAAAAGTGATAGTTCTTATTTCACAGGTAGAACTTCAAGCAATACCTTGGGCTTTTCTAATCCGTGTTGTAATTTCAAGAACTCATCCTTTGTCAAATGATTACCTGCAACAATGTCAAAGTAGAGCCAAGTCATTGTGAAATAAGCATGCCAGAATATCTGAAACTTATTATGGGCAGGCCTAGTCTATCATCAGGAGTAGGGAACTCGAACTTGTAGTTGCACACTGAAAAATGAGTAAAGGTCATTAGCCATCATGAAGTTAAAATAAAGACCAAATGAAGAGAGACATTTTGAAAATTCTCAAGGACTGGGGTGTAGATTAAATCATACACATATTCACAGGAATCTTTAGAACGAAGATGGCAAGAGTGGCCCATACAAGAACTAACCCAAGTAATACTTATTACTACGATATAAAAGTCAACCTAATGGGAAATTCAACATTGAAAAAGAATAGTATAGTAGCAAAAACTTTTTTTTGGGGGGGGGTGAAGGAGATAGAGAAGGGTATATGATGATTGGAATGATAACTATACAATTCACTGCCAAACAAAAAAGAAAAATATAACTATTAAAATGCAGTTCTGGCTTTTCTAATTAAGCAGCACAAGGAATAACAATAATACCTCTTCATGGTATATGGACCCTCTGGTAGGCGTTTCCCTTCCTTCATGCAATTCTCAAACCGAAGATGGTTAACTATTTTTGTTCCCAAATCCTTAGCCAGACTGTATTTCCTGAGAAATTAACTCATCAATCTCATCACTCAAACCGGTACTATAATTGATTCCTTCATTTCAAAACTCACCAAATGTGTCATCGATTTAGACATTGTCCCGACATAACTAGCACCGGTTTGATTGATAAGCTTGATGAGTTTAAACTTCTCTAATCCATGCTAGCCGCTACTGCAGTAATAACAGATTCCATGCCCCGAAGAGGTTATCTTTTTATCACTAAAATAACAAGAAAATGTACAAGGGATAAGCTTCATTAGAAACAAATTATTGCTGCATCTGCTTTGTAGAAACCTAAAGTTCAAAATATTAGGAGTCATGCAAATATGGTGGCCATTGTGGAACAGCAAAGTGCAAAAGTTATGATAATGGATGATTTAAAATAGTAATAATAAGTTAAAAACCATGACTATACATGGAAAATCCCAAAAGGCCCAAATCTCACCTTCTTCTTTGTGTCTACACAAACACACATGCATACATAGTAGAGTGTCTGTATGTCGATCTGTATATTTGTATTTCTAGTTTAGAGTTTATCTGTCAACTTCTCATTCACTTTGTCCATTGTACATGTTTTTTTACAGTACCTGAATACTATACAATCGTTGCTGAGTCGAAGTTTCCCTACTGAAGAGATGACAACAGTCAGAAGGACGACTTTGTTCTTTCTTAATAGATGATTTAAAATTAACAAAGCTGGAAGAGAAAGGAAAAAGAAAATATGAAAACTGATTCTCAAGCTAGACTTTGAAAAAAGTTCATCCTTTAGCTCAACAATTTTTGCTAATGCATTTAATGTTAACTGCATACAGCTTTAAAGAGCGCCTTGTAGCCCAAAGAAAATAGTGAAAGATAGCAACAGCTGAACTTGGATTCAAAAAACCACTCAGCAGGGAGGAAAGAATTGCAAAAAAGAAACAACGCCTAGCTGCAATTGGTAAGGCATTTCATTCTCCTCTTGTTCAAGTAACCATTTGCATTATGTCCTTTGTAGGTTGGATAATTGTGCTTTTCTTTGTTATAGGTTTAGGTTAAGGTTATAGGATTAGGTTTAGGTTATAGGCTATAGCTTTAAGGAATTGAGAATAGGTCAAGGTTTAGGTTTAGGAAATCGGGTTCGGGTTCGGGTTTAGGTTTGGGTTTTCAAGTTTATGTGTAGGCTAAGGAGTCGAGATTAGGATTAGGTGTAGGTTTAGTGTTAGGGATCTGAGAATACATTTAGGTTTTAGGTTATAAGCGTAGGTTATAGGCTTAGGTTTAAGTTAGGTTATAGGTTAAGGTTTAAGGAATTGAGAATAGGTTAAGGTTTAGGTTTAGGGATTTGAGAATACGTTTAGGTTTTAGGTTGTAAGTGTAGGTTACAGGTTTAGGTTTAAGTTAGGTTATAGGTTAAGGTTTAGGAAATTGAGAATAGGTTAAGCTTTAGGTTTAGGGATCTGAGAATATATTTAGGTTTTAAGTTGTAAGTGTAGGTTACAGGTTTAGGTTTAGGTTTAGGTTATAGGTTATAGGTTATAGGTTATAGCTTTAGGGAATTGAGAATAGGTTAAAGTTTAGGTTTAGGTTAAGGTTATAGGTTTTGGTTTTAGTTTAGGTTTAGATTATAGGTTATAGGTTATAGGTTTTGGTTTAGGTTAAGGTTATAGGTTTTGGTTTTGGTTTAGGTGGTTTAAGTTAAGGTTATAGGTTTTGGTTTAGGGTTAGGTTATAGGTTTTGGTTTAGGTTAAGGTTATAGGTTTCGGTTTAGGTTTAAGCTTAGGTTTTAGGTTAAGGTTCTAGGTTTAAGTTATAGGTTTAGGTTAGGTTTAGGTTTAGGTTATAGGTTGTAGCTTTAGGGAATTGAGAATTGGTTAAGGTTTAGGTTTAGGACATCGGGTTGGGGTTCGGGATCGGGTTTAGGTTTTGGTTTTCAAGTTTAGGTTTAGGTTTAGGTTAGGGAGTTGAGATTAGGATTAGGTGTAGGTTTAGGTTTAGGGATTTGAAATACATTTAGGTTTTAGGTTTAGGTTTAGGTTTTAGCTTATAGGTTTGGATTATAGGTTTAGGTTTTGGTTTTAAGTTTAGGTTAAGGTTATAAGTTTAGGTTATGCCAGATTTCTCTCTCCAAAATTAATTGTTTCCTCTCGTGTGGCTCATCTGAGTGTTAGATACATCTCAGTTTTGGTCGTACGTCCTAAAATGAGCTCCAAAAACGTATGGACGGAGTAGATTTTTCTCAAACACTGAGTTAGGCCCCACCCAACATGCTTGTGCATGAACTTCTTGGAAAGGCTTTCTAGCAGGAAACCGGTGTCGACTGAAATCTCACTACTCGTCGGGCAAATCAATCACCGCACTAATTTCTCTTCCTCAGCCAGGGCAAAAGTCACCTCGCCGCCATTTCTCTTTCTTTCTCTTTAAAATGTACTCATTCTAGAGTGAGCGGCGGTGCAAGCTCTGCGTGTAAGTTTGATTTCGACCTTCGTAGTGTCACTCACAAGCACGAATCTTTTTACTAGATTTACAACGAAAATAAAAGTCGATGGTGAAATTTTTCCAAAGGTCCGATCCAGTTTTATTGAAGAAGATGATGACGATCTTATTGAAGAAGATGGTGAAACCTAAACTTAATTTACTTAACTTAAACCTACACCTTAACCCAAACATATAACCCAAACCGAACCTGAACACGAATTCCTAAACCTAAACATATAACCTAAACCTATTCTCAAATCCCAAAACCTATAACCTAAACCTATTCTCAAATCCCTAAACCTATAATCTTAACCTATTCTCAAATCCCTAAACCTATAACATAAACCTAAACCTAAACCTGTAACCTTAACCTATAACTCGATGTTTGAGAAAAATCCACTCCATCCATACGTTTTTGGAGCTCATTTTAGGACGTACGACCAAAATTGAGATGTATCTAACACTCAGATGAGCCACACGAGAGGAAACCATTGAGAATAGGTTAAGGTTTAGGTTTTAGAAATCGGGTTCAGGTTCAAGATCGGGTTTAGGTTTGGGTTTTCAAGTTTAGGTTATAGGTTATAGGTTGTAGGTTTAGGTTATAGGTTTAGGTTAAGGTTATAGATTTTAGGTTTGAGTTTAGGTTATAGGTTTAGGTTTCAGGTTTAGGTTTAGGTTTAGATTATAGGTTTAGGGATTTGAGAAAAGGTTAAGGTTATAGGTTTAGGTTTAGGTTTAGGTTTAGGTTTAGGAATTCGGGTTCATGTTCGGGTTCGGGTCCGGGTTATATGTTTGGGTTAAGGTGTAGGTTTAAGTTAAGTGAATTAAGTTTAGGTTTCACCATCTTCTTCAATAAGATCGTCATCATCTTCTTCAATAAAACCCGGAGGGACCTTTGGAAAAATTTCACCATCGACTTTCATTTTCGCTGCAAATCTAGTAAAAAGATTCGTGCTTGCGAGTGATGCTACGAAGGTCGAAATCAAACACACACGCAGAGCTTGCACTGCCGCTCACTCTAGAATGAGTACATTTTAAAGAGAAAGAGAGAGAAATGGCGGCGAGGTGACTTTTGCCCTGACTGAGGAAGAGAAATTAGTGCGGTGATTTGATTTGCCCGATGAGTAGTGAGATTTCAGTCAACGCCGGTTTCATGGAAACCTTGCATTTGGATATTCAACAAAATTAAATTGTAATAATTCAATTCAGTTCAAGAAACTCAAATTTCTGAGAAGGATTTAATGATTTTAAATTCATGGTTTTCTGGAAAAGGTCCATTTCTTGGACGTCAAATTCAATGGGGAAAGTAAAATGGTTAATATTACTTTTCACAGTGCAAAGTTTCAGTTATATTTCTTCTTTACCTTCCATTTTCTTCTTAACAAGAAAATTCATATTTACTAATATTCCCATTTTTCTATTTTTCAAAAGAATGAGTTCGGACTCCGAAAACGTCGGCTCCAGCACTCGTACTTTTAGCCCAAACCCTAACCAAGGACTCCAAAATTACCAAGTACTCATAAACATTCATTGCAAGCATTTTCTATCTATGTGCATGACGACCATACGGTAAAGATCAATCCTCTTATTTTCATTTACAGAAACTAGTGGATGACAAATTATGTGTAACATACAGAGATGGTTCAGCCACTTGTGCAATTAGAGAAGGTTCAAAAGGACATACATATTTGAAAGTTGGTCAAATCATAAACTGACATATTATGGACAGAGACGTATTAATCCAGTAACAATGAAAACCTGAGCAATAACATGAACTATTGTCAATAGTTAGACAATGATGCGCATAGCTATTGGCCATCATTTCATGCAAGAGGGAACTCAAGATCTTCTAGAATTTGCTATTGGAAAACAAATACTGAACTTACATTGGTTTTTCTCATTGTTGGAACAAGCATTAATGGAAAAACAAAAAAACCATTGATGGAATGATTACGCTAGTTCCCAACATCAAGAAGTAGTTTTGAAATGCCAATGAGATAACCTTCTATTTACTTCATAAGCAAAAAATGCAATCCACATTCATAAACAATACGAGGCAATGGTTTTTTTTAAATAAAATGAAACTAGTCAACAATAGCAAAATTGTTAAAGAATAATATAGGATACGAGTTTACCAGTATCTGCTTGGACCCATTATGAATGCTTTCAAGATAGATTTGAAAGAAACGTAACTGCAACTAGAGGGCTACTTCCCCTTTATGAATGCTAAGGGTCCATTTGGACACACCCTCAAAAGGGGTTTTTGATGCCTTAATCATTTTGCACCAAATGGCAGTTCATGTTGTGCACTTCCATAAGCCCCCTTCTGATCCCCCACTAATCAAAATATGCGCGAAAAAAAAAAGAAAACTGATTCCATTTACCTGCAACTGAACTTCAGCCTAACAGCTAGAATTTTGAAATTTTGCTATAAACAGATTTCAGCTTAAACAATTTACAACTTGTGATTCAAACAAAAGAAGAACAAAATAAATAGCTTGTCCTTTATAAATTCGTCAAAAACATCCAAACCACTTCTTCCCAAACACAGCCGATCAACCAGAAACTGTACTAATTAAATCTACCAATTCAGCATGGCAAATCTAACAAGCCAATCAATACTAAATTATTCATATAGAGAAACCCAATCGTGAATTATAATTAATACCTCATAAACCATTAAAAAAATCCAGATTGTTCATCTGACAAGCTGATTGTGCATTGATAATGGACTCACGCATGTAAAAAAAAAAATCTCAATCATAAATTGGATAGGCTTTTCCAGTTGTATGTGGACAATTGGCAATATTTGCTTTTTAGCCATCCACTTGCAAGCCATTACAAATGGGTGGATCCCACAACTCTGTGTGCGTGTGTGGCATCAATTGAGTTTGAATGGGAAAGAAGAGAGGTTGGGTGAAGAGAGCAAGAGAAAGGACTATCCTAGACCATCCATTCACTTAGATATTATGATCTAAGTGAATGGATCATATATGGTGGGTCATCCTGCTTGTGAATCAGAGGGGTGCTTTTAATAAATTTTCACTCTACTAGTTGATTAGATGGGCAAATAGAAGTAGACTGCGCATCTTGAATTTTTCTACATAGGTCCATAGATCTTGACCATGTAGATCCATGGGATTCTGTTCGCATTGTTGAGCAGGCCTATTAATGGCATGCACGTTTGAACAGTAGTGAAAAATTGCTTAGATGTAAAGGGTGCGTTGACAACCACATGGTTGTCCTAAATACTAAAGAGCTCTTAATTAAGTTAATATAATGAGAAGGAAAGGAAAAGCTTCAGAAAGATTTACCTTCTGCATTAGTAGAATATCCAGAATATGGTCATGTTATCTACTACAACAGTTTGTGAATCAGCTCAAAATCTAGCTATTTAACAAATGGTCCAATCATTTTTTTTATTTTTTAATACAGAGAACATCCATTAAGCTGAAAAGTATTAAATAGAAGAATTATCAGAGCCTGGATAAAAGGAAGGTTGATCTCCAAACTATGAAACATTCACCAATTTACCATTTACAAGCCGATTGCATATTCCTGACAATGAATAACCAGATGTAACATGGGAATCTGTTGTGGCTGAATGATGAGCATGTGCCTATATACAAATTTCTATAGTTCTATCGAGCTGAAATGTGTAATGTGAATGGGATCATGCACTTTAGGATATTTTTCTGTGCCATCCTTTTGCATTTACAAAACAAAGGAATAAATTTACAGATAATCAGAATTCTAGATTGTACAATATGATTAAAGAAAATGCCATTACTTAAAAAAAAACAATTAGTAACCCACTGAGACGCATGCCCAAAAGTCTGTTGATTTCATGGGCCCTGCCATGATGTATGTGTTTTATCCACGTTAGCCATCTACTAGAATGAGTTTGTATAATATAAATGCATCCAATCCAATCATCCATCCATGCATATGTACATGTCTAACCATCCAACCATCCATCCATGTAAATCAGAAATCCCTAATTCTTAAGAGCCACAATAGTTTTGAATCTAGCACCCCATGTGATGTATGTGTTTTATCTATTTTGCCAGCTGGTTTTAGTCGGAAAAGCTGAAGCATGCGTTCCCTCATGATGGGTACAGTTGAAAACTTGTCGGTGCCACATAAATTTTGATGAGGCTGATATTTATGCCTTCTCCTCATCCAAGCTTGTGTTGGTTGGCTCTATGAATTATCCTTAATTAGGGATTAAAAAATGAAAATCCCCAAATACATACACCATTGGAAAACCCTAATTAGGGTTTGGATATTCAACGTTGAAGAGAGAGGAGAGAAGAGGAGAGAAATACCTGCTGCAATGGCCCCTCGCTGCTGAAATGGCCGCTGATGTGCAGATTGGTTCAGCTCCCTCCCTTTTTTGAATCAAAGAGAGAGAGAGAGAGAGAGAGAGAGAGAGAGAGAGAGAGAGAGAGATGATTGGACCTGATGAGGGCACCCGAAAGAGAGAGGGGATGGAGAGGATTAGAGAGAGAGAGAGAGAGGATGGAGAGGAATAGGGCACGAGAGAGAGAGAGGAGGGGGGATAGAGAGGAATAGAGAGAGAGAGGGTCGGGAGAGCGTTTATGCGCTGACGCTCCTCGAGCTCCGAGTTGTATGAACGGTTTAAAGGATGTCAAAGTTAAATGGGCCCCACTGTGATGCGTGTCGACCATCAACACCGTGCATTTGATGGGCCCCCTTTAAATTATGGGATATCCCAAAAATCAGCCGTATACGGAACTTAGGTGGGCCGTACATCTAAAATCATGTGAAGAAATGGCTCAAACATATAAAAGCACTTAGTGGGGCCCACCTGAAATTTTGATGCATATGAAACTTGGTCTGACTCCTCGCCCAAGTGGGACACACATAATGGATGGTCTAGATTTGTGAACCACATCTCGATGGGCCCAGCAAATGATTATGAATATTTTAATGGTGGGTAACCCCTCTCAACTTTTGTATGTGGTGTGGCCCAAAAAAGTCATGGATTGGAGTGATTTTTAACCCTCATGCCCATCATGGAATGGTACATCTGACTGATGGGGTAGATGTTCGACACCAGTAGCTCTTTCACAAATTATATTCAATCCAATCTCCACCATAGACATGTATGTGATCTTGATCGCAACTAATTAGTTGATGGGGCCATCTGGTTAGGCTTTCTTGCCATAAAATTGGTGAGGGACACAATTTGAGGTACCACCATAGACATGTATGGTTCATCTCAGGTGCTGGGCCATGGCCCAACTCTCTTCAGCATGAGCTCAGGAATCTGTCAGACATGGAAAGCTTAGATCATCGAGAGGCACGGATCATTGCTCAATCCCTCCTTGATCTGCATCACCTTCCCGTCACTTAGGTTTACCCAGTAGATCGCGCCAACAAGACTCATAAGTCTTAGACTCGCTCATCTTGATGGTAATCAACCTCCGCAAATCCTCGAAGCTGCTCCCCTGCTTCCCGAAGTTGGCCCTTGATATGAGGGAGCAATTTTAGCCTAGATGGAGATTTTGTCAAGGATTACGTCTCCATTAGAAAGAAAGAAAGAAAGAAAGAAAGAAAAAACAGCCGGGAGTGTTGTATCAATCAGACTCGGTGCTTTAGAAGTTATATAAAAATATCAATGGTGAGAGGGGTGAGCCTCTTGATTGGGTTAGGGAAGCTGCCGGGACCTCAGACTTCGATAGTTTTCAAGAATTGGGAAAGTGGGTCAAAGTCGATCAGAGAAAGAATCGGAGGTGGAGCGCTTGACCAATTATTGTGAATCCACTTCGTGAACTGCCTACTCTATGTTGACAAATTTCCAGAAGAATGGATGGAGATCCACTTCTAAAGAATCTTTGACAAGTGTGGGCAGATTCAAGAAGTTATCATCCCTAGGGAGAGGGGCACTATGGTAATCGGAGGTTTTTCTTTTGTTCGATTGAACTTGAATGAGGAGAGTGGAAGGAATGAGAAGGAAAAAGGTTTTATGGGAAAGAAATTAGGCATTCATATTACCCTTTTTGGGTTGGAGACTAGAGTGGCGGAATCCGAACCACGCAACCTTCTCCGTGTCCATTTCTCCTTCCCGATCCAAACCCCTTTCTCCTTGATTTTAAAGGCAGGATCAGACCCTCCCTCGAGCTTATAATGATCCTTCAAGGAGGCCTTGTAGGGTCGGTGTCCTTCTGGAGATACTCTTCTATCCACACCTTCAGCCCTCCTCCCTTGTTGGAGGCCCCGTGCTCGCCGTTCACTTATGATGCCCCTAAGCCTCTATCTCCATCTTCTTTTGAGCCCCCGATATTCATCCTTCCCACTCGGGTTGGGGATCTTCCGCCTATAAAAGTGTCGGAGTCAATTCTTGCTAAAGCCAGAGACAAATCCACAGTGGTCCGTGGTGGTGCTCCTCATGCAGGGTTTCTCCCTTTGCGAACTCTCTTTTTGGTTCTACTCTACTACTATCTTAACAAAAATAAAATTGAATCAGATCCAAATCTCAGGTGGACCATTTATATGAAAAAGTGGTGATTGAACGCACCATCATAAAAAACTTCTCAAGGCCTAGCTTAATGTTTTCCTAATGTTTATTTGCCATCCGACCTGTTGATAAGATCAGAAAACCTGGATTGAGGACAAAAAAAAAAAACAAATATCACTTTGATCCAAAACTGTTGTAGCCCACAAAAAGTTTTTAACGGTCAATCACCACCATTTCCTATGCTATGGTCTACCTAAGATTTAGATCCACTTCATTTTGTGATATGGAAAAAGATGGACGGCATGGATATCGTCCTAAGTGAGGCCAGGCCGCCCTTAATCCGCTCCTCGTTAAAGCCTTCTCTCCCAAAAGCACCACCTACCTACTAGGTGTTGTTGACTCTGTAGGGCCCACCTAACTAATCATTTTTCTTTTGTAGCATTATTTGATGGCTATTGACCAGACGGATGAGATCATCTAATAAATATATATCATCCAGAGAGGGGCCCAGTAAATGGATGGGTCCGATTGATACGCGGCCCTACCAAGATTACTCTGGAGTAATGGATCTACCATATTATTCTTGTACCCGCTCTCAAGCTTTCTATGTTATGCACTTTAGCATATATGAATGATGATCCGATGATCCAAAGCGTTCATTCATCTGGGACAACCATAAATGCTTTGCACACCGAAAATAGAATAACATGACAGCCGCATATATTAAAATGGTGTCCCAGATCGCTAAATTCCGATTTGTGGTTTTTTTACGTACGGCATTCTTCACATGTTTTGATAGTTGTTGTTTTTGGACTTATAGTTCATTTATGGACCTTATGATGCATGAACATCTATTTATTAGCCCCCATGATGAATCAACATCTGACCATCATATGCATGCCACGTGTAAATGTACTTGCCCTCTTAGGTGAATCCCATGCATGCTTGTCCATGTGGGAGCATCCTGTACACTCCAATCCCAGTGGAGAATGATCACATACATTGAAACTAATTCAAGCCATGTGGGCCCACTGTCCCTCATGTATGCTACAAAAAATAACCTTGATCATATATAAATGTAAAATAACTCGGGTGGGACAGACCAAAACTGGTTCAGTTGAAAGTGCAGCAAGAGTCATGTTTTGAATGTTCCTATGCTTCATCTTTGTATCTAATTGTTTGCTTTGAGGGATAGTTCCATTAGGTATAGGAAAAGACTTATGCTTGAATTTTCTTGAGCTATAGCAATTTGGTTTCAGGTGTGCCCTGATGGAAAAACCATTGAAGCTGAAGCAGCACATGGCACAGTTACACGTCATTACCAGGTTCATCAGAAGGGTGGTGAAACCAGTACAAATAGCATTGCTTCAATCTTTGCATGGTCACGGGGCCTTGCACACAGGTATAGTATCTTAATCTGCAATCTTTTCCTATTAAGCAATGATGCGGTTTGTCTTGGCCTTTTCAAAAATTAACAATTTACTTCAGATCCTGCGAAGCTGACAAAACACAAACAGATTACTGCCCTTTTCATGTTTTTCTACATTTTATCTCATTACTATAATTTCAGTATCAGATTACATGTTGGCAGATGCCAGAATCAATACAGTATAAAACATGTTGGTCGATTCAAATAAAAAGGCTTTATCAGTGATGTGTTTTGGTCAATATGGTATCATATACCCAGTTTGCCTGCCCCATTATAACAGGCTGTCTTTTTCAAAATGCCAATCTCCTAACTTCATATAAAGGCTGTAACGGGTCCTACTGTTCCCGGTCTAATGTCTCAACTCTCATATCCTGTTTGCATTGGAAACATTAGTGCTGGTAGTGCATTTACAAAGTATCTAAACTTAACAAAATGTGTCTAACTTTGCAGGGCAAAGTTAGATGGCAATGCTAGATTGCTGGATTTCACTGAGAAACTGGAAGCAGCTTGCATTGGAACTGTGGAATCAGGGAAGATGACCAAAGATCTTGCACTTATCATCCATGGATCCAAGTAATCTCAAGAGGCTATTCTCACAGTTGTTGTTGCTGTTGTTATGTTAACATCCTTTCAACTTCGGAAGCTAAAAACTCCCAGAGGATCTAATTCAAGGCTTGGATAAGTATTTTTTTTCTTTCTTTGTTAGCTTGTTAGTACACCCATGAGGTCAAGCCGTGTGGGCCCCACCATGACGTGTGTCAAACATCAACACCATGCATTTGATGAGTCCCCTTTAAATTATGGGATATCCCAAAAATCAGTCGTATAAGGAACTCTGGCGGGCCATACCATCTAAAATCATGTGAAGACATGCCTAAAACATATAAAAGCACTTGGTGGGCCTCACCTGATATTTGGATGCATCTGAAACTTGGTATGACCCCTCATCCAAGTGGTACACACATAATGGATGGGCTGGATTTGTGGACCACATCTCGGTGGGCCCAAAAAATAATTATGAATGTTTTAATGGAGGGTAACCCCTCTCAACTTTTGTATGTGGTGTGGCCCACACAAGTCACAGATTCACTTGATTTTTAATCTCTGGACCCACCATGGAATGGTGCATCTGACTGATGGGGTAGATGTTTGACACGTATTATGGTGGGGCCCACACAACTCTCCCGTCGCCTGCCCCAAATCTTGGGCTCACACAACTGATGGGGCTATAACTCCTTTTTTGTATTAACCCTTAAAATGATCCGTTAAAATGAATGGATGGAGTGGATCAGTAACATACATCACGGTGGGCCCCACAAAACTCAGCGCGCGCGCCCATCTTCCCAAACCCAAATCCCTTCTAATCCTCCCGCGCGCGTCCATCATCCTAAAACCCAAACCTAAAACTCTCTCTCTCTCTCTCCCTCTCTCGCGCGCGCGCACCCTCTCCTCTCTGTCTCTGCCTCTGCCTCTCTCACACCCTCTCTCTCTCTCTCTCTCTCTCTCTCTCTCACACACACACACACACACACACACACACCCTCTCCCTCCTCTCTCTCTGTCTCTCTCTTCCTCTCTCTCTGATCTCTCCACCCTACCGTTGCCGAACGCCCTACCCACTCACACCTTCTCTCTCTCTCTGAAGCTCTGTTGAAGGCTAGCTCATTGACGACCATGAGGTATCTCTCTCTCTCTCTCTCTCTCTCTCTCTCTCTCTCTCTCTCTCTCTCTCTCAATCTCTCTCATCTCAATACCGATTTAGGGATTTGGGTGTGGTCTAAGATGACAATTTAGGTATTTCATTTAGGGGTTTATGCCAGATTGGCAATGACCGCTTTCAACTATGATTGAAGATCTCGTCTTTCCAAATTGAAAAAGAAGAGAAAAAATCCTGAATTTTCTTTGTTCATGAGGTATATGCTTTTTGAATATTTCTTTTGCATCGTTTAGATTCTATTCCTGGTTACTTTTCTGCTGTACAGAAGGAAATCTCATGTGGGTATATCTCCTTTTGAAGTTTCTATGATTTTTTTTGGGTGAAAATAGCGATTCTGATGTTCTTGGGATTTGGATTTGTTGTAAAAATGGAGTGTTATTTGAATTTTTTTATGTTATATTTTAGGGAATCTCATGTGGCGTGCTTTTGCATTTGTTAGTTCTTGAAGTCTGTGTGGTTATTTGTGGTAATTTAGATTTGAATCGGTTTGAATTCTATTGCAGATTATTTTTCTCTTATACTCTCATATGGGCATACCTCTTTTTTAAATTTATTTATTATTTGGTGAAAATCAATGAGGATTTAGTACGATTTGGCTAGATTTATTTATATAAATTTTTTACACCCATGTGAATCTGTTTGGATTCTATTGCAATTAGTTTTCTGTTTACAGAAGGGAATCTCACATGTGTATATCTGTTTTTGAAGTTTCTTTGATTTTTTTTTTTGGTGAAAATCAATTTGATTTTAGTAGATGTGTAGTTGTTTTCTTTTCTTTTTTTTTTCTTTTTGGAAAATCAGTGAAATTTGGGATGTTTTGAAGCAATTTTATGCATATTTTTCGATTTCGATGTTCATCAAATTTGGATTAGTTTAAAAAAGGAGTATTATGTGGGTTTTTTCTATTATATGTAACAGAATCTCATTTGAGTGCTTTTGCATTTATCAGTTCTTCAAGTCTGTGTAATCATTTGATGTGAATCCATTTGGATTCTACTATAATAATTTTTCTATTGTCAAGAAGGAAATCTCATATGGGTATCTCTTCTTTTGAACTTTCTTTGATTCGGTGAAAATCAATGTGACTTTAGGATGATGTGTGGGCTGTTTTCAATTGTTTTGGGATGAAAAACCAATGAAATTTGGATGTTCTTAAGCAGTTTGATGCATATTGGTTGAAAAATGAAGTGTTATGCAGATTTATTATATTTTTTTGTGATTTAAATGAAGGAATCTCATGTGGGTGCTTTTGCATTTATCAATTCTTAAAATTTGTGGGATTACTTGATGTGAATCAATGGGAGTTTTTGATGATTAGTAGTTGCTTTTGGGGGTTCTTGGACTGAAACTAATGAAATTTGAGGCACTTTCAAGTTATTTGATGCTAGTTGATTGATTTTAGTGTCATTTGGACTCGGCATAATTAATGGAGTGTTGTACACATCATTTATGTTACATGTAAGAGAATCTCATGTGGGTACTTTTGCATTTGGCAGTTTTTGAAGTTTATGTGATCATGTTATATTAATTGATGGGAATTTAGGATGATGGGTACTTGTTTCTGGTTTTTTTTTTTTTGGGACCAAAATCAAGGGAATTTGGGATGTTCTCAAGCAGTTTGATCAGTGGGTCTGGTTCAACCCAGTTTGAGGAGCTCATGGGAACTCCCCATGAGGTTGAGCTGTGTTGGCCCCACCATGATGTGTGTCAAACATCAACACCATGCATTTGATGGGTCCCCTTTAAATTATGGGATATCCGAAAAATCAACCGTGCACTTAGTGGGGTCCCAACTGAAATTCATATTCTCATTTCCCTCGTTCCAAACAGGACCTTTTCTTTTTTCTTATTTTTTTTGCACCAAAAGGTGTGGTTTGCATTTCTGGGTGGACTCGCTTTCCTCTTTCAAACCATTCTCTGCTTTCTGCACATTCTAGGGAAAGTGGATCTAGGTGATTGGAGTAAATCACAATTTTGACCTAGGAAAAAGCTTTTTCCCTCCTTTTTTTCTTCTCCTCCTTGCATGATCCAAGGCAAGAGGTGGCAAGACACACAGGACAGCCTAGTGGGCCTAAAAAAGTTCACTTGGATGTGTGGCAATGATGCTAAGATCAGCCCACTAGAACATGTGTTAATGATGTTTAAATCAGTTCCACTTGGACATGCATTTATGATGCTTAAATTAGTCCACTTGGACATGTGTTTACAATGCTTAAATCAGTCTACTCTACTTGCTCAAATGTTTATGATGCTTAAATCAATCCACTTGGATGTGTGGTAATGATGCAAAGATCAGCCCACTAGAACATGTATTCTCTTCATTTTTATATGAACCTCTCTTTATCTCGGCAATGGGCATCCTTCTCTTCATTTTACATTTATCATTCGCATATGAATTAAATCTCTTGTTTTAAGTAGCTGACAGTAGCATCATTATACATGAGGACTTTCTCGTCTTCTAGAGCTTTTCTTTCACATATTAGTTTGCTAGAAATGTTTGTTTACTTAACATTGTATTTCTGTTCTCAGTATAAAGATAAAATGTGTATTTCTATCGTTGCAAACCTTAATTGGCTTGTAAATTACATTTTTTTGTCTTGACTTATTATTGTGATTAGTTAGTTTATAGTTGTGACTTGTAATTTATAGATTTGTAAGTTAGATAATTAGTTACTTGTTTGAGGATTCTATGGGGCCATACATAGATATGGTGTGTTTTTGGTGGCATAGAAATCACTCAAATTGTCCCATTTTGGACAGTTCAAGGTTAGATGGATAGTATGCTTTCATATAATCTATTTAGATATTTGTAAGTTAGATAATTAGTTACTCGTTTGAGGATTCTATGGGGCCATACATAGATATGGTGTGTTTTTGGTGGCATAGAAAGCACTCAAATTGTCCCATTTTGGACAGTTCAAGGTTAGATGGATAGTATGCTTTCATATAATCTATTTAGATGTTCATGCTTGATCCGTGGTCCATCTCCTCGTTTCTCTCTGGATCTGTTTTTTTCGTTCCGTATCCAATGCCAAATATCTTTACATTGCTTTAGATTTTTAGCATCGGAATATAACGTAAGATCAACTTATCCGGAGAGGCATGGGGAGATGCTACCGGATTTTCGGCATGGACGTTTAAGTGGGAATATGAAAGTATTACAATCTATCCAATCTTGGATGAGTAACTAATTTAGGATTTAATTGTATCATCTCGAAATTGATGGAGCAGACTCGGATGTGCGTCGGAGCTATCCGGATGTTGAGCGAGGGTCCCTAGAAGACAGGAACTGTTGTTATGACCATGATGAAGCTTCCATTTCCTATGGACAACATTGGAGGGGCCTAGCCAATTAGAGCAGGCCGTGTTTATATCTGTATTTGCTTGAAATTAATGGAGTAGACCCGGATGTGCGTTGGAGCTATCCAGATGTTGAACGGGGGTCCGTAGAAGACGGGAACTGTTGTTATGACTATGATGAAGCTGTCCATTTCTTATGGACAACATTGGAGGGGCCTGGCCAATAGGAACAGGTTGTGTTTATATCTGTATTTGCTTGAAATTAATGGAGTAGACCCGAATGTGAGTCGGAGCTATCCGGATGTTAAGCGGGGATCCCTGAAAGATGGGAACCATTGTTATGACTATGATAAAGCTGTCCATTTTCTATGAACAACAGTGGAAGGGCCTAGCAATTGGAGCAGGCGGTGTTTATATCTGTATTTGTAGGGACCACACCCTTAACCAATAACCTAAACCTATTCTCAAATCCTAAAACCTATAACTACAACCTAAACCTATAACCTAAACCTATAAACTATAACCTAAGCCTATAACCTAAACTCAATTCCCTAAACTTTAACCTACAACCTAACCTAAACATAAACTTATAACCTAAACCTATTCTCAAATCCCAAAACCTATAACCTAAACCATAACCTAAACCTATACCCTATAACCTGAACTCAATTCCCCAAACCTTAACCTATAACCTAACCTAAACCTATACTTATAACCTAAACCTATTCTCAAATCCTAAAACCTATAACTATAACCTAAACCTTAACCAAAAACCTATAACCTAACCTAAACCTAAACCTATAAACTTAACCTAAACCTAAACCTATAACCTTAACCTTAACATATAACCTTAACCTAAATCTAAACCTATAACCTAAACCTATTCTCAAACCCCTAAACCTAAACCTAAACCTTAATGTATTCTCAAATCCCTAAACCTAAACCTAAACCTTAATGTATTCTTAAATCCCTAAACATAAACCTACACCTAATCCTAATCTCAACTCCCTAACCTAAACCTAAACCTAAACTTGAAAACCCAAACCTAAACCCGATCCCGAACCCGAACCCGATTTCCTAAACCTTAACCTTAACCTATTCTCAATTCCCTAAAGCTATAGCTTATAACCTAAACCGAAAACAAAACCTGTACCTTAACTTAAACCTAAACCTAAACCTATAACCTATAACCTATAACCAAAACCTAAAACCTAATGTATTCTCAAATCCCTAAACCTAAACCTACACCTAATCCTAATCTCAACTCCCTAACCTAAACCTAAACCTAAACTTGAAAACCCAAACCTAAACCTGATCCCGAACCCAAACCCGATTTCCTAAACCTAAACCTTAACCTATTCTCAATTCCCTAAAGATACAACCTATAACCTATAACCCTATAACCTAAACCTAAACCTAACCTAAACCTATAATTTAAACATATAACCTAAACCTAGAACCTAAACCTAAACCTAAAACCTAAATATATTCTCAAATCCCAAAACCTAAACCTACACCTAATCATAATCTCAACTCCCTAACCTAAACTTAAACCTAAACTTGAAAACCCAAACCTAAACCTAATTCCGAACCCGAACCCGATTTCCTAAACCTTAACCTTAACTTATTCTCAATTCCCTAAACCTATAGCTTATAACCTAAACCGAAACCTAAACCTATACCTTAATCTAAACCTAAACCTAAACCTAAACCTTAATGTATTCTCAAATCCCTAAACCTAAACCTAAACCTTAATGTATTCTCAAATCCCTAAACCTAAACCTACACCTAATCCTAATCTCAACTCCCTAACCTAAACCTAAACCTAAACTTGAAAGCCTAAACCTAAACCCGATTCCAAACCCAAACCCGATTTCCTAAACCTTAACCTTAACCTGTACTCAATTCCCTAAACCTATAGCTTTTAACCTAAATCGAAACCTAAACATATACCTTAACCTAAACCTAAACCTAAACCTATAACCTATAACCTATAACCTAAACCTAGACCTAAAACCTAATGTATTCTCAAATCCCAAAACCTAAACCTACACCTAATCCTAATCTTAACTCCCTAAACTAAACCTGATCCTGAACCCGAACTCGATTTCCTAAACCTTATCCTATTCTTAATTCCCTAAACCTATAGCTTATAACCTTAACCTAACCTTAACCTAAACCTAAACCTTAACCTATTCTCAATATCCCTAAACCTAAACCTAAACCTAATGTATTCTCAAATCCCTAAACCTAAACCTACACCTAATCCTAATCAACTCCCTAAACCTAAACCTAAACCTAAACCTTGAAAACCTAAACCTAAACCTGATCTTGAACCACTCAATTTCCAAAACCTAAACCTTACACCTAAACCTAAATAACCTCAACTCCTAACCTAAACCTTAAACCTAAACTAATAAACATCAAACCTAAACCTAAATCTAGAACCTAAAATACAATATTAACCTAAACCTTAACCTTAACTTATTCTCAATTCCCTAAACCTAACCTATAACCTAAACTTGAAACCTAAACCTAATACCTTAACCTAAACCTAAACCTAAACCTAAACCTATAACCTAGAACCTATAACCTAAAACCTATAACCTACCTAAATGTATTCTCAAATCCCTAAACCTAAACCTAAACCTTAACCTGTAACCTTACTCAACTTATAACCTAAACCTAAACCTAAACCTAATCCTAAACTATAACCTTAACCTAAACCTAAACCTAAACCTAAACTATGAAAGCCTAAACCTAAACCCGATTCCAAACCCAAACTTAACCTGAATTCCTAAACCTTAACCTATAACTTAACCTATACCTAACCTAACTAAACTAAACCAAAACCTATAACCTATAGCTTTTAACCTAAATCGAAACCTAAACATATACCTTAACCTAAACCTAAACCTAAACCTAAACCTAAACCTATAACCTATAACCTATAACCTAAACCTAGACCTAAAACCTAATGTATTCTCAAATCCCAAAACCTAAACCTACACCTAATCCTAATCTTAACTCCGTAAACTAAACCTGATCCTGAACCCGAACTCGATTTCCTAAACCTTAACCTATTCTTAATTCCCTAAACCTATAGCTTATAACCTAAACTGAAACCTAAACCTATACCTTAACCTACACCTATAACCTAGAACCTAAACCTTAATGTATTCTCAAATCCCTAAACCTAAACCTAAACCTTAATGTATTCTCAAATCCCTAAACCTAAACCTACACCTAATTCTAATCCCAACTCCCTAACCTAAACCTACACCTATACTTGAAAACCCAAACCTAAACCCGATCTTGAACCTGAACTCAATTTCCTAAACCTAAACCTTAACCTATTCTCAATTCCCTAAAGCTATAACCTATAACCTATAACCTAAACATAAACATAAACCTAAAACCTAAATGTATTCTCAAATCCTAAAACCTAAACCTACACCTAATCCTAATCTCAACTCCCTAACCTAAACCTAATCCTAAACTTGTAAACCCAAACCTAATCCTTAACCTAAACCTATAACCTATAACCTAACCTTAACCTGAACCTATAACCTTAACCTATACTTATAACCCTAACCTAAACCTATTCTCAAATCCCAAAACCTATACCTATAGCCGAAACCTAAACCTTAACCTTAACCTATAGCCTATACTTATAACCTTAACCTAAACTATAACCTTAACCTAAACTTATAACCTTAACCTAAATCTATTCTCAAATTCCAAAACCTAAACTTATATCATAAACCTAAACACGATCCCGAACCCAAACCCGATTTCCTAAACCTAAACCTTAACCTATTCACATTCCCTAAACCTATAACCTATAACATATAACCTATTACCTAAACCTAAACTTAAAGCTAAACCAAAACCTATAACCTAAACCTTAACCTATAACTTATAACCTATAACTGAAACTTATAACCTATAACCTAACCTTAACCTAAACCTAAACCTAAACCTATAACCTTAACCTATAACCTAAAACATAAACCTAAACCTAAAACCTAAATGTATTCTCAAATCCCTAAACTTAAACTTACACCTAATCCTAATCTCAACTCCCTAGCCTAAACTTAAACATAAACTTGAAAACATAAACCTAAACCTGATCCTGAACCCAAACCCGATTTTCTAAACCTAAACCTTGACTTATTCTCAATTCCTTAAAGCTATAACGTATAACCTAAACCTAAACCTATAACCCTAACCTAAACCTAAAACCTAAACCTAAACCTAAAGCAAAACCTATAGCCTTAACCTAAACCAAAACCTATAACCTAAACCTTAACCTATAATCTATAACCTGTAACCTAAACTTATAACCTATAACCTAACCTTAACCTTAACCTATACCTAAACCTATAACCTAAACCTATAAACTAAAACCTAAATCAAAACCTAAAACCTAAATGCATTCTTAAATCCCTAGACGTAAACCTACACCTATAACCTATAACCTATAACTTAAACCTAAACCTAACCTAAACCTAGAACTTAAACCTATAACCTTAACCTAAACCTAAACCTACACCTAAACCAAAACCTATAACCTTAACTTAAACCAAAACCTATAACTTAAGCCTAGACCAAAACCTATAACTTAAACCTATAACCTTAACCTAAACCTAAAACCTAGACCTAAACCTAAACCAAAACCTATAACCTTAACCTAAACCCAAACGTATAACCTATAACCTAAACCTAAACCTATAACCCTAACCTAAACCTAAAACCTAAAGCAAAACCTATAACCTTAACCTAAACCTTAACCTATACTTATAACCTTAACCTAAACCTATTCTAAAATCCCTAAACCTATAACCTATAACCTATAACCGAAACCTATAACCTAAACCTATACTTATAGCCTAAACCTAGACCTTAACATTAACCTATAACCTATACTTATAACCTATAACCTAAACATAACCTATAACCTAACCTTAACCTAAACCTATAACCTATAACCTATAACCTTAACCTATACTTATAACCTTAACCTAAACTTATTCTCAAATCCCAAAACCTATAACCTAAACCTAAAACCAAAATGGATTCTCAAATCCCTAAACCTTAACCTATAACCTAACCTAAACCTATACTTATCATCTAAACTTATTCTCAAATCCCAAAACCCATAACCTAAACCTAAACCTTTACCTAAACCTGTAACTTAAAACCGAAACCTATAATGTAAACCTATACTTATAGCCTAAACCTAAACCTTAACCTTAACCTATAACCTATACTTATAACCTATAACCTAAACCTATAACCTATAACCTAACCTTAACCTAAACCTATAACCTATAACCTATAACCTTAACCTATACTTATAACCTTAACATAAACTTATAACCTTAACATAAATCTATTATCAAATCCCAAAACCTAAACTTATAACATAAACCTAGACCTAAACCTATAACCTAAAACCTAAACCTAAACCTAGAACCTAAACCCGACCCCGAACCCGAATCCGATTTCATAAACCTAAACCTTAAACTATAACATATACTTATAACCTTAACCTAAACCTAGACCTTAACCTAAACTTATAACCTAAACCTAAACCTAAACTTATAACCTAAACCTATTCTCAAATCCCAAAACCTATAACCTAAACCTAAAGCTTAAATATATTCTCAAATCCCTAAACCTTAACCTATAACCCAACATAAACGTATACTTATCACCTAAACCTACTCTCAAATCCCAAAACCCATAACCTAAACCTAAACCTTAACCTAAACCTATAACCTATAACCTATAACTGAAACCTATAACCTAAACCTATACTTATAACCGAAAACTATTCTCAAATCGCAAAACCTATAACCTAAACCTAACCTTTCCCTAAACCTATGACCTACACTTATAACCTAAACCTAAATCTATAACCTAAACCCTAACCTAACCCTATAACCCATAACCTTAACCTAAACTTATAACCTTAACCTAAACCAATTATCAAATCCCAAAACCTATACCCATAGCCTAAACCTAGACCTTAACTTAAACTATAACCTATACTTATAACCTATAACCTAACCTTAACCCAAACCTATAACCTATAACCTAACCTTAATCTAAACCTATAACCTATAACCTTAACCTATACTTATAACCTTAACCTAAACCTATTCTCAAATCCTAAAACCTATACCTATGGCCGAAACCTAAACCATAACCTTAACTTATAATCTATACTTATAATCTTAACCTAAACTATAACCTTAATCTATAACCTATACTTATAACCTTAACCTAAATTATGACTATATTTATAACCTATAACCTAAACCTTAACCCAAACCTATAACCTATAACCTTAACCTATACTTATAACCTTAACCTAAACCTATTCTCAAATCCCAAAACCTATACCTATAGCCGAAACCTAAACCTTAACCTTAACATATAACCTATACTTATAACCTTAACCTAAACTATAACCTTAACCTATAGCCTATACTTCTAACCTTAACCTAAACTATAACCTTAACCTATAACATGTACTTATAACCTTAACCTAAACTTCTAACCTTAACATAAATCTATTCTCAAATCCCAAAACCTAAACTTATAACCTAAACCTAAACCTTAACCTATAACCTAAACCTAAACCTAAACTTATAACCTTAACCTAAACCTATAACCTATAACCTATAACCTATAACCTATAATCTATAACCTAAACTCAAATACCTAAACCTAAACCTACACCTAATCCTAATCTCAACTCCAATTCCCTAAGCTTAAACCTAAACTTATACCTATTCTCTATTCCCTAAACCTAAACATATAACCTAAACCTATAACCTAGCCTAATCTTAAAGCTATTTCCATAAACTGACTTTAGTCTTTTCATTGTAGACATGCATAAGAGTTGAATGCGAGCTAAGAACAGGTTTGGCCCAGAGTATAAACAAGGGGTTTAAGAGTTCATGAAATTTGCGCGAAATCGGGCAGATTCAAGGAATAGGATTAGGTGTCCATGTCGAAAATGCAAGAACATGATATATAAGACTTTAGACAAAGTAGAAGATGATTTGTTCATAGTTGGGATTGACCAGGGTTACACTTGGTGGATCTATCATGGTGAAGATATAACCCATAGAGTTAAGCCCACTAAAGTCCTTGCTGACCCAATTGTGCCGAATGATGAGGATGAAGACGTTGACGAAATGCAAGATATCATAGGGGATGTGTTCAGGGGAACAGCTGCAGATACTGATTTTGTAGCAACAAGCAGTAGCCAAGATATTTCTCCAATAGGTGATGTCGAATCAGAAAAGTTTAGTAGGTTGTTGAGGGATGCGCAATGTCCACTTTATCCGGGTTATAAGAACTTCTCCAAGTTAAATTTTCTTACAAAGTTACTTTATTTAAATACAATAAATCGTTAGAGTAACAAATCATTCGACAAGTTGTTTGAGTTGTTGAAAGAAGTATTACCGGACAGTGAGACATTACCAAAGTCTCATTACGAGGCAAAATCCTTGATGCGAGACTTGAGCCTTGGTTATGAATTCATACATGCATGTATAAATGATTGTTTATTATATCGAAAAAAGTATGATAAGGTTGAAGAGTGTCAAGAATGTGGAAAGTCTAGGTGGAAGAATGACAGAGCCAGGGGTAAGAAAATCCCACGAAAGGTGTTAAGGTACTTCCCATTGAAACCCAAATTGCAAAGATTGTTTATGTCTCGTAAGACAGCTGAAGATATGAGATGGCATAAGGAGAAATGCGTTCATGATGATAGTACACTGAGGCACCCTATGGACTCTGAAGCCTGGTAAAATTTTGACAAGCAACATGACTGGTTTGCAGAGGATTCTCGCAATGTTCGACTAGGCCTTGCAAGTGATGGTTTTAATCCATTTAGTAATATGAGTAGCTCGTATAGTATGTGGCCAGTGGTACTTATGCCCTACAATTTACCTCCTTGGTTGTGTATGAAAGAGTCATTTTTCATGATGTCATTGCTTATTCCTAGACCCAGGTCACCTGGGAATGATATTGATGTGTATTTGCGACCGTTAGTAGACGAGTTAAATGAGTTGTGGAGTCAAGGTGTACAAACGTATGATACATTTGTAGGATAGATATTTCGATTGCATGCAGCGGTCTTGTGGACAATAAATGACTTTCCTACGTATGGAAATTTGTCTAGGTGGAGCACGAAGGGCAAGTTGGTTTGTCCTACATGTGGTATTGAGACTTGTTCATTGTCATTGAAGCATGGTAGGAAAACATGTTATATAGGCTATCGTCTCTTTCTTCCGAGCGATCATAGTTAGCATAGGAAGACGATGATCTTTGATGGCAAACAAGATCATAGGCCACCTCCGAAAGAGCTATCTGGAGAAGATGTGATGTAGCAACTGATTAACATTGGAGAAGTTAGATTTGGTAGGGCATCGCACTTGAAGAAAAGGAGACGTACAGTATTGGACTATAACTGGAGGAAGAAGAGCATCTTTTTTGAGTTACCCTATTGGAGTGATCTGAAATTGCGACACAACTTGGATGTCATGCATATTGAGAAAAATATATGTGACAATGTCTTCAGAACATTGATGATATAGAGAAGAAAACAAAATATAGTTTCAAGGCTCGATTGGATCCATAAGAAATGGATTTAAGGAAAGAGTTGCACTTGTAACCACATGAAAATTCGTGTACTATACCAGTAGCCTGCTACACGTTGACAAAACTAGAGAGAAAGCGTTTATGTGAATGGTTGAGATCGGTGAAGTTTTTCGATGGGTATGCGTCAAACATATCTTGGCACATAAAAGTTATGGACTGTAAGGTAACAGGAATGAAAAGTCATGATTGTCACGTCTTTCTGCAACGCCTACTACCGGTTGCGATTCGTGGATTCTTGAGCAAGGATATCAGTGCAGCACTGATTGAGTTAGGGATATTCTTTAAGGATTTGTGTTCGAAATCGTTAAATGTAGATGTTATTAAACGACTAGAGAGGGACATTGCCGTAATCCTTTGCAAACTTGAAAGAATATTTTCACCTGCATTTTTCGATGTCATGGTACACCTAGCGATTTACTAACCGCACGAGGCGAAGCTTGCAAGCCCAGTACAATATCGTTGGATGTATCCGATCAAAAGGTGGTACCAATATGTTAAAAATTTTATTCATTCCATAAACTATATATATTCATATTTTCATATGTATAACATAGTAGTTTTGCGTACAGATACTTTCACACACTGAACCGATTTGTGACGAATAAGGCACAACCGGAGGGGTCGATAGCTGAAGCGTACATTGATAATGAGTGCCTTACATTTTGCTCCATGTATCTTCGTGGCATAAAGACTAGATTCAACAGAGAAGATCGGAATGCCAATGAAGGGCAGGAGCATGAACAAGGACTCATATCTGTATTTACACATAACGTTCGTCCTTTAGGATCCCCGACGTTTCAGGATATGGACCTTGGGGATCTAGTAAAGGCGCGGTGGTGTATGTTGCATAATTGTGAAGAAATAGAGTCGTACTTGGAGTAAGTCTTTCCTCGATTATTATTTTCTCTACATACGATGATCTTAATGTTTCTTGCTAATGACATGCCCTTTATGTGTAACGAACACATAGACGAGATGAAGACCAAATTCCCCACAAATTATAATCGAATACATCAGGATCAGTTTCTAGAATGGTTCGCCAAACTGTAAGATTTCACATTGTATCTCACCACACTTAGCATTTTCATTGTATTGCACATTATTTCAACTTATAAAAATTCTTAAACAATTATATTCTGTACATGATAATATATGAAGACGTTGCGCACAAGCAACTCTGCGTATGCGTCTGATGCATTATACTCACTGGTATGTGACCCTGATAGACGTGTATCTAGATATACAGGTTGTATTGTAAATGAGATTCGGTTCCACACTGAAGAACGTGAGAAGTATAGCACCACACAAAATAATGGGGTGGTTGTGAAGAGAATAAATGAGGAGGATGAAATTGACTTTTATGACATTTTGACAGATATTATTGAGCTGAGTTATTGTATGAGAAAGCGGGTGTACTTATTTAGATGTGATTGGTGAGACATTGGAAATAAGAAGTTGGGAATAAAGACCGACAACTACTTTACGAGCATAAATTTATCTCGGATGTAGTTTAAGGACGACCCATTTATCCTTGCCAGCCAAGCCGAACAAGTATTTTACCTCGCTGACACCAAGTTAGGTGGCTCTTGGCACGTGGTGCAGAAAATAAAGCCTAAAAACGTATTTAACGTTCCCATACCAGAAGTTGAAGATAGCGAGGACGGGGGAAATGACACGTTTAGGGTTGAAGAAGCATATCAAGAAGACATGCTATCTAGGGATATAGGGACTGATTCAAGTGTTGATATTGATGTGGTGTAATTAGATAGAGATGATGTACCACCTGATCATGTTGATGTTTCAATAATACGTGATATTGTTACAGATGATAGCGGTTTCATTGATAACGACATTACAGACAATGAGGATGAAATACTGATCAACAATAGTGATGGTGAAAAAATAGCCCTAAGCGATAGTGATACAGACAACGATTATTAAACGTACACATAATTTACATGTTATTTTTCAATTCAAATAATTTATGTATTCCATGTATACATGAAAATTACAAGTCATGATTAATTCTTTTTATTGACTTGTTCATAATCCACATTTGCAGTTGAGTCAATTTTTGATCATGTCCTCCTTAAACCGGAGTATAGCAGAATCACACAACATACTTCATCAGCTATTACAGATGGATGTTTTGGTCCTATCTTCTTCTTATAGGGCCATAGAGATACCCGGTCTGGTCGATGAGTGTAGAGTAGAATATATTGACGATGACTCAGAGCAGAGATTATGTCATCTCAAAGAAATTTTGGGGCTAATGGAGATATATAATCGCGGGAAACAAGATATGGAAGATGCGACTCTGTCACTTGCACATCTGAATGGAGTCCCAAGAGACTAGATTTCTCCTATTATGACTGGCATGTTGGCTGTAAATATGTCGAGTGCTTCACACGAAATGACATATGCTTCTAAAGCATACGATAGCTCACGCAGGGAGTACTTCGGATAATTTACCTCAAAGTTGTTTCGTATTACAATGAAATATGTGTATTTAATATAGAATGACAATGTATAATGAAATTTTCAATGGTTATAAATTAAAGTTTACAGTTTTATTATATTCTACTTGCATTATAGTGTAATGGTCTAATCATATTTTAATCATCTCTCTAAGCATAAGCACAAATGCATTGTACCGTCAACACTACTTGTATAATGTTTTAGTATATTCTACTTGTATTGACATTATTTAAATTTATAAGTTCGTAGCTCGCACATATTCAGTGATGGCACCAGGTGGGAGAGTACATTGTTCGCGCACTAGATCTACCCTTTCTACCCGTGATGCGATGGAGCCAGCATCGCCGCCACATGTTGCATCGCAAGCGTCTGATCCTTCAGTCGTGCATACACCGAGCACTGCATGTAAGTCTAGACGTATATTTCTTTTAATAATTTCTGTTTATGTTTAGACTTACATATTTCTTTTGCAACAGCGTCGTCGACCAGTCGACGAGGACGTGGACCCACGCGTGGGTTGCTTTTAGAGTGAGTTATGCGTGAGGGTAGGGTGACGGTGGAATTCCCATAGGACTGCATTAGACCTATTGGGAACAATGTCATATTGTTTACGTCGGAGGTCGGTGTCTTATGCCGATCTCTGATCCCCCCACCAACCCCCGTTGGGGAGACGTGATAGATGATGTGCGGCAGCTCATCCGTCAGCACCTTTAGGTAAATTTTAGCAAATTAAAATTTATTTTATAAAAGTTCATTTACGATTAAGTTATTTTCTTAATAAGTTTATTGTCTTAATCTATTATTTACTAAACTGTAGGATAAATTTAACTTAGATTTGAGTGTTCCGCACATCTCTCATGCCGTCGACGACATGATAAAGGAGTGGTTCAAGGATTACCACAGTAAGTTACACTGGCAGTACAAGCGGTGCATGAGCCACGAGGAGGCCGTACAGTCCGCACCGCTGCACGTGACCGATGAGGACTGGCGGATACTCTGCGATAGGTTTTCATCTGATTCTTTTCAGGCAATATTTACATATTTATGATATCTTAACGTAATAATTAAATTCGTAATTAATAACAATGTATTATGAATAATGTGTTCAGAAGAGGAGCAAAATAAATTCTAACAACAGAGAAAAGTTAGAAGTGAACCACGTAGCGGGTTCAAAGTCATTTGTACGACTTCGTCACGACATAGTAAGAAAGTACTGGAAATTATTACATTTATATATTCTTTCCATGCATTTATATTAACTTTATTGTCTTTTCAATTACGCAGCGAGATTCTGTCACTGGCCAGGAGCCCGGACTAGTAGACTTCTACAAAGGGACTCACTGTCTGCAGGCGACGGGATCTTGGTTAAAGATCCTAACATTGTAAAATTTATTTGCATTAAATTATAATAATGTCATTTATTATGAAAATTCATATGTTTTCATTACAGGAGGAGATGGACACCTTACGTAGTCAGCCCACTCCCGATGGTACTCAGTAGAGTGAGCCAGAGATCTTGAGTTAGGTGCTTAGCACCTGTTCTGGATATGTGCATGGTTTTGGCCATGATGCCAAGCTCACGGCACCCGCTAGAGCTGCCTCCAGCCGATCCATCGTCGTTGGCGACAATGCCGTACGCTGAGCTGATACCGCAAAGAGAGAGGTTCAGCAGCTACAGGTGGTTGTCGATGACATCAAAGATCAGCTGGACAGACAGAGGGAGGGGCAGGAGAGGAAGATGATGGATCAGCTGGCGAGGTAAAGGGAGGAGTAAGAGAGGAGGATATAGGAGGAGCTGGCGAGGTAGAGGGAGGAGCAAGAGAAGAGGATGGAGGAGGAGCTGGCGAGGCAGAGGGAGGAGCATGAGAGGACGATGGGCGATTAGCTGGCGAGGCAAAGGGAGGAATAGGAGAGGAGGATGGAGGAGATGCGGGTGCAGCATGAGCGACAGATGTTGAAGATGTTTCAGGTTATCACTGCACTCTTACCCACCGCTGCCCATCACCTCCTCATTCATCTTTGTGATTTTTTGTATATTTGTTTATGATGTTAAGTTTATATGTATTTATGCGTGAATAAATGTGATGCGGATAAGATTGTTTGTGTTTGGATAAATGTAGTTTATGTTTGGGTTTGGGTTAATTTAGATGGATGTGAATGTGAATATGATGAAATATATTATATAATAGGTGTATATCAGGATGAATATGATGAAATATATTGTTAACAGGTGTATATCAGGAATTTTGTGAGGAATTTTGAGCCGTATATTAAAAAAAATTGACTTCTAGCAATGAAAATTTTTGTAGCTAAAAGTTTTGTATTTTCTACCAAAAGTCCTGTAAAGTTTTTTAGCGACGAAAGTTTTCGTTGCTAAAGGTGTAACAAATTTTTTGGCAACGAAAATTTTCGCTGTTAAAAGCCATGTAAAGGTTTTTTAGCGACGAAACTTTTCGTCGCTAAAAGTGGAACGAATTTTTAGCAGCAAAAATTTTTGCTGCTAAAAGTATTGTTCATTTTTTGTAGAGACGAAATTTTTCATCACTAAAAGTGGAACGATTTTTTAGCAACGAAAATTTTCGCTGCTAAAAGTCTTGTACAGTTTTTTTAGCGACGAAAATTTTCGTCGCTAAAAATGTAACAAATTTTTCTAGCAGCGAAAATTTTTGCTGTTAAAAGCCTTATATAGGTTTTTTAGTGACGAAAATTTTCTTTGCTAAAAGTGTAACGAATATTTTACAGCAAAAATTTTCGCTGCTAAAAGCCTTATACAAGTTTTTTAACGACGAAAATTTTCGCTGCTAAAAGTCTTGTACAGGTTTTTATACGACGAAAATTTTCGTCGCTAAAACTGTAACGACTTTTTTTAGCGGCGAAAATGTTTGCTGCTAAAAGTCTTGTACAGTTTTTTTAGCGATGAAAATTTTCGTCGCTAAAAGTGTAACGAATTTTTTTAGCAGCCAAAATTTTCACTGCTAAAAGTCTTGTACAGTTTTTTTTAATGACGAAAATTTTCGTCGCTAAAAAGCTTGCTTTAGCGACGAATTGGATTTTTCGTCGATAAAGTCCTTGTACGTCAGTCTTTTAGCGACGAAAATTTCCGTCGCTAAAGGGTTTTAGCTACAAAAATCTGACTTTTAGCGACGAAAATTTTTGTCACAAAAAGTAGCATTTCTTGTAGTGTATTGAAAATCAGATTGAGAGTTCATTGTATCCTAAAGATAATTTGCAGATTTCCTTCGTTTGCACTTGTTGGAAATTTCAAAAAAAAGGGCAGCAAATCTGTTTTAAGAAATTGACTATTCAAGTCAAGCCTTGAACCAGATAGATCTGATCGTTTTGTTATCGTTTTCTTCTATCCTCCGCTGTGTACAAAAAACTTTAATAAATCTAACATTCAAGACAGAATTTTTATCTTTTCACAATAGAGGCAATTCATTTCATTCAAGTTATGAACCAAGACTTTATACGACTGGATCGTTTCGACCGTCAATTCTTCTCAAGATGGCGGCAGAAGATACTTTTTTTTCTCACTACTCTCAAGTTATCTTACATTCTAGATGATGATCTATCTTCTCTACCCTAGCCAAAAGAAGACGACTCAGATCAAGTGAAGGAAGAATGGAAGAAAAGGAAGGAGGATGATTTTCTATACAAAGGTCATATCCCAAACGCCCTCTCTAATTCCATCTATAATTCGCACCATGAAATATCCCCTGCTAAAGATCTGTGGACAAAATTGGATCAAAAATATAAAACTAAAGAGATTAGTACTCAGAATTTTCTGATCGACAATTATGTCCACTTCAAGTTTAAAAATGATCAGCCAATTCTCTCCTAAGTAACCAAACTACAGAACTTGGTTGATGAATTGAAGATTGATGAGATTGATCTTCCTGAAGAATTCCTGGTTAGTGTAGTAATTACAAAATTACCCTTATCATGGTTTGATTATAAAAAGAAACTAAAACATGATGAAAGGAAGTACACTCTTGAAGGGCTTCAACAACATCTTCGTATAGAAGAAGAGTCCAGAAACCGAGACAAGAAAGAAAGTGCTTCGGAAAATCATTCCAAAGCAAATATAGTAGAAGATGACAAGTTAAAATCTCAGAACTCCAAATCTATTCCCCCAAAGAAAGATACAAAGTTTAAGAAAAATGGAAAGAAAAAGGGCAAGTGTCACTTTTACAATAAGCCTGGACACTACATAAAGGAATGTTGACACAGGAAGAAACAACTGAAAACTTAGGCTAACATAGCAGAAGACCAACTTGTAGCAATGGTTACTCAAGCTAACACAGTAATATCTGATGGTGGATGGTGGCTAGATACTGGTGCAACCATTCATATATCGAAGGACCGAAAAATCTTCAAGACCTATGAAGGTATAACAACTGGACAAGAAGTGAAGATGGGTAATAACATTCATGCGAACATTGTTGAAAAAGGAACAGTAGAGCTGCAGTTTACATTAGGCAAAAGACTTACACTAACAAATGTATTACATGTACGTGACATGTCTAAAAATCTATTGTTAGGCGATCTTCTCAATAAGAGAGGATTCAAAATAATGATTGAGTCTGATAAGTTGGTTATCAACAAGAATGGTATGTTTGTAGGCAAAGGATATTCATGTAATGATATGATTAAACTAAATATTAATAATAATAATGATGTTTCTGTTTATATAGTGGATTCTGTTTCTTTATGGCATGTTAGACTAGGTCATGTTAATTATCATTCAATGAAAAGAATGATGATCCTAGGCCTTATACCAAATCATGAAATTCAACAAGAAGGAAAATATGATGTGTGTGCCCATTCTAAAATAACCAGAAAATCATTTGGGACTAGCTTGAGAAAATCACAACCCTTGGAGTTAATTCATTCCGATATCTGTGATTTAAATAATATCTTAACTCGTTGAGAAAAAATATATTTTATCACATTTATCGATGACTTCACTAGATTTTCATATGTATACTTGATAAAATCTAAAGATGAAGCCTTTAAAAAGTTTAAGCTTTATAGGGCTGAAGTAGAAAATCAGTTAAATGTAAAGATTAAAGCCCTTGAAGTGATAGAGAGGGTGAATACTCTTCTAACGAATTCAATGACTTTTGTGAATCAAATCGTATAATCCATGAATTTACGGCATCTTACATACCTCAGCAAAATGGCCTAGCGAAATTTAAAAATAGGACATTAGTTGAGATGATCAATTATATGATATTAAATTTTGGATTACCACTAAATTGTGGGGGGAAGCATTGTTAACAGCAAACCGTATTCTAGATGTTATCCCACACAAAAAATTGAATATCTCCCCATATGAATTATGGAAAAAGAAAAAACCATATCTTCATTACTTCAAAGTGTAGGGAAGTATAGCAGAATTAGAATTATTGATTCTAAGAGAGTAAAGTTAGGTCCTAGAGGAATTAGGTGTGCTTTTATGGGTTATGGGATTCATAGTCTCGTATATAAATTCTTGGTTCTAGAACAAACTTCTTTTGCTAACAAAAACATGATTATAGAGTCTAGGGATGCTATATTTTTTGAAAATACAGTATACAAAAATTATATGAATAATCATACAAAAAGGCATGTTGATGAAAATATAATAGAACCAATGAACGAAGAGACTAACAACTTTCATGATAAATCTAACACTCATCCAAAAGGAAATGAACCAAGGAGATCGAAAAGGGCAAGAAAAGAAACACCTTTTGGTCCAGAATTCTATATGTTCTTTATAAAAGAGGATAGAAATAAAATAAGAAAGGAGATTACTCTATCACTAAGTATTGAAAGTGATCCATCAACACTTAGTGAAGCTCTCTCATCTCCTGATGTACAGTTTTGAAGGGAAGCCATCGACGATGAAATGGATTCCATAGTCTCCAATAACACACGGTGTTTAGTCGATCTTCCACCAGGTTCAAAGCCTATAGGATGTAAGTAGATTTTTAAAAGAAAGTTCAATCCTAATGAAACCGTAAATAGGTTTAAAGCTCTATTGGTAGCCAAAGAATTTAAACAAAAGGAAGGTATCGATTTTTTCGATACATATGCTCCTGTTGCTCGAATATCTACCATTAGGACTTTAATTGCTCTTGCAGCAATTCACCACCTGGTAATCTATCAAATGGATGTCAAAACGGCATTCTTAAATGGTGATCTAAATGAGGAAGTCTATATGGAACAACCTGAAGGGTTTGTTCAACCCAGGCAAGAGAAGAAAGTGTGTAAACTGGTCAAATCTCTTTATGGGCTCAAGCAAGCTCCTAAGCAATAGTATGAGAAGTTTGATCAAGTAGTACAATCTAATGGTTTTAGAGTAAATCGAGCAGATAAGTGCATATATATTAAAGGTCAAATCATTATCTGCCTATACGTAGATGATATGTTAATATTTGGACCAAATGAGGACTGTGTGAAAGAAACTAAAAAGTTTCTAAGTACTAACTTTGACATGAAGGATATGGGTAAAGCCGATGTAATATTAGGTATTAAGATTTATAATCTTAATGATGGAATAGCCTTAACACAATCTTATTACCTAGAGAAAGTGTTAAAGAAGTTTAATCATTATGATAGTAAACCGGTTTCAACCCCATTTGATCCAAGTATTAAATTGGTTAAAAATACTGGTAGATGTAAAACACAACAAGAATATGTGAGTGCTATTAGGAGTTTAATATATGCAATAAATTGCACTTGACCCGATATAGCATTCACAGTAGGAATGCTAAGCAGGTATACCAATAATCCAGGACAAGTACATTGGAATGTGATTTCGAGAGTTTTAAAGTATCTAAGAGGAACTATAGACTATAGACTACATTATAAATCATATCCTTCTATACTTGAAGGGTACAGCGATGCAAGATGGAATGCAGATAGCATAGAATCTAAATCTACAAGTGGCTGGATATTCACTCTTGGAGGAAGAACAATATCATGTGCATCTAAGAAATAAACATGCATATCTCACTCTATAATGAAAAGTGAGTTTATTACACTTGATGCTGCTTGTAAAGAAGGTGAATGACTAAGATACCTACTATTGAAAATCCCGTATTGGCCAAAACCTATTCCTGTCATATGTATCTTTTGTGATAGTCAGGCTACTCTTTGTCGTACTATGAGTAAGACTTATAATGGTAAATCTAGAAATGTAGGTCTAAGGAATAACTTTGTTAAAGGATTGCTTAGAGATAGAGTAATCACAGTGGAATATGTTAAATCCATCCTGAACTTAGCAGATCCCTTGACAAAAGGTTTATCAAGAGATCAAATAAGAAGAACCACTAAAGGAATGAGACTAAGATCCATAAAGATGTAACTTTCACTCTTGATGGCAACCCTACCTATGTTTTGAAATATAGGCTAGGTTCAAAGGGACAAACAAGTCAAGTATGTGACTGAAACATACACTAGAAAAAGAAAATTTGAGTCTCATTCCTAGAAGTCTAGTATTTGGTTTTTACATTTCATAAGAGGCTAAGTACTAACTCTTAATAGATCTATAAGCAGACTTTGCTGAGATGAAGTAGAATAATTTTTGATAGATCTACCTATATGAGTAGAAAAGTGAGGCCGCTTTTGAAGAGATTGGGATCGTCTCTAAAATACTCATGAAATAAGGATACGCACAGGGCCAGAAATGTGTGAACTTTTAGATCTCCAGTTATATATGAATAAATATGTGTTATGTGTCCAGTGAGTTATATAAGGTCCTTAGTTCAAGACTAATGGGTCACTAAGTACCTAGCATAACTTTGATATGTATAAACTAAAGTAAAGGTTCAAATCCAAAAGATACCTTTACTTATGCACCATTTATACTGATATGCCATTTTGTTCCAAAATCTGATTTTATTTTTGAAATTGTGGGGGATTGTTGTGTTTTTTAGAATAAAAATAAATTTTAAAAATAAAAGTTATTTTTAGAAAGTAAATAAATATATTAATTATTTAAACTTTCCATAAATAGTGTATATAGCCAGTCGGTAAGAGAAGGGGTTTTTGCTTATCAACCAGGGTTCAAATCTCCTCGAGGACGGTGCGAAGCACCGTCACCGTTCGCGCACGCGCATCGTCACAAGGAGCAATAAGAGCCTTAGTCTTTTTGGCACACGGTTCAAACTTTTTTGTGTCATGGTTCAACTAGTATTGAACCAGGGTATACCCTTATGTTTTATTACCTTTTTTATGATTGAGAGTAATTGTGACATGATTGTACATGTGGCACCTATGTCACGTGTCGCTTATATGGATTTAGTTTTTCCTGTTGGATAACTGCTCCTGTCTAAATGGGTACAAAAATAACTGTCATAGGACAAAGAGTCATGTCCTTTCATGAAAAGGCAATTATTTGTTGTGAATGGGTATGGATTTCTTGAAGAGGCTCTTTAGCATCTCTTCAGGAAGAAATCCATAACCTTTCAATTGATATAAATCCTGGATACTATAATCCAGAAGTAGATATTCTTAATCCTTAAGATTATAACATCTTCTGTGCAATTACTCTCGATCTGATCTCTTGCTGATTTTTTTCTGAACGTCTTAAGGCACATCAGTGTTAAAACTAGAGATCTATTCAACACTTAAATGTGCACATTTTCGTGTTGAAAATCGGATTGAGAGTTCATTGTATCCTGAAGACAAATTGCAGATTTCCTTTGTTTGCACTTGCTGAAAATTCCAGAAAAAGGGCAGCAAATCTGTCTTGAGAAATTGACTATTCAAGTCAAGCCTTGAACCCGATTGATCTGATCGTTTCGTTATCATTTTCTTCTATCATCCGTTGTATGCAAGAAACTCTTACAAATCTAATAGAGAGACTAATGCTAAGAATGTAAACCATGCATGTAGGATGACCCAAGCTTCCTAAATCTGAGCATTACAGGTGAGTTCCAAATCCAACTACCTTACCTTCGGTACCTTAAAATCAGTCATTCAGGGTAGTAAGGCAGATATGGGGGCTCATCTAATGCATGCAAAAAATCCAACTTGTCCATCAGATACATCAATGTACATTACCCTCGAGACCTCAAAATCAGGCTGATCATGGAATCAGTAGATCAAACTACAGCCAACATGTCATGAGGGAATGTCCACCGTTGAATTGTGTGAAGGGCCCACTTGGGTAATATGAGGTTAAGCACATGATGGACGAGTTGGATGGCCTCCATTCATCACATGGGCCTACATGATATGTCCACATCAAATGGCACACATGCCAGAGATCTAAGATTAATCATTAAGCAGTGGGGCCCTGTGAGAATACACTACATACTTAAAGTCACGGGAGTACAGTCACCAAGTGAGTTTTGCATATGTGAATTACAAGTGTAACCAAGAAGGAGACTTTTCAAGTACAAGCCAGCAAAAACCAATAATACAAGCCAAATAGACATCACTAGCAAAGAACTGTCGCAATAGTTGCATATAAGGATGGTACAACTTGGTAACCAATATTGAATTATATAACATTTAATTCATGAATTATCTTGTTGGCATGGCTTCTTATGCACTGCTCTAATTACAAGTGAAAAACTCAGAAGTCAAATTCCAATAGTTAGCATGTAATATATCTAAGAAGTGAGAGGGAGAGACTGTTGGAGTCAATTGTTATGGGCCCAAATTTTACTATTCTAACAGGAAATTTTGGTGCCTTTTTGTTTATGCATCCATTCAAAGCTGAAGTTTAGATTGTTGCGGAAATTACAATGAATCTCATCCTCAGCTTCAATTTCAATGTGGAATCTTTCAAGCCTGTGGTGAGAGAGATATGTCAGATAGTCGTATTTAACAGCAGCCTAGGAAAATATGACTCGCCACACCCACTAGAGTGTTTATAGGAAAAAGTTTCCCTAATCATACCATGGTTTCCAAGCTTGCTATGAGAGGCGTATTTGTTACTCTTATATTGGTAGCAGCCCAAGTATGTTGTTTATATGTTTGGGCCCTATTTTTTATGTGTGTTTTAACCTCATCCAGGTCTATGTGACATTCTAAACAGGTTGAATGAGGATTAACCATCACAGTGGACCCTAGGAAGATTTCAACTGTGGATAAAATGATATAGAAAAATGGATGGACGGTGTACACAAAACACATAAATCACAGTAGCCCTTAAGAGCCCTTGTATGTTCTGTAGTACCCAATCCACATCCTGCATTGTCTTGAGTGGGGCCGAGGCACAACTAATCTGCTACACCATTCATTGCCACAACTGGCACTTGCACAAAATTTGAATTTCATTCTTTGGAGTTGTTCGATACTAGTATGATAGTTGGTACACATGCACTCGTGAATTGTACATGAAGTCATATTAAACCGACTAAATTGTGAACTCCACTCTTTACGAGTCAAGGTCCCAAAATCAATCAAAATGTTTGTACATTCCTCACCTTTGATTCATGCGCATTCATTCCTCACCAAGTCCTTACTCTTGCCCTGCTGGTAGATTCACAAGAGTTTCAACACTAGGTCAAGGGTTCGAGATCCTGCTACAACATGAGTGTGTGGGTGTGAGGGCTATGTGTGCGTGAAAAAAAAAAAACAGGTGGTGACTCATCCTTCTTGTTAAAGTTTTGGAAGAACAACAAACATTAAAAGTTTTTCAAAAATTTAATTACATTGAGTAACTTCTAAGAATCACTTTGAGATATTATTAATTGTTTTTGTAAAACTCTCCATCTTAAAGAAAACGGAGCCACTATCTTCATTACATTTTCTTCTCTTTGGCAACCTTCCAAGACTACTAGCTCCTGATGCATTCTTCTGCAAGCTCCCTCTTGTTGAATCGATGGGAATGATGATGGATGTAGGGAGAAAGCGCCCTCCAGGACTATTGATTCATGACTCGGGGGTTCCCCTTGCAAAAAACTGGTTCGAAGTTGGAGGGTGCGCCTTCCAATACCATTGGCTCCCACGGCTGATTGTTTAAACGAGACAGGGGAAATAGGGAGTGCGCCTTCCTTGAAGGGTGACTGGCTCGGCTGCTGGGAGAGGGGTCAGGGATGCCCCTCTCAAGACAAACAATGCATTAGAGTGATCTTCTAAGATGGTGTGGATAGATTGTATAAGAAAGAAGAAGCGATTAATGCTTTCCTTTTCGATGAGAAAGGTTTTGTGATATTGATTAGTCACAGAACATTTGAGATTTGCTATATAGTTAGTGACTCTAGCTCGTCTAAATTATCGTGTTACATGGTCCAAACCAATGAGACTGAATTATGACATAAATGCCTTGGGCATGTACACTACCGAAATCTATATAGACTGAGCAAAGGCGAGTTAATAAGAGATCTACCCAAATTAAAGAAAATGGACAAAATTTATGGCAAATGTCAAATTGGGAAACAAACTAGAAGTAGTCATAAGAAAGTGAACCCCAGTGCCACATCTAAACCCCTTGAACTCCTCTACATGGATCTCGTTGGACCTACCAGAAAGGAGAGTCGAGGTGGAAAGAAATATTTTCTGGTAATTGTGGATGACTTTACCAGATATACATGGGTAGCTTTCATGAGAGAGAAGTCTGAAACTCTCAATGAAGTGAAAATGATACTTAAGCATATCCAAACTAAGAAGGAATCAAATGTTTCAAAATTTTGAAGTGACCATGGATCGAAATTTGATAATAGCAATTTTAAGAAGTTCTGTAGCGATCACCGGATATCGCATGAATTTTCTGCACCTAAGACACCTCAACAAAATGGAGTTGTTAAAAGGAAAAACCATGTGCTTCAAGAAATGACTAATGTTATGTTAAATAGCATAAATTTACCTAAAAACTTTGGGCTGAAGCTGTGAACACTACATGTTATATAATAAACCGTGTTTATACTAGAAAATCAATTGATAAGACTACATATGAACTGTGGTTCAATAAGAAGCCCACAGTCAAATACTTTCAAGTTTTTGGCAGCAAGTGGTATATTTTGCGTAACCGCGAAAATTTAGGGAAGTTCGACACTAAAAGTGACGAAGGGATTTTTCTAGGGTATGCTTTAAATAGTTGAGTGTATCGTGTTCTTAACAAGAGAACTGGTGTTATTCAAGAGTCCATTAATGTGGTTATAGATATCACCTGAATGCACCTGTCTCTAGTTCAAAAGATGATGAAGTCTCTATATATGATAAACCAAACTCTTCATCCAATCAAAATGACACTGAACTATGGTCAGTTAAAGACCATCCAATTGATCAAATTCTTGGGAACCCTCTCACTAGTGTGTGCACTCGTAAATAATTAGAAAACATATGTAATTATGTGTGCTTCACTTCCCAAATCGAGCTAAACAATGTAAAAGAAGTGCTTACTGATGAAAACTGGATAGTAGCCATGCAAGAGGAACTAAATCAATTTGTAAGGAATAATGTGTGGTATCTAGTTCCTATACCTAATGATAAACGTATAATTGAAACTAAGTGGATCTTTAAAAATAAATCTGATGTAGGAAATATTATAAGAAACAAGGCAAGACTGGTTGTACAAGGGTACACTCATATTAAAGGCATCGATTATGACGAAACCTTTGTCTCGGTAGCTCGTCTTGAATCTATCAAATTATTTATATCCATTGCTTATTTCAAAAAGTTCAAAATCTATCAACTGTATGTTAAGAGTGCTTTCTTGAATGGTGATTTACATGAGGAAGTTTATGTAGAACAACATAAGGGTTTTGAAGACCCTAAATACACTGATCATGTTTATCACCTAAAAAAGGCACTCCACGGTTTAAAACAAGCTCCCAGGGCATGGTATGAGAAGCTGACTAAGTTTTTACTAAGTTATAACTTTATAATGGGGAGTGTTGATAAGACATTGTTTGTAAAGAAATGCAATGATCACATACTCATAGTACAGATATATGTTGATGATATTATTTATGGTTCTACATGTTCTAACTTGACTACTGATTTTGCAGAATTGATGAAGTCCAAGTTTGAAATGAGCATGGTTAGAGAACTAAACTACTTTTTAGGTTTACAAGTGAAACAACTTGAAGATGAGATTTTTATTTCTTAAACCAAGTATGCTCTAAACTTAGTGAAGAAGTTTAGTTTTGAGAATGACAAAAACTTTGATACTCCTATGAGTACGACTTTTAAGCTCTCTAAGGATGCAATAGGTAAAAGTGTAGATCCTAGGTTGTATCACAATATGATTGGTAGCTTATTATATTTAACTGCGAGTAGACCTGATATAGCATTCAGCGTAGGTATCTGTGCTAGATATCAATTAGATCTTAAGGAATCTCACTTGATTATTGTCAAGTGAATTATGAGATATGTCATAAGCTCGGCCAATCTTAGCCTTTGGTATCCATATGATACTAATGTTCAATTAGCTGGTTATATGGATCTGACTGGGCTGGTAATAGAGATGACCGAAAGTCTACAAGCGGTGGATGTTTTTATGTCGGAAACTTTTTACTTTTATGGCATAGCAAGAAACAGAGTTCCTTATCGCTATCCATAGCTGAGGCTGAATATATTACAGCCGAAAATGCATGCCCTCAGCTTGTGTGGATGAAAAGAATGTTAAATGACTATGGATTTGCGTAAGATACTATGGTAGTGTATTGCGATAACTCTAGCGCAATCAATATCTCTAAGAATCTCATCTAGCACTCACGAACCAAGCATATTGACATTAGATATCATTACATTCATGAATTAGTGGAAGATAAAATTATTTCATTAGATTATGTTCAAACTGAAAATCAACTTGCGGACATTTTCACCAAACCACTTGACAGAAACAGGTTCTCTAAATTAAAACTGGATATTGGTGTGTGTAATTTGATATGAGATTATTGTGTCTATTTTTTTTTTGCATTTTTCATTTTTACAAATTTTTGGATTTCAAATATTAATAAAATTGAGAATTTTCTTTTTGTCTACACGACCAGTCGAGTACACACTCGACAAGTCGTGACATGACGGTCGAGTATGTACTCGACCAGTCGAGATGCGTGGTTGGGTTGCTTTTAATGTAAAAAAATCACTTTTTCTTCACTTTCTTCATCTTCTCTAACAGCCCCTTCTCCGACCGGTCGAACCCACCTCCAAATACAACTTGGTTAGTGCATCATTTTCATATATATTTTTTTCAGATTTAGGTTCCTTGCATCTCTATTTGCTTGATTCTAAGGTTTATTTCAAGTTTTCTAGTGATTTCCTTGCAATTTTTTGGATAAAATCTGATTTGTGTGAAATTCTTAAATCCTTCTTGCATTTTATTTTTGTTTCTTGCAATGGAAGGTAGATCTAAGAAGAAAACAACTCGTGGTCCTTCTTCTTCCCGTTCCACACCTATTATGATGCGTACTCTTTGACCACCCAAAGAGGACCCGAACTATGTGCGGGACATCCGTCTCCACAACATCATTGTTGAGCAGATTGTCAATTCCAACCATTTTGTTCAATTCAATATCATTCCCCTCCTTGTGGCTGTAGGATGGGGTAACATACTGAATTGTGGTGGACCCGTATATCGTCCCATTACACAAGCCATATATGCATGTATTAGTGATGTTTCTATTGAAAATTTAACCTTCACTATTATGTTTAGAGAAGGTCCATTTCCAGTAGATCGTCACTTGATCTCTAGCTTGATGGATATACTAGTTAATGATGAAGGGATTCCAATATCCATACTGGCTGAGAGATTTAATGAATTTGAGAAATGTCTTTTAACCAGAAATGTATGCAACATGAACTCGGAAGAAATTCTGGGATTGCGCTCCATGCCAATCTGATGTTACCCAGATACAAAGTACTTCATCGTATCTTTATTTCTAATGTTTGCCCTAGATCTGGTAACAAGGCTGAATTAACTTCTTTCATGGTGCGCATTCTTCATTCTGTTGTTTCTGGTATTCAAATGTCTTCCTTCATTAATTTGTTATATTATAATCTAATTTCATTTACACCCGTGGCATAGCGATATTCCTTTCGCTTATTTTATGACCACCCTTGCTACTCATTGTCGCGTGGTCATGCCATCTGGAGAAGCTCCTATTTCCCATCTTCCATTCAACAACTTAAATATCAACAAGATGAAATTAGAGTTGACTCCTGGTCAAGTTGACAGGGATGCTGGAGGAGTTAGAGAAGAAGTTGGAGAGGAAGAGGTACTACCCACTGACGACGTGAATATAGATGATCTATTTGATGAGTTAGAATCTGATTCTGAGGCTGATCCTAATTTTCAACCATCTGATTTTGATGAGCAGTTGAGAACCTTAGAAGAGAAGGTAGAAGGTCTACATGTGTCCCATGAAACTCAATCTAAATATATGCGCAAATACCTTCGTCGCATTAACAAGGGATTACATCAAATTGACTCATTTATTCCTCCACCGTCTTCTTCTGGTTCTGACTAGTTTTTTTTGTTGAGCATGTATTAAAATCTTAAACTTTACTTTTGCTTGGATGATCCTTAGACATGTTTTTATTTGCTACTCTATGGACATGTTTATATTTGATGATGATATACACTAGTTGATGCTTGGACATGATGTTATTCTACTAATATTAACTCTCTTAACTCATACTCTTCTCTTACATTTTTACTTCAATCATTTATGAATTTCAGTTACTTTCCTTTGTCATATTGTGACAGAAAGGGGGAGAAATGTGATTGGAATGGTATATGAGTGGTATATGATGATTGTTGGATGTGGGTTGTAAAGGCATATGTGTATGGAATGTGTATGGAAATGCATAGTTTTTTTGTGCATATTTTTGTTTAGATATGTATAGGTACTCTACAAATCACCTTGCTTGAATTGAGGGGGAGTAATGGATTGAGGGGGAGTAGTAGTTGTAAGACCCGTGTCCTAATCCGTACCATTTCATTAGCTTCCGCGGTCCTTCCTGTCAAATTCCGGCAACCTTCGCACCGTATTCGGTATTTGCGCACGATCTTAAGCCAGGTCCCGCACACCGACGTCGGCTCGATCCGAAACTTATGTCTTGGTGATCGCGTCGTCGCCGCGGTTCCAACGCCGTGACTTGCGCACCGAACCGATACCTAGGTAAGAAGATGCCGATCAGCGTTTATTCCGAAGAAACACCGCGCGTTGCGGATTTCGAGGGAATCTCTACACAATTAGTCCCACTAATTAACCATAAATGCAACCATACCTCAAAGTACTTCACCCATTCCCTCTTTTTCCAAAAGTCCACCATCTTTCCACCTCACCATTCCTCTTTTCTCATTTTCAACCTCAACCATCCCTCTTCTCCACCAATTTCAAACTAAACCATACCCCTCATCACTTCTTTCTTACAACCACCACTCCACCCATCCCTCCACCCATTATTTCTATCTCTCCCTCTCATTCTCTAGCAAATTTTCCAAATCCCATGAGAAATTTCACTCATTCATCACTCCCTCTCAACTTCAAGTGTGGCCCACCCTCTCATCTCCAATCTCAACCATTCATCTTTCATCAATCTCCATTAAAAGTGAAGGTAAGGAGCTAAGGAGTCCAAAGGAGCAAGGAGAAGGAAGATAAGGTGGGTGTTTTTCCATTAATTTAAATTTTAGGGCCCACTTGTTGGTGGGACCCATTTGGATGTATGTGATTTAATCTAGAGGGCCCATAGTGGCGGGGTTCCTCTATCTCACCGTATATCTCTCTTTATCTCTCTCATTCTTTCTTTGTAATGGTGTGGATCCCACCAATAGGTTACATCTCCTCCGTCCATCTACATCAGACGGTGTGGCCCACTCTATTATAGGTGATGATCCGTACCCTCTACTGTTGGGATGGGTCCAATGCATCTTTTTATAGGTATATATATATATATGTATGTTATATTTTATATACTTATGTATATGATATATAATATAATAAGTACTTATATATATATACAATATAAGATAAATATTAAATGTATCTGTATATATATATATATTGGTGGGCCACATTCACGTGGGACCCACCACATTTTTATGAATATATACAGACCGTACAGCGTCCCTGGACGCTGGACGTTGCAACAATGGGCTTTAAAAAAAAAACAAAAAGGGAAAGGGAGTGGTGGGCCACTCATGCAGGCCCCACCTTGATGTATATGTAAGATCCGAGCCGTCCATATTGTTTCTCAACTCATTTTAGGCGTTGAGCCGAAAAATGAAGTTGATCCCATTTTCTGGCGGGCCGTACCATAGGAAACAGTGTTCCTACTTTCGGTTTACTCCCTAAGGCTCCTGCATATCAAAAATACCCCGATATTGGACTCTATGGGCTTGTATCAAGCCATAGGGACCCATGGCTGGAGTGGATCTTGCGGATGTGGGCCCCGTCTATAAAAATCCGCAGAAAAACAAATTTTCAAAAAAAAAAAAAAAACAGGTGCGCTGCCTGCGGCTGCGCCAGACCGTCTGACGGACGGACGGCCTGGGCTCACGGCCCCCCAGCTGTGGTCCCACCTTGGTGCATCTCGGCCATCAACACCGTGCATTTGATGGGTCCCCATATTTCAGCCGTCCACCCCAAAATTCAACTGTATATGGAACTCCGGTGGGCCACATCATTGAAAATCATGTGAAGACATACTAAAACATATAAAATCATTTGGCAGGGCCCACCTGAGTGTTGGATGTTGCTTAATCTTGGTCTGTACCCTCAGTCAAGTGGGACCCACACAATGGATGGGCTGGATTGTGAATCACATCTCGGTGGGCCCCAATACAAAAAAAAAATTTTAAAGCAGCAGCAGCGCTGCTGCTGCTGCAGTGACGGGCGACGGCCAAGAGGCAGGGACCCACGGCTCCATCCGTGGGCCCCACCATGATGTATATTTTGTATCCACATCGTCCATTTGGTGGGCCATTATTTGATATGGACCCCCCTCAAAAATCAGGCCAATCCAGCGCTCGGGCGGCCCACATCACAAGAAACAGTGTGAATTGAACTCTACCATTGAAACCCTTTCTGGGTCCACAGAAGTTTCAGATCAAGCTGAAAATTGTTGTTCCCCTCCTCCCTTGCCTGTGTGACCTTATGAATAAGTTGGATTCCAAATAAAAATTTCAGTGGGCCTTACCCAAGGTCCAAGTGACCTTATGAATAGGTTGGATTTCAAATAAATATTATGGTGGGCCCTAGGCCCATGTGGTGGAGTCATATTGATGTATTTCTGGCCATTGGGGAGGCCCACCTTGATATATATATAAGGCCCATGAGGTTAGGCCCATTCGACGTATTGGTGGCCCGATGTCGAGGCCCACTCTGATATATATAAGGGCCATGTTACGAGACCCATTGTGATGTTTTCAAAGGCTCATGGAGTATGACCCATTGCAATGTACATAAGGCCCACTAATGCGGCCCACTTGATTTATATAAGGCCCATAGGAGATGGCCCATTTAATGTATCTGAGAACTATGGGTCGAGGCCCAATGAGATGTATATTAGTCCATTGCAATGTGTGATTTCCTATGGTTTGTGTAATGGTGCTTTATGGCGGGCTAAGCCTTGGGAACAATGTTGGTTTGACGTCCACATTGTAAGGACAATGTTGGTTAAATGTCCGCATTGTCACACTCCTTAAGGCCACTGATAGGTTCATATTTATACTCTGCAGGCCGTCTAGGCCCATTTCTGTGATACGCAGAGCCCATCCCTATATGCATGTTTAGTATAGATCCATGGTTCATGATCATTCGCATCATATGTATGCCTGACGTGAGGAGTGACCGATCATAGCATATGCCTTTGGGCAGACTGTTTATGGGCTCCCTGATAGGCGGAGTTGCCCCATATAAGTGCATGGTATATACGGACTGTTGCATGACTGATAATGTGACTCATGCACTTGCATTTGTGTGATTATAGTTACTATATGCCCTAGCGACATCAGGGCCATAGCCTCCACAGATACATCGTGGATGGCAGGATTGGAGACCGAAAATATTTGATTCTAGCATACGGGCACCATAGATGTCCCTGGGTGAAAATCCCTAAACCCGATGGTACCAGAGGATGACTCCAACGTCGAGACCGAGTGGATATACGAACGCATGAGGGCCGAATACCAGGAGGCCGCGTCTCCCACTGTGTCGTGGTCGGTTGGAAAGGAGTGTGGCCTTACTCGCCCGAGGGTAGGGGCAATACTAGGCCGAGTTTGACCACTCATGAATGGGTCCGCTATCGACGTGCGGATAGGTATTGGCGACTATTGCTCGGCGGATAGTGAGGTTTCTTACGCTTACTTGGATTGTGCTGGAGAGCGACATTGCCATTTGGAGTGTATTGGACCCGGTGATTATCCGAATGAGAACTGACCGATACATGTTGAGGATTGGCATGCTTGAGTTGCATCTTGCATCGCATGGCCGTGTTATGGCCGATAGCATTCATATCTTGCACCGCATAGCCTTGTACGGCTGATTGCATTCATGTGCTCATCACCATGATTCCGCATCACTCTGACCTTGCATTTTGAGCACGTTTATATTGCGCACACACTTACATCACCCTCTAAGCTTTCCATAAGCTTATGCACGCTTGTTGCGTGCGGGTGACGGTCGCAGCCATAGTCTCGTTGTAGTTGGAGCGTGCAGTCGAGCTTCTGGAGTTCTGTTTCTTTTGTTACATTGTATTTTATTTTCTTTCATCGTATTGTACTTAAAAAGTTTTTGATCATAGTGGATTATGAGTGGTATATGATGATTGTTGGATGTGGGTTGTAAAGGCATATGTGTATGGAATGTGTATGGAAATGCATAGTTTTTTTGTGCATATTTTTGTTTAGATATGTATAGGTACTCTACAAATCACCTTGCTTGAATTGAGGGGGAGTAATGGATTGAGGGGGAGTAGTAGTAACATTACCTTAAGATGTGTATAAACTGGTGCATGATTCTTTCATCGATTTTGTCACAAATTTGACATAGGGGGAGATTATAAGTGCTATGTTGTAATTCTAGCACCTGGTATTGTCAAATTTTGTTGTGCCAGACCACTTGGAGTCAGTATCTTGTTATGATAAGATGGAAAGTTTAAGATCATCATCGTCAACTCTTCTACATTTTTAAGTTGAAGAACATTGCCAAAGATCGAATACAAGCTCAAGTACAAGAACAAAAATTCAAAGCTCAAGTTAAAGTTCATGATCACTCTCAAGAACACAAGCTCTAGCTCATGCTCAAGTTTAACACTAAAAGGTCAAGCTTCACGTACTTCAAGACAATCGAGTTACCGAAGCGATCGATGTTTCGATGTTTCAAACTCACATTTAACGTATGAATGACCCTAGATTAACCATAGGTTAGGTCATGTTAATTGCATATTATATTTAGGTTATTGTATAAGTTTATAGGCTTTTCTTCAACTAGTCCTAGCCTTTGTTCGACTAGTCCAGGCACTAGCTCGACCGGTCCAGGGGTTTTTTCACTAGTTCAAGTTTTGTTGAAGATTTTTCAGATTTTCTATTGGGCTCTCGACCAGTCGAGTGAACAGTACTCGACTAGTCGTATAGTGCTCGACTCAAAGTCCAGCAAACTTTTCTGGTTCCACTCGACCAGTTGAGCAGACCACTCGACCAGTCGAGCAGGTCACTCGACCAGTCGAGTAACGAGTTTATCCTATCGCACTAGAATTTTTGAAAATTGGTTGGTGCTTCAACGAGTCGAACCGAACCTTAGACTAGTCGAGGGAACATAATTTTTGCCTATAAATAGAGGACATTTCTTAGAATTATTCATCAATTCCAAGCCTAATCAAGCCATCATTATGAGAGATAAGTCCCTACAATTGTGAAGCTATTACTTATTCATTTTAGATTCTTGTATAGATTTTTGCATTTGATTTTGAGATCTCTTTATCCAATTCTATTCTATTAAAAAGGGAATTTTGTTTTACCCTTTTGAGATCAAAATCAAATCAAGCTAGCCCAGGTTGATTTAATTTAAAAATCGTTTAGACTTAGAACCCTTTCATTTGTGAGATTGGATATTGAACATTTATGTCTACATCGAATTGGTTCTACTGGGCTACATTGGAAGAAGAATCTTCAGATAAGCACAATTTCATTTTCTGTATTTTTGGTTTGTGAGGTTCAGCCAGGAAAATCTCATTGTGGGGTTTTTGTGATTATGTAAGCCCATTTGAAAAACACAATTGTGAAGGTTTTAAGGTGAACCTTAGAAAACCTTATTTCTTAGTGAAAGTCAATATCCCGTGGGTGTAGATATTGGGAGTGGAGTAGTTGTGTGGTTGTTTGCAAATAATTGGTGTACACACACGAACCACTATAATTCTCGGAGTTTGGATGATGGTTGTGATGTATGTGTGGTGTTGAATGTTATAATTTTCTTTATGCGCTTGTGGTGAATGTTAGAATTTTGTAATAATTTAGTTTATTTCCTTCGCCTCATTCTCAGTTTGAGTTTTTGATACTTACCAACATTCTAGACATCAAGTTGTCCTACCATAAACCTTGGTTTTTAGTGAAAGGTTGTCCTTAGAACTCAGTTTGTATCAACCTCTCTAGACTAGTGCATTTGAGGTTACTATTTAATTATGTTATTTTTCTTTGTATTCTGTATTTATTTTTATTTGGCATAGTCCTATTCACCCCCCCCCCCCCTAAGCCCCTCTCCTCTAGGACTTATAGCTCGGCCTTTTCAGTTAGTATCTTTGTTGTTGATGTTGAGGGGTGGTACTGTTGGTACTGTTGTTGTCCTTGTTGAGGTGTATGTTGGGTGCCTTGAGTTGTGGTGATGATGTTATTTGTTTCTATTGGGCGATGGGCATAACCATTGCTGTTTCTGTTCCTATATCCCATGAGACTGCCTTCAACTTTGGTCCGTTTGGTTAGAGCAGCTTGATGAGGCCATGAGGAGATCATCCCTGCACGTATTCTTGCTCCTACTTGCTCTTCAGCATGGATACGTTGAGCAAAATTTGCCTAAGGATGCGAGATCAGATATCCAGAGATGCTTGGATTCATTGAATGGACGATCATGGAGATTTTCTCCTCGTCATCGATTGGGATGTGCATTCTGACGGCCATTACTCGCCATCGTCCCACATATGCAGATAATATTTCATCACCTTATTGTTTCAAGGTTACCAAGTCTTCTCTCCTCGGAGCCATGTTGAGGTTTTAGGCAAACCTATCGACGAATGCTTGTGAGAGTTGTTCCCAGGTCTTGATTCGGTGACAATCCATGAAAGTGTACTAGTCCAGGGCATCGCCCTTCGAAGACTTTTAGAATAGGCAAATCAAGGCTCTATCATTCCCTACTGCTTCATTTACCACAAAATGCCTTGAGATGTGTCGTATGATGTCCGCTGCCACCGTATATCTATCGTTTAGGTACCTTAAAGTTCTGAGGTACTTGTGCATCTGGGAAGAGACAGAAGTCCCTGAATTTTTTTGAGGGGAGATCAACCTCGTACTGTCTTTGAAGCTGGTTCTGCATGGTTTAGAGTTACTCCCGCAATTCCTCTATTTCTGTACGGCTCGTTTGCGGGACCAGTGTCTCTCACAGCAAGGCCTGTTCCCCTTCTTCAGCATAGTGATCGATTTCTTTGATCATATGGTTCCCATGAAGGAGAGCTTGTTGAATGTAACTGTGTTCCCGTTTGTGGGAAATTGAAATTGAAAAGCACTTCCAGTTAGGGGAGGTTGAGATGATGGGAAGTGATCCCCTTATTGGCTATTCGCCACGTTCCGCTGGCTAGATTAAGCTTGACAATGACCCCTATTGTGGGCATTCACTAGTGCTATCCTTGGGCTTCCGATCAGGGAAGCTACTATTAGAAATTGATTTGAAATCTCGGTTGCAGGATGTGTTGGACTTTGACTGGAGACCCTGTTTGCAAGATCGGTTTGAAGTAATTTGAAACCCCAATTGTGAGGTTAACTGGAAATTGACTGGATATATTGTTTGTAGGATTAGTTTGAAACTGATTTAAAACCCCATTTGCAAGGTTGGCTAGAAATTGATTAGAGATCCTGTTTGCAAGATCAATTTGAAACCTTAGTTGCCAGGTTGGTTAGAAATTGATTAGAAGCCCCGACTGCGAGGCTGTTCTAAAATTGATTGGGAATCCCAGTTGTAGGATTGTTTTGAGATTGACCCCCTGTTGTGGGAGAGTATTGAAAAAATGCCCCATGGTCGATAGCTGTGATGGCTGGTGTCAGTGGTCCTTGCGGACTCTAATATTTGTGCTTAATTTGAACTTGAAACTAGACAAAGCCTGTGAGCTAATTGTTGTTGTTGCTAAACAGGGCCAACTTGGTTATTAACTGTGGTGGCGTGCACCTGCATGAACTACAGGAACATTTCCTACATTGCTTTTAAGCCTTGTGCCAATTCCTAGATGCAGGCCATTAGCGTGGATTTTGCCTATTGTAGCTGTGCAGGCTGAGCTTCTGTGAGATCGAGAGTGTGGAAGGGTCGAACATCTTTTTCACAATTAGCCATAGCTATTTGTGATCTGGTGCAGATTATGCTACGGTAAGAGGAGTTTTTTCGAGGATGCTTGACTCGTAGACGTGCAATTTTTATGTTTTTTTTTAAGTTTTTTAAATGGATGTTAATGCAAATGCAGATGTAGATGCACGAGAATAGGTATTCCTCAGGTATTTGTAAGATCCTGTTCTTCAAGTCGGGTCACAACTGATGTAATTAGTTCCTCCCTAGTAAAGTCACCATTCTATGGATGTTGGATCCCGGGTGGGGGGATCAGCCCACTTTCCACGGCTTGTCTCACTCGAAGGCTTCTTTTTTGTTGGGGGTTAAGAGGGTGTTATGCTTGACCTGAGTCACCACTAACCAATTATTTCGATCCTATAGTCAGTTTGATCCTGAAGAAACACTTAGGATTGAGAACTTGAAGATCCTTAATCCTGAGATAACTCTTGATTTTGCATTTCAGAGATTCTGAGTAAGAGACCATGGTTATAGAAAGGGAAGGTGTTAGGTACCCACTCTGCCCGTACAGATGTACAGTCTTTACTTCAAAAGATTTAACTAATTTTTAAGGAATAAGATTAATTATCATGCAAAAAAAATGTGATGTAATGCAATGTTAATGTCAACTAATCGATTCGAATTTCTGATGGACAGGATCTGATTATATCGGCAAGCCACAGAGCACATGTTCGAACCAACCGATTGCTTGGTGAAAAGTATATATAAATGGGATGTATAAGATGTTCGATGCTATGTTAATGCTTATGCCAAAACGATGGCTAACTGGCTAGGTTTCTGGTGGGTAGGCTTTGATTATATTGGCAAGCCATAGAGCATATGCCCACCAATTAGATTTGAAAGAACAATGAAATGAAATGCAATAATGATGTATTTGAGAAGCAGGGAGATTGAAGAGGGAATGTGTGTTGCATGATGCTAATGCTCAGGCTTAGGTGAAACTATTTGAAGCTCAAATGGTTGGATGAACGATTGTGTCGCAAAGGCTAGATTGAGTGGCTCGGATTAGGACTTAGGTGGCTCAGGAGACTCAAGTTCTAGCTAGGCTAGCCTAGATGATAGTTGGACTCTCTCTCTCTCTCTCTCTCTCTCTCTCTCTCTCTCTCTCTCTCTCACTCTCCTTAATAGAGGGATGACTTAATGCAATGGATGCCTCCTGAATGGATGAAGATGCCTTGGAATAGGAGTGGATGCTTGAAATGGGAAGGGGAGGGGGATATTTATAGCTTCTAAACTCGATTTTTCTTGTAATTCCTGCAATGTCCAGTGGCAAAAGGTGGTTGAAAGGTTAAGATTGGAGATTGCCACATGACATCATTTTCATGGGCTGGATGAGGTGGTAAAAGAGTAATTTTGGGTAAGGAGATGTGCATCAGAGTAAATACACATCAGTTGCACACTTAGGATCTGGAAAGGAGGGGCTACAAATGCTTGATGGATGCCACCCCAAAGAGGGGGAGTGTCACATGGCTGGCATCAAGGTAGTTGCTGCAAGTTCCCACTTAGATTCCCTGCTTTGGTAGGCAACCTCCCTCACTTGTGTGAATGCTCTATTATGAAGGATGTCACATTGATATTACTTAATGTACTTCGATTGGCTTGATTTTGTGCTTTAGTTCAGGCTTGGTTTTGGGCTTAATTAGATAAGTTGACTTGGTTGTTGGACAGGGTAGGTTGACCCAATGAGTTGATTGGGGTGGGTTGACTTGTCGAGTTGACTCAAGGCTCTAGGTCTATTGGTTCCTATGGTTAGGATTAGGTTGACTGAGTTGGCTGGGTTAACTAGGTTGAATGTGCTAACTGGGTTTAGTTTAGGGTTTAGGATTGAGGTTCCTAGGGTTTAGGCCTCTAAGGTTGGGGTTTATGATTGGGGTTTTGATTGACCATTCATTGGTTTAAACTCAATTGGCTTATCAACTTCGGTTGGGGGTGTTTGAAAAGGCCGAACTATATGTCCTTGGGGGGGGGGGGGGGGGTGAATAGGACTCTGCCAAATAAAAATTAATAAGCGGAATATAGACAACAAATAACCAAATGAAATGGAAATAATAGAGAGAAATAGCAACCTCAAAAATCAAGTTTTGAGATGTTGATACAGACTTGGTTCTAAGGACAACTGACACCAAAAACTAATTGTTTATGGCAGAATAACCTTACTAGAACGTGGGTGAGTATAAAAAACTCAAACTCAAGAGGATATGAAAGAAATAAAAACTAATCTATTATAACATTCACCACACAATGCTGAAATATAAAGATTACAACATTCACATCCACAAATACATCCCACAATTTTAAACCATAAAAGATAAAGAAATAAATCACATATTCACTAAATACAAAGAATTATAGTGGTTCACTTGTGTGTACACCAACTGTTAATAAACAGCCACACAACTACTCCACTCCTAATATCCACTCCCTCGGGATATTTAGCATTCACTAATCAAAATAGGTTTGTCAAGGTTCACCTAAAACCTTCACAATTATGTCTTTAGATGGGCTTACACAATTCAAAAATCCCTTGCTCTGAGATTTTCTGAATCATCTCAGACAAAATCAAAATAGAAATTTTCTGGAATAACCTTACAAAGCAAAAAAAAAATTGAATTACAGAAAAAGCAAAATACTTATCTGTATGAAGATTCTGAAGCAGCCCGGTAGAACCAACTTGATGACGACGAGATGTTCAATGTTTAGTCTCACAAGTGTATAGGGTTCTAAATCTAGATGATTTTTAATTAAATCAGCAAGGGCTTTATATTGATTTTGATCTTAAGAAAGGGTAAATCAAATATCCCTTTTCAATATAAGAATGGAATAGAGATTTAAAATCGAATTACAAGAGTTACTATAAAGAATCTTAAATATGCACAAAATATCTTAGAATATACTCAATATTATCTTAGAGTGATTGTTTAAGAATGATAAAAATTGAATAGAAAACTCTGAAATTCGAGCATTATTTATAAGTGAAAAATCGATTCGCATGACTAGCCTTTGGTTAGCTACGACTGACTTTATCTAAACAGATTTTCAAAAATTCTAGCATGATAAGATTTTTTAATCACACGACTGGCCTTGTGGATCCCACAACTGGTCGAGTGGCCTACTCGACTGGTCGTGGACACCCCACGATTGGTCGTGTAAGTCAATATTACTCGCTGAAAAATGAGTCGAGCACTATTCACACGACTGGTCGAGCAGTTTCCAGGACTGGTCGTAAACCAATAGAAAAATTCTGAAAATTCATAACAAATCTTGAATTAGTCGAAGAAATACTAGGACTGGTCGAGCCAGTGCTAGGGCTAGTCGAAAGAATAAAATTTTACACTATAAAATGACCAAAATGACCGACCGAAAGTATGAAATAATCTAATCATGATCTACGGTCAATCTAGGTCAATCATACCTTACTTGTGAGATAGAACATATGAACACTTAATCTATCGATCACTTCAGAAGCTTTAATTCTTGCGATCTTCAAAGCTTAAGCTCGACATACCAAACATAATCTTCAACTAGGTCTTGAGTTCTTGGACTTTCTGGTTCTAGATCTTGAACTGCAATGTTCTTGAAAACTCTGTCTTCACTCAATATATGAAAGTCTTTACTTTCTTCCAGTTTGAAGATCTCGGTAAGTTTGTCGTAGATATCGATAAGATAGATTCAGCACGAACAGAACGAACGTCGAAGATTCAATGTGAACAGATGCACAAGCTTGATGCAAATCAAGATACAAACCTGAATAGGTTTGTCACACCAAAATTTGACAATACTAAGGGTTTATCAACATAACACTTTCAATCTCCCCCTTTGTCAAATTTGTGATAAAACCAAAATTACAATATGCAATAGATATTTAAACAACATATTGCACAAACATGTTACACTAACATGCACACACATGTATGATATGATCCATAATAGATATCATGCACAATAATCAACTCTCCCCCTTAATCCACTATTCTCTGCAAAAAAATATTAGTCATATTTCATCATATCATATCCTCATTCACATATCATTCACATATAATAATATCTCCCCCTTGTTGTCACAACATGACAAAGGAAGCGAATAAGGATAAATGAAGAGAATAAAAGAGCATGTAGAATTAATAATTACTCATTCAAATCAAATAAACAGAGTATCTGAACTGAATAGATAAGAGTTTAAACAAAATTATCCAATCAGTTATAGGGAAAAGAATTAAAATAAAGTTATTACAGATACCATCAAATCAAAACAAAACTAAGCAGATCCTGAAGAGGGAATAGGAATAGATGGATCAATTTGATGTATACCCTTATTAATATGCATCATATACTTACGCATATAAGCAAATTGAGAATCCTGGGTTACACGAATCTGAGCCACCTGTTCCTCAAGATTACGCAACCTCTCATCAAAACCAGAAGGTTGATAATCAGGGTCAGGCTCAGAATCTGATTCAAGTTCATCAAATAAATCATTCATATTAATGTCTTCTTGAGCATCAGCTTCTTCATCTCCTCCAGCATTCCCATCAACTTGAACAGGTGCCAAGTCCAAGTTCATCTTGTTGATATTAGAATTGTTAAATAGATGGAGATTAATAAAACCTTCTCCAACAGGCATAACTACCAAAGCATGAGTAGCTAAGGCAATCATAAGATAAGAGAATGGAATATTGTTATGACCAGGATGAAGATGAAACTGAATAATATCATGACAGATAAGAGAAAGAAGATAAATATGAATGCCAGATACAACTGAATGCATAATGTGGGCCATAAAAGAGGTCAGTTTAGTCTTATTGCCTGAGCGAGGATAGACATTCGAAATAAAAATCCAATGTAAGACCCTGTATCTGGGCAACATAAATTTGGAACTGAGCGCAGTACCGCCATTCCATTCCCCATTCATATTACAGAGAACTCTTATAAACAATTGTTTGGCATATTCAGAAGGTCTAGATTGCAAAGTGGATATGGGCATGCCATCATCAACAAAAGGTATATTCATAATTGCTGAAATTAAATGACGGTCTACCTCAATTGGACCTTCTCTAGTTAACACAGTAAATGTCAAATCTTCTAGAGAGAACTCAGTAATGCAAGCGTACATGGCCTGTGCAATGGATTGGTATGCAGGACCGCCCCAAGATAGTATGTTTTTCCAACCTACAACTTGAAGAAGAGAGACAATGTTGAAGCGCTCAAGATAATCAACAATGATAATACGCTCAACAATAACATTTCCAAGACGGAAATCCCACACATACTCGAGATCCTCTTTGGGAGGCCGAAGGTGACGTACGATAATGGGTGCAGAACGGGATGAAGAGGGACTACGAGTGGTTCTCTTCCTATTTCTTCACTCCATTGTAGCAAGAAAATGAAGGATTGCAAAAAGAAATAAAAGGATTCCAAGAAAATCAGTTTTTAAGGAAAAAAAACCCTTTGAAACCACCATAAATCTTGAAATAAGAAGCAAAATCAAGATTAAGGATGATTAAAGAACTTACAACCACAAGGAAATAAAAAATTAAGCACTAACAGGAGAGTAATCGAGCGATGGGTTCGACCGGTCATGGTTGGGCTTGATGGAGAAGAAGAAAGAAATGAAGAAAAATGACTTTTTCCCAAATAAAAACCTATTTCACAAGTTTCACGACTAGTCGTGTACATACTCAACCGGTCGTGCCATGACTGGTCGAGTGTGTACTCGACTGATCGTGTAACAATGAAAATGTGCATTTTGCATATATTTAAATTTTTTTTAAAATGAAAAATAATATACACACACATTGTGATACAAATGAGCACAAACCATCAATTCATATTTCACATACCAAGATCAAATTTCAATTTTGCAAATCAATTTTTATCAAGCGGTTTTGTGAATATGTCAGCTAGTTGATTCTCAGTCTGAATATATTCTAATGAAATTATCTTTTCTTCCACCAATTCACGAATATAATGATACCTAATATCAATGTGCTTGGTTCGTGAATACTGAATAGGATTTTTGAAAATATTAATTACGCTTGTGTTATCACAATATAACATCATAGATTCTTGCCCAATTTTGTAATCGCTTAGCATTCTCTTCATCTATACTAGCTAAGTGCATGCATTACATGCAGCAATATATTCAGCCTCAGCAGTGGAGAGCGATACAGAACTTTGTTTCTTATTTAGCCAGGAAACTAGATAGTTCCTGACGAAATAACCACCGCTAGTCAATTTACGATCATCAATGTTACCAGCCCAATCAGCATCCGTGTAACCAGCTAATTGCACACTAGTATCATGTGGATACTAGAGACCAAGATTAGCTGAACTAGCGACATATCGCAAAATTTGCTTAACAACAATCAAGTGGGACTCTTTAGGGTCTGATTGATATCTAGCACAAATTCCAACACTAAAAGAAATATCTGGTCGACTCGAAGTTAAATAAAGTAAACTTCTTATCATACTGCGATATAACTTAGGATCCACTCTCTTACCTGTTGAATCTTTAGAGAGTTTCAGAGTAGTACTCATTGGAGTATCAAAATTTTTTCCACTCTCAAATCCGAACCTTTTAACTAAGTTTAGAGTATATTTCGTTTGAGAGAAGAAGAATCCATCAGGAAGTTATTTGACTTGCAACCCTAGGAAATAATTTAATTCTCCAACCATGCTCATTTCGAATTTAGACTTTATAAGATCTGCAAACTCAATAGTCATGTTAGCACAGGTAGATCCATAGTTAATGTCATCAACATAGATTTGCACTATTAAAATATGATTATTATGTTTCTTAACAAATAATGTTTTATCTACACTCCCCATAACAAACTCATGATTTAAGAATAATTTAGTTAATTTCTCGTACCATACCCTGGGAGCCTGTTTCAAACCATAGAGTGCCTTTTTTCGGCGACAAACATGATTAACATGCTTAAGGTCTTCAAAATTCTTTGGTTGTTCAACGTATACTTCTTCATGCAAATCACCGTTTAAAAAAGCACTCTTAACATTCATTTGATATATTTTGAATTTTTTAAAACACACAATGGATATAAACAATCTAGTTGATTCAAGACGAGCTACTGGGGCAAAGGTTTCATCATAATCAATACCTTCAATTTGGGTGTATCCTTTTATAACCAGCCTAGCCTTGTTTCTAATTATGTTACCAAGTTCATCAGACTTATTCTTGAAAATTCATTTTGTTCCGATAATATATTTATCAGTTGCTCTTGAAACTAAAATCCAAACATTATTTCTCATAAACTGATTCAGCTCTTCTTGCATAGCTACAATCCAGTTTTCATCAGTAAGGGCTTCTTTTATGTTAGTCGGTTCCATCTGAGATGTAAAGCACACGTAGTTACACATATCTTCTAATTGTTTACAAGTGCATACACCAATGAAGGGGTTTCCAAGGATTTGATCAGTAGGATGATCTTTATTTGTTCGCAGTTCAGTGTTATTTTAATTAGATGAAGAGTTTGGTTTATCAATTAGAAGAACCTCATCATCTTCTGAACTTAAGACATGTGTATTCAAATGATCATCAATGACCACATTAATAGATTCTTGTATTACACTGGTCATCTTGTTAAGTACTCGATATGCTCAACTATTCAGAGCATACCCTAAAAATATCCCTTTATCACTTTTAGGGTCAAATTTACCCAGATGTTCTCGGTCACGCAAGATATAACATTTACTGCCGAAAACTCGAAAGTATTTGACAGAAGGCTTCTTATCAAACCACATCTCATAAGCCGTTTTATTATTTGATTTTCTAATATAAACAAGGTTAATTATATAACAAGCAGTATTTACTACTTCAGCCCAGAGATTTTTAGGAAGCTTCATACTATTTAACATTACATTTGCCATTTCTTGAAGCACCCTATTTTTCCTTTCCACTACCCTATTTTGTTGTGGTGTTTTGGGAGCAGAATATTCATGTAATATACCTTGGTCACTACAAAATTTCTCAAAACTGCTATTTTCAAATTCAGAACCATGATCACTACGGATCTAAGTGACTTGTAACTCTTTTTCATTTTGGATACGTTTAAGTACCCTTTTTACTTCGTCAAGAGTTTCAGATTTCTCTCTTAAGAAGACTACCCAAGTATACCTGATAAAGTCATCTACAATGATTAGAATATACTTCTTGCCACCTCGATTCTCTATTCTAGTTGATCCAATGAGATCCATGTAGAGAAGTTCGAGTGGTTTAGATGTGGCATTGGAATTTATTTTTTTGTGAACACTCCTGGTTTGTTTACCAATCTGGCACTCGCCACATATCTTATCCACTTTCTTTAATTTGGGTAAACCTCTTACCAAATCACTTTTGCTCAATCTATACAAGTTGCGATAGTGTACATGTCCTAAGCACTTATGCCATAACTCGGTCTCATCGGTATGGACCATGTAACACGATAGCTTAGATGAGCTTGAGTCACTAACTATATAGCAGTTTTCAGAAGTTCTATGAACTGTTAATATTACAGAATCACTCTTATTTAAGATTTCATACTTTTGGTTTGAAAATTTTACACTGTGATTATTATTGTAAATTTGAGAAATGCTTAATAGATTATGTTTTAAACCTTCTACATATAAAACATTCTCAAATAGACGGAGGTTAGGGAGTTAAACCATACCTTGGCAAATAATTTTGCAGTTGCTACCATCACTGAATGTGACTGAACCATCAGTCATGTCTTTAAGACTAGTGAATAGACTTTTATCACCTATTATATGTCTGGAACAACCATTATCCAGGTACTACTTTAAATGGCTCTTGGCTTTGAATACGGTGTGGGTGACCAAACAAGCAACCTTAGGGACCCATTTCATTACAGGTTTAGATTTAAGAGCATAGTTGGTCTTCTTCTGATTATAATTGTTATACGTTCTACCCACTAAGTTAGATTTTAAGAGCTCCTTAAGCAAGTCTACAATTTTCTCAGCTAAAGGATTACGGTTCTGATTTTTATAGTTGATATGGTTCTTTTTATGTTTTAAGGACTGAAAAGTTTTAGTCGTTTTAGAAATATTTTAATTCAGACTTTTCCCTTTTGAATTAAAAGACTCCCCTTTAACAAATTTAGGTGGAGTATTCTTATATTTAAAAGGAATGTTTTTATCATAGCCCATTCCAAATCGATCACCACATTTTCTAGATTCAGATAGGAGTTTTTCTAATTTAGGGTCACCTTGGGCATACCTCCATGTGTCCTTCAAACTCAAAAGTGAAGAGACTTCTAGTTTTAGGTTTTTATTTTCAGATTTTAAGTTTTCAAATTAGGACATTTTGAAATCTAAGTCACACTTAGTTTTTTCAAAGCAATCTGAAAGGTGTGATTTTTTCAAAACCAGATTATCAAAATTCTCTTTCAATTTTAAAAACTTTTCTTTCCATAGTTTTAATTTAATAGTTATTTTACAACTTTCCCTGTATAGGGCATCATAAGCATCCTGAAGATCTTCTTCATTCTCATAATCACTTCCAAGATTTTCTTCACTGGTTGGATTATTATCTGAGAAAGTGAACTTGGCTAAAGTCATTAGGGCTTTAACATCATTACCCGAGTCAGTTTCAGAATCTTTTGACTCAGAAGATGCTTCAGAGCAGGAAGATTCATCCCATGTAACCAACATACCTTTCTTTTTAAGTTTGTCCTTTTTAGGACATTTGTTCGCTAGATGTCCATATTCATGGCAGTTGTAGCATTGACTTTCTTTTAAAGATTTTCAATTTTTTAATCTTGATCTTTTCTTTTCAATAGATTTTTGAACATCAACCCTCTTTTTACTTTTAAAAATCTTGTAAAACTTTTTAGCTAAAAGGGTCATATCATCTTCAGAATTTTCTAAATCAGAATTGTTATTTTCATGAGACATGCTTTTAGAAGACTTAAGGGCGATAGATTTACCTTTTAGAACTTTAAAGTTTAACTCATATGTTTGCAAAGAACAAACCAGTTCTTCAACTTGCATATGGTCTGTATCACGAAGTTCCTAAATGGCCGTGACTTTTAAATTAAACCTTTCAGGTAGTGAGCGTATTATCTTTGCACAGACTTTGCTTTCTATGATGTTATCTCTAAGACCCCACATAGAGTTGACTATGTCATTCAAGTTAGTATAGAAGTCCATGAATGTTTTACTTTCTTCTATACGTATTTCCTCAAACGTAGTAGTGAGGATTTGTAGTTTAGATTTCTTGATAGTAGTCGTACCCTCGTGTGTCATTTATAAGATATCCCAGGCTTGTTTCGCAGTATCACAAGATATAATTTTTTTGAATTCATCCGGTGATAGTGCGCAATAATTGCATTTAAAGCCTTGGCAAGGGCACTACTCTCAGTTCTCTGAAGAGTGGTCCAAGTGCTATATGGAACAACCTTTGGAGATTTAGTTCCATCAAGGCCTAGAACTTCAATAGTAGGTGGAGTCCATTTAGTTACTGTGGCTTGCCTCACATTCTCATCAAGAGACCTCAAGAATATTCTCATTCTGGCTTTCCAATAAGCATAATTAGAGCCATCAAAAGGTGGAGGCCTAGTGATAGAAAGGCTATCAAAATTTGACATCTTAAAAGCTCAGATCAGTTAGCTCAGGAATTAAATCCAAATAAATAAGCTATTAGGCTTTGATACCACTTGAAAAGGCTGAACTATATGTCCTAGAGGGGGGGTGAATAGGACTATACCAAATAAAAATTAATAAGCGGAATATAGACAACAGATAGCCAAATGAATGTAAATAATAAAGAGAAATAACAACCTCAAAAATCAAGTATTGAGAGGTTGATATAGACTTGGTTCTAAGGACAACCTGACACCAAAAACCAATGGCTTATGGCAGGACAACCTTATTAGAACGTGAGTGTGTATAAAAAACTCAAACTCAAGAGGATATGAAAAAAATAAAAACTAATCTATTACAACATTCATCACACAAAGATGAAATATAAAGATTACAACATTTACATCCACAAATACATCCCACAATCTTAAACCATAAAAGATAAAGAAATAAATCATACATCCACCAAACACAGAGAATTATAGTGGTTCGCTTGTGCGTACACCAACTGTTAATAAACAGTTATACAACTACTCCACTCCTAATATCCACTCCCTCGGGATATTAGTGTTCACTAATCAAAATAGGTTTTTCAAGGTTCACCTAAAACCTTCACAATTGTGTCTTCAGATGGGCTTACACAATTCAAAAACCCCTCGCTCTAAGATTTTCTGGATCACCTCGAACAAAACCAAAATAGAAATTTTCTAGAACAACCTCATAAACTAAAAAAGAATTGAATTACAGAAAAAGCAAAATACTTATCTATATAAAGATTCTGAAGTAGCTCGGTAAAACCAACTTGATGACGACGTAGATGTTCAACGTTTAATCTCACAAGTTTATAGGGTTCTAAGTCTAGATGATTTTTAATTAAATCAACAAGAGCTTTGTATTGATTTTGATCTCAAGAAAGGGTAAATCAAATATCTTTTTTAATATAAGAATGGAATAGAGATTTAAAATAGAATTACAAGAGTTACTATAAAGAATCTTAAATATGCACAAAATAGCTTAGAATGTACTCAAAATTATCTCAGAGTGATTGCTTAAGAATGATAAGAATTGAATAGAAAACTTTGAAATTCGAGCACTATTTATAAGTAAAAAATCGATTCACACGACTGGCCTTTGGTTAGCTACGACTGGCCTTATCCAAACAGATTTTTAAAAATTCTGGCACAATAAGATATTTCAGTCGCACAACTGGCCTTGTGGGTCCCACGACTAGTCGAGTGGCCTGATCGACTGGTTGTGGACACCACACGACTGGTCATGTGAGTCCATATTACTCATTGGAAAATGAGTCAAGCACTGCACGACTAGTCGAGAACTATTCACACGATTGATCGAGCAGTTTCTAGGACTAGTCATAGACCAATAGAAAATTTTTAAAAATTCATAACAAATCCTAGACTGGTCGGGGAAATATTAGGACTGGTCGAGCTAGTGCTAAGGCTAGTCGAAAGAATAGAATTTTACACTTATAAAATGACCAAAATGAAAAACCGAAAGTATGAAATGATTTAAGGTCAATCTAGGTCAATCATACGATACTTGTGAGATAGAACATATGAACATTTAATCTATTGATTACTTCAAAAGCTTTCATTCTTGCGATCTTCAAAGCTTGAGCTCGACATACTAAACATAATCTTCAACTAGGTCTTAAGTTCTTGGACTTTTCCAGTTCTAGATCTTAAACCGCAATGTTCGTGAAAACTCTGTCTTCACTTAATATATGAAAATCTTCACTTTCTTCCAGCTTAGAGATCTCGGTAAGTTCGTCATAGATATCGATAAGATAGATTCAGCACGAACAGAACGAACGTCGAAGATTCAATGTGAACAGATGCACAAGCTTGATACAAATCAAGATACAAACTTAAATAGGTTTGTCACATCAAAATTTGACAATATTTAGGGTTTATCAACATATGTAACATCTCAAAAAAATCTGTACAAAGACCTGAGTACCACCTCAGGCAGAAACCACTAAGGACCGAATCTTATAAGAAATTAGACGAAAATTAATTAAGTACTAAACTAAATAAATCGAAGAATTAGCTTGAACCACTTTCTATATGAACTACAAGACTCAAAACCATTAGAATCGCTAACCCAACATTACCTAGAAACCTAGGATCAATCTCAAAACCCAGTTGCTCTCGCGAACATATTGAAACACCGTATCGGGCCTGGACCGCGCGTCGAAAGTCCGATGACTGTTAACCTATAAGGTTATGATTATCTTACTGGGCTTGACAACTAACGCGGAAATCGAGTCTAAATAATATCCAGAAACGCAAAACTTAAGCCTGGAGCGAAGTGTGTGAAAAACGTGAATATCTTTATAAAATAAACTCAAACTTAAGTGAATTGGGCCATTCGCTTGCAGGCCAAATTTAAGGTTTTAGACCATCAGATTCTGACCCAACTACACCCTTGGATCAGGAAAATTTCCCTATAGCCATTGTTATACTTGTGGCCCTGATCAAGAGACAATAACCGTTGAACTGAAACGGGTCCTCCACGATCGATCTACTAATCCAATCAGACCAAAATCTTAACTTGGGTTAGATCCATGGTAAGGGAACTTTTTTCAGACCGCATGTGAGCAATGGACCTCCAAATGAGCTCCGTTGGCCTGAAACAGCCATCCTTTGGCTATACCCTAAGTATACCATGGCCCTAGGGCCATTGACACTAGTTCTGGGCCTATATAAGGACCTTAACCCACCCCTCTCTCATTCCATACGAATTTTCCTAACCCTAGGAGAGAGAAGAGAGAAAAGAGGAGAAAAGAGTGACGAGAAGAGAGAGAGTTCAGGAGATCGTTACTGGGATTCATTCTCACTGCTCCTTGTGCTGAATCGCCTCCCCACCTTCGCTACACAAGCGATTTCAACTCCATTTTTGGCCAAGAAATCCTAACCCTAATCTGTTTTAGGAATCCAAATAGAGAAATCGATGAAATAGCTAACTTATTTCAATGTTTAGGTAGCCGTTGTGCTGAAGATAAAGACGTGATGTGCGAACTGAGTTCGTAACCAGCGTACCAACGAAAGGTGCAGACTATAAACATTTAGGTTATGGTTTTCAAGGCTTTCAGTGTCAGCAATGATTTATGTCTAACTTGATTCCTGCCATATGAACTTAGTTACGACGTTTTCTATATATCATGTATGCGTAAACTAGTTTGTATACTAAAATGCATTCCATGTGTTTGTTGAAATGTTTGAATGAATAAGAAATTATGATTTATGCTTTGAATGACTATTAATCTAGAATTCATGTTTGTTGTATGTATGACAACTCCTTGGCGAAAGGATTTGCCATAATATATGTTATGACTAATTTATTATATGTATGTTGAAATGTATAGTCTAAGTGTTTGATAAAATGTCTAAATGAGAAAGTGTTTACTGAAATGTATTTAATGAGGGTGTTGAGATAGGGTTCTCAATTTCCTAATCTATAGTTATAGTTTCCTTCATGTAACCTATCTTGCTACTACGTGATTTATGGATGAAATGCCAAAGTTTGATGACATGTGTAATATGGTTGTTAAAATGCCCGAATGGAAATAGTATTTAAATTGGATGTTAAATGTTGTTTGACTACCACATGTGATTACCTACTGTAATTGAGTATGATTAGGACTACTACATAGTTTAGGCAATCGGTAACGATTCCCAGTTGAGTGGTCGAACTAGATTCGCCACATTGGATACGTTCGATGAATCTGAGTTATACGATGATTGTCGACAGTGGACAGGCCACGCAAAGTGCTCACACACTCCATGTCAATTAATTCAGCGTGCGCTCGTACTAATCGAACTTGTCAAATAACCCGATTGGCCTATTGTATGTTTACCATGTATGGACGCTACTGCTTGAATCTAAGATACCACTTACCAATGAAAAGCCTGTTTCAACCTTAATACTACGATCCGCTAAGACTCATGAGCCAGGCATGGTGGTATGGGACACCGTGGTCGAGCTGTCGGCCTACGTTGGGGTGACGAGCCTCCCCGTAGTGTCCAGTGAGCAACCTAAACTCATGAACCGAATACAGTGGTATGAGACACTGTATTCGTGTTGTCGGCCTACGTTAAGGTGACGAGCCTTTCCGTAGTGACCTCGAGTATAAACTAGGCCTACGCTGAGGTGACGAGCCTCTCGTAGCGACCTGAACTTGCCTATCCACTGCTTTTAAATCAGGGGTGATGTTGCCCTATAATTTGCCTATCTTATGTGATTAACTAGGATTGATGACCCTAGATGGATCCTCGTTTGGGTAAATGATATAAAGGGAGGTACTTTGGCTTCCCAAATCTGTTGTGTGAATAAGCCTAATTAATTACTTTGCTAACACGATCATGCACCGCATTGCATGTGCTTTGACGAGGAAGCGTATGTTTAGGGAGTTTGTCATGCACGACCATGAGATGAAGTCGCTGAGGGATTGCAGGCGAGGACATGCATCACTATAGCATATCATTCCTGCATTAACAAGAGTACGTGGGACATGATTGTTGCACTGCCTTATCATTACCGCTTGACTGATTTGATAATATGTTAACCTTTGCCTTATAACTCCACTGAGTTAATCACTCACTCCCACTCTGAGACGATGTTTTAAAACACCAACCAGATTCTATTTTAGCTGCAGATGAAGGCGAGGCATATGAGGTGGAGCCAGACTTCTATGACGATGAGGAGCTCTCCTATGTACAACTATCCGGCGGGTCTATGTAGACCATGTACTAATCGACGGGATTACAGGGATACGAATTAGTTAGACATTACACGTTGTCATTTTGTATATTTTGAAACAATCATGTATATATTCAGCCTGGTGACATGATCATCCTCTGGGGATTTATAACCACTTTTATACATTATATATCTACTTCAGCTTCTGCTTGCTTAACTTAATTCTCCCTGGAGTGTGATATGTTGTTTTGGTATAATCTCACTCATGTTTAATGCACTAATATGGACAAAATTTAATCATCATTATCTATGTTGCATAAGTGATGCATTGGAACTCGGGAGTTGAGCTTTGCTCGACCCCCGATTTTTGGAGTGTTACAAGTTGGTATCAAAGCATGATTTGGATTAAACTAAACCTGGGTTATGGTAACACGATGCACACTTACATACTTGACTTAGGAATGACGATAAAATGTAGAAATAAACGTAGGATTCCAAGTTTCGCCAACGGGTGAAACTAACCATTGAAATAGGACTCGTATGTATCTGTGATTATGTGAGATGATCCCAGTTCCTTTCTAGACCGTCAATCGACTAGTTTAGACGATAAATCGGCATAGTCCACACTCAAATAAACCGCAAGCGTGAATATGCACGAGATGGGACCCGAAACCACCTCATACGGACTCGGGGGCCCAAACAACACAAAACGGTGAGACCTGGGTCCCCCGTACATTTCCAGCACCCTGGAGGGGGATGTTATCGCCCCTAGGGCGATGCCATTACCTTGGGTTTAGTGGACCGTGATGGCATTGGCCTACCGCGAGGCCTCGCGGTCGAGACTAGCGGGCTGCGTCGGGTTCCCGGGTTCAGCGGCCCGCTGACCTTTTGCACATGTGTGGGCCCACGAAAATCGTGTGGGATCCCCTATATGTGCCCTTTTTGCTCATTTTAACCCCCACCTAGCTTCTAAACCCTTCCAACCCCTCCAAAAACTTGATTTTTCACCTTAAATCCCCCCTCCATTCTCATATCTTCTTCTTCTTCTTCTTCACATACCCACCTCCACCATTTTCATCAAAACATATCTCCTATCTCCCTTATTTCCTCCCATTTGAGCACACAAACCCTCCTTTGTGTCTTATAAACCTTAAAATCCACCAATCCATCTTATCCTTTAACCTTACTTCACTCTCATGGCTCTTTTTGAGCTAGTGGCCACTATCTTTTCCCTTTCCACACTTCTTTCCCTCATGGGAAAGAAGAGGGCGCCCGCGGATGAAGTCGGGCCTAGCCGCCCTACTCGTCCAAGGAAGCAAACAGGCGCCGAGGTGTTGAGGGTCAAATATTACATATCAGACCCATTTATTGCATAGATTTACACGCATGATACTGCTTAATGGCCTGATTAATCGTGTTTATAATGCAGAGTGTATGTACGAGCCTGGACCGAAATGGGTGCTTAAAGCATGGACTTAACGCTCTGATGACACCAAAGCGTGGGACGGACTCCAGAGACCCAAGATCAACAGAATTACACATCAGGGACCCAAGAAAATCAAGGAATTGAAGCTCAAGTGGCCTGAAAAGTGTCCAGAATGCAAGATCATAGGGTTCCCACCATCTGATCAGTTCGAAACTTCATACGTGGCCTGAGGACCATAAACTAACCGTACACGTCAAATTTCAGCCATTGGATCCTCGTGAAAGTGCCTGAACTAACAGATCAGTCCATAAAATCCTGATTTGGGGCCCACCCGCTGTCCAGATACGCTTTAACTTTGGTCCCCACGGTTCAAATGAAATGGAGAACAAGATGAATGGTGTGGATTTCTCATAATCATTATACAGTGTACATAGTACACTTTTTGCACTAAGAGTGCATGGCAACAGGGACGTCTCTTCTTCAAAACAAACAGAACTCTGTTTCTGGTATGAAACAGAGCCTGCGGATGATCTCAGTGGGCCATCATCATGGTCCAAATGCTCAATCTGAGCCGTCCATCATGCAGAGGGGTTCGATTTACCCAAACCCATGTTGATATTATATACCCATGCACCCATACATGCTGGTTTCAACGGTCACAAACGGACAGCCCTGCATTGATTGCAGCGTGATTACCACCTTTTGCCGCATCCATAACATTCCAAAGCCGGACACATCTAGCTGAAATTTTGTTGTAAAGACAATTGACGCAGTGGATTTCGAAGATACCAAGTACGTGGACCCCACCAACTCTCATCAGAGCCTTCCGTTTCGGTCTCTGCTGCGGAAGCTTGAACAGGGACTTGCGGCCGATCTCTTTGGGCCAACACCGTGCATCAACGGTCAGATCTGAACCGTTTATGAGACTCAAACCGCTCCTCTCACTTAGGCCTAGGTGGATAGATTTCAGAATGCATCGGAGATCGGTTTTTGATCGTCCGAACGGAAGATAGACGGAGGAACTGTTTCAATTGATGGGTTGCACTAAACCTGAGAAAAAATACTCCCTCTCGACTGAAATTTCAAAAGGAATTCCATGGACGGGTCGGATTTCTCGTCTGACATCAATCCTGGGCCCACCGATTTCAACAGCGTAAGATTTACGCATTACGCACGGCCAGACGCAAACGACTTTCGTGGGCCATTGTGCGATCGTATTGATGGTCGGATCCATGATCTGGACCGTACATATGTTACAACAGGTGGCCATAACCCTAGCCAAGATATCAGAATCAAGAGATGAATTGATTTCGCGACTTAATTCTTCTCCAGAAGGTGAGTAGTTTCGCATGGCTCTTTCGCACATTACTGGGCTGCGTAAGGGAACTTTCGCATGAAGTTCTTGGACTCGAGCCGACCTACAGAAGAGTATAAGAGGAGAAGCACGTGAGGAGGCCAGGTATCGAAGGGAAGAAAGGAGAAAGGGCAGGGATCTAAGGCTTGGGGCTGGACGTCTGCATAGAGAGTTTGTTTTTTAAGTTTTAATTTTTTTATTTTTATTTATTTATTATTAGTTGAGAGATCAAGCCCGATCATGTTGGGCTAAACCTCTTAGCTAGGGCTAAGAGGTGAAGCTTGTAGCGTGATGGGAGAACTTGTTGCTTGTGCGTTTTGTTTAGATTGAAGGGGTTTTTTATTTAATTTTATTATGGGAATATTTTTAGTTTTTAATGGCCTGTTGTGATTGAAATTACAATGGGTTTGCAATGGCTTTGAGTATTTCTTTTTCCTTATTTTGATTATGACGTTAGGAAGCCCTGTTGTTCGCCATCGTCTCCTGGGCATGGTCGGATGTCGGTACCCTTCTTGACCTTCATAATCATCTGATTGGTTGGTAATTAGTTTAATTCTGTTGTTGACTTTGTCTCCTGGGCATGGTTTGGTGATGGAATCCATTCTAATTCATATACCTTTCACCTCTTGAAAACTATATCAAAGGAAGTCTAATTAATTTCCATGATTTCTGAAGCAGGCATAAGATCTCCCTGATCCCTACAAGTGGATCCTCTGAATTCTTAGTTTTTCTTCCTCTAAATTCCTTAAGTTTTACATTAATCTCTCACCATTATTCATCAATTTATATTTGATTTAGATTGCATCTTAGGCTAGTTCTATTTCTAGTTAGTTTCAGGAAACGTACAAGTTTCAGTCCCTATGGATTCGACCTCGGTCTTACCGAGTTTATTACTACATCACAACCCTATACTTGGGGAGTGAACAAGTTTTTGGCGCCGTTGCCGGGGACTGACGGTTACGTTTTCTGGGATTAATTAGTTTTAGAATTAGTTTGAGATTAGGATTTTACTAACTTTAGTTTTAGATTCTTATTTCTATTTGATTTTTAGAACTAACTTGTTTTCTGTTTTGTAGGATCCTGACATAAACTTCTAAATTGGTAATCCCTTTCTAACTCCTCTACTTTTTCTATTTTTAGAATTAGGGTTTGAATTTTAGAAATTTTCTAATTCTAGTATTTTCCTATTTTTTTTTAATTTTTTTTTTTTTTTTTTTTTTTTAGAAATAGTTTATTTTTGGAAACTTTCCTCTTTTGTTTTTAGAAATTTGGTTAGTTATTTCTTTTTTTATTTTTTTTTGAGTTTCTTGCTAATTTTAGAAACTAACTCATCTTCCCTTTATTTTTAGAAATTTTCTAATTCTGGAACTTTCCTTTTTAGGAATTAACTTTCTATTTTTATTAACTTTCTAATTCTAACTCTTTTAGAATCTAACTTTGTTTCCTAATTTATTTTTAAAAATTTCTACTTGTAGACTTTTTGTTTAAAAACTAACATTACTTTAGAATTTTTAAATTTAGAAACTAATTTCTGTTGTTTTCTTTTGTAGGATCTTAATATAAGAATCTCTAGTCTGGTAACATCTTTCTAACTTCTCCTCTTACTTTATGTATTGTTGTAGGATTTTTCTTTTTTTCTTGGATTAGACTCAGAGTTAGGGTTCTACCATGGAAGCATGGGTACATGCATATGCCGAGATGGATAAGAGATATTGGGGAATGCCTGAGGGTTGTGGAATTCAACGTATACCTCAAGATTTTTCTCCATCAAGAACAGACATTGAGAACCGACTAGAACGTTATGTTCCATCTGTTAATAGGGCCGTATATGATCGTAATTATGGAAACGAGGATTATTATCAACCATCATATTCTCCCATGTATGATCAGTATGACTATTACCAGGGGAAACATCAAAATTTGGAAGATGAACCAACTATATGTTATAATGATTATCCTCTTGGATATCCTACCATTGATATCCAACCAGAAACAATCCAAGAGGATTTAGCTCAGCATAGCCTGGCCTATCTCACGGAAATGAGAAAATCGTTGGAAGCGCTTAATTCGCGCCTTGATAAGATAGAGGAGGCTCGGTTATCTCAACCACAATTCATTCCAGAAATACAATGCGAGAAAAGTGATCCTAACTCGCTTTGGAAGAACTCTGGAATTACAAATGAGGAGTTAGATTCTATCAATGAACATATGGTTCAATTTCCCGATGAGTTGATCTCGATGACTGTTCAAAGGAATGGTCAAGATGCGTGGGTATCTTTCAAATACAGTGATGATGACACACTTTCCTCACATGACACACAGGATCTCAATGATGACGTAGAGGTTAGTTTTTTCAAACCTCAACCGAACTTAGGTGTAGAATGTGAGGAGAGCGACCCCATCCCAAGTGTGTACTGCACGGAATTAGACAATGATGCTTATTGGGATGATGATCATGAATATACAGCCCAAAGTCCCCTAGAATCAATCTCAAGTTTGGTCCAGGTCAATGATCAAGATGTACATGAAGTGGTCGGTCATAATGAGCCACTCCCCTCACCTGACATGTCTGATTTTAAGGTGGAGGATGAGCCCCTTACAATCGACCCTTCTAACTCTTGTGAAACATGTTTGGACCACTCTGAATTAAATGATGATGTGATTCAGGAGAAGGTCGAGTTGCTCGTTACGACCTTGGAAATTGAAACCACTAAGTTGAGGCCACCATCTGAGCTGTACACGTTTGACAATTCAACACCTCGATTGAGTAGTTTCAATGAACAAAGTGATCACATCGATGCTTCCCCTATTGATTTTCAATCCATCTGTGTAGGGCTGGAGCAAGAGAGTACACCTCCATTTACCTTTAAGGACAATGGATTCCTTGGGCAGTTCATCACAAGCTTTAATGTGGAAAATGAGTCACCCTCAGCTGAATGTCCCAACTCTTTTGATGATTGTTTGGCACACTTTGCAGATTCAAATGATCCCATGATAAGAGACATAGTGAATGCCTTGCAAGACGACATCTCGGTAGTCATCACTGACCGAGTGAACCCTTACTCTGAAGCCCCTTCTTCCACAGACCCTGAATATTTACCATTAGGGGAGGAGGAGCTGAAAATTGAACTGAAGTTTGCTACTTCGGAATGTGTTGAGACTACACTACTTCCTGAAAATTTTTCTCAATTTAATCTACCTATAGTCTCTGATTCACCATGGGATAGTAACTTTGTAACTTTTTCTGACACAGGTGAATCACATATACTTTGGATACCTCAAGCGAATCAACAGCAAAATTTTAATGAGGTACATAAGTTTCTATGGAAGGTCATGCTCCAAGGCGTCCAAGCCTATTGCAAAAAGGGCTTTTGGATGATCCTGTTGAGGAACTTACTGAGAAACTTATCAAGATACTGGCCGAAAGAGGAACCTTGCAGCTTGACTCAGTAGTTTTTCCTTGCTTTCTTAGGACTAGGGTAGTTGCTTTATTTGTCTGGCTGAAGACGATAAACTTAGCACTCCTGGGAGGCAACCCAGCTCTTCATTTTATTTCGTTTTTATCATTAGTTAGTGCAATGTTTGTGGGTAACATTACTGCAAACCCTCACGAGACTACAACTCGTCCACTAGGAGCAACCTAGGGGTTTAAAGGCTTGTTGCATATGCTAAATGCAATCGAGAGCACCTGCGAAAGTGGTATAGGTAGGATTTTGTCTTTACTTTTGTTAATTTCTCTCTTGTACTGACCCCCTTTTACGTAAATAGCTATGGAAAGCCTCTTGATTCTTTCAGGTATTATCTTCCTATCACTTCTCATTTACTTATTTTGTCCCATGTGCATTGTATGTTTATTTCTTTTACATTGAGGACAATGTAAATTTTTGGTTGAGGGTGAGAGATTAGGTTTCCTAATCAGTGTTCTTGGTCTTGAGCAAAAGTTGTGAAAATTTTTAATTTTTCAGGCTTTCTGATGAATTCGAAGTGATTTTGACGGCCATCTAGGGCACTTAGAATTTCAAGATGCGTGATGTTGGTACTTTATGACTCTTGGATTCAGTTATCTATTAAATTTCACAGCTAAGTTTGAATTATTAATCCATTATTAGAATTTGTAAACATTGGTTGAGTCATGAATTCGCAGGACATATCTCGCTTGCATATTAAGGTTTCAGTTCGATATTAAAGGATTAACTTGGGAAAACTGAAAGGATTGGGCAAATGGTCTTTACCTTAGGTTTGCTCCCTATAGGTGTAGATTTAATTCCCCATGAATGATATGTGAAAAAGTTGGGTGTACAGACTTTACCTTAGGTTTGCTCCCTATAGGTGAGGATCTGATCCCTCTTCTTGGCGTTACTTCTAATAAAAAAAAATCAAAAAAAAAATTAAAAGAATAAAAAGATAATGTGTAAGCCAAGAAGAGTTATCGTGAATTCTCTCAGTTGTTACCAGTGATATCCTTAAATATCAAGGTAAATCTTAATGTTGACAAGTCGAGATTAGATTATACATTCATGGATCTCAATGGTTAGAATTTTTCTAATTAATGGAATAATACTTTGAACTTGATTATGAAGTTTACCATGTACTGGAGTCTAGGAGAAAGTAATATCCAACAGTCATGAATCTAAAAGTTCTCGTATCTGGATTACTCTGTAAAAATCACTCGCATTTATAAATTGTTCTGTAATTCTCAACTCATTTTTCGCATACTTTGCTCGGGACTAGCAAAATGCTGGTTGGGGGTTGTGTTGAGGGTCAAATATTACATATCAGACCCATTTATTGCATAGATTTACACGCATGATACTGCTTAATGGCCTGATTAATCGTGTTTATAATGCAGAGTGTATGTACGAGCCTGGACCGAAATGGGTGCTTAAAGCATGGACTTAACGCTCTGATGACACCAAAGCGTGGGACGGACTCCAGAGACCCAAGATCAACAGAATTACACATCAGGGACCCAAGAAAATCAAGGAATTGAAGCTCAAGTGGCCTGAAAAGTGTCCAGAATGCAAGATCATAGGGTTCCCACCATCTGATCAGTTCGAAACTTCATACGTGGCCTGAGGACCATAAACTAACCGTACACGTCAAATTTCAGCCATTGGATCCTCGTGAAAGTGCCTGAACTAACAGATCAGTCCATAAAATCCTGATTTGGGGCCCACCCGCTGTCCAGATACGCTTTAACTTTGGTCCCCACGGTTCAAATGAAATGGAGAACAAGATGAATGGTGTGGATTTCTCATAATCATTATACAGTGTACATAGTACACTTTTTGCACTAAGAGTGCATGGCAACAGGGACGTCTCTTCTTCAAAACTAACAGAACTCTGTTGCTGGCATGAACTGCGGATGATCTCAGTGGGCCATCATCATGGTCCAAATGCTCAATCTGAGCCGTCCATCATGCAGAGGGGTTCGATTTACCCAAACCCATGTTGATATTATATACCCATGCACCCATACATGCTGGTTTCAACGGTCACAAACGGACAGCCCTGCATTGATTGCAGCGTGATTACCACCTTTTGCCGCATCCATAACATTCCAAAGCCGGACACATCTAGCTGAAATTTTGTTGTAAAGACAATTGACGCAGTGGATTTCGAAGATACCAAGTACGTGGACCCCACCAACTCTCATCAGAGCCTTCCGTTTCGGTCTCTGCTGCGGAAGCTTGAACAGGGACTTGCGGCCGATCTCTTTGGGCCAACACCGTGCATCAACGGTCAGATTCCGAACCGTTCATGAGACTCAAACCGCTCCTCTCACTTAGGCCTAGGTGGATAGATTTCAGAATGCATCGGAGATCGGTTTTTGATCGTCCGAACGGAAGATAGACGGAGGAACTGTTTCAATTGATGGGCTGCACTAAACCTGAGAAAAAATACTCCCTCTCGACTGAAATTTCAAAAGGAATTCCATGGACGGGTCGGATTTCTCGTCTGACATCAATCCTGGGCCCACCGACTTCAACAGCATAAGGTTTACGCATTACGCACTGCCAGACGCAAACGACTTTCGTGGGCCATTGTGCGATCGTATTGATGGTCAGATCCATGATCTGGACCGTACACATGTTACAACAGGTGGCCATAACCCTAGCCAAGATATCAGAATCAAGAGATGAATTGATTTCGCGCCGGAATTCTTCTCCAGAAGGTGAGTAGTTTCGCATGGCGCTTTCGCACATTACTGGGTTGCATAAGGGAACTTTCGCATGAAGTTCTTGGACTCAAGCCGACCCACAGCAGAGTATAAGAGGAGAAGCATGTGAGGAGGCCAGGGGAGAGGGGGGGAAGAAACGAGAAAGGACAGGGATCTAAGGCTTGGGGCTGGACGTCTGCATAGAGAGTTTGTTTTTTAAGTTTTAATTCTTTTATTTTTATTTATTTATTATTAGTTGAGAGATCAAGCCCGATCATGTTGGGCTAAACCTCTTAGCTAGGGCTAAGAGGTGAAGCTTGTAGCGTGATGGGAGAACTTGTTGCTTGTGCCTTTTGTTTAGATTGAAGGGGTTTTTTGATTTAATTTTATTATGGGAATATTTTTAGTTTTTAATGGCCTGTTGTGACTGAAATTACAATGGGTTTGCAATGGCTTTGAGTATTTCTTTTTCCTTATTTTGATTATGACGTTAGGAAGCCCTGTTGTTCGCCATCGTCTCCTGGGCATGGTCGGATGTCGGTACCCTTCTTGACCTTCATAATCATCTGATTGGTTGGTAATTAGTTTAATTCTGTTGTTGACTTTGTCTCCTGGGCATGGTTTGGTGATGGAATCCATTCTAATTCATATACCTTTCACCTCTTGAAAACTATATCAAAGGAAGTCTAATTAATTTCCATGATTTCTGAAGCAGGCATAAGATCTCCCTGATCCCTACAAGTGGATCCTCTGAATTCTTAGTTTTTCTTCCTCTAAATTCCTTAAGTTTTACATTAATCTCTCACCATTATTCATCAATTTATATTTGATTTAGATTGCATCTTAGGCTAGTTCTATTTCTAGTTAGTTTCAGGAAACGTACAAGTTTCAGTCCCTATGGATTCGACCTCGGTCTTACCGAGTTTATTACTACATCACAACCCTATACTTGGGGAGTGAACAAGTTTTTGGCGCCGTTGCCGGGGACTGACGGTTACGTTTTCTGGGATTAATTAGTTTTAGAATTAGTTTGAGATTAGGATTTTACTAACTTTAGTTTTAGATTCTTATTTCTATTTGATTTTTAGAACTAACTTGTTTTCTGTTTTGTAGGATCCTGACATAAACTTCTAAATTGGTAATCCTTTTCTAATTCCTCTACTTTTTCTATTTTTATAATTATGGTTTTAATTTTAGAAATTTTCTAATTCTAGTATTTTCCTTTTTTTTAATTTTTTTTTTTTTTTTTTTTTTTTAGAAATAGTTTATTTTTGGAAACTTTCCTCTTTTGTTTTTAGAAATTTGGTTAGTTATTTCTTTTTTTATTTTTTTTTGAGTTTCTTGCTAATTTTAGAAACTAACTCATCTTCCCTTTATTTTTAGAAATTTTCTAATTCTGGAACTTTCCTTTTTAGGAATTAACTTTCTATTTTTATTAACTTTCTAATTCTAACTCTTTTAGAATCTAACTTTGTTTCCTAATTTATTTTTAAAAATTTCTACTTGTAGACTTTTTGTTTAAAAACTAACATTACTTTAGAATTTTTAAATTTAGAAACTAATTTCTGTTGTTTTCTTTTGTAGGATCTTAATATAAGAATCTCTAGTCTGGTAACATCTTTCTAACTTCTCCTCTTACTTTATGTATTGTTGTAGGATTTTTCTTTTTTCTAGGATTAGACTCAGAGTTAGGGTTCTACCATGGAAGCATGGGTACGTGCATATGCCGAGATGGATAAGAGATATTGGGGAATGCCTGAGGGTTGTGGAATTCAACGTATACCTCAAGATTTTTCTCCATCAAGAACAGACATTGAGAACCGACTAGAACGTTATGTTCCATCGGTTAATAAGGCCGTATATGATCGTAATTATGGAAACGAGGATTATTAATAACCATCATATTCTCCCATGTATGATCAGTATGACTATTACCAGGGGAAACATCAAAATTTGGAAGATGAACCAACTATATGTTATAATGATTATCCTTTTGGATACCCTACCATTGATATCCAACCAGAAACAATCCAAGAGGATTCAGCTCAGCGTAGCCTGGCCTATCTCACGGAAATGAGAAAATCGTTGGAAGCGCTTAATTCGCGCCTTGATAAGATAGAGGAGGCTCGGTTATCTCAACCACAATTCATTCCAGAAATACAATGCGAGAAAAGTGATCCTAACTCGCTTTGGAAGAACTCTGGAATTACAAATGAGGAGTTAGATTCTATCAATGAACATATGGTTCAATTTCCCGATGAGTTGATCTCGATGACTGTTCAAAGGAATGGTCAAGATGCGTGGGTATCTTTCAAATACAGTGATGATGACACACTTTCCTCACATGACACACAGGATCTCAATGATGACGTAGAGGTTAGTTTTTTCAAACCTCAACCGAACTTAGGTGTAGAATGTGAGGAGAGCGACCCCATCCCAAGTGTGTATTGCACGGAATTAGACAATGATGCTTATTGGGATGATGATCATGAATATACAGCCCAAAGTCCCCTAGAATCAATCTCAAGTTTGGTCCAGGTCAATGATCAAGATGTACATGAAGTGGTCGGTCATATTGAGCCACTCCCCTCACCTGACATGTCTGATTTTAAGGTGGAGGCTGAGCCCCTTACAATCGACCCTTCTAACTCTTGTGAAACATGTTTGGACCACTCTTTTGAATTAAATGATGATGTGATTCAGGAGAAGGTCGAGTTGCTCGTTACGACCTTGGAAATTGAAACCACTAAGTTGAGGCCACCATCTGAGCTGTACACGTTTGACAATTCAACACCTCGATTGAGTAGTTTCAATGAACAAAGTGATCACATCGATGCTTCCCCTATTGATTTTCAATCCATCTGTGTAGGGCTGGAGCAAGAGAGTACACCTCCATTTACCTTTAAGGACAATGGATTCCTTGGGCAGATCATCACAAGCTTTAATGTGGAAAATGAGTCACCCTCAGCTGAATGTCCCAACTCTTTTGATGATTGTTTGGCACACTTTGCAGATTCAAATGATCCCATGATAAGAGACATAGTGAATGCCTTGCAAGACGACATCTCGGTAGTCATCACTGACCGAGTGAACCCTTACTCTGAAGCCCCTTCTTCCACAGACCCTGAATATTTACCATTAGGGGAGGAGGAGCTGAAAATTGAACTGAAGTTTGCTACTTCGGAATGTGTTGAGACTACACTACTTCCTGAAAATTTTTCTCAATTTAATCTACCTGTAGTCTCTGATTCACCATGGGATAGTAACTTTGCAACTTTTTCTGACACAGGTGAATCACATATACTTTGGATACCTCAAGCGAATCAACAGCAAAATTTTAATGAGGTACATAAGTTTCTATGGAAGGTCATGCTCCAAGGCGTCCAAGCCTATTGCAAAAAGGGCTTTTGGATGATCCTGTTGAGGAACTTACTGAGAAACTTATCAAGATACTGGCCGAAAGAGGAATCTTACGGCATGATCGAGTCATTTTTTTCTTACTTTCATGGGACTAGGGTAGTTTGCTTTATGCTATTCTAGGTTAGACGGTTTTACGCCATTAGGTTAGTTTGTTTTCTACATTGTTTTTAGTTTTTATCATTAGTTAGTGCAATGTTTGTGGGTAACATTATCGCAAACCCTCACGAGACTACAACTCGTCCACTAGGAGCAACCTAGGGGTTTAAAGGCTTGTTGCATATGCTAAATGCAATCGAGAGCACTTGCGAAAGTGGTATAGGTAGGATTTTGTCTTTACTTTTGATGGTTTCTCTCTTGTACTGACCCCCTTTTACGTAAATAGCTATGGAAAGCCTCTTGATTCTTTCAGGTATTATCTTCCTATCACTTCTCATTTACTTATTTTGTCCCATGTGCATTGTATGTTTATTTCTTTTACATTGAGGACAATGTAAATTTTTGGTTGAGGGTGAGAGATTAGGTTTCCTAATCAGTGTTCTTGGTCTTGAGCAAAAGTTGTGAAAATTTTTAATTTTTCAGGCTTAAAAAAAATTGAAGTGATTTTGACGGCCATCTAGGGCACTTAGAATTTCAAGATGCGTGATGTTGGTACTTTATGACTCTTGGATTCAATTATCTATTAATTTCACAGCTAAGTTTGAATTATTAATCCATTATTAGAATTTGTAAACATTGGTTGAGTCATGAATTCGCAGGACATATCTCGCTTGCATATTAAGGTTTCGATTCGATATTAAAGGATTAACTTGGGAAAACGAAAGGATTGGGCAAATGGTCTTTACCTTAGGTTTGCTCCTATAGGTGTAGATTTAATTCCCCATGAATGATATGTGAAAAAGTTGGGTGTCCTCAGACTTTACCTTAGGTTTGCTCCCTATAGGTGAGGATCGATCCCTCTTCTTGGCGTTACTTCTAATGAAAAAAATCAAAAATCAAAAAAAAATTAAAAGAATAAAAAGATAATGTGTAAGCCAAGAAGAGTTATCGTGAATTCTCTCAGTTGTTACCAGTGATATCCTTAAATATCAAGGTAAATCTTAATGTTGACAAGTCGAGATTAGATTATACATTCATGGATCTCAATGGTTAGAATTTTTCTAATTAATGGAATAATACTTTGAACTTGATTATGAAGTTTACCATGTACTGGAGTCTAGGAGAAAGTAATATCCAACATCATGAATCTAAAAGTTCTCGTATCTGGATTACTCTGTAAAAATCACTCGCATTTATAAATTGTTCTGTAATTCTCAACTCATTTTTCGCATACTTTGCTCGGGACTAGCAAAATGCTGGTTGGGGGTTGTGTTGAGGGTCAAATATTACATATCGGACCCCAATCATTACTTGAGATTTACATGCATGATACTGCTTAATGGCCCGATTAATCGTGTTTATAATGCAGAGTGTATGTACGAGCCTGGACCGAATTGGGTGCTTAAAGCATGGACTTAACGCTCCGATGACACCAAAGCGTGGGACGGACTCCAGAGACCCAAGATCAACAGAATTACACATCAGGGACCCAAGAAAATCAAGGAATTGAAGCTCAAGTGGCCTGAAAAGTGTCCAAAATGCAAGATCATAGGGTTCCCACCATCTGATCAGTTCGAAACTTCATACGTGGCCTGAGGACCATAAACTAACCGTACACGTCAAATTTCAGCCATTGGATCCTCGTGAAAGTGCCTGAACTAACAGATCAGTCCATAAAATCCTGATTTGGGGCCCACCCGCTGTCCAGATACGCTTTAACTTTGGTCCCCACGGTTCAAATGAAATGGAGAACAAGATGAATGGTGTGGATTTCTCATAATCATTATACAGTGTACATAGTACACTTTTTGCACTAAGAGTGCATGGCAACAGGGACGTCTCTTCTTCAAAACAAACAGAACTCTGTTTCTGGTATGAAACAGAGCCTGCGGATGATCTCAGTGGGCCATCATCATGGTCCAAATGCTCAATCTGAGCCGTCCATCATGCAGAGGGGTTCGATTTACCCAAACCCATGTTGATATTATATACCCATGCACCCATACATGCTGGTTTCAACGGTCACAAACGGACAGCCCTGCATTGATTGCAGCGTGATTACCACCTTTTGCCGCATCCATAACATTCCAAAGCCGGACACATCTAGCTGAAATTTTGTTGTAAAGACAATTGACGCAGTGGATTTCGAAGATACCAAGTACGTGGACCCCACCAACTCTCATCAGAGCCTTCCGTTTCGGTCTCTGCTGCGGAAGCTTGAACAGGGACTTGCGGCCGATCTCTTTGGGCCAACACCGTGCATCAACGGTCAGATCTGAACCGTTTATGAGACTCAAACCGCTCCTCTCACTTAGGCCTAGGTGGATAGATTTCAGAATGCATCGGAGATCGGTTTTTGATCGTCCGAACGGAAGATAGACGGAGGAACTGTTTCAATTGATGGGCTGCACTAAACCTGAGAAAAATACTCCTTCTCGACTGAAATTTCAAACGGAATTCCATGGACGGGTCGGATTTCTCGTCTGACATCAATCCTGGGCCCACCGATTTCAACAGCGTAAGATTTACGCATTACGCACGGCCAGACGCAAACGACTTTCGTGGGCCATTGTGCGATCGTATTGATGGTCGGATCCATGATCTGGACCGTACATATGTTACAACAGGTGGCCATAACCCTAGCCAAGATATCAGAATCAAGAGATGAATTGATTTCGCGCCGGAATTCTTCTCCAGAAGGTGAGTAGTTTCGCATGGCTCTTTCGCACATTACTGGGTGCGTAAGGGAACTTTCGCATGAAGTTCTTGGACTCGAGCCGACCTACGAAGAGTATAAGAGGAGAAGCACGTGAGGAGGCCAGGTATCGAAGGGAAGAAAGGAGAAAGGGCAGGGATCTAAGGCTTGGGGCTGGACGTCTGCATAGAGAGTTTGTTTTTTAAGTTTTAATTTTTTTATTTTTATTTATTTATTATTAGTTGAGAGATCAAGCCCGATCATGTTGGGCTAAACCTCTTAGCTAGGGCTAAGAGGTGAAGCTTGTAGGCGTGATGGGAGAACTTGTTGCTTGTGCGTTTTGTTTAGATTGAAGGGGTTTTTTATTTAATTTTATTATGGGAATATTTTTAGTTTTTAATGGCCTGTTGTGACTGAAATTACAATGGGTTTGCAATGGCTTTGAGTATTTCTTTTTCCTTATTTTGATTATGACGTTAGGAAGCCCTGTTGTTCGCCATCGTCTCCTGGGCATGGTCGGATGTCGGTACCCTTCTTGACCTTCATAATCATCTGATTGGTTGGTAATTAGTTTAATTCTGTTGTTGACTTTGTCTCCTGGGCATGGTTTGGTGATGGAATCCATTCTAATTCATATACCTTTCACCTCTTGAAAACTATATCAAAGGAAGTCTAATTAATTTCCATGATTTCTGAAGCAGGCATAAGATCTCCCTGATCCCTACAAGTGGATCCTCTGAATTCTTAGTTTTTCTTCCTCTAAATTCCTTAAGTTTTACATTAATCTCTCACCATTATTCATCAATTTATATTTGATTTAGATTGCATCTTAGGCTAGTTCTATTTCTAGTTAGTTTCAGGAAACGTACAAGTTTCAGTCCCTATGGATTCGACCTCGGTCTTACCGAGTTTATTACTACATCACAACCCTATACTTGGGGAGTGAACACGAGGCTAGCACTAGTGTTGAGCAGGAGCGAAGGACTAAGTGGGATCTCGATCCCCAAATTCTTATCGAAAGAGCTCTGCCGGCGGGCATTGCACATGTTAGGTTTCAAGGCCATAGAGTTATCTTTGAAGCACATGTGGACGAATGACTGTTCAGCCTTTACTCAATGATGGACCTCCTGTTGGATGCCGGGTGGAGTCCCATATTTGAGGGCAAGTCACGTGGGTGTGTGAGCACTGTTAGAGCCTTTTATGCCCACATACGAGATCTACAGCTGGAACTTCTACAGTTCACTATCCTCGTGGGAAGGTGGGAAGCCATTGTCGATGTTGGTGTGATATCCCAAATCATGGTAACGCCACGTGGAGAAGTGCATGCTAGCGAGAAGAATCTCAAGAGTATTCGAGAAAGAGATCGACACACGCAGTTTCTTTGCAACCGACTGGTCTAGTGGAAGCGAGGCAATTGCCTGCCAGCGTTTGAGATAACTCCTGACTTCTGCCTACTCCACTACATATTCACAAACAATGTGCATCCTAGGTAGAGCAATCGCAGCGAATGCAAGCATTTGATGATGGACTTTCATTACAGAGCTGGGCAGGGAGACAAGCTGTGTCTGCCTACATACGTACTACTATAGATAGTGCAGACCGCACGTGCCACTAAGACGGATATTTCACTCCCATTTGGCCGACTCATATGCAAGATTGCTCATGAGTTCGGTTACAGACTTAACGTGGATGAGCTTGCGCCGATCCATTTCATCAATGACACCACACTCAACAACATGGGCATTCGGCGGCGACAACAACAAGCCTGACATGATGAGTATGGTGACGAGATAGAGGAAGAGGAAGGAAGCAGTGAAGAAGAGGAGGAAGAAGAATTTGAGGAAGGCAGTGAAAGCGAGGAAGGGAGTGATGGTGAGGGAAGTGATGAGGAAGAGCAGGGAGAAGAAGAGGAGGCCCAAAACTCTGATGGGGGTGTAACGCTCTGACTTTTCAGGACCCTAGTACATGACTCGTTTTCCGAAAACCTGAGTGTTAACCTTAAAGGATGGTCAAATTCAAGTATTTTTTTCTTTCATCAGAGTAAGCAGATGAGTGTAAAATAGACAAAATCATACACAATAGAAAATTTTTAAATTTCATTTAGAACATACAAGAGGTTACCCATAATGACTTATACAAACTTATGTCTCAGAATTTAAACAAGTACAAGATTTACATAATTCAATATATGAAGAATAACAGAAAGCATGAAAATATAAGTCGCAAGATCACGTAGCTCCTCCAAGCAAATACATTCATGCATCCCTAGCGATCGTACCCTGCTCCTCATCAAGTCTGAACATACGTATCACTTAAGCTACCTGTACTACATGTACGGTTGTATATTTGATAGATGAGTGGTCAACTCAGTGTGAACTCCCCTGAAGATTACACACCGCCGCATTAGGTAAGCATAGTTATAAATCAAAGCATACAAAAAAATACATGATGCAGGTCTTATTAGATGCATAGATGCATAAAGTATGCCATCATCACCCCGGGGATGCTCATCCGTGCGGACAGTGGGCTCGTCACCCATGCAATCATCAAACCTGGGAAACATCATCCAATCGAAACAATACGTACATCACGTATAATACTAATAGATGTTGGTCTGTGCCATGTATGCATGATTAGCCAAACCATTATTAATCCATTTACAACCAACATATTTAATAAGCTTAAAGGTCACTACAGGGAGCTCAGAACCCAGCATAGGCCGATAGCTCGAGCATAGTGTTCCATGACCACCATCCCCGGCTCATGAGACTACCACCTTAGGATGTTTAAGGGAAACTCGCCGACTAATGGCCAATCATATTACAGTATATAAGGCTTACCATGACATGGTCGTATAGAAATGGTACGTCAAGCCACATAGGGCAAATACCAAAACTGAGCCATATAGAGCAAATGTCAAAATAGGCCACATAGGGTGAGTATCTAAACCATGCGATAAAAACCATACTTGAAAACCACTTAACATAGCAACCCTAGATGGTAGGCCCACATCAATGGTCGATTTAAACCAATCATTTAATAACCACTAAGTTGAAGGTCCATTATAATTACAACCAGTCGGGTTACATCCTAAGTATGAGTGTACATTTATAAGTGGGGGTTTCCCACTAATGTACTAGTTTAAATCCATAAGCAATCCACAAGTAATCCAATAGCATGAATAAATATGCAGGGTAATATTTAGCATGTAATGTAGCAATTCAATTCCAAAAATTAACACATATGACTATGAAATGGAGATATCAATTATAAATTGAAATAAAAACTATAACTTAAACTAACAGGAAAATGGAAAGCTCAAGGGGAAGAATCATCACCTTATAGATCGGATCGCCACTAGCATTGCTAGGAAGCACGTGTGCCCTTAAAATCAACTCTTACCATGAATTGTGAAATTTGCACATGAGATTAGTGTTCTACCAAGTGCTTATGGTCAAGATTTACACAACTTAGGGTTTGGATTACTTTTAGAGTCCTATTATAGAATTAGGGCTTCATATTAGGTTTTAGTTATAGGCTTTAAGTTCTAAGATTTGAATCATAGATTAATAATAATAATAATAATAATAATAATAATATTATTATTATTATTATTGTATAACGGATCAAATAATATTCATAATAGGAGTATTGATCCATCCCTACTAATAATGATGGTTCGTAAGTTCATATTTAAATGTACAGCTATTATCTAACATTCTTATAATGACTAATAATCTCACAAGTAATAATGATAGAATATTTACTAATGATAATACCATGAGGACTAATACTAATAATTATATTAACACGTATAATACTAATCCCCTGATAACTATTTTCTAATGCTAATAGACATAACTATCAATAGTGAATCTAGCCATGATACTAGATACCATGATCTATCATTAAATAGAATACTACTATTTGATAATTACAATTTTATTTACATTAACTAGGTTATATAGTGGACTTTGACCCATATTTAACTTAAGGTTAGGATTTTGAGAAATATGAGTTTTCCAATTATAACATTCAATAAAGTAATCAAATGTAAATCGTGATGCAAGAGGGTAGAGAGTTTGTACCTCGGCGGGAGATAAGCGTGACCCAACTCAACATCCAATGAGTCAACTTAGCCCTGAGTCAACCCTTTTGAATCGGTGCCGATACGATGACAACTACGCTCTCACTCACCTCCTTTCCTTCCTGCCTTTTCTCTTCCTTCTTTCTTCCTTAGGATAACCTAAGTCAGACTAAGCCTAACCCGATCCAGCTGGACCCAGTTCTAGACGAGTTAACTCAGTTCCTGCCAAGTCGACTCAGCCCCTACTCCCTCTAGTTTCTCTTTCCTTTCTTTTTTCTCATATCCTCCTCATTTTTCTCCCTATTTCTTTTACTGGAACTCCAGTGAGGACTGGAGTTGACCCAAACCAAGCTCAACTCGGCTAGTTGACCCAGAAACTCGGGCGGTCACATCAGTGACTCAGTTGGGCGGAGTTCGGGCAACACGCACACAACACTCCCTCTTAAACTCTCTATTCTTCATGTCTTCCTGGACAATAGGACTCGGGTGGGTCCAAACCCTCCACGCTCGAGCCGAAGCTCAGGCAATGGCCTGGGGTAGCAACGGCCAGCGAGGAGGCGGCGGGGCAGCCACACTACCGTCTTCTTCTTCCTTCTTTCTTTCATCTTCTCTCTCTCTTTCTATCTGTTTCTTCTCTCTTTTCTTCTCTTTCTATCCCAACACCATCACCAAATGGTGGGAGCTCGGAAACGACATCCTAAACCGAGTCTGGCTCGGTTTGGAGAGACGAGGAAGATGGCCAGTGTTCATGGCGAATTTCAAATGGAAGGGCCTTCCTCGAATCCGATTCGAGTGGAGGCTTTGGATTAGTGGTAAGAAGCTTTTAGGATGGAGAAATCGGAGTTTGGACAGGGTTTCAGTGCTGGGTTCACATGGAGAAGAAAATGGCTCGGTTTTGGTTGTGGCTACAGAAATGGAGGGAGACCTGATGCTGACTGATGATCTGATTTAAATGGATCCTAAGCTCACTCAGAGACATCGGATGGGATTAGAAGGCTAGGATTGAATCCTGCCATTCAGTTTTCTCAAAACTGTGGGAAGGAACCGAAATTGGATTTGGTTTTGTTTGGGAAAGCCCTAAGTGAATGGGACGGCGAAGATCTCTCTAGGATGGAGGGTTGAGATGGCGTAGGAGCAAATCACGCAGATCGTTGAGCAGGCGTGTAGACAGTTTCCATTTTTGGAAAGTTTGATTTTACAAGGCCTGTTTCCACTGGAGATCGTGATCACGTGCATACATCCCAACACGTGAGATGAGGTAGGTTTTGTTAAGACCTAAGCCCTAAACACGTTGGACGATTTAGATCTTCCAAATGGCCAACGTAGGTGGGCCACAGATCAAGGACAGATGTCCGTTCACCCATTGCTGTAAACCAAAGAGAAAGAGAGAAAATCTCTTTCTTTAAAGAGATTTTAGGTCAGCCCGGTTTGACTAGGCTCCCAGGACCAGTGCACTGCTGGTGCACCGCACCGTGCACTCGCAGGATCAGTGATGGGGTCCACCGTGATGATTTTGAGAAATCCAATCCGTCCATTCATCCTAGAAGGCCCTGCCACGGCCTTTTACCAAAGGTGGGGCAGATCCAAGGTCCAGGTGGGGCCCATAACTTGATTTGGGTTCCCGTTATGGATTTTCCATTAGTTTGTTGGTCGGATCAGTCTGAAATTTAACATTGACGGTTAAAAGAGTTCAAGAGTTCATTTAAGGCTTTCATCATGTATTATTAACTAATACTAATATTATTATGGATTTACTTGTAATTAAAATAATTAAAAACTCATACATATATATAAATATAATTTCTAATATTAACATGCTACTACTTGCATGTTATTAATCACATATGTATTAATATATAATTCATAATTTACAATATCATATTATAAATATGAATGAATTGAAGATTGTACGATATCATGTTTGATTAAAATTATATTTGTATTTAATAATGTTGTTAAATAATATACAATTCAATTAAAGTATCCAATGATTTTTGTATACATACTTATGAAAGATATTTAATGTTACATTGATATTTATAATTTGGTTTGATGTTGTGAAATCATTATTCATTATGTTCATTTAATATAATATTGTTTTCATAATATCTTATATATATATTAAACACATACATATTATTTTAGCATGAAATTTTAAATCTTTACAAGGTATATACACTTCATAGTGTATATATTTAGGTTGCATTATTTATATATATACAATTTTATTTATTTATATTAAATTAATCTACATGGTAACACTCGAGTACTGGAAAGTACAGGGTGTTACAGGGAGCTCTCCTCCTGCTACATAAGAGCACCACCTAATCAGGTTGGTTTAGAAGCCCGCTTAGCTCAGCTTGAGGAGAGCCAAGTCGCCCTAAGATAGGAGGTCAGAGAGACCTGGGCCGAAGTAAAGCAAAGGCTTAACGAGAGTCAGGCTTACATGAAACAAAGGTTTAAGAAGGTGTCTCGCACCTTGAAGGCTCTATTGTGCTGTATGCAGGACAAGGGTGCTCCTCCACCATCTACAGATTCGGACGACTAGTCACATGTTGTAGTCATCGTTGGGTTTTCTTAGTTTTCTTACTTTCTATGTTACAGTCTTGATAGGCTTAATAGTAGGGTAGAGTTGTTGGTGTGTTTTAGTGTTTAAAGCTTTGTTAAATTAGTTCACATGCATCTTCTATCATATCCATGTAAGACTACATCTCATTTATTGGGACAATTTTGGTTAAATGAAATGTATGAAGCTCCTATTGTTATGAAACGTGTAAAATGCTTGAGAAATTGAGTGTTGTTATGCCAAATCTTACACATGTTACACCCTATGTTGTATATAAGAAATGCCACTTAAGGCCACTCGGAGTACGACACGTCTTGCACTTGGTGAATTAATTGACGGGGCACCTCCCCTAAGCGATAGCCAGACGGACCCCAGTTTGGGCCAAAATCACGAGACTATGCCGGATTCTCAGCCGGCCACTAGCGCCACAAATGGGCCAACACTTTTTGCACCACTGATTCCAAAACAGAACCGTGCATCCTCGTCGACGCCATACATGCATCAAGTGGCTCCTCCTCCTAATAGGTTGGAGCAGATGATGCTCCTTATGCAACAGCAGGAGAAAATTTGGACCACCATTGCGGGGGCCCTTGCCCATAACATTAACGTGGCCCCGCCTGCACCACCTGTGCACCCTGCTGGAAACATGAATGTCAGCGGCTTATTTGAGCGATTCCAGCGCTTCCAACCTCCCACTTTTACGGGTACTCACAGACTCGAGGAGGCCAAGTACTGGCTTGACCATATCTCTAAGATGCTTAAGCCACTGCACTGCACTGAGGCAGAGTAGGTTGAGTTGGTTATGTACATGTTCGAGAAGGAGGCCACTCTATGGTGGGACAGCATCGTATGGACAGTGGCTGCTGGGTATGTGTGGACGTGGGAAGCTTTTGAGACCCACTTCCATGAGAAGTACTTCTTCCTCACTTACCGCAATGAAAAGGAGGGAGAGTTTCTTCGCTTCCGACAGGGAGGGATAACTATAACAGAGTATGAGAACCGCTTTACAGAGCTAGTCAAATACGCTCTCTTAATACTAGCAAATGAGCCGATGCAAATGCGGTGATTTTCTGAGGGTCAGTGACCTGAAATATGTATGAAGATGTGTTGCTCTAGCATTCCCAACTATGCTGAGCTACTGAACATGTCCCTGCGAGCTGAGCAGGATGGGGATAACTGTCCCATACACGTGTACCCATGGGTCCAAGGCCTCAACCAGATTTGTCGAACAGGTCATTCCTCGGTAAGAGGCCACGTGCAGATTCACCTCCCAGACTTATGGCTCCACCGACACAGCCTATGCGATCAGATCTGTGGTGCACCTACTGCAAGAGATCGGGTCATACTGACACTTACTGCTTTACTAGGATGAGGGATAACGGCTTCGCGCCTCCTCTTAAAATAAATCGTCAGATGCCATAGGCTATCTCAGCTCCACCTATATGATTAGTGCCACCTGCACAGCCATCTTACCGGCCACTTGCACCTAGATTTAGGCCACCTCAATGACCTACAACACCGTAACTGAACCGTTCTCAGTAGGCGTGAGTGCATGCGCTAGTAGCTGAAGCGTTTGAGTCAGCAGCTACAGTGCCTTTAGCTTTCGAAGTCATTACCCACATCCAAGGTACACTTGTATTTCTGTTAGTGGACACTGGATCCACTATTTCGATGATATCATGTTCTACGGTCAAGCAATTGGGGCTGAATACAACCCTTATGGTTGGGGTGAGGGTTATCGCGGCAGAAGGAACTTTTATAGATGCCACTAAGTTGTGTGAAGGTTTCTTAAAAAATTTAGGGAGCAGAACGATACGCATTGACCTGATTGTCACCACGATATACTATTACGACGTCATCCTTGGCATGGATTGACTCACTGACATGAAGGCAGAGATCGATTGTGAAACCAAATTGGTGACAGCTCGTGGGCCTAAGGGCACAACCTTCACCTTTCCAGTTCAGGTCAGTTGCCCTTTTCGCGTCCTTTGTTATGCTTCCCTATTGAAAGATCATGACAATCCGACACTTGGGAACATGCCAGTAGTTCAGGATTTCACGGACGTGTTCAGAAAGATACCTAGATTACCTCCTTGGCGTGAGATCGACTTTACTATTGACCTTGTGCCTGGTGCGACACCCATTTCGCTACCGATGTATCGCATGCCTCCATGCGAAATAGAGGATTTGAGGGGACAGATCAATGATCTGTTGGATACAGGTTTCATACGATCGAATGTATCTCCTTGGGAGCACTTGTGTTGTTTGTAAAGAAGAAGGACGAATCATTGCGATTGTGTATCGATTATCATAGGTTGAACCAAGTGACAGTGAAGAACAAGTATCCTTTACCGAGGATAGATGATCTGTTCGATCAGTTAAGGGGACACGGTATTTCAATAAGATCGACTTATAGTCAGGGTATCACCCGTTGCGCATCAGGGATGAAGACGTGCAGAAAACCGCGTTCAGAACTAGCTTTAGGCACTATGAATTCCTTGTGATGTCGTTTGAACTCATAAATGCGTCAGCCATGTTCATAGACCTTATAAACCTGGTGTTTCGGTCGTATCTGTACTGATTCGTCATCGTATTTATAGATGACATCCTGATATACTCCAAGAGTCGAAAAGATCATGAGGAACACTTGCAAGCAGTCTTTGATACTCTCAGGGAGAACCAATTGTTTGCTGAGTACAAGAAATGCGACTTCTGGAAAGAAGAAGTCAAGTTTCTAGGACATGTGGTGTCCAAGGAAGGAATAGCTGTGGATCTTGCAAAGGTGACCGCAGTTCAGGATTGGGAGCAGCCCGGTTCGGTTACTGAAGTGAAGAGTTTTCTCGGCCCGGCAAGTTACTATCGTCGATTCATTGAGGACTTTTACAAGATAGCCAGACCATTATCTCGGCTCACTTGGAAAGATCTTAAGTTTGCCTGGAACGAGAAGGCAGAAGTGGCCTTTTAGGAATTGAAGGACAAGTTGACGTCTGCACCCTTGCTAGTATTGCCAGATCAGGGAGTCAGATATACCATATACACTGATGCCTCTCGTGTTGGTTTGGGTTGTGTTCTTATGCAGAAGGATAGAGTGATTGCCTATGCATCGCGACAATTGAGGAAACATGAGGAGAATTACCCTACACATGACCTAGAGTTAGCGGTCATCATCTTTGCATTAAAGCTCTGGAGACATTACCTCTACGTAGAGGAGTTTGAGATCTTTTGTGACCACAAGAGCCTCAAGTATATATTCACATAGAGAGACTTGAATATGAGGCAATGACGATGGATGGAGTTTGAGGTCTCCTACCATCCTGGTAAGGCCAAACTTGTGGCAGACGAGTTGAGTCGCAAGAAGACGATAGCATTTGCAGCTCCACTAATGATATAGGAATGGAATATGGTTGAATTTGTGCGAGACTTCGAGCAGAGGCTTATAATAGAGGAGTTGTTCGAGAGCGTCACACACATCCGCTTGCAGCCATTTATCGATGACCGAATCAGTGTGGCTCAAAGAGAAGATGGATGGTTGATGAAGATGAGAAAACAAGCAATCGACAACGAAGAGTCTGAATCGAGAGTTGGTTCGAATGGGGGCTTACGTTATCGTGGCCGCCTATGCGTCTCGAATCTTCGTGACTTAAGAAGGAAAGTTCTAGAAGCCGCTCACAATTCGAGGATGACAATGCATCTTGGCAGTACGAAGGTGTACCGAGACATGAAGCGTTCGTACTGGTGGGACAACATGAAGGCCCACATAGCAGGTATGTGTCCCATTGTCCCACGTGTCAGCAGGTCATGACCGAGCATCGCCGACCCCCTAGTTTACTTTAGCCCATGCCTATGACTGAATGGAAATGGGATTTCATCTCTATGAATTTCGTTTCAGGGTTGTCAAAGATGAGGAAGGGACATGACTCCATTTGGGTGATTGTGGACCAATTGACGAAATCAGCTCATTTCCTCCCGATTAGAGTCTCAAACTCAGCAGACGATTTGGCTAGGCTGTACATCAAGGAGATAGTATGTCTATATGGAGTTCCTATGGAGATCGTATCGGATCGAGACACGTATTTCACGTCTATCCTTTGGACACATATCCAGGAAGCAATGTGGGTGAAACTGAAGTTCAGTACTGCATTCCACCCACAGACTGATGGGCAGACAGAACGGGTAAATCAGGTATTAGAAGATATGTTGCGGGCATGTGTGCTCGATTTCAAGGACAGTTAGGATGACTGTCTTCCTTATGCTGAGTTCGCTTATAACAATAGCTTTCAAGCGAGTATTGGCATGGCTTCCTACGAAGCATTGTATGGACATCCACGTCGAGCACTGCATTGTTGGGCAGAGGTGGGAGAGAAGAGTCTGATTGGCTCAGATTTAATTCAGGTGACCTCAGAAAAGATCGACGTTATCAGGCGTCGACTCCTTTCAGCACGAGCAGACGAAGAGTTATGCCAATACAAGACGGCGACAGCTAGAGTTTGAGGTTGGGGACCATATATTCCTGAAGATTTCCCCCATGAAGGGAGTCCTCTGATTTGGTAAGAAGTGAAAACTCACGCCACTATTCATTGGTCTATTTCATATATTAGACTGAGTGGGTGTGGTGGCATACCGTCTCGCTTTTCCCACACCACTCGCAGGCGTGCACAACGTATTTCATGTATCGATGCTGAAGAAATACGTTCCTGATCCTTCCTACATTATCAAATGGGAGTAGGTACAGATGAATGAAGATGCTACTTATGTACTGTGACCGACACATATCCTAAATAGGAAGGAACAGGTGCTGCGCAGTAAAGTTATCCCGCTTATGAAAGTACCGTGGACGCATCACACTGAGGAAAAGGCTACTTGGAAAACAGAAGCTGAGGTCCGTAAGAACTACCCTCAGATTATCGAGGAATACGAAAAGGTACTAATTTTGAGGATGAAAATTTTCTTTAAGGGGGGTAGATTGTAACGTCTTGGAAAAATCCATACAAAGACCTGAGTACTGCCTCAGGCAGAAATCACTAAGGACCGAATCCTTTAAGAAATTAGACAAAAATTAATTAAGTACTAAACTAAATAAATTGGAGAATTAGCTCGAACTACTTTCGATACAAACTATAGGACCCAAAACCATTAGAATCGCTAACCCAAATTACCTAGCAACCTAGGATCAATCTCAAAATCCAATTGCTCTCAGGAGCACATTGAAACTCCGTATCGAGCCTGGACCACGTGTTGAAAGTCTGATGACTGTGAAACTATAAGGTCATGACCACCTTACTGGGCTTGACAACTATCGCGGGATTCGAGTCCAAATAGTATCCAGAAACGCACAACTTGAGCCTGGAGCGAAGTGTGTGAGAAACGCGAATATCTTTAGAAAATGAACTCAAACTTAAGTGAATTGGGTCGTTCGCTTACAAGCCAAATTTAAGGTTTTAGACCGTCAGGTTTTGACCCAACTACACCCTTGGATCAGGAAAATTTTCTTGTACCCATTGTATACATGTGGCCCTGATCGAGAGACGATGATCGTTGAACTGAAACAGGTCCTCCACGATCGATCTACTAATCTGATCGGACCGAAATCTTAACCTGACTTAGATCCATGGTCAGGCAACTTTTTCCAGATCGTATGCGAGCAATGGGCCTCCAAATGAGCTCCATTGGCTCGAAACAGCCATCCTTTGGCTATGCCTTAAGTATACCATGGCCTTGGGGCTATTGACACCAATTCTGGGCCTATATAAGGACCTTAACCCACCCCTCTCTCATTCCATAGGAATTTTCCTAACCTTAGGAGAGAGAAGAGAGAAAAGAGGAGAAAAGAGTGAGGAGAAGAGAGAGCGTTCAGGAGATCCTTACTGGGATTCATTCCCACTGCTCCTCGTGCTGAATCGCATCCCCACCGTCGCTGCATAAGCGATTTCAACTCCATTTTTGGATAAGAAATCCTAACCTTAATCTGTTTTAAGAATCCAAATAGAGAAATCGGTGAAATAGGTAACCTATTTTAATGTTTAGGTAGCCGTTGTGCCATAGATAAAGACGTGGTGTACGAACCGAGTTTGTAATGAGCGTACCGATGAAAGATGCAGAGTATAAACGTTTAGGTTATGGTTTTCAAGGCTTCCAATGTCAACAATGATTTATGTGTGACTTGATGGCTGCCATATGATCTTAGTTACGACGTTTTTGATATATCATGTATGTATAAACTAGGTTGTATACTAAAATGCATTCCATGTGTTTGTTGAAATGCTTGAATGAATAGGAAATTATGATTTATGCTTCTCATGACTATTAATCTAGAATTCATGTTTGTTGTACGTATGATAACTCTTTGGTGAAAGGATTTGCCATAGTATATGTTATGACTAATTTATTATACGTATGTTGAAATGTGTAGTCTAAGTGTTTGATAAAATGTCTGAATGAGAAAGTGTTTGCTGAAACATATTTAATGAGGGTGTTGAGATATGATTCTCAATTTCCTAATCTATAGTTATAGTTTCCTTCATGTAACCTATCTTGCTACTACGTGATTTATGGATGAAATGCCAACGTTTGATGACATGTGTAATATGGTTGTTAAAATGCCTGAATGGGAATAGTATTTGAATTGGCTGTTAAATGCTGTTTGACTATCACATGTGATTACCTACTGTAATTGAGTTTGATTGGGACTACTACGTAGTTTAGGCAATCGGTAACGATTCCCAGTTGAGTGGCCGAACTAGATTCACCACATTGGATACGTTCAATGAATCTAAGTTGTATGATGATTGTCGACAGTGGACAGGTCACGCAAAGTGCTCACGCGCTCCATGTCAATTAATTCAGCGTGCGCTTGTACTAATCGAACTTGTCAAATAACTCGATTGGCTTATTGTATGTTTACCATGTATGAATGCTACTATTTGAACCTAAAGTATCACTTACTAATGTAAAGCCCGTTTCAACCTTGGTACCACGATCCGCTAAGACTCATGAATCGGGTATGGTGGTATGAGACACTTTAGTCGAGTTGTCGGCCTACGCTGGGGTGACGAGCCTCCCCGTAGTGTCAAGTGAGTAACCCAAACTCGTGAGCCGAATACGGTGGTATGTGACACTGTATTCGAGTTGTTGGCCTCCGCTAAGGTGACGAGGTGACGAGCCTTCCCGTAGTGACCTCGAGCATAAACTAGGCCTACACTGAGGTGATGAGCCTCTCGTAGCGACCTAAACTTGCTTATTTACTACTTTTAAATCAAAGGTGATGTTGCCCTATAACTTGCTTATCGTATGTAATTAACTAGGATTGATGACCCTAATGGATCATTATTTGGATAAATGATATAAAGAGATGTACTTTAGCTTCCCGAATCTGCTGTGTGAATAAGCCTAATTAGCTACTTGGCTAACAGGATCATGCACCGCAATGCATGTGCTTTGGCGAGGAAGAACACATTTAGGGAGTTTGCCATGCGCGACCGTGAGATGAAGTCACCGAGGGATTGCAGGCGAGGACATGCATCACTATAGCATATAATTACTGCATTAACAAGAGTACTTAGGACATGATTGTTGCACTGCCTTATCATTACCGCTTGATTGAATTAATAACATGTTAACCTTTGCCTTATAACTCCATTGAGTTGATCACTTACTCTCACTCTGAGACAGTGCTTTAAAATACCAACTAGACTCTGTTTTAGCTGCAGATGATGGTGAGGCATATGAGGTGGAACCAGACTTCTATGACGATGAGGAGTTCTCCTATGTACAACTATCAGGCGGGTCTATGTAAACCATATACTGATCGACGGGATTACAGGGATGCGAATTAGTTGGACATTACACCTTGTCATTTTGTATATTTTGGAACAATCATGTATATATTCAGCCTAGTGACATGATCATCCTCTGGGGATTTGTAACCACTTTTATACATTATATATCTACTTCAGCTTCTGCTTGCTTAACTTAATTCTCCCTGGAGTGTGATATGCTATTTTGGTATAATCTCACTCATGTTTAATGCACTAATATGGACAAAATTTAATCATCATTATCTATGTTGCATAAATGATGCGTTGGAACTCAGGAGTTGAGCTTTACTCGACTCTCGATTTTCGGAGCGTTACAACATAACACTTTCAGTGTCTACACCATGATAAATTGAGGAGAGAAAATCGGGAATAGTTTGATGCAAGAGAGGAGTGAAAGGGGAGAAGCACCGACTTAGGAATTGCTTATGCATCGACCACGATATGTGCGCTTTAACGAAATTGTAATCATGACTCCTTGTGTAATACTATTTTATGCAACGTGTCACATGGACAACTTAGAAAAGTGAGACAAATAATATCTTTTGATATGGCATCGGTCGAGTGGAATCAATGAGGAAACAACACGTTGATTAACAATTGATTGTGTTTATGATATTGGGCAATGGAACGACATCACTGTCACCTTTTACCAAAGGCAAAGCAACGTAGGGGCAATGTTGTACCCTATTTTTTGGCTATTCTGAGAAAGTCAATAGGAGGAAAACATGTGACATTGCATGAGGAATATGAAGTGGATAAGAAGATCTTCAAAGATTTAGAGTGCTTTTTTTTTTTTTGCAGGATTACAAATGGCGTGTGTCTAGTTTCACACATTAGTGGATGGTCTACGAAGATATAAAAGGCGACCGAGGGAGACAATGCCTTGGCTGACAAAAGTGGAGCCGTCATAAAGAGAAGCATACGAAAAGATGGATCTAGAAAAGAGAAGAATCTAGAAAGATTTTTGGACTGCTGTAACCATTGTAATAATAGAAGAAGGATATGGAAGAATAAGCTACAACCGAAATCTATAAATAGCATAGGAATGTGATTGAAAAAGGCTTACCAACCAAGCCAATAACAGCCAATCAAATCAAATCTATCAAATTATCTTTTATCCTAGCTTATCTCAAGAGTAATGATAATCAGTAATGATAATTCTTAGGCATAATATTTAGTTTTAATTCAAGTCTATACTCATTCACTAGATTTGTTCTCTATCTAATATCAATCTGTTCTTTCAAGAGATACATTCTTGTAATTGCTCCTATTGGCCGATCGTGAGTTTTTCCTTTTGTTTGATTTGGACTAGTATTCTGAAAGCCCTTTCTTGTGGAAGGCAAAAAGTAACCCATCTTTGGAGGAAGAACTCTACCACTTAATTATCGCTCGACCATGATCAAATTCTGTAAGTGGCTGAGTAAGCGACCGATCTTCTCAGAATCTGGTTATATGTTTATATTTGACCCATCTACTTATTTTGATGCTTGGTCAAGTTAATTGGTTTAGATGAATCACTGTATCAATTCTAGCATATCAACTCAACAAAAAACAGACCCACCAACTAACAAAGGTCCCGTAAATATGGACGAAGGGTAAAAGAAAGCATTAGTTTAATTCAAAATTTTTGTGGCCCATTATAAGTTGTTGATGGCTAATTGCCACTGTTTTTGTTGCATGATCCACTAATATTTGTATATGATAAAATGATCTCCAAAAAAACGGATGGACAATGTGGATATAGATTAAATGCAAAAGACGGCCCCACAATAATGGCCACACCGTCTTGGGTGAGGCCTGGGCCGCACCTAATCGGCTTCCGATGGTTCAAATCACAGAGGGACATTTATATATCTGGATTGCTGAGGGTCTGTTTGGGCGGTGGGATAAGAAGGGATTAGGTGGGATGGGATTCAAAAAATATAATTATTACCCATGGCAGGATTGTCCCTGTTACCATGGGAAAAGATAAATGCCATGCTTTGTTGATAATATGGTGGTACAATGAATGGATATACCCACCATCATTTGAAATTACTTAGAATAACACACTTGTTATATCTAAACTATTCATTTGTTTTGTAAACTCATTTTATGGCATGGGCCTAAAAATGAGGTAGATCTAAAACTTATGTGGCCTCAAAGAAGTTTTCAACTGTAAGTATTCAATCCCCATTGCTTTCTATGGTGGGGTCCACTTGAGCATTAAATTTACTTGATTTTTTGGCCCATACTCTAAAATAATCTCGATAAATGGGTGGACGGTGTGGATATAGCCCACACATCATGGTGGGACCTGCAACAACTTGCTAACATTGAGTGAAATTGGCACATGAGCCAATGCAATTCTATTTAATGTAATTCCATGCATTTCCACTCTTCCCAAACGTGGAGTGAAATTGGCACGGGACCAGATGAATCCCATCCCACCTAATCCCTTCTAATCCCACCGCCCAAACAGACCCTAAAGGAACGGTCTAAATCCATTGACCAAGTTCCAGCGTGTCAGGTATAGGGCGACGAACCCCCGCCGGATTCAACGTGCCTGAAGCAAGACCTCCTCTATTGTCCAGGAGGAGCCGGTAGGGATTCTGAATGCAAAAGGGGAAAAACATGTGAATAGAGAGAGAGAGAGAAGAGAGAGAGAGAGGAGCCGGTAGAGATTCTGAATGCAAAAGGGGAAGAACATGTGAATAGAGAGAGAGAGAGAGAGAGAGAGAGAGAGAGAGAGAGAGAGAGATGGTAATCAAGAGCAACAGCAGCAGATCCTCTTATTATTCTCAGCACCGAACTCGATTCCTGCGCAGACCCTCTCCATCTTCCATCTCTGCCTACATTTTCCTTCTCGTCTTTTCGATTGTCTTCTTCATCTTCTCTCCTTGGAAGATCCCTCATGACGACCACGAAAAGATCCCTTTCTCAACTGAGGATCCTCCACAGGTATTATTCTCTCTCTCTCTCTCTCTCTCACACACACACATATTGCTCTCCATTCTTGGAAATTGTGTTCCGTTGGTAGTGTTGTAAATTTCAATCCTTTGAGAATTTGGGGTCCTTTTTATTTCCAATTCTCTCTCTCTCTCTCTCTCTCTCTCTCTCTCTCTCTCTCTCTCTCCCACAAAAATTGCCCATTTTTTTTACTTTTTTTTATTTTTTTATCTTTTCCCTATTGGAGGTGGAAATACTTTTTTTGGTGTTTGACCAGATTGGCTCGGTTTTGGATTTTCGGGAAGTAGTTTTTTTTTTTTTTTTTCATACGTTGGATTGTTGATGGGTTCACCTCTTTTAGCCTGGAATTGGCAATCTTGATCTTCCATTTGCATTTTTCTGGTATTGGGAAATATGTTTATTAGATTGTAAATCTGTACATACCTGTTAGTTAGTCTTGATTAGATTCTAGAATTTATGTTTTGCAATTTTACAGATAGGAACTTAGGCTGTGTTTGGATGCCTGTAAGTTTTTTTTTTTTTAAAACTTACTCACAAGTGAAAGAAAGTTACAGGTAATTCTGTTTGGATGTAACTGTAAATTACTTACAAGTGACTTAGTTTGTGCTTGGATAACCTGTTAGTTACAGGAAATAAGTTGTATATTCACACCAACTAGAACTTGAAGTAGGGAATTGTTTAAAAATCATATTGACATGTAAGAAAGCTTGTTTAAAAGTGTTCTATTTTATTGAACCGATGTAAATGAATAGCTGGGCTGATTCTTAGGCTAAACTAATCAATATGTGAGCCATAAATGTGGGCACACATATTTGAAATGTTTGTAATGTGGAAAATCTAAAGTTAGCTAGAAAATCTACAAAAATAGCATGCTTAAGTGACCAAAATACCATCATATAGAGCAGAAAATAGAGAAAAAAAAAATCATAAATTTAGTCTAAAACTACCAAAAACTGCATATACATTCCATAAGATTAACTTAGAAACGGCCAAAAACAAATGAAACCCTCCTAGAATTAGCATCCATTAGGCACTTCAACAGGCCGAATCATAGAGGTTTTCCAGTTCAACAGTCCAGATGCTTGGACAGAGCATTAAAATAAGATGAAGTGAATCCAAAAGTATTGGATCAGTCTAATATTTATGTGTGGGGCCACAGAAATATTGAAGCAGTCTAATGTTTCTTTGTTTTCAGTTCTTCCTAGTATGAATGACCTAATGAACGGTAGGGATGATATATAAATATCATGGTGGACCTCAAGGAGGTTTCAATGGTAGGCTTTTCCCTATCCATGTTTTCCTGTCGTGCAGCCAACTTCACTTTTGCATCTACCTCATTTTTGGGCCCATGTCTTAACACGATTTGGAAAAATGGATGGACAAGATGGATTTCTCACAAACATCATGGTGACCCCCACCTAGCTTATATATTCGGAAGCTCCTAAGACCATGACACACGGACGCGGATTGGGTTCTACGCCCACCAGCACCAAGCTAGAGACAAACGGTCCTATCAGGGACTCTGTGGGGCCCACATTGATGTATATATTTTCTCCATGCCATCCATCCATTTTGACAGGTCATTTTATGGCATGAGGCAAAAAAGAAGGCTAATGGAAGGATCTTCCACACCACAAGAAGCAGTGGGGGGAAGAAAGTGTACTGTTGAAAATATCTTGGGGGCCACAAAAGTTTTGGATCAAGCTGATATTTATGTTTTCCTTTCATCTAGGTCCATGTGACCTTATGAACAGGTTCGATGGAAAATAAATGTTATAGTGGGCCTTAGGAAGTTTCAACAGTAGGATTTCAATCCCCACTACTTTGTGTGGTGTGGTCCACTTAAGCCTTCAACCACCCTCCTTTTTGGGCTCATGCACTAAAGTTATCTATCTAAATAGATGGACGGCGTGGATAAAACATATACATCATGGTGGGCTCCACGGAGGCCTTGACAGGACTGTCGGTCTCTAGCTAGGCCCTGGTTAGGGTAGTACCCAATCCGCGTCCACAACTTTCAGATCAAAAGAAAAAAAAGGGTCTGAAACCCTACCTAGAGAAGAGAGAGGGAGAGGCTCGGAGAGAGAGGGATGATTAGGAGAGAGGGAGATGCTTCCTGTTAGCTACGTTTCTCCCAAGCAATTTCAAAATTGAAATTTCCATCCGTTGCCCTGTTTCAAAGTTATAGGTAACTTGGAAAATAGCCTTAATGCTTGTGAGATTTTCACAACCTTCAAGTGTAAGGAAGTTACAGCTTAAGAGAAAGTTATAGGTACCAAACATCATCTGCAACAAAGTTACTTGTAACTTTCTTACATTTTATAAAAGTTACAGGCATCCAAATGGTCCCTTACCCTAAATAATTTGCATCTTTTCTATGGGAGGACTGTTTGTCCTTCAATGAAAATCATCAAGGAAAATTCTCCCATTTTACAGTGTTTTTAGTCTTATGTTCTTTTGTTCACGGGTTCTCCTCTTTTCAGTGGAATTGCTGATCTTGATCTTTTATTTGAAGTTTCACAGCAAGACTTGGATTTTTCAATAATGTCGATGGGTTCTTCTCTTTTGATTTTGGTTGGAATTTGTGCTCTTGATTTCAAATTGCACTTATTATATGAAGATTTGGATGTTTGAGTTCGAATTTCGTTTGGATTTTCATAACCTAGGATTTTTGGGAGGTGCATCTCCGTTATTTGTTTTGTATTGGTCTTGAAATTTGACCCATGTTGATGTCTATATGGTAACAGGATGCATGCTGGAATTATCGTTCCATTTAAATAAAGTTATTGTTTTCATCTTTCACCACAAACTGATTCTGGACTTTATGTTTGGAGTGAATGTCGAGAATGTTTCATTGTTACAGGTGCCAGAAGAGCGGCTTTGGAATGCTCGTTTCAACCATGGTTTCACCCCATGTGTCAAGCCTACCAAAAGATACAGAGGTTTGCTTCTTTGATTCTTCACAGTAGTTCCATGGATATTGATGTAGAATGGGTTGCGGACTCGTTCATGACTAAGATGGACCAAAGAAAAGAAGTCAAGAAGGATCGAACACATTTAGCATAGTTAGACCGGTCGACATATCGAAATTTCGCTAGAAAGTCCAGATTGCCTGCTGTCTGATCTTTACCAATTTCGACAGGTCGAAATTTCTCCAGAAATTCCAGACTGCTTACTGTTTGGTGTTTGCCAGTTTCGACAGGTCGACAAATCTTGTCGACAGGTCGAAAGCTAGTTCGATAGGTCGAAAATTGCAAATTTTTTGGTTCAAGTCTCGGGACACTTTTTGGGTGTTTTGACTTGTTGTCGACGGGCACGGGAAATTTGCACAATTTTCTAAATTTGTTTCCTAGTTTGATTAAAACTCTTTGATTACGTTTTTAGGGTTTGTTTAGGGTTATTTAAGGGATATTAAACTCATTTTTATTCATTCATTAATTCAATAAATCAATTCTTTCGAAGTTTTCTTCTTTCTTCTCATGGATTTAAGATTTTCTCTTGTCGATTCAAGAGAGCCTTGTGGATTTAAGGTAGTTATCAATTGAGGAAGATGGTGATCAACCTCATCACGTCCTCCCGTGTCAGTGGTATCAGAGCGAGGATTCCCCTCGGGCTGATGGCAACTAACAACGGAATGGACCAAAATCCTATGAACGGTGATCCAGGGATTTGTCATTTGTTGGGAAAAATGGAAGCCTTCCACCGGGAGAGTCAGTTGATAATGCAAGGGCTGCATGCAACCCTCCACCATATCGCGGATGCGCTAATTCTGTAGAGCCTAAGTCGATGCTCAGCCGCCTGTGATTGCTGTACGGCACAACCCTAATTTCTGTAGGGCGTTTCTGCAGGAGAATAGTAGGGCTACTCGAAATGAGTCGAGCTCCACCGACGATGACGTTGGTGGCGTCATTGCCCGACGACCGGTCCATGCAGACGATTGACTAGATCGCGTTGAAAGAGATTATCAAGGTAGGGTTGAACTTCCCAGTTTTAATGGCTTATTGTGTATAGAAGACTTCCTCGACTGGTTAGCTGAGGTAGGAATGTATTTTGATTACATGGACGTGTTGGAACATAAGAAAGTGAAGTTGCTTGCGTTTAAATTGAAATCCGGTGCTTCCGCATGGTGGGAGCAATTACAACTCTTACGTGCCCGACAAAACAAGACACCTATTTGATCATGGCCGCGGATGAGACACCTTCTTCGATCACGATCTCTCCCCAGTGATTACGAATATGTGTTGTTTCAGCAATACCAAAATTGCCGACAGGGGAATCAGACCATCACAGATTAAACCAAAGAATTCTCGTGGTTGGCAACAAGGAATGATTTGTCGGAGACCGAATCACAGAAGATACTATGGCTCATAGGCGGTTTACGACTGACTATTCAGGACCAAGTTCAGATGCACCCGGTCGGGATTGTGGATGAAGCGATTTAGTTAGCAGGTAGGGCAGAAACGTAGCTTGCAAGAGTCCTAACTCTGCCTTATCCTTCAACTCGGTCCCCCATGGCAGGTCCCATGTAGGATTCGACGCTGACCAAAGGAAAGGAACCAGTAGGAGGGCGCCTTCAACCTCCTACAACTGCAAACTGTTACACGGAGCGGTCCATCTAAACCCCAAAGAAAAACAACCACTACTGCCGATCTAAGCAGGATCCTGAACCCCTGTAGTTGGCCACAACCTGACCACTGCTGTTGATGTGGCCAACCGGGTCACTTGTCAAACACTGGCCCTCAGTGACAAGTGGCAAACCTCACCATTAATGATGGTGGCGTTGAGAACACAAAAGAAGACTAGGGAGAAGATGAATTAGGGCATGTTGCGGATGGCGAAGCTGATGAATCAGATTGGGTTCCACAGGATCATGGTGAATTGCTAGTCATGAGGCGGCTACTGTATGCACCAAGGAATGAAGTACATCCACAATGACACCATCTTTCGAACAAGTTGTACGATGAATCGAAAAGTTTGTTATGTGATCATTGACAGCGAGAGTAGTGAGAACATCGTCTCCAAGTTCATGGTGGACAAATTGCAACTGAAAATGGAGCATCATCTCTCGTATACGATTGGTTAGATTAAGAAAGTCATCGAGTTGAAGGTAACTGAACAATGCACTATAACTTTTTCAATTGGCAAACATTATAAGGATCAAGTAGTATGCAACGTTGTTAACATGGATGCCTGCCACATTCTACTCGGTCAACCATGGCAATTCGATCGTGACACCACTCATTTAGGACAAGATAATGTGTACATTTTCATTAAGGACGGTCGGAAAACCATACTAGCCCCTATGGATCCAGAGGAGCTACCCAGAACTTCTAAAGTGGAGGGGCGTTCGTTCTTAACCATACGGGACTGAGTGGAGGAATCCAAAGAGACAGGACAAACCTATGTATTAATTGTAAATGAGAAAAAACTCGAGCCTACCATCATTCCTGAGAAAATAAAACCCTTACTACGTGAATTTAAAGAAACTTTGCCTGACGACCTTCCCGATAGATTACCTCCCATGCGTGATTTTGAGCACCATATCGACATTGTCCTCGGTCCAGCTTATCCAATCGTTCTCACTATCGGATGAGTTCGAAAGAGTGCGATGTTCTGCAAGGACAGGTGGAAGAATTGATCCATAAGGGTGTAATCCGAGAAAGTATGAGCCCATGCGCCGTACCGACCTTATTAACTCTTAAGAAAGATGGGAGTTGGCGCATGTGTATCGTCAGCCGGGCAATTAACAAAATTACCATAAAATATAAGTTTCTTATACCACGGTTGGACGATATGTTGGACATACTTAAAGGTACGAAAAATTTTCTAAATTGGATTTGAGGAGCAGCTACCATTAGATCCGAATACGGCTGAGTGATGAGTGAAAGACAACTTTTAAGACCAAGGAGGGACCGTATGAATGGTTGGTCATGCCCTTCGGTCTTTCAAACGCACCTAGTACATTCATGAGGTTGATGAACTAAGTTCTGAAATCATTCATTGGGCGGTTCGTGGTGGTATACTTCGAAGACATTTTGATATATGGCCAGGACGAAGCAAGTCATATGAAACATCTCAAATAGGTCATGCCCTTTGGTCTTTCGAACGCACCTAGTACATTCACGAGGTTGATGAACCAAGTTCTGAAATCATTCACTGGGCAGTTCATGATGGTCTACTTCGAAGACTTTTTGATATATGGCCAGGACGAAGCAAGTCATATGGAACATCTCAAATAAGTTATTCAAGTACACACCGAGAATAAACTGTATCTCTATTTAAAAAAAAATGCAGCTTTTTGACCAATAACCTATTGTTTTTGGGCTTTGTTGTGACGTCCACGGGCATCCGGGTGGACGATGAAAAGGTGAGAGCCTTCCAATGTTTGAAATATCGATATCACATTATGTATCGCACCTTTGGTATACAAATACATATCGGTTATCGCATGGGATATATTGGTTGTATTGCGTAATGCGTTGCTGTTGTTGGAAATATGGGGAAACATTGAAAATTGGTTGAAATTTTCAACAAAATTTCAGTGATTGTTAAAAAAGACATCAATTCACATTTACAAATCATTACAAAAAACAAGTGCACATAATAGGTTTTTATTTTTATTTTTATTTTGTATGGGGTTCTAATCTATGCGTTGTCTAACTGAATTAATGCAAGTATATTCAAAGTCTATTCATATGATTTATAAATGTAAGAGGACGTGTGGAAACACAAGTAATACATTCAAAAGTAAAAGAAGAATCACTAAATTAGGTTACATACACGTTTGATTTTGATTTTGATTTTGATTTTTTTTCAATTTTCCGCAGCTCGTTCCTTCTCCATATCTTGAAATCGAAGTTCCCAATCCATGATTTTTCGCAATTTGTAGACAATGATTTAACATGATTTACAGAAAAAAGGATCATTATTTTTTATTTTTTTTAAAATGCTCACCAAATCAAATAGGTGGGATATATCCCACTACTTGTGTGTTTCGTATCGCATAGGTGGGATACAAGATATATCGTGGGATATATTGGCCGATATCGTCGATATTTAAAATACCGGAGCCTTCAGAGAGTGGCTGGTTCTCATAAACATTCATGAAGTCCGAAGTTTTCATGGGTTGGCGACATTCTATCGTCGATTCGTGAAGAATTTCGGCACCATCGTTTCACGGATTACAGATTGCATGAAGAATTGATAATTTCAGTGGACTGACGAAGCTGACAAGGGCTTCGCTGAAATCAAGCACAAGTTGTTCACAACCCGATTCTCGTATTTCCCAGCTTTAACAAACTATTTGAGGTCGAATGCGATGCTTCCTATGTTGGAATTGGGGGAGTTTTGTTACAAGAGGGTAGGTATAGCGAGAAGCTCAGTGATGCATGCAAAAAGTAGTCAACGTATGAGCTCGAATTGTATGCAGTGGTTCGGGCATTGCAACATTGGCGACATTACTCGATTCAGAGCGAGTTCATTCTTTACGTAGACCATGAAGCTCTCAAATTCATAAATAGCCAAGCTAACGTGAATCGTGTGCATGCTAGGTGGATTTCATTCTTGCAGGAATTCCCATTTGCGCTGAAGCACAAGTCTGGGCAACAAAATAAGATGGCTTATGCACATAGCCGACGTGCAACCTTGTTACTCACCATGAGCAATGAGGTTATCAGATTGGAATGCCTCAAAGACCTATATGCCGCCGCCGCCGACTTCAGGGAGGTGTGGATTAGATGCCAGGAGGGTCAGCCCTGTGACCTCCATATTTAGGATGGGTTTCTCTTCAAGGGAAATCAGTTGTGCATTTGTGAGACCGCATCATCTAAGAGCTACATGGAGGTGGCCTCGGCAGTCATCTAGGGCGAGACAAGACAATAGCTCTCCTGGAAGAACGTTAGTATTGGCCATAACTGAAACTAGATGTATGAAGGCAGTGCAACAATGTCACACGTGTTAGGCATCCAAGGGGTGGTCACAAAACCCGGGACTATACACTCCGTTACCTATCCCTGACGATCCTTGGGAGGATTTGTCTATGGACTTTGTGCTAGGACTCCCACAGACCCAACATGGTGTGGATTCTGTCTTTGGTGTGGTCAACAAATTTTCCAAAATGGCCCATTTCATACCGTGCAAGAAAACTCTTGACGCTACGCACGTTGCAAATCTATTTTTCCGAGAACTTGTTCGACTACATGGGGTCCCAGAATCCATGACCTTATATCGTGACACCAAGTTCCTCAGTCATTTTTGGAGGACTTTTTGGCGACGATTTGATAGCCAGTTACAGTTTAGCAGCGTGTATTATCTGCAGTCTGATGTACAGACCGAGGTAGTGAATCGTACACTTGGAAACCTTATACGATGCATTTCAGGTGATAAGCCCAAACAATGGGACTTCGCATTGGTTTAGGCATAGTTCGCATTCAATAACATGTTGAATTGTTCCACCGGCAAGTCTCCATTTGAAATTGTGTATGGACGAGTACCTCGACACACCCTTGATTTGGTTCCCTTGCCTAAATTCCCTGGCATGAGCATTGCCACAAAACATATGGCGGACCGAATCACAAGAGTACACGTTGATATTCAAGCACCATTGAAGGCATCCAATGACAAGTACAAGGAGAAGGCTAACACGCATTGGCGTTTGAAAGTATTCAATGTGGGTGACGACGTGATGGTTCATTTACACAGAGAGATTTCCGATCGGGACGTACAATAAACCGAAGAACAAGAAGAATGGATCGGTACCCATCCTCCGTAAGATTAATGATAATGCTTATGTTGTTGATCTTCTTGAAGATATGGAGATCTCATGCATGTTCAACGTGGCGGACCTATATGAGTATCATGAACCGAATCCAACGAATAACTCGAGGACGAGTTCTTTTGAAGTAGAGGGGACTGATGTACAACGGGCTGCGAACTCCTTCATGATTAAGATAGACCAAAGAAAAGAAGCCAAGAAGGATCGAACACACTCAACATAGTTCGACCGGTCAACAGATCTTGTTGATAGGTCGAAATTCCGCCAGAAATTCTAGATTGCTTGCTACCTAATCTCTGCCAATTTTGACAGGTTGATAGATCTTGTCGACAGGTTGAAATTCCCCCAGAAATTCCAGATTGATTACTATCTGATTTCTGCTAATTTCGATAAGTCGATAGGTCGAAAGCCAGTTCGACAGCATTGGGTCGACGGGTCGAAAATCACAGAATTTCTGATTTAAGTCTTTGGACACTTTTTGGGTGTTTCGGCCTGTCGACTCGACCAATCGACGACAGGTCGACATGCGCGGGAAATTTGCGCGATTTTTTGAATTTGTTTTCTAGTTTGATTAGAACTCTTTGATTGCGTTTTTAGGGTTTGTTTAGGGTTATTTAAGGGATGTTAAACTAGTTTTTATTCATTCATTAATTCAATAAATCAATTCCTTAGAAGTTTTCTTCTTTCTTCTCTTGGATTCGAGATTTTCTCCTGTGGATTCAAGGGAGCCTTATGGATTCAAGGTAGTTATCGATTGAGGAAGACGGTGATCAACCTCATCACGTCCTCCCCTGCGTCAGATATCTTGTGGCTCTCTCAGCAATCGTTTTTCATACCAAATTTCATTTTAGCACAGTTTACTTCTTTTGTTCTTCATAGTAGTACAATTTATTTAGGGCGCGTTGGGATGCCTTCGAAGGTTTTTGAAGTTATAAGTTACTTACATGTGAAAGTAAGTCACAGGTAAATCCTATTTGGATGTTAAGTTGTAAGATACTTACAAGTAATTTAGTTTGTGTTTGGGTAACTTGTAAGTTAGTTATAGGTAAGAATCTGTATATTCACACTAAGCAGTGCTTGGAGTAGGGTATCGTTCCAAATTTGGATTGACACATGATTAGTCTTGTCACAGAGTATGCCGTTTTGTTAAGCCCATGTAGATGAATAGTTGAGTTGACTCTTAGGCTAAACTAATCGTCCGGTGGGCCATAAAAGTGAGCCACGTATTCAGAATACCTATAATGTGAAACAACTTAAGCTAAGCAAAAGGGAACTAAAATTCTCATCATTGAGCACATAGGGTTGATGATCCGACCCATTGGTCTGATGGGCCTCATCACTGAATTGAGGTTCCCATAAGGATCTTGGCTGGACAATTTTAGTAATTGGTTGGTGCCATGCAAACAGACATTTACAAAAAGAAATAGAGGCCATTCCGCATTCAACTGGAAAAAATAGGCAAAGGTTGGATGGCTGAAATAATCCGACCACGTATATTTTTGGTCATCATCCCCCATCCATCATGCAGCCTCCCAATTTAACAATCTGGATAATTGAGCCATAGGTCCCACTTGTAAAACTGAAAACCCAAGAATAAAGTAAATCCTTTGGTCAAGGATCATACAATTCCTCTCAAAGAAATTCGTCTCCGTATAAATCAAGACAATTCAAATGGGCTATCATGCAAGCGTCACTTTCCATTTGACAAATATGAACCATTTGATCAATGGTCATTAATATGGATAGTCAAGATAATTTACACAAAAGTAGGTCCAATCAACACATGATCCATCTATTTGTTAAAAAAAAAAAAAAACCATAACAATATATATATATATATATAAAATCTGAAAAATTGGCAACCAAGAAAAATTGGTCCAATATTTTTCGGACACTAGGGGCCATGTGATGAGTGGACTGTCCTGATTTTTGGATGGTGTGGATTGGGCATATGACAGATGACGGTGGACCCCACTGTTACAGCCTTATCGAGTCAGGACACTCCTTTTCCAATACGTGGGCCACCTCGTTTTCAATAGACTCGGATGGCTTGCGACAAGAAGCTAGGTGGGGCCCACTGTGATGTTTGTGAGAAATCCACCCCGTCCATTCAGTTTGCTAGATCATGTTAGGACATGGGCCCAAAAATTAGGCAGATCCAAAACTCAAGTGGGCCGCACAACCCGTTGAAACATTTGTGGGGCCATAGAAGTTTTGGATCAGGCTAATATTTATGTGTTTTCAGTTCATCCCAGTAGGAATGACCTTGTGAACGGTATGGATGGCGTATAAATATCACGGAGGGCCCCAGGGAGGTTTTAACAATAGGTATTTCCCTATCCACGTTTTCTTGTCGTGTGGCCCACTTGAGTTTTGGATCTGCCTCACTTTTGGGCAATGCCCTAATGAAAAATGGATGGACAGGGTGGATTTCTCACAAAATCACGGTGGGCCCCACCTAGCTTCCCATAGTAGGAAGTTCCTATGACAACAATCCGCATCTATTTTCAATTTGTCGATCGGGGGGGGGGTGATGTTGAGGGAGATGCCTGCGTTTCCCCCTTGCTTTTTTCATATTAAAAAAGAATCTGTTGGCCCATTTCAAAGTCCCCTATAACTTGAAACACAGCTTCTTCCCTTGTAAGTCATTTATTTATTTATTTATTTTATTTTTTAACATCTTTTGCCTGTAAAAAGGTTGCAATAACTTTCCTCTACCAAACACCACCTGTATCTCTCTCTCTCTCTCTCTCTCTCTCTCTCTCTCTCTCTCTCTCTCTCTCATAAGTTCATAACATTGCACTTGTTCGTTTTGGAGGTACTTCCATCGAGCTTGTCTCCTTAGCATTTGACATTCATTTTCCTTTGCATGTAGATTTCAATAGTTCATTTGTTTTCATATTGTGTCCACATATGAGATTGATTTTTATTTGAATTAATATTGATGTGTTATGTTACAATATCAGTTCCCCAAAATCGGGACCGCTATCTAACTGTAAGAAGTAACGGAGGCCTCAATCAAATGCGCACCGGTGTAAGTTATTCAATCTCATTGTTCATTTTGAATTGCGTTTTATTTCTTCCATGTTTTTTCTGCCTTCAGTACTAAGCAAAGAGTCAAAGACACATGCTTCAGCTATTCCAGAATCTAGAATGATCTATTTGACATTGTTCTTGAAGTAGCATTTCTTTTGGTCTAATCAGTGTTTTAAATAGCGGTAGCGTGTTGCGTAGCGTTCAACCCTCCGTAGCGTGTAGCGAAATAGTGTAGCGTGTATCATAAGCTACACAATACTTCTATTTTTTAATAAAAAAAAGAAAAGAAAAATATGACAAATATTAACTAGTAAGAAAAAAACAAAATATATAAAAGTCACATTCTTAAAAAAAAAAACATGCATTACAGTGGACCCCACGCATGTGGGCCATGCCATACACACACCATAGTGGACCCGCGCATGTGAGCCATGCCATACACACACCACAGTGGACCCCACGCATGTGGGCCTTGGCCGCGCATGTGGGTCATGGCATAAAACACCACAGAGGACCCCCACACATGTGGGCCGTGGCATAGAACACTACAGTGGACCCCACGCATGTGTCCCACATGATGGTTGGATGAGTCAAATCCATGCCATAGACACCACACCCCCATAAAAAGAAAAAAAATTGAAAAAAAATGAAAAAATAACACAACATTTCAGTATAAATAAAAATAAAACTCATTAATAATGATTAAAGGGCTAAAACATACCTTGAATAGAGATTTAATCAATTGAAAATTGACTTTTGGGAGTTACGTGTCCGCGCAGCTGCGAAAAGAGGGATACGCGATTTCTCACTTGTTTGGGCTTCAATGCTTCTGAAATTCTAGCAAGATGATGCTCTTGTAATTCCGATTGAACTCTAAAAATCGGATTTGAGAAAGGGCTCTTCAAAATCTTGGAATCAAAGCTTCAAAAATGGGGAACATGCGGCTTCTACGGCACCGCAATAGGGCTGTTCGAAAGCCCTAATACGATTGTTTAAAGTTTAAAAAAAAAAGACTTATAATATGAGTCTAACACCACCTACTCAAAAGGAAAGATGGCCAGTCACCACCATTTAAAAACGGGTTTTTAACTAAAATGACTTTTATTTTAAAATTCTTATGGTAGTCTTAAAGCGTACACTATATACGCTACACGCTACTTATGTGTAGCGTACGCTACAGTCCTGATAGCGTATGCTACTGCGTATTTACGCTATTCCGCACGCTACGTAGTGTTTTTTGTACGCTACACGCTACGGTACCACGCTATTTAATACACTGGGTCTAATATAGGTTTTCACATTGATTATCCTTGTTCTGCTGCTCAAATAACTAGAATATTTACAATTGTGCACCACTTTTATAGGCAAATGCATTTGCTGGTGTGTTATTATTAAAAAAAGTAAAGACAGATGCACTGACTATTTAACTGTATATGGACATTGCAACTGCTTATCCTAGTAGGTTGTGATTGGTTACACAACCACACACTACAAGATTATTTTCTGATTCTGAAGTCATTCAATCTCATGGTATTCTAGTCAGTAGTGCCCACAAGGAAGAGTTTAATTGGATGGTCCTGATGATTACACTCATCAGTTGTTGATATGCATAATAATGATTAGAATCTGTCTATCAGAAATAATGATTGCAAGCTATTTCTGCTCGATTTCTCTGTCTTTTGATATCTTTGGAGGGAGTATCCATTTAAAAAACTGTGCCTAGAAGACCTTAATATTTTCATGGTTGACTCACTTGAATCAGAAATAACCCTTTCAAAAGCAAAACGAAAAGGGGAAAAAAGTAACCATGGTCTTTGAAGCTTGATCTGATCCTGTTTGCAAAAATCACACATCACCGTGATATTCTTAGCTGCTAGATTGTTAGCTTATTGCTCCAAGAAACATCGCCTGGTGACAATTGGACCAGTCAGTCCCTGACCGGTTGAAGGGGGGCTGTTTGCCTATGGGAAGCTGGTTCTCAAGCCTTTTTCAAATCTACCATGAGGATCCCTGTTTCGATTGGCGAAACATGATTAGTACAGCTGACCCCAAATTGCTAGAACAATGATGTGATGATGATTATCTGATAATTCTTATTGCTCCATGTAAATAAAATAAAGAAAAGAAAAATAAAAGAAAAAGAAGAACTTTCTCATATTAGAACAAAAGAGGACTATGGAAGAAAGACAGAATTTGTCAAAAAGGAAGAAAATATGTAAAAATGCCTATATAGAAGTTCAACTGCCATTCAAACTTCAAAGGTAATATCCCTCGGAACTTGGAGTTACCCTTAGACATGCTAAGATTTCTTGCTGGCTTAGTCTCAAGTGGCTTTCTTATGTACATGTGAAGCAAGAAACTGGCTTGTCTCAAGCATTACATCTGATGATGGTTTGTAACTTTTGTGGGTTATTTCTTAACTTGAATGCTTTGGATTTTTTTTTTTTTTTTGGAGGATGATGTTTTAGGTTATGTTAAATAAATGTTGTTCTTTTTATCTATATTTGACTAGAATCCTTCTTTATTATTATTATTATTATGTTTTTATTTTTATTTTTATTTATTATTTATTATGGAGACCCCAAAGAATCTCTATTCTATTAGTTCTCGAACATTAGCTGAAATGCTTTAGATGCATGCAAGATTCTAAAGGAAGAAAGGGGTTCGCATTAGAAAATGAGACAGCACTTTTTTTCACACTCAAGAACCATCATAAATCGAAAGTTTGTTTGTTTTTTTTTTTTTTTTAAATAAAATCTTTTTTCTCCATTTCACATCAAAATGATGTTTTTTCGAGGGGAAAAAAAAAAAAATCAAAAGCAAATTCCAGTTTTGAAATGTCCATTTCCACAGTATTCTCATGTAAATCAGCATGACCTTCAAATTTCAACTCAACCTGATTTATGTTTTGTGATAAAGTGAACATTCATGTTCCAGGGTCTTTTTGTTAAATATCTTACTGAGACATGACCAGAAACTTTGTCTAGAAGCTTGCCAGTAGAAAACACAGGAAGAGAGGAGTGGGTTGATATTAGGCCGTTAGCTGGGCAGCTGGTCATAATTCATTTGCCAAGTAATCCAGAGAATGCCTGTTTCAAGTATGGTTGGGAAAATGGGATTCATATGGCTGACCGAATTTCCTTGGCCGAGCTACGATGAGGGTGATGATGTTTATTTTATTTTTATTTATTTATTTTTTTTCGTTTCTTTCATTTTCTTTACAATGGTTGGAGTCATGTTTACTGTTTCTCTACCAACTCTGCCCATTATATCCAATTTTTACTGTTTTTTCTGTTAATAAGAGATATTAATGTCATGCCACTCTGATTCCATTTATTGGATGTTATGTGGAAATTGGCTTTGCATGAATTTTCTTATTGCCTACTTATTTGAATACATCGGCAATTTTAATCAACTGTTTATTTAGATCATAGTTATCTTCTGAACCACTATCATCATGTTTAGCATCTAACAAACTCAATAACCTCTTCTTGTTCTTAGATAAGTGATATGGTTGCCATTGCACGCATAATGGATGCAACACTAGTAATTCCTCAGCTGGATAGGAAATCGTTTTGGCAAGATTCAAGGTCACTTCCATAGTAACTTTTATGTTTGTAATTGAAGAATCCAGATCAGTAAACATAATTTATTTATTTATTATTATTATTATTATTATTATTTACAACTTACACCTTCCATTATGTTCTTGGGCCTCCAAACAGTACATTTTCAGACATATTTGATGAGTTCCACTTTATCACTGCCTTGCAAGGGGATGTGAGGATAGTGAAGGAGCTTCCAAAGGAATTAGAATCCACTCCTAGGGCTCGGAAGCACTTCACTTCCTGGGCCAGTATGGGATATTATGAGGAGATGACACGGTTATGGAATGACTATCAGGTTTGTTTAATTTTTGCTTCTACAGAGATTTAGAAAATGGATCTTATGACATGTCATCAACTAGTGTTCATTTTCATTGTATTTCTCCTTGATTAATATGGCACGATACTATGTTAGGATTAAATGGATATTTTAATGCTATTATTTTGCAGGTGATTCATGTTCCAAAATCCGATTCACGGTTATCAAACAATGACCTTCCTCTTGATATTCAGAGGTTGCGGTGCCGTGCTCTTTATCATGCTCTCCGTTTTTCTCCTCCAATAGAGAACTTGGGAAAGGTCTGAAGTCTGAACTTCTGTTAAATATCTTTTTACACTGCATGTTTTGTTCTGTTATTAGTGCATTTAAGAGATCTCCCATGGGATATCTTGTAAATTAGGTTCTGAGCATACGTGACGGTGACCCCACAGAAGCTGGTGGAGCGGCTGAGGTTACATGGGCAATACATTGCTCTTCATCTGCGATTTGAGAAGGATATGCTATCATTTACTGGTTGTACCTATGGTTTGTCTGAAACAGAGGCTGAAGAGCTGAGAATAATGAGGTAAGAACTTCCTTTTAGAGGACTATCCCCATTGATGAGAAATTTGATGGGTACCTTTGAGGATTGCCATCTGAGTCCTATACTTCCAAACGTCTGCAATATTTGGGTCATTCATCGGGTTACGTCACCATGTATGTACTGTGGCCTGAAAATTGGGTGATTCTCTTCATCAGTTGGGGGCTATATGTGCATAAACAAAATGGGCGGTTGCCAGAAATTGACTAACAATCCACATGTAACGTATAATTGCAGCCCTCCTCGTGACCAGATTGGTATGATTTTTGGGTTATAAAACATGCACGGTGGGACTCACCTAATGAAAATCTTACACAGGCATAACATTGGCACGTGTAAGCAGAGTGGCATTTAGGATGGCCACTTCCAACTAGACACAGCCTCCTTGGTTTACAAATGCAATCAATCAATAATTTGCTATCCATCTTTTTGTAGGGAGAATACGAACCACTGGAAGACGAAGAAGATAAACTCAACAGAACAGCGGATTGGAGGTTATTGCCCGCTTACTCCAAAGGAGGTGGGGATCTTTCTGCAAGCTCTAGGCTACCCTCCATCCACTTGGATTTACATTGCAGCTGGTGAAATATATGGTGGTGATTTTCACCTCTCAGAGCTCAGATCTCGCTTTCCAAATTTAGTTTTCAAGGTCTGTGCTTGGGTAGCTAGCATAATTTTCTTGACAAAATCTACTCTTTTAACTTCATTATGTGACCAAGGCTGCAATTGGATGCTCACTTGAACTGAATTGCAATAACTAAACTCCTAAAGTGTACTGGAGTGTGCTCCAGTATAAAGTACCAATCCCAAATTGAAATTACCTTTCTTTCAAGTTCAAGTTGAAACAAATGGTTTACAATTAGGGGTTGTAAAAATAAGAGGGGGAGGGAGCCTTCAGGAAGAAAAAAAAAACCCTAACAGATTCCCTGATTGATGACAGGAGATGGTGGCAACTCCAGAGGAATTGAGAATGTTTGCCAATCATGCATCTCAGACAGCAGCAATAGATTACATTATGTCTGTAGAAAGCGATGTGTTTGTTCCGTCATATTCAGGTAACATGGCAAGAGCTGTTGAGGGGCATCGCAGATTCTTAGGGCATCGCAAGACCATCACTCCAGATAGGTATTTTTTTTCCCTTTATCGTTAGGGTGAGGATTTTAATAGGGTGTCTTAAATGTTTTCTTACAGCAGAAGAACTAAACATAATTTTATTGCATTTTCATAGATTGGACATATTTCGTCAACATGAATACAATGTTTGCATGTTTATGCTAAAACTGTAACCTTCTTATGTTGATAATTGACTAAAGATCTAAATTGTCAACTCATCTAATAAATATAACCAAGGGTACCTTTTTCCCGTGATGAAATATAAAGAAGGGAAATTTTCTCATTCATAGAAATTATAGTTTGGTGAGAATAGTGGTGATTTGTATATTTGGGAGTAGCAAAGGTACTTCCGTCATCCACTGAAATCTTATCAATTTCTCAGGAAAGGTTTGGTAGGAGTCTTTGATAAGATGGAAAGAGGAGAGCTGGAAGAAGGCTCATCATTATCATCAATTGTAACTCAGATGCATAAACACAGGTAATATATGGAACCTTTTCTACTATCAAATCTAGGCTGTTCAATCAATTTGCCAACCAAAATGGTTTAATTGAACTGAATTATGTTGGCGAAAGTCATAGTTTTATTTATGGCATATGGTTTGCTTGTCTTCTTCGGTGGCCTAACATTGCCCTTTCCTAATTTAACAGGCAAGGAGGTCCCAGGAAAAGGGGAGGTTCCTTTCCTGGGATTAAAGGCCGGGCTCGGTTTAGAACTGAGGAATCTTTCTATGAAAACCCATTTCCAGAATGCATCTGCAGTACTAAAACACATGTTTAGATTGGATAGAGGTATGCGATCTGTTGTTGTTGTTGTTGTTCTCATTACTCTCTAACATTTTTTTTTCTTTTTAATTCCTGTTTCAAATCTTGATGATTGGTTAAAAATGATTTGTAAAACCACCCCAAATAACTGAGACAAGGTTATGATGATGTTCAATGATCTCATTTTAGAGCTAATGTGTTCGAGGAATTCCTTGCTTTTTTATACAATAAACAGACTCTGTACCAAAAACCAACAACCTCAATGCCAGAACTGAGTTGGACTCAACCTGATGCAGGACATGGAAATTAAACATGATATGCAAAAATTCAGGCTTAAGATCATACTAAATTAGAAACACTCACAAAAACTCCATGTCTCACATAAAGTCAAGCATTCAACATAGGGGATCTATAAGAGTCCAAGCTTACACATGCTAGGACTGGATCGATTAAAAATTATAGACCAAACAATGATCAAAGGGTAATAGATTCATCCACACATGCATAGGAATATTTCCCAATCCAAGGGATTCACGGATTTCAATTCGGAAAATCGTAGGGTTTTAAAAAGAGCATGAAAATAGGGATTTAAGACAATTTAGGATTAGGGTTAGGGAAATCAGGTGAGGGAAGAGTGAAGGAGAGGAAAGAGAGAACTTGGAACCGATTCCGCACGTGTGGACAACAAACCCTCCTGACACGTGCCCTGGTGGTGTCCCGCACGTGTGTGGGGTCCACTAATCTGAAAAAGGCCAGCTTGGCCCTGGTCGGCTAGGGGTGGACCACAAAACCCCCAAGTTTCGTAATGATCCGACGATCGGTTTGTGCACGGTGCTCCGCCGAATTTTCAGCCCCCTTGCGGGCTTGATTCTGCGAGTCTGCTGAAGAAGATGGATCGGCTGCCAAAAGAGGGTGGGTTTGAAGCATGAAGGCTATATGAGATGATGATTATGGAAGATATGGGGTGGGGCGATGTGAGATGGGTGTGGCTTTGTACCACGGTAGCTAGCCCTTCGAAGAAGGGAGGGTTTCGCACCCAATTAAGATTTCACAACTCAGAGAATTTAAAAAAGCAAAACGCAGGATTTTTTTATTCAATAATCAATGAGAAAAACAACCTACCGGGGGTGCTTATTTATAACAAAACCCTATACCCCAAAACTTGTCCCATGTGCACAACCTATTACTTAGAGATAAAGTAACCACAATTAACAACTAATCAAAGCAATCTAAACCATCCATGATGTTCCTAATAATAAAAATAACCAAAACTCAAAGTATTAGATTGTTTAGAATAGCGGGCCACGATTGTCACACCCCAAATTCGGGAACGGACAACTTCTGTAATGCCCCAAATTCGGCACTCGACTTCCATACACCAAGTCCTGAGTTCGGCGCACCACAAGGAAGATTTTTTGACTGAATTTTTTGTATATACATATAATAATACCTGAGCATGAAGATCCATGATCAAAATACTGAGCAACACTCTCCATTATAAATCCGGATCTTTACGATTACAATGCTTTCCAAAAGGTACACAATGTCAACATTTCCAAATCAAAAAATAGATACAATGCATCGAGAAAGCTAAGTTTTCCAAGCTACTCCTGTCCTGAAAAAAATAGGAAATAGGAAGCTTAGGCAAAAAGCCTACTGAGTACACACGTATATGCAGTGTCTTACATGCAAGCAAGATAAATATGCCACGAAGAAATCATGTATGGTGAAAGGCGTGTAGTACGTAAGGTATGATGCCAATGCCAATGCAATGCATACGTATCACAGTAATACTCCGAGTCAATGCTACCAGTATCACCAAGTCATATTTTCATTTTTCCTATGCCACAGCCATAACCGTATTTCACACATTCGTAATCACATCATCACCATCATATTGTCATGCCATATCATAACTGTATATCTCGGGAAAACACTGTAGTCGACACCCATGTACCAGACACCAGCAATCGACCTCGCTACCCACCAATGGGGTTACAACCTCCATTTTGTATACTAGTAGCAGACCTTGTTTGCGCTTCTCCCCGCCGGCGGGTTAGACCGGTCCCTGTTTGCACCTCAGCCCTTAAGTAGGTTGAACCCACCTCTTCTCAACCCGACCTCGTCAGTGGGAGTCAAATCCATGACCCATGTATCCTTTCGGCCTAACGGCGAGGTATCTCTAGGTAGCATCGGGGTTTAAGGACTTTCAACCTAAGGGGCACATCATCCCCTACTATTTTCACATTTCCAGTGTCTCGTTCATTTTCAGGGATAACCCAAGTCATCATCATAGATGTATATTTCGTCGTCAAGATCTAACTCATGTTATACGGCACGACTGTGGTATTTCGATCATCATGTATGTCATGATTATGCATGAATTCAAGCAATTTTGATAAGGCATACGTTCAAGGGCATATGGTATGCATATAATGCCATGAGTTTAGGGTCTGCTGAACCTTTAAGCCAAAAATGACATATAATCGTCATGTGCGACTATCAACTATATCAATCCATGGTCATGTGACTAGATTAAAGAAGACATATCTTACACATGAACAAATGTATTGAATTACACTTGCACATACCATCATTCCATGGTGCATGAGTATGATTAATATCAACATGGTTAAGTAGATGAATTTAGTATGCCAGGAAGTGGAACAACATTAATCAAGATATTAAATCACATACTTCTATTAACCATAATCACTAACATCACTAATATCATCCATAACTATCATAATCACGAGCATTAATTGTATTCAGAATTATACCATATCCTTCGCAAGATAGATATTCCATTAGCGGCTTTAGCCCGACATGATTTTCTTCTATTAGGACCACATGTTTATACCCTAACTAGGCCTTATGGTTAACGAGTGGTGGTGACATAAAGTACATGCATTAAGTGGTTATGAGATGAAAGGCATAGATATAATATATAGTAAATGAGCCACAGGATGGATGGTGCTAGTGAAACTCATATAATGTAGTGGGCTTCACCTTCAAGTGGGTTATGTGAGACCTGTATCCTAGTCCGTATTGGCCGATACGGGCCCGTTACAGGGTGTAACGGCCGTAACAGGCCCGTAACGGTAACTTTTTTTTTTTTTTCATTTTAAGCTCATTTTTTGCTATTTTTTGGAAACCTCTTGCTTCCAAACTATTTTTCACTCCTTCTACTACTAATTTCGACCAACCTTAGCTAGGTATTTGAGATAAAAACACATTATATTACAGATTTTTTTGAATCAAAGCTCGGTGGGCTATTTTTCAGAAATTCGTCAAAAATAGGTATTTATACTTTTTTAAATATGTTTTGCTGTTTTAATCATGTCATATGATGTGTTAATCATAGTAGAACATGTTAATGTACATTTTACAGATTTGGGGTTCCATTTAATAATTTTTTAATAATTTTTTCTATTTACGCATGAATTTTGGCCCCTTTTTTTAAAATTCGAAAAATCAAATTTTAATGGTTGTTTTGCTGTTTTAATCATGCCATTTGATGTGTTAATCATAGTAGAACATGTTAATGTGCATTTTACAGATTTGGGGTGCCATTTTATATTTTTTTAATATTTTTTTCTATTTACGCATTTATTTTGGCCTTTTTTTTTGAAAATTCGAAAAATCATTTTTTAATGATTCTTTTGCTGTTTTAATGACGTCATATGATGTGTTAATCATAGTAGAACATGTTAATGTGCATTTTACAGATTTGGGGTGCCATTTTATATATTTTATATATTTTTTTCTATTTACGTATTTATTTTGGCCCTTTTTTTGAAAATTCGAAAAATCATTTTTTAATGATTCTTTTGCTGTTTTAATGATGCCATATGATGTGTTAATCATAGTAGAACATGTTAATATGCATTTTACAGATTTGGGGTGCCATTTTATATTTTTTTCTATTTACGCATTTATTTCAGCCCTTTTTTTGAAAATTCGAAAAATTATTTTTTAATGATTCTTTTGCTGTTTTAATGATGCCATATGATGTGTTAATCATAGTAGAACATGTTAATGTGCATTTTACATATTTGGGGTGCCATTTTATATTTTTTTCTATTTACGCATTTATTTCGGCCCTTTTTTTGAAAATTCGAAAAATCATTTTTTAATGATTCTTTTGTTGTTTTAATGATGTCATATGATGTGTTAATCATAGTAGAACATGTTAATGTGCATTTTACATATTTGGGGTGCCATTTTATATTTTTTTTATATATTTTTTTCTATTTACGCATGAATTTTGGCCCTCAAAAATAATTGCAAACACCTAAATGTAAGATATTTTCATATTACATTCATTCTAATATATCTATCATTGATAGTAGATAGTTAGAAAATTAAATATATGAATTTTGTAGTCAAATTCAGGTTATCTGGTTCATAAATTCATCAGACAGTCCGATACAACTTCTCACCAAAGAGTGGACCGTTACACCACCATAAACATGTTCCAATTTATAAATGAATGCATATTTGGAATGCTTAGAATATTCCGGATTTAATCCATATTTTTTTGGCAAAAAAAAATAATTTGCGCTGTTACGGGCCGTTACGCCCCCGTATCACCGTTACGCCCTCGTATCCGTATCGGTTTTGGAGGTCACCGTTACGCCAACTGATACCGATACGGGACACCTTGGATGGTGCTATTGAAACTCAGTGTAGTGGGCTTCACCTTCGAGTGGGCTGCTAGTAGGTTGGATTACAAATAATTATCATAGTAGTTCTATATTGGTTTAGAAGGCACATGTAAACCTCATAAGATACAGTGAGCTCTAAGTTGAACGACTTGGGTATATAATATACATATAAGAGTTAGTCACGGTTGGACGACGTGGGTTTGTCTCATACAACGTAGTGGGTTCTACTTCCAAGTGGTCCTGCAAGCAGATGGGTCCACACACAAGCATTACGGTGTGTCCCAACAAGTAGATAATATAGGTGTCTTACATACATTAAGGTAGTACAAGGAAGAATAGTTCTGATGCACAAGGCACACGTTAGCGGGCTCCATGATTGAACTGTTTGGTTGGTAAAACAATTGAACAGTGCGGATAAAATACGTACATTGAGTGGGTTCACAAGTGTTCGGAAGTTATACATTCAATTAACACTATTTCATATCGTTTGACTTATTTTGGAATTGGATCTAGGTCATTTTGGAATCATGTTCTAGAATTAGCTAGCCTAATTGATAAATGGTGAAATATGCAATACTTACATCAAGGTAGGTTCCGTAATCAATCTAACACACGTCCTAAGTTCACACACCGAAGAGGTTCACCATCAGCATAGTCCACGAGTCTGAGTAATTACACAATTCTTATATGCCCACATAGTCTTATGGCCACTCCATTATCAGAAGTCCATATGGTTGAGTGGCCACACAAATGTCACTCTACTTGTCATAATAAAGGATTTAAAGTCACATGGTTATTTATTTTTACTACACCATAACTCATACATCTATAGGCAACCACTTTATTAAGCTCACACATGGTCAGGTTGTCGATGCCATAATTTCACTTGGTTGAGTGGATATACAATTAGTATCATGGTCTAGTAACCTTATCTCAAAGCATCCAAGGTACAATCACAAGCATACATACCATACTCGGTTACACTACGTTACACTAACTCTTAAACTATGATCCCCCAATACTTCATACGGAGAATGACTCAGATTCGGTGTCACGTGATCAAGAAGCCAAGAACTAGCTTCCATCACATCAGATATGGTTTAGTGGTCCCCGCATATGCCTCCTATGAGCATAATGTAAGGGTTGTATTTATGTCGCATGTCACCGAATTTAGGGTCACTCCATTATCAAGCTGTATAATCCAACCCATATCATAATTCTCATGACTAAGAAAATCTACACGGACAACCCGATTGTTCATGGTTTATGTGACTATGACTAAGCCTGTAAGCATGTGGTCATGTCATTGGGTGGTCACTAATGCCACCTAATTTCATGTAGTTGGTTGGCCTTGTGTGGATTTCGCAATCATACGGTTAGACGACCACATATACTCCACAATTTCATTTGATTAGGTGGCCATACATACCCACATGATTAAGGGGCCAAATACATATATCGCACCCTTACATTGGATTAAGCGGTCATTCACACATCTTACAAACATAAGATTAAAAGCCAAAAAAAGGTGAGTGGGCCATACAAGATCACAAGGTCGCATAGGTAAGTGGGACGCACAAAATCATCAGTTCATTGGTTTAAGTGGGCTAGGGAATTTTGGCTCAAGCGATGTCTTCATGTTTTCAGTTTATCTAATAGGGATTACTTTTGTATGGTTTAGATGGTATATAAACATAACAGTGGGGCACACAACCGCCCCCAACAAACTTTGATGGAAAATAAACTTTATAGTTGGTCCCACATGGTGGGCCCACCCAGTTTTGGGTGACAAATAAATGTTAAAGTGACCCTAAGGAGGTTGGCCATTTTGGAGGGTCACAATCTGTGCAACACAAATGGACAGGTTGGATCTCTCCTAAACATCAAAGTGGACCCTCAAAGGTTTCAACTACGGGCAATTTGGACTCATCCAAGTGGGTGGGTCCCACTGATGTGGCAGGGCGACATTTATAAGGTTTGCAAAAGCCGATAGATAATGTTGATCTAACACACATATTATGGTGAAATTCTAGGAGGTTTTAATGGCGGACATTACAACAACACTATTTCTTGAGTTGCTAAAATAGACTGATGGTTTGGATGTAGCCTATATATCATGGTGGGTCCCATGGTTTGGTGGGCCCTACATGGGTATCAAAAGAAGCACCTACTTATCCCCCTTAAAACATTCGTAATCATTTGTAGGGTCATCGAGGCGTGGTTCACAAATCCAGCCCATCCATTATGTGTGTCCCACTTGGTTAAGGGGTCAAATCAAGTTTCAGATGTATCAAAATTTCAAGTGGACCCCAGTAAGTGTTTTTTTAATTCTCAAGCTCCGAGTTGCACGAACGGTTCAAGGAGATCATAGATACATGGGTCCCAAAGTGATGTATTTATTATATCTACACTGTTTATCTATATAGAGATCATTTTAAAGCATTATCTAAAAAAAAGAATCATATCCAAAGATTATTTAGACCTCACCACTAATAGTAGTGGAGATAATGATCCCATCGTTAAACAATTCACAGGGCCCACCATAACGTTTATTTTCCATCCAATCTGTTTGTAAGGTCACAAAGACGTGAAATAAGAGGAAAAACAAATTTCATATTGGTACAAAATTTCCGTGACCCAAAAAGGGTTTCAATGGTAGACGTTCAATCCCTCGCTGTAGTGTGGACCGCTTGATAGTTAGATCTGTCTTATTTTTCTTCTCAAGCCTTAAGCTCGCCAAATGGATGGACAATTTGGATATAACACATGCCTCATGATCAAACCCACAAATATTGCTGATCTTCACATGATGTAGATGGTGTAGGCCACCTGAGTTCGGTGTACGGCTGATTTTTGGGATGTCCCATAATCTAAAGGGGACCCATCAAATGCACGGTGTAGATGGTCGACATACATCAAGGTGGGGCCTGCTGCTGGGTCCCAGGGACCTTGCCGTTCCAAGCCGCAGGACGCTGGCAGCAGTAGCGTCTTATATATAATTTTTTTTTTTTGTTTTTGTTTTTTTGAGGATTTTCATAGGTGGGGCCCACATCAGGACAATCCAGTCCGTCTGCTGGGTTCTATGGCCCGGGACAGATCTAACAAGCCCAATATTGAGCATTTTTTGGCATACAGAAACATCACAGCGGGTTCTAATAGTTTTGGTAGTAAACATCACTATTAAAATAATTTTTTTGATGGTATGGCCTAACAGAGATTTGGATTGGCTTCATTTTTCGGCTCAATGCCTAAAATGAGCTGGGAAATTGGATGGACTGCGTGGATTAAATACATACATCATGAGGAGGGGCCTATTGTGGGTCCATAGCCCCTGCTCGTTTTTTAAAGCAGCTGGGACGCTGCTTGTTGTAGCGTCCTCTGGACGTTGGCAGCAACAATGTCTAGTTCTCTTAGATTTTATTTATTTATTTAATGGTAAAGTTCAACCCTCACTGATTAAAGCGGTATGTCCCACTTGATCATTGGACTGGCCCTGATTTTCAATGTGGCCCACTTAAAATGATAAGGGAAAGTGGATGGACGACTTGGATCTACCGTATACATCATGTGGGGTGCACGGTGGGCCCCACAATATTTTCTTAAAAAGGGCATCCATATAGTTTTATGAAGAGTTCAGATTGCATCTAAATGCAATGGTGGGGGCCATGGTTAATGAGTTTCATTCCATCATTATTATCATTATCATCACATCACTACCACAATTAATCATCCAAATAATTAAGAAAGAAAACAAACCATAAGAGTGGAGGGGGTGTACTCACTTGATGGACTAGATGGATGGTTGAGATGGATGGAAGGGATGGGATTGATGGCCCACCAAGATCACTCCTCTCTCTCTCTCTCTCTCTCTCTCTCTCCTTGTTGTAGGAAATGGTAAAAATGCCAAGGGATGGAGGAGTATTTGTAAAGAAATGGATAAAAATGTGGTTAGGTTAGGCTAATGTGATTAATGTTTGCTTAGGCTAGGATTATGACAATTAATTCATGATTAGTAATTAATGGTGGATTAAAGGGACATGGGATGGCATGGTGTGATGATGTCATGCATAGGGTATGGTATGGAGAGAAGCTGACTTTGGGGAGCACATGAGAGGGGGATGACATGGGAGGGTGACATCACACACATGGGTAGAGATTCTCTCACCCATGTGTGGCATGTGCATGTGTGCATGGCATGTGCTGTGCACATGTGTGGAATGGAGTATATGACGCCATGCGCATATGATACAATAACGATTCTTCAAGGCGTATCTCACTAATGGAGCGTCGTACAAACGCACTGGTGGTACCTACGCGATCGCGGCGATGGGGCAGTCGATATGAAATCTGTTTCGAAGTGTTGGGGTTTCGATCAACTGGGTATGCACTATGCACAGCTAGTCCAGGTCTGGCCAAGGGCGTCGATCATCATGTAGATAAGTATAGCAAATGGTACGGAATGGACGGGGTCTTACAACAATCATGAGAACCCATGGTGGGATTCATAAGACGATCGGGTCCACTCCAAGGGACCAAAATGCAGTCCTCTAGCTAGGAGGACTTCCTTGGATGTCGTCATTGATCCAGATCGACGGTGGGGTCCTCCTTGTGTACGTGCGTAGGAGAGGCGTGTGTATGAGCATGATGTCCCCATCAACTCTCCCCGGCTACGAAATTTCACCACTGGCAAAATAAAACTCCTGAACTGCTCCAAGATGTTAGGATCAAGTCTTTGAAGCTCCTCCTCAGTGAGCCACGTACTATCTGCAACTGGGCGTGACTTCCACTTAATCAGGAACTTTTGAAATCCGCCATCCAATGTCGAAACTATCTGATAGTCCAGGATATCCTCTCTCCTCTGCGTGTGGGAAGGGTAAGTATGGGAGGTAGAGGCTAGGAAGTAGGGTTGGGAAGAGGCCATGGATCAACGAAAAGGTCTGGGGAATTAGGATGGTGGGGCGAAAGGCTAGACAATGTATTAGGGGTTTCCCGAAAAGCAACTAGATCCTCCACATTGAATATGGAACTAATGCCCATGGAAGGTGGAAGATCTACCACATACGCATTGAGACCGTTTCGTTTTATAATTTTGAATGGTCCAGCGCTACGCGCGTGTAATTTACAAACGGCTCCCTGAGGGTGCTGCTTTGGCCTGATGCGGACCATCACAGAGTTTCCAATATTGACTTAAAACGTTTTTGCTGGTCTGCAGAAAGTTTAGAATGTTCATTACTAGTAGTGATCTTTTGCCTGATTTCTTGATGCAATGAATGACTGTGATGTGCAAAAGACTCTGAAGACTCTGATGGCCTATGGGACTAGGTCGATAGGTTTCCTAGGTTTATAACCAGTAACGACTTCAAAAAGACTTAAACCTGTGGACTTGTTGACAGAACTATTAAAATCAAACTCAGCTATAGGTAGTACGGCGTCCCATGTCCTGGCGTTTTTCCTTACTAAACATCTGAGCAAATTCCCTAGGCTCCTATTGACCACCTCAGTCTGGCCATCGGTTTGAGGATGGTAGGCAGAAGAAAATTGGAGCCTAGTATTCATCATGTGTCAGTGTCTTCTAAAAATAACTTATGAATCGCACGTCACGGTCAGACACTATGGTTTTTGGTAACCCATGTAGTTTGATGACCTCACTAAAGAACAATTTGGCAACATGAGATGCATCGGAGGTCTTCGAATAAGGAATGAAGTGGGCCATTTTAGAAAAATGGTCCACGACAACAAATATGGAATCGTGCTTCCGAATAGTCTTGGGGAGCCTAAGCACGAAGTCCATACTGATGTCCTGCCAAGGGGCGAATGGTACTGGCAAAGGTGTGTATAGCCCTGCGTTGTGCTTTTTCTGCTTTGTTAGTTGACAAGTACGGCACTGCCCTATAATTTTGGCTACGTCTCGCTTGAGGCTTAGCCAATAGAACCTATCCTCCACTAGGGCAATGGTCTTGTCTCGACCAAAATGACCCGTGACCCCTCCTGAATGTAACCCCAGACAAGAAAATCACGAAGGGAAGTGCGAGGTATGCACAAACGGTCACTCCTGAACAAATATTTGTTTAAAATCAAGTACTCACTGCTAGCTCCTAACGGACTCTTTAACAAGGATGCGTATACAACTCCAAAATCTGGACACTTAGAATAATCTTCTTTGATGAGCTCGAGGCCCGTGACTTCGACACTCGTGGAATTGAGTAATGCGACTCGACGACTCAATGCGTCAGCAAGCTTATTCTTTACACAGGCCTTGTGCTTAAGTACAAAAGTGTACTCTTGAAGGAATTGTACCCACTTGGCGTGTCTAGGGTTTAATTTCTTCTGAGAGTTCAGATATCTCAAGGCCTCATGATCTGAGAATAAGACGAATTCTTGCGGCAATAGGTAATGATGCCAATGGCGCAATGATTGCACTACCCAATAAAACTGTCATAGGTGGAATATTTTTGTTTCGCTCATTCAGTTTCTCACTAAAAGAAGGCGACAAGGTGCCCTTTTTGAATAAGTACTCTTATGCTAACTCCTGACGCGTCACATGCGACTTCAAAAACTTTTGAAAAATCCGGGAGTCGTGTGACTGGAGCTTTGGTCATCTTGATCTTCATTTCCTTGAAGGCCTTCGAGGCTGCCTTTGTCCATTGAAACATTCCCTTTTTTATGCAATCCGTGATGGGAGCCATAATGGAACTGAAGCCTCGAATGAACCGCTTATAGAAGGTGGCTATGCCGTGAAAGTTGCGCATCTCATGAATATTGCGGGGTTCAGGCCCAATTGATGATAGCCTTGACCTTCTTGGAATTCACCAATACGCCCTCAGCTGACACAACAAAAGCTAAGAAGATAACACTACTAGACAAAAACGTACACTTCTTTAGGTTGGGGTATAGTTTCTCAACTTTAAGGATCCTACAAACCTATCTCAAATGGTTGAGGTGTTTTTATCATGCTATAAATTAAGATATCATTAAAGTAAACGACCAGGAACTTCCTCATGAAGGGTCTCAACACTTGGGTCATCACACGCATGAAAGTGCTTGGGGCATTAGTCAGCTCAAAAGGCATAACTAGCCACTCGTATAGCCCATTCTTCGTCTTGAAGGCCGTCTTCTACTCATCATTAGTGTGCACACGGATTTGGTGATAACCACTTTTGAGGTCAATTTTCGAGAAGATAGTAGCATTGGCCATCATATCTAACATGTCATCAAGACACGGTATGGGAAATCGATACTTGACTGTGATTTTGTTGATGACCCTACTATCAACACACATCCTCCATGTGCCATCCTTCTTAGGTGTAAAAAGGGCAGGCACGACACATGGGCTCATGCTCTCTCTAATGAAACCCTTTTCTAGGAGCTCATCAATCTGCCTCTTCAACTCCGCATGATCCTTTGGGTTCATTTTGTAATGAGGGAGGTTTGGTAGAGTTGTCCGAGGGACTAAATCAATGCAATGTTGTATGTCCCTCATAGGGGGAAGCTCATCCGGTAGATCAGTAGGAAAGACATCACGGAACTCATCTACTACCGGAATAGCCTTAGTGGGTAACTCTACACTAGCCTCTGGTGCACTCTCCCTAGCCACAAGGGTGTACGCTATCGAGTTTGACTCAGTCTTTCGCTCAAAGTCTTTGGCATTTAGAATATGGAGAGGCTTAGACTTGGACTTCGATTCTTTCAATTCTTTTGAGCCGCTCACACCACTCTGTGTGGTGGATTCTTTTCTAGTCGTGTTTTTGGGTGGAAGTGGATTTAGTTTAACTTTCTTGCCCTTAAACCAGAATGTACACACATTTGACCGATTAAATATGGTAACATCCCTGTCATAGAGCTAGGGTCTATCTAGAATGATATGGCCAACATCCATGGGAACAACATCACACCAAAGCGTGTCTTTATATGATCCAAACTGAATAGGGACAAGACAACGGTGCGAGACTGGAATGGAAGTCTCATCAACCGAAGATACTCTTTAGGGTTAAGGATGGGCTTCGAGCTTCAAGCCCAAATGGTTCACGGTACCGGTTGATGCTACATTGACATAACTACCACTATCCACGATCATCCTGCAACTCTTATCACCACACTCTGCATAAGTATAGAAGATTGTGTTGTGACGCCAATCATCGATATTCTTAGCTTGGGTAAAGGTGCAATGCATAACGGCTAGGGTTGTAGACTCTTACGCTCCCTCTTCCTCATCACTAGGGGTTTCTGTTAGCTCATACTCTTCTTCTTCATCGTCACTTTCTGAGGGCACTACTTCTACTTGCCCATCAATAAAGAGCACTTTGGTATCTTCTTTCGTGCCGCACTGGTGGGCAAGGTGACTAAACCCTTGACACCTAAAACACTTAGTTGCTCCACTTCTACGCGAGGTAGACCCGACAACCTCTTTACCCTTATCATCCTTCGGCCTAGACCGAGAACTACTGAAAGGTTTGTTTTGGTACCTAGTGCTAGGCTTAGCCCTAGAAGGGTTGACCTTAGCGCCAGGATCGTGAAACTCAAACCGCCTTCCTATAGATGTTTTGAGGTATTGCTCGACCTTCAATACTACTTGATACATTTGTTTAAGAGTGTCTATGTCCTTGGTGAGCAACTCCCTCCTAATGTTAGAACGGAGGCCCGTCTTAAATCGAGCAAGGGTGAGTGTGTGGTCCTCATCAACTTCACAACGGGTCAAGTACTCTTCAAACTTCTCAATGTATTCAGCAACACTCATGGAACCCTGTCAAAGAGACTACCATTCCTCAACCAATCTCAAGTGGTAAGAAAAAGGGAGGTATTTTTCCTTAAGTGTTTCTTTCATCTATCCCCAATGGACTATTGAGAGCTCCCTCGCCCTTTCTTCATTTCTCTCTACAGTAACCCAAAACCTCTTTGCTTGGCCCACAAGCTTCATCTTGGCGAATCGGACTTAACGAGTATCCGACATGTCATACCATTCAAAATAGTGGTCCATATCAGCCAACCAATTTAGAAAAGCTTTAGGGTCTAAGTGGCCATCAAACGTAGGAGCTTCTACTCTCCCTTGAGGAGTTGCACATCTGGGTCATAATGATCATGATTCCCCTCACAGTGTGGGTGCACAGGTACATGCCTATGACCAATTCCTTGGCTACCTCCATTCCTTGGCCTATCCTCTTGACTACCTGCTTGAGACTGAGCATCTTCCCCAATGGTGGGGTTTGTCCAGGTTGAGGTCTCTAATTGGGTAACACACACAGTAAGCTGATCCAAGCGTTGGTCAATACGTTGTTCCAGGCGTTTACCCAAAGAATCAAACTGTTGGGTCAGTTTGTTCATTGACTCTTGAAATTGCTCCATGTTTAGTGTAAGGTGCAAGCCAAAACCACGATCCGTACGTGTGGGCATATAACTATTAACTCAATTCGAAAACCCTCTACACAATTATATGCGTCTAAATGAGACTAAATGATCCTACAAGACTATATGAGGGAAACTACACAATGCTACTAAAATTCCAGCAACCTAACTGCCTAAATAGCCTGTTAACAGAAAATTCAGTCAAGAAATTTGGAGATTTTCTGACAACAGAAAATTCAGCAGCCCCTATTGTGAGTTATAGGTCCTAAACAACCCTATATGATGAGACTTGATGCAAATTAGACATAAACAAACCACACCTTAAACATGCAATGCATTCCTATACAAGAACCCAAGCTTTGATACCAAATTTGATATAGGACATGGAAATTAAACATGATATGCAAAAATTCAGGCTTAAGATCATACTAAATTAGAAACACTCACAAAAACTCCACATCCCACATAAAGTCAAGCATGCAACATAGGGGATCTATAAGAGTCCAAGCCTACACATGCTAGGACTGGATCGATTAAAAATTATAGACCAAACAATGATCAAAGGGTAATAGATTCATCCACACATGCATAGGAATCTTTCCCAATCTAAGGGATTCACGGATTTCAATTCAAAAAACCGTAGGGTTTTAAAAAAGAGCATAAAAATAGGGATTTAGGACAATCTAGGGTTAGGGTTAGGGAAATTAGATGAGGGAGGAGTGAAGGAGAGGAAAGAGAGAACCTGGAACCGATTCCACACGTGTGGACAACAAACCCACCTGACACGTGCGCTAGTGGTGTCCCGCACGTGTGTGGGACCCAATAATTAGAAAAAGGCCAGCTTGACCTTGGTCGCGATAATCGACGATCAGTCTGTGCGCGGTTCTTTGCCGAAGTTTCAGCTCCCTCGGCTTGATTCTGCGATCCTGTTGAAGAAGATTGATCGGCTGCCAAAAGAGGGTGGGTTTGAAGCGTGAAGGTTGTATGAGATGATGATTATGGAAGATAGGGGGTGGAGCGATAGGAGATGGGTGTGGCTTTGCATCACGGTAGCTAGCCCTTTGAAGAAGGGAGGGTTTCACACCCGGCAGGATTTTTTTTATTCAATCATCAATGAGAAAAACAACCTACCAGGTGTGCTTATTTATAACAAAACCTTATATTCCAAAACTCGCGCCATGTGCGCAACCTATTACTTAGAGATGAAGTAATCACAATTAACAACTAATCAAAGCAATCTAAACCATCCATGATGCAGGACATGAAATTCAAATATGATGTGCAAGATTTTCAAGCTTTAGATCACGTTAGTTCAAAAATAATTACACAAAATTTCATATCCCACACAAAAATTCAAGCATTCAATTAAGGGGGAATCTATGCAAGTCCAGGCTTACAGAAGATAGGGTTGAATCAATTAAAATTATAAACCAAACAATAATCAAAGGAGGGTAAATTCATCCACACATGCACAAAAATAATTCCCCAATCCAAGGGGTTCAAAGATTTCAATTCGGAGAACCCTAAGGTTGAAAAAAGGGCATAAAATTGGGGATTTGAGTAATTTAGGGTTAGGGTTAGGGATTTGGGGTGAAAGAGGAGTGAAAGAGGGGAGAAAGATGAACCAGAGAAGCGTCATACGCGTGGACAGCGGTGAGGCACAGACGCACGTGCGCTGGAGGTGTCCCACACGTGTGTGGGGCCAACAAATCGGAAAACGGCTAGCTTGGCCCTGGTCGGCTAGGGGTGGGCCACAAAACCTCCAAATTTGAGCCTGATCCGATGCACCGTCAGTGCGTGGTGCTCCGCCGAAGTTTCAGCCCTCCTGCAGGGCCAGATTCTGGAAATCTGCTGTAGAGGGAAAAACGGCTGCAATAGAGGATGGATGTGAAGCGTAGATGATTGTAGGAGGAGAAATATGGATGGTAGAAGGTGAGGGCGAATGGGGATAGGTGTGGCTTCGCACTACGGTAGTCGGCCCTTCGAGGAAGGGAGGGTTTCACACCCAATTGAATCTCCACAACTTAGAAATTTAGAGGAGCAGAAAAATATAGAAATTTTATTAATCTTCAATTTGAAAAAAAGACTGCAAGGGGTTTTTATTTATAATAAAACCCTATACCTCAAAAACTCGCGCCATGTGCGCAACCTATTACTTGGCAGCGAAGTAATAAAAAATAACAACTAATCAAAGCAATCGAAACCGTTCATAATATTCCTAATAACAATAACAAGCAAAATCCAAAGTAATAGATTAATTAGAATAGTGGGCCACGATCATGAGAACCTATGGTGAGATTCACATGACTATCGTGTCCACTCCAACGAATCAAAACGCAGTCCTCTAACTAGGAAGCCCTCCCTGGACGTTGTCATCGATCCAGATCGATGGTGGGGCCCTCCTCCTCCTTGCGTACGTGCGTATGGGGGGCGTGCGTATGCGCGTGATGTCCCCATCAATCTATGATGTTCCTAATGACAAAAATAACCAAAACTCAAAGTACTAGATCGTTTAGAATAGTGGGCCACGATCATGAGAACCCATGGTGGGATTCATATGACGATCGGGTCCACTCAAAGGGACTAAAATGTAGTCTTTTAGTTAGGAGGACTTCCCTAGATGTCGTCATCGATCCAAATCGACGGTGGGGTCCTCCTCCTTGTGTACGTGCGTAGGGGAGGCGTGCATGTGCGCGTGATGTCCCCATCACAACCTGAGCAGATGTTCAACTTGGAAGACTATCCAAATTGTAATTTTGATTGAAAAAAAAAAAAGAAAGAAAAAAGAAAAAGAAGAAAAAGTGCACTTGTACTTGAGTCGACCTGTTACTTGGGGGGTTGAAATTGAGTTGAAGCTGTTTTGTTTTCTTTTTCACAGCCTGGTTCATCCCCTCCTTACTCCTAGTGAAGTCGGCAAGTTTCCCCATTTTTTTACAGCGAGTCTTATGATCAATGAGTGGATGGTTGGTGCTACTGTATGCGAATTGTGGATATATTCTTTTAGATGTGCAATCCACATTGACATAAGAATCACTTCCATCTATTCTCAAGAAATGAGGAAAACAAACTGATATATTCGTTAATAAAATAATCTATTTTCCCTCTGAATAATTTAGTTGATAAGTGCATAATGCCTGTTTTCTGCTTTGTTCCAACTTGTGGCCTTATCAGGAGAATCTACGGATCTTACAGAGGTTTGGTTTATTGCTTGCCTCGCCTCGCCTCGCCTCCCCTCCATGCTTTTGGGTGCCTTGACTTATTTTCCTACCATGCTTTCTAAGTTCAATGCCTGGTCAAATAAAGTGTATTCAAAGAAATTTTGGGAAAATCGTCACTGTAGGTTTCTTATCCTAAGTGTCCATAGATTTTCTGGATATAGTAATTCCTCTTAGCTGGAGCATCATCTTCCTTCCATTCTTTCTTTCGTTCTTCTGTAACTAAAAAAATGTTATTGGTATGGGCATCAGTTTTAAGCAGAGAAATGCTTTGGTTTGAGCTTCATGCCTGAAAATTGTAGGTAATGGCATTCTTGGTCATTTATAACCTTTTGTTGAATGCTGAAATTACTGATAAAAATGTTATAAATTTTATATTATAAAGATGGAGAGTGCTAAAGTGCACACACTAGTGCACTGGAGAGTGTAATCGTCATATACATGGAGATGAGACCCATGTGTATGACGGTGGAGACACTCATTAGGTGCTTCCCACTGTCTGAAAACTCAGGCCTGTATGATCATCAGGTGGTTTGTGTGTACATAATAAATGAATGGTTATGAGAGTTGACCAACGATCCACATTCAATGCATACATAGGAAGTGATCACCCACAGATCATTAAAAAAAAAGATGGCCCACCCAATGATCAGACTAGTTGGTGTTTGAGACAGCACATATACACCGGGGGATCATCTGATGGGCAGCTCAGATATCGAGCAGGGTCATGTAGCAGTTGTCATCAAGAGTGGAGGTGCAAATCTGGCAGGGTGGGTTGGGTAGATGGTCAACTCTAGCCCAACCCAACCCCAGGAGTCGGCCTAATGCCTAATTAGGCCAAGCTACCCAACCCAAGGTGTTAAATACTCAACTCTATTGATATTTGAGTTGGGCTAGGTTGGTTTTTGTAGGATTAGATTGGTTATATAACTAGTAAACTAATACATAATATGAAACATGTAACCATCAAGTAATGTCATTGAAGTAACACCCGACATAAGCAAATAATATTTAAGAAATTGATGGAGCACATAAAACACGGTGGGCCCCATAGAACTTTGGTGTGATGTGGACTTTGTAAAACAGGTTGTAGATGATTCCGACCTCTCTAATAGAGTCGTGGCTTGGGAGTGGTGACCCATGAATATTCAATGAAGAACCCCTAATGTGAGGGTGTGGAACATGTGCCTAAGATCAAGACAGATGACACACATGTTGGAGATCTATGTCATGGACCAAGTAGCTTGCAATATGAACATGCTATGGACAATAAAATAATGGTAGTGTGCTGATCATGTAAGTCAAAGACTCCCTAATGGTGGTTGTAGATGATTTCTATTTTGGTCATGATTTATGTTTATAACATGTACATTAATCATGGATCACATGTATATGTGTACTGCATATAAAATGGGGCAACCCAAAGAGAGTAATCCTATCTGCACGTCTACTTGAGCAGAAGTGCCAAACTCCATCCACACATGAGACCAGATGTATGTAGTATACATTCCTTGCCAATTTATGGAGTGAGACAAGATGTAGGATACGTTAGTTGCTGCCAATTTATCTCATCCGAACAGGATGTTAGCTTGGCCGAGTTGACCATTACCAAGCATCAAATAAATGAAACTGGTCAACAATTCATTGATCGTTGTAGGGCTCTAAACCTCTCCTACCGCCATCTCCCGTCAGAAACCCAGTGTGAAGGATAGTCTACCTGCTGGCTGACTTTTGACTATCTAGACTTTTCAGGAACTGACTACTAAAGTATATCGAGCAGGTTTCTGTTGCGAGAGACATGGTGCAACTGAAGGATTGGATTGGCTCTGTGGTGAGCAACAAGGCATCTATCTGGCTAAACAATTATCGATAGAGGGTAAGAAGCCTGTAAAGGTCAACATTAAGGGGTGAAGACCTACGACAAGATGGATGGTAAGCCATGCAATACAGACAAAAGGCTGAGGATTGTTGACTTTCAGCAAGAGGCATATCCGTAACTGGGCAACTCGGTAGTGGATTGTTTCACACGCCAAGAGTGTTCTCATGCCGCCAAAGCCAAGTGGGCCATTATCATTGCTGCCTGGTGACGCTGGTGTATTGCACACTGCAAAGTTTGGAAGCAGAAGTAGAAGCAAGTGGTTGAGCTAATATGGAAGCAGGAGTTTGACCCAGACCATCTCCTAGACTAAGGTCTGTGCTACCAGGTCACCTTGGACAAATATCTTCCAGCTGGTCTTGTTGCGCTAGAGACTGTGAACCTATAACTAGATGCTCCCCACAGTGACAATGAGACAAGTGAGATCTTCTAGGACGAGCTCCCTTTGCATATCAAGATGCTGATGGTACATGTTTAGCAGAGGATGGTATATGATTCACAGAGCTTGCTGTGCGTGAGTGGGTAGCCTTCTCAATATAGCAACAATGATGAAGATGATTGTGACAACTTTTACGACTATTAACAGCAGTCATTAAATGTCTACTGATCTCCGTTGCCTCTATTACTTCTTTGTCCTCCTTGACCAGCCTAAGGGTACGCTGATCCTCCAAAAGACGGACAGCTAAGAGGAAGCCCCAACTGGCTTTCCCTCAAATTTTCAGTCATGGGGCCACCTGTGCAACACCTGATCAACTACACAGGAACGTTGCAGTGATGAATCCAATTCTTGCCGTCTCTTCATATATTTCCACTAGGCTCTTAGGCCCCATTTGGCCGGGTGGATTGGAAGGGATTGAATGGTATTAGGGTGGATGGCATGGATTTCAAGGTAATGATGGTGTTGTCAGTGGATTGTCTTAAGATCCATGGGATTGCTATATCGAGTCGGTTTGGCACGCCCGGCCAATCCCAGGATTAAACCTTCCCTTCCCTTCCAATCCCTCGAACCAAACACGTCCCAGGCAAATTTGAACGGATTAGGGTGGATTGGATGAGATTTAAAGGTAATGATGGTGTTGTTAGTGGATTGTCTTAAGATCCATGGGATTGCTATATCCTGGGATCAAATCACCCAGTCTGTTTGGCACGCCCGGCCAATCCTGGGATTTAACTTCCAATCCCTTCCAATACCATCCAATCCCTTCCAATCCGCCCGGCCAAATGGGCCCTTAGGTGCTTCCTCTGAGATTCGAATGATTGATGGACAGTAAAAGGAGTATTCACATAGGAAGAACTAAGGGATCTCTTCTTGTTACGCTTCTTCCTGCTTAATCGCTCTTCTTCCATCTAAGAGCTTGTCCGCCAGAACAAGTTTACGAGCAAGTGCTCATACCAATACATCCTAAACTGGGGTGTTTCTCTCACATTGCCAAGTATAAGAGAGCAACCTGAACATCTTCATTGGCAGATGCATGCTGACGAAGCATTGTTTTGGATACAGAAGCCAAGTGTCATCAAGAAGGCTGTCGTGATGGGTCCTTCCTCTTACCCATACGCTGCGTAAATTCAGTACTTAATGTGAAGGCCCATGCTGACTAGGACGGTGTTGAGGTGTGGAGCCAACACACCAATGTGCCCGTTGTAAGACAGAGGTCTTTCACCGTGCTTCTCGACCGGTCAAGGGGACTGCTCGACTCGAAGTCCAGCGAGCAGGATTTTTTGAGCTCGACCAGTCGAGGGGGTCCCTCGACCAGTCGAGGACCTGGCTCGACTAGTTGAGGGTTACACAGATTGTGTACGGATTTAGTGCGGACTGTGTAAATTTGAGGCGGTTTCACAAAGGTGCGGAACGAAAGTTTTTGAAACTATAAATAAGGGTCCTAAGGTTATTCTAGGGTATGAAAAAGAGCTTTCTAAAGCAAGGCTAAGGGTTTTCTATACGTCAAAGGTGAGTATATTGCTTGTAATCTCGTTTTCTTCATAGTTAAAGTTTGTACCCATGGTTTTTTTACCCTTGTTGGGGTTTTTCCACATATATTCTATCTTGTGGTTTGTTGGTATGCTTGGATTTTACTTATAAATTATATTTCTTCCTGTTTATCATTTGTGGGTGAGACTGGAGATTGGATCTCGGTTCACTTGCGTTGTTAGCATGCTGTGCAAAAACTGGTATCAAAGCTATTTGTTTAGTTCAAGTGGGAGCGATGACGGAAGAAGGGAAGACTAGAATTGAGAAGTTTGATGGTTCAAAATTTGCCTTCTGGAAGATGCAGATGGAGGATTATCTGTATCAGGACCTCTATATTCCTTTAGGAGGAAAAGAAAAGAAACCAGAGAAGATGATAGATGATGAATGATCTTTATTGGATTAGAAGGCTTTAGGAACGATCCGACTCTCTTTGTCTAAGAGCATCACCTTCAATATATCCAATGTGAAGACCACAAAAGAATTAATGCAAGCCCATCTACAATGTATGAGAAACTCTCAGCGTTCAACAAGGTTCATCTTATTAAACTACTATTCAACTTGAACATGTCAGATGGTGTGAGTGTGGCTGAACATCTAAACGAGTTCAATACAGTCACGAGCCAAATGGAATCCGTTGGCATCACTTTTGAGGTCGAGGTCAAGGTGTTATTGATCTTGTCCAGTTTGCCAGACAGTTTGGATGGTTTGGTGATTGCCGTGAGCAATTCTTCAGGGTCAACAAAGCTGAAGTTCGATGATGTGGCTGGTCTAATTCTCAATGAAGAATCTAGAAGAAAGATATCAGGAGTTTCAGGGAATTCAGGGAATGCTCTAAACATTGAAGGAAGAGGAAGATCGCCGAACAAAGGAGGCAATAAACACGGACGTTCTAAGTAAAGGAAGAAGTCTAAGGGACCGAAGGACAAGGATGGGTGTTGGCATTGCGGGAAGAAGGGGTACTTGAAATGTGATTGCAGGGCACTTAAGAAACAAGAAGGAAGCTCTCAAGGTGGGAAGGATTCAGTGAATCTATCTGAGGAAAGTGACACAGAGGTGTTGATCTTGTCTCTTGATGCGAGGAATGAGTCTTGGGTCATAGACTCAGGTGCTTCGTTTCATGCCATTTCGTATAAGGAAGCTTTGCGTGATTATGTGACAGGTGACTTCGGGAGAGTCTACCTGGGTGATGATGAGCCGTGTAGTATTGTTGGAAATGGAGACGTTTATATAAGTCAGAAAGATGGAATGACTTTGAAATTAAAGGATGTCAGACATGTATCGAGTTTGAGAAGAAATTTGATTTCAGTGGGGCAGTTGACCGATACCGGATATGTGACGACATTCACCAGTAATTCCTAGAAGGTCAAAAAAGGTGCCTTGGTGATATCTCGAGGGAAGAAGGAAGGTACTTTGTATGTGACTTCTAGATCGTATAGTTCACTCGCAGTCGATCATCTGGAGTGAATGGGCAGTTATAGCATCAGAAGTTGGGACATATGAGTGAGAAAGGGATGAAAGTGCTATTGTCAAAAAGGAAGCTACCAGGGCTCAAGTCTATTGACTTGGAATTCTGCGATGACTGCGTATATGACAAACAGAAGAGGGTAAGCTTCAAGAAAATAGGATACGCTCTAAAGATGCATCTGTTAGAGCTTGTACACACTGATGTGTGGGGACTGACATAGGTATCATCTCTTGGTAGCTCACGTTATTTTTTTTTTCTTTTATTAATGATGCTAGTAGAAAACTATGGGTCTATTTCTTAAAGTACAAATATGATGTATTCGATGTATTTAAGAAGTGGAAAGTAATGGTAGAAAATGAGACAAGTAAAACAGTAAAATATCTTAGGTCAGATAATGAGGGAGAGTATTATGATAACAGGTTTGAGGAGTATTGTGTAGCAAATGGAATCAAATATCAGAAAAAGATTCCAGGGACACCGTAACAAAATAGTGTGGCTGAGTGCATTAATAGGACTATCCTTGAGCACGCTAGAAGCATGAGGTTACATGCAGGGTTGCCCAAGATGTTTTGGGTAGATGCTGTGAATACTGCTGCATATCTCATCAATAGAAGTCCCTCAGCACCATTGGATGGTGGGCCACCAGAAGAAACGTGGATTGGGAAAGAAGTGAACATTGCACATCTCAAAGTGTTCAGTTGCACTTCATATGTTCACATTGATGCAGAGCACAGAAACAAGTTGGATGCGAAGTCCATGAAGTGCACGTTTATAGGCTACGGGCAACATGATTTTGGCTACCGGTTTTGGGATATAGAGAATCGAAAAATCATCAGAAACAAAGACATAGTCTTCAATGAAAAAGTGATGCATAAGGACAGTGTGCAGCAAAAATAAAATAAGGCCAATGAGAAAGAATTCGTAGAGTTGGAAGAGTTACTCATCACGGGTGTTACAGTGCCACATGATGAGCATGCATAGGAGCATAACGAGGCAGAGCCGCAGACATCGGTTGTGAGGAGGTCTACTTGGGAGAGGATACACAAGGTTCGATACTCACCCTCCTTACATTATCTACTGCTGACAGATAATGGTGAATTAGAGTATTTTGAAGAGGCATTACAGTTAGATACACGGGTTAAGTGGGAGCAGGCCATAAATGATGAGATGGACTCTCTTGAGTCCAATCATATGGGGGAGTTAGTTACTTTACCTAAGGGTAAGAAAACTCTTCATAATAAGTGGGTTTATAGATTGAAGGAGGAGCATGATGGTTCAAAATGGTACAAGGCCAAATTGGTTGTGAAAGGGTTCCAACAAAAGACAGGTATTGACTTCACTAAAATATTTTCACCAGTGGTGAAAATGTCTACGATTCGCATAGTCTTGAGTATAATGGCTATAGAGGACTTACATCTAGAGCAGTTAGATGTTAAAATAGTCTTTCTTCATGGGGACCTTAAAGAAGAGATATACATGCATCAACCGATAGGATACGTGGCACCAGGAAGGGAGAACAAGGTGTGTAGACTGAAGAAGAGTCTATATGGCCTGAAGCAGGCCCCAAGGCAGTGGTACAAGAAGTTCGACAGTTTCATGTCGGAAAATTATTTTAGGAGATGTCATGCAGACCACTGTTGCTATTTGAAGAAGTTTGATACGTCGTATATTATCCTTCTATATATTGATGATATGCTTATGGCCGGATCAAGAATGAAGGACATCTCAAATATCAAATAATAACTGTCTAGAGAATTTTCCATAAAGGATTCAGAAGCTGCAAAACAAATCCTAGGCATGAGGATAAAGCGTGACAGGGAAAACAAAAAACTAGTTTTGTCACAGGCATAGTACATAACCAATGTACTTGATCGATTCAGTATGGGAGGTGCTAAGTAAGTTAGCACTTCATTAGCCAACCACTTCAAGCTTTCTAAGGAGCAAGGTGTAAAGACATAGGATGAACAAAACTACATGACTGAAGTCCCATGCGCGTCAGCTATTGGAGGCCTTATGTATGCTATGGTGAGCACAAGTCCAGATATTGCTCTAATAGTAGGAGTTGTTAGCAGGTTCATGAACAACCCCGAGAAGGAACATTAAGAAGCTATGAAGTGGATCCTAAGATACCTGGTAGGTACTGTGGATGTAGGGTTGTGTTATGGAGGATCAGAAATCAAGCTACAAGGCTACGTAGATTTAGATTTGGCAGGAGATATCGACAGCAGAGGAAGCACTAAAGGGTATGTCTTTACTCTGGGTAGTGCTACAGTCAGTTAGGTCTCTCAGTTACAGAAGATAGTATCCATCAGTACAACGAAAATATAATATGTTACAGCTACAGAAGCGTGCAAGGAGATGGTGTGGATGCAAGGTTTCACGGAAGAGTTGGGAAAGAAGCAAGTAGATTGCAAGCTGTACAGTGATAGTCAGAGTGAAATACACTTGGCTAAGAATTTAGCCTTTCATTCAAAGACCAAGCATATTGACATCATATTCACTTCATACGTTCATTACTGGAAGATGGATCAATTGCTCTGGAGAAGATCCATACAAGTGAAAACCTGCGGATATGCTGACTAAGGCGATCACACGGGAGAAGCTGAAACACTGTTAAGCCTTGATTGGTCTTCAGGCTTGAAGATGGGGAGGTGGTGTACTCTTGATGTAAAAGACGAAGGATTATAGTGATGTGTCTCCAAGTAGGAGATTGTTGAGGTGTGGAGCCAGCACACCAATGCGTTCGTTCTAAAACGGAGGTCTTTCACCGTGCTGCTCGACCAGTCGAGGGGATTGCTTGACTTGAAGCCTAGCGAGCAGGATTTTTTTGGCTCGACCAGTCAAGGGGGGTCCCTTGACCAATAGAGGACCTAGCTCGACTAGTCGAGGGTTACGCAGATTGTGCGCAGATTTGGTGTGGACTACGTAAATTTGAGGCAGTTTCGCAGAGTTGCGAAACGGAAGTTTCCTAAACTATAAATAGGGGTCCTAGGGTTATTCTAGGATATGAAAAAGGGCTTTCTAAGGCAAGGATAAAGGTTTTCTATACGTCCAAGGTGAGTATATTACTTGTAATCTCATTTTCTTCATAGTGGAAGTTTGCACCCATGGTTTTTTACCCTTGTTGGGATTTTTCCTCGCATATTCTGTCTTGTGGTTTGTTGGTATGCTTGGATTCTACTTCTAGATTATATTTCTTCTTGTTTATCGTTTGTGGGTGAGACCGGAGATTGGATCTCGGTTCACTTGCGTTGTTGGCGTGCTGCGCAACAGACAGAATATTGTTGGCACTATGTCACAATCTCTTCATTCTCATAGTGTCAATCAGGTTAAGGCCCCAAAGGCTCTTAACAAGACACTTTTTAAACTATTAAGCGAAGGTGAGCTGTCCCCATCAACCATCTCATCACTCACGAGAGGATGGCTCGAAGCCGAAGCAATGCAACATAAGGTTACTTGCTCGAGTACTTTCCATTCTCCTTGACAGCTCTTAGCCAAGCTTGAAAGTGCCCTGTTTTGTCAATTAGCGTGAGTGTTGAGTCAGCTAGACTGCAGAGCCTCATAGGAAGATCAATTCAAAGCGTCTACCTCAACTGGATGTGTGCAAGCTCACCACAGGTAAATCTAAGCCTCACATCCCATGTCCCAAAACACCAAGTATATAAAACCCTTAAAATAAACTAGAAGATCATAGGATTTTTAAGTTAAGAAAACTTTTTCAAAAATAAAAAAATTCTCTAAGTTTTCTTGCTTTGTCGATTTTATCGATACACATCTTGATATGATCGACCCGTGCTGTCGATTCCTCGATGCTTAAAAGATATCATCGAAATGAGGACAAATTACGTCCAGCAACCACATATATCTTTGGACGAATTTATCGATGTATTAATATACCTATCGATATCATCGATATTTGAATCTCGAGTCCATCAAAGGTGACTCAATAATATTAACAGACAGATCTCCGGTGCCCCTATTTTTACTTAAGAAAATCACATGTGCATCGATATATCGAAGCCCTTCTCGATACCATCGAAATTCAAATCTCGATGATATCGGAAGGCTCGCGATGTTATTGATCATGGGCGCCTAATCTTCCAGCAATTATTTCAGGGTAGTTTATCTATGATCGAGGGTCATTCAAGAGAATCGATATTCAAATATCGATGATATCGGTATAGTTTTGATGGCATTGAACAGGGATAGAAATTGTCTAGCAAGCTTAAATGAAAATCCCTTGGATTTATCGATGTCTCCACACAGCTATCGATATCATCAACATTCAAATTCCGATGATCTCGAAGGTTCCTCGATCATCCTTGTAAACCTGAAATATTTCATAGCAAGTCTCTTTCATTTTTCAAAGTGTCGATGAATCGAACCTCTCATCGATTATATTGGAGTTTGAAATCCGATGACATCGACATGTATTTCAATTCCATCGACCAGCTGGCAAAAGGATTCAAAAGCATATGATATTTGAGTTTGTGTCATCGAGTGGCAAGTCGATGCAATCGAGAGTATACGCTTGATGATATCGAACCTGCTCGATGATATCGAACTCTTTCATAAATGTGACCGTTTTATATCCGTTGGAACCTTTTGCCTATATAAAGAGAACTTGTCTATTGTTGCTAGTAGAGAAAGAAGAGAGTGCTTTTGAGTGTTTTACCTTAGATCACATACCCAAAGCCCTTTCTTTCATGGGAGTTCATCCTGCAATCCACCCTCATCATTGATATTCAATAGAGTGGATTGGGGAATGAACTTCCGCATTCAAGGATCCTCCAGCTACTACCATAATGGCAAATCATTAAGCTAGGATACCTTGAATGCATAGATGACTAGAATCACTCTATCTTCCTTATAGGAAAACATTTAAGAGAGTAGGATTCCGTCTTGACCTTAACCCAACCCGAAGCCGTGTATTGGTACATCATCTGTGTTGCGGATCAAGGAAGTAGAAGATTCTTCATCAGCAAGGAGGAGATCTTCGTCAACGTGCTGAATGAGACTCATCCACTTATTTGTAAGTTATTAGAGTCCAGATGACACTTGTGATCATTCCTTTTTAGGATTAGGTATAAGGTGTTTCTCACCTTTGCAAGCCCTCGTAGGAGGCCTCTGGCAGGAGTGTACATGGTGGGTGCGTTGTGTTGACCCTTGCTCTGTGGAGAGCATAAACAGTTAAGTTCCTTGTGTGGATCCTTGGCCAGTGTGCCTAAAACCAGGTGTGTTGTATTGACCCTTGCTCGTGAGAGCATAAACAGAGGTTCTTTGTGTGGATCCTTGGCCAGTGTGCCTAAAACCGGGTGCTATGAGTTGACCCTTGCTCAGGGAGCATAAACAGTCAGCCTTAGTGTAGGTTGTAAAAGTTAAAGGTGAACCTGATTTAAAACCTTAGGTTTGAGGTGAACCGCTGTGAAACCTCCTTAGTGAAATCCGACACACTAAAGGGTTGAGTGCATCTGCCGGGAGTGGAGTAGATAAGTAGTCGAACCACTATATAAATGACGGTGTTTGTGATTAATCTTTGTCTCTTATTATTTGTATGATTTCTTTAAATGCTTTTATATTTGATCACACTTCACACAGAGTCACATCCATCATAGACTATAAACTGTTTCATGTTTATCACTCAAATAGCTTTGTGATTGGATCCTCAATTTGGCTTGGAAACCATTTGAGTTACTTTAATGATATCCTGATGCTCTTCATGCCTAATCACTCAAGATTAGATTAATAGGATTGTTAATAACCATAAAATTTTAAAAAGTCCTATTCACCCCCTCTGGGACTATTGGCATACTCCTACTTCAACTTAAGCGCTCATTACCGCAATTTCAAGGCCATGGCTTGGTATCTCTCCTCGTCAACACATACCTAATAAGGTACTAGGTGTTTACACCCGATCTGATAGCACTAGATCTGGCGGCTTGTAAGCTGACACATGGCAGCATCACTATAATAATAATAATAATAATAATAATAATAATAATAATAATTGTTGTTGTTGTTGTTGTTGTTGTTGTTGTTGTTGTTTTCAGATGAATAAGGAAGTTTTATTCATGAGAAAACAGTAAAAACATATGAAGGAGAGTTAAAGAATAGGCAAAGTCTATGAGTGATCTTTTAATCGCTCCTTTCCTCCTAAGGAAAGCACCAACTTCATTAGCCTTTGTAACCACATGATGGAGGGATACATTCAAAGGGACCCTCAAATGCTCCCCCTCTGAAAAGAATTTCCATCGTCCAACTAAACACATGTGTAGAGCCATCCACCTTTACATGATCAATCGACCAGAGAGATGTTGAATCAAGTACACACAATCCCTAACCATATTTATTCATAGTGAAAATTTCAAGAAATGGTTAACCCTAGGTTTTAATGATAAGAAAAAAAAAACAGTGGTTGGCTTTATTGAGACTTTCTTGATTCTTATCCAGTCTTTAAAGAGTAGACAAGACTTTCATTTTCTTAGTAGGTTGACTCAAAAGTGATCAAATCGATTGAGGCTTGCCTATTCTATTCCTCTCCAATCACAAGCCCTCCATAATCCCAAAAGGCAACATCCACCACACGACACTACCTCCTAGCCTTAAAGGACCCATAGACTGCCCACTGATTAATGAAGGAAAACATGCATTTGCAGACAACTTATCCCAGAAAGACTAAAGAAATGCCCCGAATGATTGAAACCTAGGCAAGATAGAGGCATGCCACACATTAGCAAGCGGCAAAATGATCCCATCAATCAAGTTTGGAAATGGAACAACAATTTAGAAGAAAACATGATCATGGAAAAACCATATGAAATCCTCAGGAAATTGAAAACTGTTGAGTCCAAATTCCAATAGAAAAATGAAAAAATTCGGACATCTAAGGAACAATAAAATTTAGTTGGATTCAATATGTAAAAGCAGCTGAAGGGATGATTTGATTTCAAGAAGGGAATTTGCTGAATTTCAAGAGCATTTGTGAAACATTTTGGGCTAGTTTATCTAGGAAGCAAGAATTAGGAGATAGGAGAAACATGCCCCTCATTCTATTCAGGTCAGATATATAGATCTGGTTTCACCATTAATTTCTATCTAAGTGAAAGAATATGCATGTGACGGAATATTAATACCAACCTCATTTTGACTGTCACCACTAAAAGATGCACCATCACACCATCATAATATCGAACCTTGACTCGATTACAATAGAAAAAATCTGTGAGAAGAATAAATTTAAATCCAAATCAAAACTAAATTCCACAAATTAAAACAAAACCCACTCCCCAATCCTACAGGAAGAAGAAAGATGTATCTAACCCAGTTCATAAAAAAAGAAGGTAAGGAAGGTGATTTGGGAAAAACTAAGATTTTCTTAAGCCTTATTGCTCAAAATTCCAGTAAATGATATCTACTTTTCAATGTAATTTGATGAACCGTGTCGAGTCATCTTGGTAAACGCAATTTTCTATGTCATTGCACCATCCTCCTCCCTATTGCATCAAGAGTTCTTCAATGAGCTTTTGGAATTCACATGAAGAACAAGGCAAACTAACGTTCATTAGAATCTGCGATTTCTTTACTTTGAAGCCTATCTTACCTCCAATTGAATGAGCCAACTGTTTGCTCTCGATGCATACCCTCTATGTAAGTGGTGAGCAGGTAGTGTTCCATCTAAACAGGATGCATGTATTGGAAAATACAAAATAGAATAGTTTTTGTATGCTTTTCTAAAGAAGCTCAAACTATGTCAACACTCGAACAAAAAGAAGTCTTCTTCTTCTTTTTTTGGGACATGTAACAACATCTTAGTAAGAATAAAGGGTAAAAGAAATTACAAAGAGGGGCAAAGCATACCCAACAAGAAAAGAGTCTCCACAACAACCCTTTTTGAAACGCAAGCAGTCACATGATTAGCATCCGTAAGGCAAAAGAAAATCAGCCATACAAAATAGAATAGTACGCAGACCAATTCACTATTATTAAAAATTTTAAACCATTGTAAGCCTTATAAACCCCAATCCAATAGTCAGGATATTTAAAAAGTCATAAATATATGCAGTTAAATAAAATCTATCCACAACATATAGATGATGATGACGACGATGACAACGACTATGAGGTAGTCATCCTTAAAAACAAAATGATGATGTGACTGTTGGCGGTGGTCATACTCTCATCACATCCAATAAGGGTAATATTTAGATGAGAGTGTTGGTTCTGATCATACTCCAATCACATCCAATCAGGGTCATATTTAGACTATGTACGAACCTTAAACAACCATGAATTCCAATTCCAACTTAAACCACCAAGATTATTGGAACTCCAAATACTATAATTTTTCACTATTTATCAAGAAAATTAAACACCCAATTTGGAAAATCCTCCTGCTGTATTGTTCAAATACATAACATCTCCAACATTTTATAAAAGCGATATTTAAATTCAACAACTCAGCAGAATCCAGATTCTTTGCCATTGAAAGCTTAGAAATTTTCCCCCCTTCTTCGAAAGGCCATCAGCATTCAGATATTAGATTAGACATTTTAGCAATTGGTTAGCCCAATCAAGTCAAGGTTCACCTAGCAAACAACCTTGCACAACATAAACCAAATCAAGATACACCGGTAAAAAAATAGACGAACCAAAAGTCAAGTTTATTTGCTTGTCTATCAGATTGGTGGAGATTTATTAGATGGCTAAAAAATGAAAAATATCAAATGGTCCTATTGCAACAAACAAGTATCAACATATTAGGGGTTACAATTGCTTAACTAACTGATTTTCAAACTGTAACTTAACAAGTGGTTTCCACAATTTACTTGGATTAATTTGAATTGTGGATGCCACAAGAAATATTTGGATCTGTCCTTCAACATAAATGATAAATGATTTGAAAAAATGTAGAATGAAAAACTAAAGCATTATATTTGTTTGATTTGACTGTGGGACAATTTGGATCATATTAATGGTTAGGCGAAAGATCTGTACCAAATCAATAGTTTGATTGGACTGTGACCCAACGATTCAAATGGATGGCCTAGGTCTGTACCTGTCCATGATATTATTATGAATTTCTCAATTAAAAGTCTCCTTGGTTGTTTATTAGTTACAGACTTTTAGATTAGTGATTCATCTTTCAAATGGATGGCCTAGGTCTGTACCTGTCCATGATAAGAGAGTCATAGGAGAGATGAAAAGAGGAGAAGCTGATAAGTAGGTTGTTTACCAAACATACTTATCTTCTTAATAAGTAGAAACTAAGATAAGTTGTGGCATAAGTAACTTATCTAAAGCAACTTATGATCCAAACGGGCCCTTAAAGAAATAGCAACTGCATTTAACATGTACATTTAAAGAAATAGCAACTGCATTTTCTTAGTAAAACCTTAGAAACTGAGATTGATTTCCATACAATTCGACATCAAATCTTTTTTCAAGCCAATTCATGACAATAATGAGAATTTAGAACTAAGAATAGAGAATTTACCTCTATTTGTGTGGAAACAGATAATGGAACTGATGAAGTGGTCCTACACACATATATTATCCAGAAACCTTCCAAAAAAAAAATCATTATAGAAACTAAATAAAGAAGAAAGAAAAAGCTACATGGAATCAATAGCAAAGCCACATTGGGGGGGGGGGGGGGAGAGGAGGGATTACCTTTGTTTCAAGCATAAAATCTTTGTTGATGTCCAATTTTAGGCTTGAATATCATCTCTTGTGCCAAATAAAATAAATGAAAATAAGGTTAAATATATGTTTACAGAATCATTTCTTGAAGTGGTGGTGCTTGTGACAGCCCCAAGTATGGGAGTGAGTGTTTGTACCAAAGCACACAAATAAATTAAACTCATTCTTTTTATAAAAAACTATACACATACATGATATGACGTCCTTCTGTCTCCTCCTTTATTTGGGCTTGGGACTGACAATGCAAGGAGATTTGCATTGGCAGAGTTAAAAAATGACTGAAGCCCCATTTGGTTTGAGGACAATTTATATTCATAAAGACTGATGTTCTATCCAAGTGGAGCCTAAGACTATAAATATGTCCAACTATAGATGACAATATTAGTTTAAAATTAGAAAACAAACAACATATAAAGTAACTAGAAAAAATGTACACACTATAAATATGTTCAACTATAGAGTATAAAATTAGTTTAAATTACTGAACTTTCAAAGAGTCCTTCCCCCACCACAGAAATGATCCCAGACTGGCCTCTCCAAGTGCACATGCGAACCTATCTTCATTCCAGAAAGGAGCACCATGTTGTATAATATAAATCAGGACAACAACAAAAGCTCCCTCCTCCAATAGTTGGCTATGGACACTTGCATTCGAATCAACTTCGTATACTTAACCACGAGCAACTACACCACGTTTTTTCCAACCAAACAAGTTGCATTTCTTACCGATATATATCATATCCGGCTACATGTATACATATAAAATGACATTGGTATTTTTAGGGTTTATAATATAATTATAAGCTCAATACAATAGCAAATTTACAATTGTATACTGATGATGCCTGAGTAGATCGAACGGCTGGTGGTGTTGAGGGGTTTTGATCAGATCGTATCTATTGTTGCATATACATCCAGGCATATATATTAGCCAATATATTTTTTTGAATCTCTAATATCTCCTATGATAGGCTCTCTTTTTCTTTTGTCACCGTCTCTACCTTTGAACGGATAAGGGCAGACTTCCTAAGTTCAGTCTTGCTTACAGATCAACTAAGACCATGCATTTGCCTTCTGCTGTCAGGACCAACCAACTATCAAATATTGTAAATCAGGTTATTAGGAAATGCATAATTACCATGAAATTCAAGTAATTTTTGATTTGTATTAGTACCTATGTAAGGGCATCGTTAATGCCGGTCATCCTAGAAGCGGGATAACTACTATAAATCTCGTTTAGTTTTTCTTATCACAAAAAATAAATGATGCTTAGTAACTCAAAGTTGTACACTAGCATTTCATAAGGGTAATGATAAGCGGTAGGAGGGGTGTAATTATAGTGAGGTCAGGATAGTAGACAACATTGTCCTTGTTCGTATTGACTCTTAAGTAGACATCACATCTACCTACCTCGGCATCAGAGCTAAGATCCATCTCCATCACCTTTGCCACATTACATATCGTTCAAATACATATAATTAATGAAGTTAGATAATTGATAATTCAAAAATAAATTCAATTTAAAATAGGATGCCTATTTTGAGACATATACCATTTGATAGAGAGTAACAATCATGTTGTGCTGTCCAAGAAACGTAGGTCCTTGCCCAATTGACTTTATTCCTTGTGCTTGTACCATTGAATTGTTCGATACTATGTTCATTCATGAAGACCCTCCAATCCTCCATAAGGCACCAGGGGGGGGGGGGGGGGGGATGACCTTCTCACAATTGCAGGATCATTATCTTTAATATATTTTGCACTCAATCTTTTCTTGTAATTCCTCCATGTTTCATTAATGTGGTGTGTTACATATATGAGACTCGCATCCCAACTTTAACCTTCAAACTCATAAAATCATGTCAATGTGTCTGTGACCATCTAAATGTGTGCACAAGGCACTCGTCGAAAGTCTTGGTATATGATCAGGATATGAGTACGGGTGAGGACATCAATATGCAATGCAAAGTCTTTATGATTGGGATAGTCCTCATTCAGTTGCCTGAGTTCATTCGTCTTTAGAACTTTTTTTCTAGTTGACTGCACATCTAAAAAAGCACGCTTATCTTTTTTTATAAAGAAGAAGCTGGCACATTTGCATAAAAAGAATAACAGTTATATATACATCTTTAATTACCACCAATATATAAAAAAGATGAAATTTACATAGCTAATTAAAGAGAACTATCTTATTACTTTTGGTGTCCCTCATATTTGTATCCTCGAGCGAGCGAGTGCGTGCCCAATGCCTCTGGTTATGAATCCATGTGCCAATTTCAAGGCTAATAGAAAAAAAAACACTATGGGTTAAGGAATAATTTAGATAATAGGTAAAGTACAAATAATTCTCTATATTCTCCATACCTTAATTGGATTTCCTTCAATAAATATCATTTTGTTACATGCTTAGCATTCAAAAAATTCAGTCGATTCTCCCTGATCGTTTGCTTGGAACCATCTTTGGTAATTTGGAGATAATCAACAATAATCTTTGATAATCGACGATAATCTTTGATAATTGATATGATAATCTTTGATAATTGGAGATAATTAGTGATAATATTTGATAATTAGAGATAATCCTTAGAGCCTTTTTAGGACACACACACACACATATAGGGAAAAGGTTCTATGCGGTCGAGCTCATGGGAACTTCCCATGAGGTCGAGCTATGTGGGCCCCACCGTGATGCGTGTCAAACATCTACCCCATCAGTCAAATGCACCATTCCATGGTGGGCCTAGGGCTTAAAAATCAAGTCAATTCGTAACTTGTATGGGCCATACCACATACAAAAGTTGAGAGGGGTTTCCTTCCATTAAAACATTCATAATCATTTGTTGGGCCCACCGAGATGTGGTTCACAAATCCAACCCATCCATTATGTGTGTCCCACTTGGATGAGGGGTCAGACCAAGTTTCAGACGCATCCAAATTTTAGGTGGGCCCCACCAAGTGCCTTTATATGTTTTAGGCATGTCTTCACATGATTTTAGATGGTATGGCCCACCTGAGTTCTGTATACTGTTAATTTTTAGATATCCCATAATTTAAAGGGGACCCATCAAATGCATAGTGTTGATGTTGGACACGCATCACGGTGGGGCCCACACAGCTCGACCTCATGGTAAGTTCCCATGAGCTCTCTCTCTCTCTCTATATATATATATATATATGGGAAATAGTTTTATATATGCGGTCGAGCTCATGGGAACTTCTCATGAGGTCGAGTTGCGTGGGCCCCACCATGATGTGTGTCGAACATCTACCCCATCAGTTAGATGCACCATTCCATGGTGGGCCTCGGGCTTAAAAATCAAGTCAATCCATGACTTGTGTGGGCCACACCACATACAAAAGTTGAGAGGGGTCACTCTCCCATTAAAACATTCATAGACATTTTTTGGGCCCACTGAGATGTGGTTCACAAATCTAGCCCATCCATTATGTTTGTCCCACTTGGATGAGGGGTCAGACCAAGTTTTGGAACCATTCAAATTTTAGGTGGGCCCCACCAAGTGCTTTTATATGTTTTAGGCATGTCTTCACATGATTTTAGATGGTATGGCCCATCTGAGCTCCGTATACGGCTGATTTTTGGATATCCCATAATTTAAAGGGACCCATTAAATGCACGGTATTGATGTTTGACACACATCATGGTCGGGACCATTTCCATATATATATATATATATAATATATATATATATATATATATATGAAAAACCATGACAATAATCCCAATCGATTGTTATTTTGAAGGATTATTGTAACGCCCTGAAATTCGGGGGTCAAGCATAACTCAGCTCCCGAGTTTCAAAACATCACTTATGCAACATATGCAATGATGGATGTATGTTGTCTATATGAGTGCATAAAACATGGAGTAGATTAAGCCAAACTACAAACATAATCCAAGGATAGGTGAAATCTGCAAGCGGAAGACTGAAGAAACATATATGTATATCTATAAAAGTCCCTGAGATATGTATGCTCTGCCAGGTCATAATTACAAGTGTTTATTTCAAAATATGAGTATCAAAATGAAATCATCCATTACAAAATAAACCCAGAATCCCCGTAGCTCAGGACACGGTTCACATGAACCCGTGTCACGCCCCGAAATCCGGCACCTGGGTATATTCGACCCCGATTCCGTACCCGCAGGCATGAATTATGTTTTGTATGTTTACACTTCATAATCCACACGTATATTGACAAAATGATCTCACTCATAAAATATAACAATCCAAAAATTTAATAATTAAACATTTATTTAAAGAAAAATGTCCATTTTCTGACTATTCAAGATTATCATCAAACACATATCATCGTAATGTTGTCATACTAAATGTTCGTTACACTTATTTAGAAAATGGTAAAGAAACAAAAATAAATAAAAGAAAATCTCTTTAAGCTCCTTCATGTGATCTCGATCCTGAAATTATAAAATCCCAACAAGGTAAGCTGCGAAGCCTAGTGAGTAATCTCAACACAGGTTTCAAAATAATCTCATGTAATATGAATAAAACTATATAAAAATACAATACATATTTGGGCAAAACAACAAATGAGGAGATTTAATAAACAAAATGTTTCAATGTAAATTCAAAGAAAAATGGATGAATGAAATCAACATATTTTATACTCCATAATAACATGTGCGGTTTATTCTTTTTAACACCAGGGCCAGTTTACACCGGTTGGCCAACACCCGCGCCAATACAACACCTAGCCTGGCAATGGGAACCTCTTGCATGACATGCTCACCCATCCAAATGGCACTTGGTGAGGGACCCATTTGTACGTTAGCTAGTCAGACTACTACCCTACCGAACCTAACAGTGGGAACCTTTTGCAATCCTGATATGCTCACCCACTCAAAGGGTACGGTAGAGGTTCCAAAAGGTACCAATTGGGTTTCTGGGACTTTCAACCCAAGGGTCTTGATCGCCCCACCTATTTACGCTTTAGGGATTTTCAACCCAGAGGACTTGATCGCCCCACCTATTTTCTGGTGATGCATGATTTTAATAATGCATTAATCAAGTATTTCAAAAAAATCTTCAATGGTTGCTATTCTTCGATCAATCCATAATACTTTGTGTATATGATTTATCAAACTAAAAATAAAATTTTCAATCAATGTAAATTGTCCTTACATGATTAAAGTTCTACAAAAAATAAAAATAAACATGTAATGTAATATATTAGATCTTGATTAAAGTTCTACATAAAGAAAAGAAATAATAATAATAAACATGCAACGTGCTTTATTACATCTAAGAATTTAGAAGTTTATATATAAACTTAAGATTTTTGCAATAATACAAACAACAAAGTTAAAATGTAAAAATAATTTTTTAATGTAAAATTAACAATAAGACAATATTAAACTCGAATTAAGGCATATTAAAATAACGACAACCGATGTAATAAAAAGTTAAAAATTAAAGATCATAAATAATTTTTTAATGTAAGATTAACAATAAGACAATATAAAACTCGAATTAAGGCATATTAAAATAACGACAACCGATGTAATAAAAAGTTAAAAATTAAAGATCATTTTTAGGAAGCATGGTAAGTAATTACATTAAAAAAAAAAAATCTAAGATGGCAAAGCTTGATTATAAGTACAAAGAACAAACAAATATATGTATATATATATAATATATAATTTTTTTATATAATTATCAAGTGAGAGATACTCACTTTTTTATAAAAAGAAAAAGTATATATATATATATATATATATTTTTTTTTTTTTCCTTTTTCTCTTTCCTCCTCTCTCTCTCTCTCTCTCTCTCTCTCTCTCTCTCTCTCTCCTCTGCTTGGTTGTGAGATGTCACTTACGTCTCCCCTCTTCTCTTTTATATTATAAGGTGGGTCCCACTTTATGTTAATGCATGGGAGGTTTCACACGTGATTTTTCATCTTCACGTGTTTTTTTTCCTTTGCTGGATAAAACGCAAGTGAGTTATGGATTTCATATATATTGAAAATTATCCAAAGTTTGGTATGAAACGCATATTTGATATGAAATATGACCCCTCATGCTAAAACTAAATCGGTAAGGTTTTATGATTTTCGAAGTTGTATAATGTGTACCGTTGGTTCGATGATCGATTGAATAGATAAGACGATCTATGATAATAACAAAAAATGAATGATGAGCGGTTGGATGATTTTGTAAATGAGAAGTGTATAGTCCACTAGGTTCCTTGACAGGAGACGAAGTTTGTGTACAGATGGTTTCATGGATGGTTTAAAGTATAAGAGTTTGTTGTGTGATGTACAGGGTGAAATAATATATATAAGTGTACACACATTCTTTTAAAATATAAAATTGGAACTAACTTTTTAAGCCTAGATCACCATTGATTTGTGGGTCTAATTGTCTTATAAGAGATATTTTCTCAGAACCGACCGATAAGAGCGTTGGGCATAACAAGATCTTCGTGATGAATCATTAATGTTAGTTTTTAGATGGACCACTTGAGAGTTATGATCCATATTTGCAATGGATGGTGAGATAATGGATCTAAGTATAGGAATTACTGCATTTTGGTTTAAATTAGGTGAATAGGTCTTAGTATAAGTTCGGTGGGCATGTGCAAATATGGTTTTAAGAATAGTCTATGTGCATGAGCATCTACACTCTTAGATGTTTTGGATCGATGATGGACCTCACATTTTGAAGATTTAACTTAAATGAACGAATTCCCAGTTAAGGGTTTTTAAGCGTTACGTAATGATGAATTCAATTTTGTAATTGGTTCACTGAACATGGGTGATCTCTACCGTCAGATTTTGATAAGTACCCACTGGATGGACATTTTTGGAAAACAAAATAGATAATTGGAATTCTCATATAGCCATTTACAAAATGTCCAAACGGTTTTGTTGACAGGGCCTCTAGAAAGTAGTTTTTGAGAAAGGTCTGTACATGTGAGTATTTATCCTGGGATTACTTGGCGCCAAATTGATCAAGTTGTAGTTGTTAGAATCTTAATTCATTGGTATGGTTTCTATAGAAAAATATAAGAATCATAATAGTCATGTCGAACTATTTGTTTGGGTCCTAAAAATGGGTGGATCTGATCATATGACATTTTGTTTGGTATGATAGAGATGTCCAAAAATCCTATAGATGGAATGTAATATATATCTAGTGATTTCAAGGTAAATGTGCGGAGGGTTTTACGATCGGACAAAATATTTAAAAGATATATGTCGTTTTTAACATATACCATTTGAATCATAATTATGGTATTGGTCCTATGATATGTATGATCACGTTTAATGAAATCTAACCTAAGAAGAATCTCAGTTATGAAAATTATATCATAATCTGAAAGTTAGGAATTCGGTTAAGTGGACTTATGCAATTGTGGCCCTTGATTTATATATAAAAAAAAAATTTAGAATTTAAGATTGAAAAAAAAAAATTAAACAAGTGGTTAGGTTCCTTAAAATATGAATAAGTAAGTGTATGGATAGTTTATCAATTGAATGAGTGGTTAAAAAGTTATAAGGGATATATGACAATATGATGTAGGGTTCACCCAAGGAAAGTGTTATCCTATCATAGTTACTAGTATCAAGTTTTAATATTTATAGGAGAATTCTTTTAAAAAAATGAACAACCAAATAAATAAATAAATAAATTATACCACCAAAATTTACTTGGGATATTACAACCCGCCTGAGAACTGCATAAAAGAAAACACGTCCTCGTCATCCTCATACTCCTGTTCTGCCTCGGGAGTCGCATCATCATTTGCATCTAAGAAAGAGTCTGGTTGGTGTTGAAACACCGTCCCAGAATGTGGGAGTGAGTGATCAACTTAGTGGAATTATACAGTAAAAGTTAACATACTATCAATTCAATCAAGCAGTAATGATAAGGCAATATAATTAAACACGTCCTAATTACTCTTGTTAATGCAAGGATGTATACAGAAATGTTGCATGCTCTCGCCTGCACTCCCTCAGCGTCTTCATCTTACGGTACACATGACAACCTCCTACAGTGCTCCACGACGCTAAAGCACATGCAATGCGGTGCATGAACATGATTACCAAGTTGTTATTAGTCCTTTTCATACAGCAGGATTGGGAAGCTAAGGTACCTTCCTTATATCAATTCCCAAACAGTGATCCATTCTAGGGTCGTCAGTCCTAGACAATCTCATACGATATTGTTGTTCTAGATCACTGTAAAGGGCTCGTCACCAATCAATGCATGCCTATCATACCTTAGTTACTACCCTAAGGCTCGTTACCTTAATGCAGTATCAAGGTATGCTCGAGGTCACTACAAAGGACTCGTCACCAATTAATGTAGGCCGACAGCACTAATATAGTGTCCCATACCACCATAATCGGCTCACGAGTCTGAATTGCTCACTGGTCACTACGGGGAGCTCGTCACCCCAGTGTAGGCCGACAGCTCAACCACGGTGTCCCATACCACTATGCCCGGCTCATGAGTCTTAGCGGATTGAGGTACTATAGTTAACGGGATTGCACTGGTAAGTTTGGTACCCTAGATTCAAACAATAGCGTCCATACATGGTGAACATCCACCGGGACAATCGGGTTACTTAATGAGCTCGACTAGCATGAGCGCATGTTGAGTTGAACGACATAAAGTGCGAAAACACTCCGTGTGGTCAAACCACTGCCGACAACCCTAATATGACTCGGGTTCATCAAACACGTCCTACGTGGCGAAAACAATCTCGGCCACGAACTCAAGGTTTGTTACCAATTCCCTGGACTATTTCATAGTCCCAAATACATTCAAGTATAATAGATATTCATACCAGCAATTCGGAACAGTAATGGATCAACAATTCCAATCATACAAGCATGTGAGCATTTGTTGAATATCAACTTAACATGAATTCACACGTAAGTAACATCTAAATTAAACAGACAAAGAATGTAGATTGCATGGAGGAAATCATACACATCATTAAGATAGTTGAGAATCTCTTCTCAACGCCCATAAAAGTACAATATATGACACACTGATTCATTCAGACATGTCTACAAACACTTAGGCTACATAGTCCAACATACATGACGTATGTTGGTGATAGCTCACCTTAGGACAATTCCTCTTGCCAAGGAGTTGTTACACATACAACTAGCATAAACATGCGACAATTAATCATGGCAACCACATGCTCATATTGCATACTTTCTACATATACATGGAATACACAAATCTCAATATAGTTCATATATATTAGAAACGCAATACAAACATCGCATTTGGCATGTGAAATTGCACCCACAACAATAATAAACCATTAACCAACATTGAAAGCCTTGAAAACAATAACCTATACAAATATAGTCTGCACCTTAAACCAGAAAGTGCGCAACAGATCTGATTCAGACGATAAGACTTCGTCAACGGCGACTAGATAATCTAAGGCATGAATGAAATGAGCTACATCAACACTTAGACTATTCTGAGCTCCAAAACAGGCTAGGGTTTGATTGACTTACCCAAGAATGAACTTAGAATCGCTGGAATAACGATTCAGATGTGATGATTTAGGTACACAGAGTAACAGGGAAGAATCTCAAGATAATTCACCAACTTCTCTCACTTTCTCTCTCTTTTCCTCTCTCTCTCTTAGCTAGGGTTTGGAAAATTCGTATGGAATTTGAGAGTGAGGGTTTAAGGTCTTTATATAGGCCTAATATTGATGAAAATAGCCCCAGGGCCAAGGTATACTTAGGTCATAACCAATTGGGTCTATTCCGGTCCAACGAAGCACTTCTGGTGGTTCCTTTTCCACATGCGGTCGGACTTAAGCTCACTGACCATAAATCTAGGTCAGGCTGAGTTTTTGTACCGATCGAATTTACAGATCAGCCGTGGCAGACCAGTTTCTATTCAATGGTACCGAAACTCGATCAGGTCCACCGACACTTGGACATTATGGGCCATCTTCCCTGATCTGAGGGTAAATTTGGGTCAGATTCTGACGGTCAGAATGCTTAAAATCGGCGCGCAAGCGACACGTCTCAGATTTCTTAAATTCATATTTAATTTTTAAATAATTTCACCTTTCTCATACTCTTTACTCCGGACTCAAGCAAATCATCTCAGGACATCATCTGGAATTGATTTTTGAGGTGATTGTCAAGCCCAACAAGGTGATCATAATTGTCTAAGATCATCGCTATTGGACTTTCGATGCGCGGTCCAGGTCTGATACAAAGTTTCCAAGTACTCTCGAGAGCAACTGGATTTAGCGTTGAATCCTAGATTTCAGGGTAACATAGCGCTAACGATTCTACAGGTTTTGGGTCCTGTAGATCAAATTTAAAGTGATTGATGCTAATTTCACAGGCAATCGAGTTTAGCGCTAGTTAATTCACATTTAACTTCTAAAGGCTTGAGTCCCAAGAGAAACCTGATTGAGGTGGTGCTCGGGTCCTTGCATAAAATTTTTCGGGATGTTACAATTATCGACAATTATTGTCTTGAAATATTGACGATTACCATCTTTAAAATTGAAGAATTATGTATCATATCTTTTTGAAGAAGCATTTGAAGATCGTATTTTTTTCTCTAACTTTTCCTTTTATTAATCATCCTTCTCTCCTGTTTCATTAGAGAGTGATGATACATGGTTGTTCTTTCGACATCACATTGTGTTGTTGCATGGTTGTTCTTTTACCGACTATACATATCCTGCCCTATTTTCATTGGGTAGAATTTTCATGAATAATCTTTATAATAAAATTTTCATCTCTTTCAGGGATATTACCTTTTTATGAAACGAGCGTTGACGAATATTCTTATCCCTTGTCCATTTTGGTTCATGACCCGATAAGCCCCATTAGAGTCATCACATGTGGGGTCAAATTTGCCTTGGTTCTGTGAGTAACTACAATGGGCCTTTTTAGGATCAATACTATATCCCATTTCTTGAAAGAGTGGTGTTTAATCTTCTTTCTGAGGGCAACGACTATTTATAGTTGATATAGCTCTAAACGTTGTTGCGTTGCTAGCCATTTTTCATATAGAGTATCTAATTCCATTAGCCTTATCTTGGTGTTTTCATCTTCCATCATTGACTTATGTATTGTCACCTTTAATGGCACGACTTGCACTTCAATTAGCAAAATGGCCTCAACACCATAAACTAACGAGTAGGGAGTGGCTTTCGTTGTCGTACGATGAGTTATTCGGTAAGCCCATAAAGCTTCTTGCAACTTCTCATCATAATCTCGCTTATTCTTCATGATGATTTTCTTTAGAATCCTGACTATCGTCTTATTAAAAACTTTTGTTAATCCATTTGCTGATATATAATAAGGTGTTGAGAAGGTATGCTTAATTTCAAATTTTCGGCATAACTTTTCCATATTGTTATTTTTTAACAGAGTACTGTTATGGTAATAATTTTCTTTGGAACTCCATGCCGATATATAATAGCATGATGAATAAAATTGACGACGTCTTTTTCTTTGACATTGCGCAATGCGACAACCTCTCTCCACTTAAAAATATAATATGTTTACGCTAGAATATACTAGCGTCTTCGTGAGGATGGTGGACTAATAGGGTCAATGACGTCTAACCCCCAAGCCGTAAAGGTCCACGAAGCCACTGACTGATACAGGTCTTCAAGAGGTCCGTGTATTTGGCATTCATGACATCGCTTGGCGAAAGATATTGCATCTTTAAACATAGAAGACCAATAATATCTTATACGATGTGTACGGAAAAATAAATTTTGACCGACTTGATGAGCTCTACATTCTCTTAAATGGGCTTCTTGTAATACATAACTAGCTTCCTTTGCATCTAAGCACTGCAACAACATTTCTTTATAAGATTTTTTTTTTTTTTTACAACACTTCATCGTGTATCACTAATCCTTTTGATCTTTTCCTGATTTGTAACCTCAACAATGATTCTTCTCGTAAGTATTCATATTTCAGGTAATCCATCAATGGTTGTTGCTGGTAATTAATCATGACTTCTAGGCAAGACATTAGCTGTGCTTTCATAATTCGTTTGGAAATTCGGGGTGTAGAAAGAATCTTCATTCTTCTATTGTCACCTAGAGAGAGTTTCTAAAAGGGCAAGAAAGCGTTGCAGCTAAGCTAGCTAGTGCGCCTACCTTTGCGTTCTCATGCCTGGGTATGTGTTTGATTTCAAAGTCATGAAAACCTTCCAATAATTGCCACACTCACTGGCAATAGGGTAACAACTCCGGCTTCCATATCTCAAATTCTGTAATCAACTGGTTTATTACCAATTTGGAGTCTTTGAAGATTCATATAGCTTGAATTTTCATTTCCAAGGCTATTTCTAATATGATGACAAGAGCATTTTATTCGGCTTTGTTATTAGTGCATAATGTGCTCAACATAAATGAGTACGGCAATAATTACCATAAGGATTCATGAAAATCACTCCAGCGTCGGCACCTGATGTTCGGGCTCCCCCATTGAAATGCACCTACCAAGGCTCGAGTGTCTCAACTAGTAACACTTGTTCATCCGACAACTCATCTGAAATTTCTTTATTGTCAGGGGTCAGATATGCTACTAAAAAATTTATAAGAACTTAACCTTTCACTGCTTTGGATGGTGTATAAGTTATCATAAACTTAAAGAGAAGTAGCATCCACTTGGCCAATCTTCCAAACAACAATGGTCGCGTCATCAGATATTTTATTGGATCTACTTGTGTGTAATACCCCGAACTTTTCAATACCCCGGTATTGAAAGTTCTTGAGTGTTACCATGAAGTGTAGATTAATATGTACATGTGTACGATACCAATCTAGCTATCCTGACCTTACATCCATTCTTAAACATGAATCTGACAATTGAGAATAATCTTCATCCATAAATCCAGCCATCTGACCATTGATTCTAGGACAAGATCATCAAATGTCCAAATAAACCCACTTACGATCATTTGCTTATAAAACTGACCTTACATGCATCTACGTACATGACTAGATTATTGACCATCAAACTTTCTTATTTTGAACATGTCATCTAACCATCCATCATATGGTTTGATACATGTACATTACCTTGATTAATTTGGTGAATAACTCCTTATTCATAATGATTTAGATATATGTTCTTTTGTAAGAATTACTTAGAAATGTACCTATAACCATATAAAACCATTAGATTTTCCAAAACTCCTAGATTATCAATAATTATGAAAATACCATTAACCTAAACCCTTGAATTCCAGATCACATAGTTCTCCCTAGCCGTTTAACATGAAATTTTATACCATGCATATGTATCGTAAATTAACTATATTCATCAAATTTTAACCCTTAAATCATTGTAAAAGTGGCCCAATTGACAAATTAGCCCGTAACCGTCGAATTTGGTGACCATCGAGTGAAGAAACTGCGTAGATAATCGTAGTGGACATTTCCTTTCATATGAACAGAGAGGAGTCGCTCACAAACATCATAAGTGGACCCCACTTGCAGTACATGTACACACTGCACATACACCAGCGGTGCACCAAGCAAGAGGTCGGGTCAAACTAGGTTTGACCCGACGATTCTCAACGGACGCCTCCCACGTCCGGAATTTAAACAGACAGCGTCCGTTTAGGGGCTTGGTGGGCCACCTCCAAGATCATCCAAGATGATTAGGGCCGTTCATCATGGTCAAGGGGAAAAATCGACTGGACACCGTACCTTTCGCCTTCAGCGTCAATAGGGAATTAAACCCGATCCGCACCGCAAATCTGGCATACCCTGTTTTTGCGCGGTTTGCGATTTGGATGGACGTCGATCATTGAGGATTGTTGTGGACCTCCATCTTAATTGTAATGGAAAATCTAAACCTTCCATCCTGTTAGGATGGAGAATTCGACTAAGACTAGGAGTTTTCACGCCGAATCTAAACAAGAAACCCAGAACAATACTTCTAAATCTTTACGCACAAAACTATGTTTGGCTTTGCTACAGGGCCACTTCCTGATTGGTCTGACAATCAGAGACGACCGCGACCCTCCATTTGTGGCCCATCTATGGATAACTCAAAGCCGTCTAGACTTGGTGCGATCTATGAAAGAAGAGATGGAATTGCGAAGGGGATCGCCTACTGTAAACGGCTTAAGTTACGTCCGTTTTCTTGCTGCAAAAACGGGCTGCGTAAAGAAATTTTTGCAAAAGAGTCTGGAGACTTTCCTACCTATAAAACACCGTCTAAGGACAGGAGTAAATACTACATTAGAAAGAAAGAGAAAGAAAGACACGTGAGAGAGAGAAGGAGAAAGAAAGAAAGAAAGAAAGAAAAGAGGAGAAGAAGAAAAGAGGGGGAGAGAAAGAGAGAGAGAGAGAGAGAGAGAGAGAGAGAGAGAGAGAGAGAGACTTTCAGCAACAAGAAGTGGAGGCTGACCAACTCTCTTCCTTCCTAGACTTCTTTTTTTTTTCTCCCCAACACGTTGATCCAAATCGCGTCCAAACAAAGCTAACCACCCCAAAGGAAATTATTAAGATCTATCACCTACATTTGAAGAAGGAATAACATTAGAGGTGAGGGTTTCTATCCTTTAAGCTCACTTGATTTAAGACATTATTATTCTACCATTTACAAGCTTTTATGACACCATGATATTCTCTGCAATTGTTTAATTTACTAACACCAATTATTTATTATTTGGGAATATTGATTAAGGAGTGATGATAAACATTCATCGCCTTTTAGAATTTATGTGAGAGTTTTTCCTTCATGCGTACCTTAATGTAAGCTAGTATGATTTAATTTCCTCTTTACACGTTCTTTTTATGTTATTATGATTTTCTTCCTGCGATCGTATAATTTTACCACCATAAATTGTCTATCCTTTGAAAATTATGGTATGGCTTTGATTATATGTGATATTTATGAATTTATGTGGGACGATGGATACAAGCCTTGCCCTTGTCTTTACCAATTTTTAAGTTAGCCCTCGCTACTCTTCTTATTATTGAGTTGGCCATTGCCACTCTTCCTTATTATTAAGTTGGCGTTTGCCACTTTCCTTTTGTTGAGTTAGCCATTGCTACTCTCCTTATTATTGAGTTGGCAATTGCCACTCTCCTCCTTGTTGAGCTAGCTATTGCTACTCTCCTCTATATTTCATTAACCTTGAGCTATTTACCTTTAAAGCTTGGGCATATGTCTTGATATTTCAAAGCTCCCATGATTCAATGGGTTTCTTTTGGTGTAAGTACTATGTTGGGTATCCCACCTCTAGAGGTCGAATAAATATCGTGGATGTAATGCTCTTTTAGTAGTAGCCCCTAGGGCGACATGTAATTCCATGTTTCATGGGTAGTGGTGCACATATCGATATAAGTAATTCATCTAGTCATGTGTTGTGTTTATCTTGGGATAATCACGTAAAACCATGTTAAACATGGGACACATCGACGAATCTCCGTAGAATGAGATGCGGGGTGAGTCGGATAACTCTAATCCGATTCCACATTGTGGTGATCGCTAAGTGTAACGAATCGCATATACTTTGCTAGGCATGCATCTCATGTATGTTGTGTGCGCATATTGATACCTCTCGTAGTTGTGGAGTACGGGACATATCAGAACCTTTATATTGCTTTTATGAATCTCTTGAATTATTGTTAATCTTGAAGGATGACTATCACTATGAGTAGGGCGTTAACTCTCTCTAACCGTACAGATGATGTAGGTGACGTATAGGTTGAAGACCTAGAGGACCATCTCCCTATAGAAGATTATCTTAAAAGAATAAGAAGATAATTTTATGATTTAGTTTCATACTTTCGCTACGAACTCGATAAATGTAATAAGATCCCATTGAGAGGGCATTTGATTATTCTTTTACTCTGATGAAATAATTAATATAGTCAATTTTATTCTCTTAAATGTTACCTTCATGAATGTATCTGGATGTGATCCAAATGAAAAAAAAAGTGCAATTTTTAAAGCATCTAATTTATACATTATTAACACCTAGTTTTCTCGGGCATGAGTCTAAACTCTGGCCATGAAAATTTAGGATGTTACATTGTGAGATCATTGTTATTTCATGAGATAAGTAGTAATGTCACATCTTCTGTATTGCAAAGATCATGGCTAGGCATGCTTTCTCCATGGGGGAATAATTATGTTCCTCCCCTACTAATATTATGCTCAAGTAATATAGGGCATTTTCTTTCCCTTGTTCACTTCATTGGGCCAATAATGCTCCTAGGGAACCTTCACATGCAGCGATATATAAAATTAAGGGCTTGCCTTTTACGAGTGCCGCCAATACTGATGGTTGCTTCAATAAATCTTTAATAGAGTCAAATGCATTCTAACACGCTTTATCCCATTCAAACTCTACCTCTTTCTTTATAACGCGAGTGAATGGTTGGCATCTTCCTGCCAGATTTGATATTAAACGCCGAATATAAGCTAGCTTTCCTTGCAAGCTTTTCAGTTCTTACAGAGTTCTTAGCGATGACATTTTTTGAATTGCCTTAATTTTTCCTGGGTCAATTTGTATCCCCTGATGCCAGACGATGAACCCAAGGAACTTACTGGATGATACTCCGAATGTGCACTTTGTTGGATTATCTTTAATTATTATTTTTATATAATTTGATGAAAGTCCGATAACAAATGTTCCCAATGCTTTGCATGTAGGATCTTGCCACCAAATCATCAACGTAGCATTCAATGTGTTTATGCATCATGTCATGGAAAATATTTTGCATTGCTCTCTGGTACATAGCCCAATCATTTTTAGCCCAAATGACATAACTTTATAATAGTATATCCCTAAAGTGGTTCTGAATGTTGTAGCATTTTCATCCTTGGGTGTCATACGTATCTGATTATACCTAGTCTATAAAGGACGTGACCACATATTTCATCGTACCATCTATCAACAACTCTGTAATCAACAATAGGAAGTTGTCTTTGGGGCATGCCTTATTTAGATTCCTTAAGTTGACATATACTCTGATCTGCCCATTCTTTTTCTTGACAGGCACCATATTAGAGATCCATTTGGGATATTGTATTTCTCTAATGAAGCTGACTTTAATTAACTTATTTAGCTCTTCTTTTATTAGTAGTACTAGATAAGCGTGGAATAGTCATTGTGCATGCTTGATTGACTTTTTCTCCTTTGAGAGATTGATGTTGTGCATTGCTACTGTCGGTTCTAGGCTAGATATGTAAGACCCACATCCTAGCCCGTACTGTTGCGTAGGCTTCCGCAGTCATCCCGGTCGAATTCTGACGACCCACAATCAGTTATCGGTGTTTACGCGTGACCCTGAGGTGTGTCCCCTATATCTGAGTCGGCTCGACCCGAGACTTGTACTAGTACGACCGCGCCGTCACCGCGGTTCCGATGCCATGTCTTGTACGCCGATGCGGTACCCTGGCCAGGAGATGTGGGCTCGCGTTCAGTTCGAGGAAAATGTTGTGCGTTGTAAATTCCAAGAGAATCCATCACATCAATCACCTCATTTGTCAAAAGTACACTCATTACTCTCCCCATTCCCAAGTACATAAAGGCCATCCCAAAAGTCAACTTTCCCATCACCTCACCATCTTCTCTCCCATCACTTCTCTTACACCTCTCTCTCTCATCTCTCTCTCATTTTTCAAGCTCCTCTCTCCAAGCAACCCACGTCCATGGCTTCTAAGAGGAGAAGCTAGTGTGCCCATCTTCCTAACTCTCATCTCCACCACCCATGATCCATCTCAACCGTTGAAGTTCATCCATTGGGGTTCTAGCATACTTTGGTGAAAGAAGGAGAGAAGATCATAAGTGGGTGCTTCTCTCTCTCTCTCTCTCTCTTTGAATGGTAATGATGATGAAGGGGTGAGTGTGGCCACCATGAATTATATTTTTCATATTGGACCCATTGGATGAATGTGTTGGATCTACGCCATCCAGCCCATTAGTGGACCGAGATAAAGGAAAAACACAAGTATCAGATTGATCCAAATCAGGTGGGCCACGTTTATGTGGGACCCACCTTGATAAAAATGTGGCCACGTGTATGAGGGGCCCACCATGATGCTGTGTATATCCATGCCGTCCACCGGTCCCTGGACGCTGGACGTGAGGCAGCATGGTTGGCTAACGTGGAGTCTATGTACTGACATGGGTGTGTACTAATAAAGCTAACATAAGAATTTTTGCTTTTGGGATAGGCTCCCCATGTAGGCTCCACTTTGATGTATGGGGATGATCCACACCGTCCATTCCATTCTTCAGCTCATTTTAGGCATTGAGCTGAAAAATGAAGCTGATTCCATTTTCTGGCTGGCCATACCATAGGAAATAGCGGTATTACCATTAAAATCCACCTTGATCCTTCTTTTCACCAAAAATAGGTCGCATATTGGACTCGTTTGGTCGGTCTTAGACCATAGAATCCAATGGCTAGAGAGGATCCAGGAGATGTGGGCCCCACAGGAGAAAAACCACAGAATTTCTATTTTTCAAAAAAAAAGGGAAAGAGGCAGCGCTGCTGCCGCTGACGCTGACACACCAGTAGGCAGCGCCTGTGGTGTCTGAGCGGACGGACGGCTGGGCCTCACGGCCCTAGCTGTGGGCCCCACCGTGATGCGTTTTGAACATCAGCGCTGTGCATTGGGTGGGCCCATAAGGCAGTGGCCCCCTTGCCAAAAATCAACCATATACGGAACTCAGGTGGCCCACATCACAGGAAACAATGTGAATTAAACGTCTACCATTGGAACCCCTTTTGGTGGTCCAGAAGTTTTGGATCCTTATGAAATTTATTTTTCCTCCTCATCAGGGTCTGTGTGACCTTATTAACAGACTGGGTGGCAGATAAACGTTGTGGTGGGCCCCACAGTGATGCATGTATTTTATTCGCACCGTCTACGACATTGGACGGTGGAACCACCATGGTTTATGTGTTTATCCACACCGTCCGCCGTCCCTGGACGGTGGGACCACCCCACGTGTGGGGCTGATGTGTGTACGTGTGTGCGTGTGTATATATATATATATATATATATATATATATATATATATATATATATATATATATATATATATATATATATATATATATATATATATGATGGTGGGCCTTCATGGGACACACCATAATGCATGTGTTGCATCCAAGCTGTCCATCCATTTTGAAAGCTCTTGGCGTGAGCTAAAGAATGAGTCAGATCCATAGCTCATGTGGACCCCGTGCATAATGCATATGTTGTGTCCAAACCATCCAACCATTTGCAAGCTTGTCTTCACAGGCTTGAGACAAAAAAAAATATATAAGTCAGATCTAAAGTTCAAGTGGACCCCACCATTTAAGGTAGTGGACAATGACGTCCACCGTTCAAAATTTCTAAGGGCCATGGGAGTTTCCTATTAAGTTGATATTTGCTCCACTTCACCTATCATTACGTTAATTTATGAACATGTTGGATGGGAAACATATGTTATGGTGGGCCTTAGGAACTTAAATGGTGGATATCATTATCACCACTTTTATTTGGGTGTGGCCCATTTGATATACATGGGGCCCATTGGTGTGGCCCATTTGATGTACGTAAGACGAGGCCCATCTTGATGTATTGTAGCTCGTCCAATGGGGCCCACCTTAATGTATAGGAGGCCCATGTTATGAGGCCCACTTTGATGTATTTTGTGGCCCATTTGTCGGGCCTACTTTAATGTATTTTGTGGTCCATTCGAGGTGCCCATCTTGATGCATGCACTCCTTATTCACATTGTCCAGCAGCTACTGGACGGTGGGGCCCTCCTTACTATATGATATTATATGTGTTGAATAAGCATACCGTCCATATGCAGTGTGGGCCAGCATGATGTATTTATTTATTCTCACCGCCCAATCTCTGGCCGTGGGATGTGGAACCCGTGTGACATATGTATTCCGTTCCATGCGGTCCATCTGTGTGAGGTCCACCTTGATGCATCCGTTGTACACATGGATCCCACATAATATATGTGTTTTTATATCCATACTATCCAACTATTTGGATGGGATGCACCATGATGTATTTTTATCCACGCCATCCAGGGCAGGCACCCCATTCTGATATATATTAGGGCCCATGGGTTGAGGCCCATTGTGATGTATTCAAAGCTCATTTGGTAATGCCCATTGTAATGTATTTGGAACCCGTGAGCAGAGCCCACCTCATATGTTCCACCCTAACCGTCCAGGTCATATAGGGCCAGCCTCGATGTATGTTTTATTCACACTGTCCGTGGGATGTGTGACCCACTAGATGTATACATTCTATATCCACACTAACCATTTGGTGGGGGCCCATCTGCTGCTTGTGCAGGGCCCACCTATTGTTCATTTGTGCAGCCCATTAATGCCACCCACTTGATGTGCATGAGCCCCATTAGTGTGGCCCATTGATGCAAGGCCCGTTATGATATGTTAGAGGCCCATGGTTGAGGCCCATTAGGATGTGTTTATGACCCATTTGGTAAGGCCTACATAGATGTATTTTTGGCCCATGGGTCGAGGGCCATTGTGACGTATTTCCGGCCTGTATGTCATGTCCCATTATGACATGTTTCCAGCCCAGTTATCGAGGCCTGACTTGATGTGTATAAGGCCCATTAGTGCAGCTCATTGATGTGGCCCACTTGTTGGATTGACGCTCATTGATGTGGCCCAATGATGCGACCCACCGTGATGTGCATATTAGGCTAATGGTGCGGCCCAATGTATCGACCCACCGTGATGTGTAGGCCCACGTACTGCATGTGTAAGGCCCACCTGTGATGACTATTTGAGGCCACCTGTTGGATATTTGGGCCCACCTTATGTTTAACTCTACATGGGCCACTACTTGGGAGCAATTTTAGTTGAATATGCACGTTGATGGGCAATGACGGTTAGATGTCCTCATTGTAACCTTCCCTTAGGCCTTGTTAGGCCCATTCTCTTCATGAGTTAACCCAAATAAGTGGGCCCATTCGCCATAGATAGATGGCTCCGTGCTATCGGATTGATATAACCACAGCTGAGAGCCGATCTTTACATTATTGTTGATTAGTTGCCCATCTATGGACCTCGCCTTATTTATACATGTTGATTATCGGTACCGATTATCGAGGCCGATCCCGAGTGTCAATTCCGAGCAATGAGGCCGAATATCGAGGTTGATTGTTGAGGCCCAATGCTATGAATGTACGGCCGGTATTTGAGGACCGTTGTGATGTGCATTCAGGCCGTGTTTAAGGCCTAATATGATGTATATGAGGCTTATGCGATGAGGCCCATAGGGATACAATTGAGGACCAGGCTATGGAGAGCCCATTATGATGTATGTTAGGCCTATGAGAAAGGCCCATTGTGATGTATTCATGGCCCATGATGAATGACCTATTTGATGTATTTGAGACCCATGTGTAGGGCCCACATGCCATGTATTTGAGGCCCATGAGTAGGGCCCGCCTATTGTGTATGTGTGTCCCTTGAGTAAGGCCCACTGTGTTGCATATCAGGCCTTTGTGTGAGGCCGTGGGCCCATTATATGTTTGGCTTTATGTGCGCCATTTCTTGGGGGCAATGTTGGTTAAATGTCCACATTGTCGAGGTCGATTGTCGATACCGGTTGTTGATACCGGTTATGAGTATGTGACAGCATAGCATCATGATACATGCCCATACGCATCATCTGCATGTTTGTTATGAGATGTGGTTGATCATTGCATATGTCATTGAGCATGTTGATATGAGACTCCCTGATAGGCAGAGGTTATCTCAAATGAGCACGTGGTATGCGCAGGATTGATGCATGACTGGATTGTATGACTCATGCATCTCGCATTATGATTATTGTATGCCTTAACGACATCAGGGCCGTAGCCTCCACAGGCATATCGTGAATGGCCAAATGGGACACCGAAAATGTTAGGTTCTAGCATACGGATGCCATAGATGTCCCTGGGTGAAAATCTCTTAATCTCCATGGCCAAGAGATGCCCCAACGTCGAGACCGAGTGGATACATGAGCGCCCGAGTGCCAAATACCAGGAGGCCGTGTCTCCCACTATATCGTGGTCAGTTGGGAGGGGGTGTGGCCTTACCCGCCCGAGGGTAGGGGCAATACTTGGCTGAGTTTGACCAGCTCATGAATGGGTCCGCTATCGACGTGCCGGATAGGTATTGGCAGACTATTAGCTAGGCAGATAGTGAGGTTTCTTACGCTCACTTGGACTGTGCGGTTAGGAGAGCGACAGTGCTATTTGGAGTGTACTAAACCCCGGTGATGATCCCAGAGATGAACTGTACTGATATGTGGGTTTAGTGAGCAGGAGTTGCATACTCATTCATGCATTCATTTCATTCACTATCCACTCGGGCTGGTGGTGCGCAACTATTGTTACGTGTACCTTCGCAATGGCCAGGATTTCGGTTAGGGTGCACGACTAACCTGAGATCAGGAGTTTACCACATTGAGTTTGACTATCCAAATTTAGGTATGAGACTGGTTTGGATAGGAGTCCCTTGTGATGGACCCCATAACCTGCGATACTACGTACTATCATCCCGACTTCATACTCCAATATGGTCATTCCATTCGCACTGCATATTGCATGACATTCACGGCATATGGCATCTTGAGTTATTGTGTCTCTGCATTTATATGTTTAGGTACGGCTGACGCTATTTGTGTTGCTTATCAGGGATGTATATTCCATTGCATCCTCTGCATTTGATATTTGGCTCTCTTGGACTCCTCATTTACATAGTTGATTTGTATTGCGTATTCTAATGTTGAATGACTCTTGATCTTGTCAGTATTTCTGCTTACTCTGATAATTCATGATCTCGTTAGTATTTCTGCTTATTCCGACATTGTACGATTTATGGATTATCAGTATTTTCGGCATTGTATTGAATACTTAGCACTTGCCTTGTGAACACGCTTACACCACTTTCTAAGCTTTGTATAAGCTTATGCATGGTAGATGCGTGCAGATGATGATAGGTTGCAGCAGTGTTGAGCTTGGAGCGTGCGGCGGTCTTCTAGAGCTTAATTTTTTGATTTATATATTTCCCTTTCAGTATTGTATTCAAATGTTTATATTAGTGGATATGTGATGATGATGTTGCCTTTGTGATTTGGGTATGCTTGTGGTTATGCTTATTACGAGTTAAATGTACAAAAAAAAAAATCCTCCTTGTAACATCCCAGGATCGGAATCTGGCGTATGGATGTTAGGAACCGAGAATGGGGTACTGCGGAGGCTGTCAGCACCGGATTTGGCGATCGGGAATTTTGTGAGCCCAGTTTCCGAGTTTAGGGCGTGACAAGATATCTCTGCTTATGTCTAGGCAAACACATCCTTATTCTCTTTTAGCAACTCGACATACGAGTTTATTTTCCTGTTTGGTAAGTCGATGCTTATGTACATATTTTGAGGTTCATCATTTATCCCTAAATTTATTTCCTGCAATGCATCAATAGTGGGCTTTCCCTTGTCCTTAATTTGCATTGGTGCTATGTCGGGTTGGTTCGCCTCTTTTTTGATGCTTTTATCATTCTCCAGGAAGGACTCCCCTGTACTGGTTACTTCAAATGTGTTAATCATGGTTTCTTGTGCATGCATAAGGGATGCCCCCAGCTTGCGAAAAATTTCCTACTTCGATTGAGACTTGTATGCCTCTGCCATTATTTAACTCCATCGGTTCATCATAGTCAAATCCCATAGCTTGCATGATCTTCTAGCTCGTTGGGTTCTATTTTCTTAGATCTTCTAGCAAGTTTTTTTCAATGGTTGTTATCATATCGACTTCTTCCACATTTTCTTGCTCTGGCAGAGAATAAACCATTATCGAGGTCGAATGAGTAGAATTCGGGTGCACACAAAATATTTTTAGCATGACAAGAAATGGTATGTCCCTCTTTATTCATAGAGTAGGTACCATATAATTTGTCTGCAAAATTTTCATATGTTCCAATGAAATCATATTAGAGGGGGTTGCCTTATTTGCCTTAAATGCTCCATGATGAAGTAGAATTTCTTCTTCTTCGATTCTGTCTCGTTTTTGATTATGGGGTCTTTGACTGTCTTCTGCCTTCTTCCTTGGCCATCTCAACTTGTGCGACATTTCTTCCGATGTTTTGAGCTTATGATCTTTCGACCTTGGACCTTTCTCATCCATTCATTCTTTTCTTTCCAAAGAGAATTCATCATAGTAACTTATATCTACAAAAAAATGATTCTGTCATTATGTATTGTATTAGCCATAACCTTGTGTTGAAAGCCATTTTAATAGTATTTGAAACGTTGATGTAGCATGGATGGCATGATACCATATTGATGCATCCAAAGTCACCCTAGAAGTAAGTTATAGGTTGTTACCACGTCGATCACGTGACATACAACCTTTGTAACAAAAATTTTAATTTCTAACACTAGTGTAATCTTTTCCAGTGCTCTCTGACCATCTTGATTGAGCCCTTGAATCATCATCCTGCTGGTACGCAAGTGGGAGCGACAATATACCAATTTAACAAGCATGCTTAGTGGTAGGAGTTTTACTGCAAAGCTATTGTTCAACATTATACGTTAGACTTGTATCTCACGAACATAGCCAGTGACCATGAGCGGTTGGTTGTGTTCCTTCTCGCCTAGCATCAGGTCATCATCAGAAAATGTGATAATAGACTTATAGTTGGCCGCGTCTATCTTTTCAAACATGACATCCCGATTTTTATTGTCATCCTTCTCTGCTCCTGTATTTTCTATTTCAGTGAGTAATGCTTCTCTTACCTCATCATCAGACAACGCCTGAATCAACATTTGACGAATTTTTTTTATAAGCGCAGCGCGTTGTATATGCTTAATCGACCAAAAATCATTTTCAAGTGACTTATGACATTGTAAGTCACCCATGAGGTTAAAGGCATCTTGATACATAATCTTTCATTTTCCTGACTTCTTTCTTTACACAAAGGTTCTCTTTCTTGGAAACTTTATGAACATCATTTTTATAATATCACATCATCATGCTTTCTCTGAGAAGTTATCCCTTGTTTCCCTAAGCGCAACATAACAACAATCGTTTCTTCATAATATTTGATGAATCCATGTAAAATTTTGCTTCCCTAACAGTGTTGCAATTTTGGTTTGATAAGAAACATGCAGTGGAGATTGAAATATCTATATTCAATAATAACTAAAAGTTTGAACAAAGAATACTCATTGTCAATTATTTCATTAATCTCGATTCGTATTACATTCATCACATTGCCCTTATGGGATTTTAAAATAATACAATAAAAAATAGTCCTGCAAAAATTTCGACAATATTTCGTCTTGTGGAGTGTCAATCATAATGACAAGAAAGTTATGCGGGTTTGGAATTATTGCTTCACGCCAATATGCATAAGGTACACATAAAATGATTACTCAATGATGAATCCGCATAAGATGTGTATGATAAATCCACATGAAATGCACATCATTTTAGTCGTGCAGGACTTCTATTGTGTGTTCATGCCAATAGGCTTTGTTGCACTGTTGCGCAATAGGTCTTTTATCACGATAGCTTCTTCATCTTCCTTCTTCATTCTTTCTTCTTCCCAAACCTCGACCCACTTAATACTTAAATTCTGCAAATCTTTGACTCCTAAAGCTTTCAGATATTTTTTGAATGTCCAAATGAGAAGAGTAAGGGGATATTGATAGGCTTTTACGTCTGTGAAACCCTAAATTCATGCAACAACACCTTGTTGCATCGGCGCCTCATCCTTCTCTATTGCGTGGTCAGTAAGTCATTCATGTTACACGAGATGAACCTTGCATGACGCGCTACTAGTATTTTACTCTTGCCCTGCTTCCTTCCTCATTTACTATAGAAACCTTATTTCTGGTTTTCTTTTAGTGTGGTCGCACAACATACTTCTATTGTGAGACGGTGCAACACAATGTCTTTACGCGAGTGCGCTATTGATTTTTTTTTGGCTCCAACATTAGGTTTTTCAACCTTAGTCAGAATGGTCTTATTAAACATTTTTCCACTTCTAAGAGTGGTGATGGACTTTGCTTGAGATGAGACTTAAATATTGCATATTTATCACTTTAATTGCATGAGTTTTGGCTGCATTCAAGTGTTAAGTTGATCTAATAACATATATTTTTTACATGCGATGTGATTTTAAAACCAAGGAAGAATATGTGCTTAATCGAACAATTTAAAGCCCCAAATCATGAAGTGTGGAGAATTGAAGGGTTAAAGACTCTAGGAAAAAGATTTCAAGTTATGAATATCCAAGAAAACCAAGTACAAAAGATGGTGAAAAGTATGAAAAAATATTAGTCAAATAACAAAAATAACAAACTGTTCGGTCCCACCAAAGTTAGAGTCAGTCTGCCCGGAAGTGTGAAAAATTGTTCAACAATAAATAATGAATTTTTGAAGTAAAATTGCTCTGAATAAAGTAGTGTTTGGTCCATTCAAAAGAAGACATAGTTCACAGACTTTTTGGAGAAATTCGGCTCCAACTAAAGGAATGTTCAGTTGGCTTCGACTCGACTTCGGTCCAATTGAAGGTGCTCGTCAATGCGACTGAAGTGTAACAAAAGTGCACGATTTTAAAAACAGTTCAAAGTTGTTGTGAAATTTTCCTATCTAAGGAGGTGTTTTAGGCCATTTTAAGGACGAGTTAGAGCTTGGGAGAGAGAGAAAGGAGTGACGGAGCTTCCATAGAGCCTTTTTTCTTCTTCAATTTTCGGTTATAGTTTATTTTTCATGTTTTTCTTTTATTTAAGGATGTTAGCCATATGTTAGTCTAATCTCTTAGCTAAGGCTAAGGGATGAAGCTTGTAGTTAAGTACAATATTTAGTTTTTTAATTATATTTATTTATTTAAAGACAATCGTTTGAATGATGATATTAGATTGAATTGGTTTGAATTTATTTTAAAAGTCTTTGAGTTGTTTAATTCTTTCATTCTTTGTGAACTCTGGTTACGTTAGTTGTTTTGATTGAGCAATTGCTTAGGTTAATTAAAGAATGAATCAATCTATATAATTTCTTGATCTATTGTAGGCCTGGGCACAATAGATGACTGAATTCCCTGCAATTGAGATATGACTGCTTCATGAGAGGATCTTTCGATTGAATTGACGTTTTGTTGGTGTTTATGATTGGAATTGATTTAATAGAATTATTTTTCAATTGGATGGGATAAAATTTCGATTCCAATTGAGTTATAAGAGTTGAATCAATGAATTAGATATTGTGATCTCTATAAGTGGATTCTTGGATCCTTAGTTTTTTTATTATTGTCAATTGTTTTAAACCCCTTCTACATCGCTGGAATAAATGCCCAGTCCACCCAAATTAGTTCTAGTTGTGATCTGACCAATTCTCTATAGATCAACATTGGTCTTACTTAGTTTATTACTATAATGTAGTCCTACACTTGGGAATGCCTAATGAGTTTTTAGCTTTGTTGTGGGGGAATTGCACTAAGAATACTTAGGTTCTTATTAGGGTTTTCTTTTTTATTTTAACCTAGGGTTTTAGTTTTTGTAGTTAGGTTTTTCTTTGAAATTTACTAACCTGTGTTTATATTTTAGGGTTTTAATTTCAGAATTTTTGTCTTAGGTTTTTCCAGAATTTTATTTTTTCTAAATTTACTAACACTATTTCTATTTGTTTTGTTTTGTAGGATCCACAAGTAGTTCGTCTCTACTAGCAACATCCTTCCTCACTCTCTCTAATTCCTATAAAATTGTTATTCTACTTTAGAACTTTGATTTTCTTATGTTAGACTTTAGTTGTTGTATGTGTGGTTCATGCCTAATTGGGCAAGGGATCATATGTTGAGACTTCAAAGTGAAGGAGGTCTAGTCGACGGTGTAAAACCCTGTCCATTCCGTACCTTTTCTATGCTTATGTGCATGATGATCGACACCCTGGATGAGACCTGGACTAACCGTGCATAGTGCACACCCGATTGACCAAAACCCTAAGACCTTGAAACCCTCACCATATCAACTGCCCCGTCACTGTAGTCGCGGAGGTACAACCCGTGCATCTGTACAACACTCCGTTAGTGAGATACATCATAAAGAATTGTTGGTGTATCATGTGTGCACAGTGCCATACGTTCCATTCCACACATGTGTGTAACACATGCTTCCACACATGCACCATACCACACATGGGTGAGAGAATCTCTACCCATGAGTGTAATGTCACCCTCCCATACCACCCCTCTCTCATGTGTATCCCAAAGTCAACTCTTTTCCATACCATTCCCCGTGCATGACCTCATCCTACCATGACATCTCATGTCCCTTTAATGCACCATTAAGTCCTAATCATGCATTACTTACTATAATCCTTGCCTAAGCTAACCATAGTCACATTAATCTAACCTAACCACATTTTTAGCTATTTCTCTACAAATACTTCTCCATTCCTTAACAGTTTCACCATTTTCTACAATAAGTAAGAGAGAGAGAAAGAGTGTGTGTGTGTGTGTGTGTGAGGGAGGGAAAGGTGATCTTGGTGGGCCACCATCAACTCCATTAATCCATCTCAACCATCTATTTTGATCATCAAGGTGAGTACACCCCCTCACCCTTCCTCATCTTTATTTCCTTGTTCTCATTCTTGTATTGTAGCTATGAAACCCACTGTTAGTGGGCCCCATTGTGATGATGTATGCCATCCAATCCATTCACAAAGGTTCCATACATGTAAGTGAAGGAAGAATGCAAAATATTAGCTTGATCTAAAGCTTGTGTGGGACCCACTAGCCGTGGGCCCACCGTGATATTTACTAAACATCATACATGGGTATACGGTCACAAGGATTTACATGGAGAGAAAACATAAATAACAGCTTATTCAGGACCAAGGTCCACTATGATGTCTAGGCACAAATCCAAAACGTCCAAGTATGACCACTTGGTTAGTCAAACTCACGTACACTCTCACACACTCAAGGAAATAAATTTGAATGGAATGGTGTCCTCCATGGACACTGAGTCCAAAGAAGGGCCGTCAACTCCCTCCTTCCCATCGCTTTTGCCCAACTGGGTTGTGGGCCACTACGGGCACCACCATAGTGTGTTCGTTGCATCCACACCGATCATCCATCATGACAGCTCATTTCATGTTATGGCACTAAAATTCAAGTGAAGAAAACCTCAAGTGGGTTACACAAAGGAATTAGTGAGGACTAAAATGTCCACCGTTTGAACTTTCCTGGTCCACCAAAATTGGCATCGTCCCTTTGGTTTTCACAGCCCATGTCTGGGCAGCAGGGTTATTTCAGGTGGGCTTCATCTCACAAGTATGTGAGACATGTTGTGGCTCCCACTGTACATGCGAGGCTTATACCCACACCGGTGGGTGGGAACCAAGTGGTGTATGTGTTTTATCCCTGCCGGTCGTCTGATTTGATAGCTGTGGGCCCACCTCCTGCATGTATTGTATATCTATCCCATCTATACACTTTCCCAACTTTGTGAATTACACACTACAGAAAACATTGAGGATTGAATTTTTCAACTAAAACATTCCTATGACCCACTTTGATGTAGGTGTTATGCCACTTCATCCACCATCTGTCCATCTTGGTGGGCCCCACCATTGCAGGCAGAAACCCATTGTTAAAGCCTTCTTACTTCTCATCATGATGTTGATTTGATATCCTACCTGAGTGGTGGACCCACTAGACCGTGTGACCCACTTGACACATGTATTTAATCACACTGTCCATCTCAGTAGGTTGGGCGGTATAAGACCCACTGTTATATATTTGACCACCCAAACTCTTGGGCCACCGTGCCGTGAGAATGTACCATCGATGTCTAGTGGACGATGAGATCCATCTCGGTGTATACATCTTATCCATGCTACACATTGGCACAAAATCCACCCTACATGTATGTGTCCATGTGTAGGCGCGATGGATTGGTGGCCCATTAATTATGCAAAATTGGATTGTTTGCAAATGAGATATGTGAATGGTTCGGATCTTTGTTAAAATTACCATATATTGACCGCGTACAATCATGTGACAATGTGGTGTGTGGACAGACTGAAATTGATACAACTATGATGAATGCATAGCCCAAATCCTATGATTATGTGCTTCTTAGGTGACTACTAACATGTGAACTTATGGTCCCTAACCATGACATCCAGTGATTCTCGGGCAGCCTCTAAGCCATATGAACTTGTAATGTATATGATGTCTTAAGCTACATGAAATTGTGCAGCATGAGTGGTCTACCACCACATGATCATGTGATGTGCTATCTGCCCTAAATCGTGTGGGATTGGGTTGCTGCCCTAGATTAGATAATTATATAATGAGTGGACAACCCTTAACCACTTGGCCCTTTGGTTGGAGGCCCTAAGTAATAGGATCATGTGACGTGTGTTTAAACCCTTAAACATGTTTAATTATAATAATAAATGTGTAGACTCTAGTGGTGTGAGGGTGTGATATACGTGTTTGGCCCATTAATCATGTGGGCATTTGATGTATGTATGGCCACGTAATCATAGGCAATGGTGGAGTATATGTAGTCATCTAAACTGTATGAATGTGAAATGCACACAAGGCCAACCAAGTACATGAAATCAAGTGGCATTGGTGGCCATTCAACAACGTGAGTTTGTGCTTATCAACATAGACACTGCCACTTGAATCATGTATGACCGAGTTGTAAATTAGACAAATTGTGATGAAGGGTTAGGTTACACAAGCTAATGCTATCAAGGTCCTAGATTCTATGTGATTTGATCTCTAAACTATAAATGGTATGATGAAATGTGGCCTTTGGCCCTTAACCATGTGACATTGAATAGGAGTCATTAGCCATGCGATGTGTGAGGTGGTTGTAGTATAAGACTTAGTGTAACATAGTGTAGCCATGAATGGTGGGTACGATTGTGATTGCGTAACTATGATAATAATTGTATCCCCACTAAACTAGCTGGTCACTTGATTATCAAGGAGTTTAATAAAGCAGTTGTCACCTACCTGTGCGAGGTATGGTGTAGTAAGAACAAGTAACCATGTGATCTTATATCCTCAATTATGGTAAGTAGAGTGACGTTGTGTGGCCACTCAGCCATATGAACTTATGATAATGGAGTGAGCTCGGGATCATATAGCATTAAGTTAATTGTGGGGCCATCTGAAACTTGTGGAGTATACTGATTAGGTAGATTCTTGGATATGGGAACTTGAGAAATGTGTTAGTTTGACGATTAGTCCCCGTCAATAGTATTGGGCTTGATTTGTGGACTCCACTAGTATGTTCACAATGGCATTTCAGTGTTGGGCCCATTAGCCTTAAAGCCCGCCTTGAATGGATACCTTGTGGGCTCATTAACCTTGAAGCCCACCTTGAATGGATGCCTTGTGGGCCCATTAGCAGTAGACTTATCAGGCCCATAGATGTACTTCCTCTTGTTAAGAACGTAAGCCTCCATGTGATGTGCATATTGGACCATGAATTGGGTTGTGGCATTTAGTGTGGTTAATCCATCAAATGGATTGATTGTGTTAATCACTTGGGCCATTTAACAAGCCGAAAGGATGGGATGTAGCAACTCACTAATCGGCCCATCCAAGTGAGGCGATGAATCAGGCCTTAGCCGCTTAAAATGATAGCTAGACATGTTGAGGCATTCAATTGCAATCGAACTATGCATGTGGTAATGGCACATGTGTGGTGATTGTGTGATGTGATACCTGTGGTGATGACGGTGCATGTGTGGTTAGATGTGATGATTGTATGTGTATGGTAATGCTAGCTCATGTTCACATGCTTGAATGGTGCCCAATTGAATGTAAGGACAAGTGGACCACTGTATGTATTTCCTTGAGTGATAGAAAGTGCACCTAGCGACGTATGGTGGCACAACAATTATGCACCCACTTCCTATGGAACTGATGAGGTGGACCATTTAACTCTTAATTGTGAACGAATATGTTGGTAATACGGCCTAGCTTCCGAATGGCTTTGGATCTTTACATGCAGATTTGATATATGTTATTGTATATACATATCTCTTGCATGTGTTTGATATACAGGTCATCGTGGTGACACTGTATACAGTTTCAGCCAAGCAATCGGTGCCGAATGATGGATTGATCCTAGTTGTGCTATTATGTGGTTAGTGCACGCTAGTGACGTGAAAGGTGTGGACACTCGCATAGCCCCTTGATCATGAGGGAGAGTGAACATCAGACCGTTGTTTTGCCAAGTTGGTACTGTAATCATTTTTTATTAGTCTTATGATATTTGTGCATATTGCATCTTTACGCACGTATACATGTACATGCATCATGGATGAGGAGTGCATGGTGTGATCATGCGGAAATCATATGCATGTGGTGGAGGATGTTGGTGCGGGGTGCACATGATGGAGTATGTGCGGATGTTATCTGGTTTGAGAGACGGCGGGCTTGGTCCCTAGGTTGAAGTCCCTAAAGTGAATATATCAGGCTTGGTCCCTAGGTTGAAGTCCCTAAAGATCACTTGATACTACATTGTAATTTATGTTTATGCCGATACTGATATTACATATATATCTTTTCCACGATGAGCACGGATTGTGGATCGGATGTGGTTGACAAAGGAGCCCAAATGGTATTAAGGATGCCTTGTATGCATATGTGGCTTACATGCATAGCATTACTTGAGTGCAATTATCTTGCATATCGTGCTTGTGGATTATTATTGCATTTTACATAGCATCCTTGTATGATGGATTGAACACCATAGCAACACCATGGTTATACTGATGAGATTAGCACAACAGCATCGTGGTTGGTATTTGTAAACACCAAAAATTTGACTTTCTTATTACTAGGTCCCAGACCACTGGGTGGAATTTCATAAACCTCAAGTGATACTCTCAAGCCTCATCGTCAAGACTGAGCGGATACCATGGGTCACCTGGTGCCAAAGACCATAGTAGGTCTGACTCCTGCCGATGAGGCTGGGTGAGAAGAGGTTCGACCACGGCTAGCTGAAGAGTTGGGGCGAATGTGGTTGGGTTTGACCAGCCCTTGAAATGGGTATGCTACCGGCATGCCGGGTGGGTATTGGCATGACTATAGGAACCCCCACTGACAAGGCGGGTATGCAAGGCCTTTATTCAACAAGTTTCAGACTTGCTCTGGATACCAGGCCCTAGTTATTCCCAATGATGATAACTGTATTATGATGTGGACTTTTAGAGGAGGACTTGCATACCTGCATACACCCGACATACTTTTGCATATCATCTCTTAGATTGCATCTTGCCCTCTTGGCTTTATGTAGCATTACTTAGTCACCATGCTTTAGTTTGTGTACTTTGATGTTTTGATTGTTACTGCATGCTTGTACACTACACACACATGAGTGTACTCACTGGGCCTTTTTGCCTAAGCCTCCATTCCCCATTTTTTCCAAGGCAGAAGTAGCTTGAAGGACTTAGCTTTCTGGATGCATTGTATCTATTTTGTGATTGGACAATATCTGTGTTTTGTACCTTTTGAAAAGCATTGTACTTTTAGTTGTCTGGATTTACAATAAAGACTATTACTTGGTATTGTGATCATGGATCATCATGCTTAGGTATTATTTTAAAAAAGCACTCCAAGAAAATTTTAATAATAAAAAAAATCTTCCTTGTGGTGCGTCGAACCTAGGACTTGGTATGTGGAAGCCATGTGTCAGATTCGGGGCATTACGGAAGCTGTCCGTTCCTAGATTTGGGGTGTGACAGACAGGCTCACAATCCAATGACAAGTGAGAAAATACCTAAATAATCTTGAAACATCATCTAGAATCATGGTTGAAACTGAACAAAATTTGAAGAGAATCCTATGCGGAACACACCACGTATTAGGACGGTGCATGACGAGAATGTGGTACACCAAGTTCCACTGGTGTGGACTTTAAGTGATTATTTATAACCAACGAGAACAAGTACACCCTCCTACATGATTTTCCCAACAAACACAAGTAATGTGAATTTTAAACTAGGGGTTATCCAATTACTCCCCAAATTTCATGGACTTAATTTAGAAAGCCCATACATGCACCTAAAAGAGTTCGATGAGATTGTCGCAACCCTACACTTTAACAATATCCCCACTGATATAATTAGACCGAAACTATTTGTATTCTCTCTGAAGGAGAGGGCCTAGTCATGGCTCCACTCCCTAAGGCTAAGATCTATTTGCACATGGGTCGAGATGACTCAGGAGTTCCTTAAAAAGTTCTTCCCGGTTCATAAAACCAACACTCTCAAGCGTGACTTATGAACTTCTCTCAAAAGGGAGATGAAACTTTTTTCCAGTGTTGGGAATGGTTCAAAGACTTACTTCTCGCTTGCCCACACCATGGTTACGAGATTTGGTGGGTGATTAGCTTTTTCTATGATGGATTAAGCTTAAACATATGCCAATTCATAAAGATCATGCATAATGCTGAATTTATGATAAAGTGTAAGTGCTGTTATGTTAAGCACACATTAATTGTTAAATTTCATGTGACAAAAGTATTTCAAGGTCGGATCACAAGTATGGAATCAGAAATACTCTACATGCCCGAAGATCAACTCAAGATCGGCTTATGATCAACTCAAGATCAGCTTATGTTCAACTCAAGATCGGCACATCTTCTCAAGAAATCGACGCCCTAATAAAAGACAAGATCAAGTCAAAGTTCAAGACAAGGTGACCCATATATTTTCTAAAACATAGGTGATATAACCCTAGAAAGACCTTAAGTTAGGATCTTTAAAAAATTCATTATCTTGGGTTTTAATAAGTGTTTTTACTCTGGAATTCAGCCAACCTAACTTTTAGTTCAGCTGGCCTAACTTCAACCTGAGCAAAATAACAAATTCTGTTGAAAATTTGGTTAGCTTAAGTTTTGGTTCGGCTAACCTAAGATTGAAATTCGGCTAGCCCGAGAAAGTTTGGGTGAAATTCTAGCAATGCAAATCTTTAATATTTGCAGGAATTTGGCCAACTGAGTGAATTATGAAATTTGGCCAGCCGAATTTAACCTCGGGCCAGTCGAATTTTGGATAAGTCTTATCCCGCACGATCCGAGAGCTGTTGGAATGAATCCGGTGGAATTCAGCCAGTTGAAGTCAGTCTTAGGCTAACTAAAGTTCCAACCTCTTTGCCTATAAATTAAGTCTGTCTCTCATTCTAAATTACAATGAAAATTTACTATAATTCTTTTGCAAGAGAGAGAGAGTGTGTGAGAGAAGCTCAAGTCCTCAGCAAACTATCTGTTGGTATTTATAAATTTAATTTATACCTTATTCAATTCCCTTATCTCAAGATCTTTTTAATCTTATTCTAATAGGGTAATTTCTACTCTTTTTTGAGATCTAAGAGAATTGAATTAAGTAGCATTTGGGTTTTCCATTTATAAAATCTATAGAACCCTAGACTCTTTCTGTCTGATTGAAAACTGAACCATCTATGTTCAAGAAAGAAGTTCTTTTTCTACAAGCTTCTGCTACGTCTTCGAATCTCTAACTTCAAGATAAGTACATTTACTATATTTCATTTTAGGTTTTTCTGAGATAGCTTGTGAAAATTTCAGTGGAATTTTTATTTTTGATATCCCGTGAAAATCACAGAAGGGGTTTTTATTTGTGATAACCCGTGGAAATCACAAAAGGGGTTTTTATTGTGATAGCCCATGAAAATCACAAGGAACTGTATCATGTTGTTAAGGTGAACCTGTGAAAACCTTATTATAATGAATGCCAAAATTACGAGGGTAGTAATTTTAGGAGTGGAGTAGGTGTGGTTGTTTTAAGCACCGAACCACTATAACTCTTTGTGCTGTGTGGTGAATGATTTATTCTTTTTGGTGATTGGATGTTATTTAATACTTCATTCTTGTGGTGAATGTTGTAATCATTTTATCTTCTCTTGCTAGTTTGGAAGATTGATTTTAAAGATATTCATGAAAAAGGTTGTCCTGCCTAATATTTTAGGTGAATGTTGTCCTACGAATTATTAAGAATCAAGGTTTCAATACTTAGACAATTGAGATCTTTGTATTCTTTACATATTCCACATTTATTTTGATTATTTGGCATTGTCTTATTCACCCCCCTCTAGGATATCGTTAGCTCTCCTTTTTCATTAAAGATCCTAAAGAGACCTTTAATTACTTGAGATGCTAATTGAAAATGCCCAATCATAAGACACATTCAACCCAACCAGTAATCCCAAGGAGATGCCAAGAGAGAAGGAAATACATGTGCTTAAAGAGGAGAATGATGTTAGTGCAAGGTTGGTGGGTCTCACATGGAAGTTTGAGGCCACTGAACTTAGGAAGGAAGCGATCCAACCCATCGAAGTCGTTGAAACCGTATGTGGTATTTGTGAGAGTGATGCTTACCTAGCTAAGGATTGTCCTACAATCCCTGCTTTTTAAGAGGTGTTATATGCTCAAGTGAATGCTATCAACATTTATCAATGCCCCTTTAGTGTACCAAATTCTAACATTTATAATCCCGATTTGTGAAATCATCCGAATCTTAGTTGAAGGAATAGACCAACTATGAATGCAAACAATAATTCCTAAGGGCTATGTACTTGTACATCGTAAGTACCCCCATCGAAGAGAACCCTTGAGGATACGTTGAATGCATTCGTGCAAGGGAAAATGCAATTCAATCATAGCACTATACAGGCCATAAATTAGCTGAAAACTTCGGTTGCAAGAATTGATACACACCTAAGTGTTAGGTAGAAATTAACCTTTCCGGTCCAACCTCAGCCTAACCCTAATGGATAATTTCAGATAAGTGGCCCTAATTCTTTAGTCCAATGTGTTGAACATTTTAAATCCAACACCACTCTAAGAAGTGGCAAAGAGATCAATAAGGAAATCTGAGGAAGGTTAAGAAACCAAAGGAATCTAGAAATTTAAAGGATGATGGTGAATCTAGCAATGCCCCATATGATAAAGAGCTAGAGTATGACCCTAAGCCCGTGTTCTTATTTCCCTAGTGTCTTGCCTCATCAAAATGACTGTTTCGACCATAAACAAGTATCAGGTATTGGAATATCTACGTTCAATAATAACAAAGGAAGATCTAAGAACAAACATCATCACTTATTTTATTAATCCGAATTCTTATTACATCCTTTATATTTTTATTGATTTTAAAATAACGTAAATTTAATCAACGTAATGAAAAGATAGTCTAATGATGATTTTGGTAGTATCTCGGCTTGTATAGCGTCTGTCGCAATGACAAAAGAGTTGCACAGGTTCAAAATCCTTGCTTCACCCATTCTCTTTTCACTATATCGCGCCTTTGGTGATGTGGCCATGCACTATAAGAGCCTAAAGTTAGAGCATCTTCAGCTTACTCACCTTGGCATTATTTTGAAAGGTGTTTAGGCATATACTTTCCTTGGATGTATGATGAATCCAAGAAGACATACGTGAATCCAGACTGCCTCCCACTGTGGCATTAACAACAACGAAAAATGATCAAGAAAACCTACGAATGGGTAGTAGACAAAATTGAGAAGACCAAGTCTATTGACTTTTTACAATTTCCCCTCTTTAACGTCAATAGGGATAAGGACATCGTGGATGATGACTCTCTATCCCCAAGTGATCTTATATTTTTCATCTCCATTAGGTCCAGCAGCCCCCTGCTGAGGGAGGGTAGCGAGTTTTAGCGTGGACCCTACTACCCTAGTGGTTTGCATGTCAATTTGGCTATGACTAGACAATCTCGAAAGACTATGGAGTCATGTCCTAGGTGATGAGAAGCTACGATGCTAGTCCTTACAAGTGGGCATTGATATGGAAACAACTTTTGATCATGTGCATGGGCTCTCATTTCGTCTTGCCAAGCTACAAGCACACAGTTTAAGTCTCTTATTACTAGATGTGATGGTGGATTCATCAGTTCTATCTCGTTTCCCATTGTTATTCAGTAAGTTATCCGATTTGGGTTCCCCCTCCAAGGTTGAAGAATTACATACCTGAACAAGGGATCAACTATATAGTGGAGAGAGATCACGCCCCTGCCCCCAACCAAGTGTGCTTGAAGATCTCCTTAGGAGAGTCCATTCCATAAGTAAAGCTGGCCAACACTCTAGAAAGCTGGATTACTTATGGAACTCCCTTGGATGTACTAAGAAGGTCGGGAGAAAAATCTGCTGCAGCCGTAATCCCAAGCCCGCCGGAAAGGGGTAATGACCCAATCCCACCAGCGTCGGTGACCACCCTTTACACCCCAACTAGGGAGACTGTGGGGAACACTGAGACCAGGGTTGGTTCTTTGGTCTCCTCACCTTTGCTGATATTAACAAGACAAAGCTTTTCATCTCTGGTGACTCACTCTCAAACGCAATCTTGCTCTGCTCCGATTGCTCAATCCAACAAGACATCCCTTCCATTCCAGTAGAAGAAAGGGCGCGTATAAGTGAAGCTGGTCCCTCCCGCAAGGGAAAGCAAATAATTGTTGAAGAACCCCTTGAAGAAGATTCATTTGAGGGGAGCGAGGATGAAGAATCATCTTCCAGCAATATTTCTGCTGAGGAGAGTAGCCCTTTCGAGGATGATGACTTGGAGGAGGAGGGAGAAGTGGATATTGGCGAGGAGGGTCAAGTTGCCGAGGAAGCCACTACAACTGATCAAGAAATACTACAGAACATATATACTCCAACTGGCCAAGCAACTACTCTTGTGGATGAAGAGCCTCTTGATTATGGGGAGTTTAGCTACTCACCAGTAGCCAACATGTTTATGTCCTTCAACGCCAACTACTCGCCTCTTCCTCGCAACATCCCAACCATTCCACCAATCAATATTCTGCCTCCTGACCCTTAAACCCTTCCGCATATCATGTAGGTCTCCTAGTTGAGGAAGTGGAACTTTTTGCACCGGCGGTGCAGACAGTAGTGGAGGCATTAATTTCTCCAAATAGTGTGGAAGTGGATCAAGACATGATAGTCTTTCCGCCAACTACTAGGGAGGCAATCATCGGTGCAGAGCATGCCCAACTAGATGAAGCCACGATCACATCTTCCACCGTCCCAACCACAGTTGCTGGTAAAATTCATTTTTCGTTGGAGCCCATTGTTGTGGTGACTCCGACAACACTTGATTCGAGTACTACGGTGAGGGAGCCGTCTTTTAATGTCGCACTTATCGCTATGGAGGTGCCTGATCATTCATCTATCCCTATCGACATATGGGCCTCATCTTCACCGGCTCCTTCATTCTTAGCCATAATAGCAAGTATAACTTTAATTTTTCGTAATTAGTGAGCCATCTTTTCAAATAGAACTTTCTTTTCCTTTTTATTTCAACCTCCTGATACTATTATTCGTCTCATTTTTTTCTACAGTCGTTTCATCCTCCATCTGTTTTGTGGCCTCCAACTCAATGACAATGGTATAAGACCTTCTCTCTTTAGAAAAGATTCCCCCATATAAGCTCGTCCTGGTCGAGAACACCCTCTTCGCCGTAGCATGTATGTTCTAGGACCCTGAGCAATGGCCCTTCCTTGGCTATGCATTGGCAGTTTTAGATAATTCTGTGAAGTTGGCCAAGATTAATGTCTCGGTACTTCATAATTCTTTGATCTAGTTCTGCGCTTCACTGCAACAGCTGGAGTCGGCTCACAATATAGTTATTGCTCTAGAGATACTTCATCATTAAAAGGAATTACTGCTCCTTAAAGACAATATCCAGGAATTCCCCTGTTATTTTTAGCTACAAAAGGGAGTGTGATTCGCTTCAAGACTAAGTGAAGATCTCTGAGCAACTTTTGACAGACATTAATAAGCAGATTGTCAATCTCGAAGCTCAGAAGCAGACTGAAGAACTGAAGCTGAGCAAGGGCAAGACTGACATTGTCAACAATACCAAAATAGTCAAGCTTGAAGAGTCGGAGCTACCAAAGGATATGCTGGTTGCTGTCTCTTTGGAACAGTAGCTTTCCAATGCCCCTGATCAGGCCAAGCTTATCATTGAGGTGGAGCTTAATATGGCAGTAGCCCAAGTTCAATTCAAGTAAGATCTGCAAAACTTCAAGCTGACTTTTGGCATTTCAGAATAATTGTAATATTTTGGCAATTTGCTATGTATCAATAATTTTCACACACACACACACACATACACACATACAAGATTATGGCAATATCTCAAAATAATTTTGAATGTGGATGTCATGAATGATCTATACTTTTCATCACGTAATCATAAATGATTGCTTCTATGAACTCATATTTCAATTGCATATTTTCATTATTAGAGAGATAATATGATGATCATATAATCATGAAAGATTTTTTTTTTTTCCATGCTTCAATTGCATATTTCATAACTGGAGACATGGCATGGCGATAACATAATTCTTGCTCGTTAGAATGCTCTATGCAATATTCTCTTTAATAGGCAGAACTACCTTAGAGTTCAATTAGTAGTCCTAAGGTGCCATACACGGTTTAGGCTCTTGAGTATTTGGAGCAAATACAATTTAGGTTCGTAAGTAGTTGGAGTAACCATAGTTTAGGCTTGTAAGTAGTTACAACAAGTAGGGCTTATGCAAGCTGGTCTCTATAACTCTCATGACTTCGCTAAACCACCGTGGCTTGGGGAGTTCATGCATCGTGGTCCATTAAAGGGGCCCATTGAAGCTACCAAGGAGGTGAACTTGGTAGGATTTATGCGTAGGGTTGTTCTTAGTAACTCTCTAGAGTTTGCAGGGTTCATAAGGTGACCTGTATGGGTATCAGATCCAAGGTCGTCAGTCCATCAATGAGGAGGGAGCTCATATAGAAGTCAACCATTCCTCATGTGTTACTACTAAAATCAAGCTAGGAACATGGGGGTCTTATGCATGGTTGGCCTATCTGTAGATGAACCAAAGAGCTCACACTTTGGCCTACTTTTTCTTCACCTATGTGACTTAGATCCATTCATAGGGGGCATTTTCTCACACCCATCTCCATGGCGCTATTAAAGAGCGATACAGGCAGCATAGGTCTCATGTGCGGTTGGCCTTCATGGCCTTTGAAGCCTCTGGTGCTATCCACTGCTCACATGGATCCTAAGCATGTGGTTGGCCGTCATGGGCTTTTAAGCCACTAATGCTCACTGTTGCCTGTATAATGTTTGGTAAATCGACAATACAATATAAGTCTTATGCATAGTTGGCCTTCATGGGCTTTGAAGCCACTGACGCTCACCGCTGTCTTGCATAATATTTGGCGAGTTGGCAATACAACATGTCTTATGCGTGGTTGGACTTCATGGGTTTTAAAGCTGCAAGCGATCACTGCTGCCTTGCATAATATTTTGGCAAATCAACGATCTAGCATAGGTCTTATGCATGGTTGGCCTTCATGGGCTTTGAAGCTGCTGGCGCTCACTGCGCTGCCTTACATAATATTTGGTGAATTGGCAATAAAGCATAGGTCTTATACGTGGTTGTCCTTCATGAGCTTTGAAGTTGCTGACACTCACCACTGCCTTGCATAATATTTGGCGAATTGGCGATACTTCACAGTAATCAGAAACAATCAGTGATACTTTCCAATAATCGGAGAATCAATCGACGATAGTTGGAGATAATCGACGATACTTTCCGATAATCAGAGATAATCAATCAACGATAACAGGAGATAATCGGCGATACTTTACAATAATCAGAGATAATAAATTAGTAATAATTTTCAATAACGGAGATAATCAATCGGTAATAATCAGAGATAATTGGTGATACTTTCCAATAATCAATGATAATCAGAGATAATCGGGGATACTTTTCAATAATCGGCGATAATCGAAGATAATCGGTGATACTTTCCAATAATCAGAGATTATCAATCGGCGATAATAGAAGACAATCGCTGATACTTTCTGATAATAAGAGATAATTGGTGATATTTTTCGATAATAAGAGATAATTGGCCATACTTTCCAATAATCAGAGATAACCAATCTGTGATAATCAATGATACTTTTCGATAATCGTAGATAATTAATCGACGATACTTTCCAATGATAAGATATAATCAATTGGTGATAATCGAAGATACTTTCTATTAATCGGAGATAATTAATCGGTCATAATTAATGATACTTTTTAATAATAGGAGATAATTGGCGATATTTTCCAATAATCGGAGATAATCGGTGATGCTTTCCGATAACAGGAGATAATTAGTGATATTTTCCAAGGCCATAATAATAATAAATTTTATTTGCAAATCACAATAATAATTTTATTTCAAAGGCCATAATAATAATTCGATTGCGATTGTCATTCTATAGCATTACTGTTGTCAATTATTGTCCCAGAAGATTGGCGATTATCTCTTTTTATGGTCACATGATTGCTGATTATATCCCTTTGATAATAGAAGACTTTAAAAATCGATTATCTCTTTTTTAAGGGTCATGTGATTGATGATTGTATCCCTCTGATAATAGCACTATAAGAATATGGGGCTTTACCAACGGCAAAAAATGCCCTTAAAAGTCCAAAAAAATCGCTTGTAATTCTTTTATTGGTGGTCGTACATGCACCGTTAAAGGGGGGGCATTGCTATATCTTTTATTGGGGGTTATACTTTTTTACTAGCGCTTTTGATGGCTGCCGCTATAATGGAGACTTTTACTAGCGATTATTATCATTTACCGGCGCTTTTGTTGGCCACAAGTAAAGCTTAAAGAAGCGCCGGTAAAAGATGTAAAAAACACCAGTAAAAGCTGTAAAAAAATGCAAGTAAAAAGCTGAAAAGTGTAGGTAAATTTTGTAAAAAAATATTGATAAAAATATATTTAAGCGCCGCAAAAGGTTGCCATAATATCGGAAAAGATCTACAGAAACGCTGGTAAAGGCCTGATGAAGCGTCGTTTAGACATATCAAAGTGCTCGTAAAAGTATATTTAAGTGGCAGCAAAAGGTTGCCAAAACGCCGGGAAAAATATGTAGAAATGTCGCAAAAGGTTTGCCAAAGTGTTGTTTACACTTATCAAAGAGCCGGTAAAATTATATTTATGTGCTACAAAAAGGTTGCAAAAAAGTCAAGAAAGATATGTAGAAACACCTGAAAAGTCCTGCTGAAGTGTCATTTAGACATATCAAAGCACCGGAATATGTCGATACAGATTTATTAAGGCATCAGTAAAAGGGTTCCGACAAGCTAAGCATAATCCAAATGTCATTAAACACCGATATATGCCATGAAAAATGCATGAAAAACCTTTAAATATGCACTAATAAAAACTGTTGATTGCCTGTAAAGGTGTTGACCGCAAGTTAATTTATTTTCTTAATCCATTTAATTGTTTATATTTAATTGGAACTTGTATTATTTTTAAATATTTAGAACCTAAAAAATGTTGCACAACACAATTAAAAATGAATACCTAATAAATTGTATTACTTTACAATGAAAAACGTATAATATTTACAATAATATGTTGAAAATGTTCTAAATAGATATAAAAGAAATCCCTCCATCCTGCCATTATCTATATCTACCTGCAACCTGCGAGATAAAAAATAATAATAATAATTACATTTCAACCATTTTATGTGATTTGGATAGTATATCCTCTAACTTTCAATCGCCTTGTAAGAACACGTTCCTTCCCATACAAGTCAATGAAAGGAGGGGCCCACTCACTATAAGCAATAGGGTCAAACTCCAATCCAAAACTTATATGGGACATATCCTATAACTTTCAATGGCCCACTTACATGAACTGGGGCTTAAAATTTCATGGCCATCTCTCATTTTTGACCTAACAAGCATCCATTTGCAAGGAATAGAGGTAAGGAAAATGAAGAAGAGGATAGAGATTCGACCTCTGATTGGCCAATCCAATTTATGGTAGGAATTGATTCATGGGAAGATGAAGCTGCAATAACCTAAAACTAACAAAGAAAGGGAAAAAATAAAAAGAAATAGAAAAAAAGCCGTAACAACCTATAAAAAATATATAATAATGATGTCTCTTACCATTGCTAGTACATGCCCTGATAAATTAACTCATCTAAGACATTGCCTATTCTTACACATCTCATGCACTCTCTGTCCTTCATATACCACCATAAAAAAAAAAAACCATTATAATAAAAGGATAAAAGAAAATCAGAGAGAGAGAGAGAGAGAGAGAGAGAGAGAGAGAGATCTTTTATGGGTTTTATTTAAAACGTTAAGAAAGAAAAATTCATAATGTGTGTATATTTCAAAAAAAAGAAAAAAGGATGCCCTGAAATTGCAAATGCCTCACCAGAGTGTTCAATTCACACATCTGATGCATGGATTAGGATGTCACATCACATAGGCCCCACATTTGCCTGGTACCACCACAAGCTGGAGCACACCTCATAATACAAATCTAATGTGATATTGTTCGTGGTTACAACTACTTCCTAACCAAATTACGATCATTAGGATAAAAAAACTCCATATTTTGAGCAAGAAAATAAAAGATATATAAGATCAGCAAAAAAACAAGCAATTACTACAATTTTAATCTTTTTGTTGCTGCATACCACCCAATCCTTAAAGACAAATCTGAAACAAAGTAATGAACCTTGCTTAAGAGGCAGACTTAGCCACAAAAAAGCACATAATGCCTGAAAAGGAAAACGTACTCCTTATTTTAGGAAAAAAAAACTGTAATGAAGCCTCAAACACATGCTAGTATAAGATGCAGGTTACTGCAATAAGGAAAGTAACCAACAACAAAAATGAGGTTGTACATGAATTAACTTCCCCAGGTAGCAGATACTATCACACATGCCAGAGATACGAGGATAACAAATGAAGCTTGAAATGGAAAAGAAAAAAATGAGTGGAATAATTGACCATAGATAAACATAGATCGCTATAGAAAGTCAAACTAATCCAAATGAATTGAATTACAATCTCATACTCGAATATAATAATCTAATAACCAGGCACAACAAAGCCTTCTTTTTCTCAACATAAGTGGAATTACACATGCAATAGAATGGTGATGTTTAAAACGGATGTTTTATATTTTAAAAAATAAAAATCAGCACTTCAAATGCATCAAAGACTCGGGAACCACATGGATAAAACTCCACAAAATCCAATCATTTGAAGAAGAAAATAACAAAGATGAGAGAGAGAGGTTTACATAACAGACATTGATAACATAGATACATGCATGAAGCAAAATCGGTTGAAATGCATTGAATATCTGACACTTGAATGCAATAATCTAATAACCAAGCATCAAGAAACCTTATTGTTTTTCAACTTGGCACATTATAAGTAGAATTACATGCATATAGCAACGATGGATAAAACCAGTGTTTCATACAAAAAAAATCACAACACTTCAAATGCTTGAATATTCAATAAGGTTGTCAACATGACTAAAACCAGTGTTTCATACAAAAAAATCACAACACTTCAAATGCTTGAATATTCAGTAAGGTTGTCAACATGACTGTAGCCAAGCATCATGAAACCCACTTCTTTTTTTTTTATCCTGAGGGACCCAATAAAAGGGCCCATGTCTGAAATCATAAAGCAATTATGAAATCATGGAAGGACTATGAAATCATAAAGCAAATATTATGAAGCAAATAATAAAAGAAAAATCAGCGGAACAGTTGTAAGACCAATACACAAACTGTTGTGGGTCAAATATTGTATATTAAACTCCAGTTAATACTTGATTTTACGAACATGATAATGTTTAACATCCTATTTTAATCATGTTTTTTGTTGCAAGGTAAATTTAGGAGCTTGTACTTAAAAGAGTACCAAAAGCCTAGATTTAATGCTCAAAAATTACGAAGGCAAGTGATGGACCCCAGGGGACCAAGATCGAAGAATTTACACACCAGAGATCTGAGAAAATCATGTGATTGAAGTTCAAGTGGCCTGAAAGTTGTCCATAATGCAAGATCATAGGGTTTCCACCATCCGTTTGGCTCAAAACTTTATATCTGTCCTGAGGACCATAAATTAACCGTACACGTCAAATTTCACCCATTGGATTCTTGTGAAAGTGTCCCAATGGATATATTAGCCTACAATACTCTAATTTGGGGCCCACTTGTATTTCAATTTTGGTCTCAACCTCTCAAATGGGGTGACACAACGAATGGACGGAACAGATTTTATATATACATCACAATGGACCCCACATGGGGATCCACATGCACGGTGCACAAGTGCACCGGCCGTGCACCAATATACCCAAAGTCGGTCAGCGCACATTGACTGATTCATCTCCTCAAAATTTCAAAAAACCACCAGCGGACGGACGTGGTTCTGCCGATTTTGAGTAGTGGGACCCACCCATCATCCAAATGGATGATCCCAATGGTACATATGATCCAGAGGAAGGGCAAGACCTTGGCCATGGTGGCCTTTTGGCCCCATACAACCGTATACATGTGGAACGCCAAAAAATGTAGGATGAATGGCGAGTTGATTTAATACAGTGGACCAAACTAAAACTCGACCAAAACCAGTATTTTTCGATTGGAATTTCTCCAGGACTCCAATGAATGGGGTGGATTTTTCCAAAAACATTACTGTGGGGCCCACCGAACATGTCGGCGTAGGTCTGTTCGCATCATATGCACGTCCAGTTTTTCTGGACGTTGTCAGGAGTTATGGGCTACTGTTGGTGGTCGGATGGGTGATCCAAACCGTTCAGAACCTTTAGAGGGGGGTATTTAATCCAACCATGGAGTCCAAATTGATTTCTTAGATGTCTATTGGCGGAGAACTTGATCCAAATGCAACATGTTTGCATTTTTGCGACTACTAACTACGAAAATAGATTTCACCGACCTCCAGCCCTCTAAACCGCCCCTGGGGCCAATAAAAGAGAGGGAGAAAAATGTGGGAAGGCATCTTGGGCAGCCGTGGAGGCACCTTGGGAGCTTGGACGTGGAGAGAGAGAGAGAGAGAGAGAGAGAGAGAGAGAGAGTGGACGACCATCAGCATGGAGTTTTCCTTTTCCTTTTTCTTCTTTAATTTCTTTCTTCCTTTGATATTTTAAGACACTTTAGTTGATCATGTCTATGCTTGGCTGAACCTCTTAGATAGGGCTAAGAGGTGAAGCTTGTAGCGTGATTAGGATGGTTGCTTTGCTTTGATTCATGTTTATTAAACTCTCCTGGATTTTAGTTTGATTATAAAAAAAATATTTTTAGTTTTTAACGGTTTGTTGTGACTCAAATTACAATGGATTTGCAATTGCTTTGAATATCTTCTTCCTAAATTGAGATTGTAAAATTAGATAGTCCTGTTGTTCACCATCATTCCACAGGCATGATAGGGTGACAGAATCCTTCCTAACTTTCACAACTCTCTTATGATTAGTTGTGAGATTGGTAAATTGTTGTTGTTTGCCATCATCTCCTGGGCATGGTTAGGTGACGGAATCACTTCCAAATCTTCACCACTTTTATCTATTGATGATTAGATCCATGAGAAGTTTAGAGATCTGACAAATCTCTTCTTACTAATTGGATAGGATAGGACTCTGATTCCAGTTGTGTCCTTGAATCAATGCAAGGCAGCTTCCCAATTGGTACAAGTGGATTCATGGCACCCTAGTTCCCACCTTTATTTTTATTAATTTTTAATTAACATATTCACAATTATTCTCTTATTTTTTCCTGATTTAGATTACATCTTCATCTAGTTCTAGTTCTAGTTACTTTCAGAATACGTACAAGGTTTAGTCCCTGTGGATTCAACCTCGGTCTTACTGAGATTATTACTACATCGCAACCTTATTCTTGGGGTGTGAACAAATTTTTATAACCATTGCCTGGGACTGACAGTTCCGTTTTTCTGAGATTAACTGGTTTTAGAATTAGGTTAAGATTAAGATTTTCTAACTTTAGGTTTAAATTTTTCAGTTTGAATTTTTTTTATAAAGAAACTAACCTAACTTTCTATTTTGTAGGACTTGGATATAGACTTTTTAAATTGGTAATCTCTTTCTAATTTCTCTATCTTTCTATTTTTAGGATTAGGGTTTTATTTTGGGTTTTTAGAAACTTTCTAATTCTAGGATTTCTTTTAATTTTAGAAACTAACATTACTTTCTAATTTTAGGTTTAGAACTTTCTTAATTATTTTTAGAAACTTTCTATTTCTATTTTTAGAAAATTTTCCTTTTTTTTAAGGAATTTTCCCTTTTTAGAAAATATTCTACTTTCTATTTTTAGAAACTTTCCTTTTTAAGAACTAGTTTAATTTTAGAAACTCTCTAATTTTAGGTTTTATTTTCTCTTTTTAAAAGTTTTCTAATTCTAGGATTTTTTCTATTTTTTGAACTAACTTACTTTCTATTTTTAGGTTGTAGGAGCTTTCTAACTTTAGAATTTCTAAAAACTAATTTTTTTTTGTTTTCTTTTGCAGGATCTTAACATAGGAACTTCTAACTTGGTAACTTCCTTCTAACTTCTCCTCCCCTTTCCATACTGCTATAGGATCTTTTCTTTTATTTTTCTTATGATTAGATTCAGAGTTGGGGTTTCACCATGGAAGAGTGGGAACGTCAATATGTTGAGATGGATAAGAGATATTGGGGAGGGATGTATAATAATTATGATGTAATTCAACCTATATCTCAAGATTTTTCTGAAACCATCATCGAGAATCGACTGGAATATTATGTTCCATTGGTTAAGAAGTCCTTACGCAATCATAATTATGGGAATAAGGACTATTATTAACCATCATATTCTCCAACATATGATCCGTAGGACTATAACTAGTGGAAACATCAAAATTGGGAAGATGAACCAACATGTTATAATGATTATTCTCTTAGATATCCTACCTTTGAGATCTAACCAGAAACGATCCAAGAGGATTCATTTCAGTGTAACATGGACTATCTTGCGGAAATTAGAAAAATGTTGGAAGCGCTTAATTTGCGCCTCGATAAAATGTTGGAAGCGCTTAATTTGCACCTCGATAGTTTGCGCCTCGTTCATCCCAACCACAACCTAATCAAGAAATACAATGCGAGGAAAGTGATACTAACTCGCTTTTAAAGAACTCTGGAATTTTGAATGAATAGTTGGATCATGTTAATGAGCATATGGTTTAATTTTTCAAAGATTTGATCTCAATGAGTTCAAAAGAATGATCAAGAGACGTGGGTGTCTTTCAAATATAATGATAATGACACATTTCACTCACATGACACACATGATTTCAATGATGAGGGAAAGGTTAGTTTATTTGAACCTCAACCTAATTTAGGAATAGAATGTGAGGATAGCGATCCCATCCCAAGTGTATATTACACCGAATTAGAGGATGATGAGTATTGGGATGCCGATCATGAATGTGCGGCCTAAATTCTCCTGGAATCAATCTCAAGTATGGTCCAAGTCAGTGATCAAGAAATACACGAAGTAATCGGTCATAAGGATCTACTCCACTCATTTAACATGCCTGATTTAAATGTGGAGGATGAGCCCCTTATAACCAATCCTTCAAACTCTCGTGAAACATGTTTGAACCACTCCCTTGAATTGAATCATGATATGATTTGAGAGAAGGACGAGTTGCTCGATACGACTTTGGAATTTGAAACCACCCAGTTGAGGCCATCATCTGAGCTGTACACGTTTGACAATTCAATGCCTCGATTGAGTAGTTTCAATAAACAGAGTGTTCACATCAATGCTTCCCTTGTTAATTTTCAATTTGTCTATGCAGGGCAAGAGCAAGAGAGCATGCGTCCATCTACTTTCAAAGACGATGGATTCCTTGGGCAGATCATTACAAACTTCAATATGGAGAATGAGTCACTTTCAGTTGAATTTCCCAACTCTTTGGATGATTGTTTGACACATTTTGTAAATTCAAACGATCCCATGATGAGAGACATAGTGAATGCCTTGCAAGACAACATCTCGGTAGTTGTCACGGACCGAGAAAACCCTTATTTTGAAGCCCCTCCTTCCCCAGATCTTGAATGTTTACCATTAAAGGAGGAGGAGCTGACAATGGAACCGAATTCTGGATGTAACGCCTCGAAAATCGGGGGTCGAGGAAAGCTCTACTCCCGAGTTTCAACGCATCACTTATATAACATGGATAATGATGTTTAGATGTCATCCATTAGCAATGTAGTAAACATAAGTGAGATTATACTAAAACAACATATCATACTCCAGAGTTAATGTAATTTGGCAAGCGGAAGACTAAAATATATGCATTTAATTATGAAAATATTTCACAAATTTCGAAGTATGAGTATGAAACCGGGCTAAATATATACATGTGTTGTTTCTAACTATATAAATGCGGGAAGTAAATGTGTTCAACTAAACAAGTATCCCAGTAGTCCCTGCGCATCGGTATGAGATCTACATACATCCGCTCGATAGTTAAACGTAGGATAAATCTTCCTCCTCACCTACGAAGTCCAACTCTGCTGTATAGACCTTGCCATCACCTGCATCTAAACTAGAGTCTGGGTGGTGTTTAAAATAGTCCCAGGTGGGAATGAGTAGCTAATTCAGTGGAACTATAAAGTAAAGGTTAACATGTTATTAATTCAGTCAAGCAGTAATGATAAAGCAGTACAACAATCATATCCTAAGTACTCTTGTTAATGTAGGGATGATATGCTATAATGATGCATGCCCTCAGCTACATTTCCTCGTGACATCATCTCACGGTCACGCATGCAACACTCCCGCTATGCTCAACTCCATTGCCAAAGGCACATGTAATATGGTGCATGTGCGTGTTAGCCAAGTTCTTAATTAGACCTATTTATACAATAAGTTTCGGAAGCTAAGGTACCTCCCTTTATATCATTTACCCAAACAATGATCCATCTTGGGTTGTCAATCTTAGTTAATCACATATGATAGGTAAGTTCGAGAGTTTACACTCTAGTTTGCTACGAGAGGCTTGTCACTGACAGCGTAGGCCTATTTTGTGGTCGAGGTCACACCACTAACGCCCTACTAACTGGCAGTCTATTTTCAAAGGCTCGTCACTAACCCGACTGGGGACCACAGTCAGGCTGTCCCGGGGTTGGCAGATAGCTTGAATACAGTGTCCCATGTCACCGTATTTGGCTCATGAGTTTTGGGTTGCTCACTGGTCACTACGGAGAGGCTCGTCACCCCAGCGTAGGCTGATAGTTCGATCACAGTGTCCCATAGCACCATGTTCGGCTCATAAGTCTTAGCAGATCGTGGTACCATGGTTGAAACATGCTTTTACATTGGTAAGGTGTACGTTAAATTCAAACAGTAGCATTCATACATGATAAAACACATAATAGGCCATTCGGTTTATTAGACAAGTTCGACTGGTACAAGCGTATGCTGAATTAATCGACATAGTACCACTGTTGACAATCATCGTATGACTCGAATTCACCAAACACATCAAATGTGGCGAGACTAATTCGGCCACTCAAACAGGAATTGTTATCGATTGCCTAGACTACGTAGTAGTCCCAATCATACTCAAATGCAGCATATGGATACATGTGATAATCATATAAGTATTTAACAAACAATATAAGTACAACACTCATTTGAGCATTTCATCAAACATATTGAACATGTTACCGAACATTGTAATTCATCCATAAATTGCATAATTAAAATTAAGGTTACATGAAGGAATTTATACATATAGTTAAAGTAATCGAGAATCCTATCTCAACACCCTTAATAAATTTAAATTATCGAACAATTTCTCATTCAGACATATTATCAAACACTTAGATTACACATTTTTAAATACATAGACTAGATTAGTTACAACATGAACTATAGCAATTTCCTACACAACATAGGTTATAAAACATATAACAAATATGGATCTAAGATTAGAAATCATGACAAGCACAATTCACCATTTCATGTTCATTCAAGCATTTTAGCAAACACATGGAATGCATTTTGTATACAACCTAATTTACACATATATGATATATTGAAAACGTCGTAACTAAGATCATATGGCAGCAATCAAGTCAGACATAAATCATTAGCTGACATTGAAAGCCTTGAAAACCATAACCTAAACATTTATAGTTCGCACCTTTCGCTGGTACGCCAATTACGAACTCTGTTCGAACCCTACGTCTTTGTCTACGGCACAACAGCTACCTAAATCACGAAAGAGGTTAGCTATTTCACTTATTCTTCTACTTGGATTCCTAAAACGAGATTAGGGTTAGGATTCCTTACCTAAATCAAAGTTGGAGATGATCGTGAAGCGATGTGGAAAGGTGAATCGAGGCGTGGAGTTGTGGGAGAGAATCCCAGCAACAATCTCCCACTCTTTCTCTTCTCTCCTCACACTTTGCTCCTCTTTTCTCTTTTCTCTCTCCTAGGGTTTGGAGCAAATTCGTATGTGAGAGAGAAGAGGTGGGTTAAGGGTCTTATATAAGCCCAGAACTGGTTCAAAATGCCCCAGGGCCATGGTATACTTAGGTTATAGCCAAGGGAAGTCTGTTTCTGATAAACGGGGCCCATCTGGAGGTCCATTACTCACCTACGGTATAGGGCAAGTTCCCTGGCAATGGATCTAGGCTAGGTTAATATTTTGGTCTGATCAGATTTGTGGATCGACTATGGAGGACCAGTTTCAGTTTAACAGCTATCGTCGCTCGATCAGGGCCACAAGTACACTGACCTGTGTAGGAAAATTTCTCTTATCCAAGGGTGTAGTTAGGTCAGAATTTGATGGTCTGAACCTTAAATTTGGCCCACAAGCGAACGGCCCAAATCACTCAAATCTAAGTTCATTTTTTAAAGATATTCACATTTCCCACACACTTCGCTCCGGGCTCAAGTTGTGGGTTTTTAGATACTCTTTGGACTCGATTTCCGTGATGGTTATCAAGCCCAGTAAGGTGGTTATAACCTTATAGTTTCGTGGTCATCAGACTTTCAACACGTGATCCAGGTTCAATACGGAGTTCTAATGTTCTCCTGTGAGCAACTGGGTTTTATGATTGCTCTTAGGTTTTTAAGTAATGTTGAGTTAGTGATTTTAATGATTTTGAGTCTTGTAGTTTGTATAGAAAGTGGTTTAAGACAAATCCATCGATTGTTTAGTTTCGTACTTAACTACGTGTCGCCCAATTACGATAGACTAGGTTGTTCTATCAAAATCACCTATTTATTTTGTCAGATTCCATAAGACTAATGGCCCAAAATTCATTTTTATTTATATATTTACTATTATAGTAAATTTAAGTTTAAGTATTGTTTTCCATCATTTAAATATTAGGATTAGCGTCTACTATGAAAGTACTTAGAAAAATGTGAAGAATAAGATAGTGAAAGGTGAGATTTGTGAAGGAAATGGGTTGAAAAGGGATTTTAAACTTTTGGATTGAGTTCTGAGAAGTCAATAAGGTGTTATGATCGACCCATTACCTAAGGACGTTTAACTCCAGGTTGGCAAAAATTCAGGACGTTACACTAGAACTTCAGAATGTGTTGAGACTACATCGCATTCTGAAAATTTTTCTGAACTTTATCTACCTATAGTCTCAGATTTACCATGGAGTATTAACATTAAAATTTTGGATACCTCAAGCGATTCAACAACAATTTTGTGCTGAGGTCCATAAATTTCTTTAGAAATTCATGCTCCAGGGTATCCAAGCCTATTGCGAAAAGGGCTTTTGTATGATCTTATTAAGAAACCTACTGAGAAATTTATCCAGATATTGGCCGGAAGAGGAACCTTGTGACATGACTGAGTACCTTTCCCCCTGCTTTTATAGAACTATGTTAGTTTGCTTGAGGCCATTCTAGAATAGTCGGCTTTATGTTATTATGATAGTTTGATTGCCAGTTGTTTTAGGATAGTTTGCTTTTGTTGGATTAAGTCTTGTGCCAAACCACCGTCACAATAAGATCTCTTTGGAAGAAGCCTCTTAACTCCTTCATCAGGTACTTTCGATTTAGAATTATAAGATATGTAATGTTGGTAATTTATGACTCTTGGATTTAGCCATCTGTTAGATTTCACAGTTAAATTCGAATTGTTAATCCATGATTAGAAGTTTTAAACATTGATCGAGTAATGATTTCACATGTCACACCTAGCTTACACGCTAAAGCTTCAATTCGATATTGAATTGTTAACCTGGTAGTCACTAGGCATGGAAGGAGCTAACTTGGGAAATTTCTCCATCATGTTCAAAAATTTATAAATATATATATATATATATATATATATATGTATGTATGTATACACACACACACACACACACACACACAGCTAAAAAAATAGTTGTCTTCGGAAAGGGTTGGGCGAATGGTCTTTACCATGGGTTTGCTCCCTATAGGTGAGGGTTCGATTCCCCTTCTTGGCTTTACCTTTAAAAGGTTGACATAGCGTGAAAGCCATCGATGGAAAAATCAAAAGATGGAGGAATGAAAAGTTGAACTGTAAGGCAAGTTTTGGTTGAGGTTATGGTTATCTTGAATGCTCTTTTAATTATCAATGTTATCTTGAAAGTAAAAAAATGAGCCTTTGATTATGATAAGTTTAAGTTTCAATATACACCCATGGAACTCAATATTTAGAATTGTTCAAATTGATGGATTAATACTTTGAACTTGACTATGAAGTTTACAATGCGCTTGAGTCTAGGAGAAGGTAATGCCCAATATTGATGTGTTTAATTCTATTGTTTTTCAAAAATCACTCGAGTTTATAGAATTATCCTGTGATTCTCAACTTATTTTTCGCATACTGTGCTCGGGACTAGCAAAATGCTGATTGTGGATTGTGTTGAGGGTCAAATATTACATATTAGACCCCAGTTAATACTTGATTTTACGAACATGATAATGTTTAATGTCCTATTTTAATCATGTTTTTGGTTGCAAGGTGAATTTAGGAGCTTGGACTTAAAAGAGTACTAAAAGCCTAGATTCAACGCTCAGAAATCACTAAGGCAAGGGACAGACCCTAGGGGACCGAGATCGAAGAATTTACATGCTAGAGATCCGAGAAAATCAAGTGATTGAAGTTCAAGTGGCCTAAAAGTCGTCCAGAATGCAAGATCACAGGGTTCCTACCATCCGTTCGGCTCGAAACTTTATATCTGGCTTGAGGACCATAAATTAACCATACACATCAAATTTCAGCCATTGGATTCTTATGAAAGTGGCCAACGGATATATCAGCCCACAATACTTTGATTAGGGACCCACCTGATATCTGGATATACTTCAATTTTGGTCTCAACTCCTTAAATGGGGTGACACAACAAATGGACGAAACGGATTTTACATACACATCACAATGGACCCCATGTCGGGATCTGTGTGCACGGTGCACAAGTGCACCGGCCATGCACCAATATACCCAAAGTTGGTCAGTGCACGCTGACTGGCTCATCTCCTCAAAATTCTAGAAAACCACCAGCGGACGCACGTGGTTTCGCCGGTTTCGAGTAGTAGGGCCCACCCATCATCCAAATGGATGATCCGGACCATTCATATGCTTCAGAGGCGGGGCACGACCCTGGCCATGGTGGCCTTTTGGCCCCATACAACCGTACACATGTGGATCGCCGAAAAACGCAGGATGAACGGCGAGTTGATTTAATACCCGCACCAAAACTCGACCAAAACCACTCCTTTCTGACTGAAATTTCACCAGGAATCTAATGAATGGGGTGGATTTCACCGAAAACATCACTGTCGGCCCCACTAAACACGCCAGCGCAGGTCTGTTCACACCATACGCACGTTCGATTTTTTCAGACGTTGCGGGGAGTTGTGGGCCACTGTTTGTGGTCGGATGGGTGATCCAAACTGTTCAGAACCTTTAGAGGGGGGTGTTTACCCCAAACATGGAGTCCAAATTGATTTCTTGGACATCTATTGGTGGAGAACTCGATCCAATCGCAACATGTTTGAGTTTTTATGACTACCAGCTGCGAAAATAGATTCCATCGACTTTCAGCCCTCTAAACCGCCCCTGGGGCCTATAAAAGAGAGGGAGAAGAACGTGGGAAGGCATCTTGGGCAGTTCTGGAGGCACCTTGGGAGCTTGGACGTGGGGGAGAGAGAGACAGAGAGAGAGAGAGAGAGAGAGAGAGAGGGTGGACGGCCATCAGCATGGAGTTTTCCTTTTCCTTTTTTTTTTTTTTAATTTCTTTCTTTCCTTTGATGTTTTAAGAGACTTTACTTGATCATGTCAATGGTTGGCTGAACCTCTTAGCTAAGGCTAAGAGGTGAAGCTTGTAGCGTGATTAGGATGGTTGTTTTGCTTTGATTCATGTTTATTGAACTCTGCTAGATTCAAGTTTGATTATGAAGGAATATTTTTAGTTTTTAACGGTTTGTTGTGACTCAAATTACAATGAATTTGCAATTGCATTGAATATCTTCTTCCTGAATTGAGACTGTGAAATTAGACAGTCCTGTTTTCACCATCGTCCCATGGGCATGGTAGGGTGACGGAATCCTTTTTAACTTTCACAATTCTCTTATGATTAGCTGTAAGATTGGTAAATTATTGTTGTTTGCCATCATCTCCTGGGCATGATTAGGTGATGAAATCACTTCCAAATCTTTACCACTTTTATCTATTGATGATTAGATCCATGAGAAGTTCAGAGATCTGACAAATCTCTTCTTACCGATTGGATAAGATAGGACTCTGATTCCAGTTGTGTCCTTGAATTAATACAAGATAGCTTCCCAATTGCTACATGTGAATCTTTGGCACCCTAGTTCCCACCTTTATTTTTATTAGTTTTTTATTAATCTATTCACAATTATTCTCTTAATTTTCCTTGATTTAGATTACATCTTCATCTAGTTCTAGTTCTAGTTACTTTCAGAATACGTGTAAGATTTAGTCCCTGTGGATTCGACCTCGGTCTTACCAAGATTATTACTACATCGCAACCCTATACTTAGGGTGTGAATAACAGGAACCAAATATATATAAAAGGCCAACCAAGAACCCCACGGCAATTCTCTCACATATCAAATACACCTCGGTCTCCAGGAACAACGATACAAAAAAGAGAGACCACTTCGGTAATAGAAAGTTTCAAGATCCACTAGCTGTGAAATCTGTAACACATAAAGAGGCTTTCTTTGATCTAACACACGTTAATAGGATTTAATTTTGCAGACGATGAAGAACCATAATACAAGTTCCAAGGTGACTAATGTCCAAAAGGGAGAGGTTATCCGCCACAAGGGTTTCTCTGTCATTTTAAATTCAATGCTTAAGGTGATTACGAGAACATATACAAAAGGAACTGCAATTCGAGCATCAAAGAAGTTTAGCCACAGGACACCCACAAAGGCAACTGGGAAGCATGAAGTTGCTGCCATAAATCATTTTATCGCATGCAGCTACCGAAACAAGATGCTCTTAGTTTTCTCCATAACAAGAGAGCATGGCAGAGAACAGAAGAACCGTAAGAGTGCTACCCAAATAGTCGTCGAACCTGTAAAAGCTTGCAAAACAACCTGCAGAGTTTTACACCGAGAACAGAGACCCTTCCCCCAACCAAAATCATCAAAGCTGGACCGTGGTGTTCCATATGGTGCATTTAAAATTCCACATAGCTGTTGAAGCTTCCCAAAGAGAGCTTTTCACAATTTTAATTTGTAAAAACCGTGTCTCAAAGAAACCCAAGCATGCATCCAAAAAGATCATAAAGGCCAAATTGTAGCCTGCCAAAACATGAAACACAATTAAAACCATTTCATCGGCTACATAAAAAAGAAACTGGCACACAAGATTACATTGGTAAGTAATGAAAATTTACCGCACTTCTTCCCATCAATGACTTGGTAAGAATCCGTGGTATGGAGAGGCATTGATCTTATAGTAGAAACTAGCCATGAAACATGCATCAAGAATAACACCATACCAAGAACCCTTTATAATTAGGCAGCCATAACGAGTATTCAAAGACTAAAAAGACAAAACCCCAAGTTCATGTCAGATCAAGAAGAAGACATCACCCTACTTTTGCAGTTGAAGAAGAAAACTCCTAAAAAAAGAATGGTCTCTTTCCCATACTTTTCACATCTACACTATTCATCACTCTACTTTTGCATCCCAATAATTTATGACTCACCCAAGACCACCAACACCTGTTAAAGATCAACCAATTCTTAAAAGTTTCAGAAGTGAAGTTCGCCTCAAGGAATAATTCCAAGCATTTAGCATCAGGAAATGTCATCCTACAAGGAGAAATATATGTTCAACGGTCACTCTTCCTAGTTCTTGCTCCACACTGTAAGATTGACTGGAGTCTACTAGTTCATAAGATTTAGTTTTTTTTTTTTTTCCTTATAAGCATCATCCTCCCCTAATACATGCACACAAGCAGATGGAGCCCCTCAAGGCAAATGAACATCCTCATTTGTATGTGAGAAGATATAAGCAGACAAGCATTAGATGAGGAGAATCAACCATGCTTCTAACACTCCCCTTATGCCTGCTTCCATGGACCCAAATGATTTTTCAAAGGAAGTGTATCGGGGGTTCTAATGTGGACAACATTCATCACCCAAACTGATTTTCTTGCCTCCAGCTACACCGGATTGAGACAATGCCTTCTTTATGCAGAGAACCACACCCGTCCCTGATTTACAAATGGGAGAAATGAGATCCATACAAAATGACCAGTAGCATGCTTTTTTTCCAAGAATATTATGGGTTGAAGCATTTCTTCAAACAATTAAAATACACGTGTAGGCGGTCATGGACAGTGGCGGATATGGTTGTCATTGTCATGGTTGTTCCCCAATTTATGGCCATTAAAAGAGGAAATGAGAGAGAAAGAGAGAGTACATCGACTTCAACCTCTGATTTCTTCTATTCTCTTCAACTGTTGGAGAGAGATCGATGAAACTACGTGTCGAAGAGAATGAGGGAGAGAGACATCAAGAGAGAGGGAGGGAAATAAGGGAGTTCGAGAGAGGGAGGGAGAGGAAGGGAGAGAGATCGAGAGAGTACGAGGGAGAGATCGAGGAAGGGAGAGTATAAGAGAGAGAGAGAGAGACATTGGAGAGAGATCGAGGAAGGGATAACGAGAAGAGAGGGAAAGAGAGAGGGAAATGAAGGGTGCGTGGAGAGATCGAGGAAGGGAGAGTGAGAAGAGAGGGAAAGAGAGAGTGTGAAATATTGAAGGGGCACCCCTTTTAAAAAAAATTAAAACCCTTTTACCAGCACCCACCTATCAAAATCAAGGGCGCTTTTTGATGGCTACCAGTGATTCCCATTATCACTAGCATTTAGAGATGGCCGCCGGTAAAAAATGCGCCGGTAAAAGGGCATTTTCTTGTAGTGTAGAAGACTTTAAAGGGCGTTGTCACACCCCAAACTCGGAAACCGGGCTCACAAAATTTTCGATCGCCGAATCTCCCGATAGCCTCCATAGCACCCCATTCTCGGCTCCCAGCGCCTATACACCAGTTTCGATTCTGGGATCCTAAAAGGAGGATTTTCAATATGAATTTGTCTCGTAAGAAGTATAACCACAAGTATACACAAATCACAAGAACAACATCATCACCACATATCTACTAATATAATCATTTGAGTACAATGATGAAAGGGAAAATACATGCATATAATAAAAATCTTCACAAGGCTCGGTTGCACGCTCCTACTCCTTCTTAGCTACGACTACGTCCTAGCGTCACCTATACGCATCTATCGTGCATAAGCTTATAGAAAGCTTAGAGGGTGGTGTAAGTGTATGAGCAGTATGTGCGTGCTCAGAATGTAATGTCAGAGTACATGAAATTACTGATAAGTCCACGAACCATACAATATTAGAGTAAGCAAAAGTACTGACAAGTCCTATAAAAATATCATCAACCTAATCCAAGATATGCGATGAAACGGCATAACAAGCCAATGTCATATACTAAGAAAGTAATGCAGGTCGGTTATGTAATGCGGAGACATAATGAGTCAAATATCAGATACCATATGCAATTCTGAAGAACTACAAATACCATCAGCCTCATCTAAGTTATATGAATGCAGAAACATAGCAAACCAAAATGCCATATGCCGAGGATATAATGCAATATGCAATATATTGTGCGAATGAAATGACCAAGCTGCAGTGTGAAGTCGGGATGATAGTACGTGATACACAGGCTATGGGGCCTATCACAAAGGACTTCTATCCAAACCAGTCCTATATCTAAATTTGGATATATAGAGTCAATGTGGTAAGCTCCTGATCTCAGGTTAGTCGCGCGCCCCAACCGAAATCCTAGCCATTGCAAAAGTACACATAACAATTAGTTGGGCACCACCAGCCCGAGTGGATAGTGAATGAATGAGTTTAATGCTGAGTATACAACTCCTGCCCAATCAGTCCATAAATCAGCACTGTACATCTATGGGATCATCACGGGGGTCTAGTACACTCTACATGCAATGCCGCCCACTGATGCATGACCATGCAAGTGGAAGAGACCTCACCACCCGCCTGGCCAGTAGTTAGCCAATATCTACCTGGCACATCGATGGTGGATCACGAGCTGGTCAAACTCAGCCTAGGTATGCCTCCTACTCTCGGGCGGGTAAGGCCACACCCCCTCCCAACCGACCATGACACAGTGGGAGACGCGGCCTACTGGTATTCGGCCCTCGGGTGCTCATACATCCACTCGATTTCGACGTTGGGGCGTCTCTTGGCCACGAAGGTTTAGGGACTTTCACCCATGGACATCCAAAGTGCCTAGATGCTCGAACTAAACATTTCTGGTGTCTCATCTAGCCATCCACGACATGCCTGTGGAGGCTACGGCCTTGATGTCGCTAGGGCGTACAGTAATCACAACACACAATACAAGATACATCAGTCATATAATCCAGTCATGCATCAATCCTGTGCAAACCATGCGCTCATGTGAGATAACCTCCACCTATCAGGGAGTCTCATAACAACCTGCTTAATGACATATGCAATGGTCAACCACATCTCATAACAAACATGCAGATGATGCGTATGGGCATGTATCATGATGTTATGCTGTCACATACTCATAATCGGTATCGACAATCAACGTCGATAATCGGTATCGATAATTGGCCTAACAATTGGCTTGATAACCGGCTTCGATAATCGGAATTGAAATCATCCTCGACAATCTGACTTGGCCTTGACAATCGGAATCGGGATCGGCCTCGACATTTTGACTCGGCCTCGACAATAGGAATCAGAATCGGTATTCGAAATCGGCCTCGACAATCTGACTCGGCCTCAACAATCGGCCTCATTAATCTGACTCGGCCTCAACAATCGGCCTTAACAATCGGAATCAGGATTGGCCTCAACAATCGGCCTCGATAATTAGAATTGGCCTCGACAATCAGAATTGACAATTGACATATAAACAAGGCAGAGTCCATAGATGGACAACCGATTAACCATAATATAAAAATCGGCCCTCGGCCGTGGTTATATCAGTCTGATAGCATGGTGCCATCCGTCTATGATGAATGGGGCCCACTGATTAGGGTTAACCCATAAGAGAATGATGAGAATGAGACTATCAAGGCCTAAGGGAAGGTCACAATGTGGACATTCAACCATCACTGCCTATTAATGTGGTCATTTAACCAACATTGCTCCCAAGGAGTGGCCCACATGGAGTCATACGTATAGTGGGCCCATGGCCTCACACAAGGGCTTAATATACATCGCCATGGGCCGCATCACATGAGTCTAATATATATCGCAAAGGATCGCTCACACGGGCCTAACATACATCAAGTTGGGTCGCACCAATTGGCCTCATATACATCAAGTGAGTCATAGTGGTCCACACCAATGGGCCTCATATACATCAAGTGGGTCACATCAATGGTCCACACCAATGGGCCTCATATACATCAAGTGGGTCACATCAATGGTCCACACTAATGGGCCTCATATACATCAAGTGGACCATATCAATGGGCCGCACTAATGGGCCATAAATGCATCACATTTGGCCTCATATATGGGCTGCAAATACATCTCAATGGGCCTCATACTTGGGCCCTAATTACATTTCATCGGGCATCATCAAATGGGCCACATACACATTAAGGTAGGTCCCATGATCTAGACGGTTTGGGGGACCCAAATGGCTAGACGGTTTGGATACAACACGTACCTCAAGGTAGGCCACACGTCCAAGGGGCGGACGATGGAGATATACAATACATGCATCAATGGTAGGCCCCACATGGCACCGTCCAATGATGGATGGTGTAATCATAGAATACATATATCAAGGTGGGTCGTATTGCATAAGATGGACGGCGTGGATAACAAATACATCACGGTGGATCCCACGACACCATCTAAAATTGTCTATGTAAATCACCATTGCCCAAACATTGGACAGCACCGTCCAACACAATCTGTACAGCGTGGATGAAAGAAATACATCATGGTGATGTCCACGGTCTAGATGGGACCCATAGAACCTGCTGACGTTAGTACAGTGGGCCCACCGTCCTGAAATCGAATGGACAGCTGAGATAAAACACTTATATCATAGTGGGGTCCACTGCACGGATGGTGCAGATAAAACCCAAGTATCATGGTGGCATCCACCGTTCAGACATCTGGAAGGTATGGATGTAAGGTAAATGCATCACGGTCGGTCCTGCTTTCCACAGATGAACGGTATGGAATACAAAACATACATCATGCATGGGACCCACAGAACCTGCTGACCGTACAACAGCAGGTGGTCCCCACTGTCTGAAAATATTGGACGGTGTAGATGGAATCCATGCATCAGGTGGGTCCCACAGATAAACGATGTGGATAAGACCCATACATCACTGATGGATCCACGTCAGCACTAGACGACGTGGATCAAAATACATCACAGTGGTTCCACGTCCAAATGCTGGACTGGACAGACGCCGTAGATATAGAATATATACATCCATGGTGGGCCCCAGGCAAAATGGATGGCGTAGGTAAAACACTTTCATCACGGTGGATCCCACGTGGTGGGCCATCCCACTATCACACGTGTCACGCATGTGTACAACACAGCCCAAGGTGGAGTCCTACGTTAGTTTGGATGGTCGGTATAGATAAAACACATATTACATGGTGGGGCCTACACAACACTTTCCAAATAGTCCAACACCGTCCAAACTGTTTGGATGGTGTGGATAATACCATACATCAAGGTGGGTCCTACGTGGGGCCCAACATAATATAATATAATATAATATTATATATATATATATATATGGTTCGCCCCACCCAGACCGTCCAAATGGACGGCTGGGGAAAGCATGCACCCCACAGTGGCCCACCATCAAATAAGGTTCCTGTGGGTCCACGTGGTGTGGCCCACACATGATATATATATATTATATAGATTATTATATTATATATTTATATATATTATTTTATTTTTCTTCTTTGAGCAGCAATAGATAGATGTTGGACGTAATACATATAATATAATTCATACAGTGATGTGGCCCACCATCCAGGCCATGGACGGTGAGGATCCACACGTGCATCAAGGTGTGGTCCACCGAAGATTTGAATCTGATCATTGGATGGACGGTGTGGATACACACGTCCATCAAGTGGGTCTTACGACTACTATGCAGCATTGATAAAATACATATATCATGGTGTGTTGCCACAGATGGATGGCTGGATGTGACGTGGATACGACCCGTACGTCATATGTAGGCCCCACGATGTTACAGATATAACACATATCATGGTGGGTCCTCACAGCAGGACGACACGGATACACCGTACATCAAGGTGGTGTCCATGGCAGCATGGCCCTCCAACTTTGGATCAGGTCGATATTTGTATTTTTCCTTCATCAGATCTGTCCCAAAAATGGGTAACAACATGGTGGGCCTCAAGATCGGATGGTGAGGATAATACATCAAGGTAGGCTATGAAATCAAGGAAAAAGAGAGAGAGAGAGAGAGAGAGAGAGAGAGAGAGATCGTGTAACGCCCTGAAATTCGGGGATCGAGCATAACTCAGCTCCCGAGTTCCAAAACATCACTTATGCAACATATTTAATGATGGATGTATGTTGACCGTATTAGTGCATAAAACATGGAATAGATTAAGCCAAAACACAGATATAATTCAGGGATAAGTGAAGAAAGCAAGCGGAAGACTTATAGAAACATATGTGAACAAGTGTAAATCCCTGAAGTACATATACAAACCAGGTCGTATGAAAGTGTTACTTATCAAAATTACAAGTATCGAGTTACATCATTTAAATCCCAAAAATAATCCCAGAGTCCCGCGCATCAGACCAAGGCTCGCTAGAACCCGTTTGAAAACTGCATATAAGAGAAAGCAGCCTTATCATCATCCATCTCCCGCTTTGCCTCAGAAGTCGCATCAACATCTGCAACATCAGAACCTAAGACAGAGTCTGGTGGGTGTTTAACACCACCCTAGAAACGTGGGAGTGAGTGATCAACTCAGTGGAACAATAAGGCACTGGTTAACATGCTATCAGTTCAATCAAGTAGTAATGATAAAACAGAACTATTAAACAAGTCCTAAGTACTCTTGTTAATGCAAGGATGTATGCAGAATGATACGTGCCTTCACGCATACACCCTCATCGTCTTCATGTTACGTTACGCATGACACTACCTCAAAGTGCGCCATGTCTACAAAGCACATGCAAATGTGGTGCATGGATATGATTACCAAGTTGTTATTAGTCCTTTTCATACAGCAGGATTGGGAAGCTAAGATACCTTCCTTATATCACCATCCAAACAGTGATCCATTCTAGGGTCGTCAGTCCTAGGCATCTCATACGATCATATGGTTTGAGGTCGTAGCAAATGGCTCGTCACCAATCAATGCACGCCTATCATACCTTCGTTACTACACCAAGGCTCGTCGCCTCAATGCGGTATCCAGGCATACTCGAGGTCACTACAAAGGGCTCGTCACCAATCAATGTAGGCCGACAGCACGAATATAGTGTCCCATACCACCATAACCGGCTCACGAGTTTAGTTGCTCACTGGTCACTACGGGGAGGCTCGTCACCCTAGCGTAGGCCAACAGCACGACCACGGTGTCCCATACCACCATGTCCGGCTCATGAGTCTTAGCGGATCAAGGTACCATGGTTAATAGAATTTCACTGGTAAGTTCGGTACCCTAGATTCAAGCAGTAGCGTCCATACATGGTGAACATACATCGGACAATCGGGTTACCTGACGAACTCGACTAGCACGAGCACACATTGGGTTGAACGACATAGAGTGCGCAAATACTCTGCGTGGCCAAACCACTGCCGACAACTCTAATACGACTCGAGTTCGTCTAATACGTCCTACGTGGCAAAAGCAACCTCAACCACGAACATAGGGTCGATTACCGATTTCTTGGACTAGTGTATAGTCCCACACATGTTACACTACAACAGGTAATCGTATTGAATGTAGAACAGTAAAGGAACAACAACTCAAATCATGGTACATAAGTACTTGAAGAATATCAGCTTAATATGAATGTAAGCATATGTAATGCTTGAACTTAAACAACAAGGAAAGTAACTTGCAAGAAGGAAATCATACACACTAGTAGGAGAGTTGAGAATCGCTTCTCAATGCCCATACTAGGTTGAAACAACACACTTTAGATCATTCAGACATTTCTACAAACACTTAGAATACATATAACAACATATATGACGTATGTTGAAATACACACATTTGGACAATTCCTTTTACCAAGGAGTTGTCATACATACATCTAACATACATATATGACAAATAATCATGGCAAACACAAGTGCATATTTTAAATGCATACGGTACTTTATACATACACATAAAGTACACAAATCTCAAAGTAACACATGCATATCAGAAAAGCAACGTAAACACAACATTTGGCATGTGAAATCTCATCCATAACAAGAATAAATCATTAACTGGCATTGAAAGTCTTAAAAACTATAACATATACGCTTAAAGTCCGCACCTTAAGCCAGAAAAGAAACACCGAACTAATTTCAGACGAGTTGTCTTCATCAACGGCGATAGAATACCCTAAAGCAAGGATAAAAATGAGATACAACAACACCAAGACTATTCTAAGCTCTAACACAGATTAGGGTTAGGTTAACTTACCCAAAGATGAACTCAATCGTCAGAATAACGATTCAAAGTGAAGGTTAAAGGATGTAGAAGAACAGAAAAGAATCCAAAATGATTCACCAACTTCTCTCTCACTTTCTTTCTCTTTTCCACTCTCTTTCCAAGCTAGGGTTAGAGAAAATTCGTATGGAAAAGAGAGCTAGGGTTTAAGGACTATAAATAGGCCTAATATTGATGGAAATAATCCCAGGGCCAAGGTATACTTAGAGTATAACCAAAACCTGCCTCTCACGATCCAACAAAACACTTCTGGTGGGCCTATAACCACGAAAGGTCGGACTTAAGCTCTTTGACCATGGATCTAGGTCAAGCTGAGTTTTCGTACCGACCGGCTCTTCAGATCAGCCGTGGCGGACCATACTCAATTCAACAGTCACAGAATCTCGATCAGGTCCACAAGCACAAGGATATGCCTGCGCCACCTTCCCTGAACAGAGGGTGAAATTGGGTCAGAATCCAACGGTCAGATAGCTTAAAATCATCGCGCAAGCGACACGACTCAGATTTCATAAAAGCTTAATAAATTTTCAACCGTTCTCACACTCTTCACTCCAAACTCAATCAAATCGACCCAGAACATCATCTGGACTTGATTTTCGAGGTGATGGTCAAGCCCAACATAGTGACCGCAACAGCCTAAGATCATCACTATCGGACTTTCGACGCGCGGTCCAGGTCCGATCCAAAACTTCCAAAAATTCTCCAGAACAACTGGATTTAGCGATGGATCCCAGATTTCAGAGTAAATAGCGCTAACTAATCTACAAGTTTTGAGCTATGCAGATACAATTTAAAGTGATTAATGCGAATTTCACAAGCAATCGAATATAGCGCTAATTACCCCAAAAATAACTACTTAAGGAAAGATTAGCACAAAATTTCCAAGGTCGTTACAGATCGTGAGAAGGGGAGGGACCTCGCCACTATGGGTCATCCCTATACAATGCATACATCAATATGTGTCCCACCATAAGTGGGCCCTTAAATCACAAAATCAAAATATAAGATCACCCACCTTTGATCTCTTCTTCCTTCTTCCACCAATGTGATTTAGAGCTCCAAGGGGTGCGATTCGACGGTTGAGATGGACTTTAGATGGTGGAGATGAGAGGTAGGAAGGTGGTAAGGAGTGGACCACACTTGAGTCTCTTATAGGGGGCTTGGACGTTGGCTCTCTTTTGGTGCTTGGGATAAAGTGAGAAATGAAAGAGAGGATGGGTTGTTGTGAGGGAGATGAGATGGAGGGTATGGTTTCTTTTGACTTTTGGTAAGAAGGGAATGGTTAAGTATGGGTGTTGTTGACTTGGTGAAGAGAGAGGTATGGATGAGTGATGGCTTGTGATGGGATGTACTTGACTTATGATTGATGTGATTGATGGGACATGTCATAGAGATTCTCTCGAAATTCACAATGGCGGTGTTTTTCTCGAACTGAATGTGGGCCCACATCTCCTGGCCTAGGTATCGCCTCGGTGCGCGAGACGTGGCGACGGCACGGTTGCATTGATATAAGTCTTGGGTTGAGCCAACCCCGATATGTAGGACTCTGCTTAAGATCACGTGTAATCGCTGATAATAGATCGCAAGTTGCAGGGATTCTACCGGGAGGACTGTGGAGGTTTACGGAACGATACTGGCTGGGATACGGGTCTTACAGCGATTATCTCTTTTTAGGGTCATGCGATTGGTGATTATATCCATCTGATAATAGAAGACTTTAAAAGGCATTTTTCCTTCTGATAATAGGAGACTTTAGAGGAATGTTTATAAGCTCGTTTCTTCATAAATTTTTATTTTAATAATCGTTGCTCATCCTTACTTCATTAAAGAAGGGAGGTTCATGAAGATACATGGCTGCACATCGTGTTGTTATATTACAAGACCATTTGTCTTATTTAACTTGTTGCGGTTGTTACATGGTTGTGCCTGTTCTGTCCCCTTTTGATTGGGCTAGATTTTCCTGAATAATCTTCGTAATCAAAATTTTTCTCATTTCAAGTATAGTACTTTTGAAAAAACGGGCATTAACAAGTTTATCGATGCCATTCTCATTTTGATTTATGACCCGGTAAGCTCCATTCGAATAAACTTATGGGCCATCCCATTTAGGATTAAAATTGGCCCTGGTCTTGTGAGTAACCATTGTGGGCCTTTTCAGCATTAGTATTGTGTCCCCTTTCTTGAAGGAGTGGCAATTGACTTTCTTATTGAAAGTAGCGGATATCTGCGCTTGATACATCTCTAGATGTTGCTGTGTTGCTAGCCATTTTTTTTATCTAAAGCATCTAGCTCCATTAGCCTTACCTTGTCGTATCTTCTATTATCGACTCAAGTATTGCCACCCTGAGTGATGTGATCTTCCTTTCAATTGGCACAATGACATCAACCCTATAGACTAAAGAGTAAAGGGTGGTTTTTATCGCTGTTCGATGAGTCGCTCGATAGTCCCATGAGGCCACTTGCAATTTGTCATCTTAGTCATGCTTCTTTCTCATGACAATTTTCTTCAAAATTTTAACTATCATATATTAAAGGCTTCTATTAATCCATTAGCTAATAGATAATAATGAGTCGAAAAGGAATGCTAAATACCGAACTTTTGGCATAAGTTTTTCATATTTTTGTTCTTAAAAGGAGTGTCATTATCAGTTATAATTCTTTTTTAGAATTTTGTGCCAGTATATGATTGCATGACAAATAAAGTTGGTGACATTCCTTTCCTTGACACTATGTAGAGCGATTGCCTATGTCCATTTAGAGAAATAATATGTCATTGTCAGAATATATTTACATCCCCTCGAGGATGGCGGGTTAATGGGGTCGATGACATCTAATCCCCAAGCCACGAATGGCACAAAGTCACTGACTGATGCAGATCTTCAGGTGGTACATGTATAATATCACTTCGTATTTGACATTCATGACATCGCTTTGAAAAAGCTATAACATCCTTAAACATAGAGGGCCATTAATACCCCATGCGATATATACGGAAAATAAATTTCAACCATCTTGATGGGCCCCACATTCTCCCGAATGAGCTTCTCGTAGCACATAATGGGCCACTTCTGTATCTAAACACCGCAACAATATCTCATTATAAAATTCTTTGTATAAAACTTCATCATGCATGATAAATCTTTTCTATCTCTTGCAACTTTAGCGACTGCTCTTATGGTAGGATCCCGTATTTAAGATAATAAATAAATGGATGTCATCAGTCATCAATCGCAACTTCTAAACAGGACATTGAGTGCACTTTGACATTTCCTCTTATGAGCTCAGGCGATGACAAAAATTTCCGTTCTTTGATTGTCACCTAGAAAGGGCTTCGTCGGGACAAGAAAGAGCTGCAGCCAGACTGGCCAATGCATATACTTTCACATTCTCGTGCTGAGGTACATTCTTAGTTTCAACATTATGAAACCCTTCTAATAATTGTTGTGCCTATTGGTAATAGGGTAACAATTATGGCTTTCTTATTTCAAACTCCATTCTCAGTTGATTTCATCACCAATTTGGAGTCCCCAAAGATCTGCAGAGCTTGGATTTTCATCTCATGCCCTATTTCCAACCCTATGACGAGAGCCTTATATTTAGCTTTGTTATTTGTACATGTTGTACTTGACGCGAAGGAGTATGGCAATAGATTGCATTGGGGACTGATAAAGATCACTCTGACACCTACTCCTGATGCTTGCGAAGCACCATCGAAATACATCTGCCATGGACTGGGCAGTTCAACCAGCAACACTTGCTCATCTGGCAGCTCATCAAAAATTTCTTCCCTATCTAGAACCAAATGAGCTGCTAAAAAGTTTGCGACTACCTCTCCTTTCATTACTTTTGATGGCTCATAGGCGATCGTAAATTTAAAGAGAAACATCATCCATTTGGCTAGCCTTTCGGATAACATTGGTGGTGTCATCAAGTACTTTATCAGATTTTCTTGAGAATTAACATTATCTCATGGGATAGAAGTAATGTTGCAGTTTCTGCACCGTGAAAATAAGGGCTAGACATATTTTTTCAATAGGCGAATAGTTACATTCCACCCCTATTAGAGTTATACTCAGGTAATAAATAACGGTTTTTCCCTTGTTCATTGCATTGGGCTAGTAGAGCTCCCAAGGAACTTTCACATGCAGTGATGTATAAGATCAAAGGCTTTCCTCGTACAGGTGTTGTTAGCACTGGGGGTTGTTTTAGTAAGTCTTTAACGAAATCAAACACATTCTGATACACTTCGTCCCATATGAATTCTAGTCCCTTTTTTCATGAGGTGAGCGAACAGCTGGCATCTCCTTGTTAGGTTCGAGATAAAGCGCCGAATATAAGCTACTTTTCCTTACAAGTTCTTCAGTTCTCTTAATGTTTTCGGCAGTGGTATTTCTTGAATAGCTCTGATCTTTTTCAAATTGATTTCGATTCCTCGATGCCTGATAACAAATCTAAGGAACTTACCTGAAGATACCTCGAATGCACACTTCGTCGGATTCATTTTTAATTGTTTCTTCTTAAGTTGGTGAAAGACTGACGATAAATGTTCTCAAGACTCTGCATGGTTGTAGGATCTTACCATGAGATCATCGACATAGCATTCAACGTGCTTGTGCATCATGTCCTAAAAAATATTCTGCATTGCTATTTGATACGTACCCTTGATGTTTTTTAGTCCGAATCGCATGACCATATAACAATATATTCCTAGGGATATATATTTTGAACATCGTAGCCTCTTCATCTTCTGGCGCCATGCATTTCTGATTATAGCCAGAATATCCGTCAATGAAGGACATAACTGCGACTTCGTTGCGCTTTTGATCAATAATTTTGTTATGGGAAGTGGAAAATTATCTTTTGGGCATGCTTCGTTTAAATCTATGAAGTCAATGCAGACTCTGATCTGTCTGCTCTTTTTCTTGAATGGGATGATTTAGAGATTCACATGGAATACTTTACTTCCCTTATGAAATGACTTTAATCAATTTGTTTTGATCTTCCTCTATCAAAGGTATTAAGTCAGGATGGAAGCATCTTTATGCCTGCTTGATCGGCTTCTTATCTTTAAAAATGTTAAGTCAATGCATTACTACTGTCGGTTCTAAGTCGGTCATTTTCGTGTATGTCCAAGCGAACACATCTTTATTCCTTTTCAGTAGTTTGACATATTGGTTTGCCTCTTCTTTTAGCAAGACAACACTTATGTATGTTTCTGGGGTTCATCCTCTGTCCCCATGTTTATTTATCGCAGTTCATTGATGGTTGACTGTCCTCCATCTTTTATTTGTATGGGCGCTATCTCAGGGTGTTTCATTTCTTCTATGCTACTTTTAGCTGTCTTTAATTTGTTTCCCCGTCGACTGCCTGGCATGTGTGGGTCATGTTCACTTGCACACATGTAGGAGATGCCCCTAGTCCGTGAAAATTTTCTCATTTTCTTTCATGCACACCAATTGGGATTTGATTACATCTGCCGTTACCCAGTATGTTGGTTCATCACAGTCAAACCCTATACCTTACATAATCATTCTACTTATCGGACCATATCTTTTCGGATCTAACATTAGGTCGTCATCAGAGAACGTGATAATGGACATGCAGTTGGCCACCTTCATTTCTTCGGATGTAACACCTCACACCATATAGTTGTCTTTTTATGTCATTGTACTTTCCATTTTAATGAGTAGTGCCTTCATCACACAGTCATCCGATAATGCCTAAATTAGTGTCTGTCGAAAGTCTTTGGATAAACGCAATGCGTCATATATGCTTAATCGAGCAAGGATCCTCTTCAAGTGGCTCACAATGTCATAAGTCACTTTACCAGCCAGGGGGACATCGTCGCATGGTGCTCCCTCTCTTGAATCTTCTTCATCATATGAAGGATCCTTACCATGTGAACTTCCTAGGGTCTTCTCCTACGTTGTTACAAAGTCTTACCTTCGTGAGGGGCTGGATATTTTTCTCCTTGAGCGCAGTGTGACCATTGCTACTTTATGGGTGCTTTTTAACGGGAAACTAGCCGGCTCTATTGATGACTTGATAACGATTACATTCCAACTTTCACCTTCTTGACCGATATGCATGTGTGACACGCGTTCCTCCTATTTGATCCTTTTGCACTCGACCCTTTCATTGAACGTGTGTGAACGACATGTGTCTCATGTAGACATCATGTTTGTTGTTGCTTTCCTGCCTCTCTTTATCTTTCTCTATCACAATCTCGATCGCCTCGGTTCATCATTTTTTGAAGTATATTTTTGATGGTGTAGCATTTTACGGTTGGATGCTCGAGCATATGATGATAGTGATAATAATTCTTTTCTTTCATCTTCCTTAAATCTTCCAAGCATTTTGGTTGGGGCGACTCGATCATCCTCGCTGCCAACAACTGATTCATCATAGGGAATACATCATCTTTCTTAAACCTATACCCCTCATGATCGTCATACCATCTTGGTCGTTTATCAGTTGCTTTGCCCGTGTAATGCTTTCTACTATCTCTTTTATTGTCCTTTTACCTGATGGAGGGGCCTACCCCTTTCCTTTTCCTATTAGTGACATTCGCTGATACCCTACTTGAACCTCAGTGTGTCGTCTCTATCTCGAAGGCAGCTATCTTCTTAGTCACGACTTCAAGGGCATGGGCTTTATGGCAAGGTCACGAAAGGTTCGTATATCGACGCTTTTCAGGCCAAATGCAACTCCTATTTCCATAGAATTTAGACACATTTTCACTTGTTCTGATTCTCCTGGGAGCTGTTGACATGATGCACTCAGAGTCTTCCATCGATCGATGAATTTCTTTACCGTCTCACCATCATGTTGTCGCACGAAAGCCAATTCATTCAGGATAACATCTCTGTCAGATGAAAAGAAAATTTCCATAAAGGCATCCTGCATTTGATCCCATGTTCATATCGATTTCAGTGTTAGGCCCGAATACCACCCAAAGGCTTTTTTAATTAGTGATGATCCGAACAGCCACAAACAATATTGCGGGACCATAGAGAAGTTGCCCATGGTCGTGATGAAATGCATTAGGTTTTCCTCCAGTGATCCATTAAACTTTTGAAAATTTAGATACTTGAAGTTTACTGGCAATGGCACATCTTTGACTTCGTGGGGACATGACATTCGAAAACGGAAATTTCCTATATGCTCTCTATCTCTTTCCGTTTGGACAACTTAAGCCATTACTTGCCGGATTTCATCTTGAGTTATTGTGCGAATAGCACATGTTAACCCATGCGATCTTGCTCTTGGCAGCTGCGATCCTTCTGCTTGTTGCTCATTCCCATTCACTGTAGCCATCATGGGAGGGGTGGTAACTTGGGCTACATTGCGAGCTAGTGTCACCAATGCCTTTATGAGGTTTCTACATTCCTCCATCCAGACGATCTGTGCACGAGCCATCTCGACTAGGTGTTCGTTTGTAGATAGCGGGTGGGTTTGGCTTGTTCTTGACATGAAAATAGGTGCCTCTCTACTCCTTGATTGTTTAGACATCAAAGGAGAGAGTGGGTAAGTCATCACAGGGGAGTTCAAAGAGAAAGAGCCTTTATTGGATCTGTTAATACTTTCACAGGGTCTTAATGATTCCAACAAATTTGACCAGGGCATGCCTGGTGTGGATACTCACGGGATCGTCGCGGTAGATTTTAAGGATGATGGCTTATTTGTTTAGAGAGAATTCCCTTTTTCGTTCCAAGTAGGCTATGAAGCTATGGCTGAAAGGGCGGGAAAGTCCTACGAAGTGAAGAGAGTAGTCTCGGTCTGTCCGGGAAAAAGCTGAGGCGGAGCTAGCACAGGGTTTCATCTTGTTGGATTGCACGTAATTGGCCCTTTAACCGCCCGTGGTGGGATTGGACTCCTTGTTGGAGAAGACCGGGCCTTCACCCTCATGAATGTTACCACTGTCCACTCTTTGTCATTTTCTTACGCTATGATGAAGCGAAAACTCCCAACATCTCTTGTAACTTTTTGTTTCCGGTCGTGATTGACAGAACTTTCTTTGCGGGACTCTGAGGCTGTGATCACGTGCTGCCGGCGTAATCAACGACAAATCCATTGGGTGTGAAGTAGAAAATCATATTGATTGGAAGAGAAGTCATTGTGACCGTTGAAAATTAAAGTACCTGAATGATGAAATAGTCTATCGGTCATTTGGGTTAAATCAGAGTGTACTTTATTTTTTAGTTGAAGGGGGGATGTTCCTATTGAGAGTCAGTATTTTGGCACCGTTACAGCACCAATTAATGATAAGTGTTCTTTTGATTATCCCGTTGTTAATATTAAACATAGATATTCTAATAAGAGATTCTGGATTTGATCCTTAGTGGAGTCGCTATTTTGTTTCAACAAGAAACAAGTATCGGTGATTAAAATATCCACGTTCAATAATAACAAAAGAAGATCGAAGAACAAACATCATCACTTATTTTATTAATCTGAATTCTTATTAAATCTCTCATATTTCCCTTGATTCTAAAATAAAGTGTAAGGCCTATATCCTAGTTCGTACCATTTCTTAGACTTTCGCGATCCTCTCCGTCAAATTCCGGCAACCCGCGACCTATAATCGGTGTTTGCGCATGACCCTAAGTCGCATCACATATATCTGAGTCGACTCGACCCAATACTTGTACCCTAGCAACCGCACCGTTGTCGCAGTTCCAACGCCGCGTCTTACGCACTAATGCGATACTCAGGCCAGGAGTTGTGGGCTCGCACATATTTTGAGGAAACACCGAGCGTTGCAAATCCTAAGAAAATCTCTACCACTCATCACATCAATCAATCAATCACAAGTTAAGTATACAATCCATCCCTCTCTTACACAAGCCATCCCCAAAGTCAACTCTTTCTCTCTCTCTCCACCCATCCCTTTTCTTACACACACCCATCCCTTCCTTACAACAACCCATCCCTCTCTCCTTACATCTCCTCTCTCTCTCATTTTCTCCACCATTTTTCTAAGCACCAAAGAGAGGACCGTCCAAACTTCCCAAGAGAGCCAAGTATGGCCCACTTCCTACCCCCCTAAATTCTCATCTCCACCCTTTAATCTTCATCATCCGCCATCAAAGTTGAAGCCAAGGAGCTTGGGAGATCAAGGAGCTAAGAAGAAGTAAAATCGATGAGTGATCTTAGGATTTTCACCATTGATCTTGATGATTTGAGGGCCCACATGTGGTGGGACCCATTTGATGCATGTATTGAGGGGCCCATAGTGGTGGGGTCCCTCCACCACCCCGTCTCTCTCTCTCTCTTGTGATGGAGTGTGGCTCACCTGATCCAGACCGTCCATGTGTTGGACCCCACCTTGCTGCCTATCCATTGGGATAGGCCTGGATGAAGGAAAAACATAAAGATCAGTTTGATCTAAACTCCGGTGGGCCACCGTGTGGGCCTACCTTGATGTGTGTGTGTGCTAGACACACCATGATGTGTGTTTCACATCCATAACGTCTGTCCATTTTGGCCAAATTAAGGGTCCACCTGATCCTGACCGTTCAGGCATTGGACGTCTAGCAGCAGCTGTTGCTGGACCATTTGAAGGGAAAAAATATCAGCTTTATCCTAAACTGGTGGGTTCCACACGTGTGGACCCACGTCAATGCATGTGTACATACAGCCGTCCATCTACTGGACGCTGGGCCAGCAGCCCAGTAGTCCAACAGCTGGAAGCTGTTGTATGACGTCAGTAAGTTATGTGGCTAATCATGAGGTATGTGTTATACCAGTCGTCCATCTGTGGGTCCCACCAGACATATATGTTTCATCCAGCCATCCACCTATGTGGACCCCAGCCATGACATATGGGTTTCATCCCCACCGTCCAGTTGCTGGACAGTGGGACTCCACCTAATGTATGAGTTATACATCCACGCTATCCGTCCTTTGCTGGATGTGGGACCCACCCCACACGTGTTGTACGTGTGGGGGGTGGGGCCCACCTTGATGTATGTGTTGTATACCTACACAGTCCAGATGGGCTGGACGGTGGGGTCCACCATGTTGTACATGTTTTAATCTCGCCGTCCGTCCATTTTCTGGTCATGGACCCCACCATAACGTATGTATTCTATTTGTACCGTCTAGCGGTAGTGGGGTCCACCTGATGTGTTCCATCCATGCTGTCCAGTGGCAGCAAGTCCACTGTGATGTATTTTATCCTTGCTGCCCAACAGATGTGGACCTCACCGTGATGCATTTTATCTACATCGTCCAGATCACGTGGGGCCTACCTTGATGATGTGTGGGTCATCCAGACCATCAAGATGTTTGGGGCAGTGCTAGATGCACCACGATGTATGCGTTGTATATCCTAGCTGTCCATCTGGGGGGGGGGGGCATTTGGAATGTGCAGGTCCACCTGCTGCTTGTGCAAGGCCCACCTTGATGTATATGTTACATATGATGCCCATCCATTTTTACTAAATTATGGGTTGTCCCATAAGGCCCATTATGATGTATATTTGACGCATATGATGAGACCCATTATGATGTATATAAGGCCCATATGTGCAGCCCAATATGATGTTTGTGTGGCCCATAAGCACGGCCCAATATGATGTTTGTGTGGCCCATTTGATGAGGCCCAATGTGATATATTTGTGGCCCATTTGGAATGTGCAGGGCCCACCTTAAGGTGATGTACTTATGGCACATTGTAATATATATTTGGCCCGATGTGATGTATATTGGGCTCTTGTGTGAGGCCCATTATGTTGTATGTGAGGCCCTTATATGAGGTCATGGGCCCTACTATATGTTAGGCTCTATGTGGGCCACTCCTTGGGAGCAATGTTAGTTAAATGTTCACATTGATGGGCAATGATGGTTAAATGTCCACATTGTGATCTTCCCTTAGGCCTTGTTAGGCCCATTCTCATCTTTCTCTAAGTGGGTTGACCCTAATCATTGGGCCCCATTTGCATGACCCATCTATTCTTATTGGGCTAACCTAAAATGTTGGGCCCCCATTGGTTATTAGTAAGGTTATTTTAATCTTGGAGTCCATCTAGGACTTATTTGGGCCCCCTAGGGCATTTAGCTAGGCATATAATAGTATGGTAAAGGAAGCCCGTTCCGGATCCTTAGGATTATAGGTAGGCCACCTAGGCCCAACCTTGTTATGAGGAGAGTTAATCATCACCGTAGATGGAGAGATCCGTGCTATTAGATTTGTTATATCCGCAGTCGAGGATTGACCCTCATGTTATGGATCTGCTGTCCATCTATGGACCCCGCCTTGTGTATAGGCTGATTATCGATGCCGACTATGAGTACGTACTAGTATAACATCATGATACAAGTCATTGAGATGATATGAGGCCCATTGTGATCATATTAGGCTCATTCTCATTTTTCCTTAGTGGGTTAACCCAAATTGATCGGCCCCTATTATTATTAATATGATTCATCTCGCCTTATTGAGCTATCCCAATTCTTTAGGTCCCCATTGATGCTAATAGAAGTACCCAAACTTGGAAGCCCACTCTTAGGCCCATGAGTAGGCCACCTAGACCCATTCTTATTATGAGGAGGATGCATCATCACCTCTGGCCATAGGTAGAAAAATCTGTGGTATACACACTGATCCTTATGTTATGGATTAGATCTATTATCCTTCTATGAAACCTGCCATATATAGGCTGATTATTGATTACTACTATGTTAGTATACGCACTGAGTATGTGTTAGTATAACATTATGATTGTATAAGGTCATTTCAAGGTTAATTGTTATATGAGGCCCATTATGATAATGTAAGGCCCGTTGTGATTGTATGAGGTCCATTGTGATTATATGAGGCCCATTGTGATTGTATGAGACTCATTATGATTGTATGAAATCTATTGTGATGGTACGAGGCCCGTTGTGATTGTATGAGGCTCATTATAGGGCTCATTATGATTGTATGAGGCACAATTGTGATGTAAGAGGCCCATCATATGCGTGAGGACCATTATATGCGTAGGTCTATTGTATGTGTGAGACCCACCATGTGTAGGTGATTATTGCATACAACCCATTCACCTATACGGGCCATGAGCCATCTTATACCAGTCCACTATGATGTATGTGATTATAATCATGCCTGGTATACTTCATGATATATGCCCATACGCATCATCTGCATGCTTATTATGAGGAGTGATTGAGCATAGCATGTACCATTGGGTTGATTGTTTATGGGACTCCCTGACAGATGGAGTTGCCCCACATGAGTGCACGGTATGCGCAAGTTTAATGCATGACTGGATGGTATGACTCATGCATCTCATATTTTGTGATATGACCACCGAACGCCTTAGCGACATCAAGGCCATGACCTCCACAGGCATGTCGTGGATGACCAGATGGGACACCAAAAATGTTTGGTTCTAGCATATGACCACGATAAATATCCCTGGATGAAAATTCCTAAACCGCCGAAGCAAGGGGACACCCCAATGTCAAGACTGAGTGATATATATATATATATATATATATATATATATATATGAGCGCATGAGGGCCGTATATCAATAGGCTTTGTCTCCCATTGTATTGTAGTCGGTTGGGAGGGGTGTGGCCTTACCCGCCTGAGGGAGTAGGCAATGTTAGGCTGAGTCTGACCAGCTCATAAATGGGTCCACTATCGATGAGCTGGGCCGATATTGGCAGGTAGATAGTGAGGTCTCTTCCACTTACCTAGTTATGTGCTTGATGGGGAGGCAAGCTAGCATAATGTGTACTAAACCCCGGCGATGATCCTAGAGATGTACGGTACTGATATGTGGACTTATTGAGCAGGAGCTGCATACTCAGCATTTTACTCATTCATTCATTATCCACTTGGGTTGGTGGTGTGCCACTAATTTGTTATATGTACTTTTACAATGGCCAGGATTTTGGTTGGGGCGCACGACCAACCTGAGATTAGGAGTTTACCACATTGAGTTTGGCTATTCAAATTTAGGTATGAGACTGGTTTGGATAGAAGTCCCTTGTGATGGACCCCATAGCCTGCGATACTACGTACTATCATCCCAACTTCACACTCCAGCTTGGTCATTTCATTCGCACCGCATATTGCATTACATCCTCAGCACGTAGCATTTGGTTTACTGTTGAGGCATTAAAAATATTCCATCATTCTCTTTGAAAATCTCATTACATGCCCATTGCATTAGAAGGGGAATTCTTGTGCAAATCCTTCCCAGGGTTGTGTGCCCATAACAGTAAAAAAGCCTTATGAAGAGTTGCTCCATGTTAGAAGAGGTTGTACGCTCCACCTGGGATGGAATAATGGACGGATGTCATATGGGATGGAAGAATGGATGGACATCATTTGATATAGAAAAGTGGATGGGCGTCATCTGGAATAAAGGAGTGAATGGGGTATTTTGGTAAAAAGGAGTGCAAGGGTGTCATTTTAATGGAGGAGGGATGTTGCCCTAAGAAAGGAGTGGTTGTACGCCACTATTTAAAGGAGAGGTTGGTGAACACCACTATGTAAGGAAGGAAGGAGAAAGTTGTATGAAGAAAGAGGTGGTGGTGATCACCACTATATAAGGAAAATTTATAAATACCCCTCCCCATGCCTCATTTGAGAGGTTAAAAGACAAGAAGGAAGGAAGACAAGAAGGAAGGAAGGCAAGAGAGGGAGAGAGAAGCTGTTGTGCAACCTGCGCAACTAGAGAAGTTCCTTGCGTAACCCGTGCAATTGGAGAAGTTGTTGCACGACTGGAGAAGCTTTTGCTCAATCTGCTCAATGGAAACTGGGGAGAAACTCCATGCGCCACTTTTTGTGGAGCATTGTCTTGAAGAAGTCTCTTGTGCGAGCCGTGCAACCACTTTTGCAAGATGTTCCATATGCCGGTCTTTAAGGAAATGGTTTGCAAAAGAAATCTCTTGCGCAAGCCGCGCAACCACTTTTGCAAGATGTTCCATGCGCCACTCTTTAAGGAAATGGTTTGCAAAAGAAGTCTCTTGCGCAAGTCGTGCAACCACTTTTGCAAGATGTTCCATGCGCCACTCTTTAAGGAAATGGTTTGCAAAAGAAGTCTCTTGCGCGACCCGCGCAACAACTTTTGCAAGATGTTCCATTCGCCACTCTTTAAGGAAATGGTTTGCAAAAGAAGTCTCTTGCACGAGCCTCACAACCACTTTTGCAAGATGTCCCATGTGCCACTTCTTTCTCCCCTTTGTCTTAAGACAAGGCTTTTCTTGTCTTAATGTCTCTTCCATGCGCCACTTCTTTCTCCCCTTTGTCTTAAGACAAGGCTTTTCTTATCTTAATGTCTCTTCCACCACTTCTTTGTCCCCTTTGTCTTAAGGCAAGCCTTTTCTTGTCCTGATGGAAGTCCCATGCGCCATTTGGAAAAGAGCTTTGTCCTAAAAACTACCTTTTGCACCATTATCTATGAAAACTTGTCCTAATGCATGGTTTTTATCCTCAAGTAAGCCTTGTGCACTCCACATTCTCTGTCTAGGCTTGTGCACTTCCATCTGCAGACAGATGACCCCCACACCTGCTGAATGTCTATAAATATCTCTCTCCTATCTCTATTTGGAGAGGGCAGTGAGAGAGAGAAGTAGGAAGGAGAAGTGAGAGAAGATAGAAATTGGAGAGCTTCAAGAAGCTCATAGAGGAGAGAGAAATGTGAAGCGTAGAGAAAGAGTTCCAGGAGAACGAAAGTCCATCCGTACGACTGGAAGGATGATCAGAACCTATTGCATGACCAAATCAAGGGTTTCAAGTCCGCACAACCCATCCGCCTTTGTGATGGACATAAAAAATGTTGAAATGCTGCCCAAATCGCCATCGGGCTATCTTCTCTTCCATACATTGCGTTGATTGATTGTATTCTGTTTTCAGAATCAAGGGATGTCCAAGGATGTAAATGAACTCAAAATGAATAAATATCTTGTGATCATTGTTCTCTTATCGAATTCTTTATTATTATTGAATAAATTTCCCCAAATCAAACGCATTCGTTTCTTGTCAAAATAAAATGACGACTCCATTAGGGAATATTATTATTCGATGATAACTTAGAAAATATTCAGAGAACATTTATCACTTTTTGGCGTCTGTATAGACACCAAAATGGCGACTCTCAGTGGGAACATCCTCCCCTTCATCTTTAAAAATAAAGTACAATTTTATTTAATCAAAGTAACTAACACTCTGTTGTGAATGACAGGTGTACTGCAATGACTTTTCTCCCGACTAATGTGGTTGTCTACTTCATACCCAATGAATTTCCACCAAAAAGTATCAGAAAATATCAAATCACTTGCGATCAAGGACAAACAATGCCAAGTAATGTTTGGAATAGTTTTTGCTTCATCGATAGCGCAGCAAGATGATAAAGGATGAATGTTGGTAATATTCAAAAGATAAAGGGTTCAATATTCTCTCACAAAGAATATCGTCCTACCGAGTATGGATAACAGGCTGATCATGTGAAATTTTACGAGGTGCGGTTTTACCTCGCTCACTCAGATTATCCTCCTCGATAGCATTAACGAATGCAATTTTCACTTTCTCCTTCAATATCAGCTACTATCGTGAACAACATTTCTCCCTAAGGCCTTTAGATAAGAAGTTAGTTCGACTGAATTAGGTGTTGCTCGCCAACGAGTAGACGAATTAATTAACGAATTCATCAGTCAGTAGAGAACCCTGGGGGCATCGTGTTCACAACTTGACAGAGTAGAAAAGCAAGTCAATTTGAAAATAATCAAAGTGAAGCTACTCAACTCTCATATGAATCAGCTATTTCGAAGTCTTAAGAGAATAGCGACAGATATTGCCGAAGAAAGAAAAGCAAAATTAAGGATCGTCAAAAGTAAAGAATCAAATCTTCCGATAAAGACAACATGGGTGATTCTACAATTAAGAAAGTAAAGAAAAGTTTGGACAATTCAAGGACTATGAGAAACATATAGTTGAAGATGGCGATATACTTTATATGAGCAATCAATGGCTAGCTGCAGAGAAAATCAAACTGACATTCAAAGGAAATGAAGCAAAGAAGAAAAGGGTATTCTACAGAAGGTGATCGATGATAGTAGAAATTGTCATGAAGAAGACATATGAAATAAGTGAGAAAGTAATGACATATGGTCCCGGTTGGAGATATTCACTCTATAGAAGAACATGCAAGAAGAAAACAAGACAAGTATATTCATCATGGGGGCAAATTTTCAACAACATATCTATCAGTTCAGCAAAATATATCATCGCCAAATACCAAGAAGATTCACCGGGTAATTATTCAGGGGGCAGACAAAAGCATAAAAAATACGTCATCCTTGAAGATAATCTCAGTTTTGATTTCAAAGATTATCAACATAATACTTCCAAATCAAAAGGGGGCAAGATAAGCAGAATACCAAGAATGCCAAAGTCTTAGAAGGCCAAAGTCTCAGAATGCTGATGCCATACATGAATAAAAAAAAAAACAGACTTTCCATCATATCAAGAAGATGAACAGTAATCTTGTCATCACCGTATCACTGACGCAAGAGACTATTCCATTATCAAAATTTATCAAAATTACTATTGTCGCCAAGCTAATACACCATCCTAATCATCAATTTGTCATCTTCAGCAATGGTGATATATCAATCATCGATTTGTTATCTTCAGCTAAGCCTGTACGATCAACCATTACGTCAGTGACAACAGTTTATCATTTAAGACAGCCTAGCCAAGCCCTATATGGCCAACTACGCATAAGGCCTATCATTATCATTTATATATGGTAGCAGTGAGTGCCTGAGCAGGTCTATATAAAGCTTTAATGACTTAAAGAGCCTGAAATCGGTGGTAAACTATAATTGCTCGCTTGAGCCCGGCCCGAAATCAACGGTAAATTATAATTACTCTTTGAGCCCAAGTCTTGTCTAGTCAAGTCGTGTCCAGTTTAGTCCACTCTAGTCAAGTTTAGTTCGGTCTTGTCTAGTCAAGGTGTAGTCAGTTAAAGTGCACTAGCTCCACTGCTCAAAAGCATAAACTATGTGTAGCATCAAAATGCTGCAGATATATATTTCACTTTAGATATGCTCAAATATGCAATTGCCTAATGAACATTTTAAATATTGAGTAAACAACATGCAAAAATACGTTTCTCTTTAATCAGGTTCAAATTACAGCCACAACAAATGCCTTCAAAATATTGGCAATTATCTACTCAAAAGTTCAAATCTTCAAGATCAATTAATATATTGACAAGAGCCACGAAGTCTTTTTGTCTCTTGCCTTCTTGATGATAGAGAAATATTATCACACAAGATTCTCAAAGGCAATATTTTCTTGATGAAGCTATGAGGTCTTTTTGTCTCTTGCCTTCTTGATGACAGAGAATAAACTAGCGAAGAATCATCATTCTCTCCCGGACAATTTAAAGATTCAGATATATTCTTTGAAGTCTTTAAAAGGAGCAGCAAAAATTATCCATCCTTCAAGGGTATCAGTAGGCTTCATTTCGAAAGTATTATCATTTGAAGAAATCTTTATGCGAAGTTGACCTGGAAAGGGGGCATGATCTATGTCTTCAAAGTAATCTATGCCTTGGTCTTTTAATAATCTCTTTTGCGCAGTGGAGGAATTCATATGCCAAGAATTATGAAGCATGGTTCAGTGTGAACGTTCAAGAGTTGTTTTTATATTAAGGCCCAGTTATATGGCCCAATGTCGTAGCTTCTCGCTATCCTAGTAATGATATCGCAAGTCTCCAAGTACCAAATTTAATGGAGACAAAGAACAAACGGAATCATCATCAGTAACTTCTATGGCCTTAAAAAAGTTATTAAATGAAAATTGAAAGAAGTCTTATCTATTTTTCAGAATCAGCAAAAATCTAAGGAAAAGTCTAGGCCAAGGAGCATAAACTAGAAAAGACTCAGTAGTTGAACCTTTGGAGCTGGAGATGACATCTCCAAAAGCGCAATATAATGAGCAAAGAATTCAATGCGAAGCATGATGACAAGCACAAAGATTAAATGATTAAATTATTATTATATTGTGAATATCACAGTCAGCCTAAAAAAGAGAAGTTTTCAATATATTTCAAAATTATCAATACTTCATGAAACAAAATTAGAAAATTATGATGTCTTGAGATACTAATTTCGATCAATTTGGCAGGAAAGACTACCATTCAAAAGCTTGGGTTATGCAGATCATGAATAAAGGAGACGATCGAAAAGATTGTTGCAGTAGGAGCAACATTAAAGAACAATTCCCTAACCACAAAGTTTAAAGAAAGAGTTGTCGGATCAAAGAGACTTTTGCAGTAGTAGCAGTACTAAAAGATAGTTCATTGGTCAAGTTACTCAAAGATGAAGTCACCACAACTGTTACAGTGGCAAGCTTTAATGAAAAGAGAATTATGTGAATAAGGGAGTTAAAGATGTGGAGGATGCAGTTGAAGCTCTGATTGCGGAAAGTAGTTTTATCTAATTGACCGCTATAAAGACAAAGTGCTTTCATTGCCGCATTATCCTCTTTATTGAATCATTCACTCGGTGCTTCTGGCTGGGGGCATTCAATCTCCCATTCAAGTGTGAGCATTCAATCTCCCGTTCGAGCGCGATCATTTAATCTCCTGTTTGATAGCGATCATTCAGTCTTCTGTTCGAGCGCAATCATTCAGTCTTCTGGTCAAGTGTGATCATTCAGTCTTCCATGCAAGCATGATCATGCAGTTATCCTTCAACCGCAATCTGTTCAAATATGATTCCTTCGAGGTTGATTATTTTAAAATCAACTATTGAAGATCTTCATTCAAATAACTCTTCTCCATTATGCGATTACATTTCATGAAGAATCCTTCTCTGAAGTGAAAGAGTTTTTATGCAAGAGAAGATCGATCCTCCATTTGATCTCTTAAATCAATCAAAGAATGATCGAAGGGGCGTCTGTTGAGGCATAAAAAATATTCCATTATTCTCTCTGAAAATCTCATTACATGCCCATTGCATTAGTAGGGGAATTCCGTTGTGCAGATCCTTCCCAGGGTTGTGCACCCATAACAATAGAAAAGCCTTATGAAGCGTTGCTCCATGTTGGAAGAGGTTGTACGCTCCACAATCTGGGATGGAATAATGGACGAATGTCACTTGGGATAGAAGAATGGATGGACATCATTTAATATAAAGAAGTGGATGTGTGTCATCAAGAATAAAGAAGTTAATGAGGGTATTTTGGTAAAAAGGAGTGAATGGGGGTATTTTGGTAAAAAGGAGTGCAATGGTGTCATTTTAATGGAGGAGGGATGTTACCTAAGAAAGGAGTGGTTGCACACTGCTATTTAAAGGAGAGGTTGGTGAACACCACTATGTAAGGAAGGAGGGTGGAAGTTTTATGAAGAAAGAAGTGGTGGTGATCACCACTAAATAAGGAAGGGAAGTCTATAAATACCCCTCCCCATGCCTCATTTGAGAGGTTAGAAGACAAGAAGGAAGGTAAGAGAGGGAGAGAGAGAAGCTGTTGTGCAACCCGTGCAACTACAGAAATCCCTTACGTAACCTGCACAACTGGAGAAGTTGTTGTGCGATTGGAGAAGGTTTTGCGCATCTATGCAATGGAAATTGGGGAGAAACTCCATGCGCCACTTTTTGTGGAGCATTGTCTTGAAGAAGTCTCTTGCGCGAGCCGTGGAACCACTTTTACAAGATGTTCCATGCGCCACTCTTTAAGGAAATGGTTTGCAAAAGAAGTCTCTTACGTGAGCCACACAACCACTTTTGCAAGATGTTCCATATGCCACTCTTTAAGGAAATGGTTTACAAAAGAAGTCTCTTGTGTGAGCCACGCAACCACTTTTACAAGATGTTCCATGCGCCACTCTTTAAGGAAATGGTTTGCAAAAGAAGTCTCTTGCGCGAGCCGCGCAACCACTTTTGTAGGATGTTCCATACGCCACTCTTTAAGGAAATGGTTTACAAAAGAAGTCTCTTGCGCGAGCCGCGCAACCACTTTTGCAAGATGTTCCATGTGCCACTCTTTAAGGAAATGGTTTGCAAAAGAAGTCTCTTGCGTGAGCCGCACAACCACTTTTGCAAGATGTCTCATGCGCCACTTCTTTCTCCCCTTTGTCTTAAGACAAGGCTTTTCTTGTCTTAATGTCTCTTCCATGTGCCACTTCTTTCTCCCATTTGTCTTAAGACAAACCTTTTCTTGTCTTGATGGAAGCCCCATGTGCCATTTGGAGAGGAGCTTTGTCCTAAAGACTGCCTTTTGCACCATTATCCATGGAAACTTGTCCCAATGCATGGTTTTTGTCCTGAATTAAGCCTTGTGCACGCCACATTCTCTGTCTAGGCTTGTGCACTTCCATCTTCGGATAGCTGACCTCCACACCTGTTGAATGTCTATAAATACCTCTCTCCTATCTCCATTTCGAGAGGGCAGTGAGAGAGAGAAGTAAGAAAGAGAAGTGAGAGAAGATAGAAATTGGAGAGCTTCAAGAAGCTCACAGAGGAGAGAGAAATGTGAAGCGTAGAGAAAGAGTTCCAGTTGAAAGAAAGTCCATCCATACGACTGGAAGGATGAACGGAAGGATGATCAGAACCTATATCATGACCAAATCAAGGGTTTCAAGTCCGCACAACCCATCCGCCTTTGCAATGAACATTAAAAGTGTCAAAATTCTGCCCAAATCGCCATCAAACTGTCTTCTCTTTCATTCATTGCGTTGATTGATTGTACTTTATTTTCAGAATCAAGGGATATCCGAGGATGTAAATGAACTCAGAATGAATAGATATCTTGTGATCATTGTTCCCTCATCGAATTCTTTGTTATTATTGAATAAAATTTTCCAAATTAAATGCATTCGTTTCTTGTTTAAACATTTACTATGCGTCTATTTTGGATAGCCTGAATAGGGTTGATAGTATTATGGACTCGCTAGGATCTGCATATTACATTACATCCGTAACATATGACATTTAGGTTGCTATGTTTCTGCATTTATATAGCCTAGATGAGGCCAATGATATTCGTGGCTCTTCAAAATTACATATTGTATTGCATCCTCGGTATCAGAGATTTAGCTCATTATGACTCTGCATTACATAGTCGATCTGCATTGCATACTCTGATATTAAATGACTTATAGCCTTACCAATATTCCGCTTATACTAATATTTGTGTGCTTGACACTTATCTTGTGCACACACATACACCTCCCTCTAAGGTTTCTATAAGCTTATACACGATAGATGTGTGCAGGTGACGATAGGACGCAGTCGAGCTGAGGCAGGAGCGTACAATAGAGCTTCTGGAGCTTTTGACATTTATCTTGTATTTTCCTTTCATATATTGTACTCAAGCTTTTGATATCAGTGGATATATGATGATGATGTTGTTCTTGTGATTTGGGTACACTTGTAGTTATGCTTCTTTACAAAAAATTTACACTGAAAATCCTCCTTGTAGATCCCAGGATCAGAATCTGGCGTATGGGTGTTGGAAGCTGAGAATGGGGTATTACAGAGGCTGTCGGCGCTGGATTCAGCGATCGGGAATTTTGTGAGCCTGGTTTCCAAGTTTAGGGCGTGACATAAAGTACATTTAATTAACGTAATGAAAAGATAGTTTAATTATGATTTCAGTAGCATTTCGACTTGTATGGCATCTTTCGCAATGACATAAAAGTTACACATGTTCAAAACCCTTACTTCACACTGATGTATGCAGAATATATGCATAAGAGATCGAATCACAGGATATTTTGGATCTTGTGGGAAGATATAATCACCGAATACATATATTGGGGGTTCCTATTGTGCGACCACACAACAAGCTTCTGCATTGCTCATTGCATCCCATTCCTCCTCTTCTCTTCTCCCGTGCCAGACCACGGGGTACTTAAATGCAATAGCTTTGAACTCTCGAAGACTCTTGAAGACTTCTCTGATTTCTTTGAAGCTCCTCACTTGTGAATGCCTCAAATGAGAGGGGAATAGGGTATTTATATGCCTCCACACATGTGAACTGACAAAATCATATAATGGAGTGCACTTGTCACACATATACTCTTGTTATGCAGTTGCGCAACAAGCTTCTTATCCAATCTAGGCAGTTTGCCCCCAAACCAGCATTATGGGCCTATTTCTATAAGAAACGAAAGGTATTTCACTTGGGGAATTCCTTATTCAATAATAATAAAGACAAAATGAGAGAAGAATCATCATAAAATATTTTATTGATTTTTAGTCCATTTACATCCTCTTATCCATCGAGTCTAAGATAAAATGTATAGAATACAAGTACAAAATGAGATTTGAATATGAAATCCGGTAGCATTTCGGCTCGTAATTCGTTCATCTCGGCAAGAGAAGCGTTATGCGGATGTGATATCCTGTGTCTTCTTCTTGAAATTTTCTAAAAGACAAGTTTGAATCGAAGAAACACTTGGTTAAATCCAACAGCATCTGGACTTTTGTAATGACTCATGCGCAACAACATGTTGTTGCGCGGACCAACACAATGGGTAAAACCCACTGATGTCTTCTTTCCCTTCTTCTTCTTCGAGATACCTTCGGAGTCTTCATCTTCTCTAGAGCTCTGATCTTCTTCATTGTTGTCGTCATTTAAATGAGAGGGGGAGTGAGGTATTTATTGGCTTCCATACCTGCGAACCCTCGATCTTTGTGCCATGGGGCCCACTTCTCATCGCATTTCAGCCATCTAATCCAACTTGATCAAGCTGATGTTGCGCGGACCCATGCAACCAATATTCTTTGCGCGAGTGTGCACAACACAATGTCTTCTCTTTTCATTTTCTTCTCTTTTACTTCTTTTTCTCTAATCTTTCTTCTGATTTTATTTCTTCAATCTGTATTATTATTTTTATGTCTCAACAGATGCCCCTTGATCTTTTATTTGTTCTCCATCTTCAGAACAAAGAAATAGGATTAAACATCTTCTTGTCTTTATATTTGAATGTCGTTGTGCAGATCTGCGCAACACTCAATCGGGTCCAGTCCAACATTTTTCGGGTCCAACCCGCCTATAAATACCGGTCTCAGCCTATTTCTTTTCACTTCCTTATTTCTGTCAAACCTTCACTTTTCTGGCATTTTTTCAAGCAACAACTTTCTTTTGCGCACACCCGCGTAATGTATTTCCGTTTGTGTGAAGATCATCTCTTTTGCACGCTCTTGCACAACCATTTTTCATTGCACGCACCTGCGCAACTAGTATTCATCAAGAATTCTCTAAGTGTGAAATTTCTTTCTACCACTTAGATTTTTGAGACTTTTCTGTCTTTTCAAAAAAAATCCTTTCATCTTTAATTTCCTTGATATAGCGGAAATATGTCTGACAATAGGGCTATGTCTTCAAGAAAAAAGAATCATGCATCTAATCCAAAAGTTAAACGAATAACTCAAAACTCTTGGAATTGTGTAGAGATTCACGAGAAAACTCTTAATGTTCTCAAGCCTTGAGAATGAAACGATCATCATTCCTATAAACCTACGACGTCATTGGTCAATTCTTTGCTGTGAGCTAGCTGATCAAATGATCTAGAACAATCTTATTTCTGTAGACAACTTGGTTATGATGGAATCAAGGATTCTAAAAGGATATCTGGAAGAGAATGGGTCCCACCAAAGAGTCAGTAGGATTCATAGGATGAGATTCTTACGCCCATGCTATGATCCTTAGCATCCCTTTCCTACTCATTATTTTGAAACTGCTCAACAACACTTCTTTACTGAAAGATCAGCCTAGAATATAGAAAGGTTCTTGGCAGTGGGTCTTTTGTCTCATCACAATTTCTATAGTGCTTGGGCTCGAACCATTGCTTGGAAACATATTGTTGTTCTGGAGCAGATTGGACTTTTTAACGTGATCATAGCTACGTCAAAACATTTTTGCGGAGATGCAGCTATCTTCAGAGGCTTCCTCAACCACTAGTCTCCAATTACCAATTCATTTTACCTTCCTTTAGGTGAAATCAACATTACCTTATGGGATTTTCTTTGCATATCAGGTCTCCCTATCATGGACAATATCTTCGATGCATATGTACCTTCAAATGAAGAGTTTACTCTCACTTCTGTTGGAGATAATAAATCTGAGATTTCAAAGATCACTCTCGAACTCTTCAAAGAAATGGCTAATTTCCCATAGACCGATGAAATAAATTCCTTTGATTGGTTGGCTCATTTCTCCTAAAAACTATGGTATATTTCTATCCTTCTACTTCCTCTTTCTCGAGCCTTCATCTTACATACATTCATATCATCTTGTTTTAATAACCAAGTTATTATCTTGCAACTTTGCAGACCAGAATCATCGAGATCTCAAGATTATTCACGAGAATATTAAGAGTACCGTCAAATATAGTTTTTCCTACGAATTAGCCACTTTCCTAGCTTACTGGCTAAGCTTGGTGATATTTTCCAATTTGAAACAAGCAGGAATCATCAAACCAACTTTCTTTGTGGTCGCGGTTGTAATGGCGAAGGGTCAAAAATATTCATTAGCTCCTCCAATTCTTTACTTATTATATTGCGCTTTCAATGACGTTGTTTCTGGTTCTGAAAGTTTTACCTCTGAACCTTTTCCATTTTATGCTCCTTGGCATTTCTTCATAGGCTGGCTAGGAGTATATTTTCCTTAGACCTTTCCTGATTCTGAAAGAGCCTATTCAAATCATCATCGGCTTCCACTTCAACATTATCAATTGAGAAAGATGATTAAAAAATCAAATAGTTGGGTCACCAAGAAAATAGAGAACAGTGATCTTATCGACTTCTTTTAGTTTTCGTTTATTAGCTTTTCAGAGGACATAGAAGTGACTGATGATGATTTCATCTCTTCTGGCGAGCATTCATTCTTTGTTTCTATCAAGTCCAGTACTCTTCCTTTAAGGGAAGGTAGCACAAACCATATTATCCAAGCATATTTGCTCATTAATTTGGTTTTGATCAGACAGTGCCAGAGACTTGTGATATTGTCACTAAAACAATGAGGAGTTATAGCGTTGGACCATATAACTGAGCGTTAATATGGAAGCAGCTTTTAAATGTTCATACTAGATCACACTTCATAATTCCCGGTTATAACTATCATGTTCATGCTTCTTATTGCTGGATGCGTTGGTGGGTTCATCAATATCACTTGGTGGACAATCATTATCCAGTAGATCATGCTATATGGATCCCTCCGCCATGCGTTAGAGACTACCAGAAAGACCAAGGCATAGGTTACTTCGAAGAAACAAATCATGCCTCCTTTCCCAGTAACTTTGTCTTCTTCAGAAGATAATGTTTATGAAATGAAATCCATTGATACTCTTGAGGGATGGATATCATTTGGTATTCCTTTGAAGAATTCAAAGAATGCATTTGAATTTTCAGGTCTTTTAGAGGTAATGATGATTCTTTGCGATTCCTTCTTCCTCCTCCCTTATGAATTTTACAAGATAGTCTTCATTCATCATCAGAAAAATAAGAGACAATAAGACATTGTCAATCTCTTCGAAAGGATAAGCATATTAGAATCGAAGATCCATAATTCATATAGTTGATCTCGAAGAATTAGCTTTAGCAAGTATTTTGAACAAACTTGTTATTGCTGTAATTTGAACCTAATTCAAAAGAAATGCATTTTTGTATGTTTGTTTAATCAGTTTTGAGATTTTCATGATTTATTTTATCATATCAGGAAATTGCATATTTGAGCATATCTTGGATAAAATGGATGAAATATATGTATCTGTAGCATTTTAATGCTACACAGTTTAAGCTTTTGAGTAGTGGAGCTCATATCCTTTTGACCGAACATACTTTAACTGGACATGACATGACTTGACTTGACTGGACTTGACTTTGATTGGACTTGACACTTTCACACACAGTTTAAGCTCTTGAGTAGTAGAGCAAGCACAGTTTTTTAGACTCTTAAGTAATTGGATTCGGGTCTTTCGTGAATGGTCTCTGTAACTCTTATGAGTTCGCTGGACTTATTGCGACCTAGGAGTTTACAAACAACGATCCATCAGAGGGGCCTAGTGAAGCTACCAAGGCAGTGAACTCGATAGATTTTATGAGTAGGGTTGGCCGCAGTAACTCTCTAGAGTTTACGAGGCTTGCAAGGCTACCTTAGGGGTACTAAATCTAAGGTCGTTAATCCATTTATGAAGGGGTAGTTCATTTAGAAGACTCGTTCCCATGAGTTTCTACTGAAATCAATCCAGGAATCTGGGGGGCCTTATGCATGGTTGGCCTATCTATGGACGAGCCAAAGAGGACACACTGTAGCCCTTTTTTTCTTCATCTATCAGGTCAAACTCATTCACAGGAGGGCATTTTCTCTCACCATCCCCTGTGACGTTGTCGGAAGCTGTACAGACGGTAATGGTCTTATGTGTGATTGACCACTGTGGACTTTTACTACTTAGGGCTTTTAGTCGCTAGCTCTCTTGCTGCCCGGATGGGTCTAAGCATGTGATGACCTTCGCAGGATTTTTAAGGCCACTGGTTTCTCACTGCTGCCCACATAATATTTAATATATCGTCGATTATGGTAGGTCTTATGCGTAGCACTCTGCTGCCGTAGATGATAAATCGTCGATTGTGGTAGGTCTTATACGTAGCACTCTGCTGCCATAAATGATAAATCGCCATCACTATTGTAGGACTTATGTATAGCACTCTGCTGCCGTAGATGATAAATCACTAAATGATATATTGACATCGCTGATAATAGTATTCTTAATAATATTTATATTTAAAATAGTGCATCAACTTGGCAATAATATCAATTTGACAATAATCATCAGCGTTTGGTGATAATCGGCGATAGTATTAATTTTGGCGATAATCGGTGATAGTATTAATTTTGGTGATAATCATCGATGTTTGGTAATAATCAGCGATAAATTTGATATGCTTGATATGCGGTTGATAATTTTCCTTTTATTCATTCATGTAAAAAGAAGAATACATGGCATTGTCTTTTGAGGCTTTTTCATCATTCTGCTTGTCTTGCCCCCTTTCGATTAGAAAGTATTATGTTGATAATCTTTGTAATCAAAATTGCAGTGATATTCAGGGAAGATATATTTTGATGAAGCGAGCATTGTCATGCATACTTGTAGTTCCTCATTCTAATCGCAAAGATATGAACAGTCATATCCATATTAGAATATGGTTTTTCTTTTAAATAATCATGACTAACTTCAATTGGAATTGCATGCCATTACTTTTTCTCTTACATCATATATTTTCCTTATGACAATTTCACCACTATCCATCATTTCTTGTAAAATTTTCTTCAAGGTGAAGCAATTCTCAATTCGATGTCTAAGAAGACGATGACAATAGAAGTACTCATGTTCTCTCATTTCCTTTATCTCCTTTGGACGTTTTGGCCATGGTAGTTTGATCTTCTCTGCAGCCAATTATTGATTTATTATAGGAAGTATATCATCTTCTTCAAATGTATATTTTTCATAGTTATTGAATTGTCCAAATCTTTTCTTTACTCTCTCCACTGTAAAATTGCTCATATTTCTTTCATCAGATTTTCTTTGTTCAAATTGATAGTTCTTCATTTCTCTTTCTTCCTTGACATTACCAGTCGAAGTCTTTTTGGAATCTTGAAACAACTAGTTCATATAAAAATCGAACACTTTCCCACTGAGCTTTTTCAGATTGCAAGCTTTCACGATTAAATCTTAAAAGGTTTGTATATTCGGACCAATAAGACCCATTGTAATATCTGGTCTTATGCATTCTATACATAGTTTGACTTGTTTTTCTTCTTTCACTAGTTGTGGGCATGATGCCGCTAAAATTCTTCATCGATCAATGAATTGTTTGATCGTTTCATCTTGTCTTTGGTAGATAGAAGCTAAGACGTCTAGACTGATTTCTTCAGTAGATGACCTAGGAAGCTGTGAATAATAATGATGAATATTTTTAATGGAACTTGCTGTAGGAGACATAACAAATGGTGGTTTTCTTATCATAATAGCTTTCCCTTTATCTTTTCATGTCTTTGGCGGATCCCTTGCAGATGCCACGTTTATAGTTACTTTTCTGTCTTGCTTTTCATCCTTTTTTATTACTATCTCACCCTGCTTTATCATTTTCTATAACATATCTTTCAATATGAAGCAATCTTTATAAGATGTCCCAAGAAACGATGATAACAACAATAATTCTTTTCCTTCATCATCTCAACTTCTTCTGGATATTTGGGTTGAGGTAACTTGATAGTTCCAGCAATTAACAATTGCTCCATCATTGGCAAAACATCTTCTTTCTCGAAAGCATATCCCTTGTGATATTCATATAATTGAGGTTATTTATCATTTGCACGACCCTTATAACATTCTGAGCCTTCTCTTCTCATTGTTTATTGTCTGTTATGAAATGTGTCTCTTTTCTTTTCCCGATCAATGACGTTTACTATTGATCTGTTTCGCACTCTTCTTTATGTTCTGTTTTGAAGCGCTGGCATTTTCCTTGCCATTAGCTCCAGTGCATGTGCCTTTGTAGCGAGGTCTTGGAAGGTCCCTATATTGGTGCTTGTGAGCCCCAACACAATTTTCATTTCCATAGAATTTAAGCACATCTTCACCCGTTCTTTTTCTTCAGGTAACTATCTACACAAAGCTCCCAAAAGTTTCCACCTATCGATAAATTTCTCCACAGTTTTTTTTTTCTCTTTGCCGTATAGAAGCTAATTCTATAATACTAACATCACGATCTGATGAGAAGAAGTTCAACATAAAAGCGTCTTGTATCTGCTCCCAAGTTCGTATTGACTCAGGTGCCAGATTGGAATACCATCGAAACGCTTTTCCTGTTAAAGAAGAGCCAAACAATCGGAAGCAGTATTGTGAGATGGTAGAGAAATTACCCATTATGGTAATAAAGTGCATGAGGTGTTCTTTCAGAGACCCATCCTCATTGAATTTTTGGAAGTCAGGATGTTTGAAATTAGTTGAAAATGGTATGTCCTCAACTTCTCTCGGATACGGCGTTCTATTATGAAATCTCTCGGTATGTTCTCATTCTTTGACTATCTTTATAACCACTTGTCTCATTTCCTCTTGGGTTATTGCCCTCTTGGCAGGGATAGAGCCGTGTGATCCTGCTATGGGCAATCGTGAACCTTCAGGCTATTGCTCATGATCATTCATAGCAGCCATCATTGGTGAGGCCACAACTTGAGCTACATTGTGGGCGAGAGTTGCCAAGGCTTCTCGAAGACTCCGACATTCCTCCATTAACGTCCTTTGAGTTTGTGTCATTTCGGCCATGCACTCATCAACATTTGCCGGTGGACCTTAGATGGTTCTTGCCATGTATACAGTGGCTTTTCCACTCCCCGATGAAGATGTTATTGGAGTAGGATACAAACGCATTGGAGTGATAGGGCTTGATAAGAGAGGAGTCTCATTAAGTTCCCATGTATTTTTGCAGGATTGACTGATTGTGATGTAACTTGTAGGGGTGTCACTTATGGAGATATGGAGGATGGCGAGTCTTCTATAAGTGATTTACCCTTGCCTTTTCTTATCCATCGAACGTTCGCAACAGGCAAGGCAGGAAAATCTTGTGAGTTTTGGGAGTAGGGGGATCTCCCTGGGTAAAGTGTTGGAGGGGCAAGCGCAGGATTCTTTCTGGCTGCGTTTCTTGTTACCGGACCTTTAATCATCTGTGGTGGAGTCAATTTGGCAGTTGCACGAGATTGAGCCTTCGACCTTCGACCAAAAATGACTTTCCATTCGTCTCCTCCATCTCGTGTGAGTGGTGATACAGATATTACTCCTGTGACAGCTCGAGAAATGTTATTTTTAATCGGCGTTGTCATCCTTGGGATTGGCTGATTCCTCATATCTGGAGGTTGATTACGAGCATACTCTACCACAAATCCGGTTGAAGTGAAATAGAAAATCGTTTTGCTTAAAGTGGTTGCCATTGATCATGGCTTGAACGCATATCTTGTATCATAGTTTTTTTTATTGCCAATACAAAATAGTACTAATTAGTATCTAGATGACAGGAGATTCTATCTTGGAGATGAAGGGGAGGATGTTCCCATTAAGAGTCACCATTTTGGTGTTTATTCGACGCCAAATAGTGATGAAAGTTCTCTGAATATTTTCTAAGTTATCATTGAATAATAACAAAGTCCCTAACAGAGTCGCCATTTTGTTTCTACAAGAAATGAAAGGTATTTCACTTGGGGAATTCCTTATTCAATAATAACAAAGACAGAATGAGAATCGTCACAAAATATTTTATTGATTTTTAGTCCGTTTACATCCTCTTATCCCTTGATTCGAAGATAAAACGTATAGAATACAAGTACAAAATGAGATTTGAATATGAAATTCGACAGCATTTCGGCTTGTAATTTGTTCATCTCGACAAGAGAAGCATTGTACGGATGTGAATATTATGTCTCTTCTTCATCAAATTTTCTAAAACACAAGTTTGAATCGAAGAAACACTTGGTTAAATCCAACAACATCTGGACTTTTGTAATGACTCACGTGTAACAACATGTTGCGCGGACCGGCACAATGGGTAAAACCCAATGATGTCTTCTTTCCCTTCATCTTCTTCTTCGAGATACCTTTAGAGTCTTCGTCTTCTCTGGAGCTCTAATCTTCTTCGTTATTGTCATCATTTAAATGAGAGTGAGAGTGGGGTATTTATAGGCTTCCACACGTGCGAACCCTCAATCTTTGTGCCATGGGCCCACTTCTCATCACATTTCTGCCATCTAATCCAACTTGATCAAGCTGATGTTGGGCGGACCAACGCAACCAATATTCTTTGCATGGGTGCGTGCAACACAATGCCTTCTCTTTTCATTTTCTTCACTTTTACTTCTTTTTCTCTAACATTTCTTCTGATTTTATTTCTTCAATCTTTATTATTATTTTTATGTCTCAACAAGGCCATTGCACAGTCAACAACTCATCCCTGTTGTGCGGTCGTGTAACAAGGCTTATTTAACACATTGTTCATATTTTTGTGCTCCAAAAATTACCAAGTGAAAATCAAGACATTTTAGAGGTTTTTCAACAACTCAAGATCAACATCCCCTTGTTGGATGCAATTAAATAGATACCATGTGATGCCAAATTCCTAAGGGCCTGTTTGGATGCCTGTAAGTTGGGTAAGTGGGAAGTGACTTACAGGGAAGTCACTTACAGGTGGTGTTTGGGGGAGAAAAATCACCAGTAAGTAACTTACAACCTGTAAGTCACTTACAGGCAAATCTACCAAAAAACTGCAGGGGGATGGGGGTGGGAAGTCACTTCCCTGTAAGTCACTTACAGGCTCAACGGTCAGATTTTTAAAAAGAGGGGAAGAGGGAGAAACGCACGAACCCACCAAATATCTCTCCGTCTCTACAATCTCTCGCTGCAGTTACTGCCTTCCGTCTCTTCTCCTCCTAAAACGGTAGGGTTTCATCTACCCATTTTTTTCTCCTTTGAAAACGGGAGTGGTTTGGCCTTACTCTATAAGGCATGCCGGCATCCAAACAGTCACTTATACGCACCTGCGCATTTCTTCACACGTGTCATGGGCCTCTAATCCGAACAGACCATGTGATGCAGCATCCCATGAAGCCATTAGGGACTGTGGCCTGTGGTTGGTGATCCTGTAGATCGTTTATCTGGTTGGTCTCACTGTGGCCTGTGGTTGGTGATCCTGTGATGTACTTGCAGTGTTGGTGAATCTCTTAGATTGCATAGTTAGAATGCAAGTAATTTAACGATCTACATCAGTGTTGGTAAATCTCTTAAATCCTGAGCATCAAACTCCTCATTAGAGAATGAGAAACACTTTGATGATAGAGTGGGATTGATGATGCGCTGGCCCTTGGAAATTACATCAGATTGCACAGTTGGAATGCAAGTAATTTAATTATTAGATTTTCTATTAATGTTTTTAAGTTTATTCTCAATGCTTAAATTGAGTTATTACTCCATATTATAGATTTTTTGAATTCGTGGGCCCACTTTTATAGCCCACTTGATGATTGGTTTAGCTTAATAATTATCTCAAATATTCATCTTGATGGGCTTAACAAAATAACATATTTGATCCCATGTTTTTTATATGATTATAACATTTTAGAACGATTCCCCAATCTAAGCTATGCTCGATGTGAATATACATCTTTCTACCTGTAAGTAACTTACAGGTTATCCAAACAGAAAAAGTAACTTACCTGTAAGTGACTTACAACTTACATCCAAACAGGTTACCTGTAAGTAACTTTCACCTGTAAGTCACTTACAGGTAAGTCACTTACAACTTAAAATAACTTACAGGCATCCAAACAGGCCCTAAAGGATATATGTGCAATAAAGTGTAAGCTGAACGTACATAAGAAAGCCTTCTTAATAGAACAAGTTAGTGCAATTTTTAATGAAAACACTGCCCTAAAATACAAGGGTCCTAGAAGTCCTAAGTTCTCATGTATAATAGGAAACTTCTGGGTTGAAAAGGCATTTCTAGATTTGGGCGAGTGTTAATCTGATACTATACTCGGTATATGAGAAGTTGGGTCTTGGAGAGTTAAAACCACCAAGATAATGTTACAATTGGTTGACTACTCAACTAGAATACTAACAGGGGTGGTTGAAGATGTGTTGGTTTAAGTGGACAAGTTCTACTACCCGGCAAACTATATCGTCTTAGATACACACCTAGTTATAAATGTGAGCACTCAAATCCCTATTTTCTAAGTTGACCATTCCTAGCTATCGCTAATGCTATAATCAATTGTTGGAATGGAATTATGAAAATATTCTTTGAGAATATGACCTTAAAGCTTAAGATGTTTAATTTACAAAAGCCATAAGAGGATGAAGATGAGATCCATGAGGTTAATTTGATTAATACATTTGTGGAAGAGGAGCCTCTCAAGATTGAATTTTCTAAAACTCTAAAAGTATGCTTGGCACATTTTGCAGATTCAGATGATCTTATGATTAGAGACGTAGTGAATGCCTTACGGGATTGTACTCTAGTGCCTGACACTGACCGGGAAGAAAATTGTTCTAAAAAGCCCCCTTCTACTAATTCTGAATTTTTATCATCAAAGGTGGAGGAGTTGGAATTTGACCCGAATACTGAAACTTTGGATTTCATTAAGACTATGCTGGATAAAGATAATTTTACTGAATTTCAATTAATTGTAGTCTCTTATTCATCATGGTGTACTGACACAAATTTTCTTTTCTGCCAAAGGTGAATTTTATACTCTTTAAACACCTCACAACAACAAAAAGAAAATTTTCAATGAGATTCGCATATATCTTTAGAATTTGATGTTCTAGGACATCCACACTTACTATAAAATAGGTTTATGGATGATCTTGTTGAAAATTTTATTGAGAAATTCGCCGAAATACTTACAAGATGAGAAACCCATACTTTGGGATGATCCTGTTTATTCAGGATTAATCAATTTAAATTTAGGAGTTTATTGCTTTCTTAGAGTTAGTTAATTGCTTTTCTAGGATTAAATTGCTTTATCAGTTTAGTTTTAGTTGATGAAATACTGACTGAGAAGAAGTTTGCACTAGCACTTATATGTTTGTCGTCTCTCATGTACTTTATACCCTCTACTTGCTTAAATTTGATTTTTCTCATATTCCTCTTATTGCATGACATTTTTTCATTTGGAACAATATATCATTTAGGTTAGTGGGTAGGGTTTCCCTTGGAAAAATTTTCAATTATGCTGAGTTTTTGAAAAATTGGGCCAATTTTTATGAAAAATCTTTTTAGATGATTTTTTTATGAATTCAAATGAATTTTTAAATAGTTTAAATATATATGACACATGGTTTTGAAAACTTTTAAAACCTAGGATCTAGTTATTTTGTAGATTTTAAAATTTGAGTTCATTTTATTAATTTTCAGTCAAAAGTTGTAAACATTAATTGAGTGGTGAATTTTCACAATTTACATGTAGCGTACAACATTACTAAGTTGGAAGTTTGATATCGTAATGTGATTTGATGATTGTTGAGAGTGTTAGGAACCAATCCTGTGGAACTTGTCCATCATGTTCAAGTGAAAAAAAATCCAGATAGAAAACAATAAGGATCTAAAAGGGCTACCTACTTAAAAGTAAGACAAGTATAAAATTTGAAAAAGAAAAAGTGAATTTAAAAGAAAAGAAGAAGAAAAAGTAATAGAGGTAAAAGTCATTGATGGAAAAAATTGAAATTTGGAAAACTACATTGGATAGTAAGGCAAGTTTTAGTTTAGTGCTTTGGTTGATCTGACCACTCTTAGTGATTATGAGTATTACATTATAGTGGATAATTGAACTTTAGTAATGATAAGTTAGATCTCGGTGTGCACCATGAAACTCAATGTCTGGAAATTTTCAATTGAATGATTAAGGATTTTAACTCAATTTGATAATGAACTAAGTACTAGATCTAGGACGTTATTGGTTTTTTAGAATTGGTGTGCTTTAGAAGTCTTTTATTTGAATTGTTTTGGAGATTATGTGAATGTAAATAATGAATTCTTCTTGAAGGAAATTTTACTCTTGTAATTTAAAAACACTTTCGCATGTTTTGCTTGGGACTAGCAAAATGATGGTTGGGGGTGTGATGAGACTCAAATATTGCATATTTATCCCTTTAATTGTACTAGTTTTGGATGCATTCAAGTGGTGAGTTGATCTAATAACCTATGCTTTATATACATGATGAAGCTTGTAGTTAAGTATAGTATTTAGTTTATTTGATTAAATGACAATGGTTTAGATGATGATATCAGATTGAATTGGTTTGAATTTATTTTATAAAATTCTTTGAGTTGTTTATTTCTTTGATTTGTTGTGAACTCTAGTTATATCAGATGTTTTGATTGAGCAATTTCTTAGCTTAATTAGAGAAGGAATCAATCTATATAATTCTTTAGACTATTGTAGACCTTGGGCACAATAGATGACTAAATTCCCTACAATGAGATCTGAGTGTTTCATGAGAGGAGCATTCAATTGAATTCATATTTTGTTAGTGTTTATGATTGGAATTGGTTTAATAAAATTATTTTTCAATTAGATAGGATAGAACTTCGATTCCAATTAAGTTATAAGAGTTGAATCTATGAATTAGATATTGTGATCGCTATAAGTGGTTTCCTGAATCCTTAACATTTTATTATCAATTGTTTTAAACCCCTTCTGTATCATTGGATTAAAAACTCATACCACCCAAATTAGTTCTCACCAATTCTTTATGGATTGACCTCGGTCTTACCAAGTTTACTATTACAACGCAATACTACACTTGGGAGGATTGGAATCACTTACTTCAAATTGTGCCATTGGGTTAGGCTGAGGTTGGGCAAGAAAGGTCCCTTTCTCCCTAACACTTAAGTGTGATTCAATGCTTGTAACAATTATTTTCAAATCATTAATAGCCTACATGATATTCTAATTGACTTCCATTTGGACTTGCATAATTGCTTGCAATGTGTCCTCAATAGGACATCTTCGGTGATGGCACATTGGGTGTACTAGTAGAGGGCCCATGAGGTACATTGTTAGCATTCGCATTGAGTCCATTCCTCCAACTGAAGTTTGGATGGTTCCTCTAATTGGGAGTGTATGTGTTTAACATGGGCATGCTGAACAACCATTGATAAGCATTCATGACATTAGCTTGATCATTTAACACCTCTTGGAACGCAAGAATTGTGAGACAATATTGCTTTGAGTGCATATTACTCGCACAAATACAACATACGCTTTCAACAGTCTCACTAGCCTTCACTGCTTCCACCTTCTTAAGTTTCATGCCCACGTAAGACCTCACGTGTGAGATCAACTATCCTCGCATTCACATCATCTTCCTCATTTATAACATAAATTCCTCCCTTCTCTTTGGCATGAGGTGACTTGGTATTGTTTGATTTGTTTGCAGTGTCCCATGACTAAGCATTCTCCGATAACATTTCAAAATAATCCCATGCCTCTTCGGGATCCTTGCTCATGAATTCACTATTACACATCATCTCTACGAATTGGCATAAATTATGTGTCATGTTTCGTAGCAATGGTGTGGGCAAGTGAATAAGAGCTCTTTAAACCGCACCCAACATTGGAAAAATGTTTCACCCTATTTTTGTGAGAAGTTCATGACATTCCTTATGAGGGTGCCAGTTTTATGAACCAGAAGAAATTTTTAAGGAACTCCCAAGTCATCTCAACCCATGTAGCAATAGATATTGGTCTTAAGGAGTAAAACCATGACTTAGGCTCTTTCCTTCAGAGAAAAATGGAATAACTTAAGTCTAATAATGTCTTCAGAGACATTATTGCAGAGTCGCCACAATCTCATCAAATTCCTTGTGGTGCATATATGGGCTCTCAGAATGTAACCCATGAAACTTGGGTATTAATTGAATTACGCCTAGCTTGAAATCTATGTTTCTAGCGTTTCCTGGAAAACTATATAAGAGAGCATGCTAGCCCTTGTAGGTTGCAAGTAATCACGTAGTGTCCTAACTGGTGGAACATTGTTAACCTCATTCCCATCTTGCACTGCTAATTAGGTTGGTTTGGTTGATTTTCATCCATATTTCCAGACAATTCGGAATTATTTGGCCCTTTTCGAATTGGATGATTAGTCAATCCTTTAACCAATATTTTGTCTCTCAGAAGCCTATTCGAATTATCCCGTGTCCACTTGGGCATGAACACGACGAAACCCTAACTAGTTCTACTTATACTTCTAAAAGAAAATAAGAACTAGAACAAAATTCTACAACAATATGAAGAGGGAGAGTTAGATAGATAGTACCCAATATGATGAACTAGGTTAGAAGATCCCATAAAATATAAAATAGGAAACTAATGTTACTGATCTAAATTAAAATTTCTAGAGAAATCCTGTTAGAAATTCTGAAATTTAAAACCATAAAAGCAAATCCTAAGTTAGAACAAAAATTCAAAAACTAAACCCTAATCTAAATCTAATGTATTCTTAGTACCACAATCTTCGACAGTGGCGCCAAAAACGTATTATAACAATTCCAAGTGCAGGATTGTGTTGTAGTAATAACTCGGTGAGAACGATATCGTTCCACAAGGATTTATGGTTAAGAACACAATAAGAACTAATCAAGAGGTTTGGATTTTTAATCCAACAGTAGAAAAAGGGGATTTAAACAATAATTAAAAAACACTAAGGATCTAAAAATCCTCACTTAACAAATTCTAAAACTCAATTCGTCTTCTTCAAGTTAATAACTTAACTAGAACTGGATTCCAATCCATTCTAATCGAAAGATTAAGCTATAAATCTAGTCATAAACATCCAAAATAGATATATGAATCTAAATAGATAAATCTCTCATGAAGATCTACACAATTAATCGTCAAGAATCAAAAGCATTTATTGTACTCGAAGTTAACAATAGATCAATTAATTTTACAAATCAATTCCTTCTCAAATCTAAACAATCAAAATAATTATAATTCAACATTAGAAAACTAATAACTTAAATTAAAATCAATTAAATAACAAAATTCATCAAGAGGTTCACCCTTAGCCGTATCTAAGAGATTAGCCTAACATGGCTAACATCTCAAACAAAACGAGAAGAAACAAAAAGAAACACAAAATAGGAAGGATTGATTGAAGAAGAATGACACCGGAAGAGCTTCGCCTTCTCTTCCTATCACCCTAAAAACCTTAGATTGATTCATTACAAACGTCCTAAAGGCCTTTATTTATAGAATTGAAAGACCTAATTTTACACAACCTTAGAAAATTCACGAACTTATGGACTTTTGCACACCTTTGATAGGAATCTTTGATCGACTTGAACCTTATCGAGGACCTAACGATATGATTGAAGAATGCATAAAAATTGTTTAGCAACTAACTTTCAAATTTCTTGATTTTCTCGATGGGATCAAAAAAACAGTCCAGCAAGCAGTCTTAAAATTCTAGATTTTCTCAATATGAAGCTCGATCGTATTAAGTCCTATCGATGGAATCGACAAGTGTTGATTTTCTTCCATTCTTCTTCGATCCATTTAATATCCAATTCCTCTCTCCGGTACTTGGTTTCCTTGAATCTTTGAGCCTTCAATTCTTCAAGTGTTTTCTTTCAGAATTTTCCACGTTTAAAGCACAGATTCACTCCAGACTTTAAAATCATCTTTCATGTTGAAAATATATATACAATTAGATTAATTTGCACTTGAATGCAAGGAAAAGTAATACATAAACGAGAATAAATATTTAAGTCTCAACACACTCTAAGAGGAATCTGCTTCTCGAACCTTTGTAATCATCATGGGAGTATCAATAATCTCTGGGACGATCTCTCATTTTTGCAGGATTGTGTGAAACGGCCCTACTGAGCATATCTAGATTTGCGATAAGATTCTTATCTTGGTGGATCTTTATAACCTTGTCGAAGATGTTGCTTCGATCACACCTGCCACTCATGTTAGGACTACGTGTCATTCGCCATAGTATCTTTTCTACAGACATGTGTCCGACCTTGTGTCATTCTGCTTTTGGCAAGTGATGTACCTCCAAAGGATATGCACAAAAGATATCCTCAATATGCGAGTAGGATTTCATCTACCATTTAGTATGTAGTATCGACACGTGGCAGCATTTCATTGGTCTACATGAATGTGCCAAAATAGGTGTAAACAACTCTAACATGGGGTGACTCACCTGATCGTTGGGGTGAATTTCACATAAACACTACAATGTGGCCTGCCCTCATGGGCAACCCTTTTTCCTTCTCCCCCTTGCATTTATTAGCATTAATTAATATTTGATTAATCATTAATTAATATTCAATTACTAAGTTGCGGGACAAGAGGTATAGTCCAATAGGTTGGACTTGAGAGTCCCTTGTATGACCAAAAATTAAATAGGCAGTGGTAGCAATTATAACTATAGGCAATCAAATAGTAGGTTAAATATGATTCCTTGAGCCTCTTTTATCCTTTGTTTTCAATTATATTTTATATAATTTGGTTTCCCTGCTAAAAGCTTCCATCATTTATTCAATTGTTTCAATGGTGACGGTGGCTAATATCTATTTTTACATTGCTCCCAGCTAATTTAATTTGCACCAAAAAAAAAAAAAAATTTTATTAGCCTCTTTTTCAAACTATATGAAGTTTTAAACATTTAGTCAATTGTACTAGTTCTCTCTCTCTCTCTCTCTCTCTCTCTCTCTAATACAAACTTTAAAACAAAGTTTTGCTAAGGAGGTGGTATACCATAAGGTGGCATACTATTGAAAACCATGCATTCAGGTTAGACCACGATGATGATAGGATGTCCAAAGTTCAGGCTTTGCCACGCCACACACCCAGATCCATAGCTCAAGTGGTAGACTGAGTGAAAGATACCTCGTTTCAACGGTGAGGTCTTGGTATGGATTCCCTAGTGGGGTTGGCTAACAGTGAAGTGTGAACTGAAAGTGGGTATACTAACAAGCTAACAAAAAAAAAAAAAAAAGGCTTGCGTTTATCTATGCCGTCCTTGAATGCATGTGGTTTATCTATGCCGTCCTCTGTTGCACTCACCTTGAATGCATGTGGTTTATCTATGCCGTCCACTCCTTTTTCCATATCATTTTAGGGGTTGAGCCCAAAATTGAAGCATATCCAAAGATCGTGGACCATGCCACAGGAAACAGTGAAAATATTGATCTCCACCGTTGAAGCTTTCTTAGGCCCCAGTGATGTTTATTTGTCATCCAACCTGTTCATAAACACGGACATGGATGAACGGAAAACACAAAGATCTTTTCAATGGTAGATGTTCAATTCACACTGTTTCCAGTGGTGTGGTCTACTTGAGGTTTGGATATGCTTCCTTCTTCAGTTAAAGCCCTAAAATTATCTGGTAAAATGGATAGACGGAGTGGATAAGATGCATGAATGACAGTGGCCCCACAGAGTTTACTCGGTACGCAGTCCACTTCCCGCCGCACAATAGAAAACAGTTCATAACTGTCCAATAACCTCGAAATTCACATGGTGGGACACCTAGATCTTTGAAGTGTCCGACTTTTTATGTTCAGGAGACCCTTGCAGGCAGGTTAGATGACATACACACCACAACACGGGCGCGGATTAGCTACTGACAGATTGAGTAGCGCTATTGAAGTGACGTCACCAAATTTCGTGGGCCCACCATGATGTATGTTTCTTATCCACACGTTTCATACATTTTGAGAGATCGGAAATATCCAAAGAATGAGTTAAATCCAAAGCTCTAGTGGACCTAAAACAGTGGGGACAGTAACGCCCGCCGTTAAAAACTTCTAAAGGCCACAAAAGTTTTAGATAAAGCAGATATTTGTGTTTTCCCTTATTTCATATCTTTTTTGACTTTTGAACAGGTTGGATTTCAAATAAACATTATGATGGGCCTTAGGATAGTTTCAACGGAGGGAATTACTCTTCCCATTGTTTTCTGTGGTGGGGTCCACTACAGATTTTTATCTGCCTTATTCTTTGGCTCATGCCCTTAAATGATATCTCAAAATGGATGGACGGTGTGGATACAACAAATACATTATAGTGGGCCCCACAGAACTTGGTGACGTCACTTAAGTAGCCAACTCGCTACTCAACCTGTCAGTATCTAATCCGCGTCCCCACAACACCACAGTGGGCCCCACATGCGGTCCTTGTAGAATAAGATTTCTCTACCAGGTCTTGTCGGATGGACAGACTCTTCAATGGTTATTTTAAAAACAGTTCAATATGCAAATACCCACGAATTAATGATACCGTGGGCTCAGAGCAGGAAAAGCTTGGCGTGCGGTTGCATATGGGCTCGTTCATGTCTTCACCATCTATCTCAACTGTCCGTTAGGTTCCTCCCACTCTTCCATAGTGTGCAAAAATCAGTGCGGTGAGATGGTCCTAACTTCATATCCTGTGAACTTATCTTGTCCATCCATTTTTAGTTGCCATTGACTATGATTTGGATCATCCAATCAATGTGAAGAGTTGGTGTCCAGATAGGTCATGTGGAAACCAATGACTGAAAATGCAACTAGGTGCATGGAAAGGTATCCATCCATACACTTTAGCCCCACTGGATCAATTTTCATACATAAATAGACAAATTGTTATTACAACACATCGAACCTATTATTGGACTGGTATTGTTTGAGAATGAAAACCCTATTTTTTATACCTCACATTTGCAATTAATGTTTGCATTTGGAATATTATCATGGGACAGTATATTCTTAGGACTCGCAATAATTTTAAATTAGAAGACGCCCATCATATACTCGACTTATTAGGGCTGTCAGCAGTTCAATTTGAGTCCCATCTTTAAACTCACTCTAATGGACCAGATTTCGAGTGAGAAATTCAGTCACGATGGTGATTCAGTTAGGAATCAACAAGAACAGTTACTTGACAACACAGCCGACATGATACAACATGAACATGTATAAAAATAAAAAAAACCACGACCTTGCAGCAAATCACAAGCTAGAGATGCTTTTTTCTTATCGCCTATCTTATATATTTGTACAAATTTTAAACATTCAAACCACTTTTAAGCATTCAGGAATTATATAACATGGGAATTCAATCTAAGATCCTGTCTTCAAACCAAACCTATCCGTCTGGATCATGTTGTTGAGTTTTTGGGGGTTTTTTTTTTTTTTTTTAATCCAACTGGATATTGGGGAAAGTTTTGGTTTTTTTTAAATTTCATATGAGGTACTGTATCCGAATCCAATCAGATTTGGGGACCCCATCAGGTCCAATTTCAACCCCAAATTAGGGCTCAGAATGGGGTTTGAAATCGGGTTTGAACTGGGTCCAGATTCAGGTCCATCCCATAAATATACTTTGTTATGGTCTCTAAGGAGCCATCTGGATTGTTAAGTTACTTAAGATAAACTACTAATGCCTTAAGTAGCTTATCTTGATTTCTACTTCTTAAACTGAAGTGATTAACTTTAAAGAAAAAAGTTACTTAGAATTGATCATAAACCAAACTTCTCTCAAATAAGTTACTTGTCTACTGCTGTAAGTAGAAAAAGTAACTTATTCGGTGGTATCCAAACGGGCCCTAAGGGGACGTTTGGATCGTAAGTTACTTAAGATTAGCTATTTATGCCTCAAGTAGCTTATCATAGTTTCTACTTATTAAGCAGAGTATGTTTGGCAAACAACATACTTATCAGCTTCCTCTCTCTTTTGTCTCTCTTGATTCTCTCTTCAACAACTTATGAAAAGTAGAAAAACTTTTAAAAAAAATATATAAAAAAAAAAAAAGCTGAAACGATTAACTTAAGTAGAAAGGTTACTTATAACTCTAATCATAAACCAAACTTACTTATCTGAAATAAGTTACTTATCTACTGCTGTGAGTAGAAAAGGTAACTTATCCAAACAGGCCCTAAATGACAAATACAGTTAGATAAAGGATAAAACCAAAAAAACGATACATTTGAGCACCTGGGTCTGGTACCCGACCTGATTCCTAATCCGATCCAAGTCCACTGACCCAAACCTAACCTGATTAAATTGGTGCTGAAATCTGGATCAAAGATCTTGATTGGGTTAGATAGCTCCGGTATTAACAGATCTGGCCCCCAAATGACATCCCTATTGGGACCGTCTAGTGAGAAGCAACATGAATATGCACACCTCAAAAACCTCTTTGATCTAAGCCATCCTAGCCATAAGATAGGTGGAACTACTTCCCATCAAATGTACACTCCTGAGCATCTCTCTCAAAGGTCCATTTGCTATCATTCAGATATCTGCAATTGTATGTGGGGCATGGCCTGTCCACATTGAATAGTTAGCATCCACAGGCAGCAAGGAAGCTAACATGCCACAAAGTCCTGTGCACTACGCTACTCCAATCTGATCAAACAAATTGGATTCCATTCATGAATCAGTCTATGTTACATGACATGACAACCTCAGGTATACAATAACTGTACTTTGTAAAATAGATCAGAAGATGAAATCCAAGTACATGTTCACATTAACTGGAGCAACTAACTGTTACCTTCTGCTTGCTGGTAGGTCCTCATTCAATTTCTACCAGTCTTCATGGAACGGAACACCAGTTGAAACTATTCTTGTGCTTGCCATTGCCATTTAAGATTCCATGTACTGTGATGGTGGTGGGCTTGTCTTTGTCTTCTCAGGGCCTGGGCCTGCAATTCCAACAAATAACTTCATCAATGTCCTTTCATGGTTGGGTTTTGCTGGGTCCATCTGAGACTCATGACTAGATGACTTTGACATCCAGGCAAGTGTACTAAGCACAGGCCACCTGCCTTGACCCTAATAATTCCATTGGATGCACTATCGAATTGAATTGCAATAATTCTTCTAATAAATTGTAAATATAACCAAATTGTTATTTCCTTTCCTTTATGTTCATATCAGGGGGGTAATGGGCTCCCAATTGCAATTACAGTACTCCGCAAGCTGGGCTTGAAAGGATTACATAACTGCAATTTGAGGGTTGCTTGCTCTTGATGAATACTAGGAAACACATTCGTAGTTGTCATCTCAACATTAAATCGAATGGTCACAACTTAATTTGCTTTTATGTCTAAACGCTGCCTTGTTACTAATCAAAGATTGTAGTATCAGCCAATACTATCGACATCACACAATGCCGATACAAAACTAGGCCTTAGTTGGGAAACTTACCAGTATCAGTCAATATATCGTCATATATCATAATGTATTGACAATATATTGATACATTATGATATTCTAAAAATTTCGCAATTATAAGTTCCCTAATATTGTCGATACATATCGCACATATTGATGATATCTCACTTGCGTCAGTCCCTTCTGAAAATTTTGAAAATTTCACAAAAAAATTTATATTCTCTAAATTGTTTTGCTAGAATTATATCGTTGAGGGGATTTCAACCAATCATTTTCATTTGTTTGGGAGAAAAGGAGTTTTTTGTGTGAAAATCGAGATCAGAGAGCGTGGTACTAGAAACTCAATTGGTCTAATTTAAATTGTTCTCTCGTTTAAATAGCTTGGAATTTGTGGTACTAGAAACTCAATCCATGGTTTTGCATGTTTTGCATACTCAATCATGGATTTTGACCTCCGATTTTCAAATTTGGAAAAAATTGAAATTTTTGGGGAAAATTCAAAATTTTCCCCATTCCACTCATTTAACTTGCAATTAGAGTGTGGAAAAATCATATGAAAGTGCTTGGAGGCTAATCTATAGATTGACATAACATTTTGGAATTTTTGACAAACAAAAATATTTTTAATTTAAAATATCAAAAAATAAATAAAACATAATTTTTTCAAAAAAAAACAATGACCAGATGTTATTTATGCCTTATATTATATTTATTTACGAGTACATGCTGATCTCAACATCAGCCACGCTCATTTATTTATTCTCAAAAATAAATTTAATTTTTAAAAAAAATGCATTGTACATTATACGAAAGGTTTGGCCTTTTTTAATGTATTAGTTGTGTTTTCATAATTGTCTTCCATGATTTAAATTATATGAACTGAGATTTAAAAATATTTGCATCACTTCTATCAAACAGCACATAGTTTAGGACCCTATGCAAAGGAACTTGTTGATGCAGTTTTGCAGTAGACTTGTTGATGCAGTTTTGCAGTAGACCCTCCGTGGTTGACCCTCTTGTACCTGCACAAGTGTAAAGGGGAAACAAAGGAGACCTTGGCTAGCGTAGGGGACTCTCCGATGCCTAAGTCACGAACGGGGTTGTTTTTGTAGGGTAGGGTCTCCAGAAAAGAGACACCAGTCGAGTGTTGGGATTAGAATATGCGTACCTTTGATGGTTGAGGATACCTCTCTCTCTCTCTCTCTCTCTCTCTCTCTCTCTCTCTCTCTCTTTATATATATATATATAGGGAAGAGAGTCCAATCGTACGAGGATTCGTCCCGATATCTTGGAGATCCATTTGGATTCGGGATCCTCACGAGATTACCAGATTCCGATGTTATCAAGGATCCAATCTTATCCCCCGAAGATTTGGGGAGAAATCTTCGGGATCACAGGAGATTGCTCGAGTCTATAGCTTGGACTTAGGTCAGCTCCCATAGGCGGGTGATGGCTCGGGAATGAACCATACCGATCTTTCTCAATAGATCAGCATTCACCATTTTTTACCAATAAGTGGGTCAGAGGATCCTTGTTTCCTTTAGCTGGGCGCTATTGGTCCTTGACCTCGTCATGAGACGTCGCTTGACCTGTAACCGGATGTTGTCTGATCTAAGGCCGTCTAATGGATGATCTATGACCGATCTATGGTCGAATAATAACTGATCTGGGGTAGATCTATGGTCGACCTAGATCCGCCCAATGGTCGATTTGTGGTCGATCTGCAATTGACCCATTAGGTCAGAACACGGTTTATCCGAATGAGCTCGTTACCGTGTCCTTTGAGTGCCCTTATAATTGCTTCGACTTCCTTGAAGGTCGGCCTGTTTTTGGACGTAGACGCCTTATCAGGCTTGGGTTTCACTAGGCTCGTTCTGGTTTAGTAGAGTTGGTCCATTCCATAAGCCGACTTATGGACTTGTCAAATTTTCCCCCAACAGTAAGCCCCCCTTACTTTTTGAGCCGATCTACGGAGGTTCGGAAAGTAAGTTTGGCTGTAGCTAGGTCGGGTTATGCGTGGACTAGGTCGAGTCACGTAGTCATTAATGTCAGGTATGGCGGCCAGCACAATAGCTGAAGCGTTGTTAGTCCGTAATCATGACGTGCCGCCTCGTGACTCAAGGTCACGTGGGGCGTCAAGCTGTCTTTTCGATGACAGACCAATGAGTTTGTGACGCGTGGCGTTGTACTCGATATTGAGGTCGAGCAGCGCATGGGGTCGCGCCACATGTCGAGTCGGGTAGCCGAGGGGGCATCGTAAGAACGCGCATTGATGGGTGTCTTCAATGCTTGCCACATGGCATCACTATATAAGGGAAGCACTAACCCTTAGGGTCTTTCCTTTATTTTCGTCGTGTCTTTCCCTCTTCATCTCCTCGTTTCTCTCTAGGCGATTTCCGGCGTCCATTTCTTCTGTAATCAAGCCAGCGACTCGCCCATTTCCTCTCCAGTGAGCTCCATCTCTCCCTCCCCCTGTAGTTTTTTTTTTTTTTTTTTTCGAGTATCCTTACTAGCAAAAAACCATGCCCAGCTCATTGAGCTCGTGGGAGGAGGTCTCTAGTGGCGACAATGGGGCGAGTTCTCGCCTTAGGGTAATGTCAAACCCACCGTCACCACTGGGGATGATGGTGGAGGCCGACTTTTGGTCGCTGGCGTCGCAGGTGCTGGAGCAGTCGCCAGCCCAGAGGCCGGCGCCCATGGCTAGGGCGCTGAATTTGTCCTCATTGCAGAGGACAACGCCTGCACCTAGGGTGTCAAGCACATCTCCAGCTAAGGGCCTGGTGATTGAGGAAGAGTTGGCCCGGATCAGGCTCGGATACCATGTTCCCGAGTCTGTGGTCCTTCGACTTCCTTTGCCGGACGAGCTTCCGGACCGACCTCTAGAGGGGGCCGTCGCGATCTTCTACGTCGTGCTTCAGTGCGGCCTGTGGCTTCCTCTACAGGGAATAGCTAGGCGTCTACTAGCTTACCTTGGCTTAGCTCCGGGACAAATGATCCCGAATGGGTGGAGGGCTTTGTTCGGCTGTGCGGTCCTGTGGGCCGAGCTAGACCACCCCGAGCTATCTATGGACGAATTCATCCACCTGTACCAGTTGAAGCCGAACAATCTTCAGCCTGGCTGGTTCTACTTCTCCGCCTAGCGGAACACTAGAGGGGCTCTTATAACCGACTCTCCGTCCTCCAACAAAAATTGGAGAGACATAGTTATGGGCCTCTGGGTGCTGGGAGACAGTCGAGCCAGAATCGACTCCCGTTGTCCCCCGAGCTTTCTCTGACCCAGGTTAGTATTTCTGTTGTAGTAGTTGTCCCTTAGTTGATCGATTTTTAATGACATCTGACCTTTGTTGCCTGTGTTTTTGTTGTAGTCATACCCAAGCATCCTCCTCTGCTTAGTAGCGGATCGTTAGCTCGGATTCATGATTTGTGGGTGATCGAAGAAAGGAAGAGGTCTTGGAGAGTGCTTCTTCAGCCCGAGCTACTCCTCAAAACGGGCCTGGATTCCGCTCTTACCGGTAAGAGCTTCAGTCGAGCCTCATAACTTGGGAATTTTCGAAATTTTTTTTGACATGTTGCTCGTGTGTTGTTACAGAGATGCTTGAAGCTCAACCCTTCATCCGTCCTCTTTCTAAAATTCGTGCGCCCCCTCGAGATGAAGCGGGGGCGCCGAAGAAGAAGAAGCAAAAGACTTCTTCCAAGGCTAAGGGGAAGGTCGACCCCTCTTGCCCGGTCATCTATGAGGTTGAGGGAGAGGGCACAGAGGTGGAGGCCCCTTCTAGAGCGACGAGAACAGTCGTTCCTGAGGTCGTAGCCCCCACTGAGATCCAGGGAGCTTCCGACCTTCCTACCGAGGCCCGACCTTCGGGGAGGGAGGAGGAGGAAGAGAGGCGAAGGACCCTTCGCCAGACCGTGGAGGAGATCCTCCCATGGGTAGACCGTCATACGGTCGAAGAGGAGATGCTAGTTTGTTCGGCTCTCCTATGGACACGCTTCTCGGGCACGTGTCAACGACCCTCCTTGGAGTAAGCACCTCGTTCGAAGCGGATTTGAATTCCTTTTTTTTTTTTTGGGGTTGCTCGTCCTTACTCTTTTTCTTTTTCTCTGTAGTTCGCCCCGTGCATGTTGAGGGCGTGTGTCGAGTTTGCTCGGATGCAGACTTGGGCAGAGGTGGCCAAGCAACAGGTGTGGCTCACTCTGAAGCCGGGCTGCAGGAGGCGAAAACCGCTCTTAAGGTGTCTCTCGCTGAGAAGGCTGAGGTAGTCGCACGCCTGAAGGAAGCCAAGGGCTTGCATGACGAGTGTCATGCTCGGCTCGTCGAGAGCGAGGCGTAGCTAGAGAAGCTGAGGAATGAGACTAAGGCTGCAATCGCCAGGGCTCGGAAGGAGGCTGTCCAGGTGTTCCTGGACGAGAGGGATAACCTCTTCCACCAAACTTATGCTGAGTGTGCAAGGGCGATGAGGCGAACCTTCCCAGAGCTCGATCTCTCTGCTTTTGATGAGGCGGAGTTGAGTTCTGATGGGTCGAGTGACGAAGTGGCTCCTGAGGCGGCTCTTGAGGTGACTCCCGAGCAACCTTCTAAGGCCCAATGTTTGGCTTTTGCAAAACAGTATTTCCTTCGTCTTGCTCTACCTTTCCCTTTTTCAACTTCGAGCGCACCTAGCCCGTGCCTTTTTGGTTTTCAATACTTAGCCCTTTGTAGATCGGGGTACATGTACTTTTCTGGGACATTACTGATGTAATCACGCCCTTTGGACCGTTATCAATGAAAATACTTGTCTTGAATTCCAGATTTCTGAGCTAAGTAGGCCATTTTTTACTTCGCATGAATGTGTCGGATATTGTTCGGAGAATTGCTGAAACTTGTCGGATCTAGGTCGCTAGTTCGTTAAACCTTGGTCGGCAATTGATAGGATCGAGATCGCCCAGTCATCAGATCTTAGTTGGGAATTGATCGGATAACGTGCTAACGTTTTATTTATGTAACTCATAACAATACATAATGAACGTCATACCGACCCAATTCTATAGGTAATAGATCTTCAAATGTTTGGCATTCCAAGGATGCGGGAGCAGTTGTCCAGCTAAGTCCTCTAGTCGATATGAACCAGGTCGGCTTGTGCTTGAAACCACATAGGGTCCTTCCCAGTTCAAACCTAAAGTTCCTGACCCTATCTCCTTGGTATTCTGGAATGTTCTTCTAAGGACTAAATCTCCGACTAAAAATCTTCTGACTTTCACCCATGCATTATAGAAGCATGATACCTGCCGTTGGCAAACGACAGTCCGAGTCTGAGCTAGTTCTCTTTGCTCTTCTAAGAGGTCGAGGTTAAGGGCCATAAGCTTGGTATTGGTTTGTTCATCAAATGAATCTGTTCGGGCAATATGCAGTCCGATCTCTACGGGAGTGACTGCCTTTGCTCCATATGCTAAGGCGAAAGAGGTCTCTCCGGTAGCTGTTCGGGCAATAGTTCAGGATGCCCAATGAACTTTCGAGAGTTCTTCGGCCCACACTCCTTTAACATCTTCGAGTTTGGTACGGAGATGATGTTTGATGATTGACTGCTTCGACATGTCTATTCGCTTGTGGATGTCGTGGTGAGGAGTAAACATTGCGAATTCCGAGGTTCTTTCACGTCACCTGGTACTGTTTGTTATCGAACTGTTTCCCCTTGTCGGAGACGATAGTCCGAGGAATCCCGAACCTGCATATGATATTCTTCCAAACGAAGTCCGTAATCTTCTGCTCGGTTATCTTCGCTAATGGTTCTGCTTCTTTGCCCATTTGGTGAAATAGTCGACGGCCACAACGACAAACTTGGTCTACCTTTACCCATGGGGAGTGGACCGATAATATCAATTCCCCACTGAGCAAATGGCCATGGCCTGACCATTGGGGTGAGCTCTTCCGGGGCTTGCCGAGGTATACTAGCAAATCTTAGACATTTGTCGCATTTCTGGATGAGCTTCCGGGCGTCATGCTGGATGGTCGGCCAGTAATAACCCTGTCGAATGACCTTGTGCACTAACGCTCGTCCCCCAGAGTGGTTCCCGCAGATTCCTTCATAGATTTCCCTTAGGATGTATTCTGCTTCTTCTGGTCGGATGTATCTTAGGTAAGGAAGGTAGAATCTTTTCTTATAGAGGATATCGTTGAGTATGGTATATCGGGCGACTTTAATCTTCATTCACCGTGCTTTCATTCAATCTTCAGGCAGCTCGCTGTTCTCAAGGTATTTGATGATTGGATCCATCAGGTTGACTCCGAGCTGACTGGAAGCATAGCCGCAAGGTTGGCTTCATTGATGCTTAGTTTGGCAAGGTATTCGATCGAGATGGACCTCGAGATTTGATCTTCATCTGCTGTAGCGAGCTTTGCCAACATGTTAGCTTTTGAGTTATCGGCCTGTGAAATCAGGGTGACACTACATTTCCGAAACTTGCCGATCAATTCTTTTGCTCTTTGGAAGTAGGCTTTCCTGCGTTCTTTCTTAACTTGATACGCGTCGGCTATTTGGTTGACGACCAATTGTGAGTTGCTGAAAACTTCAAGATGTTGAGCCCCCATGTTTGCTGCCAATTTGAGTCCAACGAGCAAGGCCTCATATTCCGCAGTATTGTTAGAGGCTTGAAATCCAAATCTCAAGGCATACTGTATGCATGTATGGTCAGGAGTCTCCAAGACTATCCCGACCCCACTTGCCTTATAGTTGGATGAGCCATCAACGTAGAGCATCCACTTGGGTGGGTCGGGTATTGCTTGCGAGTCGGGCGGTTCAATGATGTTTGGAGCGAGCTTCGGTCTAGGTAGGTTAGTTGTAACTCGGTCAGCGATCAGATCTCGCTCGGGAGAACAAGTTAACTCAACAATGAAGTCGGCCATTGCCTGACCCTTGATCGTGACCCGTGGTTGGTATTTTATGTTGAACTCGCTTAATTCAATCACCCACTTAGTCAACCGACCCAAAGGTTCTGGTTTTTGGAGGACTTGTCGTAGTGGTTGGTCGGTTACAACGACGATTGTGTGAGCTTGGAAATACGGCCGTAGGCGTCGGGAAGAGATTACCAACGCCAAAGCCAGCTTTTCCAATGTGGGGTATCTCGTCTCTGAAGGGACTAGGGCATTGCTGACATAGTAGACTGGGAACTGTCTCCCCTCATACTCCCTAATCAACGCCGAGCTAACTGCTACATCGGATACGACCATGTATAGCAACAGAGTCTCTCCTAGTTCGAGTTTAGATAGCAAGAGCGGCGATCCTAAGTATTGCTTGAGCTGCTGGAAGGCCATCTCGCATTCTTCAGTTCAGTCTACTATCTGTTTCCCCTTTAACTGTTTGAAGAAGGGGAGACACTTGTCCGTAGCTCGAGACACGAAGCGGTTGAGGGCCACTACTCTTCCGGTGAGCCTCTATATTTCTTTGATCATCTTTGGTGACTGCATGTCGAGTAGGGCCTTAATTTTCTCTGGATTTGCCTCAATTCCTCGCTGGTTGACCAAAAAACCTAGGAATTTTCCGGAACCGACGCCAAAAGCGCACTTGCTCGGATTTAATTTCATTCGGTATTTTCGAAGGATGAAGAACATCTCCTCTAAGTCGGCTACATGGTCTGTAGCTATTATGCTCTTGACGAGCATGTCATCGATATAGACTTCCATAGTCCGCCCTATCTGGCGAGTGAACATCTTGTTGACCAACCGCTGATAGGTTGCTCCTGTGTTTTTCAAACTGAAGGGCATCATACGATAACAATAAAGACCTTTGTCAGTGACAAAGGTAGTCTTAGATTTATCGTTAGAATACATTACAATCTGATTGTATCCTGAATATGCATCCATAAAGCTAAGCAATTCATGACCTGATGTACTGTCGATCAACTGATCGATTTTGGGAAGAGGGAAGCTATCCTTAAGGCAGGCTTTGTTCAGATCTGTGTAGTCTACACAGACCCGCCACTTTCCGTTAGCTTTCTTGACTAGTACGATGTTGGCTACCCAGTCTGGGTAGTAGACTTCTTCAATGAAACTGGCTTTGAGGAGCTTGCTAACCTCTTCTTCAATCACAGCATACCTTTCAGGGCCTAGGGCACGCCGCTTCTGTCGAATTGGTCGGGAGGACGGATCGATGTTCAGTCGATGTGTGATGACGGCAGGGTCGATTCCAGGCATATCTTCATGGGACTAGGCGAAAACGTCGGCATAGCGTCGGAGGAGAGTGACCATCTTATCACGCAGTGGTGATGTCAAGGACAACCCTATTTGGACAGTCTTAGATGGATCGGACTCATCCAACGGGATCGGAATAAGGTCTTCCATGGGTTTGCCTCTCTTGAGATTCTTCACTCGAATCCAGAGATTCGATGGTCATTGCTTCACGTGGGGCTCTCAGTGCCATCGCATAGCATTGTCGGGCGTCATGTTGATCGCCTTTAACGATCCCAACTCCTTGCCCGGTCGGGAATTTCATCGCCAAGTGGCAGGTTGATACCACAGCTCGCAGGAGGTACAACGATGGTCGGCCAAGGATGGCGTTGTAGACAAATGGTTGGTCGACCACGAGGAAATCGACCATCACGGTGGTTTGATTCTGTCCCTCAGCGGAAAGAGGGAGCTGGATGGCTCCTTCAGGCACGACTTGTCCGCCCGAAAAACTAACTAATGGAGTTTTAACATGTCGGAGTAGAGACCGACCAACTCCCATTTTATCGAAGGCTTGAACGAAGAGCACATCCATTGATGATCCTATGTCGACAAGGATCTGAAACACTTTTCGGTTGGCAATGGTTAAAGTGATCACCAGTGCATCGTCATGAGGGAAGTGGATACCTCATGCGTCTTCTTCAGTGAAGGCTATGCTGTACTTTTCCATCTTATGTTCTTTCAAAGGTCTACCGAGGAGCAGAACTTCTTCCTCAGGACAACTAATGCTTCTAGCGTGCGCTTTCCGAGCATTGTTCAAGTCACCTCCCCCTCCGCAGCCTCCAAAGATGGTGCGGATTTCTCCAACTAGCTGGTTATCGATCGGTTGTTCTTCAGCGGCCTTAATTCGATCTCATCTATTGTCGATGTAGTCCCTGAGATGACCATTGCGAATGAGTGCCTCGATTTCTTACTTGAGGTCAAAGCAGACGCTCGTGTTATGCCCATGATCTCGGTGGAAAAGGCAGTATCTATTTTTGCTTCTTTTGTCGGGGTTAGATTTCATCTTATTTGGCCACCGAAGAGGATGCTTGTCCTTGATCTCCATCAGGACTTCTTCTGGCGTCTTGGTTAAAGGGGTGTAAGTCGTGAACTTACGATCAGGCCGTTTGTTCGATTTCCGGTTGTCTCGAGATCAATCGTCCTTTCTCTTCTTGTTGGTCAAACTGGGCTCGACCTTCATCTACTCTTTAGCTAGCAGATTTTTGCTTTTGGGTGGCATCCCATAATATCCGAGATTCCTCAACGTTAGCATACTTCTACGATCTATTCAGAAACTCAACCAGTAGCAGGAGGGTTCTTATCCAGAGAGAAGAGGCAAGGTTTATCTCTTAGCCTGCTCATGATGGGGTTCAGGGCGGTCTCGTCCAAATGTTTCCGAACTTGTAGTGCTTCTAGGTTGAAGCGCTTGATGTAGTCCTTCAGGAGTTCGCCTTCCTTTTGGATTATGTGAAGAAGATGAGTAGGGGCTTTAAGTCTCTTCTTTCCTCCGATGAAATTTGTGACAAAAGCTTGGTTGAGCTCCGAGAATGAGCTGATGAACTTCGGCTTTAGCTGCTTAAACCATAGTCGAGCAACGTTGGCCAGAGTTAAGGAGAAGGCTCGGCACGTGACCACATCAAACGCATCATGGAGTTCCATATAGATCCGAAAGGATTCCATGTGTTCTGACGGGTCGGTATTCCCTATGAAGGGCATGATCTGAGGCAGTCGAAACCTGTCCGGCAGTCATGCTTGCAGAATCTCGACAGTGAATGGGGACTCGGTTTCCTCCATTGTGATTATCGCTGTGTTAGATCGGTATGTTTGCTGCATGTTGACGATCTGATCCCTCAAGCTTTTTAACTCCGCTCTCCATGGTTCCCCACTCTCGGCAATGGCCTCGACCGGGACTCTACTACGTCTTCTCCGATCTATCTCATGACGTAGGTCGGAGGCAGGAAAAGACACGGTCTCAGACACGTGAGAATGGACAGGTTGGGCCGGAGTATACTGCTGTCTTGGCTGAGGGGCGACCGGCACGCCAGTAAGCTGGGAGGGATAATAATCCGGCTGTTGTTTGGCATGCATGCAGGAAGGCCAGGATGGACCGTCAACCCTCGATGCATGTTGAGGTTGAATTTGTTCCAATAACCGAATCATGCGGCCCAAATCCGATCTGATATCGCCGACTTCTCTTTCGAGGTTGTTTATTCGACCATTCTTAGCACGAGTTTGCAGACCGCTATTGCCTGATCCAGAGGAGGAACCTTGATGGCTCGCTTGTGGCTCAGGCTACCTCGGCTGCTCTAGCGGCTCCGAGGCGTGACTAGTCGTATGTAAGGTTGCGATCGGAATCGCCACTAAAGGGGATTGAGCTTTCTTCTTTCCCCTGGCCATTGTAGATGTTGCTAGTAGAGCTGAGAATGACTTAGAATGTCGTTCCCACAGATGGCGCCAAATTGTTGATATAGTTTTTCGGCAAACCCTCTATGGTTGACCCTCTTGTACTTGCACAAGTGTAAAGGAGAAACAAAGGAGACCCTGGCTAGCGCAAGGGACTCTCCGATGCCTAAGTCAAGAACGAGGTCTTTTTTATAGGGTAGGGTCTCTAGAAAAGAGACACCAATCGAATGCTAGGATTAGAATATGCGTACCTTTGAGGATACCTCTATATATATATAGGGAACAAAGTCCAATCGTACGAGGATTCATCCCGATATCTTGGAGATCCATTCGGATTCGGGATCCTCACAAGATTACTGGATTCCGATGTTATCGGGATCTGATCTTATCCCCTGAAGATTTGGGGAGAAATCTTCAAGATCACAGGAGATTGCTCGAGTCTATAGCTTCGACTTAGGTCGGCTCCCATAGGCGGGTGATGGCTCAGGAATGAACCATACCGATCTTTCTCAATAGATCAGCATTCACCATTTTCGACCAATAAGTGGGTCGGAGGATCCGTGTTTCCTTTAGCTAGGCGCTAATGATCGTCCTTAACCTCGTCATGAGACGTCACTTGACCTGTAAACGGACGTTGTCCGATCTATGGCTGTCTAATGGACGATATATGACCAATCTATGGTCGAATAATAACTGATCTGGGGTAGATCTATGGTCGACCTAGATCCGACCTATAACCGACCAATGGTCGATCTGTGGTTGATTTGCAATTGACCCATTAGGTCAAAACACGATTTATCCAAATGGGCTCATTACCGTGTCCTTTGAGTGTTCTTATAGTTGCTTCAACCTCTTTGAAGGTCGGCCTGTTTCTAGACGTAGACGCCTTATCAGGCTTGGGTTTCACTGGGCCCGTGCTGGTTTAGTAGAGTTGGTCCATTCCATAAGCCGACCCGTGCTGGTTTAGTAGAGTTGGTCTATTCCGTAAGCCGACCCATGCTAGTTTAGTAGAGTTGGTCCATTCCATAAGCCGACTTATGGACTTGTCGATTTTTCCCCCAACAGAACTTATCACATGTAATTGTTTTTTGTGATCTTTTGAGTTCTAAGTGTTATATAAATGTCTCTTTTAATATCAACTGAAGTTTCATTAAAAAATTCGACCAATTGCCATTGTTTCTCAACAACAGTGATACATTATGCAGTGCACGCGATATTTTTCATGTGATACCTTAATATGTCTCCGCATCCCAAACATGAGATACAAGCATCAATACCGATGCTGAAAACGCTATTACTAATGCCTAATTCAGCAAGTATTCCATACCGTAAACTCCACGAATCTCCACTTCCCGCCACTCCTGGACAAGCGCACAGCAGCAGCACAACAGATGCGAGAGGAAATCATCACAAAAACCTCCCTAAGAAAAGAAAATACAGTACGGAATAGCTACAATCAGTAAATAGATCAGAATTATTCACCCATATACAGCATGGCAGTCCAAAAGGGAGAGAGAATGGCGAACCGTGATGTTCAGAATCTTTCGGAGCTTTCTTCTGACACAGCAAGTATAGCAACAGCATGACAATATCAGCGAATATGCCATCAGTTCATTGCATGCGTCTCCTGAAGCTGATGACCAATGATGCCCACTGTCATTCAATTAGGATAGTTGCAAAAACTAACACATCTAAGATGCATATGACAGGCACGCTTATGAATTTAAGAAATTCTAAGAAATTTCTTAGATGCATATGACATCTAAGAAATTCTCTAGTCACGAGGGCCTGTTTGGTTTTTCAGAATTTCTCAGTAAATGCATGCAAATGGGCAATGATGACAAGTGATGTTAGATGCATTTGACCATAATGATGACATACTTTCATTGTTTGTTTTTCCCATGTATCATTTACGGATAGAGAATTTACATTGAAAAATTTATGACAAATGCATTTGACCATCGTTTAATGTGCCGTAATTCTAATTTAAACAAACATTAGGAAATAGCAATCATTGTCGATTTGCATGCATTACAATGGAACTCAGAAAAACAAAAAGGCAGATACAAGTCCTCATGAATTCCAAGGGACAATAAAAGTATCATCTACTGTTCAACTTGAAATGTTGAGACTAACCCTCCGATCAGCAACCTATCAATATACGGTTAAGAAAACATAAAGCAAGAGGTCCAGGAGAGGAAAGAAGGACAAAGATTGGTGGCTCGAATCTTCCAATTTTGAAGATTTTTGGGGCATCCCCACCACAGTGGCGCCCATCAGACCAACAAATGATACCTAGATATAGATACTAGTCTGATTAAGGAAACAGGAACTTGAATGCAACTCTCTATCGCTCAATAAAAGATACAAGTAAAGGAATCCCATTTGTAACATGCAATTCTTTTGTAGCTTTACAGTTCATATGTGAAACATTTTACCATTGTATTAATCTTATTAGACAAGGTATTGCTTTCTAATCTTTCCAGCATACTAATGTTAACTAAATTATTAATGATTCAGGGTTCTTATTCTTATTACAAGACATTTTTAGCATTCCACGTGTGCATGTAATCATAATATAAGAAATTCTTTAGCATTTTAAAATTATTGAACCGAAGGTTAAAACATAACTACGAGTATTGCACTAGTATTTGGCACCCAGTGTTACGTAGAAACTTCTACTTTCTAGGATTTCGCCATGCCGACACTTGGGGACACTTGAACACTCCTGGACAAAACATAAAATGACACCAAAAATTGTACGGACAAAGTGTCTTAGTGATATCATCAAGGGCGGTGGGTTGGACACTTTCAAGTGAGGTTTCCAAACATTTTTTCCACACAAAGATTTCGTTTCAACTTATTTATTTATTTATTTTGTTATGTAAATTTCTATTGTTAGGCCAAAGATCTCTCACTCTTAGCCCTCAGCTTCTCCATCCTCTAGTTCTTGAAGATTACTTCTTGACTTCCCCCCTCTCTCTCACTAGATTCCAGTTCATTTTCCATTATAGGTACCATGACCAATGTAACAAAAATAAATAAATAAATAAAAATAAAAATTGCACGCTTTGTTTTTCTTTTTGTTCTTTTGTGTCAATTATAATATTTAAACAGAACAAGTGATGTTCCCTTTGCTTGGACCATGGGCCTCTTCTTTCCCTTTTGTAAGTTCTCTTTCATTTTTTTTTTTCCTTTTTTACCCTTTCCTCTAAGAGGCTGTTTATTTTTCATATGGCCTGTAAATACCTTGTAAATAGGTAATAATTACTTACCTAGGTAATTACCACATCATTCCCGATGTTAACGTTGACACCTGCTTTTTGAATGCTGAAATCGAGGACAAGCGCGAAATAAATGTGGAGCCCACCGTGATTTATGTTGCTTATCCACACCGTTCATCCATTATGCCAATTGATTTTAGGGCATGAGCCCAAAAATGAGGAAGATCCAAAGCTCAAGTGGACCACACCATAGGAAACAGTGGGAATTGAATGCCTATCATTAAAAATTTCTTGGGCCCCCCCAAGAAGTTTTGGATCAACTGGATATTTGTGTTTTCCCCTTATCTATGTGGACCATGTCTGTGTGACCTTATGAACAGGTTAGATGACAAATAAACATCAATATGGGCCTGGTAAAGGAAATTGCTTTCAATCGTGGACGTTTTGAGGCCATTGTTTCCTTTGGTGTAGGCCACTTGAGCTTTGGATCTGCCTCATTTTTTAGCTCACGCCCCCAAAATGTTTCAGTAAAACGGATGGACGGCGTGGATATGCCACATATATCACAGTTGCCCACAAATTTAAGTCAGTCCTTTTGGGCTGGTTTTTGTGACGGAAATACTCTTGAATTTTCAAACAAGCTGAAAGAGTAATAATTACCTATTTACAGCGTATTTAAAAGAGATGAAAAATCAAACAGGCCCTGAGGGTAGTTAATGTAATTTTCTCATTCACTAAATATATAAAGAGAGGGGGCTGGACATCCAAGTCTCTTTGAGTTTCTTTTATTCCCAAGTTCTTTCTTTCTTTCCTCTAACACACACACACACACACACACACACACACACACACACACACACACACACAGAGTTGATCAGCAGACTTCTTTTTTTTAATCACACAGATCGAATTTCTGCAGACTCATGCTTCTCAACATTTTCAAGTAACTATTCCCTCTCAATCCATTAACTCAAATAGTAAAAAACGACATATAGAACTGAGATTTTTCACGAACAATAGTTTTTTGCATGCATATCCACTTCAAAAGCCTTGAATTCACTAAAACCTTCCACAACTCAAGCTCACACATCAGTTGGCACAGAAAAACCAGACAAATGCTATGATGTAGCAGCAGTACTTGTGGGCAGGACTCAGTATCTAAGGAAGAAATGTGCAATCCAGATTTTAATTATGGTTGCACAGATCAATTCCCCAAATTTGAGTGCATCATCAACCAGAGTAATCAAAATTCTAAGAAAATCAATCAAGTCATAAACAGAAAGCATTGTGTGGAAGATCTTACTGCTGAAACTGGTAATCCATAATGCATTAACCGATATTTATACTACTCACAAATATGCCTGTTAGTGGCCACTGTAGCTATCTTTGAAAATGTCCCACAAGGGTAGAAGAAAGTCTTCATACCTGCAAAAAAAAAAAAAAAACAAACAAACAACAAAAAGCTGGATATGAAAGTTTGCACCATACGAATGCTTAGAATGCAACATGACTTGTACCCCACAGATAAAATATAAACAAAGACCAACTTTCTTACAAGAAAAGGTTCTTGTTTTTCAGATATTTGGCCCTTCATTCAAAACCCAACCTTCGATACAAAGTTCATACAACAATAGGAGTCATAGAGCCACAACCATGAGGCTCCACAAATATGCTAAACTTTAACTTCATTAACATGAATCACAAAGCATTCTGACAACCTTGTACAAATATCAGGCCAATCAACTCATCATGTAGCCACATGTACAAAACCAATGGACATTTGTTTTGTTAATTGTCAATGGTACCTGTTCAATGTGAACACATGGCCCTCTTGACGAGTGGACTAGACTGCATTTTAGACCAGGTCATCTACATAGAAGGGCCTGCCTGACAAATGGCTCACATGTCCTAAACATACCAAGGTTGCTGCATGAAGAAATGTGCATGGAGTGTGGGGCCTTCAAAAAACTGTATTATTAACTATAGTATTGCAAAGCTAACTTCAATATTGAGTTCCAGTACACAGTGCTAAAATAAATGGAAGGGATAAATAAGTGCATATGCAATAATCCCTCTATGCATAAACCAATTTTTCATTAATGTAACAGTAACCATTCTAGTTCATCGCCGTCTCAAAAAGATTACCAGGTTTCAAACACCTTCAAGTCAATCTGTCTTAACATTGTTGAAGTAAATTTAGTTTGTGAGAGTGCATATGGGCTATTAAAGGCAGTTGTACCGCATTCTTTTTGTGCCCAATCCCTAGAGTTGAATAAATTATCTTTGTGGAATTTTAGTATATAAGCCCAGAATTGCACAACTCTTCTGCCTAGGGGGTCATGTAATTATGGGTTCTCACCACATGCACCTTCTGGCAACATCTAAAATCTGATATGATACCTTGCCCAAATTCCCTGGCAATTGGTTGGCATTGAGTAAGAAATTGAGGTAGATGAAACAAATTTTCTGCCCCAAGTTTCTTCCGTTATGTAAAGAGGGAGGTGAAAGCAGATTTCAGTTAAGGCTTCTATTCTCATGGGCAGAGCAGGTTTTGGACTTCTTTCTGTACGTTTAATGCCTATATGTAATAAAACCCAGCCTGGGCCATGTGTCATCTGTTCCCAAGTCTGGGTAAAGGAGGATAGAGGACAGCTGAGCAGCTGATCATCAAACTTCTGTCATGCAATCATGAGGATAGCAGGACCCAAATAGATGTGACGAGGCCATGATCATAAAGATGAAATAAATACACAGAACATCTGGAGTTAGCAAATTGAGAACAAGCCGAAAAATACAGGATCTTCAAGAGGAAAGTGCCAGATTATTTGCGAGTTTACATAAGCTTGAAACAGTGATCAGCCTGTCTTGGTGGTTTCAGAGAGTGATGCAAGATCGTCCAGAAACAGGGAAGAGGCTCATTATTTTTTAGGGAAGTTGGTTTTCTCAATTTTCAAATTAGGAAGGAAAATAGACAGTTACAAAACGAGCATTTTTCTTTTCTTTTGCTTGGGATGTGTTAAGAGCAGTGTTTTCAGTAGCGCTGTAGCGCACGCTATGTAGCATAAGCTACAGGGTATGTAGCGCAAGCTACAGCAGTGTTCAAAATATCGGTATTGCATTACGTATAGCATCCTTAGGATACAAATACATATCGGTTATCGCACGAGATATATCATTTGTATCGGGTAATTTATCGCACTTTTTGGGAACATGGGAAAACATTGGGGAAATGGTTGAATTTTTCAATGAAACTTTAGGGATTGTTAAAAAAGACCTTAATACATACTTTTAAATCATTGCATCTCAAAAAAGAAGTGCACATAATAGGTTTCCTTTATATAGGGTCTTAAGCTATGCACTGTTTGACTAAACTAATGCAACTATATTCAAATTGAATGCATAACATTTAGAGTGTATGTGATGATCATTTCATCAAACACTCCTACATACTTCAAAATTAGTCTCAATTAACGACTGATTGAATGGAAATTTCGGAAAACAAATTATTATTTTAAAAAAATATATATTAATTTTTAATTAAAAATAATTTTTATTTTTCAAAAATCGACAAGGACTTAACAAATCAGTAGATCAGCCCTCATACATACTTGATTTCATGTTTGGAGTACGACATTGCAAGCAATTTGGGAGAAATTGTGGAAATTTCAAATATTCCTCAATTTCCCCCAAATCAGACCACCTACACTCAAAATTAAAGTGTATGTGATCATCATTTCATCAAATACTCTTAAATACTTTGAAATTAGTCTTAATTGACAACTGGTTGAACAAAAATTTTGAAAAAAAAAAAAACATAGAGAACATGAAGAACCAATGGATATTGAAATCAAATCTCTAACTCCATGATTTTTCATGCAAAACATGAAGAACCAATGAATTAATAACAATTTGACACTGATTTAACATAATTTCAACAAGGAAAAATGGATCTATAATTGAAAATCCTCACCAGATCAAACATGTGGGATATATTGGCACTACCTGTGTGTTTCGTATTGCACAGGTGGGATATATTGGCCAATATCGTTGATATTTAAAACACTGCTTATAACAAGTGTATAGTCATAAAAAGAACAGTATCAGCCTTCTGGGATAATCAGCCATCTCCTCCCCCACTGGTTCGATGCCAGAGCCTGCAAATCATCAATCTCCTAGTCCAAAACCATTTTCTTTAACCACTCTACTCGAACTTCCCGTTGCACTTCACAAAGCTAAACGGAGCATCCCTAGAGTAACAAATCAAGTACCTCTCATCCAATAAGCAATTATGTTTCCTATAAGTGAATTATCGTTCTTTCGAAGTTTTCATTTCCACTATTTGACATGCAAATGCTCTAGTAGACCCTTGTTGGAAAATAGCTATGATGGAAGAGATGACATCTCTCAATAAACAGAGGATTGGGAGCTAGTTGAGTTACAAGAAGGAAAGCACATTGTTGGGTGCAATTGGGTTTACACGTTGAAGTATACCCTGACAGTTCTATTGCTCAACACAAAGCCCAGCTTGTTGCAAAGCAGTTCATTCAACAGTTTGGAGTTTAATACCATGAAACATTTGCCATCGTTATCAAGTTAAAACTTGGTGTGAGTTATTCTGTTTGTAGTTGCTCATAGTCTTTAGCCTCTTCACCAGTTTGATATGAAGCACGATATCTTGATGGTGATCTTCAAAAGGAAATATCACGTCGCTCTCTCTAGGTTTTCGTCCTCCAAGTTCCAAAGGCAAGGTGTGCAAGTTGAAGAAAGCTTTACATGGCTGGCATGGAATGAGCAGTTCAGTAACTCCATCTCTTGCATCGGCCTCCATTTCAGTTCTTGAGATCACTCCGAAATTGTGAAAAGAGTTAGCTCCTCTTTGATTGTATTGGCAATCTACGTCGATAATATCATCATATCTGGTGATAGCAGAGTGATGCAGGACATGAAATTCAAGTATGATGTGCAAGATTTTCAGGCTTTAGATCACACTATTTCAGAACAATTACATGAAATTCCATATCCTACACAAAAGTTCAAACACTCAATCAAGGGGAATCTTATGCGGATCCAGGCTTACACATGCTAAGGCCGGATCAATCAAAATTATAGACCAAACAAGAATCAAAGGAGAGTAAATTCATCCACACATGCACATAAATAATTCCCCCAATCCAAGGGATTCATAAATTTCAATTCGGAGAACCCTAAGGTTGAAGAAATGGTATAAAATTGGGGATCTGAGTAATTTAGGGTTAGGTTTAGGGATTTTGGGTGAAAGAGGAGTGAAAGAGAGGAAAAGAACGAACCAGAGAGATACTACATGTGTGGACAGCAGCAATGGCCCAGACGCACATGCGTGTAATCCCGGCCACACGTGTGTGGGGCCCACTATTAAGAAAAAGGCTACTTTGGCCCTAGTCGGCCAGGGATGGAATCCAAAACCCCCAAATCTCAGCTCGATCCGACGCACAGTTTGTGCGTGGTGCTCCGCCGAAGTTTCAGCCCTCCTGTAGGGCCAGATTCTGGAAATCTACTGTAGAGAGAAAAAAGCCTGCAAATATTGATGGATTTGCAGATGGAATGCTTGTAAGAAAAGAGAAATATAGATGGTAGAAGCTTGGGGCGAATCGGGATAGGTGTGGCTTCGCACCACGGTAGTCAGCCCTTTGAGGAAGGGATGGTTTCGCACCCAATTGAATCTCCACAACTCAGAAATTTAGAGGAACAGAAAAACACAACAATTTTATTAATCTTCATTGAGAAAAAAAGACCACAAGGGGTGCCTATTTATAATAAAACCCTATACTCCGAAACCCGCGCCATGTGTGCAACCTATTACTCGGAGACAAAGTAATAAAAAATAACAACTAATCAAAGCAATCTAAACTGTCCATGATATTCCTAATAACAATAATAGGTAAAACCCAAAGTGCTAGATTAATTAGAATAGTGGGTCACAATCATGAGAAACCATTGTGAGATTCACATAACTATCGGGTCCACTCCAACGAATCAAAATGCAGTCCTCTAACTAGGAGGTCCTCCCTGGACGTCGTCATCAATCCAGATCGATGGTGGGGCCCTCCTCCTCATTGCGTACATGCGTGTGTGTGTGTGTGTGGGGGGGGGGGGGGGGGTATGTGCGCGAGATGTCCCCATCACAGAGATGAGATGGTGTTGGTAGTGTGTGCCCTTGAAATCCAATTGGAGTTGGCTTTTAAATGGTACGTTGGCAGAAGTTCTGTGATTCGCTACCTATCAGTCTCACAGTAACACCACTCACATGCCAACAGTCTTCCCGTGGAAATGATCCCCAGCCCACCTATTATACACTAGCTTCAAAAGGCGAGCAAGCAGAGTATGCTCATGGAAAGGTGTTGCTGGCCAAATTGGTACAGTGCATGTTTTAATTTATTCCATCCACAAAGCAAACTATGAATGCAACACGCACAGGGAGGAATCCATATTGCCTCAGTTGGAAAACATGCCCCTAAAATCAGGATCCCAATATTGTCCCAACTTTGGAGGCCTCACTCCAACACACTAGCTTTTCCTCATTGGTTTTCAGAGGAAATCATGCAAAATCATGAAAATTTTGAGAATAGGGAAATTTCTAGGAAAAAGTGGAATGTTCCCTCTTCCTGATTTGAGTCAGTTTCCTCTCCATACCAACAAGATATTGCTGATGTGGGCGCATGGGGACCTTCAAATCAGTTCTGGCAGATATGATGTCCATAACAAGCCCAAAAAAACACGAGTATGATAGGCAAATAAAACCAGATAAAACAATTAGATCCCAACATACAAAATGCAGAGGAAGGTCCATATGCAGAAGAAACTGATATGAGTAATATAGACTGCCAAGGAAATAACAACTGTGATCTTATTCTACTTGATGACAGCTGCAACATAGCAGAACTGAATGTTGGATGCTGGATAATAACATACATAAATAAGGTTCTGAACAGCAACTGAGTAAATCTGAATGCCACTCTTCATGTCGGTGTGATCCTCTACTGGATATCAGATCATGACCTGATGAAACTGAAGAATCATGTCTGCACAAAATTTAAATGATTTCAGACATCCACTGGACATCCGACATGGACAACTAATGTCGTCCACATGCTATAACTCGGAAAGAACTCATGAGCAATAAGAAAAGGATGAGATGGTACACATTGAAAGAAAGAATATAAAAAATTGCAGCACAAAAAAGACTTCAGTGAAGAATAAGATGAAGTGACCAGATCTTAAGACTGTTGGGTTAAAAAATTTAGATGAAAATCAAGTATAAGCCTTAATTCAACTTGGCTTCTCAAAGTTTCACATCTTTGGCAAAGAAGCAGTTTGAATCTATATAATTCGACAAATGTAATATCAATGCCAAACATGGACACAATGTGTTTGACACTGTAATCCACACAAAATCCCACATACCGACTGATGTGTACAATTTTATTACACTTCTTGAGTGATGTCCTCTGGCATAAATATTGGTTACTGTAAGAATAAAAAAATTATAAACATGAGGTTTGCTTCCGCACAACGCGTGTATAAGGCAGCCCATATACATGGCATCATATGTGCCAATTTGGCAAATGGTGGAACATGGTGCAACATCCAAGCCACCCATTGGGTTACTCACCTTTTTGTGGATGCCATTTTCACAGTCCAGCCTATCCATGGATTAGGTGGGCCACAGTTTATGAAGCAAATGGACAGCAAGAAAAGCTTGACCAAGTTTTTCTAAGCTGTCGATTGTTTCTACCATTGCCACCACCGCGATAAGTGAACCAGCCTGATTCAGACCAGCCTTAGTCAAAATTTTGATATCCATGGACGGCTAAAAATGCTTCGCCAATTTTTTCTAAGCTGTCAATTGTTTCGACCATTGTGACCAATGTGAGTGAACCAGCCTGATTTTGGGCTAGGAATCTATACAGTGGGACACAGCTCTGGCCTCTGGGCAGCTTTGATCTCACTCCTGAGTGCCACATTGGTAAATGTGAGGGCAGGGCTGTCAACGGGCTGAGCCTGGTTGATGCTCACCCCAGATATGAACTGGTCAGCCGAGCCGGCAGGCCAGCACCATTCATAATTTTGATTTTGTTCAACATGGTCCTGGCCCATAGACAGCCCAATGTAGCAGCACATGGACAGCCGAGTTATGAGCACAACTACGATTAGCAACCGTCAAAAAGATATCTAGTAAACAAATAATCAGAATCCACATGATTAATCGGTGAATGCTACAAGAAAACGTTGACTAACGAATTGTCCTAGAACCCATATTAATTTGCGACACAATCAGGACCTAGGATCTGATAAAATATGCATAAAACAGTAAGTGTTGGAGAGGAAGAAAGTGAGATGAAGGTGACATGGTTGTCTAGTCCTACTATGTGCGCCTTGGAAAGCATGCATGAATGTCAAGAAGACACTAATTTCTTCACCCAAGATCGTGACCATGGTTCTACGGTAAAACAGGGAATGACATAAAGCTGATCACATTTGAAAGATTATCGAATCCTTAATCTTCAGCATAACAAATCCTTGCATTTCAAAACCCTGCCCCAAAAACCTCATTTGCTCATACAATCATAGAGACCATACAATTTCAGAATGTCAATGCTCCAAAAAATTGCAGTCCAACCAATCCGTATGTACTTCCATTTGCACAATCCCACAAAAAGACAAAAAGATCATTAGTCTTGACCAACCAATCCATATGTACTTCCATTTGCACAATCCCACAAAAAGATCATTAGTCTTGAAATTTTCCAAAGGAAAAGGACTCTCTTCCTTTTCTCTCCTTTCCTTCATCCAAACAAAAAGGAAAAATAAATTCCTTACTCTCTTATCTTATTTCCTTTGTCTCCATGGCTCCCACACCCATCTCATCACCTCCTGCCCCACACACACACTCATGCAAAATAAAAATAAAAATAGGAAGTAAATCATCTCCTGATGGAGATGAAAAGATTACTGCTAGAAGTCTAGAACCCAATCCTGTATCTTTAACAGATGATTGTTGCTTGGATCACTTTCGCGATTATCACCAGAAATCCTTGATCCAGTTCTCGACATGCCAACTGTTAACGCATTGTGGCAAGCACTCGAGGCATCCTTCTCTCAACAATTAGAAGCACATCTGAAGCATTCATGCATGAAATTACAATACTGCAGAAAGCGGTATCCAAGGGACATCCGATACAGGATTATCTTATCTAAAATGAAAGGGTATTTTGATCAATTGACCACCATTAATTATCCTATCTATATTATATATAATGCAAGTAGCATTTGGCCAATTTTACCCTTGCAATTAGTTTCCCTAGGGCAGAGAACTTTGAATATTTTAAGGATATGAGAACACACTTCAAATGAAGTTAGGGGTATTTTGGGAACTGAAAAATGTAACTGGTGTCCGATATACGATTCAAATTTCATAAGCAAATGACTTAGATTTTACCCACAAACAACATTTAGCCAATTTTACCTTGTAATTAAAATTATGAAGAGACATCAACTTTGGTTTTTCAAAAGCATTTTTATCATTTCTTTCTACAAATAGCCCGTACCTACCTCTCCTCTTTGCATATAGCCGGCAAGAGGTATATTATTAGAGAGCTTGTGCGACAGAGGTTCTATGGGGCCCACCATGATGACCATGTGACATCTACTCCATACATCTGTTGCATCATGTCATGTTAGGACGTCAACCCAAAAATGAGGCAACTTAACTCAAGTGTGCCACATCATTGAAAAGAGTGAGGATGGGTCACCCACCATTGAAACTATTTTGACACCCTTTTTTCTTTCCCACTCTACGTGTAGCACACACCTGTGTGCGGCCCACCCTTTCCATCCATCTCTCTCCCCCTTTTACTCTCCATGTCTCCCTGATCTCTCTACCTTCCTCTCTCCATGTGTGTTGCACATGCCATCCCCATAATTGATGATAAGGACAAGGTCCTATATGTCCTTAAACTGGGGGAGGACTTCAAATATGTTTAAAACCAAGCAATCTCACAATGCATCCTCTTTTGCCCACCTTCGACAATTTGTGGATGCTACTCCATCAAGAGGACATGTAGTCCTAGCACAATTTCACCTTCTATTATCAGAGTACGGATGAGATTAGATTATCTATACTGATAACTCCACAAATCAGAATGATGTAAAAAGAGATCCTTTTCTCAATTTTGAATTTGATCATTTGTCAGTGTTGCAAAGTTGTGTGCCATTGTTTCTAAATATTTTCCAACTCATACCTAGAAACTGAGTAAACCTCTAATCCCTTTAAAGATCTTTGTCCCCGCCACCCCCCACCCCCATTACATTCCACCCAGCCCCTCTCCTAGTCTCTGTCAACACTAAAAGCAGCATAATCTTCTCCAGCTACTGATGCTTGCCCATTGCATTCAGGAAAGGAACAAACTCTTAACATTGTTTGCTCCTATTGAGATTCGCCTCAATCATCAAAGACAAAACTGTTAAAACCTCCCCATACACAGAAGCCCGAAACAATTGTAATTGGATCAATACTATGATCAAAGAAATGGCTACACTATACAAAATGATACATGTTACACCATTCCCCGACTATCAGATAAAATGTCATAGGTTATCCAGGGGACCTACAAGGTAAAACGTGATGCAGATGGGAGTATTGAATGCTACAAAGCAAGGCTTGTTGCGAAGGGATATGACCAACAATGATGAAACATTTAGTTAGCTTGAATTTGTCAAACTTATTCTTACAATTGCCAACAAAGTCCACTTTATCAATGGATGTTAAAAATACCTTCCTACATGGGCATTTGAATGAAGTGTATATGGAACCAAGCCAACAATTGTTAGGCTGATGCCTGCTGCGGCAACATGAGGATAAGTTTCATGCCATGGTTCTTGCCTTAGTTGCAAGAACCTTCTACCCAAGACGTTGTTCCCTTTCTTAAAAACCACTCCTGCTCCTGCTCGTGGTTTTGCACCTCCTAGTACTCGTACCACCAGCAATTGACATCATGATTCCAACAAGAACATCTTCAACTCAATCATTTTTTGTATCTTCTTTCTTTAAACCAAACCCAAATAAATTAATTCTATATTTTCTTAATACATTCTAGGTGGTAGGGCACATGCCATGCACGCGGCGAAAGGCGGAGGGTAAATATGTGGGTTATAGGTAAATGCATGCTACATGCAGAGATAGAAAGTGAGAAGGGCGCAAAATGGTTTCAACAGTGTGCAACTCATCCTTACTATTTTTAGTGTCATAGCCCATATAAGAATCCAATCTGCCTTGTTTCTGGACTGATGTCCTAGCATGAGCTAACACAACAAATGCATGAAGTGAATGTCGCATAGTCATCATGGTGGACCCTAAGAAGCCTTTAGCACACATGCTCCCTAACAATGTGCTTAAAGTAGGCTACACACAAAGAGAAGAGGTGGGTACAGGCTACTCACAAGTAGGCATTGAAAGGACAAAAATACCTTTAGAAAAAACCAAAGCTTACATACATCTCTTTATATTAGTATTGCAGGGCTAAATTTGATCACAATACTAGCGGGTAAAATCTAAGCCATTTGGTGGCTTTTTGCAAGTGAAATATGAACCATACATTAGACACCAACCACATTTTTCAATTCCCAAAATACCCCAAACTTTGTTAAAATGCCTTCCCATGTCCTTTGAATATTCAAAGTTCTCCACCTAGGGAAACTAATTGCAAGGTTAAAATTGTCCGCCGCTACTCACTTTATTTACAATATAGACTTTCAAATCCTAATACTATTTTATGTAGACACTTCCTATGTAGCCTTGCATGTTGAAACTTTTTTAGCATGTCACTTCCCCATTCTCACACTAAAGTATAATCCCTTTCATGCATCCTAGACTCATCAAAATCCTGAGAAAGCCTAACATAGTTTGGATCCATTGCCTACTAGCTAATCTTGACATCCATTTGAAGATTTATATAACCTTTATGATAATAAAAGCAGTATCCAGATTGCATCAAACCTCATCTTCTATGAGTAAAAAAAAAAAAAGCCAATTGTCACATCCTAGCAATTACTTGACATCCTTGTCAATATTTCCACTTCCATGCCACTTGCCAGTTTATTCACCCAAACAATACATGCCATTGCTCAGCACCAGTTTCATCTGAACAATTCTCGATACCTCAAGAATTTTTTGGGGATGTCAAGATTAGTAAATGAGTTACTTTGTTTTACCTCTCCAATCCTTTTTGGGACATCCATGTCCTGTTAATTATCCTTTTCGGGACATCCATGTCCTGTTGATTATTGTTTCTATGCATCTGAGAACACACACGATCAATCAAAGTATAAATCCAAACCAGATAAGCTAGTCAATGAAAGACCAAGAGATTAGATGTTATATTGGGACCAGATCTGACCCATCCAACGGTCTTGATTAGAGATCTCACAAAATGGGCCATCTAGAGTATAGATAAAAGCCAGATCAAGTACCTAGGTTGACTTGAATGTTGACCTGAACATATAGAGGCCAGATTATTTATCTGGAGCAAGTTTAGTAGTTTGATTGGCTTGTGGGACCATAAATCCAATCAGATGGCCTTGATTGAAGATCGAATGGATTATAGCAGCCACCAATCCATACAATGTGGTTGTGTTAACAGACCATTCGCAGGGTATATAGTTTAAGATATGCCATAGGTCTGAAATAGTAAAACCACAGATCCTGTATTTCTTCTTTGTGCATGGGTCTATAAAAGACCCCAAAACCATGCTTATGATTGGTTTTTTATGATTGAATAAAGGAAAAAAAAAAAACTTGCAAGTGCAATGTTCAATAAGGCTGCGATTGTGTCTCAATATGTAAATCTTCGGTGGTGTGGTCTCCTCCATGCTGCCCACATCTTTCGGATGAAGAGGTAGTTGAATTGGCTTTGCTCTTGAATCTTATCCAGCTGTATCATCCGACTAGTGGGGAAAGGGACTGAATGATTTGGAGGAAAGAGAAATCTGGCAAATTTTTGAGTTAAGTCCTACTCCATGCTTCACAAAGTAGGGGTGGATGGTGTGTTCAAGAACACAATGTGTGGTCCTTGCACATATGCGACTGTGGCATATGCAATCCTTGCACATATGTGATCACATATGTCAAATATGCGACAATATGAGATCGCATATGGGATGTATGCGATCGCATATTGGCCCAACAGTCAGAAATCTGACCATTCAGACATTATTTTTTATTCTTTATTTTTTTTTTTCAAAATCCAACCTTTTTGCCCATAAAAAGGCATTCTACATTCACTCTCTCTCTACTCTCATACACTTTCAAAGTCTCAAATCTCTCTTACATAATTACATTCTCCATCTTTCAACTCTCGAGTTCCAAGTCTTCAAGGCCCAAGCTCCAAATTCTTTCAAGTTTCAATCAAGATTCAAGAAAGTAGAAGCAAGAATCATCGAATTCCAAGTCAAGTCTCTCATTTCATTTTCTACATCTCATAATTCTCATTCATTTCATTTTCTACATTCTCTTATTTATCATATTCATTCTCTAGTTACATAACATTCATTCATACATTCTCTCTCTACATTCTACATTTTTTAATCTCTAGATTTAGATTCTCTATAATCTATGATTCTACAATCATTCATTCTCATTTCATTTCCATATCTCTTTAATCCCTAGATTCTCATTTCTACAATCTACATAACTACATTCATTCATTCTCATTTCTCTCTTTACTCATTCATTAATCTTTGTTCTCATTTCTATATCTCTTTAATCTCTAGATTCTCATTTCTATTCTACAATCTGCATTCATTCGTCATTCTCATTTGTCATTTTCTACAAAGTAGGTACAATCTACTTTCATCTAAGTTGCAATTCACTCATTTGTCATTTCTACATTTCTCTCTCTCTCTCTCTCTCTCTCTCTCTCTCTCTCTCTCTCTCTACATTCAAGAGTCAAGAGACGCAAAACATTTGTTACTTTTAGCTTGTTACAACTTACAACTTACAAGAAGAAAAGATTTACTTTTCAAGAATCAAGCAAGAGTTCAAAGAAGGCACGAGTCTACATTCTACAAGAGCAACAGGAGTACAAGACTACAAGTCTACAAGTACAACATTCAAGACAAGAATATGTTTCCAAATTTTAGATTGTGTAATTGTAGTTGAGCTCTTGGCCCATTTAGGAAGGAAGTTGGGTCGGATATTACTTCATCCCAAGCCAGAGCCAGTGACAACCCTACATCAAGTACATGACAGAGATGCATGAATCTAAATTCTACAAGAGCAATAGGAGTTCAAGACTACAAGTCTACAAGTACAACATTCAAGAACAGAATATGTTTCCGAATTTTAGATTGTATAATTGTAGTTGAGATCTTGGCCCATTTAGGAAGGAAGTTGGGGTTGGATATTACTTCATCCCAAGCCAGAGCCAGTGACAACCCAACATCAAGTACATGACAGAGATGCATGAGGCGCTGTCCTTTGCTTGGCCCTTGCCGCGCATGTGCCATGGCCCAAAAGCTAAGTTGTCCATTGAATCCCTTTGATTGGATATAAACAGGTCTCTCTCTCTCTCTCTCTCTCTCTCTCTCTCTCTCTCTCTCATCTCTTTAGTCTTGAGTCTTTACTTTAGTTTAGTCTTTAGTCTTTAGTTTTTACAACGTACAAGTTATAACAAGAATCAATACACCATGTCTTCTTCCCAATCTTCCTCTTTGAAACCTAAGTCGAATTACCTGAGTTGGAAGTATAGGCACTATCGTAGTGCTACGGATAAGACTTACATAGTATGTGAGTTATGTGGGTATGTGGGTTTCAATAGCATTGTGAGGCACAAACAACACCTTACACATTTACCGCAATCAAATGCAAAAGCATATGATAAAATTATTCCAAAAATCCGAGAGGGGCATCATAGGATATATGAATAAACAAAAGAGAAAGATATGCAATAATTCCCCACATCAAGAGGAATATATAGAACAAGATGCATATGAAGATATAAACGTAGTTGATGTAAATGAAGCTAGCTCTACCTCCCCTACATCAACAGGCCGGTCTAGACCACCACCGGCCTCGAAAAGAGCTTGTGGGCATGGGCTCATGGATAGATGGTGTAGACCAGACCCCGAGAATGTGGGGTTCGGCCAAAGGGCCAGCTCAAACAACTTTAGAAAACTAATATAAACAAAAAGACAAATACTACTATTTAATATATCGCTAAGTAGTTTTACCAAACCGACATTGCTTTCAATGCAGTTAAATCGAAAATCTTTGAAGTTATCGTTAAAGCAATAAGTCAATTTGGACCTGGATTTAAACCTCATTCATATCATGAAATGAGGGAGAAGTGTCTCAAAGTCAAGGTTGATTATACACGATCCTTCATAGCCGAATATAGGGAATCGTGAAAAACATATGGTTGTTCACTCATGGCCGACGGATGGACCGATAGATCTAGTCGGTCTCTCATAAACTTTCTGATGAATTGTCAACTTGGGATTGTTCTTGAAATCTGTGAACGCATCGGCTCATTCCCATACTGCAGATTACTTATTTCATTTACTAGAAAGTGTAGTTGAGGAAATCTGAGAGGAATACATTGTCCGGGTAATTACAAACAACGTAGCCTCGTACGTAGTTGTTGGTTGTTGTCTTATGGAGAAGAGCCGCTATTTATTTTGAACCCCCTGTGTGGCCCATTGTATTGATCTTATGTTACAAGATATTGGTAAGTTATTTTTAAAAGTGATTATATGACAAGAAGAATCAGTCTTTATGTACAAACATGTCATTCTTCTCAATCAAATGAGAAAACACATTGGGGATAACTTGCTACGTCCAGCAGTCATCCGTTTCGCTACAGCCTTCTTAACACTACAAAAATTAAATGCAAAATAATAATAATAATAATAATAATGATAATAATAGAACTTCTAAGTTTTAGTGTCGGCCGATTTTACAAATGGGCCTTGGTCAAAGAAGACTGGAGGGAAACAGGTCCAATAAACAATCCTTTCGCAAAAAAAATTGACACAAGTGGTAAAGGCATTAAAAGTATCTGAGCCCTTAGTCACTATATTATGATTGGTGGACAGGGATGAGAAGCTAGCAATGGGTTATATATATGATGCAATGGAGAGGGCGAAAAATAAGCTCATGGACCATTTTAACTATAGGGAGCGTGATTACAAGCCCATTATAAATATTATAAATAAAAGATGGGGTAGCCAAATGTTATCTCCATTATATTCAGTTGCCTACATCCTTAACCCAGCATGTTTATTCGCGTCCCCCGATCCAAGAGAAGCAAAGATTATACTCATGGTTGGTTTTATTGATGTGTTAGAAAGTATGGTTCCAAATAGAAAAGAACAAGACAATATTTCAGCTCTATTGGACTTCTATACAAAGAATGGGGTTATATTCTCAAGGGATATTGTTGACAGCCACCAAACAATGAAATTGCCCAGTAAGTAGTATTGTCCCAAAACTCTTACAAATAATTTTTTACCGTTTGTGCTACAAAGTCTAAGTATCTAACCTACTCTACATAATCTATTTTTCTCAAATCTCAACTAGTTGGTGAGTTGCCTATGGAGTGGACCTGAATAAAAGGATCCGGCTCTAAGGAAGTTGGCCATGAGGATTCTTGGATTGAGTTGGGATAATTATAAGTGTAAGCAAAGTTAATGCCTGATGCACACAGTCTTTCATGCTGATTCACACCAAGAAAAGGAATTGCCTTGAACAAAAGAAGCTCAACGACTTGATCTTCATCCAATACAATCAGAAATTGCGAGAACGATTCCAGACTAGGAAAAAGAAGCCTGGTTTCTATAACCTTCTCTGCTTAGATGAGATGGATGCAGATAATGAGTGGCTCGTAGAGATGAAGGCTCAATTTGAAGATGTTGTTAGTGCCTCGATTTGTCAATGACAAGAGCTAAGATGTCTTGAGTCGGTTAAGCCTCCATAGGAAGACATTGAAGACTAAAGACACAAAGACTTGAAGCATCAAGGCTGAAGATAACAGGTAAAACATGAGGTGCCTTGGTAATCCTAGCCCTAGACCCATTTAGGTCCAAAACAACCTACCCTAGATGACTTGCTCTATATAGGAAAATCCTTAGTCATCAGATTTGTGCTGGCAAAACATGTGCAAAAGAAAGCAAACCAATATGCACAAATTTGATTGATCGTCGATCAAATGACCGAACCTTCAATCAGTCTTGATCGATCGAAGGCCCTTCGCTCGATCGATCAAAGATGGCCAAAATAGTCTAGCGAGCTTTCTACCTTGTTTTCGTACAGACCTCAATCGATCGACATATCAAGTTCAATCAATCGAAAGTCCACAAGTGTCCAGTGAGTTTCTACCTTTTTAGCGAATTAAGTTCAATCAATCGAAGGGGTCGCTCAATCGATTGAAGTTGGTCGTTATAGATCCATTGGAGCCTTTTTTTAAATAAAACTAGAAATTGGATCTTCGTGTAGATGATGGTTTTGAGTGAATTAGAAGCCCTAGTGTGTCCCAATACTAACCAACACTCTTAGGCTATCACCTAAAGAGATCCATGCCCACTTCATTGTGATTAATCACTCTAATGAGCATTCCAAGCTCCATTTGATGAAGCACATTATATCTTGCATTCTCCAGAGTTTAGACTCCACATCCATACGTAAATCCTTATCTAAACATCATTTAGAATGCCCATCTAGGTGAATCCCAATTGGAACCAACCATCCTATAGTTGTAGGTTATTTAACCTCTCTCATTACCTTGGTAGCTCTCATCGGGAGCATCAAGTGCAAGGTAGCCGATTGAAGGAAGCGGAAGATGACTGGCTTCAAAGATTGAGGAAGCACGAGAGAAGTAGATTCAAGCAAAAAAGACGCTCTCAAGAAGGCGCTACAACGGGGCTCAATCCGACAAGGTTGTCATTTTTAGAGTCCACATACTCTTTCCTTGTGTAGGATTTGACTATAGAGTTTATGACCTAAACTCGCATAGGTCCTTGTGGAGGACTATATCACAACCGGATACGGGTGCATACGTAGGCCACTGACACGGGTGCAAACGTATAGGTTCTTATGGAGGATCGTCACCGGGCACGAGTGCGTACGTGTTAGACTAGAAAATTCACACCCATGTGGTTTGTGAAAAATGATAGGTGATCCGCAGAGATCTATGTGGACTTTATAGGTAAATTTAAGGGTTTTTGCCACTTTTTTTTTGTGTGCTTGATAGGAAAATCTAAGGATTTTAGCCTCATTTTCATTTTGTAGTTTAGCTTTTAAATTGCTTCATTTTGGTATCATACGTTTTTGGCTAAACTACCATTGGTCATGTTGCTTAATAGATATATCTGTTGTATGACCAAATATGCATGCTCCATGTTTTTCATGTTTATATGCACCCTATATTCCCTTGTTAATATGTGCTTATAGGAAAAATCGTGATTTATAGAACTTTCCATATTCTATTCTTATAATATATCCATGGAATTGTCTCTTTGTCATTTACTAACTAAAAGGGAGAAAGATCAAGTCCCACCAAAACAAGTTGAATATTATTTGGCAGGTTCTATTTGTTATGGGGGAATTGACGAAGATATGAGGAGCATTTGAGGGAGAGCATAGCAAAAGTCTACATGTCTTGTATTTATGTTGTAAATCATTGTAATATTGACATATAATATTTTGAGTTGTTTTGGTTTGTCATTGATATGGACCATGACAAGGTTTAGGTTATTTTTTGTCACGTGATTGACAAAAGAGGAGATTGTTAGTGCCTCAGTTTTATCAGTGACGTGAGCTATGATGTCTTAAGTCAATTGAGCCTCCATAAAAAGACATTGAAGACTGAAGACCCGAAGACTTGAAGCATCAAGGACGAAGATAACAAGTAAAACATGAGGTGCCTTGAAAATCCTACCCCTAGACCCCTTTAGGTCCAAAACAATCTATCCTAGATGACTTGTTCTATATAGAAAAACCCTTATTCATCAAATTTGTGCTGGCTATATCATGTGCAAAAGAAAGAAAACTAATATGCACAAGTTCGATTGATCGTAGATCAATCGAGCAAACCTTTGATCAATCTCGATCGATCAAAGACCCTTCGCTTGATCGATCGAAGGTGGCCAAAATAGTCCAGCAAGCTTTCTACCATGTTTTTGTAGAAACATCGATAGATCGACATATCAAGTTTGATCGATCGAAAGTGCGCAAAAGTGTCCAGCAAGCTTTCTGACTTTTTATCAAACTAAGTTCGATCGATGGAAAGGGTCGCTTGATCGATCAAAGATGGTCATTATATATCCATTGGAGCCTTTTTTTTTCAATAAAACTAGAAATCAGATCTTTGCGTAGATGATGGTTTTGAGTGAATTAGAAGCCCCGGTGTGTTCAAATACTAACCAACACTCCTAGGCTATTACCCAAAGAGATCCATGACATCTTCATTATGATTAATCACTCTAATAAGCATTCCAAGCCCCATTTGATGAAAAACATGGTATCTTGCATTCTTTAGAATTTAGACTCCACATACATAGGTAAATCCTTGTCTAAACATCCTTGTGTAGGATTTGAGTATAGAGTTTGTTACCCAAACTCGCGTAGGTCCTTGTGGAGTGCATATATAGGCCACCAACACAGGTGGAAACCTGTAGGTTCTTGGGTAGGACCATCGCCAGGCACGAGTGCATGTGTTAGTCTCTGTGGGAGCCTCCGGCGAGAGTATATGTAGGTTGGATTAGGATGTAGTGGTTGATGGTTAGACAATAAAAAACAAAGTCTCTGCGAGAGCCACCGACATGGGTGGAAACGTGGTCTATCGACACAGGTGTGAACGTGTTCCACCAACACTAATGCATACGAGTAGATTCTTGTGTAGGACCGAAGGTTTGTGGTGAACGGTGAACCTATTAAAAACCATTGTAGAGGTTAGAGGTAAACCTATTGGAAACCTCCAAGATAGTGAAATCCGGTACACCCAAGGAGAGTGCGTCCGCCGGGAGTGGAGTAGATTATGATTTGTGCACATTTTCTATTCATGCTTATGACTCTAATTGGTTGAAGTATATGAATGCTTGAATGGTTGTATGCTAGCCATTTAATTGATCGCGCACACACAAGACATTTATCTCGCACAAATACTAGTGGCTCAACTTGTTGTATCATTTGTAGCCTATTGCCCAACCCCACCCCCCACCCCCCACCCCCCCCGTGTCCGTCGAAATTGGAATAGGCAAGTCGTCGAACCACCATATATCATGGTATTTGCAATTGTGATTTGTGCACATTTTCTATTCATGCGTATGCGTCTAATTGGTTGAATTATATGAATGCTTGAAAATAGACTAGTGGCTCAACTTGTTGTATCATTTGTAATCTGCAATTGGACCCACTTGGCTTAAAAGCCTAAGTGTTTATTGTTTTTAATTGGCGAATTTTTTTAAGTGGTCTTATTCCCCCCCCCCCCAAAGAAAAGGACTTGGCCATAATTCTAAGCTCCGCCAAGCTTTCGCATGTCGTGGTAGACAATCCACGCAATTTCATATGTCGCATACGGATCAACACATAAAGAAGGTACTTCTACTTCCGCTCGAAGGTGAATGAGAGGTGGGGCGAGTAGTAGCAGTCAACCTGTGGAAGAGATTGAGGAGATAGGAGGATATGATAATCAAGCTGAAGATCCACATCCATTGTTGGATGTTAATGAAGTATTAGTACATACAGATGATGATAAAACAAAATAAGAAGTATATGTGGAAGAAGGAGATGACTCTGATGATGGTGGTGGTGGTGATTAAATGTCTTAATGGCAAATAGATCAATGTATATAGCATTTATTATTATTTTATTAGTTTGTACAACTTGTAATTTGTAAATTATATTTCCATTTTCTACAATCAATAATAAACAAATAGCTTCTTCATTTTGTTGTTACTTTACTTCCGACTTGTTAAATGTTAAGTGTTATTTGTTAACTATATTGTTGAATATTGATGACTTGATGTTTAATTGACTTAATTTCACTCAAATGTATTTTAAATACATAAAATTAAGTATCTATTAGCTTAGGAAAGTTCCCCCTAATTTCTTAAATTTTTTACATTTTTTTTCTTACTTTCCCTATTTTTTCGATTTTTTTAAATTTTTCAAAAAAAAAAAAAAAGGTCTCATATGCACAATTCGACAACATTCCTATGGTGCGCCCCACCCAAAGATTGCAAGATTTTGTTAACTCATTGCTAGGGGAAGGGTCTTAACCGTGGACAATCTTCAAAAATGGGGGATGATTTTACCCAACATTTTTTTTTACTTTGCAGTGCTAATTCAGAATCAGTTAATCATCTATTTCTTCATTGCCCGTTCACTAGCAAGCTATGGAGTGGTTTCTTCTCAACTTTCAATGTCTCTTGGGTCATGCCGTGCTCCGTTGGCGATTTGGAGGAAAAAGAAATCTGGCAAATTTTTCAGTTACGTCCTTCTACTCCATGCTTCACAAAGGAGGGGTGGATTGTGCGTTCAAGAACACAAAGTATGTGTGGTCCTATGGCATGCCCCACCCAAAGATTGCAGCATTTTGTTAGCCCGTTGGTAGGGAAAGCGTCTTGACCGTGGACTATCTTCAAAAAAGGAGGATGATTTTACCCAATGTTTTTTTTTTCTTTGCAGTGCTTATTTAGAATCAGTTAATCATCTATTTCTTCATTGCCCGTTCACTAGCAAGCTATGGAGTGGTTTCTTCTCAACTTTCAATGTCTCTTGGGTCACGTCGTGCTTTGTTGGTGATTTGTTGATGGCTTGGCATGGTGTGAAGGTAGGAAAGGAGAAGAAAGCTATGTGGAGGTTATGTTTGCTGGCGGATATTTGGGCGATTTAGGTAGAGAGAAATGGGAGATGTTTTTGTAATGTTAACCACATGGGTAATAGGAAGGGCGGGGGATTTTGTTTTGGAATGGGAATTGTGTAAAGATGGGTAAAAAGGCCTTTTATCCGTGTGTTTTGGAGGGGAGTTGCAGTTGCTGTTTTTTCTTTGTATTCTTTGTCGCCTTCATGGCGCTTTGTTAATAAAATTACAGTTACCTTTCAAAAAGAAAAATAGGGCAGTAAGATGCCACTAACAGGGTGTAGAACTTGAGAGATAAGTTCCAACCTATCTATCTTCGGCCTAGCCTGTTTCTCTTGAATATTCAAACTGTTTTGTCGACATCTGCTGCTGGTTTTAAGACCTTTCTGCATCACTCTTTCTTCATGAATGGTGTTGTAATCTTGCAAGAGTTTCTTCTGTTATATTGCACAGACCTAGGGTCATTGCCCTGATCATTTTTGACACAAGAACCATGTAACTCCTATCATCCTTTCTAGTATTCCTCCAACTTAGGAGGAAACCAGAAATCACAAGATCCACAAGTTGCAGCTACAACAAAACATTTCTAAACAAATAGAGAAAGCATTCAGTTTCATTCCTTTTACTTTATATGCAAACAAATGGAAACTGACCTTGAAGCTGTACGAGTATCAGAGTGTTGCCTAACATAGCTTTCATCGGCAGAATGCCCATTATCACTATTGGCATAAGAATAATTGGGCTCTAATTTCTGTGAATTTTTGTGTGAAGTCTTCTCTGGTAGAGAACTTGCTGCATTTTCTGTGACGTCAATCAAATGTTGAATCACTTGACATTGACCGACGTCCATATTAGCTTGAGACATTTGTAGTTCTACCTGGAGCTTCTCATTTTCTTTCTGGAGGGCTTCATCAAATGCCAAGTTTGGGTAAGAACAAGATAGAGTCTTTTTCAGCATCATTGCGTCATTTTTTGAGGGATCGGGCTTTAAAATTGCATCTTGCACTTTTCTGTCCTCCTCATCCAAAGTGTACTCACGCTGATCCCTTTCAATATCTTGTAGTCGTTCCTGACAAGTTGATGAAAGAGACAAATCAAAATGAGAGTAACATGTTGCAGATTTATCACTGACCATAGTACAAAACATGGCTAGTCAACATGGGACTCAACAAGTCTACACGACCTGATAAGTCATCTGCACACCATGTCAAGTGAAACCTAGTCCATCCAGGTTTTGGACAAAATCAAGCCTCATTTTCCTAATCAACCAAGAACTCGCTCAATTTTCATGGTCAGAACAATTCGAGCGAGTCTTGCTTATCTAGACATGATTTTAGAACTGACGTGTAAGGGCATCATGAGTACCACATTAAAAACTAAAGCAGAAGGGAATAAAACAAAAAGAACTAAAGCAGAAGGAAAGAAAACAAAAAGAAATTAAACTTTAAAACTTTAAACCCATAAGTCTTACTACATTTTACTCTCTCTTACTCTCACTCCCTTTCTCCATCACCCTTTATGCATAAATGAAGAAGAAGAGAAAGGAACACCACTTGACTCTCCCAAACAAGAAGTAGGAGAAGAAGTAAAAGGACATCTACATTTTTATTTTTTATGCAATTATAAAATGAAAATTAGTTAAAAATATGTTCTTAATCTGCCCGGGCATCCAGCTTAGTACCAGTTGACCCATGACCAAGGCTAGGTACCAGTCTGGAATTCTGACAAGGAAGAAGACAACCAAACACTGAGGTGTAAAAACAATCCTCTGATTAAACATAACCTTCGAATTAAATTCAAGCAAACCACAATTATCCCCCCTGCTTTGGCACTGATCGCAGCTAAAATTGAATCAAAAGAAGCAATTGCATCAGAAAAAGCAGAGACCTGACACAGTGCTTTCTATTTTTAGTTGTGTTGCTCCTTGTCAGCCATGGGCAGAGGATTATTGACAGCCTATGAACCAAATAAGTTGAAAACAAATTGTGACAATATATATATATATATATATATATATATATATATATATATATATATATATATATATATATATAAATCCAACATTAAACATTCACATCATCAACAAAGCCTTGTCCCAGCTATTTGGGATCGCATTCATCATTAAATATTAACTCATTTAAATGGCCCAATCACAAGGGGTGATCTTCGAAATCCAATCACCTATGTTTTTCAAATACAGGCAGGGGGGGGGGGGGGGGGTTGTTTATATATTCACTTTTAATTATTATAATAATTTGAACACATTTATATTAATTTTTCAGTTTTTTATAGGTTTCATCAAAATTATATTAAATATAAAATACATGGGTATTGCCAAGCCATATCCAACAAAGGTTCAGTAATCAGTACCCATTCAAGGTTTAAATCACAGTGACATCATAAAAGCCCACTGGTGTTATCATTATGTTACAGTAAAAGTTGTTAAGAAGCAGAAAAACACGAAATTGGAAATTCGAAAAGACCACAAGAAAAAAACAGCTGTTTTTACCCCCCAAAAAATAAGGCAGTTACATACCATAACGTAATGCCATTATATTTTCATCATGTATGGAGTACAGAAAACGGCTGTGATCTGTTACATATTGAGAAAATAATAGCCATTATTTTACAGGCCATTTTCATCACATAACACTGCCGGCTGACTTTCCACATTATAATGGGTGTCGTGACATTTTTCTTAACCTTTCTGCCGTGTCCTGCCGGTACCCCGACTCTAAAGGTCCAGGTATCATAGCCGATCACCATCATAACTCTGGACTAGTGCTGGTGTGTTCTCCTTGTTAGCAAAAGCCGCGCAGTGGATCATCCATTCTCAATCCCAAAGAATTGAAACTGTATCCAATGTCAAATATTTGTTGTACACCATTCCATTTCCCTGTAATGTATACTTGTGTAGAACCAAGGATGAAATTCAGGTGCCATAACCATAGCATTATCATGTACAAAAGCACCACTGCCTGAAAAACATAACATACTGCATGAGAATACACTACGCAGACCATGTGTGCTTTTAGTAAGACTTAATAGAGACCATAATTTTATAATAGAAAAAAATTAGCATGATAGTTAGCGATAACTACTTTCTCAATCCATTGCAGAAGACAAATGACAGACCTCCATTCCACCATGTTTATGTAATACATAATCATTTCCCAGAAGATTTACTTATTGGATAACATGTATCAGTTTGGTGTTTTGGTGCCCCATGTCATGTTCATGTTCCAAATGAAATTACAAGGTCAGGTGTTCATGTAGGATAGAGCCACCAAGTAATCTAAGACACTCTTACTCTATGATGCTCAAACATAGACAAACCAATATGGGGAGTGGAGATGTCACCGTGGATTGCGCAAAATCTAGGACACAGATCTAGGGCACAATACAGAGACAATATCCAATGACACAGGTACCATGAGAAAACAGTTACAAGGTCATAAATAATGAACTAAATACAATGTTATGACCTACAAGTATCCAACGGCCTTACTAGGATCAATAACATACACATCATGTCCATGCTGGTAGGCTAAGAAGAAGCCTAGGGGTATCATACAGTTTCTGTCACTTCTCTGTTTTGGCGGGTAAGCAGAGCAGGCTGATACTCAAGCCAACATTTCGCACTTCTCGTTTGGCAGGTAAGCAGAGCAGACTGATACTCAAGTTTCAGACCACAATCAATGGGGGACTCACTTCAACCTGCAAATACCAACATTTCGCACTTCTCGTTTCCTGCATTTATTTCATGCTTCTTGTTGAATGCTATGCAGCATGCACCTGTTGTTAAACAAGACGTTTCCTGCAACCTTTTTTATGAATATTTCCCACAACCATTTCTCGCATCATATTTCTGAGTTCGGTAGCTATGTTCCAGACCCATGTCACTACCTTTTATCCCAACAGTGCTATAGCTGCAAAGATTTGAGCCAGTACTAAATCAAGCTTTGTAGTGCAGCAATTAGCAATTAAGGATAAAAGTTGTTCCTTACTCTTGCTCTGGTGGTAGACTCTTAGGAGTTTCAACACCTGGTCAAGGGTTCGAGTACCCATAGGCGGTGAAATTCCACTACGGAGTGAGTGTGTGGGCGTGTGTGTGTGTGTGCGCGTGTGTGCGTGTGTGTGTGCGTGTGTGTGTGTGTGTGTGCAATTAATCTGTGCGTTTTTTTTTTTTTTTTAAGGATAAAAGTTGTTCCAGGTTCAATCCATCTTAACAAACATAAAAGCAAATGAGAGAATTGGTCTACAGGACAACTCTCATTCATCAAGATGAATTCAAGTTGGGTCACTGCTACTCAGCACCATCACTTTTGATTGATATTGTGAATTACTGTCATAAACATGGGTGTATGGACAGTAGATCAAGATATTAAACCATTTCTTTTTATTGATACTGCAACTCACCATTGTAAAAATACCTGAATGATCAGTGGACAGCACGTGGTAGGAAACCATACTGATTAAGAAAATCCTACCTCTCCAGTCTCTGGCATTCAGGAGGGTGAAAGTAGAAAAGAGTCGATTGCCCATGACTCCACATTTGAAACAGATCAAGTCCATTAACTGGATGGTTAGGATATCCCAGTCAATGAGATTTTAGTACCATGAGCCTTCCAAATGGATGGTCCAGATTCAAAGGAAAACACAGTGACCTACCCACATGGGTTCACTCTCCTCAACACAAAACCTCCACTTGGAAAAAAAATAGACAAAAGAAAACATAGTGGCCTACCTAATTTCTAAAACAACAACAGCAACAGTAATAGACTGAAGATATATTTGACAAATTCTAAAAGAAATAATCATACCCTAGACCTAACACAAAGGGGTCAAAATTCCCTGATAACGACCAAGCATACCCAAGTGAAATCACCCAACAACTGGCTAGTTTTGTAGCTTTGGCCACACAGATGGATAGTCCAGATTCAAGACCGTAGAGCCAAATGCATAGAGCTGAATCTCAATGAAACAACATAGGCCCATCCAAATCAACCCAAAGCCTCCTATTGGAATTAAAACGACAGCAACAAGACAAGATCACCTAACAGATCTCTAATCAGCAGCAACAACAACAAAAAAGAAGAAATATGAAGATTAATAATGGGAAGAGGATTGAAAATCTGCTTCATGTTCATGACAAGCCATGGCTGCTCATCACACAGACCACACCATGAACATATCTAGGGCCCAAAATCAGGCTGGTCCACTAATCACACAGATCCGAAATAAACGGCTAAAAATTAAACTAGCCAGCAACTAGTTCGACTTTACATGCATAGCCAACCTGATCATTGGATCTGCCTGGTTACTGGGCCAGGGAATGCAACAGTATCACCTGTCTGATAAGCAGGGTGGATCTCATAGACATGTACCACGGTAGCATGTGGACTGAAATGAGGATTCTCAATCCTATTGACGAATTGGAGCAAAAATGTCTCATACATATTAGGAACCAAACTTATTAGAAAATAGCCGATTTATAAGATATTAACGTGACAAAACTAAATTTTTTTAAATAGCAGCCCATTATCAAGATGCGGAAATTCCCTCAAATGCCCTGTATACAGATCAAAATGATAATAGAAAAAGCTTACCAAACAATACAATATATATATATATATATAGAGAGAGAGAGAGAGAGAGAGAGAGAGAGAGAGAGACTAAAATTACCTTGACCCTGGCATTATCGACAAGAGTGATGAGCGGCACAATCCTTAGATACCGATCGATCTCACCCTGGGCCTTGCGGAACTGGTACACAATGTTCCACCCCATCGCCAGCAGATAAAGATAGCTCCTATCCTGGCAACTGTTCACCAGGATGTAGGACCGCCGCAGTGCATCCTCAAGCTGCTCCAGCGGCTCCCGCGTCTCCGGATACTTCTTCAGCTCCGAGATCTTGAGCTGCTCCAGCAAGTTCCCTATCAGCTTCAGATGCTGTGCGAACTGCCTGCAGTTCTTCTTGTGCAAGCGGGCCGTGCTCGCTGCCTTCACGATCATCCCAATCAAACGGACCGCATCAAATCCTGTGAGCTGTGCGATGTTCGCAATCTCCCCTAGCTGGTCCCAAGATGCCGCCATCTCTCTCTCTCTCTCTCTCTCTCTCTCTCTCTCTCTCTCTCAACGAAGACCTCAATTTCCAAAACCAGATTTTTTGCCGATATCTCCCGCGGAACAAGTGGAAGCCGCCATGCAAATTAAAAACGCAATTTACAGAGAGATCGAGCGTCCATTTGCGGTGATCTCCAAATCGCAGCAAGATCCAGAGCTCTCATTCTCAGATCTTTTACAGAATCAAATTTTTTCGCCGGATAAAATCATTTCAGCATTCTCATCTCCGGTTGCTAAAAAGCTCTAGAAACTTCCGTATCTCTTCCTGGCATTTGCATTTATAAGGAAAAAGAAACAACTGAAAACAAAACGATTGGCTGGAAAAGGGACGGAGAATCCGCTGATAGGAGGGAAAAGGGAGTGGATTTGATTTCTCTGTTTCTGGTATTCTTTTTTCCTTTTTATTTCATGTGAGGTTCTTATTTTCTGTGGAGAAGAAGCATTTCCATTATCTCTTATAAGAGAGAGATAGTCGGTACAAAAGAGAGGTTTGGCTTTGATTTCTGTGAATTTCAGGCATTGCTTTGCGTGAAAAGCTGGGTGTGGATTTCTGGAAGCAAGTTTTGGTCCTGGAGTGAGTGAGAGAGTTTTGGAGGTTTTGAGGTCTCTCTCTCTCTCTCAATCGGTGTGGTGTTTTTTTTGGCTGCTCTGTTGTTGGTGTTGCTGCAGCGCTCTCGCTGTCTCTCTCTCTTGGCTGTACCACTGGAAGACAGGAACCAAGGAAACGGCCCTTGACTTTGGAGGATATTACACAAGATGCCCTTACACCCCTTTGTTTTGGGGGAATACTTATATCTAGCCCACATGCCGAGAGTTCCAATGATCAGGACCGTCCATTTTTTGGATTTCAGAATATAAGATATAACCTAAGAAAATTTTGCTGAACGGTTGATTCTAACCTTCACTATCTTTGGGCTATTAGACATGTATTCGGCTCAGAGAATCAAAAGGTTATGACTATCCACAAAGCGTAATCACTGGGTAATAACTGATCTACATCAGTAAAGATAACAAGGACGGCTTAAATTACCCGACCGTAAGGCATGTGAGCCCCGCTAGGTGGGGAATAGGCGCTTGTTCTGAGTCGCGGCTCGAGCTGGGCAGGGGACTACAAGACTCGCCTAACTCGACTGGCCTGACTCATTCGGACCCAACTCGACCCGATCTGAATGGATAAGTCAGTCCAAACCGAGTAGGTTTCTCTCAATCCGAACTCAAACCGAGTCAAGTTTGAGTTACCCGGTAACTCGACCCAACTCCACCCGAAACTCAATCCGGTCTGACTCGACTCGATCCAAAACTGACTCGACTCGATTTTGGGTATATATATAATAAAAAACCCCAACCCGATCCCAAAATCTCACTTCCTCCCTCATCCTCCTCCTCCTCTTCCAATCCCGACAACCACCTCTCTCTCTCTCTCTCTCTCTCTCTCTCTCTCTCTCTCTCTCTCTCTCTCTCAATCTGAATTGGTGCCAACTCGATCCGACTTGGTACCTTTTACCAGGTCGGACTCTATCCATATTAATCCAGGCCAGACCCGGATTCGAATCGGTTTAAGCATGCTAGACTCGGTACCGAGTCGAGTCAAGTTCGGGTCAAGCTTATTTCAAAACTGGATCGAGTCGGGTCAACCCTAACTCAATCCGACTCAACTCAATGCCCAGCTCTAGTCGTGGCAGAGGAAAAGGTCGCGAGTAAAATGACCATTGATAGATATTTTTCGTGGACTTTGCCAGCAAGATTGGCATGGACATTTCCACCCCCATTGCTTCTGACGCGGTTTGGTGGGTGACCCCAACTGTTAAGAATTTCTCGGGAACTACTCTAGTCTCACTCCCTCTACAGGACTCTCTTCAACATATCTCTTACTATTTTTTCCTTTTGTAATAGGTGTGTCATATATCATTACTTCTTGTTGTGGTTTGATTCATAGTTTCTACCATGTGATAAATGCGGGCGTGCCAAAATTGAATATGCGGCTCAATTCAAACCGAACAATTATGACCTCAAGCGTCAAGATAGGCAGATGCTGAGATCGAATAAGATCGGTCACCTATTCAGCCACTCGCACAGTATGTTAAACCGATTATATGGTAGTCAATGGGTAAGTTTCAAGTCTATTCTGACTTCAATTTCTTCAATTCTATTAGTTGAGATCACATGTCCAAGGACAATTTCCTTTTAAACCATGAAGTGACACTTTTTCCATTTCAAAACAAAATTCTTCTCTTCACACCTTGTCAAAACCAAATTCAAGTGCTTGAGGCACTCATCAAATGTACTACCCCAAATAGAGAAATCATCGATGAACATTTCTAGAAAATGCTCAACCATATCTGAAAAAATACTAGGCATGCATATCTGGAATGTCATAGGAGCATTACATAGCCTAAATGGCATCCTTGGGTAGGTGAATGTAAGGTCCGTATCCTAGTCCGTACTATTCCATAGACTTTCGCGATCCTCCCAGTCGAATTCCGGCAATTCACGATCTGTAATCAGCATTTACGCGCGATCCTCAGTCGTGTTCCATATATCAAGTCAGCTCGACTCAATACTTGTACCAGTGCGACCGCGCCGTCGCCGCGGTTCCGATGCAGCATCTCGCACGCCGAGGCGATACCCAGGCCAGGAGATGTGGGCCCATGTTCAGTTCGAGGAAAAATGTCACGCATTGCAATCTCAAGAGAATGTCCCATCAATCATATCAAAAGTCAAGTACTCCATCCCATCAAGTCAAGTACAAGCAATCATCGCCCTCTTACATCACCCTTACCTAAAGTCAACTCTCGCTCTCCACCCATCCCTCTCTCACCCAAAATTCAACCCAACCCATCCCTTCCTTACACCCATCCCATCTCTTTTCATTCATCACTTCTCTCTCTCTCTCATATCTCTCTTCACTCTCAAGCTTCCAAGAGAGCAATCATCCATGGCCTTCCAAAGGAGGGGAGAGAAGCTAGTATGGCCCACCTTCTTACCACTCAATCCAACCCTTAGATCATCATCTCAACCGTTGAAATTGTTCCCTTGGAGCTCTAGCATGCATTGGCGGAAGAAGGAAGAGGAGATCTAACGGTGGGTGTTCTATAGGTTTAGATTCCATGTTTTGATGATGGGCCAAGTGGGGCCTACTGATTGATGGTATGGATCTCACTTTGGACCCTAGATGTGGCCGATGACCTACTATGATTCTCATGATCATTCCATGATGGGGCCATTCTCCATTGACCCCATCATGATGTTTACTTTTCTAAGTTTGAAAGAGGTCATCTAGACCTTCCATTTTGGTGGAGAAGGAATCTCCACCGTTGATTTTTGATTTGGTGGGCCCACATGTATTGGGACCCACTTGATGTATGATTGAATGCATGAAAGGGAGGGTCTATAGTGTCGGGGTCCCTCCATCACACGTGTCCCTTCCTCTCTCTCTCTCTCTCCTTCTCTTTTTCATTTTTTGTGTGATGATGTGGCTATGTGGCCCACTCGGATGGACCCCACCATGAAGCATGTGTTTTATCCAAGCCATCTATAGGTGGGGCCCACCTTATATATGTGTTACCCAAACCGTCCAGTGTCCAGGGACGCTGGACGTGGCTACATAGTGAAGTGTGAACTGACGGTGTGGTGTACTTCCAACATATATATAGCTTGATTCAACAAGCTTTGGGTGGACCGCTCATGCAGGCCCCACTCATGATGCACGTATTTAATCCACACCGTCCACCCTATTTTCCAGTTCATTTTAGGCATTAAGCCGAAGAATGAAGCTGATCCAAAACTCTGGTAGGCCACACCATCTAGAACATTATTTTAATAGTTAAAACTTATTAGAACCTGCTGTGATATTTCTGTGCGTCGAAAAATATCCAATGTTAGGCTGGTTGGGTGTACCATGAGCCATAGAATCTAGTACATGAAGTGGTTTGTCATGATATGGGCCCCACCTATGAAAAACTACAAGAAAATAAAAAAATAAAAAAAATAAAATTTATATAGCTAAGGGGCTGACGCCCCTGGCTGCTAACGTCCAGCGTTCAGGACGCTGCAGCTCCTGCTGCTTGTAAAACGGGCAAGGAACGTGGGCCCCACTACAGGCCCCACCCTAATGCGTGTTGAACATCAACACCGTGCATTTGATGGGTCCCCTTTATATATGGGGTGCCCCCAAAAATCAACCGTTCACAGCACTCAGGTGGTCCACACCACCTAACAGCACGAGGTTGAATGTCTACCATTAAAACCTTTTTTTTTTGGGTCCCAGAAGTTTTGGATAAATATGAAATTTGTTTTTCCTCTTTATTTAGGTCTGTGTGACCTTATCAACAGATGGGATGGGAGATAAACATTATGGTGGGCCCCACGTGGGACCCACCTGCAAGAGGATTGGCTGGTGTATGAATACACCAGCTATATAGCTGTTGTATTGACGTCCCAAGTTTTGAGGGCCCCACATATGAGGTGTGTCGTATCCTCAACGTCCATCCTTTGGGGACGCGGGCCCCACCTTGATGTGTTTATTCTATATCCACTCTACCCATCTGTCCAGGGTGGTGTGGGGCCCACGTTGATGTATACATTGTATGTCCATGCCACCCATCTGCTGGGCCACAATATGATGTATGTGTTTTATCTATACCATCTAAAGGACGGTGGGCCCTACCATGGTGTATGTATTTTATCGGCACCATCCAGTTGGGATGGGACCCACCTGAGGTATGTTTTATGTGCACGCCATTCTTGGGCTACGGTCCACCATGATATATGTTTTATCCTTGCCGTCCATCAATTTTCAGGCCCACCAGAAGCATGTGTTTTATCAGGCCCAATTGTTGATTGATTGAGGCCTATTGTGTATGTATGAGGCCCGCCGTGATGTGTGTATTGCATACACACTATCCATTTGGTGGGGCCCATCTTGCAGACCCACCATGTTGTATATGTTCCATATTCATGCTATCCATTTATTCTGGACCGTATGAGCTGTCCCATCAGGCATTTGAGGCCCACATCATGCGGCCCAATGAGATGTATACTTGGCCCATGTGATGGGGCCCACCTATTTTGTATTTGAGGCCCATTATGATGTATATTGAGGCTCTCTGGTGCGGCCCATGTGATATGTTCCACTTGTTATATATAAGGCCCTCTGGTGCGGCTCATGTGATATGGTCCACTTGTTATATATGAGGCACTCTGGTGTGGCCCATGTGATATGGTCCATTGATGTGTATGAGGCACATTAGTGTGGCCCATTGATGTAGCCCACTTGATATATATGAGGCCCATTGGCACGACCCATTGATGCGGCCCATTTGTTGTATAGCCCACTGGTGTGGCCCATGTGATATAGCCAACTTGATGTACGTGAGGCCCATTGTGATGTGTTGAAGGCCCATGGTTGTGATCCTTTGTAATGTATTCAGGCCCATGGGACGTGGCCCGTTTGTTGTATATGAGGCCCAAGTAGTGTGGCTCACTTGTTGTATATACGGCCCTTTGTGTGAGGCCCACTATGTTGTGTATGAGGCCCTTGTGTGAGGCCATGGCCCACTATATGTTTGCCCCTATGTAGGCCACTCCTTGGGAGCAATGTTGGTTAGATGTCCACATTGATAAGCAATGATGGTTGGATGTCTACATTGTGACCTTCCCTTAGGCCTTGTTAGGCCCATTCTCATCATTCTCCTATGAGTTAACCCAAATAAGTGGGCTCCATTCGTCATAGACAGATAGTTTCACGCTATTGGATTTGATATAACCATGGTCGAGGACCAATCTTTATATTATGGTTGATCGGCTCTTCATTTATGGACCCCACCTTGTTCATATGCTAATTGTCAGTACCGATTGTCGATGCTGATCATTGGTACCAATTATCGAGGTCGATTGTTGAGGCCAATTCTGATTGTTGAGGCCAATTCTGATTGTTGAGTCCGATTTCGATTGTCGAGGTCGATTGTCAAGGCCGATTATTAAAGCTGATTGTCGAGGCCGATTATTGAGGCCGATTCTGATTGCTAAGGCCGATTCTGATTTATCGAGGCCGATTATTAAGGCCGATTCCGATCGTCGAGGCCGATTGTTAAGGCCGATTCCGATTGTTGAGGCCGATTCTGATTATCGAGGCCAATTATTAAGGCTGATTGTCGAGGCCAATTGTATAGGCCGATTGTCGAGGCCGATTCCGATTGCCGAGGCCGATTCTGATTTGTCGAGGCCGATTGTTAAGGCCGATTCTGATTGTCGAGCCGATTTCGATTATTGAGGCCGATTTCGATTCTCGAGGTCGATTCTAATTGTTGAGGCCGACCACCGAGGCCGATTCTGTTTGCCGAGGCCGATTGACGAGACCCAATGTGATGTATATACGACCCATATTTGAGGCTCATTGTGATGTGTATTCAACCCGCGTTGAAGGCCCATTATAATGTTATATGAGGTCTATGTGATGAGGCCCATTGTGATGCATTTGAGGACCAGGCGATGGAGCCCATTGTGATGTGTATTAGGCCCTTGTGAGAGGCCCATCGTGATGTGTATTAAGCTCTTGAACGAGGCCTATAGTGTTGTATATTAGGCCCTTATGTGAGGTCATGGGTCCACTATATGTTATGCTCTATGTGGGTCATTCCTTGGGAGCAATGCTGGTTAAATGTCCACATTGTCGAGGCTAATTATTGATGCCGGTTATTGATACTGATTATGAGTATGCGCGAGCATAACATCATGATACATGCACATATGCATCATCTACATGTTTTTATGAGGTGTGGTTGACCATTGCATATGTTATTAGGTAGGTTGTTATGAGACACCCTAATAGGCGAAAGTTATCTCACATGAGCACATGGTATGCACGGGATTGATGCATGACTGGATTGTATGACTCATGCATCTTGCATTGTGTGTTGTGATTACTATATGCCCTAGCGACATCAGGGTCGTAGCCTCTACAAACATGTCGTGGATGGCCAGATGGGACATTGAAAATCTGTTACTAGCATCGGGCAGCCATAGATGATCCTAGGTGAAAATCCCTAAACCCTCTTAGTACCAGAGGACGTCCCAATGTTGAGACCGAGTATATATATATATGAGCGAATGAGAGCCGTATACCAGTAGGCCATGTCTCTCACTATGTCGTGGTTAGTTGGGAGGGGGTGTGGCCTTACCCGCCTAAGGGAGTAGGCATAGCTAGGCTGAGTTTAACCAGCTCCTAAATGGGTCCGCTATCGACGAGCCGGGTAGGCATTGTTATACAGGTAGGTAGTGAGGTCTTTTTCACTCGCTGGGCTGTGCGGCCTGTAGGGGCGGTAGCCAATTTGGAGTGTACTAGACCCCAGTGATAATCCCAGAGATGTACAGTACTGATTTGTAGAGCAGGAGTTGCATACTCGACATTATATTCATTCATTCATTTACTCACTATCCACTCGAGCCGGTGGTGCGCAACTATTGTTATGTGTACTTTCGCAATGGTTAGGATTTTGGTTGGGGCGCGCGACTAACCTGAGATCAGGAGGTCTACCACATTGAGTTTGACTATCCAAATTTAGGTATGGGACTAGTTTGAATAGAATTCCCTTGTGATGGACTCCATAGCCTGCGATACTACGTACTATCATCCCGACTTCACGCTCTAGCTTGATCATTTTATTGGTACCACATATTGCATTACATCCGCGGCATATGACATTTTGGGTTGCTATGTTTCTGCATTTACATGACCTATATGAGGCTGGCGATATTCATAGCTCTTCTGAATTGCATATTGTATTGCATCCTCGGTATCTGATATTTGACTCATTACGTCTCCCCATTGCATAGTCAACCTACATTACTTTTTCAGTATATAACATTGTCTTGCTATGTCTTTTCATCGCATATGCTGGATGAAATTGATGATATTTTATGGACTTGCTAGTATTTCTGCTTACTTTAATGTTGTATGATTTATGAACTCACCAGTATTTTTGTTTACTCTAATATTACATTCTGAGCACACATATACTGCTCACACACTTACACCACCCTCTAAGTTTTCTATAAGCTTATGCATGATAGATGTATGCAAGTGACGCTGGGACGTAGTCGTAGCTGAGCAAGAGCAGGAGCATGCGCCGAGCCTTGTGAAGATTTTATTATATGCGTGTATTTTTTTCCTTTTCAGTAGTGTACTCAAATGATTATATTAGTAGATATGTGGTGATGTTGTTCTTGTGATTTGGGTATACTTGTGGTTATGCTTCTTACGAGACAAATTCATATTGAAAATCCTCCTTGTAAGATCCCAAGATCAGAAACTGGCGTATATGCACTAAGAGCCGAGAATGGGGTGCTACGGAGGCTGTCAACAACGGATTTGGCGATCAGGAATTTTGTGAGCCCGATTTCTGAGTTTGGGGCGTGACAGTGAAGGTGCCAAATGGGCATGTAAATATGGTCTTCTCCTGATCTTTGGGGGTTATCTCAATTTGATTATAGCCCGAGTACCTGTCTAGCAAGCAATAGTAAAAACAACCTACCAATCTTTTCAAAATTTGATCAACAAAAGATAAGAAAAAGTAGTATTTCCTTGTGACGGTGTTCAACTTTCTGTAGTGAATGCACATTCTCCAACCAGTGATAACTCTAGTTGGTACGAGTTCATTATTACCATTGGCTACGATGGTAATTCCGAACTTCTTGAGCACCACCTGAGTTGGACTCACCCACTGACTATCGAATATAGAGTAGATGAACTCACATCCAATAGTTTCAACACAATCATTTTATTCACATCCTTCATATTTGCATTTAATTGACATTGTGGTTTCCTCGATGTTTTGGTATTCTCCTCTAGGTGTATTTGGTGCGTGCAAATCAGGAGGTTAATTCCTGTAAGATCCATAATAATCCATCCTATGGCACTCTTATGGCTCTTAAGAGTAGCAATCAACTTGCTCTCTTACTCATCATCTAAGTGGGAAGAAATCATCATTGGATTTGCATCTCCTTGACCTAAATAAATGTATTTTAGCTCACGTGGCAATGGTTTTAGGTCAAGCTTCGATGCCTTTATGCTAGATGGTTAAGGCTTTAAATCCATGAGGGATATTTTTTCAAACATGACCTCCATCGTTTAGTTTCAAGTAGCGGCTCGGAATCTAACAAAGCACTCACTATATCCAATATCATATGATTGTTAGAATCCATAAAGTGAGCAAAATAGGCTTCTAAGGGGTTGGAGATTGTAGTCAATATAAGCTCCTCCACAAGTTTGCCGATCATATTTACGTCATGGATCTCATATACAATCCCTAGTTATTTACAAAGATTAAACATATTCACCTCCAATCTCATGTTCCCAAAGGACAACTTCATCACTCTATTTTGGGAATTGATTATTACATTTGGAGTGGCCATGAATAGGTGTCCTAGGATGACCAGAATTTAAGTGCTAGCATTTATAATTAATTATGTATCAAAGACAATAAAATCTACCAGGTAGTAAAACTTATTGATTATTACATTTGGAGTGGCCATGAATGGGCATCCTAGGATTACTAGAATTTGAGTGTTAGCATTTATAATTGATTGTATATCAAAGAAGATAAAATCTACCGGGTAGTAGAACTTATCAACTTGGACTAACACATCCTCAACTACCCCGCTAATGCATTCAACATAGAGTCCCTTAGTGACTCTGATTTTTTGAAACTCTCCAGAGAAGGAAAGTCTATAAATACCCCAGTTAGGACAGAGAGCAAGATTTACAGCAAGAAAGAAAGAAAAATATAAAAGAGAAAGCACAATCGAGTCGACACACCAATTCACTAAGTTGAGTCAAGTTTGATCGAGTTCGGGATGTGAATTGGTAGAGAGAAAGAAGAAGGAAAGAGAGGTAAAGAAAATGAAAAGAAGAAAAGAAGAAGAAGAAGAAGAAGAGAGAAGAAAGAAATTAAGTTAACTCGTTGAGTCACTACCGAGTCATGGCTTAGTTGGGGTCAAGTTTGGTCCATCAGTGTATAGAGCCTTGGAGAAAGAATCGGCATGTTGGATTCCAGCCAATTCACCCAATTACGCCTTGAGTTGTAAATGAGTTGCAACTAAGTCGTGACTGATCATATAGAGTTAGGCCAAGTCGAGCCCAATTTGGATTTAATTCAAGGTCATTTACAAGTGAGTGATCCTCCACTTGTTTGGATTTGCTTCTTCAATTCAATTCAATCTCCACTTTTCTTTACTTCTTCGGTTTATCCCTTTGTTTCCAGTTCAGTTTTAAATATATACTTTAAGATCTTATGTAAGGGATCATCCGTAAACTTATATCCATATCATGACTTGTAATTGAAAAAATGGTTTGGGTCTAGCCCTCTTTAGTTTGAATTCAAATCCTTTTGGCATTGGGTTTAACCCTCTTGCTTCGGGGCTATCTATCTTTACTTTGAAATTGTGTGGATTGTCTACCACATCACGCAAAAGCTTGGCAGAGCTATAGAACAAATGGTTGTCATAGAGGAGGTGATTAGGACTACTTAAAATTTTACTAATTAAACCAATTGTCTACTTAAACAAATTACCAATTGAAACTAAGCAAATAACACTAAGGCTTATGATCCAATAGTGGGTCTAATCACATTGCCTATGTAAGATATACCAATGAAGCAACTAGTCTATATTTGGTAGTGAGCTTGTGTGTGCATTGGAAGTTAAGTGCCTATCATACAATTCAATTCAAGCATCCATATGATTTAACTAATTAAACACAAACATGAATAAGAATGTATACAATTCAATCAATCATAAACATAAGTATATATAGTGGTTCAGTTTCCCTATGTCACTCCCATCGGACACACTCTTGAGTGTACCGATATTCACTATTAGAGGTTTTACATAAGGTTCACCTCTAACCTATACAAGCATACACTCTTGTCGGAGGCCTTTACAAGGACTTACCACGTATTCACCCATGTCGGTGGCCTACGCAAGGACTTACCACATATGCACTCATGTTGATGGCCTACTCAAGGACTTAGCCACGTACACATCTATGTCGACGGCCTCATGTCGTGGTGATACGGTCTTACACAAGAACCTACGCGAGTTTGGGTTACAAACTTTACACTCAATCCTACACGAGGAAGAAGTCTGTATATCTTACAATTGACAATTTGTCAGATTGAGCCCATTTTGTAGTGCTTTTTTAAGTCGCTTAATCGATGCTTTCCCATACTTCAATCAACTCACGTTGTGCTCCCCCGATCGTTGATGTTGATACTTTCGAATGGTTCAGTTTCAAGATCAAACACATTGCATATGATGTACCAATAAGGTGACCAATGTAAGGGAGATTGGGTGAATCTCTTATAACACATGTGAATATTGTAATTCCTATGAGATTCACCTAGATGGGTTTTTTTAGAGAGGTTAGACAAGGATTTGACTATAGGCACAAGCATTTAATTGTGTCATATCGATTCCTCCGCCACGCATAAGAAATTATCAGAAAGACAAGGCATAGATTATTTTGAAGAAATATATCATGCCCCCTCTCTAGGCCAACTTTGCATAAAGATTTCTTCAGAAGATAATATTTATGAAATGAAGCCTGCTGATACCCTTGAAGGATGGATAGCATTTGGTCCCCCTTTAAAGAATTTGAAGGATGCATCTGAATTTTCAAATCTTCTAGAAGAAAATGATGATTCTTTGTAATTTCATAAGAAAAATGGCAAAGAACAACCTTATTTGGATGGAGGTTTACGATATGTTGTATGAGTGAAAAAACACATAGCCTCTATTTACACTAAAATCTATCCAAATCCCAAAAACCAAAAGCCCTATATAAAGGAATAGAGTTCGAATGTGAAAAGGAGAGCTAGCGATATCTCAGAGGGGGGTGAATAGGACAATGCCAAATAATCAAAATAAATGCGAAATATGTAAATAATACAAAAATCTCAATTACCTGAGTATTGAAACCTTGATTTTAAGTGATTCGTTAGACAACCTTCACCTAAAATATTAGGCAGGACAACCTTATTTCACGAATATCTTTAAAATCAATCTTTCAAACTAGCAAGAGAAGATAAAAGAATTATAACATTTAGCACAAGAATAAAATAGTAAATAACATCCACCACTAAAAGATTAAAGCATTCACCACAAGGCACAAGGAGTTATAGTGGTTCGATGCTTAAAACAACTACACCTACTCCACTCCCAAAATTAATACCCTTATAATTTTAGCTTTCACTATAATAAAGTTTTCACAGGTTCACCTTAACAACTTGGTACAGTTCCTTGTGATTTTCACAGGCTATCACAAATAAAAACCCCACTGAGATTTTCACTAGCTATCTCAAAAAAACCTAAAATGAAATACATTAAATGCACTTATCTTCAAATGGAGATTCGAAGATGTGGCAGAAGCTTGTAGCAAAAGAACTTCTTTCTTGAATGTAGATGGTGCATTGTTCAATCAGACAGAAAGAGTCTAAGGTTCTATAGATTTTATAAATGGAAAACTCAAACGCTACTTGATTCAATTTTCTCAGATCTCAAAGAAGAGTATAGATTACTCTCTTAGAATAAGATTAAAAAGATCTTGAGATAAGGGAATTGAATAAGCTAAAAATTAAAATTATAAATACCACACAGATAGCTTGCCAAAGACTTGAGCTTCTCTCTCTTTTCGAAGGATTATAATAATTTTTTGTTATTATTTAGAATGAGAGAAAGCCTCTATTTATAGCCAAAGAGGTTGAAAATTCAGCTAGCCTAAGACTGGCTTCGACTGGCCAGATTCCACCAGATTTGTTCCAACGGCTATCGGATCGCACGGGATAAGATTTATCCAAAATTCAGCTAGCCCAAGGTCAAATTCGGCTAGCCGAACATCACAATTCAATTGGCCGAATTTTTGTAAAAATCAAAGATTTGCATTACTAGAATTTGACCTGAACTTTCTCAAGCTAGCCGAATTTCAAGCTTGGGCTAGTCAAACTAAAACTTAAGCTAGCCGAATATTGAATATAATTTGTTATTTTGCTTGGGCTTTAAGTTAGGCTGGCCGAACCAGAATTTAAATTGGGCGAATTCTAGAGCAAAAACACTTATTAAAACCCAAGTTAATGAATTTTTAAAAGTACATAAACCTAAGGTCTTTTTGAGGTTATACCACCTGTGTTTTAACAAATATATGAGACACCTAGTCTTGAACATTGACTTGATCTTGTCTTGAATTCGGCCATCAATTTCTTGAGAAGATGTGTCAATCTTGAGTTGATCATAAGCCGATCTTAAGTTAATCATAAGCTGATCTTGAGCTGATTTTCACGCAAGTAGAGTAGTTGTGATTCCATACTTGTGATCTGAACTTGAAGTACTTTTATCTTACGAAATTTGACAATCTGTATGCTTAACATAACAACACTTACAAAGTGGTAAAGAAAATGGACAGAAAATGGGTCTCTTGATCGATCGAACTCCCCTTCAATGGGATCGAAGACTGATTCAATGGCATTTTGAAATTTCAGAAAATATATATTTTGTTGTTAGACTTCTAGGCACCATCAATGAATCGAGCCCGATCGATTGAGGATCGCTCGATGAGATCAAGAACCCTTTAAAAGCTATTATTTTTAGACAGTTACATTTACAGTAGTTATGCACCTCTTATAGCCTAACTTATCATGTTCCAATTGGGTTTTTAAGGCTAAGGGATGATCACTAAGGGTTTACTTATTAAGTTTAGGATCATCTAGAGATATAGGTTGTTTTGGGTCCATGGTTAGGGTCACTAAGGCACCTCATATACTTGTTCTTTACTCATTAATGCTCCAAACCTTCATGTGTCTTCGGTCTTCAGCTTCCAAGGGCTCAACCGACTCTCTGATATACAAATGCATGTGTTTGAAAAATAAGATGCACAAATCAATGCACTAACAATCTCCCCCTTTATCAATTACATAATAAAAATCTGACCTAGACAATGTTATGGTCCATACCATTAACATACCAAAAAAAACTATAAATATTGTATGTTAAATATAAATGATTTACAACTCAATACAAAAAAGACATGTAAACTTGCATTGCTCTCCCATAATTGCTCCCCTATCTTCATTAATCTCTAAAATAAATAAAATCAGTAAAACATAATTCACTTGTTTTGGTGGGACTTGATCTTTGTCTTCCTTTTTGTCAGTATTTAACAAAGAGTCAGTTTTATAAATATACCAATAAAAATATAATATAGAATAACTCTGTAAGTCATACATGTTACTATAAGCTCATACTAAAATGGTAATGGGGTTCATATAAACATTAAATATATGGAGCATTATAGTCATTTAAGAGATATATCAATTGAAAACAAGAATGACCAATAATAGTCTAACAATAAACATATAATACCTAAAATTAAGAAACTTTAAAGATAAATTATGAAAAATAAGGCTTAATCTTCGAACATACCAATTAAGCACAAGATGAGGCTAAAATCCTCAGATTTTCTTATAATGCTCATTCATGAGGCTAAAATCTTCAGATTTAACTATAGAACACACACATGAGGTTAAAATCATCATATTTAACTATAAGCTCAAAATGAGGCTATAATGCTTGAATTTATCCCTAAGCTTAAGATGAGGTTGAAATCCTCATATTTAACAATTAGCTCAACAAATGAGGCTTAATCCTCTAATTTACCATTTAATCCCTCATATCTCCTCATAAGTAGACATTATTCCAAAGTCCCTTTGGATCTCACTCTGGGCAGTTAAGCTTTTTAGGAGGAACCTGCTTTGATACCAATTGAAATTGTATAGACCGTTTACTAGGACACACGGAAACTTGGTGGAGCTATAGAATGAATGATTATGTCTTAGAGGGGAGTGATTAGGACCACTTACAATTTTGCCAATTAAACTAATATCCTACTTAAAACAATTTACCAATTGAAACTAAGTAAAGCAAATAATACTAAGGCTTTCAAGCCAATAATGGGCCCAATCACATAAACTACACAAGATATGCTAATGAAGTAACTAGTCTACATTTGATGGTGAGCATGTGTGTATTGCAAGTTAAGTGAATAACATACAATTCAATTCAAGCATCCATATAATTTAACTAATCAAACACATAAGCATTAATAAGAATGTTCAAAATTCAATCAATCACAAATACAAGCATATATAGTAATCTGATTTCCTCACTCTACTCTCGAAGGATGCACTCTCTTTGAGTGTACCAATATTCACTATTTGAGATTTTAAATCAAGTTCACCTCTTACCTATACAAGTGCACACTCCCGTTGTAGGTCTACATAAGGACTTTCCACGTACTCACCCGTGTTGGTGGCCTACGCCAGGAATTACCACGTACACACCTATGTAAGTGGCCTACACAAATAATACTCACTCATGTCAGTGGTGATATGGTCCTAGAACTAACCCGAGTTTGGGTTACAAACTCTAAACTCAATTCAATAAAGGAGTGTGTGGACTCTTATAATTGATGACTTGTTGAATTGAGCTCTTTTTATAGTATCTTCTTAGGTTGCTGAATCAATGCTCTTTCATGCTTCAATCATCTCCCCTTGTACTCCCCCGATCATTGATACCGATGTTTTCCAATGCTTTGGCTTCAAGATCAAACACATTGCATATAATGTGCCAAGGAGGTTACCAAAGCAAGGGAGGTTGGGTGAATCTCCTACACATATGTGAATGTTGTAATTCCCAAGAGATTCATCTAAATGGGTCTTCTAGAGATGTTAGATAAAGATTTGACTATAGGTATAGTGTCTAACCTCTAGAATAGTGAGAGTTCATCCACATCTTCAAACATGAGTATGAAATACTCATTAGAGTGAAGAATCACAAGAAGATTGATATGAAATTCTTTGGATGGAGGTGTAGGATATGTGGTATGAGTAGGAAAGCACCTATCCTCTATTTGCACAAAAGAAACCATCTAAATGCCTAGGAACTGAAAGCCGTATGTGAAGGAATCGAGTTCCAATGGTAAAAAAATGTGCAAAAAATGGCTCTCTTGATCGATCGAGCGATGCTTTTGATTGATCGAACTCCCCTTCGATGGGAGAAAAGACTGGTTCGATGACATCAAGAAATTCTAGAAAATAGGCATTTGTTACCAGACATTTTTATGCACCTTCGATCGACCAAGGATCGCTTGATGGGATCGAGAACCCATCGAAAGCTTATGTTTTTAGGTAGTTACATTTACAACAAGTATGTTAGTGTATTGATTTATGCCCCTTATTTTTCAATTATGTGAGTCCTTGTGTCATGTAGTCGATTTAGCCCTTGTAAACTGAAGACTAAATAAATTGAAGACTAAAGACACAAGTGAAGGTGGAGCATCAAGGAGCAAAGAATAGGAATATGAGGTGCTTTGGTGACCCTAACCCTTGAGCCAAAACAACCTAAACTTATAGATGATCTTAAACCTAATAGGTAAACCTGTTATTGATCATCCCTTAAGCCGCAGATCCTAAATTAACTATCCTTAGATTGGCTTTAAAGGTCCCATGTTATTGGAAAAATTGCTCAATTTTAATAACCTTTGGTCCCACTGAACCCACCTAAACTTATAAATGATCTTAAACCTAATGTATTTTTTTGTGCCCCAACAAATGCCCCCTCGATCCTTCTTTGATTGTTTTATGAAATCAAATGGAGGATCGATCATTCTTTCTCTTCGATTGTCTCCTTAATTCATGGCCTTCTTAATCCAGGAGTTCGAATGGTAATCTTTCCTACCAAATTAATCGGAATTAGTATCTCAATATATCATAATTTTCCAATTTAGTTTCATGAAGTATTAATAATTTTAAAATATATTAAAAACTTTTAAAATGATTGTGACATTTGCAATATAATAATGACTTAGTCATTTCATCTTTATGCTTTTCAGCATGCTTTGCTACATTTATTGCATTCTTTGCTCATTATATCTTGCTTTTGGAAATGTCATTTTCGGCTCTAGAGGTTCAACTACTGAGTCATTTCTAGTTTGTGCTCCTTGGAATTTCTTCATAGGTTGGCTAGGAGTGTATTTCCCTTGGACTTTTGCTGATTCAGAAAAATAGAGAAGACTTCTTTCAATTTCCATTTACTAGCTTTCCAAAGGTCATAAAAGTGAATGATGATGGTTCTATCTCTTTTGGCAAACATTCATTACTTATCTCTTTTAGGTCTAGTACTCAGAGACTTGTGATATCATTTCTAAAATAATGAGAAGTTATGGCATCGGACCATACAATTAGATCTTAATATGGAAGTAACTTTTGAACGTTCATACTGTATCACACTTCATAATTTCCGGCTATAATTATCCAGTTCATGCTTCTTATAGTTGGATGCGTTGGTGGGCTCATCAATATTACTTAGTGTGCGATTATTGCCTAGATGATTGTGCCATATCGATTCCTCCACCATGCATAAGAAATTATCAGAAAGACCAAGGCATAGATTGCTTTGACGAAATAGAACATGCCCCCTCTCTATGCCAACTTTGCATAAAGATTTCTTCAGAAGATAATTTTATGAAATGAAGCCTGTTGATAGCCTTGAAGGATGGATAACATTTGGTCCCCCTTTAAAGAATTTGAAAGATACATATGAATTTTCAAATCTTCCAGAAGAAAATGATGATTCTTTGTGATTTCATCTTCCTCCGCCCTTGCGAATTTTACAAGATAACCTTCATCATCAGAAAAGCAAGAGACAAGAAGACATCGTAGTTCTCTTCAGGAAGGATAAGCAGATTATAATTGAAAATCTATAATTCGTATAGTTGATCTCGAAGAATTAACTTTTGAATAGAAAGTAGCAAGTATTTTGAACAAACTTGTTATCGATGTAATTTGAACCTGATTCTAATAGATAGGTGAATATATGCATTTCTATATGTTGTTTAATCAGTGTTTGAGATTTTTATGATTTATTTTATCATATCAAGCAATTGCATATTTGAGCATATCTTAAGTAAAATAAGCAAACATATATATATCTGTAGCATTTTGATGCTACACATAGTTTAAGCTCTTGTGTAGTGAAGCTAGTATACTTTTAACTAAACATACTTTGACTGGACTTTACTTGACTTAACCGAACTTGACATGACTATACATGACTAAACTTGACTTAACTGGACTTGACATGACTGGACATGACTAAACTTGACTTAATTGGACTGGACACTTTCACACATAGTTTAAGCTCATGAGTAGTGGAGCAGGCACAATTTTTTAGACTCATGTTGGAGTCGGGTCTTATGCGAATGGTCTCTATAACTCTTATGAGTTCGTTGGACTTATCACGGCCGAGGAGTTTACAAAACGCAATCCATCAGAGGGGCCTAGTCAAGCTACCAGGGCAGTGAACTTGGTGGGTTTTACAGACAGGGTTGGCCGCAGTAACTCTCTAGAGTTCACGGGGTACACAAGGCTACTTTAGGGTACTAAATTCAAGGCCGCCAGTCCATCAATGAGGGGATAATTTGTTTTAAATACCCATCCTCATGAGTTTCTACTGGGATCAAACTAGGAATCTTAGGGGTCTTACGCATGGTTGGCCTATCTATCGACAAGCCAAAGAGCACACACTGCAGCCCGCTTTTTCTTCGTCTACCAAGTAGGACCCATTTATGGGAGGGCATTTTCTCTCACCTTCCCTTATGACGCTATCGAAAACTATACAGATAGTATTGGTCTCACACGTGGTTGGTCGTACAGGCACACACCATTGCCCACATAAGTCTAAGCATGTGAGGGCCTTCGCGGGCTTTTTAGGGCCACTGACTTCTCACTGTTGCACGCATAATATTTAATATATCGCCGATTGTGGTAGGTCTTTCTGCGTAGCATTCCATTGTCGTAGATGATAAATTACCATCACCGCTATCATGGATGATGAGTTGATAAATGATATATTGCAGTGTTTATGATAATATCCTTGATAATATTTATGTTTAAAATAGTGTATCAATTTGGCAATAGTATCAATTCAATGATGATGGCTTTTGTAATAGTAATCAGTAGCGAATAATGATGGCGATAATATCAATTTGATGATAATATTAGCGTTTGGCGATAATCATCAGCATTTGGCGACAATCGGCAATAAATTTGATATGCTTGATATGCTTGGGAATTTGCCTTTTATATAAAGAGAAGAATACATGGCATTGCCTTTTGAAGCTTTTTCATCATTCTGCTTATCTTGCCCCCTTTTGATTGGAAAGTATTGTAATGTAATCTTTGGAGTCAAAATTACAACGATCTTCAAGAATATACCCGTCTCCAGTTTTATGAATATACTTGTCTTGCGACTTCACAATCCGATCATAAAGATATGAAGAGTCATGTCCATTTTAGAATATTATTCTTCTTTCAAATAATCATGATTGACTTCAATCGGGACTGCATGCCATTACTTTTTCTCTTATGTCATACATTTTCCTTATGACTATTTCACCGTTGTTCATCAATTTTTATAAAATTTTCATCAAGATGAAGCAATTCTCAGTTCGATGTCCAAGAAAATGATGATAATAGCAGTAATCATTTTCTCTCATTTTCTTCATTTCCTTTGGACATTTTGGCCATGGCAATTTGATTTTCTCTACGACCAATAATTAGTTCATCATAGGAAATCTATCATCTTCTTCAAATGTGTACTTCTAGTAGTTCTTGAATGCTCATATCCTTTCTTTACTTTCTTAGTTGTGTAATTACTCATATTTCTTTCACCAAAGTTTCTTTGTTCATCCTGACAATTCTCCATTTTTCTTTCTTCTTCGGTAGTATCAGTCGAAGTTCTTTTGAGATTTTGAAACAGCCTACTCATATGAGAATCGAACACTTTTATACTAACCTTTTCTAGATTGCAAGCTTTCTCAATCAGATCTTGTAAGGTTTGTATATTCGGACCAATAAGACCCAGTGCAATATCTGGTCTTATGCATTTTATACATAACTTGATTAGTTCTTCTTCTTCTTCCGCAAATCACGGGCATGATGCCCCCAAGATTCTCCGTTGGTCGATGAATTCTTTAACCGGTTCGTCTTCTTGTTGGTATATAGAAGCTAGATCATTCAAACTAATTTCTTCAGCAGATGGCCCAAGAAGCCATGAATAATGATGAATATTCTTGACAAAACCGTTGCAAGAAGCATTACAAGTGATAGCTCCCTTATTACAGTAGTTTTCTCTTTACTTTTCCATATCTTTGACGGATCTCTTGCAGACATCATATTTATAATTACTTTTCTATCTTGTTCTTCACCTTTCTTTATTGCTATCTCTCCTTGTTTTATCATTTTCTATAACATATCTTTCAGTGTAAAGCAGTCTTCTATGGAATATCCTAGGAAATAATGATAACAACAATAATTCTTTTCTTTTATCATCTCAACTTCCTATGGATATTTGGGCTGAGGTAACTTGATAGCTCCAACAGTTAATAGTTTCTCCTTCATCGACAAAACATCTTCTTTTTTGAAAGCATATCATTTGTGAGAGTCATATAATAGAGCTCGTTTATCATTTACACGACCCTTGTAACGATTCGAGTCTTCTATTCTCCTTGTTTCTCGTTTGTTGTGAAAAGTATTTCTTTTCTTTTCATGATCAACAATATTTACCATTAATCTATTTGATCCTATTCTTTCTATTCTATTTTGAAACGCTAGTATTTTCCTTGGGATTTTCCTCGCCGTTAACTCCAATGCATGTGCTTTTGTAGCGAGATCTAGGAAGGTCTTTATGTTGGCGCTTGTGAGTCTGAACACAATTCTCGTTTCCATAGAGTTTAGGCACATCTTCACCTATTCCTTTTCTTCGGATAACTATCTGCATGAAGCTCCCAAAGTTTTCCATCTATCAATGAATTTCTCTACAGGTTATGACTCCGGTGGTAGCTCGAGACTTGTCAGTTCCAATCAATACAGGTTAATTCTTATGACTTGGAGATTGGTTACATTTGTAACAGTTGCCATTAGTTGCAGCTTGAACATATGTATTGTATCTTAGTTCTTTCGATCGTTGCTTAACTTTACTCTTTGATCTTTGCTTAGCTTTTAGAGCTTTGCATTGAAGCTTTTTGGGTAGAGCATGGAGCTTTGTATTGGAGCTTTATTGCTGATTTGCCCCCTTTTGATTGGATGAGATTTTCTTTAAGAATCTTCATAATCAAAACTATTTTACCTTTCAGCCATAATAATAATTCAATCGCCATAATACTCCCGGGCTTGAGCATTATCATATAATAATTTAGTCGTAGTAATGATATTAGCTCCAATGTTGACTTACAAAAAAATAATATCGACAATTATTATCTTGAAAAATCAATAATTACCTTTTTTGGGATAAAAGAATTAAGAGTTTTGCACGACTGTTTGGAAGGATATATTTAAAAAGAATATTTAGAAATCATGTTTTTCTCTGATTTCTCTATTCATTGAGCATTCTTCATTCTTACTTCACCAAAGAAGGAAAGTTCATGAAGACATATGGCTGAAATACTACTTGTTTTATGGTATGTTGTTTGCTTTCTTGAAAAAAAAAACATCATTACTCTAGACTCGTTGTTCCCTTTATTTTTCATACTCTCTTTTATATGTCATCGTAATTGCACAATTATATCTTCTTGATCACTGTTTCTTTTGTTATCCTGAACATAACCTGATCCGATTCTCCCGGAAGATATCAGCATGATGCCCCCAAGTCTTTCCATCGACTGATGAATTTGTCAACTAATTCGTCTTCTTGCTGGTGAGTAGAGGCTAATTCAGTCAAACTAACTTCTTTGTCATAAAAGAAGAAGTTTTCCATAAAAATGCTCTGCATCTATTCCCAAGTATGAATAAATCTTAGGATTAAAGCTGAATATTATCTGAAGGCTTTCCCTGTTAAAGAAGACTCAAATAATCACAAACAATACTGAGGAACTCTAGAGAAATTTCTCATCATTATTATGAAGTGCATCACATGTTCTTCTGGTGACCAGTTCCCATTAAACTTAAAAGTTTGGGTGTTTGAAGTCAGTGGGATATGACATTTCTTCTCTTTTAGTAGGATATGATGTCTGATATCTGAACATTTTATTCTGATTTCGTTCATTTTCTAGATCAATAGTTTCGAGGACCATTTGTCGAATTTTTTCCTGCGTTATGTTCTAAGTAATATTAGGCGTCGGTCCTTGAAATTTAACTGCTTGTGGTTGTGGCTTTTCTATTTGTGGTTCAATGTTGTTTACGGGAGTCACTATTAGAAGGTCAGGAACTTCTTTAGTCATGTGCTCATCTAGTGAAGGCTAATTAAGCTGAATAATGTTTGCCAACAAGACTTTTGTTTCTTTATTCTTCGATCATGCTGATATTGAAGGAGAAAATAAACACCACATTGCCGGTGCTGTTGAGGAAGATGAACTACTGTTTGATTCGAAATCAGCGTACTGCCACTTCGAAGGACTAGCCGATTCAGATCGCGGTATTCTTAATGCACGAAATTGCTTCAAATATTTTATAGAGGGTGCTATAAGCAAACATTCGTAATGATTTTGTAGAAAATGTCTTTACGGTTATAGTTGGTGGTACTGGAAGACCTTCTGGAGTGACGGGCTTTTCAGTTCTTCTTGAATAAAATGACCGTGTTGCTGAGGCGAGGTTGTGTCTTGCGATGTTTCGTATAATCAACCCTCTAACCATATTCGGTGTGACAATACTTCTTGTAGGGACACATTGATCCCTTCCTCTTTTGGATGTTACTATCATCCATCATTTGTCATCTTGCTGCACTTCTTGTGAAGTAGAGACCATTCCCGACATCACATGGCCTCGCTGCTCCCAATGGTAGCTGATTTTACTTTCTCTGGTACTTTTTGTAGTAGTGACCGCGTATTGTTGATGTAGTCCACAACGAATCCATTAGATGTGAAATAAATAACTACGTCAGTTGGAAGAAAAGCTATTGTGGTTGTATAAGGATGAAATACTCAATGTTTAAAAGAAGCATTAATTACATTGATTAAATAAAATTGTACTTTATTTTAGAGATGAAGTAGAGGATGTTCCCGTTGAGAGTCGCCATTTTGGCATCTATTTGACACCAAACGGTGATAAAAGTTCTCTAATTTTCTAAGTTATCATTGAATAATAACAGATCCCCAACAGAGTCGCCATTTTGTTTTGATCAGAAATGAATGTGTATGGTTTGGGGAATTATCATTCAATAATAACAAAGAAAATAGAAAAACATTCATCATTATAGATTTTATTAATTCTGAGTTTGTTTATATCATCATATCTCCCTTGATTTTGAAACAAAGTATAGAGAATTAGTGCAAGCATGAAAACAGCTCAATGACAATTTCAGCAGCATTTCGGCTTGTTTTGTATCTGTTGAAGTGACAGAGGTATTGTGCGGGTCTAAGATCCTTGCTTCAATTTGACATTCGTTTGTTGCATAGATCCGCACAACTCATTTTGAGTTCTTATCTTGAGTTGTGTGGGTCCGCACAACTTAATTTTGATATGCGTGAGTCCACACAACTCATCCTCTCGATACTCATTCCTTCTCTCTCTCTCTCTCTCTCTCCTAGAACTTCTCTAAAACCTCTAATGATGATGCAAATGAGAGGGGGAAGGAGTATTTATAGCCTTCCCCACATGTGAACATTCAAATATTTTGACATGGGGCTCACTTCACATTCTCTGGGTCTAATTTCTCAAATATCACAATTATTAGTTGTGTGGACCCACACAATTGTGATGAGTTGTGTAGATTTGCACAACTCCTCTGCTTCCTTGCAGCATTATTCATCCGCGCAACTATTCATCCCACACTATTCATCCATGCAGCTATTCATCGCAGCGCTATTCATCGCAACAGATTTCCCAGAGAGGGATGATAGAGAGAGGGCCGCGTAATGGGCATGGCTCCCTATCTTGGATCCTTGATGCGCAATAAACCAAACTCTTATTGACTCATGTATTTTTTTGTGCCCCAACATAGACACCATTCCTATTGGCAAATCCTAGTGTCTATGAAGCTCTAGAGTGTCTATCAAGTAGAATCCTCTAAGAATTCAACTTCTCATTAGTTGTAGGAGATTTTACCCACCTCCAATCACCTTGATTACCTCAAAGGAGAACTACATGTAAAGTGTTTGATCTTGGAGTTAAAGCCTTGGTGTTGAGTATGAAATATTGCATATTTTCCCCTATTTATACCTTGGTTTTATATACACACTACTAAAAAATTGGGCAAAGGCTACAGATAAAAGCCGTAGCCATAGACCTATGACTACGGTTTTAATCCGTAGCACGATCGTAGTCGTAGGTGCCGTAACAATAGGTCTTGAACCTACGGCTACGGATTTAATCTGTAGCTATAGATTCCAATAGCTATGGATATAATCCGTAGCAATTATATCTGTAGTGAAAACCACAAACAGCTACGGATATTATTTGTAGCTAAAAGTCCGTAGTAATATGCCAAATTTAATAATGGCTAAAGCTGTCAGATAACCAGCTACAGTCAATATTCGTAGCTATTTCGTACATTAAAAAAAATATATAATCATTTGTTCATTCAATTACCACCTACATAATCATTCATTCATTCTATTACAATCAATCACAATCATTCATTCATTTAATTACAATCAATTACAATCCTTCATTCAATCAATTACAATTACAATTACAATAATGCTGAAAATATAAATCTTTGGCTTTATTAGAGAAATTTGCTCGACTTCACCCTGAAATTTCAATGATAAAGAATTGAAAGAGAAGATATATTTTGATGGTATGATATTTTTTTCACAAGTAAATAGGCCTTTTTCAGCCATCACCGACTTGAAGAATAAAAAACCGATTGTTGTCCAAGTCCACTCATTTTCCTTTCAATTTCTTAGTGACCTCTGTAAAATTACTTTCACGGTCATTTATATAGTACTTTGAAGAGTTGTCTCGAAATGCAACTCTAGTAATGACAAAGTCACTTCCTACAACAGCTTCGTATATTCCATCATCCTATAAATAGTCATGGCATTTATAAATTATAATGACCATTGGAGGAAAGAAAAATAAAGTGAAAGAAGGGCATCATGTATAACCATTTTTTTCTTAATGAATTAATAAAAACTCAAAGAGGAATGAAATTGACACAAAAGGAATGGTCTCACCATATGGTTTGTAGGGCCAAAATAAACGTCTGGACGATTTCCGCAAGGAGGACCATCGTAGCCACAAGTACCCACTTCCCAAGGAATGGTCTCACCATATGGTTTAGGTTATAAGTTTATGTTAATGTCGTAGGTTATAGGTTTAGGTTTAGGGATTTGAGAATACATTTACGTTTTAGGTTTAGGTTTAGGTTTTACGTTTAGGTTAAGGTTACAAGTTTAGGTTTAGGTTATAAGTGTAGGTTATAGGTTTAGGTTTAGGTTAGGTTATATGTTAAGGTTTAGCGAATTGAGTTTAGGTTATAGGTTATAGGTTTAGGTTATGGGTTATAGGTTATAGGTTAAGGTTTAGGTTATAGGTTAAGGTTTAGGTTTAGGTTATAGGTTTAGGTTTAGGTTATAGTTTTGGGATTTGAGAATAGGTTTAGGTTATAAGTATAGGTTTAGATTAATGTTGTAGGTTATAGGTTTAGGTTATAAGTTTATGTTAATGTTGTAGGTTATAGGTTTATGTTATAGGTTTAAGTTTAGGTTTAGGGATTTGAGAATACATTTAGGTTTTAAGTTTATGTTTAGGTTATAGGTTTAGGTTAAGGTTATAGGTTTAGGTTTAGGTTATAGGCTATAGCTTTAGGGAATTGAGAATAGGTTAAGGTTTAGGTTTAGGAAATCGGGTTCGGGTTTAGGTTTGGGTTTTCAAGTTTAGGTTTAGGTTTAGGTTAGGGAGTTGAGATTAGGATTAGGTGTAGGTTTAGGTTTAGGGATTTGAGAATACATGTAGGTTTTAGGTTTAGGTTATAGGTTTAGGTTTAGGTTTAGGTTAAGGTTTGGTTATAGGTTATAAGTTTAGGTTATAGGTTATAGGTTATATGTTAAGGTTTAGGTTATAGGTTTTGGTTTAGGTTTAGGTTATAGGTTTAGGTTAGGTTTAGGTTTAGGTTATAGGTTATATGTTTTTGGGAATTGAGAATTGGTTAAGGTTTAGGTTTAGGAAATCGGGTTTGGGTTCGGGATCGGGTTTAGGTTTGGGTTTTCAAGTTTAGGTTTAAGTTTAGGTTAGAGAGTTGAGATTAGGATTAGGTGTAGGTTTAGGTTTAGGGATTTGAGAATACATTTAGGTTTTAGGTTTAGGTTAAGGTTTGGTTATAGGTTATAAGTTTAGGTTATATTTTATAGGTTATATGTTAAGGCTTAGGTTATAGGTTTTGGTTTAGGTTAAGGTTATAGGTTTAGGTTTAGGTTTAGGTTATAGGTTTAGGTTAGGTTTAGGTTTAGGTTATAGGCTATATGTTATAGGTTATAGTTTTTGGGAATTGAGAATTGGTTAAGGTTTATGTTTAGGAAATCGGGTTCGGGTTCGGGATCGGGTTTAGGTTTGGGTTTCAAGTTTAGGTTTTGGTTTAGGTTAGGGAGTTGAGATTAGGATTAGGTTTAGGTTTAGGTTTAGGGATTTGAGAATACATTTAGGTTTTAGGTTTAGGTTATAGGTTTAGGTTTAGGTTAATGTTTGGTTATAGGTTATAAGTTTAGGTTATAGGTTATATGTTAAGGTTTAGGTTATAGGTTTTGCTATAGTTTAAGGTTATAGGTTTAGGTTTAGGTTTAGGTTATAGGTTTAGGTTTAGGTTATAGGTTATATGTTATAAGTTATAGTTTTTGGGAATTGAGAATTGGTTAAGGTTTAGGTTTAGGAAATCGGGTTCGAGTTCGGGATCGGGTTTAGGTTTGGGTTTTCAAGTTTAAGTTTAGGTTTAGGTTAGGGAGTTGAGATTAGGATTAGGTGTAGGTTTAGGTTTACGGATTTGAGAATACATTTAGGTTTTACGTTTAGGTTTTGGGATTTGAGAATAGTTTTAAGTTATAAGTATATGTTTAGGTTGGGTTCTAGGTAAAGGTTTAGGGATTTGAGTTTAGGTTATAGGTTATGGGTTATAGGGTTTAGGTTATAGGTTTAGGTTATAGGTTATAGGTTTAGGTTTAAGTTATAGGTTTAGGTTTTAAGTTTAGGTATAGGCTTAGGTTATAGGTTATAGGTTATATGTTTAGGTTAAGGTTTAGGGATTCGGGTTCGGGTTCGGGTTTGGGTTTAGGTTATAGGTTTTGGTTTTGGTTATAGATTAAGGTTTAGGTTATGGGTTTTGGGATTTGAGAATAGGTTTAGGTTATAAGTATAGGTTTAGGTTGGGTTATAGGTTAAGGTTTAGGTTTAGTTTTAGGTTATAGGTTAAAAGTATAGGTTATGTTTAAGTTAAGGTCTAGGTTTAGGTTATAGGTATAGGTTTTGGGATTTAAGAATAGGTTTGGGTTAAGGTTATAAGTATAGGTTATATGTTGAGGTTTAGGTTTAGGGAATCGGGTTCGGGTTTAGTTTTGGGTTTAGGTTATAGGTTATAGGTTATAGGTTTAGTTTATAGGTTAACGTTTGGGTTATATGTTAAGGTTTAGGTTATAGGTTATAGGTTATAAGTATAGGTTTAGGTTTAGGTTTAGGTTAAGGTTTAAGTTTAGGTTATAAGTATAGGTTTTGGGATTTGAGAATAGATTTAGGTTAAGGTTATAAGTATAAGTTATAGGTTAAGGTTATAGTTTAGGTTAAGGTTATAAGTATAGGTTATAGGTTTAGGTTTAGGTTTATGTTTATGTTATAGGTTTTGGTTTAGGGTTAGGTTTAGGTTATAGGTTATAAGTTATAGCTTTAGGGAATTGAGAATAGGTTTAGGTTATAAGTTTAGAGTGCGGTTTAGCTTAAGGGTGTGGTACCTACAAATACAGATATAAACACGACCTGTTCAAATGGCCAGGCCCCTCCAATGCTGTCCATAGGAAATGGACAGCTTCATCATGATCATAACAGCGGTTCCCACCTTTCAGGGATCCCCACTCATCTGGATAGCTCTGACGCACATCTGGGTCTGCTCTATTAATTTTGAGCAAATACATAAAAATGGCCTGTCCAAATGGCCAGGCCCCTCCAATGCTGTCCATAGAAAATGGACAGCTTCATCATGGTCATAACAGTAGTTCCCACCTTCCAGGGACCTCCGCTCATCCGGATAGCTCCGATGCATATCCGGGTCTGCTCCATTAATGTCAAGCAAATACATAAACACAGCCTGTCCAAATGGCCTGGCCACTCCAATACTGTCTATAGGAAATGGATAGCTTTATCATGGTCATAACAGCAGTTCCCACCTTTCAGGGACCCCCACTCAACATCCGGATAGCTCCGATGCACATCTGGGTCTGCTCCATCAATTTTCACGGAATTATGCATGTCCTACTCATGAGCATGCCTAATATTGCCAATGCATGGGATTCAGCACAAATACCTTTTCATGATTCAAAGAAGAGAACTCGAGGGTTTTCCTTACCTTCCATTGTATGCTTTCAAGGTGCAGATGGCTCCTGAAACACATACATCCTGGGAATCACTTCTCAAAACCAAAGAATGTTTTGTTTTGAAACTCGTTCATCTTACCTGAAAACCTATCACATAATGAATAACTGTAACCACAATGATAACCATTGTGAATGCACTATAATGAACAAATTATTATTATTATAGATAACTGTAATTACAACATAGATATCATGCACACGATATCACATAATGTATTATTTGATGAACTACACATGCGCATTCTTGACAAGAGATGTACTAGATGCTTGTATCTGAAATATACAACTCCAATCCTCTCACATGCGACATCCACCTGAAAGAATGCGTATAACCGTCATGCTTGAGTAATCAATACAGGAATGTACAAGTAAAACCATAAAACCAGAGATACTCACTGCATTTTCAGGATCTCCTCCATAGTTAACTATCTCATTCTAAAGCCCTTCTCCCTCCTCTTTTACTCGGGCTTGGGACCGGCAATGCAAGGAGTTGCATTGGTGGAGTTAAAAAAGGGGTTAGGCTCCATTTGATTTTCAAAAAAAAATGTTTTTATAAATACTAATGTGATGACCAAATGAAGCCTAAGACTATAAATACCTTCAAATATAGAGTATAAAATTCATTCAATATTTTAAAAAAATAAGTGCCAAATTAGTTCAAAATGCACACTACACGTTCAAAATTAGTTTAAAATGCACACTACACATATTCACTTATAGAGTACTAAATTTGTTCAAATTATTGAATTCTCAAAGCCTCTTTCCCCCATTACACAAATGATCCCAGACCGGCCTCTCCAAGTGTAGATGCGAACCCACTTTCTTTCCATAAAGGAGCGTGAGGTTGTATAACCTCAGTCAGGACAACAGCAACAGCTCTATCTTCCAACAGTTCGCAATGGATAGTTGCATTTGGATTAACTTCATGTACTTCACCATGAGCAACTACACCACATTTTCCAAAACCAAGCAAGTCGCATCTCTTACTGATATATATATTATCTGGCTACATTTACACATAAAATGGCATTGGTATTGTTAACGTTTATAATATAATTATAACCTCAATACAATAAAAAAATTTATACTTGCATACCAACGATGCCTGAGTAGATTTAGCGACTGTTGGTGATGAGAGATTTTGAGTATACTGTCTCTCTTTCTGCATATCCACCAATGTTTTCTTTATCTCAACTATATCTTGAGTCATACCATCCAATTTTTTCTTCACCTAAAATAACTCTTAAGTTACGCTCTCTTCTCTTTTGTCACATTCTTTACCTTTGAACGAGCAGGGGCTGACTTCTTCAGTCTTAGCTTGCTTATTGAGCAACCTAGACCCCGCATTCATCCTCTATTGTCAGAACCAACTAGCTATAAAATGTTGTAAATCAAGTTATTAGGATATTCATAATTACCATAAAACTTAAGTAAATTTTAAATTTTATTAGTACCTCTGTAAGGGCATCATCCATGTCGGTCATCTTATAAGCAAGATTGCTACTATAGAGCTCATCTAGTTTTTCCTGTGAAAAAATACAAATGAATGCAATATAATTCCAAGTTATACATAGGTTTTTCATAAGGGTACTAGTTAGTGGTACAAGGGACGCACTTACAGTAAGGTTAGGATATTGGACAACTTTGTTCTTTTTTGAATGGGCTCTTAAGAAGACTTCACATCTATCTATCTCGGCATCAGAGGTAAGATTCTTCTCCATCGCCTTTGGCACATTACATATCATTCAAATACACATCATTAATAGATTTAGATGAATGATAATTCAAATTTAAATTTAATTTTAAACTATAATATCTATTTTTAAATACATACCATCTTATGGCGAGTAACAGCCATGCTGTGCCTCCCAAGACACGCAGGTCCTTTTAGCTTGGCCCAATTGACTGTATTCCTTGTGCTTGCCCTTTTAAACTTCTCGGTGGTACGTTGTTCCACGAAGACCCTCCAATCCTCCATAAGGATACCTGGGGGGCAGGACCATCTCTAACAGCAATAGGATCCTTGTTTTTAATATATTTTGCAGCCAATCTTCTCTTGTAATTCCTCCATGCTTCATTGATGCATTTTGTAATGTAATCAAGACTTGCATCCCAACTTTGACCCTCAAACTCATAAAACTGTGATAATCTTTCTGTGACCATATGAATTTGTTCATAAGGCACCTAGCGAAAGTCCAGATATATGATCGGGACATGAGAACGAGTGAGGACACCGACATGCGATGCAAAGTCTCTGTGATCGGAACAGTCCTCATTCGGTTGCCCGAATTCATTCTTCTTTACGACTTTTTCCTATTAGGTTGCACAAGTAAAGAGACCCCCCTAGTAATGCCTCTCTTTCTGGATGAAGAAGAAGCTGATACAATTACATAAAAAGAATAACAGTTATATATACACATTATTGATTACCGCTAATATATAAGAAAAAAGAAATTTACATATATAATTAAGGAGAAGTATCTTATTACCTTTGGTGTTGCTTGAATCTGTACTCCCAAGCACCTGCGCACCCAATACCTCTGGTTGTGAATCCATGTGCCTATTTCTTCCCTAATATGAAAAGAAAAGAAAAAAAAGCTAATGGTTAAGAAATAATTTAGATCACAAATAAAGTAGAAAAAATTCACTATATTATTTAAACCTTGATTACATTTTCTCCAATAAATATCATTTTGTTACATGCTTAGAAAATACAAACAAATCAATAGATTCTCTTTGATCGTTTTCTTTTCTTTGTTTTCTCGATCACAACACTGACGTCTTTAGATTCATTGAATATTAACTCATCAACCATTGTTAATGAGGTGAGATCAGGTCCTGCATCGGCATTACTTGTAGCCTTTAATCATTCCGATAGAACGCACGTCTTTTCTTCTACAATTTTTTTTTTGGAACCTCCAAGACCACATGCCAGTCAGGCTTTTTTAGATCTCTGGAGTAGAAAACTTGTGTGGCATGCTCTGCAAGAATGAAGGGCTCGTCACCAACTTTGTCTGAACTGTAAAGACTAGACAAATTTACTAATCTCAAATTCGCTTCGACATTAAAAGAAACACCATGATGTGTCACTTTCACCCAATCACACTTAAATAGGATGGGCTTATACCTTGTTCGGTACTCCAATTGGATAATTCTACGAAGGACTCCGTAGTAAGGTTGATTTTCATCTACTGTATTGATATCCTTAGCACTTGATCGGAAGGTTGTCATACCCTCTGTCCTAACCCCACTATTTTGGTTCATTTTATTCTCCTCATAGTCCTTAGTGACAAAGAGGAAACCATTAATACAATACTTATTGTATTGCATAGAAAAAGATAGAGTTCCTCTCACTGCATCTTTAAATTCATTATCGTCAGATTCAATGAACTCTGGTTGCCTCTTCAACCAAGATATGAATTCGTCCTTGCTAGGCACCCTGTTGGTCCTCTTATAGCATTGCTGCAAGAAATATTTGTGCTTCCTACACGATATTCGATAACATTGTTATATTGAAATCGCATAAAGTAAGGAAGATATATATATATATATATTATGTACACACACACACACACATATATATATATATATGAGCTTATTGTACGTACCCTTCCTACTCATCGTAGCTGGGATGACTCTTCAGTACCCATGTACGAGCTTGTTCATATTCGATACCCGCTAGGATAACACTTTGACCTGAACCTACTGGACCAACGTCGTCATCATTAGGGTCATCATTAACGATATCTTCCAAGTTACGTAGTCCTGGAATGACTCCGTTAAACCGTTTTTCCAGCTTTTCCAGTAGGCTTGTTTTTTGTTTTCCTTTATATTGGTTGCGGAATATAACTGTCTCCTCTTGGATGTATTGCTCTACAATACAACCCTCAGGTCGTGTCTTGTTATGGACATAGGCCTTGAATGTCTTCGTGAACCTAACAAAGTTAATGATACATTATATATACATGCAAATGTAAATGTTAAGCCAATTTATTCTTATTAAGCTTACAGCGTACCTTTCGAATGGATACATCCATCGATAGTATACAAGACCACATATGCGAGCCTCGTAAGCCAAATGGATCGACAAATGCATCATAATGACAAATATCAATAGTAGGCATATAGTTTCAAGCTGACATAATGTCCTAGCTATGCCCCTCTCGAGAGTAAGGAGTGTTTAAAGGTCTACGGTTGTCGAGCACAAGGCATTAAAGAAGGTGCAAAAGCTTATAATTATAGGACGAATGACCTTCCTATCCCTGAATGCATGCTGGATGAGAACTGGGAGCAAATGTTGCATCAACACATGGTAAGAATGAGACTTCATTCCCTTTAAATCCACACAATCTTCCTTTATGATGGTCCTCCAATTCGCACTAAAACCGATCAGAACACGTAGCTCATACAAAGTGTGGATGAAAAGTTTTTTCTATTCTTTTCTTAGACAGAAAGGACCTTGTTTCTGAATCACTTTGCCATTGTTCTTTTTCAGCCATAGATGCTTCTTAATTCTCAATTGTTTCAGGTTCCTGCGTGCATTAGCATCATCCTTGGTTTTGCCAGGCGTGTTCAACATCAATGCAACAAGGATTTTACATATATTTTTCTCAATATACATGACATCAAGGTTGTGATGCATGAGAATATCTTTCCAATACTCCAGATCAAATAATATAGACCGTTTGAAGAACCACGGTGATTCGACATCATCCGCTAGCTTTTGTTGGCCTCCATCGATACCCCTTATATTACTCTTCCCAGTCTTCCCCCACTGCATATTCAAGTTTGCGGTTTGTCTTTTGACCTCAATCCCATCCGGATGGATAGGTTAACGTCGTATCTCCACATTCTTATTGAACGTGCCAGCACTTGTGTCCTTCCTAGCCTGTTCTGACATTGGCAACCATCGTCTGTGGCCCATATAAACATATTTTTTTCCATATTTGAGTCACAAAGAATCTATGTTGGGACCACATACAGGACAACCATACATACCCTTTATCCTACAACCAGAAACGTTACCATATGTTGGAAAGTCATGGATTGTCCAAAGCAGAACGACATGCATGTTGAATTTATTTTCATGGTATGCATCGAACGTTGTGACCCCTTCTCATCATAACTTTTATAGTTCATCAATCAATGGCTGTAAATAAACGTCAATATCCTTTCCTGGTTGTCGTGGTCCCTCAATGAGCAAAGTTAACATAGTAAACTGAGGTTTCATGCAAAGCTTTGGTGGAAGGTTGTACATCACACACATAACGGGCCATGAACTATGTGACATACTGAAAGTGCCAAATGGGTTAAACCCATCTGTAGCCAAACCCAATCGAACATTGTGAGGCTCAGCTAAAAAATCTGTATACTTGTCATCAAGATTCTTCCATGCAATAGAATCGGCCGGATGCTCCATCTTTTCATGTTGAAATTTCCTAGTTGAGTGCCAAGACATTTCTTTCGCCAATCATGGCACACTGAACATTCTTTGTAGCCTTGGTGTTAATGAAAAATACCTTAACACTTTCCTAGGTATTTGAGATTGTTTTCTCTCGGAATCCACTTCAGTCTTGTACCTAGAAGTTTTACAATTTGGACAAATGGTTTTCATCTTGTTCTCTCCAGTATAAGATGTAGTCATTTAGACAAGCATGGATTTTCACATAATCAAGACCCAATTTTGTAATGATCTTCTTTGCTTGGTAGCTATTAGTTAGGGCCTTGTTACCGGAAGGTAGCAGCTTCTTTAGTAGTTGAAGGAGCTCTGTAAAGCTTTTTTCACTCCATCTATGATTCACCTTTAATTTGAAAAGCTGTATAATGAAAGTCAGCACGGTGAAATCTTGGGCCCCAGGGTATAGCTCAGTCATTGCATCTCGCAAATTTGCTTTAAAGTCATTGGTTTCATTTTCTCCAAAGACGCCTTCAACTATAGGGGTCACATTCAGCTCATCCTGTACAACTTTATCTAGGTTATTACCACCAAGTTCTTGAACAATCATGTTGTGAACCTCATTTAATTTCGAGACACTATGGTATTGTTGGGAACTTGATTCATGTACAGTACACTTAGGTGAAACATGCTCCCCATGCATGTTCCAAACCCTATAGCTTGGGTCAATTCATTTTTCATTAGATGTATTTCCATATCATCATAAGAAACCGGAAAATGTGCACATCTGTAAGTGGTGCATGGACAAGGAACGGATTCTCTACCAGGAATGTTTTCTTGTGCAAACTTTGAAAAACTTCTTATTCCAGAAATAAAATGTGGCTCTGTGAAACTTAGTGTCATCCACTCCCTATTCATTATAGTCGAATCTCGATTAACCAAGGGGTCCATTTTCAACCTGCACCTTACCAAAAATTAAAGTTGGAAATTAGCCTAATGCACCATCCTTCTCAAAGTTGAAAATGAAGGAAGTGCTATCAGATGATTGGACCCAGACAGATATTACTACCAAATACAATGTATTAAGGAGTTTGCAATCATTGTATTTTTATAATAAATTAATAATGTAATTTATAAGTAAAATCTTAGACCACTTGCATAGATGAAAAGTCTCGCATGCAATTCTAATATATCAAGTACTTAATAAAATCTTTATTGAATAAACATGAGTATTCACACCCATATATATATATATATATATATATTAAATACCTAGTATGTCCAAGATTATTGTTTTTTCATGCATACTCATACTATTCACATGATCTTCAGCAACTTCACAAGTGGATACCACATTTAGTAGCATCTCAAGCAAATTGGGTGAGGGCAGTATCTACCAATGGGACAGACATGTTATTCTACAAACATTGGAATTGTGTGCTTAGGGTTTTAAATAATCATTTGCTTTATTCCAATGCATAGAGCGTGATGATCCTAAAGCTCCAATCTTCCAATCTTCCAAAGATACCCATTAGAAAAGTAATATAGTGAAGAGTAGAATCCTTCTTTTTTTTTTTCCTCTCTCTCTTTTTGTTGAATCTTAAAGGGAAATTGATCGAATGTTACATGCGGTTAGCATTCGCATCAACATGGTTACATTTGAACTTATTAGCATTCGCATCAATAGTCAATCCATTTTTCCAACTAATTGTCAAAAAATGAGGTACATTCAAATCTCAAGTAGACTACACCAAAGGAAAGATGATAATTGAACACCCACTGTTAAAAACTTATTAGGGTAATAAAGTTTTGGATTAAGATGATATTTATGTTTTCCCTTCATCTAGATCTGTCTAACATAAATCAACATGTTGGATAACAAATAAACATTGAACTGGACCTTTTTAAAAAAAAAAATCCAAAACTTATATAACATGCCATAATGCAAATTATTTTAATTCATGCATAATGAAAATGTAAATAATTACTACTCATTTACAGTCAACTACACTTACAACCAATCAAACAAGTTTTCATGGTTAGCATGGCTTGTTTCACCATAATTTTTAAGGGTGCAGACCACACCATAAACAATAGACCTCGCTACAAATGGAAGCACCTCCCAAGGTTGACTTTAATCCCGCAATGCAAACGACTAGAGACATACACAAACGTTATTATGTATATGACAACAGATCCAAAAACACACCTTAAAAAAATTCAAAAATCACAAAACAAGTGATTCTTATGACCTTAGGAAGTATTTAAGGGCCTGTTTGGCCAGGCAGCTTGGATGGGATTGGAAGGGATTAGAAGGGATTGGAAGATAGATCTTGGATTGACTAGGTGTGCCAAACAGACACAGGATCTTGATCCTCGGATGTTGCAATCCCATGGATCTTAAGACAATCCACTAACATCACCATCATTACCTTTAAATCCCATAAAATCCACCTTAATCCCTTCAAAATTGCTTGGGACGTGTTTGGTTCAAGGGATTGGAAGGTTTAATCCTGGGATTGGCCGGCGTCCTAAACAGATCGAAAATAACAATCTCGGGATATAGCAATCCCATAGATCTTGCACCAATCCACTGACGCAGCTAACATTAGCTTGAAATTCGTGCAATCCACTCTAATACCATCCAATTCTATCCAATCTGCCCAGCCAAACAGGCCCTAATGGTGGGCGTTCAATCACCACAGCTTCTTATGGTGTGGTCCACTTGAGATTTCGCCCTAAAATGAGCTGGAAAAAATGAATGGGCCACATACACATATTATGGTGGATCCCACAAAGCATTTTTAGATTTCAGAAACAGAGAGAGGGGAATACAGATTGAAGGATTGAAAGATTGAGCATAGGGATTGAAGGATTAAGCATCTAAATACAACAGATTTGAGAAACAGATAAAGAGAGAGAAAGAGAGAAACTAACCGTGCTCCTTCTTCTTCTCCTTCTCCTTTTTCTTCTCCTTGTTGCAGCAAAAGGGGTTTTTAAAAACAGAGAGAGGGGAATGCGGCCAAGAGACAGGGATATAGGGTGAGGGAGAGCGGGAGACCGAGAGAGGGCAAGGGAAAGAGAGAGACTGAGTGCGAGAGAGAGAGATGGAGAAATGGTTTTCATCGGCGCACAGGAGAAAATGGCGGACGGGAAGGGTTTTGTTTTTTGGAGGGGGTTTGGTTTTGGAGGGGCTCGTGACGGACAGCTCCTTGGGGACGTTGGGTTTTAGGACCGTGGGGCCCACTGTGATTGTAAGGCCCTGAAAATCGGGGGTCAAGCATAGACTCAACTCCCGAGTTCCAACGCATCACTTATGCAACATAGATAATGATGATTAAATGTTGTCCGTATTAGTGCCTTAAACATGAATGAGATTATACCAAAACAACATATCGTACTCTAAAGGCAATTTAAGTATGTTAGCGGAAGACTGTGGTATGTATATAAACTATAAAAAAGTAATAGTAAGCCCTCACAGTATGACTGTCATTAGGTTAAACAATTACAAGTTTAATTCAAAAATATACTAAAATCAGAAAGTGTAATGTTCTCTATCCAAAAACACTGTAGCCCCATCAATGCAACTCCAGGTCTACATAGACCCGCTAAAGAGTTGCATGTAGGAGAACTCCTCCTCGTCATTGTAATAGTTCGGCTCTGCCTCATAAGCATCGCCATCACCTACAGCTAAGACAGAGTCTGTTAAAACACCGTCTCGGAACGTGGGAGTGAGTGATCAACTTAGTGGAGCTATAAGGCAAAGGTTAACATGTTATCAATTCAATCAAGCAGTAATGATAAAGCAATACAATCAAGCATCCCTAAGTACTCTAGTTAATGCAGAAATGATATGTATTAATGATGCATGCCCTCACCTACACTCCCACTGCGATCTTCCTCTTATGGTCGCGGCATGCATTCTTTCGTCTGTGCTTAACACCAACGCTAAAGACACATGCAATGTGGTGCATGAGCGTGATTACCGAGTTCTTATTAGACCCTTTTATACAGTAGGATTGGGAAGCTAAGGCACCTCCCTTTATATCATAACCCAAACATTGATCCAACTAGGGTCGTCAATCTTAGTAGTCACAAACGATAGATGGCTGCCAGGTCGTTAAGGAGAGGCTCGTCACTGTCAGCGTAGGCCTGGTTTATACTCTAGTTTACTACGGAAAGGCTCATCACCTCAACATAGTTTTTAGTGTATGCTCAAGGTCACTACGGTCTCATCACCTGATCGTAGGCCGACAGCTCGAATATAGTGTCCCATACCACCATATTCAGTTCACGAGTCTAGGTTGCTCACTGGTCACTACGGAGAGGCTTGACACCCCAGCGTAGGCTGACAGCACGACCACGGTGTCCCATACCACCATGCCCGGCGCATGAGTCTTAGCGGATCAAGATACCAAGGTTAAACGGGTTTGGTACTGGTAAGTTGGTACCTTAGATTCAAACAGTAGTGTCCATACTGGTGAACATACATTAGGTCAACTGGGTTGCTTGACAAGCTCAACTGGTACAAGCATATGTCGAGCCGATCGACATGGAGTGTGTAAGCACTCCGTGTGGCCTAACCACTGTCAACTAGCAGCGTACAAATTGGATTCATCGGGCGTGTCTATCGTGGTTAAGCAGTTCAACCACTGTTCACAGACAATTACTAATTGCCTGGGTTACATCGTAGCCCCAATCACATTCTAAACAATAGCGTTTGCATATAGTAATTCAAAACAACATGTGACAACTGAAATCAGATATAAATCCTACTTGAGCAATTTAACAAACACATACTACACACATACACAGACATTTCATCCATACAGTACATAGTAGTAAGATAGGTTATATAAAGGATACTATAACCATAGTTAAGGGGATTGAGAATCCTATCTCAACACCCTCATTACATACATTTAAACCAGCATTTTCTCATTCAGGCATTTTATCAAATACTTAGTCTTCACATATTACATACATTTAAACCAGCATTTTCTCATTCAGGCATTTTATCAAACACTTAGTCTTCACATATTACATACATGTAATAAATCAGTTAAAACACGTGTTATAGCAAATCCTCTTACATAGGAGTTTCCACACGCACAACGATCATGTATTAGCAATCAATAATCATAGCAAGCACAAATCATAATTCCATATTCATTCAAACATTTTAACAAACACTTAGAATGCATTCGAAATTGCCTAACCTACATATATCTGTAATATATTGAAACATCCAAATTACGCATATGTGATAGCACTCAAGTCAGTCATAAATCATTGACTGACATTGAAAGCCTTGAAAGCCATAACCTAAACGTTTATAGTCCGCACCTTTCATCGATAAACAAGTATCGAACTCAGTTTATATGTCAAGTATTCGTCTATGGCATGACAACCACCTATAGCATGAAATAGGTTAGCTATTTCATCACTTACACTATTTGAAACTCTAAAAAAGATTAGGGTTAGGTTTTTTTACCTAAGAACAGAGTCAGAATCGCTGGAATAGCGATGCAGAAGGGTTGATTCAGCCCATGGAGCGATAGGGAAGGATCCCAGGGACGGTCTCCCACTTTCTCTCTCACTTTCTCTCTTCTCTCTCCTCTCTCCTAGGGTTAGGAATTCGTATAGAATGAGAGAGGGGTGGGTTTAGGCCCTTATATAGGCCCAAAATTGATGGGAATGGTCCCAGGGCCATGATATACTTAGGTTATAGCTAAGGACTGGCCGTCTCGGTTTAATGGAGCACATCTGGAGGCCCCTTTTTCACATGCGGTTGGACTTAAGCTCCCTGATATTGGATCTAGGTCGAGTTAAGTTTTTGGTCCGATTGGATATACAAATTGACCGTAGGGGACCAGTTTCAGTTCAACGGTCACCGGTACTCGATCAGGGTCACAAGTACACTGACCTGTGTTGAAAATTTTCCCTGATCCGAGGGTGTAATTGGACAGATTCTGACAGTCTGAATCCTTAGATTTGGTCTGCAAGTGAACGACTCAATTCACTTAAGTTTCAGTTCATTTTCAAAGGATATTCGTATTTCTCACACACTTCGCTCCGGGCTCAAATTGTGCATTTTGGGATACTATCTGGACTTGATTTCCGAGATGGTAGTCAAGCCCAGCAAGGCGGTCATAACCGTATGGTTTCATAGTATTCGGACTTTTAACGTGTGGTACAGATCGGATATGGAGTTTCAGTGTGCTCTTGAGAGCAACCGAGTTTTGAGATTAATTCTAAGTTTCAGGGTAATGCAGCGTCAACGATTCTACACGTTTTAGGTCTTGCAGTTTGTATTTAAAGTGATTAGTGCTAATTTCACAGGTAACCTAGTTTAACGCTCAGTTAATTCTCGTCTAATTTTTAAAGGATTTTGTCCTTTGTGATTTCTACCTGAGGTGGTACTCAGGTCTTTGTACGAATTTTTTTGAGACCTTACAATTTACCCCCTTAAGAAAAAATTTCATCCTTAAAATTAATACATTTTCGTTCTCCTCGAGAATTTGAGGGTAGTTCTTTCGGACTTCAGCTTCTGTTTCCCAAGTAGCCTCCTCTTCAGTGTGGTGTGTCCACAGAACCTTCACAAGTGGAATCACCTTACTGCGCAACACCTGCTCATTCTTATCCAGAATACGCATCGGTCGCAATATATAAGTAGCATCCTCACTCAACTGCCCCTGCTCCTACCTGATAATGTGGGAAGGATCAGGAACGTACTTCTTCAACATCAATACATGAAATATGTTGTGTACGCTTACGAGTGGTCTGGACAAAGCAAGGCGGTATGCCACCACACCTACTCGGTCTAGGATCTGGAATGGGCCAATGAATCTAGGCGTGAGCTTCCCCTTCTTTCCAAACCGAAGGACTCCCTTCATTGAGGAAACCTTCAAGAACACATGGTCCCCAACCTTGAACTCCAACTGCTGCTACCTCGTATCGGCGTAGCTCTTCTATCTGCTCTGTGCTCAGAAGTCGACGCCTGATAATGTCAATCTTCTCTGAGGTCGCCTGAACTAACTCGGGGCCAATCAAGCTCTTCTCACCAACCTCTGCCCAGCAATGCAGTGCCCGACAAGGGCGCCCATACAAGGCCTCATAGGGAGCCATACCGATGCTCGCCTGAAAACTGTTCTTATACACAAACTCTACATAAGGAAGGCAGTCATCCCAACTGTCCTTGAAATCTAGTACACAAGCTCGCAACATGCCCTCCAAAACCTGGTTTACCCATTCCGTCTTCCCGTCAGTCTGTGGGTAGAACGTGGTACTGAACTTTAATTTCACACCCATTCTTCCTGAATACGAGTCCAGAAGATAGATGTGAATCGTGCGTCTCGGTCCAACACAATCTCCAGAGGAACTCCATGTAGACGCATAATCTCCTTGATGTACAACCTGGCCAACTCGTCTACAGAATTCGAAACTCTGATAGGGAGAAAATGAGCCGATTTCATCAACCAGTCCATGATCATCTAGATGGAGTCATGTCCCTTCCTCGTCTTCGGCAGCCCTGAGATAAAATCCATAAAGATGAAGCCCCATTTCCATTCAGCTATGGGCATGGGTTGAAGCAGTCCAGGAGGGCGGTGGTGTTTAGCCTTAACCTGCTGGCACGTGAGATAACGTGATACATACTCTGCTATGTGGGCCTTCATGTTATCCCACCAGTACGAATGCTTCATGTCACGGTACATCTTTGTACTACCAGGATGCATTGCTATCCTTAAATTGTGAGTAGCCTAGAGAACTTCCTTCCTCAGGTCATGAAGTTTGGGACGCATAAGCGGCCACGATAACGTAAACCCCCATCTGTACCAGCTCTCCATTCTGAGTTTACATCATCACTAAGCTACTCTCTCATCTTCACTAATAGCTCAGCGACTGTCTGAGCCGCGATGATCCTGTCATCAATAAGTAGCTAAACCCGAATATGTGCGATGCTCTTGAACGGCTCTTCTACCGTAAGTTTCTGCTCAAAGTCTCACACAAACTCTACCATATCCCATTCCGCTATCATTAGCGAAGCCGCAACTATTGTCGTCTTCTTGTGGCTCAATGCGTCCGCCACATGGTTGGCCTTGCCAGGATGGTAGGAGACCTCGAACTTGAAGTCCTTCAAGGTTTCCATCCACCTCTGCTGTCTCATATTCAAGTCCCTCTGTGTGAATATGTATCTGAGGCTCTTGTGGTCACAAAAGAGCTCGAACTCCTCTCTGTAGAGGTAATGTCTACAGATCTTCAAAGCAAAGATGACGGGGAGGAGCAAGGTCCACAACTATCCCTTCCTTGGACACCACATGTCTTAGGAATTTGACTTCTTCTTTCCAGAAGTCGCACTTCTCGTACTGTGCAAACAACTGGTTCTTTCTAAGCGTATCGAAGACTGCTCGCAGGTGCTCCTCATGCTCCTTCCGACTCTTGGAGTATATCAGGATGTCATCTATAAATACGATGACGAATCGGTATAGATACGGCTGAAACACCCTGTTCATCAGGTCCATGAACACGGCCGGTGCATTCGTGAGTCTAAACAACATCACCAGGAACTCCAAATGCCCAGAGCTGGTCCTGAATGCTGTCTTCTACACGTCCTCATTTCTGACATACAACTGATGATACCCTGACTGCAAATCGATCTTTGAAAAATACTGTGCCCCTCTAAACTGATCGAACAGATCATCTATCCTGGGTAGAGGATACTTGTTCTTTACCGTCACTTGGTTTAGTCTGCGGTAATCAATACACAATTACAGAGGTCCATCCTTCTTCTTCACAAACAACATAGGTGCTCCCCACGGCGACACGCTAGGTTGTATGAAGCCTGCATCCAATAGATCATTGATCTGTTTCCTCAACTCCATCTCACATGGAGGCATGCAATAAGTCGGAAGAGATATAGGTGTCACACTAGGCACTAGATCGATGGTAAAATCAATCTCACGCTGAGGGAGTAATTCAGGTATCTTTATGAATACGTCTGAGAATTCTTAGACTACAGAGGTGTCCTCAAGTGCTGGACCATTAATGTCCTCTAGTAATGAAGCGTAACAACTAATGTGATGGGGCCAACTGACTTGCACTAGGAATGTAAAGGTCGTGCCCTCTGGTCCATGGGTTGTCACCACTCTAGTATCGCAGTCGATCTCTGCCTTCACCTCTGTGAGCCAATTCATACCAAGAATGACGTCATAATGGTGCAACGGAGAGACAATCAGGTCAATGCGCACTATTTTGCTCCCTAAGTTTATTAAACAACCCTTACACATCCTGGTAGCGTCCGAGAAAGTCCCTGTGGTGGTAAGGATTCTCACCCCAACCATAAGACTAGTTTTCAACCCCAGTCGCTTGACTACTGCGCATGATATAATAGAGATAGTGGACCTGGTGTCTATCAACAAGAAGACTAGTGTACCTTGAACATGCGCCATGACTTTAAAAGCCAGCAGTGCTGCAACTGTGTCTCGGATGCCTCAGCTACAAGTGAGTGCACGCGAGCCTGTTGAGATCGGTTTGGTTACGGTACCATAGGCCGTTGAGGCAGCCTAAAACAGGGTGCGGGCGGCTGAAAAGATGGATGCGCTGGTGCTGACCATAGAGGTGGAGCTGCAATCATCTAAGGAAGCTGGCGGTTGATCCTCTGAGGTGACGAGAAGCCATTGTCCCTCATCTTGGTGAAACAGTGGGCATCAACGTGGCCAGACCTCCTGTATTAGGTGCACCACACGTCTGGTCGCCTCATAGGGACTGGTGGAGTTGCAAGTCTGGGAGGCGAGTCTGCACGGGGCCTCTTGCCAAGAAACAGCCTGCTCGGCAAATCTGATCGTGGTCTAGGAACCATGGGCATGCACGTGCGGGACAATCTATCCCCATCTTACTCCGCTTGCAGAGACATGCCCACCAGCTCAGCATAGGTAGATATGTTAGTGCAACACATCTTCAAGCGTATCTCAGGTCGCAGGCCCTCAGAGAAGAACTACATCCTCATCGGCTGATTGGCGAGAATCAAGGGAGCATACCTAGCCAGTTTCGTGAACCGGTTCTCATACTCAGCCACTGTCATGCCTCCTTGTCGGAGGCGAAGGAACTCACTCTCCTTCTCATGGTGGTACGTGACAGGGAAATACTTCTTATGGAAGCACGTCTCAAAGGCCTCCTATGTCCACATGTGTCCGACAGCAACAGTGCGGAGAACGCTGTCCCACCATAAGCTGGCCTCCTTCTTAAACATGAAAGTGACCAATTCCACTTGCTCTGCCTCAGTGCAGTGCAGCGGCTTCAGCATCTTAGAGATACGGTCAAGCCAATACTCGGCCTCCTCGGGTCGGTGAGTACCCGCAAAAGTAAGAGGCTACAAGCATTAGAATCGCTCGAAATGGCCACTAGCACCCGTATTCCCAGCAGGGGGCACAAATGGAGTAGGTGGAGCCACACCCATGCTCTGAGCAAAGATTCTCACAAGGGTGGCCAAGAGCTGCTGCTACTGTTGCTGGTACTGCAGCTACTACTATTGCATCAATAACATCATCTACTCCAACCTATCTGAAGGAGGGGCCATCTGAGGCATATGCTGCGTCGAAGAGGACGCACGGTTCTGCTTAGGAACCGGTGGTGCAACAGGTGTAGGCCCATTAGTGGGGCCAGTGGCTGGCTGAGAGTCTGACATAGTCTCGTGAGGTGAGCCCAAACTAGGGTCTATGTGGCTATCGCTTAGGAGAGGAGCCCCGTCAATCAAGTCGCCAAGGGTGAGGCGGGCCGAGGTCCACATGCTCTTAAGTGGCATTCCCTAAATACAACATAGGGTGCAACCTGTGTGAGATTCAGTACATGCTTACAAACTCAACAACATAGCATTTGCATCATAGCTCAAAGAAACTTCATGCATTTCATTTAACAAAATTGTCACGGTACATGAGATGCAGTATTACATGAATCATGACAGAAGATGCATGTAAGCTAACCTAAGTAAGGCTTCAACACTGAAACATACTAACTAGTCTACCACACCATTAAGCCTATCAAGGCTATACATAGAAACAAGAAAAACAGGAAACAAAACAAACTAAAAGATGACTACATGTATGTCTAGTCATCTGAATCAGGCGACTGTGGTGGTGCACCCTTGTCCTGTAAACAACACAAGATAGCCCTCAAGGTGTGAGACACTTTGCTGAATTTTTGCTTTACGAAGGCCTGATGCTCCTCAACCTTGGCTCGGGTCTGTGTGACCTCCTATCGTAGGGCGGCCTGGCCCTCCTCGATCTGAGCTAAATGGGCTTCTAAAGTAGCTTGATCACCAGAGCGCTCCTGTGTAGCAGGAGGAGAGCCCTCATCCGTGTCCTGGGCCTCCTCTTCTTCTCCCTGCTCTCCTTCCTCCCTTATCTCATCTCCACCATCTTCATCACTCTCCTCTTCTTCACTTTCTGTCTCATCCTCACTCTCATCGAGTCGGGCCTTACGCTGTCATGGCCCAATCTCCATGTTGTTGAGAGTGGTGTCGTTGATGAAATGGATCGGCAAAGGAAGTTCTGCACCAAGTCTGTAGGCGAATTCACGTACAAGCTTACATATAAGTCGGTCGAAGGGGAGCGAAACAGACATCCTAGAAGAGCATGCAGTCTGCACTATCTGTAGCAGTACATACGTAGGCATGCATAGCTTCTCTCCCTGCCCAGCTCGGTACAGAAAGTCTACCATCAGGTGTGTGCACTCGCCGCGATTGTTCCACCTGGGGTACACGTTGTATGTAAAGATGTGGTGGAGCAGGCGGAAGTCATCGGTCATATTGGATGCCAGGAGACTATTGTTTGGATTCCAGTGGGCCAGTTGGCCATAAAGGAATCGTGTGCGGCGATCCTTTTCACGTGCACTCCTAAGACTCTTCTCCCTAGTATGGACTTCGCCAAGCGGCATCCCCATGAGTTAGGCTATTAAGCCAACATCAACTATGGCCCCCCGCCTTCCCACGGGAATTTTAAATTGCAAAGGCTCCAGCGTCGGCTCTCGAATATGGGCATAGAAGGCTCGGACAGTGCCCACATTCGCACGAGACTTGCCCTCAAATATGGGTCCCCACCCGGCATCCACCAGGCAGTTCATCACTAGATATTTCCCAAAGAACTTATCGTCCACGTGTACTTCAAAAAGGACCCTACGTCCCTTAAATCTTCAATGGGACAGATCCGCCAGTAGAGCTCTCTCGAGGGGTGCCTGGGGATCGAGGTCCCGCTTTGTCCTTATCTCTCGATCGATGCTTGTACCCACGGTGACACTTTTTGGTCTCCTTGAATGAGTAAGGCAGCTAGGCCCGGCTTCATCCGTGGAAGTCCTCTTCTTCCCCATGAGAAAGAAGTGTGGAAATTGAGAAAATGGCCGTCACAAGCTCGAAAAGAGCCTTGAGAGTGAAATGAGGTGGAGAAATGGAATGGGTTGTTGAACCTTGAGACTTTTGAGACACAAAGGAAGGTTTGTGCACTCAAATGAAAGGAAATAAAGGAGATAGGAGAGGGGTTTTGATAAAAACAGTGGAGAGGTGTGTGAAATGAAGGAAAAAGAGGAAATATGAGGATGAAGGGAAGATTTGAGAGAAAAAAATAGGTTTTTGAGAAAAAGGAAAGCTTCGAGTTGTGTAAGAGGGGAGAGGGGAGCAAATGGGGTATAAAAGGGGGTCGCTACACGTTTTGGTGGGCCCCACAGCCTTGAACACGAGCCGGCCCGTGTCAGCCCAACAGGCCCGGACCGTCCGAGCAGCGAAGGCTTGCTGACCCGGTCCCTGGACAGTCTGGCTATGGCTCACCCCAGGGGCGATGCCATCCCCCCCCCGGGGTGCCTGAAATGTGCGGGGTCCACTTTGGGTCCCCCCGATTTATACCGTTTCCGCCCTTGACTCCGTTTGAGTCATTTCAGGTCCCATTTCACGTACTTTCACACTTTTCGGTTTGTTTGATTGTGGAATAGGTTGAATTAGGGTCTAAACCCATCGATTGACAGTTTAAAAATGAATGGAGGCCCTCTCGCATGGTCACAGAGGCCTACGGGCCTGAATCCAACGGTCAATCTCGGTCAGTTAGCGAAAGACTGTGGTATGTATATAAACTCTACAAAAGTAATAGTAAGCCCTCAGAGTATGACTGTCACTAGGTTAAACAATTACAAGTTTAATTCAAAAATATACTAAAATTAGAACGTGTAATGTTCTCTATCGAAAAACCATATAGCCCCGTTAGCGCAACTCCAAGTCTATATAGACTCGCCAGAGAGTGCATATAGGAGAACTCCTTGTCATTGTAATAGTCCGGCTCTACCTCATAAGCATCGCCATCACCTACAACTAAGACAGAGTTTAGTTGGTGTTAAAACACTGTCCCAGAACGTGGGAGTGAGTGATCAACTCAGTGGAGCTATAAGGCAAAGGTTAACATGTTATTAATTTAATCAAGCAGTAATGATAAAGCAATACAATCAAGCATCCCTAAGTACTCTAGTTAATGCAGAAATGATATGTATTAATGATGCATGCCCTCGCCTGCACTCCCTCTGCGATCTTCCTCTCACAGTCGCGGCAAGCACCCCTTCCTCTGTGCTCAACACCAACACCAAAGGCACATGTAATACGGTGTATGAGCATGATTACCGAGTTCTTATTAGATCTTTTTCATACAACAGGATTGGAAAGCTAAGGCACCTCCCTTTATATCATAAATATTGATCCATGTAGGGTTGTCAATCCTAGTAGTCACATACGATAGATGGTTGTCAGGTTGCTATAGAGAGGCTCGTCATTGTCAGCGTAGGCCTGGTTTATACTCTAGTTTACTACCTAAAGTCTCGTCACCTCAACATAGTTTCTAGTGTATGCTCGAGGTCACTACGGGCTCGCCACCTGATCGTAGGCCGACAGCTCGAATATAATGTCCCATACCACCATATTCGGCTCACAAGTCTGGGTTGCTCACTAGTCATTACGGGGAGGCTCTTCACCCCAGCGTAGGCCAACAGCATGACCACGGTGTCCCATACCACCATGCCCCACTCATGAGTCTTAGCGGATCGAGGTACCAAGGTTAAACGGGTTTGACACTGGTAAGTTGGTACCTTAGATTCAAATAGTAGCATCCATACATGGTGAACATACATCAGGTCAACCGGGTTACTTGACAAGCTCGACTGGTACAAGCATATGTCGAGCTGATCAACATGGAGCGCGTAAGCACTCCGTGTGGCCTAACCACTGTTGACTAGCAGAGTATGACTCGGATTCGTCGGGCATGTCTATCGTGGTTAAGCAGTTCAACCACCATTCACAGACAATTACCGATTGCCTGGGCTACATCGTAGCCCCAATCACATTTCAAACAATAACATTTACATATAGTAATCCAAAACAGCATATGACAACTGAAATTAGATATAAATCTTACTTGAACAATTTAACAAACACATACTACACACACATACAGACATTTCATCCATACAGCACAGTAGTAAGATAGGTTATATAAAGGATACTATAACCATAGTTAAGGGGATTGAGAATCCTATCTCAAAACCCTCATTACATACATTTAAACCAACATTTTCTCATTCGGGCATTTTATCAAACACTTAGTCTTCACATATTACATACATTTAAACCAACATTTTCTCATTCAGGCATTTTATCAAACACTTAGTCTTCATATATTACATACATGTAATAAATTAGTTAAAACAAGTGTTATAGCAAATCCTCTTGCATAGGGGTTTCCACACGCACAACGATCATGTATTAACAATCAATAATCATAGCAAGCACAAATCATAATTCCATATTCATTCAAACATTTTGACAAACACTTAGAATGCATTCGAAATAGCCTAACCTACATAAATGTGTAATATGTGGAAACATCCTAACTACGCATATGTGATAGCACTCAAGTCAGTCATAAATCATTGACTGACATTGAAAGCCTTGAAAACTATAACCTAAATGTTTATAGTCCACACCTTTCGTCGATAAACAAATATCGAACTCAGTTTATATGTCAAGTATTCGTCTACGGCACGACAGCCACCTATAACATGAAATAGGTTAGCTATTTCATCACTTACACTATTTGAAACCCTTAAATAGATTAGGGTTAGGTTTTCTTACCTAAGAACGGAGTCGGAATTGTTGGAATAGAGATGTGGAAGGGTTGATTAAGCCCGTGGAGCGATAAGGAAGGATCCCAGGGACGGTCTCCCACTTTCTCTCTCTTTCCTTCTCTTTTCTCTCTCTTCTCTCTCCTAGGGTTAGGAATTCGTATGTAATGAGAGAGGGGTGGGTTTAGGCCCTTATATAGGCCTAGAACTGATGGGAATGGCCCCAAGGCCATGGTATACTTAGGTTATAGTCAAAGACTGGCCGTTTCGGTCTAACGGAGCACATCTGGAGGCCCCTTTTTCATATGCGGTCGGACTTAAGATCCCTAACATTGGATCTAGGTCGAGTTAAGTTTTCGGTTCGATCAGATTTACAGATCAACCACGGGGGACCAGTTTCAGTTCAACGGTCACCGGTACTCGATCAGGGTCACAAGTACATTGACCTGTGTTGGAAATTTTCCCTGATCCGAGGATGTAATTGGGTCAGATTCTGACAGTCTGAATTCTTAGATTTGGCCTGCAAGTGAACGACTCAATTCACTTAAGTTTCAGTTCATGTCCTAATGATATTCGCGTTTCTCACACACTTCGCTCCAAGCTCAAATTGTGCATTTCGGGATACTATCTGGACTTGATTTTTGAGATGGTAGTCAAGCCTAGTAAGGCGGTCATAACCATATGGTTTCATAGTATTCAGACTTTCGACGTGTGGTACAGGTCCGATACGGAGTTTCGGTGTGCTCCCGAGAGCAACCAAGTTTTATGTTTGATTCTAAGTTTCAGGGTCATGTAGCGTTAACGATTTTACATGTTTTGGGTCTTGCAGTTCATATTTAAAGTGATTAGTGCTAATTTCATAGGTAACCTAATTTAACACTTAGTTAATTCTCGTCTAATTTTTAAAGGATTTGGTCCTTTGTGATTTCTACCTGAGGTGGTACTCGGGTCTTTGTACGGATTTTTTCGAGACATTAAAGTGATGTATTTTATATATCCACTCTGTTCATTAATTTTAATTTATTATTTTAAGTGCTGATATAAAAAATGAGTTAGATCGAATCTGTAAGGAGATCACACAACATATTAACAGTAGAAATTTAATTTTTACTATTTCTTATGGTCTGGTCCACTTAGACATTTAATCTATCTAAATTTTGGGCTCATGCACTAAAATTATATATCTGAATTGTTGGACTGCTTAGATTAAACACATATGTTCCAATGGACCCCATGGATCCCCTTAAGCGCACCATCTATGTTTAATATGGTTTACGTGAGGAGGTACGCTTTAGCTACAAATCACTTAGCGTTTAGCTACAGATTAAATTCGTAGCTATATTTCTACGGATTTAATCCATATCTAAAAGCTTTCAAAGTCCATAGCCTTTGCTCGATTTTTTGCTAGTGACATGATAGTGCTTAATCTATCTAATTATGCATGTTTTCATATGCGAGGTGATTTCGAGAGCTTAAGGTGAAATTGATGCCAAAAGGAAGATTTATGTTCAAAAGATTACTAAATAAAGATTTGGAAGTTATTAATAAAGAATTCACATGCCAAAGATCTAAGGAAACTAAGTGAGGAATGAAGAGAATTGAAGATTTGAAGTGAAAAAAAAAAAGAAAAGGAATCCTGAAAATTGTCCTAAAAAAATATATTCCTGAAAATTGTCCTGAAAAAAAACATATTTTGAAACTCCAAGTTTAAAAGGGGAAAGTTCTGGAAGTATATTTTGAGAAACGGCGTAGAGTGCGTAAATTTAAGGCGATTTTTAGATTTTTTCAACTCGGTGCGAAAGTTGGAGTTCCACAACTATAAATAGGACTCCCTAGGATGCTCCAAAGCATCTTTTAGGATTTGGAAAGGTCTCAAGGAGCATAACACAAGGGTAGAGCATCTGGCAAAGAGTTTTTTTTCTTCCTTAGTTTATTTTTCATGCTTTGTTTAAGAGATTTGGTTTCAATCATGTCTATGGTTGATTGAACCTCGTAGCTAAGGCTAAGAGGTGAAGCTTGTAGCGAGTTTGGATAATTATCTTGCTTTGATTCTTATTCTTATTGGACCTCATTGATTTCTAGTTTGATATTAAAAGAATATTTTTGGTTTTCTATGATTTATTGTGACTTAAATTACAATAGATGCTGTGATAGCTTTAGATATCTTCTTTTCCTATTTCGAGATTATGAGATTGGTAAATCTTGTTGTTTACCATCGTCTCCTGGGCATGGTAGGGTGATGGAATCCCTTCCAATCATCACAATTCTCCTCCATTGAAAATTAGGTCAATGAAAAGTTCAAATTTGATTTAAATTGCTTTATCTTCCAATTGGATAGGATAGGATTCCAATTCCAATTGTGTTCCTTGAACCAAGTAAGGTAGCATCTTAATAGCTATAAGTGGATACTTGAGACCCTAGTTCCCACCTTTAAATTCATAAGTTTTAATCAACATTATTCACCATTACTCTCAATTATTCAGATTTCAATTTAGATATTTTTCTAGTTCTAGTTCTAGTTATTTTTAGAATACGTACAAGTTTAGTCCCTGTGGATTTGACCTCGGTCTTACCGAGTTATTACTATATCTCGACCCTGCACTTAGGGGTTGTGAACAAGTTTTTGGCGCCACTGCCGGGGACTACGGCTACGTTTTTCTGGAATTAATAGGTATTAGAATTAAGTTAAGATTATAATTTATTTTTCTGCTATATTTTTAGGTTAGGTTTTTTTTCTAAAATTACTTTTAGAAACTAACATTGTTTTCTATTTTGTAGGATCCTAACATAGCAACTCTTATATTGGTAATTTTTTTCCAACCCTTTTTCTCATCTTTTTTTTTTAGATCTCTTATTTGTTTTGATTTTTCTAGTTTTCTTTTTAGGTTTAATTGTTTAGTTACTTGAAGGCTGAGAGTGTTTCATGCCCAAGTGGGTTCATGACAACACCCTCCGTCTTTTGAGTGAAGGAATATTAGTTGAAGGGTTGCCTATCCATCACAAGATTAGACACCACTTAAGATCTTCTCAGTTAATTGAAGTGATGGCTGCAAATCAACCTCAACCTCAACCACCAGTTGAGGAAGTTCAAGATGAAAACGAGGTGCATAATGCACTCCCGCCTCGTACTCTATAAGATTATTTAGAACTAGCGGGGGTGAGTGCACCTTCTTGCATGATATTTCCATTGAATGCAGGAACTGTGAATATTAAACCAGGGGTAATTCATCTCCCCCCTAAGTTTCATGGACTAGAATCTGAAAGTCCATACTTGCATATGAAAGAGTTCGATGAGATAATATCTACATTACACTTCTCAAATACGTCTAAGGACACAATTAGACTGAAATTGTTTCCTCTCTCTTTGAAAGAAAAGGCTAAGTCATGGTTACATTCCTTAAGACCAAGGTCCATTGGCACATGGGCTGAGATGACAAGGGAGTTCCTTAAAAAGTTCTTCCCCTATCATAAAAAAATACCTTAACGAACGCAATCATGAATTTTGTGCAAAAAGAGGATGAGATCTTCCAATGTTGGGAGCGATTTAAGGATCTCATAAATTCATGTCCACAACATAGCTACAAAACATGGCATATAACAAGCTTTTTCTATGAGGGATTAACCTCACCCATGCGCCAATTTGTGGAGATGATGTGTAATGGGGAATTCATGAACAAGGAAGTCGATGATGCGTGAGATTATTTTGATAAACTTGCTAAAAATGTGCAATTATGGGATACCTCCTCAAGAACTACTACTTCTAAGCGTACTCAAGCAAAGGAAAGGGAAGAAATTTATGTTTTAAAAGAGGAAGATGATATAAATGCAAAAATGACCAAAATCATAAGAAAAGTCGAGGCCTTAGAACTTAAGAAAGTAGAACTTGAAAAGGCCACGGAAGTTGTTTGTGGTATTTGTGCTTGTAACATATATACAACTGAGAATTGCCTAACAATTCTTGCTTTTCAAGAGATATTGAATGAGCAATCAAATGCCGTAAATAATTACCAAAGACCTTTTAGAGGACTCACCTCAAATATATACAACTCTAGCTGGAGGAACCACCCAAATTTCAGTTGGAGGAATGAACAAACGGCTAACCCACAAGAGGCCCTTACACAATTCTTAAATCAAAAGAAGCCTTAAGAGGATATGGTTCAAAAGTTCATGCAAAACCAAGAGCTATTCAACTAAAATACGGTGCAAGCATTCCAAGATCTCAAAATGACAATGGGAATGTTTGCATCATCAATTCAAAAGATTGAGTCATGCTTAGCGAATGGGGAGAAAGGGATGCTTCTAGCCCAACCCCTCTCCAATCCAAAACTGCAATATGAAATAAGTGACCCAAGCTCTTCAAATTAGATGGAGCAAGCTAAGTCTATCACCACTCTTAGGAGTGGGAAGATTATTGACAAAACCATTCCGGCGAAGGCTGAAAAACCTAAGGACCCAGAAGAAATTGAGAATGATAGACCTAGTAATGCTCCACATGGGTTGGAACCAGAACCTCAAAGTAAGCCGATTGCGTCATTCCCTTAACGGTTGATTGCACCAAAATATCTCGTTAACCCTCAGGATATTCTAGAGGTGCTTAAGCAAGTGAAGGTCAATATTCCTCTACTAGATGTCGTTAAACAAATACCTTCATATGGCTAATTTCTGAAAGATCTATATACTAGCAAAGGACAACAAAACATACAAAATAAAATCTTTTGACCGAAAAAGTGAGTGCCATCCTCAAGCAAGATGTGCCACAAAAATACAAAGATCCTACTCGCTCAACCATCACTTGTGTAATTGGGAACCACTGGATTGAGCACACACTTCTTGACTTAGGGGCAAGTGTTAACTTGATCCCTTACTCAGTTTATGAACAATTTAGTCTAAGAGAATTAAAACCCACCCAGACCATATTACAACTTGTTGATCGCTCAGTTCGTGTACTGAGAGGGATGATTGAGGATGTATTAGTCCAAGTTAATAAATTCTACTATCTAGTAGATTTTATTGTCCTAGATACTCAACCCATCATAGATATGAGTACTTAAATACATGTCATTCTTGGTTGCCCATTCCTTGCTACATCAAATGCTATCATTAATTGTAGGAATGGAATTATGAATTTATCTTTCGGAAATATGACAATAGAGCTCAACATCTTTTTCAATATGAACGAACAATCAGAGGATGATAACGATACCCACGACATTAACATGATTGATTCTTTCATGGAAGATAAAACACTTTTGACTTTATACTCTGACACTCTAGACACATGCTTGGTCCACTCCTCTGATTTAGATGATGAAATGATTAGGGAGATGGATGCCTTGCTTGATGCTACGCCAGTACTTGAAGTTAACCGGTGGAGGCCATAATTTGAGAAATTGCCCCAAATCGATATAGTGCCTCTATTGTCTAGACTCAAAGCACCGAAGCTTAACCTAAAACCTTTGCCCGCTGATCTTAAATATGTCTACTTAGGTCAAGATGAGACATACTCGGTGGTGATTTCTTCTCACCTAGAGAAAGAATAAGAGAGTATGCTTATTTCTACTCTCATTGAGCATAAAGGAGCCCTTAGATGGTCAATTACAGACCTCAAGGGAATTGATCCTTTGATTTGTACTCACCGCATTCATCTTTAGGATAATGCGAAAACCTTTCGACAACCACAACATTGACTCAATCCAAATATGAAAGAAGTGGTTAAGGCTGAGGTACTTAAGTTGTTGGATGTGGGTGTAATATACCCTATATCCAATAGTTAATAGGTGAGTCCAACACAAGTGGTTCCTAAGAAGTCCAGAATCACCATTGTAGCCAATGCCAACAATGAACTCGTACCAATTAGAGTTACTACTGGTTGGAAAATGTGCATTGACTACAGAAAATTGAATACCATCATAAGGAAGGATCACTTTCCTTTGTCATTTATTGATCAAATTTTGAAAAGGCGAGTTGGTCACTCTTACTATTGCTTCCTTTACGGCTATTCGGGCTACAACCAGATTGAGATAGCCCTTGAAGATCAAGAAAAGACAACGTTCACATGCCCATTTAGCACCTTTGCTTATCGAAGGATGCTATTCAGACTGTGTAAACTTTTCAGCGATGCATGTTGAGTCTTTTTTCTGACATGGTGGGACAATATTTAGAGGTCTTCATGGACGACTTCTCTATCTTTGGTCTATCCTTCAACGAGTGTTTGGAAAATCTTAAATATGTACTGAAGCAATGCGAGGAAAAGAATTTGGTTTTGAATTGGAAGAAATGCTGTCACGCCCCAAACTCGGAAACCGGGCTCACAAAATTCCCGATCGCCGAATCCGGCGCTGACAGCCTCCGTAGAACCCCATTCTCGACTCCCAGCGCCCATTTGCCAGGTTCCGATCCTGGGATGCTACAAGGAGGATTTTGTACATCAGTTTGATTCGTAACAAGCATAACCAAAGGCATAACCCACAAACAACAACCAAAAACTTCATCACATTTCCACTATAATCAAAAACTTTACAAGTACAATGAGCATAAGGGAAATACAATGAAGATAGACCAAAAGCTCCAAAAGAAGATCAGCTACGCGCCCAAGCCTCAGCGCTGCTGCGAACCAACGTCACCTGCACGCAACGGTCGTGCATAAGCTTATAGAAAGCTTAGAGGGTGGTGAAAGTGTATACTCAAGGTGATAATGTAGTCTATGCAGTATCAGAGTAATGCGGAACATGCTGATGAATGCTAAGAATCCCATTAGCCGTACCAAGGCCATGCGGTGCAAGGAATGATGTCGGCCATACCAAGGCCATGCCATGCGAAATGCAAGTCAATCATACAAATCCTCATTTAAGTCCACATGTCAATACGGCTCAAATCTGGAATATCACCGGGGTCTAGTACACTCCAAGCCAGATTGCCGCCCCATCGCGCGCAATAAGGTGAGTGGAAAAGACCTCACTATCCGCCTGCCAATATCGGGCTCGGCTCGTCAATAGCGGACCCATTCCTCGAGCTGGTCAGACTCAGCCTAGCATTGCCCCCTACTCTCGGGCGGGTAAGGTCGCACCCCCTTCCAACCGACCACGACACAGTGGAAAGCGCAACCGTCTGGTAATCGGCACCCAGCGCTCATGCACCCACTCGGTCTAGACGTTGGAGCAACCTCCTGGTACCATAAGGGTTTAGGGACTTTCACCCAGGGATATCTATCGCACCCCATGTAGAACAGATTTAGATTTCTAGTGTCCCATCTAGCGATACGTGCAGTGGAGGCTATGGCCACGATGTCGCTAGGGCGTGAGTAACCATATCACACAATGCGAATGCATGAATCACACTATTCGGTCATGCGAATCCTGCGCGTATCGTGCGCTCATGTAGGGCAACACCCCTATACGGGAGTCCCTAAACAATCTACCCAAAGGCTTATGCTATGATCGGTCATCTCTCATATCAAGCATACATATGATGCATATGATCATGAATCATGGAATTTAAACATGCTATATAGGATGGATGACATGCATAACGAAGGTGGGCCTAGGGGACCTGCACATAACACGCATGGGCCCAACAATGGGCCCTAAGGAAAGGCATAATGCGGACATTTAACCAACATTATACTTGCAATGTGGACGTCAAACCAACATTGCTCCCAAGGCACGATTGTCATAAATCATGTCGGGATTGCACATTGCAATGGACCTTTGGTATATCCCATTGGGCCTTAATACATCAAATGAGCCGTATCATATGGGCCTATATTCATTAAGCGGGCCGCACCAATGGGCCTTATGTACATTGCAATGGGCTATAACCCGGGGGCTTCAGAACATATCAAATAGGCCTAAGCTTATGGGCCTTACACGTGTCAAATGGGCCTCGGCAGTTGGGCTCCATATGTACATCAAATGGGTCTACTCACCTGGGCCTTATATATATCAAATGGGCCTCACCAATTGGGCCCCATGTGCACATCAAATGGGCCTCAACTCATTGGCCCCATTACATCAAATGGGCCTCGACCCATGGGCCCCTAATACATTAAATGGGCCTCGACCCATGGGCCTTATATATACATCAAAGTGGGCCTCAACCATGGGTCACAAGTACTGAGGTGGGCCTTACCTATATATCAAGGTGGGCCTCAATCACGGGCCTCAACATTAGTAAAAATATATACATATAATATAGTATATAATATATATATAGTATATAATACATATATACATAATACATATAATATTATATGAAATATAATATTATATATATATATATATATATATATACACACACACACGCACACATCACAGTGGGCCCACACACTCATCACAGTGGCTCTACGTCCACCGTCCAGGCGGACGGTGGGAATGAAACACATACATCAATGTGGCTCCATGTGGGGCCCACCATAATGTTTATATTCCATCCGATTGATAAGGCCAAGCGAGCCTAGATGAAGGGTGAAATAAATTTTACCACGATCCAAAACTTCGTGGGCCCAAAAGAAGTTTTGGATTATAAATCAATTCACCCTGTTTCCTTTGATGTGGGCCGCCAATCTGGATCAATCTGATTTTGGGGTGGGCCCACGTCGGATAGTGGCCCACCCGATGAACGGGTTAGATGGCACATAAACGTCGAGGTGGGGCCACGCTGACCATGGGTGGCGTGGGAAGCGTCCGTCCGCCGGGCCGCCGTCTTGCGCGCTGCTGCGCCTTACGACACGGCCAATCTTTCTGTTATTCTGATTTTTTTTTTTTTTGGTTTCTTAAGGATTTTGCGGTGGGGTCCACCTCTTGCAGATCTGCTCGGTCAATGGCTCTCCTTGCCTCATGATAGTCAAAACAAGCCCAATATTGGGCTGTTTGATGGATAGAAATAATATGGGACATTTCAATGGTAAACTCACCGTTTACCATGTTATGGCCCGCCTGAAAATCTGATCGGTCCCATCTTTGGGGTCAACGCCTAAAAGGGGCTTGGAAAAGGAATGGATGGTGTGGATTGGAGACATGCATCAAGGTGGGGCCTACATGAATGGGCCTCCTCCATGAGCTTGAACCAAGCTTTTATTTGTGTTTTCCCATTGCAACGTCCAGCGTCCAGAGACGCTGGACGGTCTGCCATACAAGTGGCCTGCTCAGGGGGCCACCACTGATGAATGGTGAGGGTACTATACTTATAAGGTGGGCCCCATTCAAATACAATACATACTACATGGTGGGGTCCATTCAAGTGGGCCACCTAACCTCATAATCATCACAAGAAAAAGACAAAAAAAAATAAAATAAAATAAAAAGAGAGAGGGATAGAGAGAGATAAAGGGTAAGATCCGCGTGATGGAGGGACCCCGGCACTATGGGCCCTCCCTTGTACTAAATCATACATCAAGTGGGTCCCATTACATGTGGACCCATTAAATTAAAATTCAACGGTAGAGATCCCTTCTCCACTAAATCAGACGGTCTAGATGACCCTAAATATGCAAGAAGGTAAACATCATGATGATCCAAGTGGGCCTTTGGCCACAATATAGGGTCCAAAGTGAGATCCGAACCATTGATCGGTTGGCCTCACTTGGCCCATCTTAAAAACGTCAAAAACTATCCTATCCAAACACCCACCGCTTGATCTTCTTGCTCCCTTGGCTTCCTTAGCTCCTTGTGCTACTCTTTGATGGAGGAAGATGGGAAATGGATGGTTGAGATGAGAGATGAAGGGGTGGGAAAGGTGGGCCTCACAAATGAAATTTTCTCACCATGGGAGGACCATACGTATGAATTTTGCTATGGGAGAGTATGGAATGAGAGAGAGACTTGTAAGGGAGAGAGAGAGAGGGAGTGAGATGGGTGATGGAGTGATGGGGGATGGTTTGGGTTGAAAATTGTAAAAGGAGGTATGGTTAATGTTGAAAATGGGAAAAAGAGGAGTGGTGAGGTGGAAAGAGGGTAGACTTTTGTAAAAGGTGGAGATGGGTTGTTGTACTTGAGGTATGGGATGCTTTAATGGTTGATTGATGGGACTAATTGTAGAGATTCCCTCGAAATCCGCAACGCGCGGTGTTTCTTCGGAATAAATGCTGATCGGCATCTTCTAGCCTGGGTATCGGTTCGGTGCGCAAGTCACGGCGGTGGAACCGCGGCGACGACGCGGTCGCTATGATATAACTTTCGGACCAAGCCGACGTCGGTGCGCGAGACCTGGCTTAGGATCGTGCGCAAACACCGAATACGGTGCGAAGGTTGCCGGAATTTGACTGGAAGGACCGCGGAAGCTAACGGAACAGTACGGATTAGGACACGGGTCTTACAGCTCTCCCCTCCTAATAGAAATTTTGTCCTCGAAATTTACACAATCATCGCAACTAGGCAAAACTCAAGAGGGAGAAGAAACATAACATCATTATATAAAATCAAAGATAACATATAACACACAACACAATCAATCATCAAAAAGATGGGGATAACGCTCTCGAATCTCAGCCTCACGCTCCCAAGAAGCCTCCTCAACAGAATGGTGACCCCACTGAACCTTCACCAACGGAATGACCTTGGTCCGGAGGACCTGCTCCTTCCGATCAAGGATACGGACTGGCTGCTCAATATAGGAAGCGTCCTCACGAACCTCTAACGGCTGCCAATCGATAACAGGAACGATATCTGACCCACACTTCCTCAGTATAGAGACATGAAAAATGTTGTGGACGTCAGACAACCGAGATGGCAAGGTAAGTCGGTAGGCCACGACGCTAACGCGCCCAGTGATCTCGAAAGGTCGTATAAATCTTGGGGTAAGCTTGCCCTTCGCTCCAAATCGAACTACGTCCTTCATGGGTGAGACCTTGAGATACACCCTATCCCTAACAGCGAACTCTAAGGGATGACGCCGACGATCAACACAACTCTTCTGCCAGCTCTGAGCTATGCGCATCCTCTACCTGATGATATCGATAGCCTCTGACGTCTCCTGCACAAGCTCGGGACCCAGGAGACGCCGCTCTTCAACCTCAGTCCAACAACTCGGAGATCTACATAGTCTGCCATACAATGCCTCAAAAGGAGCCATGCCGATGGTCTCCTGATAGTTGTTGTATGAGAACTCAGCCAATCACAAGTGATCATCCCAGCTACCCCTGGAATCAATCGCGCAAGCCCAAAGCATATCCTCGAGGATCTGGTTGACCCTCTCGTCTGGCCCATCGTCTGCGGATGATACGCGGTCCTGAAATCAGAACCCATCGCTCTCTGGAAGCTCCTCCAAAATCGAGACGTGAACCTCGGGTCTCGGTCGAAATGATCGAGACAGGAACGCCATGCAGTCTCACAATATTCTCAATGAATAATCTCGCAAGCCGGTCTAAAGGCCAAGTCGCACGTATCGCAATAAAATGTGCCGACTTCGTCGGTCGATCAATGACAACCCAAATGGCGTCATGACCGCCGAGTCCTCGGCAAACCCATAATGAAATCGCCGACACGTGCTCCCACTTCCACATCGGGACACACAACGGCTGCAATAGAGGGGGTCTCCGATGATCGGCCTTGACACGCGGCACGTGTCACACTCGGCCACAAAGCGCGATCTGGCGCTTCATCCTCGCCCAAAAATATCGCCTCATGTCATGGTACATCTTCGTCGAGCCAGGGTGGATAGAAAACCGCGATCGATGTGCCTCGGTCATAAGATCTCTCGTAACTCGGGAATATCAGGGACACATAATCGGCCTCAGGCGAAGTCCACCATCTGTACCAATCGCAATCCGTCGACCCTCGGATCTTGCCTCTGCTCGGTAATCACGCGGCTCTGCACTGCTTGAGCCTCGATCACCCTTGTGACAAGAGAGGTTGAATCGACAGGCTGATAACCGCACAATAGAAGACTGCAAGCCAAACTCAAAGTCGTACTCTGCTATATCTTCGAGCATCCGCCACTCCTGAATCATCATGTGCGCCACCAGGCCTCGTGGTTGGTGAAGGCATCCGCCACCACGTTCGCCTTACCCGGGTGGTGCGGAGATCGAAATCATAGTCCTTCGGGAGTTCCATCCAGCCCCTCTGCCTCATTCAACTCGGACTGTGAGAAGAGGTACTTCAAGCTCTTATGATCGAAAAGAGCTCGAACCTAACCCCATAGAGATAGTGTCTCCACACCTTCGGTGCGAAGACAGCTGCAGCCAACTCTAAATCATGCGTGGGGTAGTTCGGCTCATGGACCTTGGTGGCGAGACGCGAAGGCTACGAGCTGCCGTCTTTGCATAAGGACGACACCCAAACCAATATGCGAGGCATCGGTGAATACAATAAATTCGTCACTCCCGGAGGAAGAGTGAGGACAGGAGCGGACATCGAGACGGTCCTTTAACTCCATAAATGCTCGCTCGCAGCCATCACTCCAAAAAAACTCTGCGCCCTTCCGGGTCAACCCGTCAACAGGGCCGCAATACGAGAGAAGCCCTCAATGAAATGCCGGTAGTAGCCCGCTAAACCAAGGAAACTACGGATCTCGGACGCATTCGTGGGCCCCACTGACGCCTTGCCTCAACCTTCGAGGGGTCCACTGCGACACCCTCCCTCGTCACCACGTGACCAAGGAACTTCACCTCCTCCTGCCAAAACTCGCACTTCTCCAGCTTCGCATACAACTGGTGTGCGCGGAGGGTCTGCAATGTAACCTCCAAATGCTGCTCATGCTCCTCACGAGTCCTCGAATAAATCAGAATGTCGTCGATGAAGACTACAACAAACTAATCGAGATACGGACGGAAGACCTTGTTCATCAACTGCATGAATACTGCTGGCGCATTGGTCAGTCCGAAGGACATGACCTGAAACTCGAAATGACCATAACGCGTCCTGAATGCTGTCTTCGGAATGTCCTCCTCTCGGACCCGAATCTGATGATAACCGGAACGCAAGTCAATCTTCGAAAAGAACTGTGCACCCTGCAGCTGATCGAACAAATCATCAATCCTCGGGAGCGGGTACTTGTTCTTGATCGTGACCTTATTGAGCTCGCGGTAATCTACGCAGAGTCTCAACGAGCCATCCTTCTTCTTCACGAAGAGTACCGGCGCTCCCCACGGCGAACTGCTCGGACGGATAAAGCCTAACTCGCGCAACTCGTCCAACTGCTTCTGCAGTTCCCGCAACTCCAATGGTGCCATACGATATGGGGCCTTTGAAATAGGCGCAGTACCGGGCACGAGATCAATCTGAAACTCAGTGAGTCGACGAGGCGGTAATCCCGGAATCTCCTGAAACACATCGGGAAAATCGCAAACCACAGGTAACTGGTCGACGCTCACCGCTAAGGGTTCCTCTAAGGCACAAGACATCAAACAAGACAACGGCTCTCCTCTGGGCTCAGCAATGAACTGGAACTGCGGCAAGCCAGGTATACAAAACGTGACTGTCCTCGCGGAACAATCCAATATGGCGTGATACTCGGCAAGCCAATCCATGCCCAGGATGACGTCGAACTCGGACATCGGCAAAGCAAACAGATCGGCAGGCAAAAACATATCCCCAACTAAAACGGGGCAAGACGAGCAAAATCGGCCCAATACTGCAGTCTTTCCCAAGGGAGTTGATACTGTCAACCCCTCACGAGCAGACTCCAATGGCAAACCAGTCGATCGGCAAAAACTCTCAGCCACAAAAGAATGCGATGCACCAGAATCAAACAACACACGTGCAATGCATGTAGATACTGGAAGTATACCCTCAACGACTCCTCCAGATGACTGAGGATCCTGCTGGGCTGCATAGAATCGAGCCTGAGCCGGCTGGGGAGGTGCCTGTCCCCTCTGAGCGTGCTGCTGCTGCTGCCGAGCGGCTGAAACGCCGCCTATCTCGCTGCGCCTCGGAGGCGGTGCGATGCCTGCAGGATGGGCCGGTGCGGGGAGCGCTCTGTGGGGGCCTCTGCTTCGTGGGGGTCTCTGCGCTGCGGTGGTGGAGGCTGTGGACCTCTCTGCTCTGCTTGGGGACGAGGACACTCCCACATACGGTGTCTGCCGCACCGCACTTAAAACAAGTGCCGTGAACGTCTCGGAGGTGGTCTTGGAGGTCTGGGGTGCTTCTTGGTGCTCAAAGGCGGGCGACTGTGCGCCTCTGTTGTGGTCGACCTGCTGGGTATCACTGGAAGGAGCCGCCTCTTCCGGTCCCTCCTCGTCCGCACCACTTCCTCGAAGGTAGGGAGCTCATGCCCAATAACACGGCCTCGAAGACCATAACGTAAGCCGGCCTCGAATCGGCGGGCTCTCCGCTCTTCATCATCCACTAAATATGGTGCAAATCTGGACAGTGCTACAAAACGAGCGGCATACTGAGCCACTGTCATATCGCCCTGCACCAAGGCCTCAAACTCCAACGCTCGCTGACGTCGGATGTGATCGGGAAAATACGGTCGGTCAAACCGATCCACAAAATCAGTGCCCGCTGCTCGAGAGACTGACATCCACCAGTGCTCAGCCTCACCATGAAGGAGAAATACGGCTAATCGGACTCGCCGCTCGGTCGCGCATCCCATCGTCTCAAATATCTTCTCTACGTCAGCGCGCCATCTCCGGGTCTGGCTCACCCTGGAAATGCCGGGGATCGAGGCGTCGGAACTCTCGAAGGAGGGCACTCGAGCGCTCTGCTCTGCTGTCTGGTGAAACGACCGGGGTCTGCCTGCCTCGAAGTGCGGCCGTCACCGGCAGATCTCCGAATCGGGAAGCACTCACAGATACGGTAGGCTCAGCGGTCTCTGGTGGAGGAGCTGCGCCCATAGGCTGGGCAGCATGAATCCCTGGGCATCCTCATGCGGGGCAGTAGGGATCTCGAGTGGTGGAGCAGGATCGTAGGTGGTAGTGCGGAGCCCAGGTGGTGGAGCCGGAGTCGATCGGGTCACTCTCGTGCGGGGCAGTCCTACAAGAAAGAGCGAAGGTGCCTATCAACTTTGAAACTCTCGAAGGCACACTCGTTAAAGGTCGGTAATAAAAGATCGCTAGGCTTCCCGAACTTAGGACTTAAATCATTCATAGCGACATGAAATATTATTTTTGGTTATTCCGAGTTATGCTCCGATACCCTTCCGTCACGCCCCAAACTCGAAACCGGGCTCACAAAATTCCCGATCGCCTAATCCGGCGAACCTCAGTAGAACCCCATTCTCGACTCCCGGCGCCCATTTGCCAGGTTCAGATCCTGGGATGCTACAAGGAGGATTTTGTACATCGTTTGATTCGTAATAAGCATAACCAAAGGCATAACTCACAAACAACAACCAAAAACTTCATCACATTTCCACTATAATAAAAACTTTACAAGTACAATGAGCATAAGGAAATACAATGAAGATAGACCAAAAGCTCCAAAAGAAGATCACGCGCCAAGCCTCGGGCTGCTGCATCAACGTCACCGCACGCGGGTGCATAAGCTTATAGAAAGCTTAGAGGGTGGTGAAAGTGTATACTCAAGGTGATAATGTAGTCTATGCAGTATCAGAGTAATGCGGAACATGCTGATGAATGCTAAGAATCCCATTAGCCGTACCAAGGCCATGCGGTGCAAGGAATGATGTCGGCCATACCAAGGCCATGCCATGCAAAATGCAAGTCAATCATACAAATCCTCATTTAAGTCCACATGTTAATACAGCTCAAATCTGGAATATCACCGGGGTCTAGTACACTCCAAGCCAGATTGCCGCCCCATCGCGCGCAATAAGGTGAGTGGAAAAGACCTCACTATCCGCCTGCCAATATCGGGCTCGGCTCGTCAATAGCGGACCCATTCCTCGAGCTGGTCAGACTCAGCCTAGCATTGCCCCCTACTCTCGGGCGGGTAAGGCCGCACCCCCTTCCAACCGACCACGACACAGTGGAAAGCGCAACCGTCTGGTAATCGGCACTCAGCGCTCATGCATCCACTCGGTCTAGACGTTGGAGCAACCTCCTGGTACCATAAGGGTTTAGGGACTTTCACCCAGGGATATCTATCGCACCCCATGTAGAACAGTATTTTCGGTATCCAATCCTGCCAACCACGATACGTCTGTGGAGGCTATGGCCCTGATGTCGCTAGGCGTAGAGTAACCATATCACACAATGCGAATGCATGAATCACACTATTCAGTCATGCAGCAATCCTGCGCGTATCGTGCGCTCATGTAGGGCAACACCCCCTATACGGGAGTCCCTAAACAATCTACCCAAAGACTTATGCTATGATCAGTCATCTCTCATATCAAGCATACATATGATGCATATGATCATGAATCATGGAATTTAAACATGCTATATAGGATGGATGACATGCATAACGAAGGTGGGCCTAGACGACCTGCACATAACACGCATGGGCCCGCCAATGGGCCCAGGGAAAGGCATAATGCGGACATTCCAACATTATACTTGCAATGTGGACGTCAAACCAACATTGCTCCCAAGGCACGACTGTCATAAATCATGTCGGGATTGCACATTGCAATGGACCTTTGGTATATCCCATTGGGCCTTCAATACATCAAATGAGCCGTATCATATGGGCCTATATTCATTAAGCGGGCCGCACCAATGGGCCTTATGTACATTGCAATGGGCTATAACCCGGGGGCTTCAGACATATCAAATAGGCCTAAGCTTATGGGCCTTACACGTGTCAAATGGGCCTCGACAGTTGGGCTCCATATGTACATCAAATGGGTCTACTCACCTGGGCCTTATATATATCAAATGGGCCTCACCAATTGGGCCCCATGTGCACATCAAATGGGCCTCAACTCATTGGCCCCATTACATCAAATGGGCCTCGACCCATGGGCCCCTAATACATTAAATGGGCCTCAACCCATGGGCCTTATATATACATCAAAGTGGGCCTCAACCATGGGTCACAAGTACTGAGGTGGGCCTTACCTATATATCAAGGTGGGCCTCAATCACGGGCCTCAACATTAGTAAAAATATATACATATAATATAGTATATAATATATATATAGTATATAATACATATATACATAATACATATAATATTATATGAAATATAATATTATATATATATATATATACACACACACACGCACACATCACAGTGGGCCCACACACTCATCACAGTGGCTCTACGTCCACCGTCCAGGCGGACGGTGGGAATGAAACACATACATCAATGTGGCTCCATGTGGGGCCCACCATAATGTTTATATTCCATCTGGACCGTTGATAAGGTCCAGCAGACCTAGATGAAGGGTGGAAATAAATTTTACCCTGATCCAAAACTTCTGTGGGCCCAAAAAGGGTTCCAACGAGTCTTGGATCAGTCTGATTTTTGGGGTGGGCCCACGTCAGATAGTGGCCCACCCGATGAACGGGTTAGATGGCACATAAACGTCAAGGTGGGGCCCACGGCTACAGCCATGGGTGGCTGTGGGAACGTCCGTCCGCCCGGACGCCGTGCGCAGGCGCTGCCTGCTGCGCCTTCTGACACAGCAGCAATGCTGCTGTGTTACAGTTTTTTTTTTTTTTTTTTTTGGTTTCTTAAGGATTTTGCAGGTGGGGTCCACCTCTTGCAGATCTGCTCCGTCCAATGGCTCTCCTTGCCTCATGACAGTCAAAACAAGCCCAATATTGGGCCTGTTTCAGTGGATAGAAATAATATGGGACATTTCAATGGTAAACTCACCGTTTACCATGTTATGGCCCGCCTGAAAATCTGATCGGTCCCATCTTTGGGCTCAACGCCTAAAAATGGCTTGGGAAGGGAATGGATGGTGTGGATTGGAGACATGCATCAAGGTGGGGCCTACATGAATGGGCCTCCTCCATGAGCTTGAACCAAGCTTTTATTTGTGTTTTCCCATTGCAACGTCCAGCGTCCAGAGACGCTGGACGGTCTGCCATACAAGTGGCCTGCTCAGGGGGCCACCACTGATGAATGGTGAGGGTACTATACTTATAAGGTGGGCCCCATTCAAATACAATACATACTACATGGTGGGGTCCATTCAAGTGGGCCACCTAACCTCATAATCATCACAAGAAAAAGACAAAAAAATAAAATAAAATAAAAAGAGAGAGGGATAGAGAGAGATAAAGGGTAAGATCCGCGTGATGGAGGGACCCCGGCACTATGGGCCCTCCCTTGTACTAAATCATACATCAAGTGGGTCCCATTACATGTGGACCCATTAAATTAAAATTCAACGGTAGAGATCCCTTCTCCACTAAATCAGACGGTCTAGATGACCCTAAATATGCAAGAAGGTAAACATCATGATGATCCAAGTGGGCCTTTGGCCACATTATAGGGTCCAAAGTGAGATCCGAACCATTGATCGGTTGGCCTCACTTGGCCCATCTTAAAAACGTCAAAAACTATCCTATCCAAACACCCACCGCTTGATCTTCTTGCTCCCTTAGCTTCCTTAGCTCCTTGTGCTACTCTTTGATGGAGGAAGATGGGAAATGGATGGTTGAGATGAGAGATGAAGGGGTGGGAAAGGTGGGCCTCACAAATGAAATTTTCTCACCATGGGAGGACCATACGTATGAATTTTGCTATGGGAGAGTATGGAATGAGAGAGAGACTTGTAAGGGAGAGAGAGAGAGGGAGTGAGATGGGTGATGGAGTGATGGGGGATGGTTTGGGTTGAAAATTGTAAAAGGAGGTATGGTTAATGTTGAAAATGGGAAAAAGAGGAGTGGTGAGGTGAAAAGAGGGTAGACTTTTGTAAAAGGTGGAGATGGGTTGTTGTACTTGAGGTATGGGATGCTTTAATGGTTGATTGATGGGACTAATTGTAGAGATTCCCTCGAAATCCGTAACGCGCGGTGTTTCTTCGGAATAAACGCTGATCGGCATCTTCTAGCCTGGGTATCGTTTCGGTGCGCAAGTCACGGCGGTGGAACCGCGGCGACTACGCGGTCGCTATGATATAACTTTCGGACCAAGCCGACGTCGGTGCGCGGGACCTGGCTTAGGATCGTGCGCAAACACCGAATACGGTGCGAAGGTTGCCAGAATTTGACTGGAAGGACCGCAGAAGCTAACGGAACAGTACGGATTAGGACACGGGTCTTACAAATGCCATATCATGGTTCCCAAGGGAATCGTGCTTGGACACATAATTCCGTCCAAGAGAATTAAGGTAGACAAGGAAAAAATTGATCTTATCTCTAACCTACCTCCACCGAAGAGCATACGTGACATGTGATCCTTTCTAAGACATGCTGAATTTTATAGATGATTCATAAAGGACTTTAGTCATCTCTTTCATCCTTTATGTAATCTACTTCAAAAGGATGCACCTACGAGTGGACTGAACAATGCCATTAAGCTTTTACTAAGCTCAATGGCATGTTGACTACCACTCCTATCATGCAGCCACCCGATTAGAGCATCCCTTTTGAGATTATGTGCGATGCATCTAACTATGCTATTGGGGTGGTGTTAAGCTAGAGAAAAGAAAAGAAGCCCTACGTTATTCACTATGTAAGTAGAACTCTAAATTCTGTCGAAGTGATCTACTATACTACGGAGAAGGAACTCTTAGCTGTAGTCTTCACTTTGGACAAATTTAGGTCCTACCTGATCGGATCTAAGATCATCATCTACATGGACCATGCGGTGCTAAAGTATCTTGTTTCTAAGACGAATGCCAAGCCCTGCCTGATAAGATAGATCCTCTTACTCCAAGAATTTGATATTGAAATACGAGACAAAAAAGGAGTAGAAAATGTAGTGGCTGATCACCTTTCTCAACTTGACCTCCCTGATTCTCTTGAGCCGACATTGATAAACCATATATTCCTTAAAGAACAATTGTTTAAACTCTCTCAACTACCTTAGTTTGTTGACATACCAAATTATCTTGTTATAGGTTTCATGTCAACATATTGGACTGTGCAAGATAAGAAAAAATTCTTCACTAAGGTATGTAAGTTTTTCTGGGATGATCGTTATTTGTTTAAATATTACCCAGATCAAATTCTAAGGAGATGTGTGCTAGACAATGAACATCAGAGTATTATCTTCTTTTGTCATTCTCAGGCCTATGGTAGTCACTTTTCTGCTAAAAGGACCACAACCAAAATTTTGTAGTGTGGCTTTTACTAGCCCACGATGTTCAGATATACTCATGAGTTTTGTAAAGCTTGTGAGCGTTATCAGAAATTGGGAGGGTTGCCCCATCGAAATATGATACCTCTGAACCCTATTCTTATCATTGAAGCATTTGATTGCTAGGGCATCAATTTCATGAGACCATTTCCCTAATCCTTTGGGAATATTTACATTTTGTTAGCAGTAGACTATGTCACCAAGTGGGTCGAAGCGATCCCGTGCTGGAATAATGATCATAAAATGGTCATTCAATTCTTAAAAGAAAATATCCTTTCCCAGTTTGAAATGCCTCGAGCCATCATTAGTGATGGAGGTTCACACTTTTGTAATAGGCCATTTAAGAACTTAATGAAGAAATATGACATCTCTCATAAAGTGAGCACTCCATACCACCCGCAGACAAGCAGGTAAGCTGAGATTTTCAACAGGAAAATTAAACAAATTATGGAAAAAATGGTGAACCTTGACTGTAAGGATTGGTCAATTCACTTGACTAATACCTTATGGGCTTACCGTAAAGCTTTTAAGACCCCCATTGGAATGTCTCCCTTTAGACTCGTCTATGAGAAAGCTTGCTACCTACCTATGAGCTGGAGCATAGAGCCTACTGGGTTATCAAAAACCTGAACTTTAATTTGGACAACGCCGGCTCGCTGCACAAACTTCAATTGAATGAACTCGAAAAAATTCAGAATGACGCTTATAAAAACTCAAGAATTTATAAGGACAGGATGAAGGCATTCCATGATAGGAACATCCTTCGAAAATCATTCATAACCGGTCAAAAAGTCATTTTGTACAATTCTCGGTTACATCTTTTTTCAGATAAACTTCGATCTCGTTAGACTAGTCCCTTCATGTTTGCTAATGTCTATCCTCATGGGGTCGTCGAGATAAAGAATTTAACGAATGACAATGTTTTCAAAGTGAATGGACATTGTCTCAAGCCATTTGTTGAGAAGTTTGATTTCAGAGGACATGTCCATGCCTCTGACTGATCCTGTGTACCAAGATTGACCTCTTAGTCTGACGAAGGTGTAATTAGGTTTATTGCTTTCATAGGATTTAGGACTAGGATAGTTTGATTTCAGTTTGTTTCATCTTCATGCTAACCTATTTACATGTTAAGAACTTTGGAAAAGCTTCAATTCTCATTCTTCAAGTATTATCTTTCCATCACTTTCCATTTCTTTTCATTGTCTCATGTGCATTGCATGCTCATATATTTTACATTGAGAACAATGTAGCTTTTAGGTTGGGGGTGTAGATTAGGTAAACTAATCAGTGTTTTCTTAGTTTTGAGCAAAAAATGTGAAATTTTTTTAATTTTCAAGCTAAAAACATGTTTGGGAGATGATAATTTGTGGAATTAAGAATGCTTTGAGTATGATGATAAGATAGGAGATTGAACTTTGAATTGTTGAAGTTTGATCAACTGAGTAGACTATCATCTAAATTCTTGCATTTAATTGATTAAGAGGAAGTTAGAATATCATAATAATCTAAGTCACAAGCTACATTCAAATTACTTTCTGTGAATTGTACTAGAATTTCTCATTGTTAGTATGTATATCATTGAAAGATATTGAGAATTAAGTTTAGAGAATTTTATCCAACTTAAAAAGATGAAAAGAACCAATTAAAAAATAGAAAGATCTATAAAAAAGTCATGTATAATGAAAAGACTGGAAATGAATGAAAAGTTTAAAAAAAATGGATAAATAAAAGGGATCGTCGATATAAAATAAAAAACTAGAAAAAAGAAGAAAAATGTGATAAGTTCAGAATCGGTACTTGATTATTCGATAAAACTTGAGGTGATGAGCATGGCTAACATTATGAAATAGTAGTATGCTATGGAAAGTAAATAGAATTCACTAAGCACATTGAAAAAACTTGATATATGAACTTATGCTCTTAGATGATTAATAAAGAACCTATTTGATTGATTGATCATGTGATTCGGCTCCAGGTTTTCAAATTTTCACTCTTGCTTCTTTGGATTATATTATTCATTCGTACTTGATAGATTGTTTTCTGAATGTGATTTAAACATTGAGAATTGAGGATTTCTTCATGCATGTTTCGCTCGGGACTAGCAAAATGCTGGTCGAGGGTGTGTTGAGTGTGAAATATTACAAATTTTCCCTATTTAAACCTTGATTTTATAAACATGATAGTGCTTAATCGATCTAATTATGCATGTTTTCATGTGTGAGGTGATTTCAAGAGCTTAAGGTGAAATTGATACCAAAATGAAAATTTATGCTCAAAAGATTATTAAATGAAGATTTGGAGATTTGAAAGTCATTAATGAAGAATTCACATGCCAAAGATCCAAGGAAACCAAGTGAGGAACGAAGAGAATCGAATATTTGAAGTGAAAAAAAAAGAAAAGGAATCCTGAAAATTGTCCTAAAAAATATTCCAGAAAATTTTCCAGAAAAAAGCATATTTTGAAACTCTGAGTATAAAAAGGAAAAGTTCTGGAAGTATATTTTGAAAAACTGCGCATAGTGCATAAATTTGAGGCGGTTTCTAGATTTTTCCAACTCGGTGCGAAAGTTGGAGTTCCACAACTATAAATAGGACTCCCTATGATGCTTAAAAGCATCTTCTAGGGTTTAGAAAGGTCTCAAGGGGCATAGTACAAGGGTAGAGCAGTCGTCAAAGAGTTTTTCTTCTTTCCTAGTTTATTTTTCATGCTTTGTTTAAGAGATTTGGTTTCGATCATGTCTATGGTTGGCTAAACCTCTTAGCTAGGGCTAAACCTCTTACTTTGATTCTTATTCTTATTGGACCTCATTGATTTCTAGTTTGATTTTAAAGGAATATTTTCAGTTTTTTATAATTTATTATGATTCAAATTACAATAGATGTTGTGATAGCTTTGGATATCTTCTTTTCTTATTTTGAGATTGTGAGATTAGTAAATCCTGTTGTTCACCATCGTCTCCTGGGCATGGTAGGGTGATGGAATCCCTTCCAATCATCACAATTCTCCTCCATTGAGAATTAGGTCAATGAAAAGTTCAGATTTGATTTAAATTGCTTTATCTTCCAATTGGATATGATAGGACTCTAATTCCAATTGTGTTCCTTGAATCAAGTAAGGTAGCATCTTGATAGCTACAAGTAGATCCTTGGCACCCTAGTTCCCACCTTTAAATTCATAAGTTTTAATCAACATTATTCACTATTACTCTCAATTATTCAGATTTCAATTTAGATCTTTTTCTAGTTCTAGTTCTAGTTATTTTCAGAATACGTACAAGTTTAGTTCCTGTGGATTTGATCTTGGTCTTACCGAGTTATTACTACATCGCGACCCTACACTTGGGGTTGTGAACACTTGGCAAAGTATCGACATCATAATCAAGGGAGAAAATGGGAGCTGATTGAAGCATGAGAGAGCATCAATCAAGCTACCTAAGATGGTGCATCAATGGGGCTCAATCCAACAAGTAAGGTTATCAATTGTCATGTCTGTGTACAATCTTTATGCATGATTAAGTGTATGAGTTTGAATTTTCGAACTCGACTAGGCTCTTGTGTAGGACCTTAGTTCTTGTATATTACCTAAATCAAAGTCCGTGTGTAGGCCACCGGACACGGGTGTGTATGTGTTAATCTCCAAGGGAGCCTTCGTTGGGAGTCAACGTAGGTCCTTAGATGTAACACCCCATACTTTTCAGTACTCGAGTGTTATCATGAAAACCTAACTTAGTATAACCACAAATCTAGTTCATTTAAACGTTCACTAATTCCAACCTAAATCTAACCATTGAGAGTAATCTTCATCCATAATGAAGTCATCCAACCATTGATTGGAGAGAATTACCATAAATCTCCACCTAAGTAGATTATGAAATCTTGTGTGCAACTTAAGTTGTAATTTTAGGGTGACCGAACCGCTACCCTTAAATCAAGACAAATCTAAATGACTTAATAGTGGATAGCCATGATTAGAGTACTTTCAGTAGAATTGACCATTAATATGAAGAGTGAACTATTCATCTACTACATAGTAACCAAAAGATCCAAGAGGACTTAAGTTGTATCTGTAGGGTGGCCTGGCTGCTCAATTGAACTCATTACAAATATCGAACTCGAAATAACAAATGAGGAAGTAGGTTTAGACTATTCGAACAGTCTTAACCATCAGGTTAAGATTAACCTATCAGTATCGGTCTATAATGAATCCAAACCACTCATCCACTTGATAGACCACTTAAAAAAAATCATGACATGTTCACAACTAATGCAAATCCAAACCTCCCATCAAATAGTGGATTCAGGGAGGTTACAATTGTAGCATTTCCCCATTAGATCTCCATATATGGCTCCCCTGAGTTTCAGACTAACCCTGTTTTCGGACCCAATGCCCAACTCGGGCAAGCTAAAATAATGGATGGAGTGGATTCCCCCAAACATACATGATGTAGCATGATAGGTCCATTGGATCAATATAAATCAACAATTAGAATAAAAATCTAACACTGTGGGCCACCTGAGTTTCAGATTTGCTCCATTTGCAGTCCCTGCTTCAACTTGATCTGGTGAAACAAATGAATGGATTTGATTTGTCAAAATCATCACTATGGGCCCCACATGCTTTGTGTGTGGACACCACTGGGTATGCACCCGTGGAGCATGTAATGAAGAGGGCAGTCAACCTGGGTTTGACCCAAGCCAAGAGTAGAATGCTCATATGTCTCTTTTGTTTTCCCGCTCGATGGACATTTAAACGGATAGCCCATTTTGTGTCAAGTGTAACCCACCTTCATGATCGACCCGACTAATCAAAACTGTCTACCTTTCTCAGAACGTGATTTCAATCAAAACCCAAAATTTTCACACCTGAGTGCCCTCGTGCGTGTGCACAAACACATGCATGATCACCTACGTGCGATTGTTTTTCAAAAGCTGGAGATCCCATTTCAGTTGCCATGCTGGCAATCCAGGAGGGTTTTTCTCCTGTTATCTTAGTCTTCCATTAGAGTTAACGTCGGTTATGCAAAACCACAAAGCACGGATTGCCTGCTGTTCAAAGCTAAAGGAAAAATCCATTAGAGAGGGAGAGCATGTGTGAGCAAGGAAACCTAGCTCCATGCAGTCTATTCAGACCGTTCGTTTTCATCCAATGGGTCTGGGAAAGCCTATGGCATGTCTTAGAGAATGGGGAATCAAACAACATTTAGATTTCCTCCATCTATTGCAGCTATAGGGGAATACTACCCGATACGTTCAAAGCTCAAACCCACCAGGAAATCCTCTCTCGAGCTTTGAAAAATGCCATCCACAAGCATCCAGAGACACGTTCGGACCACCCACAACAATCAAAACTCTGAGATCATGTCGGAGTCAAAAATGACATTAGAGCACAATCATCTTCCCCAGCAAACCTCGGCTGTTAACAAGTGCGTATTGGATGCAACTGGAATGAAAGGAAAGAAAGGAAGAAAGAGAGGAAGAGAAGTGAAAGACAGTCTGCGTGTTGGGTTGTTGCACCAACTCAAGCTGGACCTAGTTGTTGGATCAATTTGGGCTGAGCTCAGGCCAAGTTAGACCGAATTTGCTGAGTTTGGGCCATGCCTAAGTTGAGTCTAGACACCTCTGTGCTTTCAAGAAGCATAAGAGAGGAAGAAAAAAAAGAGAAGAAGAAATGAGCGAGAGTTCAGAAAATCGGGATGCGGTCTAAGTATGGGCCGAGTCGGGTCAGGTTTAGAGTGACCCCGGTTCGGTCCAAGTCATCCCAGGGGAGAGAGGGAGAAGAAAGAGTAGCAAAAGAAGAAGGAAGAGAGAGGGAGAAGAGAGTGCAACTTGCTGCATTGCCTCGACTTCACCAAACCGCTGGTGAGTTGAGCGGTCTCGAGTCGAGTCCCAGTCGAGTCTAGGCTGAGCCACCATTCCCGATCTATTAAAGCTTCTGGTTAGGAAGAAAATAGGGTAGGAGGAAGGAAAGAAGGAAGGAAGAAAGATATTTGATGCTGTTGTGTAGAGCTGAGTCAACTTGGGAGGTGAGCTGAGTTGAGCGTTGTGAGCCATGTTTGGGTCTATGTTGAGTGGCCCTGGTTCAGCAACCTTGCTGGACATGTTTCCACTGCAAGAAGGAGGGAAGAGAAAGAAGAGAAGTAATAAAAAGAAAGAGAGAGAAGGAGGTAGGGGTTGCCGAGTCACCACTGAGTTGACTCGACGAGTTAAGTCGAGTCCAAACTCATTATGGTTCGAGATCCAAGCCTTGCTTGTGGTTCTAAAATAGAGAAAGGGGAGGAGGAGAAGGTGAGAAGAAGAAGTGAAGGATGGAGCTCGGACCTGCATGTGGGTTGTTGGCGAGTCAAACTGACTTGACTCGCCACTGGGTCATTGTATGCGTTTAGGGCGAGTCTAGACTGATTTTAGATCTTCTTGGATGTATCAGAAGAGAGAGAATAGAATGAGAGGAAGGAGTAGAGAAAGCTAGGTGCCGGCTACTCCTTGGGTTGGTTGTCGGGTTGCCAACGAGTTAACTCGATGAGTTTCACCGAGTCCTGACCAATTTGGACCTAGCTTAGGGCGATCCGTTCCCATAGACAACAAGGAGGGACTGCTTCAGTCCAGCTACATCCAGAAGACTTAGCCAGGAGTCAATTTGATAATAGAACTGAGTTAGTGTTAAGTTGATTCAAGATAAATCAACTAGGTGCATTTTTCTCTCTCAAACTTGCATTAGCGTTCTAATTAGAGCTTTACTGGTTAATTGATTTCTTAACCTCAATTAAGATGTAGCCTAATATTACATTTTTGGTTTCACTTTATTTGAGATGGGAGCGAGTTAAGTCAAGTCTATCTCAGGAAGACTCTAAGGGTGCACACACTTCCTAGTGACAATGTTAGCGGTTCAAAACATAAGGTGACGATTTCTTCCTCTTGGGATTTTCATTTTCATATTAGCTTAAGTGATAGTTCTTATTTTAATTTCAATTTATAATTGATATCACTATTTCATGATACTTGTATTAGTTATTGGAATTGATTTTCAAATTATATGTTCAACAGTTATCCTGTATAAACACTTACATGTTGCACTTGAATATCTTCTCATACTTGTGGATTGTTGTGGAACTTGAATTGCTATATTTATTAGTGAAAAACTCTACATATATATATACATCCAAACTTGAAATGTAACTTGATTAATTGTGATTATAATGGACTCTGGACCTAGTGACCATTTTTTCTTAATGGATTAAATAGAGTTTTGTTGTGAACTTGCCATCTTGTGAGTCCATGTGCCTATGTGGTTATTAGGATTAATCCCTTTTATCGCATTTCTTAATGGATTATCTACCCTCTCTGGCTTTGATTTGATATTTATCCTACATGGCTTGATGAATTATTTTGTATAACCATGCAATGGTGTAACGACCTTGGAATTTTTGTGCTAATCTTTCCTTAAGTAGTTGTTTTTGGGGTAATTAGCGCTCTACTTGATTGCTTGTGAAATTCGCATCAATCACTTTAAATTGTATCTGCATGGCTCTAAACGTGTAAATTAGTGAGCGCTACGTTACTCTGAAATCTGGGATCCATCGCTAAATCCAGTTGTTCTGGGGAATTTTTGGAAGATCTGGATCGGACCTAGACCGCGCGTCGAAAGTCCGATGGCGATGATCTTAGGCTGTTGCGGTCTCTGAGTTGGGCTTGGTCTTCACCTCGAAAATCAAGTCGATCTGATGTTCTGGGTCGATTTGGTTGAGTTCGGAGTGAGGAGTGTGAGAACGGTTGGAATTTAATAAGCTTTTTATGAAATCTGAGTCGTGTCGCTTGTGCGACGATTTTAATCAATCATACCGTTTGATTATTACCCAAATTAACCCACTGATAAGGATAGTTTGCCCAGGCATATACAAGTGCTTGTGGACCAGATCGAGATTACGTGACCGTTGAATTTAGTGTGGTCCGCCACGGCTGATCTGAAGAGCCGGTCGGTACGAAAACTCAGCCTGACCTAGATCCATGGTCAGTGAGCTTAAGTCCGACCTTTCGTGGTTATAGGCCCACCAGAAGTGCTTCGTTGGATCGAGAAAGGCGTACTTTGGTTATAACCTAAGTATACCTTGACCCTGGGGTTATTTCCATCATTTTAAGGCCTATATATAGTCCTTAAACCCTAGCTCTCATTTCCATACGAATTTTCTCTAACCCTAGCTTGGAAAGAGAGCGGAAAAGAGAGAGGAAGTGAGAGAGATTGGTTGGTGAATCACCTTGATTCTTCCTTGTTCTTCTTCACCTTTGAACCTTCACTTTGAATCGTTCCTCTGACGATTCTGAGTTCTTTGGGGGTAAGTTAACCTAACCCTAACCTGTGTTAGAGCTTAGATTAGACTTGGTGTTGTTGTATCTCATTTCTATCCTTATTTTAGGGTATTCTTGCGCCGTTGACGAAGACAACTCGTCTAAATCAGTTCGGCGGTTCTTTCTTTGCTTAAGGTGCGGACTTTAAGTGTATAGGTTATGGTTTTCAAGGCTTTCAATCCCAGTTAGTGATTTATTCTTGTTATGGATGAGATTTCACATGTCAAATGTTATGTTTACATTGCTTTCCTGATATGCATGTGCTATATTGAGATTTGTGTATTCTAAGTGTACTTATAAAGTACCGTATACGTATAAAATACGCACTTATGTTTGCCATGATTTTTGGTCATGTATGTATGCTAGATGCATGTATGACAACTCCTTGGGAAAAGGAATTGTCTAAGTGCACGTATTTCAACATGCGTCATGTATGTTGTTCCATGAATGCTAAGTGTTTGTAGAAATGCATGAATGATCTACGTGTAACTGATTACACTAAATGCAGGCGTTGAGAAGTGGTTCTCAATACTTCTATGGATGCGCATGATTTCCCTTATGCATTTACATTCCAAGTTATTTAAATTCAAGCATTCCTATGCTTACATTTATGTTAAGTTGATATTCTTCAGATGTGTATGCACCATGATTTGAGTGGTTGTTCCATTATTGTTTTACATTCCATATGAATATCTGTCGTAGTGTAGGATGTTTGGGACTATGCCTTAGTCCAAGAAATCGGTAATTGACCCTATGGTCGTGGTTGAGATTGCTTTCGCCACGTGAGACGCATTAGACGAACCCGAGTCGTATTAGAGTTGGCGGCAATGGTTTGGCCACGCGGAGTGTTTGCGCACTCTATGTCGTTCAATTCAACGTGCGCTCGTGCTAGTCGAGTTCGTCAACTAACCCGATTGTCCAGTGTATGTTAACCATGTATGGGCGCTTTTTGCTTGAATCTAGGGTACCGAACTTACAGTGAAATCCTAATAACCATGGTACACGATCCGCTAAGACTCATGAGCCGGACATGGTGGTATGGGACACCGTGGTCGAGTGTCGGCCTACGCGGGGTGACGAGCCTCCCCGTAGTGACCGGTGAGCAACTAAACTCGTGAGCCGATTATGGTGGTATGGGACACTATATTCGTGCTGTCGGCCTACATTGATTGGTGACGAGCCCTTTGTAGTGACCTCGAGCATACCTGGATACCGCAAGGAGGTGACGAGCCGATCTGTGGTAGTAAGGGCATGAAAGGCGTGCATTGATTGGTGACGAGCCCTTTGCTACGACCTCAACTATATGATCGTATGCAATGTCTAGGATTGACGACCCTAGTATGGATCACTGTTTGGATGGTGATATGAGGAAGGTATCTTAGCTTCCCAATCCTGGTGTATGAATTGGACTAATAACAACTTGGTAATCATATCCATGCACCGCATTTGCATGTGCTTTGTAGATGTGGCGCACTTTGAGGCGATGTCATGCGTAACGTAAGAGGAAGACGGCGAGGGTGTACGTGTGAGGGCACGCATCATATTGCATTCATACCGCACTAATAAGAGTACTTAGGATTTATTTAATTGCCCGCTTTATCATTCTTGTTTGATTGAGCGATAGCATGTTAACCGTGCCTTATTGTTCCAGAGTTGATCACTCACTCCCACGTTTAGGGGCGGTGTTACACACCCACCGGACTGTCTTAGTTGCAGATGTTGCAGATGTGGATGCGACGTCGAGGCAGAGCGGGAGCTGATGACGAGGCTGCCTTCTCCTATATGCGGTTTTCGAGACGGGTTCTAGCGAGCCTCGGTCTGTTGCGGGATCTATGGGATGACTATTTTGGGAACTGAAATGATGTAACTTGTACTTATAATTTTGATAAATAACACTTTTACACGATCTGGTTGTATATGTAATTCATGGACTTACATTTGTACACATATTTTACTATAAGTCTTCCGCTTGCTTTATTCACTTACCCCTGAATCATATCTGCGTTTTGGCTTAATCTATCCCATGTTTATGTGCTAATACAGTCAACATACATCATTCATTAATTATGTTGCATAAGTGATGTTTTGGAACTCGGGAGCTGAGTTATGCTCGACCCCCGAATTTCAGGGCGTTACAAGTTGGTATCAGAGCATGATCTGGATTAAACCGGACCTGGGTTATGGTCACACACCGCATGTTGTCGCCACTATAGTGTAATTGGGTGCGGGTCTATCATCGCTTTGTGTTTGTGCTCCGTAGTTTCTATCGGCGAAAGTTTCTTGAAAACTGTTGCCGAGATCGAGTCTGTACTCTTACCTGATCACACACAGCGACCCGAAACCTTTCCTAGACCCTTTAATAATGAGTGTAGATGGTCTATCTTCCCATTATTCATTTTTAAACCTTCCAGAAATCGTCGGTTGAACCAGATTTCTGTCAGAATGACCCGATAGGCTTCAAACTACACAAGGGGCCAATCGGGGCATTTTCTGTGGGACCCAGGGGGGGGACCACATCTTTTGGACCAAGGAGGACCAGGAGGACCTCGCCGAACCGGCGATGCCATCGCCGGTTCGGCGAGGGATCGCCGGTCGCCGGGCCAGGCGGGCCGGGCCGACGCGGGCCGATCGTCCCTAGGCTCAATGTGGCCCACCCCTCCACGGTTTTCATTTTAAAACCCTTCCTTCCATCTATTTCCTTCACAACACCCACCTCCAAGCTTTCCTTTTCTTCCAAAACCTCTCCAAACTCTCTCAAATCTCTCTCAAATCTTCATCTTCCTTCCATTTTCGTGCAAACCCATCACCCCATTCTCAAATCTTCTATTCCATTGCTGATTTCTCCATCTTTCCCTCTCATTTGAGCCCTTTCATTCCCTTTTTGGCTCATAGTTGTGTGGAAGCTTCACCATCTTCCTATTTCTCTCTTTCTCTCATTTCTCATGGCCCTCTTTGAGATTGTGACAGCCATCTTTTCCATTTCTTCCCTTCTTTCCTTGATGGGGAAGAAGAGAGCGCCCGTGGATGAAGCCGGGCCGAGCCGCCCAACCCATGCACGGAGGCCGAGAGGTGCCGCCGCTAGCACATCCGCCACGCGCGAGTTCCAGACGAAGCGGGACCTCGATCCTCGAGCTCCTGTCAGTAGGACCTTGTTGGCGGAATTGTCGCATGGAGTCTATGAGGGGCGTAGAGTCCTTTTTGAGGCTCATGTTGATCCGCGGCTCTTTGGTGAGTTCTTCTTGTTGGAGCGCCTAGAAGGGGCTGGTTGGGGTCCCTTGTTCGAAGGCGAGTATCCCGCGAATGCTAGCACTGTTCGGGCCTTCTATGCCAACATTCTGGAGCCTTCGCTGGATCCTCTGCAGTTCAAGATTCCCTGTGGTAGCGGTCGAGTTGGAATTGTCAATGTTGCTTTGATATCCCGACTCTTGAAGGTGCCACTTGGGGAAGTGCATGCCAGCGAGAAGAATGTGGACAGTGTGCGCGAGAGGGATCGTCGCACCCGATCCTTGTGTGGTCGTCTGGTCGAATGGCAGCCGAATAGGAGTCTTCTGGCTTCTTTCATGACGGACGACTTCCGTTTGCTTCACCACATCTTTACGTTCAATGTGTATCCCAGGTGGAGCAACCGCAGTGTACGCGCCTGATGGTGGATTTTCTATATCACGTGGGGCAGGAAGCGAAGTTGTGTGTGCCGACGTACGTCCTGCGCCAGATTATTCTCATCGCTCGTTCGAGTAGGCGGACCGAGTCTCTTCCCTTTGGCCGCCTCATTTGCAAGATCGCACATGAGTTTGGCTATAGGCTTGGAGCTGAAAAGCCGGTCCCTGTTCGTTATATCAATTTGAGGACTCTTAAGCTGATGGAGGTTGGTTCTAGTCGGCTTGCCTCAGAGGGTGAGGCTGAGTCTGAGAGCGGTGATGAAGAGAGTTATGCTGAAGGTGGTGCGGAGTCTGAGGAAGGAACAGAGCAAGATGAGGAAGAGATTGAGGCACAGGATTCGAGTGATCGCTCTCCTCCTGTGGTGCCAGAGCAGGGCGCAGAGCAGGTTGCCAGAGATGCCCGTCTTACACGGCTTGAAGAAGGGCAAGCTGCTTTACGCCAGGAGATGGTTGATCTTCGAGGCTTGGTTAAGCACAAGTTCAAGAAGATGTCCCGGACTTTGAAGTCTATCCTGTGTTGCTTGCAGGATAAGGGTGCTCCGCCTCCGTCTCCTGACTCCGACGAGTAGCATCGTCGTGGCCGTCTTTGCTTTGTTTGGTGTTTCTTTCTGTGTGTAGCCGTTGTTGGCTTGTAGTTGGTGTTGTTGTAGTGTTGTAGCTGTTAGTGGTTGTAGTAGTTGTGGTTGTTTAAAGTGTTAGATGTTGTTGTTTTCATGCTTTCCTAGTCGTGATTCATGTATTGCTGCACTACTTGTATTGCGACGATTTTGGTTAATGGAATGCATGTGGTTTGTTTTTGGAGTTGTGCTGTGTTGTTGTTGTGTGGATGGATTATGTGACTTAGAATCTGACAGGTTGCATCCTTTGATTCAATGTAGGGATGCCTCCTAAGGGTTCGAAGACTTCGGCCCGTCTTTCTCTGATTGAGTCGCTTGCTGGGGTTCCTCCCTTGAGCGATAGCCAGTCAGATCCACAGGCGGGTCCATCTCGTGCTGGTGTTGGGTCGACACCTATGGCTCCTCCAGTCACACCCTCGGTTCTGGCCGAGCCATGCACCTTCTTACGCTTCACTGTTGATAGGTTTGGCGAGATGATATTGTTGATGGCGGCCAGCGATTTGGCAGCGATATCGGCGGCGGCGGCGGCGGGAGTTCCTCTCCTCCATGGTTGGCATCTTTGCTCAGTTAGTGGGGCGACTCCACCTGTTTCACCTATGTCTCCATCTGGGAGTGCCGAGTGCTAGTGCTAGCGGCACATTCGAGCGATTCCGGCGCTTGCGACCTCCTACTTTTGCGGGTTCTCATGGACGAGGAGGCCGAGTATTGGATTGACCGCATCTCTAAGATCTTGAGGCCGCTTCACTCTCTGAGGTCGAGCAAGTTGAGCTTGCCACCTTCATGTTTGAGAAGGAGGCCGGTTGTGGTGGGACAGTGTGCTTCGCACTATTGTCGAGGAGGACTTCGTGTGGTCATGGCAGGCGTTGAGGGGCGCTTCCACGAGAAGTATTTCCGGGACGGACCGACATGAGAAGGAGAGTGAGTTCCTTCGCCTCCGCCGGGGAGGTTGTCCGTTACGGAGTATGAGAACCGATTCATTTGAGTTGGGGTGGTATGTTCCTTTGATCCTGGGTGATCACCGATGAGGATGCGGCGTTTTTATGAGGGATTGAGACCTGAGATCGATCGAAGATTTGCTGTGGCAGCATTTCTTCATATGCGGAGCTAGTGAGCATGTCCTTGAGAGCAGAGAGCGGGACGGAGATAGAGCGTCCGCATGCGAGCACCGATGCCTCCTAGGCCGAGACCGGATTTCAGGTGCACCTTTCCTTGGCAAGAGGCCGCGTGTTGATTCTCCTCCTAGGCGAGCGCCGCCCCGCTCAGCAGATGAGAGCGGATTGAGATGTTCTTATTGTGGGAAGGTTGGGCACTTGGACCGTTTCTGCTTTTCGTATGCGAGCCGGTGGTTTTACTCCACCGCAGAGGGTTAGCCGTCCGATGCCTCGGTTATTTCTCCTCCTCCTCTTCGATCGGCGCCAGCTCATCCATCCTTCAGACCTGCAGTACCTAGCTTCCGGCCACCTCCGGGGCCCATGGTTCCTCCGCCGAATCGTCAGCAGCAGGCTCGTGTTCATGCGCTTTCAGCAGAAGCGCCTATGTCTGACTTGGTGCCGAGGTCCTTTGAGGTGACAGCGCATATAGAAGGTATTCCCGTTTCTGTGCTAGTGGATACAGGGTCCACTACTTCTCTTATTTCTTATGCGGCAGTTAGGCGTTTGGGTTTGAGATCTGTTCCTATACCTGGAGTGACGCTTACTACCGCTACGGGGATGTCCTCTGCCTTGGGCAAGCGTTGTATGGATTGTTTGGTCGATCTGGGAAGTGGATCGATCCATGTTGATTTGCTAGTCGCACCGCTTTATCACTACGATGTTATTATGGGTATGGATTGGCTCACGAGGATGCGAGCTGAGATTGATTGTGAAGCGAGATCAGTGACGATCCATGGACCTGAGGGCGAGATTGTTACTTTCCCAGTTCTCTTACGGGAGCTTCTAAGGGGGGTGTATGCTAGGGTCCTTGTGTAGGGCTATAAAGGTTAGAGGTGAACCTAATTTAAAACCTTTGATAGTGAAGTTCGGTACACTAATGAGTTAAGTGCATTTCCGAGTGTGGAGTAAGCAAACCGAACCACTATACATACTTTTGTTTGTGATTGAATTTGAGCACTTGTTAAATTATGCTTATGTGATGGATGTTTAATTATATGTATCCACGATTAGATGAATGTTATGAGTTGATAGGTAGCACATTCCACATACACATGTACATTATCATGCTTATAGACTAGTTTCTTAATTGTCACATCTTTTGTAGTATATGTGATTAGACCCTCTATTGGCTTGGAAGCCTTAAAGTTAATTGCCTTAGTTAATTTACTTATTAGTTTAAGTTAAGCAATTGTTTTTTAAAAGGCATAATTTTTAATTGGTCCTACTCACTCCCTCCTCTAGGACATAACCATCATTTCTTAGCTCCACCAATTTTCCGCACATAGTCATAGTATCCTATTCCATGCAATTTCAAGTGATAGCAGAGATGGTAGCTCTTGAAGGGCTTAATCGCCTTGAGTTGATCCAAAGGGCTTAAGAATGATGTCTACCCAAGAGAGGTGTGTCGTACACGACTGTCATATTTTGATGGGTTTAAATACGCCTATTGGAAGGCTAGGATGATGGTATTTCTAAGATCCATTGACCCTATAGTTTGGGCTATTATCAAAAAATGATGGACAACGCCTATGGAATAAGTCATGGTTGATGGTTGAACTATTAGTGCTCTTAAAGATAAATCCAAATGGGGTGTCAATGAAAGTTCACAATATACCCATGATGTCAAAGCTCTCAATGTTATTTACCATGTGGTTTTCCTCAATAAAGTTAAACGTATATACACATGAAATGGGGAAGGAAGAGTGGGACATATTGTAAGTCTCCTACGAGGGAACTAACATAGTAAAAAATCGAGAACTTTAGCTTTTAATGACCCAATTAAAAAACATTAGAAATGATGAGTCAGAATGCTTTATGGAGTTTTATTTAAAGTTAAATGATATTTATAACTCCATGTGGGGTTTAGGAGAGAGGATTCTGGAAGGGCGTATAAGTATTAAAATACTTAGATCCCTATTGGATAGGTTCACCACCAATATAACCTCAATAGAAGAGTTTAGAAACATATATGAGATAAAAGTAGAAGAACTCTTAGGTTCACTACAAACATATGAACTACACTTTAAGACCCCATATAGAGCAAAAAAAACTTGCCATCCTTAAAATATCTCATAAGCATTCACATAGACTTAAGATAGTTAAATCTGAAAATGATAGTGATGATGATGATTGGGATTTCGAAAGAAAATTTAAGATATTCTCAAATTGAGTAGAGGGAAGAGTTGTGATAAGAGGGACAAGACGGTTGAGAAATGAAAGAAAAAATTGGCTAAACGACCTAATCTAGTCCAATGTTACAACTGTGAGGGTTATAGACATCTTGTCCTTGATTTCCCTAACAAAACAAGATTTAAAGGCAAGGCTATAACGACAACATGTGATGATACGGAGGAGTCTGAATCCGCTTCAAAAAACTCCTCTAGTGTTAAAGACCTGGGTTTTCTCCTGGATCAAAGCAGATCAGCTCGCCCCATTCGTTGGTCGAATCGGGCGGGCCCTTGGTTCGGGGTTTCCGCCTAGGGATAAGGGAATTCTCCTTGTGGAAGATTGGTAACCTAACAATATCTACTAAGAGGAGAGGAGAGCTAGCGTGTACTTCGTTTGTATCAATTAGGTGTCTTAACGGCCTACACCACAATATCCCTCCTTAGAGATTTAGGAGACCATAGTACCTCAAGAAGGTGAACTTAAAAGGTCCATTTGGGTTCAATTAATAAATCTGAGGATTTTAGCGTCAATTATGAGCCTAATTGAAAATTTGAGGATTTTACCCTCATATTCTGCTTAATTGGTAAAGCTAAGAATTAAGTCTCATTTACTTTAATAGTATAAGTTTTAAAGTTGTTGAATTTCAAATATCACATGTTTTTAGTTTAAATTATCATTGATCATTCGTAATTTGAATTGACATATTTTTTTATTAACCATAATTATCATGCTCCATGTTTTTAATGATCATATGCACCCTTTAAACCCTTGTCAGTATGTGCCTTGTAATTGGTAAAGCTATGACTTATAGAGTTGTTTCATGCTATGTTTTTCTTGGTATATTTATTGGGACTAACTCTTTGTCAAATACTGAAAAAAATGGTGAAAAAGATCAAGTCATACTAAAACAATGAATTTCGTTTTATAAGGTTTGTTTGTTGTTGCAGGAATTGATGAGATAGGGGGAGCCAGTATGGGGGAGATTGCTAGTGTTACATGTCTTGAATCCTGTATTTAAATTTGTATATCATTGTAATCTTGGACATGTAATATTTTATATTGTTTTGGTATGTCATTGATATGGACCATAACGTGGTCTAGGTTAGGTTTTTTGTCACGTAATTAACAAAGGGGGAGATTTTTAATGCACTAATTTATGCATCTTATTTGTCAATCACATAAGTCCTTGTGTTATATAGTCGATTGAACACTTGGAAACTGAAGATCGAAGACATAAGTGAAGCTAAAGCATTAAGGAGCAAAAATAAGTATATGCAGTGCCTTGGTGACCCTAAATCTTGGCCCAAAACAACCTAAACCTCTAGATGATCTTAAACTTAATAGGTAAACCTTTTATTGTAATCATTTTAGACATAGAAGCCTAAATTTATCATCCTTAGATTGGCTTCAGAGGTTTCGTGTTGTTGGAAAAACTGTTTAATTTCAGCAACCTTCGATCCCATCAAACTCACCTTAAGTCTGACCGAAAACAACTAAAATAGGACAACATGTTAGGGCAATTTTTTTGGTAATTCGGCTGCAACCTAGTGCTACCTTCAGTCTCACTGAAGACTAGTTTCGGTGCAACTAAAGACCACCTTCGATATGACCAAAAGTGCTAAAGTCTGTCCATTGGCATTTTTGTATAATTCGGTGCGACCGAACCTACATTCAGTGCGATCGAAGATTAGCTGTTATAGATATGTTGGAGCCTTTTTCTTATAAATCTAGCAACTGGATCTTTCTGGAAACATTAGATTTTCATATTTTAAAGACCCAAGTGTATCCCAAGCTCTAAAAAACCTCATAGGCTCTATCCCATTGAGATTCATGCTCTCTCCTCAGAGATTCTTCACTATAACGAGCATTCTAAGCTCCTCTATACGAGTATCATGATCTCAAGCCTTCTCTAGAGTTTGGACACCATTCATATTGGCAAATTCTAGTGTCTATTAATATCTAAAGTGTCCATCAAGTAGAATATCCTAAGAATTGAACTTTTCATTAGTTGTAGGAGAGTCTACCCACCTTCCATCACCTTAGTCATTTCAAAGGCGCACTGCATGTAAGGTGTTTGATCTTAGAGTTGAAGCCTTAGCAAAGCATCAATATCATAATGAGGGGAGAAAATGGGAGATGATTGAAGCACAAGAGAACATTAATTAAGCTACCCAAGACAACGCATAAAAGGGACTCAATTCGACAAGTAATTTTGTCAATTGTTGAGTCTATGTACACTCATTCCTTTTGTAGGATTGAGTGTAAGAGCTTGAATTTCCAAACTTGAGTAGGTTCATGTATAGGACTTAAGTCAAAGTTCTTGTGTAGACCACCAGATATAGGTGTGTATGTATTAGTCTCCAAGGGAGCCTTCAGTAGGAGTAAACATAGGTCCTTAGATTAGGACAGGGGTTGATGGTTAGATGATAGAAAATTAACTAAAGTCTCTTGTGAGAGCATCTGACGGCAGTGTACATTAGGGTCCTTGTGTAACGCTATAAAGGTTAGAGGTGAACCTGATTTAAAACCTTTAATAGTGAAATCTGGTATACTCATAGGTTGAGTGTGTCTGCCAGGAGTGGAGAAGGAAAATAGAACCACTATATATGCTTGTATTTGAGATTGTATTTGAGTACTTGTTTAATTATGCTTATGTGATGGATGTTTAATTATATGTATGCATGATTAGATGAATGTTAGGAGTTGATAGGTAGCACATCCCACAAACAAATGTACATTATCATGTTTATAGACTAGTTGCTTAATTGCCACATCTTTTATAGTATATGTGATTGGACCATCTATTGGCTTAGAAACCTTAGAGTTAATTGCCTTAGAGTTTACATATTAGTTTAAGCTAAACAATTGTGTTTTAAAAGATATTATTTTTTTATTTGTCCTAATCACTCCCTCTAGGACAACTATCATTCCTTAGTCTGCCAAACTTTTGCACGTAGTTATGGTATCCTATTCCATGCAATTTCAAGCTATGCACCTCTTATAGCCTAACTTATTATGTTTTAATTAGGTTTCTAAGGCTAAGGGATGATCACTAAGGGTTTACCTATTAAGTTTAGGATCATCTAAAGGTATGTGTTGTTTTAGGTCAAGGATTATAGTCACTAAGACACTTCATATTCCCGTTCTTTGCTCCTTGATGAGCAGTCTTGTTGTGTCTTCGATCTTCGGCTTCCAAGGACTCAAGCAACTCCCTAACATAGGCACATATGATTGACAAATAAGGTCCACAAATCAATGCACTAACACACTTTAAGGTTTACTTTTGAGTTTGGGAATATCCATTTTCTTTATTTTGACTCAAAGGCTTTCTCCTCAACTTTGCATCTTTAAATTGTTGAGTGTTGATGTATTTTCTTGATTGTATTCTGCTAATGATAAGCCTATTGTCATCTCTTTTGAATCTTAATTTGCATCGTTGAAGTTTCTTGAATTTATCTTGCATACTTGTATCTTATATTATTGTTAAACCAGAGATGTATTTTAACCTGTGTAGCCTACCTTACATTATTGATTCTTGTGCCTGCATACATCATGATTATGAGTTCTTAAACTTGTGTGTTTGGATTGCTCGTATCGTATTGAAAACATGAAGTGCATGATGATTGTATTGCCTGCCTCATCATAAAATTCATTGAATTTATTATACTTTGATATGATTGCGGTGGGATACTTAAGAGGGGGTTCCCTTGAACTATTTGGAAATGATGATTGTAGTGGGATACTTGGGAGGGGGTTCCCTTGACCTATATGGCAATGATGATTGTTGTGGGATACTCGAGAGTGGGTTCCCTTGACCTGGATGGAAATGATGATTATATATCATGGTGAGATATTTGAGAGGGGGTTCCCTTGACTTGCGTGGCAATGATGATTATATATTGTGGTAGGATATTTGAGGGGGGTTCCCTAGAGGATCATCTTGAATATGACTTACATTGCATGCTTTAATGATTCATGCATAATGACATCATATTTCTTTTGAGAATCTTGAATCATGGCATCACATCTTGATATAAGTTCTACATGTCTCCATTGTGTTTATTTTGAATTCATGTCATCCTTGTGCTTCATCTTGTTGTGAATTGAACCATTTTTTATTTGCCTCCATCACATTTGTTTCAAAGTTGTGATGGATATGATCTCATTGGGCTTCAATCTCACCCAATTAATTACTCCTACATGTTTACAGGATGAGAGAAAGTTGGAGATGAGGAATACCTTGATGACTACTTCCATTATACTTTAATGTTTAGTTTATTTATTTTTAACTTGTAATGAAAGATTGAGAGGAATTTAGTAGTAGTAGTTGATTTGGATTTTGGATATTTGGAGTTAAAGTTTAAATTTCAATTATTATGGTTATGTTGATTTTATCATGGTTTGGTTTGAAGAAAGATTATTTATATGCTAATGTGATGAATGAATGCATGAAATATTAATTCACACTCTAAAACTCGGATTAGGGTCACCATACCTGGGTTCTAAATTTCAGGGTGTGAAAACTAGAATGTTTATTTTCCATCTGACTTGTTGATAAGGTCACAAATACATGGACGAAGGGAGCACCCAAATATCAACTTGATCTAAAACATGTGGCCTATAAGAAGTTTTTAATGGTTAATCACCTTTGTTTCCTTTGGTGTGGTCCACATGAGATTTAGATCCGCTTTATTTTTGAAATCATGCCCTAAAATGAGCTGTAAAAATGGATGGATGGTGTGGATGTATGATACACATCATATTCCCCACAGTCAGGGATTCACCTACATTAGTGGATCGGGGGATCCACCAAAGCCACACCTGGTGGTGTAGTGATGTGTTGGGGGTTGTGAGGCTCACCATGATGTATGTGTTTTATATTCATGTCCTCTATCTATTTTGCTAGCATTTTAGGGCATAAAATAAAAAATAAGCAAATTTGAAGCTCAAGTGGACCGCACCACAGGAAACTGTGGGGATAAGACACCCACCATTGAAAACTTCCTAGGGTCCACCATAGTGTTTATTTTCCATCCAATCTGTTGATAAGGTCACATGGACCTAGATGAAGGGTAAAAACAGATATAATCTCAATTTAAAACTGTTGTCGCTCCAAAGAAGTTTTTAATAGTGAGCGTTTAATCACCACTATTTCAGTGGTGTGGTTTACTTGAGCTTAGCATTTGCTTCATTTTCCGATTCATGACCTAAAATGATCCAGCAAAAAGGATAGAAGGAGTAGATATAAAACACACACATCACAGTAGGCCCCACATCACCTAACACATCAACACACCTCTCTTAGGGATGGTGTTGGCAACACCCATTGATCTACTTTCATTAATTAAAAACTAGAGCCATTTATCTAGACACTGTTGTTTTTCAATCTGAATGTGTGGCCACCCATGTAATGAATTACCCGAATTCGGTCAAACGTGTGTGACTAGGAATAGTGTCAGGTACGCCAGAGTTGCATTCGACTCTAATCGATTGAATGCTTATGATCCTAGGCATGAAACTAGTCAAATTAAGTTTAGACCAATGAAGGTTGATCTGACTCTTCAACCACCAATAATTACAACGATCAAGAGATTTAAGAAGGAAATTATTAGTCTTTTAAAATGATATCTTTTACCTTGAGTTAAGAACTTTTCTTTCAGCGGTGATAGTATATCAAGTTTCTCAGTGAATTAATAATGGACATGCAAGATTGGTACAATCAGTGAGAAAAAATAACTAAGTGGAGAAGAAAATAAATACCTATGGATACTTATGCTAACAAAACGGCCATGGAAAAATACCAAACAATCGTATGACGGTTGGGTGTGAAGTCAACAAGATGTGACTGATAATCTACCAAGAAAGGACTTGGTGATCGGGGATTTGATGATGATGGTCGTGGGTATACATACTACAACGATGATACTGGACAATAATGGATCTAAACTAAGGATTCCGAACTTGCTACATGTGGCTAGAAATAAGTGGAATATATAAGCTAAAATAGGAATAGATAGTGTATATGTAGAGGGCCTGAAGCTTTTCGTCAAGTGCTACTTAAATAGGCCTGGAGAAAGGGTAGCAGTGCATAAGTTTCTACAATGTGAGGGATTTAGATATTTGGCCATGTAAATCTCCTTTACACTTCACATAAGTGTTGCTCGTTATGTTAGGTCACATGTACGAAAGATCACGAATGCCATTTACTATTTCAGTAGTGTGCAAAAAGGTTTACCAGAGTCTTACATTAGGACTCTTGTTTAGAATACAGTGTCGAAGTCCTCAGGATACTTGGGTAAGAGGATACTTGGGTAAGAGACTTGGGCTCTTATCTCTTAAAAGAGGTTTGCTTTGATGTGATTTTCTTTGGACAGAGTTACTTTTAATGGAACTATGCTCCCACGGTTCCTTACTCTTGCTCCAATGGTAGACTCTCGGGAGTTTCAACACCTGGTCAAGGGTTTGGAGTACCCATAGGTGGTGAAATTCCACAACAGCGTGAGTGTCTGGGGGTGTGTGTGCGTGTGTTAAAAAAAAAAAAAACTATGCTCCCACATGTGTATGTCTCCAGCACCTCATTCTCATCAAAATCATGTGTAGCATGACCATCACATGACACTTTTTGAATCATTCAATCGTAATCAACCAGGTCTAAGTAGGCACATGGTACAAATGTATTTACACCATAAAAAATAAGACTTAAGGCTTGTTCGTTAAATCTGAGATCTGAAGTCTGAATCTGAATCTAAAGTTTGAATTTGAAGTCAGAAAACTAATAATGAATCTAGAACAACTGATTTTTTAACTTACATCTGAAATATTTGAAATATGTTAATTTGACACGTTTACCCATATGAAGCAATCGTGATTGAATCCCTACCATTAAAAACTTCATGGATTTCACTGAAGCGTTTATTTGCCATCCAATCTGTTGATAAGGTCACGAACAACTAGATGAAGAGTTGGCACAAATATCATCTTGATCTAAAGCTTTTGTGGCCCACAAGAAATTTTAAATGGTCAATCACCACTATTTCCTATACTATGGTCCATTTAGGATTTGGAGGTACTTTATTTTTTGGATCATGCCTTAAAATAAGATCTCAATATAGATGGATGTTATGGATGTAGTCATAGACATCACAGCGGGTCCCCACATTTAAGGGTCCCACCTACTTGGGTGGATTTGGGGTCGTACCTAATCCACTCCCATATTCGGGACGCAGATTTCCTACGAAAGCCTTTCGTAAGAAGTTCCTGCGCTGGAAACCTAGATGGGGCCCACCATGATGTTTATGGGAAATCCACCTCGTCCATCCGTTTTGTGAGATCATTTTAGGACATGGGGCCAAAAATGAGTTGATCTAATACTCAAATGAGCCGAAAACATGAGGATTGACTGTTCATAATTGAAATATTCATGGGGCCACATAAGTTTTGAATCAGGCTAATATTTGTGGTTTCAATTTATCTTAGTGGGAATGACATTATGAACGGAATTGATGGCATGTAAACATCACTGTCGACCCCGGGGAGGTTTCAATGGTAGGAATTTCCCTACTCACCTTTTCCTTTAGTGCGGCCCACTTGAGTCTTGTTTCCTACTCATTTTTGGTCTCAAATCCTAAAATGAGCTCAAAACATGGATGGACGGGTTAGATTTATCATAAACATCATGGTGGGCCCCACTTAGGTTTCCAGCGCAGGAACTTCCTGCGAAAGACTTTTGTAGAAAATCCCCATCCCCAAATTTGGGGGAGGATTGTGTACTACCCCTACCAGAACCAGTGAGGGACTGACAGTCAAAGGCTTTGTGAGGCCTACTGTGATGTATATGTTTTATCCATACCGTTCATCCAATTTTCCATATCATTCCAGAAATTAAGACAAAAACAAGATAGATCTAAGGCTTAAGTGGGCCACATTACAAAAGACAGTGTAAATTGGGTGCCTACCATTGAAAACTTCTTGGGGCCACAAAAGGTTCTAATCAAGCCTATTTTTGTGTTTTCCCTTCATCTAGGTCTATGCAACCTTACGAAGAGGTTAGATGGCAAATAAGCTTTACGGTGGACCTAGTACTTTCTATGGTGTGGTTGACTTGAGCTTTGGATGTGCCTATTTTTTCGGATTATGCTTTAGAATGATATAGAAAAGTTAATGGACAGTGTGAATATAACACATAAATCATGGTGGCCCAAAAAAGTGTCACATGTTAAAAATTAGATTGTGTACTACTTAAAGGAGAAAATCTTTGAATTATTAAAAAAGGTTGAAATGCATTCTAAATTCACCGTTAAGCTAGACGTCAGTTGTTGAAAAATTTTGTCATAGAATGATGGAAGGCTTTCCTCATTCAGTGTTAACAAAGACCACTAAACATCGAGCCGCGTTGAATAAAAAGTTTCAGTGTTAACAAACCAGTAACTGGTTATTTGGCCTCTTGGAATGCTACGGTCCACTTGATCTCCACCACTTGAACGTTGAAATAAATCAAACCAGCATGGATTTTCATGCTCAGCGCCATCTCGGCCCAAGTAAGGTTTATGAATTATGACCGTGTGGTTGATGTACGTGTCTGCCACGCGTGCGTGCATGCTTTGGCCCATAATTCATGCCAATTTTAGGAAGAAAACAGAAAAAATAGAGTGCCATATTTGTAATAACATATTAAACAGTAAGGGTATTTTAGGAATAAAAGGCCCCCCTAAGTTGCGGGTGTGATTAGCAATATTTTAGAGAATACATGCGCATTTGAAGGATGAAATGAATTCAACCATCGAATTTGGTCCCACCAAACATCTCTTATATCCCTTGAAAGCGGCCGATAAAAATCTGACCACATGCATTCGGGAGCGTGATAATTACTTTGCGTTGTAGCTGTGTGGTGCCCACCCTAAATTCGCATATGCGACAACCAAACAGTGAATCTGAATGGCACTCACACCTTTGGTGTGGTCCACTTTCGTGACGGATCATCTTGCAACGTGGTATATAAGATTAACATGGGTCCGCATGCAATGAACGGGTTGGATGGCACTCACACCTCAGGGTGGGCCGCACACACCTTGAAACGTGTGATAATAGCCATACATTGAGCATATGGGAAATGATACGGTAGAGCAGTGTCTATGCATAAAGCTAGCTTTCACCATAAAGTAACGGGTAGACGGTAGGTCAGGCCGTGAATTAGACGTTCCACGCTAAGTAGGACAATCCCAGCTGTCTGGCAAAGGCTCTTCGGAGGTTACATAAAGTGACGGAAATACCCTCCTAGGAAACAAGCTCAACGGATGGGATTAAGATCATTATTTCTTGGGTCCATGGAGCCTTGGATGACTCATTTTGAGCCTTCAAAGGTCTCCTCGGTTATCAAGTAAAATTCCAATGATTCAAGGGTATTGCCGTCATCACGTGAACAACCTGTTCGAGCCACGCGAGCCCTCTCCACAAGCAATGTAAGTATGTCGAAGATCCGAGCCGTTCATAAGGTGGACCCCACTTGAAGTGATGAAAACTACAAAAGTTTGATTATTGAAATTTATTCTTCTGGTCGCTTCACAGTAGTGGCCACCTCGTGCGCGGCTCCGATGTCTTGTAAACCTGTCGTATGATGCATGTGTCTGTGGAGTTTGGATACATGGTCTAACTTACAAAAGCTTCCAAACTAACACATGGTCCCCACGCCTCGCATGCGGACAGAGGCGAAAAAGCGGTTAGCACTCTGAGCCACGTGGCTGCCACTCGTTAGGGACCCGTTTTGTCGAGTACGATCCTATCAGAAGATGGCATGTTGCTCTATTATCTGTCAAAAAAGAAAAAACACGGGAGTGTGCATACGCATGCAAGAATATTCTGTATAATTAGAGTATACTTAAAAAATGCAAACCATTCGCACCATGTACATGGTTTTCTGACGTTGATAATGTCCCCAATGCTATATTTTCCACAGCCCTTAGTTCCTTTTGGGGGCTACTACTGAGTTTGATCAGTACCTTTGACATTTTCCATTAAATAAAATCATCGATTGATTATCACATGTACGGCGAAACTTACAGTTAATCTCCTTATTTTGCACGGTTTAGATTGAATTACATGTATTTCACATGTTTATGGGTCATCATACATTCAGGCCTATGAAAGACTTATATCATCGTTTTTTTGGACCCTACTCATGGCTCAGTGGTAGATCTAGAAGAGTCTGTTATAAAAAAATAAAAAAATAAAAAATGCAGAGTCAGTTAATACTCTAATAGGCTGTTCAGTTAATACTCTAATAGGCTGTTCCAGTCCACACACATGCACTCTGAAAGAAAGACGTAAATAAAAGACACTACATCAAACCGTCCAAATCTTAGGACCCACTCTAGATTTACCTGGAATCTAAAATCAGATTGATTAGATTATATTATTCTCTGATTAATGGACATTAATTTGTTGAATAACAACCGTTAAATTTTCTCTTCTCACTTTCCGTCCATCTTTCGATGGTAACTTTTGGTTTGGCCCACAGTTTCAGGTGCTCCATGCGAGTGCATGAACCATCGCAGTCTGCCAGAGGGTCAGAGTTTGTTTCCGTCGTATGCGGATGAGGAATTATAGTACTGATGTATAGAAGGTGTATGCTATACCGTAAGAGGACCATGGCTCATTGATCCAGACCGCAGATCTTGTTGCTCACAATTAGACAGCTCAATCCATTGACTTGAACTGTTCATTAGGTCTATCGCACATTTAATGGTCTACCGCAATAAAATGACAATGATCTTACAAATATTAACCATCTATCAATGTTCTTTATGATGGACGGTAAAGATCATTTAAGCAAAACTAGGTCCATCAACGATTTCATTCATCTAATCGCTAGGAGCGATGATGGAATGATTCGTTAAAGCAATTGAAACCATTCCATCCACGGCATAAAAAATGGATGACTATTGAATATATGCCAAATTAATGACAGATTGGATCGTCCAATCAGTACAGTTTTTGGCATCGTAGGGCATGAAATGTGGTCTGGACTTAATGGACAGTTCAGATCAATCGATTGTACTGTCCAAGTGAACCGATGCAACTGAGAACACTACCTCAACTTACAGTGTTCTCAGAGCACCGGAGCATTTCTCATGGTGTACTTGTTCATTATTTGTATCTTTCCGTCCAGTGAGCGGAGTCTATTTCTTGGTTGACTTGAATTTCCAGCGAGCCCCACCACTGAATGAAAAAACGGTAACCCGTTTAGGTGAGAACCCGGACTCACCCACCTTGATGTATTTACTATGTATCTACGTCCTCTATCTGCTTTTCCACGTCATTTTAAGGTATTTTTCAAAAAATAAGCACACCCAGATTATCAGGTGGACCACACCATGGGAAATAGCAGTGGCTGAACGCCCTACTATCAAAAACTTCTCAGCGCACATTCATGTTTATGGAGTGTTTATTTGTCATCCAATCTATAGACAAGGTCACATAAACCTGAATCGAGGGAAGAAACAATTCTCAGCTTGATCTATACTTTTGTGGCTTATTAATGGTTAATCACCACTCTTTCCTACTTTATAGTCCACCATATAATTGGATCTACTTCATTTTTGGGATTTCTCCTCATGGCTTGATCGGTCGAGAGCTTCATTCGACCGGTTGAGGGTGCTGGTCAACCAGTCGAGGACTGGCTCGACTCAAACTCCAGTGAGTTTGGTTTGAATTTTTCCGAGGTGCTCGACCAGTCGAGAGAGGTGGACCCTGCTCGACCAGTTGAGATTACGCAGATTTAAGTCCGGATTTTGTACGGACTACGGAAATTTGAGGTAGTTTCGCAAGAGGTGCGAAAGGGAGTTGCTTAAACTATAAATGGAGGTTCCTAGGGCTTTTCTAGGCAATGCAAGGGAGTTTCCTAAAGCTTTACAAGGGTTTTCTAAAGGGTTTAGGGCTATCAAAGGTGAAAAAAAGAGAGAGAAGAAGCTTGTGAAAGAGAGGTTCTGCTCGTAGAGGTGATCTACTATACACTCGACATCTCAGCGCTTCTACGTCCTTGTAATCGGTGAGATCTTTCCGTTTTTCTTTTATTCTCTGATTGTTCATCCGCTCTTGCATGAGTGAAAAAGGTTTGATCCAAGCGAGGTGTGCTTGTGATCGGTTGTAACGTTCTACTTCATTGTGGGTTGTTGATCTGGACTAGGTCCCGTGGTTTTTACCTCTTTGAAGGTTTTTCACGTAAAAATTTCTTGGGTTGTGTGGTTTATACTTTTATTTATTTCATTCCTTTATTATCCCATAATTCTGGTGAATTTGGGAGACTAGATCCTAAGGTTTTGTGCAACGGCACCTAACAAAGTGGTATCAGAGCTAAGTTCATTGAACGGAGTGGGATTGGTTCTGAATTATGGAAGGTGGCTCATCAATGATGATTAGTCTTAATGGTTCTAATTGGGCCATATAGAATGCTAAGATAGAGGACTTGCTTTATTGCAAGGACTTGTATTCTCCAATTCAAAGCATATAAGCAAAGTCAAAGGATATGTCAGATGATGATTGGAAGAAATTGGACTGGAAGGTAGTGAGGTTTATTAGTCAATGGTTGGACGATTCCGTATTCCACCTTGTATCTACGAAGACCTCAGCCACTAGCTTATGACTGAAATTGCAAGGGCTGTATGAGAGGAAGACAATTGGCAATAAAATTTTTCTGATAAGACAACTTATGAATCTCAAATTCAAAGATGATGGTTCCATGGCTGAGCACATGAATGATGTCAACAATATATTGAACTAACTCTCCATTATGAAGATGGTCCTGGACAATGAATTACAGGCTTTGCTATTGCTTAGCTCATTGCCTGATAGTTGTGAGAAATTAGTAGTGTCTTTAAGTAACTTCGTGCCAGACGGAAAGGTGTCTATGGAACAGGTAACCAGTTGTCTCTTCAATGAGGAGACAAGGAGAAAGTCTCAGGAGTCTACTCAGCAAGAGGCCCTTATGACACAAGAACGGGGGAGAGGAAAGAACAGAAAGGGCGGAAAAGCCTAAGATAAATCAAGAGTCAAGTTGAGTACCATGAAGGATGTTGAATGCTGAAATTGTGGCAAGAAGAGCCACTATAAGCATGAATGTCGTAAGAATAAGAACGACAAGAAATGAAAAGGAAAAGAGAAGGAAGATGAATCAGATTCCACTGCGGTCGCTTCAGAGAGCGACGTCGTAGTATTCTTTCAGCAGATCATGATGTTTATCTCATGGCTACGAGTCAAGAAACCGACTAGGTGATAGATTTGGGAGCTTCGTTTCATGCGACTCCACACAAGGATTTCTTCACAAGCTACAAGTCAGGTGCCTATGGGACCGTGAAGATGAGAAATTCTTGCATATCGAAAATCGTAGGGGTCAGTGATATTTGCGTAAATACCGATCTGCACATTGGTTCTCAGGGATGTGAGGTATATCCCAGACCTTCGCTCTAACTTGATGTCGATGGGAAGGCTAGATGATGATGACTATAAAAGCCGGTTTGCTGCTGGCCGCTGGAAGCTCATCAAGGGTTTGTTAATCACAGTCAAAGGAAAGAAGTGTTGCACCATTTACAAGGCAAGTGTCAGTATGTGCAAGGGTGGGTTGAACGCAGCGAAAGATTCAGCTATTGACATGTGGCACAAGCGTCTAAGCCACATGAGTGAAAAAGGGCTTCAGCTACTAGCGAGGAAGTGGCTCCTTCCAGACGTGACATGTATACTTCTCAAAACTTATTTTAATTGTTTATCTGGAAAACAACATAGAGTTTTATTTGTTAAAACTGCTTCTCATGTTAATAAACCGCATGCATTAGATTTGGTTTATTATGATGTTTGTGGTCCTATAAGGACCAAAACCTTGGGTGGGGCATTGTATTTTATCACGTTTATAGATGATGCATCTATGAGGGTTTAGGATTATTCTTTGAAATCTAAGGACGAGGTCTTTGGTGTGTTTTAATTGTTTCATGCTATGGTCGAAAGAGATACAGGTAGATCATTGAAGTGCATCCACACTGACAATGGTGGTAAATACATCGGTGACTTCCACGAGTATTGTAAGTCCCTGGGTATATGACATAAACAGACGGTTCCCAAGAATTCCTAACATAATAGTGTGGGTGAGCGAATGAATCACACCATTGTAGAGAGAATCAAATGCATGTTATCTCATGCGAAGTTGCCCAAGACGTTTTGGGGAGAAGCAATGCACATAGCAGTGTATTTGATAAACAGGTCTTCATCAGCCCCATTAAATGGAGAGGTACTCGAGAAGGTGTGGACCAGACAAAATCCATCGTACAGTCATCTCAGGGTGTTTGGATACAGGGCATCCGTTCACGTACCAAAGGATGAGAGGTCCAAGCTCGATATGAAGATCAGGCAGTGTGTGTTCTTGGGGTACGGTGATGAAAAGTTCAGTTACAGATTGTGGGATCCGACTAAGAAGAATCTCATCAGAGCAGAGATGTGGTATTCTTTGAAGATCAGTGTATAAAAGACAGTGGTAAGCTAGAGAAGAACCAGACTAGTTTAGGTGAGCTAGAGGACATGGATCCGGTTATTCCTCCCTTAATGCCTGATGACGGGGGAGTACAACAAGGTACAGAGGATGAGGAAGTTCCTGTAGAAGATGGACTGGGGGAGCAACCCTCACCTGATCCACCCGTTGAGCCACAGGTGAGGAGGTCATTTAGGGACAGACAGCCATCCAAGAGGTACTCGCCACATGAGTACATTATGCTTACTGATAGGAGAGAGCTAGAAGATTATTCTGAAGCCCTAGCCAACGAGCATAAGGGGGAGTGGTTGAAAGCTATGCAAGAAGAGATACAATCCTTGCATAAGAACCACACCTATGATATGATAAATTGCTTAAGGGCAAGAAAGCTCTGAACAACAAGTGATGTTCAGAAAGAAGGTTGAGCAGAAGAATTCACAGACGAGGTTCAAGGCTAGACTTGTGGTGAAAGGGTTTGGTTAGAGGAAAGGTATAAACTTCAAGGAGATATTCTCACCAGTGGTGAAGATGACATCCATACGAGTATTGCTTAGGTTGGTGGCTAGCATGGATCTGGAGATGGAGCAGTTAGATGTTAAAACTGCATTTCTCCATGGTGACCTGGAAGAAGAGATCTATATGCATCAACTAGAGGGGTTTGAAGTCAAGGGTAAAGAGCATATGGTGTATAGGCTGAGGAAGAGTTTGTATGGGCTGAAACAATTTTCACGGCAATGGTACGAGAAGTTCGACTCGTTTATGTTGAAGCATAGGTATGGCAGAATGGAGTCAGACCACTATGTGTTCACGCGCAAGTTCTCAGATGGTGATTTCTTAGTTCTGCTATTATACATTAATGACATGTTCATCATGGGAAAAGATATCAAGAAGATTGACAGACTGAAACAGGAGTTGGATAAGTCATTCACGATGAAAGACTTGGGCCCAGCTAAGCAGATCATAAGAATGAAGATAACCCGTAATAGAAGCAGCAGGAAGCTTTGATTGTCACAAGAGAGGTATATTGAGAAAGTCCTAGAGCGGTTCAATATGAATGCAGCGAAGCCGGTCAGTACTCCACTATATGATCACTTCAGATCGAGTGACAGGCAGTGTCCCAAGACGAAGGTAGAGGTGGATGAGATGTAGAAGATACCTTACGTATCAGCAGTAGGAAGTTTGATGTATGTTATGGTGTATACGCACCCAGACATAGATATGCGGTTAGTGTTGTCAACAGATATCTTATCAATCCTGGCAAAGAGCATTGGGCAGCGGTGAAATGGATACTGTGGTATTTAAGAGGCTCATCTAAGTTGAGCTTATGTTATGGTAACGGTAAACCTGTGTTCGAGGGTTACACAGATGCAGATGTTGCAGGTGACATAGATTCGAGGAAGTCTACATTGGAGTTCATGTTCATGTTTGTAGGGGGAGCGGTCTCTTGGCAGAGAAAGCTATAGAAGGTCGTAGCATTGTCGACGATAAAGGCTGAGTACATCGCAGTCATAGAGGCATGTAAAGAGATACTTTGGATGAAGATGTTCCTACAGGAACTTAGCTTGAAGCAGCAGTAACACGTAGTTTATTGCGATAGTCAAAGTGCTATACACTTGAGCAAGAATCCAAGTCAACACTCTAAGTTGAAGCACATAGAGATTCGGTATCACTAGATCAGGGATACTTTGGAACAGAAGGTGTTACAGCTTGAGAAGGTCTACACGAACGACAATGGGCCAGACATGATGACCAAGGCTTTGCTCAAGGATAAGTTTGAGGTTTGTAGAAACCGGGCTGGCTTGAAGAAGGTGGATTCCTCCTGAGTCAAAAAGGGGGAGATTTGAAGGAGATTTCTCCTCATGGCTCGATCGGTCGAGGGTGCTGGTCGACCAGTCGAGGACTGGCTCGACTCAAACTCCAGCGAGTTTGGTTTGAATTTTTCTAAGGTGCTCGACCGATCGAGTGGGCAGCTCGACCAGCCGAGGACCCTGCTTGACCAGTCGAGGTTACGCAGATTTAAGTCTGGATTTTGTGCGGACTGCGAAAATTTGAGGCGATTTCGTAAGAGGTGCGAAAGGAAGTTGCCTAAAATATAAATAGGGGTTTCAGGGCTTTTCTAGGTAATGCAAGAGAGTTTTCTAAAGCTTTGCAAGGGTTTGTTAGTGGGTTTAAAGCTATTAGAGGTGAGAGAGAGAGAGAGTAAGAGAGAGAGAGAAAGCTTGTGGAAGGGAGGTTCTGCTCGTAGCGGTGATCTACTATGCACTCGACATCTCAGCTCTTCTACGTCCTCGTGATCGGTGAGATCTTTCTGTTTTTCTTTTATTCTTTTATTGTTCATCCGCTCCTATGTGAGTGAAGAAGGTTTGATCCAAGCGAGGTGTGTTTGTGATCGGTTGTAACGTTTTACTTCATAGTGGATTGTTGTTTTGGACTAGGTCCCGTGGTTTTTACATCTTTAAGGGTTTTCCACATAAAAATCTCTTATGTCGTGTGGTTTATGCTTTGATTTATTTCATTGCTTTATTATCCCATAATTCTAGTGAATTTGGGAGGCTAGATTCTAAGGTTTTGTGCAATTACCCCAACAATTTTTTCTCCATGAAATTCACTTTTAACCAAGCGGCCTTTCTATAACTACCGATGCTTTCCTTTCTATCTCCAAATCGGTGTTGTACTGGTTGACTTTTTTTTAGACAAAATTACTATTGTTGTTTGAGTTATATTCCTTTCTTTCAGTTATACTAAAAAATTCATATATATATATATATATATATATTCGTTTTTCTTCTTGAAATTTCTAGTTATTATCATTTTATATCTGCAATTTTTCTCAGGGTTCTGTTCATTGCTTTAAACCAGTCACAGTGATAAACTTAGAATCTTATGGGTTTTGTCCATATAAGTTTTTTGCAATCTTTCTCACGATTCTATTTTAAAATCGTTTTTCACTTTATTGTACTCTTCTTTTTGAACTCGTGTTTCACTGGAATGGTGATTGTGAGAGGTAAAAATGAAGAATGAATGCGTTTTTTCGTAGTGAAATTGACCTGTGAAAATTCACCTAGTACTCGGTGAAATTCACCCAGTGCTTGGTGAAATTCACCTAGAATGAGAATGAATTTGTTTTTTCGCAGTGAAATTGACCGGTGAAAATTCACCTAGTGCTTTGTGAAATTCACCTAGTAGTCAGTGAAATTCACCCAATACTCGATGAAATTCACCTAGCACTTGGTGAAATTCGCCTAGTTCACGGTCTACTATAGATTTTTACGGTCGACCATGACTCTCTGGACATCCAATGGTCGACCGTGCATTATCATGGTCAATCGTACTCGGTGAAATTCACCCATTACTCGATGAAATTCACCTAGTACTTGGTCAAATTCATCTAGTACACTGTCGACCGTGGATTTTCACGGTCGATCGTGATTCTCTGGACATTGCATGGTCGACCGTGCATTATCACAGTTGACCATGCATTATCACTCATCGTGTTTCACCTATGATTAAGAATGAATGTGTTTTTTCGCAGTAAAATTATTAACTAGTGAAAATTCACCTAGTACTCGGTGAAAATTCATATAGTACTTGGTCAAATTCACCAGGTACATTCACTTAGTAATCGATCAAATTCACCTAGTACTTGGTCAAATTCATCGAGTACTTGGTCAAATTTACTCAATACTCTCTTATGGTATACTCTTTTTTTGTAACAATTTGCTGAGAATATTTTAAAATGTTTGTTTTCAGTTAATAGCTGCGAGAATCGTCGAATGCTCTTATGGTGGGGAGTTAAAATGTGAAAATAATGGATACACATATAAGGGTGGAAAGTAAAAAAAGTATTACTTTGAGTATCGGGACTACATATGAGGAGCTTCTATCTAAAATGTACAAGATTTAAGAGTATATTGAAGGATTATGATATTACGATGAAAGTATTGTACCCATGCTCAAAGAAATGAATCCCTTCATCTGAAATCAAAGGCGACGAAGATGTACAAGTATTCTTGACAGCACAGTCGAAGCATTCAAATACATACATGCCTTTAATCATAGAGATAGTGTAGCGTATTAATGAGATAATATACAAAGACCCCATCTTTTGTAGTGGTGTTGAACATGATGCCCCTTCAGTTGGAAATGCGTGTGAGGAATGTGGCGTGAAATGTGAATATATCGCATCACCTTTACGAGTACGTTTAAGCAACATTCCACCACTCGAGGCATCTCAAACATCAAACTTCATGACTAGTCAAGTTATTGTCCATTTTGAGGATGGAAATCTGTGTGAGTATGTTCCTTATTATTAGTAGATATATGACTTATAGGCATAAATCCCTATTAGCACGTGTCTTATTATTGGTAGATATGCTCCATGTTTTAATATTTAAATGCACCATTTAAACCCCGGTCAGTATGTGCCTTATTATTGGTTAATATATGACTTATAGCATTCTTCCACTTTATGTTTATATTAGTATATGTTATGACAACCCCGGTGCAGGGCTGCAATGTAATAATAACTCGGTGACACTGAGGTCATACCAACAGGGACTTGCTATTATATGATTTCTGAAATATGTTAGAACTAGAACTAGAATTAGAACTAGAATTTAAACTAACTACTTAAATTTGGTTTTAAAAAGTAATCGTGAAGAAACTATTAGAAATTGAATACTAGAGTGCCAAGGATCCACTTATAGCTTCCTTAATGTTACTTTATTTGATTCAATTCAATCACACAACTGCAATCGAAGTCTTATCCTATCCAGCTCGATAATAGAGTAGTTAAATCATTATTCATATATTCCAAAACAGATTTGAATATAATTGAATTGGTTTCCTCATAAAGTATCAACGTATTGATCGCAGGGAATTCAAAGCATCTATCATGCCCGGAGTCAATGATAGATCAATGGATTTTACAAACCAAATGTAACACCCAGTACTTTCTAGTACTCGAGTGTTACCATGTAATTTAAATTAGTATAAATACAAGCCTAGGTTAAATGAACCTGCACGTTCATTCTAGCCTAAATCCAACCCTTGAAAACAATCTCCATTCGTACATCAAGCTATCTATCCATCAATTTCCAAAATGGATCACCATACCACCAGAGATACTTATTTTAGGATTCCAAATTCACTAATAGACAAACCTATACATCATCTAATGTAAGACCTAAATTAATGGACTTATTGCTCATCAGGATCGTGATATCTCATTGGTCAAGTCATCAATTGAGTTACATAAAGTAGATTATTTGATACAACACAAAATATTAGGTCCCCTTAAACAGTTCCTAGGACTCCTTAGGATCAGGTCGATCATAGCTGATAAAGATCCGACGGTCAATTCATCAAGGGTCATCAATTATTATTAGTTAAGAGCATAAATTAAGTTATAGGTCCACCAGAATGTTAAATCAGCCTCATTGTTCGACTCATGACCTTACATGGACTAATGGAACGAATGGTCCGTGTGGATCAGATTTGAAACCCATTCGACCATCAGATCGTCGAATCAATGCTTAGGAATCATTGTTTGGTTATTATGTGTAAGACCCATATCCTAAACCGTACTGTTCTATAGACTCCTGCGGTCCTCCCTATCGAATTTCGGTGACCCGCAATCTGTAATTGGCATTTGTATGCGACCCTGAGTGGCATCCTATCGATCTGAGTTGGCTCGGCCCGAGACTTGTATCATTGTGACTGCGTCATCGCCATGGCTCCAACATCGCGTCTTGCGCACCGATACGATACCCAGGCCAGGAGATGTGGGCCCACATTTATCTCGAAGAAACGCTGCCCATTTACAATCCCAAGAGAATCTCTACAACCCATCCAATCAATCAATCAATCTTAAGTCAAGTACAACAAGTACACAACCCATCCCTCTCCCATTCTCTCTCTCTCTCTCTCTCTCTCTCCACCCATCCCTTTCTTACACTCACCCATCACCCATCACTCACTCTTACATCACCTCTCTCTCTCTCTCTTTCTCAAGTCCATCTCCCACACAACACCTAAGGAGAGGACGTCCAAGCTTCCCATGGAGAAGCTAGGTGTGGCCCACTTCCTACCCCTCTCATCTCTCATCCTAGCCATTTAATCTACATCATCTTCCATCAAAGTTGAAGACTAGGAGCTAAGGAGTCCATAAAGCCTAAAAGAAAATTGGTGGGTGATCTAAGACTTCCATTATGAATTTATATGATTTGAGGGCCCACTTGTGGTGGGACCCATTTGTTGTATACATTGTAAGAAAGGGAGGGCCCATAGTGGCGGGGTCCCTCCCCTCCATCACACTCTCCATCTCTCTTTCTCTCTTCCTCTCTTACATTTTTATGGTGGTGATGTGGCCGTGTGGCCCACTTGGATGGATCCCACCATGATGAATGTATCTTATCCATGCCGTCCGCCAAGTGGGTCCACTTGGCTATCCGTCTGGACAAGCCCAGATGAAGGTTAAAATACAAATATCTGCTTGATCTTACAAGCTGGTGGGTCCCACTTGTATGGACCCACCTTAATGTATGTGGTATTTCCACACCATCCATCCAGATGGTGGGACCTAGCAGCACTCAGTTGCTGTAATGATGTAGCAAGTTCTGTGGGTCCTCTGAATCCAAGCTGTTGATTTGCTAGGACCAGCAGTTGAAGCTATTATTGAGCAACATCAGCAAGTGCAGTGGCCCACCATGATGCAGTGTTGTATCTGCACCATCCGTGCATGAGTAGCCCACCATGATGTATGTGCGGATCCTCACCGTCCATTGCTTGGACGATGGGCACATTAATGTATGCATTTTTATCCAGCCGTCCATCTATCCGGATGTTGGATGGACGCTGGAGGTTTTCATTTAAAAAATATAAAATAATAATAATAATAATAATATAATATAATATGATATATGTATGTATGACGTCTCGGAAAAATCTGTACAAAGACCCGAGTATCACCTCATGCAGAAATTACTAAGGATCGAATTCTTTAGAAATTAGACAGAAATTAAATAAGTACTAAACTAACTAACCAGTGGAATTAGCTTGAAACACTATCTATATGAACTGCAAGACCCAAAACTATTAAAATCGCTAACTCAACATTACTTAAAAACCTAGGAGAAATCCCAAAACCCAGTTGCTCTCGAGAGTACATTGAAACTCTGTATCAGACCTGGACCACGCGTCAAAAGTTCGATTACCATGAAACAATAAGGTTATGACCGCCTTATTGGGCTTGACAACCATCGCAGGAATCAAGCCCAAATAGTATCCAAAAACGCACAACTTGAGCCCGGAGCAAACTATGTGAGAAACGTGAATATCTTTAGCAAATGACTTAAACTTAAGTGTTCGCTTATGGGCGAAATTGAAGACTTCGGATCGTTGGATTTTGACTAAACTATACCCTTGGATCAGGAAGATTTTCCTACACAGATCAGTATACTTGTGGCCCTGATCGGGTGACGACAACCATTGAACTGAAACAAGTCCTCCACGGTTGATCCACAAATCCGATCGGACTGAAACCATAACCTAGCTTAGATCCATGGTTAGGGAGTTTACTCCATGACTTAGGTGAGAAATGAGCCTCCAGATGAGTCCTGTTTGCCCGAAATAGATACCCTTTGGTTATAACCGAAGTATACCATAGCCCTAGGGCCATTGACATCAGTTTTGGGCCTATATAATGCCCTTAAACCACCCCTCTCTCATTCTATACGAATTCTCTAAACCCTAGGAGAGAGAAGAGAGAAAAGAGAAGAAAAGAATGAGGAGAAGAGAGAGAGATCTGTGGATTGTTGATGGGATTCACTCCCATTACACCACAAACCGAATCATCTCTCCCGTTTCGCTACATTGTCGTTTCCAAATATGATTTGGGAAAGAAATCCTAACCCCAATCCTATTTTAAGGATTCAAATAGAGGAAGTGACAAAATAGCTAACCTATTTCATGTTATAGGTAGCCGTTGGGCTTTAGACGGAAGTGTAGTGTACGAACCGAGTTCGTAACGAGCATACTGATGAAAGATGCGGACTATAAACATTTAGGTTATGGTTTTCAAGGCTTTTAATGTTAGCAATGATTTATGTTTGACTTTATTGTTGCCACATGACCTTAGTTATGATGTATTCGATGAATTATACATGTGTGTGAACTATGTGAATATATTATGCATTCCATGTGTTTGTTGAAATGATTAATTGAAATTACTGTTATAATTTATGCTTGCCATAACTATTAATCTGGAATACATGTTTGTTGTATGATGAGCCTCCCTGTAGTGATCAGTGAACAACCCAAACTTGTGATCCGAATACGATGGTATGGAACACTTTATTCGAGCTGTCGGCCTGCGTTCAGGTGACGAGCCTCCCATAGTGACCTCAAATATAAATTAGGCATATATTGATGGTAACGAGCCTCTCCATAGTGACTTCGAGTGTAAACTCGTGAACTTACCTATCCACTACTTTCATTAGGGGTTATGCCCTATAACTTGCCTATCGTATATGACTAACTAGGATTGACGACCCTAGATGGATCCTTGTTTGGGTAAGTGATGTAAAGGGAGGTACCTTAGCTTCCCGAATCTGTTATATGAATAAATCTAATTAAGTATTGGCTAACACGACCATGCACCGCATTGCATATGCTTTGGTGAGGAAGCGCACGCTTAGGGAGTTTGCCATGTACGATCGTGAGATGATGTCAATTGAGGGAGTGCAGGCATGGGCATGCATCATTTCAGTATACCATTCTTGCATTAACAAGAGTACTTAGGATATGATTGTTGTACTGCTTGACTGAATTGATAAAATGTTAATTTTTGCCTTATAGTACCACTGAGTTGATCACTCACTCCTACTCTGGGACGGTGTTTTAAAATACCAACCAAACTCTGATTTAGATGTAGGTTGTGATGAGGCTTACCTGATGGAGCCGGACTTCTTCGACGAGGAGGAGTTCTCCTACATTCAACTCTCAGGCGGGTCTATGTAGACTTAGAGCTACGATCGCAGGGATTACATGGATACTGGATTAGTGAACATTTACATTTCGATATTTTGTACATTTTGAAACAAACATATGTATATTCTCAGCCCGATAGCACGTTCATACTCTGGAGGTTGTGAAACACATATATTTTATAAATCTTTCTCAGCCTTCCACTTGCTTAATTATCTTAATTCTGGAGTATGATATGCTGTTTTAGTGTAATCTCACTCATGTTTAAGGCGCTAATATAGTCAACATTCAAACATCATTATCTACGTTGCATAAGTGATGCGTTGGAACTTACGAGTTGAGCTTTCCTCGACCCCCAATTTTCAGGGCATTACAAGTTGGTATTAGAGCATGATTTGGATTAAACTGGACCTTGGTTATGGTAATACGATGCTCATCAACACATTTTGACTTAGGTGGGGGCGATAAAATGTAAAAATGATCATAGGATCCCCAGTTTCACCAATGGGCAAAACTGACCGTTGAAATGTGACCCTTATGCATTTGTGATCATGGAAAATGATTCCAATTCCTTTTTAAACCGTCAATTGATGAGTTAGGATAAAAATTCAGCGAGTACCACACTCAAATGACTCAAAAAGCGTGAATATGCACTCGTTGGGACCCGAAATCATCTCAAACGGATGAGGGGGCCAAACTGCAAAAATTGGTGGGACCCAGGGGGCCTCGCACATTTTCGGCACCCCGATGGGGGGGGGGGCACAAATTCACAGTGGCACTGCGCCGACCACGGCGCACCACAGTCCTCTCCAGCGGGCCGCAGCAGGCCCGCGGTCCAGCAGCCCACAGCCCCTTTGCACTCTTGTGGGGCCCTGTATTCCATGTGGGGCCCTCTATTTACACCCCTTTGCTCTATTTTCTCCCATTTTCATCCCATCCAAGCTTTCAAACCCCTCAAAAATCCCATTTCGCCTCTCAAATCTTCATTCCATACTCCATCTTCTTCTTCTTATTCAATACACTTACACCCACCACTATTTCCCTCAAAACCCATCTCCTACCACCTTCTATCCCCCTTATTCCTCTCATTTGAGCACACAAATCCATCTTTGTGTCTCATAAATCCCAAAACCCACCAACCCATCTCCTTCATCAAGTTTTCTTCAGTTCCATGGCTCTTTTTGAGCTGGTGGCTACTATCTTTTTGCTCTCCACACTCCTTTCCCTTATAGGAAAGAGAAGAGCATCCACGGATGAAGCCGGGTCTAGCCGCCCAACCCGTTCGAGGAAGAAAGCGGGCACAAAAGTAAGTACAAGCACCACACGAGAGCAAAGGACGAAGCGAGATCTATATCCCCAGATTCCACTTGAAAGATCTCTACTGCCAGGCATCGAACATGGTAAGTTTCATGTCTGTAAAGTAGTGTTTGAAGCACATATTGACGAAAGGCTATTCGGGCTATATCCGGTGATGGACCTCCTATTGGAATCCGGGTGGGGTCCCATCTTTGAAGACAAGTCTCATGCGTGTGAAACCACAGTTCGATCCTTCTATGCCCGCATACAGGATCCACTATTGGGGCCTCTACAATTCACTATTCCCATAGGAAGGCGGGAAGCAATAGTCAATGTAGATTTGATGGCCCAAATTATGAGAATTGCACGTGGTGAAGTGCATGCTAATGAATCTCACCTCAAGAGTGTGTAAGAAAGAAATCGCCGCACGCGGTTTCTTTATGGCCGACTGGTTCACTGGAAGCGAGGAAATTGCCTCCCATCGACCAAATTGACAAACGATTTCCTCTTACTCTACCACATATTCACATATAATGTGTATCCTACGTGGGGCAACAGTACCGAATGCACTCATTTGATGGTGGACTTCCTATATAGAGCTGGGTAGGGAGACAAGCTATGTCTGCCTTCATTCACCCTACTACAGATAATCCAGACCGTACACTCTGTTAGGAGAGATGTTTCACTCCCATTCGGCTGACTTATATGTAAGATTGCTGGAGAGTTCAGCTACAGACTTAACATGGATGAGCTTGCGCTGATCCACGCTTAAAAACATGGGAATTAGCCTTCGGCAACGTCAAGCCCGACTCGACGAGTATGGGAGTGGGACAGAGAGTGAAGAGGAAGAAAGTAATGAAATAGAGGAAGAAAGTGAAGGCGAAGAAGTTAGAGAAGAAGAGAGTGGTGCGGAAGAAGAGGAGGAGTCCCAGGATTCAAATGGGGGACCTCCTACTGCTACACCTGAGCACTGCCGTGATCAGGCCGCCCTGAAAACCACCTGGCTAAGATTGAAAAGAACCAGGCCGATCTGAGACAAGAGGTCAAGGAGACCTAGGCTGAATTGAAATAGAAGCTTAAAGAGAGTTAGGCTTACATGAAGTAGAGATTTAAGAAGATGTCCCGCACTTTGAAGACCCTCCTGTGTTGTATGCAGGATAAGGGTGCTCCTCCACCATCACCAGATTCGGACGACTAGTCATATGATGCAGTCATCTTTTAGCTTGCTTTGTTTCTTGTTTTCTTTTGTAATAGCCTTGGTAGGCTTGGTTGATTGTTAGTGTGTTAGTGTTTAAAACTTGTGTTAGAATAGCTCACATGCATCTTCTATTATGATCCATGTAAGACTACATCTCATGTATTGTGATGATTTTGGCTAAATGAAATGCATGAAGCTTCTTTTAATATGGAATGTAAATGATGTTTGGATAAGTGTGTGTTATTATGCTAAATCTTACATGGGTTGCACCTTATGTTGTATAGGGAATGCCACCCAAGAGCACTTGGAGCACTGCATGTCTCGTACTTAGCGGATCGTTTGATGAGGCACCTCCCCTGAGCGATAGCCACACGAATCCTAGTTTGGGCCCTGATAGTGATACCATGCTGGATTCTTAGCTGGCCACTGGCTCCACAAATGGGCCAACACCTAATGCACCACCGGTTCCATAACAGAACCATGCGTCTACCTCGATGCCACACATGCCTCAGGCGGCTCCTCCTCCTGATAGGTTGGAGCAGATGATGCTCCTAATGCAGCAGCAGTAGCAAATTTGGACCACAATTATGGGGGCCCTTGCCCAAAACATGAATGTGGTCCTGCCTGCACCACCTGTGCAGCCTGCTAAAAATATGAATGCCAGCAGTTTATTTGAATGCTTTCAGCATTTCTGACCTCGTACCTTTACAGGCCCGAGGAGGCCAAGTACTGGCTCGATTGCATCTCTAAGATGCTGAAGTCACTGCACTGCACTGAGGCAGAGCAAGTAGAGTTGGTTATGTACATGTTCAAGAAGGAGGCTAGTCTATGGTGGGATAGCATCCTATGGACAGTTTCTTTAGGACACGTGTAGACATGGGATGCATTTGAGACTCGCTTCCATATGAAATACTTTCCCCTCACATACCGAAATGAAAAGGAGGGTGAGTTCCTTCACATTCAATAGGGAGGGATGTTTGTGTCAAAGTATGAGAACAGATTCACGGAGCTAGCCAGATATGCTCCTTTGATACTAACAGACGAGCTGATGAGAATGCAACGATTTTCAAAGGGCCTGCAGCCTGATATCCATACGAAGATGTGTTGTGCTAGCATTCCCCATTATGCTGAGCTAGTGAACATGTCCCTGTGAGCTGAGCAGGATGAGGATAGACTGTCCGGTGCAAGTGTGCCCATGGGCTTGAGGCCCCAAGGCCCTGACCTGACTTGTCGAACCGACCATTCCACGGTAAGAGGCCATGTGCCGATTCACCTCCTAGGCTTACTGCTCCACCAACCCAGCAAAGGCGATCAGATCTATGGTGCACCTACTATAAGAGGATAGGTCATATAGACACTTATTGCTTTACCAAGATGAGGGATAACGGCTTTACGCCGCCTAAGAAGATCAACCGTTAGTTGTCACAAGTCATTTCAACGCCACCTCTACGATCAGCACCGTAGCATAGCCCTTTTATAGACCGAATATACCTCAAAGTAGGCCACCTCAACGACCTGTAGCAGTGCAACCAAATCATTCTCAACATGCACGTGTACATGCGCTTGCAGTTGAAACATTTGAGTCAGCAGCTACAGTGCCTTTAGCCTTCAAAGTCACTGCCCACATTCAAGGTATACTAGTTTTTCTGTTGGTGGAGACTGGGTCCACTATTTCGATGATATCATATTCTTCAATCAAGCAGTTAAGGTTGAATACTATCCCTATGGTTAGGGTGAGAGTCATTGCGGCAGTAGGAACCTTCACGGATGCCACTAAGCTTTGTAAGGGTTGTTTGATAGACTTAGGAAGCAGGGTAGTGTCTATTGACCAAATCGTCACCATGATATACTATTATAATGTCATCCTCGGCATGAACTGGCTTACTAAAATGAAGGCTGAGATTGACTGCGAAACCCGATTGGTGATGGCACACGGGCTCGAAAACACGACCTTTACTTTCCTTGTTCAGTTCAATTGCCCCTTCTGGCTTCTTTGTTATGCTTCCCTATTGAAAGATCATAATGGTTCGACACTTGGAAACACGCTGTGGTCCAGGACTTCTGGGAAGTGTATAAGACGATCCCTGGATTACCTCCTCAGCACGAGATCGACGTTACTATCAACCTTGTGCCTGGTGTGATACCCATTTCCTTACCCACGCATCACATGCCTCTATATGAAATGGAGGAATTGAGGAGACAGATTGATGATTTATTGGATTCAGGTTTCATATGACCGAGTGTGTCTCCTTGGGGAGCACTTATATTTTCTTGTGAAGAAGAAGGATGGATCACTGCAATTGTGTATTGATTATCGTAGGTTGAACTAAGTGACAGTCAAGAACAAGTATCCTTTGCCCATGTAGATGATCGGTTTGACCAGTTGAAATGGGTTGAGTATTTCTCGAAGATTGACTTACAGTTCGGGTACCATCAGTTACGTGTCAGGGATGAAAACGTGCAGAAGACAACATTCAGAACCAGTTTTGGGCACTACGAGTTCCTTGTGATATCGTTCGAACTTACGAATGCACCGACAGTGTTCATGGACCTCATGAACCGGGTGTTTCGACCGTACCTATACCGATTCGTCATCGTATTTATAGATGACATTTTGATATACTCTAGGTGCCGAAAGGATCACGAAGAGCACCTACGCGCAGTCTTCGATACTCTCAGGAAGAACTAGTTATTTGCTCAGTACAAGAAATGCAACTTCTGGAAGGAAGAAGTCAAGTTCCTTGGACATGTTGTGTCCATGGAAGGTATTGTTGTGGACCATGCCAAGGTGGCTGCAGTTCAAGACTGGGAGCAGCCCGGTTCGGTTACAGAAGTGAGGAGTTTTCTGGGACTTGCTAGCTACTATTGCCAATTCATTAAAGATTTTTCTAAGATAGCCAAACCATTGTCTTAGCTTACTCGAAAGGATCTTAAGTTTGCCTCAAATGAGAAGGCAGAAGCAGCCTTTTCAAGAATTGAGGACAAGTTGACGTCTGCACCCGTGCTGGTATTGCCACAGCAAGGGGTCAGATATACGATTTACATCGACACGTCTCGTGTTGGTTTGGGTTAGGGACAGAGTGATCGCCTATGCCTCGTGACAGTTGAGGAAGCACGAAGAAAACTACCCTACGCATGACATGGAATTAGCAGCAGTCATCTTCACATTAAAGCTCTGGAGATATTACCTCTACGGAGAGGAGTTCGAGCTCTTTTGCAACCACTAGAGCCTCAAGTACATATTCACGTATAGGGACCTGAATATGAGGCAACGACGATGGATGGAAACCTTGAAAGACTTCAAGTTTGAGGTCTCCTACCATCCTGGCAAGGCCAATCTTATGGCAGACGTGTTGAGCTACAAAAAGATGATGGAATTTACAGCTTCGTTGATAATACACGAATGAAATATGGTCGAGTTTGTGCGAGACTTCGAACAGAAGCTTACAGTAGAGAAGCTGTTTAAGAGTGTCGCACACATCTGCATGCAGCCACCTGTTGATGACCGAATCATTGTGGCTCAAAAAGAGGATGAAATGTTGGTGAAAATGAGAGAGCAGGCAACTGACGATGAAGACTCTGAATGAAAAGTTGGTTCGGATGGGGGTTTACGTTATCGTGGCCACTCATGCGTCCTGAATCTTCATGACTTGAGAAAGGATGTTCTAAAAGCTGCTTACAATTCGAAGATGGCGATGCATCTTGGTAGTACAATGATATATCGAGATATGAAGCTTTCGTACTAGTGGGACAACATGAAGGCCCACATAGCAGATTTTGTATCTCGTTGTCTCACGTGCCAGTAGGTCAAGGCCGAGCATCGTTAACCTCTTGGATTGCTTCATCCCATGCTCATAGCTGAATGGAAGTGGGATTTCATATCTATGAATTTCATTATTGGGTTACTGAAGATAAGGAAGGGACACGACTCCGTTTGGGTGATTGTGGACCGATTAACGAAATCGGCTCATTTCCTTTCGATTAGAGTCTCAAACTCAACAGATGATTTAGCCAAGCTGTACATCAAGGAGATAGTACATCTGCATGGAGTGCCTACAGAGATTGTGTCAGATTAAGACACGCGATTCACGTCTATCTTTTGGACTCAAATCCAAGAAGTAATGGGAGTAAAATTGAAGTTCAATACTACATTCCACCCACAGATTGATGGGTAAATAGAATGGGTAAATGAGGTGTTAGAAGATATGTTGCGGATATGTGTGCTCGATTTCAAAGACAGTTGGGATGACTGTCTTCCCCATGCTGAGTACGCTTATAATAACAGTTTCTAAGCGAGCATTGGCATGGCTCCTTACGAAGCATTGTATGAGCATCTGTGTTGAGCATCGCATTGTTGGGCAGAAGTTAGTGAGAAGAGTCTGATTGGCCCAGATTTAGTACAGGCGACCTCAGAGAAGATCGACATTATCAGGCGTCAACTTCTTACAGCACAGAGTAGACAGAAGAGATACTCTGATACCAGACGACGACAACTAGAATTTGAGGTTGGGGACCACGTATTTCTTAAGGTTTTCCCAATGAAGGGAGTTCTTTATTTTGGTAAGAAAGGGAAGCTTATGCCGCAATTCATTGGCCCATTTCAGATTCTAGATCGAGTGGGTGTGGTAGCATACTGTCTTGCCTTGCCCACACCACTCACTGGCGTGCACGACATATTTCACGTATCGATGCTGAAGAAATACATTTCTGATCTTACTCACATCATCAAGTGGGAGCAGGTGCAGCTACGTGAAGATGCTATATACGTACTTCAACCAACACGTATCCTGAATAGGAAGGAACAGATGTTACATAGCAAAGTTATCCCTCTTGTGAAAGTATTATGGACTCACCATACTAAGGAAGAGGCGACCTGGGAAATGAAAATCGAGGTCTGTAAGAACTACCCTTAGATCCTCGAGGAGTATGTAAAGGTACTAATTTCAAGGAGAAAATTTTTCTTTAAGGGGGGGTAAATTGTAACGTCTCGAAAAAAATCCATACAATGACCTGAGTATCACCTCAGGCAGAAATTACTAAGGATCGAATTCTTTAGAAATTAGACAGAAATTAATTAAGTACTAAACTAAATAATCAGTGAAATTATCTTAAACCACTATTTATACAAACTGCAAGACCCAAAACTATTAAAATTGCTAACTCAACATTACTTAAAAACCTAGGAGAAATCCCAAAACTCAGTTGCTCTCGGGAGCACATTGAAATTCCATATCAGACCTAAATCGCATGTCGAAAGTCTGATTCTACGAAACTATAAGGTTATGACCACCTTATTGGGCTTGACAACCATCGCTGGAATCGAGCCCAAATAGTATCCAAAAATGCACAACTTGAGCCCGGAGCAAACTGTGTGAGAAATGCGAATATCATTAGAAAATGAACTCAAACTTAAGTGAATTAGACCATTGCTTATAAGTAAAATTGAAGACTTCAGACCATTAGATTTTGACCAAACTATACCATTGGATCAGGAAAGTTTTCCTGCACAAGTCAGTATACTTGTGGCCTTGATCGGGTGATGACGACCGTTAAACTGAAATAGGTCCTCCATGGTCGATCCATAAATCTGATCTGACCGAAACCTTAACCTAGCTTAGATCCATAGTCGGGGAATTTACTCTATGACTTTGGTGAGAAATGGGCCTCTAGATGAGTCCTGTTTGCCCGAAACAGACACCCTTTGGTTATAACCTAAGTATACCATGGCCCTGAGGCCATTGACATCAGTTCTGGGCCTATATAATGCCCTTAAACCACCCCTCTCTCATTCCATACGAATTCTTTAAACCCCAGGAAAGAGAAGAGAGAAAAGAGAAGAAAAGAGTGAGGAGAAGAGAGAGAGATCTGTGGGTTGTTGATGGGAGTCACTCCCACTACTCCACGAACCGAATCATCTCTCCCGTTTCGCTACATCATTGATTCCAAAAATAATTTGGGTAAGAAATCCTAACCCTAATCCAATTTTAAGGATTCAAATAGAGGAAGCGACGAAATAGTTAACCTATTTCGTGTTATAGGCAGCAGTTGTGCTGTAGACGGAAGCGTAGTGTATGAACCGAGTTCGTAACGAGCATACCGACGAAAGGTGCGGACTATAAACATTTAGGTTATGGTTTTCAAGGCTTTCAATGTTAGCAATAATTTATGTTTGACTTAATTGTTGCTACATAACCTTAGTTACGATGTATTCGATGAATTATACATATGTGTGAACTATGTGAATATATTATGCATTCCATGTGTTTGTTGGAATGATTGAATGAAATTGCTATTATGATTTATGCTTGCCATGACTATTTATCCAGAATACATGTTTGTTGTATGTATGATAACTCCTTTAATGAAAGGATCTGCCATAATATATGCTATAACTAATTTAGTTTATGTATATAGTATTATGTAGTCTAAGTGTTTGATAAAATGTTTGAATGAGAAATTGTTTGATAAATCGCTTCTAACAAGGGTGTTGAGATAGGATTCTTAACTACCTTGTCCACACTTATAGTTTCTTTCATGTAATGTAAATTGCTACTGCGTGATTTATGGTTGAAATACATACGTATAACAATATGCTCAATGTGTGTGATAAAATGTTCAACTGAGAATTTTGTTTGAATTATTTGTTAAATGTTGTTATGGTTATCACATGTGACTACTTATTATATTTGGGTATGATTTAGACTACTACGTAGTCCAGGCAATTGGTAACGGTTCCTGATGGAGTGGCCGAACTAGTTTTGTCACAGTAGATATGTTCGGTGAATCCGAATCATATGCTGATTGTCGATAGTGGTTATGCCACGTGGAGTGTTATACGTTTTTTGTCATTCGATTCAATGTACGCTCGTACCAATTGAACTTGTCAAATAACCCGATTGGCCTATTGTGTGTTTACCATGTATGGACGCTACTACTTAAATCTAAAGTACCACTTACCAATGCAAACCTGTTTTAACCATGGTACCAAGATCCGCTAAGATTCATGAACTGGGCATGGTAGTATGGGACACCGTGATCGAGTTGTCGACCTACGCTGGGGTGTCGAGCCTCCCCATAGTGACCAGTGAGTAACCCAAACTCGTGAGCTGAATACGGTTGTATGAGACACCATATTCGAACTGTCAGCCTACGTTCAGGTGACGAGCCTCCCGTAGTGACCTCGAGTATAAATTAGGACTACGTTGATGGTGATGAGCCTCTCCATAGTGACCTCGAGTGTAAACTCGTGAACTTACCTATCCACTACTTTCATCAGGGGCGATGCCCTACAACTTGTCTATCGTATGTGACTAATTAGGATTGATGACCCTAGATAGATCCTTGTTTGGGTAAGTGATATAAAGGGAGGTACCTTAGCTTCCTGAATCTATTATATGAATAAATCTAATTAAGTATTGGCTAACACGACCATGCACCACATTGCATGTGCTTTGACGAGGAAACGCAGGTTTAGGGAGTTTGCCATGCGCGATCGTGAGATGATATCATTGAGGGAGTCCAAGTGAGGGCATGCATCATTTCTAAATACAATTCCTGCATTAACAAGAGTATTTAGGATATGATTGTTGTACTGCTTTATCATTACTGCTTGATTAAATTGATAACATGTTAACCTTTGCCTCATAGTACCACTGAGTTGATCACTCACTCCCATTCTGGGATGGTGTTTTAAAACACTAACCAGACTTTGATTTAGATATAGGTTGTGATGAGGCTTACGTGATGGAGCCGGACTTCTTCGACAAGGAGGAGGAGTTCTCCTACATTCAGCTCTCAGGCGGGTCTATGTAGACCTAGAACTGCGATCGCGGGGATTACAGGGACACTGGATTAGTGAACATTTACATTTCGATATTTTATACATTTTGAAACAAACATAGGTATATACTCAGCCCGATAGCACGTTCATACTCTGGAGGTTGTGAAACACATATATATTTTGTAAATCTATCTTAGTCTTCCGCTTGCTTAATTATCTTAATTCTGGAGTATGATATGTTGTTTTAGTGTAATCTTACTCATGTTTAAGGCACTAATATAGTTAACATTCAAACATCATTATCTATGTTGCATAAGTGATGCGTTGGAACTCAGGAATTAAGCTTTACTCGACCCCCGATTTTTGGGGCATTAGAATATATATGTATATCTATATGTATGTGGTGGGCCCCATGTGGGACGCACCTATCTGGGATGTGGATTGGCTGGAGTACCCACGCCAGCTAAATAGTTGATGTGGTGATGTCAACAAGTTTCGTGGGACCCACCTTGATGTAATTATCTTACATCTGCACCATTCTCAATAGTGCTATGTAACTCCCACCATGATGTATATTTTATATCTTCACCATCCATCTGGACGGTGCTATGGGGCGTACACCATGATGAATGTGCTGCATGAGCCATCCCCGATGTATGTGCTGTGTATGCACACTGTTGATCTAGACGGTGCTGCATGGACCACCCCGTGATGCATTTGTGGTCCATCCATGAGGCCCACCTTAATGTATTTGTAGCCCATCCATGAGGGCCACCTTGATTTATTTGTGGCCCATTCGTGAGGCCTAATGTGATGTATTTATGGCCCATTCGTTGAGGCCCAATGTGATGTATTTGTGGCACATCCATTAAGGCCCACCTTGATGTAATGCATATTGGATTCGTATTCGGGGCCCGTTGTGATGTATTTGGGGCCCCTGTATTGCAGCCCATTAATGCAGCCCACTTGATGTATATGAGGCCCATTGTTACGGCCTACATATGTGGCCCACTTGATGTATATGAAGCCCATTGGTGGGCCCATTGATGCGGCACACTTGATGTATATGAGGTCCATTGGCGCGGCCTATTGATGTGGCCCACTTGATGTATACGAGGCCCATTGGTGCGGCCCATGTGATGTGGCCCACTTGATGTATATAAGGCCCATTGGTGCGGCCCATGTGATGTGGCTCACTTGATGTATATGAGGCCCATTGGTGCGGCCCCTGTGATGTGGCCCATTATGTTGTGTATGAGGCCCTTGTGTGAGGGCATGGGCCCACCATGAAATTGCAGTAATGACGACTTTAGTTGAAGTGGGAATATGCCAATATGTCCTAGAAGGGGGTGAATAGGACTTTTTAATCTTTTATGGTTATTTAAAATTTTATCACTCTAATCCTGCATAAATATGCATGCGTCGGGATTTCTTTAGAGTAACTCTAATGGCTTCCAAGATAAATAGAGGATCCAATCATAAAATTAATTGAAAGATAAACAAGATGCAAACATAGTTTATGATGGGTATGATTGTGTGTGAGATGTGATCAAATATGAAGGCATTTAAGGAAATCACATAGGCAATGGAAGACAATAGCAATCTCAAACACAGTCATTTTTATAGTGGTTCGACTACTTGTTTGCTCCACTTCCGGCAAACGCACTCAACCCTTGAGTGTATTGGATCTCACTAAAGGAGGTTTCACAACAGGTTCACCTCAAACCGAAGGTTTTAAATAAAGTTCACCTTTAACCAGTACAACCTACACTTAGGTTGACATGACGTGTCTACACGACACAGTTTATACTCCCATGAGCAAGGGTCAACACATAGCACCCGACTTTTAAGCCTCCTTGGCCAAGGATCCACACAAGGAACCTAACGGAGGTTTCACAATAGGTTCACCTCTAACCGGAGGTTTTAAATAGGTTCACCTCTAACCAGTTTATGCTCTCCATAGAGCAAGGGTCAACATAAAGCACCCCCACGTACACTTCAGCCGGAGGCCTCCTATGAGGACTTGCAAGGGGTGAGAAACACCTTAGACCCAATCCTACGAAGGAATGATCACAAGGGTCCTCTGGAGTCTAATGACTTACAAATAAGTAGATGAGCCCCATTCAGCGCGTTGTCGAAGATTTCCTCCTTTATTGACGAAGAATCTTCTGCTTCCTTGAACCGCAACTCAGAAGATGTACCAATATATGGCGACGGGTTGGGTTAAGGTTATGATGGAATCCTACTCTATTAAATATTTTCCTATAAGGGAAATAGAGTGATTCCAATCATTTATGTATTCAAGACATCCCAGCTAAATGATTTTCCATTAAGGTGGTGGCTGCAGGATCTTTGAATGCAGAAGTTCATTTCCCAATCCACTCGATTAAATGTCAATGATGAGGGTGGATTGGAGGATGAACTTCCATGAGAGCAAAGGCTCAGGGTATATGATGTAAGGTTAAACACTCAAAAGCACTCTCTATTTTCTCTATCTAACAATCAAGGGCAAGCTCTCATTAAATAGGCAAAGGGTTCCAACGGATATAAAACAGTCACATTTTTTACAGAGTTCGATATCATTGAGCAGGGTTAATATCAACGAGCGTATACTCTCGATAGCATCGACTGGCTGCTCGATGACACGAGCTCAAATGTTAAATGCTTTTGAAACCTTCTGCCAGCTGGTCGAGGATATCGAACATGCGTCAATGTCATCGAATTTCGAACTCCGATTTCATCGACATGAGGTTCGATTCCTCGAATTTGAAGATGTGAGAGACTTACCTTTGAAGATTTTCAGGTAAAAGATATGATCGAGCATCACTGGATATCATTGGAATTTGGATATCAATGGTATCGAGGGAAGTGTCAATTCATTGATAATTTCAAGGAATTTTTTAATAAGCTTGATGGATAGATTGTGTCCACATTCAATGACATCGACCATGTCTCGATATGATCGATATTTGAATATTGATTTTATCGAGTGACCCTCGATCTGAGAAGAACAGCCTAAAAAACTTGCTAGATAGATTTGTGTCCCAGACCGATATCATCGAAGGGCTTCCGATATCATCTATATTTGAATTTTGAGAATATCAAGGAGCTCTTCGATATATCGAAGATTAAATGATTTTTCTTAGCAGAACTTGGACGCAAGAGACCTGATGTCGATTTTATCGAGTCTATTCGATGGACTCGAGATTCAAATTTCGATGATATCAAACCCTCTATCGATATATCGATAATTCTGTCCAGAGATTTTTGTGGTTGCTGGACATCTTATGTCCTTATTCCAAAAATATCGAGTGAGATTTGAGGACATCAATAATAAGGTTCGATTTTATCGAACCATGTATCGATAAATCGATAAAGGTAGAAAACTTAAGATTTTCTTGAAGTTTTGAAAAAATTTTCTAACAAAAAAAAACCTAATATGTTCTTTTCAATTTTTAAGGGTTTTAATTACCTAGAATTTTGGGACATGGAATGTGAGGTTACGATTTACCTGTGGTGAGTTTAGGTACACATCTTGTTGAGACAGTCGCTTGATCAATCTTCCTATGGGGCTCCTTTGTCTAGCTGACTCAACGCTCACGCTAATTGACAAACCATGGCACTTTCACACTAAACGTTAGGCTCTATGTGGCCATTCATTGGGAGGAATGTTGGTTAAATATTTATATTGATGGGCGATGATGGTTAAATGTCCACATTGTGACCTTCCCTTAGGCCTTTGTTATACCCATTCTCATTATTCTGGGTTTACCTAGATCATTGGGCCCCATTGATGTTGCATGGCCTATCATCACTATAGACGGATGGCTCCGTGCTACCGGATTTGACATATCCACAGTCGAGGGTCGGTCTTTATATTTTGGTTTACATCGGTTGTTCATTTATGGACCCCTCCTTGCATATAGGCCAATTATCGATGCCGGTTATCGATACCAGTTATCGATACTGATTATGAGTATGTGACAGCATAGCGTCATGATACATGCCCATACACATCATCCGCATGTTTGTTATGAGATGCGATTTACCATTGCATATGCCATAAGGCAGGTTGTTTATGGGACTCCCTGATAGGTGGAGTCGTCCCGCATGAGCGCACGGTACGCACAGGATTGATGCATGATTGAACTGTATGACTCATGCATCTCGCATTTGTATGACATGATCACTTAGCACCCTAGCGATATCAGGGCTGTAGCCTCCACAACTTCATTGTGGATGGCCAGATGGGAACCAAAAATATTTGGTTCTAACATTGTGGGCACATAGGATGTCCGTGGGTGAGAGTTCCAGAATCCTCTGGTACCGGAGGAGACTCCAATGTCTAGACCGAGTGGATACATGAGTGCTTGAGTGCTGAATACCAGTAAGCGGTGTCTCCCACTGTGTCGTGATCGGTTGGAAGGGGGTGTGGCCTTATTCGCCCGAGTGAGAGGGATGTAAGCCAGGCTGAGTATGACCAGCTCCCAAATGGGTCCGCTATCGACAAGTCAGGTAGGTATTGGGAGACTACTCGCTAGGTGGATAGTGAGGTCTTTTCCACTCGCTGGTTGTGCGGCTAGGGAGGCGGCATCCATTGTGAAGTCTACTAGACATCGGTGATATCCCAAAGATGAGCTAACTAATATGTGGACTTATTGAGCAGGTGTTTCGTACTAAGTATTTTACCCATTCATTTATTCATTCACTATCCACTCGGGCTAGTGGTGCGCAACTAATTGTTATGTGTACCTTCGCGATGGCCATGATTTCAGTTGGGGTGTGCGACTAACCTGAGATCAGGAGTTTACCACATTGAGTCTGACTATCCAAAATTAGGTATGTGGCTAGTTTGGATAGAAGTCCCTTATGATGGACCCCGTAGCCTACGATACTACGTACTATCATCTCAACTTCACACTCCAGCTTGGTCATTTCATTCGCATCGCATATTGCTTTACATCCTCAGCACATAGCATTTAGTTTACTATGCTTCTATATTGTATAGTCTGAATAAGGTTGATGGTATTATGGACTTGCGAGGATCTGCATATTGCACTACATCCACGACATATGGCATTTTGGGTTGCATGTTTCTTCATTTATATGGCTTAGATATGGCTGACGGTATTTGTGAACTCATCAGAATTGGAATATTGCATTGCATCCTCAGTATATGATATTTGACTTACTAGCATGTTTCTGCATTGCTCTGATATTACATACTTAACACTTACCTTACGCACACACTTACACGACCTTCTAAACTTTCCATAATCTTATGCACAATAGATGCGTGCAGGTGGCGTTAGGTCGCAACAGCGTCGAGCTTGGAGCGTGCAGCTGTCTTCTGGAGATTTGATACTCGATATATGTATTTCCCTTTCAGCACTGTATTTAACTATTTATATTAGTGGATATGTGATGATGATGTTACCTTTGTGATTTGGGTAAACTTATGGTTATGTTTCTTACGAGATAAATGTACATTGAAAAATCCTACTTGTAGGATCCCATGATCGGAATCTAGTGTATGGGCGTCGGAGCCGAAAAGGGGTACCACGGAGGCTGTCGGCGCTGGCTTCGGTGATCGAGAATTTTGTGAGCCCAGTTTTCGAGTTTGGGGCGTGACATTATGGCCCACCTAAACTATCGATCTGCCTCATCATTGGTCCGGGGACTTAACTAGAATCATGGAGCCTCATGGACGAAGTAAATTTCTCTAAAACATCACCATGGGCCCCACACCCATTGAGTGTGTACACTAATGCGTGTGCGCCTGACGCACACCGAACATGAACCTGGGTCAAACTATGTTTGACCCGATACTTTCCAAAAATGGGAGAGTTTCCCGTTTGCAGCCGTTCGAAGAGAAAAAATGGGAACATGAACCTGCGTGTACATCACCATGGGCCCCACACCCATTGAGTGTGTACACCAATGCGTGTGCGCCTGATGCACACCAAACATGAACCTGAGTTAAACTACGTTTGACCCGATAACGGGAGAGTTTCCCGCTTGTAGCCGTTCGAAGAGAAAAAACACGTTTGTGTTTCTCTCCTCATGTTCGATCGATATGTGGCCCACCATGACGTCCCAAATAGGAGATCCAGACCTTTCATCTGATACAGGAGGTGGGCCCAACCAGATCCATGCCGTCCGTACACATCTAGGTATCATGCATGCACACGATTCCTAGCACGGCAAACGCATGCGTGCGACTGTTTTCCTGAAAACGGAATGTTTCCGTTTCCCTTACGGTTTGCTAGCTTGGCGATTCAAGTGAGGAGAATTCCTCTTATCTCAGTCGTCCATGTGATGAGATCTTAACCATCTAGAATGCTAGATTATGGTTTTCACCTTAGCAGAACAAAACCGGTCGTATTTGAAGGCGGTTTTTACCAGATTAAATCTGGGATGCTTGTTGGCGATCCAACGGCCTAGGAAAGCTAGGTTTTCCTACAAAAAGGAAGAGAAAACATATCTTCTCCCATCCTTCTACAAACACCATAGAAATCGGCTGTTTCCCTATCCGCTTGAAACCACTAGCCAAAACCCCTCAAAGCTTTGACCTCTCCATTTTAGAAGCTCTCTACTGTCAATCCAGAGCCTCCACTAGAATCAGATTCGAAGAAAACCCCTTTGTTTGAAATCTTCCATGAAAGATGGTCATCTTCTCCATCGCTCAAAACCGAGTTGAAATTGGTTTGGGTGCACATCTTCAAGCCCTCACCATATCATGATGTCCCTGGTGTTGGAGGAGGGAGATGAAAAGCAAATGGAAGAAGAAAGAAGAGAGAATGGAAGAGAGTAAGCTCAAGCTAGTGCCGCACTACACCAGGCAGCTCAGCCCGGTTGAGTTGCTGCTGAACTTGGGCCTGCTGGCGTGACTCAGTCTAGCCATTGAGTCACTGACCCGTCCCTGGTCATCCAACGGCATGGCTGGACCTACAGCAGAGATGGGAAGAAGAAAAGAGAGAGTGAGAGGGGGTTCGAGTCGGGCCGAGTTGCTGCCCAGTGAACCGGACAGAGTTGCGTTCGGGTCCAAGAGTTGCTGGTCGATACAACAGAAGAAAAGAAGGAAAGAATTAAAGAGAGAGAGAGAGAGAGAGAGAGGAGAGGAAGGAAGAAGAAAGAAGAAAAGGTAGTTGGTGCGTGGTGGCACCAGCCTGAACCGAGTCGAGTCTGCCTCGCTACTAGTCATCGTGCAGTCATTGAGTCGACTCAGCTTGATTGGGGCTGAGTCTGGCCGGGTTTGACGGCCATGGCTGGATACTTCCAGTAGCAGCAAAAGAAAGAAGACAGGAGAGGAGGAAAGAGAGAATTTGGACTTGAGTCATGGGTTGATCCGTTGCCGAGTCAGCTGGGTCGAGTTGACAGTGGGGCTATCTTAGGTCTAGCTGAAGTTCTAGTAGGAAGAGAGAGAAGAATAAAATAAAGGAGAAGAAATAGAAAGAAGAAGAAGGGATGCAGAAGGAGAAGAATCAACTCACTCGGCCCTAACCGAGTCGACTCGCCGAGTCCTGAACCTAACTAACTTGGTTCAGGTCTAGGTCTTACTGGAAAAGTGTTGACCTAGCTGGGCCAACTAATGTGAGTCAACTCTCTCTTCCCATATTAGATTATCCTGAATTTTCACTAGTTTCATTACTATGATTATGTAATTATTAAGCATGAATAGACATCAATACACTGTTTACACTAATATTAGTTATTATAAATGAAATTAACACTAATGATATTAGCATGGTATCCATCACCTGAAAATATTATCTTTAATAATAGATTATACTATTTTATTACCATTGTAATACTTATTATTACTAGGGTTGCAAATATTAATTATATATTAATGTTAAATTGTAATTAATCATATTATTACATTGTGTTTAAACCGCACATACATTGTAATACAACTCCTAGAACTAAGCCCTAGGATGAAACCCTAAAACCTAGGTAATCCAAACCCTAGGTTAAGATCTTAACCCTAAATAGTGTGTAAAGCTTGGATCTAATTGTACAACTTTACGATTGATGGTATGAATTGATTCTAAGAGAACACGCATTTCTTAGTGATGGTGCAGGCGGTTCAAAAATAAGGTGATGACTTTTTCTCTTAAGTTTTCCATTTCCAAATTAGTTTAAGTAATAGTCTTTAATTGAATCACAGATGTTATCTCATAGTATGCGATCTATTATCAATTCTTAATGCATGGCTTATAATTGAATTATATTGACTGTTGTGAATTAAACGTTCCATACTAAGTAGGACAATCCCAGCTGTCTGACAAAGGCTTTTCGGAGGTTACATAAAGTGAAGGAAATACCCTCCTAGGAAATAAGCTCAACGGATGAGGTTAAGATCATTATTTCTGGAGTCCACAGAGCTTTGGATGACTCATTTTGAACCTTCAAAGGTCTCCTCTACTATCAAGTAAAATTCCAATGCTTCAAGGGTATTGCCATCATCACGTGAACAACCTGTTCGAGCCACGGGAGCCCTCTCCACACGCAATGTAAGTATGTTGAAGATCCGAGCCGTTCATAAGGTGGACCCCACTTGAAATGATGAAAACCACAAAAGTATGATTATTGAAATTTATTCTTCTGGTCGCTTCACAATAGTGGGCACCTCGTGTGCGGCTCCGATGTCTTGTAAGCTTGTTGTATGATCCATGTGTCTGTGGAGTTCGGATACATCATTCAGGGTGTACATCGGGCCGAACCGAGTCGAACTGGGCTTAACCTGGCCCGACCCAGTCACCAGCCAAACCCAGCCCGAACCTGGCCCAGTCATTGGGCCAATATGTTCGGCCCGAACTCGGCCTGGTCAGCAATCGGATCGAGTTCGGGCCAGTTTTGGACCTTATAGAAAGTTCATGGGTTAGGCGGCGTTATCACTTCTCTGTCTTAAATGATTAGGGTAAGGATATATATATAGCCGAGTCGAATTAGGTCGGGTCGAGTCGGGTTAGGTCGAGTTAGGTTTCGGACCGAGTCGGGTTGAACTAGGATTTGTTCGAATTCCGCCCGAACTCAATTTCGAGCCGAAGAAAATAGGCCATCCCGAACCGAACTCAATTCCAAATCGGGCCGAGTCAAGCTTCCTGGGACGGCCGGATCCAGTTAACCGGGCTAGCCTGGTTCGTGTACATCCCTATACATCATCGAACTTAAAAAGCTTCCAAACCAAAGCATGGTCCCCGCCCCTAGCAGGCGGACGGAGACGTAAAAGCGGATGGCACTCTGAACCACGTGGCTGCAACACGTTAAGGACCTGTTTTGTCGAGTACGATCCCATCAGAAGATGACATGTTAGTCTATTACCTGTCAAAAAAGAAAAAAAACGGAAGTGTCCAAGCGCATGCAAGAATATTCTGTATGATTAGAGTATATTTAAAAAATATAAACCGTCCACACCATGTACATGGTTTTCGGACCTTGATAATCTCCCAACTGGTATATGTTCCACAGCCCTTAGTTCCTTCTGAGGGCTACTACTGAATTTGTTCAGTACCTTTGACATTTTCCATTATTTAAGATCATCGATTGATTATCACATTTAGGGTGAAACTTACTATTAATTTCCTTATTTTGTACCGTTTAGATCAAGGCCTATGAAAGACTTAATATCATCGATTTTTTGTGTCCCTTCTTACTATTAATTTCCTTATTTTTGACTTTTTTATTTTTTTATTATTTTTATTTTTTTATTTTTAACGCACACCACAATGGTGCTCGTGACTATTCCAGTCCACACACATGCACTCGGAAAATAAAGACGTAAATAAAAGACACTATATCATACCGTTCAAATCTTAGGACCCACTTTAGATTTACCTAGAATCTAAAATCAGATTGATTAGATAATACTATTCTCTGATTAATAGACATTAATTTGTTGAATAACAACCGTTAAATTTTCTATTCTCACTTTCCGTCCATCATTCGGTACTCCATGCGAGTGCAAGAACCATCGCAGTCTGCCACGGAAGTTTGTCTCCGTAGCATGCGGATGAGGAATTATAGTACTGAGGTATGGAAGGTGAATGCTATACCGTAAGAGGACCATGGCTCATTGGTCCAGACTGCAGATCTTGGTGGTAACACTTAGACAGCCCAATCCATTGATGTGAACTGTTCCTTAGGTTCATGGCACATTTAATGGTCTACCGCAATATCATGACAATGATCTTACAAATATTAACCATTTATCAATGTTCTTTATGATGGACAGTAAAGGTCATTTAAGCAAAACTAGGTCCATCAACAATTTCACTCATCTATTCGTTAGGAGCGATGATGGAATGATTTGTTAAAGCAATTGAAACCATTCCATCCCTGGCATAAAAAATGGATGACTAATGAATATATGCCAAATTAATGACAGATTGCATCGTCCAATCAGTACAGTTTTTGGCATTGTAGGGCATGAAATGTGGTCTGGACTTAATGGACAGTTCAGATCAATCGATTGCACTGTCCAAGTGAACCGATGCAACTGAGAGCACTACATCAACTTACAGTGTTCTCAGAGCACTGGAGCATTTCCAGTAGTGTACACTTGTTCATTATTTGTATCTTTCCGTTCAGTGAACGGAGTCAATTTCTTGGTTGACTTAGGATTTCCAGCGAGGCCCCACCACTGAATGAAAAAATGGTAACCCGATTAGGTGAGACCCCGGACTCACCCAAGACCGTGTGGCCCTTACCGAGGGAGCCACCTTGATGTATTCACTATGTATCTACGTCCTCTATCTGCTTTTCCATGTCATTTTAGGGTCTCACCCAAAAAATAACCACACCCAGATTATCAGGTGGACCACACCATGAGAAACAGCATTGGCTGAATGCCCTACCGTTAAAAACTTCTTAGCGCATATTCATGCTTATGTAGTGTTTAAATGTCATCCAATCTATAGACACGGTCACATAAACCTGAATCGAGGGAAGAAACAAATATCAACTCGATCTATACTTTTGTGGCCTATTATTGGTTAATCACCACTCTTTCCTACTTTGTAGTCCACCGTATGATTGGATCTACTTCATTTTTAGAAAATTTTTCTCGAAGAAATTCACTTTTAACCGGGCGGCCTTTCTAAACCGCCGATGCTTTCCTTTCTATCTCTAAATCGGTGACGTACTGGTTGACTTTTTTATAGACGAAACTACCGTTGTTGTTTGAGTTATATACAAGTCTTACGGTTATACTAAATTTTTTTATTTTTTTATTTTTTTTTTCGTTTTTCTTCTTAAAATTTTTGGTTATTATCATTTTATATCTACAAATTTTCTCAAGTTCTGATCATTACTTCAAACCGGTCGCATTGATAAACTTGAAATCTTCTGGGTTTTGTCCATACAGGTATTTTGCAATCTTTCTCATGGTTCTAATTTAAAATCGTATTTTACTATACTGTACATTTCTTTTTGAATTCATGTTTCACTGGAACGGCAATTGTGAGAGGTAAAAATGAAGAATGAACGTGTTTTTTCGTAGTGAAATTGACCGGTGAAAATTCACCCAGTACTCAGTGAAATTCACCCAGTACTTGGTGAAATTCACCTAGAATGAGAATGAATTTGTTTTTTCGCAGTGAAATTGACAGGTGAAAATTCACCTAGTGTTCAGTGAAATTCACCTAGTAGTCAGTGAAATTCACCCAATACTAAGTGAAATTCACCTAGCACTCGGTGAAATTCGCCTAGTTCACAGTCTACCATGGATTTTCACAGGTGAAAATTCACCTAGTGTTCAGTGAAATTCACCTAGTAGTCAGTGAAATTCACCCAATACTAAGTGAAATTCACCTAGCACTCGGTGAAATTCGCCTAGTTCACAGTCTACCATGGATTTTCACGATCGACCATAACTTCCGGACATCCAATGGTTGACTGTGCATTATCATGGTCAACCGTACTCGGTGAAATTCACCCATTACTCAGTGAAATTCACCTAGTACTCGGTCAAATTCATCTAGTACATAGTGAACCGTGGATTTTCACGGTCGATTATGATTCTTTGGACATTGCATGGTTGACCGTGCATTATCACAGTTGACCATGCATTATCCATCAATGTGTTTCACCTATAATTAAGAATGAATGTGTTTTTTCACAATAAAATTATTAACCAGTGAAAATTCACCTAGTACTCAGTGAAAATTCATATAGTACTTGGTCAAATTCACAAGGTAATTCACTTAGTAATCGATCAAATTCACCTAGTACTTGGTCAAATTCACCAAGTACTCGGTCAAATTTACTCAATACTCTCTTATGGTATACTCTTATTTTGTAACAATTTGTTGAGAATATTTTAAAATGTTTGTTTTCAGTTAATAGCTGTGAGAATCATCGAATGCTCTTATGTGTGAGGAGTTAATATGTGAAAACAATGGATACACATATATGGGTGGAAAGTAAAAAAAGTATTGCTTTGAGTATCGGGACTACATATGAGGAGCTTCTATCTAAAATGTACAAGATTATTAACAATATAGTGAAGGATTATGATATTACGATGAAAGTATTGTACCCATACTCAAAGAAATGAATCCCTTCATATGAAATCGAAGACGACAAAGATGTACGAGTGTTCTTGACAGCACAGTCGAAGCATTCAAATACATATATGCCTTTAATCATAGAGATAGTGTAGCGCATTAATGAGATAATATACAAAGACTCCGTCTTTTGTAGTGGTGTTGAACATGATGCCCCTTCAGTTGGAAGTGTGTGTGAGGAACGTGATGTGAAATGTGAATATATCGTATCACCTTTACGAGTAGGTCTAAGCAACATTCCACCGCTCGAGGCATCTCAAACATCAAACTTCATGATTAGTCAAGTTATTGTCCATTTTGAGGATGAAAATCTATGTGAGTACGTGCCTTATTATTGGTAGATATATGACTTATAGGCATAAACCCCTATTAGTATGTGCCTTATTATTGGTAGATATGCTCCAAATTTTAATATTTATATGCACCATTTAAACCCATGTTAGTATGTGCCTTATTATTAGTAGATATATTACTTATACAATTGTTCCATGCTATGTTTTTATTAGTATATGTTATGACAACCCCGGTGTAGGGCTGCAATGTAATAATAACTCGGTAACACCGAGGTCGTACTGACAGGGACTTGCTATTATATGATTTCTGAAATATGTTAGAACTAGAACTAGAATTTAAACTAACTACTAAAATTTGGTTTTAAAAAGTAATTGTGAAGAAACTATCAAAAATAGAACACTAGAGTACTAAAGATCCACTTATAGCTTCCTTAATGTTACTTTACTTAATTCAATTCAATCACACAACTGGAATCGAAGTCTTATCCTATCCAGATTGATAATAGAGCAGTTAAATCATCATTCATATATTCTAAAACAGATTTGAATATAAGTGAATTGGTTTCCTCATAAAGCATCAATGTATTGATCGCAGGGAATTCAAAGCATCTATCATGCCCGGAGTCAATGATAGATCAATGGATTTTATAGACCAAATGTAACACCCCATACTTTCCAGTACTCGAGTGTTACCATGTAATCTAATTTAGTATAAATATAAGCCTAGCTTAAACAAACCTTCACGTTCATTCTAACCTAAATCCAACCCTTGAAAACAATCCTCATTCGTATATCAAGCTATCCATCCGTCAATTTCTAAGATGGATCACCATACCACCAGAGATACCTATTGTTAGGATTCCAAATTCACCAATAGAAAAATCAAACCGTACATCATCCAATGTAAGACCTAGATTAATGGACCTACTGCTCACCAGGGCCATGATATCCCATCAGTCAAGTCATCAATTGAGTCACATGAAGTAGATTATTTGATACAACACAAAATATTAGGCTCCCCTTAAACAATTCCTAGGACTCCTTAGGATCAGGTTGATATAGCTGATAAATATCCGATTGTTGGTTCATCAAGGGTCATCAATTATTATTAGTTAAGAGTATAAATCAAGTTATAGGTCCACCGGAAAGTTATATCAACCTCATTCTTGGACTCATGGCCTTACATGGACCAATGAAACGAATGGTCTGTGTGGATTAGATTTGAAACCCATCCGACCATCAGATCGTCGTAATCAATGCTTAGGAATCATAGTTCGGTTATTATGGCCCGCCTAAACTATCGATCTACCTTATCCTTGGTCCAAGGACCTAACTAGAATCAGTGAGCCTTGTGGATGGAGTAGATTTCTCTAAAACATCAGCATAGACCCCACACCCATTGAGTGTGTACACCAACGCGTATGCGCCTGATGCACACCGAGCATAAACCTAGGTCAAACTTTGTTTGACCCGACACTTTCCAAAAACAGGAGAGTTTCTTGCCCGCAGCTGTTCGAAGAGAAAAAATAAGTTTGTGTTTCTCTCCTCATGTTCGATTGATATGTGGCCCACCATGACGTCCCAAATGGGAGATCTAGACCTTTCATATGATCCAGGAGGTGGGCCCGAACAGATCCATGTCGTCCATACACATCCAGGTATCCATGCATGCGCACGATTCCTAGCATGGCAGACACGTGCGTGCGGCTGTTTTGCCGAAAATGGAAAGTTTCCATTTCCCTTGCGGTTTGCCAGCTTGGCGATCCGAGTGAGGAGAATTCCTCTTATCTCAGTCGTCCATGTGATGAAATCTTAACCGTCTAAAACGCTGAATTAGGGTTTTCACCTTAGCAGAACAAAATCGGCCGTATTTGAAGGCGGTTTCTACTAGATTAAATTTGGGACGCTCGTTGGCGATCCGATAGCCTAGGAAAGCTAGTTTTTCCTACACAAAGGAAGAGAAAATGTATCTTCTCCTATCCTTCTACAAACACCATAGAAACTGGCCATTTTCCTATTCGCTTGAAACCACCAGCCAAAACCCCTTAAAGCTTCGACCTCTCCATTTCAGAAGCTCCCTACTGTCAATCCAGAGCCTCCACTAGAATTAAATTCAAAGAAAACCCCTCCATTTGAAATCTTCCATGAAAGTTGGTCATCTTGTCCACCGCTAAAAACCGAGTTGAAATCGGTTCAGGCGCACGTCTTCAGGCGCTCACCATATGGTGACGTCCCTGGTGTTGGAGGAGGGAGATGAAAAGCAAATGGAAGAAGAAAGAAGAGAGAATGGGAGAGAGTGAGCTCAAGTTGGTGCCGCACTGCACCAAGCAACTCAGCTTGACTGAGTTACTGCTGAACTTAGACCCACTGGTGTGCCTCAGTCTAGCCACTGAGTCACTGACCCATCCCTGGTCGTCCAACGACGTGGCTGGACCTGCAGTAGAGATGGGAAGAAGAAAATAGAAAGTGAGAGGGGGTTCAAGTCGGGTCGAGTTGTTGCGCATCAAACCGGACCGAGCTGCGTCTGGGTCCAGGAGTTGCTGGTCGATACAACAAAAGAAAAGAAGGAAAGAATTAGTATTGTTTTGATTGCCTTGTTGTTTTTAACTATACTTAGCTAAGGTTGCGGTGTGTCATCTTGAGGGAAATTCACATTGAGTTAGCCACTCATCTATCAAATATATAACTGTATAGGTAGCGCATGTGGCTTAAGTGATATTCATGTTCAGACTGACGAGGAGCCGAGAATAATTGTGAAGGATGCATGGTTGTACTTACCAAGAGAAGCTGCACGATCTTGCGGCTTATGTTTAAATGTATTTTAATATTTCTCTTGTATTAAATTTTACAAATCTTGTATTTGTTAATATAGAGACATTGGTTTGTATAAGTCATTATGGGCAGCCGCTCGTATATTCTGAATGTAATGCGAATTTTCCTTTATGTTTGATTTGTCCATCTTTCGCTAAACTACTAACTCTGAAAGAAAAAGAAAAAAATGATAAAATATCTAAATTTGGCTATCTTTAAAGGTTAATACTCGAGTTTTTGGAAAACAAGTCACATACTTAGGTCCTGATGTAACACCCTGAAAATCGCGGGTCGAGCAGACGCTCAACTCCTGAGTTCCAACGAATCACTTATGTAAGATAGATAATGATGATTAAATGTTGTCCATATTTGTGCATTAAATATAAGTGGGATTATACCAAATCAACATATCATACTCCAGAGATGATTTAAATTTAGCAAGCGAAAGACTGTAATAGATATATAAGGCATATAAGTGGTTGTAAGTCTCCAGAGTATGAACGTATTACCAAGTTAAATAATTACATGTATAATTCTAAAATTTACAAAATGATAAGGTGTAATGTTCAACTAGTCCGTATCCCTACGATCCCTGTGACGCAACTCTAGGTCTACATAGATCCGTTAAAGAGTTGCATATAAGAGAACTCCTCCTCATCGTCGTAGAAGGCTCGCTCTAACTCGCAAGCCTCGCCATCATTTGAAACTATAATAGAGTCTGGTTGGTGTTTTAAAACACCATCCCAGAGTAGGAGTCAGTGATCAACTCAGTGGAGCTATAAGGCAAAGGTTAACATATTATCAATTCAGTCAAGCAGTAATGATAAAGTAATACAACAAGCATTCTAAGTACTCTGGTTAATGTAAGGATGATATGTATTAATGATGTATGCCCTCACCTGTACTCCGTCTGGGACATTATCTCATGGTCGCACATGTTAAACTCCCACTGTGCTCAACTCCCACGCCAAAGGCATATGCAATGCGGTGCATGGTCGTGTTAGCCAAGTCTTTAATTAGACCTATTCATATAGCAGATTCAGGAAGCTAAGGTACCTCCCTTTATATCAATTACCCAAGCGATGATCCATATAGGGTCATCAATCCTAGTTAATCATATACGATAGGCAAGTTATAGAACAACGTCACCCCTAATTTAAAAACAGTGGATAGGTAAGTTTACGTTATTACAGGAGGCTCGTCACCTCGGCGTAGGCCTAGTTTATACTTGAGGTCACTACGGGAAAGACTCCTCACCTTAGCGTAGGCCGACAGCTCGAATATAGTATCCCATACCACCGTATTCAGCTCACGAGTTTAGGTTACTTACTGGACACTACGGGGAGGTCGTCACCCTAACGTAGGCCGACATCTCGACCATGGTTTCCCATACCACCATGTCCGACTCATGAGTCTTAGCGGATCGTGATACCAATGTTAAACGGGCTTTTCACTAGTAAGTGGTACCTTAGATTCAAGCAGTAGCGTCGATACATGGTGAACATATATTAGGCCAATCGGGTTACTTGACAAGCTTGACTGGTACGAGCGCACGTTGAATTAATCGGCATGGAGTACAGACTCAGTCCTTGTGGCCTAACCACTGTCGATAATCACTGTATGACTCGGATTCATCGAACGTATCCGTCGTGGTGAAACTAGTTCTACCACTGATCGTAAACTGTTACTGATTGCCTGGACTACGTATTAGTCCCAATCATACTCAAACACAATTGGCATTCATATGTGATAGTCCAAGTAGCATGTGACAACCAATTTAAATATAAATCTCATTTGAGCATTTCAACAACCACATAGTGCACATGTTGTCATAAATAGTCATTTTATCCATAAAGCACGTAGTAGCGATACAGGTTACATGAAGGAAACTATAACTATAGATAAGGTAATAGAGAATCCTATCTCAACACCCTCATTAAACACATTTCAACAAGCATTTTCTCATTCAGGCATTTTATCAAACACTTAGACTACACATATTAACATACATGTAATAAATTAGTTATAATGTATATTATAGCAATTCCTTTCACAAAGGAGTTGCCACACATACAACAATCATGTATTCCTAACCAATAATCATAGCAAGCACAAATCATAATTCCATATTCATTAAAACATTTCAACAAACACATGAAATGCATTATATTTAACATAATTCATTTTAGGCTTATTCATACAGCATATTTGGGAAGCTAGGGTACCTCCCTTTATAGCATTTACCCAAGCAGGGATCCATCTAGGGTTGTCAATCCTAGTTAATCACATACGTAGGCAAGTTGTAGGGCATCACCCCTAATGAAAGTAGTGGATAGGTAAATTCAAGTGTTTATACTCGAGGTCACTATGGGAGGCTCGTCACCTGAACGTAGGCCGACAGCTTGAATACAGTATCCCATACACTACCATATTCGGCTCACGAGTTTGGGTTGCTCACTGGTCACTACCGGGAGGCTCGTCACCCCAGCATAGGCCGACATCTCGACCACGGTGTCCTATACCACCATGCCCAGCTCATGAGTCTTAGCGGATCTTGGTACCATGGTTGAAATGAGCTTTATATTGGTAAGTGATACCTTAGATTCAAGCAATAGTGTCCATACATGGTAAACACATATTAGGCCAATCGGGTTATTGGACAAGTTCGATTGGTACGATCGCATGCTGAATTAATCGACATGGAGCGCACAAGCACTCCACGTTGCTTAACCACTATCGATAATCACCGTACGACTCAGATTCATCGAATGTATTCATTGTGATGAGACTAGTTCGGCCACTAAATCGGGGACCGTTACCGATTGCCTAGACTACATAATAGTCCCAATAATACTCAAATGCAATAGGTAGTCACATGTGATAATCATAATAGTATTTAACAAATAATTTAAATATAAATCCCATTTGAGCATTTTATCAAACATATTGAACATATTACCAAACGTTTACATTTCATCCATAAATTACGTAGTTGAAATTAAGATTACATGAAGGAAATTATACATATAAATAAGGTAATTGAGAATCCTATCTCAACACCCTTATTAAATACAATTCATTAAACAATTTCTCATTTAAACATTTTATCAAACACTTAGACTACATATTACCAAATACATAGACTAGATTAGTTATGACATGAACTATAGCAATTTCCTATGCAACATAGGCTATAACGCATATAACAAACATGGATCTTAGATTAGATATCATGACAAGCACAAAATCATAATTTCAAGTTCATTCAAACATTTCAACAAACACATGAAATGCATATTTGTCCAACATAGTTCATACATGTATAACATATGAAAAATGTCGTAACTAAGATCATATGGTAGCAATCAAGTCAGACATAAATCATTGCCGACATTGAAAGCCTTGAAAACCATAACCTAATCATTTATAGTCCACACCTTTCGTTGAAATACACTATTTAGACTTGGTTTGAATCCTATGTTCCCAAATACAGCACACGGGTACCTAAATCAGGAAATCGTTAGTTAGGTTGACAAACAGCTATTCTATACCTTAACTACGGTGTCAGGGTTTGGATTTCTTACCCAAACCATCGTTGAAACGAGTTGTGTAGTGTAAGAGAGAGGTGTATCGGCGCGTGGTGTTGTGGAAAAAATCCTAGCAAAAGATCTCCTAGAAATCCTTTTTCCTTCCTTCCTCTTTTCTCTCCTTCTCTCTCTCTCTCTTAGGGTTTTTAGAAAATTCATATGGAATGAGAATGGGGTGGGTTAAGGGCATTATATAGACCTAAAACTAATGTCAATGGCCCCAGGGCCATGGTATACTTAGGTTATAGCCAAAGGGTGTGTGTTTTGGGCAAACGAGACTCATCTGGAGGTCCATTACTCACCTATGGTGTAGGGTAAGTTTCCCAATGATGGATCTAAGCTAGGTTATGATTTCGGTACAATCGGATTAGCAGATCGATCGTGGAGGACCTGTATCAGTTTAACAGTCGATTTCACTCGATCAGGGCCACAAGTATACGGATATGTGCGGGAAAATTTCCCTGATCTATGGGTGAAGTTTGACCAGAAACTAATGGTCTGAAGTCTTCAATTTCGTCCGTAAGCGAATGGTCTAATTCACTCAAGTTTGGGTTCATTTTCTAAAGATATTCGCATTTCTCACACACTTCGCTCAAGGCTTAAGTTGTGCGTTTCTGGATACTATTTGGACTCGATTCTGTGATGGTTGTCAAGCCCAATAAGGCGGTCATAACCCTATAGTTTCGTGGTCATCGAACTTTCGACGTGTGGTTCAGGTCCGATACGGAGTTTCAATGTGCTCTCGAGAGCAACAGGCCTTTGGGATTTTTCCTTCGTTCTCAAGCAGTGTTGAGTTAGCGATTTTGATGGTTTTAGGTCTTGCCATTTGTATTGATAGCGGTTCGAGTTAAATCCACCGATTATCTAGTTCAACACTTAATTAATTTTTGCCTAAATTTCTACAAAATACGATCCTTAGGGATTTCTGCCTGAGGTGGTACTCGGGTTTTTGTATGGATTTTTTCGAGACGTTACATTTACGTGGGCTTAAAAGCCTATACGACTTTACGTAGATGGGGCCCATGAGTCTAATAAACGGTTTGGATCACTCAGAAAGTGGCCGGGGTGGCCCACTTTGGAGCTTGAAGTCCACCAGTTTAAATTCTAAAACGAGTGGGAGAATTTTCATTTCTTCCATTTGTTTTGGTTCGGTCAAGGCTACTTTGACCGATTTGGTTGGTGTGGTGCACGTCGTGCATGGACGTACATGGTGTACATGCATTGTGCGTGGGGGCCACTATGATGTTTGTGATAAATCTACTCCATCCATTTGTCTTGGGGGCCCTGGCCCAGTTTAGGGCAGATGTGAGGCCTAGGTGGGCCATATCACGCGTTCCAGACCCTTTTTACGGCCACTACAATCGATCCGATGGATGGATTGACTTGATACTTGATCCCAATGGTCAAGAGAGTCCTAGGAACTTGTCCGAGTGATTAGGACGACTTATGACCCATAATGGAAGATTAGATGGCCAAGCTCGCTGTTAAATAGGTTCGTGATCCAAGCTGATAGCTAATCTTAAGGTTTAATAGACGATTTTAAAGTCCAACAACTGACTCATTTTGAATTGTTGATTAATGGCCTTAGCTCATTTCACACAACTAATTACTCGATGATATAGGGTTCTAAGGATGATTACACAGAGTCTAATAGTTACTCTTGAATTGAATAGCCAATCCAACACATTTGAGTGGGGATTTCACTTAGCCAGACATCATGGACTACTATACAGTGAATTAGATGATCCATATTAGCCTTTAAACATACTCTAATGCTAGTGCGTGTTCATTTATGATCACGTGAATGATCAAGACATTCTATGGTCCACAATGGATGGTTTAATTATGGATGAAGATTGCTTTCGACAGTCAGATTTAGACTACAATGAATATGAATGTTTACTTTAGCTGGGTTTGTATTTATACTAAGTTAGGCTACACGGTAACACTCGAGTACTGAAAAGTACGGGGTGTTACAGGTGCATATTAAGATATTTGATGGGATGGAGCGTACCTTAACTGAGGTGAGGCACATTCCTGATATGAAGAAGAATTTGATATCTCTTGGTGCACTCGAGGTGATTGGGTGAAGATTCACCAGTTTCAATGGTGTACTTAAGGTTTCAAAAGGGATATTCATAGTTATGAAGGCACATAGGCATGAAAATCTTTATAAGTTGATCGGGAGCACTTCAATAGGTAGAGCTGTAGCAGTTATAATGGATTCCACATCTACACATATGTGACATGCACGTCTAGGCCACATGAGCTAGCGAGGTTGTCTAATTCTAAGTTTTAAAAGTTTTGATTTAAATATATGTGAGCATTGTATATATGGTAAACAATCTAGGTTATCTTTTAAATCTGAAAATTATGTATATAAAGGTATGCTTAATTATGTGCATTTTGATGTATGGGAGCCATTGCCTGTGGTTTCCATTGGAGGATCGTTATGGTTTGTCACATTTACTAATGACTACTCTAGGAAAGTATAAATTTATTTCATGAAACATAAATATGATGTTTTCACCAATTTCAAATTGTTCACAACCCCAAGTGTAGGGTCGCGATGTAGTAATAATCTCGATGAGGCTGAGGTCGAATCCATGGGGATTAAAACTTGTATGTTTCTGAAATTAAGTAGAAGTAGAACTAAAAAAAGATGTGAATCTAAATCTGAAATAAAAGGAAGTAATTATGAGAGATTTAATTAGAAACTTAAGAAATTCAAAGGTGAGAACTAGAGTGCCAAGGATCCACTTGTAGTGATTAGGGAGCTCTCTTGCTTGATTCAAGTAACACAATTAGATTTGGAGTCCTATCCTATCCAATTGGAAAATATATCAATAAAACTAAATATGAACTTCCATTGACCTAATTCTCGATGAAGGAAAACTATGATAATTGGCAGGGATTCCATCACCAAACCATGCCTAGGAGACAATGGCAAACAACAAGATTTATCAATCTTATAATCTCAAAGTAAGTTATGAAGAATAGGAAGGATTCCATCACCTTACCATGCCCAAGGGATGATGGTGAACAACAGAACTTACTAATTTCACAATCTCAAATCAGGAAAAGAAGATACTCAAAGCTATTGCAGATCTACTGTAATTTGAGTCACAATAAACTATTAAAAACTGAAAATATTCCTTAAATATCAAATTAGAATCCATGAAGTTCAACATAAACATGAAACAAAGCAATAGAAACATCCCATCATGCTACAAGCTTTACCTCTTAGCCCTAGCTAAGAGGTTTAGCCAACCATAGACATGATTGGATCTAAAACCCCAGAATAAAGCATGAAAATAACTAAGGAAGAAGAAGAAAAGTTCTTGGCGACGGCTTCTTCACCCTTTTGCTCCACTCCTTAAATCCTAGAAGATGCCTTGGAGTATTCTAGGGAGTCCTATTTATAGTTGTAGAACTTTAACTTTCGCACCTAGTTGGAAAACTCTAGAAACTGCCTCAAATTTAAGCAGTTTGCTAAAATAGACTTCACTCTGAGTAGTTTTCCAAAATAGACTTCACTCTGCGCAATTTTACAAAATGACTCAAAGTTTCAGAATATGCTTTTTCAGGACAATTTCAGGATTCCTTTTCTTCACTTCAATTCTTTAATTATCTTCATTCATCACTTAGTTTTCTTGGATCTTTGGCATGTAAATTCTTCAATCTTGGTCTCCTAAGATCCATCCCCTGCCTTGGTGATTCTTGATTATTAAATCCATGCTTTTAACATTCTTTTCAATCCAAGCTCTTAGATTCACCTTACAACACAAACATGCATAAAATACACCCATTAAGCACTATCATGTTCATAAAACCAACATATGAATTGGGAAAAATATGTAATATTTGAGTCTCAACACACTCCCCAATAAGTATTTTACTAGTCCCGTGTGTTTGGTTGTGAAGCTTACTCTCACGTACCGTCATTTGAGAGAGATAAGCTAGATCAAAGAGCTAAAAAGTACATATTTGTTTGTTATGGTGGTGGTGTGAAGGGATATAAGTCGTATGACCAGATCACACGGAAGATCATTATTAACAGGGATGTTAAATTTGACGAAGGGTCCTTGTTTCGTAAGAATGAGCAGAATGAGCAAGAGTTACCAGAAAAGTTTGATGTAGACATTCAGGTTGACACAAATGTTACTCAGGCTGAGACAGATACGCAAACAAAAGTATAAGAGCAGGTGAAGTAGTCACCTGTGAGAAGGAATCCACTGTGGGATCGCAGGTTAATGGCGAGATAGAGGGATGCCTCTAATATCGCATATGCCCTAATTACGGATGAGGGGGACCAATCTACTCTTCAGGACCTTGATGTAGAAAAGTGAAAAGTTACGATGGATGATGAGATTGACTCCTTATATAAGAATGAGACGTGGGAGCTAGTAAAGCTTTCCGTAGGCAGAAAAGTGATTGGGTACAAGTGGATATTCAAGAAGAAACATGATAGATACAAGGCAAAGTTGGTAGCGAAGGGTTACACTCAGAGAGAATGTATCAACTTCACAGAGATATTCACACCTATTTTAAAGTAAGTATTTATTAGAGTCGTGTTGGTACTAGTTGCCTAATACGATCTCGAGCTAGAACAGATGGATGTGAAGACTACATTCTTGCATGAGGAATTAGAAGAGTAGATCTACATGAAGCAACCAAAAGGCTAAAAAGTTAAAGGGGTAGATAACAAGGTTTGCAAGTTAAAGAGGTCGTTGTACAACCTAAAACAATCACTTAGGCAATGGTATAAAAAGTTTAATTCTTTCATGTTAAGTAAGAAATTTACTAGGAGTGAATAAGATCACTATGTCTATTACAAGACACTGAATGACGACAGATTCATCATCCTGGTATTGTATGTTAATGACATGTTGATCGCCGGTCATAGCATGTCTGAAATCAATTTACTAAAGTCTCAGTTATCAGATACATTCAAGATGAAAGATCTGGGGACTACAAAGATAGTTCTCGATATAGATATTCACGGAGACAAGAAGAGGAGCAGACTTTGGTTATTATAGGAAGAATACCTTGAGAAAGTATTAATCAAGTATGAGATAGACAAGGTAAAGCCAGTTAGTGTTCCCTATGCTACTCACTTCAAGCTATCTTTAGAGAAATGTCACAAAATCTACGAAAAAAAGTAGGATATGTCTCATGTGCCTTATTCGAATGTAATGGGCAATTTAATATATGCCATGGTTTGTATGAGACTGGATATTTCACAGGTAGTTGGTGTTGTGAGCAGATATATGTCTAACCCTATAAAGTAATACTATGAAGTGGTGAAATGGCTACTTCGATATATTCGAGGTACAATGGACTACGTCTTAACTTTTAAGAAAATAGGAGCCAAGTTAGTTGGGTACGTGGATTCAGATTACGTAGGCAATGTGGACTCTAGAAAGTCGACTTCAGGTTACTCGTTTGTGCTAGCGGGTGGAATAATCAGTTGGATGTCGAAGCTTTAGTCTATGATGACTCTTTCCACAACCAAAGTAGAATATATGGCCGTGATGGAGGCATTCGAGGAAGGTGTTTGGTTGATGTGCATGATAAATCAGTTGGAGCTTCAGCAGGACGTCGTGCCTGTTAATTGTGACAGTGAGAGCACTATTAAATTCGCTAAAAACTTGATTTTATCACTCACGTACTAAACACATTGATGTTCGTTACCATTTTATCCAACAAGTGCTTGAGGAAGGAGGCGTGACTGTATAGAAGATTCACATCAGCGTGAATCTGGCGGATATGCTCACCAAGGTGATTCCTACAGAGAAGTTCAAGTTTTGTGTGACTTCTCTGGGCTTGGTGAAAGCATAAAAGGAGGACGGAGTGTGCACGAGAAGCTATGATGAAGCTATAATGTAAGACAGATTAGAGAAGAGGACAAGAAGCTACAGTTTTGAAGATTGAAGACATGGTGGAGATTGTTGTTTTCTATGTCTTAAATCTGTTAAAAAATAGGGTCTTTCAATGACATTGACAGACCATTCGATGCCATCAAGCACTGGTTGATGTCATCGAATAGTTGCTCAATTTTATCGAGATTTTTTGAATTTTCTCCCGTTGGTTGTTAGACTTATTGGGTATTTTTTTATGACATCGAACCAAGCTTTGATGCCATTGAAACCTAAGTTTCGATGCCATCGAAGACCCATCGAAGTGCAATAAAAGGAATCTGAATTTTCATGATTTGTCTCTAGAATGTTTTGGTGTTATTTCAATGACATCGAAGTATGTTCGATGCCATCGAAAGTGACTGTCAGTGACATCGAGGTCCCATTGAAGGTGTCATCGAGCGTATCGCAGATTTGTTTCCGATTTTGATTGTGATTCTTCCTAAGGCTATATATAAGGGTGTAATCGAGATTAGGGTGTATTCTAGAGCTTTTCTAATTCGTTCTAAGGTTTCAAGGGTGTAACTTGAGGTTGATTCGAGGTTGTTCGGATTAGGTATTCTCTAAACTCTTGTAATTTTTGCTTTCATAGTGATCATCTGTTGCTTTGTGCCATGGTTTTTTTTTCTTTTCGCGAAAGGGTTTTTCCACGTTAAAATCATTGTGTGTACATTGTGCTTGCGTGGTGCAATTGGATTACTTCACTTGATTCATCTTTATGTGCTTCCATGGTCCCCCAACTCTTTGTTTATGATGCAACTAATATTTGGGAAGTCCACATTCTACATTTTTTTGTGGAAGTCTGTGATTATGGTATAACCCATATCAAGGGTGAGATTTTGTTTCTTTTTTTCATGTTATTTTTGTCAAATTCTGAGTTTTCTGCATCTTTTGGTAATTTGTACGACAACTTTCTGGATCTAATGACAATGATGCTCCATTGAATGCCAAATATTAATTCGAGTCGAAAATGGAAAAGACTACGTTTGATTAATCTTTTCTTTTGGTTATTTTCTTTCTGCAACCTTCATATAGAGAGTTCAATCATCCAGTTTGAATTGTTCTCTTGCAATGCAGGGATAGGTGACAATACAGTTAACCCATGTACTAAGTTACTCAAAGGGCTTCTTATATGTCAAATCTATTATAGGTTTCCTATCTGATGTTTACCCAGAAAATTTATTTGATTGCAGATGAAATGGTGAGTATCTACGGATGCAAGTTTTCCAAATGGATTGCTTTTTCTCTAATTGAAGATCATGAACTTCTGATATATATATATATATATATATATATATATATATATATATATATATATATATTTAATATCATATTTAGCATTTCGACTAGAGATTTTGAAGTTGCTTGAGGCACCATCTATCGCATTAAAGGAATCAAAAGATGGCCTCCCACCAAAGTCTCTCAATGAAAAACCTTCTTCAAAACTTAGGCATTTGCAGCCTCTGATCATAACTTGCATTTTTTTGTGAGAAATTACTAGCTGTTAAAGCTACAGCTGTGTATGCTTGTACTTTTATTTGTAGCAACAAGAGATTCGTTTGGCTTTCCATTTTATTATTATTTTTTAATGTTTTTAAAATGAAAATGACTATGGATATAGTCTCTAGCTGTTACTAACGTTGGCTATAGATTTAATACTATTTTGGCTACAAATCTAGAACTTTAGTTGTGAATGTCCGTAGCCAATACAGATTTGGCTACGGATCTAGTCTGTAGTTGTTGCTTCATCAGAATAGCTGGAGTACTAATATTTACGGACCTGCTACTACGGATAAAAACTATAGCTATTAGCTTATAGTTACCGACTTAGTCCATAGCATTTTCTTAGGTTTTTGGTAGTGTGCTTACGGTGGGCCCTGGGAAGTTTTTAATAGTGAGAGATGCATCATCACTGTCTGTTGTGGTGTGGTCCACCGAAGATTCGGATATTCTTAATTTTTTAGAGCATGTCTTAAAATATGGTGTGAAAACAGATGGACGGAGTGAATATACAACATATGATCTAGGCGAGCCTACAGTAAGGGTATCACCAACTAAGCTGTTACCCGGGTACACCGAATCCTTGCCCCATGATCTCCCCGTGAAAATGCAGCTAGCAGTGCTCGCTACATCCGAGCCATGTATCAGTTGGGACCCACCATTACATGATCTAACCATTACATCAGTCTGATAAACTATCAGGTAGGTAGGCCACACAGGAACACAAAAATGAATTTCAAACTGCCCATCATTTTAGTAAATTTCCGTCTTTCCAATTTATCATTATTTTGGTCAGATGATCTACGCTGTATGCCCCACCTGATAGATGGGTCCGATGTTCTACACACGCACCAGGTTGGTACGTGTGGGTGCGTGTTGGATGAGCGGGCTAGAAAACCTACGTGTAGGTATAAGTGTAGCGATCAGCAACTAATTAGAAGGCATTTTGAAGGAGACGTCATGTTTCTGCCCTGGACATGACATGGGACAGCTGACGGTCCATGAAAAGGATACGTAGGTAGCCAGCGCGCTGACAAGCACATCGCGACACTCCACCAAACAAACGGTTGGATTTAAAAGAGATTTGTTGGTTTTCCCCATTGATAGACAGCCTACATCACTGGGACCGTCAGGGCAGAGGCGGAAGGACCGGAGTTCTGTACAACCATCTGCTCACAGTACACGTCGCAATGTTATGTATTAATCGGAGCCGTCCATATACTACCCCCTTATCACAGATATCTCGGGTATCAGAAATCACCCATTTCAGGCAATCTACCCACTCGTTTTATTCAATTCTTATTACTGGATGTTTTACTGTTAATTACCTTTTGTTTTCTACCGTTGCTTTGCAGGCCACTGTCCAGATGGCTAGACTCATACCAACTACATGTATCTTGAAAACACGGAGGGTCCCAAATGATTAGTCACCCTGCCACGTGTCTGTGGAGAGATGGCCGGCCACTAAAAAAAGGATTACTAAAACAAAGTGGCAGCGTTTAGAACTAAAAAAAGGATTACTAAAACATTATATGTATAATGTTCCGTTCAAGGCCTCATGACGTCACAACGGCTCACCGACATTACGACGGTGACAGCCGTGACAAAGCGCGAGAGTTGGGATGTGGGACAACGAAGCTCGCACTCTGTATTTTCTAAAGAGCCCGTCTAGTAGCCGCATTAAAAAAAACAAAGGATGAGTCCATCTCGTTTAGATTAATCGTGATATATGCATTAGAGTATATGATTGTTGGTTAATATTATTTTTTACTCTCGTAAAAAATTAAAATGAGATATCTCATTTTTATGTCCATCATGTCCTGTGCGTGAGAGACGGACGTCCCCCTATTTCATTGTCTCTCCAGCTCCTATTTTTGGTTGGTACGTCCGCACATATATACGGCATGTGTGAACGATGTTGTATTTTAAAAGTATTTCAAAAAAATTAAAATCTTACTTATTTCTTATTTTGAAAGGTGTTCTGTTATTATTATTTTTATTATTTTTTATCTCTTATCTTATATCAAAAAGTTTCAAAGAAAAATTCAAATACATAAGAGAGTTTTGCACGGGGGCTTGAGCCCCTTCTCAAGAGCACGTGAATTTGGTCTAATGGGGGCTATGCTATTAGTCCGAACATATGCCATTGACCTCATGTGCACTCACACGTGCCAGGTCGGGTTGGTTTAGGTTAGGGTATATGTGAGGACTGAGAGTACACTTGCACTAATGGTTGCACTTATCGGTTATGCGTGAATTTCAAACCAGGGAAGCATGTGTTCAGGTGGTCACACCAATTGGATTCAAACTCATTTGAAACAGTGTTTTAAGCACCTATATATAAACCTACTCCTTTTTCGAATTTCATTAAAAAATTATTTCTCTATGGTTCTTCAAAATTTGTCTCTAGTTCAAAGTTATTTTGGTAACTGAGTTCATTGCTAAGTCAACTCACTCTAATTAAGTTTTGTACACTGGTTTAAACCTCGTTACAACGAGTACACCATTGGGACCGAGTAATAGTCGTTGTATCCTAGAGGCCAATTATCCAAGATTCCTATTGTAGTTGGGACACGATCTAAGGAGGATATATTTAATTTCAAGCCGAGTGATGTCAGGCCCGTGTCATAGTGTCCATTCCGATTCGTAGGATCCTGCAGTCCTCCCAGTTGAATTCTAGCAACTCGTGACCCGTACATTGTATTTGCGCGTGACCCTAAGTCACATCTTGTAAACCCGAGTCAACTCAATCCGAGACCTATGCCATTGTGACCGCGTCTCGTGCGCCAATGCGATGCTTAGATTGTGAGATCCGGGCTGCGCATTATCCCGACCGTTGATCGCATGTTGCGGGACTCGAGGTGTCCAAATAGATTTTCTAGCAAGCAATCATGATGCCTAGGCTAGGATGACATCATCCTAGCTCTAGCCACCCTAGCCCCTAGCCCATGATTACCTTTCTCTTCCCCATGAGTCACACATCTTACAAAACTACTTATTCTCTTATAACCACTCATTGCCTAGGAAGCTACACCACTCTCTCTCCTTCATCTCTCTCTTTCCCTCATTCATTCTCATTTTTCCTCCATTGTTAGTAACAGAGAGACCCCTCCAAGCTTATCCCCCTCAATCCAACCATCCAAAATCAATCCCAACCCTCGAAACTTCATCCTTGGCCTATTAGGACCCGATTGATAGAAGAAGAAGCTTAAGATTTGAAGGTGGGTGCACTCTTGGGTTAGATATTCCTCTCTACCCTTGCTCTCTTTCTTTTCCTTGCATGGGGACTTGAAGGGCCCACCAATCCATGGTGGAGATCCTCCATGATCCTTTACATGTGGCCTTTGGCCCATCTTCTTGCATGCATGAGCTATGGTGGGTCCATTTTCCATGGACCCCACTATGATGGGTTTTTTCTTTAATCCATGCCTTTAAGGATCATTTAGACTCCTCGTTTGCATGGTGGGGATGGTATCCTCACTTTAGATTTTTATTTTGTAATGTTGGGCCCATGCATGCATGGGATCCATGTATTAGGGGGGCCCATACTGGTGGGGCCCCTCCATCTCACCATTCTCTCTCTCTCTCTCACTTTTTTTTTTATGATGATGATATGTGTGTGTGGCCCACCATGATGTATTATGTCCATGTCGTCCATGTGTTGGGCCCACCTTGCTGGACCGTCTAGCAGCAAGTCCACTAGCCTGTTCGTCTGGACAAGCCCAGATGAAGAGGAAAACATTAATATCAGTTGACCCAAGCCTCAACGCATGTGTTATATCTGGACCATCCATCTGCCAGCCTAGCAGTCTAACAGCATTGCTACTGTATTGATGTCAGCAAGTTCTGGGGGCTGATCATGAGGTAGCGTTATATTCCAATCGTCCATCCACCTGGCAGCGGGTGGGGCCCACCTTGATGTATGTATTTTGTATTCACATTGTCCATCTCTGGATGGTGCTGCATGGGTCGGTCATGATGTATGTGACTTATCCACGTCGTCCGTTTGCTGGATGGGTGGGACCCACCTTTAATGTATGTGTTTCATCCCTGCTATCCACGTGGGACCCAGGTGATGTCTGTGCCTTATATACTGACCATCCATTCCAGCTGGACGTGGACCTCACCATTATGTATGTGTCGTATATCTACACTGGATGGTGGGACCCACCTGATGGATGAGTTGTATCTGCATCGTCCATCCAATTTTTTCAAATCATTTTAGGCCATGGGCCGGGAAATGGGACAGATCCAAATCTCAAGTGATCTACACCGTGCATTTGTGGGGCCACTGCGATATATGTGTTGTATCTTCACGGTGTCTATTTGCTGGATGGGTGGGGCCCACCTTGTGATGTGTTGTATATTCACACCATCCATCCACATGGTCCTCACGTGATGTACGTGTTTAATCCAAGCTATCCAGATTGTCCACCTGGTGGGGCCCATTTAGAATGTGCAGGGCCCACCCCATTGTGATGTGTTTGTGGCCCATTTGGTGAGGCCCATTATGATGTATTTGTGGTCCATTTGGTGAGGCCCAGGGTAATGTGTTTGTGGCTCATTTGGTGAGGCCCATTGTGATGTATTTGTGGCCCATGTGGGAGGCCTAATGTGATGTATATGAGGCCCATATGTTGAGGCTCATTGTGATGTATATTAGGCTCTTGTGTGAGGCCCATTGTGAAGTATATGAAGCCCTTGTGTGAGGCCACGGACCCCACTATATGTTTGGCTCTATGTAGGCCACTCATTGGGAGCAATGTTAGTTAAATGTTCACATTGATGGGAAGTGATGGTTAAATGTCCACATTGTGACCTTCCCTTAGGCCATTTGTTAGGCCCATTCTCATCATTCTCTAAGTGGGTTGACCCTAATCATTGGGCCCCATTGGTATTTTGCATGATCCATCTAGTCTTATTGGGCTAACTCAAGATGTTGGGCCCCCATTGGTTGCTAATGAGATTATTTTAATCTTGGAGTACATTTAGGACTTATTTGGGCCCCTTGGGGCATTTAGCGGGCTATTTGATAGTATGGTGAAGGAAGCCTATTTCAGATCCTTAGGATTATAGGTAGGCCACCTAGGCCCAACCTTGATATGAGGAGAGTTCACCATCGCTGTAGACGGAGGGATTCGTGCTATCAAATTTGGTATATCCACAGTTGAAGACCGATCTTTATGTTATGGTTTAGATCGACTGTCCTTCTATGGACCCTGCCTTGTATATAGGCCGATTATCGATACTGATTATGAGTACGTGATAGTATAACATCATGATACATGCCCATACGCATCATCTACATGCTTGTTATGAGATGTGGTTGAACATTGCATATGCCATTGGGCAGGTTTTTTGTGGGACTCCTTGATAGGCGGAGTTGTCCCACGTGAGCGCATGATATGCGCAGGATTGATGCATGATTGGACTGCGTGACTCATACATCTTGCATTGTGTGATTATTATTATTGTACGCCCTAGCGACATGAAGGCTGTAGCCTTTGCAGATATAACATGGATGAAAGGATTGAATACCGAAAATTCTTGTTAAGCATGAGGGCGCGAAAGATGTCCCAGGGTGAAAGTCTCCAAACCCTTATGGTACCATGGAGGATGCTCCAATCCCTAAACCAAGTGGATATATATGAGTGCATGAGGGCTGAATACCAGGAGGCCACATCTCTCACTATTTCGTGGTCGGTTGGAAGGGGGTATGGCCTTACCCGCTCGAGGGTAGGGGGTAATTGCTAGGCTAAGTCTAACCAGCTTGTAAATGGGTCCGCTATCGACGTGCCAGATAGATATTAGCTGACTATTGGTCAAGCGGATAGTGAGGTCTCTTCCGCTTGCATGGTTGTGCGTCCAGTGTGGGGCGGTAATCTGGTGTATAGTGTATTAGATCCCAGTGATATCCCAGAGATGAGATGTATTGATATGTGGATTCAGATGAGGATTCATATGCTTGAGTTGCATCTCGCATCGCATGGCCTTTGTGTGGCCGATAGCATTCATGTCTTGCATTGCATCGCATGGCCTTGGTATGGCTAATAGCATGCATGCCTTGCATCGCATAGCCTTGGTACGACTGATAGTATTCATGGACTTATCAGTATGTTTCCGCATTACTCTGATATTGCATCTTGCATTTCTACCTTGTGCACACACTTTCACCACTCTCTAAGCTTTCTATAAGCTTATGTAAGATCGATGCGTGTAGGTGACGCTAAGTCATAGCTGAGCAGGAGCAGGAGTGTGCAGCTGAGCTTCTAGAGCCTTTTTGTTATCTATTGTATTTCCCTTCATGCACATTGTACTTAAGGTTTTTGATCAGAGTAGATTTTATGATAGTGTTCTGGTTATTGTTCGTGGGTTATACTTTTGATTATGCTTATTATGAACTAAATTCATGCTGAAAATCCTCCTTGTAGGATTCCAGGATCGGAACCTGGTATATGGGGGCTGGGAGCCGAGAATGGGGTACTACGGAAGCTGTCGACGCCGGATTCGGCGATCAGGAATTTTATGATCACGCCTCGATTCAAATAAATAAGTCATATTTTCTTACTTTATTTTATTATTTAATTTTATATTTTTCTAAATATTATCAACTATTTTCAACAATTATTTCCAACAATCTACAATATCTTAGAGGAAGGGTGAATAGGACAATGCTAAATAATCGAAACAAGTGCTGAATATGTAAATAATACAAAGATCTCAATTGCTTGAGTATTGAAACCTTGATTCCAAATAACTGTAGGACAACCTTTACCTAAAATTTTAGGCATGATAATCTTATTTCATGAATATTTTCAAAATCAAAACTTCAAACTGCCAAGAGTAAATTAAAAAATTACAACATTCACCATACAACTGAAATAATTAAATACATCCAATCCACTAAAAAAAGAATAAAACATTCACCACATGGCACAAAATTATAGTGGTTCAGTGCTTTAAAAACAGTCACACCAACTCTACTCTCAAAATTACTTCCCTCGTAATTTTGGCTTTCACTATAAAAAAAGGTTTTCACAGGATCACCTTAATAACCTATTCCTTGTGATTTTCATAGGCTATCACAATAATAACTCAAACTGAGATTTTACCAGGTTATATCAGACAAAACCTTAACTTTTCATAAGAGATCTCAAAAAAACCTAAAAAGAGTTATAGATGGTATACCAACCACAAAAGATATAGCAAAAGCTTGTAACAGAAGGACCTCTTTCTTGAATGTAGATGGTGTCATGTTTAATCAGATAGAAAGGGTCTAGGGTTCTATAGATTTTAATTTTGTTAAACCCAAAAGCTACTTAATTCAATTTTCTTAGATATCAAAGAGGAGTATAGTTTACTCTCTTAGATTAACGTCAAAGATTTGAGACTAAAGGGAATTGAAAAAACTATTTAAATAAATTATAAATATCAACCAATAGTTTGCTAATATCTTGAGCTTTTTTCTCTCTTGCAGAAAAATTCTGATAATTAAAATTGTATAATTTAGAATAAGAGAATACCTCAATTTATAGGCAAAGAAGTTAGAACTTTGACTAGCCCGAGATAGGCTTCGACTAACCTAAGTTCAACGGATTCTGTTCAACGGATTTCGGATTGCGCGGGATGAGAATTATCCAAAATTTGGCTGGCCTGAGGTCAACTTCGGTTGGTCGAACAACACAATTTGACTAGCCGAATTTGCCCTTCAGTTGATCAAATTCTTGAGAATTCCAAAAGCTGATGTTGCTGGAATTTGACCTGAACTTTCTCAGGCTGACCGAATTTTAAGATCAGACTAGCTGAATTTACAACAAAAGTTGTTAATTTCTTTAGGCTTGAAGTTGGGCTGGCCGAGGAAGCTTAGGCTGGCTGAACTAGAAGTTGGGCTAGCCGAATTCCAGGCAAAAATAAATGAAAAAACCCATGATTAAACATTTTTGAAAGCACATAGTCCTAAGGTCTTTTTAGGGTTTATACCACTTGAGATATATCAAATATATGATTCTTTTTAGCTTGAACTTAGTCTCGAACTTTATCTTGATTTTGAGCTCGAACTTTGTCTCGGACTTCATCTTGAATATCAGCCAATCTTAAGCTTGATCTTTTCTTAAACATAGACCGATCTTAAGCTTGATCTTATCTTGAACAAAAACTGATCTTGAATTTGATCTTCTCTTGAACATATACCGATCTTTGAAGATCTACTTTGAAGTGGTTTTGTCTTACGAAATTTGACAACCTAAGTGTGCTCAACATCCTACCACTTACAATCTCCCCCTTTTTTAATTTCGTGACAAAACACTTAATAATACAAATATGCAATCATACACATCTTTAAATATGTGAAAGTCCTTGTAGCTTGTACTCTTTAGTTCACCAATTGATGATGCTTAAATGGCACTCCCCCTATGAAATAAACATATAGCATTCCATACACATAGCATCCATGCATTCATTTCATAGATTCCATACACATAATATCCATGTATTCATTCCATACATTATATCCTACATTTTCATTTCTTCTCCCCAATACTATATAGCATTTACTAGCATATCTCTCCCCCTTTTTGTCACAATTTAACAAAGGAAGAATAGAAGAAATAAGATGAATAGAAGGAGCATGTAGTAAGAGAATAAGGGTAAGCATAGGAAATCTCCAACCATATGAAAAAATAAAATAAAAATAGGCATATGAAATAGTCAATAAAAAGTTAAGTGTCAGCAAAAGCATTTAAAGTACCAAGAGAAACACAAAAAAAGGTTTAAGTACATAACCATCATAATTATGAAAATTTAAGAAAATCTAGCTTAATTCGACCCAAAGGAAGAAAGAGCAGGCATCGAGGGATCATTTAGCCGCAAACTCCAATTGATGGGACGAAAGTACTTTTTCATGTACTTCATTGTAGACTTTTGGGTTTGGGCTAATGAAGTCTGCGATACATGCAAAGACTCCACTTTCTCCTCTAATGCAGAAAGTCTCTCATCAAACTGAGAGAGATGGTAGTTGGAATCAACTAGATCATCAGAATTGTCCAAGTCATTAAAAATATCTTCCATTGTTGTGTTTACAGCAGGCTGCGCTTCCTCTTCTTCTTCATTTTGTCCAGGAAGAGGAGTAAGGTTCATCATACTCATATTTGAGTTGTTAAATGGGAGTTTGGATTCCGGTGCCCCATATGTAGGAATTTGAACGTTATAGTGAAATGCAATGCAAGTCATGAGATGAGCAAAGGGAATTGAACTATGCTTGGGATGCAAGCAAAATTGAATAATGATGTAACAGATTAAGGAAGGCAGACAGACATGAATACCTGATACAATGGAGTAAAGCACTTTAAGCATGAAGGGAGTAAGATCAATCTTATTCCCGGCTAGAGGATATACGTTAGACGTAAAAATCTGATGTAAGACGCAGTATTTTGAGAGCATTTGGTTTGCGGGAAGGGCATTACCCAATTGGCATTTAGCATTAAAGCGACATAATTTACGAGTGATATTTTGTTTTTCAGAGTTCGACATCTTCTTCGACAATGTGGGGATTGGTATACCATCATCCACAACAACTATATCCTTCAATGTAGAAATAATGTGTGGCGTTATTGTGAATGTTTCTTTAACAAATTTAATTGAGAATATCAAATTCTCAAGTGAAAAATCACATATAAAGGCATACATGCCTTACACTATGGACTGGTAAGCCATTCCACCTTAACTCAAAATGCGTTCCAATCCAACCTTGGAAAGAATAGGAACAAGACCAAACCTAGCAATGCGGTCTAAATTAATAGATTTTTCTATGATTATGTCCCTTATGTGAAAGTCTTGAACATATTCCGGATCATACTCCGGTGACTGTAGGGTCCGTACACCAAGAGAAGTTTATCTAGAAGATGAACTGACATGATTCTTATGAGCCGTTTTCTTAGATCTATATTCCATTTCAGAATGCACAAGAAAAATATCAAAGAAAAAGAGTAGATCAGATTTGGAGAAAAAATCACAATAAAAAGGGTTTCAAATGGTGATAAATCCACTCAAATATGATTATCTAGCATGAGACCACTAAATACTTGAAGGAATTTGAAATAAATCACATACAAGTGAGTTTGGAAGATGGGCTGGTCGAATGGGGCACTGGCTAGCCGAAGAAGACGATGAGGAATGAAATGGATTTGGGGATTTTTCCCTTTTTGAGGCAAATCTACGCGATCTTTGGCTAGCCCGAGCAGGTGCTCGACTGGCCGAATTCTTCGACTAGCCAGAGCCCATGCTCGGTTGGTTGAAAAATCCCAAAAACTTTAATTTTTTTATTTTTAGTTTTTATTAATATTTTATTTTTATTTCATGCATTCCATCATAAAAAATAAAAATAAACATAAATGCATAAAAAGAAATAAAATAATTATTTAACGATACATAATCCAATTTCATGCTTCAAATTTGAAATTTTAACTTTGTCAAGCGGCTTAGTCAGTATATCTGCAGGCTACTTCTCAGTTTGAATGTATTCTAGCATGATAGATTTGTCTTCAACTAACTCTTGAATATAATGGTATCGTATATCGATATGCTTCGTACGAGAATATTCAATTGGATTTTTAGAGATATTTATTGCACTTGAATTATCGTAATATAAAGTCATCGTATCTTGCGTAATTCCATAGTTAGCTAGCATTATTTTCATCCATATTAGCTGAGTGCAAGCATTTCTTACTGTAATATATTAAGCTTCGGCAGTAGAGAGAGATACAAAATTTCGTTTCTTTCTGAGTTAAGATACTAAGCAGTTTCCAACATAGAAACATCCACCACTGGTAGATTTTCTATCATCAACATTTCTTGCCCAGTCTGTATCTGTGTAGCCTGTAATTTGTACCGATGTATCGTTTAGATACCATAGACCTAAGTTCGCAGAGCTTGTGACATATCTGATTACCCATTTAACAGCAGTTAAGTGCGATTCTTTAGGTTCAGATTGATATATAACACATATTCCAATACTACATGCAATATTAGGTCGACTAGTAGTTAAGTACAGAAGACTACCGATCATACTACGGTATAGTCGATAGTCTACACTTTTACCTGATACATCTTTTGAGAGTTTAAGAGTCAGACTCATTGGAGTATCGAAATTCTTACCATTCTCGAAGTCAAACCTTTTCACAAGGTTCAATGCATATTTGGTCTGTGAGATAAACCTTCCATTTTCAAGTTGTTTGACTTGTAATCTAGGAAAATAGTTTAGTTCGCCGACCATACTCATTTCAAACTTGGATTTCATTAGATCTGTAAACTTAGTAGATAGGTTAGCTCATGTAGATCGATAAATAATATTGTCAACATAGATTTGAACTATCGGGATATGATCATTATATTTCTTGACGAATAGAGTTTTATCAACATTACCCATAACAAAATTATGACTAAGTAAAAATTTAGTCAATTTTTCATACCACGCTCTGGGAGCTTGTTTCAACCCATAAAGTGCCTTTTTAAGATGGTAAACATGATTTGGAAGTTTGAGATCTTCAAAACCCTTTGGTTGTTCAACATATACTTTCTCATTCAAATCACCGTTTAGAAAAGCACTTTTTATATTCATTTAATAAATTTTGATTTTTTCATGACATGCAATGGAAATAAATAATCTGATTGATTCAAGGTGCACAAAGGTTTTGTCGTAATCAATACCATTTATTTGATTATACCCTTGTACAACCAGTCGTGCCTTATTTTTTATAATGTTTCCCATTTTATTAGTTTTTTTTTTTAAATATCCACTTAGTTCCAATCACATGTTTATCAGTAGGTGTGGAAACCAAATACCAGACATCATTTCTAATGAATTGATTTAATTCTTTCTGCATGACATTAATCCACCTTTCATCAGTGAGTGCTTCATTTACAGTACTCGGTTCAATTTAGGAAGTAAAGCATACATGATTACATATATTTTCTAGTTGTCTTCTTGTCTGAACGCCAGTGCGAGGGTTACCAAGTATTTGATTAGTCAGATGGTCTTTGACTAACCTTAACTCAGTATTGTCTGATTTAGATGAAGAGTCAGGTATATTAATTAAATTGGCATCAGCATCATCATCATCTTGATTAGGACTAGGTGTGATCTGTTGATCATCTATCACAACATTTATAGATTCTTGTATCACCCTAGTTCTTTTGTTAAGAACATGGTATGCCTAATTGTTTAGAGCATAACTTAGAAATATTCCTTCATCGCTCTTGTCTTCAAAATTTCTCAAGTTTTCTTGGTCAAGTAAAATAAAGCATTTGCTTCTAAAAGTTTGAAAATATTTAACTGTGGGCTTTTTATTAAACCATAATTCATAAGTTGTTTTGTTTTTAGCTTTTCTAATATAAACACGATTAAATATATAACATGCAGTATTAACAACTTCAACCCATAAAGTTTTTGGTACGTTCATATTATTTAGCATTACACTAGTCATCTCTTGAAGAAATCTATTTTTTCTTTCAACACCCCATTTTGTTGAGGTGTTTTTGGAGCAAAAAATTCATGCAATATACCATGATCATTGCAGTATTTCTCAAAATTGCTATTTTTGAATTCGGTACCATGATTACTTCTAATTTTGACCACAAATAACTCTTTTTCAGTCTGGATATGTTTTAAAATTTTTCTGACTTCATCAAGAGTATCTGATTTCTCTTAGAAAGGCTACCCAAGTATATCTAGTGTAGTCATCAACTACAACCAGAAAATATTTCTTTCCCCCTCTACTCTCCGTTCTAGTTGGTCCAAAAATTCATATGGAGAAGTTCAAGAGGTCTAGCCGTGGTTAAGGAGTTCACTTTCTTGTGACTACTCCTAAAGTGCTTGCTTATTTGACATGCGCCACACACTTTTTCTATCTTTTTCAGTTTGGGTAGGCCACGTAGCTGATCTCTTTTGCTCAAATTATATAGATCTCTATAATTTACATGTCCAAGACGTTTATACCATAGTTTAGTCTTATCTGTTTGGACCATGTAACATGAATGACTTGTTAAGCAAGAGTTATTAATTATATAGCAATTTTCAGACGTACTGCGACCATTTCATATTACACTGCCTTTCTCATTTATAATCTCACATCCATAATCTGAAAATTTTACACTATGCTTATTATCACAGATCTAAGATATGCTCAGAAGATTATGTTTTCATCCTTCAACATATAGAACATTTTCAAAGAGAGGTAAGTTAAGAAGTTGTACATTATCTTGGCCAATTATCTTGCAGTTACTTCCATCTTCGAATGTAACTGAGCATCCATTTACTTCATTGATGTTTGAGAATATAGCTTGATCATTTGTCATGTGTCTCGAACATCCGTTATCCAGGTATCATTTGGAATGGCTATTAGCTTTGAAAGTTGTGTGGGCAACAAGACACTTAACCTTTAGAACCCATTTCATTATAGTTCTAGGTTCAAGCAGATCTCTTGCTTTACACTATATTTGGGAGTTAGGATTTCTCCTTTTTTTTTTATATACTCCAGTCTTATGAAAGCTGGATTTCAATAGCTCTTTAAGCAAGTCTACAAATTTTTCAGCTAAAGGAGGTTTATTATTCCTTTGATGTTTGTAGCTGATGACATTATTATTTATTTTAGAGACTTGAAAAGGTTTTGAGTTTTTGAAGTCATTCATTTTATAGTTTGAATCTCTTAGTGTAAGTGCTATAGTTTATATCCCTGTCTGTTGTCAAATTTGTGGTGCCAAAATCACTGTTATAAATAACTTGCATAAGTGAAGCTCTCTCAAGGATCAACATTCATAAACAAGCAAAGCTCACAAGACAAGACTCAAGCTGCAAGACTTCAAGAAGAGTTCAAGGCAGTTTGTACACTTTCAAGATTGAGCTACATCAAGGTTTCAACTACATCAAGACTTTAAGGCTCATACTTCAAGGTCACTTGTTCTTAATGTTTCAATGTCCATACTTCATGGTTGAGGTTTGACTAACCATAGGTTGACCTTAGAAGCAGGTCATTCTGGATACATAAACCGAATGTTTATTTTTCATGAGTTTGGTCTGCTCTTCGACTAGTCCTAGGCCTTCTTCGACTAGTCCTAGAGTTGCTTCGACCAGTCTAAGAAATTCCTCGATCAGTCGTGAGTTTGTTATAAATTTCGGATGAAATCTGTCAGGCTTCGACTAGTCCAGGAATCTGTTCGACCAGTCGTAGGAACAGTGTCGACTGCATCTACGACCAGTCAAAAATCTTCGACTTGAAATCCAGCGATATTTTATAGGTTCTTCGACCAGTCGAAGGAAACCTACGACCAGTCGAAGGAGACCTTTGACTAGTCGTAGAACGGTCAAAGTATATCCCGCCGGATTTTTCAAATATCTATTATTGCTTCGACTAGTCAAAGAGCTCCCTAGACCAGTCGAAGACGCGATCTGCTCACCTATAAATAGTGCACGAATCTCAGAAGAAATGATCGAATTAATTAATCTATTCAAGCCAATCTTCGTCAAACTTCTAAGCGATAATTCTGTACTCCATCTAAGCTAAGTGTGCTTATTTAATATTCTCTTTCCTTAGCTTTATTTAATTGATTTTGTTTCTGCTATTCCAATATGATTTGATAAGAGGAATTGTTATTCCCTTTCTTTGGAATCAAAATCAATTAAGGCAAGCCCTATTTGGTTTAATTTAAAATCTATTAGAATTAGAACCATTGTAATTGAGTACTGGACATTGAACTTGGACATTCAATCATCTACTCTGATTTGGTTCTACCGGGCTGCTACATCGAAGGAGATAATTAGGTATTTTACATTTAATTGTAAATTCCTTTTTGTTTTAGTTTCTTTCAAGATTTGCCAGAAAAATCTTGTTATATTGGTTATCTGAGGAGAGCCAGGAAAACTCAGAAGTGGAGTTTTTTAATTGTGTAAGCCCACAGACAAAGACACAATTATAAAGGTTTTGGGTGAACCTGGGAAAACCTATTTTGTTAGTGAATGCTAATATCCCCTGTGTGAGGATATTAGGAGTGGAGTAGCATTTTGTGTGGCTGTTGTTTAATAGTTGGTGAACACACAGGCGAACCACTATAATCCCTTGTGTTGTGGTTGAATGATTTATTCTTCTGATCTTTAATTATTCTTTTGTGGGATGTATGTATGCTGGTGAATGTTGTAATTATTTAATTCAAGCATTGTGAGAATGTTATAATAGTTTAGAATTTATTTTCTGCTATTCCTTTATCAGCTTGATATTTAATTTCTTTTAAAAGTTGTTCCAGCAAGGTTGCCCTGATATTTTTATGGTGTATGGCTATCCCTAGAACAATACATTTGTGATTCAATTCAGTTTGTATTTATTTTTGTATTCCTCTTCAGTTTGAGATTTGATACAAAGATCTTTCTAGAAATAAGGTTGTCCTACCATAAACTCTGGTTTTTGGTGTAAGGTTGTCCTTAGAACAACATTTGTATCAACCTCTCAAGATCTGAATTTTGAGGTTATTTTACTTTCCTGCATTGTGATTTACTTTGGCTATCATATTCTTTTTAATTTCGTTGTTATAAGTTTTATTTGGCATTGTCCTATTCACCCCCCCTCTAGGACATATAGCTTGGCCTTTTCAAGTGGTATCAGAGCCTAATAGCCCTTTTTTCTTGGATTTAATTCCTGAGCTAACAATTTAAGCTATTTAAGATGTCAAATTTTGATAGCCTTTCAGTCACTAGGCCTCCATCCTTTGATGGCTCCAACTATGCCTATTGGAAAGCCAGAATGAGGATCTTCCTCAAATCAATGGATGAAAATGTGTGGCAAGCCACAGTGACTGAATGGAATCCTCCTATCATGGAAGTTACTGGGGTTGATGGTTCAAAATTTATGAAAGTCACACCATATTACCAATGGACCACTCTTCAAAAAAGTGAGAGTAGTGCAAATGCTAAAGCACTAAATGTAATTACTTGCGCACTATCACCGGATGAGTTCAAAAGAATCATTTCCTGTGATACTGCAAAGCAAGCTTGGGATATATTAGAAATGACACACGAGGGTACTACAATTGTCAAAAAATCTAAAGTCCAACTCCTCACAACCAGATTTGAAGAAATTCATATGGAGGAAAATGAAATGTTTATAGACTTTTACACTAGATTGAAAGACATTGTAAACTCAATGTGGAGTCTTGGCGATAAAATCCCAGAAAGTAAAGTGTGTGCAAAAATATTACGCTCACTTCCTGAACGGTTCAATTCTAAAGTAACCGCGATCCAGGAACTTCGTGATACAGAGAATATGAGGGTAGAAGAACTAGTTGGTTCTCTACAAACCTACGAGTTAAACTTTAAAGCTACTAAAGTTAAATCTATCGCACTAAAATCTTCTAAATGTAATTCAGAAGAAAATTCTGATTCAGAAGATGATATGACTCTCTTAGTTAAAAAATTTTACATGATTTTCAAAAGCAAGAAAAGGGTTGATTTTCAAAAATCAAATGATAAAAGGAAGTTTAGACCTAAATCTCGAAAATCTTTGAAAGATAGTCAATGTTACAACTGTCAAGAATATGGGCACTTAGCAAATAGATGTCCTAAAAGGGACAAACCCAAGAAGAAGGGTATGTTGGCTACATGGGATGAATCATCTGATTCTGAAGGTTCTTCTGAATCAGAAGATTCTGAAACTAAGTCGGGCAGTGAGGTTAAAGCTCTTATGACTCTAGCCAAATTCACATTTTCAGATAATGACTCAACAAGTGAAGAAAATCTGAATAGTGAATGTGAAAATGAAGATGATCTTCAAGACGCTTACAATGCCCTATATAAGGAAAGTTGTAAAATTGCTGTCAAACTTAAACTTCAAAAAGAAAAGTTTTCTAAAGTCAAAAATTGTTTTGAATCACTTGTCTTAGAAAAATCACAAATTTCAGATTGTTTTGAAAAATCAAAATGCGATTTGGAATTCAAAAACTCCCTAATTATTGATTTAAAATCTGAAATTGAGAATCTTAAAACTGAAGTATCTTCTCTTCTGAGTCTAAAGGACACATGGAAATATGCCCAAGGTGATTTAAAGCTAGAAAAACTTTTATCCGGATCAAGAAAAAGTGGCGATCGATCCGGGTTAGGCTATGATAAAAATCTACCTCCTAAACAAAAGTATACTCCTCCTATGTTTATTAAAGGAGAGTCCTCAAACTCAAAAGGGAAAAGTACTTATCAAGATTTTTCTAGAAATTCAAAAACTTTTCAAAAACCTAGAAGCAGCCATGTCAACTTTAATCAGAAACGAAATCCACTAGCTGAAAAGATAGTTGATTTACTCAAGGAGCTCTTAAAATCTAACTCTATAGGTCATTCTTACAAATATACACAAAAGAAGACCAACTATGTTCCTAAACCCAAAATAGTTATGAAATGGGTTCCTAAAGTTACCTGCTTGGTTGCTCACACTGCTTTCAAAGCAACAAGTCATTCAAAGTGGTACCTAGATAGTGGATGCTCCAGGCATATGATAGGTGACAAAGCTTTATTCACGGATCTGAAAGATATGACTGATGGTTCAGTCACATTTGGTGATGGTAGCAACTGCAAGATTATAGGCCAAGGTACGGTTCAACTTTTTAATCTTCCTATGTTTAAAAATGTTTTATACGTTGAAGGATTAAAACATAACTTGCTTAGTATATCTCAAATATGTGATAATAACCATAATGTTCGGTTTTCTAATCAAAGCTGTGAGTTACTAAATAATAAGGGTTCTGTAATATTAACTGGATGTAGAACGTCTGAAAATTGCTATATTATCAGTGAATCCAGGTCATCTAATCAAACATGTTACATGGTCCATACAGAAGAGACTGATTTATGGCACAAACGTCTTGGACATGTACATTATCGAAATTTATATAGATTGAGCAAACGAGAACTTATAAGAGGTTTACACAAACTTCAGAAATTAGATAAAATATGTGGTGAGTGCTAGATAGGCAAACAAATAAAGAACTCATACAAAAAGGTGAATTCAAATACCACATCAAGACCACTCGAACTTCTCCACATGGATCTGATAGGACTTACCAGAACAGAAAGTCGTGGTGGGAAAAAGTATATCTTGGTAATAGTTGATGACTTTACTAGATACACTTGGGTAGTCTTCTTAAGGGATAAATCTGAAACCCTTGAAGAAGTAAGAAAAGTTCTCAAAAGGATTCAAACTGAAAAATATTCTCAAATCAGTAAAATTCGTAGTGATCATGGATCTAAATTTGAGAATAACAATTTTGAGAAGTTCTGTACCGACCAAGGAATATTACATGAATTCTCTGCTCCTAAAACTCCACAACAAAATGGAATTGTTGAAAGAAAGAATAGGGTGCTTCAAGAAATGGATAATGTCATGTTGAATAACATGAAGCTCTCTAAAAATCTTTGGGCTGAAGCAGTTAACACAGCTTGCTATAAATTTAACCGTGTCTACACTAGCAAAGATAAAAATAAAATGGCTTACGAATTGTGGTTTAATAAAAAGCCTACTGTTAAATACTTTCAAGTTTTTGGCTGCAAGTGTTATATTTTATGTGATCGTGAAAATTTGGGAAAATTCGATACGAAGAGTGATGAAGGGATTTTTCTAGGATATTCCTTAAACAGTCGAGCTTATAGGGTTCTGAACAAAAGGACTGGTGTGATTCAAGAATCCATTAATGTTGTCATTGATGATCACTTAAACACGTCAATTCCTAATTCAGATAATGATGAAGTACTAATCATTGATAAACCCGATACTTCATCGAATCAGACTGATTCTGAGTTGAGGACTGTTAAAGATCATCCAACCACACAAATTCTTGAAAACCCTCTCACCGGTGTTCGCACCCGTAGACAACTTGAGGATATATGTAATTATGTATGTTTTACATCCCAAATTGAACCATCTAACGTAAAAGAAGCTCTTGCTGATGAGAACTGGATTGTTGCGATGCAAGAAGAACTCAACCAATTTGTAAGAAATGATGTTTGGTGTCTCGTACCAAGACCTAAAGATAAACACATCATTGGAACAAAATGAATTTTTAAAAATAAGTCTGACGAGTGTGGAAATATAATTAGAAACAAGGCTAGACTAGTGGTACAAGGTTATACTCAAATTGAAGGGATTGATTTTGATGAAACCTTTGCACCAGTAGCACGTCTTGAAGCTATCAGACTATTTATATCCATTCATGTTTTAAAAAGATAAAGATCTATCAGATGGATGTAAAAAGTGCTTTTTTAAATGGCAATTTACATGAAGAAGTCTATGTTGAACAGCCAATGGGTTTTGAAGATTCCAAAAATACTGATCATTTATATCGGCTTAAAAAGACACTTTATGGATTAAAACAAGCACCTAGGGCATGGTATGAGAAACTAACGAAATTTCTTTTAAGTCATAATTTTCAAATGGGATCTGTCGATAAAACTCTGTTTGTTAAAAAACATAATGATCATATCTTAATGGTACAGATTTATGTTGATGATATCATTTATGGATCAACTTGTACTGACTTGACTACTGAGTTTACAGATTTGATGAAATCACAGTTCGAAATGAGCATGGTTGGAGAATTGACTTATTTCCTTGGATTGCAAGTAAAGCAACAACCTGAAGGAATATTCATTTCTCAATCTAAGTATGCTTTGAATCTAATCAAGAGATTTGGATTTGAGAATGGCAAGAATTTCGATACTCCTATGAGTATTATCCTGAAATTATCAAAAGACTCTAATGGTAAAAATGTTGACTCAAAACTTTATCGAGTATGATTGGTAGTTTGTTATATTTAATTGCTAGTAGACCGATATTTCTCTAAGTGTTGGTATTTACGCAAGATATCAATCGATCCAAAAGAATCTCACTTGATTCTGTCAAGCAAATTATTAGATATGTCGCAAATCTGTAAATCTCGGTCTCTGGTATCCTCATGAAACCAATGTTCAATTAGTTGGGTACTGCTGAGTGGGCTGGTAATCTAGATGATAGAAAATCAACCGGTGGTGGTTGTTTTTACATTGGAAATTGTCTAGTTTCTTGGTTTAGTAAGAAACAAAATTTTATATCACTTTCAACAGCTGAACAGCTGGTAATGCATGTACACAGCTTGTTTGGATGCAACGAATGCTAAGTGATTATGGAATTAAACAGGATTCTATGTTATTACATTGTGATAATTCCAGTGCGATAAATATTTCAAAAAATCCTATTCAGCATTCTCGTACTAAGCACATTGACATTAGATTCCATTATATAAGGAAATTAGTAGAAGAAAAAGTTATATCTCTAGAATATATTCCTACTGAAGATCAACGTGCTGACATTTTCACAAAACCTCTCGATAAAAGCAGGTTCAAAAAGATGAAATTTGATCTTGGCATGTGCATTTTAAATTGATTATTTATACCTACTTGTATTATAGTGTATATATTTGCTAGATTGAATTCCAATTTTTTATAAAATTTGCAAGAAATTTGAATTTTTGGGGCTTCTTCGACCAGTCGTGAGTATACACGACCAGTCGTCCTACGACCGGTCGTAGATACCCACGACCAGTCGTAGAACTCGGGTTTCACTTATAATTGGGAATTTTTACTTTCTTCCCTCATTTCATCTTTCTTCTCTTTGGAGCCGAGCTTCGACTTGTCGAACCCATCCCTCTTATTCTTCAAGGTTAGTGTTCCAAATCACTTTTTCTTGCTGATTTGTGTCTAGATTGCTTTCTTTTCAAGCTTTAAGCTTTCTATTTTGAATTTCATTGAGATTTAGGGTTTGGATTTTGAAAAATCTGTTTTGAGCAAACCCACTTCTCAATCCTTTGCAACTTCTTAAATCCTTGAAATCCTTGTTGCAAATGGCTTCTAGAAGTAGAAAAACTACTTCCCGTGGTCCTTCTTCTTCCTTCAGATCGACCGCTATCTCTAAACGTCATTTTCTTATTCCCAATGATGATCCATCATATGTTAGGGACATTCGATTACGTAATGTTATTGTTGAACATCCTGTTGATGTTAATTATATTACACCTTTTGACATCCTTCCTATGCTTGAAGCTGTAGGTTGGGTTAACTTATTACATTGGGGTGGGCCTGCATACCGGTCCATTGCCCAATCTATGTTTACATGTATTAGTGCTTTCTCACAGGATGATTTAACTTTTAAAATATCTACTAGAGAAGGGCCTTTTGACGTTGATCGTCATTTAATTTCAGCCCTTATGGACATTCCTGTGAATGATGAGGGTATTCCTATCCATAACTTAACTGATAAACCTTCAATGGCTGAAAAATGCATGCTCACTAGAGATTTGTGTAACATGGATGTTCAATGGACTCAAAAAGGGAATGCGCTTCCCGCAAGGTATTTGTTACCCAAATACAGAATTCTCCACAGAATCTTTGTGTCTAATCTGTATCCTCGTTCGGGTAATAAATCTGACTTGACTTCATTTATGGTTCGTGTTATCCATGCTATTTCCAATGGTACTCAGATTTGTTTGCCATCCTTAATCTGTCATTTCATTCTTCAGTTTAAACTCCATCCTGGTCATAGTGACATTCCTTTTGCCTATTTAATGACTGTATTGGCTACTCATATGTTAGTCGATATGCCGGTTGATGAGGCACATATCTATCATCTGATCTTCAATAATACTAATATCAATAAGATGAAGTTGGATCTGCTTCCTGAACAAGGTGGTGGTGGTGGTGGTGGTCATGAAGAAGCTGGTGTTGACATTAATAAGGATGACATTTTTGAGGAACTGGATTCTGACTCAGCAAATGATCCAGATTTTGAACCATCTGATGTTGATGCTTGTCTGAGAGCATTAGAGGATAAAGTTGAGAATATAAATATAAAGATGGAAAACATGTCTGTTGCTCATGATTTGCAATTCAAGTACATGCGCAAATATCTTAGGCGCTTGAACAAAGGCATGCACCAACTTGATCCCTCTATTCCTGCTCCGTCATCAAGTTCTGGTTCTGAGTAGTTTTTATGAGACTTCTGGTCTGTAATAACTTTATAATTTAGCACTTGGTTGACTGATTTTGAGTTGGATACTATATATGTTTTATGCTGGATATTTATTCTATGTGATGCTATGTTGAGTATCTCTTTCACTCTTTTGCCATACTCTCATAACTCCTCATGTTTACTCTCATTTATCCCTTTATTTAGTTCTCCTTTGTCATATTGTGACAAAAAGGGGGAGAATAGTTTGTTCTTAACGATGTGATTGTGAGAGGAGTAGCATTGGTTATGTTACTCAGGGGGAGTAGGAGTATGTTTGAGCTTGTTGAATGAAATTGGCTGAATGTTGAATATTGAATATTGATTTGCAGGTATTTACCAGTTGTTTTACTTTTTGTTTATCTTGGTTATGTGTTTTGTCACTAATTTGACAAAGGGGAAGATTGTAAGTGCTATAGTTTATATCCCTGTCTGTTGTCAAATTTGTGGTGCCAAAATCACTGTTATAAATAACTTGCATAAGTGAAGCTCTCTCAAGGATCAACATTTATAAACAAGCAAAGCTCACAAGACAAGACTCAAGCTGCAAGACTTCAAGAAGAGTTCAAGGCAGTTTGTACACTTTCAAGATTGAGTTACATCAAGGTTTCAACTACATCAAGACTTCAAGGCTCATACTTCAAGGTCACTTGTTCCTAATGTTTCGATGTCCATACTTCATGGTTGAGGTTTGACTGACCATAGGTTGACCTTAGAAGCAGGTCATTCTGGATACATAAATCGAATGTTTATTTTTCATGAGTTTGGTCTGCTCTTCGACTAGTCCTAGGCCTTCTTCGACTAGTCCTAGAGTTGCTTCGACCAGTCTAAGAAATTCCTCGATCAGTCGTGAGTTTGTTACAAATTTCGGATGAAATCTGTCAGGCTTCGACTAGTCCAGGAATCTGTTCGATCAGTCGTAGGAACAGTGTCGACTACATTTACGACTAGTCGAAAATCTTCGACTCGAAATCCAGTGATATTTTATAGGTTCTTTGACCAGTCGAAGGAAACCTACGACCAGTGTACGACCAATTGAAGGAGACCTTCGACCAGTCGTAGAATGGTCAAAGCATATCCCGCCAGATTTTTCAAATATCTGTTATTGTTTCGACTAGTCGAAGAGCTCCCTAGACCAGTCGAAGACGCAATCTACTCACCTATAAATAGTGCACGAATCTCAAAAGAAATGATCGAATTAATTAATCTATTCAAACCAATCTTCATCAAACTTCTGAGAGATAATTCTGTGCTCCATTTAAGCTAAGTGTGCTTATTTAATATTCTCTTTCCTTAGCTTTATTTAATTGATTTTGTTTATGCTATTCCAATCTGATTTGATAAGAGGAATTGTTATTCCCTTTCTTTGGAATCAAAATCAATTAAGGCAAGCCCTATTTGGTTTAATTTAAAATCTATTAGAATTAGAACCATTGTAATTGAGTACTGGACATTGAACTTGGACATTCAATCATCTACTCTGATTTGGTTCTACCGGGTTGCTACATCGAAGGAGATAATCAGGTATTTTACATTTAATTGTAAATTCCTTTTTGTTTTGGTTTCTTTCAAGATTTGCCAGAAAAATCTTGTTATATTGGTTATCTGAGGAGAGCCAGGAAAACTCAGAAGTGGGGTTTTTTAATTGTGTAAGCCCACAGACAAAGACACAATTGTAAAGGTTTTGGGTGAACCTGGGAAAACCTATTTTGTTAGTGAATGCTAATATCCCCTGTGTGAGGATATTAGGAGTGGAGTAGCATTTTGTGTGGCTGTTGTTTAACAGTTGGTGAACACACAGGCGAACCACTATAATCCCTTGTGTTGTGGTTGAATGATTTATTCTTCTGATCTTTAATTATTCTTTTGTGGGATGTATGTATGGTGGTGAATGTTGTAATTATTTAATTCATGCATTGTGAGAATGTTGTAATAGTTTAGAATTTATTTTCTGCTATTCCTTTATCAGCTTGATATTTAATTTCTTTTAAAAGTTGTTCCAGCAAGGTTGCCCTGCTATTTTTATGGTGTATGGCTGTCCCTAGAACAATACATTTGTGATTCAATTCAGTTTGTATTTATTTTTTTATTCCTCTTCGGTTTGAGATTTGATACAAAGATCTTTCTAGAAATAAGGTTGTCCTACCATAAACTCTAGTTTTTGGTGTAAGGTTGTCCTTAGAACAACATTTGTATCAACCTCTCAAGATCTGAATTTTGAGGTTATTTTACTTTCCTGCATTGTGATTTACTTTCGCTATCATATTCTTTTTAATTCCGCTGTTATAAGTTTTATTTGGCATTGTCCTATTCACCCCCCCTCTAGGACATATAGCTTGGCCTTTTCACTTAGAGTCTCAGCTTTAGAGTTTGAGGATTCTCCTTTTACAAAGGTAGTAGAATCCTTAGATTTCAAAGAGTTATTTTTAATATAACCCATACTAACTTGTCACCACATCGCCTCGAAGAGGTTAACAGTTTTTCAAGTTTTTGGTCACCAAGGGCATATTTCCAAGTGTCCTTTGAAATATGAAGGGAAGAAACTTCAAGTTTTAGTTTCTCAATTTTGGTTTTAAGTTTTTGTCATTAAGAAGACTTAAAACTCAAATCTATTTTGTTTTTACAAAACACTTGGAAAAATGAGATTTTCTAAAAATCAGAATTTACATTAGTTTCCTTTGAATTAGATTTAGAAGATTTAAGAGTAATAGATTTGACTTTAGGAGCTTTGAAATTCAACTCATAAGTTTGAAGAGAACCAACTAACACCGAAACTTTCATAAAATCTATATTCCTTAATTCCTTTGCCAAATACTAACAAAATGAGGAGAAAGATCAAGTCCCACCAAAACATGCATTCTCTTGTGTAGGATTTGTTTATTGTAGGTTTGATCGAGGAAGGAATTTAGAGGGAGCAATGCAAGTATTACGTGTCTTAGTGTATTGAGTTGTAAATATTTTATATTTGACATGCAATATCTTTAGTTGTTTTGGTATGTCATTGGTATGGACCATGACATGGTCTTAGGTTAGGTTTTTGTCACATAATTGATAAAGGAGGAGATTGTTAGTGCACATATTTTTGCACCCAATTTTTCAATCACGTGAGTCATTGTGTCATGTAGTTAGTTGAGCCTTTAGAAAGTGAAGACTGAAGACACAAACGAAGTCGAAGCATCAATGAAGCAACATAAGGTAAATGAGGTGCCTTGGTGACCCTATCCCTTAACCCAAAACAAGCAATAAACCTTTAGATGATCTTGACCTAATAGCTATACTTAATTGATCATCCTTTAACCTTATGAGACCAAGAAAAACATGATAAACAAGGCTAGAAGAGGTATGAATTTGATGTGTACAAGATTGCCCAAAACAACAGTTTTCAGGTGATGTTCGATAGCATCGAGTTATCATCAAACAATCTAAGATGACATCGAAGACCTGACTGATGACATCGATCGAGAGTCTGGAATGTCTAGCAACCAAACTGAATTTTACTCTAAATTTCTCGATGGTATCGAGGTCCCTTCGATAACATCAAAACTTATGTTTTGATGACATCGAAGTCTCCTCATGACATCGATTGAGAGACAGAATTGTCCAGCAAGGTTTTGGATTTTTTTCCTCTGACTTTCTCTTTGGCATCAAAGCCCCTTCGATGACATGATGACTTAGTATTCTATGACATCAAAGGTCAATCGATGACATCAATAATGGTCTAGAATTTTCCAGTAAGAAAATACCATATATTGTCTCGATTATTTGATGGCATCAAGGAACCCTTTGATGACATTGACATAGCCGTTTTCTACCCTTTTTTGACTATTAGAGCTTGAACTTTTTATAAAGGGAATTTGGTTCTTGAGCATTTTGATGTGCTTTTGGAGCAACCAGAGATAGGGTGATTCCATGTGCATATCCCTCGTTCAATGCCTTTATTCTATTGAGTTTCAAGCAATCTCCCTTGAGATTTTAACTTTAATGAGGATTCCAACCTAACCATTGGAGATGTACTTGAACCCCTCCACTTCCCAGAGATTGGACTTAAGATATCTTAGAAAACCATTGCCCAAATCTTCTACGAGACCCATCTAGGTAAATTCCCTAGGAAAAATAACTTTCTACTAGTTGTAGGAGATTCAACCTACCTCCCGTCACCTTGGTCACCTCAAGGGAGCATCATAAGCAAGGTGATTGATTAAAGAGCTCAAGCCTTGGTGAAACATCGACAACATGATCGGGGAAGCATCGGGGAGATGATTGAATCACGGCAGAGCAGAGATCAACCAACCCAAGACGGAGCTATAAAAGGAACTCAATTCGACAAGTAAGACAAGTGTCATGAGTAAGAGTCCATGTTTAGTCTCTTTCCTTGTGTAAGATTAAGGATAAGAGTTTGTATTCCCAAACTCAAATAGGTTCTTTCTTAGGACTTTGGCCTTTGTGTAGAGCCTAAATCCATGGTTCTTGTGTAAGACCAAGGTTGTTGGTTAGCCTAAGGAGGAACCAACTAAAGTGTCTTATGGGAGCCTCCGGCGGGAGAATATGTATAGGGCTCTTGTATAGGACCTTGGCTCTTGTGTAGGGTCTAAAACCTTAGGTTCTTGTGTAGGACCTTGACTCTAGTGTGGAGTCTAAATCCAAGCTTTTGTGTAGAGCCTAAATTGTCGGGTTCGGGAGTAGGACCTTTACTCTTGTGTAGAGAATTAATCTTAGAGTCCTTGCGTAGGGCTCCAAAGGTTAGAAGTGAACATGATTTAAAACTTTCGATAGTGAAATCTGGTACACTCATGGGTTGAGTGCGTCCATTGGGAATGGAGTAGTCAAGTAGCTAAACCACTATATATGATTCTGTTTGGAATTGTTATTTAAGCATTTGTTTAATTATGCTTGTAAGTTTAAATGTTTAAATTATGTTGCATAATTAGATGAATGTCTAGTGTTAATAGGAACCACATCCCACACACACATATTCACTATCATTTTATAAACTAGTTGTCTTAATTGTATATCTTTTGTAGTCAATGTGATTAGACCCTTTATTAGCTTGGAAGCCTTAGAGTTATATTGTCTTGCTTAGTTTAATTATCAATTAGTTTAAGTTAGGAAATTATTATTTTTAATTGGCATATATTTTTTAATTGGTCCTCATCGCCCCCTTTAGGACATAGCCTTCATTCTCTAGCTCTGGCAAAAACTTTCTCTTGTCTTCTCCTGTTCCTGCAAGGATCTCGACTTAGGACCTTCTCTTAGTCTAGGTCATGAAGCTCCAACTCTGGTCCTCGTCTGAGTTGATCCAACCACATACCTGACATCAACAAGTCAGCCATCATTAGATAGGACACACGACTTAGTGACATTGTAAAAACTAGGTATTTCTTCGGTTGACGATGTAACTTCCTTTGAAAAATATTTTTAAACTAAGTACTTTTCATGGCCATCTATCGAAGCTTATGCCATGGAAATTGAGGAAGGCCTTATATGTCATAGAGATTCTCATTATAATTGATGCCGGATCATATGGTGATAAGATATATGGGGAGAGATTGAATAATCCAACTCTTCAGTTCGATGAAAAATATCCCACCCCTTATAAACCCAATTCGCCACAATTTCCAATTTTTGCCCGACCGATAGCAAAGATCATTAAAAATCCTCGGTCAATAGGAAATTAATTCACCATCTTCATGGTCCATTCTAACTTAGGTCAATGTTACCTTCATTCCTGCCCTTTTTTCACATTTCCTTTTATTTCTGACTTTCTTTAATTGTAGTAACTCAAGAGTTATTGGCCGAAGTTATGCAAGCTATTCTAGAACCAACACATCAATAAGTTGAACCAGTTACTAAGGCCATCGAAGCAATAAAGTAGCAAGCCACTGATTCTAAAGGGACAATGTGCAACGAGCCTCTTCGTCTTCCTCCCATCCAGGAGACAACGACTGGGGAGAGAAGCCTATGCATACGGTCGATCAGCCTTAGTCGCCCACGATTGTTATTGACTAAGGGGACAGAGAAGACAAAGCTGAAGTGAACACTCATCCATTAGCTGCCACTCCCCATAGCTCTTAGAGAGCTTCCTCCTCATGTCTACTCCAACATCTACTCGGCAACCATCTTCAGTTGTGGGATCCTCCCATGATGAAGAACCACTTCAGTCATGCGTAGCACGTGAAGTCATCATCTTTAACCGGGCAACGACAGAAGTTTAAGCAACCGACATTTCTATTCCTCATTCAGAACTAATTCCTAATCTAGCACTGATATTAACTTATGATGCTTTGGTATCTACCATGACAACTGAAAATGTTCTTCCAATTGAAGACATTCTCTACTCCCTCCAACATGCTCTTAGTAGCGATATATTCATGACCGAGTCTCCTATGCCCTCCACCTAGCTTTAACATCTCAAAGAGGAAATCCAGACACTGATACACTCGAGGGTACAACAGGTCACATTGACCAAACTGATTGAGAAGCTTACCAAACTGATCGATTGGTACCAAGTATTCTCTTGTTAAGATAAGAGCCTTGCTGTCAAATTGCCAGCACTGAAAGACTTTTTGGATTGCATACAAGAGAATTTTGAGCTCCACGTCATGATTGAACACCTCGAATCTGAGCGAGTGAATGTAACTTCTCAAGTGACAATATTTAGTGACACCGCTAAGAGGTTCTCGGCCTAACATGAAGAGCTAAGGAAATCTGAGGCCGATTTGGAGGATACGAGCGTACAAATTGTCACTCTTGAGGCACAATTGGAGGTGTTGAAGAAAAGTTTTGATGAAAAAAAGGTTGAGCGTGACTAGAGAAAGACAACAATCAGGGATCTGATCGTATTTGAAAAGGTAAAAAAGAGACAATTGGCCAAGTTTGGCAGGTGACATTGAGATATCAGGCCATTTTGGCCAAGAAGAAGGAGAGGCATGAGGAAGTTAAGGGTGTGATTACTAGAAGTTTGTGTTTTAAATTTTAACTTTCATTCTGTACATATATCAATTAATAAAATCGGCCACTACACCACTTTTTTTTTTTTGCTTCCTTGGCTATATTTTTCTTGACTTTTCCTTATTTTTGTGATCTATAATTAATTTGATGATGTGACACATGGAAAACAAGGAGATGTGCAGTACCTTAGCTGAAATAATTTCCATGACGACTATACGTTCCGACTTCTTGGGAACACGAAGCATCATTACATGCCATAACTACCCATAATACATCGAACGTGGTGGGCGTAATTTCCTATATAAACAACATTAAACCCAATACTTTAGCTCACTAAATACCCACATACTACCCCAAACTCCTCTAATTTGCAAAAATGGCTCTCAACCAATCCCCTTCTTCTTTCCTTAGTCAAGCTAAGGCCTATCTGAAAGAGATCCTTGATCTCGGCCTAGTTGATGATGGTCTGTGTTCCCTCTTGTTTGACATTGGCTTCTTCATCAACGATGCTTCCGAGGCTATTGAATCTGACACTTCTCTAAGGAAGACTTTGGAAGTGCTAAGAAAACTCCACTATCTTGAAGATCGATATTTCCAACTCGAATTCGAGTTGTAGAAGGTTGATAAGTATCTCAGACAACAAACATTTTCTCAGGAAGAATTTGACCTCATGGGTGATGCTTATAGGAGAGCGTGGAATGACCGCCTCCTCTAGAACAGGGTGTATCAATTCAACAGGACCTTGTTGCGAGTCCTTCAAGCTCAACACACTAATCTTTGGAAGGCATGGAGGAGAAGCAGTGTGCTTATGTTGTGAAGGATGCTTCCATCCTAGAGGATCTTCTTACCTTCTTAGACTCACATATTGTTGATTACTAGGCTTTGTTGTTCGTGAGCCTTATTGGCAAGAGAGAGGAAAAAGGCAGAGTTTCCTCATTCAGTAGTCGCATCGATCAACACCTACACTTCCTAAACATCTTCATGGATGAAAGATCTGAATTGAAGAACTAGAAGAAAACTATGGAGGCCAATAAGCTGCGCATTGTCTAAGAATTCAAGGAAATAAAGCCAACGTCTGAGTGTAAGCATCATTTTTCTCCTAGCTCGATGAGCTTCATATAAGTCTTCATGGACTTCATCCATAACTAGCATAGCTTCCCCTTTAGCTAGGCATCTCAATAGCATACCAGCGGCCAATTTCCAGTATAACCCGTCGTCAATTGTAACATAATTGACAACCGATCATCTCTTATATTTATCAACCTTAGTATGTGGGCTTTGAAGATAACCCATAAGGGGACCCCTCCAGTCATTGTCATCTATCTCGACTTGGCATACTTTTATAATTGCTTCCCTCTTAAAGATTGAGGGTAAGGATTTCATTTTCACCATGATCATCCTTTCAACCGATCCTTTCGAGATGTCCAGTCCTATGACCATTTATGCCATTTCATTGACGTCCATGTTGTGATCTCGAGTTATATGCATTAATTATACCTCATCAAAGCTATCCAACATCTGGGATGCTAAGGCATAATATGGTAACAATGCTGGGTTGGTGCACTTGAACAGTCCTTGTAAGACCCAACTCGAGTTCTTGTGTATGCATGTAAGACCCGTATCCTAGACCGTACCGTTCTGTAGGCTTCCGCGATCTTCCCGGTCGAATTTCGACAACCTTCGACTTTTATCTGACGTTTGCACCTGATCCTAAGCCGAGTCCTGTCAACTCTAGTCGACTCAACCTGAGACTTGTACCTTAGCAACCACGCCATCGCCTCGATTCCGATGCAGCATCTCGTGCGTCGAGGCGATACCCAGGCCATGAGATGTGAGCCCATATTCAGTTCAAGGAAAATGCCGCGCATTGCAAAACCCAAGAGAATCTCTACCCAATGTCACATCCATCAATCAATCCATCCCATCAAGGGTTAAGTACATGTCAAGTACACCATCACCTCACACCCATCCCCAAGCAACCCCATAAGTCAACAATTTCTTACACACCCCATACCTTTCTTACACCATCTACCCCTAAAGTCAAAAGTTCTTACACACCCATCACTCACCACATCCATCACTCCATCACCCATCTCTCTCTCTCTCTCTCTCCCCTTACAACCCTCTCTCTCTCTCTCATTTCTCAAGCTTAATTTCAAGCAACCAAGAACACCAAACGTCCAAGCTTCCTAAGCTCTCATGGAGGAGATTTAGTGTGGCCAACTTCCTACACTCTCATCCCCCATCTCAACCATCAAAACTCCATCTCTTTCATTAGGATCGAAGCTAAGGAGCAAAGGAAGCCCAGGGAACAAGAAGAAGTGGATGGTGGGTGATCTTGGACCCACATTTTTCCCTTTTGTTATTTTTTTTTATGATTTAAGGGCCACATATGGTGGGACCCACCTTGATGTATGTTTGTAAACAAGAGGGGCCCATAGTGGCGGGGCCTCTCCGTCATCGTCGATCTCTCTCCTCTCTTTCTCTCTTTCTCTATAATGAATGGCCCACCTATGATGTGTGTATTTTACCCATGCCATCCAAATAAGTGGGCCACCTTGATCCCTATTTGGGGCCTGCATGACCGGACGGTCACACAGGCTCGGATGAAAGGGAAACACAAATATCAGACTCATCCAAAACAGGTGGGCCATGTGGGACCCACCTTGATGAGGTGCACACCCACACTATCCATCTAACGGACGCACCAGTGGAGGGTGGAGCTAACAGTGAAGTGTTAACTGGTAGTGGAGGTGTACTGGCGATGCGTGTGTGCTGACAGTGAAGTGTGGACTGACGTGGGTGTGCTAACCGTGAAGTGTGTGCTGAGGGTGGGGTCCATGGGACCCACCCACATTGTCCATCCTTTTAGATGGGCCACACCATAGTGTATGTTTTTTATCCAAACCATCCATCGTCCTTGGACGATGGGACACACCCCACGTGTGGGGCCCTCCTTGATGTATGTGACCGTCCAAGCCATCCAAGGGCCTGGATATTACATGGATATATATATATATATTATATTATATTATATTATATTATATATTATATATTATATACATATATATGATATGAGAGGGGGGGCCCTACGTGGGACCCACCTCTGCCCTCTCTTTAATACATAAAAGCCATTGTGCAACAGTATATATATATATATATATATCTATATATATATATATATTATATTATATATTATATATATGATATGTGAGGGTGGGCCCTACGCGGGACCCACCTCTGTCTTTTAATGCGACAGGGCTGCACATGTACTACCCACCTCTGCTTTTAAAAAGGGCAGCAAGCTGCACGTGGAGCAGCTACATGGCTGCTCTCTTGACGTTAGCAAGTTATAAGTCCCACATGATGTATGTGTTTTACACAAGCCGTCCATCCATTCTGACGGTGGGCCCATGCTTGTTGTATGTGTTACATCCAAACCATCCATCCAAAGGGCGAGCTCAATTTAAGGCTTGAGACCAAAATGAGACAGATCTAATTTCAAGTGGACCACACTGCAGAAAACAGTGTTGAGTGAACGTCCACCATTGAAACCCTTCTTGGGGTCACAGCAGTTCTAAATCAATTTGAAATTTGTTTTTCATCTTAATTCAGGTCCATGTGACCTCATGAACAGATTGGATGGAAAATAAATGTGCGTCTTGAGAATTCTAATGGTGGGAATCATTATCACCACTGTTAATTAGGGTGCAGTCCATGTGATTCATATATTTTTTTAATACTCTAAAATGATCCCTAAGAATAGATGAATGGCGTAGATGGTGCGACCCACTTGATGAAGGTTAGGCCCATGCCATGCAGCCCTTGTGACGTGTATTGGGCTCATTAGTGCGGCCCATATAATGCGACCCATGTAATGCGGCCCACTTGATATATGAGGTCCATGGGCGAGGCCCATGGAAATGTATTCAAGGCCCATGGGTGAGGCCCATTGTGATGTATTCAAGGCCCATGGGTGAGGCCCATTGTGATGTATTCAAGGCCCATGAGCATGGCCCATTGTGGTACAGTCGAGGCCCTTGTATAAAGCCCGATGCGATGTATGCGAGGCCCATGTGCGAGGCCCAATGGGATGTATGTATGGCCGTTACATTGTGTAAGAATTCCTTATGTATGTCACTCCCTAGGAGTAATGTTAGTTAGATGTCCACATTGATAGGCAATGATGGTTAGATGTCCTCATTGTGAACTTCCCTTAGGCCTTGTTAGGCCCATTCTCTTCGTGGATTAACCCAAATAAGTGGGCCCCATTCACCGTAGACGGATGAATCCATGTTATCGGATTTGATATAACCATGGCCAAGTATCGATCTTTATACTAAGGTTGATCAGTTGATCATCTAGGGACCCCACCTTGTTTATATATGCTGATTGTCGGTGCCGATTATCGATACTGATTATCGAGGCCGATGCCGATTATCGACCCAGATTATCGGTGCCGATTATCAATGCTAATTATCGGTGCCAATTATCCAGGCCGACGCCAGTTATTGATATTGATTATGAGTATGTGACAATATAACATCATAATACATGCCCATGCGCATCATCTGTATGCTTGTTATGAGATGAGTGATTGATCATAATACATGTCATTGGGTAGATTGTTATGGGACTCCTTGGTGAAGGGAGATGCCCATATGAGCGTGCTATACACGCATGATTACTGTATGACTGGATTGCGTGATTCATGCATCTCGCATTGTGTGACATATATACTGTACGCCCTAGCGACATCAGGGCCATAACCTCTACATGCATATCGTGATTGGCAAGATTGGATACCAGAAATCTTGTTCTACATGGGGTGCTATAGATATCCCTGGGTGAAAGTCCCTAAACCCTTATGGTACTAGGAGGTTGCTCCAACGTCTAGACCGAGTGGATGCATGAGCACCGAGTGCTAAATACCATGAGGCTGCACTTTCCACTAAGTCATGGTCAGTTGGAAGGGGGTGCGGCCTTACCCGCCTAAGAGGAGGGGGCAAAGGTAGGCTAAGTTTGACCAGCTCGAGGAATGGGTTCACTATTTATGAGTCGAGCTCGATATTAGTAGATGGATAGTGAAGTCTCTTTCACTCACCTTGTTGTACGCGATGAGACGGCAGCCTGGCTTGGAGTGTACTAGACCGCGGTGATATTCCAGAATTGAGTTGTATTGATATGTGGATTTAGATGAGGATTCATATGCTTGAGTTGTATTTTGAATTGCATGGCCTTGTTATGGCTGACATCATTCATGCCTTGCATTGCATGGCCTTGGTACGGCCAATAGTATTCATGGATTCATCAGCATATTCCGCATTACTCTAATACTGTATAATTGTAATACTACATTATGCACACACTTTCACTACCCTCTAAGCTTTTCATAATCTTATGCATGACCGTTGCATGTAAGTGACGTTGGACCGCAGCAATGCTGAGGTAGGAGCGCATAGCAGATCATCTTAGAGCTTTTTGTCCATTATCATTGTATTTCCCTTTATGCTCATTATACCTGTAAGTTTTTGATAATAGTGGAAATGTGATGGATTTTTTTGGTTGTTGTTTATGGGTTATGCCTTTGGTTATGCTTATTACGAATCAAATTGATATTGAAAATCCTCCTCATAGCATTCCAGGATCGGAACCTGGCGAATGGGCGCTAGAGCCGAGAATGGGGTACTATGGAGGCTGTTGATGCCGGATTCAGCGATCGAGAATTTTGTGAGCCCATTTTTTGAGTTTGGGGCATGATAGTGCATGTGTGTGTGAGTATGTATTTCATTTCGTTTAGTCCCGTGGTCTTACCGGTTGAATCCCTGCGACCCGCGACCCTTGGATGGTGTTTGTGGTCATCCTCAAGTCTGGTCATGTTGACTTGACTCAGATCGGCCCTAGACCTATACCATCTTGTTCACATCGTCGTTGTGGTTCTGACGACGTTTCTTGTGCGTCCATCCGATATATAGATCAAAATTTATGAACATTTCATTATATGACCCTTAATCATGTGGCCCACTTAAGTGTAATGCATGTGGACCCCCACCCTTTGCATAAGTTCCAATGCAACACTACACAAACCATCCAAAAAATTCCATTGTAAACACCACCTAACCCCAGACACCACCAAAGCCTACCCTAAGCCTATCACTTTGGTTTCTCCTCCCATAGGCAACCATTACTCCTTACAAAGAAATCATTGCTCTCTCTCTCTCTCTCTCTTTATCTCTCCCTCCTCATTCTCTCCATGCTAGCAAAAAAAACCCTCTCCCAACATCCCAAAATCCCCCATTTCTCCATCCCTCAAAGCTCTAAAATCTCTCCAATCCCACCATTAAAAACTCATCTCAACCATCAAAACCTCTTCATTGGTCCAGGATCTACACGATGTGGAAGTTTGAGAGCTTGGATTGCATGTGCGTGACTATATCTTGCTGATTTCATTTTCATCTCTTAATCTTCTTATTTCTTCATGAATGGAACATATGAGACCCACCAATCTATGGTGGGGATCCCATTTGATCTCATGGATGTGGCCCTTGGCCCATCCTACATGCATGCAATATTCCATAATGAGGCCATTCTCCATGGACTCTATCATGATGTATCTCATGATCTAAACCATTCTAAGGTCATCTAGATCTTAACATCATGTTGGGATGGCATTCCAACCATCTATTGTGATTATAGGCCATGCATGTGTTTAATCTATGTTGTATTATGTAAATCAATGAAATGTATGGTGCGATTGATAAAGGGGAGGGCCTCAATGTGGCGGAGCCCCTCCTCTTATGGCTGATCCTTTATTTTTTCTAATGTTAGTATTCTAATTATGCATGTGTGGCCCACCTTGTGGACCAACAAAAATCCAGACCATCTATGGAGGTTGGACGTCCACGGTGGTCCATCCTTAGACATGTGGCCCCAAAATCCACCTAAATGGGGCACATGTAAGGGGTTTTTAATGATAGGGAAGGTTTGGATATTTGTGAAGCCCACTGGGGTGGTCCACAACATGTTTTTTGGGGGTTAAATCCCTTCTTAAATGATGTATGTATTTAATTTCTATCAAGTACATGTTGTCGTCCAAATCTGTCTGAACAGATTTTGGGCCAACTTGAGGCCAAGATTTGGGGATTTTGGTGAGAAATTTTATACCAAGTTAAATATGATTTTTAAAGATATATATCCCACCTATAAGCATACTAAATTTCAGCCCTAATTGACCTCATTTGGGTCCCAAAAGGGTGGGCCAATATGGGTACTTGCTAAATTTTTTGTTGTAATTCTAGCAAGGTTGCAATTTGGAAAATTAAAATTATAAAATAGTTTCTGATTAGGTGGTCCACGTTGGTGGACCCCAACTTGTACTACATATATGTGGGAAGGTTTAAATTCAATTTCCCCAATTTTTGGACATTCAGGGCCCACCCTATTGGGTGCTCAATCATGGTTTATCCAGAATTCTGTACTTAACAGAATTTTTAGATAGATTGTATTCTTAAATTTAATTAAAATACTTTTGATCATCCAAAAATCATAAAATTTTGGTAGAGGTGTGGCCTACTCATGGAAGGACCATCCTATAAATTTTTAGGGACAACAGGCCCCTGTACCATCCGTGGTATGGCCTGGAGTGGCCCACCAGGCTGGGATGCCCAGGCTGGGGCGTCCAACCTTGGTTGGCCATCCAGGCCACCTTGTGGGCCCACCTCGATGTATTTTGTGTCCCACCGTTCATCCAAGTGGGGTCCATGTAGGGCATGATCATCCCCTCCCTTAGTGACATCCACTTGGGGTCCCAATTGGATGAGTAATGGGCTAATTACCCAGGCTCATAGGACTATCTACCCTTGGGATGCCCAGCCCATTGGGCTGCTGCTGGACGTCCAGTCCAGTAGCATGGCCCACCTAATTTATGTGTTTTATCCACTCCTCTCATCTGATGGGACCCTCTATGACATGTGTGAGTCACTAGGGATTAAAAGAATTGCATAAATTAATTAATATTGAATTTCCAGCAAGCCCAGATAGTGGGTGGGCTGGAATTTCAGCAACAGGCCCAAAGTTGCTGCCCATAAATGTATGTTTTGAGGCACCATGACCCACTACATTTGGGGATATTTTTATAAATATCTTGTCCTATTTTTTAATCAGATTTTGGGCTTAATTAGTGCACTCTTGAGGCCCATTTCAATTGAGTTTTTTATTAGACCAATATTCATAATTATTGTTGGGTTTCCTAGGCCCATTACACCTTTGGGCCTATATTTAACTTACTATTGTGATGGGTTTTGTCACGCTCCAAACCCGGGGACGGACAGCTTCCGTGATGCCCCGAATTCGGCACTCGACTTCCATACACCAAGTCCCGAGTTCGGTGCACCAAGCTTTTTGACTGAATTTTTTTTTAATTTATATACATAATAATACCTGAGCATAAAGATCCATGATCAAATTACCAAGTAATACTCTCCAATAGAAATCCTGATTGTTACAAATACAATGCCTTCCAAAGGTACACAGCATCAATATTGTCAAATCAAAGAATAGATGCAATACATCGAGAAAGCTAAGTCTTCCAAGCTACTCCAACCCTGAAAAAAATGGGAAATAGGAGGCTTGGGCAAAAAGCCTAGTGAGTACACATGTGTGTGCAGTGTGTCCTACATGCAGGTAAGATAAATATGCTACACGGAAATCATACCACAGCCATAACCATATAACATGCATCTGTAATCACGTCATCATCATCATATTGTCATGCCATAATTATACAATATCGGAAATACTGACAAGTCTATGAGTCATGCAATATCAGAGTACGCAATAAAGAGCCAAATATCAGATGTCGAGGATGCAATGCAATATGTGGTGCGAATGAAATGACTATGCTGGAGTGAAGTCAGGATGGTAGTACGTAGTATCGCAGACTATGGGGTCTATCACAAGGGCCTTCTATCCAAAATAGTCCCATACCTAATTTGGATAGTCAGACTCAATGCGGTAAACTCCTGATCTCAAGTTAGTCGCGTGCCCTAACCGAAATCCTAGCCATTGCGAAGGTACACTTAACAAATATTTACGCACCACCAGCCCGAATGAATAGTGAATAAATGAATGAATGAATGTGCAACTCCTGCTCAATAAGTCCACATTTCAGTATAGTTCATCTCTGGGATCATCACTGGGGTTTAGTACACTCCAAATGGCACCGTCTCTCTCCCAGCAGCACAGTCCAAGTGAGCGCAAGAAACCTCACTATCCGCCTTGCCAATAGTCTGCCAATACCTATCCGGCACGTCGATAGCGGACCCATTTACGAGCTGGTCAAACTCAGCCTAGTAATGCCCCCTACCCTCGGGCGGATAAGGCCACACCCCCTCCCGTCTGACCACGACACAGTGGGAGATGCGGCCTCCGGGTATTCGGCACTCGGGCGCTCATGTATCCACTCGTTCTCGACATTGGGGCGTCTCCTGGCCTCGGAGGTTTAGAAATTTTCACCCAGGGACATCTATGACGCCCATATGCTAGAACCAAATATTTCCGATGTCCCATCTGGCCATCCACGATATGCCTGTGGAGGCTATGGCACTGATGTCGCTAGGGCACACAATGCAAGATGCATGAGTCATACAATACAGTTATGCATCAATCTTGCGCATACCGTGCACTCATGTGAGATAACCTCCGCCTATCAGGGAGTCTCATAACAATCTGTCCAACGACTTATGCAATGGTCAACCACATCTCATAACAAACATGCAGATGATGCATATGGGCATGTATGATAATGTTGTGCTGTCATATACTCATAATCAGTATCAATAACTAGCCTCAACAATCGACTTCAACAATATGGACATTTAACCAACATTGCCCCCAAGGAATGACCCACATAAACATCAATACATACATCATGGTGAAATCACACCTCACATCGGTCCTCAGATACATCGCTTTGGGTCTCACACAAGGGCCGCACATTTATCGCATTGGGCCTCACTTATGGGCCGCATATACATCACATTGGGCCGTATCATATGTGCACCACACATCACAATGGGCCTTGGCTCATGGGCCATGAATACACCACATTAGGTTTCATGACCCATGGGCTTCAAATACTCAAGAGGTGAGCCCTACACATGGGCCTCAAATACATCACAATGAGCCACAACCCATGGGCCTAAAATATGTCTCAATGAGCCACGCCCATGAGTCTCAAATACATCACATTGGGCTTTGCCCATGGGCCTCGAATACATTGCAAGTGGCCTCAAATCTATTTCACAGGTAGACCACATACCTGGGCCTAATACACATCAGTATGGGCCGCATCACATGGGCCGAAAATACATCACAATGAGCTTCATCATATGGACCGAAAATATATCTCAATGGGCCTTGCCCATAGGCCACCAATACATGGCTACACCAATTATGATAAGTCTTATGCTACAACCACTTCACACGTCACATAGATAATGACTTATATTCGGTGTCACATGGTTAAGGGCCGAGAGCCACATTTCATCATACCATTTATAGTTTAAAGATCACATTGTATAAAAATCCAAGATGTTGATAGCATTAGCTTGGGTAATATAACCCTAAATCATATTTGGTTTAGTGTACAACTTGGTCATGTGTGATTCAAGTGGTGGTATCAATGTTGATAAGTACAAACCTACGTTGTTGAATGGTCATCAATGCTACAGGATTTCATATGGTTAGGTGGCCTTGTACGTACTTCATATTCACACAGTTAGATGACTACATATACTACATGTTCTCCACCATTGCCTATGATTAGGTGGCTATACATACATCAAATATCCACATGATCAATGGGCCAAACAGGTAATATCACACCCTCACACCACTAGAGTTTATATATTTGTTATAATTAAATATGTTTGTAAGGGTTTAAACACAAGTATCATAATCCTATTACTTAGGGCCGCACTCTACCTAAAGTGTCAAGTGATTAAGGGACGTCCACAATCAGCCCATTTAAAGGATTAATCATCATTACTTCAAAAATTACAATACCAGTTCGTCATACATTCCACACATGGAAATTACAAACTCTTATCAAAGAGGCCCAATGGTTAGCCCAAACAAGGCTATCACTGATGGGCCCAGATGGCGTTCACTCAAAATGGGCCTTAATATTCTTGGGCTCACATATCAATGGAATTCATAATGGGTCCTATGCAGTAGAGTCCATGGGGATTTCCCATGAGGTTGAGTTGTGTGACCCACCTACGACTTAGGTCTGCTTTGATTTTAGTCTAAGTCTTAAAATGATATGAGGAAGTGGATGGTCTGCATGGATTAAATAGATACAACATGGTGGCCTTAGGTTGGATTCAATAGTTAAGTATTTATCCTCACAGCCTTATATTGTATGGTCCAATTCAGGTTGGATTGACTGTTCTGTGGGACAATGGCCTAAAGGAAACCTGGTGTATAGGCTGAATATCTAATACATCATCAGGATGGCCCATAACGAATTTTTAATGATGAGAGTTTAATTTTCATTATTTCAAAACGTACGACTATCTAATCATTGGATGGGCCTAAGTCTTGGTAACATATCGTCAAAAGAGTTGATAAAATAGATAAATGATGAGGATCTTAAATATAAATCATGTCATAACCATGGTGGATTAAGTGGCATAACACCTACATCAAAGTGGGTCATACCACACACAAGTTGAGAGGGTTACCCTCCCTTAAATATTCATATTTATTTGTTGGGCCCACAGAGGTGTGGTTCATAAATCCAGCCCATCCATTATGTGTGTCCCACTTGGTTGAGGGGTCAGACCAAGTTTCAGATACATCCAAATTTCAGGTGGACCTAACAGGTGATTTACATACTCGAGCTTCGAGTTGTATAGACAGTCAAGGAGATCAAGGTTACATGGGTGCAAAGAGATGTATTTATTGCATATACACAGTTCATCTATTTTTTATTTTATTTATTTATTTATTTTTTTTTTGAGATCATTTTATAGCATCATCCAAAAATGAATCATATCCGAAGATTATCTGGACCTCACCACAAACAGTAGTGGAGATAATGATTTCACTGTTAAACAATTTACAGGGCCCACCATACCGTTTATTTTTCATCCAATCTGTTCATAAGGTCACAAAGACCTGAATTAAGGGGAAAAACAAATTTCATACTGCTCTAAAATTTCTGACCCAAAAAGGGTTCCAATGGTTTACGTTCAATCCCCACCACTTTTGTAGTGTGGCCCACTTGATAGTTAGATCTATCTATTTTTTTTTCCAGCCTTAAGACAAACTTGCTAAATGGATGGACGGTTTGGATATAACACATACCTCATGATCAGATTGATCCAAATCTTTTTTTTTGTAATTATTATTTATTATTAATATTTTTTTATGGTGTGGGCCGCCTGAGTTCTGTGTACGGCTGAAATTTGGGGGTGACCCATTTTTAAATGGGACCCATCAAATGCACGGTGCTGATGTTCGACATACATCAAGGTGGGGCCTGTGGTGGGGTCCACCTCCTTCCAGCGTCAGACGCTGGCAGCAACAGCATCACCACTGTTGTTTTTTTTTGTTTTTCATATATGGGGTCCACAACAGAACGATCTAGTCCATCTATTGTGTGTGTCCCACTTGATGGAGGGGTCAGTACAAGTTTCAGATGCATCCAAATTTCAGGTGGGGCCCAGCAAGTGCTTTTATATGCTTTAGCCATGTCTGCACATTAGTTTAGATGGTGTGGGCCACCTAAGTTCTTTGTATGGTTGATTTTAGCGTGACCCATTCTTAGGAGGGGACCTAACAAATGCACAGTGTTGATGCTCGACACACATCAAGGTGGGGCCTGTGGTGGGGCCCACTTCCCTGCCCGTTCCAGTGCATGCGTCCTCTGGACACTGGACGTGGTTGACGTCAGCAATGGGCTGACGCCCTTCTGTGTTTTTTTTTTGTTATTTTTTTCTCAAGGTTTTCCATATGTGGGGCCCATATTCTGATGATCCACTCCATCTGTTAGATTTTATGGTCCGAGACAGACCTAACAAGTCCAATATTCAGTATTTTTCAAAGTACGGAATATCACAGCAGGCCCTAACAAATTATTACTTTTAAAACAATCATTTTGATGGTGTGGCCTACCTGAGATTTGGATTGTCTTCATTTTTCAGCTCCATGGCTAAAATGAGCTGTGAAATTAAATGGACAACGTGGATTGAATACATACATCATGGGTGGGGCCCGTTGAGGACCCACAGCCCCTGCCCCTTTAAATCAATTACTGGGATGCTGCTGCCAGCAAGCAGCATCTCTCTCTTCTTTTTTTATTTTTTATTTTTTTAATTTATACGTGTAAGTGTGTGTGAGTTTGGCCAGCCCAATGGGCCAATGATTGGATGATTTGGATGCCATACAAACATTTTGGTGGGGCCCACTATTAATGGGTCCCACATGAACTCTATAATAAATTGATTTTATATGTTTTCTCCTATGCATCCACACCATTAATAGCATCATCATCATTATTGCAATTATCTTCATCATCAATCATACTATCTTCATCATCCACACCATTAATCACATTATCATCAACATCATCTCCACCATACATAAATACAACAAAAATAAAATAAGAATGAGTAGGGTGGGTGTACTCACTTTGATGAATTAGATGGATGGTTGAGATATATGAAGGGATGGAATTGATGGTTGAGATGGATGAAAGGTATGGGATTAATGGAGTTGATGGCCCACCAAGATCACTCCTCTCTCTCTCTCTCATATGGAAATGGTGAAATGCTAAGGGATGGAGGGGTATTTATAAAGAAATGGATAAAATTTTGGTTAAGTTAAGCTAATGTGATTAATATTAGCTTAGGCTAAGATTATGGTACTTAATTCATGCTTTGCAATTAATGGTGGATTAAAGAAGCATGGGATGGCATGGTGTGGTGATGTCATACATAGTGTATGGCATGGAGAAAGGTTGACTTTTATGCACATGAGAGAGAAGAGGTATGGGTATGTGACATCACACACATAGGTAGAGATTCTCTCACCCATGTGTGGCATGTACATGTGTGCTTGACATGTGTTGTGCACATGTGTGGAATGAAATACATGATGCCATGCGCACATGATACACTTATTATTCTTCATGGCGTATCTCACTAATGGAGTATCATACCGACGCACAGGTGGTACCTCCACGATCGCGGTGACGGGGCAGTCAATATGAGATAGGTTTCGAGGTCTTGGGGTTCCGGTCAGTTAGGTGTGTATTATGAACGGTCAATCCAGGTCTAGCTAAGGACATCGATCATCATACACATATGCATGGAAAATAGTACCGAATGGACCAGGTGTTACAGGTTTCATGGGCCAAAATACTCAAGTAGTTGGGCCCTTGTTTGCCTATTAAATTAACCCATACTTGGGCCAAAATGTGAGGCCCAACTCACTTGTTTCAAACATAAGAATTGCCCATATAGTTGGAATAACGGGCTGCCATTAGGCCCACCACAATATGTAGGCTTATGGTCTTCATGATTAGGCCCAAACCTTGCCTATGGGCCCACCATATTACTTATGAGTTGGGCTTTGTATGTTTGCCCACTAGGTGCATGATTGGTTTAGGCCTTGAGCCTTGATTTGTATCTGGTTAGAAATGGGCAACCTTTTGGGAACCAGTTGAGGTTGGATGTCCTCCTGGGTGATCCTAAGGTAGGCCCATGGGTTTCTGAAAAGGCCAAGCTATATGTCCTAGAGGGGGGGTGAATAGGACAATGCCAAATAAAAACTTATAACAGCGGAATAATAAAGAAAATGATAGCCAAATTAAATAACAATGCAGGAAAGTAAAACAACCTCAAAATTCAGATCTTGAGAGGTTGATACAAACGTTATTCTAAGGACAACCTTAAACCAAAAACAGAGTTTATGGTAGAACAACCTTATTTCTAGAAAGGTCTTTGTATTAAGTCTCAAATCGAAGAGGAATACAGAATTAAATATAAACTGAAATGAAATAACTTGTAATTAAAGATGTATTGTTCTAGGGACAGCCATACACCATAAAAATGGCAGGGCAACCTTGCTGGAACAACTTTCAAAAGAAATTGAAAATCAAGCTTATAAAGGAATAACAGAAAGTAAATTCTAAGCTATTACAACATTCTCACAAAGCTTGAAATAATTACAACATTCACCACCATACATACATCCCACAAAAAGAATAAAAATTAGAAGAGAAAAACAATCAACCACAACACAAGGGTTTATAGTGGTTCGCCTGTGTGTTCACCAACTGTTATCCAACAGCCACACAAAAAGCTACTCCACTCCTAATATCCTCACACAGGGGATATTAGCGTTCACTAAAGATAGGTTTTCCCAGGTTCACCCAAAACCCTTACAATTGTGTCTTTGTATGTGGGCTTACACAATTAAAAAAACCCCCACTTCTGAGTTTTCCTGGCTTTCCTCAGATAACCAAAATAACAAGATTTTTCTGGCAAATCTTGAAAGAAACCAAAATAATAGAAAGGAATTTACAATATGTAAAATACCTGAAAATCTCCTTCGTTGTAGCAGCCCGGTAGAACCAAATCAAAGTAGATGATTGAATGTCCAAGTTCAATGTCCAGTACTCGATTACAATGGTTCTAGTTCTAATAGATTTTAAATTAAACCAAATAGGGCTTGCCTTAATTGATTTTGATTCCAAAGAAAGGGAATAATAATTCCTCTTTATCAAATCAGATTGGAATATAAGAAACAAAATCAATTAAAATAAAGCTAAGGAAAGAAGATATTAAATAAGCACACTTAGCTTAGATGGAGCACAAAATTATCTCTCAGAAGTTCGACGAAGATTGGCTTGAATACTTTAATTAAATCGATGATTTCTTCCGAGATTCGTGCTCATTTATAGGTGAGAAGATCGGGTCTTCGACGTCTAGAGTGCTCTTCGACTAGTCAAGCAGAATAAATATTTGAAAAATCCGGCGGGATATACTTTGACCATTCTACGATTGGTCGTAGCCCTCCTATGACTGGTCATAGGTCACCTACGATCTCCTTCGACTGGTCGAAGTCTGGACTTTGAGTCGTAGATTCTACGACCGGTCGAAGATGCAGAAACACGAATTTTTAAAATTTGGTTGATTCCAAGACTAGTCGAAGGCTAGATTTTATCCGAAATTTGTAACAAACTTACGATCGATCCAGGAATTTCTTAGATCGGTCGAAGCAAGTCTAGGACTAGTCGAAGCAGACCTAAGACTGGTCGAAGAACAGACCAATCACATGTAAAATAACATTCGACTTATGTATCCGAAATGACCTACTTCTAAGGTCATCCTATGGTCAAACAAACCTCAATCATGAAGTATGGACATTGAAACAAGAGACCATGAAGAATGAGCCTTGAAGTCTTGATGTAGACTAAACCTTGAAGTAGCTCAATCATGAAAGTGGCTTGAGTTTCAGCTTGAGTCTTGAGTTCAGCTTGACTTTCAACTTGAGTCTTGAGTTCAGCTTGAGTCTTGCCTTGTACTTTCTTTTTCTTTTCAGCTTGAGTCTTGTGAGCAGTTCTTGCATTCAAGAGTCTTGTCTTGTGATCAGTTCTTTCATTCAAGATCTTGAGTCTTGTACTTGAGAGTTTTGCTTGATGTGAGCTTAGTTTGTTCATGAAGTCATGAATGTTGATCCTTGAGAGAGCTTCACTTAAGCAGGTTATATAAAACATAACAGAGATTTTCTCACCACAAATTTGACAACTTACAGGGATATAAACTATAGCACTTACAGTTTCTCTATGTGTGGTTTAAGACCTACCATAGACAATAGGTCATTTATTTGAGGCTCAATATGGATGTACGTGGAGCCTACCTTAACATATGTTTGGTCCAGGCCATCTAAGCCTTGGATCGCCTGATCTTGGAGGCACTCTTTACCTTGGATTGCTACTGGACTCATAATCCAGTAGCAAGACCACTTGATCTTTTTCATGATGTATACATGCCCTCCATCTGGTGGGGCCCCCTGTGAATATTGTTAGCCTTCATAAGAACATTTGACTAATTTCTGGACTTTAGTAGGTCCAAGAAGTCTAGCAGGCCGAAAGTTTATTAAGGAGCCTTAAATGCACATTGTTATGGTTGAAACTTTAGTTGGCTATGGGGCCCACCATATTGAGAACTTGTGTATATGTTGCATGTTTATATTTTCTTATAATCTCTGAGCTTAATTATTTCATTCTTTTGAGTCACCTTTAGTGTTCATATGAGGATCCCATTTTAGATTAGATTTTTGGGACATCCAGTGGGCCCAGTGTGGGCAGGGACGTCCTAGCTTGGCCCAGTCATATATATTGAGCCAACTTTCATCATTTTGATGGACTTGTGGGCTGAGATAAGGATGGTATTGGGCCCTTGGTTGCCCGCTTAAATTACTAGTTATTGGGCTGACATAGTGGGGCCCATTTCATCCAACTTAAACTTGTTTTAGGTCGAACATTGTGTATGCGGGCTGTCCACCAAGTCCAACTTAATGCATGGATTTTATGGCTATTGAAAATTGATCCTTGGGCCTTAATTTCCTTCTTGGGGCCCATGTTGTTAAAGGTGGTATTATATCATTTTTTTATAGCATATTATGAGGGATATATGTATGTGGTTACCGTGTTTTTATCTTGAATGTCGACCTTGGGCCTTGTATCCATATAGTTCATGGTTGAGATGCCTCTTAGGGAATGGTGGTTAAATGTCCCCATTATGGACCCCTCTAGGCCCGATTGTATCTAAATGTGATTGGATGCTCATCTCAGACTCTTGCTAGACTCACTTTTGTATTACTTAGACACGTAGTTTGTATGCTTAGTCTCGTGGGCTACCCCAGGTAAATGGGCCCCCACTAGAGGTTAGATTCTTTATGGATATTGTATAAATACCTAGTCTTGGTCCCTTCTTAGATAGGAGGAGTGTACTACTTTGTATATCGCCGCATAGTGCGCCTAGATCCATCTTCATGGCCCATGTGCATCATTGTATGCTTGGATGACACTATGTGTGTGTGGGTTTGATTGTGCTATTAGGCATTGCATGATACCTTTCCGAGGGACGTAGTATCCCCTCTTGAGCACATTGGGTGCTTGGAATTGATGCATGGTTGATTGTGTGATTCATGTATCCGACATTGCATAACATATGGACATTATCGCCCTTGCTTCATCAGGGCTGTAGCCTCCATAGATACATCGTGGATGGCCATGATTGGACACCAAAAATGTTACCTGAGCATATAGGGTGCATAGGATGCCCATGGGTGAAATTCTCAAAACTTCCATGGTACCAGGATCTGCCTTAGCAGCGTGACCGGGTGGAACCATGAGGGCATGAGGGCCTTACACCTTTGAGGCCACGCCTCCCACTGTCATGTAGTCGGTTGGGATGAGGTGTGGCCTTACCCACCCTGTGAGGGAGGGCATTGCTAGGCTAAGTCTGACTAGCTTATGAAATGGTCCGCTACCGTCAGGTCTTGTTGGTGATTGGCTGTCCATAGGCGGGTAGTGAGGTCTCCTACGCTCGTTTGACTATGTGGGTTTGTAAAGTGGCAGTCATTCTGCAGTGTATTAGACCCCGATAGATTCCTTATGAAGGAACTATACCTATATGTGGATCATACATGAGGACTGGAATCACTTCGCATTGCATTCGCATCGGCTGTATAAGCCCCTTTATGCATCACCTTGGTATGGCGCCCAGTACTCATTGCATTGTATTCATGGCAAGCCTTGATAAGGCTAGTGATATTGTCATTGATCTTGTTTCCCTTCTTGTACCTCCTATTATTCTTCTATACACCATTATCACACACCTTCACCACCCTCTAAGCTTCTATAAGCGTATGCATGATTGATGCGTGCAGGGGATCCTAGTTCAACATCATAGCGGTAGAGCTTGGATTAGAGTTGAGCCGAGGACCCCCAGTGTTGCAGATCTTCTTCCTACTTATTTCATTATCAGATGTATTTCTTTTAGCTATGTACTTGTAAAATTTTAAATTTATTCTGGATTTTGTGATGTGTTCCTTTGTTATTTTCGAGATCTACTTATTGTGATCTTGGGTATGCTCATATTGGAAATGGTTATACAGTCATAGAAATCCTCCTTGTGGGATCTCAGGATTGAAACCTTCCTTAGGAGCCGAGAATGAGGTACTACGAAGGTTGTTACAGCTAGAACTGGCTATTGGGTTCCTTGTGAGTTCAGTTATTGAGTTTAGGACGAGACAGGAGTTGGTATCAAAGCATAATAAGTAATTTTGGAATAACTTAGGATAACATCATATATCTGCTGTGAGCTTAGGACAAGTAGTGTCCCGAGTGTGTTTTCCTTGTTCCGTTTGAGCCTTCAAGGATTCTAAATTCCTAGGTGTCCATCACCTTTGTTCCTTCTGTAGACTATGCCGTCTAATCGAGATGCCCATGATTGTGACGCCCGTGGTCGTGGTGCCCGTGGACATGGTTCTCATTCCACTCTACCGATCCGAGTAACTTTTTCTCCACCCTCTGAGATTCTTGTCCCCCCTCTTGATCCTGTCGTACCTATTCCTGAGGCTCTCGTTGCACCTGTGCCTCCGTCAGAGGACAGTGCCACCCCCACTTATCTGACGATTCATGTAAGAGCTGAGCATCTCCAACAGTTGATGCAGGTCATCACTAATATTCTTCAGACCCGTCAGCCCATTCTTGAGACGCACGAACAGGTGGAGCAGGAGCATGCGAGCCCCCTTTTGCGAGATTCAACTCTGTAGCGAGCCTCGATGACGGTGTACTTACTTCAGGGAGAAGGTCGAAAGAGGAAGATGCATTCCAGTGGCTACTATTAGCGTCAACATTGTTGATGTATGAGACATTTAGGGCTTCGATTGGTAGTGACATAGCTAGTGCCACCTTCTTCCCAGTCAGCTTCATCTTCTTTTGACCATTTGCCAGAGTTTGCTATGGATGTGGGCAGATAGGGCATCAGAGGCGCAAATGCCCTCTTCCTTTATAGCAGCAATAGTGGCTCCCGCCACCGAGACCCTGAAAGCAGCCGAGATAGAAGGATAGACCCCTGTAGTGACCGCAGCAGCAGTAAAGATCGCAGATGCAGAGGGGATAGACACCTCCCCAGCCACCTCAGGCTTGATTTTGCGCAACTCAGCAGGACCTTTAGTTATTAGGGGAGTCGTTGAGGGTATTCTCCCTGTCTTTGTATGTAAACCTCATATTTTGTTCTGGTGCATCATACCCTTTTTGTATCCAAGGGCTTCTGTTCAATCAGATTGCTAATAGAGTCTACCGTAAGGGATCATTAGTATTGACATTTTTGGGAAGATGGCTATGTTAGGCCGATGATATTATTGTGTTCAGTCTTGGTTAATGAGATGTTCCTACCCGCTGATTTGTTTATATTGCAGATGCCAAGCTTGTTGGCTTGTTTTGTTGTCAAGGCAGTATTTCTAGTTAGGGATGGTAAGCTAAATTGCTAGTTTTATGGCCGAGTGTGACACTTATCAGCGTGTCAAGGTCAATCACCAGAGACACCCCTAGTCCCTTGTAACCATTGAGCATCCCAGCGTGGAAGTGGGAGCATGTAACGACAGATTTCATTATTGGTTTGCCAAGGACTCAACGTGGTCACGATACCATCTAGGTGGTTGTTGATCGTCTGATGAAGTCGGTGCATTTCATTCTGGTATGTGCTTCCTGGTCTATGGACCGGCTTGCAAAGGTGTTCATTGAGGAGATAGTGAGACTGCACGGCATTCCAGTGTTGATCATTTTTTACCGAGACTCCAATTTACATATCAGTTTTAGAGGAGTTTCCAGCAGGCAATGGGGACCACTTTACATCTCAACATCGCCTATCATCCGCAGACGGATGGGCATACCGAAAGGGTCAACCAGATCCTTGAGGATATGCTCAAAGCTTGTGTGATTGACTTTGAGGGCAATTGGGATGAGCATTTGTGCCTCACCGAGTTCGTGTACAACAATAGTTATCAGGCGACTATCGGCATGACTCCTTTTAAGGCACTTTATGACAGACCATACAGATCTCCTAGCTATTGGACTGAGGTTAGAGAGCGTCATCTCCTAGGTCTCGAGCTTGTGCAGCAGACGTCGGATGCTATTGATGTTATCAGCCAGAGGATGCACACAGCTCAGGCCTTGTTGGTGATTGGCTGTCCACAGGCGGGTAGTGAGGTCTCCTACGCTCGTTTGACTATATGGGTCTTTAAAGAGGCAGTCATTCTACAGTGTACTAGACCTTCCTTATGTAGGAACTGTACCGATATGTGAATTAGACATGAGGACTGACATCACTTCGCATTGCATTCGCATCGGCTGTATAAGCCCCTTTATGCATCGCCTTGGTATGACGCCCAGTGCTCATTACATTGTATTCACGGCAAGCCTTGGTAAGTCTAGTGATATTGTCATTGATCTTGTTTCCCTTCCTATACCTCCTATTATTCTTCTGCATACCATTATCACACACCTTCACCACCCTCTAAGCTTGTATAAGCTTATGCACGATTGATGCGTGCAGCAGATCCTAGGTCAGCATCTTAGCAGCGGAGCTTGGATTAGAGTTGAGCCGAGGACCCCTAGTGTTGCAGATATTCTTCCTACTTCTTTCGTTGTTAGTTCTTTCAACTATGTACTTATAAAAGTTTAAATTTATCATGGATTTTGTGATGTGTCCCTTTATTATTTTCGAGATCTACTTACTGTGATCTTGGGTATGCTCATATTAGAAATGGTTATACAGTTATAGAAATCCTCCTTGTGGGATCCCAGGATCGAAACTTGCCTCAAGAGCCGAGAATGGGGTACTAAGGACGCTGTTACGGCCAGAACCAACTATCGGGTTCCTTGTGAGTCCAGTTATTGAGTCTGGGGCGTGAAAGTCCTACCATCTGATTTCTCACTAATTATGAATCACCCACCACTGTCACGTTTCACGCACCAACTTCCATCAGTAATTCTAAACCAATTATCATAGACTTGAAGTCAGCCTGATTGTTGATACATTCGAATTTTAGATGGAACACGAATTCTTGCATGTTTTCATTCAGTGCGATTAGTATAATCGTAACTCCTAAAGCTTTATGGGTCTTTAAGCCATAAAAAATCAACTTCTAAGGAGTCAAAGATACATGATACAAGTTTAAAACCTCCAAGGAAAGTTGGCGTTCCAAGTCAAACGGATGATCAGCCAGAAAATTGGCTATAACTTGACCCTTTATTGCCTTTTGGGGTAAGTACCTAAGATCAAACTCAAACAGAGCCAAAACCTATTTACCGATTTGGCCATCAAAATCTTCCGATTTAACATATATTTTAGTAAATTAGACAATGTTATTATATTAACTCTTTAAGACAACAAATACTGCCTTAGCTTGGTAGCCATAAAGTACATAGATAAGCGTAACTTCTTTATTACCCACTATCATCTCTTAGTATCTAGGATTGTCTGACTCAGGCAATAAATTATTCGCACTTTTCGATCATCGTCATCTTAGGATAGTAATGCTTCAACCAACTCTGTTGATGATGTGACATCCAACTTGAGCGATCGACCTTTGACTGGTGGTATTAACACTAATGACTTCATCAATTACTCTTTAATCTTTTCGAAAGCCAACTGATGTTATGCCTCCCATTTGAACTAAACTCCCTGCTTCAGTTTCATCAATGGAGAGAAGACGTTAGTTTTTCCTACGTAATTGGAAATAAATCTTTTCATGAAATTAACTTGTCTAAGGAAGCATTGCAATTTTGATTTGTTCCTTGGAGGGTGGGCATTTGTGATTGCCCGAACCTTATTCTGATCTACTTCAATTCCTCTCTAGTGAACAAAGAATACCAAAAAATTTCGACTGACACCCCAAAGGTGCATTTGAGGGAATTTATTTTTAACATGTGGATCCTCATTTGCTCAAATGACTTGCATAAATGAGCGAAATGATCCCCTACATCAACCAACTTAACAACTGCATCATCGACGTAAACTTCCATGAATTGGACAATCATATCACGAAAGATAGCATTCATTGTCCTTTGATATATATATCCCATATATTCATGAGCCCAAACCGCATGACTACCCAACAATAGGTTCCCAAAGGCCCAGTCACCTAAATGTCATTTTCAGCCCATCGCCAAGCATAATGTATATCTAGTTATACTTGGAGTGGCCTTCCATGAAGGAAACCATCTGGTGTTTGGCTACTTGGTCGATTAGTTGTTGGCCACAAGCATCGAATATTCATCCTTGGATGTGACCAGATTTAAATTTATAAAATCGATACATATTGGTAGCTTACTATTCTTTTTTATGATTGGGACCATATTCAAGATCAATTTCCATATTCAGTATGCCTAATGAAGCTGGGCTTTAGCAAACCATTCGATCTCTTTCTTTATTTTCTGAGTGACTTTTGTTGTCATTCCCCTAGACAACTGCTTGTACGGTCGATAGCCTTCCTTTATTGGCAACCTATGCTCAAGTAGGCTTTGATCTACTTTCAGCATCACATGGTAATCCTATGTAAAGCAATCAACAAACTCTCTAAGCAAACCAATGAGTTTAGCTTTATCTCGTGGCTCCAGGAATCGACTGATAAAAGTTGGTTTAAAGTCCTACTCGGTTTCTACGTTCACCTCGACCAAGGGATCTTGAACCGGAGCTTGAAAATCTTTCAACTTACCAGGGGATTCTTTTAAGTCCATATATGTTTCATTTTTATCTACTTCATTAGCTAGACTGACCATATCGGCCAAATTTACAAAGCAACCATTGTCAACCTCTTTTAACCTCTCTTTGAGCCACTTTATTCTAGCCGTGAAGTCAGTCGTTCTCTTCTCATTTATCAGTGTACTAGTCATGGGATTTCTTTATTAGTGCAGCATGGAACTGACTGAGAAGGTACAATGCCCCTTCATAGGTGAATCGCAACAACAATATCTCGCACAACACTATCTAGATTCTTCTTTTTTTTATAGATATCCTAATCAGGCGTCCATGCTTGTTCCTTTCAGTAAAGCGAATCGGTCCTACTTCATTCCCATAGTAGTAGACTCATTTGAATTTGATGTAGTGAAGAATAACTTGTTATTGGCCAAAATGAATTCGACTTTGTCCTAATTCCAGAATATTATAAACTAATGTAAGAACGATGGGATGCATGCAAAGGAGTTAATCCAATCTCTCCCAAGAAAAGTATTGTAGCTGGACGAAGTGTCGACCATGAATAAATATTCTAACATGTGTATTCATGGCATGCCCACATAGGATCAGATCAACCATAGTTTTTCCCAATTTTGATATCATTCTTGCTGGAAGAAGATCAATGGCACCCCCATTGTCAACTAAGATTCTAGTGACTGGGCAACCCTCGAGGTGAGTGGATATGCACAACGGTTTAAGATGATGATTTATATCATTGTTGGGCCTTTTAATGACTACTCTTTTAGATGACATCCCCTACTCTAGAATAACAGTATTTACCTGTGGTGTCTCGCTCACTCTCGGTGCTCCCTTAACCACATCTTTTGGGGGAAAAGAAGTACGTCGTATTACCATAGGAGGACCGACTTCCTCTATGCCACATACCATCTTATTGGGCTAAGATGTCTTGGCCTAAAAACTGGATGGGAGAGTAAGTAACATGGCAATCAAACACCATGGCTGACAACGATCTAAAAACGATCTCTGAATGCAAACATTGCACCACAAATGATTCTAAGCTGTGTTGCTCCTTAGAACCTACCCCGGAACACTTGGCATTCTTATCAGTCATTGGAGTTTCCCTATTTGCTTGAAAGTAGGTGAAGACACTTTCAATTTTTTAGGTGTTTCCATTAGTTCTTCAATCAGCAAATCGTCACCTGAGAACTATTCGTCGCTGAGATAATTGGACAAGTCATCATAATTATCAATATTGCCCAATTTTGTTGTATTATTAAGCTAAGTACTGTCTTCATGACTTGATCATGCTTGATAGGCCGTAGAATTACTTCAACCGTGTATAATGTCAATTATTCCTCTGTTTGAGGGATTCTCTAAAATGGACGTGGTTGTATGGTTTTGACCGACATGCATTTTTGGTCTCTGCTAATTCTCTTCTTTTAGCTACTTGACACCACTGCTAATGACGTTTCTAGGTTCGAGTCATTGCTTCAGGGGGGACAAAAAATTTGGGAAGCATGAACCTTTTCCAGACTTCTTTATGAGTTGGTGGTGGCTTGACCATTCTTTGATTTAGAGTCCTCTGCTAAGGCTTGTGGTTATGAGGTAAGAACGCTTTCTTCGGCTGATAGGCCTCTCTCCTGTCGGTCCCCTTGGAATTGCATGTCTGAGCTACCTTGCTGGATGAGGAGGGGTTTCAATGTCTCGAGTCATTTTGGCACATCAGTTAATAGTAGCGAGTCTCGACTGCCATGTTGCGTGGCTCTCGAATATTCTGTGAAACCCAAGGTCATTGTATAGCACTAGTATCATCCTGATTTCGGTCGTCATGGTGCATCATGGTAATGACTGGGTGTAACACTCTGAACTTTTCAATACTCGACTATTGAAAGTTGTTAAGTATTAGCATGAAATTTAATTTAGTATATACATGTGTATGTCACTAATTTAGCTTATCCTAACCTTACATCTATTCATTAACTTAAATTTGACCATTGGGAATAATTTTCATCCATAGATCAAGACATCTGACTGTTGATCTGTAAGACAGACTATCATATATCCAAATATTCTCACATATCCATCATAATCAACCGTTTAATCAAATATTCACTGCTAGATAAAGACATTAACTGTCCACTTTGATTTTGGACCACCCAATCATAGTAAACTAACCATCTGATTTCTACATCTATTGTACAGGTATCAAATCAAGATTCTAATCCGTTCATCTTGTTCACCACTTATGAATATGCTTAACCCACCATCAAAACTACAATATGAGGAAATTACATATATGAACAAGTCACATAAACCTAAAGAAATACAGTAAATGTTATTGTGTAAGTCTAGCACTCATAGTGTTGTCAAATTTTATTGTGCCAAACCATTTAGTATTTGTATCATGCTTTGAGTTGAAGTTATCAAGTTCGTACATTTTAAAGTTTTCTAAATCTTCATCGAACTTGCTTACATCTTCAAGTTGAAGTGAAGAGTGTTGAAGTTCATGGTTTCAAGCTAAAATTTCAAGAACACAAGTTCAAATTTGAAGTTCAACTACAGTACGTTAAAGACTCAAGAACTCAAGCGTAACTTAAGCTCAAGTTCAAGAGATTGAACTCAAGCTTTAAGTATCACAAGATATCGAGATTCAAAAGTAAATGGTGTTTCATTTGTTCCTACTCACAAACAGGTTTTGATGACCCTAGATTGACCTTAGGTTGTGTTATATTCATTGCATATTTTATGTGGGTCATTTCATATGTTTATAGGTCATTTTCTTAACTAGTCTTACACCTTGTTCGACTAGTCCAAGTACTGGCTCGACCAATTTAAGAGTTTTCTCGACCAGTCCAAGATTTGTTGTGAATTTTTAGAATTTTCTATTAGACCCTCGACTAGTCCAGGAGACTATCCAACCAGTCGAGTGAACAGTGCTTGACCAGTCATGCAGGCTCAACTTAAAAGTCTACTAAGCTTTTTTAATCCCACTCGACCAGTCGAGTAACGACTTTATGCCATGCCCCGAACTCGAAAACTGGGCTTATAAAATTTTTGATCGTCGAATCCAGTACAAACAGCCTCTATAGTACCCCATTCTTAGCTCCCAGCGCCCAGATGACAGGTTCCGATCCTGGGATCGTACAAGGATGATTTTCTAACGTACATTTATCTCGTAAGTAGCATAACCACAAGTTTACCCAAATCATAAAAGTAACATCATCATCACATATCCACTAATATAAACATTTGAATACAATGCTAAAAGGAAAATACATATATCAAATTCAAAGCTCCAGAAGTTAGCTACATGCTCCAAGCTCTACACTGCTGTAACCTAACATCACCTGCACGCATCTATCATTCATAAGCTTATAAAAAGCTTAGAGGGTGGTGTAAGTGTGTGCATAAGGTAAGTGTTAAGTATTCAATGCCAAGTATTCAATACAATGTCATAATCACACAATATTTCAAATACTGGTAAGATCATGTGTCAATTAATATCAGGCTATACTATACAGCTCAGCTTTGCAAATGAGGAGTAATAAAGAGCCAAATATCAGATGTCGATGATGCAATGCAATATGCGGTGTGAATGGAATGACCATGCTAAAGTGTGAAGTCGGGATGATAGTACGTAGTATCGTAGGCTATGAGGTCCATCATAAGGGACTTCTATCTAAACCAGTCTCATACCTAATTTGGATAGTTAGACTCAATGTGGTGAACTCTTGATCTCAGGTTAGTCGCGCGCCCCAACTGAAATCCTAACCATTCAAAGGCATACGTAACAAATAGTTGTGCACCACCAGCCCGAGTGGATAATGAATGCAACTCCTGCCCAATAAGTCCACAAGTCAGTACTGTTCATCTCTGGGATCATCACCGGGGTCTAGTACACTCTACATGCAAATCACCACCCACTAACGTGCGACCATGTAAGTGGAAGAGACCTCACTATCTGCTTGACCAGTAGTCAGCTAATATCTACTCGGCACGTCGATAGTGGACCCATTCATGAGCTGGTCAAACTCAACCTAGCTATGCCCCGTACTCTCAGGCGGGTAAGACAACACCCCCTCCCAATTGACCATGACATAGTGGGAGACGCAGCCTTCTGGTGTTCGGCACTCGGGCGCTTATGTATCCACTCGGTCTTGACATTGGGGCGTCCTCTGGTACCAAGAGGGTTTAGGGATTTTCACCCAGGGCCATCTATGGCAGCCCGATGCTAGTAACAGATTTCCAGTGTCTCATCTGGCCATCCACGATATGCTTGTGCAGGCTATGGTCTTGATGTCGCTAGGGCATACAGTAATCACAACACACAATGCAAGATACATGAATCATATAATCCAGTCATACATCAATCTTGCGCATACCATGTGCTCATGTGAGATAACCTTCGCCTATCAGGGAGTCTCATAACAATCTGCTCAATGACATATGCAATGATCAACCACATATCATAATAAACATACAGATGATATGTATGGGCATGTATCATGATGCTATGCTGTCACATACTCATAATTGGTATCAATAACCTGGATCGGCAATCGACCTCGATAATGTGGACATTTAACCAACATTGCCTCCAAGGAATGGCTCACATAGAGCCTAATATATAGTGGATCCATGGCCTCACACAAGAGCCAAACATACAACGCCATGGGCCTCACTCAAGAGCTTTATACACATCACGAGGGGCCTTTCACATGGGCCTAACATACATCACAGTGGGCTCCATGGCCTAACCCTCAAATGCATTACAATGGGCCTTATCACATAGGTCTCATATACATCACATTGGGCCTTAAACACAGGCTGAATACACCTCATAATGGGCCTCAAATATAGGCTGCATATACATCATATAGGTCTTGACAATCGGCCTTGGCAATCATAATCGGCCTTAACAATTGAAATCGGCCTCGATACTCCGCCTTGACAATTGGAATCGGCATATACGATCGACCTCGACAAATCAAAATCGGCCTTGACAATCGAAATCGACCTATACAATTGGTCTTGACAATCAGAATTAGCCTCGATACTCCGCCTCGACAATTGGAATCGGCCACGAAAAATTAGAATTAGCCTCGATACTCGACCTCGATAATCGGAATCAGCCTCAATACTCGGCCTCAACAATCAGAATCAGCTTATACAATCAGCATTGACAAATGAGAAATGGCCTCGATACTTAGCCTCGATAATCGGAATCAGCCTATACAATCGACCTCGACAAATCAGAATCGGCCTCGATTATCGGAATCGGCCTATACGATTGGCCTTGATAAATTGGAATCGGCCTTGAAAATCAGAAATGGCCTTGATACTCGGCCTCGACGATCGGTATCGACCTATACGATCGGCCTTGACAAATCGGAATTGGCCTCAATACTTAGCCTCAACAATCGGAATCGGCCTATACAATCGGCCTCGTCAAATCGGAATCGGCCTATACAATCAGCCTCGACAAATCAGAATCGCCCTCGATACTCGGCCTCGACAAATCAGAATCGATCGATAATCGACCTTGATCGATATTCAGCTTTGATAATTGGAATTGGCAAATCGGCCACGTCAATTAGAATCGATAATCGGCCTAACCAAAGGCCTAAGGGAAGGTCACATAAGGACTTTCAACCATCATTGCCCATGAATGTGGATATTTAACCAACATTTCTCACAAGGAGTGGATCATATAAAGGATTCATACACAACGTAACGGGCCATACATGCATCGCATTGGGCCTCAACCATGGGCATCGAATACATCACAATGGGCCTTGCCCATAAGCCACGAATACGTCACAATGGACCTCGCCCATGGGCCTCGAATACCTCACATTGATCTTTGCCCATGGGTCTCGAATACATCACATTGGGCCTCGCCCATGGGCTTTGAATACATCATATTGGGCCTCACCCATGGTCCGTAAATGCATTTCCGTGGGCCTCACTTGTGGGTCTCATATACAACAAGTGGGCCGCACTACTTGGGCCTCATATGCACCAAATGGGACATGTATTTGGGCCTAACAATACAAACAGGTGGGCCCCGCCCAAGGGCCAAATGCATCATGATGAGCCTTATGGATGGGCCGTACCAATGGTCCTCAAGTGGCTTGGACCATACCAAAATCATTTCAATAGTTGTAGGTGTAACATGTGTATCACTCTACACTATCAATCCATGGGGCACTTGACCCACTAATGATGATCAGCACTATCTAAACATTGCCCAAAAAATTAGGATCGTCCAAACATTTCCCATCTAAATCAATACCATCTAAACATTGTCTAGGTAAATCAGCACTGTCCAAACATTGTCCAGGTAAATCAGCACCATCCAATCATTGTTCAGGTAAATCAGCACCATCCAAACACCTGGACCATGCAGATGAAACAAATACATCACGGTGTGGTGCACATAGCAAAACAAGTGGACAACTTAGGGACCACATACATCAAATGGGACCCAAGGAACTTGCTGACGTCTTCGAGCATAGCAGCCATGTTGTAGGGGCCCACCGTCCAGATGATGGATGGTGAGATATAACGCATGCATCATGGTGAGGTCCACACGCGTGGCCCACCATTTAAAGGGACGGGCGGTCTGGATCACGTCTGTGATCAGACCGTCAGCTGAAGCTGATGTGAATCCACCAGCATATTGAGCTGGTGTAAGTACCTCTAGCTAATCCATTTCACTAAAGGTGGGTCCCATGTGGGGCCCACCAGACATGTAAAAAATATATATAACTTATATCAGGTATCATATATTATATGATATTATTTATTTATTTTATTATTATAATATACATATATATATATGTTAGCGTCCAGTGTCCAGGAACGCTGGATGAACAACCTCGATGTAAAATACATCTAGTATGGGTCCCACATGGACGGCTTGGAAGAAACATGTACATCATGCAGGGCCTATGTACGAACGGTCTAGATAGACCACAAACATTATGGTGGCCCCACATGAACGATGTATATATAAACACATATATCATGGAGGGTATCCACCGAGTGAGGGATGCCAGCCAATCAGCGTCCATCACATGTCCTGTATTGGATGGTGTGGACAATCACATATCATGGTGGTCTCCACCATATGGACAGTGGGTGGATGGATGGAATGCATACATCTGGTGGGTCCACACGTGTGGCCCACCAGCTTGTATCAAGTTGATATTTGTAGTTTCCCTTCATCTAGGTTGTCCACATGGCAGCAACGTGCCCTGGACAGCGTGAGTACCATGGATCCATCATGGTGGTTCCCACCACTTGGACGGCTTGTGGTCCCATTGGACAGCCTGAATCATCCATCAAGGTGGGCCACACACCTCATCATCAACATTTAAAAAAATAAAAGAAAGAGAGAGAAAGAGAGAAAAAGAAGCGTGAGTAGCGGAGGGACCCCGCCATTATGGGTCCCTCTCTAATCAATGCATACATCAAGATGGGTCCCACCATATGTGGGCCCTCTAATCGTCAAAATCACCGAAAGATCCCCACCTCAAGATCTATTCTTCATTCTTCCACTAACGGGTTCTAGAGCTCCAATGAAACAGGATTTAATGGTTAAGATTGATTTTGGAGGGTGGGGATGGGAGATAAGAAGTGGGCCTCATAAAGCTCTCATGGTGTTTGAAAATGCCTTGGACGTGGCTTCTCTCCTTGGGTTGCTTGGAATGAGAGAGATGAGAGATAGAGAGGGGTGATGTAAGGAGAGAGAGATGTGTGTGTAAGAAGAGGGATGGGTTGGGTTGAATTTTGTGTATAGGAGGTATGGGTGTGGAGAGAGAGATTTGACTTGTGAGGGGGGTGAGGTGGCATGGGGTATGGGTGATGTACTTGAGATAAGGTGAGTACTTGATTGATTGTTTTATGGGACAAGTTGTAGAGATTCTCTTGGAATTCGCAACGCGCAGCGTTTATTCGGAATGAATGTGGGCCCATATCTTCTGGTCCGGGTATCGCCTCGACGCACGAGACTCGGCGACGGCGCGGTCGCTAAGGTACAGGTTTCAGGTCAAGCTAACTTCGGTATGCAGGACTCATCTTAGGATCGCACGTAAACATCGGATACAGGTCGAGGGTTGCCGAAATTCGACCGAGAGGACCGCGGAAGCCTACGGAATGGTACAGACTTGGATACGGGCCTTACAACTCTCCCCACCTAATAAAAATCTCATCCTCAAAATTTACAGAACAGACAAGGGAAGAGGAAACATCATCAAGTATATAAGTCAAGGCACAATCAATCTATCAAATGATGAAGATATGACTCTCTAATCTCAGCCTTGCGTTCCCAAGACGCCTCCTTAACAGAATGGTGAACCATACTAATCCTCGGATTGCGGATCAGAAACGATCAAAATGGAAATACTATGCAACCTCATAATCTCAACAGTAAGGAGTTATGCTAAAAAATCGCTAAGTTAGTCGAGCTTGGGGATCTAACTATTCTAGATTCTCAACAATCATAGAGTGCAGGGTAGCTATCTACAGATATGTGATGTTATCTTCAGGTATTCCCAAGTTATGCTCTGATACCGTCTTCTGTCACGCCTCGAACTCGGAAACCAGGCTCACAAAATTCCCGATCGTCGAATCCAGTGTAGATTGCCTCCGCAGTACCCCATTCTCAGCTTCTAGTGCCCATATGATAGGTTCTGATCCTGGGATCCTACAAAGAGGATTTTCTAACATACATTTATCTCGTAAGAAGCATAACCACAAGTTTACCCAAATCTAAAAGCAGCATCATCATCACATATCCACTAATATAAACATTTGAATACAATGCTGAAAGGAAAATACATATATCAAATTCAAAGCTCCAAAAGTCAGCTACATGCTCCAAGCTTCACGCTGCTGCAACTTAACATCACGTGCACGCATCTATTGTGTATAAGCTTATAAAAAGCTTAGAGGGTGGTGTAAGTGTGTGCACAAGGTAAGTACCAAGTATTCAATATAATGCTATAATCACACAATATCAAAAATACTGGTAAGATCATGCATCAATTAATATCAAACTACATAATACATCTCAGCTATGCAAATGAGGAGTCATAGAGAGCCAAATATCAAATGTCGAGGATGCAATGCAATATGCAATGCGAATGGAATGACCATGTTGGAGTGTGAAGTTGGGATGATAGTGTGTAGTATGCAGGCTATGGGGTCCATCACAAGGGACTTCTATCCAAACCACTCCCATATCTAATTTGGATGGTCAGACTCAATGTGGTAAACTCCTAACTCAAGTTAGTCGCACGCCCAAACCAAAATCCTGACCATTGCGAAGGCACACATAATAAATAGTTGCGCACCACCAGCTCGAGTGGATAGTGAATGAATGAATGAATGAATATGCAACTCCTATAATAAGTCCACATATCAGTACTGTTCATCTTTGGGATCATCACCGGGTCTAGTACACTCTACATGAAAATCACCGCCCACTGACGCACGACTATGCAAGTGGAAGAGACACTATCCGCTTGATCAGTAGTTAGCTAATATCTACCCGGAATGTCGATAGCGGACCTATTCACGAGTTGGTCAAACTCAGCATAACTATGCCCCTACCCTTGGGCGGGTAAGGCAACACCCCCTCTCAACTGACTATGACATAGTGGGAGACGCAGACTTCTGGTATTCGGCACTCGGGCGCTCATGTATCTACTCGGTCTCGACATTGGGGGGTTCTCTGGTACCAAAAGGGTTTAGGGATTTTCACCCAGGGCCATCTATGGCAGCTCAATGCTAGTAACAGATTTCCAGTGTCCTATCTGGCTATCTACGATATGCCTGTGGAGGTTATGGCCTTGATGTCTTAGGGCATACAGTAATCACAACACACAATGCAAGATACATGAATCATATAATCCAGTCATATATCAATCTTGCGCATACCGTGTGCTCATGTGAGATAACCTCCGCCTATCAGGGAGTCTCGTAACAATCTGCCCAATGACATGCAATGATCAACCACATATCATAATAAACATGCAGATGATACGTATGGGCACGTATCATGATGTCATGCTGTCACATACTCATAATCAGTATCAATAACCGGGATCGACAATCGACCTAAAAAATGTGGACATTTAACCAACTTTGCCCCCAAGGAATGGCCCACATAGAACCTAATATATAGTGGATCCATGACCTCACAAAAGAACCAAATATACAACTCCATAGGCCTCACTCAAGAGCTTATTACACATCACGAGGGGCCTTTCACATGGGTCTAATATACATCACAATGGGCTCCATCGCCTGGCCCTCAAATGAATCACAATAGGCCTCATCACATAGGCCTCATATATATCACATTAGGCCTTAAACATGGGCTGAATACACCTCACAATGGGCCTCAAATACAGACCGCATATACATCATATAGGTCTCGACAATCGGCCTTGGCAATCGAAATCGGCCTTGACAATCGAAATTGGCCTCAACAACTAGAATCGACACTCGGAATCGGCCTCGATACTCCGCCTTGACAATCGGAATCGGCATATACTATCAGCCTCAACAAATCAGAATCGACCTCGATACTTGGCCTCGACCATCAGAATCGGCTTATACAATCGATCTCGACAATTGGAATTGGCCTAATACTCGACCTTGATAATGGAAATCGGCCTATACAATCAGCCTCGAAAAATCAGAATCGGCCTCGATACTCGGCCTCAACAATCAGAATCAACCTATACAATCGGCATCGACAAATTAGAAACGGCCTCAATACTCGGTCTCGTCAATCGAAATTGGCCTCAATACTTGGCCTCGACAATCGAAATCGGCCTATACAATTGACCTCGACAAATCGAAATCGGCCTCGATAATTGGAATCGACCTATATGATTGGCCTCAAAAAATCAGAATCAGCCTCGACAAATCGAAAATGGCCTCGATACTCGGCCTCGACAATTGGAATCGGCCTATACGATCAGCCTCGACATATTAGAATCGGCCTCGATACTTAGCCTTGACAATCGGAATCGACCTTGATAAATCAGAGTCGACCTCGATAAATCAGAGTCGACCTCGATACTCGGCCTTAACAATCGGAATCAGCCTGTACAATCGGCCTCAACAAATCAGAATTGATCGATAATCAGCCTTGATCGATAATCAGCTTCGATAATCAGAACCGGCAAATCGGTTACGTCAATCAGAATTGATAATCGGCCTAACTAGAGGCTTAAGGGAAGGTCACATGAGGACTTTTAACCATCATTGCTCATCAATGCGGACATTTAAGTAACATTGCTCCCAAGGAGTGGATCATATAAAGGATTCATACACAACATAACGGGCCATACATGCATCGCATTGGGCCTTAACCATGGGCATCGAATACATCACAATGGGCCTTGCCTATAGGCCACGAATACGTCACAATTGACCCCATCCATGGGCCTCGAATACCTTACATTGATCCTCGCCCTTGGGCCTCGAATACATCACATTGGGCCTCTGTTCACTCCCCAAGTATAGGGTTGTGATGTAGTAATAAACTCGGTAAGACCGAGGTCGAATCCACAGGGACTGAAACTTGTACGTTATCTAAAACCAAGTAGAACTAGAACTAGACTAAGATGCTATCTAAATCAAATAAAACTTAGGGAATAATTTATGGAATAATTATCTAAAACTTAAGTAATTCAAAGGAAGGAAAACTAGGGATTCAGAGGATCCACTCGTAGAGATCAGGGAGATCTTTTGCCTGCATCAGGAATCATGGAAATCAAACTGAACTTACTTGATCTGGTTTTCAAGAGATGAAAGGTGTATGAATTAGAATGGATTCCATCACCAAACCATGCCCAGGAGACAAAGCAAACAACAGAATTAATCTAATTACCAATCAATCAACATGCCATGAAAGTTAGGAAGAGTACCGTCATCCGACCATGCCCATGAGACGATGGTGAACAATAGGGCTTCCTGACTTCATAAACATGAAAAGGAGAAAAGGAACATGCTCAAAGCTATCACGAGACCCATTGTAATTTCAGTCACAATAGACCATTAAAAACTAGGAAAAATATTCCTTTAATAATCAAATATATCAAATTCAGGTTTATGAATTAAAGACACACAGGTAAAATCTCCCATCTCACTACAGCTTCACCTCTTAGCCCTAGCTAAGAGGTTTAGCCACACATGAAGGGGCTAAGTCTTAAAAAATAAAAGAAATATCAAGGAAGAGAAGAAGAAAAAAAACCAGGCTGCGTCACTTCTCTCTCTCCATTCCTTAGCTTTTTCTTCTTTTCTCCTTCTTTCTTTCTGTTCCTTCAAAGCCAAGCTCCTCCTCCAGCCACATCCAGCTTCTCCTTCCCGTGCTGCCAACAGTTTCCAGCCACGCCCTGTCTTGAATGCTCCTTGTCACGTTCCAGCGGACCTCCCTCTAAAACCTCTCTAGCCGCAGAAAACCCACCTGCTGCCTCCCTGCCAAACTCTTCCTTCTCTCTCTTTATAGGTGCTAGGGGCTGTGCAGGAGAGGCCTGGCCGGATTGCGAAATCCTTCACGGCAGAGTCCTTGCAGAACTCTGCTTCTGCAACAGGAGACGCTTAACTGATTACGTTTGGACTCAGTTTGCGAGGAGGAGTCTTCCCCTCTTTGAAATCTGCCAGCGTGGCGAGTGCAAGCACCCCTTGTATGATCAAATGGACGGCTTGGATTGCTGATCCGTTCACGGACGGCGACCCGCAACTTCCCGCAACTTCCGGTTTTCCCGGACGCGCGTAAGGCGTACGCAGAGGCGCTGACGTGTTCGGTGGGCCCCACAGAGGTGTTTTCGAGGAAATCCACCCCATCCATTAGATTGCCCTCGAAATTTCGGTCAGAAACGGATGGTTTTTCATGTCCATTGGCTTAGAATCAGAGAAGAAATCATTCAAACATCAATTTAAACGTTGCAGGGCAGTCCACTTATGGCCTCTGTATCGCACACGTGTGCTTGCATGGATCCAAAATTTTAGCATGGGTTTGAAGATTTCATGGCCCTCTACAAGATGGACGGCTTAGATCATCCACTGGGATAATGTGTGGGGCCCACTAGCGTCCGAAAAAATGGACGCCGTCCGTCCGTTATACAGCGCTTAAAACAGAAATTTCTGTTTTGGAAGAAGACGCGGGTCAGCGCTGCTGACCCGCCTAAGTTGGTTCGATGCACCGCGGACGTGTATAGCTTATGTACACACACTGTGTAAACGGGGCCCATTGTGATGTTCCTACAAAATCCAAACCATCCATTTGTTTCCTCATCTTATTTAAACCGCCGAGACCAAAGTTGAGACAGTTCCAGATATCAGGTGGGCCCAGAATCAACAGTTTATGGGCTGATCTGTCAGTTGGGGTACTTCCATAGTGATCCAAGGGCTGAAATTTGATATGTACGGTTAATTTATGGCCCTCAGGCCATGTATAAATTTTTGAGCCAATCAGATGGCGAGAACTATATGATCTTGCATTTTTTATCAATTTCGGGCCTCTTTAATGTGAATGGCCTGATTTCCTCGGATCTTTGATGCATAATTCCATCGATCTTCGTCCCCTGGAGTCCGTCCCTTGCCTTGGGTATCATCAGAGCGTTAAATCCATGGTTTAAGCACCCTTTTTCAGTTCATGCTTGTAAATATACTCTGCATCACAAATACAATTAAATCCGGCTATTAAACGGTATCATGCTTGTAAATCCATGAAATAAATGGGTCTGATATGCAATATTTGACCCTCAACAGCCTCGCCCATGGGCCTTAAATACATCATATTGGGCCTCGCCCATGGGCCATAAATGCATTTCCATGGGCCTCACCTGTGGGCCTCATATACAACAAGTGGGTCACACTACTAAGGCCTCGTATGCACCAAATGGGCCACGTATCTAGGCCTAACAATATAAACAGGTGGGCCCTACCCATGGGCCAAATGCATCATGATGGGCCTCATGGATGGGCCGTACCAATGGTCCTCAAGTGGCTTAGACCATACCAAAATCATTTCAATAGTTGTAGGTGCAACATATGTATCACTATACACTATCAATCCATGGGGCACATGACCCAGTAATGATGATCAACATAGTCCAAACATTGCCCGGAAAATTAGCACCGTCCAAACATTTCCCATGTAAATCAGCACCATCCAATCATTGTCCAGTTAAATCAGCACTGTCTAAACATTGTCCGAGTAAATTAGCACCATCCAATCATTGTCTAGGTAAATCAGCACCATCCAAACACCTGGACCATGTGGATGAAACAGATACATCACGGTGTGGCCCACATAACAAAACAGGTGGATGGATTAGGGACCACATACATCAAATGGGACCCACGGAACTTGCTGATGTCTCCCAGCATAGCAGCCATGCTGCAGGGGCCCACAATCCAGATGATGGACGGTGAGATATAACGCATGCATCATGGTGGGGTCCACACGTGTGGCCCACCATTTAAAGGGACGGACGGTCTGGATCACGTCTGTGATCAAACAGTCAGCTGAAGCTGACGTGAATACATCAGCATATTGAGCTGGTGTAAGTACCTCCAGCCAATCTGTTTCTCTAAAGGTGGGTCCCATGTGGGGCTTACCAGACATATGTAAATATATATATATATATATATATATCTATATAACCTATATCATGTATCATATATTATATGATATTATTTATTTATTTTTATTATTATAATATACATGTATACATATATATATATATATATATATATATATATATATATATATATATATGTCAACGTCCAACGTCTAGGAATGCTAGACAGATGGCCTAGATGTAAAATACATCCAGTATGGGTCCCACGTGGACGGCTTGGAAGAAACATTTACATCATGTGGGGTCCATGTACGGACGATCTAGATAGACCACAAACATCAAGGTGGCCTGTAATGACCCTGAAAATTTTGTGCTAATCTTTCCTTAGTAGTTGTTTTTGGGGTAATTAGCGCTATACTCGATTGCTTGTGAAAGTTGCATCAATCACTTTAAATTGTATCTGCATGACTCAAAACCTGTAGATTAATTAGTGCTAGGTTACTCTGAAATCTGGGATCCATTGCTAAATCCAGTTGTTCTTGGAAATTTTTGAAAGTTCTGGATCGGACCTGGACCACGCGTCGAAAGTCCGATAGCGATGATCTTAGGCTGTTGCGGTCACCATGTTGGGCTTGACCATCACTTCGAAAATCAAGTCTAGAAGATGTCCTGGGTCGATTTGATTGAGTTCGGAGTGAAGAGTGTGAGAACGGTTGGAAATTTATTAAGCTTTTATGAAATCTGAGTCGTGTCGCTTGCAAGACAATTTTAAGCAATCTGACCGTTGGATTCTGATCCAATTTCACCCTCTGATCAGGGAAGGTGGCTCAGGCATGTCCTTGTGCTTGTGGACCTGATCGAGATCCTGTGACCGTTGAATTGAGTGTGGTTCGCCACGGCTGATCTGAAGATCCGGTCAGTATGAAAACTCAGCTTGACCTAGATCCATGGTCAGTGAGCTTAAGTCTGACCTTTCGTGGTTATAGGCCCACCGGAAGTGCTTCGTTGGATCGCGAGAGGCTTGCTTTAGTTATACCCTAAGTATACCTTAGCCCTGGGGTTATTTTCATCAATTTTAGGCCTATTTATAGTCCTTAAAACCCTAGCTCTCTTGTCCATACGAATTTCCTAACCCTAGCTTAGAAAGAGAAAGGAAAAGAGAGAGAAAGTGAGAGAGAAGTTGGTGAATCATCCTAGATTCTTTCTTATTCTTCTTCATCCTTGAACCTTCACTTTAGAATTGTTATTCCGGCGATTCTGAGTTCATCTTTGGGTAAGTTAACCTAACCCTAATCTGTGTTAGAGCTTAGAATAGTCTTGGTGTTGTTGTATCTCATTTCTATTCTTGTTTTAGGGTATTCTATCGCCGTTGACGAAGACAACTCGTCTGAAATCAGTTCGGTGTTCTTTTTTGGCTTAAGGTGCAGACTTTAAGTGTATAGGTTATGGTTTTCAAGGCTTTCAATGCCAGTGAATGATTTATTCTTGTTATGGATGAGATTTCACATGCCAAATGTTATGGTTACTTTACGTTCCTGATATGCATGTGTTATATTGAGATTTGTGTACTCTATGTGTATGTATAAAGTACCAAATGCGTATAAAATATGAACCAGTGATTGCCATGATTAATTGTCGTGCACTTGTGCTAATGGTATATGCGATAACTCCTCGGCAAAAGGAATTGTCCAAATGCATGTTTTTCAACATACGTCATGTATGTTGTATTATGTATTCTAAGTGTTTGTAGAAATGTCTGAATGATCTAGAGTATGATATATTAACCTAGTATGGGCGTTGAGAAGCGATTCTCAACTCTCCCACTAGTGTGTATGATTTACTACATGCAAGTATATTCCTTGTTATTCAATTTCAAGCTTTACTTATGCTTGCATTAATGTTAAGTTGTTATCCTTCAAGTATTCTTATGCTACATGATTTGAGTTGTTGTTCCTTTACTGTTCTACATTTAATACGAATATCTGTTGTAGTGTAATGTGTGTGGGACTATGCATTAGTCCAGGAAATCGGTAATCAGCCTTAAGATCATGGCTGAGGTTACTTTCGCCACGTAGGACGTATTAGACGAACCCGAGTCGTATTAGAGTTGTTGGCAATGGTTTGGCCACACGGAGTGTTTGTGCACTCTATGTCGTTCAACCCAACGTGCGCTCGTGCTAGTCGAGTTCGTCAAGTAACCCAATCGTCCGATGTATGTTCACTATTTATGGACGCTACTGTTTGAACCTAGGGTACCAAACTTACCAATGAAATCCTATTAACCATGGTACCTTGATCCGTTAAGACTCCTGAGCCAGACATGGTGGTATGGGACACCGTGGTTGAGCTGTCGGCCTACGCTGGGGTGACGAGCCTCCCCATAGTGACCAGTGAGCAACTAACTCGTGAGCCGATTATGGTGGTATGCGACACTATATTTGTGCTGTCGGCCTACATCGATTGGTGACGAGCCCTTTGTAGTGACCTCGAGCATGCCTGGATACCGCATTGAGTTGATGAGCCTTGGTGTAGTAACGAAGGTATGATAGGCGTGCATTGATTGGTGACGAGCCCTTTACTACGACCTCAAACCATATGATCATATGAGATGTCTAGGACTGATGACCCTAGTATGGATCACTGTTTGGATGGTGATATGAGGAAGGTAACTTAGTTTCCCAATCCTGCTGTATGAAAAGGACTAATAACAACTTGGTAATCATGTTCATGCACTGTATTTACATGTGCTTTGTAGACGTGGCACACTTTGAGGTGATGTCATGCGTAACGTAAAATGAAGATGCTTAGGGTGTATGCATGAGGGCACGCATCATTCTGCATGTATTCTTGCATTAACAAGAGTACTTAGGACTTGCTTAATTGTTCTGCTTTATCATTACTGCTTGATTGAACTGATAACATGTTAACCTTTGCCCTATTGTTCCACTGAGTTGATCACTCACTCCCATGTTCTGGGGTAGTGTTAAACACCCACCAGACTCTGTCTTAGCTACTGATGTTGCAGATGTGGATGCGACCTCTGAGGCAGAGCGGGAGATGGATGATGATGAGGCTGCTTTCTCTTTTATGTAGTTTTCAGATGGGTTCTAGTGAGCCTCGTTCTGATGCGCGGGATGTTGGTATTTCTTTTGGGAAGTTAAATGATGTAATCTAATACTTGTAATTTTGATAGTAACACTTGTCAGAGTGACCTGGTATGTATATGTACTTCAGGGATTTGCACTTGTACACATATATTTCTATAAGTCTTCCGCTTGCTTTCTTCACTTATCCCTGAATTATATTTGCTATTTGGCTTAATCTATTCCATGTTTTATGCACTAATACAGACAACATACATCCATCATTAAATATGTTGCATAAGTGATGTTTTGGAACTCGGGAGCTGAGTCATGCTCGACCCCCGAATTTCAGGGCGTTACAAGTTGGTATTAGAGCATGATCTGGATTAAAGAGGACCTGGGTTATGGTCACACACCGCACAATATCGCCACTTTAGTGTACTTGGGTGCGGGTCTATCATAGATTGTGTGTTTGTTCTCCGTAGCTTCTATCGGCGAAAGTTTCCTGAAAACGATCACCGAGATCGAGTCTGTACTCTCTCCTGATCACACACAGCGACCTGAAACCTTTCCTAGATCATCTGTTGATGAGTTTAGACGGTCTATCTTTCCATTTCAACCCTTCATTCGTGAAGAAATCTCTGTTTGAATTAGATTTCTGCCTGAATGGCCCGATAGGCGTCGAACCAAGCAAAGGGGCTGATCGGGGGATTTCCTGTGGGGCCCAGGGGGGCCCACATCATTTTGAGCATGAGGGACTAGGAAGACCTCACCCAAACACCGAGGCATCACCAGACAGTCCAGAGACCTGCGATGCCATCGCTGGCTCGGCGAGGCCTTGCCGATCAGCGAGCCAGGCCGGGCGGGCCGGCTTGAGCCGACGATAGTTTGGCCTAGTGTGGCCCACCCCTCCACGGTTTGTTGTTTTAAACCCTTCCTACATCCTACTTCCTTCACAAACCTCCCTCCCAAGCTCTCTTTTCTTTTAAGTTTTTCTCTAAACTTCTTCAAATCCCTTCCAAATCTTCTTCTTCCTCCATTTTCGTGCAAGCCCTATCCACCCATCTCAAAACTTCACCTCCCTTTGCTGTTTCCCTTTCCTTTTCTTCTCATTTGGGCTCTCAAGTCCTCTTTTGGGATCTCAAGTGTGTGGAAACTTTCCATCCTTCCTATTTCTCTCTTGCTCTCATTTCTCATGGCCCTCTTTGAGTTTATCACGATCATCTTTTCCATTTTCTCCCTTCTTTCTTTGATGGGGAAGAAGAGAGCGCCCGTGGATGAAGCCGGGCCTAGCCGCCTAACCCGTGCATGGAGGCCGAGAGGTGCCGCCGCGAGCACGTCCGCCACTCGTGAATTTCAAACCAAGTGGGACCTCGATCCTCGAGCTCCCATTGGTAGAACTTTGTTGGCAGAGCTATCGCATGGAGTCTATGAAGGCCGCAGAGTCCTTTTTGAGGCTCATGTTGATCCACGGCTGTATGACGAGTTTTTATTGTTGGAGCGCCTAGAAGGGGCTGGTTGGTGTCCCTTATTTGAGGGTGAGTATCGCGCGAATGCAAGTACTGTTTGAGCTTTTTATGCCAATATTCGTGATCCTTCGCTGGAGCCTCTGCAGTTCAAGATTCCTTGTGGTAGTGGTCGGGAAGCTACTGTCACCGTCGCTTTGATATCCCAACTCCTGAATGTGCCACTTGGTGAGGTGCATGCCAGTGAGAAGAATTTAAACAGTATGCGCGAGAGGGATCGTCGCACCCGATCCTTGTGTGGTCGTCTGGTCGAATGGCAGCCTAATAGGAGTCTTTTGGCTACCAACATGACGGACGACTTTCGCTTACTTCACTACATGTGTACGTTCAATGTATATCCTAGTTGGAGTAATCGCAGCGAGTGTACGCGCCTGATGGTAGATTTCCTATATCAGAAGCGAAGTTGTGTGTGCCGATGTACATCTTGCGCCAGATTATTCTCATCGCTCGTTCGACTAAGAGGACCGAATCGCTTCCTTTTGGCCGCCTCATTTGTAAGCTTGCACACAAGTTTGGCTATAGGCTTGGAGCAGAGAAACCGATTCCTGTTCGTCATATTAGCCTGACGACCCATAAACAGATGGAGATTGGTTCTGGTCGGCATGCCTCAAAGAGTGAGGATGAGTCAGAGAGCAATGATGAAGAGAGTTATGCTGAAGGTGGTGCTGAGATTGAGGAAGAAACAGAGCAGGACGAGGAAGAGGTTGAGGTACAGGATACGAGTGAGAGCTCTCCTCCTGTGTCACTAGAGCAGAGCGCAGATCAGGCTGCCAGAATGCCCGTATTGCTCGGCTTGAAGAAGGACAGGCTGTTCTACGCAGGATATTATGGATCTTCGAGGCCTTGTGAAGCATAAGTTTAAGAAGGTGACTCGAACTCTAAAGTCTATCCTGTGTTGCTTGCAGGATAAGGGTGCCCCGCCTCCATCTCCTGATTCTGACAAGTAGCTGTCGTTATAGCCGTCTTTTGCTTTGTTTGTAGTTTCCTTCTGTGTGTAGCCGTTGTTGGCTTTGTAGTTGGAGTTGTTTGTAGTTGTTTGCTGTTGCTTGAAGTGTTAGATGTTGTAGTACACATGCTTTCCTAGTCGTAATTCATGTAATGCTGCACTACTTGTATTGCGATAATTTTGATTAATGGAATGCATGTTGTTTGTCTTTGGAGTTCGTGCTAGATTTTGAGCAGAAGCTTACTGTGGTTGAACCATATGAGGTTATCGCACACATTCGTGTACAACCCCTTATCGATGAGAAGATCGTTGCAGCTCAGGCAGATGATGAGTTTTTGGTGAAGATGAGAAAGCGGGTTGGTACAGATGAGAACTCCGACTGGAGTATTAGTTCTGATGGGGGCCTACGATTTCGTGGCCGGTTATGTGTTCCTAACATCCCTGACTTGGGACGGGAGGTTCTCAAGTTAGCCCATAGTTCTAAACTTGCAATGCATCTAGGTAGCACGAAGATGTATCAGGATATGAGGAGATCTTATTAGTGGGACAATATAAAGGTCCAGATTGTTGAATTTATTTCTCGTTGTCTCACGTGCCAGCAGGTCAAGGCAGAGCATTGCCGACCTCCTGGGTTGTTGCAGCCCATGCTCATAGCAGAATGGAAGTGAGACTTCATCTCTATGGACTTTATTTCTGAGTTGCCGAGAATAAGGAAGGGATATGACTCTATTTGGGTGATAGTCGACCGATTGACGAAGTCGGCTCACTTTTTACCAATCAGAGTCACAAACTCTACAGACGAGTTGGTTAGGTTGTATATCAAGGAGATAGTACATCTGCATGGAGTTCCCCTGGAGATTGTGTCTGATAGAGACATGCGTTTCACATCTATCTTCTGGACTCGTATTTAGGAAGTGATGAGTGTGAAACTGAAGTTCAGCACCGCGTTTCATCCGCAAACTGATGGGCAGACGGAGCGCATGAATTAGGTCCTAAAAGACATGTTGCGAGCTTGTGTTTTGGATTTCAAGGACAGTTGGGATGATTGTCTTCATTATATAGAGTTCGCGTATAATAACAGTTTCCAGGTGAGTATTGGCATGGCTCCCTATGAGGCATTGTATGGTCGCCTGTGCAGAGCATCGTATTGCTGGGTAGAAGTTGGCGAGCGTAGTTTGCTTGGCCTGAAATTGGTGCAGGTGACTTCAAAGAAAGTTGACATCATTCGACGTCGACTCCTGACAGTCCAGAGTAGGCAGAAGAGTTATGCTGATATGAGGCGTCGACCGCTTAAGTTTGAGGTTGGAGACCATGTGTTTATGAAGGTCTCTCCTATGAAGGGAGTGTTGCGGTTCGGTAAGAAGGGGAAGTTGACGCCGAGATTTATTGGTCCATTTCAAGTTCTGGATCGAGTAGGAGCGGTAGCATACCGCCTTGCTTTGCCCACACCTCTTGCGAGCGTGCATAACGTATTTCATGTTTCTATGCTGAAGAAGTACGTTCCTAATCCTTCCATATTATCAGTTGGGAGCAGGTACAGTTGAGTGAGGATGCCACTTATGTACTGCGACCGATGCATATTCTCGACAGGAAGGAGCAGGTATTGCGTAGCAAGGTTATCCCTCTTGTGAAGGTGCTATGGACACATCATAGTGAAGAAGAGGCTACTTGGAAATCTGAAGTTGAGGTCAGAAAGAGCTACCCTTAGATCCTTGAGGAATATGAGAATGTATGAATTTCGAGGAAGAAATTTTCTTTAAGAGGGGTAGATTGCAATGACCCTGAAAAATTTGTGCTAATCTTTCCTTAGTAGTTGTTTTTGGGCTAATTAGCGCTATACTCGATTGCTTGTGAAAGTTGCATCAATTACTTTAAATTGTATCTACATGACTCAAAACCTGTAGATTAATTAGCGTTAGGTTACTCTGAAATCTGGGATCCATAGTGATGATCTTAGGCTGTTGCGGTCACCATGTTGGGCTTGACCATCACCTCGAAAATCAAGTCCAGAAGATGTCCTGGGTCGATTTGATTGAGTTCGGAGTGAAGAGTGTGAGAACGGTTGGAAATTTATTAAGCTTTTATGAAATCTGAGTCGTGTCGCTTGCGCGACGATTTTAAACAATCTGATCGTTGGATTCTGATCCAATTTCACCCTCTGATCAGGGAAGGTGGCCCAGGCATGTCCTTGTGCTTGTGGACCTGATCGAGATCCTGTGACCGTTGAATTGAGTGTGGTCCGCCACAGCTGATCTGAAGATCCGGTCAGTACGAAAACTCAGCTTGACCTAGATCCATGGTCAGTGAGCTTAAGTCCGACCTTTCGTGGTTATAGGCCCATCGGAAGTGCTTCGTTGGATCGTGAGAGGCTTGCTTTGGTTATACCCTAAGTATACCTTGGCCCTGGGGTTATTTTCATCAATTTTAGGCCTATTTATAGTCCTTAAAACCCTAGATCTCTTGTCTATACGAATTTCCTAACCCTAGCTTAGAAAGAGAAAGGAAAAGAGAGAGAAAGTGAGAGAGAAGTTGGTGAATCATCCTAGATTCTTTCTTATTCTTCTTCATCCTTGAACCTTCACTTTAGAATTGTTATTCCGGCGATTCTGAGTTCATCTTTGGGTAAGTTAACCTAACCCTAATCTGTGTTAGAGCTTAGAATAGTCTTGGTGTTGTTGTATCTCATTTCTATTCTTGCTTTAGGGTATTCTATCGCCGTTGACGAAGACAACTCATCTGAAATCAGTTCGGTGTTCTTTTTTGGCTTAAGGTGCAAACTTTAAGTATATAGGTTATGGTTTTCAAGGCTTTCAATGCCAGTGAATGATTTATTCTTGTTATGGATGAGATTTCACATGCCAAATGTTATGGTTACTTTGCGTTCTTAATATGCATGTGTTATATTGAGATTTGTGTATTCTATGTGTATGTATAAAGTACCGTATGCGTATAAAATATGAACCTGTGATTGCCATGATTAATTGTCGTGCACTTATGCTAATGGTATATGCGACAACTCCTCGGCAAAAGGAATTGTCCAAATGCGTGTTTTTCAACATACGTCATGTATGTTGTATTATGTATTCTAAGTGTTTGTAGAAATGTCTGAATGATCTAGAGTATGATATATTAACCTAGTATGGGCATTGAGAAGCGATTCTCAACTCTCCCACTAGTGTGTATGATTTCCTTCATGCAAGTTATATTCCTTGTTATTCAATTTCAAGCTTTACTTATGCTTACATTAATGTTAAGTTGTTATCCTTCAAGTATTCTTATGCTACATGATTTGAGTTGTTGTTCCTTTACTGTTCTACATTTAATACGAATATCTGTTATAGTGTAATGTGTGTGGGACTATGCATTAGTCCAGGAAATCGATAATCAGCCTTAAGACCGTGGCTGAGGTTACTTTCGCCACGTAAGACGTATTAGACGAACCCGAGTCGTATTAGAGTTGTCGGCAGTGGTTTGGCCATGCGAAGTGTTTGTGCACTCTATGTAGTTCAACCCAACGTGCGCTCGTGCTAGTCGAGTTTGTCAAGTAACCCGATCGTCCAATGTATGTTCACCATGTATGGACACTACTGTTTGAACTTAGGGTACCAAACTTACCAATGAAATCCTATTAACCATGGTACCTTGATCCGTTAAGACTCCTGAGCCGGACATGGTGGTATGGGACACCGTGGTCGAGCTGTCGGCCTACGCTGGGGTGACGAGCCTCCCCATAGTGACCAGTGAGCAACCAACTCGTGAGCCAATTATGGTGGTATGCGACACTATATTTGTGTTTTCGGCCTACATCGATTGGTGACGAGCCCTTTGTAGTGACCTCGAGCATGCCTGGATACCGCATTGAGTTGATGAGCCTTGGTGTAGTAACGAAGGTATGATAGGCGTGCATTGATTGGTGACGAGCCCTTTACTACGACCTCAAACCATATGATCATATGAGATGTCTAGGACTGACGACCCTAGTATGGATCACTGTTTGGATGGTGATATGAGGAAGCTACCTTAGTTTCCAAATCCTGCTGTATGAAAAGGACTAATAACAACTTGGTAATCATGTTCATGCACCGCATTTGCATGTGCTTTGTAGACATGGCGCACTTTGAAGCGATGTCATGCGTAACGTAAGATGAAGATGCTGAGGGTGTACGCGTGAGGGCACACATCATTCTGCATGCATCCTTGCATTAACAAGAGTACTTAGGACTTGCTTAATTGTTTTGCTTTATCATTACTGCTTGATTGAACTGATAACATGTTAACCTTTGCCTTATTGTTCCACTGAGTTGATCACTCACTCCCACGTTCTGGGGTGGTGTTAAACACCCAGCAGACTCTGTCTTAGTTGCTGATGTTGCAGATGTGGATGCGACCTCTGAGGCAAAGCGGGAGATGGATGATGATGAGGCTGCTTTCTCTTTTATGCAGTTTTCAGACGGGTTCTAGTGAGCCTTGTTCTGATGCGCGGGATGCTGGAATTTCTTTTGGGAAATTAAATGATGTAATCTAATACTTGTAATTTTGATAGTAACACTTGTTAGAGCGACCTGGTATGTATATGTACTTCAGGGATTTGCACTTGTACACATATATTTCTATTAGTCTTCCGCTTGCTTTCTTCACTTATCCCTGAATTATATTTGCTATTTGGCTTAATCTATTCCATGTTTTATGTACTAATATAGACAACATACATCCATCATTAAATATGTTGCATAAGTGATGTTTTGGAACTCGGGAGCTGAGTTATGCTCGACCCCCGAATTTCAGGGTGTTACATGGCCCCACATGAATGGTGTATATATACACATATATCATGGAGGGTATCCACTGAGTGAGGGACACTAGCCAATCAGCGTCCGTCACATGTCTTGTATTAGACGGTGTGGACAATCACATATCATGGTGGGCTCCACCGTATGGACGGTGGGTGGATGGATGGAATACATACATCTGGTAGGTCCGCACATATGGTGTCACGCCCCGAACTCAGAAACCGGGCTCACAAGATTCCTAATCGCCGAATCCGGCGCCAACAGCCTCCGTATTACTCCATTCTCGGCTCCCGGTACTCATACACCAGGTTTCGATCCTGGGATGCTACAAGGAGGATTTATAATCATCAGTCTGATTCATAGTGAGCGTAACCACAAGCATAACCCACGAACAATAACCACAATAACACCATCACAAAATCTACTATGATCAAAAACTTTTGAGTACAATGCGTAAAAGGAAAATGCATAAATCGAAACTCAAGCTCCAGAAGGTCGCTGCACGCTCCAAGCTCAACACTGCTACAACCTATCATCATCTGCATGCATCTATCGTGCATAAGCTTATAGAAAGCTCAGACAGTGGTGTAAGTGTGTGCACAAGGTAAGTGATAAGTATTCAATACAATGTCATCATCATACAATACCGAAAATACTGATAATCTATAAATTGTACATTATCGAAATAAGCAGAAAGACTGACATGATCATTAATTATCAAAGTAAGCAGAAATACTGACAAGATCATAAACCATAAGATAACAGAGTAAGCAATATATAACAACTATACAAATAAGGAGTCATAGAAAGCCAAATATCAGATGCTAAGGATGCGATGCAATATACAATTCCTGATGAGATTACGAATAACGTCAGCTGTATCTAGACCATATAAATGCAGAAACACAGTAACCCAAAATGCCATATGCTACGAATGTAATGTAATATGCGGTGTGACTGGAATGACCATGCTGGAGTGTGAAGTCGGGATGATAGTGTGTAGTATCGTAGGCTATGGGGTCCATCACAAGGGACTTCTATCCAAACCAGTCCCATACCTAAATTTGGATAGTCAGACTCAATGTGGTGAACTCCTGATCTTAGGTTTGTCACGTGCGCCAACCGAAATCCTGGCCATTGCGAAGGCACACGTAATAAATAGTTGCGCACCACCAACCCGAGTGGATAGTGAATGAATGAATGCATGAATGAGTATACAACTCCTGCTCACTTAATCCATATATCAGTACAGTTCATCTCTAGGATCATCATCGGGGTTTAATATACTCCAAATAGCACTGCCACTCTCCTAGTCGCACAGTCTAAGTGAGCGTAAGAAACCTCACTATCCGCCTGGCTAATAGTCTGCTAATACCTATCCGGCACGTCATAGTGGACCCATTCATGAGCTGGTCAAACTCAGCCTAGTAATGCCCCCTACCCTCAGGCGGGTAAGGCCACACCCCCTCCCAACCGACCACGACACAGTGGGAGACGCGGCCTCCTGGTATTTGGTACTCGGGTGCTCATGTATCTACTTGGTCTCGACATTGGGACGTCTCTTGGCCACGGAGGTTTAAGAATTTTCACCTAGGGACATCTATGCCGCCCGTATACTAGAACTAAACATTTTCGGTGTCCCATTTGGCCATCCACGATATGCCTGTGGAGGTTATGGCCCTGATGTCGCTAGGGCGTACAGTAATCATAATGTGAGATGTATGAGTCATACAATCCAGTCATGCATCTATCCTGCGCATACCGTGCACTCATGTGAGATAACCTCCACCTATCAGGGAGTCTCATAACAATATGCTCAATGACATATGCAATGATCAACCACATCTCATAACAAACATGCAGATGATGCGTATGGGCATGTATCATGATGCTATGCTGTCGTACGCTCATAATCAGTATCAATAACCGGCATTGACAATTGACCTCGACAATGTGGACATTTAACCAACATTGCCCCTAAGGAATGGCCCACATAAAGCCAAACATATAATGGGCCCACAGCCTTACATAAAGGCCTAATATATAACACAATGAGTATTACTCAAGGGTCACATATACACAATAAGTGGGCCCTACTCATGGGCCTCAAATACATGACATATGGGCCCTGCACATGAGTCTCAAATACATCAAATAGGCCATGCATCATGGGCCTAATACACATCACAATGGGCCTTATTACATAGACCTCCTATTCATATTAGGCCTTAAACATGGGCTGCATATATATTACGCAGGTCGAATACACATCTCATTGGGCCGCAACTACGGGTCTCATATATATCATATAGGTCTCGACAATCGAAATCCGCCTTAACAATCAGATTCAACACTCGGAACCGGCCTCGATACTTGGCCTTGGCAATCAGAATCGGCCTCAATAAATCGGCCTATACAATAAGTATCGATGAGAATGGGTCTAACTAGGCTTAAGGAAAGGTCACCATGTGGGCGTTTAACCATCATTACCCAAAAATGTGGACATTCAACCAACACTGCTCCCAAGCAGTGGTCCGCATAGAGTCAAACATAAGGTGAGCCCAAATATCCAATAAGTGGCCTTAAATAGTCATCACAGGTGGGCCTTACACATGCAACACATGGGCCTACACATCACGGCGGGTCGATACATTAGGCCGCACCATTGGCCTAATATATGCATCACAGTGGGTCGCATCATTGGGCCACACCAATGGGCCTCATATCCAACAAGTGGGCCGCATCAATGAGCCGCACTAATGGGCCTTATACACATTAAGTCGGGCCTCGATAACTGGACTGGAAACATGTCATAATGGGACACAATATACGGGCCGAAAATACGTCGCAATGGGCCTCGACCCATGGGCCGAAAATACATCTCTGTGGGCCTTACCAAATGGGCCATAAACACATCCTAATGGGCCTCAACCATGGGCCTCTAACATATTATAACGGGCCTTGCATCAATGGGCAGCAATAATGGGGCTCATGCACATCAAGTGGGTTGCATCAATGGGCCGCACAAATGCACAATAGGTAGGCCCTACACATGCAGCAGATGGGCCCCACCAGATGGTTAGTGTGGATATAGAATGTATACATCTAGTGGGTCACACATCCCACGGATGGTGTGAATAAAACATACATCGAGGCTGGCCCTATATGACCTGGACGGTTAGGGTGGAACATATGAGGTGGGCTCTACTCACGGGTTCCAAATACATTACAATGGGCCTTACCAAATGGGCTTTGAATACATCTCAATGGGCCTTCCTGATATATATCATAATGGGGTACCTGCCCTGGATGGCGTGGATAAAAATACATCATGGTGCATCCCATCCAAATAGTTGGACAGTATGGATATAAAAAAACATATATATCATGTGGGATCCCTGTGTACAACGGATGCATCAAGGTGGGCCTCACACAGATGGATTGCATGGAATGAAATTCATATGTCACACGGGTTCCACATCCCACGGCCAGAGATTGGGCGGTGAGGATAAATAAATACATCATGCTGGCCCACACTGCATATGGACGGTATGCTTATTCAACACATATAATAATATATAATAAGGAGGGCCCCACCGTCCAGTAGCTGCTGGACGATGTGAATATAGAGTGCATGCATCAATGTGGGCACCTCGAATGGACCACAAAATACATCAAAGTGGGCCCGACAAATGGGCCATAAAATGCATCAAAGTGGGCCTTCTCACATGGTCATACGTACATCAAATGGGCCACACCAATGGGCGCCATGTATATCAAATGGACCTCACCCAAATAAAAGTGGTGATAATGATTTCCATCATTTAAGTTCCTAAGGTCCACCTTAACATATGTTTCCCATCCAACATGTTCATAAATTAACATAATGATAGATGAAGTGGAATAAATATCAGCTTAATAGGAAACTCCCATGGCCCTTAGAAATTTTGAACGGTGGACGTTATTGTCCACTACCTTAAATGGTGGGGGTCCACTTGAACTTTAGATCTGACTTATTTTTAGTCTCAAGCTTGTTAAGACAAGCTTGCCAAATGGTTGGATGGTTTGGATGCAACACATGCATCAAGGGTGGGGTCCACATGAGCTATGGATCTGACTCATTATTTAGCTCACGCCATGAAATGAGCTTTCAAAATGGATGGACAGCTTGGATGCAACACATGCATTATGGTGGGTCCCATGAAGGCCCACCATCATGTATATATTATATAATATAATATAAAATCTATAAATAATATATGTAATATATATACAATATAATATATATATATATACACACACACACATGTACTCACATCAGCCCCACACGTGGGGTGGTCCCACCGTCCAAGTGTGGACGGTGGTGTGGATAAACACATACGTCATTGATGGGGTCCACTAGCCGTCCAGCTGCTGCTGGATGGCATTAATAAAACACATGCATCTACGTGGGTTCCATCGTCCACCTAGGCGGTAGGAATAAAACACGTACATCACTGTGGGTACCACATGAGGCCCACCATAATGTTCATACGCCATCCAACCCGTTGATAAGGTCACGTAGACCCAGATGAAGAGGGAGAACAAATTTCATGTTGATCAGAAGCTTGAAGAGTCTCAATGGTAGACGTTTGATTCAACACTGTTTCTTGTGATGTGGGCCACCTGGGTCCCAGATCAAGCTGATTTTTGGAGGGAGCCCACTTCAAGAAGGGGCCCACTAACTGAACAGCATGGATGAAAAATACACATCATGGTGGGGCCCATGGCTGGGACCATGGGTCCCTGCCTCTAGCGTCTACGACAGTAGGACGCCGTACGTCCTTATGGCTGGCAGCGCCTGCTGCCTAACGTAGCTTTTTTTTTTTTAAAAAAATCACTATTTCTATGGTTTTTCACAGGTGGGGCCAGCGTAAAGGAAAACTGACCCGTCCATTTGATTCTACGGCCCCTGATCAACCAAATGAGACTAATATGCGATGTATTTTTGACGAATAGAAGGATCAATGTGGGTTTTAACGGTAATACCAATATTTCTCATGGTATGGCCCGTTCAACTATCGGATTGGACTCATTTTTCGGCTCAACGCCTAAAATGAGTTGAGTAACGGAATGGACGGCGTAGATTATCTACATACATCAAGGTGGGGCTTGCATGAGCGGCCCACCCCAAACTTAAAACTTATTTTTTTTTTTGGTTAGCTGTTAGTACCCGCGCATGTTAGTACACGCACTCCATACTCCATGTTAGCCACTCCCTGCTGCATGTCCAGCCCACATGGACATGGCCCATATTTCATCAAGATGGGTCCCACATCAACGTGGCCCACCTGATTTGAACCCATCAAATACTTGTGTTTTTCCACCACTGTAAGGTAGGGTCCACATGACTTGGACGGTTTGGGTAAGACATACATTAAGGTGGGGTCCATCTGAGTGGGCCACACATCACAAAAAAAAAAGAGAAAGAGAGAGATAAGCACCCACTTTAGATCTTGGACTTCTTTCTTCCGCCAACGCGATCTAGGGCTCCAAAGGATGAACTTTAACGGTTGAGATTGTTTTTTTGAGGGTGGGGATGGGAGATAGGAAGGTGGGCCACACCAAGTTTTCTCTCATGGAGGTGGACGTTGGCTCTCATGGGTTGCTTAGAATGGAGTGAAGTGAGAGAGAGAGAGGTGATGTAAGGGAGCGATGGGAGAGAGGGATGGTGAGGTGATGGGAATTAATGAGTTTGACTTATGGGGAAAAGGGAAGGGGTGGTTGCTTGTAAGGAGTTAGGGCTAGGGGTAGGGTAAGGTGATGTCACCCCTAGGGTGACATCATAGTAATTATGTTTCTAGGGAGGTACAACAATAAGGATAGGTGGGTCCCGCGATCAAGCGATCAATGGTCGTGATAGTGCACGGGCCGGATCTCATAATCTGAGCGTCGAATTGATGCACGAGATGCGTCGTCGGAACCGCAGTGATGGTGCGGTCGCAATGACATAGGTCTCGGCTTGAGTCGGCTCGGGTTTACAGGATGTGACCCAAGAACGTGCGCAAATGCTATCTACGCACCGCGGGTCATCGAAATTCGACTAGGAGGACCGTGAAAATTTATGAAACAGTACGGGCTAGGATACGGGTCTTACATGTGGCCCACCAGCTTGTATCAAGCTGATATTTGTAGTTTCCCTTCATCTAGGTTGTCCACATGGCAGCAAGGTGCCCTGGACAGCGTGAGTACAATGGATCCATCACGGTGGGTCCTACCATTTGGACGGCTTGTGGTCCCACTGGATAGCCTGGATCATCCATCAAGGTGGGCCACACACCTCATCATCACATATAAAAAAATAAAAGAAAGAGAGAGAAGGAGAGAAAAAGAAGCGTGAGTAGCGGAGCGACCCCGCCACTATGGGTCCCTCTCTAATCAATGCATACATCAAGATGGATCCCACCATATGTGGGCCCACTAATCATCAAAATCACACAAAGATCACCCACCTCAAGATCTATTTGTCCTTCTTCCATCAACGGGTTCTAGAGCTCAAATGAAACAAGATTCAACGGTTAAAATTGATTTTGGAGGGTGGGGATGGGAGATAGAAAGTGGATCACACAAAGCTCTCATGGTGTTTAGAAATGCCTTGGATGTGGCTTCTCTCCTTGGGTTACTTGGAATGAGTGAGAAAAGAGACAAGAGGGGTGATGTAAGGAGAGAGGGGTGGGTGTGTAAGAAGAGGGATGGGTTGGGTTGAATTTTGTGTAAAGGAGGTATGGGTGAGGAGAGATAGAGTTGACTTGTGAGGGGGGTGAGGTGGCATGGGGAATGGGTGATGTACTTGAGATAGGGTGAGTACTTGATTGATTGTTTGATGGGACAAGTTGTAGAGATTCTCTTGGAATTCGCAATGCGCGGCATTTCTTCGGAATGAACGTGGGCCCATATCTCCTGGCCAAGTATTGCCTTGATGCACGAGATGCGGCGTCAAAACCGCGACGACGGCGCGATCGCTAAGGTACAGGTTTCGAGTCGAGCTGTCTTCGATTGCAGGACTCGGCTTAGGATCACGTGCAAATGTCGTATACAGGTCAAGAGTTGCCAAAATTCGACTGGGAGGACCGCAGAAGCCTACAGAACAGTACAGACTAGGATACGGGCCTTACAGTTTATCTTATCGCTCCAGAAAATTTGAAATTTTGTTGGTCCTTCAACCATTTGTACCGACCCTTAGACCAGTCGAGTGAACAATATTTTTACCTATACATAAAGTATGAATTTCAAAATTTATTCATTCATTAAAAGCTAAATCAAGACAGCACTTTGAGAGATAAGTTTGTGTATTCATTAAGCTGTATTGTGCTCATTTTATATTCTCTTTAATTAGCTTTTGTTATTTGATTTTACGATATTTATTCCAATCTTACATTAAGAAGGGATTTATGATTCCCCTTTCTTGAGATCAAAATCAAATCAAGCTAGCCCAGGTTGGTTTAATTAAAACTCATTTAGAATCAGAACAATTTCATTGATGAGACTGGACATTGAACATTTTCGTCTACATCGGATCGGTTCTACCGGGCTTCTTCAAAGGAGAATTTCCAGATAAGTGCATTTACATTTTGTATATCTTTTTTTTTTTTTTTACTTTAGAGGTTGTGCCAGAAAAATCTCTTTTTGGTTTTGTCTGAGGTGATCCAGAAAATCTCAAAGTGCGAGGTTTTTGTGATTGTGTAAGCCCAATCAAAGACATAATTGTGGAGGTTTTAAGGTGAACCTTGGAAAACTTTTTTCATAATGAACGCTAATATCCCGAGGGAGTGGATATTAGGAGTGGAGTAGTTGTGTGGTTGTTTTCTAACTGTTGGTGTACACATAAGCGAACCACTATAATTTCTGGTGTTTTGGTGGATGATTGAATGTGCCTATGTGTGTGAATGTTGTAATTTTCTTTAAGCATTTGTGGTGAATGGTGTAATTTATTTTTAAGTACTTATGGGATTGTTATAATAACTTAGTTTATTTTATTTGTTATTTCCCTTTGCCTCTTTATTGGTTTGGGTTTTTGATACTTACAAACGTTCTAGTAAGGTTGTCCTACCATAAGCCTTTGGTTTTTGGTGTTAGTTTGTCCTTAGAACTAAGTTTGTATCAACCTCTCAAGACTAGTACATTTGAGGTTACTATTTACTTGTGCTTACTTATTATTTGATTGTGTTGTCTTTCATTTAATTCCGCATTTATTTTTTAATTTGAAATGGTCCTATTCACCCCCCTCCCCCCCCCCCCCTCCCCCCCTCTAGGACGTATACCTCGGCCTTTCCAAGTGGTATCAGAGACTAATAGCTTCTTTTTATTTGGATTCATTTCCTATGTTAATCGATTTGAGCTTATAAAATGTCAAATTTTGATAGCCTCTTAATCACTAGGCCTCCACCTTTTGATGGCTCCAATTATGCCTATTGGAAAGCTAGAATGAGGATCTTTTTAAGGTCCATAGATGAGAGCATGTGGCAAGCCATAGTGACTAGATGGACCCCTCCTACCACTGAAGTGACTGACATTGATGGAACCAAATCTATGAAAGTTACACCTTATTTTTCTTGGACCACACTTCAAAAAAAATGAAAGTAGTGCCAATGCAAAGGCTTTAAATGCAATCACTTGCACACTATTACCAGATGAATTTAAAAGAATTATATCTTGTGATACTGCAAATAAAGCATGGGACATTCTAGAGATGACACATGAGGGTACGACTATTGTCAAGAAATCTAAACTTCAAATCCTCACCACTCGGTTTGAGGAAATACATATGGAAGAAAGTGAAACTTTCACAGGCTTCTATACTAAGTTAAATGATATAGTCAACTCTATGTGGGGTCTTGGTGATAGTATCTCAGAAAGTAAAGTCTGTGCAAAGATATTGTGCTTATTGCCTGATTGGTTCAATTTAAAGGTCACTACCATTCAGGAACTTTGTGATACGGATAATATGAGGGTTGAAGAGCTGGTTGGTTATTTACAAACCTATGAGTTAAATTTTAAGGCTCCTAAAGGTAAGTCCATCGCCCTTAAGTCTTCTAAAAATATTTCTCACGAAAATGTTAGTAATTCAGATTTTGAAAACTCTAAAGCTGATATGGCATTATTAGCCAAGAAGTTTTATAAGATTTTCAAAAGTAAAAAGAGGGTAGTTTTTCAAAAACCTTCAAAAAAAAAGGACTAAATCTAAAAATTGAAAATCTATTAAAGACAGCCAATGTTTTAATTGCCATGAATACCGGCATTTAGCAAACAAATGTCCAAAGAGGGACAAATCTAAAAAGAAAGACATGTTAGCCACATGGGATGAATCGTCTTGCTCTGAAGCCTCTTCTGAGTGAGATGATTTTGAACCTAAGTCTACTAATGAGGTCAAAGCCTTAATGACTCTAGCCAAATTCACTTTCTCAGATAGTTGTGATTCAACTAGTGAAGAAAATCTGAGAAGTGATCTTGAAAATGATGAAGATTTACAAGATGCCTATGATGCCATATACAGGGAAAGTTGTAAGATAGTTGCAAAAAGTTTTTAAAATTAAAAGAAAATTTTGATAATCTAGTTTTAGAAAAATTACATTTTTCATATTGTTTTGAAAAGATAAGTGTGATTTAGATTTCAAAACTTCTTAGCTTGAAAACCTAAAATCTGAAAATAAAAAACTAAAACTAAAAGTCTCTTCTCTCTTAGTTTGAAGGATACTTGGAGGTATGCCCAGGGTGATCCTAAACTAGAAAGACTCTTAACCGGATCAAGAAAATGTGGCGATAATCTAGTCTGGGCTACGATAAAAATACACCTCCTAAAAGCAAGTTCACTCCTCCTATGTTTGTTAAAGGGGAGACCTCTAACTCAAAAGTGAAAAGTCTAAATCAAAATAATTTCAAAAATCCTAAAATTTTTCAGGCTATGAAATCTAAAATCAACCACATCAATTATAGAAATTAGAATCATAACCCCTTAGCTGAGAAAATTGTGGATTTACTCAAGAAGCTTCTAAAATCTAACTCGAATGGTAGAATATACAACAACTACATGCATAGAGAAACTAACTATCCTCCAAAACCCAAAACTATATTAAAATGGGTTCCTAAGGTTGCTTGTTTGGTTGCCCACACCGCTTTCAAGGCTTCGAGTCAATCAAAGTGCTACCTAGACAGTGGTTGCTCTAGACACATGACAGGTGATAAAGATTTGTTCACCAATCTTAAAGATATGACTGATGGCTTAGTCACATTTGGTGATGGTAGCAACTGTAGGATTATTAGCCAAGGTACAGTTCAACTCTTTAATCTTCCTCCATTTGAGAATGTGTTGTTTGTAGAGGGCCATAAGCATAATCTCGTAAGCATTTCTCAAATTTGTGATAACAAACATAGCGTCAAATTCACCAACCAAGGGTGTGAAATTTCTAATGAGAATGGTTCTGTGATATTAACTAGTTGCAGAACATCTGAGAACTGCTATATAGTCAGTGATTCAAGCACGTCTAAGTTATCATGTTACATGGTCCAAACTGATGAGACCGAACTATGACATAAATGCCTAGGACATATACACTACCGTAATCTTTATAGACTGAGCAAAGGTGAAGTAATAAGAGGTCTACCCAAGATTAAGAAATTGGATAAATTTTTTGGTGAATGCCAGATTAGAAAACAAATTAGGAGTGCTCATAAGAAAGTGAACTCCAATGTCACATCCAAACCCCTTAAACTTATCCATATGGATCTTGTTGGACCAACTAGAACGGAGAGTCAAGGTAGTAAGAAATATATACTGGCAATAGTAGATGATTTTACCAAGTATACATGAGTAGTTTTCATGAGAGAGAAATCTAAGACTCACGATGAAGTGAAAAGGGTACTTAAGTGTATCCAAACTGAGAAGGAATCACATGTCACAAAAATCCATAGTGATCATGGTTACGAATTTAATAATAACAGTTTTGAGAAGTTCTGTAGTGATCATGGAAAATCGCATGAGTATTCTGCACTTAAGATATCTCAATAGAATGGGGTTGTTGAAAGAAAAAATTGGGTACTTCAAGAAATGGCTAATGTGATGTTGAATAGTATGAAACTTCCTAAAAATCTTTGGGCTAAAGTTGTGAATATGGTGTGTTATATCACTAACTGTGTGTATACTAGAGTCTAATAATAAGACCGCATATGAACTATGGTTCAATAAGAAGCCTACTATTAAATACTTTTAAGTTTTTGGCAGCAAGTGCTACATTTTACGTGACCGGGAAAATCTGGAAAAATTCGACACTAAAAGTGATGAAGGTATTTTCCTAGGATATGGGCTAAATAGTCGAGCATATCATGTTTTCAACAAGAGGATCGGTGTTATTCAAGAATCCATTAATGTAGTTATAGATGATCACTTGCATACACCTATCTCAAGTTCAGAAGATGATGAAGTCTCTTTATTTGATAAATTAGACTCTTCATCTAGTTAAAATGACACTAAACTGCGGTCAGTTAAAGACCATCCAACTGATCAAATTCTTAGAAGTCCTCTCACTAGTGTGCTCACTCGTAGATAATTAGAAAATATTTGTAATTATGTGTGCTTTACATCCCAGATTGAACCGGCCAATGTAAAAGAACTCTTGCTTATGAAAATTGGATAGTAGCTATGCAAGATGAACTTAATCAATTCGTAAGGAATGATGTATAGTATTTAGTTCCTAGACTTAATGATAAACACATTTTTGGAACTAAATGGATTTTTAAGAATAAGTCTAATGAACTTGGTAATATTATAAGAAACAAGGCTAGACTGGTTGTACAAGGATACACTCAGATAGAAGGCATCAATTATGATGAAACCTTTGCCCTAGTAGTTCATCTTGAATCTATCAGACTGTTTATATCCATTGCTTGTTACAAAAAATTTAAAATTTATCAAATGGATGTTAAGAGTGCTTTCTTGAACAGTGATCTACATAAAGAAGTATATGTTGAACAACTTAAGGGTTTTGAAGACCCTAAACATACTAATCATGTTTATCGCCTAAAAAAGGCACTCTATGGATTGAAATAAGCTCCCAGGGCATGGTACGAGAAATTGACTAAGTTTCTACTAAGTCATAACTTTATAATGGGGAGTGTTGATAAGACACTTTTTATAAAAAAACACAATGGTCATTTACTGATAGTACAGATATATGTTGATGACATTATCTATGGATCTACTAGTCATAACATGACTATTGAGTTTGCAGATCTAATGAAGTCCAAATTTGAAATGAGAATGGTTGGAGAACTGAACTATTTCTTAGGTTTGCAAGTCAAACAACTTCCTGATGGGTTCTTTATCTCTCAAACCAAATACGCTCTAAATTTGGTTAAAATGTTTGGTTTTGAGAGCGGTAAAAATTTTGATACTCCTATGAGTACGATACTTAAACTCTCTAAAGATTCGACAGGTAAAAGTGTAGATCGTAAGTTGTATCGCAACATGATAGGTAGTTTATTATATTTAACTGCGAGCCAACCTGATATTGCATTCAGCATAAGAATCTGTGCTAGATATCAATCGGACGCTAAAGAGTCCCACTTAATTACTGTAAAATGTATTTTATAATATGTCGCAAGTTCGCCCAAACTTGGTCTTTGGTATCCTCATGATACTAATGTTCAATTAGCTGGTTATTCGGATGCTGATTGGGCTAGTAATATTGATGATTGCAAGTCTACCAACGGTGAATGTTTTTATGTTGGGAACTGTCTGGTTTCATGGCATAGTAAGAAATAGAGTTCCGTATCACTTTCCACAGCTGAGGCTGAGTATATTGTAGCTGGTAGTGCATACACCCAGCTTGTATGGATGAAGACGATGGTAAGTGATTACGGATTTCTGCAAGATTTTATGGTATTGTATTGTGACAATTCTAGTGCAATTAACATTTCTAAAAATCCAATTCAGCATTCACGAACTAAGCATATTAACATTAGATATTATTATATTCATGAATTAGTAGAAGATAAGATTATTTCTGTAGATTATATTCAGATTGAAAATTAACTTGCAGACATATTTATAAAACCACTTGACAGAAACAGGTTTGCTAAGTTGAAATTGGATATGTGCACTATGATCTAAATTACACATGTTTATTCGTAATATATTGCATGTTTTTATTTTATTTATTTTTACAATTTTTTTTTTCAAAAATATGAAAAATGCAGAATTTTTGAGGTGCACAACCAATCGAGTACACACCGACCAGTCGTAGCATGACCGGTCGAGTATGTACTCGACCAGTCGAGCCACTCGGGTTTGGGGCCTTTTATTGTGCAAAAAGCACTTTTTCTTCATTTGTTTCATCTTCTCCAACCAGCCCTACCACAACTAGTCGAACCCACCTTCAATTCCTTCTTGTTTAGTGCATCTTTTTCGATTTCCTTATGGATTTAAGTTCTTTGCACTTCCATTTCCTTATTTTTGTAGTTTATTTTAAGGTTTATGGTGGTTTAATGGGTTTTTTAGCTAAAAATCTGATTTCCTTGAAACCCATCTTTCCTTTCTTGCATTGCTTGTATTCCTTATTGCCATGGAAGGTAAAAATAAGAAGAGAGCCTCTCGTGGTCCCTCTTCTTCTCGTTTCGCTCCAATCATGGTGTGCCATCTTCGGTCACCCAATGAAGACCCCGAGTATGTGCGGGATATACGTCTTCGCAATGTGATTGTTGAACGGATGGTCAACTCCAATCATTTGGAACCTTTCGGTATTGTTCCCTTCCTTCAAACTATAGGTTGGACTAACATTTGAAATTGGGGCGGTCCGGCATACCATTCCATTGCGCAGGCCATGTTTGCTTGCATAAGTGACTTCTCTTCTGAGAATATAACTTTTACAATTACAACCAAAGAAGGTCCTATTGATGAAAACCGTCTCTTAATATCTAGATTGATGGATATTTTAGTTAATGATGGCAAAATTCCTATTTCTACTCTTGTAGCAAAACCTTCTGAGTCTAAGAAAAGAATGCTAACTAGATGTTATGCAACATGGATGCTGATTGGAACTCTGGTGTCGCGCTCAGTTCCAAATATATGTTACCCAGATACAGGATTCTCCATCAAATTTTCATCTCTAATGTATATCCTAGGTCAGGTAATAAGACTGAGCTTACTTCTTTCATGGCTTGCATCCTTCACTCTATTGTTACTTGTGTCTCTGTATGTATTCCATCTCTTATCTGTTACATTATCATTCAGTTTTATCTCCATCCCGGTCATAGTGATATTCCATTTGTCTATTTTATGACTATCTTAGCCATCCATGGTCTTATGGCTATGCCTGTTGGAGAAGCTCCCATTAACCATCTTCCCTTCAACAACTCAAACATAAATAAGATGAATCTGAGATTGACTCCTGGCCAAGTTGATGTGGGTGCTGGAGGAGTTGCTGAAGCAACTGAAGAGGAGGATGCTTTGCCTCCTAATGATGTTAATATGGATGACTTTTTTGATGAGATTGAATGAGATTCTGCGGCTAATCTAAACTTTCAACATTCTGACTTTAATGAGCGATTGTGATCCCTTGAGGAGAAGGTAGAGGGTCTGCATGTGTCCCAAGAAAATCAATTTAAATACATGTGCAAATATCTTAAGCGCATTAACAAGGGACTACATCATATAGATCCTTCTATTCTTGCTCCATCATCTAGATCTGATTAGCTGTTTATTTCATTTTAGACATGTATTAATACTTTCTACTCTGTGTATTGGGATATTTCTTGGACATACTTTTACTTTTTAGTATGTGTACATGTTATTGTGCCTTTCATTAATATTTTGATTATCATGTTAATGCTATTTCCTATCTTATTTCATTTACTTCTCTTTTCTTTATATCTTTCCTTTATTATATTATGACAAAAGGGGGAGAAATTGTAAAGATGTGTGATTGTGGAATATGGAGTGTAGTATGTATGGAATTTTTTTTACAGGTTTTACAAATCACCTCTCCTAGATTGAGGGGGAGTAATGGAATGAGGGGGAGTTGTGTCTGTTACTCAAATGGTGCATGATTCTTTATTGTGCTTATATAACTGATGTATGATTCATTATTGGTGCATGATTGGTGCATAATTCTTTATTATGCACATGATTCTTATTTGGTTTTGTCACAGATTTGACAAAGGGGGAGATTGTAAATGTTATTGTGTAAATCTAGCACCTGTAGTGTTGTCAAATTTTGTTGTGCCAAACCATTTAGTATTTGTATCATGCTTTGAGTTAAAGTGATTAGGTTCGTACATTTTAAAGTTCTCTGGATCTTCATCGAACTTGCCTACAACTTCAAGTTGAAGTGAAGAGTGTTGAAGTTCATGGTTTCAAGCTAAAATTTCAAGAACTCAAGTTTAAGTTTGAAGTTAAACTACAGTACGTTAAAGACTTAAGAACTCAAGTTTAACTCAAGCTCAAGTTCAAGAGATCGAACTCAAGCTTTAAGAATCACAAGATATCAAGATTCAGAAGCGAATGGTGTTTCATTTGTTCCTACTCACAAACAGGTTTGGATGACCCTAGATTGACCTTAGGTTGTGTCATATTCATTGCATATTTTATGTGGGTCATTTCATATGTTTATAGGTCATTTTCTCAACTAGTCTTAGACCTTGTTCTACTAGTCCAAGTACTGGCTCGACCAGTCTAAGAGTTTTCTTGACCAGTCCAAGATTTATTGTGAATTTTCAGAATTTTCTATTAGACCCTCCACTACTCCAGGAGACTATTCGACCAATCAAGTGAACAATGCTCGACTAGTCGTGCAGGCTCGACTCAAAGTCTACGAAGCTTTTTTGGTCCCACCCGACTAGTTGAGTGTATTACTCGACCAGTGGAGCCGGCCACTTGACCAATCAAGCAAGCCACTCGACCAGTCAAGTAACGATTTTATCTTATCATGCTAGAAAATTTGAAATCTTGTTGGCCCTTCGACCAGTCGAACTGACCCTTAGACCAGTCGAGTGAACAATACTTTGACCTATAAATAGAGCACGTATTTTAAAGTTTATTTATTCATTAAAAGCTAAATCAAGACACTATGAGAGATAAGTTTATGTATTCATTAAGCTATATTATGCTCATTTTATATTCTCATTAATTAGCTTTTGTTATTTAATTTTATGATCTTTATTCCAATCTTATATTAAGAAGGGATTTATGATTTCTCCTTTATTGAGATTAAAATCAAATCAAGTTATCCTAGGTTGATTTAATTAAAATCATTTAGAACTAGAACATTTTCATCTGTGAGACCTGACATTAAACATCTTCGTCTACATCGAATCGGTTGTATCGGTCTTCTTCAAAGGAGAATTTTCAGATAAGTACATTTACATTTTGTCTATCCTTTTTTAGTTTTTAAGGTTATGCCAGGAAAATATCTTTTTAGTTTTGTCTGAGGTGATCCAAAAAATCTCAGAGTGTGGGGTTTTTGTGATTGTGTAAGCCCAATCAAAGACACAATTGTAAAGGTTTTAAGGTGAACCTTGGAAAACCTTTTTCATAGTGAACGCTAATATCCCGAGGGAGTGGATATTAAGAGTGGAGTAGTTGAGTGGTTGTTTTCTAACAGTTGGTGTACACACAAGCGAACCACTATAATTCCTGGTATTGTGGTGGATGATTGAATGTGCCTATGTGTATGAATGTTGTAATTTTCTTTAAGCATTTGTGGTGACCGGTGTAATTTATTTTTATGCACTTGTAGGATTATTGTAATAACTTAGTTTATTTTATTTGCTATTTCCCTTTGCCTCATTATTAGTTTGGGTTTTTAATACTTACAAACGTTCTAGTAAGGTTGTCTTGCCATAAGCCTTTAGTTTTTGGTGTTAGGTTGTCCTTATAACTAAGTTTGTATTAACCTCTTAAGACTAGTACATTTAAGGTTTTTATTTACTTGTGCTTATTTATTATTTGATTATATTATCTTTCTTTTAATTTCGCATTTATTTTTTAATTTAGCATAGGCTTATTCACCCCCCCCTAGAGGACGTATAGCTCGGCCTTTTCAAATGCAAGTTCGACCTCTTGACCACTCTAAAAATCCACTTGTGTTCATCTGTTTACAAAAATGACCATACACCCAACTACATACATGACTAGAGTACTAATCATTAAGTTTTCATATTTTTAACAAGTCATCTGATTGTCTATCATGTTTGGATCTGCAAAACGGGCTGCCTAAATATCAAAATAAACTGCTCAGTTTGAAAATCGTAAGGTATATACCATAACTACCGACCAGCTTATCTACTAGATGTATGAAAGCATTAATTTAGACCTCAAGGTCATATATCTCATTAAAAAGGCATCTTAGTCATAAGCGATCAAGGCCCAAACTGGAGTGATGGAAAGAGCACGAAAAATTAAAAAATGCTTGTCAAATTTCAATGTATTTAGATGGTGTTGACTAGTATTACAGATGACAAAAGTTGGAGAAATAAAAGATGATAAAATCATAAATACTTAATGTTATTAACCTAGACCCTTAATTTTATATCACATGGTTTCCATGATCCATTTAATGTGAAATTTTATACCATAACTATGAAACATAAATTAACCAAGCACGTCGAATTTCAACCCTTAGATCATTGTAGAAGTGGTCCAATTGACAAATCAATCCCTTAACCATAGATTTAGGTGTCCATCAAGTGAGGAAAACTTGTGAGTACTCCTAATAGGATATTTCTCTTTATATAAATGACTTGGATTACCCATTATATGGACTGAGTGTGAAATATGAGAACCCCACCTTGGTAGGCCTTAGGCACGAAGTTAGCTCTTTTATGCCTACCAACTCTTTCTAAATATGGACCTTCCAAATTACCCACTTTATAGTGTTAATCACAAATCAAATTTAGACCACGCTTTGGCCTCAAGTGACTATAAGATTATACAAAATTTAGGCCTCGATCTATGATCCTGCACCATTGAATATTGGCCGCTTTAAAACCAATTCCTTCCTTTTGGCGCAAAAGGTGAGATTTTAAATTTAGGCTTTTTCCACCATTGATCAACCACTAAATTTTTTTCAATCATTTTCCTATCCTAAATACACATTTTCTCCAAAATTGGGCCCTGATCATTAAGCATGGACTGTTAATTAAGATCAAGACTGTTTGGCACCCACTTAGAGAATTTCCAAGATAGGCCAATTTAAATATCAGATCACTAAGAAAACCATATACCCCGGCTCTATTTGATGAACTCGACACAATGAATGAATTAGATTTAAAGAAAGATCGTCAGAAAAGGTCAAATTGGAGAAACCCAATCCAAGTGCGATGTGAAACACACCCCCTCTCACACGCCCACTCCTTTATAAAAGGGGTGGGCATCCCCTTCTCCACTCACAACCCATGCCCTTCCAAATTTTCAAGGAAGAGAGAGAGAGAAAGAGAGAGAGAGAGAGAAACGCCGAAGCCTAGACGCCCATCCCTCTTCCTTCTCCAAACATGTGGCTTCTCCCCCTTACTTAAACAACGTCGTGGTTCACGTAGAGGCTTTCCTACATTGAGATCTACCTAGGGTTTACAGCTAAGGCTAAGGTGAGGGATTCCTTTAAGCTTCCACTAATTTGATTTGACTTCTACATTATTTATCTTTTTTATACATACCATCACATTACTATGATTTCCATACCAATTGAATGATGGACCATTATGAATATTTATCCCTATGAGAATTATATATGGTTAAGGTATGATTTTAATTATGTATGATTTTTATGAATTTATGTGGGGAGTGATGGATACGGGCCGTGCCCTTCACCAATTTTGAGAGCAACGTGTGTTTCCACTCTATTGAGTTAGTTTTTGCTCCTCTCCCCATATTTTGTTGAGTTAGCCTATTTGCTACTCTTCTCTTTTAAGTTATCTTATTGTTGTTCTTCTCCTTTATTAGCTTAGCCTTGTGCTACCTCTCTTTATGGCTTAGGCATGCGTCTTAAAATTTCAAAGCTCTCATAGTTCGACTTATTTCTCTATTGATGCAAGTATGTGTTATAGGCCTCACATATAGTGGTTCATATATTTTATCATGAAAATAATGCGTTCTGGGTAGTGACCATCTTGGTCGACGTGTAATTTCATGGATTTTGGGTAGTGGTGCACAAATCAATGTAAGTAATCCGCAATGTGTATTACATCACTTTTGGGATTGGATGTCACAAATAGTCTCTCCATGAACAAATTGTGTCACGTTATTCATCTGATCCATGTGTGGTATCTTGAGATGTTCATGTAAATCTACGGTAGTATTAGACACACCGAAGAATCTCCATAGTATGGGATGCGGGGCAAGATGGGTTTTGTATGAATTATATTCCACATTGTGATGATCACTATGTATGATGGACCACACACACTATATTAGGCATGCATTCATGTAGATTGGTTGAGCATACCAATACCACTCATAGTAGTGGAGCACGAGATATATCAGAACCCTCATATATTTTTATGGGTCTATTGAATTATTGTAAATCTTAAAGAATAACCATTACCATGAGTAGGGCATTGGCCCTCTCCAACCATACAGACATTGTAGGTGAAGCACAGACTGAAGATGCAGGTAATGATCGCTATGGAAGATTATTCTAAATAAAGAAGAAGGATAGCACTACATTTAGCTTTATTTATTTTTTTGCTGCAAAACTTTGAATAATATAATAATCTCTCACTTGAAAGGGCGTTAGATGGTTAGTTGATTTTATACTTTGAAGGAATAAATTTGATTTTATTCTCGTGAATGGTTGCCCTTGTGAATGTAAGTGAATGTGATCTAAATGAAAAAAATAAGGTACAATTTAAAAGCTTCTAATTATTGCATTTTTAGCACCCAAAATTCTAGGGCATGACTATGTTCTCGAGCCGCAAAAACTTAGGGTGTTACACTAGGACCAAGATCAACCCTTTACCTTGGTTGATCCAGTTTCAGGAGATTCATCATGGCCATGTTGACATCTGATTAGACAAGAACAGATCAGTATCTATCAGCATTGCTTTTTCATCCTTCTTTAGGAATTTCAACAATCTACAATCAATGTTATCTTGGACGACATTTCTAAACACAACACACTTGTTAGTGGAATGAGAACGTGTTCTATGCCATTTACGATATTCAACAATTTTCAATTTATCAGCCGTGTATATTTTGTTATTACATGAAACTATAATAAACTTCCCTATTAGTAATATCTCGAATATCTCATCAGCCCGAGTAATATCAAAGGTAATATATCTTTTGAGCCTCTTGTGTGGTCAATGTAGTTATTTCCGCCCTAACCAACACTGAACAGATGAGTAGTTTTTTTGCCATTACCTAAACAATCGTAACCTAATAGTTAGGTTCATAATAATATGTTCTAATTGTCGAGTTCTTTTGCTTGTCTCTTTGGAGAAGCTCCTTATACCTGAAAACTTTCCTGGTTAAATCATACAAATATGCAAATTTTGTTCCAATGAACTTCTTTAACAGTTTGTATTCCAAGTCATCTTGTGCAAGATGCACAAATTTAGTCTCGGTCATGACGACCTTACATCGACTTTTCACTCTTTTGAACCAGGTGATGTAACTCTCACAAGATTCCCCAAGCAACCGTAAAAAACATGCAAGATTGGTCATAGTCATCTCCTTATCCTTGGAAAAGAATAGAGCATTGAATTTTCCCTCCATCTCTTGCTATGTATGGATTGAATTTGGAAGCTGGAGTACTATGTAAAGGTTTCTACCATCAGTGAATGACCAAATAATTACAACTTATGATATTCATTATTAGCCAGTCCACCACACTGTATAGTGAGTCATCCTATGTGCTCAATGATTGATTGACCAGGATCACCCAAGAATAGGGAAAAATCTGATCGATAGTTCCTTGGCAATGGGTGTTGTCGGTCAATCCATTTGGGATAAAGCTTATGGTAGACCGAGATAGTATTGTGGCCGATGAATTGGCCTGCTACTTCTTGGACCATTTGCATGATCTAGTAATGATCCACCCACTGAGATTCAACCATTGGCGATGGATTAGGACCTACCCAGTTTTGTCCCTCATGGACCAATGGATTTCTGCGAACATGTAGGAAAGGTTGTCCTCTCGGTATACCCTGATTTTGAACTTCAGGAACACAATTCCTGACCTCCTACTCTAGTCACCTGAACTCAGTGTGTAGTGGAGCATTCCTCCCATCTTAGATCAGGACGGGAGGTGAGTTTCGTTATAAGAGGGTATCGATGGTGGTTGAACTATGTTATTGATAGAACTTCCTTCGGCATTATACTACGTTGTCATAGGTTCTCTTTCAATGATGATGACCATCAATCGATACATGGCCTCGGTCTGGCTAGCCATCCATTTATTTAGTCTTAATTTGAACACGGAATTGCTCGACTTCAATGTGTACCAACAGTGCCTGAGCTCTCCCATATTCTTGAACATTCTGGATACTCAGTTGAACATCCCGCAATCCGACTGTTATCTCTTTAAGAGAAGTGGTCCGAGAGGTTGATGTCCCTTCCTAGTTGGCGGGACTGAGTATCAGATCAGTGTTTAAATTGAATAATTTAGGGGTCATTTGAATCGGCAAGTCCTCAGTCGGAGGTGGTGTGGTTGGTGTCGAGAGTTTAGTTCCAATAATTTAATTGCTTCTTCTATTCATATTTAGGATTGATCGATTCGTAATGTCATGCTGCTAAGTAAACTAGAGGAGTGTCTCACTAGGCGCGCCAAGAAAAATGTTGTTGTTATATCAATCTTGGTCACAAGATTAGTCTGGGGGTGTCATAATTGAATGTGTTGCTCAATTCGAACCGAATAGCTATGACCCCAAGCTTCAAGATAGGCAGATACATAGGAAATCGACCATATATTGTTAGTGCACTTATTTTTGCACCCTAGTTTGTCAATCATGTGATTTGTTATGTCAAGAAGTCGGTTGAACCTTTGGAAAATAGGTGCCTTGGTGACTCCTAACCCTTGACCCAAATCAACCCTATAACCTCTAGATGATATTAACCCAATATGAATATAAATTTGATCGTCCCTTAGCCTTAGGAGAAAAACATGATGAACAAGGCTAGAGAGGTGCGACTCTACTATATAGAAGATAGCCCAAAACAGCAAATTCCAAGTAATCACTACTAGAAAAAGGGGCAAAGGCTACGGATAAAAACCGTAGCTAAAGGCCTATTACTATGGTTATAATCCGTAGCACGACCGTAGTAATTGGTGGTCTAGCTAAAGGTCAAAAACCTATGGCTACGGATTCAATCCATAGCAATAGAGATCAATAGCTACGGATTATATCCATAGCTATACTTTCTGTAGCTAAATGTGTTTACAACTATGGATAATATCTGTAGCTAAAAGTGGAATGAAATCCGTAGAATATGCTGAAGTTAGTAATAGCTACGATTTTAAGAACAATAGTTATGGCTAATATCCGTAGCTAATTTAAAAAAATAATAATTTATAACAATGGTCTGTTACCATTGCAAGAACCTACTTTGATTGATCAACTCAACTAAGCTAATACAATTAATGCTAATGGGAATAGTACATAAAATGCAATCAAGAAAAAAAATGATGCATTTATTACAAATTGCAATCAAATCATACAATGCATCCTACATGGCCGCCAAATCCTCCAAAGAAGCTCAGAACATGGCCGCCAAGCTCACTTTCAAGCATTTCACCACCGTCAGAAGCTTTGATGTGGATGCTGCCGTTCTTCCATCGTCATCAGTAGATCCTTCCAATGGAATCGATGAGTTGAATAATACACCCAACCCCAAAGCCGCACTAGAGCAGAAAAATCAAGAAATGGAAACAAATTCTCATGCTGACAGAAATGGTTTGAATTTCAGGGAGGATAGAGAACTGACAAAAATGCAATACATTTACAAGAGACAGCTGTAGAATTTGGCCCAGAAAAGAAACCTGAGTCTACCCGTTTATTCTAGTCTTCGTGATGGATAGCCCCTTGCCCTCCGCTTTAAGGCTACAGTTACGGTAGATGGACAGGCCTTTGAGAGTCCTGATTTTTTCAGCACACTAAGAGAAGCAAAAACTGTGGCATAGGAGAAAGGCAGCAGCATGCGCCAAATATGGTCTAAGGTCATGTCTAGGAATCGAAAGCAGAAGCTCGCCTCTACTGCATTTTTAGTTTTAGTCGTTTAGATAGTACTGTAATGGATGGCTATCAACATAGCAAACAACTGTTGGAAAATAAAGAAATCAAGCGACACGGGAATCAACACTCCAAAGGCACATGCAGAGTTGACTCCCACCCAATAAAGTAAAGAATATATGGACAATGCCTCACCTGTAAATAGAGTGATTGGTGGTAGCAATCACCATCGAGATTATGCAATAAAAAAAGAAATGCAATGTCACTGTACTTCTCCAGCAATTGCTCCAGCATTTATATTGCAAAAGATAATAACCAGATAAAACATGTAAACAATCTTGCCCTAGATATTCAGATGACATGCCTCCAGGAAATTGGTAATAGCAGTAAGAAATATCATGTCTGAAATACCTGAAGTCAAATATTCAAGACCCATGAGAAGTGTGGCTCTGTTCTCCGGAGTGGATTCAAGTATTCGAATATGACACTGCATAACCAAAGACATTATCAGAGATCCAATGGAAGTTCTATCAGATTTATTTGTGTGTTAAACCTATGAATAGAAAATGACATACAAAAGTAGTTTCAGTATGGTTTTGAATAGAAAATGACGCACACACGCATGCACGCACGCGCACACACACACACATCAACAGAACAAGACACTCTTTGTCAGAAGTTATAGAAGATATTGCTACTATAAGAACGTGCAATCAGTATCGCTTCATATACATCACGAACTCTTCACCTTTCTAAACCTTGGCATTCATATCAGCTATTCACTATAGAGCCAAGGACGTACTTGCCTTGTAAAATGAAGTAAAAAAGAGGGCTAAATTCTGAATAAGTGCCTGAATGAACAACCAAAAAAAGAATATCAGGCATGATCAGTGGCACGTCAGAATCTCAATATGAAGATGCAGACAAAGGGATCATGAGTTTACATGCATGCAGCAATTCCATGCCATGAAAAACTACCCGCTCTTCATTGGAACCATTTGCATAAGCATCAGGAATAATCGTTCCAGGTTGGAGAATACTCTATGAAACATCAGACGATCCCAGCAATGGATACAGATGCAAAACAAAGTGAAACAAAACTGAAATTTTCTGTCCTAACAGCACCTTTGAGTGGGTTGCCTCTAAACCCTTTATGACTAATAAAACTTCTAGGCAACCAAATGACCACTAAATGCACCACAAAATTGAGAAATTATATGATCCTTAGCCTCTGCAAACCTATTTTTTGCAACTCACAACCAGTCTACCAGAATATACTATCCATGTTTCTCTAGTTTACAAGTCCATTCACCATGAATCAAATTCAACAACAAAAACCAAACAAAATAAAAGAAAAGTCTTACAGAACTTCAATACTCTAACAAAATTTCAAATCAACAACTTATAACAATTAAAAAAAAGTTGGTAGGAAAACATACGGATCTATGGAACTTCAATGCTTTGACAGAACTTCAAATTAGCAACTTATAACAATTAAAAAGAAGTTGCATGGACTGCCTGTGACTTGCATCATTGAGTCTTTTTTTAGCTACATAAAAATTGTATAAGAGAAGAGAAGAACTCAATACTCGGAGTGTGATGGACAGATTTCTTAAAACACTGCTCTGGTTGCTTATGATAGTGGCTACAAGGGCCAATTTACACACAATATCATGAGCCCGAGTTTTGGGATATAAGAAGAAAATGTGGTGGCGAATGTGATGGACAGATTAGATATCATGTGCACAACATGATGAGCTTCAAACCCGCATTACCAATAAATGACGGTTCATAGAAAATGATTGAGAACCACAACTCCCTCCATTCTCCCTCCTCCATTACTCGAGCTTGGGACCGGCAATGCAAGGAGTTGCATTGGCAGAGTTAAAAAGGGGCTTAGGCTCCATTTGGTTTGTTGTGTGGGTTCTTGTTTGGTTAGACAGAAAATTTTCCAATTTGTACAATAAGGAGATAATTTAATTTGTCTCCTTTGTTTTTAATAGATTGTATGTGAAGATCCCAATTTGGAGATGTTGGTGTAATTTGTTTTTTTAGATTCTGCAGAACTTTCTTGATGTTATGCAGTGAGAAGAATTTTATTACTGATGATTGTGTAAAGACCATCTTTTTATGTCTTCCTGCTGCAAAATGTTATGCTTTATGGTTGGTCTGAGTTGGCGGTTTGGATGGCTGTTGTTATGTTTGGTATGTATCCAGCATCCAGTGTAAGGTGGTGGTCTGGTTGTATCATTTTATTGGTGGGCTCGTTGTTTGTAATGGTAATGTAGTTTGTTTCCGCTTCAGTCACATGAGGAACCCCTCTCTGTACACTCATTTTCTTCATTGCAATAATACTCAAGTAGTGAGCTCCCAACTTTTTGAATAATGCAATTCTCTAGTGCTCACTTGAAATTCTATTATCTTCCATTTCATGGTTTAAAAACTCAAAATTTACTTTCCAAAAGTAAATATACATATAGAAATGATCACATCAAAATAATGTTACAAACAGAAGAAGAGAACCTTCCCACATACAAGTGTAACTTCTGGAAGAAGATACATTGAATAAAAATAGGCATAATTTCTAATTGATCTGATTGAGTTACAGAAGTTAGCACTTTTGTTTAATACATCATATGAGAAAGATGGTTATGGTTGGGTTCTCTATAAGAAATTTTCTCCACAACAAACAATGATGCCAGATTCATCAATTTTTAAATTGTGGACTATTCTTGATTCAGAAAACATCCTGAATAATTCAAGCCATTTATTCTATAATTTAAGTGAGGGAACCTAAAAATGTCCAAAAAGATCATTTTCTAAGATATTTTATATTTCAAAATAAGGCCATAAGCAATGTCTAGATCTCATTTGACCAATTCCTGCAACAACAGGGGAAGGAAGAATAAGGAAAACTTTTTTATTTTTCCATTTCTATGGAATCATAAATAATTGCCTTCCTGCACCTTTTCTTGAGTTCCTAACTTCTAAATTCAATGATAAACCATGGCCTTGGGTAAGATAAATGGCCCCGAAACAACAGATATCAGGCATGGCCCATAAGAATTACACATGAATACTAATAAACCACACATTAATGTAGTAATATCCATGAACAACAACTTACCTTGCAAATGTTAAAACACAAATTAGTCAAACATCATATCTAAGATTGAGCAAGGAGTAAAACATTCGTAGCTGAATAGCCTGAGCTTCTTTAATCCATTTTTTAGTTCAAAAGTAAAGTTCAGTCATTAACCAGATTGTTTATAGGAAGAAGCATAGGCATTCTCATTTTACCAGGGAAGCTTAGAATTCTAACATAAGCAGACTTTAGGTTTCTTAGTCATGCAACGAAGCTTCTTAAACCATTTATATTTGATATACTAATTTGGTTTATACAGTAACCTGAAAAGTAAATTTGACCCTGCATGTTCTTATTGGAGCTTACACAAATGGGGAAGAAATGTCACTTTTTTATACTCTTGCCTGAACTTACTGTCATTTACCTGTCCAATATTTAAAGTCAAAAGAAACAAACATTATCCTGTGAGCTTGAGTACTTCAGAAGTTGTGGAAAAGCTATAAATACCTTCTCTCAGGCATTTTACCAAACAGCCTCAAGGCATCATCAATGCTACCACAGTTGGCATCATTATTGTAAATATAAGAACCAAAAATCATGCAAATCAGATCATTGAAGAAGCTTCTATCCTTAATGATCTCATAACCAAAAAGGACTCATTTCTGCAATCACTGATCCCTCCACTAAAACCATAAATCAACATTTCAAAAAGCAGAACAAGGAATTCAACAAAGATAAACCTAATTCCAATCAAATCTCAATTCAACATAGATTACAAGAAAGGAAATGAAGAAAGAACAATATACCTAATTTTTTTTACTGTCGATCACTCCCTCGAAACCCTAATTTCCATCGAAAAACAACACACCGAAAATCAGAACTACGGAAATACCACTGCACGCACCGCACACTTGCGGAGCTTCGGGCCTTTCCCAATCTCCAGACATAATTTTTGCCTTGGACTATCAATCAAACAGAGGAGTGAGCGCCATCCCAGGACATGGATGTTGGGAGAGGAGGGTTTGGGTTTGGGTTTGGGTTGAGAAGGAGAGAGGGAGAGAGAGAAAGAGAGGGCGGAGATGCATTGGAGAGAAAGGGAGGAGAATGAAAAGATGAAGCTGAGATCAGGAGGGAGATAGAGGATTGGGGAATGGAGGGATATAGGATTAGGGAACAGAGAGAGAGAGAGAGAGAGAGAGAGAGAGAGAGAGATTATTGGGCGCGGCTCTGTTTTTTAGCGTGTGCCCAATTTTTGGCATCTTTTTGTGAGACGGACCTGGACAAACCTATCAAGAGCTCTGTGGAGCCCACCATGATGTATTTGGGTTATCCATTCCGATCATTAATTTTAATAAATTATTATAGTTCATGATCCCAAACTTAAAGTAGATTGAACGTCCAAATGGACCACACCATAGGAAGCAAATATAATTTAATCTCCATGTTTCCTACCGAGTCCACTTAAGCCTTCGATCTAGCTGAGTTTTTATTTCCTATCATAAAATAATATTTCAAAATAGATGGATGACTTAGATATAACACACACACACACACACACACATATATATATATATATATATATTATATTTTAGGCCCTATATGGCCCCTTACACCACCGTTAATTATTAATGGTGGAGCAATATTTTAGCTACGGATTAAAACCGTAGTAATATTAGCTACGGTTTATATCCGTAACAGAAAACTAATGTAGTTTGTATCTTTTGCCCCTTTTTTTGGTAGTGGATGTTCAATGGCATCGAGCTGTCATCGAACAATCTTTAATGCAATCGAAGACTTAGCCGATGTAATCGATCGAGAGTCAAGGATGTCTTGAAACCAAATTGGATTTTCAACTGAAATTCTTAATGACATCAAAACTTAAAGTTTCCATGGCATGGAAGACCGCTTGATGGCATCTATTTAAGATCCAAAATTGTCCAACAAGGTTTTGTGGATTTTCCCTTGATTCTCTCGATGGCATCGAAGCCACTTCGATGACATCGAAGGTCAGGTCGATGCAATCGAAGTGGGTACAGATCTGTCCAGCAAGCAACATTATTTTTTCTAGAATATTCGATGGCATCGGGGAACCCTTTGATGACATGTTGCCATCGAATGGGTCTTCGATGACATCAAAGACCCATTCGATGGAATCGATAGAGCTGTTTTCTACCCTTTTTTTTTACTGTTGGAGGTCGAACCTTTATAAATGAGATTCGGTTCTTGGGCATTTTGATGCGTTTTTGGAGCAATAGAAGGTAGGGTGATTTCATATGCAAATCTCTCATCCTAAAACTCTATTCCATTGAGTTCTAAGCCATCTCCTTTGAGATTACAAGTCTAATGAAGATTCCAACTTCAACATTGAGATGTGCTTGAACTCCTCCATTTCCTAGATATTGGACTTAAGCGATCTTGGTAAACTTGTGTCAAAATCTTCTAAGAGACCCATCTAATTGAATCCTCTATGATAAACAATTGCCTTAGTTGTAGGAGATTCAACCCACTCGCACACCTTGGTCATCTTGAAGAAGTATCAAATGCAAGGAAATTAATTGTGGAGCTGAAGCCATGGCGAAGCTGCAGCATCATGATCATGGGAGCATCAGGGAGCTAATTGAAACATGGGAGAGCGGAGATTAAGAAACCCAAGAGGATCATTAAAAGAGACTTAATTCGACAAGTGTCATGTGTAGGAGTCCATGTTTGTACTCCTTCCTTGTGTATATTGGAGTGCAAGAGTTTGTATTTAAACTCATCTAGATTCTTTCGTAGGACATTGGCTCTTCTGTAGGGGCTAATTCCTGTGGTTCTTGTGTAAGAATTACATTGTTGTTTAGCCGAAGGAAAAACCAACTTAAGTCCTTGTGTAGGCCTCCGATGGGAGAATACGTGTCGGGTCTGGGAGTAGGACCTTTACTGTTATGTAGGGCATAAATCTTAGGTTCGAGAGTAGAACTTTAGCCTTTGTGTAGGGCCTAAACCACCAGGTTCTTGTGTAAGACCTTGACTCTTGTGTATGGCCTAAATTGTTAGGTTTGGGATTAGGACCCTTGCTCTTGTGTAGGGCATAAAATTTAGAGTCCTCGTGTAAGGTTATAAAGGTTAGAGATTAACCTAATTTAAAACATCTGATAGTGAAATCCAGTACACTCATGAGTTGAGTGCGTCCACGGAGAGTGAAGTAGGCAAGTAGTCAAACCATTATACATGCTTGTGTTTGGGATTGTCATTTGCGCATCTTATTTAATTATGCTAATGTGTTGAATGCTTAATTATAAATGCATGATTAGATGAATGCTTAAGTTGATAGGTAGCAAATCCCACACACACATGTTCACTATCATTTTATAGACTAGTTGCTTATTTGTATATCTTTGTAGTTTATATGATTGGACCCTATTTTGGCTTAGAAGCCTTACAGTTAAATTTTCTTGCTTAGTTTAATTGTTAATTAGTTTAAGTTAAGCAATTAAGTTTTAAATAGGCATATTTTTAAATAGGTCCTAATCACCCCCCTCTAGGACATAACCTTCATTTTCTAGATTTGCCATACTTCCGCACTTAGACGGATTTCAACCCATTACAACAATTTCATATATGACTGAGATATAATAAGATCGATCACCTATTCAGCCACTTACACAACATTTCTTAAGATGATCAGGCGGTTGTCAGAGGGTGGGGTTCATCCTTTGAAAATGGGTCACAACTCTGCCTTCTATATGAAAGGTGTAAGTGCTAAGATGTTAAGCACACATAAGTTGTCAAATTTCATAAAGACAAAACCACTTTATAGTAGATCTTCAAGATCGGCCTATGTTCAAGAGAAAATCAAGCTCAAGATTAGTCTATGTTCAAGAGAAGATCAAGCTTAAGATCGGTCTATGTTCAAGAGAAGATCAAGCTCACGATCCACTAATGTTCAAGAAAAGATTGAGCTCAATTTCAAGATGACGTCTGAGACTAAGTGCAAATCAAAGAAGAATCAAATATTTGATATATCTCAGGTGGTATAAAACCCTATAAAGACCTTAGGACTAGGTACTTTCCAAATTGTTTAAATATGAATTTTTTCACTTGTTTTGCCTGGAATTTGGCTAGCCTAACTTTTGATTCGGTCAGCCTAAGTTTCCTCGGCTAGCCCAACTTCAAGCCTGAAGCAATAACAATTTTTTGTTGCAAATTTGGCCAGCTCGAGTTTCGATTCGGCTAGCCTGAGCTAGAAATTCGGCTAGCCTGAGAAAGTTTGGGTTAAATTCCAATAACATCATTTTTTGGAATTTGGGGAAATTCGGCTAGCCAAAGATCAAATTCAGCTAACCGAATTGTGTTGTTCGGCTAGCCGAAGTTAACCTCGAGCCAGCCGAATTTTGTATAATTCTTATCCCGTGCAATCCGAAATCCGTTGAACTGAATCCGCTGAACTTAGGCTAGTCAAAACCTATCTCAGGCTACCCGAAGTTCTAACTTCTTTGCATATAAATTGAGTTCTTCTCTCATAATCTATTTTAAATAACTTTTTCAATTCCCTTTTATCTCAAATCTTTCAAGTTTAATCTAAGACGGTAAACTAAACTCTTCTTTTGAGATATAAGAGAAATGATTTAAATAGTTTTTGGGTTTAACTTAATTAAAATCAATAGAACCCTAGACCCTTTCTATCTAACTGAACACAGAACAATCTACATTCAAGAAAGAGGTTCTTCTACTACAAGATTTTACTACATCTTCTACAGTGAAGATAAGTATACCTTCTAAACACTTTTTAAGTTTTTCTAAGATCTCTTGTGAAAATCTCAGTTTCAAGTTTTGTCTGAGATAGCCTAGTAAAATCTCAGCTTGGGTTTTTATTGTGATAGCACGTGAAAATCATAAGGAATTGTATCAGGTTTTAAGGTGACGCTGAGAAAACCTTTTCATAGTGAAAGCCAAAATTACGAGGGAAGTAATTTGGGAGTGAAGTAGATGTGGCTGTTTTTAAAGCACCGAAACACTGTAATTATTTGCGCCATGTGGTAAATGCCTTTTATTTTATCTGTGGTGGATTGAATGTATTTAATTTCAGTTGAGTGGAGAATGCTGTAATACTTTAATTTACTCTTAGAAGTTTGAGGTTTTAATTTTAAAGAAATTCGTGAAATGAGGTTGTCTTGCCTAAAACTTTAGGTGAAGGTTATCCTACGAATTATTTGGAATCAATGTTTCAATACTCAAGAAATTAAGATATTTGTTTTATTTACATATTCAACACTTATTTTAATTATTAGGCATTGTCCTATTCCCCCCCTCTAGGACATTGTAAACTCTCCTTTTCGGTAATTGACCTTTCTTTTTTTTTTTTTGCATTTACCTCCTTGAGCTAGATCCAGAGCTTTAATATGTCAAAATTTGAAAGCTTATCCATTACCAGGCTACCTCCCTTTGATGGCTCTAATTATTCATATTAGAAAGCTAGGATGAGGATTTTCCTCAAATCCTTAGATGAAAGGGTGTGGCAAGCCGTTGTATATAAATGGATCCCTCATATAATGGAAATAGTAGCCAATGATGGAGCCATATCAATGAAAGAAATCGCATTTTTTTTAGACAACAGTTTAAAAAACTGAAAGCAGTGCAAATGCAAAAGCCTTGAATGTTATAACTTGTGCTTTATCGCCTGATGAATTCAAAAGAATTATTTCTTGCGATACAGCGAAACAAGCATGGGATATTATTGAAATGACACATGAAGGAATTACTATAGTAAAAAATTCTAAAATTGAAATCCTCACAACTAAATTTGAGGAGATTTGTATGGAAGAAAATGAGTCTTTTATGGACTTCTATATGAAACTGAATGATATTATAAATTCCATGTGTGGTCTTAGAAATAGAATCCCTGAAAGCAAGGTTTGCGCAAAAATACTACAATTACTACCTGATAGGTTTAATTCAAAGGTTACTGCTATATATGAATTAAATGATACAGATGTTACGAAAGTTGAGGAGTTAGTTGGTTTTCTTCAAATTTATGAGCTGAATTTCAAAGCTCCTAAAGTCAAGTCCATTGTTCTTAAATCTTATAAAAATAATTCAAATGAAACTAATGCAAATTCAAACTTTAAAGAAAATAAAGATGATATGGCAATGTTAGTAAAGAAATTTTATAGAATTTTAAAAAATAAGAAAAGAATAGAATTTCAAAAACCATCTGATAAAAGAAAAGGAAAATCAAATTTTTGGAAATCTAAAACAAAAGACTGTTAACGTTTCAACTATTATGAATATGGACATTTGCCTTCTAAATGTCCTAAAAAAGAAAAATGTAAAAGAAAAGGCATGATAGCTACTTGGGATGAATCATCATAGTTTGAAACTAACTCTGAATTTGATGAATCAGACCAAGGAAGTGCAAACAATTTGAAAGCCTTTATGATAATTACCAGAGTCACTTCTTCAGATAGTTGTGATATGTCTGATTATGAAACTCTAAGAAGTGACCCTGAAAATGAAGATGATCTTTAAGATGCTTATAATGCCCTATACAGAGAGAGTTGTAAAATTGCTATCAAATTGAAAATTCAAAAAGAAAAGTATTCTAAACTAAAATTAGAACTTGAAAAAGTTGTTTTAGAAAAATCTCATTTTTTTCTGATTGCTTTGAAAAAAACAAAATTAGATTTGAGTTTTAAGTCTTCTGAATTGCAAAAACTTAAAACCAAAAATGAGAAACTAAAACTTGAAGTCTCTTCCCTCCAAAGTTCAAAGAACACTTAGAAATATACCCTTGGTAACCAAAAACTTGAAAATTTGTTAACCTCATCGAGACGATGTGGTGACAAGTCTGGTCTGGGTTATGTTAAAAGCAACTCTTCGAAACCTAAGGATTCTGCTCCCATTTCTGTAAAAGGAGAATCCTCGAACTCTAAAGCTAAGACTCTAAGAGATTCAAATTGTAAAAAGAATGACTTCAAAAATTCAAAATCTTTTCAAGTCTCTAAAATAAATAATAATGTCATCATCTATAAACATCAAAGAAATAATAAACCTCCCTTAGCTGAAAAAATTGTGGACTTGCTTAAAGAGCTATTGAAATCTAACTCTGATAAGGCTGGAGTATATAGAAAATTGAGAAATCCTAACTCCAAAATGCAGCGTAAAGCAAGAGATCCTCCTAAACCTAGAACAGAAATGAAATGGGTTCTAAAGGTTAAGTGTCTTGTTGTCCACACAACTTTCAAAGGTATTAGCCATTCCAAATGGTACTTGGATAGTAGATGTCCAAGACACATAACAGGTGATAAGGTTATATTCTCAAACATCAACAGAGTAAATGGCGGCTTAGTTACATTTGAAGATGGAAGCAATTGCAAGATAATTAGCCAAGGTAATGTACAACTTCTTAACTTACCTCTCTCAAAAAATGTTCTATATGTTAAAGGATTAAAACATAATCTTCTGAGAATATCTCATATTTGTGATAATATGCATAGTGTAAACTTTTCAGATCACGGATGTGAGATTATAAATGAGAAAGGAAGTGTAATATTAAATGGTCGCAGAACGTCTAAAGATTGCTATATAATTGATAACTCTTGCTTAAGAAACCATTCTTGTTACATGGTCCAAACAGACGAGATTGAACTATGGCATAAACATCTTGGATATGTAAACTATAGAGATCTATATAAATTGAGCAAAAGAGATCACTTACATATCCTACCCAAATTGAAAAAGATTGAAAAAGTTTATGGCGCATGTCAAATAGGCAAGCCAAGTAGGAGTTGTCACAAGAAAGTTAACTCCTTAGCCACAACTAGACCTCTTGAACTTTTCTATATAGATTTAATTAGACCAAATAGAATAGAGAGTAAGGCGAAAATAAATATTTTCTGATTGTAATTAATGACTACTACTTAGGTAGCCTTTCTAAGAGAAAAATCAAATACTCTTGATGAAGTCATAAAAAATTTAAAACGTATCCAGACTGAAAAAGACTTATTTGTGGTTAAATTTAGAAGTGATCATGGTACCGAATTTGAAAATAACAATTTTGAGAAGTACTGCAATGATCATGGTATATCGCATGAATTCTCTGCTCCAAAAACACCTCAACAAAATGGTATTATTGAAAGAAAAAATAGAATTCTTCAAGAGATGGCTAGTGTAATTCTAAATAGCATGAATCTACCCAAAAAATTATAGGCTAAAGTTATTAGTACTGCATGCTATATAATAAATCGTGTTTATATTAGGAAAGCTAAAAACAAAACAGCTTATGAATTATCATTTAATAAAAAGCCCACAATTAAATAGTTTTAAACTTTTGAAAGAAAATATTTTATATTACGTGATCGAGAAATTTTGGTAAAAATTGAAGCCTCTAGCGATGAGGGAATATTTCTAAGTTATACTCTAAATAGTCGGGCATACCATGTTCTTAACAAAAGAACTGGGGTGAAACAACAATCCATAATTATTGTGATAGATGATCCACAGATCACACCCTGTCCTAATCAAGATGATTATGATGATGTTAATTTGATTAATATATCTGACTCTTCATCTAAATAAGACAATACTGAGTTAAGGTTAGTTAAAGAGCATCTGACTAATTAAATACTTGGTAATCCTCGCACTGGCATTCAGACAAGAAGACAACTAGAAAACATATATAATCATGTTTGCTTTACTTCCTAAATTAAACCGGGTAATGTAAATAAAGCACTCGCTGATGAAAGTTAAATTAATGCCATGTAATAAGAATTAAATCAATTCATTAGAAATGATGTATGGTATTTGGTTTCCAGACTTACTGATAAATATGTTATTGAAATCAAGTGGATTTTTAAGAATAAAACTAATGAAATAGGAAACATTATAAAAAATAAGGCACGATTGGTTGTACAAGGGTATACTCAAATAGAAGGTATTGATTACGACGAGACCTTTGCACCAGTTGCTCGCCTTAAATCAATCATATTATTTATTTCCATTGCATGTCATAAAAAATTCAAAATTTATCAACTGGATGTAAAAAGTACATTTTTAAATGGTGATTTAAATGAGGAAATATATGTTAAACAACCAAAGGGTTTTAAAGATCCTAAACTTCTAAACCATGTTTACCGTCTTAAAAAGGCTCTTTATTGGTTAAAACAAGCTCCCAAAGCATGGTATGAGAAATTAACTAAATTCTTACTTAGTCATAATTTTGTTATGGGTAATGTTGATAAAACCCTATTCGTCAAGAAATATAATGATTATATCCCGATTGTTCAAATCTATGTTGACGATATTATTTATGGATCTACGTGCGCTAACTTATCTATTAAGTTTGCAGAGTTAATGAAATCCAAGTTTGAAATAAATATGGTCAGAGAATTAAACTATTTTCTTGGATTACAAGTTAAACTACTTGAAGATGGAATGTTCATCTCACAGACCAAAAATGCATTGAACCTTGTAAAAAGGTTTGGTTTTGAGAATGGTAAAAATTTTGATACTCTAATGAGTATGACTCTTAAACTCTCAAAAAATTAATCAAGTGTAGAATCTTGTCTATACCGAAGTATGATTGGTAGTCTTCTTTATTTAACTGCTAGTAGACCTGATATTGCATTTAGTGTTGAAATATCTGCTAAATACCTATCTAATCCTAAAGAATTATACTGAACTGATGTTAAACGGATAATTAGATATGTTGCAAGTTCTGCGAACTTAGGTCTATGGTATACACATGACAAGTCTATGCAAATTGCCGATTATACAGATGTAGACTGGGTAGGAAATGTTGATGACAGAAAATCTACCAATGGTGGATGTCTCTGCATTGGAAACTGCTTAGTTTCTTGACTCAGTAAGAAAAAAAATTCCGTATCTCTCTCTGCTACTGAAGTTGAATATATTGCAGTAAAAAATGCTTGCACTCAGTTAATATGGTGAAAAGAATGCTAGATGACTATGGAATTGCGCAAGATATGATGACTTTATATTGTGATAATTTAAGTGCAATTAATATCTCTAAAAATCCAATTCAACATTCTCGTACGAAGCATATTGATATATGATACCATTATATTCGAGAATTAGTTGAAATCAAGTGTATCATGTTGAAATAAATTCAAACTGAGAAGCAACCTGCAAATATATTGACTAAGTCGCTTGACGAAGTTAAATTTTCAAACTTAAAGTTTGATATTGGATTATGTATCATTAAATAATTATTTTATTACTTTTATGCATTTATATTTATGTTTATTTTTAATAATGAAATGCATGAAATGATGATAAAATTTTAATAAAAATTAAAAATTTCAAGATTTTGGGTTTTTCGACCAGCCGGGCTAGCCGAATTCTTCGATCAGTTAAGCACCTGCTCGGGCTAGGCGAAGATCGCACGGATTTAACTCAAAAGGGGAAAAATCTCCAAATTCCTTTCATTCCACATCTTCTTCCTTGGCTAGCCGGTGCCCCATTTGACCAAATCATCTTCTAAACTTACTAGTAAGTGATTTATTTTCAAATTTCTTCTACTATTTAGTGGTCTCATGCTAGAAAATCTTATTTGAGTCGATTTTTCATCATTTGAAACCCTTTTTCCTATGGGTTTTGATCCAAATTTGATCTATCATTTTCTTCTTATTTTCTTTGATATTTTTCTTGTGCAAATTGATATGGAATATAAAACCAAAAAAACGGCTCATAAGAATCATGTCGGTTCATCGTCTAGATCAACCCCTCTTGGTGTAGGGACCCTACAGTCGCTGGAGGATGATCCGGATTGTGTTCAAGATTTTCACACAAGAGACATAATCATTGAAAAATTTTTCAACTTAAATCACATTGCTAGGTTTGGTCTTATTCTTATTCTCTTAGAGGTTGGATGAGAACACATCTTGAGTTGGGGTGGAACGGCTTACCGCTCCATCATGCAGGGCATGTGTGCATCCATATGTGATGTTTCACTTAAGAATTTAACATTCTCAGTTAAATTTGTTGAAGAGACATTCACAATAATGCCGCACATTATTTTGGCATTGATGGACATAGTTGTTGTGGATGATGGAATAACAATTGCCACATTGTCAGAGAAGATGTCGAGCTCTAAAAAACAAGCCATCACCCGTAAATTATGTCATTTTAATGCTGAATGACGATCAGGCAATGCCCTTTCTGTTAACCAAATGCTCCCAAAATGCTGCATATTGCATCAGATTTTCACGTCCAACATTTATCCTTGAACCAGGAATAAGAATGATCTTACTCCCTTCATACTTATAGTATTTCACTATGTTGTATCTGGTATACGTGTCTATCTTCCGTCCTTAATTTGTTACATCATCATTTAGTTTCGCTTGCATCCCAAGCATAGTTCGATTCCCTTTGCTCATCTCATGACTTGCCTTGTACTTCATTACAATGTTCAAATTCTAACATATGAGGCATCGAAATCTGAACTCCCATTTAACAACTCCAATCTAAATATGATGAACATCAAACCTCTTCCTGAACAAAATGAAGAAAAAGAGGAAGCACAGCCAGTTGCAGACACCACAATGGAATATATTTTTAATGAGTTAGACGATTCAGATGATCCAGTTGATTCTGACTACCATCCCTCTCAGTTTGATGAGAGACTTAAAGAACTTAAGGAGAAAGTGGAGTCCTTACATGTATCGCAGGCTTCATTGGTACAAACCCAAAAGCCTACAATGAAGTACATGAAGAAGTACTTCCATCGCATCACCCGGAGTTTGAGCCAAAATGATCCCCCGATGCCTACTCCTTCCTCTGGGTTGGATTGAGCTAGATGACCTTTATTTTTCAAACTTATATTGGTTATGTACTAAACTTTATTTTCTGTTTTTCTTGGTACATTTGATGCTTTTACTGACACTTGCTTACCCTTAAACCTTAACATATTTCATATGCTTACTTTTATGATTTCATATGGTTGGAAATTTCATATGCTTATCATTATTCTCTTTCTAAATGCCCTTTTTATTTATCTTATTCTTTCTTTGTCAACTTCTGAAAAAAAGGGGGATAGATATGCTAGTATGGGGGAGAAATGATACCAATGCTATGCTATTATTATGTAATGTATGGGAGAGAGAATGTAAGAGAGTATGAAAATGGAATGAATGGCATGGATGATGTTATGGAATGTATGAAAGGAATGTAATGCTCTGTGTATGGAATGTTATATGTGTATTTCATAGGGGGAGTGCTAGTTGAGCATAATCAGTTAGTAAGCTGAAGATTACAAGAAGACTTCACAAGACTTCAGATCACAAGAGTTCAAACTTCAAAAGATGTGTGTGCATATTTGTAACGTTAAAGTGTTTTGTCACAAAATTGACAAATGGGAGATTATAAGTGCTAAGATTTTAAGCACACATAAGTTGTCAAATTTCGTAAAGACAAAACTACTTTATAGTAGATCTTAAAGATTAGTCTATATTCAAGAGAAGATCAAGCTCAAGATCAGTTTATGTTCATGAGAAGATCAAGCTCAAGATCAGTTTATGTTCAAGAGAAAATCAAGCTCAAGATCAGCTAATGTTCAAGAAAAGATCGAACTCAAATTTAAGATGAAATCCGAGACTAAGTTCACGTCAAAGAAGAATAAGATATTTGATATATCTCAGGTGGTATAAAATCCTAAAAAGACCTTAGGATTAGGTGCTTTCTAAATTGTTTAAATATGGGGTTTTTCACTTGTTTTGCCTGGAATTCTTAATTTTTAGTTCGGCCAGCCAAGGCTTCCTCGGCTAACCCAACTTCAAGTTTGAAACAATAACAATTTTTTGTTGCAAATTCAGCTAGCCCGAGTTTAAGTTCGGCTAGCCCGAGTTTGAAATTCGGCTAGCCCGAGAAAGTTCAGGTCAAATTCCAGTAACATCATCTTTTGGAATTCAGGGAAATTCGTGCAGCCGAAGGTCAAATTCGGCTAGCTGAATTGTACTGTTTAGCCAACCAAAGTTGACCTCAGGCTAGCCGAATTTTTGATAATTCTTATCCTGCGTAATCCGAAATCCATTAAACTGAATCCGCTGAACTTAAGTTAGTCGAAGCCTATCTTGAGCTACTTGAAGTTCTAACTTTTTTGCCTATAAATTGAATTCTTTTCTCGTTTCGAATTACACAAGTTAATTATCACAATTCTTCTGCAAAAGAGAAAAAAGCTCAAGTTATTAGCAAGCTATTGGTTTGTATTTATAATCTATTTTTAATAGCTTTTTTAATTTCCTTTTATCTCAGATCTTTTAAGTTTAATATAAGAGATTAAACTATACTCTTCTTTTGAGATATAAGAGAATTGATTTAAGTAACTTTTGGGTTTAACTTAATTAAAATCAATAGAATCCTAGACCCTTTCTATTTGACTGAACGTGGAACAATCTACATTCTAGAAAGAGGTTCTTCAACTATATCTTCTACGGTGAAGATAAGTATGCCTTCTAAATTCTTTTTACGTTTTTCTAAGATCTCCTGTTAAAATCTCAGTTTCAAGTTTTGTCTGAGATGGCCTGGTAAAATCTCAGTTTGGGTTTTTATTGTGATAACTCATGAAAATCATAAGGAATTGTATCAGGTTTTAATGTGAGCCTGAGAAAACCTTTTCACAATGAAAGCTAAAATTATGAGGGAAATAATTTTGGAAATGGAGTAAGTGTGATTATTTTTAAAGCATCGAACTACTATAATTCTTTGTGCCATATAGTGAATGCCTTTTATTTTATTTGTGGTGGAATGAATCTATTTAATTTTAATTGAGTAGTGAATGTTGTAATACTTTAATTTACTCTTGCAAGTTTGAGGTTTTGATGTAAAATAAAAATAAAAATTGTGAAATAGGGTTGTCCTACCTAAAACTTTAGGTGAAGGTTGTCCTATAAATTATTTGGAATCAAGGTTTCAATACTCAAGCAATTAAGATCCTTGTTTTATTTACATATTCAACACTTATTCCCCCCCCCCCCCCTTCTAGGACATCTTTAACTCTCCTTTTTTAAGAGGACTTTTTCTCATCACTACAAATAAAACAAATGGAAATTTTTTACAATTAATCGCAAAGAACATCTTCGGAATACCTCTTTAGATGGAGAACTTTGCTTGATACTCGAATTGAATCCAACATATGAGTGTATATTTAAATTAAAGCTAAAATTAACAACTACTTGATTAATACTACTAATTACGCTAAAGAATGTAAATGGCATATAAAGATAAATATTACACTAAGGAATGTAAATGATAGATAATTGAAAGATGGATTTGATTTGGTTTGGTTGGTAACTATTTCTTGTGCTAAGAGCTTTATCACTATTGACCTTTTGGTGTCTTTGTTTCTTAGCTTGTCATCTATACAGATAACTGCTCTAAGCTTCTTCATTGGCTTCACCATTATTTTACTCGGCCCCTACTATTCTATGAATCACATGGCACCGCTTGACAGATGTCATCTATATATTTGTAAAATTTTCTGAAGGTATCTTCACATATTTTAAATACACTGCAACTCAGCTAAAGTTATAGATGTCTAACGGACAGAACTGGGGTACAATAGCCACGTCTTCGTTTCTTAAATTGCAGCACTGGGTGATTCTGCCCGTCACAAGTTGTAGATGAAGTGTCACATTTCTAATGGTTTCCTATTTTAAAAGAAAGAAAATAAATGCCAGGTTAATTTTGTAAGCGTGCGTCGCCTCTAAATACATACAAATACACTGGTACACGATTTGAACGTCCAAAACGTCCAAAAATCTGGCTCCGTGATGAACGGCTTCGATTGTGCTTACATGTGCAGTCACGTTGGAGGGATATACTTTGCATTAGGAAATGGTTGGTACAAAAAAGGAAAAATCCAGAAAAAAAAAAAAAGGTTATATCGGCCGTTGAAACATGATGATGGCCACCTGGACAATTTAGGCGACTGCGACATGACTGGGACCCGGAACCAGATGTGGGTGGGACCCTGACTGTAGACCCACCTCCGTGTATACATTTTATATCTACACCGTCCATTTGTTTTTCTAGTTTAGTTTTGGGCCTGGTCCAAATAATGAAATATATACACATTTCAGTAGGACCACACTACGGTAATCAATGGCTATTGATCATTAAAAACATTTGGTAGGCCACAAAAGTCTCGGATCAAGCAGATATTTGTTTTTTTCTTTCCTTTCATCCAGATCTTCTTTTTTCTTTTTTTTTTTTTAAATAATAATAATAATAATAATAATAATAAAACCTTACCAACATGTTGGATGGTCAAAAAACATTAGGATAGACCTTAGGAAGTTTTTAATTGGTGGCTGTTCATTGACCACTATTTCCTGTCATGTAGTCCACTTGAAATTATTATCTTCTTTATTTTTGGTAACAAGGCGTAAAATAACCTGACAAAACAGATGGACGGCATGGATACACGATGTATGCATCGAACTGGGCCCTACGGTCAGGGTCCCACCCACATTGCTGGCTCCGGACGCAGTGAAGTCGCCCTCAATTTCGGCGTGGCCTCTTTTTCACCTTTCTTCAACCCATTATTGCAGCATTATGGCTCCATCTGCACCGCTTAGGTTTACTCAAAGGTGAAATGAGGTGCAGAGAAATACTTCGATACTCTAGCAGAGCCTGATGGATGATACTCAGTTACTTCGCAATTGCGAGAAATTGCATTAGCTGCATACAAGTAATCAAATCTAAACCGTCCAAATTATGGGTAACAGTTTATTTGTATCATTAACTAAAGATTATTCTTATTCGTTTATCTAATTAATATATTGCTGGACATTCATTGTATGGTTCCAAATGAAATATATCCAACAGTTGTTTCCCCAATTTAATCGGTTTAATTTGAGTTGATATACACTACGTGTCAATTTATCAAGTGCCTACGTATCAAGTGTCACACGACAGAGTATCAAATAACTCCCCTGTTATTAAACTAATAAATAGATCTGCTCGGTGAATGCCGGGTGTCAGAAATTGGATAGGCAATTTATGGCACACTCGTGTTAGATCCAGGCAATTCATCGGAACATGCCCATCCCCATAAAACCACGTTGGTCCACTCATCAGGTGGGGCACAAGTATATGAGAAAAATGGCCTATTAGGAAAGACGATGACAACGACCTAAGTTTCTATGTCCAACGTCACCAGATTAGTGGACATATTTATTTCTTGGCGAGGGCATGTTGGTACTTAGATAGTGGCACCCACCAGGAGAGGCCCAGATAACACATGCAGCGCATGTTGAGATGTCCAAAGCCAGTTTTCTTTGAGCTCAAGCTCGTTAAGGTAGCTGGTAGCCTTCAGATTACTGCTTTTCTCCCATGACCTAGCTGTTGAGTTTTGTATTTTAGAATTAAAATATATGATGTAATGGCGTTTCAGCTGGATGGCTCTGAGAATGCCTTTGACACACTTTTCTTGTATCATCCAACTGGATTTGACTTAATTAATCGGTTTTCTAGGATGCCTAGTGTTATGGGATTCTGGTACTGGTGCGTCTACAGCTGGCTCCGGGTCAATTAGCTCCGAACGCATGGTGGATTATGGTCTCCACTTTCATCCTCTAGCATCAGCTGAAGAACCAACACTTGACGTCGGACGAGTTCCTGTATTTGTATATGGCCAAGTTTGATAGGTCCGACTTGTCATCATGAGTGGAGGCAGTGCTTCCTTTCCCCAGGAATTTACTCTCTAAGTCCGGGCTCGGATCAAGAGAGTAGGGGCTTCTGTTATGCGAAAATGTGAGCAGACCCAATAAGGACCGACTCAAGCAAACCGAATCGATCAGTAGAGCCTCAGAAGGAGAACATCGCGACAAGTCCGGCCTTCCTTCTAAACTATGATTCCAAAACTAGGGTTACTGGAGAGAGACAGACAGGGCAATCCGAGCCGAGCTCTTATCTAGAGCTCTCATCTGAAGAACTATGGATCTGGATCGGCCGAGCCGAGCTCTTGTCTGGAGCCCTCATTCGAAGAACTACGGCCCTGGATTGACTAAGCCGAGCTCTTGTCTGGAGTCCTCATCCAAAGAACTACGGATCTGGATCTGCCGAGCCGAGCCTTACTCACATCTCGAAGGCTAAAGACCTACTCCGACCACGGATTCCGACCTTAAGGTCCGACCAACGGCTCGGGAGACCAAGTTCTGGAACCAACCCTAGTATGGACGTGGTCGAAGATCATGCCCATAGATACTCCCCATTAAGGCATACGGGAGAGTGAACTAGCGCACGATCCAAAGATAGCGGCCAACATCTTCGCACGCTCGACATCCTCTTAATTGAGCAAATCGTGCTGAGATTGACGATCATGATCCCATCACCTCACGAGTATAAATACCAGAGGAACCCATTACAATAGGTACGCAATATCTTATACATCCCATATACTCTACACTACTTAGACCCAGTTTCCCTAGCCTGACTTTGGCATCGAAGGGTCCCCTGGTCAAGTCAGGGTCTCCTTTGTTAACCACTTTGTGTAGGACCAGGGTGCAGTGGAAGGTGATCCAAATTCTTGCAACAACACCTAGTTTGATGAATGATTTGTATTTTCATACGCATGGGACATCATGTGAACCCGTGTGTAAGAGACTGTCAATACCTGTTTTAATCTCATTTTCTCGAAAGAAAGAAAGAAAAAAAAAGTGATAGGCAAATGCCACTCCATGAATTTAATGAGAAATGAAAACTGGGTGGCATCCAAACACCATAAATATCATAAAGTTTCATATTATTTTGCACCAAACACACCATTAGACTGGTTAATCATGAAATATCATAAATATTTGGTGACTAAAATTTAATTATATAGTAAAAAATAGATTAATAAACTACTGCAATTAGAATTATCATATCAATGAATTGGACTAGCAAAACCAAATCTTCTAAAATGAAGCTTGGAGCAATGCATCACAAAATCTGCCAACCAAGAGAATTAATTACAGACTAGCTTGTTGTGAGAAACTGTTCATCCCCTTATAAGACAGTTCTTTTTTTTTTTTTAAATGACGGTTCCATCCCATATTTTTATCTGCTTACATATTCGCATGTCAATGCTGCCTCACCTAAAAAGGATAAGAAAAGGTTTGATACTCTGGCTGATGGTTGATGTTACAGGGAAAATCGAATTAACCTACTATACAAGACATATGACCAATCATAAGTGGTGTCTAAGAACTAAACCATCTAAGAATTATCAGGATGAGCTCCCTAAGATATGGATGCATCGACTGTGAGATGAGCCAACATTGAAGGATCAACACTGAGCTAAAGCTTAAGGGCAGAGCTCAGTAGCGTGAATCGCCTGTCAAGCCGATTTGATCGACCCTAACCTAAGAAGCAAGATACCTGAGAGAATCTCACCTTGTGCCAAGAAAGCAGAGATTCTGTGAGATCATAGCTGAATATCACACCAATTTTCTGGTTTAAATACATACCATCTTAGTATAGCTAGCGTATCCTACCTAGATTTGAGGATCCAACATATTTTGGCAAGATACGTTATTCCAGAAGTCACCTAATCACCCTATAAATACAACCATTGCCATTGAAGGAATGGTACGAAAAAATCCTAACTCAAGTCCCATTTCTAATATATTCGATTCGCCTGACTTAGCCACTGGAGAGTACCTGGCCACAACTAACACCCCCATATTCATTTGCTTGCTACTAGTGCAGGTACTTGTACACCTACAAGTGTAGCCCCTGCTTGTCCAAATTTGAATGAAAATAATTTGGTGCAGTTTATGGGAACAATAGCAAAGCCATTAAGGTTCCCCTCGACATCAATGCGACCTGCCATTCCTTCTCCTCTCCCACCTCAATGACTGAGAAGAAGGAAAGGGTACTGGCCATTGCTAATCCTATGTAGGAGGAGCAACCTGAGAATCCCCAGACTTCACAATTAGCTCCCCGGTCACAGCGGCCATGACTAATAAATGTGCAGAGATTTTAAAACCAGGGAAGTCGGCTTGTCTCCCTTACAAACTAGGTGGGAGCTCTAATTGGCGATATTGACTACATCATGAGGTTTGCTAGAAAGGCAATATGTACTCCCTGCTCACCAACATGCAGAGTTCGAAGCAGCAATCGAGTTATCCTGCCTAGCGCCTACGCACCCTAAGCTGCACGCCATGAAGGCTCGACTAGCGGGTAGTATACGTGTCCCAACACAAACCTTGGGAGCTACCGAATTACCCGCTGAGGCTGTTCAGGTGGACGGCTATTCTGACCAGGTTGCCCGTACAACCATGATGGCCGGTCTCAAACGGGGAAAGTTCCTTTTTTCAATTGGTTAAAACCCCCCGACGACTCTTGCCGACCTTCTCAACCGGGCCCAAAATATTCTAATGTAGAAGAGTTATTCAGCGCACATAGGACCACTTAAGGCGAAAACAGCTCGGCAAGAGACAAGAAAAGAAAGGAGGGGAAGAAGGCACTCAGCACGAGCTCGAAGAGAATGGAGGACGATGACCAGAGTAGTGCCCCCCAATCTAGCTGACATCCAGAAAACCATTTAGCAGATATACCTCATTAAATGCCACACTAGAACAAGTACTCATGGAGATCAGAGACAAAAGAATCCTGAGGTAGCCAAATAAGATGAGAGATGACATGGAAAAGAGGGATAAGAAGAAATATTATCACTTTCACCAAGATCATGGTTATAATACAATCGTGTTTTTTGACCTCAAGGAGGAGATCTGATATCTTATCTAAAAAGGACATCTGTAAGAATTTGTCGACAAAAGCAGAGAAGACTTAACAGCTAAACAGCAAGAGCGACATGGTGAGAAAACTAACAATGAAGAGATAGGAGAAATACACACCGCACCATCTTTGGAGGACCCGCTGAGGGTGGAGACTCAGACCATGCACGCTGAGCTCACGTGCAGAATGTGAATGGTGTTAAAGAAGAGCATAAGGTAAACATCACCTGACGACATAAGAAGAAACCCAAGATGGATTCATATAGCATCACCTTCACCGAAAAAGACACACATGGATTTCATCATCCGCATGACGATGCCTTATTGATCGCCATGACCATCGTTAACCACAAATTGCATCGAATATTGGTCAACACTGAGAGCTTGGTGGACATCCTATTCGCAACCTCCTTTGATAAAATGGGAGTTGGGAGGTTAAGATTACAACATGTGCGGACCCCTCTGCTGAGCTTTGTAGGGAAAAAAGTGACCTCAGAAGGAAGTGTTCTTCCGCCAGTGATAGTCGACAAAGGAACCAACCAAGTCACCACTATGGTCAATTTTCTGGTGGTAGATGGCCCCTTTGTGTATAATGTGATCCTGGGCAGGCCATCCTTAAACGTCATGCAAGCTGTTGTCTCCACTTATGACCTCGCTATGAAGTTTTAACCAAGCATAGAACCTGTCAGGTCCAGAGCGACCAGCATGAAGCTCGACAGTGTTATTCAACAGCTCTTAGGGGGAAGGCACAGTGACAATAAATGATGCAAATTACTTCTCTAGACCCCCGAGAAGATAACATTGAGAGAGGATCATTGGTAGAGAATCTTATCTTGATACAACTCTTCGAGATCGACCAATCCTATCATGCCCCAAACTCGAAAACTGAGCTCACAGAATTCCTGATTACCGAATTCGATGCCGACAACCTCTGTAGTACCCCATTCTTGGCTCCCAACGCTCATACGCTAGATTCCAATCCTGGGATCCTACAAGGAGGATTTTTCAACGTACATTTATCTCGTAAGAAGCATAAGCACAAGTTTACCCAAATCACAAAGGCAACATCATCATCACATATCCACTACTATAAACAGTTGAATATAGTGTTGAAAGGAAATACATGAATATAATAAAATCTTCACAAAGATCGGCCTCCACACTTCTGCCTCAATGTTACAGCAACCTAACGACACCTGCATGCTACGGTCGTGCATAAGCTTACAAGAAGCTTAAAGGGTGGTGTATGTGTATGCAATACATGTGCCAAGCATATAAATATCAGAGTAAGCGAAAATACTAGCACGTCCATAAATACCATCAACCTTATCTAGGCTATGCGATGCGAAGACATAATTAGGAAATGTCATATACTGAGAAAGCAATGAAAATCAACCATGCAATGTGGAGACATAATAAGCCAAATGTCATATCTATGCCATACAGTGCAGAATCATAGTAAACCCAATGTCATAAGCTAAGGGTGCAATACAATATGCAAATGGAAAAGAAATGATAAAGCTGAAGTGTGTAATCGGGATGATAGCACGTGGTATCGCAAGCTATGGGGTTCATCACAAGGGACTTCTATCCAAACTAGTCTCATATCTAAATTTGGATAGTTAGACGCAACGTGGTAAACTCCTGATCTCAGGTTGGTCACGTACCCAACCAAAATCATGGCCATTGCGAAGATACACGTAATGATCTAGTTACGCACCATCAGCCCGAGTGGATAGTGAATGAATGAATGAGTCAAATGGTGAGTACATAATCCCATACTCAGTACGTCCACATGTCAGTATGGCTCATCTCTGGTATATCACCGGGGTCTAGTACACTCCACAATGGCTACGGCCTTCTTAGTCGCACAACTAACGAGTGGAAAGACCTCACTATCTGCCTAGCCAGTAGTCTGTTAATACCTACCTGGCTCGTCGATAACGGGCCTATTTATAAGCTAGTCAAACTCAACCTAGCTTACGGCCCCCTCACTCAGGTGAATAAGGTCACACCCCCTTTTAACCGACCACGACACAGTGAGAGACACTGCCTATTGGTATTCAGCACTCAAGCGCTCATATATCCACTTGATCTAGATGTTGGAGTCTCCTCCGCTATCAGAGGATTCTGGGACTCTCACCCAAGGACATCATATGTGCCACGGTGCTAGAAACAAATATTTTCAGTATCTCATCTGGTCATCCACGATGAACCTGTGGAGGCCACAACCCTGATATTGCTAGGGCATCAAGTGATCATGTCACACAAATGCGAGATGCATGAGTCATACCATCCAGTCATGCATCAGACCTGCGCGTACTGCACGATCATGTGGGGTAACTTCGTCTCTTAAGGAGTCCCCTAAATAACTCAGCCCAATGGCAATGCTATGGTCAACCATTCCTCACAACAGGTACACAAATGATGCGTATGGACATGTATCGTGATATAATACTAAGCATGATCTTAGTGTGTCCTACTAGACTAAGTATACTAGCACGATTATCAGATATAACAGGCGATGATCGGTCTTAACCGGTATGTCACTTATAAGAGTAGGGGCTGAACGATACGCCCTACTAGACATGTAGAAGTCTATATGGAATGGTCCATGATAAATTATCCTAACCTATTCAAGGTACTAACATATCAGATATCCTAAGGCGGGGTCCACAGAAGGACGGTGGATCTAACACATATATCGAGATAGGCTCTACACAGTGGATATACTAACTCTGGTCCCACATATTCTTCTATCTACGGTAAGGGAGGTGATTTTGATGTACTAATATCAAAGATAGGCCTCACACTTGTCCTAAGAAGGTAAATGGATAGTGGGGATGATCCATACATAACACGAGATCCTAACAATCAATTACAAGGTAGGATACATCTCACGGGGTGAGTTAAGCGGGTATACAACAAGTGGGCTTCCTTGCTCCCTTTATCATGAACAACTGGTCTTTCCTATGAGGGCCTGATATGAATACAAGGCGGGCCTTGGTAGGATCCACACATCCAGGACTATGTAACCCTACAAACAGTCCTACTCATCATCTAAGTGGGGCCTCGGGTTTGGGTTATTAAGCTTGGACAAATACATGCATCTAGGTGGGGCACATTCTCTATGGAAAGCTCGGTATGAACACAAGATGGGCTCCAAGGCTTGGGTGGTCCTATAGGGTATGGTGGAAAGCATTGATATCAAATGGGGGCCCAACGGTTTGGGATAGCCCAACAAGGGAAGGATGGGTATCACTAGCATTAATGGGGCCCAGTTATTTAGGATAGCCCAATAAGGGAAGATGGGTTGAAAATTGGGTATCACAGTGGGCCTTACAAGGTATGGTTTTCAATGGTGGATGTTTAACCACCACTATTCCTATGATGCGGTCCACTAGGATTTGGACCTGACACTCAATGGGGTCCACAGCCCTATGAGATTTGGAAGAATGGATGAACACCGTATAAATAACACATACATTATGGTGGGACTCTACTCAAGGTTGTGGTCAAAGAGAGGATGGGGAGATGGGCTTCATGGTGGGCCCTAGGATGGTTCCCAACAGTGGACATTTAACCACCGTTGCTCCCAAGGTGTGGCCCATTTAGAAATTGAAATCGTAACAGGGCTCTCGGCCCTCCAAATATCTAGGAGATGGATAGATGGCATGGGCCCATCACTCATACAAGGTGGGCCTACATAAGTCGGTGGGGTTTATGGCCTAAAATGGGTAAACGGTGTATGTATAACACATACATCACGGTGGGTCTCATACAATCACAATGGACTCATATAATCACAATGAGCCTTATATAATCATAATGGGCCACATACAATCTCAATGGGCCGCATCTCATGGGCCTAATATACATCACAATGGGCCACATTACATGGGCCTGATATACATCACAATGGGCCTCACTCACGGGCCACATATACGTCACAATAGGCCACATCTCATGAGCCTCTTACATTGCAATAGGCCGCATCGCATGGGCCTGATATACATTAAGTGGGCCTCATTGCATAGGCCACATATACATCACATCGGGCCTCACACATGGGCCATAAATACATCATATTAGGTCTCAACAAATGGGTTAATATATATCACATCAGGCCTCATCAAATGGGCCCCAAATGCATCATATTGGGCCTCGCCAAATAGGCCACAAATACATTACCTGGGCCTCATCAAATGGGCCTCAATACATCATATTGGGGTGGGCCCTACATATTCCAAATGGGCCCACCAAATGAACAGCATGGATGTACAGCACATACATCAAGGTGGGCTCAACCATAACGTTTATTTTCCATCCAATCTATTTATAAGGTCACAAGGACCTGAATCAAGAGGAAAAACAAATATCATATTGATCCAGAACTTCTGTAATCCCTAAAGGATTTCAATGGTAGGCGTTCAACTCTCCACTATTTTCTACAGTGGGGGTCTACCTGATAGATCTACCTCATTTTTAGTCTCAGGCCTTAAGACGAGCTTGCCAATTGGATGTACGGTTTAGATATCATACATGCCTCATGATCAGGCCCACACTTGCTGACGTGGACTGTATGGATATAACACATGCATCATGTGGACCCACAAATTTTGATGATGTGGACAGTATGGATACAACACATGCAACATGCGGACCCACAGATTTTGATGACGTCAATACATCGGCTATGAAGCTGGTGGTCCTCACAGAAATTGACGGCACGGAGTACACAATACATAGAGGTTGTCATGTCCCAAACTCAGAAACCGGGCTCACAAAATTCCCGATCGCCGAATCCAGCGCCGACAGCCTCCGTAGTACCCCATTCTCGGTTCTTAGCGCCCATTCGCCAGGTTCCTATCCTGGGATGCTATGAGAAGGATTTTCAATGTCAGTTTGATTTATAATAAGCATGACCAAAGGCATAACCCATAAACAACAACCAAAAACTCCATCACATTTCTACTATGATAAAAAAAAACTTTACAAGTAGAATGAGCATAAAGGGAAATACAATGATAATGGACAAAAGCTCCAAGATGATCTCCTATGCGCTCCTGCCTCAGCACTGCTGCGGTCCAACGTCACCTGCACGCAATGGTCATGCATAAGCTTATAGAAAGCTTATAGGGTGGTGAAAGTGTGTACGCAAGGTAGTAATACAATTATATAGTATTAGAGTAATGCGAAATATGTTGACGAATCCATTAATACTATTAGCCGTACCAAGGCTATGCGATGCAAGGCATGAATGATGTCGGCCATACCAAGGCCATGCTATGCGAGATGCAACTCAAGCATACGAATCCTCATCTAAGTCCACATATCAATACGGATCAACTCTGGAATATCACTAGGTTCTAGTACACTCCAACTAGATTGCCGCCCCATCGTGCGCAACAAGGTGAGTAGAATAGACCTCACTATCCTCCTGCCAATATCGGACTCAGCTCATTGATAGCGGACCCATTCCTCGAGCTGGTCAAACTCAGCCTAGCTTTGCCCCCTCCACTCGGGCGGGTAAAGTCATACCCCCTTCCAACCGACCACGACACAGTGGAAAGCGTGGCCTCCTGGTAATCAACACTCTACGCTCATGCACCCATTCGGTCTAGACGTTGGAGCAATCTTGTGGTACCATAAGGGTTTAGGGACTTTCACTCAGGGATATCTATAGCACCCCATGTAGAATAAGATTTTCGGTATCCAATCCTGCCAACCACGATACTCCTGTGGGGGCTACGACCCTGATGTTGCTAGGGCGTTCAGTATACATGTCACACAATGCAAGATGCATGAATCACGCAATCCAGTCATATGGCAAACATGCGCGTATCGCGAGCTCATGTGTGCAACTTCCCTTACCAAGAAGTCCATAACAATCTGCCTAAGGGCATGTGCGATGATCAATCACTCATCTCATCACAAGCATGCAGATGATGCGTATGAACATGTATCATGACGCTATGTTGTGATATACTCATAATCGAAATCGATAATCACATACGGTAAATGAGGCCCACTTATTTGGGTTAACCCATACAGAGAATGGGCCTAACAAGGCTTAAGGAAAGGTCACAATGAGGACATCTAACATCATTGCCCATCAATGTGGACATCTAACCAACATTGCTCCCAAGGAGTGGCCTACATAAGGAATTCATACACAATGTAATGGCCACACATACATCACATTGGGCCTCGCTCATCGGCCTCACATACATCGCATCGGTTCAATTAAGTGGGCCGATCAAATGGGCCGAATTAAATGGGCCGATTCAAATGGGCCGAATCAAATGGGCCGAATCGAATGGGCCAAATGTATATCAAATTGGGCCCATCCTTATGTATTTGAGATCTGACCTATTCATAAGATAACATAGAGATTGATGAAGTGAAAGCCAAATGTCGGCTTGAGTGGGAACCACTGTGGCTTCTAAGAAGTTTAAAATAGTGGATGTCACTGTACCCCATTATTATTGCAAATGGTGGGGTTCACTTGAACTTTGGATCTCACTCATCTACCCCATGCCATGGAATGATCTCATAAATGGTTGGACAGTTTGGATATAACACATGCATCATCTTGGGTCCCATAGGCAGACGACATGGATGTAATAGGTGGGACCCACAGAACTTACCGCGGTGAACAGCAGTTAGCGGTGGGGTCCACTTGCTACTGTGCATAGCCGTAATATGGCTGCTGTATAGCTGTCGTGTACAGGTAGCTGCTACTGCTTAAAAGAGGCAGAGGTGGGTCCCACGTAGGGCCCACCTCATATAGATATATATATATATATGCACAATATTTTATATATATATATATATATATATGATATAAAATATCCAATCTGCTGCTAGTGCAGCTTTTCTTCCTTAAGAGAGCACAGGTGGGTCCCACATGGGGCCCACCACAATAGCTATTCATAAGATATTAAAATATATTATAATATAATATATAATATACTATATCATATATAACATAATATCTGTATTATATACATAACCTTCACAACGTCTAGGCCCTGGACGGCCTGGACGGACGCACACCCAAGGTGGCCCTGCACATAGGGACGGTGGATGTCCCACACGCATCACAGTGTGGCCCACCAACATGAATGGACAGCATGGGTGGGTCCCACGAACCCCACTATCCGATCACACTCAACCGTTAGCCACCCAACTAGGGAATCGAAGACCTCAGCGTTGAAGCGAGGTACCTTTCACCTAGCCTACCATTTGAGCTAAGGACAGTCTTGATCTCACGTGGGACCCACAGAACTGCTGATGTCAGATGGCAGTGGGTCCCATCATCAAAATAGATGGACGGCATGCGTGAAACACATACATCATGGCTGGACGGTGGATGCAGTGCATCATCAAAGTGGCCCCACCGTCAGGATGGATGGACGGCTTGGATGGGTCCCATGGGCCCTGATGACGTTGCCAGACTAGCTGCTACCCGATGTAGCTTAAAAAAAAGGAAAGAAAAAGAAGGTGGGTCCCATGCAATGGGCTACCCCCTTTTATAATGATATAATATATTATATTATATATTAACTTATTATTTCATGCATCAGGTGAGTACGCCCTACTGTCAGTTAACACTTTACTGTTAGCCACCTCCACCGTCAGTCCATACTTCCAGTGCCCCTGGACGGACGGTGTGGATGTACACCTCATCATGGTGGGTCCCACATGGCCCACCTGTCTTGGATCAGCCTGATATTTGTGTTTGCCCATCATCCAGGCCCGCTAAATGGCCGGGATAACACAGATGAACGACGTCGATTAAAAATGTATGATTAAGGTGGGCCACACCATTTTGGATGGGTGGACAGGGTGGATGATATCATGCATTAAGGTGGGCCACAAGCCATCATACACAAGAGAGAGAGAGAGAGAGAAAGAGAGACACGTGAGAAAGGGAGGGACTCCACCACTATGGGCCCTCCCTATACAATGCATACATCAAGTGGGTCCCACCATATGTGGGCCCTTAGATCACAAAAAAAGATAATGCAAAAAGGAATTAAAAAAATGTGGGTCCAAGATCACCCACCATTCCTTTTTGCTCCCTAGGCTTCCTTCGCTCCTTAGCTTCGATCCTAATAGAGGAGAAGGAGTTTGGACGGTTGAGATGGGAGATGAGAGGGTAGGAAGTGGGCCACACTAAAGCTCCTCCATGAGAGCTTTGAGAGAGCTTGGACGTATGACTCTCTCTTGCTTAGGAAAGTGTTTTGAGAATGAGAGAGAGAGAGAGAGGGTTGTAAAGAGAGAGATGGGTGATGGATGTGGTGAGTGATGGGTGTGTAAGAAACTTTTTAACTTTTGGAGTTTTTAGTGTAAGAAAGGTATGGGTATGTAAGAAACATTTGACTTTAGGGGTTGCTTGGGGATGGGTGAGAGGTGATGGTTTACTTGACATGTACTTGACCCTTGATGGGATTAATTGATGAATTGAGGTGACATGTTGTAGAGATTCTCTAAGGTTTTGCAATGCGCGGCGTTTTCCTTAAATCGAACGCGAGCCCACATCTCCTAGCCTAGGTTTTGCCTCGACGCATGAGTCGCGGCATCAAAACCGCGGCGACGACGCGGTCGCTAAGGTACAAGTCTTGGGTTGAATTGACTCGGGTTGACGACATGTAACTCAGGGTCGCGTGCAAATGTCAGAAAAAGGTCAAAGGTTGCTGAAATTCGACTGGGAAGACTGCGGAAGCCTATGGAATTGTATGGTTCAGGATATGGGGCTTACAGATCTCCCCTCCTAATAAAAATTTCATCCTCGAAATTTACACAATCATCGTAACTATACATAACTCATTAGGAAGAAGAAACATAACATCACATATAAAATCAGAGATAACATACAAAATACAACACATAATTAATCATCAAAGAGATGGGGATAACGCTCTCAAATCTCAGCATCGCGCTCCTAAGAAGCCTCCTCAACAAAATGGTGACCCCATTGAACCTTCACCAATGGAATGACCTTAGTCTGGAGGACCTGCTCCTTCTGATCAAGGATACGAACTGGCTGCTCAATGTAGGAAGCGTCCTCATGAACCTCTAATGGCTGCCAATCAATAACAAGAACGATGTCTGACCCACACTTCCTCAACATAGAGACATAGAAAACGTTGTGGATGCCAGACAACTGAGATAGCAAGGCAAGCCGATAGGCCTCAGCGCCAACGCGCCCAGTGATCTCGAAAGGTCCAATGAATCTTGGTGCAAGCTTGCCCTTCGCTCCAAATCGAACTACGCCCTTCATGGGTGAGACCTTGAGATACACATGGTCCCCTACACTAAACTCCAAGGGACGACGCCGGCGATCAGCAGAACTCTTCAATCAGATCTGAGCTGTGCGCATCCTCTACCTGATGATATCGATAGCCTTTGATGTCTCTTGCACAAGCTCGAGACCTAGGAGACGGCGCTCTCCAACCTCGGTCCAACAACTCGGTGATCTACACGGTCTGCGATATAGTGCCTCAAAAGGAGCCATGCCGATGGTCACCTAATAGCTGTTGTTGTACGTGAACTCAGCTAATCGCAGATGCTCATCCCAGCTACCCCTGAAATCAATTGCGTAGGCTCGAAGCATATCCTCAAGGATCTGGTTGACCCTCTCGGTTTGGCCATCGGTCTGTGGATGGTACGCAATGCTGAGCTGTAAATCAATCCTCATCGCTGTTTGGAAGCTCCCCCAAAATTGAGACGTGAACCTCAGATCTCGGTTAAAAATGATCGAGATAGGAATGCCATGCAGTCTCATAATCTCCTCGATAAATAACCTTGCAAGCCGATCCATCGACCAAATCGCACGCATCGCAATAAAATGTGTCGACTTCGTTAGACAATCCACAACAACCCAGATGGCATCGTGACCGCGCCGAGTCCTCGACAAGCCCATAATGAAATCTGTCGAGATGTGCTCCCACTTCCACATCGGGACACTCAACGGCTGCAATAGACCAGGGGGTCAATGATCAGGCTTGACACGCTAGCACGTGTCACACTCGGCCACAAAACTAGCGATCTGGCACTTCATCCCCACCTAAAAATACTATTACCTCATGTCATCTTCATAGAGCCAAGATGGATAGAAAATCGTGATCTATGTGCCTCGGTCATAAGATCTTTGTGTAACTCAAAAATATCCGAGACACACAATCGGCCTCTAAAGCGAAGTCCACCGTCTGAACCAATCTGCCAATTGTCTGACTCTCAGATGCCACCTCAGCCATATAACTTTGCAATAACTCATCAGCCTACTGAGCTTCGATCACCCTTACGACAATTGAGGGTTGAATCGACAGGCTCGATAACTGCATGATAGAAGACTGTAGGCCGAACTCAAAATGATACTCTGCGATATCCTCGAGCATCCTCCACTCCCGGACCATCATATACGCCACCAGGCCTCGTGGCTGATGACTGAGGGCATCCGTCACCACGTTCGCCTTGCCCGGGTGATACTGAAGATCGAAGTCATAGTCCTTCAGGAGCTCCATCTAGCGCCTCTGCCTCATGTTCAACTTAGATTGCGAGAAGAGGTACTTCAAGCTCTTGTGGTCAAAGAAGAGCTCGAACATAACCCCATAGAGATAGTGTCTCCGCACCAGCAGTGCGAAGACAACAACAGTCAGCTCTAAATCATGCGTGGGGTAGTTCAGCTCATGAACCTTGAGCTGACGAGACGTGAAGGCTACTGGTCTCCTGTGCTGCATCAGGACAACACCTAAACCAATATGCGAGGCATCAGTAAATACAACAAACCCATCACTCCTAGAGGGAAGAGTGAGGACAGGAGTGGACATGAGGCGATCCTTCAACTCTATAAATGCTCGCTCGCAAGCTTCGCTCTAAATAAACTCTACGCCCTTCCGAGTCAACCTGGTCAGCGGGACTGCAATATGAGAGAAGCCCTCAATGAAACGCCGGTAGTAGCCCGCCAAACTAAGAAAACTATGGATCTCGGATGCATTCGTGGGCTGGCCCCACTGACGCACTGCCTTAACTTTCGAGGGGTCCACTGCGACGCCCTCCCTTGTCACCACGTGACCGAGGAACTTTATCTCCTCGTGCCAGAACTTACACGTCTCTAGTTTCGCATATAGCTGGTGTGCGCGGAGGGTCTGTAATGCAACTTCTAAATGCTGCTCATGCTCCTCATGGGTCCTCGAATAGATCAGAATGTCGTCAATGAAGACTACAACAAACTGATCGAGATAAGGGCAGAAAACCTCGTTCATCAACTACATGAAGACTGCTGGTGCATTGGTCAGTCCAAAGGACATGACCTGGAACTCAAAATGACCGTAGCGCATCCTGAAAGCTGTCTTCGGAATGTCCTCCTCTTGGACCCAAATTTGATGATAACCCGAACGCAGGTCAATCTTGGAAAAGAACTATGCACCCTGTAGCTGATCAAACAAATCATCAATCCTCAAGAGGGGGTAGTTGTTCTTGATCGTGACTTTGTTGAGCTTATAGTAATCCACGCAGAGCCTCAACGAGCCATCCTTCTTCTTCACAAAGAGTGGCGGCGCTCCCCATGGCGAACTGCTCGGACGAATAAAGCCCAACTCGCGTAATTCGTCCAACTACTTCTGCAGTTCCTGCAACTCCAATGGTGCTATACGATACGGATCCTTCAAAATAGGCGCGATACCGGCACGAGATCAATCTGAAACTCAGTGAGTCGGTAAGACGGTAATCCCGGAATCTCCTAGAACACATCGAAAAAATCGCAGACAATCGGCATCTGATCAATAGAAGCGGCAACAGGCTCCTCAACGGCGAAAGACATCAAGTAAGACAATGGCTCTCCCCGGGGCTCTGTAACGAACTGAAACAATGGCAAGCCTGGTATATAGAACGTGACTGTCCTCGTGAAACAGTCCAATATGGCGTAGTACTCGGTAAGCTAATCCATCCTTGAGATAACGTCAAAATTTGACATCGGCAGCACGTACAAGTCGGTAGGCAAGAAAATCTCTCCCACTAGCATGGGGCAAGACGAACAGACGCAGCCTAATACTGTAGTCTTCCCCAAGGGCATCAATACGGTCAACCCCTCTCGAGCAGATTCTATCGGCAATCCAATCAAATGACAGAATCCCTTGGACATAAACTAGTGCGAAGCACCGGAATCAAATAGAACCCAAGCGATGCATGCAGAGACTAGAAGTATACCCTCAACGACTCCTCCAGATGACTGTGGATCCTGCTGAGCCGTGTAGAATTTAGCCTGAGCTAGCTGGGGAGGTGCCTGTCCCCTCTGAGCATGCTACTGCTGCTGGGACCGCTGAGGTGGTCAAAACTGTTGTCTCTACTGTTGCAGTCTTGGAGGCTGGTGCTGATGCTGCTGCTGCTAATGTGGCCTCGATAGTGGGGCCTGCTGTCGCTGCTGCTGTAGTGGAGGCTGCTGTGGACCTCTCGGCTGCTGCTGCTGCTGGGGGCAGGGACACTCCCACATACGGTGTCTCGTCACACCGCACCCAAAACAGGTGTCATTAAACTGCCTCGGAGGTGGTGCTGGAGGTGCTGCTAGAGCTCGGAAGGCTGGGCGACCTGTGCCCCTCTGCTGTGGTCGACGCTGCTGGGAATCACTGGAAGGAGCCTGCCTCTTCCGGTCTCTCCTCTGACCACAAGCAAATTGAGAACTAGCCCACTCAACCTCATAAATCTGGGCCTTCCGTACCACCCCCTCAAAAGTCAGGAGCTCATGCCCAATAACACGACTCGAAGACCGTAATGCAAGCTATCCTCAAATCAGCGGGCTCTCCGCTCCTCATCATCTACCAAGTATGGCGTAAATTTGGAAAGCGCTATAAAATGAGTACTGAGCCACCATCATATCACCCTGCACTAGGGCCTCGAGCTCCAACGCTCGCTGTCGTCAGTTGTGATCAGGAAAATACTATTGATCAAACCGATCAACAAAGTCCTCCCAGGTCCACACGAAATCGCCGCTTGCTGCTCGGGAGACTGATGTCCACCATTGCTCAGCCTCACCATGGAAAAGAAATATTGTTAATCGGACTTGCCACTCGGTCATACATCCCATCGTATCAAATATCTTCTCCACATTGGAGCACCATCTCTTAGCTGTTGTCGGGTCTGGCTTGCCTTGGAAACACGGGGGGTCGAACCGTCGAAACTCTCGGAGGAGGGCACTCACGCGCTCCTGCTCGGCCTGGGCTGGTGAAACGAAGGAGTGCATGCCCTGCCCCTGAAGGGCGGCCATCACAGCCTGCAACAACTGCTGCAACTGGGAGGCATTCACAGATATGGTCGGATCCGCACTGGTCTCTGGTAGAGGAGCAGCATCCTCAGGTTGGGCGGTAGGAACCTCTAGTGGTGGAGTGAGGATCGTAGGTGGTAGGGCGGGAGCCACATGTGGTGGAGTGGGTGTCTCAGGTGGTGAGGCGGGAGTCGATTGGGTCACTCTCCTATGCGGCATGTTCTACAGGAAAGAGCGAAGACGCCTATCAACTTTGAAAAAAACACTCGAAGGCACACACGTTAAGGGTCAGTAATAAAAGATCGCTAAGCTATCCAAGCTAAGGACTCAATCATTCTAACTCATAGCAAACATGTAATGTTGTTCTTAGTTATTCCCAAGTTATGCTCTGATACCAACTTCTTTCATGCCCCAAACTCAGAAACCGAGCTCACAAAATTCTCGATCGCCAAATCCAGCGCCGACAGCCTCTGTAGTACCCCATTCTCGGCTCCCAGCGCCCATTCGCCAGGTTCTGATCCTGGGATGCTACGAGGAGGATTTTCAACGTCAGTTTGATTTATAATAAGCATAACCAAAGGCATAACCCACAAACAACAACCAAAAACTCCATCACATTTCCACTATGATAAAAAACTTTACAAGTATAATGAGCATAAAGGGAAATACAATGATAATGGACAAAAGCTCCAAGATGATCTGCTATGCGCTCCTGCCTCAGCGCTACTGCGGTCTAACGTCACCTGTACGCAACGGTCGTGCATAAGCTTATAGAAAGCTTAGAGGGTGGTGAAAGTGTGTGTGCAATGTAGTAATACAATTATGCAGTATCAGAGTAATGCGGAATATGCTGACGAATCCATGAATACTATTAGTCGTACCAAGGCTATGTGATGCAAGGCATGAATGATGTTGGCCATACCAAGGCCATGCTATGCGAGATGCAACTCAAGCATACGAATCCTCATCTAAGTCCACATATCAATACGGCTTAACTCTGGAATATCACCGGGGTCTATTACACTCCAACTAGATTGTCGCCCCATCACTCACAACAAGGTGAGTGGAATAGACTTCACTCTCTGCCTGCCAATATCAGACTCGGCTCATTGATAGCGGACCCATTCCTTGAGCTGGTCAAACTCAGCCTAGCTTTACCCCCTCCACTCAGGCGGGTAAGGCCGCATCCCCTTCCAACCGACCACGACACAGTAGAAAGCGCGGCCTCCTGGTAATCGGCACTTGGCGCTCATGCACCCACTCGGTCTAGACATTGGAGCAAGCTCCTGGTACCATAAGGGTTTAGGGACTTTCACCTAGGGATATCTATAGCACCCCATGTAGAACAAGATTTTTGGTATCCAATCCTGCCAACCACGATACACCTGTAGGGGCTACAACCCTGATATCGCTAGGGCGTTTAGTATACATGTCACACAATGTAAGATGCATGAATCACGTAATCCAGTCATACGGTAAACATGCGCATATCGCGCGCTCATGTGTGCAACTTCCCTTACCAGGGAGTCCATAACAATCTACCTAAGGGCATGTGTGATGATTAATCACTCATCTCATTACAAGCATGCAGATGATGCGTATGAACATGTATCATGATGCTATATTGTGATATACTCATAATCAAAATCGATAGTCACATACGGTGAATGGGGCCACTTATTTAGGTTAACCCACATAGAGAATGGGCCTAACAAGGCCTAAGGGTCCCACCGTCCTGTGGTGTGGACGATGTGGATAAAACACATACTCCAAGGTGGGTCCCACCAGTCTAAGATGCTAGACGGTGTGGATAAGACCCTTAAATCACGGTGGGGTCCACTGTTGGGTGCAATATAGCAGTTATATAGCTAGTGTGAGACGCACCAGTCAATCCGTTTCAATCTAAGTTGGTCCCACTTGGGGCCCACCAGATATGTATATAGCATATGTAGTATTATATATATACATATAATATTATGCTTTATATTTTTTCTTTTTTTTAAACATCAGCATGTGGCCCACCATCCAGCTATCTGGACGGTGGATTACAACATATACATCAATGGTGGTCCACCATCCAGTCATTTGGACGGTTGGAATAAAACACATACATCATGGTAGCCCCACATAGTCTGCATGGCCTGGATTTCAGGCACGTGCACCACGTGTAGGACCCATCTGAATTTCAGATCTGCCTCATCCTCTTTGTACTGCCATAAAACGATCTCTACAGAGGGTTGGATGGCGTTGATAAAACACATATTTCACTGTGGGTCCCACCTTCTGATGGATGGTGTGGATATAATACATACCAAATGATCAGGCCACAGAATTTGCAGCGTTAATACAGCAGCTAAACTGCTCGTGGGATGCAGAGATGGATGGTCTGGATGTAGCACATGCATCACAAGACCCATAGAGCTTGCTGACGTAATGTCCAGCAGTTGGAAAGTCTGGTGGGACCCACAAATAGACGATATGGATAAAACATATATATCATGTGGGTCCTACATCACGTGGGCCACACAAATGTGCGACATTGATAAAACACATAAATCACATTGGATCAGCATCGTCTGGACGGTCTGGACACCCTGGACCGTCTGGATGGTCTGGGCAGTCTGGACAGTCTAGATGAAATGCACTCATCACGGTGGGGTTCACAACAGGAAAGAGAGAGAGAGAGAGAGAGAGAGAGAGAGAGAGAGACATAGGCTGGGGGAGCTCCGCCACTATGAGCTCCCCTAGATCTTACAATACATCAAGATGGGTCCCAAAATAGGTGGGTCCTAAATCAAAATTCTAGGGTGGAAATCCCATTTCCACCATCAAGATCAAGGTCTAGATGACCTCTAGCTAATAGATAACAACCAAACATCATGGTAGGGTCCATGGAGAATGGCCCCATCATGAAATACACACATATATTAAGGTGGGCCATTAGCCACCCTAGGGTCCAAAGTGGGATCCATACCATCAATCGATAGGCCCCACTTCGCCCATCATTAAAACATAAACTATGAGCCTATAAAACACCCACAGTTCGATCTTATTGGTTCGATGGAATGCTAGGCTCTTGGCTCTCTCTTTAATGGAAGATGATAAAATATAAATGGTTAGGATGAGAGATTTGGTGGTAGGGAGTGGGCCTCACTTAGCTTATTTTCTCTCCTTAGTTACTTGGAATTGGTGGAGAATGAGATGGGATAGAGTGAAATGAGAGGTGAGATGTGTGTAAGAAGGATGGGATGAGAGGGATGGATAGTGTAAGAGAGGGATGGGTGTGTGTAAGAGAGAGTTGACTTATGGGGGGTGAGGTGGCATGGGGTATGGGTTTCTTGTCTTTATTGGTAAGAAAGAGATGGGAGAGGCATGGGTTGTATACTTGACTGGTACTTGATTGATTGATGTGATAGGTTGTAGAGATTCTTTGGAATTTTACAACGCGCAGCGTTTCTTCAAAAAATATGCAGCCCACAACTCCTGGCCTGGGTATTGCATCGGTGCGCAAGACGAGGCTTTGGAACCGCGGTGACGATGCGTCACTCGGGTATAAGTTTCGATTCAAGCCGACTCAGATTTATGGGATGCAACTCAGGGTCACGTGCAAATACCGATCACAAGTCACGGGTTGCTGGAATTTGACAGGGAGGATCATGGTAGTCTATGGAATGATATAGACTAGGATATGGGGCTTACAAATCCTATACTGTCCATGTCGAGTCACTGCTCGAACCATGCCTCTGTATAGAGATAGCCGTCCTGCTAAAGCAACACAATGATGTATTCACCTGGTCACACCAGGATATGACCGGAATAAACCCAAGAGTTGGTCCATTGATTGAACGTAGATCCTGACCATAAGCTCGTAAGATAAAAGAGACGAGCATTTGACCTAAAAAGGTATTTGGCAATTAATAAAGAGGTCAAAAAACTCTTTGAAGCTAGATTCATTGAAGAGGTACATTATCTCGACTAGTTAGCTAATGTCGTGCTAGTAAAGAAAGTTAGCAGGAAATGGTGAGTCTGCATAGATTATACCGATCTAAATAAAGCTTGTCCAAAAGATAGTTTTCCTCTCTTGCGAATCGACTAGATGATAGACAACACTGCTGGGTATGAACTCCTTAGCTTCATGGATGCATATTCGAGGTACAATTAGATAACCATGCATGAACATGACAAGTAGAAAACAACCTTTATTACTGATAGGGGCCCATACTGCTACCGAGTGATGTTGTTTGAACTAAAGAACACAGGAGTAATGTATCTATGCCTGGTGAACAAGATGTTCACCAACCAAATTAAGAAGACAATGGAGGTTTACGTGGACAACATGCTCATCAAGAGTTCTATAGCAACAGATCATGTAACAAACTTGAAGGAGATGTTTAGAATCCTTAGAGAATATTAAATGAAGCTAAACCCTAACAAGTGCACCTTTGACATCTGCTCAAGTAAGTTTCTAGGTTTCATGGTTCACTAGAGGGGGATAGAGGAAAACCTTGACAAAATCTGAGCTCTCCTAGAGATGAGTTCCCCTATCACAATGAAGGAAATTCAACACCTCATGGGTAGAGTGGTAGCTCTAAATTGGTTTGTCTCTCAGGTCACAAATAAGTGCTTACCCTTTTTTAAGAAGATGAAGGGAAGTACAAAACTGACCTAGATGAGGGAATGCGAGCAAGCATTCTAATGGCTCAAAGAATATTTGGAGTCTCCATCGTTACTCTCCAAGCTCGAAACCAGGGAAGAGTTGCTGGTTATATTTAGTTGTATCACCTACGGTGGTTAGCTCGACCCTAATTAGAGAAAAAGGAGTTACACAATGACCAGTTTATTATGTGAGCAAAGCCATGGCTGATATATAGATACGGTACACAAAAATAGAAAAGCTAGCTCTGAAGTTAATCGTTTGATCTCGACACCATCAAGCTTACTTCTAAACTCACACTACTGTAGTCCCAACCAATTAGTCACTCTGTCAAGTAATGCAGAAACCTGAAGTGTCAAGGCGACTAACCAAATTGGTGATCGAACTAAGGGAATTTAACATCATATACCGACCAAGGGCAGTGATTAAATGGCTGGCCATTGTGGACTTCATCATAGAATTCACTTATCCTCCCCTCTAGTAGCAAAAAAAGTCGAGCTGCGAGACACGAGATCCCAGTGAGTGGACCCTCCATGTAGATGGATCATCGAACAATCTGGGGAGCGGAGTAGGACTGATCCTCATCTCACTCGACTAGCTTAAGATCGAAAATGCTCTAAGGTTCAGTTTCCTAGCCTTCAACAATGAAGCCTAATATGAAGCAGTTCTCGCCGGCTTAGGACTAGCCAAAACGATGGGGGTTAGGACATTGAAAATTTAGAGCGATTCCTAGTTGGTGGTAAATCAAGTCAGCACAGAATATCAGGCCAGAGGAGAGAAAATGATTGCTTATCTACAGAAAGCTTAGAAATTGTTCAAAGGGTTTAATCAGTATGAGATCATATAGGTCCTTATATTAGAAAATTCCAAAGTTAACACCTTAGCTACGCTAGGCTCAGCCATCGATGATGACCTCGTGAGGACCATACCAATCGAATTCTTGCTCGAACTAAGCATCAGCCAGCCCAACCAAAGAGAATCCTAACCAATAAACTAAGATGGATGGACCCAATCATATGATACCTACGATAAGGCGAGCTCTGCAAGGACAAGCTAGAGGCTAAGAAAATCAAGTACCGATCTGTTCAGTACACGATACTGGGAGATAGTTCTATAACAAAAAAAAAAAAGAATTCTCACTATCATAATTGAGATGCCTGCGGCCTGATGAAGCTGAATATGTACTAAGGGAGGTCAACGAGGGCGTCTGCAGAAATCATTCAGGTGGAAGGGCCCTATCCTATAAAGTAATCCGACGGGGATACAATTGGCCAACAATCCAGGAAGACGCAAAGCAGTTTATGAGGAAGTGCAACAAATGACAATGCTTTATAACCATCCCACGACAACCACTTGAGCAAATTACCCCAATGAGTGGGCCTTAGCGCTTTACACAAGAGCCCTAGGACCGAGCTAGGAAGGACACTACTGGGTCACCGATATAGTCCGACAAGGAACATACCAAATGGAAGACATGCAAAGGCAACCCCAACCCCATCCATGGAACGCCGAGCACCAAAAGATCTACTTTAGCAAGAATAAACTCGAGGAATCCTACAAGGGCATCTCAGCACATTGGCCCGACTCTTCACATCAAGTGTTAGTTACTAGCCAACAATTGATTTCTACATATAACAATTCCTCCTTATGAATCATAGGAAAAGGTTTTTCATGCTCGACCATTATTCTACTAATTTTACGTTCTCAGCCATTATTGTACTAAGTTTGTGTGCTTGACCATTAATCTACTAAGTTTAAGTGCCCAGCCATTAATCTACTAATTTTAAATGCTCGACTAACTGATCTACTAAGATTATTAAATCTACGTGCTCAACCACAAAAGACAAAAAGATGCAAAAATACACTGCACATCGAAATACAAGATAACTAGTTAAGTAAAAAATTTCTTTTCATTCATAAAGAAAACTATTATAAAAGCCACTAAAATGCACGAATACAAAGATTATTGAAGCTTAAAGCCTAAGGGAGTCCTTCGCTCTCCGAAGTGGCAGCTTTAAGGGCATCCTCATCTGGACACTCCAAGTCAAGCTCGGGGTATCGACGCTGAATGTCTTCTTGGCAGATAGTCCTATACAAAAAAGGATTCTCACTGTCATATCTGAGATGCCTATGGCCTGATGAAGTTGAATATGTATTGAGGAAGGTCAACGATCGATATGCAAAAATCATTTAGGTGGAAGGGCCTTCTCCTATAAAGTAATCCGACAGGGATAATAGTGGCCCACAATCCATGCATACACAAAGCAGTTTATGAGTAAGTGTAACAAATGTCAATGCTTTGCAACCATCCCGCAGAAACCACTCGAGCAAATGACTCCAATGAGTGGGCCTTAACCCTTTACACAAGAGCCCTAAGACTAAGCAACCCTAGGACCGAGCTGGAAAGGACCCTATCGCGTCACCGGTGTAGTCCGACCAGGAACGTATCAGGTAAATGACATGCAAGAATGACCCCAACCCCATCCATGGAAAGCCAAGCACCTAAATATCTATTATTAGAAAGAATAAACTCGAGGAATCCTACAATGACATCTCAACACACTGGACTGACTCTTCACCTCAAGTGCTAGTTACTAGCCAATGATTGATTGTTACCTATAGAAATTCCTCTTTATGAATCAAAGGAAAAAGTTTTTCATGCTCAACCATTATTGTACTAAATTTGTGTGCTCGACCATTATTGTACTAAGTTTGCGTGCTCAACCATTAATCTACTAAGTTTAACTGATCAACCATTAATCTACTACGTTTAAATGCTTGACTAACTGATCTACTAAGATTATTAAGTCTACATGCTCAGCTATCAATAGATTAAAATACACAAAAATACACTGCACATTGAAATACGAGATAGGTAGTTAAGTAAAAATTTCTTTTCATTTATAAAGTAAAATATTATAAAAGCCACTGCTGAAATGCATGAATACAAAGATTATTGAAACTTAAAGTGTCAGGCATATGTCCTAGTGACCATTTCGTTCCATAGGATCCCACGGCCCTCCTGGTCGAATTCTGGCAACCCGCGACCCGTAGATTGCATTTGTGCGTGACTCTAATTCACATCCTGTAAAATCGAGTCAACTCAACTTAAGACCTGTGCCATTGCGACCGTGCCGTCACTGCGGTTCTGACACCATGTCTCGTGTGTCAATCTGATGCTTAGATCATAAGTTGTAGCCCGCACATTATTATGGCCGTGAACCGCATGTTGTGGGACCCACCTATTCCAAATTGCACATTTCCTAGGAAATCCATCATTAGGATGATGTCACCCTAGGGGTGACATCGTCCTACCTATAGCCACCCTACCTATAGCCTATCTCATACAACTAATGATTACCTTACACCCCTCTTCCCCAAACCACTCATTGCCTAGCTAGAGAAGCTATCTCTCTCCCTCTCCTTCTTATCTCTCTCTCCCTCCCTCTTTCTTCCATTCTCCATTACTGGGAAGCTTGGGACGTCCAAGCAACTCCAAAAATCCAGCCATAACCCAGGCTCATTTCCCCAGTCCAACACTTCAAACTTCATCTTAACCGTTCCCTTGGAGCTCTAGAACACATTGGTGGAAGAAGAAGTTCAAGATCTAAGGTGGGTACTTCTCTCTCTCTCTCTCTCTCTCCCTCCTCATTTCATCTTTTTTAATGGTGATATGTGTGTGGTCCACCTGATGTGATCAACAATCTGGACTGTCCAGATTTTCAGGACGTCCAACAAATGGGGCCTGCCTTGTTGCCCGTTTTAGGCCAACCAGGATGATAGGAAATACTAATATCAGTTTGATTCAAACCTTGGTGGGCCACACATGGACCCACCTTTGATGTATGTGGTGTACCCACACCATCCAGCAGGGACGGTGGGTCCCACGTAGCTGCAAGGCTGCCGTATTTGACGTCAGTAAGTTCTATGTCTGATCATGTGGTATGTGTTATATCCTCAATGTCTAGATTGCTAGATGGTGGCGCCTCGCCTTTGATTTATGTATTCTATATCTGCACCATCCAGTGGTCTGGACGGTGGGGACCACCCGTGATGTATGTGTTCTACCCACTCAGCTCGTCTGTTTGCTGGATGGGTGGGGCCCACCTTAATGTATGTATTGTATATCAGCACCGTCCATCTGGACGGGCTGTGTGGGGCCGACCATGATGTATAGGTCTTATTCACACCGTCCAGCACTCTGGACGGTGGAACCCACCTCATGTATGTGTTTTATATTCAAGCCATCCATCTGTTTTGGACATGGGGCGCACCCCACATGTGTTGCAAGTGTGGGGTTGGGGCTCACCTAGATGTACGTATTTTATATCTACACCATCCGTCCCTGGACGGTGCTGTGGGATGCACCATGATTATGTGTTTCATCTAGCCGTCCGCCCATCTGGCTGGGCGTGGGGCCCACCCCACACATGTAGCACGTGTGAGGGTGGGACCCACCATGATATATGTATTCTATATTCACACCATCCATCCTTTGGACGGTGGTGCTGGGCCCACCATGTTGTACATATTTTAGCTACACCGTCCATCCGTGGGGCCCATATGATGCATATCCACGCCGTCCATGGGACGTGGGGTCCACCATAATGTGTATTGTGTATCCAAGCCATCCAGTTTAGGCCCATTGTGCAGGGCCACTGTGATGTTGTACATTGCTGCCCATCTATTTTACTAGATTATGGGCCGCCTCATGAGGCCCGTTGTGATGTATATGCTGCCCGTTTGCACGGCCAAATATGATGTTTGTGTGGCCCATCTGTACGGCCTAATATGATGTTTGTGTGGCCCATATGTGCCGCCCAATACGATGTTTGTGTGGCACATATATGTGGCCCAATATGATGTATATGTGGCCCATTTGATGAGGCCCAATATGATATTTGTGTGGCCCATATGTGCAGCCCATTGTAATGTTTGAGAAGCCCATATGATGAGGCCCACTGTGATATATGAGAGGCTCATGTGGTGAGGCCATAATGATGTATGAGTTAACATGAGAAAGTCCATTTTATTCCCAGCCATTTGAGGGCTATGGGCTGTTTCATTAGGCCCTTGTGTGAGGCCCATTATGTTGTTTGTGAGGCCCTTATGTGAGGCCATGGGCCCCAATATATGTTAGGCTCTATGTGGGTTACTCATTGGGAGCAATGTTAGTTAAATGTCCACATTGATGGGCAATAATGGTTAAATGTCCACATTGTGACCTTCCCTTAGGCCTTGTTAGATCCATTCTTATCATTCTCTAAGTAAGTTGACCCTAATCATTAGGCCCCATTGATATTTGCATGATCAATCTATTCGTATCGGGCTAACCCAAAATGTTGGGCCCCCATTGGTTGCTTGTAGGATTATTTCTTTTAATCTTGGAGTCCATCTAGGACTTATTTGGCCCCCCCTAGGGCATCTAGCGGGCATATGATGGTATGGTGAAGGAAGCCTGTTACGGATCCTTAGGATTATAAGTAGGCCACCTAGGCCCAACCTTGATTTGAGAAGTGTTCATCCTCACCGTAAATAGAGGGATCCGTGCTATCGGATTTGGTATATCCATAGTTGAGGACCGATCTTTATGTTAAGGTTTAAATCGACTGCCCTTTTATGGACCTCACCTTGTATATAGGTCGATTATCGATGCCGATTATGAGTATATGATATCATTGCATCATGATACATGCACATACACATCATCTTCATTCTTGTTATGAGATGTGATTGACCATTGCATATGCTATTGGGTAGGTTGTTTATGGGACTCCCTGATAGGCAGAGTTGTCCCACATGAGTGCATGGTATGCGTAAGATTAATGCATGATTGGACTACATCACTCATGCATCTTGCATTATGTGATTATGATTAGTGTACGCCCTAGCGACATCAGTGTTGTAGCCTTTGTAGTATAACGCGGATGGCAGGATTGGATACCAAAAATTCTTGTTAAGCACGGGGCATGAAGGATGTTCCAAGGTGAAAGTCCTTAAACCCTTATGTTACCATGGAGGACGCTCCAATGCTTAGACCGAGTGGATGTATGAGCGCATGACGGCCGAATACCAGGAGGTCGTATCTCCCACTGTGTCATGGTCGATTGGAAGGGGGTGTGGCCTTACCTGCTCGAGGGTAGGGGCAATTGCTAGGCTGAGTATGACCAGCTCGTAAATGGGTCCGCTATCGACGTGCCGGATAGATATTAGTTGATTATTGGCCAGATGGATAGTGAGGTCTCTTCTGCTTGCATGGTTGTGCGTCCAGTGTAGGGCGACAATGTGGTGTATAGTGTATTAGACCCCTGTGATTATCTAGAGAGAACCATACTGATATATGATACTCTAGAGATGAGCTGGATTGGTATGTGGATTGGTATGCTTGAGTTGCATCTTGCACATGACATTGGATATGTAGGCCTTGCATCGTTTGACCTTGGTGTGGCGATAGCATTCATGCCTTGCATCGCATGGCCTTAGTGTGGCTGATAGCATTCATGCCTTGCATCACATAGCCTTGGTACGACTGTTAGCATTCATGGACTTACTAGCATGTTTCTGCATTACTCTAAATTACATACTTATATTACTACCTTGCGCACATACTTTCACCACCATTTAAGCTTTCTATAAGCTTATGCACAATATATGTGTGTAGGTAATGCCAGGATGCAGTCGTAGATGAGCAAGAGCAGGAGCGTGAAACCGAGCTTTTGGAGTTCCGATATTGTTATTGTATTTCCCTTTATGCGCATTGTACTTAAAGTTTTTGATCATAGTATATTTTGTAATGGAGTTCTGGTTATTATTCGTGGGTTATGCTTTTGGTTGTGCTTTTTATATATGAAACAAATTTATCTTGGAAATCCTCCTTATAGGATTCCAGGATTGGAACCTGGTATATGGGTGCCGGGTGCCAGGAGCCGAGAATGGGGTACTACGAAGGCTGTCAGCGCCGGATTCGGTGATCAAAAATTTTATGAGCCTGGTTTCTGAGTTTAGGGTGTGAAATAAAGCCTAAGGGAGTGCTTCGCTCTCAGGAGTGGTGACTTCAGGACTTTCAAGGGCATCCTCATCTAGACACTCCAACTCAAGCTCGGGGTATCGACGTTGAATGTCTTCTCGACAAATGCTCCTATAAAAAAAAAGGATTCTCACTGTCATAACTAAGATGCTTAGGACCTGATGAAGCTGAATATGTACTGAGGGAGGTCAACAAGGCCATCTGCAAAAATCATTCATATGGAAGGGCTCTATCCTATAAAGTAATCTAACAAGGATACTATTGGTCTAAAATTGCTATGAGGACTGCTTTAGTTGAAGTGGAAATAACTCAAAGTACCCTAGAAGGGGGTGAATAGGACTTTATAAAATTTTATGCCTCATTTTAAATCCTATTACCTTAATCTTGATTTAATATGCAACTATCAAGATATCCCCAAATTAACTCTAATGGCTTCCAAGCTAAGTCGAGGATCCAATCATAAGACTATTCAATATTTAGCATGATACAACAAATAGTATAAGATGGATGAGAAAAGTGAATGTGTGTGAGATGTGATTCAGATCAAACCATTCATATTATCAAGCTTGCATATAAAAGATAAACATGATGAAAGATCAAGCAAGAATCAATCCTAAACATAGTCATTTTTAGTGGTTCAACTATGTACTTACTCCACTCCCGGCGGACACACTCATCCCATGAGTGTACTTGGATTTCACTAACAGAGGTTTTAAATTAGGTTCACCTCAAACTGTTACAACCAACACAAGGTTGACTCTAGGACCTACACAAGGTACCTAAGACGTGGCTACACAAGACACAAGTTTATGCCCTACACAAGAGCAAAGGTCAATACGAAGCACCTAAGTTTATGCCCTACACAAAAGCAAAGGATCCACATAAGGAACCTCCATTTTAGGCCACACAGGCCAAGGATCCACACAAGGAACCTAGGTATAGGCCACACAGGCCAAGGACCTAGACAAAGGACCTAAGTTTATGCCCTACACAAGAACAATGGTCAACATACAGCACCCAAACATACTCTCCCGTTGGAGGCCTCCTATGAGGACTTATAAGGGGTGAGATGTACCTGTGACCCAATCCTACACAAGGAATGATCAACTGGGTCTCTGGACTCTGATGACGTACAGATAAGTAGATGAGCCCCGTTAAGCACATTGATGAAGATCTTCTCCATGATGTTGAAGATTTTTCAGCTCCCTTGATCCACAACACTTGATGATGTTCCAATAAAGGTGACGGGTTGGGTCAAGGTTATGTTGAAATCCTACTCTAATAAATGTTTTCCTATTTTAGAAAAGGAGTGATTTCAAGCATTTAAGCATTTAAGGTATCTCAGCTCAATGATTTACCATTAAGATAGTAGCTGGATGATCCTTAAATGGAGAAGTTCATTCCTCAATCCACTCTATTAAATATTAATGATGAGTGGTGGATTGAATGATGAACTTCCATGAGAAAATGAGCTTAGGGTATGTGATATGCAATTACTCTCTCAAAGCTCTGTCTATTTTTCTCAATACAGCAACCAAGAATAAGCTCACTTAATAGACAAAAAGTTCCAACGGTAATAAAATAGTCAGTTTCTGACCGAGTTTGATGTCACCAATCCGGATTCAATGTCATCGAACGTATACTTTCGATGACGTCAAATGACAGTTCGATGATACGAACTCAACTGACAAACACAGCTGGAACTTTTTGACAAAAGCTCGATGATTTAAACCTACTTCGATGGCATCGGGATTTGAACTCCAATGTAATCGAACCAAGGTTCGATTCCTTGACAATGTATTCCAAAGAAGCTTGTTGGACATGAACAGGCTGGCTTCGATGTCATCGTATTTCAAATGGTGATGACATCAAAACCTAATTCGATACATCAATCTTTTTAGAAGATTTTCCTTGAGAGTTTGTTAGACATTCCTTTGTCCGAAATCGATGTCATCGACCTAGTTTCGATATGATTGAGATTTGAATTTCGATGTCTTAGAGGGTAGCTTGATTCCTCGAACATATCCAGATGATATTCCTATCAAGCATGCTGGACATGACTTGTCCGAATTCTATGACATCGAAGCTCCCTCGATGTCATTGGGATTTGAATTCTGATGTCATCGAGGCTTGTTTCGAGTTATTGATGAAATTTTTGATTTACCTTTGAAGCTTGTTGGACACAGCCTAACCTATATTCGATGACATCGAACCTTGCTCGATGTCATTGGAATTTGAATTCCAATGTCATCGAAGCAAGGTCGATTCATTGACAATATTGTCTAAATATCATGTTGGTTGCTGGACATAAAAGACCTCAATTCGATGTCATTGAGGTTATATCGATGTAATCAAAAACAAGTGTTTAATGTCATCGATGTAAGCTCGATACATTGAAGAAAGTTGAAAACTTAGAGAAATTTTCTGTTTGCAAAATCAGTTTTCATACTTATATTCCTATGTTGTTCTAAGCTTTTTAAAGATTTATATACCTGGGTGTTTTGGGACATGGGATGTGAGGCTAAGTTTACCTTTGATGAGTTCAGAGCACACATCCAGTTGAGGCAGATGCTTGTATGATCTTCATATGGGGCTCACTTGTCTTACCGACTCAACTCTCACGCTAATTGACAAACCGGGGCACTTTCAATCTCCCCCTTTGCCAATAACGTGACAAACCACCTAAAACAGCAACCTAAATTGTGTGTACATGAATTTTACACAATTTTATAAAGAGACTATTGGAGTTCATACACACAGAAACTTTATGAAGCTGCTCCCCCTATCACCTACATCACCATGCATAGAATCCATATAAACAATTGCTCTCATGGTGGGATTTGTTCTCCCCCTTTTTGTCAGTCATTGGCAAAGATTAGTATATAGCTAGAGCAGATTTGAATGAAGTTTGAACTTGAGGAATCATGGGACAATCAAAGGAATCAAATTTCCAAAAACGCATAGGCAGATAACAGAATATTCAACATTTTGAAGAGCACATTGGCATTTGAATCATTAACACACATTCACAATTAAATGCTTTCATCATGTATGCAACAAACAATAGTCAGCCTATCATCATGTTATATGTAGCATTTAGCCCATAAATACTCAATACAGTGCTCACAAAAAAACATCATTCATCCATACGATCATTCAAAAGAACTGTCCAAGCTTAACAGTTATAAGTTGCTTAAAACATCAAAATGGAACATTAAGCCCATCCATGGGCACATCAAAATTACCAAAGTACTTTACCCATGCAGGGGCATAACTAGAGATATTCAATATTTAGCCCTTCCAATGGCACAATACACAAAATGTTAATCGATCTAGGTCAGTAGGTCATCACATACATATACATACTTAGGGCACCCAAAAAGATATCCATGCCCTAAGTTCTCCGTAGATAATCCAGTGTATGTGATGGGGGGAAAGAGAAGCTCCTACGAATCATGAAAGCTTGCGTCTGCACGGCGATAGGGAAGTGAATCTAAAATTTGTTGAGCCATATGTTGCAGAACCATCAGCATATGCTATATGTTTAAGAGACGGGCTTCACAGGTGTCAAGATGCTCCATCATGTGTGATTGCCCATCGAGGAGATGTCGAACGAGATCATTTTCTCTGAATGTCTTGTTTATAGTGACAAAGTCGGGGCTGTGCACCGAACTTCCCTCTCCTGAGATCTGACCATTCGGACGGCCATGAAAAACATTGTCAGTTATATTCAGTTTGCAAATGGTTTCGTAGTTGAACCAGGCACAAGGGTGCTGGAAATCATTTGCCAATGGCAATCCAACAAGTCGGGAGAGCTTGGACATAAGACACGAGAATGGAAGTGTAGTGAGATGTTCTCCTGTAACAATATAAATCAACTGTTGTAGGAGAAGAGTGGGTAGACACACTTGAATCCCTTAGTGAACATCATATAGGACGTTAAGAATGTAGGGAGAGAGCTTGTTGCTGGAAACTTCACAGGGGTAGACATTTGTGCTAAAGATGTTGTGAAGTATTTTATAGGTAGGATAGAGATGCCTAACATGGAGGAAATTTCTTACATTTCTAGATATTGTCGCACCATTACATAAGGCTCGAGTAACTTCTCCCCATACTCCAAGCACTTTCATATTTCGTTCAGTTACCAGTATGCGAGTAACTTCCACACCTACCAGACGACCGATCAACACAGGGGTGATGTGTTTGGTCTTGTTCATGATGGTGACTAAAATGAGTGGGGGGTTATTCTTAACACTGTAAATTGAGTTCAGAAACTGATATATAAGATCATATTGAAACTCCCCACCCAAATTTACAATATTACTCCACCCAATCATTCTTAGGAGATTAACAATCCCAAAGGGTTCAATACACTTGCTTTGGACAGCCTGTTCTATCATGGGTTCTATGTCTGAAGATGAAGATGAGATAGGTGAATGCTTCTTACTTTTCTTCCGTTTAGATGACTCATCTTGTGGAGAGACCCGATCCTTGTCTTTAGCAATTTTTGCTGGAGAAGGTAGAAGAAAAACAAGCACAAGAACCACAGATAGAAGAGGATACATTTGTGGAATGGATCCTCTTGTGTATTTAAGCATAAGTACATGTCTTTCAATAGCATTGGAGTTCAGCAAGACTACGAGCATTACGAAGGTAGATGGCGAGAAGACGAAGCGACAACCCGATTTGGATTTTTCACGACCATTCGATTTATACAAGTCGGAATACTTCGATGACATTGAGTCTAGTTCGATGACATTGAAGTTCAAATTTCAATTTCATTGAGAGAGCAATTCGATGATAGTGAAGGCGTGTTTGACAGTTCAACTTCCTTATGTACTGTGATAATCCTGAAGTACATTCGATGTCATCGAAGAGTCATTCGATTCATCGATTGACTTATCAAAATGAAGAATATGACATTGATCTGAGTACTTCGATAATCTTTCATATATGCGTATCATAAATTATTTTCTCATCAGTATATAAACACAACAAAATTTGGTACAAAAGTTGTGAAACTCAAAATTATGAACATTTGTTATGCTCATTGTCAAAAAGAAATTTTAAGGTATAAAAACCTCAGATATAACATAGTAATCACAAAAGTGCATCATTTCACACACATGTCCAGGCCTAGATGCCATGGCCTGATCTTATTGTCTGTGCTCTGGTGATATCAAGCAAAGGGATCATCCCTGCTCTTGCCTTTAACAACATAGTAGTGATCATTAGTGCAAAGACCCTTCATAATTAATTTTCCTGATAGGTCCAAGATCTTGCACTCTTGTTTTGAGAATGTCACCTCATGCTTATTGTCACATATTTGAGAGAAGCTTAGAAGGTTGTGTGTCAGTCCTTCTACACAAAAAGCATTCTCACTTTTGAGCACCTCTAATCCAATGATAGTCCCATGCCCTAGTACCTTAGCAATGCTTCCATCACCAAAGATGATCATCCCATCATCAAGATTTGAATAGTTGGAGAGAAAGGTTTTGTTACCCGTGACATGTCTTGAGCACTCACTATCTAGGTACCACTTAGCATTATTGCCTATTTTTGTGGTTGAATGAGTTATTAGGCAATTTCTCTTTTCTTTCACTACCCATTTTGTGACAAGTTTCCTTGGATTGTGAACTTGTCTGGGTATGTTAGGTGACTAAATCACTTTTCCTTTTTTCATTAATTCACTTGTTTTCTGATTCAGTTGAGCCACCTGATTTAGTAGCTCCTCCATTTTCTCAGTCATTCTAGGTGGGGACGGAAGTGGCTTACCTCTTGCCATGTACTTTGGTGGACTCTTGATAGTTTGTATCATTTTTTCGGTTGATTTGTATTTTCTTGTAAGGTTCAAACTGAAATTGGATTGAGTTCTCCCTGTAGTGAGGCATTCGAATTTATAATGACTAGTGTCGCCACATGAATGACAAATAGGAGTAGTCCTGGTGTTGCTTCCTGATGTAGTAGTTTTTCTTACCATTGGTGATTGCAGGAGTGAGGCTTGGTTTGGATTTTTCATATCCCAGGCCTCTCTTATCTTTTTGTGGTCTCCCCATCCCTAAGTGTCTTTCTAATTTTTCACTGCTTTGAGAGAATTTGTAATTAAGTTCAACAGATTTTTTGGATTTTTCTACATCAAAAATAAGGGTGTGATTTTCATTCTTAAGACTCATGTTTTCATCTTTCAATGACTCAATCTATTTGTTTAGTTTCATCGACTCAGGTTTCAGAAATGAATTGATTCTTTCCAGCCTATCATTATCTGAGTGGTATTGCTGAAGATCATTAATTATGTGTGTATTTGTCTCTATGGTTTTATCCAGATCCATTTGCAACAATTTATTCTTATTTTCAGTAATGCCAAGTCTTTTAAGGATATTGATGCTATGTATGTAAAGTTGATTATAGGCATCCTATAAATTATCCTTTTCTTCTTCTTCTTTCTCTTCATCTGATGGAAGTGTCCCTTCGACTCGTGGTTCATCATTTTCCTTGGTTATCAATGGAATGTTTGTAGGTGTGGAGGCCATGAGTATTTTCAGGGATTTCTGGTCTCCATCACTCTCTGAATCACTAAAGTCTGAGTTTGATTCTTCAACGTCATCCCAAGTGGCTGCCATAACCTTTCCTTTGGTTTTTCTGTTGGGGCATTCAGTGGACATGTGCCCAAATTTTTGGCACGTGTAATACTATGGCTCTTTGGACTTTTTCATAGGTTTACTTATATAATGCTTGTTGTCCAATTGTTTCCCTTTGAATGGTCGGCCACGGTTTTTATGGAAGAATTTTTTAAACCATTGAGCCAAGAAGGCCACTTCTTCATCTTCATTTTCCCTTTCACTTTCCTCCTCATTTGTGGTGATGTGTCTTGAAGTTTTGAGGGCATTATTTTTGAATTTGAGGGCAGGTTTAAAGTGTAGTTCAAATGTTTGTAGGGAACCTAGGAGTTCTTCTACTTTCATTTCATCCATACTTCTACACTCTTCAATAGTTGTTACTTTGGAGTTGAATCGTTTCGGTAGGGATCGTAGTATTTTCCTACAAATTTTTGACACCGAAACCTTCTCTCCCAGTCCACCCATGGAATTACAGATGATATTTAGCTTAGTAAAGAATTCCATGAATGTCTCATATTCCTCCATTCTTAGATGTTTAAATTGTGATGTAAGAAGTTGTAGCTTAGATCTTTTCACTATGCTAGTTCCTTCATGGGTTGTCTCTAACAAGTCCCAAGCTTCTTTTGATGTACCACACATACTGATCTGATTAAAGACTTCTTGTGATACAAAGACTTCTTGTGATGCTGCACAATAGATAACATTCATTGCTTTAACTTCACATATTTTCTTTTCTTTATCATACGTAGTCCACATCTCTCTAGATTTGGGTTTGATGCTAGTTGTACCACTTTCAAGTACTACATTGTCAGTTGGTGGTACATATTCATTTTCAACTATTTCCCAAACCTCATGATCTAGAGATTGCAGAAAGTAATTCATTCTAGCTTTTCAATATGCATAATTTAAACCATCGAAGATAGGTGGTCTGGACACTGATGATCCTTCTCCTTTGGCCATGATTCCCAACTTCTGTCAAGATCACTCTCTCGGCGGTTAAGCCCTTAAGAGAAACCCGCTTTGATACCAATTGAAACTATGGTGAGGACTGCTTTAGTTGAAGTGGAAATAGCTCAAGGTGTGCTAGAGGGGGGTAATTAGGACTTTATAAAATTTTATGCCTCATTTTAAATCCTATTACCTTAAGCTATCAAGATATCCCCAAATTAACTCTAATGGCTTTCAAGGCAAGTAGAGGATCCAATCACAATACTATTCAATATTCAGCATGATACAACAAATAGTCTAAGATGAATGAGAAGAGTGAATGTATGTGAGATGTGATTCAGATCAAAGCATTCATATTATCAAGCTTGCATATAAAAGATAAACATAATGAAAGATCAAGCAAGAATCAATCCCAAACACAGTCGTTTTTAGTGGTTCGGTTATGTGCCTACTCCACTCCTAGTGGACGCACTCATCCGATGAGTGTACCGGATTTCACTAACAGAGGTTTCAAATTAGGTTCACCTCAAATAGTTATAACCTACACAAGGTTGACTCTAGGACCTACACAAGGTACCTAAGACATGCCTACACAAGACATAAGTTTATGCCTTACACGAGAGCAAAGGTCAACATGAAGCACCTAAGTTTTATGCCCCACACAAGAGCAAAGGATCCATACAAGGAACCTCCGTTTTAAGCCACATAGGCCAATGATCCACATAAGGAACCTAGGTTTAGGCCACACAGGCCAAGGACCTATACAAAGGACCTACGTTTTTGCCCTACACAAGAGCAAGGGTCAACACATAATACCTAAATGTACTCTCCCGTCGGAGGCCTCCTATGAGGACTTATAAGGGGTGAGATGTGCCTGTGACCCAATCCTACACAAGGAATGATCAACAAGGTCTCTGGACTCTAATGACTTACAGATAAGTAGATGAGCCCAGTTAAGCACATTGATGAAGATCTCCTCCTTGATGTTGAAGATTTTTTTAGCTCCCTTGATCTGCAACACTTGATGATGTTCCCATAAAGGCGACAGGTTGGGTCAAGGTTATGTTAAAATCCTACTCTAATAAATGTTTTTCTATTTTAGAAAAGGAGTGATTCCAAGCATTCAAGCATTCAAGGTATCCGACTCAATGATTTTCCATTAAGATAGTAGCTGGATGATCCTTGAATGGGGAAGTTCATTCCTCAATACATTCTATTGAATATTAATGATGAGTGGTGGATTCAAGGATGAACTTCCATGAGAAAATGAGCTTGGGGTAGGTGATATGCAATTACTCTCTCAAAGCTCTCTCTATTTTTCTCAATACAGCAACCAAGAACAAGCTCACCTTATATAGACAAAAAGTTCCAACGGTAATAAAATAGTCAGTTTTTGACTGAGTTCGATGTCATTGAACTAGATTTGATGTCATCAAACGTATACTTTCGATGATGTCAACTGACAATTCGATGATACGAACTCAACTGACAAACACAACTAGAACTTTTTGACAGAAGCTTGATGATATCGAACCTGCTTCGATGGCATCGAGATTTGAACTCTGATGTAATCGAACCAAGGTTCGATTCCTCGACAATGTATTCCAAAGGAGCTTGCTGGACATGAATAGGCTAGCTTTGATGTCATCGAGCCTACTTCATTGTCATCGGATTTCAAATGGCGATGACATCGAAACCTAGTTCAATACATTGATCTTTTCAGAAGATTTTCCTTGAGAGTTTACTGGACATTCCTTTGTCCGAAACAATGTCATCGACCTAGTTTCGATATGATCGAGATTTGAATTTCGATGTCTTCGAGGGTAGCTCGATTCCTCAAACATTTCCTCCAGTTCAGCCACTTGCCCCTCAGATGCCTTAAGGGCTTCGATGATAGCTACCTTCCTCTCTGAAATCGTGGCCTCAACCCCTACCATCCGAGATTCAGCTTCAATAGAACGCGCCTCCGCCTTAGCTGCCCGAACTCCTTAATTACTAGGTCGGCCTTCTCACTCAGCTCAGTAGGTAGAAGAGAAGCATTGGCTACGAGGTCCTCCAAGGAAACTCTAAAAGCCTTATGAAGAAGCTCGACTTCGGCCTATACCACCACCTAGGCCTCTGTGGCCACTTCTAGCTCTGAAGCTTTCGACTGTAGCTCAGATCTGACAAACCCAAGCCCCTAGTTGGCCTCATCCAACCGAACCTTCAAATCAGTTAAAAGATGACGAATTGTGATGGCGCTAAGAGTGCCTTACAAAAAGAAAAAGGGAGAAGGTCAACCCATTTATTTTTAAAAAAAAAATTTAAAAAGAGGGGTAAAAGGGGGTGCCCAAACAAGACTCACCTTGATATGCATGGTTGTCAAGTTAGAGAGGATGACATCATGATACAAGGAGAGCAGCGCATTAACCTCCTCCTCAAGGACATGTCCTCGCCCCTAGTTGGCCAACATAGCCATATGCCTCATGAGAGGAGAAGATGACGATGCCCCCGCCATGACGCCCACCTCAAGAGCCAAGCTCTAGTGCTCGAATGCACCCTCGGAAACCCGGGTAGTCTCAGCCCGGTCCACTTGAACATGGGAAGGGGAGGACTTCAGATCAACCACCTCCCTCGAGGGCATGCTCGATTAGGGAGAGTCCAATGCAACTAGAACTAGAGCGACCCATTGACACCCCATGGGAACCACTACAACATCTTCCTCTACTGCAACACCTCCTCTGCCTTCGCCTGGATGGACGAGGGAGGGACCTTGGGGGTGACTTGATTCGCCACCCTCTCTGTCACGCGCTTGGCAAAGCCACTTGCAAAAGGAGTCGCTGCAGAGCACTGAGCAGGAGCTGGTGGGGTGATCCTCCTCTTGACAGCCTTCAACCGCTCCATCTCGACCGTGAACGACATCTTCATCATCTTCTACCGTGGATGATCAAACATTTCTACAAAAAGTGAAATTTAGACTCATTAAACACTGCGATATCTATAAAAAAAAACACAATAAAAGAAGGAAATCTCAATTACCTACCAAGCTGGCCACGGAAAGATTGACTTGCTGTAAGACCTCAGGAGCAATCAACCACCTACAATCTCACTGGGTGGCAGGTCGCTCTCTAGCAATTCTGACCTGGGGGAGAAGCGAACCAGAAAGACTGGGCTAAGACCTGGGAAAGGCTGTGAAAAAAAAATGAAATAAACAAAATATGTCAGATAGCTACAAAATATGAATGAGCAAAATAATGAAGTATGATAACATAGTTCAGGTTCAGACCTAGGAGGGCGAAGGAGGTAGGTACTCTAGCTCACAATCTTCCCACCTCCGATACAAGGGCCTCCCACTCTCCCGATGTGAAGAACCATCTGTCCTTCCAAGCCTTGTTGGAGGACAGATTATTTGTATTGATGGCCTGACCATTGCCCGACCATGGGGAAAAATAATACCAGCCTCGAGAGTCGGGGCTACTCTTAGCCTGGTATAGATGGCGGAGCTCATCGACAAAGAGCTCAGTGTTTCCGACCTGCTGTCATAAGGCGTAGTAGCCAAAGACAGGTCTTCCAAACATTGGGATTGAGTTGTCCTAGGGCAACCCTTAAGTGATGGACATCTCTCTCACCATTGGATGAAAAGGCAGCCGAACGCATTGGGAAAAGAAAATAGGACATAAGGTCACCTCCCCTGTGGGAGAGTGGCCTAAGAGCTCTCCTACCCGTGGAAGCCTAAGCCCTACTGACCTCGGGATCACGAACTCCAATTGGATAGACTGCAAGTCCTTTGGTCCTTATTTAGAATCAAAGATGTTGGGCAAAATGGCCACGTCCTAGGAAGATGAGGAAGTCGGCTTTGCATGAGGCGAAGGAGCCTCCCCAGCTCGAGGTGCCATTGCTAGTTATGGTTTCCCCAAAAATGGAGCTGACCAGGAGTCTGTGTTGTCATTCACAAACTCCCCATGGAAGGCCCCAGAAACTAAGACCCCCCAAAGCTCTCCCCAGAAGACATAAAGAAGAGAGAGAGAGAGAGAGAATGTGAGGGGGGAAGGAAGAAGAAAAGGGACTCAAGCAACGACATGCATACCGGAAACCCAAATCTTCGACTGTAGTGGGCTTACGAAGAAGAAATGCACAAGATGAAGACTAGCAGGGAATTAGGTCGGTAGAGCTAGGACTTCGCAGAATCGGGTAGATAAATAACAAGGGGAAAGGCCCCTTGTTATACAAGTTAAAGTGACAGAGCATTTAATGCTGACTACAACTACGTAAACCTGAGGAGGTGCTTTGACTGATGTGCCCTTACACGTGGCGCCACAGGGTTAGCTCGGGTAAGGCCATAATGGCTTGGGCGACAGGTGTCCATCGATAAGTCACGCAGAAGCCAAACAGCGCTCATCTATTAATGGGCGTCCCTACACATCGCACAATCACTATCATATCTTTTTCAATTCACATGACAGGTGCCATCTTTTTCGATTCTCACCCCATCATTAGACGATAAATCAAAGATTGATAAAAGACCACACTATTCACTATTTGAAATTCAATTCTTATGCTTTTAGTTCAGTTCAAACTCTTACTTCCCGAGCTCACACATGTCAAGATCATAAGTAGGGGAGCAACTGTTATGGGGAAAACCAAACTAACCTACTGTACAAGACATGCGACCAATTGTAAGTGGTGTCTAAGAACTGAACCATCTAAGAATTACCAAGATAAGTTCCCTAAGACATGGATGCATCAACTGTGAGATGAGCCGACCTCGATGGATCAACATCAAGATGAAGGTTAAAGGCAGAGCTCAACAACATGACTTGCCTGTTAAGCCAATCTGATTGACCTCACCTATCAAGCCAATCTGATCGACCCTGACCTCAGAAGCGGGATACCCAAAGAGAATTCCACCTCGTGCCAAGAAATGAGAGATTTCGTGATATTATAGCTGAAGATCATGTTGACCGAGGTGGGCTCAGCAATACTTTTAGAAACTAGACCTGTTCAAATATGGACCCTCATAGTATGTCTAGTATATCCTACCAAGATATGAGGATCCATCATATTTCGGCAAAATATGCTATCCCAGAAGTTGCCTAATCACCCCATAAATACACCCCCTTCCGTTGAAAGAGGGGTTCAAAAAAATCCTAACTCAACTTTCGTTTCTAATATATTCGAGTCGTCTGACTTAGGCATCGAAGGGTATTCATCCATAACCGGCACCTCATAGTCCTTTATTTGCTACTAGTGCAGGTACTTATATGCCTACAGGTGCAGCCCCTGCCCGTCCATATTCCAGCAACAACAGCTGATATTCTACACATGGAACACTAGGAGTAAATCTGATTAAAGATAAATCATGAGGCCCAATTTAGATGGATCATAAACCAAAATTACACCGCCTAGATTAGCTAAATAAATGGTTCTTGCACACTCTGTGGATGGCTCTGATTAGAAAAACTTATACGAAATCAATTGTTTAGATTCTTCGACCCAATCTGACTGTAGGAGTAATATATAATTTTGGCAATTAATTTAAGTTAATGGATGCCACCCGTAAAATTTCTAACTGTTTGCATGTCAAGCATCACACCCTGCCAGAGTATCACTATCCTAATAAGATGGGCTTTTTCTAAGCAACCTCACTGGCATAGCCATACCAAGGAAAGCTGCTGATGGTGCCAACTAAGTTATATATTATGCTCAGGCCAGCTGATGACTCTATAGAGACTTTGATATTATCTTTCCACATATGTTGCTTCTAATGAAATATCTGGGCTAAACAATGACATTTTATTTTCAAGTTAACAATTGTATTATAGCCATAAACAACTGTTTTTAGTTTCTAGGCCTATTTAGATAGTGAGAAAAGATTCAAAAAGAAAAAAAGAAAAAAAGTAATAATTATTTTCATGAATACTATTTAAATTTGAATATTCGTACATTTCATTTTTTAGGAGTCTTGTTTAAATAATAAGTGAACGTGTTATATTTGCAAGAGGACGATTACCACATACCTTGGGCTAAAGAAATGGACTACAAAAGGCTAATAATTTCTTCGTTAAATCTATTATCTTTTTGCTGTTCAAACAACACAAAAAGTAACATGAGTTGAAAACCATTTTCTAAGCATAAACTCTTTTTAGATATAACAACAATCTGTTATGGTTTATTTATAATAATGTCTTTATGTAAAACAACCATTGTTTTCTCCGAGGCTGCTGTGTATTTTCATAACAGCCACTACCATCACACGCAATGGTGATGCCTTTTTTGGGGCTCATAACGCTGTTTTCTAAGCCGTCGGCTATGTCCTGCCAATTTTAGGAACCCCGGCCTGAGCGACTTCTTTTCTATTTAAGAATGCTGAAATCAAGGAATAGTAGTATTTTATTTGGTATTGCCATGCATGTGATTTGATGATCCCCTGTTATAAAAATGGGTGGCTTTCGAGCATTCACATGCAAACCATACATTCATTTGTTTAATTACCACCAAACAAGTAAAGAAATAAATGGATGTTTGGATATATGAGATGTTGGAAAATGACAAGAATAACTTCTTCACGTGAATGAATCAAGTTAGTACACAATTGCTTATTTCAAGAGAAAAACTTGCGTATTCTATAAGAAAAGAGATTTAAAAATTAAAAAAAAAAAAAAAGAACTCAGAACTTTTGGCTGAACATGACGATTGATACTTGAGCGGAAAGATCCGTCACATGTGGCATATGGGTGACTCGAATTAAACCATCCATATCATGGGTCCTAATTTAGATGGCCTGCCCACTGAAAATTAGTCCGATTGAATTCCTAATAGGCCAATAGGTGGATATTTAGCAGATGGTTGAAACGAAAAATAGCCAACCGCCAGCATTCAACAACAATTCCTCATTAATCCGATGTTAGGATTAGAGTTGGGCATCGGTCGAGTCAGGCTGAGTTAGGGCTGAACCAACTCGATCCTGTTTTGAAATATGCCTGACCCAAACTCAACCCGACTCGGTACCGAGTCCAGCATGCCTAATCCGATCCGAGTTCAGGTCTAGCCTGGACTAATCCGGACTGAGTCTGACCCGTTCACAAGTACCGAGTTGGGTTGGGTGCAGCGGGTATCCACGGGCTGAAATCACAATTCAAGACCTAGATTCACTTGCTAGAATTGCTTCCTCACCATCAGCTACATGGCATTTCAAATCTGAAACGTCAGGTTGTTTTTTTTTTTTTTTTTTTTTAAATATATATGTATGAGTCGAGTTTAAGATCGAGTCGAGTCAGTAACGAGTTGGATTTCGGGTCAAGCCGAGTTGAGTTAGTGGGTGACTCGAACTCAACTCAGTTTGAGTTCGGACAAAGTCAACTCGATTCGGATCGACTGAGATCTGAACGAGTCAAGTTTGCCTAGTCAAGTCATCCCATGCCCAGCTTTAGTTAGGATCGTTAATCAATATCACTTTTAAATGATGGGCTATAGCGAGTCATTCATTCTGAGCAGTTTAATGCGAGCTAATGCATGCCACATGTGCAGCTTATGAGTCCCACTGCCAGAGTATTAAATGGCTCCCTTTAATTTAAACCTGGATTTGAGATAATGCGAAAGGTATTTGCATTTTCTAAGGTTTGGGTTATTGGGAAACAGCAAATCTTTACTATTAAAAGTGCCAGGCTTTTAGTGCGAGGGAAGTAGTCCATTATTTTGTCCTTTATCCCTTTAAATCAACTTTGGGTCAGGCCATTGGATGCGTTGCAAATGGCACTTGGCATAAACATGTATGTATATTCTGGGAATCCATTGGGGTCAGGCCATTGGATACTGATTATATGATCTTAGATCGGTCATTTTGATCACCTTTTTCAGCATATGTTCTCTCCACAGTTAGGCCCACAATTTGGACGGTCTGGATCGACATACATGCATCCCATGTGTATCATGGATAAGTTGCCCAATTTATTGATGCTGCCAAGGGGTCGGAGTGCAACTTGGGTGGGTGAGCATGAGCAAAGCCCAACTCGATCTTTAAAAGAATAAATGTTAGAATTGTGCACGAAAACCAACGTGAATCTTACCCATTAATGACATGATGTTATCCAATGATATTGATGATCTTAACTATTGATCATGATGACCATGAGCTCATTTTGATCTTGAAGGAGAGCGACTTCTCTACTTGTCTTTTGGAAGTTGAGAGTGGATATAACATTAATCACTGGTCAAGGAAGAATTGTAGTCTACGGATCTTAATTAGTACCATATTGTATCATGACCACTGAACAACTTGTAAGCCAACCATGTGGTTATTATTTTGTGGTAGTCTTCATGTGTGAGGGGATTAATAATGAATAAAGATGAAATGTTTTTACCATAGGGCATGACAACGAGTTAATGTACCTTTGCCCTATCCCATATAGGAGTGCGAGTGTATAATAGAAATAGGATATTGGTTTTGAATATATTGGGCACTTACATTGGTGGTTTGAGGCAAGTCTCTAGATTGGAAGGCCCATGCGTAGCCTATGATTAACTTATGGATGTACCAAGTTTGATTAATCATTGAAGAGGAATTATGGTCTTAATTATATGTACTTTGACTTGCTTTATGAGGCCATCATATGGCTACAAAATTGAGTGTAGCTAAGTGCATCCATTAATATTCGTTGAGAGTTATATGATCCAATAAGAAATCTATTGATTTCCTAGGAATTTGTGGGTTAGATATTGGAAATTAGATGTTCATTAAATGATTTTTTGCTAAGCTCAACAGTCATAAGGCTTTAAAAGGTTTTGTAGATGATTTAACCACTAAACTTCTATTTTAACTATTAAAATATGTTTGAATGCACTTGAAGATGATCTCATGATTTAAATACATGGGTTCTTCACTTGATTTGCATGAGCAACATGTTTATGGTTGATGGCTATTATAGTAGAAGAATTGGAACACATATGAGTACATGGGTTAAGCGAGGATTGCATATTTATGATGTAATGGGACATATGGAAGATTTAAAGGGTGGTGGAGTATTATAATTGATGTTTTCTTGAGATTTTAATTTTTCCTTATATATAAAACCTATGTTAGAGGGAGAGGAGACCATAGAAAGAGAAAGCCTTGGACGTCTCTTGCAGGCATGCGCGCGCGCCACACAGAGAGATCCTTTTTCCTTCATGTCAAATGTTTCACACATGTGGGATCTGCTTGCATGGAAGACTTTGCATCTCCTTTGAACCTACTCTGAGGGTTGATGTATGTCGATCATCCTGTCCTTCATCTGAAACTAAATAATATCGTAATGGGATCTACAGGATTGTATTTTTTATTTTTTATTTTTAAAAAAGAGTTTTTGAGAACTTTCATTTTCCATTGTTTCAAAAATCCTAACAGTTAGGCCCTATTAAGGGATTATGTACAAACTTTCATACATTGTTATAGATAAACTCTCAATCGATTATAACAAGAACTCACAAATCCTAACAGTTGGGCCCTATTAAGGGATTATGTATAAACTTTCATATATAGTTATAGATAAACTCTCAATCGATTATAACAAGAAGTTACAAACGTAGAGATAATCCAATTTCAAACTTAGTGCAAATTACCTAAAAATCATGCACTCATTGAAAGTGAATACAAAAGAAATCATTCTCTAGCTAATAATTTATGAAGTTTATGTGGCATCAGATTCTCTTATTGATCTTGGTTCCTTTACTTTCCATCACTTGACCTTAAACCCAAAGGTTTAACCTAGCCCAAAACTCAATTTGAACTCAACCTGTAGTGTTGGCTTGTCAACCCCCACTCGTCTTGCGTTGGTTCGGGTTAACACCAGCAACCAATAAACTAACAGATAAAATCCAATTCAGAATTTCCAAATCCTGCGATATACAGTCCATTATTGCATATAGGGTTAGGTTCAGATTGCCCAACCCCACGTGGAACGAGTCGAGGATTTCTAACTCAAGACCAACCTGAGCTCGCCAAAAACATTAGGTTGCCCCAGTCGGGCTTGTGTTGAGCCCGACCTAAGTTGCTACCTACGCAAAGGGACATAATGTTCTAAGAAAATGGAATTTGAGAAACGAGAAATGCTCCTGTGTTGAGTTTTCCATGGAATTGGAATTCACACCACAGAATCTAAATTGTTCTTGAGGTTCTTGTGTGCGAGGGTCGGCATCGTTGATTTGGTGGGCTGCCATGTGGATGGGCCTGTACTCTGAAAATTTAAGGAACTGGGGGTTGACATGGGCCGGTCCCAAGCCTGAAATCTAGGTCTGATGCTAGGGCCAAGCTGGGCCAGCGCAAATAATGAATGGCCCTGCCTGGCCCACTGGCTTAATCTGATCATTAAGCGGGCCATCATTATAATGGTTTAAAGACGTACAGTTAATGGTTTCCTATCGATCGGTCGGTCGTATATGAGTAGTTTAAATATAATTGTTGGATTCAGGTCATGTTTCCATGATACTAAAAAAAATTACACCTTTACCGGTGGTCAAAACTGCAGCCAGCTACGCGCCGATAAAAGGGGGTGTTGTTAAATCCTTACCGGCGGTGAGCACCTTTTACCAGTGCTTTAGTTGGCTGGCGCATGCAATAGATAACACTTTTTTCCGGCAGCCATCATCTTTTACCGGTGCTTATATTGGCGGTCGGCAACTCCTGAAAACGCACCGGAAAAAGTCTGGTGAAACACTAGGAAAGGTATGTCAAAGTGCTATTTAGGCATATCAAAGCACTGAGTAAAACTTTCAAATAGGCGCCAGTAACAATTGTTGAGTGCAAGAATATGTTTTGACCGCCGCTAAAAAGATAAAGATATATATATATATATCCATTTAATTGTTTCTATTTGATTGGTACATGTATTTTTTTTTTTAAATATTCGAAACCTAAAGAATATTGTACAAAACAATTAAAAATGAATATTAAACAAAAATCGTATTATTTTATGATAAATAAATACATAACATTTACAACAATACATTGAATAAGCAAAAATTGAATTAATTTGCAATAAAAAAAATATAATATATTACAACAATAAGTTGAATGGTTCCGCTCTCATCCGTCTCTGCTTACAACCTACAAAACAAAATAGTAAAAAGAAATTAATTATATCCAATATATATATATATATATATATATATATATATATATCAAAATTGACTATTTTCATTTCCACCATTACTTAAATGTCCACAATCAGTCAGTGTCATGTTATCAACAAGTACAGGGATGCAATGCTACGTTTCTCCCTTGCTTTAGTAAATTCATGAAATATATGCTTGAAGATGGCCAAATTTGCAAGAATCTGTGGATCATAACCTGAAGCATTCCATAGACATAGTTGTAAATCAACAAAGACAATTTACAAGGCGAACCCAAGATAGATTAAACAAAATTTCAACAAGTTCATGGTCCAGAATTTTTCAATCAGAAAATTCACATGAACAAGTTCATGGTCTAGAATTTTAAATCAGAAAATGCAATGGGCAGGATATTTTCCGAGTAGAATCCTCCCAAACCATCTATTCAAATAGTCAGTTTGGAATCTACTCGTTGCAATGAGAAATCAAATTGCATTTTGTATTGGTAGTGCCAAACAAAACTAAAGGTCGAACAACACACTCGCCAAAGATGCTAAAAGCGGTTCTCAATGCATTTTCAGTTAGAAAGTCACCGGATACCATTCGAAACTCAGTTACCGTTAGGATTGTGTTTCCAAATTCCAACTTCTTCCTGCCCTTCAAAATGTATTCCCTTGTGAAAACAGAGAGGTAAAATAGCAAATGGTATAGGTAAATTGCGGATATGACTGTGGGGGTTTCTGCAGCCGGGTGCACTAGATGGTGGGTACTTTTGTGTGGTGATGATTTGTGCGATGGATTGGAGTCGCGACTAGCTAAAAATCTCGGGTGACCTAAGGGTCAAGATGAGAGGTCTGGAACACCCAGATCCATAGCTCAAGTGGTAGACTGAGTGAAAGATACCTCGTTTCAACACTTGAGGTCTTTGTATCAATCCCTAGTGGGGGTGGCTAACAGTGAAGTGTCAACTGACAGTGGAGTGTACTACCAAGCTAACAAAAAAAAGAAGAAGAAAGATGAGAGGTCTGGATTTGAATGATTCCGTGTGTGGTCTACAACCATAAATTTGAAGTAGTGGAATATTTTATTTTATCTGAGGGCTTTAAGCTACATAGGCACCCTTCTCACACGCTCGGTCTCTGTTTAATGAGATTTTGAATTTCTAGGATTCTTGCTCTACAATTATTGTTTGAAAGTAAATAAAGAAAAAAATTGCATTAGAAAAAAGATGTAGCACCTGGATAAATTCAAAGGTGGTGCATTAGAAAGAAGATGTAGCACTTAGATAAATGCAAAGTAGTGTAAATAAATAAAGCACTAAAAGAAACCAGTTAGGTTGATTAAACGTACTAGAGATGTGGATGAGGAAGGAAGAACACCAATATATTTTCCTATGAAAAGATTATGAGAGTTCTCAAATCCTTGACCCTACTATGTGAAATATGGCTAAGACTTGAGTTGTAGGCTTGAGATGGGTTGGATGGATGGTATGGATGGAGTGGATTGGATGGATGTGATAGGGATGGCTAGGATGGATAAGGCTAAGGGCTGAGATGGTTAAGTCCAAGGGAATAGGTCACTCTGTAAGTGTTGTGTTGTGTTGTGTTTTTAGAATGAAGGGGTGAGGGATTTAAATAGTCGAAGGTGATGGAATTTTATTGATTTGGATGTAAGACGGGAAAATACCACATGAGTCGTGTCTCTCTTGAAAGTCCTCATCACACTTGGCATTATCTCATTGGTTAGTAGGGATGATAGGTTTGTTGTTGACACATGAATTTTGAAACTTAGTCAAAATAGGCATCCCTGCATCCATTGACACCATTGTATGGCATCAACTCAACTATAGCAATTTTGTGTGGAAGGATGACAACATCATGAGGAAATAGGAAATTAAAAGAAGGCTATGCACTCCACACATAACCCTCTATGACACAAATTGTCAAGGTAAGCTCACAAACCCATTGTTGGGATTTATGCTGCGGAATCACACAGAGATGGATCTAGGATAGCAATCCAAGAGCACCAAGTAAACACAAGAGAACACAAAGATTTAACATGAAAAACCCTTTCGGGAAAAAACCACGGCACAAAGCGACAAAAATTTCACTATGAAAAGCACAGATTACAAAGATAGAGGACTTACCTAGCTTGAGCAATCCTCAAATCTCTCCTTTTCTCCACCCCTTGAAACCTTAAAACCCTTTTAGAAACCTTAAAATGCCTTAGAATTTCCTTAGAATACCTCCTAGTTTCGTATACAATCCTTTATATAGCTTTAGAAACAAGTAGAACCAGAATAGGAAACAAAAATCGCAGAATATGTATTTCCGCAAACGAATCTGCGTAAACCTTCGATGACATCGAACTAACTTCGATGTCATCGAAAAATGACAAAAACAGTCCAGCTAACGAGGCTAAAAATCTCGAAAAAACTCGATGGCATCGATTGGCTTTAATGTCATCGAACAATGAAGATACAGATTTAAGACATCTGTTATCACAATCTCTACCATGTCTTCAATATTCAAATGTGTAGTTTCTTGTCATCTTCTTTTATCTTTGTATTGCATCATAGCTTCATCAACGCTTCTCGTGCACACTTCGTCCTCCTTTTACGCCATCGCCAAACCTAGAGAAGTTGCACAGAACTTGAACTTCTCTATAGGAACAACCTTGGTGAGCATATCCGCTGGATTCGCGCTGGTGTGAATCTTGAGTATATTTGCTGGATTCATGCTGGTGTGAATCTTCTCTAGTATTATGCCTTATTCCTCAAGAACCTGTCAGATAAAATGGTGACGAACATCAATGTATTTAGTACGTGAGTGATAAACAAAGTTTTTAGCCAAATAAATAGCGCTTTCGCCATCACGGTTAACCGGCACAGCCTCCCACTGAAGTCTCAACTGATTTATCATACCTTTGGGCCAAACACATTCTTTAAAAGCTTCTGTCACTGCCATATATTATGCTTCGGTCGTGAAAAGAGCCACCATGGACTGAAGCTTCGACATCCAACTAATTGCTCCACCCGCTAGTACAAACGAGTAATCTGAAGTTGACTTTTTGGAATCTACACTGCCTGCGTAGTCTGAATCCACATACCCTACATGTACCTGTCTTCTCAAAAGTCAAGACGTAGTTTTTTGTACCTCGAATATATCAAAGTAGCCATTTCACCGCTTCCCAATATTATTTTACGGGGTTTGAAATGTATTTTCTCATAACACCGATTGCCTATGAAATATTTGTTCTTGTACAGACCATGACATATATTTAACTGTCAACCGCATTCGAATAAAGCACATGAGACATAACTGCTTTTCCTCGTTTGATTTAGGACATTGTTTTGAGGGAAGCTTAAAATGAGCCGCGTGGGGAACGCTCACTGTCTTTGTCTGGTCCATCCTATACTTGATCAACACATTTTCAAGGTATTCTGCCTGTGATAACCAAATCCCGCTCATCTTCCTGTCTCTATAAATATCTATACTGAGAACATTCTTTACAGCCCCCAGATCTTTCATCTCGAATGTCCCTGATAACCGAGTCTTTAATACGTTGATTTCAGACATATAATGATTAGCGATCAACATATCATCAACATACAATCCTAGGATGATGAATTTACCATCACTCAGTGTCTTGTAATAGACACAGTGATCATATTCACACCGAGTAAATTTTTGACTCAACATGAAAGAATCAAAATTTTTATACCACTGCTTACACGACTGTTTCAGGCCACATAACGATCTCATTAACCTGCAAACTTTTTTCTTTACTCATCTAATTTTGTATCCCTCCGGTTGCTTCATGTAGATCTGTTCTTCCAACTCTCCGTGCAAGAATGCAGTCATGACATCCATCTGCTCCAGCTTGAGATCGTATTGGGCAATCAACGCCAACACAAATCTAATAGACACCTGCTTAACCACTGGCACAAATATCTCTATGAAGTCGATTTCTTCTCTCTGAGCATAATCCTTCGCTACCAATTTAGCTTTGTATCTATCTTGTTTTCTTTTGAATAACAAGTTGCATCCAGTCACTTTTCGGCCCATTAGAAGCTCCACCAGTTCTCGTATATTATTTTTATGCAACGAGTCCATCTCATCGTCCATAGCCGCCTTTCACTTTTCTGCATCAAGCTCACTGAAAGCCTCTTGAATAGTAGACGGGTCCTCCCCCTTATCTGTAATGAGGGTATATGCAATATTAGAATCGTCCCTATATCTTTCCAGTAACCTACGATCACGTGGTGGGTTTTTTCTCACATGTGGATACTCCACCTGCTCTTGTACGTCTGTCTACGCATATGTCTCTGCCTGGGTATCATCTGTGTCAATCTAGATGCCTACGATTAACCTTTCAGGTTCATTTTGCTCTTTCTAATCATTCTTGGAGAATAGAGAGCTTTCATCGAACCTGACATCACGGCTAGTGATGACCTTGCATGTGACCTTGTCAAATAACCTGTAACCCTTCACACCAATACCATAACGTTAAATCCAAGGGATATATAAGTTTTTTCTAAGCGTGAATAGTTTCTAAGTCAGACAAGCTTCTTAAGAGTTACTAAAGAAGCCTATAAGTATCAATGAGATTCAACGAAAGAATGAGGTCTCATTCTAACCTAATTAAGCCGACTAACTAAGTCTATCATTCATTTATCCTAGCATAATTAGTCTTTTATATTCCTTAGTATAACTAGTAGCCTAGTCTTAATTTAGGAGTAGCGGCAATCCAATAGTTGTAATCCAAAGTCTACACTCATACGCTAGATGATTTCGTACCATTTCTAATACGGGAAATTGTTTTATCACTTAGGGTCAAAAGTTGTCTGATTGGAATTGAGTTGCCCGGACTTGAATTTAACTGCGCTCGAGCACTTCACATATACTCATACCAGCTAAAAAGGCCCTAGGGTTCATGTTATTAATTTATTGGGTTTCCTATACTGTTAGATCTTTCGAAATCTAAGAGTACCAACTCCAGGTCCAAAACTCTAAATGTCCCAGCATTTGATGGTTATTATGATTTATATAATCCTCATTCCTAAGGTCCTAGTTATCTCATTACTTCGCTCTGAAATTCTTGGTTTGGGTCCGTTTTTGTGGTCCAACATACCCGTATTCGCGCCATTTAGATCCGTTTCAGGTTTGGAATTTGTCAACTAACGATTCAAACCCATCGACTGACGGCCTAGAGGCAACCTAAGTAGATTCACGTGATCGAAGATATGCTGTGGACTAAATTATAGTATTCGGTCTCACCTGTTGGCGAAACCTTGATATCCTAATGTCGTCTCTAAATTCCATTGCCCCCTTCCTACGTCAGAGTGCGTCGTATTACTCATAACTCAGGTCCAGTTTAATCCAAATCATGCTCTGATACCATCTTGTAACGCCCTAAAAATTAAGGGTCGAGCAAAACTCTACTCCCGAGTTCCAACGCATCACTTATGCAACATAGATAATGATAATTGAATGTTGTCCATATTAGTGCATTTAAACATGAGTGAGATTATACTAAAACAACATATCATACTCCAGAGTTAATGTAATTTGGCAAGCGGAAGACTGAAATATATGCATTTAATTATGAAAATGTTTCACAAATTTCGGAGTATGAGTATGGAACCGGATTAAATATATACATGTGTTGTTTCTAAACATATAAAATGTAGGGAGTAAATGTGTTCAACTAAACAAGTATCCCAGTAGCCCCTGTGCATATAGGAGAATGTAGGAGGTCTAAAGAGATCCACCCAATAGTTGAACATAGGAGAATCCTTCCTCCTCGCCTATGAAGTCCAACTCTGCTGTATAGACCTCACCATCACATGTATCTAAACCAGAGTCTGGGTGGTGTTTTTTGCAGGTGGGAATGAGTAGCTAATTCAGTAGAACTATAAAGCAAAGGTTAACATGTTATCAATTCAGTCAAGCAGTAATGATAAAGCAGTACAACAATCAGGTCCTACTTACTCTTGTTAATGCAATAATGGTATGTGATAATGATGTATGCCCTCACCTGCACTCCCTCTGTGACATCATCTCACGATCGCGCATGCACCCCTTCTACTGTGCTAACTCCAATGCCAAAGGCACATGCAATGCGGTGCATATAAGTGATTAGCCAAGTTCTTAATTAGACTTATTCATACAGCAGGTTTGAGAAGCTAAGGTTATGTCATTTACGCAAATAATGATCCATCTAGGGTCATCAATCCTAGTTAATCATATACGATAGGCAAGTTCACAAGTTTACATTGTAAGTTACTACAGGAGGCTCGTCACTTCAGCGTAGGCTTAATTCACGCTTGAGGTCACACCACCAACGCCCTACCAACTGGCAGTCTATTTTTGAAGGCTCGTCACCAACCCGACTGGGGACTACAGCCAGGCTGCGTCGGGGTAGGTCTATTTTATACTCGAGGTAACTACGGAAAGACTTGTCGCCTTAGCGTAGTCTTAGAGTATACTCGAGGTTACTACGAGAGACTCATCACCTGATCGTAGGCCGACAGCTCGAATATAGTGTTTCATACCACCGTATTCGGCTCATGAGTTTGGTTTTGCTCACTAGACACTACCGGGAGGCTCGTCGCCCCAGCATAAGCCGACAGCTCAATCACGGTGTCACATACTACCATGTCCGGCTCATGAGTATTGGCGGATCGTGGTACTAAGGTTAAATGGGCTTTTCACTAGTAAGTCGGTACCTTAGATTCAAGCAATAGCGTCTATACATGGTGAGCATACATTAGACCAATCGGGTTACTTGATAAGCTCAACTGGTACGAGCGTACGTTGAATTAATCGATATGGAATGCATAAGCATTCCGCGTGGCCTAACCACTGTTGACAAGTAGCGTATGACCGAGATTCATCGAATGTGTCCTGTGTGGCGAAACGACCTTGGCCACTAATTCGGGAATCGTTACCGATTACGTAGACTATGTTGTAGTTCCAATCATACTCAAACACGATAGACATCCATATGTGATCGTCACACAGCATGTAACAACCAATTCAAGTATAAATCTCATTTGAGCATTTTAACAAACACATAGTGCACATGTTGTCATACATAAGCATTTTATCCATAAAGCACACGGTAGTAGGATAAGTTATATAAAGGAAACGGTAACCATAGATAAGTAAATTGAGAATCATATCTCAATATCTTAATTAAATGCATTTCAACAAACATTTTCTCATTCAGGCATTTTATCAAACACTTAGACTACACATATAAACATACATGTAATATATTAGTTATAATGTATATTATAGCAAATCCTTTCACAAGGGAGTTGCCACGTGTACAAAAATCATATATTCTCAAACAACAATCATAACAAGTACAAATCATAATTCCATATTCATACAAACATTTCAACAAACATATGAAATGTATTAATTTCAACATAGTTCATATATATATATGTAATATGCGGAAAACATCGCATCTAAGCATATGTGATAGCAATCAAGTCAGTCATAAATCATTAAATGACATTAAAAGCCTTGAAAACTATAACCTGAACGTTTATAGTCTACACCTTTCGCCGGTAAACCCGTACCGAGCTCAGGTGGAACACTACGTCTTTGTCTACGGCACAACGGCTACCTGAATCACGAAATAGGTTAGCTATTTCACTGAATCCTCTATTTAAATTACTAAAACAAGATTAGAGTTAGTATTTCTTACCCAAAAATGGAGTTAAAAGCGATGGTGTAGCGACACAGAAGAGACGATTCGATACGTGGGGTGGTGGGAATGAGTCCCGGCTACTAACTCCAGTTCTCTCTCACTTCTCCTCACTTTCTCCTCCTCTTTTCTCTCTTCTCTCTCCTAGGGTTAGGAAAATCGTATGGAATGAGAGAGGGGTGGGTTAAGGGTCTTATATAGGCCCAGAACTGGTTCAAATGGCCCCAGGGCTATGGTATACTTAGGTTATAACCAAAGAGTGACTGTTTTAGTCCAACAGAGCTCATCTGGAGGTCCATTGTCTGCATACGATCTGGGAAAAGTTCCCTGACATTGGATCTAGTTTAGGTTAAGATTTTGGTCCGATCAGATCAATGGATCGACTGTGGAGGGCCAATTACACTGACCTGTGTAGGGAAATTTCCCTGATCTAAGAGTGTAGTTAGGCCAGAATCTGACGGTCTGAAACCTTAAATTTAATCCACGAGCGAACGACCCAAATCACTTAAACCTGAGTTCATTTTCTAAAGATATTCACATTTCTCATACACTTCGCTCTGGCCTCAAGTTGTGCATTTTAGGATACTATTTAGACTTGCTTTCTGTGATGGTCATCAAGCCCAGTAAGGTAGTCATAACCGTATAGTTTCGTGTTAATCGGACTTTCAACGCATGGTGCAGGTCCGATACGGAGTTTCAATGTGCTCCCGAGAGCAACTGGGTTTTGAGATTACTCTCATGTTTTTAAGTAATGTTGAGTTAGCAATTCTAATGGTTTTGAGTCTTCTAATTTGTATAGAAAGTAGTTCAAGCTAAATTCATCGATTGTTTAGTTTAGTACTTAACCAAATTCCGCCCTAATTACGACAGAATAAGGTCCTAGGGCAGTTCTATGCCCCTTTTTGGCACTTTTAGTTAGTATATTATTTTAATTATTTTTTTAGTAGTTCATCATCAAGTTCACTTCCTCTCTACAAAATTTTATTAGATTTCGTGTTGTAGAAAAAATTCTAAAAATTCTAGAAGTATCAACTGTCCAAACTAATAATTTTTGAATAGTTGTCACAACAACCTATATTTAACTATATTAAAATTTTTATTATATTTTTAACTTATTTTTATATGAAACTAGACTTATGAATCTTCAATCTGGCTTTTGAATGACCTAAATCGGACTTATAACGAGAGAGATATAACTTTTTGAAGTTGTTCAAAAACTGCAGAATTTTGCAACGAGGGTCCACCGATTTTTGGTGCATTGGCGGTGCGCCGCAGTTTGTATAGTGGCGCCACGGTCGGCTGGAGTGCCAGCCACCTGATGTTTTTGAAATGGACATATTTTGCAAAAAGGAATGAGTTATTCGATGTGTAATATATGATTTTGGTGTAGGAGAAGCTGATCTATCCAAATAACCTATTTATTTTGTGATAATACATAAGTTTAATGGTCAGAAACCTATTTTATTTATATATTTACTATTTATAGTAAATTTTAGTTTAAGAATTGTCCATCATTTAAACTTTATGATTAGTATCTAATATGAAAGTACTTAGAAAAATTTGAAGAACGAGGTGGTGAAAGGTGAGATTTATGAAGGAAATGGATTTAAAAGGGATTTGAGACTTTGGAATTGGGGTTTTTGAGAAGTCAATAGGGTGTTACGATCGACCTATTGCTTAAGGACGTCTAACTTCAAGTTGGGAAAAATCCGGGGTGTTATAGTGGAAGTGAATTCTCCATCATTGTCAGTCCTTAAAACCTTTATTTTTCGCTCCGACTATTTTTCCACCATTGCCTTCCATTGTTTGAATATGGTGAAAACTTCAAATTTATGTTTCATGAAGTAAACCCAAACTTACCTAGAGTAGTTGTCAATGAATGAAACAAACCATGAAGACCCCCCAATGAAAACCTCTAGCGATGGCCCCCATACGTCAGGGTGCACATAATCAAGCACTTCCTTACATGTTTTACAGTTTTAAAAGATAATATAGATTGTTTACCATATATACAATGCTCGCATATATCTAAATCAGAATTCTTAAAAGTTGAAATCAAACAACGATCAGATAGTACCTTCATGCTTCGCTCGCTCATGTGGTTTAAACGAGTATACCACATACATAGAGACGCAGAATCTGCAATAGTTGTTGCCGCTCCACCTGCTAAAGTGCTCCCGATCAACCTATAAAGGTTATCATGCCTTTGTGCTCTCATGATCACGAGTGCCCCTTTTGAAACTTTAAGGACACCATCAATTCCAGTGAACTTGCACCCTATAGCCTCGAGTGCACTGAGAGAAATCAGGCTTTTCTTCATATCATGAACGTGTCTGACATCAATCAAGGTGCGGTCCATCCCATTAAACATCTTGATGCTAACCATACCAATAGCCACAACATTATAGGCATTGTCATTGCCCATAAAAATCTGTTCACCATCGCATTCCTTATAACTAGTGAACCAACTCCGATGAGGAATCATATAACATGAAATTCTTGTGTTAAGGATCCACTCATCTCCGTGATTATCGTGCAAGTGTCAGATCATGGACACAGACAGTACATCACCACCACTTGTCTCTTCATCAGATGTGACAACATTAACCTCCTTGGAAGAAGCTACTGAATTTTCTTTCTTCGCTTTAGGATTGGTACAATCCTTATTCATGTGTCCAATCATACCATAGTTCCAACACTTTAGTTTTTCTTTGCCCTTGCCCTTGAATTTGGATCTAGGTCTTGAAGATCCTGTACCTAGCTCAAAATTCCTGCCTCTCGTAAACAGTGCATCGGAAGATGTCCCCATGTTATCGTTTAGTTTTCTTATGGCATTCCCTTGAAGGGTTGAGATAATGGTGTCGATACTTAAGGTTTTATTTGCGGTGCACATCACGTCCTTGAATGACTCATACGATGCTGAAAGAGAATTTAGCAATATACATGCTTGTTCCTCACCTTTGATCACTTCATCCATATCCAACAATTTGCAAAACAATTTATTAAAGTTACTGATGTGGGCCTCCAGATCTCCACCCTCCATCTTGAAGTTATACCACTATGGTTTCAAGTGTAAGCATTTTTTAGAGAATTTTTTTGCATAGATATCCTCTAACTTCGCCCAAAACTTAGCCATAGTTTTCTCCCTCGAAACATTATAGAGAACCTCATCCATGAGACATAAACGGATGGACGCTAAAACATTACTATTAAGAGTCTCCCATTCTTCATCCTTCATAGTCGATTTCTGCTCCTCAAGAGCCTTAACTTTGCCTTACTTAGTTAATAGACTAATCATCTTAATCTTCCATAACTCAAAATTATTTTTGCCTAAGTACTTCTCAATATCAAACTTGGTGTTTCCCATTATTGCTAATCTTACAGATTCAGATTTGTCCCCAACGATTGCTCCGATACCACTTATTGGGATTTGTGCTACGGAATCACATTGAGATGGATCTAGGATAACAATTCAAGATCACCAAGCAAACACAAGAGAATATAAAGATTTAACGTAGAAAACCCTTTCGAGAAAAAACTATAGCACAAAGTGACAAAAATTCCACTATGAAAAGCACAGATTATAAAGATAGAGGACTTACCCGGCTTGAGCAATCCTCAAACCTCTCCTTTTCTCCACGCCTTAAAACCCTAGAACCCCTTTAGAAACCCTAGAATGCCTTAGAATTCCCTTCGAATACCTCTTAGTTCCGTATACAACCCTTTATATAGCTTTAGAAACAAGTAGAACCAGAATAGGAAACAAAAATCACGGAATCTGCGTTTCTGCAAACGAATCTACGTAAACCTTCAATGACATCGAACTAGCTTCGTTGTCATCAAAAAATGATAAAAACAGTCTAGCAACCGAGGCTAAAAATCTCAAAAAAACTCGATGGCATCGACTCACTTCGATGTCATTGAATAGTGAAGATACAAATTTAAGACATCTGTTATCAACAATGCCTCCAAGCACTAAAAAAATTGAGCCCACAATCCTATAAATACCCTGGGCACTCATTTTACAAATACATAAGAGAAAACAAGAGTGATAAGATGAGATATAGAAAAAAAAGAGGAGAAAAGAGACTAAGCAAGATCCAAACATTAGAACTTTCAGGAGTAGGCACTCATAAGGTGGGACTCACTTGCCTTAACCTTTTGTCCCCTTCATTAGGATGGCCATGCATCATGCGGTAGGGACCCTAATGAATTGAGAGGCTTTGCGCTACGTGCTGAGGCCTTATAATGTGAGCCTTAATGTCAAGCGTCGCGTGCTATTAGATTGAGCTATGTGCTTAGGCATAGACCCACAAGCAACATCTGTGCATAGGCATAAAGTTCTACAACCTAAAAACTAGCTATCGGTGTAAGCAATGCACAATGAGCCTCTCAGATAGACATGTACTAAATCAGGCACATAACCTCCTCCTACGGTTAACGTATGCTAGATGTAGAGGGCCTAATAACCCCGTGGTAAGAGTTACGAGTTGTCTCCTATTCGTCCTTGACATATGAGCCCCCACATCATTTTTAAGACAACCACTTGTGTATGTCAATGCCATCATGACCCTCCTGATTCTGACACTATGAAGACAGAGAATTAATGACCTAAATATGTCCATACTGTTGTCGATGTCTTAAATCTGTAAACAACAGGGTTTGTTGATGCCATCAACAAACCACTCGATGCCATCAAGTAGATATCGATGCCATCAAACAAAGCTATGTTGTTTGTTAGAACGTTTTGGTGTTACTACTCGATGTCATTGAAGGTGTTCGATGCCATCGATAGATTGTTGGTACCATCGAAGTTCCATCAAGCAAGCACATAATTGCCTAAGTGCAGGATTTGTTACCTATTCCGATTGAGATACTTTATATATCGGGTGTAATCGGGATTTAGGAGATATAGAAGAGTTTTAGGACTTTTTAATTCATTCCTAAGAGTTTCAAGGGCATAAGCTTGTAAAGTAGATTCCAGGCTTTTCGAATCGATAACACTCTCTCTTGTAATGTCTGCTTTCATAGTGCATTACTCGTTGCTTTATGCCATGGTTCTTTTCCAAAAGGGTTTTTCACATAAAGTTCGGATTATTTGTGTTTGGACTTGGTTGTGTGATTGTGTGTATTTTTCTTGATTTATCTGTGTGCTTCTGTGGTTCCCCAACAAGTGGTATCAGAGAAACATTGGGAATCAAGTCAAATTTAAAATCAAGGTATCGATGTCATCTAATTTGAAGTTCGATGTACAAAAATACTCCGGCAAAAGCAAGTTTAAACTATGGAAAATTAAGATAAACAACATCCTAGTTTAGTAAGGACTAGATGATGTTATCTTTGAAAAGCGACCGAAATCTATAACAGAAGAAGAATGGAACAAGATGGATAAGAAAGAAAGAACCTCTATCCAATTGTGCTTAACAGATGAGGTTATCTATAATGTCATTAGAGAGAAAATTGTAGCAAGTACATACGCAAAATATGAGAATATTCATGCGAAGAAATCTCTTGAGAATCATTTGTACTTAAAGCTTCAGTTGTTTAATCTAAAGATGGCGGAGGGGACGACGTTGAAGCACACATTAGTAACTTCAAAATGTTGATTTACAAATTATTGGATGTGGAGGAAACTATAAAAGATGAGGATTAAACATGCATTCTACTAAATTATCTCCCGGCTTCGTATGAGTCATTCAATAACTCTTTGTGCACCAGTAGAATGACCATTAATGTTGAAACCATTAGCTCAACCCTTCAGTTGAAGGCAATGAGAAAGAAAAGCAGTGACGTGGGTGCTTCTACAGATGTACAAGTTATGAGGGGAAGAAATTCTGAGCGAGATAGTGGATCTTCACAATCGAGGTCCAAATCTAAAAGGTAAGGGTAAAGACAAACTGAAGTACTAAAATTATGGCATGTCAGAGCACATGGAGAAGGATTGTCAGAATCCTAAGTCGAGGAATGAGAATTCAGATAGTTCTTCCAGGAAAGTCAACACTACGGAATCTAATAAGAAGAGGAATGGTGGTGGCATGCTGACCGTATCAAAGTCTGGGTACTTCAACGAAGAATGAATTTTGGATACAAGGGCTTCATACCACATGATCTCTCATTGGAGTTAGTTCACCAATTATAGTGAGTGTGTAATGGTAATGATAGTGTCGGTAAAGTGGTTTGTGTTGGATCAGTGCGCATCAAGATGTTTGATGGCATGCAGCATATCTTGACCAATGTGAGACACATTCCTGATTTGAGGAAGAGTCTGATATCTTTGGGAGCACTTGAGGCACTTGGGTGCAAATTCACCAGGTATGATCATGTCCTTAAAGTTTCAAAGGGGGCAATCATAGTTATGAAGGCGTAGAGGAATAGAAACCTTTACATGTTAATTAGGAATACTTTATCAGGTGGAGCTGCAACATCTATAGCGGATTCCACGTCTGCATGTATGTGGCATGCACGCTTGGGCCACATGAGCGAGCGGGACATGAAGGTACTTTTTGACCATTGTTTAATTCTAGTTTTTAAATGGATTGATTTTAGTATATGCGAGTAATGTATATATGGTAAACAATCAAGGTTATCTTTTAAGTCTGAAAGACATGTTTGTAAAGGTGTTCTTGATTATGTGCATTCTGATGTATAGGAGTTGGCGCTCGTGGTTTATGGTGGAGGGTCATCATGATTTTTCACATTCATGGACGACTATTCTAGAAAAGTGTGGGTTTATACTAACTTCAAGCAGTGGAAGGCAATGATGGAAAAACAGTAAGGGAGAAAGGTGAAAGTATTGAGGACAAATAACGGTAGAAAATTCACTTTTAGGAAGTTCAATCGATATTGGAAAGATGATGGGATCATGAGGTACAACACAATGCGCGACACACCAAAGCGGAACGGTGCGGCTAAGCAGATAAATAAGACTCTCTGAGAGAGGGTCTGATGCATGATTAGTAATATTGGGTTGGATAAAGAATTGTAGACTGAGGGCATTAACACGGCTTGTTACTTGGTGAATCAGTCCCCTTTTATGGCCATTAAATGTAAGATTCTAGAGGATGTGTGGAGTGGTCAATAGGTAGATTACTCGAGATTGCATGTATTTGATAGTGATGCTTACTCTCATGTACCGATAGTTGAGAAAGATAGGTTGGACCAAAGAGAAAAAAGGTACATCTTTGTTGGCTATGGTGGTGGTGTGAAGGGGTACAAGCTCTATGACTAGGTCACACGAAAAATGATCCTTAGTTGTGACGTTAAATTCGATGAAGGATCCTTGTTTCGTAACAATGAACATTGTTGAATGTGTAATATTGCATATTTACCCCCTTATTATACCTTAGTTTTGTAAACATGAACGTGCTTAATTGATCTAATTACAAATATTTTCTCTTATGAGGTGATTTTGAGAGCTACAGAGAAAATTATGCTTAAAGCATGGAATTAATGCTCAATTAATTACCAAAAGGAGGATTGGATTTTCGGAGATCAAGATTGAATAATTCAAGAGTCCAAGATCCAAGAAAACCATGTGAAGAAGGAAGAAAACTGAAGAAATCAAAGTGTAGAAAATCGAAGTGTTGAAGTCGATAGTTCAATGTCATTGATGACATTAAAGTAAGTATTCGATGTCATCGAAGCAACTTCGATCCTATCACAAAAATAAGGGCCCGTTTGGCGGGTCGGATTGGAAGAGATTGGATGGTATTGGAAGGGATTGGAAGTCAAATCCCGGGATTGGCCTGGCGTGCCAAACAGAGTCGGTGATCTGATCCCAATCCCATGGATCTCAAGACAATCCACTAGCAACACCATCATTACCTTTAAATCCCATCCAATCCACCCTAATCCTTTCAAATTTGCCTGGGGATGTGTTTGGTTTAAGGGATTGGAAGGGGTGAGAAGGTTTAATACCGGGATTGGCCGGGCGCGCCAAACGGACTGGAGGTAGCAATCCAGGGATATAGCGATTCCATGGATCTCCAGACAATCCACCGACAACACCATAATTACCTAGAAATCCATGTCATCCACCCTAATACCATTCAATCCCTCCTAATCCACCCGGCCAAACGGGCCCTAAGAGAAAAATTAAATTTTTTGTTGGACATATTGGAGCATCCTTCAATCCCATCGAAGGCAACACGATGACATCGAAAAAATATACAAACTCAAAAGTTCGTTGCTCGATGGTTTTTCAATTTCACCTGGACTCTTTAATGGGAGCTTGATGCCATCGAATGTGTCATCGAAGTTGCAATAGGTGCATGAATTGAAGTCGGTTTTAAAGTCGGTGTATATCAAACCTATTTAAAGGGACATTTTAGGAGTTTCTAAGCACGAATTAGGGAAGGAGTTGTAGAGTTTTAAGGAGTTCTCCCTTGTTCACAACCCCAAGTGCAGGGCTGCGATGTTGTTATAACTTGGTGAGACCGATGTCGAATCCATAGGAAATGGGGAACACGACCTATAACTAATCTAAGTTTAACGATATGACTAGGTTTTTAATTTAGCGAGATAAAAAAGGTTTTGAATAAATAAATAAAAAGACTAAGGATCCAGGAATCCACTCATAGCAATCTCAATATTTAATTCACTGATTCAATGGATAACTCGATTGGAATTGAATTCCTAATCTATCCAATCGGAAGATGAAGTTAAAACATCATAAACACTTCAAATAGAAATATGAAGATTCATTGCATTGGTTTCCACATAACTATGTAGTTAAATTCATTGTAGAGGGTTCAAAGTATCTACCATGCTCGTAGTCAATGGTAGATCAGAGAATTCTATAGATCAAATAATAAAAAAAAAAGAGAAGAAAGCATTCAGAAGTTCGCAAACATCTACCGTGCCTAGAGTCGATGATAGATCAAAGTAATAACCAAAATACTTAAATTCAAACCATAAACTATGAATTGTTCAACATGAAGATCATAGAACTTGAATCAAATCAAACTAAACATTAGGAATAACTACAAGCTTCATCCCTTAGCCTTAGCTAAGAGATTAGCCTAACAAGACTAACATCTTAGAAGAAAAATAAAAGAAAAAAGAGAAAGATCTACTGGAACCCGTGAAGAAATCAAAGTAGAAGAATGTTGTTGGCACTCTACGTAAGAATTTTCTCCCTTTCTAAACCCTAGAAGATGATTTAAAATAGCCTAGGGACTCCTTTAAATAGTTTTCTAATTCAAACTTTCACACCGCCTTGGAAAAGCTCGCAAATTGGCTCCAATTTACGCACTCTGCGCATCTTTGATAGCAAACTTCGATGTCATCAAAGAGGTCTTCGATTGTACCTTCAAGGTCATCAAATTGTCTTCAATGCCATCGAAACTCGTCCAGAACTGTCCAACAAGTTGAGCTAGAAATTCTTAAATTGTCGATGCCATCGAAGTCTATTTTTGAAAGAGATTTTTCGCACTATAAATCTCACATTTTACCCACCGACTTTTCTGAATGCTCCTAAAATTTACTTTCTAAGACTAAACCATTGCATTTTTTTAGATGAAAATACCCCTGTAATACAAACCCATTTTCTGTAATCTTCTCTCCTCTCCTATTATGCAAAAGCCTATTTTCTACAAAAGCCCATTTTCTGGAATCTTTTCTCCTCTTCGTACAACAATAACCCTCTACCTAAAACTCATTTTCTGGAATCATCTATCCTGTTCATACAGTAATATCCATCTACCTAAAACCCATTTTCTGAAATCTTCTATATTTTTCATATAAGAATACCCTTCTACCAAACCGTTACTTTTTTGTCTTCATTTTAGTTTGTCAAGAAAGGACGAAAATGGTGCCACTATTAAAGAAAGCACGCATTACAAGTATATTTGAAAAAATTACCCTAAACCCTAAGCCGAATTTTTTTTTTGTGAGCCATAGAAGTTTTGGATCAAGCTTGTATTTGTGTTTTCCGTTCATCTATGTCTACATGATCCTATGAACAGGCTGGATGACAAATAAAACATCACTGTGGGGCCTAACATGGTTTCACTGGTGGAAATCACTATCCCCACTTTTTCCTATGGTATGATGTAACACCCTAGTTCCTAAAACCCGAGTACACTACTCATTTTCTAAAAACCCAAGTGTTAGCCTTGAGAGATTACCCAAATTTCATGTACATTTTTTTCTTTCTTTATCAGAGTTAGTAATCTAGCAGAATAAAAATAAATTGAGTATAAGAGGAAATCCAAATATTCATAACCAAGATTTCAAGTGGTCACCCAAAAACTTATACAAATCAGTGTCTTAAGTTTTTATAATACATAACAGAACAAATTAAATACAAATAAAGTTAGGAATAGAGAGTCGTAAGATCATTTGGCTTCTCCTATTTCACATAAGCACCAGCGTGCGCATCGTTTGGGTCTCCTGCATACTGAATACGATTCGATAGCGTCAATGGCTATCTTACTGAGGTATAAGCCCTAAGATTTATGGTATCATTAAGCATAGTTATCAGGAATAGTGTATAACAAATATTTCACAATGATTATCATAGAAATCAGATGCGGTTCATCAGATACGCATTCATCAGATAAATTACACAATGATAATCTTATTTAAATGCATGAATGCATGCACATGCGCACAGACCTAGAGATACACATTTAGCTAGCAAAAAGTCACCCAAGGAGAACTAGCCATCTAGAAAAGTATTCAAAGGTATGCCTTAAGGACAACTAGTCACCCGAAAAAGACCATGTAAAGAGGACACCCAAGGTGGCATAGCTTCTTGGAAGAGTACTCTGTGTACGTTCAAGGAACTAGACACCCGAAAAAGTCCATGCAAAAAGGACAGTCCATGGTAGTCGAATGCACGCAACGAAAACTTAGGATCACCTGGTAAAAACTCTACGGTACAGCCCATAGTGACCCAAGAAAACCCCGTGTTTTGTATCGACTGTTTCAACAAGAAACAAATGCATTTGATTTTGGGAGGATTATTCAATAATAACAAAGGAAGAATGAAGAGAATGATCACAGTATTTTATTTGTACTGAATTCATTTACATCCTTTATCTTATTGATTCCAAAGTAAAATATTTACATAACACAAATAACGAGTGTTTTAATGTTAATTTATGCAGCATTTCAGATCGCATCATGATCTTCAGTTATGAAGACATTGTTGTGTTGGAATATCATTCATTCTGATTGACCCCAAGCTTCTGAGAAGATACATTGATCTTTTAACTCAGATTGGAGCTTGAATTGATCATCCATGCAGTGAACTTTTCGTACAGCCAGGTCAGTTGTGCGCCCACATCAGTTATACGCCCCACCAGTTGTGTGCCCACATCAGTTGTGCGCCCTACCAGTTGTGTGCCGCACAACTGATATCTCTGAAACCTGAATATAGCTGAAGTCTGGATCTCTCTCTCTCTCTCTCTACTCCGATATTGTTCTAATTCTCATCTTAGGGGGTAGTGGGGTATTTATAGCCTCTTGCACGTGTGAGCTCCATTTAACAAACCCTTTTGTGCGCACATGCCTATTGTGCGGTCAAATCTGTTGTGCACTCATATCAGTTGTGCGCCGCACAACTGATATCCCTTGATCTACTTCTGTTGTGCACCGCACAACCTCTCTTCCTGAACAACCTCCATTGTGCGCAGAACAATCATCATTTCTTTAGCAACTTCAGTTGTGCATCGCACAACCCAACTTCCACACTGGCTTATGTTGTGCGCCGAATAACCCAACTTCCATAATGGCTTCCATTGTGCGCCGCATAATCCAATAATGTAATGTTTGTATGAATTTTTCAAGAATTCTCTTCCCATCTCTTGATCGATTTTTTGTGCCTCAACAATGTTATCTCCGTTATCGTGAACGCTTTCAAGGATCCTACTCAATGGCCCTTCTTGGACAGTGCTTTAGCTGTCCTTGAACATTCAGGAAGGCTTACTCATATCAATGTTTTTCCTTTGCATGATTCCTTATTATAATTCTATAATTCTATAAACAATTTGGAATCAGCGCGAAGTACAGTTATTCCTCTGGAAGTCTTGGATCGTCAATGAGAATTAATGTCCCTCAAGGAGAAAATTTCTCAAACCGATGTCTTAATATTCTGTTATGATGCTGAGGATCAATCTCTTCATGATAGACTGAAAGCTTCTGACAAGAATAGGATGATTATTGAGAACCACATTGCTTTTCTGCAAAAAGAGATAGCTTTACTCGAAGCGAAGAAGCAAGAAGGGGAATTGAATATTTGTAAGATTAAGGAAGAAATTAAAGTCAATGCTCATATTGTTGAAATTGAGAGGACTGAGCAGATAAAAAATAAAGAAATGGCTGCCTCCATGGAGCAAGAAATGCCTGGTGTTCCTGATCAGGCCAAGATCATCCTTGAAGCCGAGCAAACCCAAGTTGCAGCACAAGTTCGGTTAAGAGAGGATTTACAAAGATATATGACAACATTAGGCGTGCCAGAGGAATTGTAAAGATTTTGCTTTTACATGTAATTTCTTTTGTTTTGTAATATTCGCAAATGAATTCTAATGTTTTGTTTGAAAAAAGCATATTTATAGAAGTGCTATCATAATAATTCATTTTTAGCATGTATTAATATAACATTTCCGCTATTAATTCATGTAATCATGCTTTAATCTATCATATGATACATTGACAATCTATTGTAATTGTTAGTGCAACATATCCCCTATGTGGCATTTACTCTAATGGGCGGGGCTAATTTTTTTTTTAAAATTAGTCTTACACATAGTTTAAGCTCTTAAGTAGTGGAGCAACCACAGTTTTTAAGACTCATAAATAGTTGGAGTCGGGTCTCACGTGAATGGTCTCTGTAACTCTTATGAGTTCACTGGACTTATCACAGCCGGGGAGTTCACAAACCGCGATCCATCAGAGGGGCCCCATGAAGCTACCAAGGCTGTGAACTCGATGGGATTTATGCACAGGGCTCGCTGCAGTAACTCTCTAGAGTTTACGGGGCGCACAAGGCTACGTTAGGATACCAAATCCAAGGCCGCCAGTCCATCAATAAGGGGGTATTTTGTTTTGGAGACCCTGTCCTCATGAGTTACTACTGAAATTAAACCAAGAATCTAGGGGGTCTTATGCATGGTTGGCCTATCTATGGATAATGGCCTAAGAGCGCACACTGCAGCCCACTTTTTTCTTCATTTGCAAGGTTGGACCCATTCATGGGAGGGCATTTTCTCCTTCCCTGTGACACTGTCGGAAGCTGTATAGACGGCATTAGTCTCACACGTGACTGGTCGTTGTAGACTTTTTTGCTGCTTAGGGCTTTTAGTCATTGACTCCATCTGCTACCCGTATGAGTATGCATGTCATAGCCTATACAGCCTTTTTAGGGCCACTGGCTTCTCACTGTTGCCTGAATAATATATATATATATATATATATATATATTACCGATGATGATAGGTCTTATGCATAGTTGGCCATACATACTTGGCTATGCCGCCGTAAACGATGAGTTGCTATCGTTGTCGTAAGATTTATGTGTGGTTGGTTATATAGGCTTATCCCACCATCATGAATGGTAAATCAATAATTGATATATCATCCCTGTTGAATAATGTTTTGGTAACATTCATAGTTAAGATAGCGTATCGGCTTGGCGATGATAACAATTTCGATAAGGTGATTCTCGTATTAATGATTAATGACAATATCGATTTTTGTCAACTTGATAATGATCGTCGGCGCATAGCAATAGTTGATGATGATATGTACTCGATCTTGGTATGCTTGAGAATTCTCCTTTTATTCATTCATATGAGGAAGAATACATGGCTTTACCTTTCAAGGCTGTTTCATTATTTCACCCATTCTTGCCCCCTTTTGATATAGAAGCATTATTCTGATAATTTTCTGGATCAAAACTGTCTCTATCTTTAGAGACGATATTTTTTTATGAAGCGAGCATTGACTAGTATGTTGATACCTTGTCCATCTTGGTCCACTACTCTGTATGCCCCATTGGAGTATACTTTAGTTATGATGTATGGCCTATCCCATTTAGGGTCGAACTTGCCCCCTGTTCTGCGGGTGACCACTATCGGCCTCTTTAACATCAACACCATGTCGCCTTTCTTGAAAGAGCGATGCTTGACCTTTTTATCAAAATGGTAGAGATTCTTGCTTGATATAATTTCAGTCGCTGCTGAGCTGCTAGGCCTTTTTCATCGAGCAAATCCAATTCTGCTAACCTTATTCTTGCATTTTTCATCATATGTAATTTACTGATGCACTGCTACTCTGAGTGATGCGACTTGTGTTTCAATAGGGATGACGGCCTTCACGCCATAAAACAACGAATATGGCGTAGCTTTTGTTGTCGTTCGGTGAGTAGTCCTGTAAGCCCATAATGCTTCTTGCAATTTTTTGTCCTAATCGTGCTTATTTCCAGTCACCATTTTCTTTAGTAATTTTGATGATCATTTTATTGAATGCCTCTGCTAATCCATTGGCCGATGGATAATAACGTGTAAAAAATGAGTGGTGAATACCAAATTTCTGGCATAATTTTTCCATACCCCTATTCTTGAAAGGAGTACCATTGTCGGTGACGATTCTTTTCAAGATGCCGTGGCGATATATTATCGCATGCCGAATGAAATTGACGACATCCTTTTCTTTGATATTTCGTAATGCAATCGCTTCCGTCCATATGGAGAAATATTTTGTTGTTGCTAATACATATTTCTTTCCTTTGGATGAGGGTGGGTTTATAGGACCAATAACATTAAGTCCCCAAGTAGCAAAAGGCCAAGAAGCAACGGTCTAATGAAGGTCTTCAGGGGGTACATGTATGATGTCTCCATGAATCTGACATTCGTGACATCGCTTCGCATATTCTATAGCATCCTTAAACATTGTGGGCCAATAATATCCCATTCGATGCACTCGATGGAATAGATTTTGACATGCTTGATGTGCTCCACATTCTCCGGAATGAGCCTTTCGCAACACTTGACCTACTTCTTGTCTATCCAAACATCGCAATAACATCTCATTATAAGATCTTATATATAATATTTTTCTACATGTAACGAATCTTTTCGATCTCTGTTTGATTTGTTGTTTTTGTGCTGGATCTTCTGGCAGAATATCATATTTGAGGTAATCAACAAAAGGTTAGTGCAATCATCTATTGTCATCTCTAGACATGATATAGGGAGTGCTTCAGCGACTTCATTAATAATTTCTGATAACGACAAGAACCTTCTTTCTTCTATTGTTACCTAAAGAGGACTTCGATCCGTACATGATAAAGCTGCCACCAGGCTAGCTAAAGCGTCTACCCTTGCATTCTCATATCGTGGTACATGTTTGATTTCAACATGATGGAATTGCTCTAGCAATTGATGTGCTCTTCGACAGTACGGCAGGAGCTCTTACTTTTTTATTTTGAACTCAGTCGTTAGTTGATTTATAATCAACTTGGAATCCTCAAAAATTTGCAGAGTTTTATTTTCATTTCATGAGCTATCCCATTCCAATGATGAGAGCCTTATACTTAGCTTCATTATTTGTACATACAGTTCCCAATGTGAAAGAGTAAGGTAATAAGTCACCTTGAGGAGTAATAAATATCACTTAGGCACTTGTACCTGACATTCGAGAAGCTCCATCGAAGTACATTTGAGATGGATCTGGCGATTCAGTCATCAGAACTTGTTCATCGGGAAAGTCATCGCTAACAGTCTCACTGTCTGTTACAGGATGAGCTACCAAGAAATCTGCTACTGCTTGCCCCTTAACTGCTTTTGCTAGCTCATAAGTGATCGTATATTTTGAAAGTAACAACATTCATTTGGTCAATCTTCTTGATAACATCAGCCTTGTTATTAGGAACTTTATAGGATTCGCTCGCGAGATTAAAATTATATCATGTAAAAGACAATAATGTCTCAATTTTTGCACTGTGAATATTAATGCTAAGAGTACTTTCTCAATCGGGGAATAATTGCATTCTACGCCTATTAGAGTTTGACTAAGATAATAAAGCGCTATTTCTTTTCTGTGTTCATTCACATGTGCTAATAGCGCCCCCAGTGAATTTTCAGCTGCAGATATATATAAAATAAGTGGTTTACCCTTTGTAGGAGCTGACAATACTGGAGACTATTTCAATAATTCTTTTATTGAATCGAACGCATTCTGACAAGACTTGTCCCATAAAAACTTCGCTCCTTTCTTCATCAGATGAGAAAATGGCTCACACCTTCTGGCCAAGTTTGAAATAAAACGACAAATGTACGCTAATTTTCCTTCTAGGCTTTTCAATTCTTTCAACGTTTTTGGAGGCGGCATATCTTGGATGGCCTTAACTTTTCCCAGATCAATCTCGATTCCCCTGTGCCTAATGATAAAGCCGAGGAATTTTCCTGATGAAACTCCAAAGGCGCACTTGGCTGGATTCATCTTCAATTGTTTCTTTCTAAGTTGACAGAAGATTGAAGTCAGATGCTCACGATGTTCTTCATGATCATTTGATTAGACTACAAAATCATCTACGTAACATTCAACATGCTTATGCATCATGTCTTAAAATATATTCTGCATCGCTCTTTATATGTTGCTCCAACGTTCTTAAGACCAAACGATATAACATTATAGCAATAAATTTTCAATGAAGTTCTTAATGTCATAGCTTCTTCATCTTCATGAGCCGTTCTTATTTGGTTATAACCAGTATAGCCATCCATGAAAGACATGATAGTGTATTTTGTCGTACTGTCAATTAAAAATTTAGTTATTGGCAACGGGAAATCATCTTTTGGGCAAGCTTCATTGAGATCTTTAAAATCAACACATACCCTGATTTGTCCATTTTTCTTCTTTACTGGGATGACATTCGATATCCATTTAGGATATTTAACCTCTCTAATGAACCCCACTTTTATCAATTTGTTTATTTCTTCTTCTATCAGAGGAATTAGATCTGGGTGGAATCGTCTTTGCGCTTGTTTAATCGGCCTCTTGTCTTTGGAGATATTTAGTCGATGCATTCCTACTGATGGTTCTAGTCCCGACATTTCTACATACGTCCAACTGAATACATCTTTGTTCTCTTTCAAGAGCTTGATATATTGATCGGCCTCCTGTTTGAGAAGGATGGCATTTATGAATGTATTTCGTGGCTCTTCTTCTGTTCCCAGATTTATTTCTCGCAAATTGTCAATTGTTGGTTGCTCCCCGTCTTCTATATGTTTTGGAGCTGTTTCAGGATGTTTGATTATTTCAGAATCTGTTTCTTTTGCTGGGTCGACTGTAATCATATTCATTAAGGATTCTGCCCCCAATCCTTAGAATTTCTCTCACCTTTTCTGATTGACCCCGATTGGAATTTGAATTCCTTTCCCATGATTTAGGTTGGTCAGTTCTTCATAATCAAAACCCATGTTTTTCATGATTTTCCTGCTAGCTGGGCTATACCTCTTAAGATCTTCGAACGTTAGTTCCCCACAACCCATGTCATTATCGGCTCTCTCTTCTGTTTTCACTTCTGAAGGGGTGTAAAATTCAATCGGTTCCGGGTACTTTGTGTTGTATTTGACATGAAATCTTTTCAGAATAGATGAAAACGGCTTATTCCTTTCAGCATATGACAGCAGCACTGTATAGTTTGACTGTAAGATTTTCAACTGTTCAGGTCACAATAACGTTAACGGAGGTTGTCCTGGTTGTCTCAAGCACTTTGGTATGAAGTAGAATTTCTTTTTCGCATTCGCTGTCCTGAATGATTCTGTCTTTGCACTTTCTTTTCCTATCACCTTCATATGAGCATTTCTTAAGACTTCATTTTCATTATTCTCCTTTTCTTCCTTACTGGCGAATCCATCATAGTAACTGGCATCAGTAAAGAAGGCTTCAGCTTCTATATACGACCTTGCATCGGCTATTACTTTATGTTGTACCCCATCTTTACAGTATTTGAAACACTGATGCAGGGTGGAAGGTATAATGTCATACTGATGCATCCACGGTCTTCCCAAAAGGAGATTATATGTCATCACTGCATTGATAACATGACAAACAACATTTGTGGTTAACTCTCCTATTTCTAATGTCACTGTAATCTTACTGAGTGCGCGCTACCCGTCTTGGTTAAAGCCTTGCATCATCATTTCACTAGGGCGCAAATTAGAACGTCGGTATCCTAATTCATTCAATGTTTTTAATGGCAACAGATTCACTGCAGACCCATTATCTAGCATTATTGGCTTGACCTGTTTACCACAAATATGACCCATGATCAACAATGGCCTATTGTGCTCCTATCACAAGCTAAATCATCATCAGAGAAGGAAACTAATGGCATGCAATCTTCTTGTTCCTTATGCTCCGCATTTTCCATTTCCATAAATAACGCTTTTCTAACATCACTGTCGGATAGGGCTTGAATCAAGCTTTGTTTGGAATCCTCTGATAACCTTATCGCATCGTAAATGCTAAGTCGAGCCGGTATACCTTTCAAAGACTTATCACATCATAAGTCACTTTCCCTGTTTCCTTCTTTTCTTCCTTCCTATCACTGTCGCTGCTGAAAAAATTCTTCATTATTTCCACCTTTCCTATTTCAGCCTTCATCTTCGGTGGGCTCGTTACCCTTCTTACTAATCGTAACATGATCACTGCGACTTTTCCCGTTGTTTTGTGATGCTCTTTCCCTGTTCTTCCGTGAGAGTCTTCTTGCGCAATGAGTACATTTACTGCCGCTTTTCGGTCTCTCTATTTTTTCCTTTCTGATTATTATCTCACCTCTATTTATCATTCTTTGTGTTATACATTTCAACGTGTAGCAATTTTCTGTTGGATGTCATATTAGATGATGATAGTGACATAAGTCTCTTTCTCTTGTTTTTGATGATTCTTCAAGACGCTTGGATGAAGGCAATTCTATTGTGCCGACTTTCAACAACTGATTCATCATGGGAATGGTGTCTTCTTTCTCAAATGCAAAACCCTCATGAGAATTTAATGACCTGGGTCTTTTGTCATTGAACCTGTAAGTGCTATAGTTTCTATCCCTATGTGTTGTCAAATTTGTAGTGCCAAAATCACTATTATACTCTGTTATATATAACTTGCATAAGTGAAGCTCTCTCAAGGATCAACATACATGAACAAGCTAAGCTCACATCAAGCAAAGCTCTCAAGTACAAAACTCGACTCAAGCCGAAAAAAAAGTACAAGGAAAGACTCAAGTTAAGACTCAAGCTGAACTCAAGACTCAAGTTGAAAGTCAAGCTGAAATCAAGACTCAAGCTGAAACTCAAGCCACTTTCAAGATTGAGCTACTTCAAGGTTTAATCTTCATCAAGACTTCAAGGCTCATTCTTCATGGTCTCTTGTTTCAATGTCCATACTTCATGATTGAGGTTTGTTTGACCATAGGATGACCTTAGAAGTAGGTCATTTCGGATACATAAACCGAATGTTATTTTACATGTGATTGGTCTGTTCTTCGACTAGTCCTAGGGCTTCTTCGACTAGTCCTAGACTTGCTTCGACCAGTCTAAGAAAATCCTCGACCAGTCGTAAGTTTGTTACATATTCCGGATAAAATCTGTTAGCCTTCGACTAGTCCAGGAATCTGTTCGACCAATCGTAGGAACAGTGTCGACTGATCTTCGACCAGTCGTAGAATCTAGGACTCGAAGTCCAGCGAACTTTTGCAGGACCTACGACCAGTCGAAGGAAACCTACGACCAGTCGTAGGAGGGCTACGACCAGTCGTAGAACGGTCTGCGCTTATCCCGCCTAATCTTTCAAATATCTGTTATGGCTTCGACTAGTCGAAGAGCACTCTAGACCAGAAGACCCGATCTTCTCACCTATAAATAGAGCACGAATCTCAAAAGAAATCATCGATTTAATTAAAGTATTCAAGCCAATCTTCGTCGAACTTCCGAGAGATAATTTTGTGCTCCATCTAAGCTAAGTGTGCTTATTTAATATCTTCTTTCCTTAGCTTTATTTTAATTGATTTTGTTTCTACTATTCCAATCTTTTGATAAAGAGGAATTATTATTCCCTTTCTTTGGAATCAAAATCAATTAAGGCAAGCCCTATTTGGTTTAATTTAAAATCTATTAGAACTAGAACCATTGTAATCAAGTCTTGGACATTGAACTTGGACATTCAATCATCTACTTTGATTTGGTTCTAAGCTACAACGAAGGAGATTTTCGGTATTTTACATATTGTAAATTCCTTTCTATTATTTTGGTTTCTTTCAAGATTTGTTAGAAAAATCTTGTTATTTTGGTTATCTGAGGAGAGCCAGGAAAACTCAGAAGTGAGGGTTTTTTAATTGTGTAAGCCCACATACAAAGACACAATTGTAAGGGTTTTGGGTGAACCTGGGAAAACCTATCTTTAGTGAACGCTAATATCCCCTGTGTGAGGATATTAGGAGTGGAGTAGCTTTTTGTGTGGCTGTTGGATAACAGTTGGTGAACACACAGGCTAACCACTATAAATCCTTTGTGTTGTGGTTGTTTATTTTATTCTGTTAATTTTTTTATTCTTTTTGTGGGATGTATGTATGGTGGTGAATGTTGTAATTATTTCAAGCTTTGTGAGAATGTTGTAATAGCTTAGAATTTACTTTCTGCTATTCCTTTATAAGCTTGTTTTTCAATTTCATTTGAAAGTTGTTCCAGCAAGGTTGCCCTGCCATTTTTATGGTGTATGGTGTCCCTAGAACAATACATCTTTAATTACAATTAACTTCAATTCATTTCATAATTGTTTTTGTATTCCTCTTCGATTTGAGACTTGATACAAAGTCCTTTCTATAAATAAGGTTGTCTTACCATAAACTCTTTTTTTGGTGTAAGGTTGTCCTTATAATAACGTTTGTATCTAACTCTCATGATCTGTTTTTTGAGGTTGTTTTTTTTTCCTGCATTGTTATTTAATTTGGCTATCATTTTCTTTATTATTACGCTGTTATAAGTTTTTATTTGGCATTGTCCTATTCACCCCCTCTAGGACATATAGCTTGGCCTTTTCAAGTGGTATCGAGCCTAATAGCTCCTTTTTTCTTGGATTTAATTCTGAGCTAACGATTTAAGCTATTCAAGATGTCAAATTTTGATAGCCTTTCATCACTAGGCCTCCACCCTTTGATGGCTCCAACTATGCTTATTGGAAAGTCGAATGAGGATCTTCCTCAAATCAATGGATGAAAATGTGTGGCAAGCCACGGTGATGAATGGAATCCTCCTATCATGGAAGTTACTGGGGTTGATGGTTCAAAGTCTATGAAAACCACACCATATTACCAATGGACCACCCTTCGAAAAGTGAGAGTAGTGCAAATGCTAAAGCACTAAATGCAATTACTTGCGCACTATCACCGGATGAGTTCAAAAGAATCATCTCTTGTGATACGCAAAGCAAGCTTGGGATATATTAGAAATGACACACGAGGGTACTACAATTGTCAAAAATCTAAAGTCCAACTCCTCACAACCAGATTTGAAGAAATTCATATGGAGGAAAATGAGATGTTTATGGACTTTTACACTAGATTGAATGACATTGTAAACTCAATGTGGGGTCTTGGCGATAAAATCCCGGAAAGTAAAGTATGTGCAAAAATATTACGCTCACTTCCTGAACGGTTCAATTCTAAAGTAACCGCAATCCAAGAACTTCGTGATACGGATAATATGAGGGTTGAAGAACTAGTTGGTTCTCTACAAACCTACGAGTTAAACTTTAAAGCTCCTAAAGGTAAATCTATCGCTCTAAAATCTTCTAAATGTAGTTCAGAAATTCTGATTCAGAAGATGACATGGCTCTTTTAGCTAAAAAATTTTACAAAATTTTCAAAAGCAAGAAAAGAGTTGATTTTCAAAAATCAAATGACAAAAAGAAGTTTAGACCCAAATCTCAAAATCTTTGAAAGATAGTCAATGTTACAACCGTCTAGAATATGGGCACTTAGCAAATAGATGTCCTAAAAGGGACAAACCCAAGAAGAAGGGTATGTTGGCTACATGGGATGAATCATCCGATTCTGAAGGTTCTTCTGAAGAAGATTCTGAAACCAAGTCGGGCAATGAGGTCAAAGCTCTTATGACTCTAGCCAAATTCACATTTTCGGATAATGACTCTACAAGTGAAGAAAATCAATAGTGAATGTGAAAATGAAGATGATCTTCAAGATGCTTACAATGCCCTATATAAGGAAAGTTGTAAAATTGTGACAAACTTAAACTTCAAAAAGAAAAGTTTTCTAAACTCAAAAATTGTTTTGAATCACTTGTCTTAGAAAAATCAAAATTTCAGATAATTTTGAAAAATCAAAATACGATTTGGAATTTAAAAACTCTCAAATTGTTGATTTAAAATCTGAAATTGAGAAACTTAAAACTGAAGTTTCCTCTCTTCGAGTTTAAAGGACACATGGAAATATGCCCAAGGTGATCCAAAGTTAGAAAAATTGTTATCCGGATCAAGAAAATGTGGAGATCGATCCGGGTTGGGCTATGATAAAAATCAACCTCCTAAACAAAAGTATACTCCTCCTATGTTTGTTAAAGGAGAGTCCTCAAACTCAAAAGGGAAAAGTACTTATCAAGATTTTTCTAAAAATTCAAAAACTTTTCAAAAACTTAGAAACAACCATGTCAACTTTAATCAGAATCGAAATCCACTAGCTGAAAAGATAGTTGATTTACTCAAGGAGCTATTAAAATCTAACTCTATAGGTCATTCCTACAAGTATACACAAAAGAAGACCAACTATGTTCCTAAACCCAAAAAGCTTATGAAATGGGTTCCTAAAGTCACCGCTTGGTTGCTCACACCGCTTTCAAAGCAACAAGTCATTCAAAGTGGTACCTAGACAAAGGGATGCTCCAGGCATATGACAGTGACAAAGCCTTATTCACCGATTCGAAAGATATGACTGATGGTTCACCACATTTGGTGATGGAAGCAATCGCAAGATTTTAGGCCAAGGTACGGTTCAACTTTTTAATCTTCCGTGTTTAAAAATGTTTTATATGTTGAAGGCCTAAAGCACAACTTGCTTAGTATATCACAAATATGTGATAATAACCATAATGTTCGGTTTTCTAATCAAAGTTGTGAAATACTAAATAATAAGGGTTCTAGTAATATTAACTGGACGTAGAACGTCTGAAAATTGCTATATTATTAGCGAATCCAGCTCATCTAATCAAACATGTTACATGGTCCATACAGCCGAGACTGATTTATGGCACAAACGTCTTGGACATGTACATTATCGAAATCTATATCGATTGAGCAAACGAGAACTTGTAAGAGGTTTACCCAAACTTCAGAAATTAGATAAAATATGTGGTGAGTGCCCGATAGGCAAACAAACAAAGAACTCACACAAAAAGGTGAATTCAAATACCACATCAAGACCACTCGAACTTCTCCACATGGATCCGATAGGACCTACCAGAACAGAAAGTCATGGTGGGAAAAAGTATATCCTAGTAATAGTTGATGACTTTACCAGATTCACTTGGGTAGTCTTCTTAAGGGATAAATCTAAAACCCTTGAAGAAGTAAGAAAAGTTCTCAAAAGGATTCAAACTGAAAAATCCTCTCAAATCAATAAAATTCATAGTGATCATGGATCTGAATTTGAGAATAGCAATTTTGAGAAGTTCTGTACCGACCAAGGAATATTACATGAATTCTCTGCTCCTAAAACTCCACAACAAAATGGAATTGTAGAAAGGAAGAATAGGGTGCTTCAAGAAATGGCTAATGTCATGTTGAATAGCATGAAGCTCTCTAAAAATCTTTGGGTCAAAGCAGTCAACACAGCTTGCTATATTATTAACCGAGTCTACACAAAAAAGATAATAATAAGACGGCTTACGAATTGTGGTTCAATAAAAAGCCTACTGTTAAATACTTTCGAGTTTTTGGCAGCAAGTGCTATATTTTACGTGATCGTGAAAATTTGGAAAAGTTCGATACGAAGAGTGATGAAGGTATTTTTTTAGGATACTCTTTAAACAGTCGAGCTTATAGGGTCCTGAACAAAAGGATCGGTGTGATTCAAGAATCCATTAATGTTGTCATTGATGATCATTTAAACACACCAACTTCTAATTCAGATAATGATGAAGTACTATTCATTGATAAACCCGATACTTCATCGAATCAGACTGATTCTGAGTTGAGGACTGTTAAAGATAATCCAACAAATCAAATTCTTGGAATACCTCTCTCTGGTGTTCGCACCCGTATACAACTTGATGTTATATGTAATTATTTATTTTTTTCATCCCAAATTGAACCATCTTACGTAAAAGAAGCTCGTGCTGATGAAAACTGGATTGTTGCGATGTAAGATGAACTCAACCAATTCGTAAGAAATAATGTTTGGTATCTCGTACCAAGACCTAAAGATAAACACATCATTGGAACAAAATGGATTTTCAAAAATAAGTCCGATGAATGTGGAAATATAATTAGAAACAAGGCTAGACGGTGGTACAAGGTTATACTCAAATTGAAGGGATTGATTTCGATGAAACCTTTGCACCAGAAGCACGTCTTGAATCTATCGACTATTTATATCCATTGCATGTTTTAGAAAGATAAAGATCTATCGATGGATGTGAAAAGTGCTTTTCTAAATGGCGATTTACATGAAGAAGTCTATGTTGAAGAGCCAATGGGTTTTGAAGATTCCAAAAATACTGATCATGTATATCGGCTTAAAAGGCACTTTATGGATTAAAACAAGCACCTAGGGCATGGTATGAGAAACTAACAAAATTTCTTTTAACTCATAATTTTCAAATGGGATCATTGATAAAACTCTGTTTGTTAAGAAACATAATGATCATATCTTAATGGTACGATTTATGTTAATGATATCATTTATGGATCAACTTGTACCGACTTAACTACTGAGTTTGCAGATTTAATGAAATCACGGTTTGAAATGACTTATTTCCTTGGATTGCAAGTAAAGCAACAACTCGAAGGAATATTCATTTCTCAATCTAAGTATGCCTTAAACCTAATCAAGAGATTTGGATTTGAAAATGGCAAAAATTTTGATACTCCTATGAGTACTACCTGAAACTATCAAAAGACTCTAATGGTAAAAATGTTGACTCAAAGCTTTATCGAGTATGATTGGTAGTTTGTTATATCTAACGGCTAGTAGCCTGATATTTTTCTAAGTGTTGGTATTTGCGCAAGATATCAATCGATCCAAAAGAATCTCACTTGATTGTCAGCGAATTATTAGATATGTCGCAAATCTGTAAATCTCGGTCTCTGGTATCCTCATGAAACCAATGTTCAATTAGTTGGGTACTTGATGCTGACTGGGCCGGTAATCTAGATGATAGAAAATCAACCAGTGGTGGTTGTTTTTATTGGAAATTGTCTAGTTTCCTGGTTTAGTAAGAAACAAAATTCTATATCACTTTCAATAGCTGAAGTTGAGTAGTAATGCATGTACACAGCTTGTCTGGATGCAATGAATGCTAAGTGATTATGGAATTAAATAGGATTCTATGTTATTACATTGTGATAATTTCAGTGCGATAAATATTTCAAAAAATCCTATTCAGGATTCTCGTACTAAGCACATTGACATTAGATTTCATTATATAAGGGAATTAGTAGAAGAAAAAGTTATATCTCTAGAATATATTCCTACAGAAGATCAACGTGCTGATATTTTCACAAAACCTCTCGAAAAAAGCAAGTTCAAAAAGATGAAATTTGATCTTGGCATGTGCATTTTAAATTGATAATTTATACCTTCTTGTATAATATTGTATATATTTGTTAGATTAAATTCCAATTTTTGTGTCTAATCTGTATCCTCGTTCGGGTAATAAATCGCACGGGTTTCACTTCAAATGGTATCTATGCTATCTCAAATGGTACTCAGATTTGTTTGCCATCCTTAATCTGTCATTTCATTCTTCAGTTTCGACTCCATCCTGGTCATAGTGACATTCCATTTGCATACTTTATGACTGTATTGGCTACTCATATGTTAGTCGATATGCCTGTTGATGAAGCACCAATCCATCATCTGATCTTCAACAATACAAATATTAATAAGATGAAGTTGGATCTGCTTCCTGAACAAGGTGGTGGTGTTGATGGTGGTCCTGAAGAAGCTGGTGTTGATATTAATATGGATGATATTTTTGAGGAACTGGATTCTGACTCTGCTAATGATCCAGATTTTGTACCATCCGATGTTGATGCACGTCTGAGTGCATTAGAAGGTAGAGTTGAGAATATTAATGTTAAGTTGGAGAACATGTCTGTTGCTCATGATTTGCAATTCAAGTATATGCGCAAATATCTTAGGCGCTTGAACAAAGGCATGCACCAACTTGATCCTTCTATTCCTGCTCCATCTTCAAGTTCTAATTCTGACTAGTTTCTATGAGACTTTTGGTGTGTAATAACTTTATTACTTTGCTCTTGTTTGATTGAGTTTGAGTTGGATTCTATGCTGGATATTTGTTCTTAATGTAATATTTATGCTGGATATCTGTGATGCTATCTTGAGTATCTCTATGTCTCTTTTGCTATACTCTATTTCCTCCTCATGTTTACTCTCATTCCTTTATTTAGTTCTCCTTTGTCATATTGTGACAAAAAGGGGGAGAATGGTTTGTTGTTAATGTGATTGTGAGAGGAGTAGCATTGGTTATGTTACTCAGGGGGAGTGGGGTGTCAAGAAGAATATATGTTTGATCTTGTTTCTTGTTGAATGTTGAAACTGGTTGAATGTTAAATGTTGATTATTGATTTGCATGTATTAACCAGTTGTTTTACTTTTGTTTATTATGGTTATGTGTTTTGTCACTAATTTGACAAAGGGGGAGATTGTAAGTGCTATAGTTTCTATCCCTATGTGTTGTCAAATTTGTAGTGCCAAAATCACTATTATACTCTGTTATATATAACTTGCATAAGTGAAGCTCTCTCAAGGATCAACATACATGAACAAGCTAAGCTCACATCAAGCAAAGCTCTCAAGTACAAAACTCAAGATCTTGAATGCAAGAGCTGCTCACAAAACAAGACTCAAGCCGAAAAGAAAGTACAAGGCAAGACTCAAGTTGAGACTCAAGCTGAACTCAAGACTCAAGTTGAAAGTCAAGCTGAAATCAAGACTCAAGCTGAAACTCAAGCCACTTTCAAGATTGAGCTACTTCAAGGTTTAATCTTCATCAAGACTTCAAGGCTCATTCTTCATGGTCTCTTGTTTCAATGTCCATACTTCATGATTGAGGTTTGTTTGACCATAGGTTGACCTTAGAAGTAGGTCATTTCGGATACATAAGCCGAATGTTATTTTACATGTGATTGGTCTGTTCTTCGACTAGTCCTAGGGCTTCTTCGAGTAGTCCTAGACTTGCTTCGACCAATCTAAGAAAATCCTCGACCAATCGTAAGTTTGTTACATATTACGGATAAAATCTATTAGCCTTCGACTAGTCCAGAATGCTCGACCGATCGTAGGTCAACCTCGAGATCTTCGACCAGTCGTAAAATCTACGACTCGAAGTCCAACGAAATTTTACAGGACCTACGACCGGTCAAAGGAAACCTACGACCGATCGTAGGTGACCTACGACGATCGTAGGAGGGCTACGACCGATCGTAGAACGTCGCGCTTATCCCGCCTAATCTTTCAAATATTTATTATGGCTTCGACTAGTCGAAGAGCACTCTAGACATCGAAGACCTGATCTTCTCACCTATAAATAGAGCACGAATCTCAAAAGAAATCATCGATTTAATTAATAGTATTCAAGCCAATCTTCGTCGAACTTCCGAGAGATAATTTTGTGCTCCATCTAAGCTAAGTGTGATTATTTAATTTATTCTTTCCTTATCTTTATTTTAATTGATTTTGTTTCTACTATTCCAATCTGTTTTGATAAAGAGGAATTATTATTCCCTTTCTTTGGAATCAAAATCAATTAAGGCAAGCCCTATTTGGTTTAATTTAAAATCTATTAGAACTAGAACCATTGTAATCAAGTATTGGACATTGAACTTGGACATTCAATCATCTACTTTGATTTGGTTCTACCGGGCTGCTACAACGAAGGAGATTTTCAGGTATTTTACATATTGTAAATTCCTTTCTATTATTTTGGTTTCTTTCAAGATTTGCCGAAAAAATCTTGTTATTTTGGTTATCTGAGGAGAGCCAGGAAAACTCAGAAGTGGGGGTTTTTAATTGTGTAAGCCCACATACAAAGACACAATTGTAAGGGTTTTGGGTGAACCTGGGAAAACCTATCTTTAGTGAATGCTAATATCCCCTGTGTGAGGATATTAGGAGTGGAGTAGCTTTTCGTGTGGCTGTTGTATAACAGTTGGTGAACACACAAGCGAACCACTATAAATCCTTTGTGTTGTGGTTGTTTATTTTATTCTTTTAATTTTTTTATTCTTTTTGTGGGATGTATGTATGGTGGTGAATGTTGTAATTATTTCAAGCTTTGTGAGAATGTTGTAATAGCTTAGAATTTACTTTCTGCTATTCCTTTATAAGCTTGTTTTTCAATTTCATTTGAAAGTTGTTCCAACAAGGTTGCCCCTGCCATTTTTATGGTGTATGGCTATCCCTAGAACAATACATCTTTAATTACAAGTTATTTCAATTCAGTTCATATTTGTTTTTGTATTCCTCTTCGATTTGAGACTTGATACAAAGACCTTCTAGAAATAAGGTTGTCCTACCATAAACTCGTTTTGGTGTAAGGTTGTCCTTAGAATAACGTTTGTATCAACCTCTCAAGATCTGAATTTTGAGGTTGTTTTTCTTTCTTGCATTATTATTTAATTTGGCTATCATTTTCTTTATTATTCCGCTGTTATAAGTTTTTATTTGGCATTGTCCTATTCACCCCCTCTAGGACATATAGCTTGGCCTTTTCAAGTGGTATCAAAGCCTAATAGCTCCTTTTTCCTTTGTCTTTTTTTCTCTTATCTCTCTTGTATCATGGTTTTTCTTTTCATGATTGGCTACATTTGTAATCAACCTATGGGGTTCCCTTCTAGCTATTTCATAGTTAAATGCCAGCATTTTCCTGGTCATCAGTTCTAAAGCGTGAACTTTTGTGGCTAGATCATGGAAAGTTTTGATATCAGTACTGGTGTGACCGAACGCAATTCCTGTCTCCACAGAGTTCAAGCACATCTTCACTTATTCTTTCTCCTCCGACAATTGTTTGCAAGATGCAACTAATATCTTCCACCTATATAATTTCTCTACTGGCTCCCCTTCTCTCTGTCATACTGAGGCTAATTCTAAAATGCTGACATCACGCTTTAATGAAAAGAAATTTGACATGAAGGCATCTAGCATCTGTTCCCAAGTTCGCATCGATCCTAATGCTAAACTGGAATACTACCGAAACACTTTACCTGTTAGGGAGGAACCAAACAGATGAAGGTAATATTGTGGCATTGTAGAGAAATTTTCCATGCTAGTGATGAAATACATCTGGTGCTCCTCTGGCAATCCATCTCCATTAAAATTTTTGAAAATCGGGATGCTTGAAATTCGCTGGAAAAGGAATATCTTCCGCCTCTCTCGGATATGGTGTTTGATATCTGAATCTTCCAATATTCTCACATTCTCTTTCTATTCTCACAGCTTCTTCAATAACCTGTCACACTTCCTCTTGAGTTGTCTCCCTTACAGCAGGAGCGGACCCGAGTGATCCTGCCCTCAGCGGCTGGGAGCCTTCCGGTTGTTCTCGTCCATTCATGGTACCCATCATTGGAGGAGTCGTCATTTGACCTATATTGTGTGTGAGAGTTGCCAAGGCCTCCCGGAGGTTTCTACATTCCTCCATCAGCCTTCTCTGTGCTTGTGCCATCTTGAACATACGATCCTTTATAGTCGGTGGCGGGCCCTCATTTGTCTAGCTATACATACAGCAGCCTCTTCATTCCTAGATGAAGCTATTGTTGGAGTGGAATAGGAAAATATTGATAAGATGGGGCTCACCAAAAAAGGAGTTTCATTCGATTTTCCTCTACTTCTGTGGCACTCGGTCGATTGTGATACATTTTGAGGTAAGACAGGGGCTATTGAACTTACCAGTGGTGATTTACCCTTTTGTTTCCTTGTCCATTGAGTTCTTGCAGCGAGCAGGGCTGGGAAATCACACAATGTTAATGAAGGAATGGATTTCCTTGGGTATATTGCTGGAGGCACGAGTTCGGGGTTCTTTCTAATTGCATTGCGTGTTACTAGCCTCCTAATTCTTTGAAATGGTGGACTTGTCCTATCAACCAGGACATTTCAGGTTCTTGATCTTTGATGTGAAACAACAATCCAATCGTTCCCATCCTCTAGTGCTAATGGTAAAACAGTTATAACTGTGGCAGCTGCTTGCGATTCTTTTCATTTGACTAGCATGGACTGCTCCTTATAATGCAAAGTATGTTTGCTGACGTATTCTATGACGAATCCTGTTGATGTGAAATAGAAGATTGTCTTGTTCAGAGTGATTGCCATTGATTGATTGTAGTTTTTCCTAAATCATTACAAGTTGTAAAAATAACATGAATCAGTACTTAAATGAGATCGTACTTTACTTTGGAGATGAAAGGGAGGATGTTCTCGCTGAGAGTCGCCATTTTGGCATCTATAGGACGCCAAACAGTGGTGAAAGTTCTCAGTATTATTCCTAAGTTAATATTGAATCCCTAGTGGAGTCGCCATTTTGTTTCGACAAGAAATGAATGCATTTGATTTTGGGAGGATTATTCGATAATAACAAAGGAAGAATGAAGAGAACGATCACGGTATTTTATTTATACTGAATTCATTTACATCATTTATCTCCTTTGATTCCAAAGTAAAGTATTTACATAACACAAATAACAAATGTTTTAATGTTAATTTCTGCAGCATTTCAGATTGCATCATGATATTCAGTTATGAACACATTGCTGTGCTGGAATATCGTTCATTCTGATTGACCCCAAGCTTCTGAGAAGATACATTAATCTTTCAACTCAGATTGGAGCTTAAACTGATCATCCATGCAGTCAACTTTTCATATAGCCAGGTCGATTGTGCAACCACATCAGTTGTGCACCCCACCATTTGTGCGCCCACATCAGTTGTACGCCCTACTAGTTGTGCACTGCACAACTGATATCTCTGATACCTGAATCTAGCCGAAGTCTGGATCTCTCTCTCTCTCTACTCCGATATTGTTCTAATTCTCATCTAAGGGGGCAGTGGGGTATTTATAGCCTCCCGCACATGTGAGCTCCTCTCAACAAACCCTTTCTGCACACATGCCTATTGTGCAGTCAGATCTATTGTGTGCTCATATCAATTGTGTGTCGTGCAACTGATATACGTTGATCTGCTTCTGTTGTGCATCGCACAACCTCTCTTCCTGAACAGCCTCCATTGTGCACAACACGATCATCATTTCTTCAGCAATTTCAGTTGTGCATCGCGCAACCCAACTTCCACAGTGGCTTCTGTTGTGCGCCGCACAACCCGGCTTCCATACTGGCTTCCATTGTGCGCCGCACAACCCAATAATGTAATGTTTGTATGAATTTTTCAAGAATTCTCTTCCCATCTCTTGATCAATTTTTTATGCCTTAACATTGACCACTCGGTAAAATCTGTATGCCATGAAGATGCATGATTAGCCCATTCATTATTATTCCAATTTCAAACAACTATTTTAAGAAAGCTCAAAGGTCACTATGGGGGTTTATCACCAAGCATAGGCCAACAGCTCAGGCATAGTGTCCCATTCCACCATCCTTGGCCCATGAGACTAACAAATAAAATGTTTAAAGGGAAACCCCTTCAACTAGTGGCCAATCATTGTCCAAAGTGGCAAAACAAGCCAAGCACAATGTCAATAGTATTTACACATGTAAAGTGGGATATTTGAGATCCATTGCATGTTTATATTTGAATGTAAATCTAACCATCAGTCATTATGAAGAATTACTCAAATAGAAACTAGAATTTATCATCAATTTCACTGAGTATTATATTAAGTAATAGATAAAATGAACAAGCTATGCTAACTATCAAGATGTAGAAAAGCTTGAAGGGTGATCCTCACCATAGAGTTGAATTATCTCTCAATGTTGTTAGCGTTGAATGTTCGCACTTCAAGATCATCTAACATGATTAATTTAATTAGTGCGGTTAGATCACAACATTACTCAATTTATTCAATTAGGGTTAAAACTGGGTATTTCGATCAATAGATTTAGAATTTTGTTGTACTATTTAGAATTAGAGGATTTGAAATCGAAATACAGATCAATAATAATAATGTTTTAAGAAATTAAAATACCAATGATATTTATTATTATCATAGTAGTCTAATTAAAATAATAAAATTAATTTCAATGATAAAAGTGGTGAATAGTAATAAGTCAGTAAGAATTCCTAATAATGACAATTTTAATGATAACAATAATGCCCAAAATTAAAAATAATATTGACAAATATTATAAAATAACAAGCAATACCTCTCCTTCTTCTTCTTCCTTTTTTCCTTTTCAAGATCCTTGCTGGAAATTATTAACTCGGAACCTGACCCAAGCTCCACCAGGGCTAACTTAGTCAAGCGAGTTGGGTCGTTGAGTCGACTCAATGCTCCAACTCGCCACCATTCTTCTCTTATTCCTTTCTCTTCTCTTCCTTATTATCTTTCTCTTTCTTTCTTCTCCCTTTTGCTTCTTTCTATTCTTCTTCCTTTAGAATGACCGGCAACAACCTCCAAATTGACTTGACTTGGTCCAGACTCAACTCGATTTGAGCTGGTGCGGCCATGCATGACTCCACTGATAGCCCCACTCGACTTGATGCGGACTCAGCTCGATTCGAGTTGGTGCGACAGCACATCCTTTGTCCCTCTCTCTCATTGTTTTCCTTGTTTCTTTCTTTCTTCTCAACAATCCCCAATCCAGCAATGTTGCAGGACTCATTAGGACTCTTGGATTAAATGAGTTAGCGAGTCTGTAACTCGGTTTGCATCCTTGTCTCCCTCTCTCGTCTCCCCTCGCCTTTTGTTTTCTCTTTCTCATGTTTCTCTTCATCTCCTTCTTCTTTCTTTGTTGGAACGACTAGGTGGGGTCCTGGACTCGGCCCAGACTCAGTCTGAATGCACAACTTGCTCCAAGTTGCAACCCAACCCAATGTGGCAAGAAAAGTCACGCTTTGGCAAGAAAAGTTGCACTTTCTCTCCTCTCTCTTTGTCTTTCCTTTTCTAGAAAAGGATGCCCTAAAAATGGGCTTTAATAGTCTCCATTAACACATTCCAGACGGTTCGAATTGTAACTAATCAATGGATTAGTTACGGTCCTTAGTTGTTTAATTCATGTTGTTTTACAATGATATAACTGAATCACATTTGCATGACTGTAATTGGGTTGTATGGATGGGCTTTTGGGACCTTGTTCCACCTATCCAATGTCTTAGATTATCAATCCATGATCAAACCCGATGGTGGGTGTTTTCGATTTAATGGGGAAGATGATCCTGCCACTAGTGGCGGATCTCTGTTCAATAGTTGATCTTGTGATCTGCTACACATGGACGATTCTGATTGTGCCACTGGACACTATGGGACCCATATTTTGGAAGGCCATGATGAAATCCTAATGGTCTCATGAGATTTTTAGTTGCGGCCAAAAAAACTTGCACTTGCGAGCTTCTCCCGAGAATTCTAATTCAAGCGATATGGTTGCCCTAGAATGGGTGTTCCAGATGTGTTGGAAAAGATTCCAGAAGCTTTCGGACGCTCGAGATTAATCCACACTTATAACGGAAAGTTTCTTTTCGCTCTTTCCCTTGGCGAAGGAAAAAAAAACTTCTAATAAAAGGATAGTAAAGTAGAGGCTAGGATTGTAGCAGTGTGTGGCTGCGATTGGCTTAGGTAAATGGTCAAGATTGAGGAGAGAGTGGTGGATCAGATTGCCAGACTGGCAATGAAAATGGATTTCCATTTTCAGAAGTGGCTATAAACAACCGACTTGCACCAAAGGTTGTGTGAATTCACACGTGTTCTAGCATGTGGAATTTTCTAGGATTTAGACAAATTTCCCGTCCAGACCAGATGGACAGTTTGGATCGCTACAATGGTCATGATGGTGGCCCCTAACTCGAGCAAACGAACGTTATTTGTTTAAACAACGTTCAGCGGAAATCAGGGAGAGAAAATCCCTTTTTTTCTAGTTTTGTCGGGTCAAACTTGGTTTGACCCAGTTTGTGACCTAGTGCACTGTGGATGCACATGGGTTGTGTGCACATGTAACTCAAAAGTGGAGTCCACTGAGTTGTTTAAAGAAATCCACTCCGTTCATTTACTATGGAGGGCCCACTATCTACCTTTGATAAAGGATAAGTCAGATTCAAAGCTTGGGTGGGCCATACCAACCACGCCATGATCTTCAAGTGTCGCTTACAATGATTCGACAGTCGTATGAATTCCAATCCAATCATCAATGGCTAAAAGGTCCTAATGGATCATTTGTATGTTCAAGACCTTCATAATATGTTATTATCCAAATTATAATATTAATATTAGTTTTATTATTATTACTTCATTACAAATTATTATTATTATTATTAATTTATTGTAGTTTATTTGTTGCATGTATTTTAATTAGGTTATGTACACACACAGTCATTGTGGGGTCCATAATGATGTCTAATGAAATCCACTCCATCCATTTGTCTTAAATAGAGTTGTTGGGTCATCCCACTAAAGATAAGGTGGATCAAGTAGTGGGTTGTTAACTTAGGCGTTGTAGGCCTAATGATCAGTAGGTATTTTACGCTTCGACGTGAATTCTTTGATGATGTTTTAGTCCTTGTAAATCAACGATTGGATGGCTTAGTCTATAGACGAAAATGGTTCCTAATGATCTGATTTGTGTTAGAATGAAGTGAACACCGAAATGAGTCGGGTTTGTGTGTACATTAAGTTAGGTCTTCATGGTAACACCTGAGTAATGAAAGATACAAGGTGTTACATATGATCCACTTGATCTTTGGATATGCTTTGATTTTGGGCTCAACCCCTTAAATTAGATGGAAAAATGGATGGACGGCGTGGATAGACCACATACATTCAAGGTGGGCCCAACTAAGTTTACTCAGTACAGTAAGAGCATATTGAGCAATCCGATTTCCAATTTGCCAGAGTTCTCAATCCATTTGACCTATTTCTTAGCCAATTTGCATGAGTTGTAGGTGAAATTGTCGGTGTATGATCAGAGAAATTGCCCAAGCACTTCGCGAAATTGAAAGGGAAATCATAAAAAATTGACCGAGAACTTTCACAAATTGATGTAATGCTCTGTCAATTTCATGAACTGCTCGGTCAATTTCACAGAAGTAGTTGGTGAATTTCAGGTATTGCTCATTCAATTTTAGCAGTAGTGCTCGGTCTATTTCATGTAATGCTCAGCCAATTTCAAGTGATGCTCGGCCATTTTCATGTGAAGCTCGGTCAATTTCATGTTAGGCTCGGTCGATTTCATGTGCAGCTCAGTCAATTTCACTTGAGGCTTGGTCAATTTCATTTGAGGCTCATTGAATTTCATGTGAGGTTCAATCAATTTCATTTTAGGCTTGGTCAATTTCATGTTAGGCTCGGTCAATTTCATGTGAAGCTCGCTTAATTTAATATGAAGCTCGCTCAATTTCATTTGAAGCTTGCTTAATTTCATGTTACACTCGATCAATTTCGTGTGAAGCTTGCTCAATTTTATTTGAAGCTCGTTCAATTTCATGTTAGGCTTGGTCAATTTCATGTGAAGCTCGCTCAATTTCATATGAAGCTCGGTCAATTTCAACGAGCTTCACATGAAATTGACCGAGCCTAACATGAAATTAACCGAGCCTCACATGAAATTTAACAAACCTCAAATGAAATTGACCAAGCATCACATGAAATTGACCAAGCTTAACATGAAATTGACCAAGCATTACATGGAATTAACCAAGCATTATATGAAATTGACCGAGCACTATTGTTGAAATTGAATGAGCACTACATGAAATTCACTGAGCACTGCATGAAATTCACTGAGTACTTCCTGAAATTGACCAAGCAGTTCATGAAATTGACCGAGCATTACATCAATTTATGGAAGTTCCCGGTCAATTTTTTATGGTTTCTCTGTCAATTTCATGAAGTGTTTAATTGATTTAAATTATTTTTGATTTTTTATACTATATGCTTCATAAAACTAATTACTGAACTTTATTTTTTATATATTTTGCAATTCATTCTTGTAAGTGATGATTCTTTTGCTATAGTCCTAAAGCCATCTTCCTAGTGTTCACTAAAATGGTGGCTTGATATAGTAAAGTTTGGGTTAGAGAAGAACGATGGTCAGTTAATTCTTTTTGGGCAATCCCCATTTTCTTTTTTGTTGTACATTTCATCATTTAGATTTATAGGAGCTTTATTTCAACTTCTTTTTGTAAGATATAAAGGTGATCTTATATTTGAGATACAGGGGACACCTTTAAAATTCACGGAGATGGATTTCGCCCTAATAATAGGGCTTAAGACTGGAGACCTTACTATACCAAAAATTTATCCTAGTATGAAGACAATAAGAGAGAAGTACTTTAAAGAATATCCAATTTTGAAGAAACATTTAGGAAAGGTGTTTGAAAAAATAGTTGACACAAATAAGCATGAGAAGTTGTGAAGGTTGCCCTAATTATGTGTGTAGAGTAGTTTGTTAGGGGAAATGACACCAAAACCATGTGCAACATAGACTATATTGACCTAGTCAACTCTATAGAAGACTTCTATAGCTATCCTTGGGGTAGTTTGGTCCTCTACATAATGTTGCAAGGGGTCGAAGGTGTCGTGACGGCATCAAGTTCGAATCGCTATAATGTATATGGTTACGTCTTTTCTCTACAAGTAATGATTCTTTCTTTATCCCACATAATTAGATTTTGACAGTGAGTTGTAGAAAGAGTACCGACCTTTCAAGGGGGTGTTATTTCATATATTCCCTCTCAAATTCCATGTTTCATTCAATATTGAGGTTGGAAGGGTTGGAGGTACAACAAAATATATAAAATATTCGAGTAAAATGTAAGACAATATATTTCTCCATCAATTTATCGCTCATTTTAACATATACGCTCTGTATATTAACATCAAACAAGTTCTTTTGCAAACTGTAATAATAATGACCTTGGAACCCACCACTGAAGAACTAGAAACGGACGTTGTTCGCTTGGTCCATGATAGGTTCTAGGTGAGATGTTATGAAAGTCTTTTTTTATTGCATATTTCATTTGGCCGGTCATACAACCAATGTCTAGAAAAAAATATCCCAACTCTTATATATTCATTGTTACATTTTGAAGGTCGTTAAAGTTGAGGAAGAGGAGGAGGACGAGAATGATGATAAAGAGGAGGATAGAGTAGAGAATAATGACGAAAAAGCCGATGAGGGAGAGCAAGAGGGGGAGGATATTATAAAGCCATATGATTTGATGGAAGAACTTGGGAATGAGAAGGAGTTGAAGAAGGAGAGGGGGGAGTTGAGAAGGAAGGAAGAGAATATGAAGGAGAGGGAAGAGTTGCAGAAACAGAAGGAAGTGTTGAAGATGGAAAGAGAAGATCTGAATGAGAGAGCGCAATTGAAGATGAAGAAAGAATTATTTTTGAAAAGGAAAGAGTTGAAAAGGTAGATGTGTGAGTTTTTGAAAGAGAATGAAGATTTAAAGAAGGAGAAGGAAGAGTTGAATAAGGAAAAATGAAGATTTATTTATTTATTTTTATTTTTTTAAAAGATAGAGGGGGCAATTTTTAAAGGAGGAGTTGAAGAAGAAAAAGGAAGTAGAGGATATGGAAGAGAAAGAACAAGGGAATAAAGAGTTGTAGATTCAACTGTATAATACAATAGATGGTGCTGTATTAAAGAAAGCACTCGTGTCTACTCCTGTTTATCGAAGGAGACCTAAAAGGACCATGAAGTCGTCTTATTATAAGGTTTCTCCATTTTTATCCCTGTTTGCAATTGATAAAACCCCTAATACCATGGATAGATCTGAGGAAACCAAATACTTGCCTAGTTCTCTGATACCCTTTCAGACCCAGATGGATCCATTCAAGATGATATGGCAGAGGAATTGCAAGAACTAAAGAGCTGGTAAGAAGTAAATAAGGAGATGACAGTGACTAATTAGTTCAAATCTATATGGGTGAAAGTTGAATGGGTTGATAGTATGTCACGCCCCAAACTCAGAAACCGGGCTCATAAAATTCCCAATCGCTGAATTCAGCACTGACAGCCTCCGTAGTACCCCATTCTCGGCTCCCGACACCCATATGCCAGGTTCCAATCCTGGAATCCTACAAGGAGGATTTTCAGTCAGAGTTTTTTTTTTTCTTTTTTGTCAAAGAAGCATAACCACAAGCATAACCAAGTCACAAACAACATCACCACATATCCACTATAATAAAAACATTGAGGTACAATGTTGAAAGGGGAAATACAAAGATAATCAAGAAGCTCCAAGATGATCTACCACTTGCTCCTACCTCAGTGCTACCGCGATCCAACGTCACTTGCACACAACGGTCATCCATAAACTTATGAAAAGCTTAGAGGGTGTGTGTGTGTGTGCGCAATGCATGTACCAAGCATACAATATCAGAGTAAGCGAAAATACTGACAAGTCCATGAATGCTATCAGTCATACCAAGGCTATGCGATACAAGTCCTACGCAGCTAAATGTCATGTGCAAGATGTAATGCAAGTATGCCAATCCTCATATCAAGTATACATATCAGTATAGTTCCCCTCTGAGATATCACCGGGATCTAGTACACTCCACATTAACTATCGCCTCCCTAGCTGCATAGCCCAGTGTAACACCCCAGTTCTCGGAACCTGAGTACATTACTTGTTTTTCAAAAACCCGAGCATTAACCTTTAAATATCCTAAATTTCATGTAGATTTTTTTCTCTTTTATCAGAGTTAATAAACTAGCGGGACAAAAATCAAATCAAGTATAAGCGGGAGTCCAAATATACATAACCAAAGTTTCAAGTGGTTATCCAAAAACTTATACAAATCAATGACTTAACTTATTATAAAACATACAGTACAAATTAAAATGGGATGAAATTAGGAAAGAGAGTCGCAAGGTCCATTGGCTCCTCCTAATCCACATGAACACAGTATGTACATCATCTATGTCCCCTACACATTGCATATGGTTCGATAGAGTCAAAGGCTATCCAGTGAGGTATAACCCCTAAGATTTATCGCAACATCAAGATAATTAAACATAGTTATCAGAGACAGTATATAAAAAATATTACACAATGATTATAATGAGAATCAGATAAGGTTCATCAGATACGCATTCATTAATAAATCATACAAGATAATCTTGTTTAAATGCATGGATGCATGCACATGCTCACAGAACTGGGGATGCACACCCAGCCGGTAAAAAGTCACCCAAGGAGAACTAGCCACCTAGAAAAGTACTTAAAGGTACACCCAAGGAGAACCAGCCATCCGGAAAAGACTATGATATATAGATCACACAAGGAGGACTAGTTATTCGGAAAAGTACACAAAGATATGCCCAAGGAGAACTAACCACCCAGAAAAGACCATAATAAATAGATCGCCCAAGGAGATCTAGCCACTCGAAAAAGTACACAAGGTACACCCAGGGAGAACTAGTCACTCGAAAAAGACCATAATAATATATAGATTGCCTAAGGATATCTAGTACTCGAAAAAGTACTCGAAGTACGCCTAAGGAGAACAAGTCACCTGAAAAAGATCGCATGCCATGTGTCACGCCCCAAACTCGGAGATCGGACTCACAAGAACCCCGATCGCCGAATCCGGTGCCGACAGCCTCCGTAGTACCCCATTCTCTACTCCCAACGCCTATACACCAGATTCCGGTCCTGGGATCCTACAAGGAGGATTGTTTTCATTGTACATTTATCTCGTAATAAGCATAACCATAAGTATACCCAAATCATAAAGGCAATATCATCATCACATATCCACTAATATAAACAGTTGAATACAGTGTTGAAAGGAAAATACATATGATAAAAATCAAAGCTCCATAAGCCACTGCACGTTCCAAGCTCAATGTTGTTGCAACCTAACACCACCTGCACGTATCTATCGTGCACAAGCTTATAGAAAGCTTAGTGGGTGATGAAAGTGTATGCATAAGGTAAGTATTAAGTATTCAATATCAGAGTAATTAAAGTAAGCAAAAATACTGACAGGTCTATAAATGCCATTAGTAATACGGGCACGTTAATAAATCATATAATATTACAGTAATGTAAAAACATGCTGATAAGCCCATAAATACCATCAGCCTTATCCAAGCTATGCGATGCAAAAATATAATAAACCAATACCATATACTGAGGAAGCAATGTAGATCAGTTATGCAATGGGGAGACATATAAGCCAAATGCTATGTGCTGAAGATGCAATGCAATGCGAATGAAATAACCAAGCTGGAGTGTGAAGTCGGGATGGTAGTACGTAGTATCACAGGCTACGGGGTCCATCCAAGGGACTTCTATCCAAACCAGTCCCATACCTAAATTTGGATAGCCAGACTTAATGTAGTAGACTCCTGTTCTCAGGTTAGTCGCGCGCCCTATCGAAATCCTTACCATTACGAAGGTACATAATAATTAGTTGCGCACCACTAACCCGAGTGGATAGTGAATGAATGAATGAATGAATATGCAACTCCTACTCAATAAGTCCACATATCAGTACGGTTCCTCTCTGAAAAATCACCAGGGTCTATTACACTCCAAACTAGATTGCCTCCCCATCGCGTACAATAAGGTAAGTGGAAGAGACCTCACTATCCGCCTGTCAATATTGGGCCCGGCTCGTCGATAGCGGACTCATTCCTCGAGCTGGTCAGACTCAGCCTAGCATTGCCCCCTCCTCTCAGGCAGGTAAGGCCTTACCCCCTTCCAACTGACCACGACACAGTGGGAGACGTGGCCTAACGGTATACGGACCTCATGCGCTCATGTATCCACTCGGTCTAGACGTTAGACCAACCTCTGGAACCAAAAGGGTTCTGGGACTTTCACCCAAGGATATCAATAGCACCCCATGTGGAATAGATTTCTAGTATCCCTTCTGGCCATCCACGATATGCCTGTGGAGGCTACGACCCTAATGTCCCTAGGGCACACAATGCAAGATGCATGAGTCATACAATCCAGTCATGCATCAATCCTACGCATACCATGCGCTCATGTGAGATAACCTCCGCCTATCAGGGAGTCTCATAACAATCTGCCCAATGACATATGCAATGGTCAACCACATCTCTTAACAAACATGCAGATGATGCGTATGGGCATGTATCATGATGCTATGCAGGCACATACTCATAATCGGTATCAATAACCGGCATCAACAATCGGCCTCGACGATGTTGACATTTAACCAACATTGCCCCCCAAGGAATGACCCACATAGAGCCAAACATATAATGGGCCCACAGCCTCACACAAAGGCCTAATATACAACACAAGGGGCCTTACCCAAGGCCACATATACACAACGGGTGGGCCCTGCCCATGGGCCTCAAATACATGACATGTGGGCCCTACACATGGGTCTCATATGCATCACATAGGCCACGTATCTGGGCCTCGAATACATCAAATGGGCCATGCATCATGGGCCGATTACATATCACAATGGGCCTCGCCCATAGACCACGAATATATCACAATGGGCCTTAACTACGAGTCGCATATACATCATATAGGTCTCGACAATTGGCCTTAGTAATCAAAATTAGCCTCGATAATTGAAATCGGCCTCGACAAATCGGAATCGGCCATATACAATCGCCCTCGACGAATCGAAACGGCCTCGATACTCAGGCACGACAATCGGGATCGATCAATAATTAGAATCGGCAAATCAGTCATGCCAATCGGAATCGGCAATCGGCCATGACAATCGGGATCGATCGATAATCAGAATCTGCAAATCAGTCATGTCAATTGGAATCGGCAATCGGCTACGACAATCGGGATCGATCGATAATCAGAATCGAAAAATCAGTCATGTCAATTGGAATCGACAATCAACCACGACAATCGGCACCAATGATCGGTACCGACAATTAGCACCGATAATCGGAATCGGCCTTGATAATTGGCACCAATGATCAGTACCGACAATCGACACCAATAATCTGCATCGATAATCAGCACTGACAATTAGAATCGATAATTGACACCGACAACCAGCACATAAATAAGGCGGGGTCCATAGATGAACAGCCGATCAACCATAATATAAAGATCGACCCTCGGCTGTGGTTATATCAAATCTGGTAACACAGAGTCATCCATCCATGGTGAATGGGGCCCACTTATTTACGTTAACCCACTAAGAGAATGATAAGAATGAGCCTAACAAGGCCTAAGGGAAGGTCATAATGTGGACATCTAACCATTATTACCCATTAATGTGGACATCTAACCAACATTGCTCCCAAGGAGTAGCCCACATCAGGGATTCATACACAATGTATCGGCCACACATACATCACGTCGGGCTCCATTCATGGGCCTCTCATATATCGCATTGGGCTTTATACAAGGGCCTCAAATAAATCACAATGGGCCATGCCTATGGGCCTTGATTATATCACAATGGGCCTCGAATACATCATAATGGGCCTCGAATATATCACAATGGGCCTCGCCTATGGGCCTTGAATACATCACAATGGGCCTCGAATATATCACAATGGGCCTTGCCCATGGGCCTCGAATACATCACATTGGGCCTCAAATATATCACAATGGGCCTCACCCATAGGCCTCATATGTCAAGTGGGCCACATCACATAGTCGCATTGTTTGGGCCGCACCAATGTGCTTCATATATATCAAATAGGCCGCACCGATGGGCCTCATGTATATTAAATCGGGCCCACCCTTATGTATTTTTTTGAGATCCGACATATTCATAAGTTAACATAGAGATAGATGAAGTGAAAACAAATATCAACTTAATTGGAAACTACTAAGGTCCTTAGGAGTTTAAACGGTGGATGTCATGGTCCACTATTTAAATGGTGGGGTCGACTTGAACTTTAGATTTGACCCATCCTTTTGTTCATGCCATGAAAATGATATCTCAATATGGTTGGACGGTTTGGATACAACCTATGCATCATGGTGGGCCCCACCGTCCAAACAGTGGACGGTGTAGCTAAAATACATCCATCAATGTGGGGCCTGTGGGCTTGCTACCGTCAAGAGGAGCAGCAATATAGCTGTTGTACGTGCAGCTGCTGCACTAGAAAGGCAGAGGTGGGTCCTACATAGGGCCCACCATCATGTATGTATTATATAATATAATATATAATATATATAACATAATATATACTATATAATATATATATATATACACACACACACATCAACGTCCAGGCCCTGGACCGCCTGGATAGTACGTACATCAAGTGTAGCTTTCACACCAGGGGCGGGTCCCACGATCACATGCATATGGTGTGGCCCATCCAATGGATGGATAACGTGATTAGGTCTCGCCAACCCTGCTGACGAAGTGCTGCTGCACATTGCAGCTTCAAATAAAACAGAGATGGGTCCCATGTGATGGGCTACCTCCTCATAACATATATAATATATATTATTATTTTATTATTATCATTATTATATTTGATGCAGCAGGCGGGTACACCTCACTGCCAGTTTACACTTCACCGTTATCCACCCCACAGTCAGTTGACACTTCACTGTCAACCATACCCCACAGTCAGTACACTCTCTGGACGGACGGTGAGGATATGTGCCTCATCAAGGTGGGTCCCACATGGTCCACCTGTTTTGGATCAATCTGATATTAGTGTATTCTCACCATCCAAGCCTGCTAGATGGCCTGGATAAAACAGATGGACGGCATCGGTGATACATAAATCACGGTGGGTCACACCGTTTTGGATGGATGAATGGAGTGGATTAGAATAAATACATCAAGGAGGGCCCCACACATGGGGTGGGTCGCACCGTCCAAGGACGGTGGACGGTGTGGATAAAACACATAAACCATGGTGGGTTCCATCGTCCAATGCCGTGGACGATGTGAATAAAACACATACATCATTGTAGGGCCCACCAAAATGTTTATCTGCCATCCAATCTGTTAATAAGGTCACACAAACCCTGATGAGGAGGAAAAACAAATTTCATAAGGATCCAAAACTTCTAGACCACCAATGTAACGCCCTGAAATTCGGGGGTCGAGCATAACTCAGCTCCAGAGTTCCAAAACATCACTTATGCAACATATTTAATGATGGATGTATGTTGTTTGTATTAATGCATAAAATATGGAATAGATTAAGCCAATTAGCAAATATAATTCAGGGATAAGTGAAGAATGCAAGCGGAAGACTTATAGAAACATGTGTACATGTGCAAATCCCTGAAATACATATACATATTGGGTCGTAATACAAGTGTTGCTATCAAAATTATAAGTATCAAATTACATCATTTAATTCCGAAAAGAAATCCCAGCATCCCGCGCATCAGAACAAGGCTCGCTAGAACCCATCTGAAAACTGCATAAAAGAGAAAGCAGCCTCATCATCCTCAACCTCCGGCTCTGCCTCAAAGGTTGCATCAACATCTACAACATCAGCAACTAAGACAAAGTCTGGTGGGTGTTTAACACAGCCCCAGAACAAGGGAGTGAGTGATCAACTCAGTGGAACAATAAAGCAAAGGTTAACATGTTATCAGTTCAATCAAGTAGTAATGATAAAGCAGAACAATTAACCATGTCCTAAGTACTCTTGTCAATGGAAGAATGTATGAAAAATAATGCATGCCCTCACGCGTACACCCTCAGCGTCTTGATCTTACGTTACGCATGACATCGCCTCAAAGTGCGCCACGTCTACAAAGCACATGCAAATGCGGTGCATGAACATGATTACCAAGTTGTTATTAGTCCTTTTAATACAGCAGGATTGGGAAGCTAAGGTACCTTCCTCATATCACCATCCAAACAGTGATCCATTCTAGGGTCGTCAGTCCTAGACATCTCATACGATCATATGGTTTCAGGTCATTGCAAAGGGCTCGAACTGATTTCAGACGAGATGTCTTCGTCAACAGCGACAGGATAACCTAAGGCAAGAATAGAAATGAGATACAACATCACAAAGACTATTCTAAGCTCTAACACAGATTAGGGTTAGGTTAACTTACCCAAGGATGAACTCAGAATCGTCGGAATAATGATTCTAAAGTGATGGTTTAAGGATGAAGAAGAACAGAAAAGAATCCAAGATGATTCACCAGCTTCTCTCTCACTTTCTCTCTTTTCCTCTCTCTTACTTAGCTAGGGTTAGGAAATTCGTATGGAAAAGAGAGCTAGGGTTTTAAGGTCTACAAATGGGCCTAACATTGATGAAAATAACCCCAGGGCCAAGGTATACTTAGGGTATAACCAAAACAAGCTTCTCTCGATCCAACGAAGCACTTCCGGTGGGCCTATTACCACGAAAGGTCGGAATTAAGCTTACTGACCATGGATCTAGGTCAAGCTGAGTTTTTGTACCGACCGGATCTTCAGATCAGCCGTGGCGGACCACACTTAATTCAACGGTCACTGAATCTCGATCAGGTCCACAAGCACAAGAACATGCCTGGGCCACCTTTCCTGATCAGAGGGTGAAATTGGGTAAGAATCTAATGGTCAGATTGCTTAAAATCGTCATGCAAGCGACACGACTCAGATTTCATAAAATCTTATTAAATTTTCAACCGTTCCCACACTCTTCATTCTGGACTCAATCAAATCGACCCAGAACATCATCTGGACCTGATTTTTGAGGTGATGGTCAAGTCCAACATGGTGACCACAACAACCTAAGATCATCGCTATCGGACTTTTGACGCGCGGTCCAGGTCCGATCCAGAACTTCCAAAAATTCTCCAGAACAACTGGATTTAGCGATGAATCCCTGATTTCAGAGTAACATAGCGCTAACCACTCTACAGATTTAAAGTCATACAGATCCAATTTAAAGTGATTGATGCAAATTTCACAAGCAATCGAGTTTAGCGCTAATTACCCTAAAAAGCTTCTAAGGAAAACTAGAGGTAGTACTCGGGTCTTGGCACAAAATTTTTTGGGTCATTACAATCTACCCCCCTTATAGAAAATTTCGTCCTCGAAATTCATACCTTCTCATATTCCTCAAGGATCTGAGGGTAGCTCTTCCTGACCTCAGCTTCAGACTCCCAAGTAGCCTCTTCTTCACTATGATGTGTCCATAGCACCTTCATAAGAGGGATAACCTTACTACGCAATACCTGCTCCTTCCTGTCCAGAATACGCGTCGGTCGCAGTACATAAGTGGCATCCTCACTCAACTGCACCTGCTCCCAACTGATAATATGCGAAGGATCAGGAACATACTTCTTCAGCATAGAAACATGAAATACGTTATACACGCCCGCAAGAAGTGTGGGCAAAACAAGGCGGTATGCTACCGCTCCCACTCGATCCAGAACTTGAAATGGACCAATAAATCTCGGCGTAAGCTTCCCCTTCTTACTGAACCGCAGAACTCCCTTCATAGGAGAGACTTTTAGAAAAACATGGTCTCCAACCTCAAACTCAAGCGGTTGACGCCTCGTATCAGCATAACTCTTCTGCCTACTCTGGGCTGTCACTAGTCGACGTCAAATGATGTCAACTTTCTCTGACGTCACCTGCACCAATTTCGGGCCAAGCAAACTACGCTCGCCAACTTCTACCCTGCAATGCGGTGCTCTGCACGGGCGACCATACAACGCCTCATAGGGAGCCATGCCGATACTCGCCTGAAAACTGTTATTATACGCGAACTCTGCATACTGAAGACAATCATCCCAACTGTCCTTGAAATCTAAAACACAAGCTCGCAACATGTCTTCCAGGACCTGATTCATGCGTTCCATCTGCCCATCTGTCTGCGGATGAAACGCGATGCTGAACTTCAATTTCACACCCATCGCTTCCTGAATACGAGTCCAGAAGATAGATGTGAAACACATGTCTCTATCAGACACAATCTCCAAGGGAACTCCATGTAGACGCACAATCTCCTTAATATACAACCTAGCCAACTCGTTTGCAGAGTTTATGACTCTGATCGGTAAGAAATGTGCCGACTTCATCAATCGGTCGACGATCACCCAAATAGAGTCATATCCCTTCCTCGTTCTCGGCAACCCAGAAATAAAATTCATAGAGATGAAGTCCCACCTCCATTCTGCTATGGGCATGGGCTACAACAGCCCAGGAGGTCGGCGATGCTCTGCCTTGACTTGCTGGCACGTGAGACAACGAGAGACAAACTCAGCAATATGGACCTTCATATTGTCCCACCAATATGATCTCCTCATATCCTGATACATCTTCGTGCTACCTGGATGGATCGCAAGCTTAGAACTATGGGCTAACTCGAGAACCTCCCGTCTCAAGTTAGGGATGTCAGGAACACATAACCGGCCACAAAAACATAGGCCCCCATTAGAACTAACACTCCAGTCGGAGTTCTCATCTGTACCAACCCGCTTCCTCATCTTCGCCAAAAGCTCATCATCTGCCTGAGCTGCAACAATCTTCTCGTCGATAAGGGGCTGTACATGAACGTGTGCGATAACCTCATACGGCTCTTCCACCATAAGCTTCTGCTCAAAGTCTCGCACAAACTCCAACATATCCCACTCTGCTATCATTAGCGGAGCCGCAAACTCAATAGCCTTCTTGCGACTCAACGCATTTGCCACAAGGTTCGCCTTACCCGGATGGTATGAAACATCGAACTTAAAATCTTTCAATGTTTCCATCCATCGGCGCTGCCTCATATTCAAGTCACGCTGTGTGAAAATATACTTAAGGCTCTTGTGGTCGCAAAAGTGCTCGAACTCCTCACCATAGAGGTAATGTCTCCAAAGCTTTAGTGCGAAAATGACAGCTGCTAACTCCAGGTCATGAGTAGGGTAATTCTCTTCGTGTTTCCTTAACTGACGCGAAGCTAAGCAATCACCCTGTCCTTTTGCATAAGGACACAACCTAGACCAACGTGAGAGGTGTCAGTATATATAATATACTTAACCCCTTGCTCTGGCAATACTAGCATAGGGGCAGACGTCAATTTGTCCTTCAGCTCTTGAAAAGCTAACTCCGCCATCTCATTCCAAGCAAACTTCAAATCTTTCTATGTCAACTGCGACAACGGTCTGGCAATCTTCGAGAAGTCTTGAATAAAGCGTCGATAATAGCCTGCAAGACTCAGAAAGCTCCTTACCTCAGTAACTGAATCAGGCTGCTTTCAGTCCTGCACTGTAGCTACCTTAGCAAGATCGACAGCTATCCCTTCCTTGGACACCACATGCCCCAGGAACTTAACTTCCTCTTTCCAGAAATCACACTTCTTGAATAGCGCAAAAAGTTGATTCTTCCTAAGAGTATCCAAAACCGCTCTTAAGTGCTCCTCGTGTTCTTCCCGACTCGCAGAATAAATCAAGATGTCATTGATAAAAATAATGACGAATCGGAACAAGAATGGCCGAAACACCCTGTTCATCAGATCCATGAACACTGCCGGTGCGTTCGTAAGACCGAACGACATCACAAGGAACTCATAGTGACCGAAGCTAGTCCTGAAAGCGGTCTTCTGTACGTCCTCATCCTTGATGCGCAACTGATGATACCCTGACTGCTGATCAACCTTTGAAAAGTACCGTGCCCCCTTCAATTGATCAAACAGATCATCAATCCTGGGCAAAGGGTACTTATTCTTCACAGTTACCAGATTCAGCCTGCGATAATCAATACATAACCGCAAGGAACCATCTTTCTTCTTCACAAACAAGACAGGCGCCCCCCAAGGAGACACACTAGGCCGAATAAAACCCAAATCCAACAAACCATCTATCTGCTTCCTCAACTCCTCCATTTCACTCGGAGACATACGATAGGTGGGCAATGAAATGGGCGCCGCACCAGGCATGAGATCGATAGTAAAATCAATCTCACGCTGACGAGGTAATCCAGGAATCGACTCAAACACATCTTCAAACTCCCGAACTACCGGCGTGCTAACAAACACCGATTCAGCCATACTCTCCAATAGAGAAGTATAATAATCAAGATGAAAAGGGTAACTGACCTGAACTGGGAAAGTAACTTCTCGCCCTCAGGTCCATGGATTGTCACTAACCTTGCTTCACAATCAATCTCAGCTCGCATCCTCATGAGCCAATCCATACCCATAATAACATCGTAATGATAAAGAGGTGCGACAAAGAAATCAACACGGATCGATCCACTCCCTAGATCGACCAAACAATCCATACAACACTTGTTCATAGCAGAGAAAATTCCTATAGCGGTAGTAAGCGTCACTTCTTGCATAGAAACAGTGCTCAAACCCAAACGCCTAACTGCCGCATAAGATATAAGAGAGGTAGTGGACCCTGTATCCACCAACATAGAAATGGGAATACCTTCAATGTGCGTTGTCACCTCGAAGGATCTCGGCACCAAGTCAGACATAGGCGCTTCAGCTTAGAGCGCATGAACTCGAGCCTGCTGCTGACGATTTGGCAGAGGAACCATGGGCCGCTGAGGTGGCCTGAAGCTAGGTACTGCAGGTCTGAAGGATGGATGAGCTGGCGCTGAACGAAGAGGTGGAGGAGAAATAACCTGAGGCATCGGACGACTAATCCTCTGCGGTGGAGTAAAACCACTGGCCCGCATACGCGAAAAGCAAAAACGGTCCAAATACCCCGTCTTCCCACAATACGAACAGTGAAGATCAGCTCGCATCTGCTGAGCGAGCGGTGCTGAACGCCTAGGAGGAGAATCTGCCTGCGGCCTCTTGTCGAGAAAAGGTGCACCCTGAAAGTCAGGTCGCGGCCTAGGAACCATCGGTGCTCGCATACGGGACGACCTGTCCCCGTCCTGCTCTGCTCGCAAGGACATGCTCACCAATTCCGCATAAGAAGAAATGCTAGCACAGCATATCTTCGATCGGATCTCAGGCCTCAATCCCTCAGAAAAGCATCGTATCCTCATCGGCTGATCGCCCAGAATCAAAGGAACATACCGACCTAGCTCAGTGAACCGGTTCTCATACTCTGTCACCGACAACCCTCCCTAGCGGAGGCGAAGGAGCTCACTCTCCTTCTCATGTCGGTACGTAACCGGGAAATACTTCTCTTAGAAGCGTGCCTCAAACGCCTGCCACGACCACTCAAATCCTTCCTCGACAGTGCGAAGAACACTGTCCCACTATAAACTGGCCTCCTTCTCAAACATGAAGGAGGCAAGCTCGACTTGCTCAACCTTTGAGTAGTGCAGCGGTCTCAGCATCTTAGAGATGCAATCGATCCAATACTCAGCCTCCTCGGGTCTATGAGAACCCGCAAATGTGGGAGGTCGTAAGCGCTGGAATCGTTCAAAAGTGCCACTCGTACTGGCGCTCCCAGATGGAGGCATAGGTGAAGCAGGAGGAGTCGTCCCCACTGACTGAGCAAAGATGCCAGCCATGGAAGATATGAACTGCTGCTGCTGTTGCTAGTGGTGCTGCTGCTGAATCTGCTGCTGCTGCATCAACAACATCATTTGCTTAAACCTATCAGACGGTGGAGCAGATGAAGATGCATGGCTTGGCTCAGGAACCAAAGGCGTGGCTGGAGGAGCCATAGGTATCGGCCCAACACCGGCATGAGATGGGCCCGTCTGTGGATCCGTCTGGCTATCGCTCAAGGGAGGAACCCCAGCAAGCGACTCAACCAAAGAGAGACGAGCCAAAGACTTCGAACCCTTAAGAGGCATTCCCTACATTCAACAGAGGATGCAACCTGTAAGATTCTACGTCCACATAATCCATCCACACAGCATTCACAGCACAACTTCAAAGACAAACAACATGCATTCCATTTAACAAAATTTATCGCAATACAAGTAGTGCAGCATTACATGAATCACGACAGGAAAAGCATGTGAACTACAACATCTAACACTTCAAACAACCACAAACAACTACAAACAACTCCAACTACAAAGCCAACCACGGCTACACACAGAAAGAAACAACAAAGCAAGCAAAGGACGACAACAACGACAACTACTCGTCGAAATCAGGAGATGGAGGTGGGGCACCCTTATCCTACAAGCAACACAGGATAGACTTCAGAGTTCGAGTCACCTTCTTGAACTTATGTTTCACAAGGCCTCGAAGATCCATGATATCTTGGCGTAGAACAGCCTGCCCTTCCTCGAGCCGAGCGATACGGGCATCCCTGGCAACCTGATTTGCGCTTTGCTCTGGTGTCACAGGAGGAGAACTCTCACTCGTATCCTGTGCCTCAACCTCTTCCTCGTCCTACTCTATTTCTTCTTCAATCTCAGCTCCACCTTCAGCATAGCTCTCATCCTCGTCACTCTCTGACTCATCCTCACTCTCTGAGGCCTGCTGACGAGAACCAATCTCCATCTACTTAAGGGTCGTCAGATTAATATGATGAAAAGGAACCGGCTTCTCTGCTCCAAGCCTATAGACAAGCTCATGTGCAAGCTTACAAATGAGGCGACCAATGGAAGCGATTCGGTCCTCCTAGTCGAACGAGCGATAAGGATAATCTGACGCAAGATGTACGTCGGCACACACAACTTCGCTTCTTGCCCCACCTGATACAGAAAATCTACCATCAGGTGCATACACTCGCTGCGATTACTCCACCTTGGATATACATTGAATGTACACATGTGGTAAAGCAAGCGGAAGTCATCCGTCATGTTGGTAGCCAGAAGACTCCTATTAGGCTGTCATTTGACCAGATGACCACACAAAGATCGGGTGCGACGATCCCTCTCATGCATACTGTTCAAATTCTTCTCACTGGCATGCACCTCACCAAGTAGCACATTCAGAAGTCGAGATATCAAAGCGACATTGACCGTGGCCTCCCGACCACTACCACAAGGAATCTTGAATTGTAGAGGCTCCAACGAAGGATCACGAATATTGGCATAAAAAGCTCGAACAGTACTTGCATTCGCGTGATACTCGCCCTCAAACAAGGGACACTAACCAGCCCCTTCCAGACGCTCCAACAACAGAAACTCGCCAAACAGCCGCAGATCAACATGAGCCTCAAAAAGGACCCTACGGCCTTCATAGACTCCATACGATAGCTCCGCCAACAGGGTTCTACCAATGAGAGCTCGAGGATTAAGGTCCTGCTTGGTCTAGAATTCACGAGCGGCGGTCATGCTCACGGCGGCACCTCTCGGCCTCCGTGCACGAGTTGGGTGGCTAGGCCTGGCTTCATCCACGGGCGCTCTCTTCTTCCCCATCAAAGAAAGAAGGGAGGAAATGGAAAAGATGATCGTGATAAACTCAAAGAGGGTCATGAGAAATAAGAGAAATGGGAGAAATAGGAAGGATGGTGAAGCTTCCACACACTTGAGATCCCAAAGGATGAATTTGAGAGCCCAAATGAGAAGGAAATGGTGTGAAATCAACAATAGGTGTGAGGGTTTTGAGATGGGTTGATAGGGTTTGCACGAAAATGGAAGAAGAAGAAGATTTAGAAGAGATTTGAAGAAGTTTGGAGAAGAACTTGAAGGAAAGGAGAGCTAGGGAGGGTGAGTTATAAAGGAAGTAGAGTTTAGAAGGTGTTTAAACCAGCAAACCATGGAAGGGTGGGCCACACTAGGCCATACACTTATTGGCCCGATCCAGCCCGCCCGGCCTGGCCCGTTGATCGGCGAGCCCTCGCCGAACCGGTGATGACATCACCGGTCTCTGGACCGACCGGCGATGGCTCACCGTTTGGGCGAGGTCCTCCTGGTCCTTTATTCTCAAAAAGATGTGGGTCCCCCCCTGGGCCCCACTGGAAATGCCCCGATCGGCCCCTTTGCTTGATTCGACGCCTATCGGGCCATTCGGGCAGAAATCTGATACAAACATAGATTTCTTGAAGATTGAAGGGTTGAAATAGGATGATAAACCATCTAAACTCATTAATAGATGACCTAGAAGAGGTTTCGGGTCGCTGTGTGTGATTAGGAGAGCACAAACTCGATCTCGGCGATCGTTTTCAATAAACTTTCGCCGATAGAAGCAACGGAACACAAACACACAATCTACGATAAAATCACACCCAAATACACTAAAGTGGCGACAGCGTGCGGTGTGTGACCATAACCTAGGTCCGCTTTAATCCAAATCATGCTTTGGTACCAACTTGTAACGCCCTGAAATTCGGGGGTCGAGCATAACTCAACTCCCGAGTTCCAAAACATCACTTACGCAACATATTTAATGATGGATATATGTTGTCGGTATTAGTGCATAAAACATGGAATAGATTAAGCCAATTAGCAAATATAATTCAGGGATAAGTGAAGAATGCAAGCGGAAGACTTATAGAAACATGTGTACATGTGCAAATCCCTGAAATACATATACATACCGGGTCATAATACAAGTGTTGCTATCAAAATTATAAGTATCAAATTACATCATTTAATTTCCAAAAGAAATCCTAGCATCCCGCGCATCAGAACAAGCCTCGCTAGAACCCATTTGAAAACTGCATAAAAGAGAAAGCAGCCTCATCATCCTCAACCTCCAGCTCTGCCTCAAAGGTTGCATCAACATCTGCAACATCAGCAACTAAGATAGAGTCTGGTGGGTGTTTAACACCACCCCAGAACGAGGGAGTGAGTGATCAACTCAGTGGAACAATAAAGCAAAGGTTAACATGTTATCAGTTCAATCAAGCAGTAATGATAAAGCAGAACAATTAACCATGTCCTAATTACTCTTGTTAATGCAAGAATGTATGAAAAATAATGTGTGCCCTCATGCATACACCCTCAGCGTCTTGATCTTACGTTACGCATGACATCGCCTCAAAGTGCGCCATGTCTACAAAGCACATGCAAATGCTGTGCATGAACATGATTACCAAGTTGTTATTAGTCCTTTTCATATAGCAGGATTGGGAAGCTAAGGTACCTTCCTCATATCACCATCCAAACAGTGATCCATTCTAGGGTCGTCAGTCCTAGACATCTCATACGATCATATGGTTTCAGGTCATTGCAAAGGGCTCGTCACCAATTAATGCACACCTATTATACCTTCGTTACTATACTAAGGCTCGTCACCTCAATGCGGTATCCAGGTATGCTCGAGGTCACTACAAAGGGCTCGTCACCAATCAATGTAGGCCGATAGCACGAATATAGTATCTCATACCACCATAATCGGCTCATGAGTTTGGTTGCTCACTGGTCACTATGGGGAGGCTCGTCACCCCAGCGTAGGCCGACAGCTCGACCACGGTGTCCCATACCACCATGTCCGGCTCATGAGTCTTAGCGGATCAAGGTACAACAGTTAACAGGATTTCATCGGTAAGTTTGGTACCCTAGATTCAAACAGTAGCGTCCATACATGGTGAACATACATCGGACAATCGGGTTACTTGACGAACTCGACTAATACGAGCGCACGTTAGGTTGAACAACATAGAGTGCGCAAACACTCCGTGTGGCCAAACCACTGCCGACAACCCTAATACAACTCGGGTTCGTCTAATCACGTCCTACGTGGCAAAAGCAACCTTAGCCATGAACTTAAGGCCGATTACTGATTTCCTGGACTATTCATAATCCCACACACATTCCATTACAACAGATATTCATATCTACTGTTTAGAATAGTAATGGAACAACAACCCAAATCATATGGTATGAAAGCATTTGAAGAATATCAACTTAACTTGGATTTAAGCATAAGTAAGACTTGAAATTAAATAACAAGGAATGTAACTTGCATGAAGGAAATCATACACACTAGTGGGAGAGTTGAGAATCGCTTCTCAACGCCCATACTAGGTTGTTATATCACACATTAGATCATTCAGACATTTTTACAAACACTTAGAATACATAATACAACATACATGACGTATGTTGAAAAATATGCATTTGGACAATTCCTTTTACCAAGGAGTTGTCACACATACATCTAGCATAAACACACGACAAATAATCATGGCAAACACATGTGCATATTTATACGTATACGGTAATTTATACATACACATAGAATACACAAATCTTAATGTAACACATGCATATCAGGAACTCAAAATAAACATAACAGTTGGCATGTGAAATCTCATCCATAGTAAGAATAAACCATTCACTGGCATTGAAAGCCTTGAAAACCATAACCTATACGATTAAAGTCCGCACCTTAACTAGAAAAGAACACCGAACTGATTTCAGACGAGATGTCTTTGTCAACGGCGACAGGATAACCTAAGGCAAGAATAGAAATGAGATACAACATCACAAAGACTATTCTAAGCTCTAACACAGATTAGGGTTAGGTTAACTTACCTAAGGATGAACTCAGAATCGCCGGAATAACGATTCAAAAGTGAAGGTTTAAGGATGAAGAAGAACAAGAAAGAATCCAAGATGATTCACCAGCTTCTCTCTCACTTTCTCTCTCTTTTCCTCTCTCTTACTTAGCTAGGGTTAGGAAATTCGTATGGAAAAGAGAGATAGGGTTTTAAGGTCTATAAATAGGCCTAACATTGATGAAAATAACCACAGGGCCAAGGTATACTTAGGGTATAAGCAAAACAAGCTTCTCTCGATCCAACGAAGCACTTCCGGTAGACCTATTACCACAAAAGGTCAGACTTAAGCTTACTGACCATGAATCTAGGTCAAGCTGAGTTTTCGTACCGACCGGATCTTCAGATCAGCCGTGGCGGACCACACTCAATTCAACGGTCACCGAATCTCGATCAGGTTCACAAGCACAAGGACATGCCTGGGCCACCTTTCCTTATCAGAGGGTGAAATTGGGGCAGAATCCAACGGTCAGATTGCTTAAAATCGTCGTAAAAGCGACACGACTCAGATTTCATAAAATCTTATTAAATTTCCAACCGTTCCCACACTCTTCATTCCGGACTCAATCGAATCGACCCAGAACATCATTTGGACCTGATTTTTGAGGTGATGGTCAAGTCCAAGATGGTGACGCAACAGCCTAAGATCATCGCTATCAGACTTTCGACGCGCGGTCCAGGTCTGATCCAGAACTTCCAAAAATTTCCTAGAACAACTGGATTTAGCGATGAATCCCTGATTTCAGAGTAACATAGCGCTAACCATTCTACAGATTTAGAGTCATGCAGATCCAATTTAAAGTGATTGATGCAAATTTCACAAGCAATCGAGTTTAGCGCTAATTACCCCAAAAAGCTTCTAAGGAAAAATAGAGGTAGTACTCGAGTCTTGGCACAAAATTTTCCGGGTCATTACAACCAAAGGGGTTCCAATGGTAGATGTTTAATTCACATTGTTTCCTATAATGTGGGCCACATGAGCTCCACATGTGGCTGATTTTTGGAGGGGGCCCACTACCCTAAAGGACCTACCAAATGCATGGTGTTGACGACCAACACACCTCTTGGTGGGGCCCACGGCTGGGACCCAACGGTCCTTGTCCCACCATCCCAGCGCAACATCTTGCTGCTGCTACAGCAGAAGCAGTGTCAACTACCATATGCTTTTGTATTTTTTTAAAAACAGTTTTCTTGTGGTTTTTCCTAAGTGGGGCCCACGTAAGGAGGATCCGACCCAGCCATTAGATTCTATGGCTTAAGACAGTCCAAATGAGCCCGATATTCGATGTATTTTTGGGGCATAGAAATCTCAGGGTAGATTTCAACGATACAAATACTGTTTTCTATGCTATGGCCCGCCAGATAGTCGGATTGGCTTCATTTTTCAGCTCAACGTCTAAAATGATCTAGTGAATGGGATGGACGACGTGGATTGGATCAATGCATCAAGGTGGGTCCTGCATGAGTGACCCACCCCAAGTTTCAAATTAAACTGATATTTCTTTTTATTTTTATCCCAGTACACTATACGGTCAGTTCACATTTCACTAACACTGGACGGTTTTGGATACAACACATATTAAGATGGGCTCGCTTACAGATGGCTACCTAGGTGGACCACCAATGGTTGGATGGTGTGGATAAGACATACATCAAAGTGGGGTCCATCGAAGTGGGCCACACAACCACATCATCACACAAAATGATAGAGTGAGGGAGAGAGAGAGAGAGAGAGAGAGAGAAGCACTCACCTTCGATCTCCTCCTCCTTCTTATGCCTATGCGGTCTAGAGCTCCAAGGGGACAATTTCGACGGTTGAGATGATGATCCAATGGTTGGATTGGGTGGTAGGGAGTGGGCCATGCCAAGCTTCTCTCATGAAGCTTGGACGATGGAGCCTCATAAGGTTGCTTGGGAGAATGAGAGAGAGAGAGATAAGAGAGAGGTGTAAGAGAGAGAGAGAGATGTGATGGGTGAAAAGGTGAGTGATAGGTGTACTTTGTGTAAGAGAGTGTTGACCTTAGGGGTTGCTTGGGGATGGGGTGATGTGTACTTGACATGAGGTGTGATTGATGGGACATGATTTGAAATCTTTCTTAGGTTTGCAAATGCGCAGTGTTTTCTCGAACTGAATGCGGGCCAACATCTCCTGGCTTGGGTATCGCCTCGACATGCGAGACGCGGCATCGGAACCGCAGTGACGGCGAGGTCGCTTGGGTACAAGTCTCGGGTTGAGCCGACTCTGGTTTGTAGGACTCGTCTTAGGATCGCGCGCAAACGTCGGATAAAGGTCGAAGGTTGCCGGAATGCGATTGGGAGGATTGCAAGAACCTATGGAACGGTACGGAGTAGGATACGGGCCTTACACCATGAAAATACATGATTAGCCTAACCATTATTATTCTAAATTCAGACAATCAATTTAGGAAAGCTCAAAGGTCACTATGGGGGGTTGGTCACCCAACATAGGCCGACAGCTCAAGCATAGTATCCCATTCCACCATCCTTGGCTCATGAGACTAATAAATATGATGTTTTAAAGGTAACCCCTACAACTAGTGGCCAATTGTAATCCAACAAGTGGAACTAATCATCGCAAGGTTGTAAAATAATTCATTAAAGTCACAAAAGGGCAAGAATTCCATAAAAGCCGCAAGGGCCAAATATTTCACTTAATGGTGTGATAAAAAGGGATTATTCCCTTAAGCCATATAGGCATAAATGCTTCACAAGATGATAAGTCCACAACATAAATTTATTTAATTCATAACATAGGTGGCCACTAGTTCGAAGATTTCCTAAAAACACCATTAAATAATCATAAATAATAAATTTTTCTATGTATAATGTTGACAACACATGCATAGCTAAAGTATTGGCCTTAAAACATGATAGAGATAATTGATATTCAACACATATTTAAATATTTAACTTTAAACTTAATTCATCAACTATTTATAACATTCGAATTCAACATGAGCAACCAACCATATTAGGCAATCGATAAGATATGTGAACGAAAGCAAATAAACAAATCAATTATCTAGATGTAGAAAAGCTTGAAGGGTAATCCTCACTTTGAAGTGTAGATTCTCTTCTTGCTAGACTAGGGATCACAAAGGGATTCAAGGCACCTGACCTAACCTAAAATACCATACATGGATAGTTAGGCTACATTGTTTTAAAGGTGAATGAACATCAAATTCTGCTACTAATGCATCAATTACAACCTAGAATAGAGGAAGAATTTTAAACTATCCAACACTACACACCTTTAATCGAGTCGATTCAGAAACATTAGATCAATACAAATCATTCCAGATTCGGTACAAGGTTGTACAGCTACAACGAATCAACTCCTTCATTTCCTCTTCTTCCCATTTCTTCTTCTTTTTCTCCCTATTTTTTCCTCAAACATTCAGCCCTTTTGTTAGTCTTAGCAACTTGACTTGATTTGGACTTAGCGAGTCAAATCGACTCGACTCGATGGTAAGCCAAATCCTACTTCCCTTTCTCTTTCTTCCTCCGCCTCTTCCTTCTCCTTTCTTTCCTTCTTCCTATAACACATATCCAGCAATTTACTGGGTTAAACCAGAGTCTAGACTCAAGAAATTCACTAAGTCAACTCAGTAGCCCATACTCTCCTTCTTCCTTCGCCTTTCTTTCCCCTTTCTTCCTTCCTTTCTTTCTTTGCTTTTTCCCTTTGTCTTTATCATTTCTCTTCTCTGCTACCCCGACTGACAACACCCATACCTGACTCCCACTCAGTCTAGGACTCCATCGAGCCGGACTGAGTCAACTCAGCTTCTTCTTCTGCTTTCTCCTTTCTCCTTTCGTTCTCTATCTTTCCTTCTTACTTCTAGCTAGCAAACGCCCAACTAGACAGAGCAAAGCTCACCCTACCAACGCATTGAGTCAATTACTGCGGCAGCAGCACGTTCGGCTCTCTCTCTCTCTCTCTCTCTCTCTCTCTCTCTTCTTTTCTTCCTTCTTCTCCTCCGTTTCTTCCCCCTTTTCCTTATCATTTCTCCTTTTCTTTCTTTGAAAGACAAACTCGATGGCCCAAACTCAGGAATAACTAAGAATCAACAAACTGAATGACTCACCGAGTCATTGCTCTCACGCCCGGAATCCAACCCGGTGCGGCACCAAGTCAGGGATCTCTCCCTTCCTCTGATCTTCTTCTTCTCTCCCATTTCTTCTTTCCGTTTTCTCCTTCTTTTCTTCCACAACCAAAGTATCTCCAAACAAAGACAGCCCGAGCATTGGATGCTTGAACCGAGTCAGACTCGTTTTGGTGCGGCAGGGGAGATGGTGCGTCTCTAATGGCGAATCAAAACTCTGTGGACTTCTCTTCATTTCGTTGCTTGTAAACGGTTTGTCTTAGCTCTAGGGAGCTTGGGGAAGCTTCAAATCGAAGCTCCAATGGTGTTTCATTGATGGGTTGGAAGGAAGGAGCTTGCAGCCGATTTTCTTGGGCTGCCGCATGAAAACCGAAGGAAAGAGGTTGTTGTTAGGTTTATCCCTTATACAGTGTTGCCTTAACGAACCCCAAGCCATTGGATCGAGAGTGGATGGTTGGGATTCGATTTAGGGCTCCCAACTCTCTAGCGATTTTGTCTTTTATTCATACAGCTGGCACTCTGCGAATGGTGGACTCGGACAGTCGAGATTTGCTTCAGTGGATGGCTAGGATAACTTGAGAAAAACTCTCTTAGATTGCTAGCATGGCAGTGGAATTCCAGCCGCACACATCGGTTTGTGGTGGTGGTTGTGGTCACATGAGTTCGAACCGTGGGTTGAAACCGGGCAGGGAATGGTTAGATTCATGCCCTCTACAAGATTAATGAATCTGATTGTCCGAGTGGATGCTCATAGTGGGCCATAATGATCATACACGGACGCTGTCTGTTTGAACAGAGCTCGGCAGGAAACAGAGGAGAATTTCTCCTTTTGTTGAAAATTCTCGGCTCAACACGGTTTGACCGTGTTGACGGGTCTGGTGCACTGTGAGTGCATGCAGTGCTCGTGTGTGCTCGAGTCAAAAGTGGGGTCCACTGTGATGGGTTTAACAAATCCACTCCGTCCATCAACTTTAACAGATCGTTTTAAGGTATTGGACAGAACATGAGGTTGATCCAAAGCTTAAGTTCTCCATAGAAACTAGGTTTTGTGTTATTCTCTTGATTTCTATTAATCTAATGGTCAAATTGATTTCAATCTGAATTCCAACGGTCAAAAGGTCTTAGGAATTTGTTTGGATAATTATGACACTTAATCTATAGGCCTCCAAAATTAATACCTTTATTATAACTTCTTTCATAATATAAATTATTATCATTATTGACTAAATTTAACATTGTAATGTTTACTCCTATTTAGCATTGTCCTTATGGTAGATCAATCCTTCAATTTGAAGGTTTTGTGCAACTATCGAATAGGTCATCTCATGTTTGATGTGGGTTGTCTATAACATGATGGATGGTGGATCTTATAGATTTGGTTTGATAATCTGAAATGAATGGTTAGTTAGTCCACCAAGTAGATTAAGGTCGTATGAATAAGTTTTCTTAGATAGTGTGATGGTTCATCTTGGGGATTAATGAATGGATGACTCGAATTGTTGGTGTAGATTACTCCTAATGGTTAGATCCATTCCATATTTGACTCACATGGGTTCTTAGGTCCCTAAGGATTGTTAGTTGGGAGTCTAACTATCGATTCAATTATCTAGTGATGGATTGGAAAATTGTGCATTATGGACTTGATCTGTAAATGTAGATTAATCTTAGTGGTTAGATTCAGGTTAAAATGTGGGTTTCATGATGGTGTGATGGCTTATCTTCAAAATCAACGGTTGGATAGCTCAATATATGAGTGGGGATTATTTTCAATGGACAATTTGAACTAGATTGATTGTAACTATTCTGATAAGTTAGGCTTCTACTTATACTAAGCTAGGTTACAAAGTAACACCCGAGTACTGAAAAGTACGGGGTGTTACAATCTACCACCCTTAAAGAAAAATCTTGTCCTCAAGATTTGATAATTCTCATCCTAATCATTATCGGTGCAAGCGGCAGGGTTAATGGTGTTCCCTATCTTGCGAACGTCCAAGTTTACTATTATAATCTAGATCTAAATACACTATTGCTTAATTTTATCACTACTATTACTTTTCTAATATAACAAAATCAATTAACATTTTTAGGTTTCACAAATTATTTGGAATATTTTCAGGACCTACGACAATTAGAGATTTGTTTTAATGCCCATTATCATCTCATTTTTTTTTAAATTTTTTTTAAAAATTTTTTAATGCATGATTTGAAAAGTTCTAAATCATAATTTCTATGTGCAAATTTGAGTTGAAAATTTGCCAAACTTTCCAGATTCTCAAACCTAGTCTCAAAATGCTCAATCTAGAGTTGAATATTTTACTTAAAATTTTATAACTTCACCCCTAATTAGTATTAATTGCTAAAATTTATGAGAAATATCATCTCCAACTAATGAAATTTCTTAGGAATTTTAATTTATAACTTATAGTATGATTTTTTTTTTTTAAAAAAAAACATTGTCTCTAACTAAAGAGACGTATGAGAGAATTCAGATTATAGTTCTTGAAACGATTCCCAAAATTTTTGGAGTACTTAGATTCAATCAGATGTTCGACATGGTGGGTAGGTAATTCCCTACAATGTCTAAATTTGTTTCACTCACTGAGTGTTTTAACAAAGTCATTTCAACTAAGGAAAATTATGGGAAAATTCAAATCCTAGATTCTAAAAGTTCACTGAAAGTCAAGTTCAAGAAATATTCCTCTTGACCTTAGATATATCATAGTTGGAATTCATTTTCCCATGGTACTAATGTAGTTCCCAAATTTAAGTAGCTATTCTAGTAATTTACATGGGATTCAAAGTTCTTGTTCCCATGTCCAAACGACTCGTCCTAAAAATTTCAAAGGGGACCAAGGTTTCAAAGTCTTATAGAATTTATCATAAATCTGATCGTCATTCCTAATGTATTCATGGGAACCTAAGTTTAATTTCTATGTTCAAACAATTAAGCATACAATTTCCTAAGGGGCCTAAAGTTTTACGTCTCTATGTTCGCAATCTCCCTAATTCTAAGGGAATTCTAAATAGGTTCAAATAGCTACTCTAATAATTTCAAAAGAAGTCTAAATTTAGGTATCTACAATCTCAAAACTTTCCTAAGTCTAGGGAAAGTTCACCTAAGCTCAAATCTCTAATTCCAACATCCTAACTTAACACATTAAAGGTTTGTATAAGTTTGTTTCCCAAAGGCAAGGTTTGTCTAGACTCACTCTAATACCATCTTGTAACACCCCGGTTCTCGGAACCCGAGTACACTACTCATTTTCCAAAAACCTGAGCATTAACCTTTAAATATCCCAAATTTCACGTACATTTTTTTTATTAGAGTTAATAAACTAGCGGGACAAAAACAAATCAAGTATAAGAGGGAGTCCAAATAAACATAACCAAAGTTATAAGTGGTTACCCAAAAACTTATACAAACCAATGACTTAACTTATTACAAAACATATAGTAAAAATTAAAATGAGATGAAATTAGGAAAGAGAGTTGCAAGGTCTTCTGGCTCCTAATCGCATGAACACCAGTATGTACATCATCTATGTCCCCTGCACATTGTATATGGTTCAATAGCATCAATGGATATCCAGTAAGGTATAAACCCCCAAGATTTATCGTAATATCAAGATAATTAAGCATAGTTATTAGAGACAATATATAACAAATATTACACAATGATTATAATAGGAATCAAATAAGGTTCATCAGATATGGATTCATTAATAAATCATACAAGATAATCTTGTTTAAATGCATGGATGCATGCACATGCTCACAGACCTGGGGATGTACATCCAGCTGGTAAAAGTCGCCCAAGGAGAACCAGCCACTCGGAAAAGTACTCAAAGGACGCCCAATGAGAACCAGCCACCCAGAAAAGACTATGATATATAGACCACACAAGGAGGACTAGTCACTCGAAGAAGTACATGAAGGTATGCCCAAGAATCAGAACTAACCACCCAGAATAGACCATAATAAATAGATCGCTTAAGGAGATCTAGCCACTGGAAAAAGTACACAAGGTAGCCTAAGGAGAACTAGTCACTCGAAAAAGACTATAATAATATATAGATTGCCCAAGGAGATCTAACCACCTAAAAAAGTACTCGAGGTACGCCTAAGGAGAACTAGTCACCTGGAAAAGACCGCATGCCATAGAAATACATGATTAGCCCATTATTATTCCAAATTCAGACAATCAATTTAGGAAAGCTCAAAGGTCACTATGGGGGTTGGTCACCCAACATAAGCCGACAGCTCAGGCATAGTGTCCCATTCCACCAGCCCTGGCTCATGAGACTAATAAATAAGATGTTTTAAAGGTAACCCCTACAACTAGTGGCCAATTGTAATCCAACAAATGGAACTTATCATCGCAAGGTTGTAAAATAATCCATTAAAGCTGCAAAAGGGCAAGCATTCCATAAAAGCCGTAAGGGCAAATATTCCACCTAATGGTGTGATAAAAATGGATTATTCCCTTAAGCCATATAGGCATAAATGATTCACAAGATGATAAGTCCACAATATAAATTTATTTAATTCATAACACAGGTGGCCACTAGTTCGAAGATTTCCTAAAAACACCATCAAATAATCATAAATAATAAATTTTACTATGTATAATGTTGATAACACATGCATAGCTAAAGTATTAGCCTTAAAACATGATAGAGATAATTGATATTCATCACATATTCAAATATTTAACTTTCAACTTAATTCATCAACTATTTATAACATTCGAATTCAACATGAGCAACCAACCATATTAGGCAATCGATAAGATATATGAACGAAAGCGAATAAACAAATCAATTATCTAGATGTAGAAAAGCTTGAAGGGTAATCCTCACCTTGAAGTGTAGATTCTCTTCTTGTTAGACTAGGGATCACAAATGGATTCAAGGCACTTGACCTAACCTAAAATACCATACATGGATAGTTAAGCTACATTGTTTTAAAGGTGAATGAACATCAAATTCTTCTACTAATGCATCAATTACAACCTAGAATAGAGGAAGAATTTTAAACTATCCAACACTACATACCTTTGATCGCGTCCACTCAGAAACGTTAGATCAATACAAATCATTCCAGATTCGGTACAAGGTTGTACAACTGCAACGAATCAACTCCTTCATTTCTTCTTCTTTTTTTCTCCCTATTTTTTCCTCAAACATTCAGCCCTTTTGCTAGTCCTAGCTACTTGACTTGATTTGGACTTAGCAAGTCAAATCGACTCGACTCGATGGTAATCCAAATCCCACTTCCCTTTCTCTTTCTTCCTCTGCCTCTTCCTTCTCCTTAATTTCCATCTTCCTGTAACACATATCCGGCAATTTACTGGGTTAAACCAGAGTCTAGACTCAAGAAATTCACTGAGTCAACTCGGCAGCCCACACTCTCCTTCTTCCTCCGCCTTTCTTTCCCCTTTCTTCCTTCTTTTCTTCCTCTACTTCTTCCCTTTGTCTTTATCATTTCTCTTCTCTGCTACCCTGACTGGCAACACCCATACCTGACTCCCACTCAGTCCATGACTCGATTCGGGCTGGACTAAATCGACTCAGCTTCTTCTTCTCTTTTCTCCTTTCGTTCTCTATCTTTCCTTCTTGCTTCCAGCTAACAAACACCCAGCTGGATAGAGCAAAGCTTGCCCTACCAACGCATTGAGTCAGTTGCTGTGGCAGTAGCACGTTCGGCTCTCTCTCTTTCTTCTTTTCATCCTTCTTCTCATCTGTTTCTTCCGCTTTTTCCTTATCATTTCTCCTTTTCTTACTTTGGAAGATAGACATGATGGCCCAAACTTAGGAATAGCTGAGAATCAGCAAACCCAATGACTCACCGAGTCATTGCTCTCACGCCCGGAATCCAACTCGGTGCGGCACCAAGTCAGGGATCTCTCCCTTCCTCTGATCTTCTTCTTGTCTCCCATTTCTTCTTTCTATTTTCTCCTTTTCTTCCACAACCAAAGTATCTCCAAACAAAGAGATCCCGAGCATTGGATGCCCGAACCGAGTTAGACTCGATTTGGTGTGGCAGGGGAGATAGTGCGTCTCCAATGGCGAATCAAAACTCTGTGGACTTCTCTTCATTTCGTTGCTTGTAAGCAGTCTGCCTTAGCTCTAGGGAGCTTGGGGAATCTTCGAATCAAAACTCCAATGGTGTTTCATTGATGGGTTGGAAGGAAGGAGCTTGCGGCCGATTTTCTTGGGTTGCCACATGAAAACCTAAGGGCCTGTTTGGATGCCTGTAAGTTGGGTAAGTGGGAAGTTATTTATAGGGAAGTCACTTACAGGTGGTGTTTGGGGGAGAAAAATCACCTGTAAGTAACTTACAACCTGTAAGTCACTTACAGGCAAATCTACCAAAAAACTGCAGGGGGATGGGGGTGGGAAGTCACTTCCCTGTAAGTCACTTACAGGCTCAATGGTTAGATTTTTAAAAAGAGGGGAAGAGGGAGAAACGCACCAACCCACCAAATCTCTCTCTGTCTCTGCAATGTCTCGCTGCAGTTACTGCCTTCCGTCTCTTCTCCTCCTAAAACGGTAGGGTTTCATCTACCCTTTTTTTTCTCCTTTGAAAACGGGAGTGGTTTGACGTTACTCTATAAGGCACGCTGGCATCCAAACAGTCACTTATAAGAACCTGCGTATTTTTTCACACGTGTCATGGGCCTCTAATCCGAACGGACCATGTGATGCAGCATCCCATGAAACTGTCAGGGACTGTGGCCTGTGGTTGGTGATCCTATAGATCGTTTATCTGGTTGGTCTCACTGTGGCCTGTGGTTGGTGACCTGTGATGTACTCGCAGTGTTGGTGAATCTCTTAGATTGCACAGTTAGAATGCAAGTAAGTTAACGATCTACATCAGTGTTTGTGAATCTCTTAGATCCTGAGCCTCAAACTCCTCATTAGAGTGAGAAAAACTTTGATGATAGAGTGGGATTGATGATGCGCTGGCCCTTGGAAATTACATCAGATTGAACAATTGGAATGCAAGTAATTTAATTACTAGATTTTCTATTAATATTTTTAAGTTTATTCTCAATGCTTAAATTGAGTTATTACTCCATATTATAGATTTTTTGAATTCGTGGGCCCACTTTTATAGCCTACTTGATGATTGTTTTAGCTTAATAATTATCTCAAATATTCATCTTGATGGGCTTAACAAAATAACATATTTGATCCCATGTTTTTTTATATGATTATAACATTTTAGAACGATTCCCCAATCTAAGATATGCTCGATGTGAATATACAGCTTTCTACCTGTAAGTAATTTACAGGTTATCCAAACAGAAAAAGTAACTTACCTGTAAAGGACTTACAACTTGCATCCAAATAGGTTACCTGTAAGTAACTTTCACCTGTAAGTCACTTACAGGTAAGTCACTTACAACTTAAAAGAACTTACAGGCATCCAAACAGGCCCTAAGGAAAGAGGTTGTTTTGGGTTTATCCCTTATACGGTGTTGCCCTAACGAACCCCAGGCCATTATATCAAGAGTGGATGGTTGGGATTCGATCTAAGGCTCCCAGCTCTTTAACGATTTTGTCTTTTATTCATACAGCTAGCACTCCGTGATTGGTGGACATGGACAGCCGAGATTTGCTTCAGTGGACGGATGAGATAACAGGAGAAAAACTCTCCTGGATTGCCAACGTGGCAGCGGAAAGGTAGAACGACTTTCATTTTTTCTCTTTTTTTTTTGAAAATTTCAGCCGCACACATTGGTTTGTATTGGTGGTTGTGGTCACATGAGTTCGAGCCGTGGGTTGAAACCGGGTAGGGAATGGTTAGATTCATGCCCTCTACAAGATTAACGGATCCGATCGTCTGAGTGGATGCTCATGGTGGGCCACAGCGATCATACACGGACGCTGTCCGTTTGAATGGAGCTCGGCGGGAAACAGAGGAGAATTTCTCCTTTTATTGAAAATTCCCGGCTCAACACGGTGTGACCGTGTTGACGGGTCTGGTGCACTGTGAGTGCATGTGTACTCGAGTCAAAAGTGGGGTCCACCGTGATGGGTTTAACAAATCCGCTCCGTCTATCAACTTTAATAAATCGTTTTAAGGTATTGGACAGAACATGAGGCTGATCCAAAGCTTAAGTGGTCCATAGAAACTAGGTTTTGTGTTATTCTCTTGATTTCTATTAATCTAATGGGCAGATTGATTTCAATCCGAATTCCAACAATCAAATGGTCTTAGGAATTTGTTTCGATAATTATGACACTTAATCTATAGGCCTCCATAATTAATACCTTTCATCGAATTATTGTTAAACAGTTTTCTATTTTTATATTACTTGTAGTAATCTTTAATTATGTTTGTAATAGCAATGTCTCAAAGCTAGTATGTTGAGTTTCAGAACATATCGGGACTCAGACTGCGACTCGGATTGAACGAAATTACAAATCGAGAAGGTCGCTATCTATAGAATTGCTAGGAAACAAGTGGTGCTATGAATGGGTAATGTATTCGCTACAAATCATCAACGTTGCGTGTACCATATTCGATCATGTCTTTAATGATATATAATTTTGTCAAACATTGACAGGTATATCTACCTGTGAACCATGAGAATTCTCATTATTTTCTTATGGTCATCTATCCAAGAAAACGAGATATCACTGATATCGATAATTTATATACGAATGCACTCATGAAGAACAAGCAAAAGATTAAAATTATGACTGATGGGCTCTCTATTCTCTTCAATGCCATCGGAGGCACATCTGCTCTTGAAGGGAAGGTCTAGACCGCCAAACAAGAGAGATCGGTACCGAAGCAAACCAATGGTTATGACTGCGGCATATTTGTAATGAAATATATCGACATATTGTGCAGTGGTCACATCTTGGAAGGAACATATATGTAAAACTTCACTCCAATTTGGAGTAATTCAATAGCATATGATTGTTTAAGTGTTACCTATAAATGAGATTTGTCTTAAATTTATTGGATAAAAATGTTTCTTGAGCAACATGGGTAATCTATGTAGTCTAATGTCTTAAATCTATCCATAACAGGGTCCGTCGATGTCATTGACAGACCACTCGATCCCATCGAGCATATGTCGATGCCATCGATAGATGCTCGATCCCATCAAGAAAATTCAGAAAAATCCTAGTTGATTAATGGACAGTTTTGGAGGTTACTACTTGATGGCATCAAAGGATCTTCGATGTCATCGACTGGTCCTCAATGTTCCTCAATGCTGTCGATGCCATTGAAGGACCCATCGAAGGTGCACACAGTTTTCCATAAGTGCACGATTTATTTCTCATTTCGATTAGGTAGTATATATATCGGGTGTAATCGGGATTAGAGAGAGGATTGGGGCTTTCTAAATTGTTATAAAGGGGTTAAGAGCATAGCTAGGGTTTCAAAGGAGATTCGAGGGTTGTTCAAATTGATAAGATCTACTCTCTTGTAATATTGCTTCATGGTGCATTACTCATCACTTTTTGCCATGGTTTTTTTCCCAAAATGTTTTTTCCAAGTAAAATTTAGATTACCTTCTTGTTTAGGGTTATTTGTGTGGTTGTGATTACTTTGCTTGATTCTGCTCTATGTGCTTCTATGAGTCCCAACAATCTATTGAGTGACATTGATAGCTCAAACTATATTGAACCATGTTTAATCAATCTTGATTGTCAATTTTACTCATCCGTTAATTAAATGGTTGGGATTTCCTAATCAAGTTTTTTTTTTTTGTTTTTTTTAATAATAAATTTTAACACACGCACACACACCACCATACACTCATGCCATAGTGGGATTTCACCACCTATGGGTACTTGAACCCATAACCAGGTGTTGAAACTCATGAGAGTTCACCGCCGGAGTAAGAGTAAGGACCCTTCCTAATCAAGTTGGTTATTGAGAAACATAGGCAATCTGATGTAGGAACCACTTATGGATGATGTTGATTGTTCATTAGAATTCTTTAATTTTTATTTTTATTTTCATTTTAATCACTTTGGATCATTCATATTTCTCACCTTTTATTGGATGGGTGATTCTTGTTATTGAGTGTGAAATATTGTATATTTCCTCTTGTTATGCATTGGTTTTTTAAGCATAAATGCCCTTAATCAATCCAATTACATATGTTTTTCCTATGCGAGGTGATTTGGATATTTAATATGAAAAGAATAATTAAAGAGAAGATTTAATGCTCAAAGAATGATGAAAACAAGACTTGGAGATTTGAAGGTGTTTAATGAAGATGTCAAGTACCAATGATCTAAGAAAAATAAGTGCAAAGGAGAGAGAAAAGACCGGCTAAATCAAAAAGTCCAATAGCAGAAATAACAGACTATTTGGCCCTGGATGTAGGGTTTTCTTTAAACACTTGTGTAAATCAAAGCATGGACACTAAGTTTGATGATGGTACTTTATATAGTATTAATTTAAATAATTAATTTTGCTTGCAATTGATTCATGGATGAGATTATTCAACTGGTTTTCCAATCTTCATAGACATACATAGATTATCCAATGTGAGGACCTCTTGATGGTGCTAAATAGAACTAGGCTTAGACTACCCAGGTTCCCAAGGGTGCATCTGAGCACTAGAGCTCGACCCTGGAGGGGTTGTTACGGTGGGGACGTCGTCTTCCTCCCTCCCGAGGCATATAGCCATGTTGGCTAACTGAGGGCAAGGGAACGTTGCAGGGGAGGAGGTAACACACTACTCTTCTTACGCCTTGACCTTCTACTTTCCACCTTGACGGCAATACATGTCAAGGTGTGTCTTATTTCAGTGCCTTTCATTCCTTATTTATTATTCTTTTATTATATGATGACCCTCTCCCATTTTCTTTTTGTAGGGCACACTTGGGGTTCTTTACATCAGCCATCTTTTGCTCGATCTAAAGGCCCAGTTAGATGACTCAAACCGGAGGCTCGGGTTCGCTAGAGCTAAGCTACGAGCGAAAGCTTCCAAGCTAGAAGCAGCCATGGAGGCCTAGGCAGCAACTCATGTTGAGGTTGAGGCACTTCATGTAATACCCCGTGATTTCAGGACCCAAGTATATGACCCGTTTCCCAAAAACCCATGTTAACCTATAGAGAGCCAAATTCCATATATATATATATATATATATATATATATATATATATATATATATATATATATATATATATATTTCTTATCTTTCAGAATTAGCAGTTTAGCGTAGAAGGGATAAATCAACATAAAGGAAAATTTACATTTACATTTAGAATATACAAAAGGATGCCCATAATAACTTATACAAACCAATGTCTCGAAAATAACAAATACAAGAATTCCATAATTTATACGAGGGAAATAAAAAGATGCATATAAATTTGAGCCACAAGATCGCGTAGCTCCTCTGGGCAGGTATGATCACCTTATCAATTATACCTAGCTCCTCATCAGCCTGAACCTGAATATCACTTAAGCCACCTGTGCTACCTGTACAGTTATATATTTGATGGATGAGTGGCCAACTCAGTATGAATTCTCCTTAAGATTACATACCACTGCATTAAGTAAGCATAGTTATAAAAGATAACATGACATACAAAACAATACATGAAGCAGTCTTATTAGATGCATGGATGCATGAATGCATCATCGACCCGGGGATGCTCATCCGTTTGGCAGTTGAGCTCGTCACCCATGCAAAGGCTGGCCATTAGCGAAGCACATCACGTGCATACATCATGTACCGCATAATGACTGCCTATCGTACATCACGTACCACTACACCAAAATCGCCAAACTGGTACAGTTGGTTTTTTGGTTTAGAAATGGCTTTAAGCCATTCCTGATTTGAAACGGTAGTGAACCATACTCGAATAGTTGTTGTTGTATGTTGTTACTTTCACTTTTTTGTTGGTCTGTCCCAATTGATTGTTGTATATTCTTATTTCTTATTATTATAGTTTATTGTATTATTTTGAAACAGATGGACGGAATGGATTCTATTAGAACCCTCTATGTGGACCCCACATCGCCCGACAATCACATTTACATAAATATGCTGTAGACTACTAGATTATTCTCATCACCAAAATGCCCAAAATGCCAAAACCCGATCTCCCTATCCATCTCTTTTGATCTCTCTCTCTCTCTCTCTCTCTCTCTCTCTCTCTCTCTCTCTCTCCCTCTCCCGATCTCCCTCCCTCTCCCAATCTCCCTCTCCCTCTCCCTCTCCCTCTCTCAATCTCCCTCTCTTTCGATCTCCCTCTCCCGATCTCAACCCTCTCTCTCGATCTCCCTCTCACTCTCCCTCCCTCTCTCGATCTCCCTCTCCCAGCAACATCCACCATCCCACGATAGTCCCCAATACATGGGGTATCTAACATTGTAGAAGCGGCAGCAGCAGCTCCATATCTGTCGTCCACAGTTGAATGGGGAAGACTGAATGGAGGGAATGAATGCAGCAGCAGCAGTAGCAGTGTGCAGACAGGTACACCCAACCCCTTCTTACAGCATTTGTTGCAATATTGATAAAGCCCCTATTTCCCTGCTTTAGAAAACCATGAAGGTTCTAGTTTACCATATTATCTCTTTTTGGGAAGTCTGTTTCCCCATTTGCATTTTCAAATCCCGGTTCCTCGATTGACATGACACTACCTGTGCAGGGAAAAGATAGAACTCAAACTTTTAAGATAGAACAACTTTCAGCCAACTGCAAGTGAAGGTTTGATTGAGAAATTACCTATTTTAGTGATAATTATGGTCTAAAAATTTCAGTGACAACTATGGCCTGTGACAATAGCATCTGAGGACCATGAAATAGAAAATAGAAGAATAATGTCTTTTGTAAGGTGAAGACAAGCAAAACAACATTGGAAAATCAATAATCAACACAACCAAAGCAATTTTCAGTTGAAAAGCAAAAAACCAAATCCTGTTTTCTTATGTCTGTAACATCTTTGTAGTCTAAGGATGAGAATATAGGCTAATTAGTTAGAGCAGTTCTATTTATTTTTATTTGATACTTGTTTGAGACTTGATATCACACAGATGGTTGGGAAGAGAATGCATTAACTGGTTGTGATATTGGTAAATTACTTGGTTGAATTCTTGTTCATTGGGATTCAGCCTCCTGCATCAGTCCTAATTCGCTATGTTTTTGTCCAAGGAAACAGGTAATTCCTGATTCCATAGCAGGGCTAGAAAATCTAGAGGAGCTTCACCTTTTGGATGCAATCTTCTTCTGGCTATTATGCTAGTAATCTTTGATAAGTTGCAGATTCATAGTTGGTTTTTTACACTTCTGCTTCCATCATTAGAGCTGCTTCAAAATTGTTTTCCTTGAGAATATTGGTAGCTTGTTAATTCCTGCTTTGTAGGCTAGAAAGTAATGCAGCCTGTGCTTGTTGTATTTAGATCATGAATAGCATTGATATAGTGACGGGCAGATGTGGTATCAGAATTAGGGAGGTTATTTGGCCATTGGATGGTCTTTTCTGTGTTGAAGTTTAGGATGGAGTAGCCGTAGATTTTCAGGCAAAGCAGAGATCTTTTGGTTACTATGTGGTCAGTCTTCAATCTGAGATCCATCCTCTCACCTAGTAATCTAATGCCTGTATTGTGGCCAACCTCCATTTGTGGGATTCGTTGGGTTCTTATGGTGTGTTTGGTTTGCAACTCCTGTGCCGCCTTCCTACCGATTTCATGGTAATCTTATTTCTGCAACCGAGGTCATCTTGGTGATTTCAAGCTGGCAACTGCATCCGATTTCATCCACTCTTGCTTCCGCTTGTGGGAAAATTGGATCTGTTTTACTCTATATGGCTGGAAACTGTCTTGGGTCTTGGTTGTGGATACTCTCTGCACTTTGGGGTTATGCTTCTAGTTTTTGTCTGCATACAATCTTCATTTTTTGTCTTTTTTGCTCTGGCTCTGGTTATGGTTCTCGAACTGCTGTTTTGCTAAATAGTCAATGTGCTGTTTTAGCACAGCTTTGTTGGGATTTCTATTGAGATATAGGATATGGATTCTGATGTGCCAATTGGATATTCATATGATCATTGCAATTCAGTTTTTTGCTGAGTCTAGTTGGGATGAACTGAAAACACTTGACAGCCCTAATACCTGAGGCCAAGTTTATTTCTTTGCCATTCTTTTGTAATAATGTCAGTATTCCAATCCTAGTAACAGTGGAAATTCATAACTCAATCACTAAAACAGGAAATTTAATTCAAGTTAGCACCAGCAGTAAGAAACAATGTCAATAATGCTTGTCAATTGTAGAAATATTGGATGGAAAAAGGAGTTATGTTAATGATTAGTATCCATACTTCCGATTGAAATGCTGACGCCCATCCATTCATGTCAGCTCCTCCTCCATTTGAAAATAACCCTCCATTTGAATTGATCAGTCTGATTTTTGAGCCAGTACATCCCACCTAATGCACGGCTTAGATATCCTACTCATATGGTAAGGGTACATGTATGGGTGTGTGATGGCTTAGAGAAGCTCTTGGAATTGTAGGTACTGAGTAGTTTGTTGTGTCTTGCTTGTTATGTGTGCTGATTTTTATGTGTTTTGCAGTTTAGCAGTTATATTTGGTGCAGGGATGGTGACTAGTTTGTCTCCTTGTACACTAAGCGTTTTGCCTCCGACTCTTGGCTACATTGGTATGTACGGAAATTTATTTAATATCATTCTGTTTGTGATTATATTATGGAATTGGGAATCACACATGTGACATGAAATGTCTTTTCATAACTTGGGTTGATGCATCGCTGCTGTTGGAAATCCTCCAGGAGCTTTTGGCTCTGGTAAAAGCCGATCTCAGGTAACAACTTTTCCTGGATAAACTTTTCCCCTTTTTTAGTGCCTTGGGGATCTCTTTGTTACTATTGCATCAAAATAATTTTGTGTTTCACTTTCTTTCTTTTTTTCTTTCTTTTCTTCTTCTTCTTCTTCTTCTATCTATTTTTTTTTTTTTTCTGAGAATTTAAACCAATTTGGAAATATCTCCCCAAACCAAGCAAAATTGATTCTAGGAGCTAAGACAGTTTTTATCAGTCATATGGGGGTAGGGCTGTCAATGGGCCGAGCTTGGGCTAAACAAAGTCAAAATTTTGAATATGGCCGGCTCATCAGACCCAGGCCAAACAGTTCAAAATCTGGGCTGAAGCCAACCTCAGGCCTGCCCCATTTTGCTTTTCCCATGACTAACTCATCCAAGCTAGACTTGACATACGTGCACACCGGGCAAGACCATCAAAATCATTTCCCTTTGTGAATGGAGCATCACCCGAAAGTTCTGCTGCTACAGGCCCGATTGTCTTGTTCATGGTTTTGAGTATTGGTTATGATACATCCGTATTCATCCATATCGTAACTGTATTGGTCATTGAGTTCAGAAAGGCTTTTATTAATAATTTAGTAGGTTTTCATTTTTGGAAGCAGCAAGTCAAGGTTCTCATGTAGCCACTCCCTCAACCGGTCAGTAAAGCCAAATTTAATGACCTAATTAGAACCTACTCATTGCTGACCTTACGGCATTAGGGCTGTCACTAGCCCTAATGCCTCATACATATATGACCTCATCACTTGACAGCCCTAATGCCTCATACATATACAGAATCATACACGCCCAGAAACTCTTCATTTTATCATATTTTGAAGAATGTTTTAGAGTGCATTTGGCTGCTCTAAATGCTATGCTATTTTGCACCAACTCAAACTGATTAATCATGAAATCTCATGATATTTGGTGCAACCAAATGCATCCTTAAAGTTAATATGGAAGTAATAATTTACTTATAATAATTGGATTCAAATAAATAATCAGCGCATTTATCACAAGAAATATGGATTATCTTATGCCTTGCTCTCCACAAATAGCACGTGTGTGCGGGATCCTAACCGTCTATGGATATGGAAAAAAATCACACCGGTTGGGTAACCTCAAATATATCCAAACTCAGAATAAAGAGCTTTTCCTTGTTGTGTTCTGATGCTTGTAGGTTGTCAATGCTGATTTTGTTTCAAACGTGATGAGTGAGCTCGGACACCAGTTAGCTAATAAGAGCCATAATCTCTAGTTTGGTAAGTACCTTTCACTAACTTAAATTACTTAACTTATATTTAAATTATTATCTCGTTCTTTTTCTTATATATTTCGATATTTATTCTTTAAATATTTATATTTATGATTCTTTGTTAACTGATGCTGTTAATTAGTATTTAGGCCACCTAGTGGTTTAACAAAGCATCCCCCCATTTAGGAATTTATATTGAACAAATACAGTCGTTTAAATGAAAATGCGTGTTCTTTGTAGATTCCTAAATTATCTCATTTTGGACAGTTCGGTACCATACCATGTACTTAGGTTGTCCTCATTTTCAGTTTACATATAGTTGAAATTTCATTAATGTCTCCCTATATTTTCTCTAGATATGTGGTTCTTTACTAATTGGTTTCCTCTATCCATGTGTAATGGATTACATGTGACAACTAATTAGTATTGAATTTTACATATATCTGGAGAATATGGGGAAGTGCTGCCGAAATTTCGGCTTGCATGTAAACTGTATGAGGATAGTACATGGTATGTTACCGAATGGGATAGAGACAATTATCACCTCTAGATAGAGACAAGTATGATCTGTGGCTAATTTATTTGTTTCAGGTATCATTTTTTATATATAAGGTCATTCGACTGAAAATGCTTGTTTAATGTGTGGTATTAGGTGGTATGGAATTACAATGGATTAATGTGGTGCATTAAATGCTTTCATAGAATGCTAAATACCTCTTTAATCAAATGAATCATATATCTATTTTGTTTTGTTTCAGGAATATAATCATATTTGTTGAAGTCCACTTCTCTTATTGTAGATAAGAACCTGCTGAATCAGGTATAATTGTGTGCTTACCTATAGTCTTAGTTAATTTATATTTTTATTGCTTCATGTAAACATATTTGTAGCTATACATTACTTTTGCCTTTACTCTCTCTTTTACTCCCGTTCATCCCCTTGAAATTTGTAAGGCCCGTATCCTAATCCGTACTATTCCATTGACTCCCGCGATCCTTCCCGACAAATTTCGGCAACCCGCGACCTATAATCGACGTTTACGTGCGACCCTAATTCGTATCCCGTAGATTTGAGTTGACTTTATCCAAGACTTATATCATTATAACCGTGCCGTCGCCGCGGTTCCAACGCCGCGTCTTGCATACCGATCCTGTACTCTGACCAGGAGATGTGGGCCCGCATTTAGTTCGAGAAAAACACCGCGCGTTTGCAATCCCAAGAGAATCTGTACAACATGTCCCATTAATCAATCAATCAATTACCACATGTCAAGTACAAGAGCAACCCCAAAGTCAATATCTCCCTCTCGCTCTCTTCCATACCCATATATGTCAAGTACAACTATCACCTCACATCCATCACTTCTCTTACAATAAACCCTTCTCTCTCTCTCTCTTTCTATTTACAATTTCCAAGCAACACTAAAGAGGTGCACGTCCAAGCAATTCTAAGAGAGAAAAGTGTTGTGTGTGGCCTACTTCCTCTCCCAAGATCCATCATCCTAGCCCTTCATTTCTCATCACATTCCATCAAAGTGAGACAAAAGAAGATTGGCATTCCATCGGACCAAGAAGATCGAATGGTGGGTGCTTTATAGGTTAGATTTTTATATTTTGATGATGGGCCAAGTGAGGTCTACTGATTGATGGTATGGATCTCACTTTGGACCCTAGATGTAGCCGATGGCCCACCTTAATTCTCATTATCGTTCCATGATGGGGCCATTCTCCATGGACCCCATCGTGATGTTTATTTTCCTTACGTAGATAGGGTCATTTAAACCTTGCATTTTGGTGGAGAAAAGATCTCCACCGTTGATTTTGATCAGTAGGCCCATATGTAATGGGACCCACTTGATGTATGTTGTAAATCATGGAAGGGAGGGCCCGTAGTGTCGGGGTCCCTCCATCACTCGATCTCTCTCTCTTTCTGTAACGCCCTGAAAATTAAGGGTCGAGCAAAAGCTCAACTTCCGAGTTCCAATACATCACTTATGCAACATAGATAATGATGATTAAATGTTTTCTGTATTAGTGCATTAAACATGAGTGAGATTATACCAAAACGACATGTCATACTCCAGAGAAAATTGGATTACACAAGCGGAAGACTGTGATAAGTATATAAAGCATATAAGTGGTTGTAGGTCCCCAGTGTATGAACATGATACCAGGTTAAATAATTACATGTTTAGTTCCAAAATATACAAAATGATGAAGTGTAATGTCATTTAATCCATATCCCTGTAGCCGCGGTGACGCAACTCCAGGTCTACATAGACTCGTTAGAGAGTTGCAGGTAGGAGAACTCCTCCTCGTCATCGTAGAAGTCAGGATCTGCCTCGTAAGCCTTGACATCACCTGAAACTCCAACAGAGTCTGGCTGGTATTTTAAAACACCATTCCAAAGTGGGAGTGAGTGATCAACTCAGTGGAACTATAAGGTAAAGGTTAACATGTTATCAATTCAGTCAAGCAGTAATGATAAAGTAATACAACAAACATTCCTAAATACTCTAGTTAATGCAAGGATGATATGTATTAATGATGTATGCCCTCGTCTACACTCTCTATGCGACATCATCTCACGATTGCGCATGCAACACTCCCGCTGTGCTCAACTCTAACGCCAAAGGCACATGCAATGTGGTGTATATACGTGATTAGCCAAGTTCTTAATTAGACCGATTCATACAACAGGTTTAGGAAGCTAAGGCACCTCCCTTTATATTATTTACCCAAACAATGATCCATCTAGGGTTGTCAATCCTAGTTAATCAGATATGATGGGGAAGTTGGAGAGTTTACACTCTTAGTCGCTACAAGAGGCTCGTCATCGTCAGCGTAGGCCTATTTTGTACTCGAGGTCACACCACCAATGCCCTACCAACTGAAAGTCTATTTTCAAAGGCTTGTCACCAACCCAACTGGGGACCACAACCAGACTGCGCCAGGGTAGGCCGACAGCTCGAATACAGTGTCCCATACTACCGTATTCGGCTCACGAGTTTAGTTTACTCACTGGTCACTACAGGGAGGCTCGTTACTCCAACGTAAGCCAACAACTCGACCACAGTGTCCCATACCACCATGCCCGGCTCATGAGTCTTGGCGAATCGTAGTACCAAGGTTAAACGAGCCTTTCACTCGTAAGTTAGTACATTAGATTCAAACAGTAGTATCCATACATGATGAACATACATTAGGCCAATTGGATTACTCGACAAGCTTGACTGGTACGAGTGCATATTGAATTAATCGACATGGAGCGTGTAAGCACTCCGTGTGGCCTATCTACTGTCGACAAATAGCGTACGACTCGGATTCATCGAACGTGTCTTGTGTGGCGAAACGACATCGGTCACTAATTTGGGAATCATTATCGATTGACTAGACTACGCAGTAGTCACAATCACATTCAAACATAGTAGGCATTTATGTGTGATAGTCAAAACAACATGTGATAATCAATTCAAATATAAATCTCATTTCAACATTTTAACAAACACATAGGGCACATGTTATCATACATGTGCATTCATCCATAAAGAAAGTAGTAGTAAGATAGGTTACATGAACGAAACTATAGCTATAGATAAGGTGGTTGAGAAATCTCAACACTCTCATTAAATACATTTCAACAAGCATTTCCTCATTCAGGCATTTTATCAAACACCTAGACTACATATATCAACATACATGTAATAAATTAGTTATAACGTATATTATGGCAAATCCTTTCACAAGGGAGTTGCCACACATACAAAAATTATGTATTCTTAAACAACAATCATGGCAAGCACAAATCATAATTCCATATTCATACAAACATTTCAACAAACACTTGGAATGCATTAATTTCAACATAGTTCATGTATATATGTAATACATGGAAAACATCGCATCTAAGCATGTGTGATAGCGATCAAGTCAGTCATAAATCATTACTGACATTGAAAGCCTTGAAAACCATAACCTAAATGTTTATAGTCCGCACATTCCGTCAGTATACTCGTATCGAACTTAGTTCGAACACTATGCCTTCGTCTACGGTACAACGGCTACCTGAATCACCAAATAGGTTAGCTATTTCATCAATTCTTCTACTTTGATACCTAAAAAAATTAGGGTTAGGATTTCTTACTTAAAAATGGATTCGAAATCGCTGGTGTAGCGACACGGGAGAGGCGATTTGTCACATGGAGCAGTGGGATCAAATCCCGGCAGCAAACCCCAACTCTCTCTCACTTCTCCTCACTTTCTCCTTCTTTTTTCTCTCTTCTCTCTCATAGGGTTTTGAAATTCGTATGGAATGAAAGAGGGGTGGGTTAAGGCTCTTATATAGGCCCAGAACTGATGCTAATGGCCTCAGGGCCATGGTATACTTAGGTTATAGCCAAAAGTCATTTGTTTCGGGCCAATGGAGCTCATCCGGAGGCCTATTTCCTGCATACGGTCCGGTGAAAGTTCCCTTGCAATGGATCTATATCAGGTTAAATTTTCAGTCCGATCAGGTTTGTAAATCGACCGTGGAGGACTAGTTTCAATTCAATGGTCATCGTCTCTCGATCAGGGCCACAAGTGCACTGACATGTGTAGGGAAATTTCCCTTATCCGAGGGTATAGTCGGGTCAGAATCTAATGGTCTAAAACCTTAAATTTGACCTGCAAGCGAACGACCCTATTCACTTAAGTTTGAGTTCATTTTCTAACGATATTCGCATTTCTCACACACTTCATTCTGGGCTCAAGTTGTACGTTTTTGAATACTATTTAGACTTGATTCCCGAGATGGTTGTCAAGCCCAGTAAGTCGGTCATAACTGTATAGTTTCGCATTAATCGGACTTTTGACGCATGGTCTAGGTCCGATATGGAGTTTTAGTATGCTCCCAAGAGCAACTGGGTTTTGAGATTGATCCTATGTTTCCAGGTAATGTAGCGTTAGTGATTCTACTAGTTTTGGGTCTTGTAGTACGTATTGAAAATGATTCAAGCTAATTTCACAGATGATTTAGTTTAACACTTAGTTAATTTTCGTCTAATCCCTAAAGGATTCGGTCCTTAGTGATTTTTACCTGAGGTGGTACTCGGGTCTTTGTACAAATTTTTTCGAGACGTTACAATCTACCCCCCTTAAAAAAATTTCATCCTCAAAATTAGTACCTTTTCATACTCTTGGAGAATCTGAGGGTAGTTCTTACAGACCTCGGCTTCTATTTCCCAAGTATCCTCTTCCTCAGTGTGGTGCGTCCATAGTACCTTCACAACTGGAATCACTTTACTGCGTAGCTCCTGTTCCTTCCTATCTAGAATATGCGTCGGTTGTAATATATAAGTAGCATCCTCACTCAACTGCACCTGCTCCCATCTGATAATGTGGGAAGGGTTAGGAACGTATTTCTTTAGCATCGATACATAAAATACATTGTGCACGCCTACGAGTGGTGTTGGCAAAGTAAGGCAGTAAGCTACCACACCCACACGGTCTAGTATTTGGAATGGGCCAATGAATCTCGGCGTGAGTTTTCCTTTCTTGTCAAACCAAAGGACTCCCTTCATGGGAAAAACTTTTAAGAATACATGGTCCCCAACCTCGAACTCTAGCGGTCGTCGCCTCGTATTAGCGTAACTCTTCTGTTTGCTCTGTGCTATGAGAAGTCGACGCCTGATAATGTCAATCTTCTCTGAGGTCGCTGTACTAACTCTGGGTCAAATAAACTTTTCTCACCAACCTCTACCCAACAATGCGGTGTGCTCTACACAGATGCCCATACAGTGCTTCGTAGGGGGCCATGCCAATACTCACCTGAAAGCTGTTGTTATAGGCGAACTCAGCATAAGGAAGACAGTTATCCCAATTGTCCTTGAAATCTAGCACACATGCTCATACCATATCTTCCAACACCTGATTCATCCATTCGGTCTGCCCATCCATCTGTGGGTGGAACGCGGTACTGAACTTTAGTTTCACACCCATTGCTTCCTGGATACGAGTCCAGAAGATAGATGTGAATCGCATGTCTTGGTTTGACACAATCTCCATAGGCACTCCATGTAGACACACTATCTCCTTGATGTACAGCCTGGCCAAATCGTTTGCTGAGTTTGAGACTCTAATAGGGAGAAAATGAGCTGATTTCGTCAACCAGTCCATAATCCCCCAAATGGAGTCATGTCCCTTCATCGTCTTCGGTAACCCTGAGATGAAATCCACAGAGATGAAATCCCATTTCCATTCCGCTATGGGCATGGGCTGAAGTAGTCCAGGAGGTCGGCGATGCTTTGCCTTGACCTGCTAGAATGTGAGACAATGGGACACATAATCCGCTATATGGGCCTTCATGTTCTCCCACCAGTATGACCTCTTCATATCTCGATACATCTTCGAACTATCAAGATACATCGCCATCTTCAAATTATGAGTAGCTTTGAGAAGATCCCTTCTCAAGTCATGAAGGTTTGGGATGCATAGGCAGCCATGATAACGTAGATCCCCATCTGTACCAATTCTCCATTCTGAGTCTTCATTGTCGCTCACTTGCTCGTTCATCTTTGCCAATAGTTCATCACCTTTCTGAGCCACAATAATCTTGTCATCAATGAGTGGCTACACACGAATGTGTGCGACGCTCCTGAACGACTCCTTTATCGTAAGCTTCTGCTCGAAGTCTCGCACAAATTCGACCATGTTCCATTCATCGATCATTAGCGGAGCCGTAAATGCTATCGTCTTCTTGCGGGTCAATGCGTCTTCCACAAGGTTAGCCTTGCTAGGGTGGTAGGAGACCTCGAACTTGAAGTCCTTCAAGGTTTCCATCCATCGTCGTTGCCTCATATTCAAGTCCCTCTGGGTGAATGTGTACCTAAGGCTCTTGTGGTGGCAAAAGAGCTCGAACTCCTCTCCATAGAGGTAATGTCTCCAGAGCTTCAATGCAAAGATGATGGCTGTTAACTCTAGGTCGTGCGTAGGGTAGTTTTCCTCGTGCTTCCTCAACTGTCATGATGCATAGGCAATAACCCTGTCCTTCTGCCTCAGAACACAACCCAAACCAATACGAGATGCATTGGTGTATATCGTATACTTGACCCCTTGCTCTAGCAATACTAGCATAGGGGTGGACGTCAACTTGTCCTTCAGTTCCTGAAAATCTGCTTCTGCCTTCTCATTCCAGGCAAACTTAAGGAATTTCAGAGTCAGCTGAGACAACGGTCTGGCTATCTTGGAAAAGTCTCTAATGAATCGATGGTAATAGCCTGCTAGGCTGAGGAAACTCCTCACTTCTGTAACTGAACTAGGCTGTTCCCAGTCCTGAACTGCGGTCACCTTAGCAAGGTCCACAGCTATCCCTTCCTTGGACACCACATGTCCCAGGAACTTGACTTCTTCTTTTCAAAAGTCTCACTTCTTGTACTGAATGGACAACTGGTTCTTCTTTAGAGTATCAAAGACTGCTCGCAGGTGCTCCTCATGATCTTCCCGACTCTAAGAGTATATCAGATGTCATCTATAAATACGATGACAAATCGGTACAGATACGGCTAAAACACCCGGTTCATCAGATCCATTAACACGGCCGGTGCATTCGTGAGTCCAAATGACATCACAAGGAACTCGTAGCACCCAAAACTGGTTCTGAACACTGTCTTCTGCACGTCCTCATCCTTGAAGCGTAACTAGTAATACCTTGGCTATAAGTCAATCTTTGAGAAATACTATGCCCCTTTCAACTGGTCGAATAGATCATCTATCCTAGGCAAAGGATACCTGTTCTTCACTGTCACCTGGTTCAACCTGCGATAATCAATACACAATCGCAGAGAACCATCTTTCTTCTTCACAAATAAACACGCTAGGCCATATGAAACCTGACTCCAATAGGTCATCAATCTGTCTCCTCAATTCCTCCATTTCACATGGAGGCATGCGATTTGTGAGTAAGGAAATAGGCATCTTACCAGGCACTAGGTCGATAGTAAAATCAATTTCGTGTTGAGGAGGTAATCCAGGTATCATCGTAAACACTTCCCAGAAGTCTTAGACCGCGGACGTGTTTCCAAGTATCGGACATTTTGATCTTTCAATAGGGCAGAATAACAAAGAACCCGGAAGGGTCAACTGACCTGAATGGGAATTGTGAAGGTCAGGTTTTCAGGTCCATGTGCCGTCACCAGTCGAGTCTCGCAGTTGATCTCGGCCCTCACTTCAGTAAGTCAATCCATGCCGAGGATGATGTTGTAATGGTATATCATGGTGACGATCAGGTCAATGCATATCGTTCTGCTCCCTAAATCTATCAAGCAACTCTCACACAACTTAGTGGCATTTGTAAAAGTTTCCACTGCTGTGATAACTCTCACCCCAACCATAGGGGTCGTATTCAGTGCTAAGCGCTTGATCGTAGAGCATGATATCATAGAAATAGTGGATTCAGTGTCCACTAACAAAAATATAGGTGTACCTTGGATGTGAGCAGTGACCTTGAAGGCTAAAGGCACTGTAGCTGCTTTCTCAGACGCTTCAGCTGCAAGCGCATGTACTCGCGCCTGCTAAGAAAGGTTCGGCTATGGTGCCATAGGCCATTGAGGTGGCCTAGATCGAGGTGCAGGTGGCCTGTAAGAAGGCTGACAGGTAGTACAAAACATAGAGGTGGACCTGAGATAGCTGGTGGCATCTGCCGGTTGATCCTCTGAGGAGGCATAAAGCCGTTGTCCCTCATCCTAGTGAAATAGTATGTGTCAGCATGGCCCAACCTCTCTTGCAGTAGGTGCACCATATATCAGGTCACCTCAGCTGCACCATATATCAGGTCACCTCAGTTGTGTCAGTGGAGTCGTAAGCCGAGGAGGAGAATCTGCTTGCAGCCTCTTGTCGAGGAATGGTCAGCTCGGTAAGTCTGGTCGAGGCCTAGGAACAATAGGTGCACTCACGTACGGGATAATCTATCGCCATCCTGCTTAGCTCGCAGGGACATGCTCACTAGCTCAACATAGTTGTTAATGCTAGCGCAACACATCTTCGAGCGGATCTCAGGCCGCAAACCTTCAGAAAATCGCTCCATCTTCATCGGCTCGTTCGCTAGGATCAAAGGAGTATAGCTGGCCAGCTCTGTGAACTTATTCTCATATTCTGCCACTGTCATCCCTCCCTGTTGGAGGCGAAGGAACTCTCCCTCCTTCACATTAAGGTAGGTGAGAGGGAAATACTTCTCATGGAAGTATGTCTCAAAAGCCTCCCACGACCACACGTAATGGTCCTAAGGACGCTGTCCCACTAGAGACTGGCCTCCTTCTCGAACATGTAGGTGACCAACTCGACCTGCTCTACCTCAGTGCAGTGCAGTGGCTTCAGAATCTTAGAGATACGGTCAAGCCAATACTCAGCCTCCTCAGGCCTGTGAGTACCCGCAAATGTAGGAGGTCAGAAGCGCTGGAATTGTTGAATAAGCCACCAATACCCACATTCCTAGCAGGGTGCATAGATGGTGCAGGCAAAACCATGCTCATGTTCTGGGCAAGGGCCCTAGCAAGAGTGGTCCAAATCTACTGCTGTTGCTGCATAAGGAGCATCATCTGCTCCAGCCTATCAGGGGGAGAATCCACCTAAGGCATGTGAGGCGTCGAGGTAGACGCACGATTCTGCTCAGGAACCGGTGGTGCAATAGGTGTCGGCCCATATGTGGGGCCAGTGGTCAGCTGAGAATCCAGCATTGTCTCGCGATCTGGGCCCAAACTGGGGTCCATATGGCTATCGCTAAGGGGAGGTACCCCGTCAATTGAGTCGCCAAGTGTAAGACATGCCGTACTCTGTGTGGCCTTAGGTGGCATTCCCTATATACAACATAGGGTGCAACACGTGTAAGATTTTACATAACAACACTCAATTTCTCAAGTATTCTACACATTTCATAGCAAAAGGAGTTGCATGCATTTAATTTAACAAAATTTGTCACAATACATGAGATATAGCTTTACATGAATCATGTCAGGAAATGCATGTGAGCTAACCTAATCAAAGCCTTAAACACCAAACACACCATCAAACCTACCCTACTACTATGCCTATCAAGGCTATAACACAGGAAACATGAAAGCAAAGAAAACTCAAAGATGACTACAATATAGGACTAGTCGTCAGAATCTGGTGATGAAGGGGGAGCACCCTTGTCCTGCAGGCAACACAGAATAGCCTTCAAGGTGTGAGACACCTTCTTGAATTTTTATTTCATGGAGGCCTAACCCTCTTCAAGCTTGGCCCGGGTCTCACTACCTCCTGTCGCAGGGTGACCTGACCCTCTTCGATCTAAGCCAAACGGGCTTCCAAAGCAGCCCGATCACTGTCGCGCTCATGTGTAGCAGGAGGAGAGCCCTCATCAGTGTCTTGGGCCTCCTCTTCTTCCTATTCTTACTCATCCTCTTCCTTGCCTTCTTCCTCTATCTCATCTCTGCCTTCTTCATCACTCTCTTCTTCTTCACTTCCTGTCTCATCCTCACTCTCATCGAGTCGAGCCTGACGTTGTCGTGGCTCCATATTCATGTTGTTGGGAGTAGTGTTGTTGATGAAATGGATCGACGCAAGCCTTTCTAAGCCAAGTTTGTAGCCAAATTCATAAGTAAGCTTACATATAAGTCGATCGAATAGGAGTGAAATGCTTGTCCTAGGAGAGCACATGGTCTGAACTATCTGTAGTAGTACATATGTAGGTAGGCACAGTTTATCTCCCTGCCCAGCTCAATATAAGAAGTCTACCATTAGACGCGTGCATTCGCTGTGATTGCTCCACTTAGGATACACGTTATATGTGAAGATATGGTGGAGCAGGCGGAAGTCAGGAGTCATCTTGGAGGCCAGGAGGTAATTGCCTAGATTCCAGTAGACCATTCGGCCACAAAGAAATCGCGTGCAACTATCCTTTTCTCCGCACTCCTGAGGTTCTTCTCGCTAGCATGAACCTCACCAAGCAGCATCCCTATGATTTGGGCTAACAAACCCACATTGACAATGGCTTCCCGCCTTCCCACGGGGATGGAGAACTATAGAGGCTCCAGCAGTGGCTCTCGTATATGGGCGTAGAAGGCTCGGACAGTGCCCTCATTTGCATGAGACTTGCCCTCAAATATGGGACCTAATCCGGCGTCTAATAGAAGATCCATCACTGGATAAAGCCCAAATAGTTTCTCATTCACGTGTGCTTCAAAGAGGACCTTACGACCTTGATATCTTCCATGTGCCATATCCTCCAATAGAGCTCTCTCGAGAGGAAGCTGAGGATCGAGGTCCCGCTTCATCCTGATCTCTCAATCGACGCTTGAACTTACTTCGACGCCTTTCTACCTCCTTGAATGGGTAGGGCAGCTAGGCTCAGCTTCATCCGTGGAAGCCCTCTTCTTCCTCATGAGAGAAAGAAGTGTAGAAAGTGAGAAAATCACCGCCACGAGCTCGAAAAGAGCCATTTGAGTAAAATAAAGTGGAGGGATAGAATGGGTTGTTGGACTTTGAGATTTTTAAGGCACAAAGTAGGGTTTGTGTACTTAAATGGGAGGAAGTAAGGGAGATAAGAGGTGGGTTTGGAAGGAATGGTGGGAGGTGTGTATGGAATGAAGAAAATGAAGATGATGTGAGGACAGGGGAGAGATTTGAGAGAGAAAGATGAAATTTTGGGGGATTCAGAAAGCTTGGAGGGGTGTAGGAGAAGGAAATAAAGCTAATGGGATGGATATAAGGGGTCCAACATGTTTTCATGGGCCCCACTAGTGTGCACACTCGTCAGCTAGACCGGCCCGGTGCGACCCGATAGGCCCGTTGTCCACGGACGGCGAGGCCTCACCACTGGGGTGATGCCATCGCCATTCGTTGGAAAGTGGGGTGATGGAATCCCCCCGGGGGGGTGCCGTATGTGTGCCGAGTCCACCTTGGCTCCCCTCGATTTGTACCGTTTAGGCCTCCGAGTCCGTTTGAGACATTTTCTGAGTCTATCTCGCGTATATTCACGCGTTTCGGGTTGCTCGAGTGTGGAATACGCTGAATCATCGCCTAAACCCATCAATGGATGGTCTGAAAAAGGATTGGGATCACCTCGCATGATCACAGATGCATATGGGTCCTGCTTCTATGGTCAGTTTCGCTTCAATGGTCATATGATCACCGTCGGGTGAAACTTGGGATTTTAGGATCATTTCTACATTTCACCACTCTCTCCTAAGTCATAGTATGTCAGTGTGCATTGTGTTACCATAAACTAGGCCCAATTTAATCCAAATCATGCTCTGATACTAACTTGTAACGCCTTGAAAATCGGTGGTCGAGCAAAAGCTCAACTCTTGAGTTCCAACACATCACTTATGCAACATAGATAATGATAATTAAATGTTATCCATATTACTGCATTAAACATGAATGAGATTATACAAAATTAGCATATCATAGTCTAGAGACAATTAGATTACGCAAGCGAAAGACTGTGATAAGTATATAAAGCATATAAGTGGTTGTAGGTCCCCAGAGTATGAACATGATACCAGGTTAAATAATTACATGTTTAGTTCTAAAATATACAAAATGATGAAGTGTAATGTCATCTAATCTATATCCCTATAGCCTCGGTGATGCAACTCCAGGCTTATATAGACCTGCCAGAGAGTTGTAAGTAGGAGAACTCCTCCTCATCGTCGTAGAAGTCAGGCTTCACCTCGTAAGCCTCGACATAACCTAAAACTACAATAGAGTCTGATTGGTGTTTTAAAACACTGTCCTAGAGTGGGAGTGAGTGATCAACTTAGTGGAGCTATAACGCAAAGGTTAATATGTTATCAATTTAGTCAAGCAGTAATAATAAAGCAATACAACAAATATTCCTAAATACTCTGGTTAATGCAGGGATGATATGTATTAATGATGTATGCCCTCACCTGTACTCTCTCTGCAAATCATCTCATGGTCGTGAATGCAATACTCCCATTGTGCTCAACTCCAATGCCAATGGCACATGCAATGCAGTGCATGTACGTGATTATCTAAGTTCTTAATTAGACCTATTCATACAACAGGTTTGGGAAGCTAAGGCACCTCCCTTTATATCATTTACCCAAATAATGATCCATCTAGGGTCATCAATCCTAGTTAATCACATACGATAGGTAAGTTCTAGAGTTTATACTCTAGGTCGCTACGAGAGGCTCGTCATCGTCAGCGTATGCCTATTTTGTACTCGAGGTCACACCACCAATGCCCTACCAACTGGTAATCTATTTTTGAAGGCTCGTCACCAACCCGACTAGGGACCACAGCCAGGCTACACTGGGGTAGGCTGACAGCTCGAATATACTATCCCATACCACCGTATTCGGCTCACGAGTTTGGTTTGCTCACTGGTCACTACGGGGAGGCTCGTCACCCCAGTGTAGGTCGACAGCTCGATCACGGTGTCTCATACCACCATGCTTGGTTCATGAGTCTTGGTGGATCGTGGTACCAAGGTTAAACGAGCTTTTCACCGGTAAGTTGGTACCTTAGATTCAAACAGTAGCATCCATACATGGTGAACATACAAGCCAATCGGGTTACTGGACAAGCTTAACTGGTATGAGCGCACGTTAAATTAATCGACATGGAGTGCGTAAGCACTCCTCATAGCTTAACCACTGTTGACAAATAGCGTATGACTCAGATTCATTGAACATGTCTTGTGTGGCGAAACGACCTCGACCACTAATTCGGGAATCATTACCGATTGCCTAGACTATGCAGTAGTCCCAATCACATTCAAACACAGTAGGCATTCATGTATAATAGTCAAAACAACAAGTGACAATTAATTCAAATATAAATCTCATTTCGGCATTTTAACAAATACATAGTGCACATGTTATCATACATGGATATTCATCCATAAAGCATGTAGTAGTAAGATAGGTTACATGAAGGAAACTTTAGCTATAGATAAGGTGGTTGAGAACCCTATCTCAACACCCTCATTAAATACATTTCAACAAGCATTTTCTCATTCAGGCATTTTATCAAACACCTAGACTACACATATTAACATACATGTAATAAATTAGTTATAACATATATTATAACAAATCCTTTCACAAGGGAGTTGCCACACATACAACAATCATGTATTCTTAAACAATAATCATGGAAAGCACAAATCATAATTCCATATTCATACAAACATTTCAACAAACACATGGAATGCATTAATTTTAACATAGTTCATGTATATATGTAATACACGAAAAACATCGCATCTAAGCATGTGTGATAGCAATCAAGTCAGTCATAAATCATTACTGACATTGAAAGCCTTGAAAACCATAACCTAAATGTTTATAGTCCACACATTCCGTCTGTAAACTTATATCAAAGTCAGTTCGAACACTATGCCTTCGTCTAGAGCACAATGGCTACTTGAATCACGAAATAGGTTAACTATTTCATCAATTATTGTACTTGGATACCTAAAATAGATTAGGGTTAGGATTTCTTACCCAAAAATGGATTCATAATCATCGATGTAGCGACACGGGAGAGGCGATTCAGCACGTGGAGTGGTGGGATCGAATCCCGGCAGCAAACCCCAACTCTCTCTCACTTCTCCTCACATTCTCCTTTTCTTCTCTCTCTTCTCTCTCTTAAGGTTTTAAAATTCGTATGGAATGAGAGAGGGGTGGGTTAAGGCCCTTATATAGGCCCAGAACTGATGTCAATGGCCCTAGGGCCATGGTATACTTCAGTCATAGCCAAAAGTCGTTCATTTCGGGCTAACGGAGCTCATCCGGAGGTCCATTTCCTGCATACGGTCTAGTGAAAGTTCCCTAGTAATGGATCTATGTTAGGTTAAGTTTTCAGTCTGATCGGGTTTGTAGATCTACCGCGGAGGACCAATTTCAATTCAACGGTCATCGTCTCTCAATCAGGGCCACAAGTGCACTAACATGTGTAGGAAAATTTCCCTGATTCGAGGTTGTAGTTGGGTCAGAATCTGCTGGTCTAAAATCTTAAATTTGGCCTGCAAGTGAATGGCCCAATTCACTTAAGTTTGAGTTCATTTTCTAACGAGATTCGCGTTTCCCACACACTTTACTCTGGGCTCAAGTTGTGCATTTCTGGATACTACTTGGACTTGATTCCCAAGATGGTTGTCAAGCCCAGTAAAGTGGTGATAACCGTATAGTTTTGAGTCAATCAGACTTTCGATGCGCAGTCCAGGTCCAATACGAACTTTTAGTGTGCTCCCAAGAGCAACTGTTTTTTGAGATTTATCCTATGTTTCCAGGTAATGTAGCGTTATTGATTCTACTAGTTTTGGGTCTTGCAATACGAATTAAAAGTGATTCAAACTAATTCCACATATGATTTAGTCTATGTGGGACCCACCTTGATTAACATGTGAACATAGTCCGTCCAACGTCCTTGGATGGTAGACGTGTTTACTGAAGTGTGAACAGACAGTGAGGTATACTCACGGCAAAAGCAGTTTGATTTTAAGGCTATTGGGTGGGCCACTCATAAAGGCCCCACCTTAATGTATGGCTTTAATCCACATCGTCCACAATATTCCTCAGCTCATTTTAGCCGTTAAGCCGAAAAATGAAGTCAATCCAATTATCTGGCAAGTCATAACATAGAAAATATTGATTTTTACCGTTAAAATTGACTAGGACCCTCCTTGAGCCACAACATGCTAAATATTGGGTTCATTTAGATTGTCTTATGCCATAGAATCCAATGGCTGGAGCGGATCCTGCTGAAGCGGACCCCACCTAGGAAAAACTTTAAAAAATTAGTTTTTTTTAAATAGCAAAATAGCAGCGGACATTGCTGCTGCTGTGTAACACCCCGTACCTTCAATACACGGGTGTTACCTTTTAAACTCACATTAAACTAAAGCAAATTGGGTTAATCAAATTTGTCTCGACATATGCAGGATGGGATTCCCGTCGACATTAGAACCATCCATTAGGGTCTTCAGGAGCCAGAATACTCCCTACGACAATCAGGAAGGTGAGCCACTAAAACACTTAAAGATTGAAGCCATTATGCTAGTTAATTCTGGTGCAACACACTTGTCACCAACACTTTAAAATTCGTTAGTGACAAATGAAGCCTTCATCATAACTAATACCCTATGTTAACCGTTGAAAAAGTCTATCAGGCCCACCTGATCAATGGATCTCGACATATGGGCTAATGACGGCCCAAGGATGTATGTAACAGGCCACCTAAGGCTCACCATCGACCCAAATTGGGCCAGGGACCCTGGGTAATATTTTCCAATGCAAATGAACGGTGTAGATTATGGTAAATCACATTTTAGTGGGCCCCTACACTATACATGTGCACTAAAAGTACTTGTGCATGAAGTGCACTAAACCATTAGCTCGGTCGAACTGGCTTTGACTGAGCACCTCTTGGATGAGATTGAAATATCTTCTTCCCGCCTTTCCCCTATTTTAAACCGACCTACTTCAAACCTATAAGTGGGCCACCACGATCGCTTTCCGAGCACTCTAAACCATTCAAATCCTTCATGGGACCTACACCATCAAAACAGTATAGCTGTTTGACCCATTGTATTCAGAGAAAGGAGATTGAATGCCACTGTCGATCCTAGCCAAAAAAACCGCCCTTCCTCTTTGGGAAGGACGAATCTCAACTGTCCACTGGGGAAAACAATCTCAGACGTCCCCTCCCTCTAAAGAAGGGTCCTGTAGCCCTAGGAAATTTTTATTGAGAGAAGAAGAAAGAGAGTATAAGTGACAGAGAGAAACAGGGAATCGTCTCTCCTGTTGTAGCTCAAGTGCAGGGCCGACGTCCACTCACCTCAGGTGATCTTTCTTCTTCCCCCTCCTTAGGAGTTTTAGTTAAGATAATCATAGCATTGTCTAGGCCAACATCATGCTAAGTAATGGCTGAGAGTCTGCCCAACAATGGCAACATTTGGAGGGTTAAAGCTAGGACCAAATGATGGCCATGCAAAGCTCTATTTTGGAGCTCTCATTATAGTTTGGAAACAGACTCGGGGAAACAAGCCAAACAATGGCCGTTTCAGATCACAGTCAGGCCCTAGTTGAGGTCTATTTTGAGCCCTCCGTAGAGCTTTGAAATAGCTCAGGGTGCAAGCCAAACACGGTAGCAATAGGCTAGGAGAAAGAGTCCATTTTAGTCTGAAACCTGAGCCAAGCAATGGTTGCACGGTGAACTGAGAACACCGTTGAAATGAGTCCCTGTGTTCAACCTAAAGCTAAGTCAATCAATGACTCTGTTCCGGTCTGGGATCAGACCTAAGTACAGCCCATGTTTCAAGCCAAGAACCAGCCAAATAATGGCTGTGTGTCATGCCATAAACTGAATGGATCAAAAGCTCCGTTTGGAGTTTGGATTGGGCTATCCATCAGGCCATGAATAGATCTGTTTGGACATTTCATCAGGCCCCGTTTTGAGCTGAAAGCTGGCCAGGGAGATGGCCATGTTTCATGGCTTGCAGTAGGCCTATCTGAGGCTCTGTCTCGGGCCAAAATCGTGCCATAAGACAGATCTTCCATAAAGCCATGTAATGGTTCCAATAGGAGTAGAAAATTGACCCTGTTTTAGGTATGATCTAGGCAAAATGATGGCCTTGAATCTAAGCTAAAACCAGCCGAGAAACAAGCCATTTGGAAGCTCTATTTAGTGCTGAAATCTGACCATCCACTAGGCCATGATCGGTTGATGGTTGGGGGTTGGTTTTCCTCCCTCTTCCTGGCCTTGAATGTGTAGGCTGTATGGGGGTAACTCTCAGCGTCTAAACAAATGTTGGGCCTGCGCAAATTGAAGGTGGGTCCTACTAAACCGCAAATGGGCTTCACTATGCCAGGCCACCATGGGCCATTTAAGTTAGACCATCCATCAAGGAGGTTGTATACCGAAAAAGGCCCTGGGCCGGACGTCCAGATCTAGGTAGCTCCTTTTGTCTCCTTCCTTCTTCATTTTATATAATTATATGGGTATATATGTGTATATATATATATACATACGTATAGGAATATATACCTGATAGAATATATAGATACGTGGTGGGCCCCACATGGGACCCACCTGTGAAGTGCATAAGTGGTTTGTGTGCACAAGAACGTGGAAGCAGAGGGTACTGTATATGTACAGTTGATCGCTCCTCTACTAATCTGTTCAAGTAAACTGGTTGTAAAATTTTGAGATCTCCCCAAGGCTGATGAATCTGAAAAATCTGAATGGTCCACTTGGAGCAGAACCTCATAAAACCCTCTGGTTCCCATTTTTACCTTGAACCAAAACTTGGGTGGGCCATGATTAATGCAAACAGTTTCTTCCCTTGAACTGCATTTATCTTTGCTATGGCCCACCTGAATATTAGATCAGGATGAAAATGTACCCCCTAAGGTTTCTTAGGATTCCAAATCTTATGGACCGTTCGGATTCTACACCAATGTCATATGTGTGAAGGTGCACATGTGCCTAAGTGCATAGGTGGGCATGCCTCATATATTCATGCATGGTGAATCCTACATGTGTGGAACCCACATTTGTGCACACTGAATATAGATCGTCCAAGGTCAGGATGCAGTGCGCTTGGACACACATCCATACCGTCCACCCAGAGCTCGTGTGATACATGTATAATATACATATATATGTACATACGTACCGAAGGTTGCAAATATCATATACATGACGTATACGAGGATACATTGTGTAATGTACATGAAATAGAAGTAGTGTGTTAACTCACCCACACGACGGTGGGCCATGTATGTGGGTCCCACCATGATATAATGCTTGTCTGCACAGTCCATGCAATGGACCCCACCAACTAAATAACAGTATATTATGCCCACTTATTAGGACAAGTATTATTAGGCCTATACCCTCTCAAATAAATACCAAACCATCATGATTAGGCCATTCGACCAACCATGGCGTCCTGAAATCTTAGAACTTTCAGCTAATGCAAGGGAATTCTCTAGGAATCTATTCAAGTGACGCAGGGACGCTAGCGTCTCGAGAAGGCTCACACCAAAGGTCACCCTGCAACATATCTGGTGATGATTCTTTCCCCCTTAAGCTTTCCACCCTTAACTAGACCAGAAATAGTAGCTTTATTAAAGTAAATGGCTAGCTAGACTAATGATAAACTATGTGTGGAAATAAACTGTATTCACTTAATTTATCTGTTTAACATGATAATTCTCATGCTTACTATTGTTTAGATTCTTGATTTTCTTTGAACTGCTTAAGTGAATAATCTAATCCTTTATGTCATAAAAATTCAGTTGTTGTATATTAATAGGAATACATGTGTCATTTCTTATTTCTCTTTCATATTGCAATATATGTTGCTGTGACACACATACTGCTAAAATCTCTCCATGGGAAGTCCTAGTAAAGGAGAGTCCGTGCTTGGGGTGTAACTAGATTAGTTGTGACATAAGTAGGCCCCTGACATGGAGGTTTTGGTTGTGGTGCTTGACCACGGGGTTTACCATTCATGTGTGGTTTCACCTTAACTGACTTGGGATGGACTCCATAACCCTTCTAAATACCGATGTTTATTCGTTTTTGAATCATTCATGCCAACATGTTTAAATCACCACTTTTGGTAATTTCAATAATTCACCCCTAGTCGGCATCGGTGGTATCCCCCTTATGTTAAATTGATTGACCACATGTTAGTAGGTGCTACATACACCCTAAGACGGTAGTCTCATGGGCCGGGATGGTGGTAATGGGACACTATGCCCAAGCCGTCGGCCTACGCTGGGCCCTGTGCTCCCCGTAGTGACCGTGAGCTTATTTAAATTGGTTGTTTACAAATGGACTAATAATGGGCTGAGAAGTCATGCATACATGGCATATTTCGATGACTTGGATCACTCTGCCCTACGATTACGCTGCGTGTTGCGCTTGTAACCAGTCATTTAATTGTGATATTGACTCAGATTATCATGCCCTGCAATTATGCTGCGCATTGCGCTGATAACCAGTCTTATCCCTGGGTGAAACCCCAATGTCCGTCTGGATGTTTTTCCCGGGACATAGGCCGTCTGGATGTTTTACCCGGGCCAACGATTGCATTCATACATTCATGCATTTAAAAAGACTGCATCTACTGTGTTTTGGATTATCTGTTTGCTTTTATATTATTCCTTGTTTAGGGCGGTGATGTGTAATCTTAGCGGGAGATCACACTAAGTTGGCCACTCATTCATCAATATTCAACCGTACAGAAGACATAGGGACAGAGGGAGTTGTGGAGGAGCCGGAGGCGATGGAGGCTGAGGAGGAGGCTTATTATGAGGAGTCGTACAAGGCGGTAGCTGCTTATTTTGGATTGAATCAGTAGCCTATTTGTTTATTAACATTTCAGTTCATTTTGAGAATTAAGGTTTTGTATATGGGCCCCATCTGAGTGGCCCAGGATATTATTATTGCTTGGGTTTTATCTATACTACGCTTGGTTCCGTTAATCATATTTTGATTTGGGTTTGATTAGCCTTATGCTTATCAGTTAACACCTGGGTTTTCAAGGGATGAGTGTTATACTCGGGTCTAAAAAACTGGGGTGTTACAAGTTGGTATCAAAGCGGAGTATGAGACAGCCTGACTGTGGGACTAGCTTACAAACCTTAAAGAATTAACTTAGGCAAAAAAAAATCTCCCTTAAAAAAATATCTAGGATGAATAAACATAGAAACAGAACACTTAGGCCCCTCATGAACAACTTAGAACTTCTTGAGAAACAATAAGTTAGTCATCTGAACTTAGAAACAAAAACCTTAGCTCCCTTAGAAAATCCAAACCAAAAAGTATTAACTGAATAAGGAACTCCCTCACCATGCAACTACTAAATTCTCCCCCTTATGATGTTTCATACTAGTTAGGGACTGTTCTTCACCCTCCTATTCCTGAACCACGAAATCTGATTTCACAGGAGGCCATGCCACCTATGACGCGGTCACGTCGGGCCCACACGGTCGACGTCCACCCCATTCCATCGACCATGCGTGGAAGGGAGCGCAGCCCCGTTTATACACCAGGCCTTCCGCCTGGAGTGACGGATGGGGACACAAGGTCGGAAGGTGTGGGTGACTCTCCATCTCCTCAGATCTTTGCATCAGGGATGCCCTCACCACACTTCAGGTGACGAACACCATCAGCCGAGCCCTCAGCCAACATATACGAGGACACACCGATGGGAGCTGCTGCTTTCACAGCTTTCGCATAGATGGCAGCAACTATGCAGTAGCAGCAGGCTGCCTTCATGTAGCAGCAACAAGACTCGCACACTTTAATGATGGAAACCCTGCAAAGTCATGGGGGAGTGTCACGTGATACGGAGGTACGAGGCCCCGACATATTCGAGCGTTTCTTAAGGCTCCGTCCATAGACTTTCGGGGGAGCGCCTAACCCGGTTCAGGCCGAACATTGGCTGGCAAGGATTGCCAAGATGATGGGACTGTTGGAGTGCTCCGATGCTCAAAAGGTCAGATGGGCCACATACCTGCTTGAGGGAGAGGCCGAGAACTGGTGGGAAAGTGTACAAAGAAGTGTGCCAACTGGGTATGCCTGGACCTAGGATAGCTTCAAAACAAAGTTCCTGAGAAGTATTTTCCACGGTCGTGTCGAAGCAAGAAGATCGCACAGTTCCTGAAGTTGGAACAAGGAAGCTTGACAGTCGCCCAGTATGAGGCGAGATTTGATGAGCTATCACGATACGTTCCTAAGGCCCTCGAGGATGAGGAGTATAAACTGGAGAAGTTCAAAGAAGGACTGAAGCCCGGGATACAATCTCGGCTATGCACTTGAGATTTTGGGGACTTCCCGGAATTGGTGGACAAGGCAATGCGCGTGGAGAAAGATTTTGAGTGCACCATCCACTCCTGCCAGCTGACTCGGGATGCCCTGTTCCGACCAAGGCAACCTCCTCCTGCTCCGCCCATCCCTGTGAGGAGACCTAGACCACTGGTCGCATGAGTGCCGCCTTTTCCCCTGGCGGAGGCTATGGTTACTGTGGAAAGGCGAACCACAACACTCAGGCTTGTTTCCAGCAGATGAGAGATCAGGGTATTCCACCCCGGATGCACCGACCATTGCAGAACCAGACAGTAGCAAGGGAAGCGTCTAGGCCTCAACAGCCCAGACAGTGGCCCCCACATCAGCCGAGGGCTCCCCCTGCGCGAGTATATGTTGTCGCCGGCACAGAGGCTGGACAGGACTCCCTCCAAACCATTCATGGTACCACCCACATTAACGGTACCCCTGTACTCACTTTATTTGATTCTGGTGCAACTCTATATTTCATTGATTCTGCTATTGCTTCTATATTAGAACTGAATACAACTCGGATGCATGCCCCCTTAGTTGTAGCATCCCCTATGGGTAAATTTGTAGAAACCGATAAAATGTGTAGAGCATGTCCCATCACACTCGCAAGTTGCAAGGTTACTGTGGACCTAATTATCATGCCGATCAAGCAATTTGACATCATCCTCGGGATGGACTGGCTCACGTTGGTACGTGCAATCATGGATTGTCGCAACAAAACGGTGACAATATCCATCCCAGGGCGTGCCTCCTTCACCATGAAAGGAGGGGGTAGGTGCCGAGAGTTCGAGAGCTTGCAGGCTCTAGAGGAAGCCGAGTCAACAGAAGTCACCATTAGTCGGATACCAGTAGTCTGAGATTTTTCCAAAGTATTCCAAGAAATACCAGAGCTACCTCCTAGAAGAGCGATAGACTTTTGCATCGACCACAAGCCAAGGACTGCTCCTATATCACTCCCTCCATTTCGCATGCCACCTTGTGAGATGGAAGAGTTGAGGAGTCAGATTGATGAGCTGCTCGCTCGGGGCTTTATCCGTCCCAGTGTTTCTCCTAGGGGAGCACCGGTCCTCTTTGTTAAGAAAAAGGACGGATCGATGCGTCTCTGTATAGACTACAGGAGACTGAACGATGTAACAATCAAGAATACATATCCCCTACCGTGTATCGATGATCTATTTGATCAGTTGAAAGGCGCCAAGTACTTCTCCAAAATAGACTTGCGGTCAGGATATCACCATCTGAGGATCAGGGATGAGGACATCGTGAAGATGGCCTTCAGAACTCGTTACGGGCACTATGAGTTCCTGTTTATGTCTTTTGGTCTTACGAATGTTCCAGCAGTTTTTATGGACCTCATGAATCGAGTCTTCATGCCTTACCTAGACCGGTTCGTGATCATGTTCATTAATGACATCTTGGTCTATTCCAAGAGCCAAGAGGAGCATGAACAGCATCTGCGTACGGTCTTAAGTACGCTAAAGGATAACCAACTGTATGCTAAGTTGTCCAAATGCAAGTTCTGGGAACGGGAAGTGAAATTCTTAGGGCATGTAGTAAAGGCAGAAGGAATAATGGTCGATTCGGCTAAGGTGGAAGCAGTATCTAAGTGGGAACAGCCCACTACAGTGACCGAGGTTCGGAGTTTCCTGGGCATGGCTGGGTACTACCTACGCTTTATTAAGGAATTCTCTAGAATCGCGCGACCGCTCACGTAATTGACGAAGAAGAATGCCCAGTTCACATGGGATGAAAATGCAGAGGCAGCGTTCCAAGAATTGAAGATGAGATTAACTTCTACGTCGGTGCTCACTCTCCCACAAGAAGGAGAGAAGTTTGTGATATATAGCGATGCCTTGAAGTTAGGCCTCAGCTGTGTTCTAATGCAGAATGACAAAGTAATCGCTTACGCCTCTCGTCAGTTGAAGAAGCACGAAGAGAACTACCCGACTCACGACTTAGAGTTGGCAGCCGTGGTATTTTCTTTGAAGATATGGAGGCATTACGTGTACGGAGAAGATTTTCATTTATTCTGCGGTCACAAGAGTCTGAAATACATATTCATGCAGAAGGACTTGAACATACGCCAACGTCGGTGGATGGAGACTCTTAAAGATTTCCACTTCGAAATCTCATACAACCCTGGCAAGGCAAACTCCGCGGCCGATGCTCTGAGTCGGAAAAAGAAGCACGAACTAGTAGCCACCTGTTGAGGGTCAAATATTGCATATTAGACTACAGCTATTGCCTGAATTTATAAACATGGTACTGTTTAATGGTCCAATTTAATCGTGTTTGTGCTGTAAGGTGTGTTTAGGAGTTTGGATGGAAAAGGGGTACTAAAAGTATGGAATTAACGCTACGAAGTTAGCAAGGCAAGGGATGAACTCCAAGGGACCGAGATCAAAGGATTTACATGCCAGATATCTGAGAAAATCAAGCCACTCATATTAAACGGGACTGAAAACCATCCAGAATGCAAGATCACAGGGTTTCCACCATCCGTTCGGCTCGAAACTTTATATATGGCCTGAGGACCATAAATTAACGGTACAAGTTGAAAATCAGCCATTGGATCTTTGTGGAAATGGCCCAACGGATAGATCAGCCCACAAATTATCAATCTAGGGCTCGCCTGATATCTTGAAATACTTCAATTTTGGTGTCAACCATTTAAATTATATGGCAACCAGGTTGGACGGAGCTGATCTCTCATATACATCACCGTGGGACCCACATGTGCATTGCACATGTACAGCGTGGGTGTTCAAATTGTGCACCGGACTAGAAATTTTGGTCAAAGTCGGCTGGCCTGACCTTCTTCCTCATGGAGACAACATCCAACGCTGTCCGACCGTTTTTTGGGTAATGGGCCCCACACATCATCCAAATGGATGATCTGAACCGTCCATTCACTCAAGGGGTGGCCATAACCTTTGGCAAGCTTACCTTATTCTTCCATGTACGTGGACATGCATAGATTACCGTTAAACGTAGGATGGATGGCGAAAGTAAAACATCAGTGGCCCACACAGAATCTAATCCAAAATCAGCCATTTCTTACTGGTTTTTTGAGAGGATTACAATGAATGGAGTGGATTTATCCATAGAAGCCAATAAAGGGGCCCACCGATCATCACAGCCATGTCTGTAAGCTCTATTTCGCAACAGAGCTTGCGAACAAATCTTGTGGGCCGCCACCGTGCACCGAAGGTTCGATCTGGACTGTCCATTGGAATCTCACCAATCCTATTATCATAGCCTAGGTGACAGCATCCCAGAAGGCAGCGGAGAATGATTTCCAATCGTCCAAATGAAAAATAGAAGATGCAAGGAAAGCTTTCATGGGCCACACCGAACCTGAGTTGCAACACGTCCTCCCCGACCAGTTTTTCGAGCCTCTTTCGATGGACGGACTGGATTTTTCATTTGACGCTGATCAGGGGCCCACCGACTTCAACAACGAACCCATCTTACGTAGGCCCTGTTTTTCGTGTCTGGCGCTGACTGGTTTCGGGGACATTGTAGGCCCACAATGATGATCGGACGGCTGATCTGGACCGTCTATCATGTGTATCTGTCCAAAACGTCCCAAGGGACATTGATCTTGTGGATAAAATGCAGGGAAAGTGGGAGTTGTTGGGCATTGTCTTTCAGCTGCGAAACAAGATGCGTTGCCAGCTGCGTAAAAACGTCTGCATGAAGTTTTCCTCCACTGACCCTACTTAGCCGTTATAAAAAGGAGAAAGGAGAGAGAGCATAGGGGGGATCTGGGGACGTGAGCAGCCGTGGAGGTGTGGAACAAGCTGGCATCAAGAGTGTTTTTTTTTTCCTTTTCTATTTTTTTTTAAATTTATTTCTTTCCTTTAGAGAGTCTTTTAGCCCCACCATGTCTATGATGGGCTAAACCTCTTAGCTAGGGCTAAGAGGTGAAGCTTGTAGCGTGATGGGAGACTCTTAGCTTATGCCTTTTGTTTAGACTGAACTGATGTTGATTTTAGTTTAATTAAGGGAATGTTTTTAGTTTTTAAAGGTCTGTTGTGACTAAAATTACAATGGGTCTGCGATAGCTTTGAGCATGTTCCTTTCCTTATATGTTTATGACGTTAGGAAGCCCTGTTGCTTACCATTGTCTCCTGGGCATGGTTGGATGACGGTACCCTTCCTAACCCTCATACATTGTTGATTGGTTGGTAATTAGTTTAATTTTGTTGTTTACTTTGTCTCCTGGGCTGGTTTGGTGATGGAATCCATTCTAATTCATACACCTTTCATCTCTTGAAAACTATATCAAAGGAAGTTCAGTCTTGATTTCCATGGTTACATTCTTCAACTGGATGAAGATGGGACTCTAAGTCCAGTTGAGTTCTTGACGCAGGCATAAGATCTCTCTGATCTCTACAAGTGGATCCTCTGAATCCCTAGCTTCCTTTCCCTGGATTCTTTAAGTTTTAGATAATTATCTCACCATTATTCCTTAAATTTATTTGATTTAGATTTCATCTTAGCCTAGTTCTAGTTCTACTTAGTTTTAGATAACGTATAGGTTTCAGTCCCTTGGCATTCGACCTCGGTCTCACCGAGTTTATTACTACATCACAACCCTATACTTGGGAAGTGAATAAGTTTTTGGCACTGTTGCCGGGGACTGATGGCTACGATTCTCTGAAATTAATTAGTTTTAGAGTTAGATTAAGATTAGGATTTACTAACTTTTGTTTTAGATTTTTCTTTCTACTTGGTTTTTAGAACTAACTTTCCTATTTTGTAGGATTTTTAATAGATCTTCTCAATGGTAACATTATCCTTATTTCCTTACTTTCTCTACCCTATAGATTCGGTTTTATCTTCTAGAAACTAACTTGGTTTGTTTTGTTTTGCAGGATCTTAACATAGAAACTTCTAATTTGGTAACATCCTTCTAACTTCTCCTCTACTTACCTTCCATATTGCTGTAGGACATTTCTTTTATTTTAGAATTAGACTCAGAGTTAGGGTTCTACCATGGAAGCGTGGGTACGTGCATATGCCGAGATGGATAAGAGATATTAGGGAATACTTGAGGGTTGTGGAATTTAACGTATACCTCAAGATTTCTTTCCATCGAGAACTGATATTGAGAACCGACTAGAACGTATACGATCGTAATTATGGGAATGAGGATTATTATCAACCATCATATTCTCCCATGTATGATCAGTATAACTATAACCAGTGGAAACAACAAAATTGGGAAGATGAACCAACAACATATTATAATGAGTATTCTCTTGGATACCCTGCCTTTGAGACCCAACCAGAAGCAATCCAAGCGGATTCAATTCAGTATACCATGGAATGTCTTGCGGAAATGAGAAAAGTGATGGAAGCACTTAATTCACACCTCGATAAGATAGAGGAGGCTCCATTATCCTAGCCACAATTCATTCTAGAAATACAATGCGAGAAAAGTGATCCTAACTCGCTTTTGAAGAACTCTGGAATTACAAATGAGGAGTTAGATTCCATTAATGAGCATACGGTTCAATTTTTTAATGAGTCGATCTCAATGACTATTCAAAAGAATGGTCAAGATACGTGGGTGTCTTTCAAATATAATGATGATAACACACTTCACTCACATGACACACTAGGTTCCAATGATGAAGAAAAGGTTAGTTTATGCGAACCTCAACCTATTCTGGGTGTAGAATGTGAGGAAAGTGATCCCATCCCAAATATGCACTTCACTGAACTAGAATATGATGAATATTGGGATGACGATCTTGAATGTGCAGCCATAGTTCCCCTAGAATTAATCTTAAGTTTGGTCCAGGTCAATGATCGAGAAGTACACAAAGAGAACGGTCATAATGAGCTACTCCACTCACCTGACATGTCTGATCTAAAAGTGGAGGAGCTTCTTAAAACCGACCCTTCTATCTCTTGTGAGATATGTTTGGACCACTCCCCTAAATTAATTGATAATATGATTCAGGAAATGGATGAGTTACTCGATATGACTCTGGAATTTGAAACCACTCAGTTGAGGCCACCATCTGAACTGTTGAATGTTGACGATTCAATGCCTCTTTTGAGTAGTATCAATAAACAGAGTCCACACATCAATACTTCGTATACTAACCCTCAATCTGTTTGTGTAGGGCTGGAGCAAGAGAGCACACCTCTGTTTACCTTTAAAGATGAGGGGTTCCTTGGGTAGATCATCATGAGCTCTAATGTGGAACATAAGTCACGCTCAACTGAATTTCCCAACTCTTTGGATGATTGCTTGACAAACTTTGCAGATTCAAATAATCCCATGATAAGAGACATAGTGAATGCCTTGCAAGACAACATCTCAGTAGTCATTACTGACCGAAAGAACCTTTACTCTAAAGCCCCTTCTTTCACAGATCCTGAATGTTTACCATTAGGGGAGGAGGAGCTGAAAATTGAACCGAAGTCTGTTACTTCGGAATGTGTGGAGTTTACACTACTTCCTGAAAATTTTTCTTAATTTAATCTACCTGTAGTCTCTAATTCACCATTGGATACTAACTTTAAAACTTTTTTTGACACCGGTGAATCATATATACTCGGATACCTCAGGCGAATCAACGACAAGTTTTTAATGAGGTACATAAGTTTCTCTGGAAAATCAAGCTCCAGGGCATCCAAGCCTATTGCATAAAGGGCTTTTGGATGATCCTATTGAGGAACTTCTGAGAAACTTATCAAGATATTGGCTGGAAGAAGAACCCTATAGCATGATCGAGTAGTTTTTTCCTTCTTTCATAGGACTAGGTTAGTTTGCTTTATGCTATTCTAGGATAGACGGTTTTATGACATTAGGTTAGTTTTCTTCTTGCATTATTTTAGGATAGTTTACTTTCGTGTCTTCACTCTCGTGCTGACCGGCTTTCATGCTGCGATCTCTTGAAAAGTCTTTCTCGACTCCTTCGTCCAGGTACTATCTTCCCATCACTTTTTCCTTTACTTTCGTTGTCCCATGTGCATTGCATGATCATATCTTTTACATTGAGGACAATGTAGATTTTAGGTTGGGGGTGGGAGATTAGGAATCCTAATTAGCGTTTTCTTGGTTTTGAGCAAAAATTGTGAAAATTTTTAATTTTTTTGAAATTTCTGGTGAATTCAAGGTGATTTTTTACAACCATTTAGGGCACTTAGAATTTCAAGATATGTGATGTTGCTAATTTATGACTCTTAGATTCAGTTATCTTTTGATTTCATAGTCAAGTTTGAATTGTTAATCCAGAATTAGAAGTTGTAAACATTGATTGAGTCATGATTTTACATGTCACATCTCGCTTTCACATTAAGGTTTCAGTTTGATATTGAAGGGTTAACTTGGTAATCACTAAGCATGTAAGGAACCAGCCTGAAAAATTTGCCCGTCATGATCAATTGAGAAAAAAGAAAATACCCAGCTAAAACAAAAAAATCCTTTGGAAAGAGTTGGGTGGATAATCTTCACTATAGGTTTGCTCCCTATAGGTGTAGATTTAATTCCCCATGGATGATATGTGAAGAGGGTTGGGTGTACGGTTTTCACCGTAAGTTTGCTCTCTATAGGTGAGGATTTGATTTCCCTTCTTGGCATTACTTTAATGAAAAAATCAAAAGCTGGAAGAATGAAAAGATGATCTGCGAGACAAGTTTGGTTTAAGTTTTGGTTATCTTGAATTCTCTTGTTGGTTACCAATGATATCCTGAAATAAAGAAGTGAATTTTAATGATGACAAGCCGAGATTACACTATACACCCATGGAACTCAATGTTTAGAATTTTTCTCATTGATGAATTAATACTTTGAACTTGACTATAAAATTTATCATGCGCTTGAGTCCATGAGAAAGTAATGCCTAATATTCATTAATCTTAAAATTCTAGGATCTGGATAGTTTTTCAAAAAATCACTCGGGTTTAGAAAAATCATCCTGTAATGCTCAACTTATCTTTCACACACTTTGCTCAGGACTAGCAAGATGCTAGTTGGGGGTTGTGTTGAGGGTCAAATATTGCATATTAGACTCCAATTATTGCCTGAATTTATAAACATGGTACTGTTTAACGGTCTGATTTAATCGTGTTTGTGCTGCAAGGTGTGTTTAGGAGCTTGGATGGAAAAGGGGTACTAAAAGTATGGAATTAACGCTCCGAAGTCACCAATGCAAGGGACGAACTCCAAGGGACCGAGATCAAAGGATTTACATGCCAGATATCTGAGAAAATCAAGCTGCTCACATTAAACGGGACTGAAAATTGTTCAGAACGCAAGATCACAGGGTTTCCACCATCCGTTTGGCTCGAAACTTTATATATGGCCTGAGGACCATAAATTAATGGTACAAGTCGAAAATCAGCCATTGGATCTTTGTGTAAATGGCCCAACAGATAGATCAGCCCATAAATTATCAATCTGGGGCTCGCCTGATATCTTGAAATACTTCAATTTTGGTGTCAACCATTTAAATTATATGGCAACCAGGTTGGACGGAGCTGATCTCTCATTTACATCACTGTGGGACCCACATGTGCATTGCACATGTACAGCGTGGGTGATCAAGCCGTGCATCGGACTAGAAATTTTGGTCAAAGTCGGCTGGCCCGACCTTCTTCCTCATGGAGACAGCATCCAATGTTGTCCGACCGTTTTTTGGCCAGTGGGCCCCACACATCATCCAAATGGATGATCTGAACCGTCCATTCACTCAAGGGGGTGGCCATAACCTTCGGCAAGCTTACCTTTTTCTTCCATATACGTGGACATGCATAGATTATCATTAAATGCAGGATGGATGGCGAAAGCAAAACATCAGTGGCCCACACGGAATCTAATCCAAAATCAGCCATTTCTTACTGGTTTTTCGAGAGGATCACAATGAACGGAGTGGATTTATCCGTAGAAGCCAATAAAGGGGCCCACCGATCATCACAGCCACGTCCGTAAGCTCTGTTTCGCAGCAGAGCTTGCAGAGAAATCTTGTGGGCTGTCATCGTGCATCGAAGGTTCGATTTGGACCATCCATTAGAATCTCACCAATCCTATTATCACAGCGTAGGTGATAGAATCCCAGAAGGCAGCGGAGAATGATTTCCAATCGTCCAAACAAAAAATAGACAGTGCAAGGAAAGCTTTCGTGGGCCACACCGAACCTGAGTTGCAACACGTCCTCCCCGACCAGTTTTTTGAGCCTCTTTTGATGAAGGGACTGGATTTTCCATTTAACGCTGATCAGGGGCCCACCGACTTCAACAACGAACCCATCTTACTCAGGCCCTGTTTTCTGTGTCCGACGCTGATTGGTTTCGGGGACATTATAGGCCCACGATGATGATTGGACGGCTGATCTGGACCGTCTATCGTGTGTATCTGTCCAAAACGTCCTAAGCGACATTGATCTTATGGACAAAATGCAGGGAAAGTGGGAGTTGTTGGGCATTGTCTTTCGGCTGCGAAATAAGATGCGTTGCCAGCTGCATAAAAACGTCCACATGAAGTTTTCCTCCACCGACCCTACTTGGCTATTATAAAAAGGAGAAAGGAGAGAGAGCATAGGGGGGATTTGGGGACGTGAGCAGCCGTGGAGGCGTGGAACAGGCTAGCATCAAGAGTATTTTTCTTCCTTTTCTATTTTTTTTGTTTATTTCTTTCCTTTAGAGAGTCTTTTAGCCCCACCATGGCTATGATGGGCTAAACCTCTTAGCTAGGGCTAAGAGGTGAAGCTTGTAGCGTGATGGGAGACTCTTAGCTTATGCCTTTTGTTTAGACTGAACTGATGTTGATTTTAGTTTAATTAAGGGAATGTTTTTAGTTTTTAATGGTCAGTTGTGACTAAAATTACAATGGGTCTGCGATAGCTTTGAGCATGTTCCTTTCCTTATATGTTTATGACGTTAGGAAGCCCTGTTGTTCACCATCGTCTCCTGGGCATGGTTGGATGACAGTACCCTTCCTAACCCTCATACATTGTTGATTGGTTGGTAATTAGTTTAATTTTGTTGTTTACTTTGTCTCCTAGGCATGGTTTGGTGATAGAATCCATTCTAATTCATACACCTTTCATCTCTTGAAAACTATATCAAAGTTCAGTATTGATTTCCATGGTTACATTCTTCAACTGAATGAAGATGAGACTCTAAGTCCAGTTGAGTTCTTGACGCGGGCATAAGATCTCTCTGATCTCTACAAGTGGATCCTCTGAATCCCTAGCTTCCTTTCCCTGGATTCTTTAAGTTTTAGATAATTATCTCACCATTATTCCTTAAATTTATTTGATTTAGATTTCGTCTTAGCCTAGTTCTAGTTCTACTTAGTTTCAAATAACGTATAGGTTTCAGTCCCTTGGGATTCGACCTCGGTCTCACCGAGTTTATTACTACATCACAACCCTATACTTGGGGAGTGAACACCACCCTGATGATCAAAGAGTGGGAAATGATGAAATTCGTACAGGACTTCGAAATCCAACTCACCCTCGATGAACCTGATGACTACGTAGCTCTGTTAACTGCAGAGCCAACCCTGGTCCGACACATGATCTCCATACAAGACCAGGATGAATGGCCCATCAAGATGAAAGGAAGGTGCAAGAATAAAGTGATGCCTGACTGGAGGGTTGGTGACGACGGTGGTCTTCGATATCAGGGACGAGTATGCGTTCCAAACGACGCCAAATTAAGGAAAGAAGTAATGAAAGAAGCCCACCATTCCAAGTTACCCATTCACCCAGGAAGCACGAAAATGTACAATGATGTAAAAAGGCAGTACTGGTGGAGCAATATGAAGAGGGACATCGCTGACTTTGTGGCAAGATGCATGGTGTGCCAGAAGATCAAGGTCAAGCATCGCAAACCTGCTGGCCTCCTTCAGCCACTACCCTTGGCAGAATGGAAGTGGGATAACATTTATATGGACTTTATATTTGGTCTTCCTAGGACGCAGAGGAAACACGACTCAATCTGGGTCATTGTTGATCGGTTGACCAAGGCCGCCAGATTCCTCTCGATCCGCACAACAGACTCCACCGATAGCTTGGCAAAGTTATACGTTCGGGAAGTCGTGTAATCATACGGGGTTCCGCGGAAAATTATTTCAGATCGAGACTCTAGATTTACTTCTACCTTCTGGAAGACACTGCAGAAAGAATTAGGCACGAAACTTAAGTTCAGTACGGTGTTTCACCCTCAGACAGATGGGTAGACTGAGCGGGTGAACTAGATCTTAGAAGATATACTGAGAGCATGCATCTTAGACTTTCAGGGCAACTGGGACAACCACCTAGTACTGGCAGAATTCGCATACAACAATAGTTTACAGTCCAGCATAGGCATGGCACCGTGTGAAGCTCTTTATGGTCGCCCTTGCCGAGCCCCTCAATGTTGGACAGAAATAGGAGAAAGAAGCTTGTTGGGTCCGAAGTTGGTTCAAGCTACTACTCAGGTCATTGACGTGGTCAGAAAATGTCTACGCACCGCCCAGAGCAAACAGAAGAGCTATGCGGATAACCGACGTCGCGACCTGGAGTTTACAGTCGGCGACCACGTATTTCTGAAGGTGTCACCTATGAAGGGTCTGATGAGGTTCGGTCAGAAAGGGAAGCTAGCGCCATGTTTCATCGGGCCTTTTGAGATCTTAGATAGTGTGGGAGCTGTAGCATACCGCCTTGCACTACCTACTGCGCTGGCCAGTATTCACAATGTCTTCCACATATCCATGCTGAAGAAATATACACCAGATGAGTCGCATATCGTTAGTTGGGAGCAGATCGAGTTGACAACGCCTCCTACACCGAGGAACCTATTCGTATCTTGGACCACAAGGAGAAGGTCCTACGTACGAAGACTATACCTCTAGTCAAGGTTCTTTGGTCACATCACGGGAAGGAAGAAGCGACATGGGAACGAGAAGCGGAAGTTAAGGAAAAGTACCCTCACCTTTTCAGTAACACACCTCAGGTAATTTCGAGGGAGAATTTTTTTTAGGAGGGTAGACTGTAACACCCCGTACCTTCAATACACGGGTGTTACCTTTTAAACTCACATTAACCTAAAGCAGATTGGGTTAATCAAATTTGTCTCTACATACACAGGATGGGGATTCCCGTCGATATTAGAACCATCCATTAGGGTCTTCAGGAGCCAGAATACTCCCTACGACAATCGGGAAGGTGAGACCACTCGAACACTCAAAGATTGAAGTCATTATGCTAGTTAATTCTGGTGCAACACACTTATCACCAACACTTTAGAATTCGTTAGCGACAAACGAAGCCTTCATCATAACTAATACCCTATGTTAACCATTGAAAAGTCTATCAGGCCCACCTGATCAACGGATCTCGACATATGGGCTAATGACGGCCCAAGGATGTATGTAACGGGCCACCTAGGGCTCACCATCGACCCAAATTAGGCCAGGGACCCTGGGTAATATTTTCCAATGCAAATGAACGGTGTAGATTATGGTAAGTCACATTTCAGTGGGCCCCTACACTATACATGTGCACTAAAAGTACTTGTGCACGAAGTGGAGTAAACCATTGGCTTGGTCAAACTGGTTTTGACCGAGCACCTCTCGGATGAGATTGAAATATCTTCTTCTCGCCTTTCCTCTGTTTTAAACCGACCTACTTCAACCCTATAAGTGGGCCACCACGATCGCTTTCCGAGTACTCTAAACCGTTCAAATCCTTCATGGGACCCACACCATCAAAACGGTATAGCCGTTTGACCCGTTGTATTCGGAGAAAGGAGATTGAATGCCACCGTCCATCCTAGCCAAAAAAACCGCCCTTCCTCTTTGGGAAGGATGAATCTTAACTGTCTACTAGGGAAAGCAATCTCAGCCATCCCCTCCCTCTATAAGAAGGGTCCTATAGCCCTAGGAAATTTATATCGAGAGAAGAAGAAAGAGAGTATAAGTGAAAGAGAGAAACAGGGAATCGTCTCTCCTGTTGTAACTCGAGTGCAGGGCCGACGTCCACCCACCTCAGGTGATCTTTCTTCTTCCTCCTCCTTAGGAGTTTTAGCTAAGATTATCATAGCATTGTCTAGGCCAACATCATGCCAAGCAATGGCTAAGAGTCGGCCCAACAATGGCAAGGTTTGGAGGGTTGAAGCTAGGATCAAATGATGGCCATGCAAAGCTCTGTTTTGAAGCTCTCATTATAGTTTGGAAACAGACTCGGGGAAACAAGCCAAACAATGGCTGTTTCAGACCACAGTCAGGCCCCAGTTAAGGTCTATTTTGAGCTCTCTGTAGAGCTTTGAAATAGCTCAGGGTGCAAGCCAAACACGGTAGCAGCATTTTAGTCCGAAACCTGAGCGAAGCAATGATTGCACGGTGAACTGAGACCATCGTTGAAATGAGTCCCTGTGTTCAGCCTGAAGCTAAGTCAATCAATAACTCTGTTTTGGTCTGGGATCGGACCCAAGTACAGCCCATGTTTCGAGCCAGGAACCAGCCAAATAATGACCATGTGTTGGGCCATAGACTGAATGGATCATAAGCTCCGTTTGGAGTTTGGATTGGGCTGTCCATCAGGGCATGAATGGCTCTGTTTGGACCTTTCATCAGGCCCCGTTTTGAGCTAAAAGCTGGCCAGGGAGATGGCCATGTTTCATGGCTTGTAGTAGGCCTATCTGAGGCACTGTCTCGGGCCAAAATCGTGCCATAAGATAGATCTTCCATAAAGCCATGTAATGGCTCCAATAGGAGCATAAAATGGACCATGTTTTAGGTATGATCTAGGCAAAATGATGGCCTTGAATCTAAGCTAAAACCAGCCAAGAAACAAGCCATTTGGAAGCTCTGTTTGAGCTGAAATCTGACCATCCACCAGGCCATGATCGGTCGAAGGTTGGGGGCTGGTTTTCCTCCCTCTTCTTGGCCTTGAACGTATAGGCTGTATGGGGGTAACTCTCAGCGTCTGAACAGATGTTGGGCCTGTGCAAATTGTAGGTGGGCCCTACTAAACCGCAAATGAGCTTCACTATGCCAGGCTACCATGGGCCATTTAAGTTGGACCGTCCATCAAGGAGGTTGTATCCTGAAAAAGGCCTTGGGCTGGACGTCTAGATCTGGGCAGCTCCCTTTGTCTCCTTCCTTCTTTATTTTATATAATTATATGGGTATATATGTGTATATATATACATACGTATAGGAATATATACCTGATAGAATATATAGATACGTGGAGGGCCCCACATGGGACCCACCTGTGAAGTGCATAAGTGGTGTGTGTGCACCAGAACGTGGAAGTAGAGGGTACTGTATATGTACAGTTGAATGCTCCTCTGCCAATCAGTTCCCGTAAACTGATTGTAAAATTTTGAGATCTCCCCATTGCTGATGAATATGGAAAATCTGAATGGTCCACTTGGAGCAGAACCTCATAAAACCCCCTGGTTCCCATTTTTACCTTGAACCAAAACTTGGGTGGGCCATGATTAATGCAAATAGTTTCTTCCCTTGAACTGCATTTATCTTTGCTATGGCCCACCTGAATCTTAGATTAGGATGAAAATGTACCCCCTAAGGTTTCTTGGGATTCCACATCTTATGGACCATTCGGATTCGACACCCATGTCACATGTGTGAAGGTGCACACGTGCCTAGGTGCATAGGTGGGCATGCCTCATATATTCATGCGTGGTGAGTCCTGCACGTGTGGAACCCACATTTGTGCACACTGAATATAGACCGTCCAAGGTCAGGATGTAGTGTGCCTGGACACACATCTATACCGTCCACCTAGAGCTCGTGTGATACATGTATAATATACATATATATGTACATACGTACCAAAGGTTGCAAATATCATATACATGATGTATACGGGGATACACTTTGTGATGTACATGAAATAGAAGTAGTGTGTTAGCTCACCCATACGACGGTGGGCCATGTATGTGGGCCCCACCATGATATAAATGCTTGTCTGCACAGTCCGTGCAATGGACCCTACCAACTAAATAACCGTATATTATGCCCACTTATTGGGACAAGTATTATTAGGCATGTACCCTCTCAAGTAAACACCAAACCATCATGATTGGGCCATTCGACTAACCATGGCGTCCTGGAATCTTAGAACTTTCAGCTAATGCAAGGGAATTCTCTAGGAATCTATTCAAGTGACGCAGGGACGCTAGCTTCTCGAGAAGGCTCACACCAAAGGTCACCCTGCAACATATCTGGTGATGATTCTTTCTCCTTAAGCTTTCTACCCTTAACTAGACCAGAAATAGTAGCTTTATTAGAGTAAATGGCTAGCTAGACTAATGATAAACTATGTGTGGAAATAAACTGTATTCACTTAATTTATCTATTTAACATGATAATTCTCATGCTTACTATTGTTTAGATTCTTGATTTTCTCTGAACTGCTTAAGTGAATAATCTAGTCCTCTATGTCATAAAAATTCAGTTGTTGTATATTAATAGGAATACATGTGTCATTTCTTATTTCTCTTTCATATTATAATATATGTTGCTGTGACACACATACTGCTAAAATCTCTCCATGGGAAGTCCTAGTAAAGGAGAGTCCGTGCTTGGGGTGTAACTAGATTAGTTGTGACATAAGTAGGCCCCTGACATGGAGGTTTTGGTTGTGGTGCTTGACCACGGGGTTTACCATTCATGTGTGGTTTCACCTTAACTGACTTGGGATGGACTCCATAACCCTTCTAAATACCGATGGTTATTCGTTTTGAATCATTCATGCCAGCATGTTTAAATCGCCACTTTTGGTAATTTCAACAATTCAACCCTAGTCGGCATTGGTGGTATCCCCCTTATGTTGAATTGATTGACCACATGTTAGTAGGTGCTACACACACCCTAAGACGGTAGTCTCATGGGTCGGGGATGGTGGTAATGGGACACTATGCCCGAGCCGCCGGCCTACGCTGGGCCCTGTACTCCCCATAGTGACCGTGAGCTTATTTAAATTGGTTGTTTACAAATGGACTAATAATGGGCTGACAACTCATGCATACATGGCATATTTTGATGACTTGGATCACTCTGCCCTACGATTACGCTGCGTGTTGCGCTTATGACCAGTCATTCAATTGTGATATTGACTCGGATTATCATGTGCTGTGATTACGCTGTGTGTTGCGCTGATAACCAGTCTTATCCCTGGGTGACGACCTCGATGTCCGTCCGAATATTTTTCCCAGGACATAGGCCATCTGGATGTTTTACCCGGGCCAAAGATTGCATTCATACATTCATGCATTTAAAAAGACTGCATCTACTGTGTTTTGGATTATCTGTTTGCTTTTATACTATTCCTTGTTTAGGGCGGCGGTGTGTAATCTTAACGGGAGATCACATTGAGTTGGCCACTCATTCATCAATATTCAACCGTATAGAGGACATAAGGACAGAGAGAGTTGCGGAGGAGCCGGAGGCGACGGAGGCCAAGGAGGAGGCTTACAATGAGGAACCGTACTAGGAGGCAACTGCTTATTTTGGACTGAATCAGTAGCCTATTTGTTTATTAACATTTCAGTTCATTTTGAGAATTAAGGTTTTGTATATGGGCCCCAGCTGAGTGGCCCAGGATATTATTATTACTTGGGTTCTATCTATACTACGCTTGGTTCCGTTAATCATACTTTGATTTGAGTTTGATTAGCCTTATGCTTATCAGTTAACACCTGGGTTTTCAAGAGATGAGTGATATACTCGGGTCTCGAAAACTGGGGTGTTACATGCTGACGTCCAGAGGATGGCGCAGCAGCATCCTGGTGCATGGACGGAATGGCAGGGGGTCCTAGCTGTAGGCCCAACTGTGATGTGTGGGTACATTAACACCGTGCAATTTGATGGGGTCCCTTAGGGCAGTGGGCCCTCCAAAAATCAGCCGTATACGAACTTAGGTGGCCCCCACGGCAGCAAACAGTGAGGATTGACCGTCTGCCATTGAAACCCTTTTGTCACAAAAGTTTTGGATCATTATGAAATTTATTTTTCCTTTTTCATTCAAGTCTGTGTGACCTTAATAACAGATTGGATGGAAGGTAAACATTATGGTGGGCCACACATGGGACCCATTGATGTTGTGTTCAAACCACACCTCCCCACGCATGGGGAAGTGGGACAGCTGGTGTACCTCACTTTGCTACATAGTTGCTGTAGTGGCGTCACCAAGTTCTGTGGGTCCCATCTGTTTCGTCCACGCCGTCCATCTATGGGACCCACCATGATGCATGTGTTACATTGAAACCGTCCAACCCTTTGGCAAGCTCGTCTTACAGCTTGAGACTAAAAATAAGATAGATCTAGGATCAGGTGGACCACATTATAGTAAATAATGGGCTTGAAGTCCACCATTAAACCTTTAGGCTTCAGAGTTTGGACCTATATGATATTTATTTTTCCTCTAAATCCAGGCCTTTGTGACCTTATGAATAGGCTGGATGGGAAATAAACCCTATGATGGGGCCCACTAGAATTTATCCATTGAAATCATTATCAACACAGTTAAATATGGTATGGTCCAGTTGATCTTTTGATATGATTCATTTTTATATAATACTCTATATTGATTTCTAAAATAAGATGAATTCGACTTGGCCCATTCAACTTGGCCCATTTGATTTGGGCCATTGATTCGGCCCATTTAATTAGGCCCGTTGTGATATATGAGGCCCTTTGTTGAGGCCCACCTTGATGTGATGTATGAGGCCCGTTGTTGAGACCCACCTTGATATATATGAGGCCCACGTGATGCAGTCCATTTGATGTATCTAAGACCCATGGGTCAAGGCCCAATGGGATGTATATAAGGTCCATTGCATTGTGTGATTCCACCATGGTTTGTGAAATGATATTTATGGCGGCCGTGCCTTGGGAGCAATGATGGTTTGACACCCATATTGTAAGGATAATGTTGGTTAAATGTCAGCATTATGACTCTCCCTAGGGCCCATTGATAGGCCCATACTTGTTGTGTGTAGGCCATCTAGGCCCATCCTCGTTAGAAGGATAGTTCACCACCATATAACATGCTTAGTATAACTCCATGATTCATGCCCATACGCATCATATGTATGTTTGATATGAGGAATGTTTAATCATAGCATAAGCCGTTGGGCTGAGACATTTACGGGAGTCCTTATGAGACAGAGTGCCCCACGTGATTGCACGGTACGTGCAAGATTACTGCATGACTGGTCGGTGTGACTCGTGCATCTCGCATATGTGTGACATGATCATTGTATGCCCTAACGACATCAGGGCCGTGGCCTCCATAGGCACATCATGGATGGCCGTATTGGATACTAGAAATACTTGGTTCTACCATTGTGGGCACGTAGGATGTCCTTGGGTGAAAGTCCCGGAACCTTTTTGGTACCAGGAGATGCTTCAACGTCTAGACTGAGTGGATACATGAGCGCTGAGTGCCTAATACCAGTAGGCTACGTCTCCCACTATGTCGTGGTCGGTTGGAAGGGGGTGTGGCCTTATCCTCCCAAGTGAGGGGCTTGTAAGCTCGGCTGAGTTTGACTACCTCGCAAATGAGTCCGCTATTGACGAGCTGGGTTGGTATTGGTAGACTACTAGTCAAGCGGATAGTGTGGTCTATTCTGCTCGCTGGGCTGTACGGCTCTGGAGGCAGCAGTCAGTGTGGAGTGTACTAGACCTCGGTAATATCCCTAAGAGAAACTGTATTGATGTGTACTTGATGAGGACTGGCATGCTTGCTTTGCATCTCATATATGACATTTAGCTACATAGGCTTCGCATTGCATGGCCTTGGTATGGCTAATAACATTTATGTCTCACATCGCATAGCCTTAGTACGGCTGATAGTATTTATAGAATTACCAGCATTTTTTCACATTACTCTAATATTGTATACTTGACACTTGCCTTGCGCACACACTTACACCACCCTCTAAGCTTTTGTAAGCTTATGTATGACCGTTGCATGCAGGTGTTGTTGGATCGTAGTAGCACTGAGGGAGGAGTGCGTATCGGATTATTTTGGAGCTTTTTGATCACCTTGTATTTCCCTTTCTGCATTGTACTTAAAGTTTTTAATATAGTGGATATGTGGTGATGTTGTTTTGTGACTTGGTTATACTCCATTACAAAAAAAAATCATATTGAAAATCCTCCTTGTAGGATCCCAGGATCGGAATCTGGCATATGAGTGCCGCGAACCGAAAATGGGACACTATAGAGGTTGTCGGCGCCGGATTCGGTGATCAAAAATTTTGTTAGCCCGTTTTCTGAGTTTAAGATGTGACAGAAGTTGGTATCATAGCATAACTTAGGAATACCTGAGGATCACATCACATATCTATTATGAACTTAGAATGAATAGGTCCCGAGTTTGAATAACTTAGCAATTTTCTGATGCAGACCCTTAACGTTTATGCCTTCGAGAATTCTCAAGGCTGATAGGCCCTTGTTCTTCCCTGTAAGACATGCCGCTTTAGAGAGCAACCTGAGTGACTCCCGCTCCCTCGTGTGAGCCTGGCGCAACCTCGTCGTACTCGTGACCGCAGAGCAGCTTTAGTAGATGCTGCAGACGATAGCCGTTATCTTTCAGGGGCAGGGCAGGCGACCCGTTGTTACTCCAGCCTAGGAAAACCAGGAGTACACGAGCACCCTTCTCGGAGACTTTCGACAGCACGATCTCCCACGCTTCCAGGGCGGGTCAAACCCTATTATAGTAGAGATATGGCACTCCGAGTTGGAGAAGATTTTTAACACTATGAGATGTACAACCCAGTAGCATGTCCCGTTTGCTGTATTTCTTCTTCAGGGTGAGGCTCAGCACTAGTGGACATCAGTTACCCGAGTGGTAGCGGCCGATTTCTAGTGGACCTGGGAGGACTTTGTAGATTGGTTTGACCAGAAGTTCTTTCCTGAGCACGTTCGACAACAGTGCACATTAGAGTTTGAGACCTTGGTCTAGGGAGACATGAATGTGTCCCAGTATGAGGCACATTTCGTCGAGCTGTCGAGATTCGCGACGTACCTTGTTGATGATGAGGTGTGGAAGGTGCGTCATTTTAAGAACGACTTGCATCTTACCCTCAGGAGCCATGTGGTTGGATACATACTTCTGACGTTTGAGCATATTGTGTAGAGTGCCCAGATCTACGAGGCAGATTGGGTCGGTTTGCAGAGGGCCCATGACCTGAGACGAGATCAGAAGAGGAAGGCGCCCTCCAGTAGCTCCCACCATCAGCATCGTCCACATCAACGACGCACGACCCGCCCAGAATTCCAAGGACCAGTGGCACCCCCATCACCACCTCCGGGACCATTTTTAGGTACTTGCTTTGGGTACGGGAGGACAGGACATCGTAAGCACGAGTGTCCCCATTCGTAGCAGCAGTAGCCAAGGGCATCATATCAGCCTTCGCAACAGCCCCCACAACAGCAGAAGTGACCACAACATTAGCCTCTATACCTCCCCCGCAGCAGCAGAGGCAGTAAATCATGTTGCCATGGCGGCAGTAGTAGCAGTAGAGACCTCAGAGAGGACCTACACCTCCCCAGCAGGCCCAAGGCAGATTTTATGCCGCCCGCAGGACCCTCAGTCATCAGGAGGGGTTGTTGAGGGTACTTTCCTTGTTTCCGCGTGCATTGCACGTGTATTTTTTGATTCTGGTGCATTGCATTCCTTTGTGACCGATGTTTCTGCCGATCGACCGGTTTGCCGATGGAGTCTGCCCGTGAGGATTTATCGGTATCGACGCCCTTGGGGAAGATTGCCGTGTTAGATTGATTTTACTCGTCTTGCCTTGTTCTGATTGGGGACATCTTTTTACCTACCGATCTGTTTGCATTGCCGATGTCCGAGTTTGATGTCATCCTGGGCATGGATTGGCTTACCGAGTACTATGGCATATTGGACTGCTCTGCAAGAACAGTCACATTCTATATAATCGGTGTGTCAGAGTTCCAGTTTGCTGTCGAGCCCAGAGGAGAGTAACTTTCCTGCCTGTTATCATATGCCATTGAGGAGTCAGTTACTTTTAAGTATCAACTAGCTGCTAGTCATTTGTGGTTTTCTTGATGTGTTCCAGGAGATTCCGGGATTACCACCTCGTCGGTTCACCGAGTTCCAAATTGATCTCGTGCCTGGTACTGTGCCTATTTTGAAGGCCCCATATTGTGGAGTTGTGGGAATTGCAGAAGCAGTTGGACGAGTTGCATAATCTAAGCTTTATTCATCCGAGCAGTTAGTCGTGCAGAGCGCCGGTACTCTTCGTGAAGAAGAAGGATGGCTTATTGAGGCTTTGCATAGATTATCGTGAACTCAACAAGGTCACGATTAAGAACAAGTACCCGCTCCTGAGGGTCAATGATTTATTTGATCAGCTGCAGGAGGCACAATTCTTTTTAAAGACAGACTTGCGGTCCGGTTATCATCAGGTTCGGGTCCGAGATGAGGATATCCCGAAGACAGCCTTCAGGACGCGCTATGCAGTTGATGAACGAGGTCTTCCATCCGTATCTCGACCAATTTGTTATGGTGTTTATCGATGACATTCTGATATATTTGAGGACCCATGAGGAGCATGAGAGACATCTGGAGATTTCCTTGCAGAGCCTCCGTGCATACCCGCTTTACACGAATCTAGAGAAGTGCACGTTCTAGTGGGAGGAGGTGAAGTTCCTCGGTCATGTGGTGACGAGGTAGGGCATCGCAATAGACCCCTCAAATATTAATGTCGCGCGTCAGTGGGGCCAGCCCACGAACGCGTTTGAGATCCACAGTTTTCTTAGTTTGGTGGGCTACTACCGACGTTTCATTGAGGGATTCTCTCATATTGCAGCCCCGTTAACCAGGTTGACTTGACAGGGTGTTGAGTTCATTTGGAGCGATGCTTGTGAGCAGGCATTTATGGAACTGAAGGACTGCCTTACATCTGCTCCTGTTCTCACTCTTCCCTGTGAGAGTGATGGATTTGTTGTATTTACGATGCCTCGCGAGTTGTCTTGGGTGCTGTCCTGATGTAGCACGGGAAGCCAGTGGCTTATGTATCTCGCTAGCTCAAGGTCCATGAGTTGAACTACCCCATGCATGATTTAGAGCTAGTAGCAGTTGTCTTCGCACTGAAGGTGTGGAGGCACTATCTCTATGGGGTGAGGTTCGAGCTCTTCTTCGACCATAAGAGCTTGAAGTATTTGTTCTCTCAGTCTGAGCTGAACATGAGGTGGAGGCATTGGATGGAGCTCCTAAAGGACTAGGATTTTGATCTCCAGTACCACCGGGGTAAGGCGAACGTGGCGGCGGATGCCCTCAACCGTTAGCTACGAGTCTTGGTGGCGCACATGATGATTCAAGAGTGGAAGATGCTTGATGATGTGTCTACATTTGACTTCAAGATTAGCTTACAGTCTTCAATTGTGCAGTTATCGAGCCTGCCGATTCAACCCTCTCTTATCGCGAGGGTGATCGAGTCTCACCAAGCAAATGAGTTAGTGCGGAGTTATCAAGCTAAGGCAGCATCTAAGAGTCAGTTAAATTGGCAGATTGGTTCTGATGGTGGACTTCGCTTCAGAGGCTGATTATATGTCCTGAATATTCCTGAGTTGCACTGAGATCTTATAACCGAGGCAGATCGATCACAGTTCTCTATCTACCCTAGCTCGACGAAGATATACCGTGATATGAGGCGACAGTATTTTTTGGTAGGGATAAATCACCAAATCATCAGTTTTGTGGTCGAGTATGACACATGCCAGCGTGTCAAGGCCGATCATCAGAGATCCCCTGGTCTATTGCAACCGTTGAGTCTCCCGATGTGGAGTGGGAGCACATATCTATCAATTTTATCATGGGTTTACTGAGGACTCAGCGTGGTCATGACGTCATCTGGGTTGTCGTGGACCATCTGATGAAGTCAACACATTTTCTTGCCATTCGTGAGACTTGGCATGCAGATTAGCTTGCCAAGCTGTTTATTGATGAGACGTGAGACTACAAGGTGTTCCTGTCTCGATCGTTTTAGACCGAGACCCGAACTTCACGTCTCAGTTTTGGAAGAGCTTTCAGAGAGCGATGGGCATTGATTTGTAGTTCAGCACCATGTATTATCCACAGATCGATGGCCAGATTGAGAGGGTCAACTAGATCCTTGAGGATATGCTTCGGGCCTGCGCGATTGATTTCTCGGGTAGCTGGGACGAGCACCTGAGATTGACTAAGTTCACGTACAATAATAGCTATCAGGAGACCATTGGCATAACTCCTTTTAAGGCATTATATGGTAGGCCATACAGATCTGTGAGTTGTTGGACCGAGGTTGGAGAGTGGCGTCTCCTAGGTCCCGAGCTTGTGTAGCAACGTCAGAGGCTATCGATATCATCAGGTAGAGGATGCGCACAGCTTAGAGCTAGCACAAGAATTTTGATGATCGTCGGTGTTGTCCCTTCAAGTTTGCCGTTGGGGACTATGTGTATCTCAAGGTCTCACCCATGAAGGGTGTGGTTCATTTTGGAGCAAAGGGCAAGCTTGCCTTGAGATTCATAGGACCTTTCGAGATCACTGGGCATATTAGCGCCGTGAACTATCGGCTTGCCTTACCATCTCAATTGTCTGGCATCCACAACATTTTCTATGTCTTTATGTTGAGGAAGTGTGGGTCAGATATTATTCCTGTTATTGATTGACAGCCATTGGAGGTTCATGAGGACGCTTCTTACGTTGAGCAGCCAGTTTGTATCCTCGATCAGAAGGAGCAGGTCCTCCGGACCAAGGTCATACACTTGGTGAAGGTGCAGTGGGGCCATCATAGTGTGGATGAGGCGTCTTGGGAGCGCGAGGCGGAGATTCGAGAGCATTATCCCCATCTTTTCGATGTTTGATTATATGATGTATTATGTTTTGATCATATATGATGTTATGTTTTCTATTCCCTTATGAATTTATTTAGTTGCGATGGTAGTGTAAATTTCAAGGATGAAATTTTTTATTAGGTAGGGAGACCTGTAAGGCCCGCATCCTAATCCTTACTATTCCGTTGACTCCTGCAATCATTCCCGATGAATTCCGGTAACCCGTGACCTATAATCGATGTTTACGCGCGACCTTAAGTCTTATCCCATGGATTTGAGTCAGCTTAATCCAAGACTTGTATCATTACAACCGTACCATCACCACAGTTCCAATGCCGCATATTACATACTGATCCGATACCCTGGCCAGGAGATACGGGCTTGCGTTCAGTTTGAGGAAAACACCGCACGTTTGCAATCCCAAGAGAATCTCTAAAACATGTCCCATCAATCAATCAATCACCTCATTTTAAGTATAAGAGCAACCCCAAAGTTAACTCTCTCCCTCTCTTTCTCTCTCTCTTACACACCCATACATGCCAGTACAACTATCACCTCACATCCATCACCTCTCTTACAACCACCCCTTCTCTCTCTCTCTCTCTCTCTCCCCCTTTCTCTTCACAATTTCCAAGCAATACCAAAGAGTTGCACGTCCAACCAATTTCAAGAGAGAAAAGTGTTGTGTGTGGCCCACTTCCTCTCCCAGGATCCATCATCTTCATTTCTCATCACCTTCCATCAAAGTGAGACAAAAGAAGATTGGCGTTCCATCAGACCAAGAAGATCGAATGGTGGGTGCTTTATAGGCTATATTTTTATGTTTCGATGATAGGCCAAGTGAGGCCTACCGATTGATGGTATGGATCTCACTTTGGACCCTAGATGTGGCCAATGGCCCACCTTAATTCTCATGATCGTTCCATGATGGGGCCATTCTCCATGGACCCATCATGATGTTTATTTTCCTTACATGAATAGGGTCATCTAGACCTTGCATTTCGGTGGAGAAAGGATCTCCACCGTTGATTTTGATTGGTGGGCTCATATGTAATGGGACCCACTTGATGTATGTTGTAAATCATGAAAGGAAGGGCCCATAGTGCCGAAGTCCCTCCATCATTCGATCTCTCTCTCTCTCTCTCTCTCTCTTCCCTTGTTGTTGGCCCCATGATGTATGCAATTTATCCAAGTTGTCCACCTTCGTGGGACCCACTTGATGGATGTGTTAGATCTACACTGTCCAAACCATGTGGGCCCTACCTTGGAGTGATGGGAAAACACACATCAGGTTGATCCAAATCAAGTGGACCACGTATATGTGGGACTCACCTTGATTAACATGTGAACACATTTCATCCAGCATCCCTGGATGCTGGACGTGTTCACTGAAGTGTGAACAAACAGTACTCACAGCAAAAAGCAGTTTGATTTTAAGGCTTTTGGGTGGGCCACTCATACAGGCCCCACCTTGATGTATGGCTTTAATCCATGCCATCCATCCTATTCCTCAGCTCATTTTAGGCGTTGAGCCAAAAAATGAAGTCAATCCGATTATTTGGTGGGCCATAGCATAGAAAATATTGATTTTTACCATTAAAATCGACTAGGACCCACCTTAAGCCAAAACATGCTGAATATTGTCTCGTTTAGACTGTCTTAAGCCATAGAATCCAATAGCTGGAGCCGATCCTCCAGAAGCGGACCCCATCTAGGAAAAACTTTAGAAAAATAGTTTTTTTTTTTAAATAGCAAAATAGCAGCAGACGCTGCTGCTGTTGACGTCCAGAGGATGGCGCAGCAGCATCCTACTGTGTGGACAGAATGACAGGGGGGCCCAGCCGTGATGTGTGGGAACATCAACATCATGCATTTTGATGGGGCCCCTTAGGGCAGTGGGCCCTCCAAAAATTAGCCGTATACGAACTCAGGTGGCCCCCACAGCAAGAAACAGTGAGGATTGAGCATCTGCCATTGAAAACCTTTTGTCACAGAAGTTTTGGATCATTATGAAATTTATTTTTCCTTTTCATTCAGGTCTATGTGACCTTATTAACAGATTGGATGGAAGGTAAACGTTATGGTGGGCCCCACATGGGACCCACTGATGTTGTGTTCAAACCACACTTCCCCATGCATGGGGAAGTGGGATGGCTGGTGTCCCTCACTCCAGCTACATAGCTGCTATAGTGGCGTCACCAAGTTCCGTAGGTCCCATCTATTTCATCCACGCCATCCATCTATGGGACCCACCATGATGGATGTGTTGCATCCAAACCGTCCAACCCTCTGGCAAGCTCATCTTATAGCTTGAGACTAAAAATAAGACAGATCTAGGATCAGGTGGACCACATTATTGTAAACAGTGGGTTTGAAGTCCACCATTAAACCCTTGGGCTTCAAAGTTTGGACCTATATGATATTTGTTTTTCCTCTAAATCTAGGCCTTTGTGACCTTATGAATAAGCTGGATGGGAAATAAACCATATGATGGGGCCCACTAGAATTTAACCGTGGAAATTATTATCAACACGGTTAAATATGGTATGGTCCAGTTGATCTTTTAATATGGTTCATTTTTATATAATACTTTATATTAATTTCTAAAATAAGATGAATTCCACTTGGCCCATTTGAATCGGCCCATTCGATTCAGGCTATTGATTCGGCCCATTTAATTAGGCCGATTGTTGAGGCCCACCTTCAGGTGATGTCTGAGGCCCGTTGTTGAGACCACCTTGATATATGTGAGGCCCATGTGATGCGACCCATTTGATGTATCTAAGGCCCATGGGTCGAGGCCCAATGGGATGTATATAAGGTCCATTACATTGTGTGATTCCACCATGGTTTGTGTAATGATATTTATGACGGGCCGTGCCTTGGGTGCAATGATGGTTTGACGCCCACATTGTAAGGATAATTTTGGTTAAATGTCTGCATTATGACTCTCCCTAGGGCCCATTGATAGGCCTATACTTGCTGTGTGTAGGCCATCTAGGCCCATCCTCGTTGGAAGGATAGTTCATCACCATACAACATGCTTAATATAACTCCATGATTCATGCCCATACGCATCATATGTATGCTTGATATGAGGAATGTTTGATCATAGCATAAGTCGTTGGGCTGAGACATTTACGGGAGTCCTTATAAGACAGAGTGCCCCACGTGATCACGCGGTACGCGCAGGATTATTGCATGACTGGTCGTGTGACTCATGCATCTCGCATATGTGTGACATGATCATTGTACGCCCTAACGACATCAAGGTCGTGGCCTCCACAGGCACATCGTGGATGACCGTATCGAATACTAGAAATACTTAGTTCTAGTACTGTGGGCACGTAGGATGACCTTGGGTGAAAGTCCCATAACCTTTTTAGTACCAGGAGATGCTCCAATGTCTAAACTGAGTGGATACACGAGCGCCTGAGTGCCGAATACCAGCAGGTTGCGTCTCCCACTGTGTCATGGTCGGTTGGAAGCAGGTGTGACCTTATCCGCCCAAGTGAGGGGGTTGTAAGCTTGGTTGAGTTTGACTAGCTCGCAAATGAGTCTGCTATTGACGAGCCGGGTAGGTATTGGTAGACTACTAGTCAAGCGGATAGTGTGGTCTATTCCGCTCACTGGGTTGTGCAGCTAGGGAGGCGGCAGTCAGTGTGGAGTGTACTAGACCCTAGTAATATTCTCAAGAGAAATTATATTGATATGTATACCTGATGAGGACTGGCATGCTTGCTTTGCATCTCGCATATGACATTTGGCTACATAGGCCTTGCATCGCATGACCTTGGTATGGCCGATAGCATTTATGTCTTGCATCACATAACCTTAGTATGGCTAAAGTATTTATGGACTTACTAGCATTTTTCTGCATTACTCTGATACTGTATACTTGGCACTTGCCTTGCGCACACACTTACACCACCCTCTAAGCTTTAGTAAGCTTATGCACGACCATTCGTGTAGGTGTCGTTAAATCGTAGTAGTGCTGAGGTAGGAGTGCGTATCGGATTATTTTAGAGCTTTTTGATCACCTTGTATTTCCCTTTCCGTATTGTACTTAAATTTTTTTGATATAGTGGATATATGGTGATGTTGTTTTGCGACTTGGTTATGCTCCATTATAAAAAAATCATACTAAAAATCCTCCTTGTAGGATCCCAGGATCGAAATCTGGCATATGAGTATTGAGAGTCGAGAATGAGACACTACGGAGGCTGTCGGTGCCAGATTCGGTGATCGAAAATTTTATGAGCCCATTTTTTGAGTTTGGGGCATGACAAAATTGGTATCAGAGCCTTGTTTACGGTTCTATTATTTAGTTTAAATTTCTTTAGAACAACAACCCATTTAGTAGAAGAGGAAACACCTCTACCTGTGCTCTCTGAGTAGTAGCTCCTTTGGAGCCCGCTTTCACGTCGACCCAAGGGTCCTAGCGTGGAACTATGAAATCTGCCCATTGAGTTTAAAAAAGAGACGCAGTGTTTTTTATTTTAGTTTGTTATCATACTTGCGATTGAAAATGGAAATAAAAAACTTGTTTTATTTCGCTAAAGCATGCATCAGAATTTGTTTATTCACTTTAAACACATTTAGTCAGTAGGGTCCAACCATCATTTTAACATCAAAATTGACTTGATTATCTCATTTGTTGCAGAATGTCTTCATTAAGTAACAATGCATGGATGGACAAACATAGGTTAAGTTCAGAATATTTGGATGGACTTATGCATTTTATTGAGTTTACAAAGAACAACGGTGGCGGATTTGATCATTATTCGTGTCTGTGTGTGAAGTGCAGAAATGGGAGTGGGATGTTCGCTCTTGGAGAGATTCATGAGCATTTGCTCATTAATGGTATTGATAAGTCATACACACATTGGATTTTTCACGGTGAAAGTCTTGCGAAAAGTAACAAGAAACCATCATCATCGACATTTGATGATCAATTCGATGATAAGTATCCTAGAATGGAGGAACTTGTTAATGATGCATTTAAAAATATTGGAGAACATGCTGATACTCTTATGGATGATCATAGAAGAAATGAAAATTGTCATGAAGACCTTGATGCAAAAAGATATAAAGCTTTATTTGATGATGCAAGACAATCTTTGTACCTTTCTTGCCCCAGAGAACTTACAAAATTATCAGTTACTGTTGAGTTGTATAGTTTAAAGGCACGTAATGGTTAGTCGGATAATAACTCTAATGATCTTCTTCAATTGGTTAAGAAGTTGTTTCCAGTAGAAAACACGTTGCCAGTAAGCACATATCAAGCGAAAAAGATGATCAACTCATTAAGAATGACTTATGAGACTATGCGTGCATGTCCTAATGATTGTATTATTTATTAGAAAGAGTATAAAGATAGACAAAATTGTCCAACATGTCATACATCGAGATGGAGGTCAGATTACTTGGCAAAGAAAAAAGGCGTTAGAGTTCCATGAAAGGTTTTGAGATATTTTCCTTTGGCACCAAGGCTATAGAGGCTATATAGGTGTGCATTCAATGTTAAATATAATTTTAATATTATCATATATACCTTTTGTTAAAAAAATTAATAAGTAATCTTTTTTATTTTAAAAAACTTTATTTCTAGTGTGCCATAGATAGTGGAGAAAATGACTTGGCATTCTCAACCAAAAGAATATAGTGGTGTTATGCGGCATCCATCCGATTCATCAAGTTGGATGGTAATAAATAACAAGTGGCCAAGTTTTGCTGAAGAATTTCGTAATGTGCATTTAGAGCTTGTGACTGATGGATTTAACCCATTTGGACATCTTAGTAGTGTCTACAGCTGTTGGCCTGCATTATAGTGCCATATAATCTACCCCCTTCGATGTGTATGAAAAGAAAATTTTCAATGTTAATGGTATTGATACTAGGTCCAAAAGGACTGAGTAAGGACATTGATGTCTACCTACAACCGTTGATTAACGAGTTGAAGAATTTGTGGCTTAATGGAGTGTCAACATATGATTCTCATTCAAAGACAATTTTTTAATTTGAAAGCCATTTTAATGTGGGGAATTCATGATTTTGCTACATATGGGGAGTTTATTAGGATGTGTTACACATGCACAATATGCTTGCCCTGTTTGTGCCGAGGGAATCGTCACTGAACGACTTAAGAGTGGCAAGAAGTACTCCTATCAGGGCCATCGAAGATTTCTTCCTATTAATCATGTTTTTAGGACCCAAAAAGCGGCATTCAATAATAAAGTAGAAGAAGGAAGACCTTCTCATCGATTAAGTAGTTCAGAGGTTAAAGCGAAGGTAATCGGTATTCAAATGGACATTGGTAAATCGAAGGGGAAGAAACGAAAAAGTTACGATGATGATTCGACTAGGAATATAACTGCTTGGTACAAAAGATCAATCATATTCAACTTGCCATATTGGAAGGTGATTTCCTTAACTTGTTACTTTTATTTACATGTATGTCAGTGAATAAAAACTTAACATTTCATCATAATTGTGTTTTTGCATTAGTTACCAGTTCGACATAACTTGGATGTAATGCATGTTGTAAAGAATGTTGGTGATCATCTTCTGTCGACGATTCTAAAAGTCAAAGATAAAAGTAAGGATGATATAAGTGCATGTGAAGATTTGAAAAAAATGAACATAATGAAAGACTTATGGCTGAAAGAAGCAGATGACAAAACTATTAAACAAAAGGCACCATTTACTTTAAGTCGCAAGGAGAAAGAATTGTTCTTTCAAACATTGCATGACTTGAAGGTTCCAACAGGGTATAGTTCCAGATTTAAACATCTTGTGAACTTAGAAACTCTTGAGATAAAGGGACTAAAGTCGCATGATTATCACGTCATTATGTATCAGTTACTACCTGTGTTGCTACAACATGCTTTCTCAGAGCATAAGACGTTGCGAACTGCTATTCAACACATCTGTTACTTCTTTAATGTCCTATGCTCGAAGACAATTAGTGTAGATAACATCATTGTCGTCAAACAATGTGTTGTTGTTGCAATGTGTGTTTTGGAGAAGTTTTTTCCTCCTTCATTCTTTGTTATTAGCGTTCACCTTACGATACATTTAGCTGACGAAGCATTAGCTTGCGGTCCAGTTAGATTTCGGTGGATGTATCCTTTTAAACAGTAAATATCTAACCTTGGTGTGATTTATTTAGACTTCATCGTCATCGTATATTGACAATATATTATTAATTGGATGCCTTCATCAGGTTAATGAAGATTTATAAAGGATACATAAAGAGTATAACACATCTCGAAGGCTATATTGCAGAGCGTTACATTGTAGAAGAATCTATTTTATATTGTATGGAGTACATGCCAAACGGTGAGAGAGGGAGTCACAAGCATACATGTCAAAGGTTCTTGGACGATGATAGGGTGTGCGATGAAGAGCCTTTGGATAATGGCAAGAATATATACTTAACTAACATACAACATCAACAAGTACGTAGATGGGTTCTACACTGCTATGATGGAATTTATGAATGGAAAAGGTAAGTAGATAAATTTTCTAAAATATTGAATCACGTGTAGTAATTGGATAAATACTTACATATATTTCATATAGGAAGTATGAAATATATTTAGTACCGACCACATCAAAGGGGCAAAGAAGAAAGGGTAGTGTGTCGAAGAACAATGAACATGATTTCATCAATTGGTTACGAAAGGAGGTATTTTTCTAATTATTCATTTAATTGATATATTTGTTCATATATAGTTATTACTTTTTTCTTATTTGCAGTTGGAGTTTGTTGAGGGCGAGTTGAGATTGAAAAGATTAGTATATGGCCCTACGTTTAAAGCAAAATGCTATAACAAGTATCGCGTGAATGGTTTTATATTCTCTCCAAGTGAATACGAGACTACTAAGTCAACACGAAATAGTGGGGTGTCTATGAAAGCCATCACTAAATACAGGGAAAGTGCTAAAGATAAGAATAACAAAGAAGATGAGGTTACCTATTATGAAGTAGTAAATTAAATAATCTAGTTGGATTACACAGTCTTCCGTCAAACAATATTTTATTATGATTGGTCAGAGTGGAAGACAAGAACAATTGATGCATTGTTGATTCAGAGTCAAATTTGATAATGGTAAATATGGAGAAATTGAAAGGACATGAGAAAGAAGGAGATGAACCATTCATACTTGTATCCCAAGCAAGTTAAGTATTCTACTCCAAGGATCAAACAAGGCCTGGATGGTATGTTGTTTTAATGTCACTAAAATGATTGACGAAAGATGTGGACACACTTAAAGATCTAACTCTGTTTTCTTCCTCTGGGAGCGAGAATACAAATTTAGAAAATATTATAAAGGAAATTGGCTATGAGTTATAGGTAATTTTTTTCTTGTTATCATACTTTGGGTTAATTCATTTGACATTTTATCTGATGTAAAAAATATCTTTATAAATGAATTTCTATTTGTATGATGATTTCTTTTTATATAAATTTGTGTCTATAAGTGAGCTATGACATGTCAATAGTCGAGGAGAACATGTCAATTTCACACGCACATTCATAAAAAAAATGTAGGTAAATACAATTCCTTCATTACCTTATTATTTAATACATTGTTTTAAATAATATTATTTTGATAAAACATAAGTTTTGTGTGTGTTAGGAACTTCATCGTCGTCAAAAAATAAGCCTGTAATTAGCTTAAATGCATTTGGACTACCTGTGGACGAACACTCACATAGGTTGACTACAAGAAGTGGAGAGTTGGTTTGCACCCATGTCTCTATTGCCATCAAGGATTGGCGTGCAGTGCCAATGAATAAGAAAGAAGAACTTTGGAAGCTCTTACAGGTAAGATACAACAAAATTTCTTATGATATAAATTAATCATTATTCTTTTTTTGCTTCAACTAAATTCAATCACAAATTTTCTTTTAGGACGAGTTTGTTATTCCTCAGTCTTACAAGGAGAAATGCTTTAAAAGCATGTCTGATATGTTCAGGAAGTACAAGTGTAAATTGAGGATGAAGTTCCTCGATCCTCATTCAAATCTTAATTCCAAATTAAACAACCGTCCACCAAGAGTTAGACCTAAAGATTGGGAAATGTTCATTGAACATAATTCGGATCCCAGAATTGTAAAACAAAGGAAAAAAATGCTGAGAATAGGAAAATTTTAAAAATTTTACCATACTAGTGGCAGGCATGGCCACACGAGAATTAAGGAAGAAATGGTAAGTATTGATAGTTATATGTAACTTAAATTTTTTAGTTGCTTTGTGTTCTTAATAACTAACAATGTGAAATTCTTTCAAATATAGAAACACTAAAAGAAAGATGGATACACCCTGATTAGGAGGACTGAAGTATAGATAAAAACCCATACAAGAAAGGATGGTTCTGTTCACAGTAATGCGGCTTCACATGTGGTAATCTTGTTGTCTTAAACTTAAGTTTATAGAATTCAAATTTAGTGTCAATATATTATTTATGTAATTATATAATATTACAGGAAAAAGTCAAAGAGTTACTTGCTAGCGAAGGAAGTAATTCCCATGACATCCTTAATGATCCATTGACTCAAGTGTTTGGTCTTCATATAAGGGGTCATGTTCGAGGTGTTGGGACCATCGTTTCCCAATCACAAATCAGGGGGTCCGTTGCAGCTCTTGAAAAGATCTCTTCATATAAAGGAAAAGTAGAAGAGCAGTTGTCCACAATTCAAGAGCAATCATTCAAAATTCAAGATCTATCTTCTAAAATAGATTTTCTTACAGACCAAATTGGGGGTATCAAAGAGATGATTCAAGTCAATTTTCATTGAAATCCTTCTTTTTAAAATTTAAATAGTAAGTTTTTTCAATTATCACATATAACACATAGTGTGGAACTTTATTACAGCAGCAACACATGGATTCGGTTCAACCAGAGAATCTACAATCGACTGGTGGACCCTCAGTTGGAAATCATCAATGTGTAGAGAGAATGAGGCCATTCAAGTTATACTCTTGGCATAAAGAGCTCGTTGCTCAAGGGTGAGTTATTTTGGCAGATGGGCCCCAAATGATTTATGGCAAACCTCTTCAGGAAGATCTTTACAAGGTTGCCATTAATATCATTATCAAAGGAGATGTCGAATTGCCCGAGCCAGATGGATATCATTCGACTTTAGGCGAAGTTGGAATTGGCTCATTTGTTGCATGGCATCATTGCTTTACTGAGTTCACCAATTAGCGACAATAGTCTAATACTTTTTTGGACACTTAGCCTTTTTGGACTGTATATATGTTTTGATTGTATAGCTTACTTGATTAGTTTTTTCTATAGATTAGACATGATAAATGCAATGCAGGTTTGTGACAAATGTGTTGATGGCTTCGATCATCGCTACATGGTAAGGAATTATATCACAGATAAAAAACTTTACTGAAAGTAAACTCTACTAGTTTGGCTAACACTGCATTACTGTTGCCTATTTTCAGGTATCTATATAGGAGAGATTTTCTTCTTGCATCAGAGTTCAATATCATGAATGATTATATGCTGTTAGGTTTGTCAATTCAAGAGTTCAATATCATGTTGTTTATCTATTAATCGTTTGGCCTAAAACATTAGATTGCTTGATGGGTTTTGATTTTTAAGCTTTTTCTCCTATTTAGGTCCTTGATAAGATCATGGGTTTCTTGAATTGCAGATTTATTAATTGAGGACTTTATTTTTGTTCTCTTGTTTCTTTCTTTCTTTCTTTCTTTCTTTCTTTTTATTTTATTTTTTGGTTGATAGAATGACAGTTTAAGATGATTGTGTACAAAACTCGCTTCAGTTCTCTCTTTAAGCTCAATGCTTCAAAGGGGGTTGAAGGAGAAAACGTTTGCTTCAGACCCTACAAAAATGGTATTTCCTTCCTGCTGGCATGTCGGAAAATATGTAGTAGAAAAATTTTCAACTGACAATCATGTGAGTTGTAAAATCTTATGATCAGTTTCAGTGTCCTGCCTTCATCACTCTTTTCTAGATAATATCATTATTCGGAGGGTTGGCCATTCCTTCTAAGTTGGATTTGGACTTGGTGTGCTGTTATTATGGTTGTTTTGTCTTTATTAATAGCTTTTGTTTCTATGATCTTTAATAAATTTACATATTATTGAATCTCTGATAAATGGGGTGGATTTATCTAAAGAGGAGGTAGAAGCTTCTCTTGATTTTTTTACTGAGTGAAGCTAATGAAGTTTTGATTAGTGCTTTTCTTATTCTTTTGAGAGCCAAAGGAGAGTCATTCGAAGAAGTGAGTGGTCATATGTAACATTTTATAAAAGAAAGTAAAATATGTGATGTTTATGAATATTAGAACACAAGCATGATTGAGAGAGAAGCTCCATAAGCTTAATTCATAGACTGAAATTGATAAGCATATTACTACTTTATAGATTTATAGATCTCTGCATTTGTAGGTTGTGGGATTGGCGAGGGCAATGTTCAAATGCTTGAGGAAGGTTGAAGGAATGACTGATGTGGTTGATATTGTTGGAACGAGAGGTGATGGGACAAACACAATTAACATATCAACAGGGGCTAGTATTATAGTTGCTGCCTCTGGTGCAAAAATTGCCAAGGTGATGCTCCTTTCACATAAGGAATAATGTTGAAATTATTCTAGTATGTACTATAATTAATTAGAATTCTATATTATGGTAGTAGCAAGGAAACAGATCCAGTTCTTCTGCCTATGGAAGTGCTGATGTGTTAAAGGCATTGGGGGTAAACATCAATTTGGACCCTGAGGTAAGTGTTATAAAATGATCGACTGATTCCATTTATACATAGTTTCTTTTACTTCAACATTGATATGGTCATTTGTCTTTTTAATTCTTTTTATTATGATGAGCTAGGATAGCCAAATATATTTATATGCTTATAATACCTGTATCTTGTTTTGGCAATGCGATATCAATACTAAACAATGCATGAAGACTTGTAAAATGTAGCTTAAACCGTATCCTGTTGTAGTGGCTTCTCTTAGCAGTTTTTGTCATGGTATTGAAGTATCAGATGAGATATTCATAATCCATATATATCACTGTTGTTGATTTCAATTTTGAGAAATGCTTCATGTGGTTGAATAGATTTTGTCAGTAAAAGCGATGAAGGAGAAGATGAGTCTTGATAATTGTAGGTATGGAAAGATGAAATCCATGCTACACAGTGACTTGAATCTTTACATGCTTAGTCCATGATACACGGTGACTTGAATCTTTGCATGCTTAGTTGCATTTTGGTTGTCTACTTTTATTCAAAGAGGAGACCGACAATGTTTGATCAAGCAGTTCAGCCCGACTCACAAAATGCACACGCAGGTTCTACCATCTGCTGAATTACACTATTTACATGGTGGACCAGGGTCTATTGGTGGTGCAATGGGGTATGGTGATTTGCAGTCCTTGAGCTTGTCTATGAGCCTTGGTTCTCAATCTAGCTGTGTTATAGATGCTGTACAGCAGCTATCACATGGTGGGGATGATTTTGTAAAATAACAAAAATTTGGGATGTTAAAGCCAATTATAACTGTTATGGGGAAAATCTAACTGACCTGTTGTACAAGATATACGATCGATCATATAAGAGGTATCTTAGGGCTGTGACAACTAAGAATACCTAAACGAACTCCTTACCCTATCGAGGCATCAAATGTGAAATGAGCCGCGACCTTGAAGGACCGACACCGAGCCAAACTGCTTAAGGGCTGAGCTCGGCAATAGGACTCACCTCCCGAGCTGATTAGACTGACCCCAACTTGAGAGGTAGGATATCAGAGAGAATCCTGCCTCATACTAATAAAGGAAAGATTCTAGTTAAAGATCACACCAACTGAGGCAGGCTCAGTGATACTTTCAGAAACATATCCACATTCAAATAAGAAACCTTCAATGTATCTAGTGTATCATATCAAGATACGTAATACTACCGTATCTCATTAAAATATGCAAGTTCATCAGCCACCCAAGCACCCTATAAATTCACCTACTGCCAATGGAAGAAGATAAGCACAAAACCCTATCTCGAGTCCCATTTCCACTTTAATTCGACTCGCCTGACTTGGGCATTGAAGGGTCCTCAGCCATAACTAGCGCCCCCATTGTCCTTTACATACTACTAGTGTAGGTACTCGTACGCTTATAGGTGTAGCCCTTGCTCATCTAGATTTGAGCAACAACATTTTAGCACCATTTGTGGAAACAACAACAAAGCCATTAAAGTACCCATTAACATTAATATGGCCAGCCATTCCTTCCCCTCTCCTACCTTAATGACGAAGAAGGGAAGGGCACTGGCTGCAGCTGAGCCCATGTAGGAGGAGCAGTCTAAGAATCCCAGGCTTCGCATTCGGCTCTCTGATCTCTACCACCAACACTAATGATCACACAAAGATCCCAAAACCGTGGAAGTCGGCTTGTATCCCTTGAAAACTAGATAGAAGCATTGACTGGCACATCGACCACATCATTAAGTTGCTGGAAAGGCAACACGTACTCCCTGCTGATCAACATGGACAGTTTGAAGTAGCAACTTAACAATCTTACCCAGCGCCTACCTGCTTTGAGCCGCATGCTGCAAAGGCTCAACCAGTGAAAGTATTCATGTCCCAACACAAATGTTGGGAAACACCAAGCTCGTCGAGTCAGACTTGTAGTACACACTAGAAAAAAGAACGTGAGCTTGGAGAAAGGCCCCAGAGATCACGGTAAAAAATAAGGTTCCCTGGGGGGTAGAAATGAAAGAAATCTGAGATCAGGTCGGGGACATTCAATAAGCCTATTGAGCAAAGGTCTCGACCTCCATTGATGCCTTACACGAGCAAACAAAACCACCATTTATGAATGACATTATGCACGCCCAACTACCGTCCAAGTTCCGGATGCACTAGATAACTCCCTATTCAAGTTCGGGGGATTTGAAAGAACATCTGGAATCTTTCAAAGCCCAGACAAAGCTCCATGGTGCTTCCAGACCTGTGATATGCAAGGCATTCTCCCTAACATTGACTGGACCTACTCAAAAGTGGTACATGCACTTAAAGCCAAAATCTATTGGCTCCTTTGCTCAGCTCAATAGGACATTTCCTACCCAATTCATTGGGGGAAAGGACATAAGAAAACCCTAGACTCACCTCCTCATGATAACATAAAGAGAGGATGAACTTTTGAAAGATTATATTGTTCGATTCAATGCTAAGGTCATCTAGGTGGATGACTATTTTGATTAGGTCGCCCTAACGGTCATGATTGTTGGGTTTAAGCATGGAAAGTTTATTTTCTCGATTGGGAAGAATCCCCCGACTACTCTTACTGACCTTCTCAACCGAGCTTATAAGTACTCTAATACATGAATTATTCAGCGCGTGCAGAACCACATAAGAAGAAAGTAGCGCGGCAAGAGACAGGAAAAGGAAGGAAGGAAAGAGGCACCTAGCGCGAGCTCTAGAAGGAGGAAGGACAACGACCAGAGGAGTATCCCTCGATCCAGCCGGCCACTAGAAATCCGATTTTGCAAATATACCCCATTAAATACCATACCAAAACAAGTACTCATGGAAGTAAAAAACAAGAGGATCCTGATGTGGCCAAACAAGATGAGAGTTGACCTGGAAAAGAGGGACAAGAAGAAATATTGTCACTTTCACTGGGATCATGGTCATATCACGACCGAGTGTTTTGACCTCAAGGACGAGATCAAATCCCTTATCTGGAAGGGGTATCTGAATGAATTTGTTGATAGAGGCAGAGAAGACTGATTAGCTAGGTAGCAAGAACGATGCGATGAGCAAGCCGACAATGAAGCAATAGGCAAAATACACACCATCTTTTGGGGACCTGCCAACCTCATGCACAGAGTGCGAATGGTATTGAGGAAGAGCATTAGGTAAACCTCATTAGATGACCTAGGTAAGAACCCAACATGGATTCATACAGCATCACCTTCACAGAAGAAGACGTATGTGTAATTCAACATCACATGATGATGCCCTAGTGGTCATTATGACCATCGCTAAACATAAAGTACATCGAATATTAGTCGACACTGAGAGCTCGGTGGACATTCTATTTGCGGCCACCTTCAATAAAATGGAAGTCAGGAGGTCAAGATGGCATCCTGGGAAGACCCCTCTGCCCGGCTTTGTAGGGGAAAAGGTGACCTCAGAAGGAAGTGCTCTTCTGTTAGTGACAGCCAGCAAAAGAACTAACTAGGTCATCACCATGGTCGACTTTTTGGTGGTAGACTACCCCTTCATGTATAATGTGATCTTAGACAGGCCATCCTTAAACATCATGTGAGCTATAGTCTCCACCTACCACCTTGTTATGAAAATTTTGACAGAGTTTGGAGCTGGCCAGGTCTAGGGTGACTAGCACGAAACTCAATAATGTTATTCAATAGATCTCCAAGGCAAAGCATAATGGAACAGATGATGCAAATCACCTCTCTAGACCCCCAAGAAGATACCATCGAAAGTGGATCACCAATAGAGGATCTCATCTCAAAACAGCTCTCCGAGGTCAACCCATCCCACACCGTCTAGGTTGGGTCACTCGTAAGCCCCGTATCCTAGTCCGTACCATTCCTTAGAATTCAATGATCCTCCCCGTCGAATTTCATTAACTCGCGACCTGTAGTCAACGTTTGCGCGCAACCCTAAGTCGCATCCCGTAGATCTAAGTCGACTCGACCCAAGACTTATACCATTGTGACCTCGCCGTCGCCACAGTTCTAATGCCATGACTTATGCACTGATGCGATACCTTGGTCGGGAGTTGTGAGCCCACATTTATTTCGAGGAAAATGCTGCGTGTTGCGAATCCCGAGAGAATCTCTACCATCCATCACATCAATCAATCAAGTACTAGTCAAGTACACAACCAATCCCTCTCTTACACAAGACATCCCCAAAGTCAACTCTCTCTCTCTCTCTCTCTCTCCACCCATCCATTTCTTACACACATCCCATCCCTTTCATCCCATCACATGCTCTCTCCCTCTCATTCTCTCTACCATTCAAGCTACCAAGGAGTGGATGTCCTAGCATTTCCAAGAGGAGAGCCAAGTGTGGCCCACTTCCTACCCCCTAAACCCTCATCTCCACCCTTCAATATTCATCATCCTCCATCAAAGTTGAAGCCAAGGAACTTAACATTCCAAGGACCCTAGAAGAAGTTGAATCAGTGGGTGTTTTGTATGATTAGATTGTGTTTTTGATGATGGGCTAAGTGGGGCCTACCGGTTAATGGTATGGATCTCACTTTGGACCCTAGGTGTGGCCAATGGCCCACCTTGATTCATATGTTCATCCCATGATGGTGCCATTCTCCATGGACCCCATGATGATATTTATTTTTCCCATTGTGAAAAGGTCATCTAGACCTTGCATTTTTGGTGGAAAAGGGATCTCCACCGTTGATTTTTATGATTTGCTGCCCACATGATTTGAGACCTATTTTAATGTATGTATTATATTTACATGGCCCACCTAGGGAGGGATCATAGTGGCGGAGCCCTTCCCCTCCATCGCACACCGTCTCTCTCTCTCTCTCTCTCTCTCTCTCTCTTTTCTATTGCAGCCCACCTTGATGAATGGATTGGATCCACACCGTCTGATCATGAGGCCCACCTTGCTGCTGTCCATTTTTGGGACAGGCCCTGGATGAAGGAAAATCACAAATATCAACAGATCTAAAACCTTGGTGGGCCACCACGTGGACCCACCTTAATGTGTGTGTTGTATATTCACGCTGTCTAGCAGTGGGCCACCCACTGTTCAGTAGCAGCGGCCCACCTTGCTGACTGTCCTGGATGAGGGAGAACATAGATATCAACTTGGCCTTGCCCAGCTCGTGTGGCCCACGTTGACATGGGAACCACCATGATTTATGCATTTTATCTAAACCGTCCACCTGATTGGACGGTGGGTCCCATGTACACGTGTGGAGTCCAGCATTGTCTAGAAGGGACAGTGGGACACCACTATGATATTTATGTATTTATCCACAACATCCAGTCTGTTGGACAGTGGGACCCACCATTAATGTATGTGTTTTAGCCACGCTGTTTGTCTGTTTTCTGGACGTGGGACCCACCGTACACGTGCTACACTTGTGGGGGGTGGGGCCCACCTTGAGGTATGTGTTATGGCTGCACCGTACAGCTTGGGACGGTGCTAGGCACACCACGTTGTATGTGTTGTACATCCACGCTGTCTACTTGGTGGGGCTTGTCTGCCATATGCAGGGCCCACCTGATGTATATGAGGCCCATGAGTGAGGCCCAATGTGATGCATGTGAGGCCCTTATATGAGGCCCAATGTGATGTATATGTGGCCCATGAGTGAGGCCCAATGCGATGTATGTGAGACCCATGAGTGAGGTCCATTGTGAGGTATTTGAGGCCTAGGTATGAGGCCCAATGCGATGTATGTGAGGCCCATGAGTGAGGCTCATTGCGATGTATTTGAGGCCCATGGGTGTTGCCCATTGTGATGTATTTAAGGCCTATGGATGTGGCCTATTGTGATGTATTTGAGGCCCATGGGATGTGGCCCATTATGATGTATTTAAGGCCCATGAATTATGGCCCAATGTGATGTACATATGAGGCCCAATTGTGATATGTGATTCCACCATGATGTTTATGATGCCCATTCATCTTCCTAGTTGGTATTATAATGAGCCATGCCTTAGGTGCAATGGTGGTTAAATGTCCACATTATAAGAGCAATGATGATTAAATGTCCACATTATAACTCTCCCTAGGGCCCGTTGTTGGGCCCATTCTTGTCTCCCCTTAGTGGGCTAACCCAAATCATTGGGCCCTCATAATTGTTAGGCTTATTCTTGATATGAGTAGGCCGTCTACGCCCATCCTTGTTATAAGGAGAGTTCATCATCATATAACATGCTTAGTATGACTTCATGATACATGTCCATATGCATCATATGTATGCTTGGTATGAGGAGTGACTAATCATAGCATATGTCATTGGACAGATTGTTTATGGGACTCCTTGATAGGCGAAGTTGCCCCACATGAGTGCGCGGTACGTGTAGGATTGCTACATAACTGAATAGTGTGATTCATACATCTCGCATTATGTGACATGACTACTGTACGCCCTAGCGACATCAGGGTCATAGCCTCCACAGGCATATTATGGATGGCGGGATTCGACATCGAAAATCTTTTCTTTACATGGGGCACGATAGATGTTCCTGGGTGAAATTCCCTAAACCTTTATGGTACAAGGAGGTTACTCTAACGTCTAGACCAAGTGGATGCATAAGTGCCAAGTATCGAATACTAGGAGGTCGTGCTTCCCACTATGTCATGGTCAGTTGGAAGGGGGTACGACCTTACTCGCCCGAGAGGAGGGGGATAAAGCTAGGCTGAGTTTGACCAGCTTGGGGAATGGGTCTGCTATCGACAAGCTAGGCCTAATATTGGCAGGTGGATAGTGAGTCTCTTCTACTCACCTTGTTGCGTGCGATGGGGTTGCAATCTGGTTTAGAGTGGACCCTAATGATATTCTAAAGATGAGCCATATTGTTATGTGGATTCAGATCAGGACTGGCATGCTTACGTTGCATCTCACATATGACATTTGGCTACTTAAGCCTCGCATCGTATGGCCTTGGTGTGGCCGATAGCATTCATGCCTTACATCGCATAGCCTTGGTATGGCTGGTAGCATTTATGGACTTACCAGCATATTTTCACATTACTTTGATATTGTGTGCTTGGCACTTATCTTGTACACACACTTACACCACCCTCTAAGCTTTTTATAAGCTTATGCATGATCGTTGCGTGCAGGTGACGCTAGGACGCCGTAACAACATTGAGATTGGAGCGTGCAACTGTCTTCTGGAGCTTTTGATATTGGTATTGTATGCCCGTTATGCATTGTACTTAAAGTTTTTTATTATAATGGATATGTGGTGATGTTTCTTGTTATTGTTGTTATGGGTTATGCTTATGATTATGCTTCCTATGAGATAAATGTACATAAAAAATCCTCCTTGTAGGATCCCAGGATTGAAAGCTGGTATATGAGTGCCAGGAGCTGAGAATGGGGTACTATGGAGACTGTCGGTACCGAATTTAGCGATCGAGAATTTTGTAAGCCCGGTTTCCAAGTTCGAGGTGTGATAGAAGTTGGTATCAGAGCATAACTTGGGAATAATATAGAAAAATGTCACATATCTACTATGAGCTTATGACGATTAGGTCCCGAGTGCATAACCTTTTGGTTTAGTTCCCTAATATTTGAGCCTTCGAGGGTTCTCAAGGTTGATAAGCGCCCTTGTTCCTTTTTGTATACCATGCTGACTAAACGAGGCACCCGAGGCACCTGAACTACCCGAGCGGCTCCCGCTCCATCTCTAACAGTTCTCGTTCCCCCACCTGAGCCTCCTGTTCCCACACCCGAGATTCCTACAGATCCTATGCCTCTATCCGAGACTAACGCAGCCCCCAGCATATCATTCAATGCCGACCAGTTATAGCAAATGCTTCAGGCTGTGACAGCCACCCTCTATGGGTAGGGTAGGCGTCCCACTGAGACCTCGGAGCAAGCAAAGTAGGAGCACCTAACGCCCTATTGTAAGATTTTCTTCGGCTTGATCCCCCGTGATTTCAGGGAGAGCCTGATCCATCTGTGGCTAAGAGATGATACTCCCAGGTGGAGAAGATGTTCGAGACCATGAGATGTATGACCCAACAGTGGGTCCCTTGGCAGTGTATATACTTGGGGGTGAGGGTGAGCATTAATGAGCCTCCGTCGCTCATGCTATAGGGCCTAATTTCATTTGGACACGGGAGGACTTCGTGGATCGGTTTGACTGGCAGTTCTTTCCCGACCACATTCATCTGTACCGTGCACTGGAGTTCGAGACTCTAATGCAGTGAGATATGACCATGGCTTAGTACGCGGCACACTTTATCGTGCTTTCTAGATTTGGACGTACTTAGTTGATGATGAGGGGTGGAAGGCTAGCCATTTTGAGAACGGCTTGCGTTATGGATTTAAAGGCCGTGTTATTGGCCATATGCTTTAGACCTTCGAGGAGGTTGTTCAGAGGGCCCAGGTTTATGAGATTAAGTGGGCCACCGCATGGAGTGCTCATGATCAGAGGAGAGACCGGAAGAGGCAGGCCCCCTCCGGTGACTCCTAGCAGTGTCGACCACAGCAGAGGTGCACAGGCCGCATAATCTTCCGAGCGCTAGCAGCACCTCTAGCACCACCTCTGAGGCAGTTCACCAGTGTCTATTTTAGGTGTGGTGAGATGAGGCATTGTATCTAGGAGTGTCCTCACCCTCAGCAGTAGCAGCCGAGAGCACCGCAGTAGCCTCCACCATAGCACCAACGACTGTAGCCACCTCAGCTGCTGAGGCCCCAACAGAAGCAGAGGTAGTAGTATAGGCCACCACAACGGTAGCAGCAGCAATAGCAAGGACCTCAGAGGGACAGGAACCTCTCCAGCCAGCTTAGGCTAGATTCTACATAGCTCAGTAGGACCTACAGTCATCTGGAGGAGTCGTTGAGGGTATTCTTCCCGTCTCTGCATGCATCGCCCGAGTTTTATTTGATTCCGGTGCATCTCACCCTTCATGTCTGAGGACTTCTACCATTCTACCAGATTGTCCTTAGAGTCTGCTCTTGAGGGATTGTCAGCGTCAACTCCCTTGGGAAAAACTGCAGTGCTAGGCTGATTCTGTTCATCTTGACCCGTGTTAGTGGAGGAGACCTTCTTGCCCGCAGACTTGTTTGTGCTTCCAATGTCAGAGTTTGACGTCATCCTAGGTATGGATTGACTCGTCGAGTACCACACCGTATTAGACTACTCCGCGAGGATAGTCACGTTCTTTATACTCGGCTTTCCGCAATTCTAGTTCATAGCCGAGCCTAGAGGAGAGCTGTTATCTTGTTTGATGTCGTGTGCAGTAGAGGAGCCCATAGTAGTGAGCATTGATCAATTGCCAATTGTCTATGATTTTCCCAACGTATTTTAGGAGATTCCGGGGTTACCGCCGCACTAGCATATTGAGTTTCAAATTGATCTTGTGCCCTGTATCGTGCCTATCTCAAAGGCCCCGTATCGTATGACATCGATGGAGTTGCGGAAACTACAGCAGCAGTTGGACGAGTTACGTGAGTTAGGTTTTATCCGTCCGAGAAGTTCGCCATCGGGAGCACCGGTACTATTCATTAGGAAGAAAGATGGCTCATTGAGGCTCTGTGTGGATTACCACGAGCTCAACCAGGTCACGATCAAGAACAAGTATCCACTCCCGAGGATCGATGATTTATTTGATCAACTACAGGGTCACAATTCTTTTCAAAGATTGACCTACAGTCTGGTTATCATCAGATTCGGGTCCGAGAGGAGGACATCCTGAAGACAGCTTTCAGGATGCGTTATGGTCACTTTTAGTTTCAGGTCATGTCCTTCGGACTGACCAATGCGCTCACCATTTTCATGTAATTGATGAATGAGGTCTTCCATCTTTATCTTGATTAGTTTGTTGTGGTCTTCATCGATGACATTCTGATCTATTCGAGGACCCGTGAGGACCAGGAGCAGCATCTGGGGATTGCGTTGTAAACCCTCCATGCCCACCATCTCTATGCTAAGCTGCAGAAGTGTGAGTTTTGGCAGGAGAATGTTAAGTTCCTTAGTCACGTGGTGACGAGAGAGGGTGTCGCAGTGGACCCCTCGAAGATAAATGCAGTGCGTCAGTGGGGCCAACACACGAACGCGTCCAAGATTCACAGTTTTCTTGGCTTGGCAGGATATTATCGACTCTTTATCGAGGGATTTTCTCGTATTGCAGCACCATTAACCAGGTTGACCCGGAAGGGCACAGAGTTTGTGTGGAGAAACACATGTGACCAAGCATTCGTAGAGCTGAAGGACCTTCTGATGTCCACACTAGTCCTCACTCTTCACTCTGGGAATGAAAGATTCATGGTTTTTACCGATGACTCGCATATTGGTTTGGGTGCTGTCATGATGCGGCACGGGAAGCCAGTGGCCTTCATGTATCGCCAGCTCAAGGTCCATGAGCAGAACTATCAGACGCATGATTTAGAGTTGGTTGCAGCTGTTTTTGCACGAAAGGTGTGGAGGCACTATCTTTACGGGGTTAGGTTTGAGCTCTTCTCTGACAATAAGAGCTTGAAGTATCTATTCTCGCAGTCGAAGTTGAATATGAGGCAGAGACTCTGGATGGAGCTCCTGAAGGACTACGATTTTGATCTTCAGTACCACCCTGGCAAGGTGAACGTGGTGGAGGATGCTCTTAGCCGTCAGCTATGAGGCCTGGTGGCAAATATGATGATCTACAAGTGGAGGATGCTCGAGGGTATAGCAAAGTACGACTTCGAGTTTAGTCTGCAGTCTACTATCATTCAACTATCGAGCTTATCGATTCAACCCTCTCTTGTTGTAAGGGTGATCGAGGCTCAATAGACAGATAAGTCGTTACAGGGTTACTAAGTAGAGACCACATCTGAGGGGCAGTCGGATTGGTAGATTGGTTTTAATGGTGGACTTCGTTTCAGAGGCCGATTGTGTGTCCCGGACGTTCCAGAGTTGCACAGAGATCTGATGATCGAGGCACAGCAATAGAGATTTACTATCCACCCCGGCTCCACGAAGATGTATCATGACATGAGGAAGCAATATTTTTGGGCGGGAATGAAGCTCCAGATTGCCAGTTTTGTGGGCAAGTGTGACACGTGCCAGCGTGTCAAGGCCGATCATCAGAGACTCCCAAATCCATTGCAGCTGTTGAGCATCCCGACATGGAAGTAGGAGAATGTATCCAATGATTTTATCATGGGTTTGTTGAGGACTTAGCGCGGTTATGACACCATCTGAGTTGTCATTGATCGTCGAATGAAGTCAGCACATTTTCTTACGATTTGTACTACTTGGCCTTTGGACGGCTTGACAGGATATTCATCGAGAAGATTGTAAGACTACACGGCGTTCCAGTTTCATTCATTTCTGACTGAGACCCGATGTTCACATCTCAGTTTTGGAGGAGCTTTTGGAAGGCGATAAGGTCTACCTTGCAGTTTAGCACCGCGTATCATCCACAGACCGATGGGCAAACCGAGAGGGTCAACCAGATCCTTAAGGATATGATCAGAGCTTACGTGATTGACTTCGTGGGTAGCTGGGATGAGCATATGTGATTGGCTGAGTTTGCATACAATAGTAGTTATCAGGCGACCATTGGCATGGTTCCTTTCGAGGCATTATATGGCAGACCATGCAGATCACTAAATTGTTTAACCGAGGTTGGGGAGCAGCGTATCCTAGGTCCCGAGCTTGTGTAGCAAACGTCAGAGGCTATCGATATCATCAGGCAGAGGATGCGCCAGCTCAGAGTCGACAGAAGAGTTTTAATTATCATCGGCATCATCCCTTGGAGTTCGCAGTTGGGGACCGTGTGTATCTCAAGGTCTCACCCATGAAGGGTGTGGTTCAATTTGGAGAGAAGGACATGCTGGCCCCGAGATTTATTGGACCTTTTAAGATCAAGGGTCGTGTAGGCACTATGGCCCTTACCTTACCACCTCAATTTTCTGGCATCCACAACATTTTTCATGTATCTATGTTGTGAAAGTGTGGGTTAAACATTGTTCTTGTTATTGATTGGTAGCCGTTAAAGGTTCGTGAAGATGCTTCTTACATTGAGCAGCCAGTTCGCATCCTTGATTGGAAGGAGAAGGTCCTCCGGACTAAGGTCATTCCTTTGCTGAAGGTCCAGTGGGGTCACTATTCTGTTAAGGAGGCATCTTGGGAATGCGAGGCTGAGATTCATGAGCGTTATCCCCATCTCTTTGATTATTGATTATATGTTGTACTTTTACGCTATCTCCAATTTTATATGATGATGTTATGTTTCCTCTTTTCATATAAGTTATGTCTAGTTGCGATGTTAGTGTAAATTTCAAAGACGAAATTTTTATTAGGAGGAGAGAGCTGTAAGGCTCGTATCCTAGTTCGTACCATTCCTTAAACTTTCGTGATCCTCCTTGTCGAATTCCGACAACCTATGACCTGTAGTAAGCATTTGCATGGGACCCTAAGTCGCATCCTGTAGATCTGAGTCGACTCAACTCGAGATTTGTACCATTATGATCGTACCGTCGCCGCGACTTGTGCACCGATGCGATACCCAAGCCAGGAGTTGTGGGCCCTCATTTATTTTGAGCATAACACCGCGTGTTGCGTATCCCGAGAGAATCTCTACCATCCATCACATCAATCAATCAATCAAGTGCTAGTCAAGTACACAACCAATCCCTCTCTTACACAAGCCATCCCCAAAGTCAACTCTCTCTCTCCCTCTCTCTCCACCCATCCCTTTCTTACACACATCCCATCCCTTTCATCTCATCACATTCTCTCTCCCTCTCATTCTCTCTACCATTCCAAGCTACTAAGGAGTGGACGTCCAAGCATTTCTAAGAGGTGAGCCAAGTGTGGTCCACTTCATACCCACTAAACCCTCATCTCCACCCTCCAATCTTCATCATCCTCCATCAAAGTTGAAGCCAAGGAGCTTAACATTCCAAGGAGCCTAGAAGAAGTTGAATTGGTGGGTGTTTTGTAGGATTAGATTGTGTTTTTGTTGATGGGCTAAGTGGGGCCTACCGGTTGATGGTATGGATCTCACTTTGGACCCTAGGTGTGGTTGATGGCCCACCTTGATTCATATGTTCATCCCATGTAGTACCATTCTTCATGGACCCCATCATAATGTTTATTTTTTCCATTGTGAAAAGTTCATCTAGACCTTGCATTTTTGGTGGAAAAGGGATCTCCGCCGATGATTTTTATGATTTAGGGCCCACATGATTTGGGACCCATTTTGATGTATGTTATATTTACATGGCCCACCTAGGGAGGGGTCATAGTGGTGGAGCCCCTGAAAAGAGCGAGCCCCAAGTCCTAGTGGGGGGGGGGGGGGGTGTGAATAGGACTATGCTAAATAAAAAGTAAATTTGGAAAGATAACACAGATAGTAGAAATCTAAACCAACCTCAAATGCATAAGTATTGAGAGGTTGATACAAACGTTGTTCTCAGGACAAATTTACACCAAAAACCAATAGCTTATGGCAGGAAAACTTGATTTTTAGAACATTGGTAAGTATCAAAAACTCAAACTGATACAGAGGTAAAGGAAATAAATCAGGCTATTAGAACATTCACCACATGTACATGAAAATAAATACAACATTCAGCACATCACATACATCATCATCATCATCATCTAAACTCCGAGAATTATAGTGGTTCAGGTGTACACCTATTATTCTCAAACAGGCATCCTACTCCACTCCCAATATCCACAACCCACAGGATATCAGCTTTCACTAACAATGAAGGTTTTTCAAGGTTCACCTTAAAACCTTTATAATTGTGTTTTCAACGGGCTATCATAATTAAAAACCCCACATACTAAAAATTTCTGGCTATCTCAGTCAAAACCAAAATGAAAGATTTTCTAGTAATCTTACAAACCACAATGTAATAAATGAAATATACTTGTTTGACGAATGATCTTCGATGTAGGCAGTAGAACTGCCTTTTTGTAGATGAAGATGTTCAATGTTCAATCTTACAGAAGAAGGGGTTGTAGGTCTAGATGAATTTTAAATTAAATCCAACCTTAGACTACTTGGATTCAATTTCTTAGATCTCACAAAGGGTTAAATCAAAATTCCCTTTATATTAAGTAGAATGGAATCAAAAGATCAAGAAATTAAGAAACTAAAAAGCTATTAAAATGATTTATAAATACCTCACAATAGCTTCACAATATTAGGGACTAATCTCTTAGAGTAATGGCTTGAATTGGCTTGGAATGAATGATAAAATCTGAGAAATGTCCTCTATTTATGGGCTGCAATTCAGTTCCCTCGACTAGTCTAAGGTTCAGCTCGACTAGTCCTAGCAGAACCAATTTTCAAATTTTTTGGCGCAATCAGATAAAACAGACTCTCGACTAGTTGAGTGGACAGCTCGACTAGTCGAGTGATTTAAATTAGTGTTGCTAGAGTTCGAGTCGAGCAGATCTCCACAACCGGTCGAGCAGGGTACTCGACTGGTTGAAAACCAAACAACCTTATCCAATTTTTTAAGTAAAATTCTAGACTAGTCGAGAAAAACCCTGAATTGGTCGAGCCAGTGCCTAGACTAGTCGAACAATGACTAGGACTAGTCGAAGCAAAACCTAAAATAAGTACTATGACCCAAATTAAACATGCAATGTTAATGACCTAATCCTAAGGTCTTTCTAGGGTCATATAGACCTAAAATGTGAGTATTGAAATTGAAACATCGGTCGCTTTAATAGATAGGTCACTTTGAAGCACATGAAGCTTGACCTCATATACTTGAGTTTGTGTCTCGAACTTGTGTCTTGAGCATGTGACTTGAGACTTAAGATTGATCAAATGTATTTGAGCTTGAACTTGAGCTTGAACTTAATCTTGAGCATGTGATGCACTCGAACTTGAGCTTGAGATAGTGCACTTGGACTTGGTGAACTTCAACTTGTTCTCATAGTTGAACATGCATAATTATAACACAATAAGTGTCGATGTAGATAACATGAAGCTCATCTTCGAATGAAGGTGAAATTTCCATCTATTTGAACTTGAAGGTGAATATTCCATCTATCAAAACAAGTCAAACATTCCGAAGTGTTTTGACATAACAAAATTTGACAATACAGGGTGCTAGATTTACAACATAGCACTTACAATCTCTCCCTTTGTCAAATTTGTGACAAAACCAACTTACAGAAGATTAACTTATTATAATACACAGATTCACTCAGTTCACATTAAATCTAACAATCACAACTCCCCCTCAATCAACTCCCCCTTAACTTGAGCTCAGTAGAGACCTGTATTAAGATATATATATATATATATATATACATATTCAAAAATTACACAATACCACATGCATATCCACATATCTACATTCACTCCAGAACCACATAATAACATAATAATAAACAGATTAAGCAATAAGCTATCATATACTACTACGCCAATTTCTCCCCCTTTTTGTCAAAAAATGACAAGGGAAGAAAAGAAGAAAAATATGTGAATGTGGTATCTAAGTATGAGAAGAGAGCAAGAAAGAGTGTAAAAGTTAGTAAATTAAAACATAATAGAATAAAGTATCCACATCACATAGTTAAACAAGTCCAAATATAAGTGTCACTAAGAAGAGTAAAGTTTAGTTAATACAAGTCCAACAAAAGAAAGAGATCTAATTAGAACTAGATGAAGAGGGAGGTGGAATGGATGGATCAATCTGGTGTCCCTTATTTATGCATCTAAAATACTTACGCATATACTTCATTTGATTGTTTTGGGAAATTTTCAGTCCATCCACCTTCTCTTCCAGTGAGCGAAGGCGCTCATCAAAATCAGAAGGCTGAAAATCAGGATCAACCTTAATGTCATCAGATTCCAATTCATTAAAAAATATCATCCATATCAGCATCAGTTGGCATCGCATCATCCTCTCCAACTTCTTCTCTAACTTCTCCAGCATCCCTATCTATTTGACCAGGAGCTAACTTCAAATTTATCTTGTTGATATTTGAATTGTTGAATGGAAGATGAGAAGTAGGAGCTTCTCTAGGTGGCATGACCACAGAACTGTGTAAAGTAAGGGTGGTCACTAAATAAGCAAATGGAATATCACTATGCCTGGGATGACGTCAAAGTTGGATAATGAAATAACAGATTAATGAAGGAAGACACATAGGAATGCTAGACACGACAGAATGAAGAATATGCATAATAAAGGTGGTCAGTTTGGGCCTTGTTACCAGATCAAGGGTAAACATTGGAAATAAAGATGCAATGTAATACTCTGTATGTAGGCAACATCTGGTTGGCCCAGAGCACATTCCTGGAGGCAAATAACACTTACACTTCCAAGCCAAATGGGTCCAATCACATAGACTATAATAGATGTAACAATTACGAAACTAGTCTATAGAGATAGTCAACTTGTGTTTGTGTAGAAGTTAAGTGCCTAGCATACAATACAATTCAAGCATCCATATAGCTTAACTAATTAAATACATAAGTGTGAATAAAGTTGTGCTTAAATGATAATCAGAAAAAAAAAGCATGTATAATGGTTTGGTTTTCCTACTTCACTCTCAGTAGACGCACTCTCCTCGAGTGTACTTATATTCCTTATCTTAAGAGTTTTCAAATAGGTTCACCCTTAACCTTTACAGTGGTATCACATAGGAAAACCACTAACCTATAAGTACACTCCCATGTCGGAGGAACACGTTTCCACCGATGTCGGTGGTTCCCACAAGAGAATCTAGTTAGTTTTCTATTGGCTAACCAATAACCACTAGCGGTCCTAATCTGAGGCCCTACATACACTTCCACTGGAGGTTCCCTATGGAGATTCATACGTACACACCTATATCTGGTGAATTCAACCTTACATGAGAGTCTAAATCCTACAACAACCCATTCGAGTTTGGGTCACAAACTCTTACAGTTAATCCAACACAAGGAAAGAGCGTATGGACTCTACAATGACAACTTATTTTTCTGATTGAGCTTTGTTGATGTATCATCTTGCGATGATTCTTTAATGCTCTCTCATGCTTGAATCAACTTTTTAATTGCTCCCACATTCATCGATGCCGTTGGCTCAGTTCCACGAACAAACACCATATATGTGATGTACCAATGAGGTGACCAAGGTGGTGAGATAATGGTGGAATCTCCTATAGCTAAAGATAATAGTTTTTTTCCTAGTAGGGATTTACCTTGATGGGTCTTCTAGAGAAATTTGATAATGATATACATATATGCTTAGTGTCTAATCTCTAGAAAATGGTGGAGATCAAGATCATTTTCATAATGAAAGTTGAAATCCTCATTAAAGTGGTAAAGTTGAAGAAGATGACTTAGATTTCATAGGTTCAGAGGCTTAGGATGAGGGATATGAGTGGGAATCACTTTGACTTTTATTGCACCAAATACTCCTCAAAATGCCCAAATGTTGTATGACCTTTATAAAGGAACCAAGTATAAATAATATAAAAATAGGTGAAAAATGACACATTCTATCGATTGAGCAATGCCTTCAATCGATCGACAAACCATTCAATGGGATCAAGAAAGTCTATAATTTTAAACAATTATTGCTGGATGTTTTTTGCTGCCTTCGATCGATCGAGCCCTGAGCTTCGATCGATGAAAGCTCCACTCGAGACACATCGACAGTCTATCAATGGGATCGAGCTTCACTCGAAAATAATTATTTTTGGCTCTATCTTTTATAGCAGTTTTGCATATTTTTTAGCCTATCTTATCATGTTCCAATTAAGCTCCTAGGACTGAGTGATGATTAAATAAGAGTTTACCTATTAAGGTTAGGATCATTTGGAGGCTACATTGTTTTGGGTCTACGGATAGGGTCACTAAGTCACCTCAATTTACTTGTTCTTCACTCATTGATGCGTATTGTTCTTTTATGTCTTTGGTCTCTAGCTTTCATGGTCTCTACTGACTCACTGACACACAAACTCACATGATTGACAAATAGGTGCACAAATTAGTGCAGTAATAATCTTTCCCTTTATCAATTATGTCCTAAAAACCTAACATAGACCTTGTTATGGTCCATACCAATGACGAAAAAAAAATAATGAAAAATATTACATGTTCAATATAAATATTTACAACTCAAATACAACAAGATTTGTAAACTTACAATGCTCCCCCTATCTCCATCAATTCCATGCAACAACAAACAGAACTTGCAAAACAAAATTTAATTTATTTTAGTGGAACTTCATCTTTTTTCTCCTTTTGTCAATCTTTTTTGCAAAACAAAAAAGAGATAATTCAATAGATATACCAATTAAGCACATAAAATCAAAAGCTCTATGAATCATTAATTTTCCAATAAGCACATGATATTAAGAGAATAGGGTGCATATAGACATGAACAAAATGGAGCGTGCATAATATGGTCATTTTTAAAAAAAATACCTATTAAAAATATCAACAACCAATGATATGAAAATACATGGAATAGTCTACCATGGCACACAAATGCTTGGAGAAGCCATTGAATTAATGGTTATGGCCTAGAAAAAGGGTAATTTATACCTTTTAACACACAATTGCTTACTTAAACAAATATGCCAATTTAAACTAAGTAAGGAAATTAACTCTAAGGCTTCCAAGTCAATAGAAGGTACAATCACATAGACTACAATAGATATGCCAATCATGCAACTAGTGTATAAGTGATAGTGTTCATGTGTGTGGGATGTGCTAACTATTCAAATCTTAGCGTTCATTTAATCATTCATACATATAATTCACTAATTAATCACATAAGCATAATTAAAAAAGTGCTCAACTAACAATCCCAAACATGAGCATGTAGAGTGGTTCAATTTTCTTATAACACTCTCAGTGAATGCACTCTCCCTTAGTGTACGGTATTCACTATTGGAGGTTTTAAATCAGTTCCACTTATAACATTTAAAGTACTACACAAGGACCTATTGTACATCCCCCCCGGAGGTTCTCGTAAGAGACTTTAGTTAGTTTTCTATCAGCTAACCAAAAGCTTAAGTCCTAGCCCAAGGATCTACATTTACTCCTGGCGAAGGCTCCCACGGAAACTAACAAGTACACACTCATGTCTGGTGAATTCGACCCTACACAAGTTCCTAGTTCCTAGACAAGAAGATATTGAGTTTGGGTTATAAACTCTTACCATTAATTCTACACAAGAATTGAGTGTACGAATTCACTAATTAACACTTGTCGAATTGTTCCCCTTTAATGCACCTTCTTGGGTTGCTTAATCAATGCTTTCTGATGCTTTGATCAGCTCCTCCTTTTTCTCGCTTGATCGTTGATGCCGATACTTGCCAATGCTCTAGCTCCAAGATCGAACACTTTCTATGTAGTGATCCATTGAAGTGATAGGAGTTGGGTAAAATCTCATACAATTAATGGAAAGTAGAACTCCTAGGCGATTCTTATTGGGATTGAGTCTAAGAGGTTTAGTAAAGCTTGGGATGCACTAGGGTCTTTAAAATGTCAAAATCCATCATTTGCCCAAATATTCAAATGTAATATATATAAAAAAATGCTCCAATGAATCTCTTACAGCTATGCTCAATCAATCGATCAAGCTAGGGTGAAATAGTCTAGTGAACTCGCTGGACTCTTTTGCCCATGTTTGATCGATTGAGATTGATTGAGGATTGGTCGATCGATCAATTGAACTCACTTAGAAACTACTGATTTTGGGCATGTTGGTTCTTAGAAGCTCTAAAGATTTTATAATATTTTTTTCATATTTCAATTTGGCTCCTAAGGCTAAGGGATGATCAATCGAAGGTTTACCTATTAGGTCATGATCATCCAGAGGTTCAATGGTTATTTTGGATCAAGGTTAGGGTCACCAAGGTACCTCACATATTTGTTCCTCATTCCTTGATGCTCCACGTCCTCTTGTGTCTTCGATCTTCAACTTCCAAGGGAACAACCATCTACATGACACACGAACTCCTGTGATTGACAAACAATGTGCAAAAATTAGTGCACTAACAATCTCCCACCGTGTTAATTACGTGACAAAAACTTAACCTAAACAATGTCACAATCTATACCAATGATATACCAAAACAAATATAAATATTACAAGTAAAATAAAAGATTTTATAACTCGATATAATAAGACATGTAACATACACTACTCCCCCATAATTTCTCTCTTGTTAATTCTTTTAATAACAAATCAATCCTGTAAAATAGAATTAAACTTGTTTTGATAGGGCTTGATCTTTCTCCCCTTTTTGTCAGTATTTATAAGTACTAATGTTTTAAGCACACATGCATGTTGTTAAATTTCATAGACAAAACGTATAGTGTATGGAACTTTAGCAAACTTCAAATCTCTTCGACATTTTAAGACTAAAGCATGACTCAACATTTCATGGCTAGAAGTTTTGGAAGGATTTCAAAAGAAGAATCATTTATATGCCAACTTATAAGTAAAGATGACCTTAGAAAAGACCCTAGGTTAAAGTGCATCATTATGGTTTTCTAAGCTTTAACTTATGACAATTTTACATGAAAATTCAGGGGTGTTCGGCCAGCCTAACCCTTCCTTTGGCCAGCCCAACCATCTCGGGTCAGCATGAGACCAACCTAGGTTAAGTTTCCAGTAACATATAACTTTGTTTTTTATGGAACTTTGGCCAGCCCGACCCTGCCTTCGGCTAGCCAAACCAGCTTGGTTCAGCCCGAGACTAACCTAGGTTAACTTTACAACAATGTAAAATTCTTGATTTTCATATTATTAGCTCAGTTGAACCCCATCTCTAGCCAACCGAAGCTATCTCCGGCCATCCGAAGTTTGGCTCAGGGCATCCTAAGTTTAGATCAAATCAAATCCCATGAAATCTGATAGTCGTTGGAACAAAATCGAGGAACTCCAGCCAACCGAAGGGATTCTTAGGCTGACTGAAGATCTATATCTTTGGCTATAAAGAGAGATCATTTCTCATTGTTTCAAAGACGAAAATAAGATAGAAATCTTTTAGAAACAAAAGAGAGAAATCCTAGTCTTTTTCAAGCTATTTTCTTTGTCATTCTTATATTTATTTTATAGCTTATTCAATTCTCTTCTCAAGTAGATTTAAATTTAATTAGAGAGTATGCTATACTCAAATTGAGATTAGAGGATTGAATATACAACTTTTAGGATTTTATTCTTTGAAAAATCATATATCCCTAAATCATTCTTGGTTAAGCATACATTGGTTTATCTTCATATAAGAAAAAGGATCACTACATCTACTGAAGCATCAACTTCTAGGGCTTTATCGATGTCTTCGTCGTGACTCACATCTATAAGAAAATAAGTTTTTATTTTTAGTAAATTACTTTCATTTTAGGTTTGTTGAGATTGCCCAGAAATCTCATCGGGTTGAGGAGTGATAAGCCCGTGAAAATCACTTGAGGTTTGTTGTGATAAACCTGTGAAAATCCCAAAATTTGTTAGAGGTTATTAAGGTTAGCATGTGAAAACCTTAAAATAGTGGAAAACCAAAATTACGTGCAACAATAATTTTGGGAGTTGAGTAGGTGTGTGTTAAACGCTAAACCACTATAACTCTATGTGTATTATGGTGATTGATAATCTTATTCTTATTTTTTTATAACTTGAAATATTGATATCAAGGATTTCGTGAAATAAGGTTGTCTTAACTAAGATTTTAAGTGAAAGTTGTCCTACGACTCAATTGAAATCAAGATTTCAATTTCTATTGTTGTTGTGATTTTTTTTTTTGTGATTGATTATAAAAAAAAATTGGTTAAGTCTTATTTCCCCCCTCTAGGACATATATATCTTAACTTATAAGTGGTATCAAATCGATGCTGCTTTTGTTTAGATTCACATCCTAGAGCTAGATCTAGAGCCATAAGATGTCAAATTTCAAAAGCTTATCCATATATAGGCCATCTCTCTTTGAATGATTAAACTATTCATATTAGAAAGCCCAGATGAAGATCTTCCTTAAATCCATAGATGAAAGTGTGTGGCAAGCCACAATGACTCAATGGTCCCCCTGATACGATGGAAGTAGTAGCCGAGGATAGAACCATGTTTATAAGAGAAATATCCTATAATCTATGGACTAGTACTTAGAAAAGTGAAAGTAGTGCTAATGCAAAAGCCTTGAATGCTATAACTTGTGCCCTATCATCGGATGAGTTCAAAAGAATCATTTCGTGTGATATGGAAAGGCAAGCTTGGGATATACTTGAAACGACTCATGAGGGGACAATATTGTGAAAAAGTCTAAGATCCAAATCCTCACAATCAAATTTGAGAAAATTCTTAATGAAAGAAAATGAGACATTTATAAACTTTTATACAAAATTAAATAGCAGTTAATTCTATGTAGGGTCTTGCTGAAAGTATCTCTAAAAGCAAAATATTAACATAACTTCCTGAAATGTTTAATTGTAAGGTTACTACTATACAAGAATTGAGGGATACCGACAAAATGAAGGTTGAGGAATTGGTTGGATCTCTTCAAACATATGAGTTGAATTTCAAAACTCCAAAGAGCAAGTCCATTGCCCTCAAATCCTTTAAGTTCAAATTAAAGGTAATGAATGAAAATTTAGATAATGAGGAAAATGAGGATGATATGACATTGTTGGTGAAGAAATTTTTAAAAATTTTTTAAAATAAAAAGGAAAAATGACTTTCAAAAACCTTTTGACAAGAGAAAGGAAAATTTAAGCTATTGGAAATCAAAATCTAAAGACACCCAATTCTACAACTGCTCTGAGTTTGGGCATCTTGCTTCAAAATGTCCTAAAAATAATAAATTAAAAAGAAAGGGCATGATTGCCACTTGGGATGAATCATCAAAATCTGAAAATTGATTCATAAACTGACGAATTAGATCAAGAAGTAAAAGGACATAATGCCTTTATGACAATATCCAGAGTTATTACTTAAAGAAGATTGTGAAACATCTGAATATGAAACTCCCTAAAGTGGCTTTGAAAATGAAGCAAATCTTCAAGAAGCTTCCAATACTCTTTTCAGAGAAACTTGCAAATTTGTAAAAAAATTGAAAACACAAAAGAAAAAAATGTGAGGAATTGCAATTAGAACTTGAAAAAGTTGTCTTGAAAAAAATCTAATTTTTCTGACTATTTTGAAAATTCAAAACTAGATTTAAGTTTGAAAATTACAGAATTGCAAAATCTTAAATCTAATTATGAGAAATTGAAAATTGAAGCTTCTTTACTTCAGAGTTCAAATGATACTTGGAAGTACATCTAAGGAGACTGGAAACTTGAAAATTTTCTAACTTTAAGTCTGCTCTTGGCTATAACATATATAATCATTTAAAGCCTTTGATTTCTACTCCTACTTTTGTGAAAGGAGATTCCTCAAACTCTAAAGCAGAAACTCTAAAAGGGAATGAATTTGATCGTAAAAAGAATATCTTAAAAAATATAAAACCCTTTCAAGAATTTCTAAAGAGAAAACCTTTGCCAACAACCACAAATATCAAATGAGAAAAATTAACAATCCTCCTCTTGTTGACAAAATTGTGGACTTTCTTAAAGAGATGTTGAAAGCCAACTCAAACAAAAATGAAGAAAACGTGAATATGAGAAATCCTAACTCCCAGAGACAACCAAAAGGAAAGAGACCTTCTAAAGTTGAAAACCATCATGAAGTGGGTTCCAAACGTAAATTGTCTTGTTATCCACACAACTTTCAAAGCAAGTTGGCATTCAAGATGGTACCTGGACAATGGATCTTCTAGACATATAACAGGTGATAAAGCTATTCTCTCAAATATTAACCAAATTGATGGCGACTCAGTTACATTTAGAGATGGTAGTAACTACAAGATCATTGGTAAAGGTAATGTCAATCTTTCTAACTTACCTATATTTGAAAATGTTTTATATGTTGAAGGATTGAAGCATAACCTTCCTAATATATCTCAAATCTGTGACAATAATCATAGTGTAAGATTTTCTTATCGTGGATGTAAGATAATAAATAAAGAAGGACATATAATAGAAAATTGTCGCAGAACTTCTAAAAATTGTTATATTATTGATGACACTTGCTCAACAAATCTTTCATGTTACATGGTCTAAACAATGAGATTGAATTATAGCACCAGTGTCTTTGACCTTATAGAGATATTTACAAATTGAGCAAAAAAGATCACATGCGAGACTTACTTAAGCTGAGAAAGAATGAAAATAAAGTATGTGGTGCTTGTTAGGTTGGCAAGAAAATTAGGAGTTATCACAAGAAAGTGAACTTCTTAGCCATTACTAGACCTCTTAAACTTCTCCACATGAACTTGTTTAGACTTATAAGAATGGAGAGTAGAAGAGGAAAGAAATATTTCTTCATCGTAGTTGATGACTATACAAGATACTATTTGATATCATTCTTAAGAGAAAAGTTAGATGCTTTCGACGAGGTCAAAAAACTTATTAAACATATCCAGACTGGAAAAAAATTATTCGTAGTTAGAATAAGAAGTGATCATGGAACAAAAATCAAAAATAACAATTTTGATGACTATGGCATTTGCATGAATTTTCAGCTCTTAAAACACTCTAGTAAAATGGAGTTACTGAAGGAAAGAATAATGTTATAAGATATGACAAGCATAATGTTGAATAATATGAAATTTTCTAAATATCTATGGTTTGAAGATGTGAATATTGCTTGCTATATAATCAATTGTGTTTATATTAGAGTAGGAAAAATAAAACAACATATGAAATGTGGTTTGAGAAAAAGCCAAATGTAAAATATTTTTGTACTTTCGGAAGCAAGTGTTATATTTTACGTGACAGTGAAAATTTTAGAAAATTTTAATGCAAAAAGTGATGAGGAAATATTCTTGCATATCGTGTTCTAAATAAGAGAACTGGGATAGTTTAAGAATTGATAAATGTTGTAATTGATGATCAGTTGATCAATCTCAGTCTTCACTAAGATGGTAGTGATGGTGATATCATTCTGATTAATCAAAGTGAACCATCATCCAAATCAGATTTTACCGACTTATGGTTGGTAAAAGACCATCCAACTAATTAAATTCTTGGTAACCCTCTTTTTGGTGTTCAAACCAAAAGGTAATTGGAAAATATTTGCAATCATGTTTAATTTACTTTCTAAATTGAACTGACTAACATACATGAAGCACTGGCTGATGAAAGTTGGATATTTACAATGCGAGATGAATTGAATCAATTTGTAAGAAATAATGTGTGGTATCTTGTTCCTAGAGCATCTGATAAAAATGTTATTGGAACCAAGTGTATTTTTAAAAATAAATCAAATGAACTTAGAAATATTATTAGACACAAGGCACGATTGGTTATGCAAGGTTATACTCAAATAGAAGCAATTAATTATGATGAAACTTTACACCGGTTGCTCACCTTGAATCAATCAGACTATTTATTTGTAACGCCTCAATTTTCGAGTATATGACTTGTTTTCCAAAAACCCGAGTGCTAGCCTTTGAAATTCAGTCTAAATTAAACCATCTTATCATTAATCAGAGTTAGCAGCAAATGTAGGTACAGTAAACCATGTACTATATAAAGACATTCTAAACACCATAAAAATTCAAATGTAGTGCCCATACAGGACATATACAATCCTAAATAATAGAGTTCATGAAATAAAAACAAAGACTATTATCTAGTGGCAGGGCTCAATATGGGTCGCATGGACCTCATCTAGCTCCTCAGCTACCCTATCTGCTCCAGCAACCCAGTGAATATCATCGACTCGCTCTACACCTACATCAACTGATATGGTTTGATAACATCAATGACTATCGTAGTGGGGAGTACCATCTAAGATTACACACTCATCATTTATAATCTAAGATAAATCGCAGGTCATGAGAATGGATATATTAAACAACGCAATTTATAATATGATCATATATTAAAAAATTAAGCCAATCAACATAATCTCATCATTAACAAAATATAATAGCATCATAATGCAAGTGAATGTATCCAAATAGTCAAATAATCAGTCATACAACTTTCTATTGCACCCGAAAATTATATTGTACATGAACTCTTTAAGGTGGCTAGAAAACCAATAAGCGAACTCCTGCTCCACCCGGAAATCACAATATAAGTGAACTCCGCAAGGTGAATAGAAAATCAAGCTTTAAATTTCTACTTCATCTGGAAATCATATCGTATGTGAACTCTGCGAGATGGCTAAAAAATTGATAAGCGAACTGCCTCTCCACTTGAAAATCATGGTACGATTGAACACAACAAGATTAAGAGAGAATTAACATACAAATATCTACTTCACCCAAAAATCATATCGTACGTGAATACCACAAGATGGTTATAAAATCGATAAGCGAACTCCAGCTCCACACAGAAATCACCATATGATTGAACACCATTAGATGAAGAGAAGATCAACATACAAACTCTAAACCACCCAAAAATCATATCGTATGTGAACACCACAAGATGAAGAGAGAATCAACATGGACACTCTAACATTATCCGAAAATCATATGAACTCCGCAAGATGACTAGAAAATCGATAAGCGAACTCCCGCTCCACTCAAAAATTATAACGAACTCCGAATAATGGGAATCAACATACAAACATTTACTTCACCTAGAAATCATATCGTATGTGAACTCCACGAGATGGATAAAAAATTACTAAGCGAACTCCCACTCCACGCGGAAATCATGGTACGACTGAGCACTGTAAGATGAAGAGAAAATCAACATACAAACTCTAAACCACCTAGAAATTATATCACATGTGAACACCGCAAGATGGTTACAAAATCGATAAGCGAACTCCCGCTCCACCCGAAATCACCATACGAATGAACACGACAAGATGAAGAGAAGATCAACATACAAACTCTAGACCACCTAAAAATTATATCATATGTGAACACAGCAAGATGAAGAGAGAATCAACATGGCTACTCCAAAATTATTTGAAAATCGTATGAACTCCGTAAGATGGCTAGAAAATCGATAAGCGAACTCCTGCTCCACTTGGAAATCATAATGAACTTCGCATAATGGGAATCAACATAGAAACATCTACTTCACCCAGAAATCATATCGTACGTGAACTCCGTAAGATGGCTAGAAAATTGATAAGCGAACTCCCGCTCCACCTAGAAATCATGGTACAACCGAACACTGTAAGATGAAAAGAAAATCAACATACAAACTCCAGACCACCCGAAAATCATATTGTACATGAACTCTGTAAGATGGTTAAAAAATCAATAAGAAAACTTCAGTTCCACTCAGAAATCATGGTACGACTGAACACTGCAAGATGGTTAGAAAACTAACATACAAATGTCTACTTCACTCAAAAATCATATCGTATGTGACACACCGCAAGATGGCTAGAAAATCGACAAGTGAACTTCATCTCCACTGGGAAATCACCATACAACTGAACTCCATAAGATTAAGAGAGAATCAACATAAGAACTCCGACGTCATTTGGAAATCATATGAACTCCGCAAGATGGCTAGAAAATCGATAAGCAAACTTCAGCTCCACCTGGAAATCATAACAAACTCCGCATCATAACCCTAAAATCAACAAGATGTGCCAATATAACTAACAAGCCACAAAAGGGGTGCCAATGTTCCATCAAAGCCACAAATGGGCAAATATGCAGTCCAAGCCATGTAAGGCAATGTACGATCCAAGCCATGTAAGGAAGATGTGCAATCCAAGATGCGTAACTCAAATATGGACCGCAAGATGGTAAGTCTATGACAGGTTCCATTCATTCCATCACTTAATCGTAAGTGATGAACATATAGTTAATTAATAGATGCACAAATAAAGATAGCATGTTATCATCAAATCATTTATGCTTGCTATAATTAAATAGAGATGTCTATCATCTAACATAGGAAATAATAGCACAAGAATTTAGCATATTCAATAGTGAGGTAAGTAACTTAATGAAAGAAATCAAAGTATCATATATGACTAGATTGATGAATTTAAGTGGGAAGCTTAAACGGTGAGTCCTCACCTTTTGATTTTTATTATATCAACAAGACGCGTGTAAGTGCTTTAGCATTAAACCCTCAATATCCAACTCAGCATGACTAAAACGAGTGGAGTATAGGTGTGGGAGTTTGCGAGATCGTGATTTCCTCAAATGTCAACCCTACAGATTCTGAAATGCTCTGATTAGGAACAAATCCAATCTAAATATAATCCGACCGATTAGCTTTAGGTGAGGGCTAGAGAATCTAAATTTCTCACTTTAATAAGATTAACTTTAATTAATTCAAAAATGGGAACGAAGTTCAAATTCAATATTGTGAGATCGAATTACCTTAAGTCGAGTGGTTCGAGTCGATTCAGCCTGCTTAACTTAGTCGCTCAACTCAGCTCCATTTGGCGAGAAGTCCGACGTCCACAACCCAGTTACTGCGCAACAGACTAGATTGTACAAAGAAAACAACTCCAACAAAAGCTAGTCTCATCACAACTCACTGAGTCAACCTGACAACGGATAGGGTGGATTCGGCCTTGAGTGAATTCGGCCAGCATACAACTGCCACCACAACCCTCCTCCTTTTTTTTTCCACGACACCCATGACCAGACCTGCTACCACAACTCTCCTTCTTCTTCTTCTTCTTTCCTTCCTTCTTCCTCTTCTTCTGCTTCTCTTCTCTCTCTTCTAATGCTAGACATCCAGTAGCTCCTGAACCAAGCCTGACTCGCTCACGACTCAGCCGAGTCGGGTTAGTGCAACAACCACCCACATTCTTTCTCTTCTCTCGATTTTTCGTTCTTCCTCTCTCTCATTTTTCCTACTCACTTTATCCTTACTGTCTTCTTCTTTATCTTCCTTTGCTGCCTCTAACAGTGATTGAGCTCGACGCATGGCCCAAACTCGGCAGCAACTCCCTCGGGCCAACTTGGTGCGGTAGTAGCAGTCACACTTTCTTTCTTCTTCCAACTTTGGCTAGCAGGAACTCCGAATTCGACCAGAACTCACCCTGAATTGGTGTGACTCGGTGTGGCTCGAATGGAGGAGGAGACAACCATTAATGGCATCTTCACCATCACCATCTCTTACACCAATCCAACTCTTGCAGTCAGTCTGTAAAGACTCTAGAGAGCTTAAAGCCATGCCTCATCGAAGTTACAGGAGTTTCGAGTGGTGGGTTCAAGCTTTGAAGGTATTGGACGACACTCTCTTATAGCCGTAATAAAAGGAGGAAATCCAAATGTTGTTTGATCTCTCGTCCCATAAGACATACCCTAAACTTTCTTAGACCCTTTAGATGAGAAATGGACGGTCTAGATAAGATCTACAGCTCTATATTCTCTCTCTCTTTCTACGGAAAGATTCCATTATGTCACTCCCCAAACTCAAAAAACGGGCTCATAAAATTTTTGATTGCCAAATCTAGCACCGACAGCCTCCGTAGTACCCCATTCTCAGCACCCGACATCCATATACCAAATTTTGATCCTGAGACCCTACAAGGAGGATTTTTGACTTAATTTTTTATTTTTTTTGTAAAGAAGCATAACCATAAGTATAGCCAAGTCATAAAACAACATCACCATATATCCACTAATAAAATCATTCGAGTACAATGGTGAAAGGAAAATACATATATGAAACAAAAACTCTAAAGCTCTAGCACACGCTCTTGTCTTAATGCTACTGTGATCTAACGTCACCTGCACGCAACGGTCATGCATAAGCTTACAAGAAGCTTAGAGGGTGGTGTATGTGTGTGCCATACATGTGCCAAGTATATAAATATCAGAGTAAATGGAAATATTAGGCAAGTCCATAAATACCATTAGCCTTATCCAGGCTATGTGATGCAAAGACATAATAAGCCAATGTCATGTACTAAGAAAGCAATGTAGATCGGCTATGCAATGTGGAGACATAGAAAGCCAAATGTCGTATATTGAGGGTGCAGTGCAATATGCAATGCAAAAGAGATGACAAAGCTGGAGTGTGTAGTCGGGTAATAGTATGTGGTATCACAATATGCAAATCCTGACGAGTCCACGAATACCGTCAGCTGTGTCTAGGCCATGCAATACAGAACATAGTAGACCAAATGTCATATGTTGAGGGTGCAATGCAATATGCCATGCAAAAGAGATGACAAAGCTAGAGTTTGTAGTCGGGATAATAGTACATGGTATCGCAAGCTGTGGGGTTCATTACAAGGGACTTCTATCCAAACTAGTCTCATACCTAAATTTGGATAGCTAGACTCAATGTGGTAAACTCCTGATCTCAGGTTGGTCGCGCACCCAACTGAGATCCTGGCCTTTGCAAAGGTACACATAATGATTTGGTTGCGCACCACCAGCCCGAGTGGATAGTGAATAAATGAATGAATGAGCCAAATACTGAGTATGCAACTCTTGCTCAGTAAGTCCACATCAGTACTGTACATCTTTGGGATCATCACTGGGGTCTAGTGCACTCCACATTGACTGCCCCTCCCCTAGGCGCGTAGTCCAAGTGAGCATAAGAGACCTCACTATTCACTTGACCAATGGTATGTCAATATCTATTCAACACGTCGATAGCGGACCCATTCCTCAAGCTGGTCAAACTCAACCTAGTTGTCTCCTTCTCTCCGGGAGGGTAAGGTCACACCCCCTTATAACCAACCCTGACACAGTGGGAGACATGACCTACTGATACTTGGCACACAAGCACTCATGTATCCACTCGATCTCGACGTTGGAGCATCCCCTAGCCACGGGGGTTTAGGGACTTTTACCCATAGACATCAAAAGTGCCCATATGCCGAATCTGAAACATTTTCGGTGTCCCATCTGACCATTCACGATAAGCCTATGGATGTCACAACCCTAATGTTGCTAGGACGCCAAATGATCATGTCACAAAATGCGAGATGCATGAGTCTTACCATCCAGTCATGCATCAAACATGCACATACCACGCGATCATATGGGGGCAACTCCGTCTCACAAGGAGTCCCATATACATCTCAGCCCAATGACATATGCTAAAATAAATCATCCCTCACTACAGGCATACCAATGATGCATATGAGCACATATCACGATGTTATACTAAGCATGTTCTCAGTGTGTCGATCATGTCACACAAAATGCGATATGCATGAGTTATACCATCCAGTCATGCATCAAACCTGCGCGTATCATACGATCATGTAGGGAAAACTCCGTCTCACAAGGAGTCCCATAAACATCTCAGCTCAATGGCATATGTATGATCAATCATCCCTCATAATAGACATACCAATGATGCATATGAGCACGTATTATGCAATCATGTGCATAGAGTACATATCATATAGGGATTCACATGCATCATTAGTATCATGACCATTGTCCAATACTATTATTATACATGCCCCCGGCATTAGTTGTCTATCATGCATAAGGTTATCCTTACGTCCACCAACATCATTTATTTATCATTATCCATGCATCAATGAAATATGGTTATCTTATCCACATTATCATTACGACAATCAATACATGCATTATCATCACTTGGATATCAAGTATGGTAGTTAACTAGCATGTTTTGTCATCATGCATACATATAAAATGTCATCATGATTAACATAAACAATGTCACAAGTACTATAAATAACTACTCATCCATCATCAATGCATATTCTATAATTCAACATCCATTAAATCATATCTATCATTTCAACCAACAACTCATAATCAGCATTATCTTGTTACCATACTTGTATCATCATCTGACCTGTAGATAATGGACGATCTAGATGTCATACCATATTAAGGACAGACCTCATGGGGTGAATCATACAATCAAAGAAGTCAAGAGGATGACCCTAAGCACATTAGTGTGCTTCCTCACCCACTCTATCATATAGCAAGATGGGCTTTCTTATGGGGGCCCGGTAAGTACACAAGGTGAGCTTAATGGTTTAGATAATCCCACTAGCATCAATGGGGGCCCAACAGTTTGGGGTTAGCCCAATGAGGAGAGATGGGTCATGCTAATATCAATGGGGGCCCAATGATTTGGGTTAGCCCACTAAGAGAAGATGAGAATGGGCCTAACAATAGGCCCTAGGGAGTTTATAATGTAGACATTTAACCACCATTGCCTCCTAGAGTGCGGCCCGCTATAGAAACTATCTCATAATGGGGCCCATGACCCTTAAACTAGCTAGAAAATGAGTGGGCAACATACATATTATCTCATTCATCATGGTGGGCTTCTTGGGGTAGCCCATGGCCCAGAAAATAATGGACAGGGGGGTACATACAACACATGCATCATGGTGGGCCTCATGGGGCAACCCATATAATCCAGCAAAATAGATGGGTAGCATGTGCAACACATATATCATAATGGGCTTTACAGGTCAGCCCATAATTCAGTAAATTGGATGGGCAGCCTGTACATAATATACATACAATAATTTAGGCTTAATGGCTAGACATCCAGCCTATCTGGGCCTTCCGGATGTCTAAAAATCTGGACAGTTTGGTCCTTATTCAAATAGATGGAAGGTGGGCCTTACAAGGCACTAATGGGGACCATGATCTCAGAAAAATAGAGGTATAGTGTGTATACATTACTCTTTCTACCTTGTGGGTCTCACAACTTCACAAAGGGCAATATACAATAAGTTGGGCCCTTACTGGATGTCCAGCCCATCCAACATTCTAGGCCTGCTGGGCGTCCAACGGTTGTACAGTCTGGATAGAATACATGCTCCATGGTGGACCAAACACATTATAGGGGGGCCCACTAGCTGATCAGCATGAACATGACACATAAATCAGGGTGGGCCTGCTACTAGACAGCCAGTCCAGCAGCGACTCATCCCCGCTGGACGTTCCAAGGGGGGCTGGACGGCTGGTCTTACACATCCACAAGGTGGGCTCCACTTGTAGATGTCCCACCAGAGGTTAGGCCCCATCCAGATGGCCATAAAAAAATGGAGAACACGGCATGGATATAATATAAACATCAAGGTGACCCATGTAGCCCATGAACGGTTGGCCCTGCCTAGGCGCTAGCCTAGTTGGGTCATTGGATCTGCCTCTGGGTTAGGCCCAGGGCCTGCTGAATATGGAAGAATGGATAGACGGTATGCATCTCCCACATGCACAACAAGGTGATGTCCACGTCAGTGGTCTGTTAGTCCCAAAAGATCAAACTGACATTTGCATTTTCCCTTCATCCAGGCCCGCTGGATAGTCCAGGCCTGCTGGGCCCATTTTAGGGATGGTCTTCCATGGCTGACTAGTGTGGATTCAACATATATCAAGGTGGGGTCACACGTCAGTGGGCCACCCCACTACAATAAGAAAATCAAGCTGATATTTGTGATTTCCATCCATCTATCCCTGCATGACCGACCGGTCACGTAGGCTAAAAAATGGACAACATGATGTCCAGATTACTAGACAGCAAGGTTACAAAATACATGCATCAAGGTAGGGTCCACCTGGATGGGATGCACACATCCAGATCAAGCAGGTAAGTATATTTTATCCCTAGTATTCGAATCATACAAAATAAGACAGCAAGGTGGGCCAGCCTGCATCCAGAAAATTAGACAGCATGACTGTCCCACCTGCTGGATGGTTTGGATCTGATGTGCACATCAGGTGGGCCACACGCACCATCATGGAAAGAGAGAGAAAGGGAGAGAAAGGTTGGGGGAGAGAGAGAGGGAGAGAGAGAGAGAGAGCTGGTGTAGGGGCTCCTCCACTGTAAGCCCCTCTAGGTACATGCATACATACATCAAGATGATTCCCATGATTAGGTGGGCCCTTAAATCAGCAATGTAAGGTGGGGATGCCATCCCTACCACAAAAAAAAAATCAAGGGATCTAGATGACCCTATCAAGCTAATCATCAAGGAAATATCATGATGGGGTCCATGGAGAATGGCCCCATCATGGCACTTACATGCAAGCTTGGTGGGTCATTAGCCACACCTAGAGGCAAAGATAGGATCCCCACCATTGATTGGTGGGTCCCACTTGCCCAATACTAGAAAATGAAAAGATATACCTAAGGATGCACTCACCTTTCCTTCTTCTTGCTCCATAGTGTTCCAAAGCTCCAATGATGCTTCTTTAATGGTGAAGATGGTGATCTAAGGGTTGGATTGGGTGGGAATAAAGGTGAAAGAGGGCTGGAAATGTGGGGTTTTTCCTCTCTTACTTCAGACGTCCAAGCTCTCTTGGTTGTAAATGAGGAAGAAAGGGAGGGAGAGAGAGGTATATGGAATGTAATGATGGGGTGTAAGTGCAATCATGGTTTTGTAAGAGGCATGGGCAAGAGAGGCATGCTTGCCATCATTGCTAGCAAGCATGGGTGGCTAAGGTGATGTCATCCTAGCCTAGGTAGGCTAGGATGATGTCATGGCCATAATTACTCTTGTAGAGAATCCACTTTATCTGGAATCTTTGGCCCTGCAACGTGCAGTTTACAGACGAGATTATGCGTGGGTCGTATCTCTTAGTCTAGGTATCACATTGGTGCACGAGACACGGAGTTGGAACTGCGGCGATGATGCATTCGCATTGGTATAAGTTTCGGATTGAGTTGACTCGAATTTATGGGATGCGACTTATGGTCGTGCGCAATGCTGTCCACATGTCGCGGGTCGTCGAAATTTGACGAGGAGGATCAGGGGATCCTAAAGAATAGTATGGTACTAGGACACAGGCCTTACAACTCTCCCCTCCTAATAAAAATTTCATCTTTGAAATTTACACTATCACGCAGAATAAAAGGGAAAGAGGAAAGATGACATCATATATATATATATATATCAAAGAACAATACAAGGTTCAATCAATCAAAAAAGAGATGAGGATAGCGCTCTCGAATCTCAGCCTCGTGTTCCCAAGATGCCTCATCAACACTGAGGTCTCAACGGCAGGTACTGCAATCGCTGCTGCTGATATGGAGGCTACTACTAAGGATAGGGACACTCGTGCCTATGATACCCCGTCCCACAGCATCTGAAGCAAACACCTGAGAACGGTCTCAGTGGTGGTGCTGAAGGTGCCGATGGTGCTCGAAAGGATGGATGATTCCTGTACCTCTGCGGCCGTTGACGCTTCTGCTTTTGGGAGTTTTCGGAAGGGGCCTTCCTCTACTGGTCTCCTCTCTGGCCACAGACCCGCTGGGAATTGGCCCATTTTGCCTCATAAATCAGGGCTCGCTGTACGACCTGATCAAATGTTGGGAGTATGTGTCCAACGACACGACTCCAAAGGCCACGATGCAAGTCGCACTCGAAGCAACGGGCCTTCCACCCCTCATTAGCTACCAGGTATGATACAAATCTTGATAACTTGATGAATTGGCCCTCATACTGAGACACTGACATGTCCCCCTGTATAAGAGTCTCGAACTCAAGTGTGCGTTGCTGATGGACATGCTCTAGGAAAAAATTTTGGTTGAACTGGTTCGCAAAGTCCTCCCACGTCCACGCAAACTCGGCCCCTGCCACATGAGAGACTGATGCCCACTTATAAGGCTCGTATTCTAGTCAGTACCGTTCTATAGACTTTTGTGGTCCTCCCCATCAGGCCCATATCCGAGACCATATCATTCCTTAGACTCTCTTAATCCTCCCCATTGAATTTCGATGACCCGTGACCTATACTTGGCATTTGTGTGCGACCCTAAGTTGTATCCCTTAGATCTAAGTCGACTTGACCTAAGACTTGTATCCTAGCGACCATGCTATCACCGCAGTTCCAACAGCGCATCTCACGCGCCGATGCGATATCTAGGCCAGGAGATGTGGGCCCGCGTTTATTTCAAGGAAAATGCCACGCAAGAGAATCTCTACCAAATGTCAAATCAATCAATCAATGTACAAGTCAAGTACATATCCCATCACACCCATCCCTCTCTCACCCACAAGTCAACACAACCATGCCTTTCAAGTACACCCATCACCCATCACCCATCCCTCTCTCCTTACACCACTCATCTCTCTCTCTCTCTTATTTCTCACTCCATTCCAAGCTACCCAAGGAGAGGAAACGTTCAAGCTCTCCATGAGAAGAGCCATGTGTGGTTCACTCCCTACCACCCTATCTCCCATCTCCACCCTTCAATCTTCATCTTCCACCATGAAAGGTAAAACTTAGGAGTTAAGGAGTCCATGGAGCCTAGAAGAAGCAGAATCGGTGGGTGTTCATAGCCTTGGATCTTAATATTTGATGTAAGGCTCATTTGTGATGGGACCCATTTTCATGTATGTGGTTATAAACAAAGAGAGGCCCATAGTGGCGGGGTCCCTCTATCTCACTGTTACTCTCTCTCTCTCTTGTGATGGGTGTGGCCCACTTATCCACGTCGGACAAGCCGTGGGCCTCACCATGATGTATGGATTTCATCTGCACCGTCCAGATCATGAGACCACCATGATATGTGTTTTATATGGACCGTCCAGTAGGCCGGATGTTAGGAAAATACAAATATCTACTTGATATATATAAGGCCCATTAGCGCGGCCCATTAATGCAGCCCACTTGATGTATATGAGGCTCATTGGTATGACCCATGTGATGTGGCCCACTTGATGTATATGAGGCCTATTATGACGTATCTATGGCCCATATGATGATGCCCATTATGATGTATATGTCGCCCATGAGTGAGGCCCATGCGATGCGGCCCACTTGATGAAATGCAGCCCACGTATGAGGCCCATTGAGATATATATAAGGCCCTTATGTAAGGCCATGGGCCCACTATACGTTTGGCTCTATGTGGGCCACACTTTGGGAACAGTGCTGGTTAAATGTCCACATTAATGGGCAATGATGGTTAAATGTTAACATTAATGGGCAATGATGGTTAAAGGTCCACATTGTGACCTTCCCTTAGGCTTGTTAGGCTCATTCTCATCGATGCCGATTATCGATGCTGATTATCGATGATGATTATCAGCGTCGATTATCGATGCTAATTATCGGTGTTGATTATTGAGGCTGATGCTAATCATCAAGGCCGATTATCGATGTTGATTATTGGTGCCGGTTATCGACACTGATTGTGAGAATGTGACAGCATAGCATCATGATACATTCTCATAAGCATCATCTGCATGTTTGTTATGAGATGTGATTGACCATTGCATATGCCATAGGGAAGGTTGTTCCTGAGACTCCTTGATAGGCGGAGTCGTCCCACATGAGTGCACGGTACGTGCAGGATAGATGCATGATTGGACTATATGACTCATACGTCTTGTCTTTTATAATATGACTACTGTACACCCTAGCGATATTAGGGCTGTAGCCTCCACAGGCATATCGTGGATGGCCAAATGAGATACTAAAAATATTTGGTTCTAGCACTATGAGCACATAAGATGTCCTTAGGTGAGAGTCCCAAAATCCTCTTGTACTGGAGGAGACTCCAATGTCTAGACTGAGTGGATACATGAGCGCCCGAGTGCCGAATACTAGTAGGCCATGTCTCCCACTATGTCGTGGTTGGTTAGAAGGGGGTGTGGCCTTATCCGCCCGAGTGAGGGGGCTGTAAGCTAGGTGAGTTTGACCAACTCCTAAATATGTCTGCTATGGGTGAGTTGGTTAGGCATGGGTATACTGCTGGCAGGAGGATATTGTGGTCTATTCCAGTCGTTGGGCTGTACGGCTAGGGAGGTGAAAGTCATTGTGGAGTGTACTATACCCCGGTGATGATCCCAGAGATGTACAATACTGATATTTGGACTTATTGAGCAAGAGTTACATACTCAACATCTTACTCATTCATTCATTCATTCACTATCCACTTGGGCTGGTGGTGCATAACTAATTGTTATGTGTACCTTCGCAACGGCCAGGATTTCAATTGGGGTACATGACCAACCTGAGATTAGGAGTTTACCACATTAATTTTAACTATCTAAATTTAGGTATGGGACTGGTTTGGATAGAAGTCCCTTGTGATGGACCCCATAGCCTGCGATACTACGTACTATCATCCCTATTTCACACCCCAGCTTGGTCATCTCATTCGCACCACATATTGCATTACATTCATGGTATATGACATTTTGGGTTACTATGTCTCCGCATTGTATAGTTGACCTATATGGCATCCTTAGTATATGATATTAGCTTATTATATTTTTGTATTACATAGCCTGGATAAGGCTGATGGTATTTATGTACTTACTAGCATGTCTTTGCATTGCTCTGATATTACATACTTGGCACTTACCTTACGCACACACTTACACCACCCTCTAAGCTTTCTATAAGCTTTTGCACAATAGATGCGTGCAGGTGGTGTTAAGTCATAGCAGCAGCTTGGAGCGTGTAACTGTCTTTTGGAGCTTTGATTATTAATATATATATATATATATATATATATATATATATATATATGTATTTCCCTTTCAGCACTGTATTCAACTGTTTATATTAGTGGGTATGTGATGATGATGTTGCCTTTGTGATTTGGGTACACTTGTGGTTATGCTTCTTATGGGATAAATGTAGGTTGAAAAATCTTCCTTGTAGGATCCCAGGATCAGAATCTAGTGTATGGGAGCTGGAAGCCGAGAATGGTGTACTACGGAGATTGTTGGCACCGGATTCGGCAATCGAAAATTTTGTAAGCCCGATTTTTGAGTTTGGGGCGTGACACTCCCGGTCGAATTTCGTCGACCCATGACCTATAATCGGTATTTGCATGCAACCTTAAGTCGCATCTTGTAGATCTAAGTCAGCTCAACCCGAGACTTGTATCCTTACGACCGCACCATCGCTGCTGTTCTAACGCTGCGTCTCGCACGCCGATGCGATACCCAAGCCAAGAGTTGTGGGCTTGCATTCATCTCGAGAAAAATGTCGCACATTACAAAACCCAAGAGAATCTCTATCAAATATCAAATCAATCAATCAGTGTACAAGTCAAGCACATATCCCATCACACCCATCCCTCTCTCACCCAAAGTTAACACAACCCATACCACCCATCACCCATCCCTCTCTCCTTACATCTCATCTCTTTCTCTCTCTCATTCTCTCTACCATTATTTTTTTCCAAGCAACAAGGGTGGACGTCCAAGCTTTCTAAGAGGAGAGCAAGTGTGGCCCACTTCCTACCCCCTTAACTCTCATCTCCACTCTTCAAATCTCATCAACCTCCATCAAAGAGAGAGTTTATGAGCTTAGCATTCCAAAGAGCCAAGATGGAGTGAAATCGGTGGGTGATCTAGGATTCCTACCATTGATCTTGATGATTTGAGGGCCCACATGTGGTGGGACCCATTTGATGTATGCATTTTAAGAAATGGAGGGCCCATAGTAGCGGGGTCCCTCCCCTCCACGATCTCTCTCTCTATCTCTCATTCACTGTTGATGCCCCACATGTTGATTTACATATTTTATCCATGTTGTCCATTTAATGGACCACACTACAGTCCACTTGTGGGGCCCAGCTTGCTACCTGTCCGTTTGGACATGCCTTGATGAAGGAAAACACAAATGTCACCTTGATCTAAAGCAGATGGTCCACACCATGTGGACCCCAACTTGATTTTTACCCAGGTCGTCAGTCCAAACCAGGGAGGCGGGGCCACCTAGACGATGCAATTCATCTAGACCGTCTGTCCATGGACGTTCAGGGCTGGGCAATTATATATATATAAATATATATACATATAATAATATAATGTAATATATAATATTATATGGTGGGCCCCACTACCTAGAAGCCAATTGGTTGGTGCACCATAACACCTATCTAGCTGCTGTAATCAACGTCAGCAAGCTCTGTGGACTGTCTACACATGGGACGTGGGACCCACTGTTGTAAGTGTTTTACCAGCACGTCCAGTCCCTGGACGTGGGATGTGGATCGCACAATGATATGTGTATCATCCTCACCGTTTAGACCTTGGACGGTGGGATGTAGCTAATGTATTGACGTCTGTAAGTTCTGTGGTTCCTGCATGATGTATGTATATCATGTTGTCCATCTGTTCCATCCATGCAGTCCATCTGCATGGGCCCCACCAACATGTTCTGTGGGTCTGATGATGTGGTGTCCACACCATCCAGCAAAGGACGGTGAGACCCACCTGATGAATGATTTTATAACCACGTTGTCGGCCCAGCTGATGGGCATGGGACCACATGATATATTGTTTTAATCTAAACCGTCTATCTGCAACCCAGCTATTCAGTTGTTGTGCTGACATCAGCAGTCCTGTGGGACTGATCTGAGTTATGTGATGTCCAAACCGTCTATCTGTATTCAGGGCAGCGAGTGCTATGGGCCACCAAGATGTATGTGTTTCTCCCAGCCGTCCATCTACCCAGGATGGTGGGACCGACCTTGCTATATTTATTTTATATCCACACCATCCATTTGGACGGTGTACTGTGGGACGCACCATGTTGTATGTGCTTTTCAACCATGTCGTCCATCTATTTTCAGTCGTGTGTGTGGGGTCGACCGTGATGGATAGGTCTGATCCACACTATCCAACACTTTGGATGGTAGAACCCACCATATTTATGTGTTGTATATCCAGTTCATGCATCCCTAGACGATACTATTTGGGGCCACCTTTGATGAATGTATTGTACATCCACACGGTGCACCCGTGAGGCCCATATGATGTATATCCACAACGTCCATATGGGACGTGAGGCCCATGCAAAGTATGTGTTTAATACAAGTTGTACATCTGATGAGGCCCATTTGGAATGTCCAAGACCCACCTTGATGAGTTGTATGTGTGACCCATTTGATGAGGCCTGATGTGATGTAATTGGGGCCCAGGCATGAGGTCCATTGAGATGTATTTGAGGTCCAGGTGAGAGGCCCAAATATCAGGCCCGATGTGATGTATATTGGCCTATATGATAAGGCCCAATGTGATGTATATTGGTCCATATGATGAGGCCCGATGTGATGTATATTGGTCCATATGATGAGGTCCGATGTGATGTATGAGAGGCCTATTGTTGTGGCCCATTGCGATGTATATAAGGCCCATGAGTGTGGCCCAATGCGATGTATATCAGGTCCTTGTATGAGGCCCATTGTGATATGTATTAGGCCCATGTGATGCATCCCATAGTGATGTATTTGAGGCCCATGTGATACGGCCCAATGGGATGTGTATTGAGCCCTTATGTGAAACCATGGGCCTACTATATGTTAGGATCTATGTGGGCCACTCCTTGGGAGCATTGTTGGTTAAATGTCCACATTGATGGGAAATAATGATTAAATGTTCACATTGTGATGTTCCCTTAGGCCTTGTTAGGCCTATTTTCATCATTCTCTAAGTGGGTTAACCCAAATCTTTGGGCCCCATTGATGTTGCATGGTCCATCATCGGCGTAGACGAATGGCTCCGTGCTACTGGATTTGGCATATCAATGGCCGAGGGCCCATCCTTATATTATGGTTTAGATCGATTGTTCATGTACGGACCTCACCTTGCATATAGGCTGATTATCGAGGCCGATTATCGATGCCAATTATTGAGGCCAATTATCGATGCCGATTATCGATGTCGATTATCGGTGTCGGTTATCAATACCGATTATGAGTATGTGACAATATAGCATCATGATACATGAGCATGTGCATCATCTACATGTTTGTTATGAGATGTGGTTGACCATTGCATTTGCCATAGGGCAGGTTATTTATAGGACTCCCTGACAGGCGAAGTCGTCCCACATGAGCGCTTGGTATGCGCAGCATTGATGCATGATTAGACTGTGTGACTCATGCATCTCACATTTTAGGATATAACTACTGTACGCCCTAGTGACATAGGGTCGTGGCCTCCACAGGCATGTCATGGATGGCTAGATGGGACACTAAAAATATTTGGTTCTAGCATACGGGCGTGATAGGTGTCCCTAGGTGAAAATCCCTAAACCCCCGTGGCCAGGGGATGCTCCAATGTCAAGACTGAGTGGATACATGAGCGCATGAGGGACATATACTAGTAGGCTATGTCTCTCACTATGTCGTGGTCAGTTAGAAAGGGGTGTGACCTCACCCGCATGAGTGAAAGGGCAATATCTAGGTTGAGTTTGACCAGCTTGAGGAATGGGTCCACTATCGACGAGCCGGGCCCGATATTGTCAGGCAGATAGTGAGGTCTCTTTCACTTACCCAGTTGTGCTCTCGGATAGGGGTGACAAGCTAGCATAGAGTGTAGTAGACCCTGGTGATGATCCCAGAGATGTACAGTACTGATATGTGGACTTATTAAGCAGGAGTTGTATACTCATCATTTTACTCATTCATGCATTCAATATCCACTTGGGCTGGTGGTGCACAATTAATTTTATGTGTACCTTCGCAATGGTCAAGATTTCGATTGGGGCACGTGACCAACGTGAGATTAGGAGTTTACCAAATTGAGTCTGGCTATCTAAATTTAGGTATATGACTAGTTCGGATAGAAGTCTCTTGGGATGGACCACATAGCCTGCGATACTACGTACTATTGTCCCGACTTCACACTCCAACTTGGTCATTTCATTCGTACCACATATTGCATTGCATCTTAGATCATAGCATTTGGTTTATTATGATTTTATATTTAAATAGCCTGAATAAGGCAAATGATATTTATGGACTTACCAGCATGTTTCCACATTGCTTTCATATTGTATACTTGACACTTATCTTGCGCACATACTTACACCACCCTCTAAGCTTTTTATAAGCTTATGCGTGATAGATGTGCGTAAGTGGTGTTAGGTCGCAATAGTGTTGAGCTAGGAGAGTGTAGCTGTCTTCTGGAGCTTTAATTTTTTATTTATGTATTTCCCTTTTAGCACTGTATTCAATTTTTATATTAGTGGATATTGGATGATGATGTTGCCTTTGTGATTTGGGTAAACTTGTGGTTATGCTTCTTACGAGACAAATGTAGGTTAGAAAATCCTCCTTGTAGGATCCAAGGATCGAAATCTGACGTATGGGCGCTGGGAACTAATAATGGGGTACTATGGAGGTTGTCGACACCGGATTCGATGATCGGAAATTTTATGAGCTCGGTTTTTGAGTTTATGCCATGACACCACCAGTGCTCGACCTCACCCTCAAGTAGAAACACTGCTAATGGGACCAGCTACTTAGTTGTGCACGTCATAGCGTCAAATATCTTCTCCATCATGGAGCGTCATCTCTTTGTTGCTGAGGAGTTGAGCTCTCATTGGAAATGCGGGGGATCGAACTTCCTGAAGTCACATAAAAGGGAGTTCGCGTGCTCCTACTCAGTCTGGGCAGGTGCATCCATGGGTTGCCTACTGTGCCCCCGAAGAATCGCGATTACGCCTGCAACATCTACTGAAGCCGATCCGCGCTCATTGATACAGTCAGGGCCACACTAGTCTCGAACGCGGTAGCCGCTTGACTCACACTCTCAAGCGTCATGTCCTTTAGGAAGGGACAAGGGGAGCCTATTAGCCTTGAGCACTCTCGAATGCACCTCAGTAAGGAGCTAAGTTATTCGAACTCGAGGACCTAATTGTTCTAAGTTCATAGCAGATATGTGACGTTGTCCTTAATTATTCTCAAGTTATGCTCTGATAACAACTCTTGTCACGCTTCAAACTCAAAAAACGGACTCATAAAATTTCTGATTGCTAAATCCGACGCTGACAGCCTCCGTAGTACCCCATTCTCAGCACCCGACATTCATGTACTGGATTTCGATCCTCGAACCCTACAAGGAGGATTTGCGACCTAAATTTTTTTTTTGTAAAGAAGCATAACCATAAGTATAGACAAGTCACAAAACAACATCACCACATATCCACTAATGTCACGCCCTAAACTTGAAAACCGAGATCACAAAATTCTTGATTACCGAATTCGGTGCTGATAGCATCCATAGTACCCCATTCTCGGCTCCCGACACCCATATGCCAGATTCCGATCCTTGGATCCTACAAGGAGGATTTTCAATACGAAAATTTATTTTATAAGGAGCATAACCATAGCATAACCCATACACAATCAACAACATCACCACATATCCATTATATTCAAAGCGTTTGAGTACAATAAATAAAAGGAAAATACAAGATAGGTATCAAAACTCGAGAAGCTCTGTCTCATGCTCCTGCCTCAACTCGACTGTGTCCTAACATCCCATGCACGCATCTATCATGCATAAGCTTATAAAAATCTTAGAGGGTGGTGTATGTGTGTGCGCAACGCCAGTGCCAGGTATACAATACAAGTCCATAAATCATACATTGTCAGAAATATTGGCAAGTTCATGAATCATACGATATTAGAGTAAGCAAAAATACCGACAAGTCTATGAGTCATACAATATCAAAATATGCAAAAATATTGATAAGTCCATGAGTTATACAAATCAGAGTATGTAAAAATACTGACAAGTCCATAAGTCATACAATATCAGAGTATGCAGAAATACTGACAAGTCTATGAGTCATACAATATCACAGTATGAAAATCGACTATGCCATGCGAGGTGGTGGTAAACCAAATGTTATGTACTGGGGATGTAATGTAATATGCAGTGTAAAAGAAATTACCATGCTAGAGTGTGAAGTCAGGATGGTAGTACGTAGTATCGTAGGCTATGGGGTCCATCACAAGGGGCTTCTATCTAAACCAGCCTCATACCTAAATTTGGATAGCCAGACTCAATGTAGTAAACTCCTGATCTTGGGTTGGTCATGCACCCCAACCAAAATCCTGGCCACTACAAAAGTACACATAATAATTTGGTTGTGCACCGCCAGCCCAAGTGGATAGCGAATGAATGAATCAATCAAATGCTAAGTATGTAACTCCTTCTCAGTAAGTTCATATGTTTGTATCGTACAACTCTGGGATCATCACTAGGGTCTAGTACACTCACAAACTGGCTACCACCCTCCCCAGTTATGCAACCCAATGAGTGAAAAAGACCTCACTACCCGTCTGCCAATGTCAGCCCGGCTCGTCGATAGCAGACCCACTTATGAGCTGGTCAAAATTAGCCTAGCTTTACCCCTACCCTTAGGTGTGTAAGGCCACACACCCTTCCAACTGACCATGACATAGTGGGAAGTGCGACTTCTTGGTATTCGGCACTCAGCGCTCATGTCTTCCACTCGGTCTAGATGTTGGAGCATCCCCTATCCAAGGGAGTTTAGGGACTTCCACCCACAAACATTTAAAGTACCCATATGCTGGAACCAAACATTTTCAGTATCCCATCTAACCATCCACAATGAGCCTGTGGATGCCACGACCTTGATGTTGTTAGGGCATATGTAACGCCCTGAAATTCGGGGGTCGAGCATAACTCAGCTCCCGAGTTCCAAAACATCACTTATGCAACATATTTAATGATGGATGTATGTTAACTATATTAGTGCATAAAACATGGAATAGATTAAGCCAAAACACAGATATAATTCAGGGATAAGTGAATAAAGTAAGCGGAAGACTTATAGAAATATATGTGTACAAGTGTAAATCCCTGAAGTACATTCACCAACCAGGTCATATGAAAGTGTTACTTAACAAAATTACAAGTATCAAGTTACATCATTTAAATCCCAAAAATAATTCCAGAGTCCCGCGCATCAGAACAAGTTCGCTAGAACCCGTCTGAAAACTGCATATAGGAGAAAGAAGCCTCATCATCATCCATCTCCCGCTTTGCCTCAGAAGTCGCATCCACATCTGCAATATCAGAACCTAAGACAGAGTCTGGTGGGTGTTTAACACCGCCCCAGAACGTGGGAGTGAGTGATCAACTCAGTGGAACAATAAGGCACTGGTTAACATGTTATCAGTTCAATCAAGCAGTAATGAGAAAGCAGAACAATTAAACAAATCCTAAGTACTCTTATTAATGTAAGGATGCATGCAGAATGATGCGTGCCCTCACGCGTACACCCTCATCGTCTTCATCTTACGTTACGCATGACACCACCTCAAAGTGCGCCACATCTACAAAGCACATGCAAATGCGGTGCATGAATATGATTACCAAGTTGTTATTAGTCCTTTTCATACAGCAGGATTGGGAAGCTAAGATACCTTCCTCATATCACCATCCAAACAGTGATCCATTCTATGGTCGTCAGTCCTAGATATCTCATATGATCATATGGTTTCAGGTCGTAGCAAAGGGCTCGTCACCAATTAATGCACCCCTTTCATACCTTTATTACCACAGTTCGGCTCGTCACCTCATTGCGGTATCCAAGTATGCTCGAAGTCACTACAAAGGGCTCGTCACCAATCAATGTAGGCCGACAGCACGAATATAGTGTCCCATACCACCAGAATCGGCTCATGAGTTTAGTTGCTCACTGGTCACTATGGGGAGGCTCGTCACCCCAGCGTAGGCCGACAGCTCAACCACGGTGTCCCATACCACCATGTCTGGCTCATGAGTCTTAGCGGATCATGGTACCATGGTTATTAGGATTTCAACGGTAACTTCGGCACCCTAGATTCAAACAGTAGCGTCTATACATGGTGACCATACATCGGACAATCGGGTTACTTGACGAACTCGACTAGCATGAGCGCACGTTGGGTTGAATGACATAGAGTGCGCAAACACTCCGCGTGGCCAAACCACTGCCGCCAACTCTAATACGACTCGAGTTCGTCTAATACGTCTTACGTGGCGAAAGCAACCTCAGCCACGATCGTGAAGCAGATTACTGATTTCCTGGACTAATGCATAGTCCCAAACACCTTACACTACAACAGATATATGAATCGAATGTAGAACAATAAAGGAAACAACAACTCAAATCATGATACATAAGAACTTGAGGAATATCAACTTATCATAAATGTAAGCATAAGTAATGCTTGAATTTAAATAACATGGAATGTAACTAGCAAGAAGGAAATCATGCACATTAATAGGAGTGTTGAGAATCACTTCTCAACGCCCGCAATTAGTGTAATAAGTTACACTTTAGATCATTCAGGCATTTTTACAAACACTTAGAATACATGAATACAGTATACATGACGTATGTTGAACAACAAGCATTTGGACAATTCCTTTTACTAAGGAGTTGTCATACATACATCTAGCATACATACACGACAAATAATCATGGCAAACACAAGTGCATATTTTATACGTATACGGTACTTTATACATACACATAGAATACACAAATCTCAATATAACACATGCATATCAGGAACGCAACATAAACATAACATTTGGCATGTGAAATCTCATCCATAACAAGAATAAATCATTAACTAGCATTGAAAGCCTTGAAAACCATAACCTATACACTTAAAGTCCGCGCCTTAAGCCAGAAAAGAACACCGAATTGATTTCAAACGAGTTGTCTTCGTCAACGGCGATAGAATACCCTAAAACAAGGATAGAAATGAGATACAACAACACCAAGACTAATCTAAGCTCTATCACAGATTAGGGTTAGGTTAACTTACCCCAAGATGAACTCAGAATCGTCAGAATAACGATTCAAAGTGAAGGTTCAAGGATGAAGAAGAACAGGAAAGAATCTAAGATGATTCACCAACTTCTCTCTATCTCTCTCTTTTCCACTCTCTTTCCAAGCTAGGGTTAGAGAAAATTCGTATGGAAAAGAGAGCTAGGGTTTAAAGACTATAAATAGGCCTCATATTGATGAAAATAACCCCAGGGCCAAGGTATACTTAAGGTATAACCAAAACCTGACTCTCGCGATCCAACGAAGCACTTCTGGTGGGCCTATAACCATGAAAGGTCGGACTTAAGCTCATTGACCATGGATCTAGGTCAGGCTGAGTTTTTGTACCGACTGACTCTTCAGATTAGCCGTGGCGGAACACACTCAATTCAACGGTCACGGAAACTCGATCAGGTCCACAAGCACAAGGATATGCCTGAGCCACCTTCCCTGATCAGAGGGTAAAATTGGGTTAGAATCCAATGGTCAGATAGCTTAAAATCATCACGCAAGCGACACGATTCAGATTTCATAAAAGCTTATTAAATTTCCAACCGTTCTCATACTCTTCACTCCAAACTCAATCAAATCGACCCAGAACATCACATGGACTTGATTTTCGAGGTGATGGTCAAGCCCAACATAGTGACCGCAACAGCCTAAGATCATCGCTATCAGACTTTCGACGCGCGGTCCAGGTCCGATCCAGAACTTCCAAAAATTTCCTAAAATAACTAGATTTAGCGATGGATCCCAGATTTCAGAGTAACATAGCGCTAACTAATCTCCAAGTTTAGAGTCATGCAGATCGAATTTAAAGTGATTGATGTGAATTTCACAAGCAATCGAGTATAGCGCTAATTACCCTAAAAACAACTACTTAAGGAAAAAAATTAAGATAAAATTTCCAAGGTCGTTATAATCTACACCTCTTAAAGAAAATTTCATCCTCGAAATTCATACCTTCATATAATCTTCAAGGATCAGAGGCTAGGTCTTCTTGACCTCAGCTTCAGATTCTCAAGTAGCCTCTTCCACACCATGATGCGTCCATAGCACCTTCACAAGAGGGATAACCTTGCTACGCAATACCTGCTCCTTCCTGTCGAGAATACGCGTTGGTCGCAGTACATAAGTGGCATCCTCACTCAACTGCACTTGCTCCCAACTGATAATATGCGAAGGATCAGGAACGTACTTCTTCAGCATAGAAACATGAAATACATTATGCACGCCCGCAAGAGGTGTGGGCAAAGCAAGGCGGTATGCTACCGCTCCCACTCGATCCAGAACTTGAAATGGACCAATAATTCTCGGCGTCAGCTTCCCCTTCTTACCGAACCGCAGAACTCCCTTCATAGGAGAGACCTTCAGAAACACATGGTCTCTAACCTTAAACTCAAGCGGTCGACGCCTCGTATTAGCATAACTCTTCTGCCTACTCTGCGCTATCAGAAGTCGACGTCGAATGATGTCAACCTTCTCTAAAGTCACCTGCACCAACTCTAGGCCAAGCAAACTATGCTCACCAATTTTTGCCCAACAATGTGGTGCTCTGCACAGGCGACCATACAACGCCTCATAGGGAGCCATGCCGATACTCGCCTGGAAACTATTATTATACGCGAACTCTACATACTGAAGACAATCATCCCAACTGTCCTTGAAATCCAAAACACAAGCTCGCAACATATCTTCCAGCACCTGATTCACGCGCTCCGTCTGCCCATCTGTTTGCGGATGAAACGCGGTGCTGAACTTCAATTCACACCCATCGCTTCCTGGATACGAGTCCAGAAGATAGATGTAAAACGAGTGTCTCTATCAGACACAATCTCCAGGGGAACTCCATGCAGACGCATTATCTCCTTGATACACAACCTAGCCAACTCGTCTGCAGAGTTAGTGACTCTGATCGGTAAGAAATGCGCCGACTTCGTTAATCGGTCGATGATCACCCAAATAGAGTCATATCCCTTTCTCGTCCTCGGCAACCCAGAAATAAAATCCATAGAGATAAAGTCCCACTTCCATTCAGCTATGGGCATGGGTTGTAACAACCCAGGAGGTCGACGATGCTCTGCCTTGACCTACTGGCACGTGAGACAACGAGAAACAAATTCAGCAATCTGGACCTTCATATTGTCCCACCAATAAGATCTCCTCATACCCTGATACATCTTCGAGCTACCTGGATGCATCGCAAGCTTAGAACTATGGGCTAACTCGAGAACCTCCCATCTCAAGTCAGGGATGTCAGGAACACATAACCGGCCACGAAAACATAAGCCCCCCTCAGAACTAACACTCTAGTCGGAGTTCTCATCTGTACCAACCCGCTTCCTCATCTTCACCAAAAGCTCATCATCTGCCTGAGCTGCAATGATCCTCTCATCGATAAGGGGCTGTACACGAATATGTTCGATAACCTCATACGGCTCAACCACCTAAGCTTCTGCTGAAAATCGCATACGAACTCCAACATATCCCACTCTACTATCATCAGCGGAGCCGTAAACTCAATAGCCTTCTTACGACTCAACGCATCTACCACAAGGTTCGCCTTGCCCGGATGGTAAGAAACATCGAACTTGAAATCTTTCAATGTTTCCATCCATCGGCGCTGCTTCATATTCAAATCACGCTGCGTGAAAATATACTTAAGGCTCTTGTGGTCGCAAAAGAGCTCGAACTCCTCACCATAGAGGTAATGTCTCCAAAGCTTTAATGCAAAGATAACAACTGCCAATTCCAGGTCGTGCGTAGGGTAATTCTCTTCGTGTTTTCTCAACTGACGCAAAGCATAAGCAATCACCCTATCCTTCTGCATAAGGACACAACCAAGGCCAACGCGAGAGGCGTCATTATAAATAATATACTTAACCCCTTGCTCTGGCAATACTAGTATAGGGGCGGACGTCAACTTGTCCTTCAGCTCCTGAAAAGCTAACTCCGCCTGCTCGCTCCAAGCAAACTTCAAATCCTTCCGTGTCAGCTACGACAACGGTCTGGCAATCTTGGAGAAGTCCTGAATAAAGCGTCGATAATAGCCTTCAAGACCCAGAAAGCTCCTTACCTCAGTAACTGAACCAGGCTGCTTCCAGTCCTGCACTGCAGCTACCTTGGCAAGGTCGACGGCTATCCCTTCCTTGGACACCACATGTCCCAGGAACTTGACTTCCTCTTTCCAGAAATCACACTTCTTGAACTGCGCGCGAAAAGCTGATTCTTCCTAAGAGTATCCAAAACCGCTCTTAAGTGCTCCTCGTGTTCTTCCCGGCTCGCCGAATAAATCAAGATGTCATCGATAAAGACAATGACGAATCGGAACAAGAATGGCCGAAACACCTTGTTCATCAGATCCATGAATAGGGCCGGTGCGTTCGTAAGACCGAACGACATCACAAGGAACTTATAATGACCGAAGCTAGTCCTGAAAGCGGTCTTCTGCACGTCCCCATTCTTGACGCGCAACTGATGATACCCTGACCGCAGATCAACCTTCGAAAAGTACCGTGCCCCCTTCAACCGATCAAACAGATCATCAATCCGGCAAAGGGTACTTATTCTTCACGATTACCACAAACTGCGATAATCAATACATAATCGCAAGGAACCATCCTTCTTCTTCACAAACAAGACAGGTGCTCCCCAAGGAGACACACTAGGCCGAATAAAATCCAGATCCAGCAAACCATCTATCTGCTTCCTTAACTCCTCCATTTCACTCGGAGGTATACGATAGGTGGGTAGAAAAATGGGCGCCGCACCAGGCATAAGATCGATAGCAAAATCAATCTCACGCAGAGGAGGTAATCCAGGAATCAACTTAAACACATCTTCAAATTCCCAAACTACCGGCGTACTAACCAACGCCGATTCAGCCATACTCTCTAACAGAGAAGAATAATAATCAATACGAAGAGGGTAACTGACCTGAACTGGGAAAGTAACAGTATCGCCCTCAGGTCCATGGATCGTCACTGATCTAGCTTCACAATCAATCTCAGCTCGCATCCTCGAGAGCCAATCCATACCCATAATAACATCGTAATGATAAAGCGGTGCGACTAAGAAATCAACACGGATCGATCCACTTCCTAGATCGACCAAACAAGCCATATAATGCTTGCCCAAAGCAGAGGAAATCCCCGTAGCGGTAGTAAGTGTCATTCCTTGCATAGGAACAGATCTCAAACCCAAACGCCTAACTGCCACATAAGATATAAGAGAAGTAGTGGACCCTGTATCCACCAACATAGAAACGGGAATACATTCAATGTGCGCTGTCACCTCGAAGGACCTCGGCACTAAGTCAGACATAGGCGCTTCAGCTGAAAGCGCATGAACTCGAGCCTACTGCTGATGATTCGGCGGAGAAACCATGGGCCGCTGAGGTGGCCTGAAGCTAGGAACTGCAGGTCTGAAGGATGGATGAGCTGGCGCTGATCGAAGAGGTGGAGGAGAAATAACCTGAGACATCGGACGGCTAATTCTCTGTGGTGGAGTAAAACCACTGGCTCGTATACGGGAGAAGCAAAAACGGTCTAAGTGCCCTGTCTTCCCACAATATGAACATCGAAGAGAAGAAATGGAAAATATGGGCGTGATGAACTCAAAGAGGGCCATGAGAAATGAGAGAAAGAAAGAAATAGGAAGATGGTGAAGCTTCCACACACTTGAGAGCCCAAAAAGGAATGTGACAGCTCAAATGAGAAGGAAAAGGAGAGAAATCAGCAATGGGAGTGAAGGTTTTAAAATAGGGTGATGGGTTTGCACGAAAAATGGAAGAAGAAGAAGATTTGGGAGAGATTTGGAGAAGATTGAAGAGGGTTTTCAACAAAGGGAGAGCTTGGGAAGAGAGTTTGTGAAGGAAGTAGGTTAAAGGAGAGGTTACAAATAGAAAATCGTGGAGGGGTTGGCCACACTAGGCCTAAGAATCATCAGCCCGCGCCGGCCTGGCCCGCCTGGCCGGCTGATCGGAGAGCCCTCGCCGAACTGGCGATGGCATCGCCAGTCTCTGGACCTTTCGGTGATGCCTCGCCGTTTTAGCGAGGTCCTCCTGGTCCCCCTTGCTTGAAAAAGTGTGGTTCCCCCCTTGGGCCCCACAGAAAATGCCTCGATCGGCCCCTTGCATGATTTGACGCCTATCGGGCCATTCTGAAAGAAATCTGATTAAAATAGAGATTTCTTGAAGGTTTAAGGGTTAAAACAAGATGATAAACCATCTACACTCATTAATAGATGATCTAGAAAAGGTTTCGGGTCGCTGTGTGTGATTAGGAGAGAGCACAGACTCGATCTCGGCGAAGGTTTTCAGGAAACTTTCGCCGATAGAAGCTACGAAGCACAAACACCAAATCTACGATAGACCCGCACCCAAATACACTAAAGTGGCGACAACGTGCGGTGTGTGACCATAACCTAGGTCCGGTTTAATCTAGATTATGCTTTGATACCAACTTGTAACGCCCTGAAATTCGGGGGTCGAGCATAACTCAGCTCCCGAGTTCCAAAACATCACTTATGCAACATATTTAATGATGGATGTATGTTGACTATATTAGTGCATAAAACATGGAATAGATTAAGCCAAAACACAGATATAATTCAGGGATAAGTGAATAAAGCAAGCGGAAGACTTATAGAAATATGTGTACAAGTGTAAATCCTTGAAGTACATTCACCAACCAGGTCATATGAAAGTGTTACTTAACAAAATTACAAGTATCAAGTTACATCATTTAAATCCCAAAAATAATTCCAGAGTCCCACGCATCAGAACAAGTTCGCTAGAACCCGTCTGAAAACTGCATATAGGAGAAAGCAGCCTCATCATCATCCATCTCCCGCTCTGCCTCAGAAGTCGCATCCACATCTGCAACATCAGAACCTAAGACAAAGTCTGGTGGGTGTTTAACACCGCCCCAAAACGTGGGAGTGAGTGATCAACTCAGTGGAATAATAAGGCACTGGTTAACATGTTATCAGTTCAATCAAGTAGTAATGATAAAGCAGAACAATTAAACAAATCCTAAGTACTCTTATTAATGCAAGGATGCATGTAGAATGATGCGTGCCCTCATGTGTACACCCTCGGCGTCTTCATCTTACGTTACGCATGACACCACCTCAAAGTGCGCCACATCTACAAAGCACATGCAAATGCGGTGCATGAATATGATTACCAAGTTGTTATTAGTCCTTTTCATACAGCAGGACTGGGAAGCTAAGATACCTTCCTCATATCACCATCCAAACAGTGATCCATTTTAGGGTCGTCAGTCCTAGATATCTCATACGATCATATGGTTTCAGGTCATAGCAAAGGGCTCGTCACCAATTAATGCACGCCTTTCATACCTTTATTACCACAGTTCGGCTCGTCACCTCATTGCGGTATCCAAGTATGCTCGAGGTCACTACAAAGGGCTCGTCACCAATCAATGTAGGCCGACAGCACGAATATAGTCTCCCATACCACCATAATCGGCTCACGAGTTTAGTTGCTCACTGGTCACTACAGGGAGGCTCGTCACCCCAGCGTAGGTGGACAGCTCGACCACGGTGTCCCATACCACCATGTCCGGCTCATGAGTCTTAGCGGATCAAGGTACCATGGTTATTAGAATTTCAACGTTAAGTTCGGTACCCTAGATTCAAACAGTAGCGTCCACACATGGTGAACATACATCGGACAATCGGGTTACTTGACAAACTCGACTAGCACGAGCGCACGTTGGGTTAAACGACATAGAGTGCGTAAAAACTCCACGTGGCCAAACCACTGCCGCCAACTCTAATATGACTCGGGTTTATTTAATACGTCTTACATGGCGAAAGCAACCTCAGCCACGATCGTGAAGCAGATTACTGATTTCCTGGACTAATGCATAGTCCCAAACACCTTACACTACAACAGATATATGAATCGAATGTAAAATAATAAAGGAAACAACAACTCAAATCATGGTACATAAGTACTTGAGGAATATCAACTTATCATAAATGTAAGCATAAATAATGCTTGAATTTAAATAACATGGAATGGAACTAGCAAGAAGGAAATCATGCACATCAATAGGAGTGTTGAGAATCACTTCTCAATGCCCGCAATTAGTGTAATAGGTTACACTTTAGATCATTCAGGCATTTTTACAAACACTTAGAATACATGATACAACATACATGACGTATGTTGAACAACAAGCATTTGGACAATTTTACCAAGGAGTTGTCATACTTACACGACAAATAATCATGGCAAACACAAGTGCATATTTTATACGTATACGGTACTTTATACATACACATAGAATACACAATCTCAATATAAGACATGCATATTAGGAACGCAACATAAACATAACATTAGGCATGTGAAATCTCATCCATAACAAGAATAAATCATTAACTGGCATTGAAAGCCTTGAAAACCATAACCTATACACTTAAAGTCCGCGCCTTAAGCCAGAAAAGAACACCGAATTGATTTCAGACGAGTTGTCTTCGTCAACGGCGATAGAATACCCTAAAACAAGGATAGAAATGAGATACAACAACACCAAGACTAATCTAAGCTCTATCACAGATTAGGGTTAGGTTAACTTACCCCAAGATGAACTCAGAATCGTCAGAATAACGATTCGAAGTGAAGGTTCAAGGATGAAGAAGAACAGGAAAGAATCTAAGATGATTCACCAACTTTTCTCTCATTATCTCTCTCTTTTCCACTCTCTTTCCAAGCTAGGGTTAGAGAAAATTCGTATGGAAAAGAGAGCTAGGGTTTAAGGACTATAAATAGGCCTTATATTGCTGAAAATAACCCCAGGGCCAAGGTATACTTAAGGTATAACCAAAACCTGACTCTCGCAATCCAACGAAGCACTTCTGGTGGGCCTATAACTACGAAAGGTCAGACTTAAGCTCATTGACCATGGATCTAGGTCAGGCTGAGTTTTCGTACCAACCGACTCTTCAGATCAGCCATGGCGGACCACACTCAATTCAACGGTCACGGAAACTCAATCAGGTCCACAAGCATAAGGATATGCCTGGGCCACCTTCCCTGATCAGAGGGTAAAATTGGGTCAGAATCCAACGGTCAGATAGCTTAAAATCATCACGCAAGTGACATGACTTGGATTTCATAAAAGCTTATTAAATTTCCAACCGTTCTCACACTCTTCACTCCGAACTCAATCAAATCGACCCAGAACATCACATGGACTTGATTTTTGAGGTGATGGTCAAGCCCAACATAGTGACCACAACAGCCTAAGATCATCGTTATCGGACTTTCGACGCGTGGTCCAGGTCCGATCCAGAACTTCCAAAAATTCCCTAGAACAACTGGATTTAGCGATGGATCCCAGATTTCAGAGTAACATAGCGCTAACTAATCTACAAGTTTAGAGTCATACAGATCGAATTTAAAGTGATTGATGCGAATTTCACAAGCAATCGAGTATAACGCTAATTACCCTAAAAACAACTACTTAAGGAAAAAAATTAGCACAAAATTTCCAAGGTCGTTACAATCTACCCCACTTAAAGAAAATTTCGTCCTCGAAATTCATACCTTCTTATAATCTTCAAGGATCAGAGGGTAGGTCTTCTTGACCTCAGCTTCAGATTCCCAAGTAGCCTCTTCCACACCATGATGCGTCCATAGCAGCTTCACAAGAGGGATAACCTTGCTATGCAATACCTGCTCCTTCCTGTCGAGAATACGTGTCAGTCGCAGTACATAAGTGGCATCCTCACTCAACTACACTTGCTCCCAACTGATAATATGCAAAAGATCAGGAACGTATTTCTTCAGCATAGAAACATGAAATACGTTATGGACGCCCGCAAGAGGTGTGGGCAAAGCAAGGCGGTATGCTACCGCTCCCACTCGATCCAGAACTTGAAATGGACCAATAAATCTCGGCGTCAGCTTCCCCTTCTTACCGAACCGCAGAACTCCCTTCATAGGAGAGACCTTCAGAAACACATGGTCTCTAACCTCAAACTCAAGCGGTCGACGCCTCGTATCAGCATAACTCTTCTGCCTACTCTGCGCTGTCAGAAGTCGACGTCGAATGATGTCAACCTTCTCTAAAGTCACCTGCACCAACTCTGGGCCAAGCAAACTACGCTCACGAATTTCTGCCCAACAATGTGGTGCTCTGCATGGGCGACCATACAACGCCTCATAGGTAGCCATGCCGATACTTGCCTAGAAACTATTATTATACGCGAACTCTACATACTGAAGACAATCATCCCAACTGTCCTTGAAATCCAAAACACAAGCTCGCAACATATCTTCCAGCACCTGATTCACGCGCTCCATCTGCCCATCTGTTTGCGGATGAAACGCGGTGCTGAACTTCAGTTTCACACCCATCGCTTCCTGGATACGAGTCCAGAAGATAGATGTAAAACGAGTGTCTCTATCCGACACAATCTCTAGGGGAACTCCATGCAGACGCACTATCTCCTTGATACATAACCTAGCCAACTCGTCAGCAGAGTTAGTGACTCTGATCGGTAAGAAATGTGCCGACTTCGTTAATCGGTCGACGATCACCCAAATAGAGTCATATCCCTTTCTCGTCCTCGGCAACCCAGAAATAAAATCCATAGAGTTGAAGTCCCACTTCCATTCAGCTATGGGCATGGGCTGCAACAACCCATGAAGTCGGCGATGCTCTGCCTTGACCTACTGGCACATGAGACAATGAGAAACAAATTCAGCAATCTGGACCTTCATATTGTCTCACTAATAAGATCTCCTCATATCCTGATACATTTTCGAGCTACCTGGATGCATCGCAAGCTTAGAACTATGGGCTAACTCGAGAACCTCCCATCTCAAGTCAGGGATGTCAGGAACACATAACCGGCCACGAAAACGTAAGCCCCCATCAGAACTAACACTCCAGTCAGAGTTCTCATCTGTACCAACCCGCTTCCTCATCTTCACCAAAAGCTCATCATCTGCCTGAGCCGCAACGATCCTCTCGTCGATAAGGGGCTGTACACGAATGTGTGCGATAACCTCCTATGGCTCAACCACCGTAAGCTTCTGCTGAAAATCACGCACGAACTCCAACATATCCCACTCTGCTATCATCAGCGGAGCCGCAAACTCAATAGCCTTCTTACAACTCAACGCATCTGCCACAAGGTTCGCCTTGCCCGGATGGTAAGAAACATCGAACTTGAAATCTTTCAATGTTTCCATCCATCGGCGCTGCCTCATATTCAAATCACGCTGCGTGAAAATATACTTAAGGCTCTTGTGGTCGCAAAAGAGCTCGAACTCCTCACCATAGAGGTAATGTCTCCAAAGCTTTAATGCGAAGATGACAGCTGCCAATTCTAGGTCGTACGTAGGGTAATTCTCTTCGTGTTTCCTCAACTGACGCGAAGCATAAGCAATCACCCTGTCCTTCTGCATAAAGACACAACTCAGGCTATCGTATACTTAACCCCTTGCTCTGGCAATACTAGCACAGGGGTGGACGTCAACTTGTCCTTCAGCTCCTGAAAAGCTAACTCCGCCTGCTCGCTCCAAGAAAACTTCAAATCCTTCCGTGTCAGCTGCGACAGCGGTCTGGCAATCTTCGAGAAGTCCTGAATAATGCGTCGATAATAGCCTGCAAGACACAAAAAAATCCTTACCTCAGTAACTGAACCAGGCTGCTTCCAGTCCTGTATTGTAGCTACCTTGGCAAGGTTGACGGCTATCCCTTCCTTGGACACCACATGTCCCAGGAACTTGACTTCCTCTTTCCAGAAATCACACTTCTTGAACTGCACGAAAAGCTGATTCTTCTTAAGATTATCCAAAACTACTCTTAAGTGCTCCTTGTGTTCTTCCCGGATCGCCGAATAAATCAAGATGTCATCGATAAAGACAATGACGAATCGGAACAGGAATGGCCGAAACACCCTGTTTATCAGATCCATGAACACGGCCGGTGCGTTCGTCAGACTGAACGACATCACAAGGAACTCATAATGACCGAAGCTAGTCCTGAAAGCAGTCTTCTGCACGTCCCCATCCTTGACGCGCAACTGATGATGCCCTGACTACAGATCAACCTTCGAAAAGTACCGTGCCCCCTTCAACTGATCAAACAGATCATCAATCCTGGCCAAAGGGTACTTATTCTTCACAGTTACCAGATTCAGCCTGCGATAATCAATACACAATCGCAAGGAACCATCCTTCTTCTTCACAAACAAGACAGGTGCTCCCCAAGGAGACACACTAGGCTGAATAAAACCCAGATCCAGCAAACCATCTATCTGCTTCCTCAACTCCTCCATTTCACTTGGAGGCATACGATAGGTGGGTAGAGAAATGGGCGCCGCACTAGGCATAAGATCGATAGCAAAATCAATCTCACGCAGAGGAGGTAATCCAGGAATCGACTCAAACACATCTTCAAATTCCCAAACTACCGGCGTACTAACCAACACCGATTCAGCCATACTCTCCAACAAAGAAGAATAATAATCAATACGAAGAGGGTAACTGATCTGAACTGGGAAAGTAACAGTCTCGCCCTCAGGTCCATGGATCATCACTGATCTAGCTTCACAATCAATCTCAGCTCGCATCCTCGAGAGCCAATCCATACCCATAATAACATCGTAATGATAAAGCGGTGCGACTAAGAAATCAACACAGATCGATCCACTTCCTAGATCGACCAAACAATCCATACAACGCTTGCCCAAAGCAGAGGAAATCCCCGTAGCGGTAGTAAGTGTCATTCCTTGCATAGGAACAGATCTCAAACCCAAACGCCTAACTGCCGCATAAGATATAAGAGAAGTAGTGGACCCTGTATCCACCAACATAGAAACAGGAATACCTTCAATGTGCGTTTTCACCTCGAAGGACCTCGGCACTAAGTCAGACATAGGCACTTCAGCTGAAAGCGCATGAACTCGAGCCTGCTGCTGATGATTCGGCGGAGGAACCATGGGCCGCTGAGGTGGCCTGAAGCTAGGAACTGCAGGTCTGAAGGATGGATGAGCTGGCGCTGATTGAAGAGGTGGAGGAGAAATAACCTGAGACATCGGACGGCTAATTCTCTGCGGTGGAGTAAAACCACTGGCTCACATACGGGAGAAGCAAAAACGGTCCAAGTGCCCTATCTTCCCACAATATGAACATCGAAGATCAGCTCTCATCTGCTGAGCGGGCAGCGCTGAACGCCTCGGAGGAGAATCTGCTTGCGTCCTCTTGCTGAGGAAAGGTACACCCTGAAAGTCCGGTCGCGACCTAGGAACCATCGGTGCTTGCATGCGAGACGACTTATCCCCGTCCTACTCTGCTCGCAAGGACATGCTCACCAGCTCCGCATAAGAAGAAATGCTAGCACAGCAAATCTTCGATCGGATCTCAGGTCTCAATCCCTCAGAGAAACGCTGCATCCCTCATCGGCTGATCGCCCAGGATCAAAGGAACATACTGACCCAACTTCGTAAATCGGTTCTCATACTCCGTCACCGACAACCCTCCCTGGCGGAGGCGAAGGAACTCACTTTCCTTCTCATGTCGGTACGTAATCGGGAAATACTTCTCATGGAAGCACGTCTCAAACGCCTGCCACGACCACTCAAAGCCTTCCTCAACAGTGCGAAGCACACTGTCCCACCATAGACTGGCCTCCTCCTCAAACATGAAGGAGGTAAGCTCAACCTGCTCGACCTCTAAACAGTGCAGCGGTCTCAGCATCTTAGAGATGCGGTCGATCCAATACTCGGCCTCCTCGGGTCTTTGAGAACCCATAAAAGTAGGAGGTCGCAAGCGCTGGAATCGCTCGAAAGTGCCACTGGCACTGGCGCTCCCAGATGGAGGCATAGGTGAAACAGGTGGAGTCGCCCCCACTGACTGAGCAAAGATGCCAGCCAGGGAAGAAAGGAACTCCTGCTGGTGCTGCTGCTACTGCTGCTGGTGCTGCTACTGCTAAAACTGCTGCTACTGCATCAACAGCATCATCTGCTCAAACCTATCAGCAGGTGGAGCAGACGAAGGCGCACGACTCGGCTTAGGAACCGAGGGCATGACTGGAGCAGCCATAGGTGTCGGCCCAACACCGGCATGAGATGGACCCGCTTATGGATCTGACTGGCTATTGTTCAAGGGAGGAACCCCAGCAAGCGACTCAATCAAAGAGAGACGGGCCGAAGACTTCGAACCCTTAGGAGGCATCCCTACATTCAACAGAGGATGCAACCTGTCAGATTCTACGTCACATAATCCATCCACACAGCAACACAGCACAACTCCAAAGACAAACAACATGCATTTCATTAATAAAAAACATCACAATATAAGTAGTGTAGCAATACATGAATTACAATTAGGAAAGCATGTAAACAACAACATCTAACACTTCAAACAACCACAACAATAAGAAATAACTACAACACTCCAACTACAAAGCCAACAACGGCTACACACAGAAAGAAAACAATAAACAAAGCAAAGGACGGCTACGACGACAGCTACTCGTCGAAATCAGGAGATGGAGGCGGGGCACCCTTATCCTGCAAGCAACACAGGATAGACTTCAGAGTCCGAGTAACCTTCTTAAACTTATGTTTAACAAGGCCTCGAAGATCAACAATATCCTGGCGTAAAACAGCCCGCCCTTCTTCAAGCCGTGCAAGACGGGCATCTTTGGCAGTCTGCTCTACGCTCTGCTCTGGCGCCACAGGAGGAGAGCTATCACTCGAATCCTATGCCTCAACCTCTTCCTTGTCTTGCTCTGTTTCTTCCTCAATCTCAGCACCACCTTCAGCATAACTCTCTTCATCACTGCTCTCAGACTCAGCCTCACTCTCTGAGGCATGCCGACCAGAACCGATCTCCATCTGCTTAAGAGTCCTCAGATTAATATGACGAACAGGAACCGACTTCTCAGCTCCAAGCCTATAGCCAAACTCATGTGTAAGCTTGCAAATGAGGCTGCCAAATGGAAGCGACTCGGTCCTCCTAGTCGAATGAGCGATGAGAATAATCTGGCGCAGGACGTACGTCGGCACACATAACTTCGCTTCTTGCCCCACCTGATATAGAAAATCCACCATCAGGCGTGTACACTCACTGCCGTTGCTCCACCTTGGGTATACATTGAACGTAAATATGTGGTGAAGTAAACGGAAGTCGTCCGTCATGTATGTAGCCAGAAGACTCCTATTAGGCTGCCATTCGACCAGACGACCACACAAGGATCAGGTGCGACGATCCCTCTCGCGCACACTGTTCACATTCTTCTCGCTAGCATGCACTTCACCAAGTGGCACATTCAGGAGTCGAGATATCAAAGCAACATTGACAATACCCACTCGACTGCTACCATAAGGAATCTTGAACTGCAAAGGCTCCAGCAAAGGATTAAGAATATTAGCATAAAAGGCTTGAACAGTGCTAGCATTTGCGCGATACTCGCCTTCGAACAAGGGACACCAACCAGCCCCTTCCACGCGCTCCAACAACATAAACTCACCAAACAGCCGCGGATCAACATGAGCCTCAAAAAGGACTTTATGGCCTTCATAGACTCCATGCGACAACTCCGCCAATAAAGTTCTACTAATGGGAGCTCGAGGATCAAGGTCCCGCTTAGTCTGGAATTCACGAGTGACAGACGTGCTCGCGGCGGCACCTCTCGGTCTCCGTGCACGGGTTGGGCGGCTAGGCCCGGCTTCATCCACGGGCGCTCTCTTCTTCCCCATGAAAGAAAGAAGAGAAGAAATGAAAAATATGGCCGTGATGAACTCAAAGAGGGCCATGAGAAATGAGAGAAAGAGAGAAATAGGAAGATGGTGAAGCTTCCACGCACTTGAGAGCCCAAAAAGGAATGTGACAGCTCAAATGAGAAGGAAAAGGAGAGAAATCAGCAATGGGAGTGAAGGTTTTGAAATAGGGTGATGGGTTTGCACGAAAAATGGAAGAATAAGAAGATTTGGGAGAGATTTGGAGAAGATTGGAGAGGTTTTTTAAGAAAGGGAGAGCTGGGGAAGGGAGTTTATGAAGGAAGTAGGTTAAAGGAGAGGTTACAAATAGAAAACTGTGGAGGGGTGGGCCACACAAGGCCTAGGAATCATCGGCCCGCGCCGGCCAGGCCCGCTGATCGGCGAGCCCTCGCCAAACCGGCGATGACATCACCGGTCTCTGGACCTTCCGGCAATGCCTCACTGTTTTGAAGAGGTCCTCCTAGTCCCCCTTACTTGAAAAAGTGTGGTTCCCCCCTGGGCCCCACAAGAAATGCCCCGATCGGCCCCTGCATGATTTGACGCCTATCGGGCCATTCTGACAGAAATCTGATTAAAATAGAGATTTCTTGAAGGTTTAAGGGTTAAAACAAGATGATAAACTATCTACACTCATTAATAGATGATCTAAAAAAGGTTTCGGGTCGCTGTGTGTGATTAGGAGAGAGCACAGACTCGATCTCGGCGAAGGTTTTCAGGAAACTTTCGCCGATAGAAGCTACGGAGCACAAACACCAAATCTACGATAGACCCGCACCTAAATACACTAAAGTGGCGACAACGTGCGATGTGTGACCATAACCCAGGTCCGGTTTAATCCAGATCATGCTTTGATACCAACTTGTAACGCGCTGAAATTCGGGGGTCAAGCATAACTCAGCTCCCGAGTTCCAAAACATCACTTATGCAACATATTTAATGATGGATGTATGTTGACTATATTAGTGCATAAAACATGGAATAGATTAAGCCAAAACACAGATATAATTCAGAGATAAGTGAATAAAGCAAGTGGAAGACTTATAGAAATATATGTGTACAAGTGTAAATCCCTGAAGTACATTCACCAACCAGGTCGTATGAAAGTGTTACTTAACAAAATTACAAGTATCAAGTTACATCATTTAAATCCCAAAAATAATCCCAGAGTCCTGCGCATCAGAACAAGTTCGCTAGAACCCGTCTGAAAACTGCATATAGGAGAAAGTAGCCTCATCATCATCCATCTCCCGCTCTGCCTCAGAAGTCGCATCCACATCTGCAAAATCAGAACCTAAGACAGAGTCTGGTGGGTGTTTAATACCGCCCCACAACGTGGGAGTGAGTGATCAACTCAGTGGAACAATAAGGCACTAGTTAACATGTTATCAGTTCAATCAAGCAGTAATGATAAAGCAGAACAATTAAACAAATCCTAAGCACTCTTATTAATGCAAGGATGCATGCAGAATGATGCGTGCCCTCAAGCATACACCCTCAGCGTCTTCATCTTACGTTACGCATGACACCACCTCAAAGTGCGCCACATCTACAAAGCACATGCAAATGCGTGCATGAATATGATTACCAAGTTGTTATTAGTCCTTTCCATACAGCAGGATTGGGAGGCTAAGATACCTTCCTCATATCACCATCCAAACAGTGATCCATTCTAGGGTTGTCAGTCCTAGATATCTCATACGATCATATGGTTTCAAGTCGTAGCAAAGGGCTCGTCACCAATCAATGTACGCCTTTCATACCTTTATTACTACAGTTCAGCTCGTCACCTCATTGCGGTATCCAAGTATGCTCGAGGTCACTACAAAGGGCTCGTGACCAATCAATGTAGGCCAACGGCACGAATATAGTGTCCTATACCACCATAATCAGCTCACAAGTTTAGTTGCTCACTGGTCACTACGGAGAGGCTCGTCACCCCAACGTAGGCCGACAGCTCGACCACGGTGTCCCATACCACCATGTCCGGCTCATGAGTCTTAGCGGATCAAGGTACCATGGTTATTAGGATTTCAACGGTAAGTTCGGTACCCTAGATTCAAACAGTAGCATCCATACATGGTGAACATACATCGGACAATCGGGTTACTTGATGAACTCGACTCGCACGAGCGCACGTTGGGTTGAACGACATAGAGTGCGCAAACACTCCGCGTGGCCAAACCACAGCCGCCAACTTTAATACAACTCGGGTTCGTCTAATACGTCTTACGTGGCGAAAGCAACCTCAGCCACGATTGTGAAGTAGATTACTGATTTCCTGGACTAATGCATTGTCCCAAACACCTTACACTACAACAGATATATGAATCGAATGTAGAACAATAAAGGAAACAACAACTCAAATCATGGTACATAAGCACTTGAGGAATATCAACTTATCATAAATGTAAGCATAAGTAATGCTTGAATTTAAATAACATGGAATGTAACTAGCAAGAAGGAAATCATGCACATCAATAGGAGTGTTGAGAATCACTTCTCAACGCCCGCAATTAGTGTAATAAGTTACACTTTAGATCATTCAGGCATTTTTACAAACACTTAGAATACATGATACAACATACATGACGTATGTTGAACAACAAGCATTTGGACAATTCCTTTTACCAAGGAGTTGTCATACATACATCTAGCATACATACACGACAAATAATCATGGCAAACACAAGTGCATATTTTATACATATATGGTACTTTACACATACGCATAGAATACACAAATCTCAATATAACACATGCATATCAGGAACGCAACATAAACATAACATTTGGCATGTGAAATCTCATCCATAACAAGAATAAATCATTAACTGGCATTGGAAGCCTTGAAAACCATAACCTATACACTTAAAGTCCGCACCTTAAGCCAGAAAAGAACACCGAACTAATTTCAGACAAGTTGTCTTCGTCAACGGCGATAGAATACCCTAAAACAAGGATAGAAATGAGATACAACAACACCAAGACTAATCTAAGCTCTATCACAGATTAGGGTTAGGTTAACTGTAACGACCTTGGAATTTTCTGTGCTAATCTTTCCTTAAGTAGTTGTTTTGGGGTAATTAGCACTTTACTCGATTGCTTGTGAAATCCGCATCAATCACTTTAAATTATATCTGCATGGCTCTAAACGTGTAGATTAGTGAGCGCTACGTTACTCTGAAATCTGGGATCCATCGCTAAATCCAGTTGTTCTGGGGAATTTTTGGAAGATCTGGATCGGACCTGGACCGCGCGTCGAAAGTCCGATGGCGATGATCTTAGGCTGTTGCCGTCACCGAGTTGGGCTTGACCATCTCCTCCAAAATCAAGTTCATCTGATGTTCTAGGTCGATTTGCTTGAGCTCGGAGTGAAGAGTGTGAGAACGGTTGGAATTTATTAAGCTTTTTATGAAATCTGAGTCGTGTCGCTTGCGCGACGATTTTAAGCTATCTGACCGTTGGATTCTGACCCAATTTCACCCTCTGATCAGGATAGTTGGCCCAGGCACATCCTAGTGCTTGTGGACCTGATCGAGATTCCGTGACCGTTGAATTGAGTGTGGTCTGCCACGGCTGATCTGAAGAGCCGGTCGGTATGAAAACTCTGCTTGACCTAGATCCATGGTCAAGGAGCTTAAGTCCAACCTTTCGTGGTTATAGGCCCACCAGAAGTGCTTCGTTGGATCGAGAAAGGCTTACTTTGGTTATAACCTAAGTATACCTTGACCCTGGGGTTATTTTCATCAAGAATAGGCCTATTTATAGTCCTTAAACCCTAGCTCTCTTTTCCATACGATTTTCTCTAACCCTAGCTTGGAAAGAGAGTGGAAAAGAGAGAGGAAGTGAGAGAGATAAGTTGGTGAATCATCTTGGATTCTTCCTTGTTCTTCTTCATCTTTGAATCTTCGCTTTGAATCGTTCTTCTGACGATTCTGAGTTCCTTTTGGGGTAAGTTAACCTAACCCTAACCTGTGTTAAAGCTTAGATTAGTCTTGGTGTTGTTGTATCTCATTTCTATCCTTGTTTTAGGGTATTCTAGCGCCGTTGACGAAGACAACTCGTCTAAATCAGTTCGGTGGTTCTTTCTTCGCTTAAGGTGCGGACTTTAAGCGTATAGGTTATGGTTTTCAAGGCTTTCAATCCCAGTTAGTGATTTATTCTTGTTATGGATGAGATTTCACATGCTAAATGTTGTGTTTACGTTGCTTTCCTGATATGCATGTGCTATATTGAGATTTGTGTATTCTATGTGTATTTATAAAGTACCGTATACGTATAAAATACACACTTATGTTTGCCATGATTATTTGTCATGTATGTATGCTAGATGCATGTATGACGACTCCTTGGTTAAAGGAATTGTCTAAGTGCATGTATTCCAACATACGTCATGTATGTTGTTCCATGTATGCTAAGTGTTGGTAGAAATGCATGAATGATCTAGAGTGTAATTTATTACACTAATTGTGGGCGTTGAGAAGTGATTCTCAACACTCCTTTTGATGTGCATGATTTCCTTTATGCAAGTTACATTCCAAGTTATTTAAATTCAAGCACTACTTGTGCTTATATTTATGTTAAGTTAATATTTCTCAAGTGCTTATGTACCATGATTTAAGTTGTTGTTCCATTACTGTTTTACATCCCATATGAATATCTGTTGTAGTGTAAGGTGTGTGGGACTATGCATTAGTCCAGGAAATCGGTAATCGACTCTATATTCGTGGTTGAGATTGCTTTCGCCACGTAGGACGTATTAGACGAGCCCGAGCCGTATTAGAGTTGGCGGCAGTGGTTTAGCCACGCGGAGTGTTTGCGCACTCTATGTCATTCAATTCAACGTGCGCTCGTGCTAGTCGAGTTCATCAAGTAACCCGATTGTCCGATGTATGTTTACCATGTATGGACGCTATTGCTTGAATCTAGGGTACCGAACTTACCAGTGACATCCTATTAACAATGGTACTTGATCCGCTAAGACTCATGAGCCGGACATGGTGGTATGGGACACCGTGGTCGAGCTGTCGGCCTGCGCTAGGGTGACGAGCCTCCCCGTAGTGACCAGTGAGCAACTAAACTCGTGAGCCGATTATGGTGGTATGGGACACTATATTCGTGCTGTCGGCCTACATTGATTGGTGACGAGCCCTTTGTAGTGACCTCGAGCATACTTGGATACCGCAATGAGGTGACGAGCCAAACTGTGGTAGGAAGGGCATGAAAGGCATGTATTGATTGGTGACGAGCCCTTTGCTACGACCTCAAACATATGATCGTATGAGATGTCTAGGATTGACGACCCTAGTATGGATTACTGTTTGGATGGTGATATGAGGAAGGTATCTTAGCTTCCCAATCCGGCTGTGTGAAATGGACTAATAACAACTTGGTAATCATATCCATGCACCGCATTTGCATGTGCTTTGTAGATGTGGTGCACTTTGAGGCGATGTCATGCGTAACGTAAGATGAAGACGCTGAGGGTGTACGCGTGAGGGCACGCATCATATTGCATACATCCTTGCATTAATAAGAGTACTTAGGATTTATTTAATTGTTCTACTTTATCATTACTGTTTGATTAAACTGATAACATGTTAACCAGTGCCTTATTGTTCCACTGAGTTGATCACTCACTCCCACGTTTCTGGGGCGGTGTTAAACACCCACCAGACTCTGTCTTAGGCCCTGATGTTGCAGATGTGGATGCGACGTCTGAGGCAGAGCGGGAGCTGGATGACGACGAGGCTGCCTTCTCCTATATGCAGTTTTCAGATGGGTTTTAACGAGCCTCGGTCTGATGCGCGGGATCTCTAGGATTATTTTTGAGAACTGAAATGATGTAATTTGATACTTATAATTTTGTTAGATAACACTTTTATTTGACCTGGCTTGTATATGTACTTCAGGGATTTACACTTGTACACATTTTACTATAAGTCTTCCGCTTGCTTTATTCACTTATCCCTGAATCATATCTGCGTTTTGGCTTAATCTATTCCATGTTTTATGCACTAATACAGTCAACATACATCCTTCATTAAATATGTTGTATAAGTGATGTTTTGGAACTCGGGAGCTGAGTTATGCTCGACCCCCGAATTTCAGGGCGTTACATTAACTTACCCCAAGATGAACTCAGAATCGTCAGAATAACGATTCAAAGTGAAGGTTCAAGGATGAAGAAGAACAGGAAAGAATCTAAGATGATTCACCAACTTCTCTCTCACTATCTCTCTCTTTTCCACTCTCTTTCCAAGCTAGGGTTAGAGAAAATTCGTATGGAAAAGAGAGCAAAGGTTTAAGGACTATAAATAGGCCTCGTATTGATGAAAATAACCCCAGGGCTAAGGTATACTTAAGGTATAACCAAAACCTGACTCTCGCGATCCAACGAAGCACTTCTAGTGGGCCTATAACCACGAAAGGTCGAACTTAAGCTCATTGACCATGGATCTAGGTCAGGCTGAGTTTTCGTACCGACCGACTCTTCAGATCAGCCGTGGCGGACCACACTCAATTCAACAGTCACGGAAACTCGATCAGGTCCACAAGCACAAGGATATGCCTGGGCCACCTTCCCTAATCAGAGGGTAAAATTGGGTTAGAATCCAACGGTCAGATAGCTTAAAATCATCGCGCAAGCGACACGACTCAGATTTCATAAAAGCTCATTAAATTTCCAACCGTTCTCACACTCTTCACTCCAAACTCAATCAAATCGACCTAGAACATCACATGGACTTAATTTTTGAGGTGATGGTCAAGCCCAACATAGTGACCGCAACAGCCTAAGATCATCGTTATCGGACTTTCGACGCGTGGTCCAGGTCCGATCCAGAACTTTCAAAAATTCTCCAGAACAACTGGATTTAGCGATGGATCCCGGATTTCAGAGTAACATAGCGCTAACTAATCTACAAGTTTAGAGTCATGCAGATTGAATTTAAAGTGATTGATGCGAATTTTATGAGCAATCAAGTATAGTGCTAATTACCCCAAAAATAACTACTTAAGGAAAAAAATTAGCACAAAATTTCCAAGGTCGTTACAGCATACGATGGTCATATCACAAAATGCGAGATGCATGAGTCATACCATACGGTCATGATCAAACCAGCGCATACCGCCTACCCATGTGGGGTAACTTTGCCTCTCAGGGAGTCCCATAAATAATCAGACCCTCGACACATACTATGCTCAATCACTCCTCATAACAAGCATACAGATGATGCGTATGGGCATGTATTATGAAGTATACAAGCATGATTACAATCATATACATCATGATGGTCCTGTATAAGGTGGCCCACGGCCCGTATAAGTGAATGGGTGGTGTACACATTGTCACCCACACATTGTGGGCCTCACACATCACAATTAGGCCTCATACAATCACAATGGGCCTCACACCATCACAACTGGCCTCATACAATAATGATGGGCCTCTTATAGTCACAATGGGGCTCATACAATCACAATGGGCCTCATATAATTACAATGGATCTCATATAATTACAACGGGCCTCATACAATCACAACGGGCCTCATATAATCACAATGGCCCTCATATAATCACAATGGGCCTCATATAATACAATGGACCTCATACAATCATAATGGGCCTCATACAATCACAATGAGCCTCATACCATCACAATGGACCTCATACAATCACAATGAGCCTCATATCATCATAATGGACCTCATACAATCACGATGTGCCTCATATAATCACAATGGACCTCATACAATCGCAATGGACCTTATACAATCACAACAGGTCTCATATCATCACAGTAGGCCTCATATAATTACAATGGGCCTCATACATTCATAATGCTATGCTAACACATACGCAATGCGTATACTAACATAGTCGTAATCGATAATTGGCTTATATATATGGCGGGGTCCATAGAAGGACAGCAGATCTGATCCATAACATGGGGGTCGGTCCTCAATAGTAGATATACCAAATTTGATACCACTGATCCTTTCATCTATAGTGATGATGTACACTATCAAGGATGGGCCTAGATGGCCTACTCATATCGAGAATGGGCCCAAGAACAAGGAGTGGGTTCCTCACCTGCTCCATCACGAAGTTAAACTAAGCTTCCTATGGGCCCAATAAGTATAAGGTGGGTTCTACAAGACATGTATAATACTATTAGCATCAATGGGGGCCCAATGGTTTGGGGTTAGCCTAATAAATTGAGATGGGTCATGCTATTATCAATGGGAACCCAATGATTTAGGGTAGCCCAATAAGAGGAAATGAGAATGGGCCTAACAATGGGCCTTAGGGAGATTACAATGTGGACATTTAACCATCATTGCCCTTACAATGTGGACATTTAACCATCATTGTTCCCAAGACATGGCTCATTTAGGACCTATCCTCTAATGGGGTCTATGGTCCTTATACTGACTAGAAAAATGTATGGTCATCATAAACATCATTACATACATCATGGTGGAATCACACATCATAATTGGGCCTCATCACATAGGCTTCATATGCACCATAATGAGCCTCATCACAAGGGCCTCATACACATCACCATGGGCCTCACACAAGGGCCTTACATACATCACATTGGGGTTCATCACATGGGCCTCACATACATCATATTGGTCCTCACACAGGCCTCATATACACCCCATTAGGCCTCACACAAGGGCCCATGGGCTAGGCACAAGGGATGGATAGTGAGTGCATCACATGCACCATAGTGGGCTTAATGTGGCAGCCCATATAGTCCAGAAAATAAATGGACATCATGCTCAGTGTACACAACAAGGTGGGGTTCATAGGTCAGCCCAAAGGTCCAGAAAAATAGATGGACGGAGTGCTTGTAACACATACATCAAGGTGGGCCTGTTACAACAAAAAATGGGCCTTATGAGGCAGCCTATGGTTCAACCAAATTAGATGGGCAGCAAAGTACAACATACACATTAAGGTGGGCCCTGCACATGCAGCAGGTGGGCTTGCACGTTCCAGATGGGCCCCACCAAATGGACAACATAGATAAACAACGCATACAATTCAGTGGGTCGTCTGCCCCGAACGACGAGGATGAAACACGCACAACATGGTGGGCCCACGTCTAGTGGACTAGACTACGTGGATGAAAAATGTACAGCATGGTGGGCCCATGGACAAATAGTGTGTATAAAACACATACATCACAACTGACCCCCAGTCCCTGCCTCTAGATGGTGGGAATACACAATACATACCTCAAGGTGGGCCCCACCCCAACACGTGCAGCACGTGTGCGGTGGGTCCCCTGTCCAGAAAAATGGACGGACGGTGCTGATAAAACCCATACATCATGGTGGGGTCCACACATCCTAGTGGACAAACGGCTTGGATATAGAATACATACAACGAGGTGGGTCCCACTGTCTAACAGGCTAGACGGTGTGGATTCCCCCCCCCCCCCAACAGGGCCACGTCCAGGGATGGACGGCTTGGATGAAAAACATACATCGGGTGGGTCCATAAGTGTGGCCCACATGCTTAGGATAAGCTGATATTTGTACTCCCTTCATACAAGCCTGTCCGCTAGATAGTCCAGCAAGGTGGGCCCATCTCGAGAACGGCGTGGATATGATACATACATCACAGTCAGGTCCATCAAGGTGGGCCACATGGCCTCGGAATCATGCCGATATTTGTGTTTTCCCCCTCATCCATGCTGGCTCGAAATGGACAGCAAGGTGGACTCCACCAACTGGACGTCCAGCCTATCTGAAATTTGCTAGATGTTTAGAAAATTCTGGACGATGGACGTCCCATACATACATCATCAGGTGGGCCACACATCACCATGAAAGAGAGAGAGAGAGAGAGAGAGAGAGAGAGAGAGAGAGAGATACAGATAGAGAAAACGGTAGCCATGGGAGGGAGGAGCTCTGCCACTATGAGCTCCTCTCCTAAGATTACAACATATACATCAATGGGGCCCAAAAATAGGTGGGCCATACACCAGAAAAATCTGATGGGGAAATCCTATTTCCACCATATAAATCAGGGCCCAGGTGGCCTTCATGCACTAGGAAATTAAATCAAACATCATGGTGGGGTCCATGGAGAATGGCCCCACCATGGATTCATGTATGCAAGTTAAGATGGGCCATTGGCCACTTCTAGAGGTCGAGGTAGGATCCTCACCATTGATTGGTGGGTCCTAGCTACCTCATACTAGAAAAAATAGAAAATTCATGCTAGAAAACACAAATCTAATCCTAGAAAAGCACCCTCCTTGGATCTTGATCTCCTTATTCCACCACTATGTTCTAGAGCTCCAAGGGATGAAATTCAATGGTTGAGATGGGGTTTAGAGGGTTAGATTAGGGGTACTAGAGAGAGGGAGTTGCTAGATTTTTAGAGAAGGGTGAGACGTTCAGAGCTCTCTCTCTTGTTGGAGAATGAGAAAATGAGGAAGAAAGGGAGGGAACGAGATAAGAGAGAGAAAAGGGGGTAATGATTGCTAGCTTTCTTAGCTAAGTAATCATTAGATGTGTAAGAAGCATGGGAGAGAAAGGGGGTCATTACTAGCATGCCTAGGGCTATGAGCTGGGGTAGGGTGGCTATAGCTAGGGTGATGTCATCACCCTCATGATTACCTAGGGAATGGTGCCATATGGGATAGGTGGGTCCCGCAACGTGCGGTCCATGACCATTATGATGTGTGGGCCACATCTTATGATCTAAGCGTCGGATTGGGGTATAAGACGCGGCAATGGCACGATCACAATGGCATAGGTCTCAGGTTGTCGGCTCGGGTTTACAAGATGCGACTTAAAGTCACGCGCAAATGATATCTATAGGTCATGAATCACAGGAATTCGACAAGGAGGACTGCGGGTTCTTATGGAACAGAATGATCACTAGGACACAGGCCTGACAACTAATAAAATCATTCGAGTACAATGCTGAAAGGAAAATATATATATGAAACAAAAACTCCAAAGCTCTAGCACTCGCTCCTGTCTCAATGATGTTGCGACCTAACATCACCTGCACGCACTGGTCGTGCATAAGCTTACAAGAAGCTTAGAGGTTAGTGTATGTGTGTGCCATACATGTGCCAAGCGTATAAATATCAGAGTAAATGAAAATACTGGGCTAGTCCATAAATACTATCAGCCTTATCCAGGCTATGCGATGCAAAGACATAATAAGCCAATGTCATGTACTGAGGAAGTAATGTAGATCAGTTATGCAATGTGAAGACATTGTCACGCTCCAAACTCAGAAACTAAACTCACAAAATTTCCAATCAGTGAATTCAGTGTCGACAGCCTCCGTAGTACCTCATTCTCGGCTCTCAGCACCCATACGTTAGATTTTCAATCCTGGGATCATACAAGGAAGATTTTTAATGTATTTTTTTTATAAAGGAGCATAACCACAAGTGTACCCAGAGCAACATCGTCACATATCCACTAATATAAATCATTGATTACAATGCTGAAACGAAATACATATATATATATAATAAAATCTCCACAAAGCTCGACCACACGCTCCTGCCTCAGTGCTACTGTATCCTGGTGTGACCTGCACGCATCTATCGTGCATAAGCTAATAGAAAGCTTAGAGGGTGGTGTACGTGTGTGTGCAATGCAGGTGCCAAATATACAATACAAGTCCATAATTCATACAATATCAGGAATACTGCAAGTTCATGAGTCATACAATAACAGAGTAAGCAAAAATACTGACAAGTCCATGAGTCATACAACATCTGAGTAAGCAGAAATACTGGTAAGTCCATGAGTCATAATATCCGAGTAAGCAGAAATACTGACAAGTCTATGAGTAGAAATACTAACAAGTCCATGAGTCATACAATATCAGGGTATGTAGAAATACTAATAAGTTCATGAGTCATACAATATCAGAGTATGTAATGCAGATTGACTATGCAATGCAGGGTCGTGGTAAACCAAATGCCATGTGCTGGGGATGTAATGCAATATGTGGTGCGAAAGAAATGACCAAGCTAGGGCATGAAGTCAGGATGATAGTACGTAGTATCGCAGGCTGTGGGGTCCATCACAAGGGACTTTTATCCAGACCAGTCCCTTACTTAAATTTGGATAGCCATGCTCAATCTGGTAAGCTCTTGATCTTAGGTTGGTCCTAACCAAAATCTTGACCACTACGAAGGTACACATAATGATTTGATTACACACTACTAGCCTGAGTGGATAGTGAATGAATGAATTAATCAAATACTGAGTACGCAACTCATGTTCAGTAAGTCCACATATCAGTACCGTACATCTCTGGGATCATAACCGGGGTCTAGTACACTCTACGCCACTTGCCGCCCCATCAAGCGCACAACTGGGTAAGTGGAAGAGACCTCACTATCCGCCTACCAATATCAGCGCGGCTCATCGATAGTGGTCTCATTTATGAGCTGGTTAGACTCAACCTAACATTACCTACTCTCTCGAGCAGGGAAGGCCACACCCCATTCAAATTGACCACGACACAATGGGAGATGCGGCCTACCGGTATATGCCCCTCATGCGCTCATGTATTTCCACTCGATCTAGACGTTGGAGCGTCCTCTGATATGGGTTTGGAGAATTTCACTCAAGGACATCCATAACACCCTATGTAGAAAAGGATTTTTGGTATCCCATCGGGCCATCCACGATATGCCTGTGGAGGCTACGACCTTGATGTGGCTAGGGCATACGGTGGTCATATCACAAAATGCAAGATGCATGAATCATACCACCAATCATGCATCAAACCTGCGCATACGACATGCTCATATGGGTCAACTCCGTCTCACAAGGAGTCCCATAATAAACCAACCCAATGGCATATGCTATGATCAATCACTCCTCATAATAAGCATACATATGATATGTATGAGCATGTATCATAATGTAATAAAGTACATAGGCATGATTATTTATTAGGGCATACAATAATAATCCACAGTCAGCCATTACCGACATATCACATACTACGAGCATAAATTAAATGACGTGCTCCTTCCACAACTATAAGAGCCTATGCGGTATGTCTTACATTAGCCTTCCAAGGCTCTGCATGATCCGAGATGGGGATGAAGGGTCTAGTCCATACGTTGATATAGGTTCTTCATAGTGGATATAACAGACCTGATACTACATATTCTTCCATCTACGGCAAGGGGTAATGATGCACTAAGCAATGGATGGCCCAGATGATACACTAATGTCAAGGATGGACCTCTCACTTGTCTTAACAAAGAGATGAACGGTGTGAAAGATATATACATGTCACGAGGTCCTAGCAAATGGGGTAAAAAGGTGGGATACACCTCTCATGGTGAGTCTAGTGGGTATATGACAAGGTGAGCTAACAGGATGAACAATTGGGCTTCCTAAACCTCTATATCATGTAATAAACTAGGCTTTTCTATTGGAAGCCCGATACGTACACAAAGTAGGTTTTAGTGGAGTTCTTACATCTAAGACTATGTGTCGTTCAAACGGATTGCGTAGCCTGCTCCACACCTAAGTGGGCCTTGGGCATGGTTACAAAACTTGGGCAAAACATGAATCTAAGTGGGCCTCATTTCTACAGAAGGCTCAGTAAGAACATAAGGTGGGCTTCAAGGTTTGGGTGGTACTACAAGGCATAGTGGAAAACACCATTATCAAATAGGGGCCCAACGGTTTGGGTTAGCCCAATGGGTATTACTAACATAAATGGGGGCCCAACGGTTTGGGTTAGCCCACTAGGTTTCACTAACATCAATGGGGGCCTAACGGTTTGGGTTAGCTCACTAGAGTAAGGGTGGAAATAGGCTTAATGATGGGCCCTAGGGAAGTTTACATTGATGGACATTTAACCACCATTGTCCTAAAGTGTGGTTCATTTGGGATTGGAATCGGAACCACAATGGGGCCCTCAACCCTTTATACAAATTAGGGAAATGGATGGACATTGTATATGTAACATACATCATGATGGGCCTCATAAGGCAGTCCCATGGTGGGCATATAGCCCATAAATCAGGGTGGGCCTCTCGAGGCAATGGGGCCCACAGCTTTAGAGCAATGGATGAACGGTGTGAATATAACACATACATCATGGTGGAAACACTCATCACAATTAGGCATCATATACGGGCCTTGTATACACCACATCGGGCCTCACATAAGGACCACATATACATCACTTGGGCCTCATACAAGGGCTACATATACATCACAATGGGCCTCATACACGGGCCATATATTCATCACCATGGGCCTCATTACATGGGCGGCATATACATCACAATGGGCCTCATTACATGGGCTACATATACATCACATTGGGCCTCGAACACAAGCCACATATTTATCACAATGGGCCACATCCATGGGCCTCAAATACATTGCAATGGGCCCCAGAACTATGCCTTAAATACATCATAATGGGCCTCATAACTCGGCCTCAAATACATCACATTAGGCCTCATATATGGGCCGCATATACATCACATTAGGCCGCATCATCTGGACCTAAAAACTAATGGATGACAAGGATAAAATATATATATCATGGCAGGTTTCGGTCCAGATGCTGCTGGACGTTGGTCCAGTAGAAGATGAATTTGTTGACTGCTCTGCTTGGCCTAGCCATTGAGGCCTAGGCCCTAAAATGATCTATAAACTAGTGGACGGCTTGAAATAAAACACGTACATCATGAAAGGCTCCACCATCCAAAAATGCTGGACGGTGTGGATTTATAACACATGCACCATGGCCCAACGTCTAGGGGCCGGACAGCTTGGATAAAACACCTATATCATGTGGGGTCTGCATCTCATGAATGGTGTGGATATAATACATACCCTATGATCTGGCCCACAGAACTTACTGACGTCAATACGGCAGCTAGATAGCTGGTGTGAGGTACCACTTCCAAGAAAAATGGACGGACGGTTTGGTGTAACACATACCTCCTAGTCAGACTACAGAACTTACTGATGTCAACAGCAACACCTTGCTGTATGGGATACTCCAGCCAATCTGCTTCCATCCCACCATCCACAGATGGACAGTGAGGATAAAATACATATATCAGGGTAGGTCCACATCATTGTGGCCCACCAGAGTTTTGGATCAGCTGATTTTTGTGTTGTCTCTTCGTCCAGGCCCACCTGAAAATGGGTACAAGGTGGGCCCCCGGATGGACAATGGTGTGGCCCACTAAATGGGTAGGATGAGTAAAATACATACATCATAGGTGGGCCATACAATCAGGGGGGAGATAGAGATAGAGAGAGAGAGATCGCGTACAATGGAGAGCTCTGCCACTATGAGCCCCCCCTTTCATACAAAACATACATCAAGTGGGTCCCATTATATGTGGGCTCGTTAATCAAAATCAACAGTGGAGATCCCTTTTTCCACAAAAAATGTAAGGTCTAGATGACCTTTCTATAATAGGAAAATAAACTTCATGATGGGGTCTATGGAGAATGGCCCCATCATGGGATGGACATATGAATCAAGGTGGACCATCGGCCACACCTAGGGTCCAAAGTAAGATCCATACCATCAATCAGTAGGCCCCAATTGGCCCATCATAAAAAAACACAATCTAATCCTACAAATCACCCACCGATGGTCTTCTTCTTTAGCTCCTTAGACTCCTTAGTTCCTAAGCTTTAACTTTAAGGGTGGATAATGAAGATTGAAGGGTTGGATGGCGAGATTAGGTGGTAGGGACATGAGCCTTCTCTTTTCTCTCCTTAGTTGCTTGAGAAATGGAGGGAGATAAGATGGAATGGGTGAGAGATGGGAGAGAGGAATGGGTATTGTAAGAAGGATGGGATGAGAGGGATGGGTGGTGTAAGGAAGAGATGGGTGTGGGTAAGAAAAGGATGGGTGGAGAGAGAGAGAGTTGACTTTGGGGATAGCTTATGTAAGAGAGGGATGGGTTGTGTACTTAACTGGTACTTGATTGATTGATGTGATGGGTAGTAGAGATTCTCTCGGAATCCACAATGCGAGATAAACGCAGGCTCAGAACTCTTGGCCTAGGTATCGCATCGGTGCGCAAGGCGTGGCGTTGGAACTGCGGCGACGGCGCGGTCCCTAGGGTATAAGTTTCAAGTCGAGCCAACTCAGATCTTTGAGATGTGACTTAGGCTCGTACGCAAACTCTTTCTTCAGATCGCAAGTTGCCGAAAATCGATGGGGAGGATCGCGGGATCATACGGAACAGTACGGATTAGGATACATGCCTTATAGACATAGTAAACCAAATGTCATTTACTGAGGGTGCAATGCAATATGTAATGCAAAAGAGATGACAAAGCTGGAGTGTGTAGTCGGGATAATAGTACGTGGTATCACAAGTTGTGGGGTTTATTACAAGGGACTTCTATCCAAATCAGTCCCATACCCAAATTTGGCTAACTAGACTCAATGTGGTAAACTACTGATCACAGGTTGGTCGTGCGCCCAACTGAGATCCTAACCATTGCAAAGGTAATCATAATGATTTGGTTGTGTACCACCTGCCTGAGTGGATAGTAAATGAATGAATGAATGAGCCAAATGCTGAGTATACAACTCCTGCTCAGTAAGTCCACATATCAGTACCGTACATCTCTGGGATCATCACCGAGGTCTAGTGTACTCCACATTGATTGCCCCTCCCCTATGCGAGCAGTCCAAGTGAGCGTAAGCGACCTTACTATCTACCTGACCAATATTATGTCAATATCTATCCGGCACATCGATAGTGGACCCATTTCTCGTGTTGGTCAAACTTAACCTAACTATGCCCCCTTCTCTCCAAGCGGGTAAGGTCACACCCTCTTATAACCGACCCCGACAGTGGGAGATGTAGCCTACTGATACTCGGCACATGGGCTCTCATGTATCCACTCGGTCTTGATGTTGGAGCATACCTTAGCCACGGGGGTTTAGGGACTTTTACCTATGGACATCTAAAGTACCCATATACTGAATCCTAAACATTTCCCATGTCCATCTAACCATTCACAATAAGCCTGTGGTTGCCACAGCCCTAATGTCACTAGGGGGCCAAATGATCATGTCACAAAAGGCGAGATGCATGAGTCTTACAATCCAGTCATGCATCAAACCTGCACATACCGCGCGATCATGTTGGGGCAACTCCATCTCACAAGGAGTCTCATATACATCTCAGCCCAATGGCATATGATAAAATCAGCCATCCCAAATAACAGGCTTACCAATGATGTGTATAAGCATGTATCATGATGTTATAATAAACATGTTCTTAGTGTGTCGATCATGTCACACAAAATGCGAGGTGCATGAGTCATACCATCTAGTCATACATCAAACCTGCGCGTATCACACGATGATGTGGGGGCAACTCTGTCTCACAAGGAGTCCCATAAACATCTCAGCCCAATGACATATGCTATGATCAATCATCCCTCGTAATAGGCATACCAATGATGCGTATGAGCATGTATCATGCAATCATATGCGTAGAGTACATAGCATATAGGGATTCACATGAATCATCAATATCATGACCATTGTCCAATATTATCATTGTACATGCCCTAGGCATTAGTTGTCTATCATACATAAAGTTATCCTTACATCCACCACTAACATCATTTGTTTATCATTATCCATGTATCAAGTAAAATATGGTTATCTTATCCACATTATCATTACGACAATCAATACGTGAATTATTATAACTTGGATATCAAGCATGGTAGTCAACTAGCATGTTTTGTCATCGTGCATACATATAAAATGTCATCATCATTACCATGAGGATCATTTTCTCTTCATGATTAACATAAACAATTCATAAGTACTAAATAATTACTCATCCATCATCAATACATATGTTATAATTCACCATCCATTAAATCATATCTATCATTTCAACCAACAACTCATAATCATCATTATCATGTTACCCTACATGTATCTGTTTCTATAAGAAATGAAGACATTTGATTTGGGGGAATTATTATTCAATAATAACAAAGAAAGAATGAGAGAACAATCATCATCATAGATTTCATTAATTCTGAGTTTATTTACATCCTCCTGTTTTTCTTGATTCTAAAAATAAAGTACAATGAATCAACACAATGAATGAGAGGAGAAGCAATTCAATGAAAATTTTTGGCAGCATTTTGGCGTGTTAGATATTCATCATAAAGACAGATGAGTTGTGAAGACTTGAGGCCCTTGGTTTGGTTGTGTGATAGACACTGGTTGTCCTTTCACTCTCTCCTTCAACTTCTCCACTTCATTCTGAATTCTTCTCTTCTTGCTCTTGATGTTCCTTCAAAACCAATGGTTGTGCAAGTGAACCAGTTGCACAAATGGATTTTTCTTTCTTCGGGAGCTCTCTAAACATGAAAACTTCTGTTATGTGAAACTTCGATTATACACCTACACAACGACACTCTAGGGGAAACTTCCGTTGTTCACTAGATAACTTTAATTGTACACTCGCACAATGACACTCTTAGGGAAGCTTCCGTTGTGCCATGGATTACTTCGATTGTACACCCGCATAATGACACTCTCGGGGAAACTTCCGTTGTGCCATGGATTACTTTGATTGTACACCCGCACAACAATTATTCTCGAGACAACTTCATTTGTGCAGATTTTCCTCTTGCTCCGGGAGCTCATTGAGCTTCTCCAATTTCTGTCCTCTTCAAATGAAGATGAGAGGGGGGTATATATAGGCGTCTCACACGTGTGAAGGCCATTTATGCACAACACAAGCATAAGTGCACAACCAGGGGCGCACAACCCTGGGCGCACAACCTCGGGCACACAACCATGGGTGCACAACAGATGTCTTCAGCAGGGCACACAACAGACCTCTTCAGCAAGGGCACACAACAGACATCTTCAGCAGGGGTGCACAACAGACGTCTTCAGCAAGGGTGCATAATACAAGCATGAGCACACAACTAGGGGCGCACAACACAAGCATGAGCACACAACCAGGGGCGCACAACACAAGCATGGGCGCACAACCCTGGGCTTCTCAGCAAGGGCCATGCACTCTAATAGTGATCCTGAGGAGAGAATGTGCACAGAGGAAATGATAAGCTAGGATGCTAACTTGCACAATAGAAGGAGCAATCTGGGGAATTGACCCACGCAATGGAATTTCCACACTAAGGTGATGTACACGCAATGAGACTTCTAGAGAGAGATATGTATATATATTTTTTGTACCCCAACAGATGCTCCCTCGATCCTCCTTTGATTGATTTATGAAATTAAATGAAGGATCGATCTTCTTCTGCACAAAAATCCTTTCTTGGCAAAGGACTCTTAATGAATGTAAAGATGATTTCATATCGGAGAAGGATCACTTGCACGAAGAACTTCAATAGCTGTATTCAGACGAAGGATCACGCTCAAACAGATTGTTATCAAATGAATCACGCTCGAAGGAATCAAGCTCAAATGATTCATAATCAAAGGATGACTGGATGACCAGGCCCGAACAAAAGACTAAATGGCACGCATGGAAGACTGAATGTTCGCGGTCGAATGGAAGATTGAATGCCCCCAGTCAGGAGTGCCAAGTGAATGCCCTGATAGAGAGAATAATGGCGGTAATGAAAGCATTCTATTTTCATAGTGTTCAACCAAATAGAACGTCTTTCTACAAACAAGGCCACAATTGCATCTTCTGTAGTTTTGATTCCCCTTGTTCGTGTAATTCTTTTCTTTTTTATTGAAACTTGCCGTTAACTCCATCTTCAGGTAACTTAATCAAAGAACTGTCTTTCAATGCCACTCCTACTGCAACAATCTCATCAATTAACTCCGGCGACCCTTTCTTTAAACTCCATGGTTAGGGAATTATTCTTTTAATGATATTCCTACTGCAACAATCTCTTTGATCAACTCCTTTATTCATGGTCTGCATAATCCAATATTTCGAATGATAATTTTTCCTGCCAAATTAATCAGAATTAGTATCTCAAGATATCATAATTTTGCAATTTAATTTCATGAATTATATATTGAAAGCTTTTAAAATAATTGTAATATTTATAATATGATAATGATTTAGTCATTCCATCTTGGTGCTTGTCAATGAGCTTTGGATTGCATTTGTTGCATTCTTTGTTCATTGTATCATGTTTTCAGAGATGTCATTTTCAGTTCTAAAGATTTAACCATTGAGTCTTTCCTAGTTTGTACTCCTTGACATTTCTTAAGAAGTGACTAATGACGGTTCTATCTCTTCTTACGAACATTTATTCCTTGTCTCCATTAGGTCCATTACTTAAAGAGTTATAATATCATCACTAGAAGTTATAGCATTGAACCATGTAACTGGGCTTTGATATGGGGGTAACTTTTTGAATATTGAATCTTGCTTCATAATTCTTGGCTATAACTATCAAGTCCATACTTCTTATTGCTGGATGCGTCGGTGGGTTTACCAATGTTACTTAGCACGCGATTGTTGCTCAGTAGATTATGTCATATAGATTCCTCCACCGTGCATAAAAAATTATCAAAAAGACCAAAGCATAGATTACTTTGAAGAAATAGATCATGTCCCCCTTTCCAGGTCAACTTTATATAAAGATTTCTTCAGAAGATAATATTTATGAAATGAAGCCTGTTGATACCCTTGAAGGATGGATAACATTTGGTGCTCCTGTAAAGAATCTAAAGAATATATCTAAAATTTTCAGATCGTCTAAAAGAGAATGATAATTCTTCATTTTTATCCTCCTCAACCTCTATAGATTTACGAGATAACCTTCCTTCATTATCAAGAAAGCAAGGGACAGGAAGACATTTTTTTCTCTTCGGAAGTCTAAGCATCTTATAATTAAAGACTCACAGTTGATCTTAAAGAATTTAACTTCTAAATAGAAAGTAGTAAGTATTTTGAACAAACTTGTTATTACTGTAATTTGAACCTGATTCAAGAGAAACACATTTTTGTATGTTTTTCTTTAGTGTTTGAGATTTTCATCAAGCAATTGCATATTTGAGCATATCTTAAAATAGATGGTCACATATATTTGCAGCATTACGATGCTACACACAGTTTAAGCTCTTGAGTAGTGGATTTAATATACTTTGACTAAACATACTTTGACTGGACATGACTTGACTTGATTGGACTCGACTTGACTTGACTCGACTTAATTGGACTTGACTTGACTTGACTGGACACTTTCACACAATTTAAGCTCTTGAGTAGTGGAGCAATCACAGTTTTTTAGACTCATAAGTAGTTGGAGTCAGGTCTTTTGTGAATGGTCTCTATAACGCTTATGAATTTGCTAGACTTATCGTGGCCGGGGAGTTCACAAACCGTAATCCATCGGAGGGGCTCAGTGAAGCTACCGGGGCCGTGAACTCAGTGAGATTTACGCATAGGGTTAGCTGCAGTAACTCTCAAGAGTTCACTGGGCGCACAAGGATACCTTTGGGTACCAAATCCAAGGTCGTCAGTCCATCAATGAAGGGGTATTTTTGTCTTAGAGGCCTTGTCCTCATGAGTTATAAGCCAAGAATCTGGGGGGTCTTACGCATGGTTGGCCTATCTATAGACAATGGCCAAAGAGCGCACACTGCAGCCCACTTTTTCTTCATCTGTAAGGTCGGACCCATCCACAGGAGGGGATTTTCTCCTTCCCTGTGATGCTGTCGGAAGCTGTACAGATGGCATTAGCTTCACACATGACTGGCCGTTATGGACTTTTGGCCGCTTAGGGCTTTTAGTCTCTGGCTCCATCCGCTGCCTGCATGGGTATGTATGTGATGGCCTATACAAGCTTTTTATGGCCATTGGCTTCTCATTGCTGCTCGAATAATATATATATATATATATATATATATATATATATATATTGCTGATGATGGTAGGTCTTATGCATAGTTGGCCGTATAGGCTTGGCTGCGCCGCCATGTATGGTAAACCGTTGTTACTGTTGTGGTATTTATATTGGTTTTGCTGAAGATAACAACTCGATAATTGATATATGAGAATAATCGTCGCCACTTGATGATAATATGCTTGAAAATCTACCTTTTATTCATGTATGGAGAAGAGTATAAGGCATTGGCACTCTGAGAACTTTTCACCATTCTGCTTATTTTATCCCCTTTTGATTTGGAAGTATTATGCTAATAATCTTCAAAATCAAAACTATGATTACCTTTAAGGATGACATATTTTGATGAACTGGCACTGGCAGGTATATTGATGAAAATTTGCCCCCATAGTGAATATACTTGTCTTGCTCCTTGATCCAATCCCATTTTATTACTCTGTCTTGTTTCATATGTCTTCTTTATGATAATTTTACTATCGTCAATCATCTTTTGTAGAATACTCTTTAGTGTGAAGCAATTTTCAGTTCGTTGTTCGAGAAAATGGTGATAATAGTGATAATCACTTTCTCTTATTTACTTCATTTCCTTTGGATGCTTTAGACGTAGTAATTTGATTTTCTTTGTAGCTAGCAATTGATTCTTCTTAAGAAGTATACTTTCTTCTTCGAATGTATATTTCTCGTAGTTCTTAGATTGTCCGAACTCTTCCTTTACTTTCTTAGTTATGGAATCATAACTCTTTGTTTTCCTTTCTTCTTTGGTAATATCTATTGCTGCTCTCTTAAGATTTTGAAATAGCCGATTTATACGAGAATTGAGCAGCTTCACATTAATCCTCTCCAAATCGCAAGCTTTTTATAATTAAATCTTGAAAAGTCTGTATATTCGGACCAATAAGTCCTAACGTAATGTTTGGTTTTATGCATTCTATACATAGCTTGACTTACTCTTCTTCTCTAGCAAGTTGTGAACATGATGCCCCCAGGGTTCTCCACTGACTGACGAATTTGTCAACTGATTCATCTTCTCATTAGCGAGTAGAGGTTAATTCAGTTAAGCTAACTTTTTTATCGAAAGAGAAGAAGTTTTCCATAAAAATACTCTGCATCTGTTCCCAAGTATGAATAGATCATGGGATTAAAGCTGAATATTATTTGAAGACTTCCTTGGTGAAGGATGATTAATATCTACCGACAAGTTTTCTGTTTCTTTATACTTTGGTTGTCCTGATATTGAAAGAGAAAAAATTGAAAATTGCAATGCTGATGTCATTGAGGAAGATAAGCCATTGTGATATTGCGTGATTGAGGTGAGGCCCAGCTTCATGACATTTCACATAATCGGCCCTTTGACCATATCTGGCAAGATGGTACTCCTTGTGGGAGGAGGTCGAACCCTTCATCTTTTGAATGTCACTATCGTTCACCCTCCATTGTCTCGCTGTGCTACTGGTGGAGCAGAAACTATTCCAGACATCACTTGACATTGCCTATCCTTAATTGCAGCTGATTTAACCTTTTCTGGTACTTTCTGTAATAATGATTCTGTATTGTTGATGTAATCTATTGAGAATCCGTTAGGTGTGAAGTAGACAACCACGTTGGTTAGGAGAAAAGTCATTACGGTTGTGTACGGATAAAATACTTGTTATTCAGAATAGGGTATCAACTATTTTAATTAAATAAAGTTGTACTTTATTTTAGAGATGAAGGGGAGGATGTTCCTGTTCAGAGTCGCCATTTTGGCATCTATATGATGCCAAACAGTGATAAAAGTTCTCTTAATATTTTCTAAGTTATCATTGAATAATAATAGATTCCCAATAGAGTCGTCATTTTGTTTCGACAAGAAATGAATGCATTTGATTTGGGGGAATTATCATTCAATAATAACAAAGAAAGAATGAGAGAACAATCATCATCATAGATTTCATTAATTCTGAGTTTGTTTACATCCTCATATTTTCCTTAATTCTGAAAACAAAGTACAATGAATTAACACAATGAATGAGAGGAGAAGCAATTCAATGGCTATTTTCGACAGCATTTCGGCGTGTTAGATATTCATCAGAAAGACTGAGTTGTGCAGACTTAAGGCCCTTGGTTTGGTTGTGTGATAGACATTGGTTGTCTTTTCACTCTCTCCTTCGACTTCTCCACTTCATTCTAAATTCTTCTCTTCTTGCTCTTGATGTTCCTTTAAAACCAATGGCTGTGCGAGTGAACCAGTTTCACGGATGGATTTTTCTTTCTTCAGGAGCTCTCTAAATATGAAAACTTATGTTATGTGAAACTTTGATTATACACCCGCACAACGACACTCTTGGGGAAACTTCCTTTGTTCACTAGATAACTTCGATTGTACACCCGCACAATGACACTCTTAGGGAAGCTTTTGTTATGCCATGGATTACTTCGATTGTACACCTGCACAATGACACTCTCAAGGAAACTTCCATTGTGCCATGGATTACTTCGATTGTACACTCGCACAATGACTCTTCTTGAGACAACTTTAGTTGTGTGGATTTTCCATTGTGTGGATTTCCTCTTGCTCCGGGAGCTCCTTGAGCTTCTCCAATTTATCCTGTTCAAATGAAGATGAGAGAGTAGTATATATAGGCCTCACACACGTGTGAAGGCCATTTGCGCACAACACAAGCATGGGCACACAACCAAGGGCGCACAACTAGGGGCTTACAACCCTGGAGGCACAACCAGGGGCGCACAATAGACCTCTTCAGCAAGGGGCACAACACAAGCATGGGAGAACAACCAGGGGCACACAACTCTAGGCTTCTCAATAGGGGCCATGCACTCTAACAGGGATCGTGAGGAGAGAATGTGCATAGAGGAAATGATAGGTTGGGGTACTAACTTGCACAATAGAAGGAGCAATTTGGTGAATTGACCCGCGCAATGGAATTTCCACACTAAGGTGATGGACGCACAATGAGACTTCCAGAGAGAGAAATGTTTGTTTGTGTGTGTGTGTATTTTGTGCCCTAATAATATCATCATCTCACCCATAGATAATGGACGGTCTAGATGTCATACCATATTAAGGATGGACCTCATGGAGTGAATCATACAATCAAAGGAGTCAAGAGGATGACCCTAAGCACATTAAGTGGGTTTCCTCACCCACTCTATCATATAGCAAGCTAGGCTTTCTTATGGGGGCTCGATAAGTACACAAGGTGGGCTCAATGGTTTGGATAATCCCACTAGCATCAATAGGGGCGCAACAGTATGGGGTTAGCCTAATTTGGTGAGATGGATCATGCTAATATCAATGGGGGCCCAATGATTTTGGTTAACCCACTAAGAGAAGATGAGAATGGGCCTAACAATGAGCCCTAAGGAGTTTACAATGTGGAAATTTAACCACCATTGCCTCCTATAGTACGGCCCGCTATAGAAACTATCTCACAATGGGGCCCATGGCCCTTAAACTAGCAAGAAAATGAATGGACAACATACATATTATCTCATTCATCATGGTGGGCTTCTTGGGGCAGCCCATGGCTTAGAAAATAATGGCCAGGGGGTACATACAACACATGCATCATGGTGGGCCTCATGGGGCAGCCCATATAATCCAGCAAAATAGATGGGCAGCATGTGCAACACATACATCATAATGAGCTTTACAGGTCAACCCATAATTTAGCAAATTGGATGGGCAACCTGTACATAACATGCATACAATAATGTAGGCTTAATGGCTGGACGTCCAGCCCATTTGGGCCTGCTGAACGTCCAAAATTCTGGACAGTCTAGTCCTTATTCAAATAGATGGAAGGTGGGCCTTACAGGCACTAATGGGGCTCATGATCTCAGAAAAATAGAGGTATAGTGTGTATGCATTACTCTTTCAACCTAGTGGGCCTCACAACTTCATAAAGGGTAATATACAACAAGTTGGGCCCTTATTGGACATCCAGCCCATCCAACATTCTGGACCTGATGGGCGTTAGTAGATAGATAGTCTGGATAGAATACATGCTCCATGGTGGACCAAACACATCACAGGGGCCCCCACCAGCTAATCAGCATGAACATGACACATACATTAGGGTGGGCCTGCTGCTGGACGGCTAGTCCAGCAACGTCTCAGCCCTGCTGGATGTTCTAAGGGGGGCTGAACAGCTGGTCTTACACATCCATAAGGTGGGCTCCACCTGCAGATGTCCCACCAGAGGTTGGGGCCCATCCAGATGGCCATAAAAAAATGGAGAACATGACATGGATATAATACAAACATGAAGGAAGCCCATGCAGCCCATGGATAGCAGGCCCTGCCTGGGTGCTGGCCCAATTTGGGCATTGGATCTGCCTCTAGGTTGGGCCCAGGGCCTTCTGAATATAGAAGAATGGATAGATGGTATGCATCTCCCACATGCACAGCAAGGTGGGGTCCACGTCAGCAGTCCGTCAGTCCCAAAAGATCAAGCTGACATTTGCATTTTCCCTTCATCCAGGCCTGTTAGATGGTACTAGCATGTTGGATCGTCCAGGCCTGCTGGGCCCATTCCAGGGATGGTCTTACATGGATGACTAGTGTGGATTTAACATACATCAAGGTGGGGTCCACATGTTAGTGGGCCACCCCACTACAACAAGAAAATCAAGCTCATATTTGTGATTTCCATCCATCTATCCCTGCATGACCGACCGATCATGCAGGCTGGAAAATAGATTGCATGCTATCCAGATTACTGGATAACAAGGTTATAAAATACATGCATCAAGGTAGGGTCCACTTGGATGGGCCGCACACATCCAGATCAAGCAGGTAAGTATATTTTATCCCTAATATTCGAATCATACAAAATAGGACAGCAAGGTGGGCCAGCCTTCGTCCAAAAAATTGGACCCTAAGATTGTCCCACCTGCTAGCTGGATCTGATGTGCACATCAGGTGGGCCACACACACCATTATGGAAAGAGAGAGAGAGAGAGAGAGAGAGAGAGAGCTGGTTAAGGGGCTCCGCCACTATCAGCCCCTCTAGGTACATGCATACATACATCAAGATGGGTCCCATGATTAGGTGAGCCCTCAAATTAGCAATGTAAGGTGGGGATGCCATCCCTAGCATAAAAAAATCAAGAGGTCTAGATGACCCTATCAAGCTAATCATCAAGGAAACATCATGATGGGGTCCATGGAGAATGGCTTCATTATGGCACTTACATGCAATCTTGGTGGGTCATTGGCCACACCTAGAGGCCAAGATAGGATCCCCACCATTGATTGGTGGGTCCCACTTGCCCCATGCTAGAAAATGGAAAGATCTACCTAAGAATGCACCCACCTTTCCTTCTTCTTACTCCCTAGTGTTCCAAAGCTCCAATGATGCTTCTTTAATGGTGGAGATGGTGATCTAAGGGTTGGATTGGGTGGGATTAAAGGTGAAAGAGGGCTGGAAATGTGGGGTTTTTCCTCTCTTGCTTGGGACATCTAAGCTCTCTTAGTTGCAAATCAGGAAGAAAGGGAGAGAGAGAGGGGTATATGGAAGGTAATGATGGGGTGTAAGTGTAATCATGGTTTTGTAAGAGGCATGGGAAAGAGCATGCTTGCCATCATTGCTAGCAAGCATAGGTGGCTAGGGTGTGGTCATCCTAGCCTAGGTAGGCTACGATGATGTCATTTCCATAATTACTCTTGTAAAGAATCCACTTTATCTGGAATCTTTGGCCTTATAACGTGCAGTCTACGATCGAGATTATGTGTGGATCATATCTCTTAGTCTAAGTATCGCATTGGTGCATGAGACATGGCATTGGAACTGTGGTGACGATGCGGTCGCATTGGTATAGGTTTCGGATTAACTCGACTCAAATTTATGGGATGCGACTTAAGGTCGCGCGCAAATGCCATCTACAGGTCATGGGTCACGTGAATTCGACAAGGAGGATCATGGGATCCTAAGGAATAGTATGGTACTAGGACACAGGCCTTACACATTATATAGTCGAATAGCTGGCAATCTCTGTGTTTCCCAATGGAAGGTTGGGATTACTTGTACCTGACGGTCGAGATTGAATGAGAAGAACTCCACTTAGATCGCCAGTGAGGCTGCACAAGCAGTTCCCATTTTTGGTAAAATAACGCATGCCGCACGGACTCCACTCGCACTTGTGCATGCACATGAGCGCATCATCATGTGTGTTTTTTTATGTGTTGGATGTCTTCATCAGGTGGACTCGATGGATGGTTTGGATCATTCGGTCGGACGATCAGGGTGGGCCACAGAGTTGCTAAATGGATGCTGTCCGTTTAAATTTCACTGCACTGGAGAAAGCTCCCTTATCTTTGCCATTTTCATCAGGTTAGACCGGTTTGACCGAGCACCCCGATCTAGTGCAACTCGGGTATGCTCCAATCGTGCACACACACTCTTGTGTGGGGTCCACCGTGATGAGCCTAGTAATCTACTCTGTCTATTTGTATTGTCAGCTCAAATTAGGGCCCAACCCAAATGATGAGACAAATTCAAGGCTCAGGTGGGCCATACCTTAACATCTTTAGCCTGTAATCGAGGATTTTGGTCACATTTTTTTCTACAAATTTGATCATCAACACTCCTAGTGGTTCCTAGTCTCATTTAGGGAAAATTCAACAATCATTCTATAATTGGTTACCCTTACATATTACTTAAATGAGTTATTATGAATTTCAACACCAGTATTGCTTTGGAACAAGATTACCAACTGTCTCAAGAGTCAGTTGAGGCACCTAAGTGAAATCTGAAATCTAATGATTAGTCTAGATGATTAGACCTTTAGCAAATGATGAGAGGTCTTAAAGACTATATAAGTGGAAATCTAGCCATTGATCCTGTACTTAGAGGGTTAGACGACTTGATCTACGGATGAGGGTTACCCCTAATGATCATATTGAGTTAGACTAAGGGTGAATGTTCATATACATCAGGTTGTGTTTACACTGAATTTAGTCTTCCTGGTAATACCCGAGTACTAAAAAGTATGAAGTATGAGGTGTTACATTATTTTAGTTGCTTGGTATAAAAACTTTAAAATATATAAAATGGATGTTAAGAGTGTTTTTCTAACAGTGAGTTGAGTGAGAAAAGTATATATTGAAAAACCTAAAGGTTTTGAAGATCCCAAACTTCTTATTCATGTGTACCATATTAAGAAAGCCTTGTATGGTCTAAAACAAGCCCCTAGAGCATGGTATGAAAAGTTAACTAAATTTTTGCTCATCCATGACTTTCGGATAGGAAGTGTTAACAAAACTTTGTTTGTTAAAAAATCTAATGATGATATTTTAATTGTTCGAATATATGTTAATGATATTATTTATGTATTTACATGTGCTAATATATCATTTAAGTTTGCAGAACTCATGATGTCTGAATTCAAAATGATTATGGTCGGTGAGTTAACTTATTTTCTTAGAGTTCAATTAAAACAACTTGTAGATGGAATTTTCATCTCCCAAACCAAGTATGCATAGAATTTAGTTAAAAGGTTTGGATTTGAACAAGGTAAAAATTTCAATATTCATATGAGTACAACACTTAGATTATCTAAGGATGAATCATGTAAAAGTGTTGATTCTCATCTTTATCGAAACATGATTGGTAGTATGCTTCATTTAACTGCTAGTAGACTCGATATATCATTTAGTGTTGGTATTTGTGCTATATATCAATATAATCCTAAAGAATCTCATTTATCGGCTATTAAATGCATAATTAGATATGTTATAATCACTACTAATCTTGGTCTATGATATCCAAATGATACATCGATTCAAATATTAGGATATACCGATGTGGATTGGGTAGGAAATATTGAAGATAGAAAATCCACTAGTGGTGGATGTTTTTACATTGAAAACTATCTAGTCTCCTAGATGAGCAAAAAGAAAAACTCAGTATCCTTATCTACTGCAGAAGCATAAATGCTTGTACTCAGCTTATGTGGATGAAGCGAATGCTAGCTGATTACGACATAATTCAAGATACAATGAATTTGTACTGTGATAACACCAATGGAATTAATATATCTAAAAATCCTATCCAACACTCTAGTACAAAACACATTGACATCATATATCACTATATACAAGAATTAGTTGAAGAATTAGGGGTGACATCAACCTACCCTAACCCCTATCCCCATGCCTCTTACAAAACAATAATTGCTAGCCCCCATGCCTTCCTACACCCCTCTTACAACTAATGATTGCCTAGCTAAGAGAGATAGCAATCATTGCCTCTCTCTCTCTCTCATCTCTCTCCCTCTCCCTTTCATTTCTCATTCTTCCATTGCAATGGCCATGGATGTCCCACCCATCTCCAAATTTCCAGCCACTTCCACTCTCTAGTCTCCTAAATCCAACCTTCCAAACCCCATCTCAACCATTGAATTTCTTCCCTTGGACCATTGGAACCTATTGGAGGAAGAAGTTGAAGATCCAAGTTGAGAGCTTGTTTAGGACTAGATCTTGCTTTTCTTTCTTAGATCTTTATCTTTTATTGCTTAAGATCATGTCGGACCCACCAATCAATGGTGGAGATCCTACTTGACCCTTTGGATGTGGCCAATGGCCCATTCTTGTTACATGCATGATCCATGATGGGGCCATTCACCATGGACCCCATCATGATGTTTTGAGTTAATCCATGCTATTGATAGGTCATCTAGACCCTTGATTTATAGTGGGGATGATATCCCCACCTTGATTTACTGATTTGAGGGCCATGCAATGCATGAGACCCATGTTGATGAATGTATGATGTAAGATGTAGATCCTAGAGGGACCCATAGTGGCAGGGCCCCTCCATCCCTCGTTTTTCCTCTCTCTCTCTCTCTCTCTCTCTCTCTCTCTCTTTCTTTTGATCCCTTGCATGATGGCCCACTTAATGCATGTTGCTGTCCATACATGGGATGACCACATATCCATATTTCTAGGACACCTTGCTGCCCATTTTTTAGCCAATATAGATGAAGGAGAACACATAGATCAACTTGATTTTTTGGACATGTGGCCCACCCATGTGGACCCCTTACTCGATGAATGTATTTTACCCATATCGACCATCCATGGGGCTCACCTTGCTCGCCTCCAGTGGCTGGCTAGACAGTCCAGCACTACTAGTATGGTCCAGCAGGCCTGAACAAAGAGAAATCACAAATATTAGCTTTGTTAAAGCTAGTGGATCCCACACATGTGGACCCACCTTTATGTATGTGTTTTACATCAACATCGTCTGTTCGTTTAAAGGATGTGGGACCCACCCCACATGTGTTGCACATGTGGGGTGGGGTCCACCTTGATACATTATTTTGCATCCACACTGTCCAGCCCTTTGGACGATGGGACCCACCCCAATGTATGTGTTTTCATCCATGCTGTCCATCCATTTATTGGACGTAGACCCACCCCACACATGTTACACGTGTGAGGGTGGGGCCCACTTTAAGGTATGTGTTGTATTCACACCGTCTAGCTTGTTGGACAGTGGGACTCCACTGTGATGCGTGTGTTGTACTCGCACCATCCACATGGGACGTGGGCCCATGTGATGTATGTGTTTGATCCAAGCTATCCATCTGGTGGGGACCATTTTGGAACGTGCAGGCCCACCTACTGCATGTTTAGGGCCCACCTTAATGTGTATGTTGTACATTGCTGCCCATCTATTTTGGTTGAACCATGGGCTACCTCAAGAGACCCATTTTGTGTTGCAAGCACACTGTCCACCTATTTTTCTATACCTTTGGGCTGACCTATGAGGCCCACCTTAATGTGTATATTGTGCATGTTGTCCACTCATTTCTGGACTATATGGGCTGCCCCATTAGGCCCACTATGTTGTATGTGATACACACTACCCATCCCTTGTGCCTAACCCATGGGCCCGTTGTGATGTATTTGTGGCCCATTTGGTGAGACCCATTATGATGTATATGTGGCTCATTTGGTGAAGCTCATTATGATGTATGAGAGGCCCATATGATGAAGCCCAATATAGTGTATGAGAGGTCCAATGTGGTATATGAGAGGCCTATGTGGTGAGGCCATTATGATGTGTAAATCCACCATGATGTATGTAGTAATGTTATGATGCCCAACTATTCTCCTAGCTAGTATAAGGCCTATGAACCCCCATCATATGATAGATTTTAATGGGACATGCCTTGGGAGCAATGATGGTTAAATGTCCACATTGTATGAGTAAATTGGTTAAATGCCCACATTATGATCTCCTTAAGGCCCATTGTTAGGCCCATTCTCATATCCCCTTAGTGGGCTAACCCAAATTGATGGGCCTCCACTATTATTAGTATGACTCATCTCACCTTATTAGGTTATCCCAATTCTTTGGGCCCCCATTGATGCTAAAAGGATTGACCCAAACCTTGAAGCCCACCTTGATGGATGTATCATATGCACATAGTCCCTCCATTTTAGACCATAGGGCTACCCTGTGCGGGCCACCGTATTCTGTATATGCGCACTAATTATCCATTTTCTAGGCTTTGGGCAGCCCAACTTGACATATGTGTGTTCTACATAGGCTAACCATTCGCCTTCCCAGCTAGCCTAAGGGCCAGGGGCCCCATCATGAGTCAGATGCAATCCCAAGTGGACCACACTATTAAGTCTCCCTAGGGCCCATTGTTAAGCCCATTCCCCGTTCTTCCTCCTTTCACTCAGACCCTACATGAGTGGTAGATATACCTTGCCATGATTAGGCTATCCCAAACCATTGGGCCCCTATGATACCCACCTTCCCTTGTTGGGCTACCCCGAACCACTGGGCCCCATTGATAACGATGCCTCTCATAACTTGTATGACTACCCAAGTATTGGAGCCCTCCTTGTGCTTATATCGGGCCTTCTATGATTTAATGTGAACCACCTAGATACATGTGTTTATCCGAGTTTAGTAACCCAAACCCGAGGCCCATTTAGATGATGAGTAAGCTACCCCATCCGTTTGTAAAGGCTCACAATCTTGGAAGTGTGAATCATATCAAGGCCTGCCTGGTATTCATATCAGGCCCCATAGAAAAGCTCAGGCATTGTACGATAAAAATAGTGAGAAGGACCACTTGTTGTGTACCTGCTTAACTTACCCCGTAGGATGTATCCTACCTTGTGATCGATTGCTAAGACCACGTGTTATGTATATATTGTCCACATAGTCTGTCTTCTTTGGATAAGTGTAAGGCCCATTCTTGACATTAGTACATCATCATCACCTCCTTGTTGTAAATGAAAGAATATGTGATATCAGATTAGGCGTATCCACTGTTGATGTTATGGATTAGATCCGCTATCCTTCTATGGACCCCGTCATGTATATAGGCCAATTATTTGTAGTCATGCCAGTATACTTTATCTAGTAAGACTCACTGAGTATGTGCTAGTATAACATCATGATACAGGCCCATTGTGATTGTATGAGACCCATTGAGATGGTATCAGGACTATTGTGATTGCATGAGGCCCATTGTGATTGTATGAGGCCCATTGTGATTATATTAGGCCCATTGTGATTGTATGAGACCCATTGTAATTCTATGAGGCCCATTGTGATTCTATGAGACCCATTGAGATGGTATTAGGCCCATTGTGATTGTATGAGGCCTATTGTGATTGTATTAGGCCCATTATGATTGCATGAGACCTAATTGTGATTGTATGAGGCCCATTGTAATTGTATGAGATCCATTGAGATGGTATCAGGCCCATTGTGATTGTATGAGGCCCATTGTGATTGTATGAGGCCCATTGTGATTGCATGAGACCTAATTGTGATGTATAAGGCCCACTATATGTGTGAGGCCCATCATATGCGTGAGGCCCATTATATGTGTGAGGCTCAATTGTGATGTGTGAGGCCCATCATGTATGGGTGACTATGTGCACATCACCCATTCACTTATACGGGCCATGGGCCATCTTATACCCACCCACCATGATGTATGTGATTATAATCATGCTTAGTATACTTCATAATACATACTGATACGCATCATCCATATGCTTGTTACAAGGAGAGATTGAGCATAGCATGAGCCATTAGGCTGATTGTTTATGGGACTCCCTAAGAGGCGGAGTTGCCCCACATGAACACATAGTACGTGCAGGTTTAATGCATGACTGGATGGTATAACTTATGCATCTCGCATTTTGTGATATGACCACCGTACGCCCTAACGACATTAAGGTCATTGCCTCCACATGCATTGGTGGATGGCCAGATGGGACACCAAAAATGTTTGGTTTTAGCATATGGGCACGTTTGATGTCCATGCGTAAAAGTCTCTAAACCCCCGTGGCGAAAAGATGCTCCAATGTCTAGATCGAGTGGGTACATGAGAGCATGAGGGCCGAATACCAATTGGCCGTATCCCTCACTGTGTCGTGGTTGGTTGGAAGGGGGTGTGGCCTTACCTGCTTGAGTGAGGGGGCAATACTGGGCTGAGTCTGACCCAGCGTGAGAAATGGGTCCGCTATCGACAAGTCGGGCCCGATATTAGCAGGCGGATAGTGAGGTCTCTTCCACTCGCCCAATTGTACGCTTAGATGGGGCGATAAGCTGGCGTGGAGTGTATTAGACCCTAGTGATTGTCCAGAGAAGAGCTGTACTGATATATATGATCCTAGAGATGTACGGTACTAATATTGTGATGCCCCATCACTGTTGCACACGTGGGTGGGCACACATGGGCGGACGTTGATGTGGGTGGGGCCTAAGGGCCTGTGTGAGCTATCAGTGGTTGGCAGGCTACTGTACTGGCAGGCTACTATGCATATAGTGAGGCAGTACCTTGACTCATTCATGCATTCATTCACTATCCACTCAGGCAGATGGTGCGTAACCAAATCATTATGTTGACCTTCGCAATGGCTAGGATTTCAGTTGGGCGCGTGACCAACCTGAGATAAGGGGTTTACCACATTGAGTCTAGCTATCCAAATTTAGGTATGAGATTGGTTTGGATAGAAGTCCCTTGTGATGAACCCCCATAGCTTGCAATATTACGCACTATCATCCTGACTTCACGCTCTAGCACCGCATATTGCATTGCATCCCCTGCATATGGCACATTATTGCATCGCATCTTCTGCATATGGCATCTTATTACATTGCATCTTCTGCATATAACACCTTATTGCTTTACATCCTCCGCATATGGTGTCATATTACATTGTATCCCCCACATATGGCATTTGGTTTACTGTGATTATGCATTTTGAATAAGGTTTATGACATTCATGGACTTGTTACTATTTTCATTTCATTGACATTGTATGATTTATGGACTTGTATTATATGCCTGACACCTATATTTCGCACCCACCTATACCACTCTCTAAGCTTTCGATAAGCTTATGTACGATAGATGCATGCAGGTGATGCTAGGACGCAATTGAGTTGAGATAGGAGCGTGTGGCTGAGCTTCTGCAGTTTCTGATATTTATATTATACTTTCTTTTCATAGCTTGTACCCAAAAGTTTTTTATATTAGTGGATATGTAGTGTTGATCCTTGTTGTTATTATGGGTTACTACGAAGGTTGTCGGAGTTAGATTCGGCGATCGGGAATTTTGTGAGCCCGGTTTTCGAGTTTGGGGTGTGACATCCAAAGTCCCCAAAGTTGACAATGAATCAAAATAAACTAAAAAAAACTTCTTCATTCAAACCAAATGTTAATGAATTATTCAACATAGAAACCAAATAACTTGAATCAAAGTAAACTAAACATTAATAAAAACTACAAGCTTCACCTCTTAGCTCTAGTTAAGAGATTAGCCAATCATAAACATGATCAAACTAAAACTCAAACATAAAAAGATAAAAACTAACTAGAACTGAATGTTTAGAGAACAGAGAGGACTCCTTTAAGGCTCTACAACTCCTTGCTCTACTCTTACCCTTAGAAAATGATTTGAGATGTCTTAGGAACCCCAATTTATAGTTTTAGAACTCTACCTTTGGCACTACCTTGAAAAAATTGCAAACCAATTTTGAATTTATGTAGTCACGCGCACCTTCGATGGCATTAAAGCTCCTTCGATGGCATCGAAGCTCCCTCGATGGCATTGATGAACGTGTCCAGAAAATAACTTAGATAATTCATCTCTTTCCCGTTGGGATTGAAGAGGGTTCAATGGGATCGAAGTTGTGTTTTATGGAATTGAAACTGTCCTTGATGGCATTAAGGGGTTGTTTTTGTAGTTTTTCAGGATATTGTTTTTCTAGCCATAGAATTTCATAATATGATTTTTCTGGCCCCAAATTTTCAGAATTACTTTTCCTTGGTTTCTTCACTTCAAATCTTCGATTTATTTCCTTCCTCACTTGGTTTCCTTGGATATTTGGTACTTGAATTCTTTAATATTGTCCTCCATAAATCCAATCCTTCACTTGGTTATTCTTTGAGCATTAAATCATCGTTTTCATCGTCATTTTTTAATTTAACTCTCCAAATCACCTTGCAATGGAAAACATACATAATTAGATCATTTAAACGCATTTATATTCATAAAACCAATGCTTAACAAGGGGGAATATACAATATTTCACACTCAACACCCCCTAACAAGCATTTTTATAGTCCGTAGTAAAATATGCAAAAAACTAACTCAAAAAATCCATATTTCAAACCATTATCAGAAAATAATATTCTACACAATCCTATACATATGAGTAAAATTCAAAGATATAAGAATGAAATATCGTCAATCTATAATCTAATGTTAGTTGTAAACATTTAAACTAAGTTTTCCTCCATCAATCAACTAATAAAATGTACCTAAACATTAAGTTCCTAGAGTGCTTAGTGGATTCCAACTTATAATCCATACAAGTTAGCCTTCTCTCCATAATGTTTACCATAATCATTACCTCAAAGAGGATAAATCAATACAAGTGACTGATTCCAAACCTTTCTCCTTGGTTTTTTTTTTCTTTTTTTTTTTTAAAAAAATTTCCAGGTTTTAAAATTTTCATCAATGGCTTTTACATATCTATTCTTCTTTTCCTTCTCTTTAATTGATTTTTCATTTAAATATATACAATAGGTAGCCATTTTCAAATTCAACTGCTTTCTAGCTGGTCATTTTTCTCTTTTCTTTTTTTAATTTTTTAAGTAATTATCAATCTAGACTAAGAGTTCAAGTTAACTTTATAGAATGCGAGTTAGACGCGAATTGCGAACCAAACTTAATTGATGTTTAAAATTTTCTATTAATCAATTCATTAGAAGAAATTATAAAAAAAAAATACTAATTAAATATATTGCAAATTTTTAAAAATTATTTTATATCTTATCATAATTATCAAATATATTCAAATACACAATATCAATTTTCAAAAAGAGTTCAAAATTTTTTGCTCCAAACTATTTAAATATTGATCACTTCATCTAATCTCACCTAAATCTATATTTTCCTCAATGTAAAAGATATGCAATTCATCATAACATTAGAAAACAAAAATAAAAGAGGAATGATTAGGAGAAATAGGACCTGAGGAAGATCAATGAGATGGTATGAAGTCTTTATCATCTAAATGGATTAATACTACACAGAAACAAAACTAAAACAATTCTAGCTTTCCTAATCCTAAAAAAAAATGTGGATGGATCTCCATCAAACTAGAAGGTTAGTCCTGATAGATAGGATCAATCAGTGGTATGGACCTATCCTCTGAATAAAATTTCTCAATGAATAGTTTGAGACGATGACCGTTTACTTTGAAGATGTTACCATTCATCAAGTTTTCTATCTTGACAGCCCCATGAGGATAGTTCTTTTTTAGTTTAAAGGGGCCAACTAATGAGATGTCAATTTTTCAGAAAAAAGATGAAGTCTAGAATTAGACAAAAGGACTTTTTAGTATGACGTAAAAGATTTCCAAAGAATATTCCTATCATGGAACACCTTCATTTTGTCCTTGTATATCCTAGAATTCATGTAAGCATTGTTCCAAATTCTTCAAGTTCATTTAATTGTAATTTACGTAGCGAGCCAACATTGTCAAGATTAATGTTGAACTTCTTTATCGCCTAATACGCTTTATGCTCCAACTCTACAAGCAAGTGGCAAGCTTTCCCATAGACAAGTCTAAAGAGAGACATCCTAATAGGGGTTTTGTATGTCGTATGGTAAGCCCACAATGCATTGATCAATCAAAGTGACCAATCCTTATGATTTGGGTTAACCGTTTTCTAAAGAATTTATTTTATTTTCGTATTTGAAATTTCAGCTTGGCCGCTTGTCTAAGGATGATAAGGGGTGCTCACTTTTTATGAAATTCCGTATTTCTACATTAATGCTTTGGATGGTCTATTGCAAAACTGAAATTCTCCATCACTTATAATGACTCAAGGTGTTTCAAATAGAGATAAGAGATTTTCCTTTAATAACTTAATGACCATGCGATGGTCATTGAAATTGTGGCTAAACCGATAATTGAAGTATGTAATTATGTCCAAGTGTCCCTGTGAGGGGGTAAATATGACTTTTCAAAAATATTTACTTATTAAAACCATACAATGCATAACTTGAACTAATTTACCAATCAATTTAAGTAAGACAAAGTAACTTTAAGGCTTCTAAGCCTATAGAGGATCCAATCACATAGGCTACACATGATTTACAAATTAAGCAATTAGCCTAAGGAGATAGTGTATATGCGTGTGTGGGATGTGATTCCTAATGATCCTAAACATTCATTCAATCATGCACTATAATCAAGCATTTAAACCATATAAGCATAATTAAACAGATGCAAAAAAAACAATCCCAAACACAGTGATATATAGTGGTCCGGCTACATGCCTACTCCACTCTTGGTGGAAGCACTTAAACCTTGAGTGTACTGGATTTCACTATCCAATGGTTTTAAATTAAGTTAACCATAAACCTTTACATCCTACACAAGGTTAAACTAAGTACCCTACACAAGGCAAACTTAGGTGCCTGCACAAGGCAACTCTATGCCTACACAAGGCAATATTATGCCTACAAAAGGCAACAAGTCCTACATAAGGACACTTCTAGGGCCTACACAACGCACCTATATGCCTACACAAGGAGACTACACGTATTCTTTCATTAGTGGCCTATGAAAGGTCTTAGCGAGTTTGTCAACTCAAACTTTGAATCCCAATCCTATGCAAGGAAAGGGCTTCAAACTTAACAGACTCTATATACTTACAAGTAAGTGAGTGACCCCTATTTCAACACATGTTTTTGAAGATCTTCCTAGTAGTGAAAAGTCTTTAGCTCTCTTGAACCACAACCGCTTGTAGATGCTCCAATCGAGGTACTGAGGTTGTTGGGTTTAGGGTTTTGGCTGATCTACTCTAGTTAATGGTATACATTTAAAATCCATAAAAGATTTCAATAAGCAAAGCCTTTAAAGATCCTAGCATAATGATTTGCTATTAAAGAGTGGCACTGGATGATCAATGAAGGTCGGAGTTTGTTCTTTAATCCAAGCTATGAATATACCAATAAATGCATTTAATCCATGGATTGAAAGATGAACTCCTATGAGAAAGAGGGCTTGAGAGGAAGGGTAATAACTTTGGTAATAAATCTCTCAAAGCTCTCTTCAATACTCACTCAAAAATCCAAGAAGCAACCCAAGTGTATATATAGACTCAAATCCCAATGGTAAAAGAATGGGTAAAAATATGTTCTTGTCAATGCCATCGAAGTGTCTTCGATGTCATCGAACCTTCTTCGACCGCATCGACTCTTTGCACTAAGGTTTTCAAATAAGTGTAGAAAGATTCTGTCTCATGCCATCGAAGGGCCCTTTGATGTCATCGAGAGATGGCTCGATGCCATCAGGATTTTCCTTGAAAATGTCATTTGGTTTCTGGACAGATTGAGCCAAATTTTGATGTCATCAAAAATGTCATTGATTGCATGTCAATACCATCGTGAATAAAATGATTTTCCTATGAAAACTCTTTTGACAGTTTGGTCCGTATTTCAATGCTATCGAACAACCTTTTCATTCCATCGAAATTTGAATTTTGATGTCCTCGAGTGACATTTGATGTCATCGAGAATATATGATTTTCCTTGTAAGCTTGCTAGACAAACTGGTCACTTTTTCGATGCCATCGAACTGTGTTCGATGCCATCGATAACTTACTTCGATGCCATCGAAATAGGTTCAATCGCATTGAAGAACACTTTGAGTGTTTCATGATTGGTGGAGGGAAGTAGCCCAGAGTCGATGTAATCAAAGTAGGTTCAATGTCATCAAAACATAAGTTTCGATGCCATTGAACTTCCTTCGATGTAATCAACAATACCCAGCATATGTTCAATTTGTTTCTACACTATGAGGTTAGGATTTCAATGTCATCGAAATCATCCTGAATTGCACTTCGATACAATCGTCAGTGCATAAAATTTACCTGTTTAATTTATCTTTCCACCAACTTTAAAAAATAACTTAAACTAAGCTTACCAAGGATTTTGTAAATATATTTTTGAGTATGATTAAGTTCTTATAAATGAGGTCATATACTTTAGGGGTTTGGTTAGGGAAGTGAGGCTTTGTTTACCTATGTAAACACTCGAACTTCTTCAACTTGATGAGCCTTGGTATTGTGGTCTTCATATGGGGCTCACTTGACACTATGACTCAACATTCACGTACATGGACAAATCAGGGCACTTTCAGTCATTATTCCGGCACAAAATTGTGTTGATCCATTTGGAGACATAATCCACAGTGAGCAAAATGTAGATATTTTCAAAGGATTGGGGGAATTACCCCATGAAATTGATGCCCCATCAATCAAATGCTTCAAGGATAAGAATGGGGTTCAGTGGCATTATATTTCTATGAGACAATCCATCTAATTTTTTACAACGCTCGCATGCTATGCAAACTTCGTTAGTATCCTTGAACACGGGCTAATAAAAGCCACATTGTAGAATTTTTTCTATGATCTTCTTAGCCGAAAAGTGGCCACCACATGCGTGGGAATGGTAAAAGGAGATGACGCTTTGATATTCGCTATTAGGCACACATCTCCGAATGAGTTGATTTTGTCAATATTTAAATATATGTGGATTATCCCATAAGAACTTACGTACCTTGGTGAAATTTTTTTTCTTATCTTACGCAGTCTAATGAGTAGGAATTATACTTGTGGCAAGATAATTAGCAATATCAGCATACCAAGGTAATTGGGAGACTTTAAACAGTTTATCATCAGGGAACCTGTCATTAATATGTGTCATCTCCATGGATTTAGATAGAACAAACTGAAGAGATAGTCAGCCCCTACGTTCTCTACTCCTTTCTTATCTCGTATTTCCAAGTCAAACTCTTGGAGTAGAAGGATCCATCTTAGCAAACAGGGCTTAGCATCCTTATTAGAAAGAAGGTACTTCATTGTCGCATGGTCGGTGAAAATGATGATCTTGGATCCTATCAAGTAGGACCTAAATTTATCCAAAGCAAACACTATGGCTAGGAGTTCCTTTTTCATAGTGAAATAGTTCACTTGGGCAGAGTTTATATTTCTACTCGCATAGTAGATAACATAAGGCTTCTTCTCTTTTCTCCCTCTCTTTTCTTTAGCCTAAGACCTCTCCAAATTCATAGTTTCTCGCATCGCACATAATTTTAAAAGGTGAACTCCAATTGGGTGGTTGTATGATGGGAGCACTAGTCAACATGCCCTTAAGCTTGGTGAAAGCTTTATGGCATTTGTTGTTCCACTCAAAGGGAGTATCCTTTTAAAGAAGGTTTTACAAAGGATGAGAGATGAGAATAAAGTCCTTTATGAACCTTCGATAAAATCCAGTGTGTCATGGAAGGATTGCACATCGCATATGCTCTTAGGTGGAGGTAGGTTAGATATTAAGTCGATTTTGGCTTTGTCTACCTTAATTCCATTGGACGATATGATGTGTCCGAGGATTATCCCTTTCTGAACAATGAACTAACATTTTTCACAATTCAGCAAAAGGTTCTTTTATTTGCATCTCTTTAGCAGCAATTTATGATGTTCAAGGCACTCGCCGAAGGAAGAACTAAAGAGAGAGAAGTTGTCAATGAAGACCTCTAAAAATTGCCCCACCATGTCAGAGAAAATACCCACCATGGATAACTGAAATGTGGTATGAGCATTACATAGTCTGAATGACATCCTTTGATATGTGAAAGTGCCAAAAGGACATTTAAATGTGGTCTTCTCTTGGTCTTTAAGGTTATTTCTATCTAGTTATAGCCTGAATACCCATCAAGGAGACAATAATATGAATGGCCTGTTAACATTTCTAAGATCTGATCAACAAATGGTAAAGGAAAGTGGTCATTCCTTATGATGATATTCAATTTTCCATAGCCAATGATTATTCTCCACCTAGTAGTGACTCTGGTTGGCACGAGTTCATTATCTGCATTGGTTAAGATGGTGATCCTGGACTTTTTGGGCACCACCTGAGTTGGACTCACCCATTGGCTATCGGATAGAGGTTATATGATACTCACATCCAACAAATTTAACACCTCAGCTTTAGCCACTTCTTTCATATTTGGATTTAATCGATGTTGTGGTTGTCTAGATGTTTTTTCATTGTCATCGAGATGAATGTGATGAGTACAAATCAAATGATCAATTCCCTTGAGGTTCACAATCATCCACCCAAGGGCTCCTTTATGTTTCTTGAGAGTAGAAACAAGCATACTCTCTTATTCCTCATCCAATGGGAAGAAATCATCACTGGATATGTTTCGTCTTAACCCAAATAGGCATATTTAAGATTAGCGAGCAATGATTTTAGGTCAAGCTTTGGTGCCTTGATATTAGACGATAAAGGCTTTATGTTGGTTTGGGGGCAATCTTTCAAGTTTCGGCCTCCACCGGTCAGTTTCATGTACCGACACAACATTAAGCAAGGCATCCATCTCCCTACTAATACCATCATCCAAATCAATGGAGTGAGCCAAGCACGTCTCTAAAGTGTCAGAGTATAGTGTCAAAAGTGACCTATCTTCCATGAATGAATGAATCAAATTTACTTTATGGGCATCATCAGCATCCTCTGGTTGTTTTGCACATGCTGAATATGTTCAGTTCTAAGGAAATATTCCCAAAATTTAGTTTTATAGTCCCATTCATACAATTAAATATGGCATTTGATGTAACTAGGAATGATCAACCAAAGAAGATGGGGATTTGAGTGATGGCATCTATAATGGGATGTGTATTGTTGAGTGAGAAATATTACACATTTCCCCTAGTTACACACTCATTTTACAAATATGAATGTGCTTAATTGATCTAATTACACATGTTTTCTCTTGCGAAGTGATTTTGAGAGCTAAGGAGAAAAGGATGCTTAAAGCATTGAATTAATACTCAAAAGATTACCAAAAGGAGGATCGGATCTTTAGAGGTCAAGATTAAGGAATTCAAGAGTCCAAGATCTAAGGAAACCAAGTGAAGAAGAAAGAAAATAAAAGAAATCAGAGTGTAAAAAATTAAAGTGCTGAAATCGATAGTTCGATGCCATCAAGGACAGGCTCGATGACATCAAAGCCACTTCGATCCCATTGTAAAAATCAGAGAAAAATTGATTTACTTGGTGGACATATTTGACCACCCTTCGATTAAATCGAAGGAGTGTTCAATGTCATCGAAGGAGTGTTTGATTCCATTGAAGCCAGTTCAATCTCATCATAAAAATCATGAATTTTTTAGTTTGGTCACTGGACATTTTGAAGGACTCTTTTATGCCATCGAAGCTAAGTATGATGTTATCGAAGGACATGCGATGACATCGAGACATTACATAGATTCAAAAGTCAGTTGTTGGACAGTTTCCCTATATCAATTGAACTCTTTGATGGGACTTTGATGTCATCGAAGCTGCGATAGCTATGTAAATTTGAGGCAGTTTTGAAGTTGGTGGAAATCAAGGCTATTTAAAGGGATCTTTTAGGAGTTTCTAAGCACGAATGAGGGTAGGAGTAGAGTGAAGAGTTGTGGAGTTTCAAGGAGTCCTCCCTCCTCTTCAAATATTCGGTTCTAGTTAGTTTTTATGTTTTTCTTTAAGAGTTTTAGTTCAATCATGACTATGGTTGGCTAATCTCTTAGCTAGAGTTAAGAGGTGAGCTTGTAGTTTTTCTTAATGTTTAATTTACTTTGATTCAATTATTATATATATATATATATATATATATATGTTGAATAACTCATTTTTATTTTAGTTTGAATGAAGAAGTATTTCTAGTTTATTTTGATCCATTGTTGACTCTGGGCACATTGGATGCTTATAAAGACTTTGAATGCTTTCTTACTTATGAGGCTTTGATATGTATAATTCATTCATTTACCATTGACTCTGGGCATGATAGATGCTTTGAATGAATTATTATCAATTCGTTAATGCTTTATGAGGGAACTAATTCAATGAAGGTTCAAATCTATTTCGATGAATGAATGATGTTATAACCGCTCCATTATCTGGCTGAATAGGATAGGACTTCGATTCCAGTTGTGTTATCCAATTGAATCAAGTAAAGTAGCATTAAGGAAACTATAAGTGGACCCTTGGCGCTCTAGTATTTTACCTTTGATAGTTTTTACACCATTGATCTCTTTATTCGAGACTTTAGTAGTTAGATTAGATTTTAGTTATAGTTCTAATCTATTTCAGAAATTGCATAGGTAAGAAGTCCCTGTGGGTACGACCTCTGTCTCACCGAGTTATTACTACATCACAGCCTTGCACTTGGGGTTTATGAATATGTGTGCAAGACAATAAAATCCAATCAGTAGTAGAATTTATTGACTTAGACGCATTCTCTATCATTCCTCTTGGTATAAGAAATGAACGGTCAACAAGTTGAAGTGTGGTCCTGGTGGGGTTTAATTCATAGAGGCCAAGTTGTTCGTAGACCCGAGTATGGAATTAGATTCACACTCGCCCCCAAATCAAGTAGTGTATGTTCAATCTAGTGATTCCCAATTACATGAGAGATGGTTGGGCTATTGGGATATTTGTATTTTTGTGGCACATCTTGTTTGAGGATGATGCTCACTTTCTCTATCAAAAATATTTTTTTCTCGATGTTTTGCCATCTTAGTCATATAAAGATCTTTAAAGAACTTGACATATGATGAGATTTGTTTTATGGCATCCAACAGTAGAACGTTGATTTTCACATGTTTAAGCACCTCCAAAATATCGTTTAATCACCTCCAAAATATCATTAAAGCACCTAAAAAATATCTTGAGTGTTTAACAAAGGTTTTGGTGAAATTAACCCTTGTGGGAATGAAGCAACTAGCTTGTCTTCTTTTTCTGTTTCCTTCCCATGTGAAGCATCGCTAAGCCCATCATCCTTCTAAGATTCCTCCAAGTCCTTAGGCTTCTCAGCCATCGTCAGTATGCTTTTGCCAATTGTTTTCCCACTTTTAAGAGTGGTGATTGATTTCGCTTGCTCCACATGTTGATTCAAAGAGCTTGGGTCACTTATCTCGCATTTTGGTTTTTGGTTAGGTAGAGGTTCCCTTTCTCCCTAACTATATGTGACTCCAATCTTTAAATGGACTTATTAAGGTCTTGGAGTGCTTGTAAGGCATTTTAATAGAATAACTCTTGATTTTAGATGTGCTTTTGAAACGGATCCTCTTGATCTCTTTTCTGATTTAATAATGAGTTGAAACTTGAAGAAAAAGTCCCTTGAGGATTTCTGTCTGTATTAACTATTTGCCCATTCCTCCAAATAAAGTTTGGGTGGTTCTGCTAACTAGAATTATACGTGTTTGAGATGGGGGTGCTAAACAGCCTTTGATAATTGTTGACGGCATTGGAATGCTCATGTAATAACTCTTGGAATGCAAGAGTAGTAGGACATTCATGTGTCAAGTGTATGTTACTAGCACAAAAACCACAAACAATCTCAATGGTCTTGTCGGGTTTGATTGTTTCTACTCTTTTAAGTTCCATGGCCTTAATTTTTCTTGTGAGGTTAGCCACCTTGGAATAGACATCGCCTTCCTCCCTTCTCTTTGGGATGAACCGACTTGGAGTTTGTGGGCTTGGCTGAAGTATCCCATGATTGTACATTTTTAGCAAATTAATCAACATAATCCCATGCATTATCAGGATTTGTTTTCATGAATTCCCCATTACACACCATCCTTACGAATTGGTGAATGGGCAAGGTTAGTTCATCGTAAAAAAAGTTTATAACCCACCAAATTTTGTATCCATGATGTGGACAAGCATTGAGAATATCCATGAATCTCTCTTAGCATTGAAAGAAGGTTTCTTCCACTTTCTATGAAAAATTCATGATAGCTCTTCTTAGAATGTTGGTTTTATAAATCAAGAGGAAATTTTTAAGGAATTCTCAGGTCATCTCAGCCCATATCCTGATTGATCGCAGTTTCAAGGAGTGAAGCCATGACTTGGCTTTCTCCTTCAAAGAGAAATGGAACAATTTCAGTCTTAAGTTGTCAGCAGACATGTTTTGGAAGTGTAGGGTTGTTATGATCCCATAAAATTCCTTAAGATGTAAATATGGACTCTTATAATTGAGTCCATGAAACTTTAGGAGTAGTTGGTGTAACATCCTGAATTTTCATGGCCAGAGTTTATACTCATGTCTAAGAAAACCGGGTGTTAAGAATGTATAAACTGGATGCTTTAAAATCGCACCTCATTTTTTTAAATTTTTTTTTATGAAATTTTATTTAGATCTCATCCAGATACATTCATAAAGGTAACATTCACAAGAATAAAGTTGACTGTATTGATTATTTCATCAGAATAAAAGAATTTAGTAAATAATCAAATGCCCTCATAATGGGAGCTTATTACATTTATCGAGTTCGCAGCGGAAGTATAAAACTAACTCATGAAACTATCTTCTTATTCTTTCAGTATAACCATCCATAGGGAGATAGCCCTCTAGGTCTTCAATTTGTACGTCACCCGCATTATCTATACGGTTGGAGAGGGTTAACACCCTACTCATAGTGATGGTTATCCTTTAAGATTAACAATGATTTAAGAGATTAATAAAAGTAACGTAAGGGTTTTGATATGTCATGTACTCCACTACTACGGGAGATATTAGTATGCACAAACAATCTACATAAATGTATGCCTAGCAAAGTGTGTGCGGCTCATCATACGTAGTGATCACTGTCATAATGTGGAAAATAGTTCATAATATCTGGTTCGACCCACATTCTCACACTACGGATATTTGCCAGCATGTCCCAAGTTAACGTGGATTTACGCAAGCATCTCAAAGGTATACAATAACGTAATGGGGGGATTTATGTAATACGATGTATTCATGGAGTGACTATTTGCAACATCTAATCCCGAGAAGTGATGTAACACGCATGGCGATTTACTTACATCGATTGTACACTACGCCAACTAACCAATGGAAATAGGTGTCGACCAAGAGGCCCGCTACCCGTAACTAGAGCTGTACACGAGCAAAGTTAGCTTGGTAACTCGCTCGATTCAGCTCGAAAAAGCTTGACTCAACTTGGATCGAAATTTTGTTCGAACTAAGTCGAGCCATTTTTTGGGAGCTTAGAACATTTCGAGTCGAGTCCGAGCTGGATGTCGAGGGTCAAATCTTGCATATTGGACCCCATCTATTACTTGGTTTTATTAACATGATAATGCTTAATGTTCTATTTTAATCATGTTTGTGTTACAAGGTGAATTTAAGAACTTGGATTGAAAAGGGTGTTAAAAGCATAGATTTGATGCTCAAGAATCACCAAGGCAAGGGATGGATTATAGAAGGCCAAGATTGAAGAATTCACAAGCTAAAGATCTAAGAAAACAAAGTGAGGAATGAAGAGAATCAAATATTTGAGTGAAGAAGAGGATTTCTAAAATTGTCCTGAAAACAAACATATTCCTGAAAGTGTCCTTAAGAAGCATATTCTGAAAGTCTAGGTCATTTCGTGAAATTGCGCAAGTGAAGTCTATTTTGAAAAACTGCGTAAATTTTTCCAAGTCGGTGTGAAAGGAGGTTCTGCAAAACTATAAATAGGAGTGCCTAGGACGTCCCTAGGCATCATCTAGGGTTTGAGGAGTGCCGCAAAAGCGTGGAGAAGCTGTCACCAAGAGTTTTTCTTCCTTATCCTTAGTTGTTTTTATGTTTTTCTTAAGAGATTGTAGTTCAATCATGTCTATGGTTGGCTAAACCTCTTAGCTAGGGCTAAGAGGTGAAGCTTGTAGCATGATGGGATGTTTATATTCATTTGATTCATGTTTATAATGAACTTATTTTGATTCTAGTTTGATATTTAAGGAATACTTTCAATTTTTAATGGTTTATTGTGACTCAAATTACAGTAGATCTATAATAGCTTTAAGTATCTTCTTCGCATGTTTAGAGATTATGGGATTGGTAAATCCTATTGTTTGTCATTGTCTCATGGGCATGGTTTGGTGATGGAATCCTTGCCGATTATCATAATTCTCCTCTTTTAAGAATTAGGTCAAAGGATGTTAAGATTGATCTTAATTACTATATCTTCTAACTGGAGAAGATATGACTCTGATTTCAGTTGTGTCCATGAATCAAGTAATAGATTTCCCTAATCTCCACAAGTGGATCCCTGGAAACCCTAGTTCCCACCTTTGAATTCTTAATTTTAATCGTTTTAATCACAATTACTCTCTTAATCACTTTAGAATTAGTTTTACATCTTTTTCTAGTTCTACTTTTGGTTGCTTTCATAATACTCACGAGATTAGTCCCTATGGATTCGACCTCAGTCTTACCGAGATTATTACTACATCGCAACCCTACAGTTGGGGTTATGAACAAGTTTTTGGCGCCGTTGTTTGGGACTACCGGTTACATTTTTCTGTAAATAGCTAGTTTTGGAATTAGGTTAAGATTAGGGTTTTTTCTAGTTTCTATTTTTAGGATTAGGGTTTTTCGAATTATTTTAGAAACTAACTTAGCTTTCTATTTCTAGGTATAGAAACCTTCCTAATTTGTTTTTAGAAACTATTTTTTTTAGAAACTAACTTTTTTTAGAAACTTTTTTAGATTTATTTTCTTTTTAGAAACTCTTTTTAATTTACTTCCTTTTTAGAAACTTTTTTAGATTTACTTTCTAATTCTAGGTTTAGGAACTTTCTTTTTCTCTTTTTAGAAACTTTCCTTTTCTCTTTTTAGGAACTTTCCTTTTCTCTTTTTAGAAACTTTCTAATTTTCTATTTTTAGAAACTTTCCTTTTAAAAAACTAGTTTACTTTCCTAATTTGTTTTTAGAAACTTTCTAATTTTAGAATTTCTATTTTTTTTTTTTAGAAACTAACTTGTTTTGTTTTGTTTTGTAGGATCTTAATTTAGGAACTTCTAATTTGGTAACTTCTTTCTAATTCCCTCTCTCTTCCTCTCTCTCTCTCTATTTTTAGATTTCTATTTCCTTTCTTTCTTTTAGGTTTAGGTTAGAATCTAAAATTGAGGGCTGAAAGTGTTTCATGCCCAAGTGGGTCCATGACAACACTCTACATCTCTTGAGTGAAGGAGGATTGATTAAAGGGTTATCTATCCATCGTAGGATTAGATATCACTTGAGATCCTCAGAGTTAATTGAGGTTATGGTTGCAAATCAACGCATCAATGAACTAGGAAGACAACCTCAACCTCGGGTTGAGGAAACCTATGATGAGAATGAGGTGCATCAAGCACCCCCGCCTCGTACTTTCTGAGACTATTTACAACCAGTAGGGGTGAGTACACCTTCATGCATGGTTTTTCCAAAAAATACGGGACATATGAATATCAAGCTAAGGGTGATCCAACTCCTTCCAAAATTTCATGGGCTTGAATCTGAAAATCCATATCTACACTTGAAAGAGTTTAATGAAATCATAGCCATTCTATATTTTCCTAATGTGTTTGACGACACGATCAGGCTGAAACTCTTTCCTTTTTCTTTGAAAGAGAAAGCTAAGATGTGGCTGCATTCACTACATCCTCAATCTATTGGTAGATGGAATGACATGACAAGGGAGTTCATAAAGAAAATTTTCTTATATCATAAGACAAACACCCTTAGAAAGTCGATTATGAACTTCGCCCAAAAGGAAGATGAAACATTTTTCCAATGTTTGGAGCAGTTCAAGGATCTTGTCAGTTCATGCCGACAACACGGTTTTCAAATGTGGCGCATCACGAACTTTTTCTATGATGGACTGACATCTTCCATGCGCCAATTAGTTGAGACAATGTGTAATGGGGAATTTATGAATAAAAGTGTCGATGATGTGTGGGATTACTTTGATAAGCTTGTTGAAAACACACAATCATGGGACATCTCCCTAAAATCAAGCACCATGTCTAGGCAAACTCAATCCAAAGAGAGGTGTGGAATGTATCTCTTGAAAGAGGATGATGATATCAATGCTAAAGTGGCTTATCTCACTAAAAAACTCGAGGCTATGGAATTGAAGAAGGATAAGGGTAAGGAAATTGTTTGCAGTATTTGTGGTTACAACATTCACACAACTGAAAATTGCCCAACAATATCTGCTTTTCAAGAGGTACTGAATGTGCAATATGATGCCGTAAGTAATTACCAAAGACCTTTCAGTGGGCCCACCTTTAATACATACAATCCCAGCTGGAGAAATCATCCAAACTTCTGTTGGAGAAACGGACGAACTATTACACCTCAAGGATTTCCTAACCAAATTCCACATCAAGGGAAACCTCAGGAGGATTCGGTTTTAAAGCATCTTCAAAATTAAGAGCTTTTTAATCAGGGTATGCTGCAAGTCTTTCAAGACCTCAAAAAGGCCATATAAGGACTTGAGACTAAAAGTGTGATTGGAAACAAGGGGAGCCTTCCAGCTCAACCTCTTCCCAATCCAAAACCACAGTATGAAGTTAGCGACCTGAGCATCCATAACAGGCGCTAGAAAGTTTCCTCAGAGATGGTGCCAAAGGTCCTGCTGGTGCTCTGGCAGCTAGGTAGGCTGCGCATCTTCACTGTTGTCGATGCTATCGGGAGCTACCGAAGGGCGCCCGCCTCTTCTGGCCTTCTCTTTGAAAAATGACGGTTATCGCTTATAATATCAGGGGTGCAGAAGTCTATGCTAGACTCGTCAGTGCTATGCTAGACTCGAACAGGGGTGCAGAAGTCTCAGGTGGGGGAACAGGAATCTCAGGCAAGGAAGTGGAAGTCGCTCGGGTTACTTGCTTGGTTACCATATCCTACACGAAGGAACAATGGCCTATTACCCATGAGCACTCTCGAATGCATACACAATGGGGAGCTATAACAGGAAGAGTCTAAGTTATTCGAACTCGGGGATCTAATCATTCTAAGTTCTCAACAATCATAGAGTACAGGGTAGCTATCAGCAGATATGTGATGTTATCCTTAGGTATTCCCAAGTTACTCTCTGATACCAACTTCCGTCATGCCCCAAACTTAGAAACTGGGCTCACAAAATTCTCGATCGCCGAATCTGGTACCGACAGCCTCCGTAGTACCCCATTCTCAGCTCCCAGTGTCCATACACCAAATTTCGATCCTGGGATCCTAAAAGGAGGATTTCCAATATACATTTTGTAAGTGCTATAGTTTATAGCCCTTTTTGTTGTCAAATTTGTGGTGCTAGAGACACTGTTATGCAGCTTGCATCTGTGAAAAATAATGCTCTACTCAAGATCAATTTTGTTTGACAAACACTGTTCACAGGTCAAGAATCTTAAGAAGCATTCAAATTCAACCTCAAGATCTTAAGGAGCTTTCAAGTTTGAGCTCCATCAAGACTTCAAGCTTTACTACTTTCAAAGGTCTCTTGTCTCTAAGTTTCAATGTCCTTACTTCACTATTGAGGTATGAATGACCTTAGGTTGACCTTTAGAGTAGGTCATTTGGATACATAATTTATATATTTTATATATGTGAGTTTAGAATGTTCTAAGACTAGTCCTGGACTTTGTTCGACTAGTCCTAGCACTTCTTTGACCTGTCTAAGAATTTCCTAGATCAGTCGTAAGTTTGTTACAAAATTCAGATATTTTCTGTTTAGCTTCAAGTAGTCTTAGGGTTTGTTCGACTAGTTGTATAAACAGTGTTGACTGTTTCTTCGACCTGTCGTAGAACTACGACTCAATGTACAATGTTGAAGATTGGCTAGCTTTAACTAGTCGTGTGAAACCTACGACCAGTCGAAGGGGACCTACGACCAGTCGTGAAACCGCCGGATCTTATTGCGCCCAAATTTTTAAATATCTGTTGGTTCTACGACCAGTCGTAGAGTTCTTTAGACCATTCAAAGACATGATTTGGTCACCTATAAATAAAGCACGAATCTCAGAATAAAAGAGGAAATTGAAGCTAATTTAATTCGGCCTTTTGAGAGATAAGTCTGTGCTCCATTTTAAGCTAAGTGTGCATATTTAATATTCTCTTTCTTTAGCTTTCCTTATTTGATTTTGTTCCTGTATTGCAATCTTATTTGAAAAGTGGAATTGCTGTATTCCGTCTTCTTAGAATCAAAATTAAATAGAGCTACGCCCAATTGGTTTAATTTAAAATCTGTTAGAACTTATAACCATTACAAAGAGAGTATTGGACATTGAACTTTAACATTCAAATCTCTACTCTGACTTGGTTCTTCTGGGCTGCTACAACGAAGGAGAAATTCAGGTATTTTACATTTCTGTAATTTACTTTAATTTGGTTTTCTTTTGGGATTTACCAGAAAAATCTCATTGTATTGGTTATTTGAGAAGAGCCAGGAAAATTCATAAGAGGGTTTTTTTAATTGTGTAAGCCCACAGAGGAAAACACAATTGTGAAGGTTTTTGGTGAACCTGGAAAACCTATCTTTGATAGTGAATGTTGATATCCCCTGTGTAAGGATATTAGGAGTGGAGTAGCGTTGTATGGTTGTTGTTGAACAGTTGGTGTACACACAGGCGAACCACTATAACTCTTTGTCTTATGGTTTGAATGCTTGCTTAAGTTTTATATCTCTTTTCATTCAGATTTGTGGAATGTATGTGTGGATGTGAATGTCATAAAATTTACATTTCAAGCACAGTGGCAATGTTGTAATAATTTAGTTTTAAATTCCTACAATTTATTTCAATACCTTGCTATTTATTTATTCCTCTCCGGTTTGAGTTTTTGATACAAAGGACATTCTAGAAATAAGGTTGTCCTGCCATAAACCCTTGGTTTTTATAGTGTAAGGTTGTCCTTGGAACTGAATTCGTATCAACCTCTCAATACTTGTTTAGTAAGGTTGCTTTTATTTCAACATTGTGATTTGATTTAGTTTATCTGGCTATCTATCTTTCTTTATTCCGCTGTTAAAGTTTTATTTTGGCATCGTCCTATTCACCCCCCCCCCCCTCTAGGACGTATAGCTAGGCCACTTCAAGTGGTATCAAAGCTTAATAGCTCGCTCTTATTGCTTTTTATTTGGATTTAATTCCTGAGCTAACGATCTAAGCTATATATAAGATGTCAAAATTTGATAGCCTATCAGTCACTAGGCCTCCATCCTTTGATGGCTCCAACTATGTCTATTGGAAAGCCAGGATAAGGATCTTCCTCAAATCAATGGATGGGAGTGTGTGGCAAGCCACAGTGACTGAATGAACCCACCTACCACTGAAGTGACTGGTATTGATGGTTCAAAATCAATGAGAGTAGCACCATATTTCTTATGGACCACCCTTCAGAAAAATGAGAGTAGTGCCAATGCAAAAGCACTAAATGCAATCACTTGCGCACTATCACCGGATGAGTTCAAAAGAATCATATCCTGTGATACTGCAAAGCAAGCCTAGGATATATTGGAAATGACACACGAGGGTACTACAATTGTAAAAAAATCTAAAGTCCAACTCCTTACAACCAAATTTGAAGAAATTCATATGGAGAAAAATGAAATGTTTATAGACTTTTACACAAGATTAAATGACATTGTAAACTCAATGTGGGGTCTTGGTGATAAAATCCCAGAAAGTAAAGTGTGTGCAAAGATACTACGGTCACTTCTTGAACGGTTCAACTCTAAGGTAACCGTGATCCAGGAACTTCGTGATACAGATAATATGTGGGTAGAAGAACTAGTTGGTTCTTTACAAACCTATGAGTTAAATTTTAAAGCTCTTAAAAGTAAATCTATCGCTCTTAAATCTTCTAAAGACAACTCTGATTCTAAAGATGATATGGCTCTTTTACCGAAAAAGTTTTACAAGATTTTCAAGAGTAAAAAGAGGGTTGATTTTCAAAAATCAAATGATAAGAAAAGATCAAAACCCAAATCTAAAACTTGGAAGTCTTTGAAAGTTAGTGAATGTTACAACTGCCAAGAATATGGGCGTTTAACAAATAAGAGTCCTAAAAAGGATAAACCCAAAAAGAAGGGTATGTTTGCTACTTGGGATAAATCATCTGATTCTAAAGCTTCTTCTGAATCAGAAGATTCTGAAACCGAGTTGGGCAGTGAAGTTAAAGCCCTTATAACTCTAGCCAAATTCACTTTTTCAGATCATGATGATTCAATTAGCGAAGAAAATCTGAATAGTGATTATGAAAATGAAGATGATCTTCAAGATGCTTACAATGCTCTATACAAGAAAAGTTGTAAAATTGCTGTCAAACTTAAACTTCAAAAAGAAAAGTTTTTTAAACTCAAAGAATGTTTTGAATCTCTTGTTTTAGAAAAATCCCAAATTTCAGATTGTTTTGAAAAATCAAAATGTGATTTAGAATTCAAAACCTCCCTGATTGAAAATTTGAAATCTGAAATTGAGAGACTTAAAAATGAAGTATGTTCTCTTCTAAGTTTAAAAGATACATGGAGGTATGCCCAAGGAGATCCAAAGTTAGAAAAACTTTTATCTGGATCTAGAAAATGTGGCGACAGATCCGGTTTGGGCTATGATAAAAATGTTCCTCCTAAACAAAAGTATACTTCTCCTAAATTTGTGAAAGGAGAGTCCTCTAACTCAAAAGGGAAAGATACTAGTCAAGGTTTTTCTAAAAATACAAAAGCTTTTCAAAAACCTAGAGGCAGCTATGTCAACTTCAAAAATCAGAACAGAAACCCACTAGCTGAAAAGATAGTGGATTTACTCAAGGAGCTCTTAAAATCTAACTCAGTAGGTCATTCTTATAACAATAGTCAGAAGAAGACTAACTATACTCCTAAACCCAAAATAGTTCTGAAATGGGTTCCTAAAGTTGCCTGCTTGGTTGCCCACACCACTTTCAAAGCAACAAGCCATTCAAAGTGGTACCTAGATAGTGGATGCTCCAGGCATATGACAAGCGACAAGGGCTTATTCACCGATCTTAAAGATATGACTGATGGGTCAGTTACTTTTGGTGATGGTAGCAATTACAAGATTATGGGCCAAGGTATGGTTCAACTCTATAACTTTCCTTTGTTTAAAAATATTTTGTATGTTAAAGGACTGAAACATAATCTTCTAAGCATATCACAAATTTGTGATAATAACCATAGTGTTCAGTTTTCTAATCAAAGCTATGAGATTCTAAACAACAGGGTTCGGTAATACTAACTGGACGTAGAACATCTGAAAACTGCTATATTATTAGTGAATCCAGCTCATCTAATCAATCGTGTTACATGGTCCATACAGACGAGATTGATTTGTGGCACAAACATCTTGGACATGTACACTACCGAAATCTATATAGATTGAGCAAACGAGAACTTATTAAAGGTCTACCTAAACTACAAAAGTTAGATAAAATATGTGGTGAATGCCAGATTGGTAAACAAACGAGGAACTCCATACAAAAAGGTGAATTCCAATACCACATCAAGACTACTTGAGCTTCTCCATATGGATCTTGTAGGACCTACCAGGACGGAAAGTTGAGGTGGCAAAAGATATATCTTGGTAATAGTAGATGACTTTACCAGATATACATGAGTTGTCTTCTTAAGGGACAAATCAGAAACTTTTGAAGAAGTGAAAAAGGTTCTTAAAAGGATTCAAACTGAAAAAGGTTCTCAAGTCAGTAAGACTCGTAGTGATCATGGATCTGAATTTGAGAATCGCGGTTTTGAGAAGTTCTGTAGCGACCAGGGAATATTACATGAATTCTCAGCGCCCAAAACTCCACAACAAAATGGTATAGTTGAAAGGAAAATAAAGTGTTTCAAGAAATAGCTAATGTCATGTTGAATAGTATGAAGCTCTCTAAGAATCTTTAGGCTGAAGCAGTCAATACAGCTTGCTATATCATTAACCGGGTTTACACTAGTAAAGGTAATAATAAAACGACTTACGAATTGTGGTTCAATAAAAAGCCTACTGTCAAATACTTTTGAGCTTTTGACAGCAAGTGTTATATTTTATGAGATCGTGAATATTTAGAAAAGTTTGTTACAAAGAGTGATGAAGGGATCTTTTTAGGATACTCTTTAAACAGTCGAGCTTATAGGGTTCTGAACAAAAGGATCGGTGTGATTCAAGAGTCTATCAATGTAGTCATTGATGATCACTTAAACACACCAGTCTCAAGTTTAGATAATGATGAAGTGCTAGTAATTGATAAATCTGATACTTCATCTAATCAGACTGATTCTGAACTGAGGACTGTTAAAGATCATCCAACCACACAGATTTTTGGAAACCCTCTCTCTGGTGTTCGTACTCGTAAACAACTTGAGGATATATGTAATTACATATATTTTACATCCCAAATAGAACCATCTAATGTAAAAGAAGCTCTTGCTGATGAAAACTAGATTGTTGCGATGCAAGAAGAACTTAACAATTCGTGAGAAATGATGTTTGGTATCTTGTACCTAGACCTAAAGATAAACACATCATTGGAACCAAATGGATTTTCAAAAATAAGTCTAACGAGCTTGGCAATATTATTAGAAACAAGGGTAGACTAGTGGTACAAGGTTACACTCAAATTGAAGGCATTAATTTTGATGAAACCTTCGCACCAGTAGCATGTCTTGAATCAATTAGACCTTTTATATCCATTACATGTTTTAGAAAGTTTAAGATTTACCAAATGGATGTGGAAAGTATTTTTTTAATGGTGACCTGCATGATGAAGTCTATGTTGAACAACTGATGGGTTTTGAAGACTCTAAAATTGCTGATCATATGTATCGCCTTAAAAAGGCACTTAACGGTTTAAAACAAGCTCCTAAGGCATGATACGAGAAACTAACAAAGTTTCTATTAAGCCGTAATTTTCAAATGGGATGTGTTGATAAGACTCAGTTTATCAAAAAACATGATGATCACATTTTAATAGTACAAATTTATGTTGATGATATCATTTATGGATCTCCCTGTACTGACTTGACTATTGAGTTTGCAGATTTGATGAAATCTCAGTTTGAAATGAGCATGGTTGGGGAATTGAATTATTTCCTTAGGTTACAAGTAAAGCAAAAACCTGACGGAATGTTTATTTCTCAATCTAAATATGCTATGAATTTGATTAAGAGATTTGGATTTGAGAATGGTAAGAAATTTGATACTCCTATGAGCACAACCTTAAAACTCTCAAAAGATTTTAAAGGTAAAAATGTGGATCCAAAATTATATCGTAGTATGATTGGTAGTTTACTGTATTTAACTGCTAGTAGACCTGATATTGCTCTAAGTGTTGGTATTTGCGTTAGATATCAGTCTGATCCTAAAGAGTCGCACTTGACTATTGTCAAGCGGATTATGCGATATGTCACAAGTACTATTAATCTCGGTCTCTGGTATCCACATGAGACTAGTGTTCAATTAGCTATGTACTCGGATGCTGACTAGGCTGGTAATCTTGATGATAGAAAATCAACTAGTGGTGGTTGCTTTTTTATTAGAAACTGTTTAGTTTCTTGGTTTAGCAAGAAATAAAGTTCTATATCACTTTCAACAGCTGAAGCTGAATATATCGTAGCTGGTAATGCGTGTACACAGCTAGTTTGGATGAAACGTATGCTAAGTGATTATGGAATTAAACAGGATTCTATATTATTATATTGTGATAATTCCAGTGCCATAAATATTTTAAAAAATCCAATTCAGCATTCTCGTACTAAGCACATTGACATTAGATTTCATTATGTTCGAGAATTAGTAAGAAAAGGTTATATCTTTAGAATATATCCCTACGTTGCATCAACTTGATCCTTCCATCCCTGCTCCTTCATCTAGTTCAGATTAGTTATTTTAAGTTAGCTGGTTTATTATAACTTTATTACTCTTATATTAGCTTAACTGGTTTTGAGATTGCAGCTATTTTTGACTTAGCTCTGTATATGAATTATGTGGGTTGTTTATGCTGGTTACTCATATCATGACTTTTTTCCACTCATATATCTCTTTCCTTATTTCTCCTCAGTCATCTGTTTTATGCTTCCATTGTCCTATTGTGACAAAAAGGGGGAGAATGGATATGGATGTGATGTGTCTAATGATTATGTTATGAGGAGGGAGTAGCATTGTATGTTACTCAAGGGGAGTATGTGCAGAAGTGGACTGTATGTTAAGTTGAATATTGATTTACAGGTTTGCAGGATCATGTATGCCGGTTGATAACATCTAGTACATGATATAACAACTAGTGCATGATTCTTTAATCAGATATTCTGTGTTATGTAATATATCTTAGAAGTGTGTTTTATCACTAATTTGACAAAGGGGGAGATTGTAAGTGCTATAGCTTATAACCCTTTTTGTTGTCAAATTTGTGGTGCCAAAGACACTGTTATGCAGCTTGCATCTGTGAAAAACAATGCTCTACTCAAGATGAACTTTGTTTGACAAGCATTGTTCACAAGTCAAGAATCTTAAGAAGCTTTCAAGTTCAACCTCAAGATCTCAAGAAGCTTTCAAGTTTGAGCTCCATCAAGACTTAAAGCTTTGCTACTTTCAAAGGTCACTTATCTCTAAGTTTCAATGTCCTTACTTTACTATTGAGGTATGACTGACCTTAGTTGACCTTTAGAGTAGGGCATTCTGGATACATAATTCATATGTTTTATATATGTGAGTTTAGGCTGTTCTAAGACTAATCCTGGACTTTGTTCGACTAGTCCTAGCACTTCTTCGACCTGTCTAAGAATTTCCTAGATCAGTCATAAGTTTGTTGCAAAATTCAGATATTTTTTGTTTGGCTTCGACTAGTCTTAGGGTTTGTTCGATTAGTCGTATGAATAGTGTCGACTGTTTCTTCGACCTGTCGTAGAGCTACAACTTAATGTACAGTGTTGAAGATTGGCTAGCTTCGACTAGTAGTGTGAAACCTATGACCAGTCGAAGGGGACCTACGACTAGTCGTAGACCACCTACGACCAGTCGTGAAACCGCCAGATCTTATCGTGCCTGAATTTTCAAATATCTGTTAGTTCTACGACCAGTCGTAGAGTTCTTTAGACCAGTTGAAGACGTGATTTGCTCACCTATAAATAGAGTACGAATCTCAGAATAAAAGAGAAAATTGAAGCTAATTTAATTCAGACTTCTGAGAGATAAGTCTGTGCTCCATTTTAAGCTAAGTGTGCATATTTAATATTCTCTTTCTTTAGCTTTCCTTATTTGATTTTGTTCCTGTATTCCAATCTTATTTGAAAAGTGGAATTATTGTATTCCGTCTTCTTGGAATCAAAATCAAATAGAGCTATGCCCAATTGGTTTAATTTAAAATCTGTTAGAACTTATAACCATTACAAAGAGAGTATTGGACATTGAACTTTGACATTCAAATCTCTACTCCGACTTGGTTCTTCTGGGCTGTTACAATGAAGGAGAAATTCAGGTATTTTATATTTCTGTAATTTACTTTCATTTGGTTTTCTTTTGAGATTTGCTAGAAAAATCTCATTGTATTGGTTATCTGAGGAGAGCCAGGAAAACTCAAAAGAGGGTTTTTCTTAATTGTGTAAGCCCACAGAGAAAAACACAATTGTGAAGGTTTTTGGTGAACCTAGAAAACCTATCTTTGATAGTGAACACTGATATCCCCTGTGTGAGGATATAAGGAGTGGAATAGCGTTGTGTGGCTGTTGTTGAATAGTTGGTGTACACATAGGCGAACCATTATAACTCTTTGCTTATGGTTTGAATGCTTGCTTAAGTTTTATATCTCTTTTCATTCAGATTTGTGGAATGTATGTGTGGATGTGAATGTTATAAAATTTACATTTCAAGCACAGTGGGAATGTTGTAATAATTTAGTTTTAAATTCCTGCAATTTATTTCAATTCCTTGCTCTTTATTTATTCCTCTCCGATTTGAGTTTTTGATACAAAGGACGTTCTAGAAATAAGGTTGTCCTGCCATAAACTCTTGGTTTTTATGGTGTAAGGTTGTCCTTAGAACTGAATTCGTATCAACCTCTCAATACTTGTTTAGTAAGGTTGCTTTTATTTCAACATTGTGATTTGATTTCGTTTATTTGGCTATCTATCTTTCTTTATTCCGCTGTTAAAGTTTTATTTTGGCATCATCCTATTCACCTCCCCCCCCTTTAGGACGTATAGCTAGGCCATTTCACATTTACCTCGTAATAAACATAACCACAAGTTCACTCAAATCACAAAGGCGCAATCATCATCACTTATCCACTAATATAAATATTTGAGTACAATGTTGAAAGGGAAATACATATATCGAAAATCAAAGCTCCAGAAGACCACTGCACGCTCCAAGCTCAATGCTGTTGCAACTTATCATCACCTGCATGCATCTATCATGCATAAGCTTATAGAAAGCTTAGAGGGTGGTGTAAGTGTGTGCACAAGGTAAGTGCCAAGTATTCAATACAATGCCATAATCATACAATATCAGAAATACTGGCAAGATCATGAATCATACGATATCAGAGTAAGCGGAAATATTGATAAGTCCATGAGTGATACAATATCAAAGTACGCAATACAGATCAGCTATGCAAATGAGGAGTCATAAAGAGCCAAATATCAAATGTTAATGATGCAATGCAATGTGCAATTCATGATGAGTTCACGAATACTGTCAGCCATATTTAAGCTATGCAGAAACATAGTAACCCAAAATGCCATATGCCACGAATGTAATGCAATTGCGGTGCGAATGGAATGACCATGCGGGAGTGTGAAGCCGGGATGATAGTATGTAGTATCGCAGGCTATGGTATCTACCACAAGGGACTTCTATCCAAACTAGTCACATACCTAAATTTGGAAGTCATACTCAATGTGGTAAACTCCTGATCTCAGGTTAGTCGTGCGCACCAACCAAAATCCTGACCATTGTGAAGGTACACATAACAAACAGTTGAGCACCACCATCCCGAGTGGATAGTGAATGGATGAATGAATGAGTATGCAACTCCTGCTCAATAAGTCCACGTATCAGTATTGTACATCTCTGAGATCATCACCGGGGTCTAATACACTCTACGCTAGCCTGCCGTCCCATCAAGCGCATAATACAACTGGATAAGTTGAAGAGACCTCACTACCCGCCTACCAATATCGGCCTGGCTCATCGATAGCGGACCCATTTAGGATTTGGTCATACTCAGCCTAGCTATGCCTACTCCCTCAGGCGGGTAAGGCCACACCCCCTCCCAACCAACAACGACACAGTGGAAGACGCGGCCTACTGGTATACGGCTCTCATGCTCTCATATATATCCATTTGGTCTCAACATTGGGCGTCCTCTGGTACCAAGAGGGTTTAGAAATTTTCACCCAGGGCCATCTATGGCAGCCCGATACTAGTAACAGATTTTCAGCATCCCATCTGGTCATCCACGACATGCTTGTGGAGGCTCCAACCCTAATATCACTAGGGCGTACAGTAATCACCGTCACACAATGTGAGATGCATGAGTTACGCAGTCCAATCATGCATCAATCTTGCACCTACCGTGCGCTCATTTGGGATAATTATGCCTATCAGGGAGTCTCATAAACCACCTACACTATGGCATATGCAATGGTCAATCACATCTCTTAATAAATATACAGATGTTGCGTATGGGCATGTATCATGTGCTATGCTGTCACATACTCATAATCGGTATCAACAACTGGCCTCGATAATCGGCATCGACAATCGGCCCCGACAATGTGGACATTTAATCAACATTACCCCCAAGGAGTGGCCCACATAGAGCTTAACGTATAGTGGACCCATGGCCTCACAAAGGGCCTCATATACAACACTATAAGCCCCACTTAAGGGCTTAATACACATCATGATGGGCCTCTCCCATGGGCCTAATATACATCATAATGGGCTCCATCGCCTGGCCCTAAAATGTACCACAATGGGCCTCATATACATCATAATGAGCCTCATCACATAGGCCTCATATGCATCAAGTCGAGGCTGAATGCTCATCATAATGGGCCTTAAATATGGGTCGCATATACTTCACATTGGGCCTTGACAATCGGCCTCGATATCCGGCCTCGACAATCGGAATTGGCCTCGACAATTAGAATTGGCCTTGATAATCGAAATTGGCCTCGATAAATGGAATTGGCCTCGATAATCGAAATCGGCCTCGATAATTGGAATTGACCTTGATAATCGGAATCGGCCTTGATGATCGAAATTGGCCTCAATAATCGGAATCAGCATCGACAATCAGAATCAGCCTCAATAATCAAAATCGGCCTCGACAATAAGAATCAACCTCAGTAATTAGAATCAGCCTCAATAATTGGAATCGGCCTCGATAATCGAAATCGGCCTCAATATTCGGAATCGGCCTCGATCATCGGCCTCAACAATCGGAATTGGCCTTGACAATTGGAATCGGCTTCAACAATCAGAATCGACCTCAATAATTAGAATCGGCATCAATAATTAGAATTGGCCTCGATAATCAGCCTCAACAATTGGAATTGGTCCCAACAATCAGAATCGGCCTCGATAATCGAAATTGGCCTTGATGATCGGCCTCAACAATCAGAATTGGCCTCGATAATCGGAATTGGCCTTATATTCGGCCTCGACAATTAGAGTCGGCCTCGATAATCAGAATCGGCTCGATAATCAACCTCAACAATCGAAATTGGCCTCGATAATCGAAATCGACCTCGATGATCAGAATCGGCCTCGATTATCGGAATTGACCTTGATAATTAAAATTGACTTTGATGATCAGAAACGGCCTCAATAATCAAAATCGGCCTTGACAATCAAAATCGACCTTAATAATTGAAATCGGCCTCGACAATCAGAATCGGCTTCGATAATCGGAATCGACCTTGATAATCAGAATCGGCCTCGATGATCGGCCTCAACAATGGGAATTGACTTTGATAATTGGAATCGGCCTTAACAATCAGAATCGGCCTCAATAATCAGAATCGGTAATCAATCTCGACGTAAGGCGGGGTCCATAGATTGGACGGCCAATGATGGACTAAGCAATATCAATGGGGCCCATTCATTTGGGTTAACTCACTAGAGAATGATGAGAATGGACCTAACCATGCCTAAGGGAAGGTCACAATGTGGATATTTAATCATCATTGCCCATCAATGTGGCCATTTAACCAACATTGCTCCCAAGGAGTGGCTCACATAAGGCCAAGCATATAGTGGGTCATTGACCTCACATAAGGGCCTCATACACAATATAATGGGCCTTATACAAGGGTCTCATACATCACAATGGGCCTCATCATATGAGCCTCACATACATCACACTGGGCTGTATTAACAGGTCGTACCAATGGGCCTTATATACATCAAAATGGGCCGCATCAACGGGACGCACCAATGGGCCTCATATACATCAAAATAGGATGCAAATATAAGTTGGGCCTCATACAAGGGCCTCATATACATCAAGTGGGCCTTATCAAGTGGGCTGAATCAATTGGGTCAGTACAAATGGGCTGAATCAATTGGGTCGATCAAATGGGCTGATATAAATGGGCCAAATCAAATAGGTTAGTCAAATAAGCCAAGTTGAATGGGCCCAAACCAACCACACCATTCATCAATTGCTAGAGATCATTTTAGAGCATTATTAAAAAAAGAATCATATCCAAAGGATCATCTGGACCATACCACAAATGATAGTGGTGATATAAATTTCCACAGTTGAATTTCCAGTGGGCCCACCATAGTATTTATTTCCCATCCAGTCTGTTCCTAAGGTCACAAAGACTTGAACAGGAGGGAGAAACAAATATCATATTGATCCAAAACTTCTGTAACCCAAAAAATGGGGTTTCAATGATAGACGTTCAACACCACTGTTTTCTGCAGTGTGGTCCACTTGATAACTAGATCTATCTCATTTTCGGTCTCAAGCTTGAGACGAGCTGTAACGCCCTAAAATTCGGGGGTCGAGCATAACTCAGCTCCCGAGTTCCAAAACATCACTTATGCAACATATGTAATGATGGATGTATGTTGTCTGAATGAGTGCATAAAACATGGAATAGATTAAGCCAAACTGCAAACATAATCCAGGAATAAGTGGAAGTCGCAAGCGGAAGACTTAAAGAAATATATGTGTACATGTGCAAGTCCCTGTGATATGTATGCTCTGCCAGGTCATAATTACAAGTGTTTATCTTCAAAATACAAGTATCAAAATGAAATTATCTATTCCAAAAGAAAACCCAGAATCTGCATAGATCAGGACATGACTCACATGAACCCGCCTGAGAACTGCATAAAAGAAAACGCGTCCTCATCATCCTCGTACTCCTGCTCTGCCTCAGGAGTCGCGTCATCATCTGCATCTAAGACAGGGTCTGGTTGGTGTTGAAACACCGTCCCAGAATGTGGGAGTGAGTGATCAACTCAGTGGAACTATACAGTAAAAGTTAACATGATATCAAATCAATCAAGTAGTAATGATAAGGCAATACAATCAACACGTCCTAAGTACTCTTGTTAATGCAAGGATGTATGAAGAAATGATGCATGCCCTTGCCTGCACTCCCTCGGCATCTCCATCTTACGGTACACATTACAACCTCCCGCAGTGCCAATGACTCCTACACACATGCAATGCGGTACATGAACATGATTACCAAGTTGTTATTAGTCCTTTTCATACAACAGGATTGGGAAGCTAAGGTACCTTCCTCATATCAATTTCCATACAGTGATCCATTATAGGGTCGTCAGTCCTAGGCAGTCTCATACGATCATATAGTTCTAGGTTGCTACAAAGGGCTCGTCATCAATTAATGCACGCCTATCATACCTTAGTTACTACTCTAAGGCTCGTCGCCTTAATGCAATATCAAGGTATGCTCGACGTCACTACAAAGGGCTCGTCACCAATCAATGTAGGCTGACAACGCGAATATAGTGTCACATACCACCATAATCGGCTCACGGGTCTGGTGTGCTCACTGGTCACTATGGGGAGGCTCGTCACCCCAGCGTAGGCTGATAGCTTGACCACGGTGTCCCATACCACCATGCCCGGCTCATGAGTCTTAGCGGATCAAGGTACAACGGTTAACGGGATTACATCAGTGAGTTTAGTACCCTAGATTCAGACAATAGCGTCCATACATGGTGAACATACATCGGGACAATCGGGTTACTTGACGAATTCGACTAGCATGAGGGCACGTTGAGTTGAACGACATAGAGTGCGCAAACACTCCGTGTGGCCAAACCACTGTCGACAACCCTAATACGACTCGGGTTCGTCAAACATATCCTACGTGGCGAAAACAACCTCGGCCATAAACGCAAGGTCTCTTACCGATTTCCTGGACTATTCATAGTCCCAAACATATTCAACTATAACAGATATTCATATCAACAGTTTAGAACAGTAATGGAACAAACAATTCAAATCATACAATATGAGAGCATTTGAAGAATATCAACTTAACATGGATTTCAACATAAGTAGTGCTTGAACTTAAATAACAACGAATGTAAATTGAATGTAGGAAATCATACACACCAATAGGAGAGTTGAGAATCTCTTCTCAACGCCCGTAGATAGGATAATATATTACACATTAGATCATTCAGACATTTCTACAAACACTTAGACTACATATTCCAACATACATGACATATGTTGGTGATACACACATTGGATAATTCCTTTTGCTGAGGAGTTGACACACATACAACTAGCACAAGTACATGACAGTTAATCATGGCAAACACTTGTTTGTATTTCATACGTATACAGTACTTTCTACATATACATAGAATACACAAATCTCAACATAACTCATATATATCAGGAACGCAATATAAACATCGCATTTGGCATGTGAAATTACATCCATAACAATAATAAATCATTAACCAACATTGAAAGCCTTGAAAACCATAACCTATACGAATATAGTCCGCACCTTAAACCAGAAAAAGCGCACCGATCTGATTCAGACGATAAGTCTTTGTCAACGGCGACTAAATAACCTAAGGCATGAATAGAAATGAGCTACATCAAAACAGACTATTTTAAGCTCTAAAACAAACTAGGGTTTGATTGACTTACCCAAGAATGAACTTAGAATCACCGGAATAATGATTTAGAAGGGATGGTTTAAGGATGCAGGGTAACAAGGAAGAATCTCAAGATGATTCACCAACTTCTCTCTCACTTTCTCTCTCTTTTCTTCTCTCTCTCTTAGCTAGGGTTAGAAAATTCGTATGGAATAGAGAGTGAGGGTTTTAAGGTCTTTATATAGGCCTAACATTGATGAAAATAGCCCCAGGGCCAAGGTATACTTAGGTTATAACCAAATCGGCTCTCTCTCGAACCAACGGAGCACTTCCAGTGGTCCTTTTCCTACGTGCGGTCGGACTTAAGCTCACTGACCATGGATCTAGGTCAAGCTGGGTTTTTGTACCGATCAGATCTACGGATCAGCCATGTCAGACCAATCTCAATTCAATGGTCACCGAAACTCGATCAGGTCCACAAGCACTATGACATGCTTGGGCCATCTTCCCTGATCCAAGGGTGAAATTGGGTCAGAATCCAACAGTCCGATTGCTTAAAATCATTGCGCAAGCGACACGACTCAGATTTCATAAATCATATTTAATTTCTCACCGTTCTCACACTCTTCACTCCGAACTCAAATAAATCGACCCAGGACATCATCTGGACTTGATTTTTGAGGTGATGGTCAAGCCCAACCAGGTGACCATAATCGTCTAAGATCATCACTGTCGGACTTTCGACGCGCGGTCTAGGTCTGATCCAAAGTTTCCAAGTACTCCTAAGAGCAACTGGATTTAGCATTGAATCCCAGATTTCAGGGTAACATAGCGCTAATGATTCTACAGGTTTTAAGTCCTGCAGATCAAATTTAAAGTGATTGATGCTAATTTCACAAGCAATCGAGTTTAGCGCTAATTAACCCATAAATAGCTTCTAAGAAATTTGAGGTAGTACTCGGGTCTTTGCACGAAATTTTTCCAGTCATTATAATCTACCCCCCTTAAAGAAAAATTTCGTCCTCGAAATTCGTACCTTCTCATACTCCTTAAGGATTTGAGGGTAGCTCTTTCTGACCTCAGCTTCAGTCTCCCAAGTAGCCTCTTCTTCACTATGATGCGTCCATAGTACTTTCACAAGAGGGATGACCTTGCTACGCAATACCTGCTCCTTTCTGTCTATGATACGTGTCGGTCACAGTTCATATGTGGCATCCTCGCTCAGCTGTACCTGTTCCCAACTGATAATATGTGAAGGATCAGGAACGTACTTCTTCAACATAGAAACATGAAATACGTTATGCATGCCCGCAAGTGGTGTGGGCAAAGCAAGGCGGTATGCAACTGCTCCCACTCGATCTAGTATTTGAAATGGACCAATAAATCTCGGCATGAGCTTTCCCTTCTTACCGAACCATAGAACTCCCTTCATAGGGGAAACCTTAAGAAATACATGGTCTCCAACCTCAAACTCAAGCGGTCGTCACCTCGTATCAGCGTAACTCTTCTGCCTGCTCTGGGCTGTCAGAAGTCGATGTCGAATAATGTCAACTTTCTCTGAAGTCGCCTGCACCAACTCTTGGCCAATCAAGTTACGCTCGCCAACTTCTGCCCAGCAATGCGGTGCTCTACACAGGTGACCATACAATGCCTCGTAGGGGGCCATGCCGATACTCGCCTGGAAGCTATTATTATACGCGAACTCTCCATAAGGGAGACAATCATCCCAACTGTCCTTGAAATCCAAAACACAAGCTCATAACATGTCTTCCAGAACCTGATTCACACGTTTCGACTGCCCATCTGTCTGCGGATGAAACGCGGTGCTGAACTTCAATTTCACACCCATCACTTCCTGGATAAGAGTCCAGAAGATAGATGTGAATCGTGTGTCTCTGTCAGACACAATCTCCAAGGGAACTCCGTGCAGACGTATAATCTCCTTGATGTACAACCTAGCCAACTCATCTGCAGAGTTTGTGACTCTGATCAGTAAGAAATGAGCCGACTTCGTCAATTGGTCGACGATCACCCAAATAGAGTCATGTCCCTTCCTCATTCTCGGTAGCCTTGAAATAAAATCCATAGAGATGAAGTCCCACTTCCATTCTGCTATGGGCATGGGCTGAAGCAGTCCAGGAGGTCAGCAATGCTCTGCCTTGACCTGCTGGTACGTGAGACAACGAGATACAAACTCAGCAACGTGAACTTTTATGTTGTCCCACCAATAAGATCTTCTCATATCTTGATACATCTTTGTGCTACCAAGATGCATTGCAAGCTTAGAATTATGGGCTGACTCGAGAACCTCCCGTCTCAAGTCAGAATTATGAGACACATAACCGACCACGATATCGTGGGCCCCATCTGAACCAACACTCCACTCGGAGTCCTCATCTGTACCAATTCGCTCTCTCATCTTCGCCAATAGCTCATCATCTGCCTGAGCTGCAATGATCCTCCCGTCAATGAGGGGTTGTAGTCGAATGTGTGCGATAACCTCATACGGCTCTTCCACCGTAAGTTTCTGCTCAAAGTCTCGAACAAACTCCATCATGTCCCATTCTGCTATCATTAGCGGAGCCGCAAACTCTATAGATTTCTTGCGACTCAACGCGTCTTCCACAAGGTTTGCCTTGCCCAGATGGTAAGAGACATCGAACTTAAAGTCTTTCAATATTTCCATCCATCGGCGTTGCCTCATATTCAAGTCACGCTACGTGAAGATATACTTAAGGCTCTTGTGGTCGTAAAAGAGCTCAAACTCCTCTCCATAGAGGTAATGTCTCCAAAGCTTTAGTGCGAAAATGACAGCTGCCAATTCCAGGTCGTGTGTAGGGTAATTCTCTTCATGTTTCCTCAACTGTCTCGACGCATATGCAATCACCCTGTCCTTCTACATAAGGACACAACCCAGACCAACACGAGAGGCGTTAGTATATATCATATACTTAACCCCTTGCTATAGCAATACTAGCACAGGGGCGGACGTCAACTTGTCCTTTAGCTCCTGAAAAGCTATTTCCGCATTTTCATTCCAAGCAAACTTCAAGTCTTTCCGTGTTAACTGAGACAATGGTCTGGCTATCTTCGAGAAGTCGCGGATGAAACGTCGATAATAGCCTGCTAGACCCAGAAAGCTTCTCACCTCAGTAACCGAACCAAGCTGCTTCCAGTCCTGAACTATAGCTACCTTAGCGAGATCGACAGCTATCCCTTCCTTGGACACCACATGTCCTAGGAACTTGACTTCCTCTTTCCAGAAATCACACTTCTTGAACTGCACAAAAAGCTGATTCTTCCTGAGAGTATCCAAAACCGCTCTTAAGTGCTCCTCATGCTCTTCCCGACTCGCAGAGTATATCAAAATGTCATCGATAAAGACAATGACGAATCGGAACAAGAATGGCCGAAACACCCTGTTCATTAGATCCATGAACACGGCCGGTGCGTTCGTAAGACCGAACGACATCACAAGGAACTCATAATGGCCGAAACTAGTCCTGAATGCGGTCTTCTGCACGTGCTCATTCTTGACGCACAATTGATCAAACAGATCATCGATCTTGGGCAAGGGGTACTTATTCTTCACTGTCACCTGATTTAACCCTGGGCAAAGGGTACTTGTTCTTCACAGACACCAGATTTAACCTGCGATAATCTATACATAATAGCAAGGAACCATCCTTCTTCTTCACAAATAGAATAGGTGCTCCCCAAGGGGACACACTAGGTCGAATAAAACCCAACTTCAACAAGCCATCTATCTACTTCCTCAATTCCTCCATTTCACTCGGAGGTATGCGATAGGTGGGCAATGAAATAGGTGTCACACCAGGCATGAGATCGATAGTAAAATCAATCTTGCGCTGAGGGGGTAATCCAGGAATCGACTCGAACACATCTTCAAAATCCTGAACTATTGACGTGCTTTCAAACGCCGAACCAGCAATACTCTCCAACAGAGAAGTATAATAACCAAAATGAAAAGGGTAATTGACCTGAACAAGGAAAGTAATGTCTCGCCCTCACGTCCATGAACTGTCACCAGCCTAGCTTCACAATCAATATCTGCTCGCATCCTCGTGAGCTAATCCATACCCAAAATAACATCGTAATGGTATAGAGGTGTGACAAAAAGGTCAACAAGAATCGATCTACTCCCTAGATCAATCAAACAACCCATACAATGCTTAGTAATATCAGAGGAGGTCCCTATAGCAGTAGTGAGCGTCACTCCCTTCATAGTAACAACGCCCAAACTCAGGCGCTTAACTGCCACATACGATATAAGAGAGGTAGTGGACCCTGTATCCACCAACAAAGAAACAGGAATACCTTGGATGTGATCTGTAACCTCAAAAGATCTCGGTACCAAGTTAGCCACAGGTGCTTCAGCTGTAAGCGCGTGAACTCAAGCTTGGTGCGGGCGATTCGGCGAAGGAACCATGGGCCACTGAGGTGGCCTGAAGTGAGGCACAGAAGATCTGAAGGATGGGTGAGCTGGCACTGACCGAAGGGGTGGAGGTGATATGACCTGAGGCATCAGACGGCTGATCCTCTATAGTGGAGTAAATCCACTATCCCGCATTCGCATAAAGCAATTACAATCTGAATGTCCAATCTTCCCACAGTACGAACAGTGAAAGTCAGAACGCATCTGCTGAGTGGGCGGCGCTGGACGCCTTAGAGGAGAATCTGCCTGGGGCCTCTTGCCGAGAAATGGTATACTCAGAAAGTCAGGTCGTGGTCTTCGAACCATAGGTGCTCGTATACTGGACGACCTGTCCCCATCCTGCTCAGCTCACAAGGACATGCTCACCAAATCAGCATAGAAGATATGCTAGCACAGCACATCTTCGATCGGATCTCAGGCCTCAACCCCTCAGAAAAATGCCGCATCCGCATCGGCTGATCACCCAGAAGTAAAGGAGCATAACGACCCAACTCGGTAAACCGGTTCTTATACTCAGTCACCAACATCCCTCCCTGACGGAGGCGAAGGAACTCACTCTCCTTCTCGTATCGGTAAGTGACCAAAAAATACTTCTCGCGGAAGCGTGCCTTAAACGCCTGCCACGTCCACTCAAACCCCTCCGCAACTATGCGGAGAACACTGTCCCACCATAAACTGGCCTCCTTCTCAAACATGAAGGAGGCAATCTCTACCTGCTCAGCCTCAGAACAGTGAAACGGCTTCAGCATCTTAGAGATGCAGTCAATCCAGTACTCGGCCTCCTCGGGTCTATAAGAACCCGCAAACGTGGGAAGTCGTAAGCGATGGAATCGCTTAAATGTGCCGCTAGCACTAGCATTCCCAGATGGGTGCATAGGTGAAGCAGGTGGAGTCGCCCCCATCGACTAAGCAAAGATGCAAGCCATGGAAGACAAAAACTGCTGCTGCTGCTACTGGTACTGCTGCTGCTGCTGCTGCATCAACAGCATCATCTGCTCAAACCTATCAGGAGGCGGAGCAGACAAAGATGGATAAGGAATCGATGCAGATGCACGGTTTGGCTCAGGAACCAAAGGCGTGACTGGAGGAGCCATAGGTGGTATTACAGGAGTCAGCCCAGCAGCGGGGCCAGTAGCTGGTTGAGAGTCTGGACCAGCACCAAAATGAGATGGGTCCGACTGTGGATCCATCTGGCTATCGCCTAGGGGAGAAACCCCGGCAAGCGACTCGCCCAAAGAGAGACGGGCCGAAGTCTTCGATCCCTTAGGAGGCATACCCTACATTCAACAGAGGATGTAACCTATGAGATCTAACATCCACATAATCCACCCACACAACACTTACATCACAACTCAAAGATAACAACATGAATTTCATTTAACAAAATTGTCGCAATACAAGAAGTGCAGCATTACATGAATCGCGACGGAGAAAGCATGTGAGCTATAACATCTAAAGCTTCAAACAACAAACAACTTCCAAACTACTATGCCGATAATGGCTACACACAACAACAAACAACAAAATAGAGCAAGGGACGCTACAACTGCAATTACTCGTCAGAATTAGGAGATGGAGGAGGTGCACCCTTATCCTGCAGACAACACAGGATAGACTTCAGAGTTCGAGACATCTTCTTGAACTTATGCTTCACGAGGCCTCGAAGATCCATAATATCCTGGCGTAGGACAGCCTGACCCTCCTCAAGCTAAGCTATACGAGCATCCCTGGCGGCCTGATCTGCGCCCTGCTCTGGTGCCACAGGAGGAGAACTCTCACTCGTGTCCTAGGGCTCCACTTCTTCCTCGCCCTGCTCTTCTTCTTCTTCTTCCTCTATCTCAGCTCCACCCTCTTCATAACTCTCTTCCTCATCGCTCTCAGTCTCATTCTCACTTTCTTCAAGTGAGGCTTGTCGTCGACGAGGCCCAATGTCCATCTGATTAAGGGTCATCTCATTAATGTAACAAACAAGTACTGACTTTTCTGCCCTAAGCCTATAGCCAAACTCATGTGCAAGCTTACAAATGAGTCGGCCAAATGGGAGCGATTCGGTTCTCCTATTCAAACGAGCGATAAGGACAATCTAACACAAGATGTACATTGGCACACAAAGCTTCTCTCCTTGCCCCACCTAATATAGGAAATCTACCATCAGGTGCGTACACTCGCTGCGGTTGCTCCACCTTGGATAAACATTGAATGTGCACATGTGGTGAAGCAAGCGAAAGTCGTTCGTCATGTTGGTAGCTAAAAGACTTCTATTAGGTTGTCATTCGACCAGACGACCACATTGGAACCGCGTGCGGCGATCCCTCTCACGCGCACTACTAAGATTCTTCTCACTAGCATGCACTTCGCCAACCGGCACGTTCAGAAGTCAGGATATCAAAACGATGTTGATCGTGGCCTTCTGATCTCTTTCGCAAGGGATCTTGAACTGCAGAGGCTCTAGCAAGGGGTCTCAAATGTAGGTATAAAAAGCTCGGACAATACCCACATTGGCACGGTATTCACCCTCAAACAGGGGACACCAACCGGCCCCTTCCAGGCACTCTAACAAGAGAAATTCACTAAATAGCTGCGGATCTATATGAGCTTCAAAAAGGACCCTACGGCCTTCATAAACTCCATGAGATAGCTTCGCCATTAAGGTTCTTCCAATGGGAGCTTGAGGATCGAGGTCCCGATTTATCTGAAACTCTCGAGTGGCGGTCGTGCTCGCGGCGGCACCTCTCGGCCTCCATGCACGGGTTGGACGGCTAGGCCCGACTTCATCAATGGGCGCTCTCTTCTTCCCCATCAAAGAGAGAATGGAGGTGATGGAAAATATGGTCGTAACAAGCTCGAATAGGGCCATGGAAAATGAGAGAAAAGAGAGAAATGGGAAGAATGGTGAGGCTTCCACAAATTTGAGACCTAAAGGAAGGATTTGAGTGCTCAAATGAAAAGGAAAAAGAGGAAAAACAATAATGGAGGTGGGTTTTGAGATAGGTGGATGGGGATGCACGAAAATGAAAGAAGGAGGGGTTTGGAGAGAGGTTTTTGTGGGGTTTTGAGAGAGATTTCAAGAAAAGGAAAGCTTGGAGGGTGAGTTTGTGAAGGAAGGGGGCTTTAGAAAGGGTTAAAATCATGCAACCTTGGATGAGTGGGCCACATTAGGCCCCATATGCGTCAGCCCGAGCCGGCCCACTGGGCGGGGGGTCATCGCCGGTCTTTGGACATTCTGGCAATGACTCGCCATTTGGGTGAGGTCTTCCTAGCCCCTAAACTGGAAAATGATGTGGGTCCCCACTGGGCCCCCATGAAATTGCCCCGATTGGGCCCTTAGCCTGATTCGACGTTTATTGGGTCACTAGGGGAAGAAACTGATACAGATTCAGGTTTACAGACATTTCAATGGCTGGGATGGGATGATACATCATTTAAACCCATCAATGGATGGTCTAAAAGATATTTAGGTCACTGTGTGTGATCAGGAGTGTACTTAGACTCGATCTCGGTGATCGTTTTCAGTAAACTTTCACTGATAGGAGCAACAGGAAAACATACACAAATTCTAAAATAAACTCGCACCCTCTTACACTAAGGTGGCGACAGCGTGCGGTATGTGACCATAACCCAGGTCCGGTTTAATCCAAATTATGCTCTGATACCAACTTATAACGCCCTAAAATTCGGGGGTCAAGCATAACTCAGCTCCTGAGTTTCAAAACATCATTTATGCAACATATGTAATGATGGATGTATGTTGTCTAAATGAGTGCATAAAACATGGAATAGATTAAGCCAAACTGCAAACATAATCCAGGGATAAGTGGAAGTCGCAAGCGGGAGACTTAAAGAAATATATGTGTACATGTGCAAGTCCCTGTGATATATATGCTCTGCCAGGTCATAATTACAAGTGTTTATCTTCAAAATACAAGTATCAAAATAAAATTATCTATTCCAAAAGAAAACCCAGAATCCCCGTAGATCAGGACATGGCTCACATGAACCCGCCTGAGAACTGCATAAAAGAAAACGCGTCATCATCATCCTCATACTCCTGCTCTGCCTCAGGGGTCACGTCATCATCTGCATCTAAGATAGGGTCTGGTTGGTGTTGAAACACCATCCCAGAATGTGGGAGTGAGTGATCAACTCAGTGGAACTATACAGTAAACGTTAACATGATATCAAATCAATCAAGCAGTAATGATAAGGCAATACAATCAACACGTCCTAAGTACTCTTGTTAATGCAAGGATGTATGAAGAAATGATGCATGCCCTCACCTGCACTCCCTCAGCGTCTTCATCTTACGATACGCATGACAACCTCCCGCAGTGCCAACGACTCCTACGCACATGCAATGCGGTGCATGAACATGATTACCAAGTTGTTATTAGTCCTTTTCATACAGCAGGATTGGGAAGCTAAGGTACCTTCCTCATATCAATTTCCACACAGTGATCCATTCTAGGGTCGTTAGTCCTAGGCAATCTCATACGATCATATAGTTCTAGGTCGCTACAAAGGGCTCGTCACCAATCAATGCACGCCTATCATACCTTAGTTACTACTCTAAGGCTCGTCGCCTTAATGCAGTATCAAGGTATGCTCGAGGTCACTATAAAGGGCTCACCACCAATTAATGTAGGCCGACAGTGCGAATATAGTGTCCCATACCACCATAATCGGCTCACGGCTCTGGTGTGCTCACTGGTCACTACGAGGAGGCTCGTCACCCCAGCGTAGGCCGACAGCTCAACCACGGTGTCCCATATCACCATACCCAGCTCATGAGTCTTAGCAGATTAAGGTACAACAGTTAATAGGATTACATTGGTGAGTTTGGTACCCTAGACAGACAATAGCGTCCATACATGGTGAACATACATCGGGACATTCGGGTTACTTGACGAACTCGACTAGCATGAGCGCACGTTGAGTTGAACGACATAGAGTGCGCAAACAATCCGTGTGGCCAAACCACTGCCGACAACCCTAATACAACTCGGGTTCGTCAAACACGTCCTACGTGGCGAAAACAACCTCGGCCACAAACGCAAGGTCTGTTACCAATTTCTTGGACTATTTATAGTCCCAAACATATTCAACTATAACAGATATTCATATCAACAATTTAGAACAGTAATGGAACAACAATTCAAATCATACAATATGAGAGCATTTGAAGAATATCAACTTAACATGGATTTCAACATAAGTAGTGCTTGAACTTAAATAACAAAGAATGTAAATTGAATGTAGGAAATCATACACACCAATAGGAGAGTTGAGAATCTCTTCTCAATGCCTGTAGATAGGATAATATATTACACATTAGATCATTCAGACATTTCTACAAACACTTAGATTACATATTCCAACATACATGACATATGTTGGTGATACACACATTTGGATAATTCCTTTTGCCGAGGAGTTGACACACATACAATTAGCATAAGTACATGACAGTTAATCATGGCAAACACATGTTTGTATTTCATACGTATACGGTACTTTCTACATATACATAGAATACACAAATCTCAACATAACTCATATATATCAGGAACGCAATATAAACATCGCATTTGGCATGTGATTACATCCATAACAATAATAAATCATTAACCAACATTTAAAGCCTTGAAAACTATAACCTATACGAATATAGTCCACATCTTAAGCTAGAAAAAGCTCACCAATCTGATTCAGACGATAAGTCTTCGTCAACGGGGACTAGATAACCTAAGGCATGAATAGAAATGAGCTACATTAACACAGACTATTCTAAGCTCTAAAATAGACTAGGGTTTAATTGACTTACCCAAGAATGAACTTAGAATCACCAGAATAACGATTTAGAAGGGATGGTTTAAGGATGCAGGACAACAAGGAAGAATCTCAAGATGATTCAGCAACTTCTCTCACTTTCTCTCTTTTCTTCTCTCTCTTAGCTAGGGTTAGAAAATTCGTATGGAATAGAGAGTGAGGGTTTTAAGGTCTTTATATAGGCCTAACATTGATGAAAATAGCCACAGGGCCAAGGTATACTTAGGTTATAACCAAATCGAGTCTCTCTCGATCCAACGGAGCGCTTCCGGTGGTCCTTTTCTCGCGTGCGGTCGGACTTAAGCTCACTGACCATGGATCTAGGTCAGGCTGGGTTTTTATACTGATCGGATCTACAGATCAGCCGTGGCGGACCAATCTCAATTCAACAGTCACCGAAACTCGATCAGGTCCACAAGCACTATGACATGCCTGGGCCATCTTCCCTGATCCGGGGGTGAAATTGGGTCAGAATCCAATGGTCCGATTGCTTTAAATCATCGCGCAAGCGACACGACTCAGATTTCATAAATCATATTTAATTTCTCACCGTTCTCACACTCTTCACTCCGGACTCAAATAAATCGACCCAGGACATCATCTGGACTTGATTTTTGAGGTGATGGTCAAGCCTAACCAGGTGACCATAATCGTCTAAGATCATCGCTGTCGGACTTTCGACGCGCAGTCCAGGTCCAATCCAAAGTTTTCAAGTACTCCCGAGAGCAACTGGATTTAGCGTTGAATCCCAGATTTCACGGTAACATAGCGCTAATGATTCTACAAGTTTTGAGTCCTGCAGATCAAATTTAAAGTGATTGATGCTAATTCAAAAGAAATCGAGTTTAGCACTAATTAGCCCACAAATAACTTCTAAGAAATTTGAGGTAGTACTCGGGTCTTTGTACGAAATTTTTCAGGTCATTACACGAGCTAGCCAAATGAATGGACGGCTGGATGTAGTACATCCATCATGCGGTGGGTCCCACCCGTCCAGCATACTAGACGGGTGCGGTATAACGATGGACGGTAGGGATACAACTCATGCATCGGGGTGGGAATCCACTGTCCTAACCGGGGATGGTGTGGATGAAACTATATATCACGGTGAGTCCTATACAGTGAGGACACTCCCCACGTCAGCAGTAGTTGATGTTAAAAGTAGGTGCTGCCTAGCTGCTAAAGATACAGTGGGTCCCATATGAGAGTGGCCCACCACAAATGTAAATATCATATTATATTATATAATATATTATATATATACAAATATAATATAATATATTATAATATTATTACATGACTATAAAGCTCCCAGACCATTGTAAAAGGTGGGTCCCATGTGGGGCCCATAAATATATATGATATTATATATATATATAAAGACATATTATAATATATATTATAACAAGCCAACACCAGCGTCCAGAGAGTCTGGATGCTAGCATTTTCACATCCACTGGGGTGAGTCCAAATGGTGTGTCCCACCGATCTAGATAGCTGATATTTGTGCCTGGATAGTGCACGTGTAACACACATATATGGTGGGGTCCACACTAGTGGGCCACTCCACTAATTAAGCTAATGTTTGTGTCCTACCTCCAATCACACTCATCCAAATGGACTACCAGGTGGGCCCACTCAGTGGATGACATGGGTGAAATACTCACTTCATGGTGGACCACACACATACACACACCATCCATGTAAGAGAGAGAGAGAGAGAGAGAGAGAGAGAGAGAGAGAGAGAGAGAGAAACAGTGAGATGGAGGTACCTCACCACTATGGGCCCCTCTCTTATACAATGTATACATCAAATGGGTCCCATAACAAGTGGGCCCTAACAAATCAAAATCAACGGTGGATCACCCACATTAGGCCTCCTTCTTTAACTCCTTGGACTCCTAGGCTCCTTGCCTTCAATCTTGATGGAGGTTGATTAAGATTGGAAGGTTGAGATGGGAGATGAGAGGGTAGGAAGGTGAGCCACACTTGGCTTGGGAGACTTGGAGAGCTTGGACGTTGGAAGCTCTATTGGGAGTTGGAGAGTTGTTGTTAGAAATGAGAGAGAGAGAGAGGTGTTGGATGAAAAGGGATAGATGGAATGGTTGTTGTAAGGGATGGGAATGAGAAAGCATGGGTTGGGTTGAAATTTGTGTAAAGGAGCTATGGGTGGGGAGAGAGAGAGTTGACTTGTGAGGGGGGTGAGGTGGCATGGGGTATGGGTGATGTACTTGAGATAGGGTGTGTACTTGATTGATTGATTGATGGGACATGTTGTAGAGATTCTCTCAGAATTTGGAACATGCAGTGTTTCTTCGGAATGAACGCGGGCCCACATCTCCTAGCCTGGGTATCGCATCGGCACGCGAGACACGTCGTTGGAACCGTGGTGACGGCGTGGTCGCTAAGGTACAAGTTTTGGGTCAAGCCAACTCTGGTTTGCAGGACTCAGCTTAGGATCACGCACAAACATTAAATATAGGTTGAGGGTTGCCGAAATTTGAACGGAAGGACTGCGTAAGCCTACAGAACGGTACAGTCTAAGATACGGGTCTTACAATTAGTGATAGAGGCTCACATTTTTATAATATGCCATTCACAAACTGAATGAAGAAATATAGCATCTCTCATAAAGTGAGCACTCCATACCACCCACAAACAAGTGGGAAAGCTATGATTTTCAATAGAAAAATTAAGCGCATCTTGAAAAAGACGGTTAATCTTGACCGTAAGGATTGGTCAATCCCAGTGACCAATGCCTTATGGGAGTACTGTACCACATTTAAGACCCTTATTGGAATGTCTCTTTTTAGACTTGTCTATGGAAAAGCTTGCCACTTACCTATGGAGTTGGAACATAAAGCCTACTGGGTGATCAAAAATTTGAATTTCAATCTAAACAACATTGGCTCGCTACGCAAACTTCAGTTGAATGAACTCGAAGAAATCCGGAATGATGAGTACGAGAACTCGAGAATTTACAACGACAGGATAAAGGTGTTTCATGACCAACACATTCTTTAAAAATCATTCACACCAACTTAGAAAGTCCTCTTGTATAATTCTCAGTTACATCTCTTTCCAGGCAAACTCTAATCTCGTTGGACCTGTCCTTTCATAGTTACTAATGTCTATCCTCATAGGGCCGTCGAGATACAAGATTCGAACAATGACAAAGAATTCAAAGTGAATGGACATCGATTAAAGCCATTTGTTGAGAAATTTGATTCAGAGGACTTGTCCATAACTCTGACTAATCCTTTATACTTGGATTGATCTCCTAGTCTGATGGAGGTATAGTTAGGCTTACTACTTTCATGTTATGATTAGGATAGTTAGCTTTATACTGTTTAGGATAGTTTGCTTTCTGTTTATTTAGGATAGTTTGTTTTTGGATGTTAACTCTTGTGCTAACTTACCTTCACGCTGAGATCCTTTAGAAAAAGCCTCAAAACGCATCAGGTACTATCTTTCCATCACTTCTCTTTTAATTACGTTGTCTCTGTGTTTTTCCAATTTTGAGAAAAATTTACAAAAATTAAAAAAAAAATCAATGTTTATTTATTTGGAAAGCGATAAGTTGTGTATTTAAGGCTGTTTTGAGTATGATGATATGATAGAAATCAAATTTTGAATTGTTGGAGTTGAAGCAACTAACTAACCTATCACTTTTAGTTATTACATTCAATTGATTAAGAAGAAGTTCGAATATTATGTTATTCAAATTGTTTTCTATGAATAGTACTAGATTTTTTGATTGTTATTATGATGATCATTAAAAGATATTAAGAACTGAGTCTAGAGAATTTTATCCATCTTAGAAAAAGAAAAAGAACTAGTTAAAAAATAGAAGACCGACAAAGAGGTCATAAAGAATGAAGAATGACTACATCTTTGAGGGGAATAAAAAATGTCTTTGTAAAGGATGTAATGTCCAAAAGAAATAAAAAAGAGGAAAAGATTAACAGACTGAATAAATATAAATGACCGTCGATATAAAATCAAAAACTGGAAAAAGAAGGAAAAGGGGATAAGTTTGGAATCAGTACTTGGGTTTTTAACCAATTTTGAAGTGGTGAGTATGGCTAACATTATGAAAAGATAGTATTTTCACTGAGCACTTGAAAAACTTGATATGTGAATTATGCTTCGACCTAATGGATATATGACTTATTTGATTGGTTGCTTAGGTGATTCAACTCTAGGTTTTTAAAATCTCAATTTCTCATCTTGAGTCTCCTCATTCATACTTGATTACACGAAAGATCATTTTCTGAAAAATGTTTGAACATTACACATTAAGGTTCATTTTTCGCATAATTTACTCAGGACTAGCAAAATGCTAGTTGGGGATTGTGTTGAGGGTAAAATCTTGCATATTAGACCCCATCTATTACTTGGTTTTATGAACATGATAATGCTTAATGTTCTATTTTAATCATGTTTGTGTTGCAAGGTGAATTTAAGAACTTGGATTGAGAAGGGTGCTAAAAGCATGGATTTGATGCTCAAGAATCACCAAGGCAGGGGATGGATCTTAGAAAGCTAAGATTAAAGAAAAGATCGAAGAAAACCAAGTGAGGAATGAAGAGAATCAATTATTTGAAGTGAAGAAAAGGAATCCTGAAATTGTCCTGAAAACAAGCATATTCTTGAAAGTGTCCTGAAGAAGCATATTCTGAAACTTTGGGTTATTCTGTGAAATTGAGCAGAGTGAAGTCTATTTTGAAAAACTATGTAAATTTGAGGCGATTTCTAAATTTTTCCAAGTTGGTGTGAAATGAGGTGCTACAAAACTATAAATAAGAGTGCTTAGGATGTCCCTAGGCATCATTTAGGGTTTGAGGAGTGGAGCAAAAGCGTGGAAAAGCCGTCACCAAGAGTTTTTCTTCCTTATCCTTGGTTGTTTTTATATTTTTCTTAAGAGATTCTAGTTCAATCATGTCTATGGTTGGCTAAACCTCTTAGCTAGAGCTAAGAGGTGAATCTTGTAGCATGATGAGATGTTTCTATTGCTTTGATTCATGTTTATGATGATCTTATTTTGATTCTAGTTTGATATTTAAGGAATGCTTTCAGTTTTTAATGGTTTATTGTGACTTAAATTACAGTAGATCTGCAATAGCTTTAAGTATCTTCTTTGCATGTTTAGAAATTATGAGATTGGTAAATCCTGTTGTTTGTCATTATCTCATGGGCATGGTTTAGTGATGGAATCCCTGCTAATTATCATAATTCTCCTCTTTTAAGAATTAAGTCAAAGGTAGTTCAGATTGATCTTAATTGCTATATCTTCCAACTAGATAAGATAAGACTCTGATTTTACTTGTGTCCTTGAATTAAGTAATAGATTTCCCTAATCTCCACAAGTGGATCCTTGGAAACCCTAGTTCTCACCTTTGAATTCTTAGTTTTAATCACTTTAATCACAATTACTCTCTCAATCACTTCAAAATTAGTTTTACATCTTTTTCTAGTTCTACTTCTAGTTGCTTTTAGAATACTCATAAGATTAGTCCCTGTGGATTCGACCTCGATCTTACCGAGATTATTACTACATCACGACCCTACACTTTGGGTTCTAAACACTGGACCTAGTTCAGCTTGGCTCAACTCGGTATTGAGCTTGACTCGCTTCGACTCGGATCGAGTTTTAAGTGCAAATATAAGGGTTTAAAAAAAAAAAACCCTCATTCGCCCGACCCTACCTTACCCATTTCGCCCAACCCAGCAACCCTAACCCATTTCTCCCTCCCTTTCGCCCAAATCATCCAAATCGCCCGACCCTAACCCATTTCTCCTTCCCATTCGCCCAAATTAATCGTTCGTTCACCAAATACTCTTGTCGTTCTCCACCAACTGAAGAAATTGCTCCTTCCAGTGTTTGTCCAGATGATCTCCTCTCCTAAAGTGAGTCCTCTCATCCCTTCTCTCCATTTTTTCCGACGAGTAGCGTCCGTCTGAGTAGCGGAACTCGACTCGAAAACTCAGCTCAAACTCGGCTCGAACTAGACCAAGCTGCTGGCCGAGCTGAGCACGAGTTCCTGTTCCAAGCTCGAAGGTCGAGCTGAGCAAGCCGAGCTGAGCACAAGCTGAGACTCAAGCTGTCTAAGTCGAGCACAAGATGGGCAAAGCTCAGCTCGGCTCGACTCGTGTACACCTCTACCCGTAACGCATTATGTCCACGATAAAATATTTGATTCACTAGTTGTGATAACTTTAACACATCACTTGCATTGATAGAGAATGTAAACTAAAACATGTGGTTTTGAAATATCAAGACACATGCCCAAGCCTTAAAGGTAAATAACACAAGACTAACAAAATAAAGAGGAGTGATAATGGTCATCTCAACAGATAGAAACGTGGCAATGACCAACTTAATAAAGATGAGAGTAGCAATGGCTAACTTAATAAAGATGAGAGTAGCAATGGCTAATTTAATAAAGATGAGAGTAACAATGGCCAACTCAACAAATATGAGAGTGGCAATGGCTAACTCAATAATTTGGTAAAGGCAAGGGCAAGGCTTGAATCCATGGCCTCTCGTAAATTCAGAAAGATCACACATAATTAACTTCATATCAAAATTTCCAATAGGTAAATAAGTCCTTGAAGAGAAATAACTTTAATACGAATTAAAATTGCATGTATTATCAACCATGCTGACTGTTGAAGCTTGACGTAGCTTAAAATTACGGCTAAGGCCTAGAGGTGTGATGAATAAGACCACTTAAAAATTCTTGCCTAATTAATATAATTTACCAATTCAAACTATTAACGAAAGTAGCACTTAGGCTTTCAAGCCTAGTGGGCCGAATCACATACACTTCAATAGATGTAACAATTCAAAAACTAGACTGTAGATAGCGAGATTGTATGTGCTTACAAATTAAGTGCCTAATATATAATCCAATTTCAAGCATTCATACAATTTAACCAATCAATCACATAAGCATGAATAAACTTTTTCTTAAATGATAATCACAAACACAAGCATGAACAATAGTTCGATTTCCCTACTACACTCCCAGTGGACACACTCTCCTTGAGTTTACTCGTATTCACTATCTTAGGAATTCTGAACTTTCATTGCAATAGTTCCCCCCATGAAGCACCAATGTGATAATCATAGGGAATTCAACCATCTACTATGCCCAAGAAACAATGGTAAATCATGAATTTTACATATCACACAATTGCAAAATAGGTAAGAAGATATCAAAAGCTTCCCAAGCATCTACTATAATTAGACTCACAATAAATCACGGAAAACTGAAACTATTCCTTTATTTAAACTAGAAATCAATGGAATTTCAACCATAAACTTGAATTAAAGTAAACTAAATATTAAAAAGAACTAAAAGCTTCATCCCTTATATTAGCTAAGAGATTAGCTTAACAAGACTAACATATTAGAAGAAAAGCAAAAGAAACATCAACTAGAACCCGTGAAGAAATCGAAGTGGAAGAACATTGTTGGTGCTCCGCCTTGGCCTTCTCTCCCTTTTCAAACCCTAATGTTTGCCTTGAAATATCATAGGGACTCCTATTATAGTTGTGGAACTCTAACTTTCGTACCACCTTGAATATTTGGCAAACCGACCTTGTATTTACGCATTTCTATTACACTTCGGTCACACCGAAGTTGCATATGAAAAATCTGTACAAAATCTGTCAAATTTAGGTGGGACTGAATGTAACGCCCCAATTTTTGAAACCCGAGTATACTACTTATTTTCCAAAAACTCGAGTGTTAGCCTTTAAAATTTTAGTCTAAATTTAAACCATCTTATCATCAATCAGAGTTAGCAATAATCATACATAGAGTAAACCATGCATTGAATAAAAACATTCCATTCATAACTAAAAAGATCCAAATGTAGTGCCCATATAGGACTTATACAACCTAAATGCCAAAAGTTCATTAAAGAAAAATGAAAACCTATCATCTAATGACGGAGCTCAATATGGGCCATTGAGAACCCATCTAGCCCCTCAGTGACCCAATTTGCTCCAACAACCAAGTGAACAACATTGGCTTGCTCTATACAAGCATCAACTGATATGTTTTTATAGCATCAATTGTTATCACAGTAAGGAGTACCCTCTAAGATTACACACTTATCATTCATAATCCAGTATAGATCACAAGACATGAGAAGATATATATTAAACAACTCAATTCAAAATAGTGATCATATACTCAGAAATGAAGTCAATCAACATAATTTCATTATTAAGAAAATGTAACAGTAATTGTAATGCAAGTGAATATGTCGAAATAGTCAAATAATCAACATATGACCTTTTATTATACCCAAAAATCATATCGTATGTGAACATCGTAAGATGGGTAGAAAATCGACAAGTGAACTTCATCTCCACCCAGAAATCACAATACAACTAAACACCATAAGATGAAGAGAAAATCAACTTTCAAATCTCTACTTTACCCAAAAATCATATCGTATGTGAACATCACAAGATGGCTATAAAATCGACAAGCGAACTTCAGCTCCACCCGACTCCGCATAATGACCCGAAAATCAACAAGTTTATACAAATATAACCAATAAAGCCACAAAGGGTGCCAATATTCTATTAAAGTCGTGAAGGGCAAATATGCAGCCTAAGCCATGTAAGGTAAATATGTGATTAAAGCCGCATAGGTCAAATATACGGTTCAAGCCATATAAGGAAAATATGCGATTAAGGCCGCGTAGGTCAAATATGGACTGAGAGATGGTAAGTCCACAACAAGTTCCATTCAATCTATCAAATAATCGCAAGTAGCAAACGTCTAATTAATTAACATTTGTACAACTAGAAATAGCATGTGAATATTAAATCATTTATGCTTGTTAAAATTAAAGAGACATGTCCATTATCTAACACAAGAATCAATTGCACAATAGATTAGCATATTCGGATAGTAAGATATGTAACTCAATCAGGTAACTTGAGAGATACTAAATGAGAGAAATTAAAGCATCATCTATATCCAGATTGACGAATTTAAGTGGGAAGCTCAAAGGGTGAGTCCTCACCTAAATCGAACAACTTAAATGTGTGGCCTACTAGATGACATGTGACTGCAACCCAATATAGTCAAATCTGATCGATACACATACGACCACAACTCAATCAAAACATTAAGGAAGACTGTTAGTAATTGGCTTTCTTCGAGTAATAGACTCAACGAAAGCTCACTGATTCAACTCAATAGCGAACATATGAAATGGGTTTCGATTTACCTCGGTTAGTAACTCAACTCAGTGACTTGACATGAACATGTTCACAACCCAAGTGTAGGGTCATGATGTAGTAATAACCTCGGTGAGATTAAGGTCAAATCCACAGGGACTAATCTCATGTGTATTCTAAATTTAACTAGAACTAGAACAAGATGAAGAACTAAAACTAAATCTGAATAATTGAAAGAGTAATTGTGATTAAAGTGATTAAAATTAAGAATTCAAAGGTGGTAACTAAGATTTCCAAGGATCCACTTGCAGAGATTAGGGAGCCCTCTTACTTGACTCAAGTCACACGATTGGAATTGGAGTCCTATCCTATCCAATTGGAAATATACAATTAAGATCAATTTGAACTTTCCTTAACCTAATTCCCAATGGAGGAGAATTATGATAATTGGTAGGGATTCCAACACTAAACCATGCCCAAGAGACAATGATAAATAACAGGATTAACCAATTCCATAATCTCAAAGTACGAGAATTGTGAAGATTAGGAAGGATTCCATCACCATACCATGCCCAGGAGACAATGGTGAACAATAAGACTTACTAATTTCACAATCTCAAATTAGGGAAAAAAGATACTCAAAGCTATTGCAAATTTACTGTCATACCCCAAATTCGGAACCTGGGAAGTACCACTTCCCAAGTACCAAACTCAGGTCAGAGAACTTTCTCGCCACTTACTGGCCTTGTGAACAATTAGCAAACTTACTGATCACGAAACCCAGCTCATGGAGGAGATTTATTTATTTTTTGAATGGTTAATCTGTTTAGGCAGTTACACATTTTGTTCATGATAAGAGACGAACCTGTTCAACATGTCACACATAATATGGTGCACCAGATCAACAGTAATGAAGGAAACAATAGCAAACTCCAACAGCTCTTGTATGCATCTTGAAAAAGTGTAAGTCATACGTATGAGCAAACCACAACTTGTGAGTCTACTGCGTGCCAGGATTAAAACACGTCTTATCGAGGCGCTACCGTAAAGACATCCAAAATAACCATAGGCATGTTATCAACCAGTCAGGTTATCATAGGTGAGTAGGTTATCAATCAATCATGTCGTACAATTACACAGGTTATCATGAACATGACATCGATAATAGGCATGTCACTCAACAAGTGACCATGAATCATTAAAATAGCCAATCATCATGAATAAGATAATCAAATTCCATTTTCTACTATATGGCATACGATGGAAGGGTAATGACAAAGCTGACATGGGGAATCAGGATAATAGCACGGGATATCAAAAGTTGTGGTGTCCATCACAAGGGACTTATATCCAAACCAGGCCCATACTTAAATTTGGATAGCTAGACTCAATGTGGTAAACTCCTGATCTTAGGTTGGTCGTGTACCCAACCAAAATCATGGCCATAGCGAAGGTTCACATAATGATTTAATTGCGCACCACTAACCCGAGTGGATAGTGAATTAATGAATGAATGAGTCAGATGTTGAGTACGCAACTCGTACTCAGTAAGTCCACATATAACCACCACAACACTTCCGATGTGGGACAAGGTTCCTCCCTACTGTATGCACATTAGCCTGGCAACCACTGGTAGCTCGCCGAGGCCCTTATGCCCCGCCCACATTAGCATTCACCCACGTGTGCAACAGTGATGGAGTGTCACAATATCAGTACCGTACATCTCTAGGATATCACTGGGGTCTAGTACAATGCTATTTCGACAAGAAACAAATTCATTTGATTTGGGGGAATATCTTATTCGAACATAACAGAGAAAATATATGAAGAACAATCATTGTTTTATTAATGCTGAGTTCATTTAAATCCTCTAATATCCCTTGATTCTAAGATAGATTATCAAGAATATAGTACTTGATAAAGTTTGAATGCCGAATTTGAATATCAAATTTGGTAGCATTTCGACATCTGCTTTGATCATCTCTCTAGGAGGAATGGTTGTGCGAGTTGATCATCTAATATTTCCCTCTTTTGAACTTGTTCCTTATGCAAAAGGAGAGCTTGAAGTGACGAAAATCAAACAAGGCAATTTCGGTAGCACCTTGGCTTTTTTTATTACTAGTCATACAAATGCCTAGTTGCGCGGCCCGCGCAACCAACTTGCCACTTCTCTCTCTCTCACACCTTCAACCTTCATCTGGAGCTCTGCTCTTCTTCCAAAATTCTTCTCTCTTAAATGAGAGGTAGAGTGGGGTATTTATAGGCCTCCACACATGCAAACTCTCAATCTTTATGCCATTGGGCCCACCTTGCATCAGATTTGGCCATCCATAATTAATTACATCTGATCTTTGTTGTGCGACCTGGGCAATGGAGGAAGTCAATTGCGCGGCCTGCGCAACCAATTACTGGTTGCACGACCCATGTAACTACTGAATATGATACTTGATTTTCTTCTTTCTTTCTCATTTCTCCAATTCTCTTTTAATCTTCTACTCTTTCAATCTTTCTTCATTATTTTTATGCTCCAACAGATGCCCCCTTAATCCTTTCTTTGTTTATTGGAATTAAAGAATTAGGATCAATCATGTTTAATTTCTGATCCCTGAACGTGTTGCACGACCTGCGCAACAGCCACCCAAGCACCGTACTCGGCCCAAGTTTCTATAAATAGCTAGTCCCAACTCATTTCTTCACTTTCATTCTTTGCAGCGAAGCCCTATCCCATTTTTTCCTTCCCGTGCAACGAACATTGGTTGCATGACCCGCACAACTACTTTCCGTTCCCGTAAGTCAAAATTTGTATTGCGCTGCTTGCGTAATGAGATATTGGTTGCACGACCCGCGCAACTGACCCTTAACCGACTTTCCTAGACTTAGCCAATTTTTTTGAACTCTTACATTTTTCACTATGGCCTGCACGAAAAGAACCTACCTTCCTATCAATCCTCCCACCGATCATCCTTCTCACCAAGAATTGCCAAACCCTGCACCTTTTCAAGCCACAGAATCTCCATCATCTCTTGTCTAGCCTTCGCGCAAGCGCTTTAAGATAACTGCTAAGTGCCCTACCTACATCAAGGAGCCAATGCTCCCTACTTTCGACTTCACTGAACACATCAACACACTTCCATCCCCTATCCACAGAGCCATCGCCATGGGTGATCTTGAAAGACCTCCCAAACATGGTCATGAAAACGACTGCGAGCAATGGCTAAAATCAACAGTGCATCATCAGACCATCAGTCAGAAACCTCCTGCTAGGGAAGACACTCCACCCCCTTCTCGACCGAAGAAAACTCGGCGGAATAAAGCTTAAGAATTCCAGGAGAAAATTAAGGAGCATAACCAGAAGAAGTTATAAAACTCCTGGGAGTCAGTTCGTGCAATCGAGGGTGTTATAAAATTTGACATCCCTTATAAGCAAGGTATCATGGTGATTCCAGTTAGCCTTCATCGTCACCAGTCCATTTTGAACTGCGAGCCTAGTGATCATCTGAACGGAGAAAGGCTAGCTTATATAGAGTCTTGGTCGTTAAGAGAACCAAGATTACTGAAAGGCATTTTACAGCTGATGAAACCAAGACAGTAAATCGGTGATATTCATTCTAAGATCTTTCTCACCCCATAGCCTGTATCCAACTTGTTTTTATGAGACACTTCAACAATGTTTCAGTGAACATTGACTCATCTGGAGTCCTGGAGAATTCAGAACAAGGGGTCTCTTGACTCCTCGTAATTATTATTCTGAATGGGCCACGACAGTTCTAGTGAAGCATGTGAAGATCATAGCTAAGATAGGTATCTACACCACGATTGAAGCAACATCATATCCTTTCTATAAGGAGTCTTCCATTTTGAAGGTCTTTCTCAATTACTGGTGCCCTTCCACCAATTCTTTCCATCTACATGAAGGTGAAATGAGCATTACGCTCCGGGATATTCATAGGATTACCAGTCTGCCGATGACTAGAAAATTCTTCGATGAATTTGTCCCCACCAATGATGAATTAGCCTTTGTCTCTTCGCCTGATTATATCGCCTCTATTTCAGAAACGACCACTAAGTTGTTCAAAGAGATGTCCAAGTCTCCAAATATCCACAAGATCCGCCCTCTGTATTAGCTAGCCCATTTTAACAGAGCTCTTCGGTAACCTTTCTTCTTTTCAAATTAGCATTTTCATTGTGTTTTGATACATCTTAATCTTGGTTTCACCTACCTCTCCTTTTCTTCTAGGTTTAATGGTAATCACTCGCGAGAGCTGGAAGGCCTTCGTAAGAAAATAAAAGAGTGCGCTGAATATTCTATTTACGGGGAGCTTGCAGCATTTATCGCTTACTGGTAAAGCATAGTGGTTTTTTCCAGCTCCAAGTCAGCAGATGTCATCCGCCCCTCATTATTTATAATAGTTAGTGCCATGGCTAAAGGGGTCAAATATTCCCTTGCTCCTCCTACTCTATATTCAATTTATACATCTTTTGAAGACATCGGTTCTCACATAAAAAGTCCCTCCGTCAGCTCTACTTCTACCTACATGCCATGACACTACTTCATCGGTTGGCTCAACATATATTTCCCTTGGGCCTTTGAAGTTCCAGAGAAAGCTTATGTTCATCCTTCTAGATTCCCCTCTAGTTCTTTTAAAAGAGGGTCATGGCGAAGAGGTCCTATGATGGGGCGAAAGATGCCCTCTCCTCCGATGCCAAGATTAATTATTTTCATTTCTGCATGCCCCGCTACACAACAAATACAGACAAGTCAGACACAGGGTCTCTTACTCTAGGAGAAAGGGCATTCCTTTTGTCGATTAGATCGCGTACTCTCCCGTTGAGAGAGGGAGCAAAATTATGGAGAGAACCAAACTATCCCAGTCATTTTGCTCGCCAATTCAGCTTTTGTTACACCTCAAACCCGGAGATTGGATTTACAGGAATCTCGATCACCGAATCCAGTGCTGGCAGCCTCCGTAGTACCCCATTCTCAGCTCATAGTGTCCATACGCCAGATTCTGTTCCTGGGATCCTATAAGGATAATTTTTTTATATACATTTATCTCGTAATAAGCATAACCACAAGTATACCCAAATCATAAAGGCAACATCATCATCACATATCCACTAATATAATCATTTGAATACAATGTTGAAAGGGAAATACATATATCAAAAATCAAAGCTCCAGAGGTCCGCTGCATGCTTCAAGCTCAACGCTATTGCAACCTAACGCCACCTACACGCATCTACCGTGCATAAGCTTATAGAAAGCTTAGAGGGTGGTGTAGGTGTGTGCACGAGATAAGTGTCAAGTATTCAATATAATGCCATAATCATATAATGTCGGAAATAAGCAAAAATACTGATAAGATCATGAATCATACGATATCAGAGTAAGCTAAAATATTAACAAGATCATGAATCATACGATATCAGAGTAATGCGAAAACATACTGATAAGCCCATAAATACCATCAACCTTATCCAGGCTATGCGATGCAGAAATATAATAAAAACAATATCATATACTGATGAAGCAATGCAGACCAGCTATGCAATGCAGAGACAGTAAGCCAAATATCAGATGCTAATGATGCAATGCAATATGCAAATCCTGATGAGTCCACGAATACCGTTAATCGTATCTAGGCCGTACAAATGTAGAAATATAACAACCTAAAATGTCATATGCTACGGATGTAATGCGATATGCAATGCAAATGTAATGACCCTACTGGAGTGTGAAGTCGAGATGATAGTACGTAGTATCACAGGCTATGGGGTCCATCACAAGGGACTTCTATCCAAACCAGTCTCATACCTAAATTTGGATAGTCAAACTCAAAGTGGTAAACTCCTGATCTCAGGTTAGTGGCGCACCCAACTGAAATCCTGGCCATGCGAAGGTACACAACAATTAGTTGCGCACCACCAGCCCGAGTGGATAGTGAATGAAATGAATGTATGAGTATGCAACTCTTACTCCATAAGTCCACATATCAGTACGGTTCCTCTCTGGGAAATCATGGGGTCTAGTACACTCCACTCCACTTGCTGCCCCATCAAGTGCACAACTGGGTAAGTTGAAGAGACCTCACTATCCGCCTGGCCAGTAGTCTGCCAATACCTACCCGGCTTGTCGATAGCGAACCCATTCCTTGAGCTAGTGAAACTCAGCCTAACTATGTCTACTCCCTTAGGGGGGTAAGGCCACACCCCCTCCCAACTGACCACGACACAGTGGAAGACGCGGCCTTCTGGTATTCGGCACTCGGGCGCTCATGTACATCCACTCGGTCTTGATGTTGGGGCATCCTCTGATACTAAGAGGGTTTTGGGAATTTTCACCCAGGGCCATCTATGGTAGCCCAATGCTCGAACCAAACATTTTTGGTGTCCCATCTGGCCATCCAAGATATGCCTGTGGAGGCTATGGCCCTGATGTCGCTAGGGCGTATAGTAATCACAACACATAATGCAAGATGCATGAGTCATACAATCCAGTCATGCACCAATCTTGCGCATATCGTGCGCTCATATGAGATAACCTCTGCCTATCAAGCAGTCTCATAACAACCTACCCAATGACATATGTAATGGTCAACCACATCTCATAACAAACATGCAAATGATGTGTATGGGCATGTATCATGATGCTATGCGGTCACATACTCATAATCGGTATCAATAACTGGCATCGACAATTAACCTCGACAATGTGGACATTTAACTAACATTGCCCCCAAGGCATGACCCATATAGAGCCTAACATACAGTGGACTCATGGCCTCACATTAGGGCCAAATATACAACACCATGGGCCTCACTCAAGAGCTTAATACATATTGCAATGGGCCTCACTCATGGACCACATATACATCAAGTGGGTCGCATCATATGGGTCTACTATACATCGTAATGGGCCGCTTCCACGGGCCTAATATATATCAAGTCAGGCCTCACCATATGGGCTGAAAATATATCACAATGGGCCTCGTCCCATGGGCCTCGAATACATCACAATGGGCCTCGACAATCGGAATCGACCTCAACAATTGGAATCGACACTCAGAATCGGCCTCAATACTCGGCCTCGACAATCGAAATCGGCAAATCGGTCACGATAATTGGAATCGATCGATAATCGGAATCAGTAAATCGGTCACGTCAATCGAAAATCGGCAATCGGTCACAATAATCAACCTCGATCGCTAATAGGCAATCAGCCACGACAATCAAAATTGATTGATAATCAAAATTGACAAATCAGTCACGTTTCAGAAATCAGCAATCGGTCACAATAATCAGCCTCGATCGCTAATCGACAATCCGTCATGACAATCAAAATCGATAAATCGATCACATCAATCGAAATCGACAATCGATCATGATAAACGGCCTCGATCGCTAATCAACAATCGGTCACGACAATCGAAATCGATCGGTAATTAGAATCGGCAAATAGGTCATGACAATCGGCACCGATAATCAGCATCAATAATATGCATCGATAATCAAGGTCGATAATCGGCATCGATAATCAGGGTCAATAATCAGTGTTGGCCTCGATAATCGGCACCGATAATCAGCAGATAAACAAAGCAGGGTCCATAGATGATCAGCCGATCAACCATAGTATAAAGATCGACACTCAGCCATGGTTATATCAAATCTGATATTATAGAGTCATATGTCTATGGTGAATGGGGCCCACTTATTTAGGTTAACCCACGAAGAGAATGGGCCTAACAAGGCCTATGGGAAGGTCACAATGAGGATGTCTAACCATCGTTGCCCCTCAATGTAGACATCTAACCAACATTGCTCCCAAGGAGCGGCCAACATAAGGGATTTATACGCAACGCGGTGGCTACACATGCCTCACATTGGACCTCAAATACATCGCATTAGGCTTTATACGAGGGCCTCAAGTGTATCACAATGGGCCACCCCCATGGGCCTTGAATACATCATAATGGGCCACAACCCATGGGACTCGAATACACAATAGGTGGGCCCTACACATGGGTCTCATATGCATCAAATGGGCCACGTATCTGGGTCTTAAATACATCAAATAGGCCATGCAATCTGGGCCTAATACATATCACAATGGGCCACACGATATAGGACTTATACATAACAACGGGCCCCATCACTTAGGCCTGATATACACCATGTTGGGCCTTACATATGGGCCTCAAATATACACTACAAGTGGGCCTCAAATATACATTACAGGTGGGCCCTATCACATGGCCGGGTGGTGTGGATGAATCACATCCATCGAGGTGGGATCGGCAGAAGAACGGTGTGGACATAAGATACATACATCATGGTGGAGTCCTCATCACCGTTCAAACATGTCCAGCATTTCCAAATCATTTGGATGGTGTGGATGAGCAAATGCATCGGGGCAGCACAACACTGTCCAAACTGCCCAGCACAGATGGACGGCGTGAATATGATACATGTATCAAGGTGGAGTCCTACAGTGGGACGACTCGGATAAAACCCATACCTTATGGTGGGGTCCACACGTGTGGCCCACAAGATGAAATGGATGGACGGTTTGGATTTATCATGTCCAGATCCCACCGTTTAGAGCACATGGATGGTGAGGATATAGGCCACATACGGGAAGGTGGGTTCCCACGTGGGGCCCACCATATATGATATACACATATATAATATATTAATACCACCTGAGAGCCAGATGTATATATATTATATTATATATAATATATATAAAAAAATACCTGTAGCCTGCCACATCTAGCGACCACCATCCATTTGGAATGGACGGTGTGGACGCAGGACACATGCCTCACGGTGGGGTCCACAGGATCTGATGACCTCACTGGGTGGGATGGCCCACCGTCCAAATGATGGATGGCGTAGATAGAACATATACTTCAAGGTGGCCCTAGACAGCATGGGCGAAACGCATGCATCATGTGGAGTTCACACACACGTGGGTCCCACGGCTGTAGTTGTAGTAGAATAAAACACATATATCATGGTGGGGACCCACAGATCTTACTGACATCCTTAACACTTGCCCACCGTCCAAAACGGACGGTGTGGATTAAACGCATACATCAAGGGTCCCACCCCACATGTGTCACACGTGTGGGTGGTCCCACATCATAGGAAAAATGAATGGACAGTATGTATACAATACATACATCATGGCGGCCCCACGGCCCTTGCTGCGTCAGGTAAGTAGCCTACAACAGATGGACGGCCCAGATGTGGCATACATGCATGAGGTGGGTCCACACGAGTGGCCCACCAAAGGTTGCTGACATCAGTGCATCTACCGCGAAGCTGGGCAGATGGACGACTTGGATGGAAAGCAGATGGACGGCGTGTAAACATCACTGCAAGTTCCACCATCCAGGGGGTCTGGACGGTGGATGGCACGGGTGGAACATATACATCAGGTGGGGCCACGTGGTGTGGCCCACCAACAGTTTTGAATGAAGCTAAAGTTGTACTTACTGTCCGATCTGGGCCTGTGTGGCTGTCTGGCCACACCGGTCCAAACAGTCCAGCAAAGTGGACCATCTGGTGGACAGCAACACAACCCCAAGGCCTGGTCAACGTGGGTACAACCCATTCATCAGGTGGGCCCTAAAACATGAGAAAGAAAGAGAGAGAGAGAGAGAGAGAGAGAGAGAGAGATCGGAAGAGCGGAGGGACCCCACCACTATGGGTCCCTCTTATAAATCATACATCAAGATGGGCCCCACCATGTGTGGGCCCTCAATCATTAAATCTAAGTAAAATGATACAAATTTAATCCTAAAAAAGCACCCACCTTAGGTTCTTCTTCTTCATTCTTCCACCAACACGTTGTAGAGCTTTAAGGGAACAAGATTCAATAGTTGAGATCGATTTTAGGGGTTGGGATTGGGTGATAGGAAGGTGGGCCACACATGGCTTCTCCATGGAAGCCATGGACGATTCTTCTCTTAGGGTTGCTTGGGAGAATGAGAGGGAGAATGAGAGAAAGAGAGAGATGATGGGAGAGGAGTGATGGGAGAGAGGGATGGTGAGTGATGGGTAGGTGTACTTGGTTGTAAGAGAGTGTTGACTTTAGGGGAGGGGTGGTTGTACTTGGGGATGGGGTGTGAGGTGATGGGAGTACTTTGATTGATTGATGGATTGATGTGACATTTCGTAGAGATTCTCTCGGAATTGCAACGTGCGGTATTTTTTCTCAAACTGGACGCGGGCCCACGTCTCTTGGCCCGAGTATCGCCTCGGCGCACGAGACGCGGCGTTGGAACTGCAGCGACGACGCAGTCGCTAGGGAGCAAGTTTCGGGTCGAGCCAACTCTTAAATATGGGATATGACTCAAGATCGCACGCAAATGCCGATAATAGATCGTGGGTCGTCGAAATTCTACCGGAAGGACTGCGAAAGCCTATGGAACGGTACAGTATAGGATACGGGTCTTACAGTTTTGATCAGGCAGTTCCTAAAGATTGTGGGCTAGTGACCCAAAGGATGCGGAGTTATGGTACCGGTCCATTTAATTAGCCGATGGTATGGAAACAATTACTTGGTTGCCGAGTTAATTCTTCTTTCATTATCTTAGGCTGCGACCGTATTCCTCGAGTTTCATATAATCGCATGAGATGGTGGGTTCGCTAGTCTTATCTAGTGAGGAAAGGTCTACTAATAGATAAGCCCATCTCACTTCCACCACCAAGGCTTAGGAGTCGCACAATTGAAGAGGGAGTATGCTTCATAATGGAGACCAGTCATGCCCCTTTTACTAGTCATCTTTATGTCAAAATATCCGTAGATGATCTTATTCACGAGAAGAAGCCTGACAATACCCTAGAAGGGTATATAGCTTACAGTTTCATTCAGGAGTTTGAAAAAGTTCCTTGAGATCGCTCTGAGAAGAAGGAAATCACAGAGGCTGCTTCCCCTATGCCAGAGAACGTTGCTAATCCTTAAGACCAGCCAACCTCTTCTACCTATCTTCAAAATCAGCCGATCTCTTCTCCTTCCCCTAGGACTGTGCACCCCAATCCTTCATCAATGACAAGATCTCGAATGCGTGCCAAAGCTTCCCCCACCCCCCCCCCCCTCCCCCCCCCTCACCTTAAGAAGGGACCGTTGCTTTTGCCTCTTCAGCTTTAGTTAGTGCAGATCCTCAACGGGGGAGCAGTCAGTCTCTTCTTTCTAAAGGGAAACAGGTTGTTATTGAAGAAGCCAGCGAAGGAGATTCAGAGAGTGAAGGTTCAACTTTCTCGTTTATAAATACTATTTCTAATGAATATGCGGTGGAAAGAGAGGATCAAGATGATGACTATGAGGAGGGGGAAGTTGATATTAGCGGCGAAGAAGACATCATTACAAAAGATATTCCTATTGATGAAGAACATATCCCTTCAACCTCTAAGAATGTTCCTAAAAAGACTTCACCCATAGTGGGGGAAGAAGAAGATGAACCCCTAGACTACGGGGAATATGATTATTCACTATATAAGAAAGTCTTACTATTTTGTTTGCTTTCATCCTTTTCTTTTTCCCTATCTTACATATTTTTATTCTAGGTGGTCATACTATCAAAACTGGGGCAGATAGTATTCCCTCCGTAGATTTACCTCCTGTCGTACCAGCAGCTTCACTGAGATTCTCTCTGCCCCCACAGGCAGTGGTGCGCGAAATTGTTTTTCCAGTAGAATCAACTGATCTACCAACTCCCACCACCATTGATTCAAGTACTGAATATAGGGCTCCATCTTTTGCTGAGATGGTGGGACTTGATCCCGCTCTTACTAGAGAGATGTAACCTCCCACTATTCCGGTACTAGTCGAAGGTATATGCTTTTCCTCATCTATGCTTTCCATATTATCTGCACTTATAGTTTTGCTATAACTTTATATCTTTTATTTCTTGATAGGGAACTTACCTCAAAGTGGCACGACGAGTTCTGGTTCTATTGCGACTTCATCAGATGTGCTATCTTTTGAGAAGATTCCTGCGTATAAATTGGCGTTGATTAGGAACTCCGTGTTAGCCATTGTTAAAATATTTAAAGATCCTGATCAATGGTCAGATCTAGCTGTTGCTCTATATGTTCTAAACAATTCTGCACGAATGGCTAAAGTCAACGTTTCTTCTGTGCATGATGCTCTCCTAAGATTCCATAATTCAATAATTGCTTTGAAGTCAACTGAAACTGTGATCGTCCCGCCCGAGATTTTGGAGTAAGGGAAGCAACTTGCAAACTCTAGGGAGAAGGTCTCTCAGATTTCTCCTATCATTTCTCATCACGAACAAGAACAACTATCTTTGCGAGATCAACTAAAACTTTTGTTGATAACAAGGTGACTATCCAGAATCGTATTGCCCTTTTAACGTAGGAAATCGCTCAGCTGGAGAAGCAAGATCAGGAGGAAGATCTGAACATTAAAAGAGTATAGGAAAGATACAACGTAGCCTTCATTCCGTGGACTCCAAAAGATCTGAATTGGCTAAGAATGAAGAATTAATTTCCTCCTTCGAAGAAAAGTTCACTGGTATCCCGGATCCTACCAGAATTATCTCAAACGCTAGACTGGTACACGCAGCTGCTGAAGTTAATCTTCAATAAAATTTACAACAATACTTAGTAGGATTAGGCATAGTAGGAGACCTTTGAGATATAAAACTTTGACATATTTTCTTTTGTTATTACAAGTACTCTTGGAATTGCATGTTATATAAGTATTTTGTGATGTTCTTGATAATGGTTCTCTTGTATGTTTCCGTAATGTTTTGATTGATATGTTATACCCTTTTGTTAGTAAGGGATTTCCTATATGATTTTTATCTTAGTTGGCGGTGCTAAGTTTTAGTTTAGTCAAATAATTACACAATTTATCCTCTTGAGTAGTGGAGCCACGCAGTTTTTTAGACTCTTAATTAGTGGAGTCGGGTCTCACGTGATAGTCCCTGTAACTCTTATGAGTTCACTGGACTTCTCACAGCCTGGTGAGTTCACAAACCGTGATCCATCATAGGGGCCCAGTGAAGCTACTGAGGCAGTGAACTCGGTCGAATTTATACACAGGGTTGGCCGCAGTAACTCTCTAGAGTTCACGGGGCCCATAAGACGACCTTTGGGGTACTAAATCTAGGGCCGCCAGTCCATCAATGAGTACGTTTAGGCCCTTCCTCATGAATTACTACTGAAATCAACTCAAAGATCTAAGGGTCTTACACATGGTTGGACTATCTATGTACAAAGCCAAAGAGCTCACACAACAGCCCGCATTTTCTTCACCTACAAGGTCAGACCCATTCACGGGAGGGCATTTTTATCTGTTCCCCATGACGCTGTTGTAAAGCTATACAGACGGCATGGGTGTTACGCATGGTTAACCATTGAAGACTTTTAGCCCTTTTAGGATTTCAGTTACTAGCTTCATCCGCAACCCGCATGGGTATGCATATGATGGCCTTCACGGGCTTTTTAGGGCCACTGGTTTCTCACTGCTACCCGAATGGCAAAAATGATAGGTCTTATGCGTAGCTGGCCATTTTTAGGGCTAGGCTAAGCTGCCTTAGAAGATAATGGTAGGTGACCATCGTTGTCATGAGAATGATAGATTGACTCATTTCTACTAGTATCTTCATCTTCATTGATATTCGTATGTGTTCTCAATATATCAACTTGGTGATGATATCAATTTCTTCAAAGCTCACTTACTGACAACAGTGATGATCATTTTTTTTTGTATCAATTGCTGACATACAATCTTGTTATGGTCACGAATTTCTTCTTTATTCATTTGTCTGACAGGAGAGTACATGGCCATGGTCTTGTTTATTCTTGCCCCCTTTTGATGTAGAAGCATTATTCTTATAATCTTCTGGATCAAAATCAGAATTATCTTTAAGGACAATATCTTTTGAGGAAGCGAGCATTGACTGGTATGTTGATACCATGTCCATCTTGGTCTACAACTCTGTACGCTCCATTTGAGTATACCTCTTTTATTACGTATGAACGGTCCCATTTGGGCTTAAATTTGCCCCCTATTCTGTGGATGACCACTATCGGTCTTTTTAGTATTAGCACCATATCCCCTTTTTTGAATGAGCGATATTTCACTCGTTTATCAAAGGCAGCCAATATCCTTGCCTGATACGACTGTAATCACTGCTGAGCTGACAAGCATTTCTCATCAAGAAAATCTAGTTCTTCCAACCTTATTTTTGCATTTTCATCATTTGTAATTGACTGATGTACTGCCACTCTGAGTGACGCAACTTGTGTTTCGATCAGGATGACCGCTTCTACACCACACACTAGTGAATACGGTGTTAGTCTTGTTGTTGTCCGGAGGATAGTTCTGTATGCCCACAATGCTTCTTGCAACGTTTCGTCCCAATCATGCTTGTTTCCTGTCACTATTTTTTTCAATATCTTGACTATCATTTTATTAAATGTCTATCCTAATCCATTGGCTGGTGGATAGTAAGGTGTTGAAAATGAATGATGAATGCTGAATTTTTGACATAACTTTTCCATGCCTATGTTTTTGAAAGGAGTGTCATTATTTGTGACAATTTTCTTCGGGATACCATGGCGGTATATTATTGCATGTCAGATGAAATTAACCACATCTTTCTCTTTTACACTAGGCAATGCGATCGCTTCTGTCCATTTGGAGAAGTAATCTATCACCGCCAAAATATATTGTTTTCCTTTGGACGAAGGCGGATTTATAAGACCAATGACGTTAAGTCCCCAGGCAGAGAAAGGCCAAGAGGTGACTGACTGATGCAGGTCTTCTAGAGGAATGTGTATAATATCTCCATGAATCTAACATTCATGACACCACTTTGCATAATCTATCGCATCTTTGAACATGGTAGGCCAATAATACCCCATTCGATGTATCCGATGAAATAAATTTCGGCCAACTTAATGTGCCCCACATTCTCTAAAGTGTGCTTCTCACAATATCTAGCCTACTTCTTGTTCATCTAGGTAATGTAACAGCATCCTGTTGTAAGATTTTCTATACAACACTTTGCTACATATGATGAATCTGCTTGATCTTTGCTTGATTTGTTGTTTCTGTGCTAGATCTTCTAACAAGATATCATATTTGAGGTAATCTATGAAAGGCTAATGCCAATCATCTGTTGTCACCTCTAAACATGATATAGGAAGTGCCTCAACAATTTCATCAATGACTTCTGAAGAGGGTAAGAATCTTCTTTCTTCAATAATCACCTGGAGAGGACTTCGATTTGGATAGGACAGAACTGCTGCCATGCTGGCCAAAGCATCTACTTTTGCATTTTCAGCTCGCAGTACATGCTTGATTTCAATATGGTAAAACTACTCCAATAACTATTGTACTTTTTGGCAGTATGGCAAGAGCTCTTGCTTTCTTATCTCGTATTCAGTCGTCAATTAATTTACGATCAATGTAGAATCCCTAAAGATATGCAGCATTTTTATCTTCATTTCTTGAGCAATTTCCATTCCGACGACGAGAGTTTTATACTCAGCTTCATTGTTTGTACACGTAGCACCTAACGTGAAAGAGTAAGGTAATAAGTCACCTTGAGGAGTAATGAATATCACCCCTGCACTTGCCCCTGATGCTCGAGAAGCATCGTCAAAATACATTTGCCATAGGCCTTGTGACTCGGCCAACATAACCTGTTCTTCGAAAAAATCATCACTAATGGTCTTGCACTCTGCTACAGGATGTGTTGCCAAGAAATCCACCACTACTTGCCCCTTTACCACTTTTGCCAGCTTGTACGTAATCGTATATTCCGAAAGTAACAGCATCCATTTGGCCAGGCTCCTAGATAGCATCAGTCTTATCATCAAAATTTTTATCGGATCTGCTCTTGAGATTAAAGTTATGTCATGGGAAAGACAATAATGTCTAAACTTTGCATCGCGAATATTAGCACCAAACATTCCTTTTCAATCGAGGAATAATTGCATTCTACACCCATCAAAGTTCTGCTCAGATAATAAAGAGCGGTCTCTTTCCCAGATTCATTCACCTGTGCCAACAAGGCTCCCAACGAATTCTTGGCTACAGATATGTATAAAATGAACGGCTTCTTTTGAATGGCTTTAATTTTCCCTGGATCGATCTCAATGCCCCTGTGCCTTATAATAAAATTGAGGAATTTTCATGATGACACACCAAATGTACATTTAGCTGGATTCATTTTTAGTTGCTTCTTCCTGAGTCGACGGAAAACCGATACCAAATGTTCGCGATGTTCCTGATGATCATCTGACCTCACCACCAAATCATCAACATAACACTCAAAATGTTTGTGCATCATGTCCTGGAAGATATTCTGCATTGCCCTCTGATACGTCGCCTCAGCATTTTTAAGACCAAATGGCATAACTTTATAACAATAAATTCCCATCGAAGTTCTAAACATTGCTACTTCTTCATCTTCAGGTGTCATTCGAATTTGATTATAACTTGCATAGCCATCCATGAAGGACATGATAACATACTGAGTTGTACTATTAATCAACAATTCAGTTATCAGGAGAGGGAAATCATCTTTCAGACAAGCTTTATTCAGATCCCTGAAGTCAATGCACACCCTGACTTGTCTATTTTTCTTTTTCACTGGGACAATGTTCGATATCCACTTGGGATACTTGACCTCCCTGATAAACCCAACTTTGATCAGCTTGTTCATTTCTTCTTCTATCAGGGGAACCAAGTCCGAGTGAAATCACCTTTATGCCTATTTAACCAGCCTTTTCTCCTTAGAAATATTCAACTGGTGCATTGCTACTGACGGCTCTAGACCTATCATCTCTACGTATGTCTAAGCGAAGATGTCTCTATTTTCTTTGAGAAGTTCAAAATATTTCTTGGCCTCCTGATCAAAAAGACCGGTGCTGATAGATGTGTTCCTTGGCTCTTCTTTTGTACCCAAGTTTATTTCTCATAAACTGTCTATCGTTGGTTATCCTCTGTCTTCCATTTGCTTTGGGGCCATTTCAGGATGCTCGACTATTTTAGGATCTTCCTCTGATAACTACCCAACTGTAACCATGTTCACCGATGATTCTGCCCCCAATCCTTAAAATTTTGCTCGCTTTTCCTGATTAACTCCAATAGGAATCTGAATTCCTTTCCCAAGATTTAGGTTGGTGGGTTCTTCGTAATCGAAACCCATGCTTTTTATGATTTTCTTGCTTGCCGGGCTATATTTTTTAAGATCTTGCAGTATCAACTTACCACAATACACATTATTCTTAGCCTCTTCCCCTATCTTTACTTTTGCTCAGGCATAGAATTCTATTGGTTCCGAGTATTTTGCGCTGACCCTGACCTAAAACCTTTCTAGAAGAACCAAAAATGGCTTATTTCTTTCAGCTTACGGCAATGGCACTGTATAATTAGACTGTAAAATTTTCAACTGCTCAGGCGATAACAGAGTTAGTGGTGGCTGACCTGGTTGTCTCGGATGCTTCGGTACAAAATAGAATTTCTTCTTTTTTTCTACAGCTCTGGATGATTCTGCCTTTTTTGTTTCTTCTTTCATCATCTTCACCTGAATGTCTTTTAGGGCTTTTTTTCATCATTATTTCTTTCTTCTTTAGCGAACCCCTTATAATAGCTGGTGTCTGCAAAGAAGGCTTCAGCTTCTGTATAGGGTTTTGCATTGGCCATTACTTCATACTTTATCCCATTTTTACAGTACTTGAAGCATTGATGCAGAGTAGAGGGTACGATGCTATACTGATGTATCCATGGCCTTCCTAGGAGAAAATTGTATGTCGTCACTACGTTTATAATGTGGCACACGATATCAGTGGTTAGCTCTCCTATCTCTAATGTCACTGTAATTTTGCCGAGTGTGCATTGCCCATCCTGATTGAAGCCCTATATCATCATTCCACTAGGGCACAGATCAAAGCAACAATAACCCAGTTTACTCAACATTGTAAGTGGTAACAGATTCACCATGGACCTGTTGTCAAGCATAATCCATTTAACTTTCTTACCCCAGATATGGCCCTCTATCATTAGTGGCATGTTATGCCCTGTATCGCAGACCAAATCATCATCGGAGAAGGAAACGACCGGCATGCAATCTTCTTGCTCTTTATATTCTTCGCTTTCCATTTCTGCAAGCAAGGTTTCTTAGACATCGTGATCGGATAGCGCTTGAACCAAACTTTGGTGAAATTTTTTCAACAACTTAAGTGCATCATAGATGCTCAATCGAGCTGGTATGCCTTTCAGGTGACTTACCATATTGTAAGTTACTTTTGTTGTTTCATTCTTATCTCCTTCCTTATCATCATCATGCTGACTTTCAATGATTTCTTTTCTCTTAACCCTTGTTTTTTGTTTCGCGGGGCTTATTGTCCTCTTTCCAGACCGTAGTGTGATCACTGTTACCTTTCCTGTTGTTCCACAATCATCTTCCCTGTTCTTCCCTAAGCCTTTTCCCGTATCGTCAGTACAATCATTGCTACCTTCACATCCTTTCGTTTTCTTTTCTAATTACTATTTCACCCCTGTCTATCATTCGTTGTATTATACATTTCAACGTATAACAATTTTCAGTCGGATGTCCCACCAGGCGATGATAATGGAAAAAATCTTTTTCTCTTGTTCTTGCCACATCTTCAGGGCGCTTGGGTGCTGGTAATTCTATTGTACCGGCTTTTAATAATTGGTTCATCATAGGGACAACATCTTCCCTATTGAACACAAACCCTTCGTGAGAATTAAGCGCTCTGGGCCTTTTTCCACCATATCTGTTTCTCGGCTGGTTTAATTCTTCTTTTCGTTCTAACCTTTTTTTCTCTCGAATCTCTTGCATATTGACTTCTCTTTTCATGATCCATGGTATTTGCGACAATCCTGCTAGGTCCCCTCCTAGTTGTCTCATAGTGAAACGCTAACATCTTTCGAGTTATTAGCTCTAAAGTATGAGCCTTAGTGGCTAGCTCACGGAAAGTCTTGATATCGGCACTAGTGAGTTCGAACACGATTCCTGTTTCCATGGAGTTCAGACACATCTTAACCTGTTCCTTTTCTTCTGACACCTGTCTACATGAGGCTCTTAATGTCTTCCATCTATCTATAAACTTCTCTCTCGGTTCCACCTCTCTCTTCCATACAGAAGTCAAGTCTGTAATGTTGATATCGCATTCTGAAGAGAAGAAGTTTGACATGAAGGCGCCCTGCATTTGCTCCCAAGTGCGTATCAATCCCGAAGCCAGACTGGAATACCATCAGAACTCTTTGCTTGTCAAAGATTATCCAAACAATTGTAGGCAATAATACGGTATCGTAGAGAAATTCCCCTTGCTAGTAATAAAGTGCATTAAATGTTCTTTTGGTGAACCCTCTCCATTAAACTTTTGAAGTTGGCTGGGAAAGGGATGCCTGCTACCTCTCATGGGTACGACGTTCGATATCTGAAACAGCCAACATTCTCTTTCTCCCTTTCTACTCTGACAGCTTCCTCGACAACTTGCCTCACCTCCTTTTATGTCAGAGTTCTCGCTGCTGAGACAGACCTAAGTGATCCTACCCCTGGAGGTTGAAAGCATTCGAGTTGGTTCTCTTACCCATTCATTGTGCCCATCATTGGGGGAGCCGCTATCTGGGCTACATTGTGTGCGAGGGTCACTAAGGCTTCTCTGATATTTATGCACTCTTCCATTAGTGTTCTCTGTACTTCCGCCATTTCATTCATACGGTCCTTTGTAGTCGGCATGTTCCGGCCATCTGTACTGTGGCTTCTTCGCTCCCTAATGAAGCTGTAGTCGGAGTGGGGTGGGAATATGTCGATGTAATAGGATTTACGAAGAGAAGGGAAGATGGAGTATCATTTAACTTCTCTGTGCTCCCATCACCATTGATTGATTGGGGCAATACAGACATTGCTGAGCTTACTAGTAATGCCTTATCTTTTTGCTCTTTTCTCCATCTGACTCTTGGGGCAATCAAAGCTGGGAAGTTGCGCGACGTTAACTGCGGAGTTATTTGCTCGAGATATATCGTAGGAGGGACGAGTTTGGGGTTCTTCTTAGCAGCATTACATGTCATCAATCCTCTAACTCTAGGCGAAGGTGGATTCATTCTGGGGCCTCTCGTATTCCAAGCTCTCATCCTGTAAAACATTACAACAGTTTAGTCCTTGTCACCTTCCGGTGCTTGAGGCAAAGCAGACACAACTCCAACCATTGCTCGGGTTAAGTCATTTTTGCTTGTAGGAAGCTGAACCCTGCGCTTCGGAGGCTGACTTAGTGCATATTCCACCACGAATCCAGTCGTAGTGAAATAGAAGTTCACTTTCCTCGCAAAAATTGCCATTGGTCGTAATTTGCAGTTTGATTTCTTCACCTATAAAACATAGAATTAAATTATAGTTAGTATTTGAAGAATTACATAATCTATCTTAAAGATAAAGGGGAGGATGTTCCCATTGGGAGTCGCCATTTTGGCGTCAAAAGACGCCAAACTACAATGAAAGTTCTATAATACTCTCATTGTTAATATCAAATAAGATAAATAAATTCCCCATCAAAGTCATCATTTTGTTTTAATAAGAAATAAATGCATTTGATTTGGAGGAATATCTTATTCGAACATAACAGAGAAAATATATGAAGAACAATCATTGTTTTATTAATGCTGAATTCATTTACATCCTCCAATATCCCTTGATTCTACGATAGATTATCTAGAATATAGAAATTGACAAAGTTCGAATGTCAAATCTAAATATCAAATTCTACAGCACTTCGACATCTTCTTTGATCATCTCTCTAGGAGGAATGGTTGTGCGGGTTTGATCATCTGATCTTCCCCTCTTTTGAGCTTGTTCCTTATGCAAAAGGAGAGCTTGAAGCGACGAAGATCGAACAAGGCGATTTTGGCAGCACCTTGGCCTTTTTTATTACTGGCCATACAACAGCCTAGTTGCGTAGCCCGTACAACCAGTTATTGGCTGCGCGACCCGCGCAACCAACTTGCCACTTCTCTCTCTCACCTTCAATCTTCCTCTAGAGCTCTGCTCTTCTTTCAAAATTCTTCTCTCTCAAATGAGAGGGGGAGTGGGGTATTTATAGGCCTCCACACATGTGAACCCTTGATCTTTGTGTCATCGGACCCACCTTGCATCAGATCTAACCATCTATAATTAACTACCTCTGATCTTAGTTGCGTGACCCGCGTAATGGAGGAAGTCAATTGCGTAGCCTGTGCAACCAATTACTGGTTGCACGACCCGTGCAACTACTAAATATGATACTTGATTTTCTTATTTCTTTCTCATTCCTACAATTCTCTTTTGATCTTCTACTCTTTCAATCTTTCTTCACTATTTTTATGCTCCAACAAATGTTGTCAACCATACTAAGGCTATGCGATGCAAGGTCTACGTGGTCGATGTCATATGGAAGATGCAACGCAAGATGTCATCTGAGGTCAGAAAGACCTACCCTCTGATCCTCGCGGATTATATGAAGGTATGAATTTCGAGGACGAAATTTTCTTTAAGGGGGGTGGATTGTAACGACCTTGGAATTTTTGTGCTAATCTTTCCTTAAGTAGTTGTTTTGGGGTAATTAGTGCTTTACTCGATTGCTTGTGAAATTCGCATCAATCACTTTAAATTGTATCTGCATGACTCTAAACGTGTAGATTAGTGAGCACTACGTTACTCTGAAACCTGGGATCCATCGCTAAATCCAGTTGTTCTGGGGAATTTTTGGAAGATCTGGATCGGACTTGGACCGTGCGTCGAAAGTCCGATAGCGATGATCTTAGGCTGTTGCGGTCACCGAGTTGGGCTTGGCCATCACCTCGAAAATCAAGTCCATCTGATGTTCTGGGTCGATTTGATTGAGTTCGGAGTGAATAGTGTGGGAACGGTTGGATATTTAATATGTTTTTATGAAATCTGAGTCGTGTCGCTTGCGCGACGATTTTAAGCTATCTGACCGTTGGATTCTGACCCAATTTCACCCTCTGATCAGGATAGGTGGCCCAGTCATATCCTAGTGCTTGTGGACCTGATCGAGATTCCGTGACCGTTGAATTGAGTGTGGTCCGCCACGGCTGATCTGAAGAGCCGGTCGGTATGGAAACTCAACCTGACCTAGATCCATGGTCAATGAGCTTAAGTCCGACCTTTCGTGGTTATAGGCCCACCAGAAGTGCTTCGTTGGATCGAGAAAGGCATGCTTTGGTTATAACCTAAGTATACCTTGTCCCTAGGGTTATTTTCATCAAGAATAGGCCTATTTATAGTCCTTAAACCCTAGCCCTCTTTTCCATACGAATTTTTCTCTAACCCTAGCTTGGAAAGAGAGTGGAAAAGAGAGAGAAAGTGAGAGAGATAAGTTGGTGAATCATCTTGGATTCTTCCTTGTTCTGCTTCACCTTTGAACCTTCACTTTGAATCGTTCTTCTAACGGTTCTGAGTTCTTTGGGGGTAAGTTAACCTAACCCTAACCTGTGTTAGAGCTTAGATTAGTTTTGGTGTTGTTGTATCTCATTTCTATCCTTGTTTTAGGGCATTCTATCGCCATTGATGAAGACAACTCGTCTAAATCAGTTCGGTGGTTCTTTCTTCGCTTAAGGTGCGGACTTTAAGTGTATAGGTTATGGTTTTCAAGGCTTTCAACGCCAGTTAGTGATTTATTCTTGTTATGGATGAGATTTCACATGCCAAATGTTGTGTTTACATTGCTTTCCTGATATGCACGTACTATATTGAGATTTGTGTATTCTATGTGTATTTATAAAGTACCGTATACGTATAAAATATGCACTCATGTTTACCATGATTATTTGTCATGTATGTATGCTAGATGCATGTATGACAACTCCTTGGTAAAAGGAATTGTCGAAGTGCATGTATTCCAACAATCGTCATGTATGTTATTCCATGTATGCTAAGTGTTTGTAGAAATGCATGAATGATCTAAAGTGTAACTGATTACACTTATTGCGGGCGTTGAGAAGTGATTCTCAATACTCCTATTGGTGCGCATGATTTCCTTTATGCATTTACATTCCAAGTTATTTAAATTCAAGCATTACCTATTCTTACATTTATGTGAAGTTGATATTCTTCAGATGCATATGTGCCATGATTTGAGTTGTTGTTCCATTACTGTTTTACATTTCACATGAGTATCTGTAGTAGTGTAAGGTGTTTGGGACTATGCCTTAGTCCAGGAAATCGGTAATTGACCCTATATTCGTGGTTGAGATTGCTTTCGCCACGTAGGACGTATTAGACGAACCCGAGTTGTATTAGAGTTGTCGGCAGTGGTTTGGCCACGCGGATTGTTTGCGCACTCTATGTCGCTCAACTCAACGTGCGCTCGTGCTAGTCGAGTTCGTCAAGTAACCCGATTATCCGATGTATGTTCACCATGTATGGACGCTATTGCTTGAATCTAGGGTACCGAACTTACCAGTGAAATCCTATTAACTATGGTACTTGATCCGCTAAGACTCATGAGCCGGACATGGTGGTATGGGACACTGTGGTCGAGCTGTCGGCCTACGCTGGGGTGACGAGCCTCCCCGTAGTGACCAGTGAGCAACTAAACTCGTGAGCCGATTATGGTGGTATGGGACACTATATTCGTGCTGTCGGCCTACATTGATTGGTGACGAGCCCTTTGTAGTGACCTCGAGCATACCTGGATACCGCAAGGAGGTGACGAGCCGATCTGTGGTAGTAAGGGCATGAAAGGCGTGCATTGATTGGTGACGAGCCCTTTGCTACGACCTCAAACATATGATCGTATGAGATGTCTAGGATTGACGACCCTAGTATGGATCACTGTTTGGATGATGACATGAGGAAGGTATCTTAGTTTCCCAATCCTGCTGTATGAAACGGACTAATAACAACTTGGTAATCATATCCATGCACCGCATTTGCATGTGCTTTGTAGATGTGCCGCACTTTGAGGCGATGTCATGCGTAACGTAAGATGAAGACGCTGAGGGTGTACGCGTGAGGGCACGCATCATGTTGCATTCATCCTTGCATTAACAAGAGTACTTAGGATTTATTTAATTGTTCTGCTTTATCATTACTGTTTGATTGAACTGATAACATGTTAACCAGTGCCTTATTGTTCCACTGAGTTGATCACTCACTCCCACGTTTCTGGGGCGGTGTTAAACACCCACCAGACTCTGTCTTAGGCCCTGATGTTGCAGATGTGGATATGACGTCTGAGGCAGAGCGGGAGCTGGATGACGACGAGGCTGCCTTCTCCTATATGCAGTTTTCAGACGGGTTCTAGCGAGCCTCGGTCTGATGTGCGGGATCTCTGGGATTATTTTGGGAACTGAAATGATGTAATTGATACTTATAATTTTGCTAAATAACACTTTCACACGATCTGGCTTGTATATGTAATTCAGGGGTTTACACTTGTACACATCCTATAAGTCTTCCGCTTGCTTTATTCACTTATCCCTGAATCATATCTGTGTTTTGGCTTAATCATCCAAGGTCGTTACACCAATCCTACCATCCACGATATACTTGTAGAGGCTACGGCCCCGATGTCGCTAATGTGTATATTAATCATGTCACACAAATGCAAGATGCATGAGTCACACTATCCAGTCATGCAGCAATCTTGCGCATACCGCGCTCTCATGTGGGGCAACTTCGTCTCTCAGGGAGTCTCAAAAACAACCAGCCCAATGGCACATGTTATGATCAATCACTCATCATAACAAGCATGCAAATGATGCGTATGGGCATGTATCATGATGCTATAATAAACATATTCTTAGTGAGTCCTACTAGACTAGGTACACTAGCATGACTATCAGATATAAACAATAATCGGCCTAAATATAAGAATAGCCAATGTGACGTGAGGGTCTATATATTTAAGTATCTTCAATAGCACACTGAGGCCCTATACCTCTTGTGAATACTTAACAAATGGCCACCAGGACTCCTATAACACGCACATACATAAGTTGCATAGGTTATGGTGGTACATAAGTTCTAACATGTATCATCATTTTCATAGATATCATTCAACATCAAATTTATCCTCATAGCATGTGTCATGCAATCATGTGCATAGAGTACATAACATATAGGGATTCACATACATCATCAATATCATGGCCATTGTCTAATACTGTCATTATACATGCCTTAGGCATTAGTTGTCTATTATGCATAAGTTTATTCTTACGTCCACCAACATCATTTATTTATCATTATCCACGCATCAAGTAAAATGTGGTTTTCTTATCCACATTATCATCACGACAATCAATACGTGCATTATTATCACTTGGATATCAAGCATGGTGGTCAACTAGCATGTTTTGTCATCATGCACACACACACACACATATATATATATATATATATATATATATATATATATATATATATCATCATAACCATGAGGATCATTTTCACTTCATGATTAACATAAACAATGTCATAAGTGTTATAAACAATTACTCATCCATGATCAATGCATATGCTTTAATTCACCATCCATTAAATCATATCCATCATTTCAACAAACGACTCACAATCATCATCATCATGTTACCATACATGTATCATCATCTCACCCATCACTAGGTGCATCCTACCTAACGTGACTTCCACACTGGACTTGAACTATATGCAAGGTATGGGGTCATATAGGTCAAGTGTGAGTCCCACTTGGTGAACCAACAAGCCAACCCAAGGGCATAAATGTCCAACCACAATGCTTTCAATGGTGTGGATCTAGTTCCACAACTAAGTGGGCCCCACACATTCCACCAACTAGAAATAATGCACAATCCAAACATAAAGGATAGCATGCTGTAACGCCCTGAAATTCGGGGGTCGAGCATAACTCAGCTCCCGAGTTCCAAAACATCACTTATGCAACATATTTAATGATGAATGTATGTTGACTGTATTAGTGCATAAACATGGAATAGATTAAGCCAAAACACAGATATGATTCAGGGATAAGTGAATAAAGCAAGCGGAAGACTTATAGTAAAATATGTGTACAAGTGTAAGTCCCTGAATTACATATACAACCAGATCGTGTAAAAGTGTTATTTAACAAAGTTATAAGTATCAAATTACATCATTTCAGTCCCCAAAATATCTACAGACCGAGGCTCGCTAGAACCCGTCTGCAAACTGCATATAGGAGAAGGCAGCCTCGTCGTCATCCAGCTCCCGCTCTGCCTCAGACGTCGCATCCACATCTATAACATCAGGGCCTAAGACAGAGTCTGGTGGGTGTGTAACACCGCCCCAGAAACGTGGGAGTGAGTGATCAACTCAGTGGAACAATAAGGCACTGGTTAACATGTTATCAGTTCAATCAAACAGTAATGATAAAGCAGGATAAGTAATTAAATCCTAAGTACTCTTGTTAATGCAAGTATGAATGCAATATGATGCGTGCCCTCACGCGTACACCCTCAGCGTCTTCATCTTACGTTACGCATGACATCGCCTCAAAGTGCGCCACATCTACAAAGCACATGCAAATGCGGTGCATGGATATGATTACCAAGTTGTTATTAGTCCGTTTTACACAACAAGATTGGGAAGCTAAGATACCTTCCTCATATCACCATCCAAACAGTAATCCATACTAGGGTCGTCAATCCTAGATATCTCATACGATCATATAGTTGAGGTCGTAGCAAAGGGCTCGTCACCAATCAATGCACGCCTTTCATGCCTTTACTACCACAGATCGGCTCGTCACCTCCTTGCGGTATCCAGGTATGCTCGAGGTCACTACAAAGGGCTCGTCACCAATCAATGTAGGCCGACAGTACGAATATAGTGTCCCATACCACCATAATTGGCTCACGAGTTAAGTTGCTCATTGGTCACTACGGGGAGGCTCTCACCTCAGCGCAGGCCGATAACTGACCACGGTGTCCCATACCACCATGTCCGGCTCATGAGTCTTAGCGGATCAGGTACCATGGTTATTAGAATTTCACTGGTAAGTTCGGTACCCTAGATTCAAGCAGTAGCGTCCATACATGGTTAACATACACTGGACAATCGGGTTACTTGACGAACTCGACTAGCACGAGCGCACGTTGAATTGAACGACATGGAGTGCGCAAACACTCCGCGTGGTCGAACCACTGCCGACAACTCTAATACGACTCGGGTTCGTCTAATGCGTCTCATGTGGCGAAAGCTATCTCAACCACGACCATAGGGTCAATTACCGATTTCCTGGACTAAGGCATAGTCCCAAATACATTACACTACTACAGATATTCATATGGAATGTAAAGCAGTACTGGAACAACCACTCAAATCATGGTGCATACACATCTGAAGAATATCAACTTAACATAAATGTAAGCATAGGAATGCTTGAATTTAAATAACTTGGAATGTAAATGCATAAAGGAAATCATGCGCATCCATAGAAGTATTGAGAACCACTTCTCAACGCCCACACTTAATCAGTTACACGTAGATCATTCATGCATTTCTACAAACACTTAGCATTCATGGAACAACATACATGACGTATGTTGAAACACATGCACTTAGACATTTCCTTTTCCCAAGGAGTTGTCATACATGCATCCAGCATACATACATGACAATTAATCATGGCAAACATAAGTGCATATTCTATACGTATACGGTACTTTATAAATACACATAGAATACACAAATCTCAACATATCACATGCATATCAGGAAAGCAACGTAAGCGCAACATTTGGCATGTGAAATCTCATCCATAACAAGAATAAATCACTAACTGGGATTGAAAGCCTTGAAAACCATAACCTATACACTTAAAGTCCGCACCTTAAGCGAAGAAAGAACCGCCGAACTGATTTAGACGAGTTGTCTTCGTCAACGGTGCAAGAATACCCTAAAATAAGGATAGAAATGAGATACAACAACACCAAGTCTAATCTAAGCTCTAACACAGATTAGGGTTAGTTTAACTTACCCCAAAAGAACTCAGAATCGCCAAAGGAACGATTCAAAGTGAAGATTCAAAGGTGAAGAAGAACAAGGAAGAATCAAGGTGATTCACCAACTAATCTCTCTCACTAACTCTCTCTTTTCCACTTTCTTTCCAAGCTAGGGTTAGAGAAAATTCGTATGGAAATGAGAGCTAGGGTTTAAAGACTATATATAGACCTTAAAATGATGGAAATAACCCCAGGGTCAAGGTATACTTAGGTTATAACCAAAGTACGCCTTTCTCGATCCAACGAAGCACTTCTGGTGGGCCTATAACCACGAAAGGTCGGGCTTAAGCTCATTGACCATGGATCTAGGTCAGGCTGAGTTTTCGGGCTCTTCAGATCATCCGTGGCGGACCACACTCAATTCAACGGTCCCCGAAACTCGATCATGTCCACAAGCACTAGGATATGCCCGGGCCAACCATCCTATTCGAGGGTGAAATTGGGTCGAAATCCAATGGTCAGATAGCTTAAAATCGTCCCGCAAGTGACACGACTCAGATTTCATAAAAGCTTATTAAATTCCAACTGCTTCTCACACTCTTCACTCCGAGCTCAACCAAATCGACCTAAATCCGATCGACTTGATTTTCGAGGTGAAGACCAAGCCCAACTCGTGACCGCAACCACCCTAAGATCATCGCCATCGGACTTTCGACGCGCGGTCAGGTCCGATCCAGAACTTCAAACACATCTCATATGAAGCATGCAAATGATGCGTATGAGCATGTATCATGATGCTATAATAAACATATTCTTGTGAGTCCTACTAGACTAGGTACACTAGCATGACTATCGATATAAACAATAATCGGCCTAAATATAAGAATAGCCAATGTGACGTGAGGGTCTATATATTTAAGTATCTTCAATAGCACACTGAGGCCCTATACCTCTTGTGAATACTTAACAAATGGCCACCAGGACTCCTATAACACGCACATACATAAGTTGCATAGGTTATGGTGGTACATAAGTTCTAACATGTATCATCATTTTCATAGATATCATTCAACATCAAATTTATCCTCATAGCATGTGTCATGCAATCATGTGTATAGAGTACATAACATATAGGGATTCACATACATCATCAATATCATGGCCATTGTCTAATACTGTCATTATACATGCCTTAGGCATTAGTTGTCTATTATGCATAAGTTTATTCTTACGTCCACCAACATCATTTATTTATCATTATCCACGCATCAAGTAAAATGTGGTTTTCTTATCCACATTATCATCACGACAATCAATACGTGCATTATTATCACTTGGATATCAAGCATGGTGGTCAACTAGCATGTTTTGTCATCATGCACACACATATATATATATATATATATATATATATATATATATATATATATATATATATATATATATATATATTCATCATAACCATGAGGATCATTTTCACTTCATGATTAACATAAACAATGTCATAAGTGTTATAAACAATTACTCATCCATGATCAATGCATATGCTTTAATTCACCATCCATTAAATCATATCCATCATTTCAACAAACGACTCACAATCATCATCATCATGTTACCATACATGTATCATCATCTCACCCATCACTAGGTGCATCCTACCTAGTGTGACTTCCACACTGGACTTGAACTACATGCAAGGCATGGGGTCTTATAGGTCAAGTGTGAGTCTCACTTGGTGAACCAATAGGCCAACCCAAGGGCATAAATGTCCAACCACAATGCTTTCAATGGTGTTGATTTAATTCCATAACTAAGTGGGCCCCACACATTCCACCAACTAGAAATAATGCACAATCTCAAACATAAAGAATAACATGCTAACATCTTTCATGTCATATATCATATTGGGCCCACTAGCCACATACACAATAAACCAAAAAAGCCTAATTATCCAATTTATGCATTGTAAAATAGGTCTCTCTAAGCGTGGTCCACTTGACTAGAGATAATATGAAAGGCACGCTGCCCCAGTAGGCAATGGGTTTGCCCAACAGGCTCAAGGAAGATTACCATTGTGGATTTCTCATTTCCTAATGATTTCTCTTAGTGTTAGGCCCGCTTAGGCCTTAAGATAGCATCATTTAGATGAGTCCAAGGCCACCTATGCCTTAAGAGAACATTGGGGCAGCAAGATCTGTCCACTAAATATTTTACAAGTTATACAACACCCATTTACAAAACATGCCAAGTGGACCTCATTACATGAAAGGCAAGGCCTATGCAAGATAGCCCATACTAGATGGCCCACTTAAGGTTTTTAAGCCCAACAATATCTGAGAGTTATTTTTCAGAGTTTAGATGTTGCATTAAATGCTTTGGGAAGGTGGTGGACCCCATTGACGTGGCCCCACATAAATTTTACATCAAATAGATTTTTGCGCAAATGTTGGTTTCTGGCCATCTTCAATTCAGATTTATGATCATGTGGGACCCACATCTGGTGAAAGAAGGATCCATCTGGTAGCTCTACGTATGAGCTTTAAAAGGTATAAGGCGATCCTCATTGGTTTGGTGTATACAATTTACGGTGATGTCCCAAATATGGGTACTTGGAGGAAATGTGCAGGAAACACAGTGCAAAATTAGTTTTGGTCCGATCTTGAGTACGTCTCATGATCACAAGGTAGCACCTTTTAGTGTCCCATCAGGTGCCCTTGGTTGTACTATATATGTACTTCAAAAATTAGAGTTGGGATCAACTAGTTGTGCACACGTAATATTTGGTATGGGGTCAAACATAGGTACTTAAATTTTCTGCACATAATTTTTTGCAAACCATGCCTGACCACATTTTAGGGTCCACTCCCTGATCATGTGGGGTCTGATTTAGCCCGAGTAAAATATTATTTATCTATTCATTGGTATAGGTTAAAGGTTCAAAGTGGTGGCCTACTCATATCTCTAGCATGTGGTCCACTATAGAGGCCCAAAGTTGGTACAAAACACAAATAATTAGATAATTCTTAACAATGTGGTCTGTCACAACTTAGGGCCCAATTTCAAATACTTAGGGATCATTCATGACAAAAAGGTGGGACATCCCAGCTCACTTATATAAGGATTAAACATCCCCTAAAGTGGGACCCTTAACTACAGAGTGTGGGGCTCACTACAAGGTGTTAAAGAGGCCTACATCAATACAGTCTAAGTACTTGGAAAATTTCAGCAAACAGAAAGTGCAAAGGAAATGAAATAGATCCAATGAAAAGTGGGGCCCACATGCCAGCAAACCATAGATAAGAGACATACAAAAATATACCTGGGTTTCCAAATTGGATGAACTAATAAAAGCATAAATTAGAAGTGATCCCACACCTAAGTGGGTCAATAAGAGGATGAATGTTATGTACAATATATATCCAACATACACATCTAGTAGCACATGAAATATATTGATAAAATCTCTATGATTAGATTCTCTGTTGGAAAATCCGATCCAATGGATGGTTTAGTAATACATCATTTATGTTGTACATAGGTTTCCAACCATACAGAGCCTTGGATCCATCTAGACCATACAAAATAATTTAAGATTTATCCTTACGGAAGTATCTGGTAGTTTAGAATTTTCTAAATTTTATCATGAAAGAATCTGATATAGAGACCATACATATGATTATTTACTATTTTAAGTAAGTTAAGAAAAAATATCAAATGCATTTGACCGTTGGAATCATGGATATCGACCACACAAGAATGGCCATAACATGCCCCCATATACATCTTTTGTATAAGGCCAAGATCTCAGCCATCCGAACTCCGATTGAGGCTTATTATATACCATTAGAAAGCTGGTCCTATTTTCTATGAATCCAACGAAATGTATATTTTTAATACATTCATTAAAAGAGTTAAAAATGGGTTCGTTTTAGGCAAATCGGAATCCTGCATGTGCTGTTGGACAGCAGCCAAGTAAACTTGATGTTACGAATGATTGGACCATTGAATGGCTACAAAATTTGGTCCAAAGTTAGTTCATATTATGGTTCATATTATTCCCAAGTTTCAACTTTGATCTTAGCATGGTCATTTTTATATGAATTTAGAACTCGCTGTCCAGATACAAAGAAAAAAAAAAGGATTACATGTGAAGGGTGTGGATATGATGTTCATCATGATGGACCATACTGACATGGGCCACTTTGCTGACCATCATAGCCATAAATACATGCACACAATAATTCCACACCAGTAGGGCCCACACATATCAAGAAAATAAAAAGAGGAAGAAAGAGGAAGATGAGGAGGATGGGAGGAGGGTGTAGACTCACCTCAATAGATGGATGGTTGGATAATGATGTGTGGTCCACTCCCTCTTTGATTAATGGTGGGACACACCTTAGCCCCGCTCTCCCTCACTCTCTCTAAAAATCTCAGAATTTTCTAAGTATAGGAAAAGAATAAGTGCAAGAGAGCTCCTACTCTTATATAGGGAATTGGGGGTTGAGGTGGCAAGATGATGTGCAAGTTTATGGGATCTTATTGGTGCTAAAAGTGAGGTGAAAGGTGATGCATGGTATGGGTAGTGAATGGATGAGGCGGATGGTGCTAAGTATGCATTGGCCAAGTTAGAAGAAATCTAAACATACATTGGTTAATGGATGGATAAGGGTTATGGGTTATAGGTAATGCATGGTGGATGATGAAGTGGAGTGTTGTAATTGGTTGTTTGAAGGGATGTGGCATAAATCAAGACATGCATTGGATGCATGTATAGGATGAGGTGGACATGAGCCATGATTAGTTTCTAATGGATGGGGAGAGAGCTAATGATGAGTTTTGAGATAGAATCCAATTTTATCTTATAGTGCTTGTCTTATATGTGCTAGCTTCTTATTTTATCATGTAGTAATTGTCCTATTTGTTGGTAATTTCCATGCTCTAAAAGTGGGCTTTAGGCCCACATGGGCTCAAATCCAATGGGCCTAGTATAATAATGGTTGCTTGTGTTACTGGATACATAATTTGGGCTTTACATTCGATGGGTCATATCTCACTGATGGAGCGTCCGATTGATGCGCCATTTTCACCATTGCGATCGCAATGACGACGCAGTCCACATGACAAAGGTCTCAAGATCATCCAAAACAAATCACTTGGGTGAGTTTTCTAGGTACACTAGGGTGCAGTGTATGGTCTATCAATGGTGCGAGTTGGGACACGTGTGCACATGAGAGATGTTGCAAAAGACCGTGATCCCACATCAACTATAATTTAAGTCACAATAAACCATTAAAAACTGAAAGTATTCCTTAAATATCAAGCTAGAATCAAAGTAAGTTCAACATAAACATGAATCAAAGTAAAAGAAACATCCCATCAAGCTGCAAGCTTCACCTCTTAGCCCTAACTAAGAGGTTTAGCCAACCATAGACATAATTGAATCTAAAACCTTAGAAGAAAATATGAAAAAGGAAAAAAGGAAGAAAAATCCTTGGCGATGGCTCTCCACCCTTGTGCTTTGCTCCTCAAAACCCTAGATGATGATTAGGGACATCCTAGGGACTCCTATTTATAGTTTTGCAGCACCTCCTTTCGCACCAACTTGGAAAAATCTAGAAGCCACCTCAAATTTACGCAGTTTCAATGCTATCGAAGTGTCTTCGATATGTCCTTCGATATATCCTTCGATTCTATCGATCAACCTTTGATAAAATCGAATATCGATCCAGAATTGTCCAGTGAGTTTGGCCTGAAATCTTGAATTTCTCGATTCTATCGAAGTGTCTTCGATATGTTCTTCGATACTATCTAACAGTCTTCAGTAGAATCAAAAGCCATTCTAGCAGTTTTCCAAAATCAGACTTTTCTAGCCCTGTAATCTATTTCCAGGACAATTTTCAAGATTCCTTTTCTTCACTTCAAATCTTCAATTCTCTTCCTTCATCACTTGGTTTCCTTGGATCTTTGGCATGTGAATTCTTCAACTTGGTCTCCTAAGATCCATCCCTTACCTTAGTGACTTTTGAGCGTTAATTCCACTCTTTTAGCACTGTTTTCAATCTGAGCTCTTAAATTCACCTTACAACACAAACATGCATAAAATATACCATTAAGTAGTATCATACTCATGAAACCAAGAAATAAATAGGGGATAATATGCAATATTTGACCCTCAACAGAACACACCTTGGATTGACATCACCTAACAACTACAAGGCTAGAGTAGACCAGACCCAAACTCAGCCCAACAACTCCACTGAGTTAACTCGGTAGGTGCAACAACCACCTAAATCTCTTTCTTCTTCCTTTTCCTTTCTTCCTTTCTCTTCCTCTCCTTCTCTTTCTTACTCTTTCCCTCTCTTTCTCTCGCTCCCTATTAGAACTCTAGCTAGACCGAGCCTAGCTCGACCCGATTGGACTCTGTTTCAGCCAAGTTGACTCATCAGCCACCAACATCTCTCTTGGTTCTCTTCTTCTCTCACTCTCTCTCTCCTCTCTCTCTCCTTCCTTTCTCCTTTCTTTCTTTATTTTCTTATGCTTCACTTCTCTTTTCTTCTTGTTGGAACGTCTAATAGTGGGTCTGGACAGCCTAATCCGAATTTAGTGAGTCGAGTCCACCTGACTCGTCACTAGTTGTCAGCTTTGTCCAACTTAGTTCCATTGTCGTGATCTAACATCATAGGTAGATTTCTGACACCAAGGCCCACTAGATGGACAACCCCGATCAGGAAATGGGGCCCACCAAAGGGTGGCGGGTTTTCTGGACAACCATAGAAGTGAGGCCATAATTATGGAGGATTTTGATCGAGTGGTCCATCCTTCGATCTGAGGCATATGGATGGTGTGGATAGGTTCCATCATAATCATGGGGGCCATCAAACGGACAATCATTAGAGTTTTTCTTAATAGGCTTGGGTTCGAGTTGCGGTGGCGGCGGGAGGAAGGTCTCAAGCTATAGCTAGGAGAACCCTAAAAGGGAGAGGTGAGATTTGCTTGAAAGGATGGTTGGGATCTCAGGAGGCTACCCCACTGGGATTGCTAGAGTGGAAAGGAAAAACAGAGTCCTTTCCATTTTTTGAAAAGAAACAGCCGCACACAGCCTAGCTTGCACACGAGTCTGTCTGCATGCACGTGTGTTACATCTTGTGTCGTCCATCAAGTTTTGGTCGGACCACTCGCCTAACATGATGGACGGTTCAGATCATCGGATCAATGTCTATGGTGGGCTGTCTCATTACCAGTAACAGACTTGGTCCTTTGAAAATCCTAGCAGTGGGAAAGGAAGGAATTTTCCTTCTTTTATTGGGTCAGACCTGGTTTGATCGTGCTTCTCGATCTAGTGTGGCACGGTCTACACCTATTGTGTACACGCACCACATAGGGTGGGGTCCACTGTGGTGATCTTGGTAGATTTGCTCCATCCATCAAACCAAAGTTCAAGCAAATTCATGATCTATGTGGACCATACTTAGTGTAATTTGAATTTTATACTTGATTATTATTAATCTGATGGTCAGTCTCATTCCAAATCAATTATCAATGGTCTTAAGAGTCAATTGAAGCATCTAGGTGAAATCTAATGGTTAGTTTGGATGAGACCCTTGAGCAGATGATGAGGGGTCTAATCTAGCAATCAAACTTAGATCCAACCATTGATCCTTAATTTCAACAGTCGAATCCTAAGATTCGATGACATAATTGTTTCAAATTCACTTCTCAATAGTTCTAGATGTCCTAAAGACCGTATAAGTGGAAATCTAACCACTAATTCTGTACTTAGAGGATCGAATTTATTCTAGGCTTGATCGTCACCAATCCAATGAGTTCTAGGGGGTTCAAGGACTATCCTCTTAGTGATTTACAACTGGATTAGAGGCCCAACCCTTACAGTCTAGTTGTGTGTCATTAACAACCTATTTCTAATGTTGATGATTGATGGATTTGACGATCCAACACTATAGTGTGGACAGTTAGATTGTCCTATCAAGGAGGTCAAGTCCTAGAAATAGATTCTTCGTATAACATGATGACCCATTTTTGGAAATCGATAGATAGATGACTTGCTTTATGGGTGAAGATCTTTCTACTAGTCAAAATTAAGTTAGGCAAAAAGTGAATGTTTAGATGAATCACGTTTGCGTTTATACTGAATTTGGTTTTACTGGTAACACCCACATACTAAAAAGTACAGGGTGTTACACCAAAGTTTCCTTCGATGGGACCGAATTAATGTATGAAAATCACGATTCTTGTTGGACTGTTTTGTACAATTTTGGTCGGACTGAACCGACCTTAGGTGGGACCGAACAATTTATAATTTCTCTTATAGGACTTGTGATTTCGCCAATCTTTTCTCCATCCTTTGTACTGGGTTTTCTTGGATCTTTGGCATGTGAATTCTTCATTATCTTCTTTTAAGCTCTAATCCATCCTTTTAAACGCATATTCTTCTTTAGGTTCAAAACCACTTCGCATGACAAAAACATGTATAATTAAATCAAATTAACACTTAAATGCTAAGAAAACTAATGTGATTGAAGGGTTAAATATGTAATGTTTGAGTCTCAACACTAGGCTAACCAATAACCTACACATAACTTCCTTGTCAGAGGAACACATTTCCACCCATGTCGGTGGCTCCCACAAGAGACTTTATTTGAATTTCTATCGGCTAACTAACAACCACTAGCATTCCTAATCTAAGACCCTACATACACTCCAGGCACATGCTTCCCATGGAGACTAACATGCAAACACCCATATCTGGTGAATTTAGCCTTACACAAATATCCTAGATCCTATACAAGAACCTATTCGAGGTTGGGTAAGAAACTCTTACACTTAATCCGACACAAAGAAAGAGTGTATGGATTCTATAATGGGAACGTATTTGTCAAATTGAGCCTCATTGATGCACTATCTTGAGATGCTTTTTCAATACTTTACCATGCTTGAATCAGCTTCTCAATTGCTCCCACATTCATCGATGTCACTAGTTCAGCTTCATGAATAAACACCTTGCATGTAATGTACCATGAGGTAACCATTGTTGTGGGATGATGGTGGAATCTCTTACACCTAAAGGTAATAGTTATTTCTTAGTAGGGATTCACTTAGATGGGTCTTCTAGAGTGTTTAGACAAGAATATACCTATAAGCTTAGGCCTCGTTTGTTAAATCTGAAGTCTAAAGCCTGAATCTAAAATCTAAACCCTGAATCTGAAATCTGAAATCTGAAGTAAAAAAACTTGTTTGGTAACTATGGCTGAAGTCTGAAAATTAAGTACTGAATTCAAAACAATCTGTTTGTTAAAAAACATCTGAAATGTCTGAAATATGTTAATTTGACACATTTGCCCCTATCTATCTCCTGTTTGGAAATGCTTTACGTTATAAAGAAATTATTTTTTATTAAATGAAAATAAAATTATTCTATTTAATTCAAATAAACTATAAAGTATTTAATAGAAAATTAAAATATCATTATTCATAAAAACAGATAAAAAATTAATGAATTGCATGTATAAGTGTGGCGGCAATTTCTTCTCGCATATTGGACATAATAGTTTGTTCGAAGTTTCCAAATACTCCTTCCACTTCAGGCATATCATTCTCTGATTCGATATTCATCTCTGAAAGAGCATTTTCATCATTGTATTGTTGGAAGAGTGGATCGGAGATAGATTCTTTTTTGATGTAGTTAGCATGATTTTTATTAAGAGTGATGAAATGATTTTTATTAAGAGAATGAGATCAGTGAGGCAACTTAACATAAGCATCACACTACAAGTTTTCTTCCGTGGGATTGTGAAGTGAGGCCCATTGCTTTGAATTTGAGTGAGATTTTATAATAAATGCACCCTTTGTCTTGCTTAGTTCAAAACCACATTTTCAATGTTCCTTTGTTGGTTGGATTTCAGCTGTATGTCTAGTGGGCCTCATCATGGTTTACCCAACATTCACTGGGAGCCCGGCATGTATCTTGAAAGTAGACTGGTAGCTCTTAAGAAAAAAAAAAAAAAACTATTCCCTTGTAAATATGTGGCCTACCAACTCAGGGGACTCGCCTGATGTTTGGGCCAAGTTATTAAGATAGTGGGGCCCACCTAATGCATGGATCAGATGTCCCCCAGGGCATGCCAGGTTGGTATGTAATTGAGGTGCATGTGAACTTCTCTAAACTACATATATTGGTTTGTTTTTAATTATTAAAATCCAAAAATCCAAAGGAGAATGATCACTTGAGTTTGAAGGTATGGTAATTACCATAGGTGGGAGTTGTATGGATCCACCGTTATGATTGAGTGCCGTCCAACCATCCATTAGATACTCCCCATGTTAGGCCTAGATCCCAAAATCAAACCTGATCCACACAGCTCAAGTGGACCACACCAAAGGAAACCATAGAATACATCCATATGGCATGCGGGGTCCACCATGTTGTGTATTTGCCATCCAACTTATCATTACAAATCTGAGTTGAGCCACATCAAGTGAATATATTGGTTTTAGCCATGATTGTACATTTTCCCCTGCAGGTGCCCCACCCGAGTTTCGGATCGGGATGATTCGATGTATGATCAATATGAGGATTTTCAGCAGATGCACAGCTTGGATTCCACATAAACATTACGGGTGGGCCCCACATAGCTGGAATGTTTGTGATCATTACCAAAATCAAATTTTCATGGCTCAAAAAACCTAATTTAGAGATCACAGTCCCCAAAACCTGATTCAAAATGTGTCGTTTGGGTGTGCAATCCACCCCAAAAATTCTATATAGCACAGTTTCACAACATCCCAACATGCAATTTGTTTGGATATGATGGCCATGTATTTGATTATTCCACGTTTTCACTAAATGGGCCATTAATTCTCCTTAAACAATGAACCCATCAAAAAAGTAAATAAAATAAAAGTGATCCACAAAAGAAAATTGATCTTGATAGAGGAGTTTTTAAATGAAAAAAAAAAATAAGTTCATTGGCACACAGTGCGCACTGAGAGTTAATGCTGGCATTCTCAAAACTTCACTAGCCCCACGAATATTTCAACTGTGGACATTTAATTATCACTTTTTTGGCCCACTTGAGCATTGTATACCGTTCGTCTTTGGCCTCATGTCTTAAAATGAACTCACAAAACGGATGGACGGTGAGGATTTCTCACAAACATCCCAGTGGACCCATCTGCGTTCCCAGCGCAGGAACTCCCCGCGAAAGGCTTTCGCAGGAAACCAGCGTCCTAGATGGAAACGGATTGGCTACTCCCCCAGCTACTAGCGCTGGTGGTCGGTGCTCTGTTAGCCCTTCCATGATGTATGTATTTCATCCATTCTGTTCATCCATTTTTATAGATCATTTTTGTGCTTCGCCCCAAAAATTAAAGGGATACAAATCTCAGGTGGACCACAATATAGGAAAACAATAATAATTGGATATGCACCATTAAAATCCTCCTAAGGCCCACTGTACTGTTTATTTTCCATCTAATCTATTCATAAGGTCAAAAATATCTGGATGAAGAAAAAACAAATTTCATATTGATCTGAAACTTCTGTGACCCCAAAAGGGTTTCAATGGTAGACGTTCAATCCCCCGCTGCTTTTTGCAATGTGGTCCATTTTTTCTTTAGATCTGTCTTATTTTTCAGTTCAAGCCTTACATCGAGCTCGAAAAATGGATGGATGGTTTGGATATAACAAATACCTCGTGATGGGACCCACAGAAATGACTTCAATGCACCAGCCAATCCGTCCCAGGCTCCCAGGGACGCGGATTGCGTACTGAGTAACCCAACACGCTAAGCGTACTGAGTAAACTCTGTGGGGTCCATCATGATTTACATATTTTATCCACTCCGTCCATACATTTTAAAAGATAATTTTAGGGCTCTGTACCAAAAAAAAAAGTATATCCAAGTCTCATGTAGACCTCACCAAAGGAAACAGTGTGAATTGAAATTATACAGTTGAAAATTTCTTAAGGGTACAGAAGTTTTGGATCAATCTTTTGTTTGTGTTTTCCTTTCATTCATATCTATGTAATCTTATGAACAGGTTGGATGACAAATAAACTTCACTGTGGGGCCCACAGAGCACTGACCACCAGCTATTTGCTGGTGGCAGGGGAGTAGCCAATCCATTTCCCTTCGAACGCCGATCGCGTCCTACCCCGCCCAGACGGTCTGGGCAGAGATCCGTAGGGTCCACCGTCATGTAAGTATTTTATCTAAGTCGTTCATTATTTTTCTTATATTATTTTAATATATGATATAAAAGATGAAGCAGGTCTACAGCTTTAGTGAACCACACCAAAGGATACCGCAGTGATAATGATAGCCATTGTTGAAACCTTTCTAAGGGCCACTGTCATGTTTTTCTACCATCCAACCTATTCATTAGGTCATGTAGACGTGGATGAAGTGAAAACACAAATATCAGCTTGATCTGAAACTTCTCCAGCTCTCGAGAAGTTTTTAACGGTGGACGTTCAATCCTCACCTTGTGGTCCAATTAATCATTGGACATGTTTCTTTTATTGGATCACACCTTAAATTATCTGAAAAAATTGATGGACAGTGTGGATCAAACACATAAATCATGGTGGGGCATAAAAAAGTTTCATAGGTTAAAAGTTGATTTTGTATTGCGCAGATAGCTTAAAAGAAAAAATTGCCATAGTAACTTGAAAAGGGGTACTTTTGGAAGCAAAAATTTTTTGTTTAATAAAAAATCACGGAGCGCATTCCGTGTTTACCATTAAGCGAGACTCCTATCACGGAAATAATTCAGTGAAAAACCACTTAGCGCTTTCCGTCTTCCATGTTAACAATGTATTAACAAACACCACTAAACATGGAAAAATTTTCCAATTCCGCGTTAAGTGCAAAAATTCAGTGTTAACAAACACGACCTTAGTGTCTAATCTCTAGAAAATAGTAGAGATCAACATCATCTTCATAATGTAGGTTAGAGTCTTCATTAAAGTGGTAAAGCTCAAGAAGATGAATTAGATCTCTTAGGTTTAGAGGCTTTGGATGAGGAATATAAGAGGGGAATCACCTAGCCTTTTATTATACCAAATATCCCTCAAAATACCCAAATGTCATATGCCCTTTATAAAGGAACCAAATTCTAATGGTTAAAAATGGCAAAAAATGGCATATTTGATTGATCGAGTGATGCCTTTAATCGATCGAGAGTTCCTTCGAAAGGCTCGAGGTCCCTTGATGTGATTGAGAAAGTCCAGAATTTCAGACATCTATTGTTGGACATTTTTTGTAAGACGAGTAAGCTCGCGAGACCTTTCATATGCTTCGACTTTGGCGTAAGCATATTCTTAGTGGATAGATTGACGAGTTTTGATTACGACCCTATTTCATTACTATAACACCCTGAGACTTGTACCCTAACGACCACGTGGGCACTACGATTCTAACACCGCATGACATGCCTCATTATGACCCATATATTACAAATTGCAATTTTGGCATAATCAAAGGTGGGTCGCGCAATGCACACGGGCCCCACTTGCATAAATCACAAGGTTGTCCCATCAATCAATCAATCCAGCAATCAAGCCATCCATCACTCATGTCTCTCTCTCTCTCTCCATTATTCAAACAAGCCCATGCCTCCCATCATGCAACCCATGCCTAACCATCCCTCTCTCCTTCTTTCTTCCCATTATAACCTTAATTCCCTCCCTATCTTAAAAGTTCTACCATAAATCCCTTAACCCCTCTCATTTCTATTACCATTTGCTAACAAGAGTAGAGAGATTAAGAGAAAGAAAAAGATTAAAGAGAATTATGAAGAGATTAAGAGAGAGAGAGAGGAAGATTAGGGAGATGGTTTAAGAGAAAAGAGAGTGCTTCAGAGAGAATTAGGAGAGATCAAGATGTAAAGAGGAAGGAGAAGAGAAAAGAGAGATTAGAGGAGATTAAGGGTGGTTGCATCTTGGTGGATGTTCACAACCCCAAGTGCAAGGCTGTGATGTAATAATAACTCGGTGAGACCGAGATCGAATCCACAGGGAATGGGGAACACAGTCTAGGACTAATCTGAGTCTAATGATGTGTCTGGGTTTTTAATCCAGCGATGAAGAAAAAGGTATTAATTAATAAAGATAATAGACTATGGATACATGAATCCACTTATAGTAATCTCAATATTAATTTACTTGATTCAATGATTACTCAATTGGAATCGAAGTCCTATCCTAACCAATCAGATAATGAAGCGGTTAAAACATAATAAGATTCTAAACTTTCATTACATTATTTCGCTTATGAGGTACCAATGTGATGATCGCAGAGAATTCAACCATCTACCATGCCCAGGAGACAATGATAAATCATGAATTTTACAGATCTCACAATTGCAAAATAGATAAGAAGATATCAAAATCTTTCCAAGCATCTACTGTAATTGGAGTCACAATAAACCATAAAAAATAAAAGTATTCCTTTATTTAAACTAGAAATCAATGGAAGTCTAACCATAAGCTTGAATCAAAGTAAATTAAACATTGAGAAGAACTACAATCTTCATCCCTTATCCTTTGCTAAGAGATTGGCTTAAGAAGACTAACATCCTAGAAGAAAAACAAAGTCAACTAGAACCCATGAAGAAATCAAAGTGGAAGAATGTTGTTGACGCTCTGCCTTGGCCTTCTCTCCATTTTCAAACCTTAGAAGATGCTTTGGAACGTCCAAGGGACTCCTATTTATAGTTGTGGAACTCCAACTTTCTCACTGACTTAGAGATTTCACAAACCAACATTGGATTTACGCACTTCTATTATTCGTAGGTCAGACCAAAGTTGCATATGAAAAATGTGTGCAGAATATTTCAAATTTAGGTGAGACTGAAGTTAATTTCGATGGGACTGAAGTTAATTTCGGTGGGACCGAAGTTGGCTTTGGTCAGACCGAATTAAGGCTGAAAATTTCACTTTCTCGCTGGACTGTTTCGTCTGATTTCGGTTCGACTAAAGTGAACTTCGGTGGGACCAAAGTCTATTTTTGGAATTATTTTAGGACTTTCTATTTTTAGACTTGGAATTTCATAATATGATTTTTCTAACCAATTTTCAAGATTCCTTTTTTCACTTCAAATCTTCGATTCACTTCATTTCTCACTTAGTTTCCTTGGATCTTTGGCATGTGAATTCTTCATTAAACACCTCCAATTTTTCAATTCTTCATTATCTTCTTTTGAGCTCTAAATCCATCCTTTTAAGCACATATTCATCTTTAGGTCCAAAGCCACCTTGCATGATAAAAACATATATAATTAAATCAAATTAACACTTAAATGCTAGGAAAACTAATGTAATTGAAAGGTTAAATATGCAATATTTGAGTTTCAACACACACCCCAATTAACATTTTGCTAGTCTCGAGCAGAATATGCAAAAGATATTTTGAAAATGAATGAATAATTTTCATAAACTCAAGTAGTTCTAAAAATAATCCATATTATAGAATTATAAAATACATTAATATTGAGTACTACTTTATCCTACACTCTACCACTTAGTAAATGTCTTAAGCAAGTTCAAAGCATTAATCCTGTAATTAGAAAAATTCTAAACATTGAGTTCCGAGAGTGTATAGTGAAGTCTAGATTTATCACAACCAAAGGTTTAGTTCTCTACTTTCATGATAACATTGATAATCAAAAGAGTTCATGATAACCTAAACCAAAACTTGCCTTACAGTCCAACACTCTATTCTTCCAGCTTTTGATTTTTCCATCGACGGCTTTCACACTATTTTCACTTTTTTTTCCTTTACAGTCCTTAATGAACTTTGATAGGTAAACCTTTTTTATGATAACTGTTTTTAGCTAGGTATTTTTTTCTCCTTCTTTATTTTTAATTCTTCTCATTGAACATGATAGACAAATTCCCCAGGTTTGGTTTCTATCATTCTTAATAATCATCAAGTTAACAATTCAATATTAAACTTAAACTTTAATGTGTAAGCTAGATGTGATATGTGAAATCATGACTCAATCAATGTTTAAAATTCTAATTATGAATTAATAACTCAAACTTAACTTTGAAATCTACCAAGTAACTAAAATTTAGATTTCAACAATCCTCAATAATAAGTATCTTATGATTCTAAGCTCTGAATCATCTTCGAAATCACTTAAATTCACAGAAATTTTGGAAAAAAAAAATTTATAGCTCAAATTTTTTACAATTCAGCAGAAATCCGAAGAATTTCTGAAGGAAACCTACCCCCAACCTAAAATCTACGTTTTCCTCAATGTATAAACATATCTAATAAGAGAAAAATGGAGAGCAATTGAAATAAAGAGGAGTAGATGAAATATTACCTATGAAGAGAAAACAATCTTGCAATAAAATATGGTTCTAGTAGAGAAACTAAACTATGGAAAGCAAACTAATCCTAAGAATACAATAAATTCTAATCCTAAACTAGGAAAGCAAGGGAAAACTATTCAATCATGTAGGAATGTTCCTCCTCTGGCAAGTATCTTCATAAATTCTCAGTACATTTCTTAACAAGATCATCCAAATGTCATTTTTGCAGTAGGCTTGGATACCCTGGAGCATGAATGTCCAGAGAAATTTATGAACCTCAACAAAAAAATTTCTTTTAATCCCCTGAGATATCCAACCTGGATAACATTTACCTATGAAAAAAAAAATTTCAATGTTAGTACACCATGGTGAATCAAAGACTACAATTAGGTGAAATTTAGAAAAATTCTCATCAGGTAGTGTAGTCTTAACAAATTTTGAAGTTTTAGACTTCGGTTCAAATTTTAGCTCCTCCTCCTTTAATGGAAAACATTCAGGATCTGTGGAAGGATGTTCTTCAGAATAATGATTCCTTCAATCAGTATCAACTACCGAGATATTGTCTCACAAGGCATCCACTATCTTTAATCATGTGATCATTAGTGTCCTCAAAGTGGGCCAATCGAACTTCTAAAAAATCGAGACATTTATTTGAAAGAGGCTCAATCTCCACATAGGAATCAAGCTTGTCATGTGGGTGGAGTCGGTCAACATCACTATGTTTGAAAATTAGCTCTGCCTCTCGATCATTAACTTGGACTGTCATTGAGATCGATTCTTCGAAAAACTGAACAACATACTCATGAACATTATTCAACTCCTCATTCTCAAATTCAGTATACTCCACAAGCAAGTTGGAATCACTCTCCTTATGTGAGGCTGTATCTTAGACCATACCATTCTGTAGGCTTTCGCGGTCCTCCCGATAGAATTTCGGTGACCCGCGACGCATAGATAGCATTTGTGCGCATCCCTAAGTCGTACCCTGTCAATTTGACTCGGCTCAACCCGAGACTTGTACCCTTACGACTGCGTCGTCACTACTGCTCCAACGCCGCGGCTTGCACGCCGATGCATTACCCAAGCAAAGAGATATGGGCCCGCATTCAGTTCGAGAAAAATACCACGCATTTGCAAACCCAAGAGAACATGTCCCATCAATCACATCAATCATGTCAAGTACATATCACATTTCCAAGTACAACACCCATCCTCAAAGTTAACTCTCTCTCTTACATAACCCATACATGTCAAGTACACCCATCACTCACCATCCCTCTCCCTCTTTCTCAAACCCATCTCCCAAGTAACACCCATGAGAGAGGTGGACGTCTAAGCTTCCATGGAGAAATAATCTTTGTGTGGCCCACCTTCCTACCACCCAATCCCACCCTCCAAATTTCATCTCAACTGTTAAAATTCATCCCTTGGAGCTCTAGAACACATCGGTGGAAGGAGGAGTCCAAGATCTAATGGTGGGTGATTTTATGATTTTTCAATAGTTGATTATTGTGATTTGAGGGCCCACATATGATGGGACCCATTTTTTGTATGTGTTGTGATTAAGAGGGGCCCATAGTGGCAAGGCCCCTCCCATATTAGCTCCTCGTCTCATGTTCTCTCTCTATCTCTCTCTTCCATATTTTATGGCCCACCAAGATTTATGTGAGTATCCATGCCATCCGTACATCGGACGTGGACCCACCTGATGGACGTGTGTATCCACACCGTCCATTTAATGAAGTAGATTCAAATCTCAGGAGGAAACCACCCTGATGTAAGTGTTTTATCTGCACCACCCATCTGATGAGTAACACCTAGCCGCTATTGTGCTAGACGTCAGCAAGTTAGGTGGGTCCACCAACATGATGTATATGTTTCATCAAGGCCGTCCATCACGTGGGACCCACCTAATGTGCCATTAGACCGTCCAGATCAGGGCCCCACAATGATGTATATTTTGTATTTCCACGACGTCCAGACGCTAGACGTGTGGGGACCACTGGATATGTATAATAAAAATAATTAATAATAATAATAATAATAATATAATATATGATATATATATTCTATATAACTAGTGGCCACATACGTGGGACCCACCAGATGAAGCAGATTGGCTATGTATTGATGTCAGCAGGGTCAATGGACCCTGTCCTTGATGTATGTGTTATATCTACACCATCCTGGGCCACGCGTTGGGACCCACCGCTGATGTATGTGGGGTGCACCCACACCGTCCATCCCATATGGCGAACTAGGCATATTCAAATCTCTGGTGGGCCACGTATGTGGACCCCACCCATGATGTATGTGTTACATCCAAACTATGCATCCATTTGGTGAGCTCGTCCTAAGGACTGAGATTAAAAATAAGACAGATCTAACTATCAAGTGGTCCACACAACAAAAGCAGTAGGGGATTGAATGTATACGATTGAAACCCTTCATGAGTCATAGAAGTTTTGGATCAATATCATATTTATTTTTCCTCTTGGTTAAGGTCTTTGTGACCTTATGAACAAACTGAATGAAAAATAAATGTTATGGTGGCCCTATGAATTTTTAACAGTAAAAATCATTATCTCCACAGCTATTTGTGGCATGGTCCAAATAAGCTTTTGATATGATTCATTGTTTGGGTAATACTCTAAAATGATCTCTAAAAAAATAGATGTATGGTGTAAATGTTGAGGCCCATTGTGATGTATTTGGGGCCTATGGGTTGAGGCCCATTGTGATGTATTTGGGGCCCATGAGATAGGGCCCATTATGATGTAATTACGGCCCAGGTAATGAGGTCCATTGTGATGTACATTGGGCTCTTGTGTGAGGCCCATTATGATGTATTTAAGGCCCATGGGATGTGGCCCAATGTGATGTATTTAAAGCCCATGAGATATGGCTCATGGCGATGTATATTGGGCCCTTGTGTGAGGCCATGGGCCCACTATGCGGGTGGCTCTATGTGAACCAATCCTTAGGAGCAATGTTGGTTAAATGTCCACATTGATAGGCAATGATGGTTAAATGTCCACATTGATGGGCAATGATGGTTAAATGTCCACATTGATGGGCAATGATGGTTAAATATCCACATTGTGACCTTTCCTTAGGCCCTTTGTTAGGCCGATTACCGATTTCGATTGTTGAGGCCGATTATCAAGGTCAATTTCGATTATTGAGGTCGATTATCGGTGCCTGTTGTCGATACTGATTATGAGTATATAATAGCATAGCATCATGATACATGCCCATACGCATCATCTGCATGTTTGTTATGAGATGTGGTTGACCATTTCATATATCATTGGGCAAGTTGTTTTAAGACTCCCTGATATGCAGAGATTGTCTCACATGAGCGCACGATATGCGCAAGATTGATGCATTACTGGATTATATGACTCATGCATCTTAGATTGTGTGTTATGATTACTGTATGGCCTAACGACATCAAGGCTGTAGCCTCCATAGGCATGTCGTGGATGGTTAGATGGGACACCAAAAATATGTTACTAGCATCGGGGTGCTATAGATGTCCTTGGGTGAAAATCCCTAAACCTCCGTGGCCAGAGACGCCCCAACGTCTAGACCGAGTGGATACATGAGCGTCCGAGTACCGAATACTAGTAGGCCGTGTCTCTCACAGTGTCATGGTTGGTTGGGAAGGGGTTGTGGCCTTACCTGCCCGAGGGTAGTGGGCATAACTAGGATGAGTTTGACCAACTCGTAATTGGGTCCGTTATCGACGTGCCGGGTAGATATTGGCTAATTACTAGCTATGCAGATAGTGAGGTCTCTTCCACTTGCATGGTTACGCATCTAATGGGCAGCGATTACATGTAGAGTATACTAGACCCCGGTGATGATCCTAGAGATGTACGATGTTGATATGTGGACTTATTGAGCAGGAGTTGTATACTCAGCATCTTATTCCTTCATTCACTATCCACTCGGGCTGGTGGTGCACAACTAATTTGATATGTGTACCTTCATAATGGCCAAGATTTTGGTTAGGTGCACGACTAACCTGAGATCAGGAGTCTACCACATTGAGCCTGGCTATCCAAATTTAGGTATGGGACTGGTTTGGATAGAAGTCCCTTGTGATGGACCCCATAGCTTACAATACTACGCGCTATTAACCTGACTTCACACTCTAGCTTGGTCATTTCATTCGCACAGCATATCGCATACAGTTGTTGGGGCACAAAAACACATAAGTCAAAAGGAGTTCATTTTATTGCACACCAAGATTCCAAGATAGGCAGTTCTGTCCATTGCACAGCCTTCTCTCTATCCTAAATCTCTCAGCGAGTAGTGTTGCAGTGAATAGTGCCATTACGGGGGAATAATGTCGTTGCACAAGAATAGTGTTGTTGCACGAGAATAATGTCGTTGCATGGGAATGGTGTCGTTACGTGGGAATAGTGTCGTTACGTGGATGAATAGTGTTGTTGCACGAGAATAGTGTCGTTGCGCAGGAATGTGTCGTTGCCCAGGAATAGTGTCATTGCGTAGATGAATAGTGTTATTGCGTGGATGAATAGTGCTGTTGCCCAGGAATAGTGGCGTTGCGCTGATGAATAGTGTTGCATGAACCTCCGCAAACCATGTTGGTTGTACAATCCTACACAACATTGGGCCCCATGGCACAAAGATCGAGGGGTCGTAGCGTGTGGAGGCCTATAAATTCCCCACTCCCCCTCTCATTTGGTTGGTTAAAGATTTCCAGGAAGATCAAAGCTCTGAGGAAGAAGAGAAGGTATTTAGGAGAAGGCAGAAAGGCAGTTGCGCGAACCCACGCAACCAGTATTACAATTGCGCGGACCCGTACAACCAATATTTCAGTTGTGTGGACCTGCCAACTAGTATTGCAATTATTTCAGTTGCGCAAACCCGCGCAAACACTCTTTGTTGCACGTGCATCATTAGATGGGCCGAAATGCTGTTCAAATCTCTGAATAAGATGCAATCTTCGGTCTTCCTTTTGCACAAGGACATGAACTCAAGAAGGAGAAATTAGATGATCAAATCCACACAACATTCCTCTTGATGAGATGATCAATTCGCAAGCCGAAATGTTGCCAGATTGGATATCCAGATTTGACATTCAAACTCTTTCAATTCCTATATTCTAGATATTTTATCTTAGAATCAAGGCAAATCAAAGGATGTAAATGAACTCAATATGAATAAATATGATGATTGTTCCTTCATACTCTCCTTTTGTTATGATTAAATAAGATATTCTCCCAAATCAAATGCATTTGTTTCTTGTTGAACAAAATGACGACTCTACTGGGGACATTGTCTTATTTAAGTATAACATTGAGAAAGTTACAGGAACTTTCGTCATAAGTTTGGCGTCTTTCCGATGCCAAAAATGGTGACTCTCAACAGGAACACCCTCCCCTTCATCTCTAAGATAGAATATCTCATTATCTAAATACTAATTTTGATTTTATATTCTTATTCTGAAGGAATCTGAAGAAAACAAAATTTCAAATTACAATCAATAACAAGCATAGTGAAGAAGATGAACTTCTACTTCATAACGAATGGGTTTGTAATAGAGTATGCAATAAATCAGCTTATAAGTCACAAAGCCCAGCTTACTACAAACAAGAATGATGAGCCTGAAGCTATGGTCGGAGTTATATCTGCTTCGCCATTGACACAAGAGAATGATGATACTTGGATTGTCGTAGCACCTCGAAGAATAAAGGCTCGACTACAGTAATTGCCAAGATAAACTCATCTCTACATAAGTTCAGAGGACCAGTAACATAGAATATGGCTAAAAACAATCCTGAACTCACTCCTCCGACCTTGTATCTAGAGAGATCTCTTCCCTCTTTGACAGCCCAAGACTTCCCAACATTGCCTGTCGCAAAGATTCAATGGACATGGAAAGAAAAGGGTAAATCACCAATGTACGATGCAATTTATGTTTCACCTCAAGATACACCTTGGCAGGAAATTTCACAGTCAACTGAATTCCACAGAAGCATAGGAAGATTAAATGAAATTCCCCTTTCGATCAGTCCCGTTATCTCGTTATATTCCCATTCTACTCCAACGACGGTGTCATCGTAGAGCAGAGAGGCCACTGTACATATGATGGGAATTAGTCAAGATCCCCCACCAAATGTTGATGAACGTATGGATGAGATGGTTGAACCTCAAAGAATCTTGATGGAGGAATATCAAAATCTCTGAGAAGCTTTGACCACCCTTGCTCATAATGTGTCTCAAGCAACGGTCCCGCCACTAGTGGCCACTATGAACGAACAAGAGCAACAACCTGAAGCTTCATTGCCACAAAGAGTAAGATCTCACGGGTCTGCTCCGATTGCCAGGACAATAATGCAAGAGGAGATGCGACAGATGGTTGCGGACATTGTCAGAGAGCATGAACATGCTGGGAGGTTTCGATACAGAACACCATATCCAAGAGAGGTAGAAGATTTTCCATTTCCAGCCAACTTCAAGTAACCAGATTTTTAGAAATTTAAAGGAGATGGGTCTCTAGAAGAACATCTCGTCCATTTTATCACTACTATGGGGAAACTCTCTACTATTCCTCAATACTGTTTACAGTTGTTTGGATCTTCTTTAACAGGCAAAGTGTTTCGATGGTATTTTGGTTTGGTGCCCAAGTCAATAAGAATTGGGAACATATGCAAGATGTATTTATATCCAATTTCTTCTCATCAGAACATGACATCAGTATTGTAGAATTTGCCTCTGTCAGACAAAGAGAAAATGAGCCCATGGAGAAATTCATTAACAGGTGGAAGACCTTGGGGGCTTCATGTAGACAGTTACCAAAAGAGAAAGAACAAGTAAACATGTGTTTGAATTCTATGGAACTGAGAATTGCTTTCGGGCTCATGAGTGCTAATATAAAGACTTTTCAAGATCTTGCAACAAAAGCGCATGCATTGGAATTGATGGCTATGAAAATGCTAGCCTTTCAGATTAAGACAGAAAGAAGAGAACCGAATAGATTAATGGTAAATACTATTAATCAAGAAAAGAAAAAGAATATTTTTTATAATAAACGAGAAACAAAGAAGAGAGAAGATTTAGATCGATATAAGGATCGAGTAAACAATAAGCAATTGCGACCATATGACTCCTACAGGGAATACGCATTCGACAAAGAAGATATGTTGCCAACGATGGAACATTTGCTTGCTGCTAGAACTATCAGCTTACCTTCATCGAGATATCAAGAAGAAGTCGAAATGACTAAAGAGGAAAAATATTATCATTACCATCGTTGTTTAACACATCGTACAGAAGATTGTTATACACTAAAAAATATACTGAAGCAGATGATAAAACAAGGTGAGATAGTGATGAATAAGAATAAAGGGTGGGACAAGAAAGTCACTATGAACATGACATCTGCAAGAGATCCGACAAAGAATTAGAAAGATAAAGGGAAGGCTGTTGCAACAAGGGAAGGCCGGCAGTAATAAATTCACTCAGAAACTTTTGTTATAAATCACAATTTGTTGAGCTATCCTCTAAAGAAGTCAGTCATGGATTAACTTCTATTCGCCAAAGAGAGGATGAACCGGTCGGAGAATTTATTAATCGATGGAAGATCCTGGGGGCATCACGCTTGCGATTGGTGAAAGAAGAAAAAGAACAAGTTAAGTTATGCACGAAATGCATAAGGCCAAGTATTGCGTTAAGTCTCGTCGATTTGAATATATAGACATTTCAAGTTCTGATTGAAGAGGCTTACAGTTTAGAAAGGATTATTGCAAAAGTATCTAACTTTTATATAAGCTAGTTGGTTCCGAACCTAGGGAGAAATTCAACTAATAAGACTGAGGAAGGAAGAAAAGCGAAGAATTGACAGAATGAGCAAGAAATTTCAGATACAAGAAATATGAATGAACATACAACCAAGAAAATGAAGAAAGAATTTGCACAGCCTAAAGATTGTAGGAGGTATTCATTTGAAAAAGATGATATGCTCCCTATGTTGAACAAATTGCTTGCAGTCGAAAAGATCAAATTACCATGGCCGAAACATCCAAGGGAAATGAAGAAAATAAGCGAAGGTGATTATTGCTACTATCATCGTTTCCTCGAACATCAAACGGAGAACTGTTTCAGTTTGAAGAACAAGTTACAAACGATGATTGATAAAGGTGAAATCTCTATAGGAAAGTGTATGAAATAAAAGAAGAAATAAGAGTACACAGGCCTAATCAGTTTAAGACTGGGGGCAATGCCAATCTTAAACAAATAGTGTGAAGTAATGCGACATCAGTATATTTGTTAAAGATTGCAACATCATGATTTTGATTACAAAGATTCCCAAAGCAATGTGGCCTAATTAAAAGGGGGCATGACAAGTAGAAGGATGAAAGGGCTGCAAAAGACAAACTCATGTACTCCTCTTCATGTGAATGAATGAAAGGTGCAAATTTTCAAGTAAAGCTTCTCAAACGTATCTCAAGCGTTGATGATCGTTGTTAAGCATTGATGATGGCTGCTAAGCATTGATGATGGTTGTAAAGTGTCGATGATTGCCACCGACGTCAATGATTGTCATCATTAATAATCGCCAAGCGTCGATGATATCGCTAAAATCGCCAAGCATCGATGATATCGCCAAAATCTCCAAGCGTTGATGATTATCACCAAAATCAACAACTATCGCTATCATCATCAATTGCTTATACAAGCTTATCTTATTAAAATTGCTATCATCGCTAAGTTGATAAACTATTTCAAATATAACACGAATATTAACAGAACATTATCAACGGTGGCGAAATATCAATTATTGATTCACTATTTTTGGCAGTGGAATAAAACTATATGGCCAACCACATATAAAGTTGATGACAACGATGGTAGCTTATCATTATTTAAGGTAGCCTAGCCAAGCCCTCAATGGATAACTACGCATAAGACCTATCATCATTGGCGCTATATATATATTATTCGGGCAACAATGTGGAGCCAGTGGCCTTAAAAAGCCTATATAGGCCACATCACATGCACACCCATGCAGGCAATTGGCGAAGCAGTCACATAAGACCCATGCCATATGTATAGCTTTCGATAGCGTCACGGGGAAGGATGAAAATACCCTCCTATGAATGGGTCCAACCTTGCAGGTAAAGAAAAAGTGAGTCTCTGAAGCAGGATGACTCCACAGATCCCTGGATTGATTTCAGTAGTAACGCATGAGGAAAAGTCTCTGAAGCAAGATGACAAGTCTCTGAAGTAAGATGACCCCTCATTGATGGACTGACGACCTTGGATTTTGTACCAAAGGTAGCACTTGTGCGCCCCGTGAACTTTAGAGAGTTACTGTGGCCAGCCCTGTGCATAAATCCCACTGAGTTCACACCCCGGTAGCGTCATTGAGCCCCTCTGATGGATCACGGTTCGTGAACTCCCTGGCTGCGATAAGTCCCGTGAACTCTATAGAGTTACAACGACCATTCGTGTAAGGTTTGACTCCCGCATGAGTCTAAGAAACTGCTTGCTCCACTACTTGAGAGGGTAAAATGGTGAAAAAGTTGTGTCTATTCAAGTCTTATCCCATCAAATCTTGTCTAGTTAGACCTAGTCTAGTCAATTTCAGTACGGTCAGGTCGTATCTAGTCATGGTTAGTCAAAGTGCACTAGCTCCATTATGCAAGATCCTAAACTATGCGTAGCATTCAAAATGCTACAAAGAATGCATGATCATCTATCTGCTAGGAATACGCTCAAAGATATAAACTGCTTCATATGATAACAGAAATCTTGAAATTTTCATATTTAGTATAAAAGGATATGCGATATACAAAATGCATTTCTTTTAAAATAGGTACATATTATGGTCACATTAAGATTGATCAAGATATTTGATATCTCTATTCCAAAGCCAAGTACTTTAAAATATGTTTATTCGTCTGAAGAAGAGGAGTCTTCGATGATAATATATTTGTCCTTCTGAAGAGGACGATGATGTCTTCTTGTCTCCTGCCTTTCTGATGACGAAGGAATATTATTTCCTAAAATCCACAAAGGCAGGGGAAGATAGAATTGCAAAGAGCCATTAGTTTCTACGGGAAATGCATGGGTATTCTTCAAAGGCATACCAAAGACTATCCATCCCTCAAGAGTATCAGCAGCGAGGGGGAAGAATCCATATGGCATGATCTACTGGATAGCAATATTCAACTAAAATTCTGGTGAACCCACCATTGTATCCAGGAATAAGAAGCACTAAAAGGAGGAAGGTGATCAGGGTTCTGATATGCTTTATTAGAGTCAGGAAATGTCCAAGGGGAAGTACATTCGCAGCTAGCCTTGAAGAAGTGCCATGGGGCACAAACAGGAAAAGGTTTGGAAAAGGGACCTTTAAAACCAAAAACAACATCTTCGAGAGCATGATATAATGAGCAAAGAATGCAACAAATGTAATGCAAAGTGTGCTGATAAACAGAAGACTAAATCATTATCATATTATAAATCTTACAATTATTCTAAAAGCTTCCAATATATTTCAAAATTATCAATACTTCACGAAATTAAACTAGAGAATTATAATGTATTAAAATACTGACTCTGATCAATTTGGCAGGAGAGATTACCATTCAAAAGTTCAGGTTATATAGACTATGAATAAAGGAGATTGACGCAGCAGGAGCAGCATTGAGGGACAATTCCCTCATCAAGTTACTCAAAGATAAAGTCATCATAGTCGTTATGATGGTAAATTTCAATGAAGAAGAAAAGAATTCTCACGAACAAATGGGGCATTTAGTCTTCCATTCGAGCGCAATCATTCAATCTTCCATTTGAGCATGATCATTCAGTCTTCTGTTCAAGTGCGACATTCAGTCTTTCGTTCGGTCTTGACCATCCAGTCATCCTTCAGCCTCAATTCATTCGAGCTTGATGCCTTCGATCGTGATTCATTCGATAAAGATCTGTTTTAGCACGATCCTCCGTTTAAGCTCGACTATTGAAGTTCTCCATTCAAGTGATTCTTCTCCAATACATAGACATATCTGCATTCATGAAGAGTCCATTGCCAAGAAAGGATTTTTGTGCAGAAGAAGATCGATCCTCCATTTTATTTCATAAATCAAAGATGGATCGAGGGGGCATCTGTTGGGGCATAAAAATACACGAGTCAAAAGGAGTTTGTTTTGTTACGCATCAAGAATCCAAGATAGGCAGGTCTGTCCATTACATAGCTTTCTTTCTATCCTAAATCTCTCAGCGAGTAGTGCTGCGATGAATAGTGTCATTACGCAGGAATAGTGTTGTTGCGTAGGAATAGTGTTGTTGCACGGGAATAGTGTCATTGCACGGGAATAGTGTCGTTGCACGGATACATAGTGTTGTTGCACGGGAATAGTGCCATTGCGTGAGAATAGTGTTGTTGCACTGGAATAGTGCCGTTGCACGGATGAATAGTGTTGTTGCGCGGATGAATAGTGTTGTTGCATGGGAATAGTGTCATTGCGCAGATGAATAGTGTTGTGTGAACCCACACAAACCATGTTGGTTGCGTGATCCTACACAACCTTGGGCCCCACGGCACAAAGATCGAGGGTTCGCACGTGTAGAGGCCTATAAATACCCCACTCCCCCTCTCATTTGGTTGGTTGAAGATTTTCAGGAAGATGAGAGCTCTGAGGAAGAAGAGAAGGTATTTAGGAGAAGGTAGAAAGACAGTTGCGTAAACCGGCGTAACCAGTATTACAATTACATGGACCCGCACAACTAATATTTTAGTTGTGCAGACCCGCGCAACCAGTATTGCAGTTATTTCTGTTGTGCTGATCCGCGTAACCAATACTGCAGTTATTTTAGTCGCATGGACCCGCGCAAACACTCTTTATTATCCGTGCATCATTAGATGGGCCAAAATGCTCCTAAAATCTTCGAATAAGATGCAATCTTCATTCTTCCTTTTACACAAGGACGTGAACTTAAGAAGGAGAAATCAGATGATCAAATCCACACAACATTCCTCTTGATGAGATGATCAATTCGCAAGTTGAAATGTTGCCGGATTAGATATCTAGATTTGACATTCAAACTCTTTCAATTCCTATATTCTAGATATTTAATCTTAGAATCAAGGGAAATCAAAGGATGTGAATGAACTCAATATGAATAACTACGATGATTGTTCCTTCATACTCTCTTTTTGTTATGATTAAATAAGTTATTCCCCCAAATCAAATGCATTTGTTTCTTGTCGAAACAATAGCATCCGCGGCATATGACATTTTGGGTTGCTATATTTTTACATTTATATGGCCTTGATGATCCTAACGGTATTTGTGTACTTATCAAGATTTGCATATTGCATTGCTTCCTTAGTATATGATATTGGCTTATTATGTTTTTGCATCGCATAGCCTGGATAAGGTTGATGGTATTTATGAACTTACCAGCATGTTTCCGCATTACTCTGATATTGTACGATTTATGGATTGTCAGTATTTCCACTTACTCTGATATCTATATGCTTGGCATGTGCATCGCATACACATACGCCACCCTCTAAGCTTTCTATAAGCTTATGCACAACAGATGCATGCAGGTGACGTTAGGTCGCAGCAGCGTTGAGCTTGGAGCGTGCTGCAGCTGTCTACTGGAGCTTTGATTATCGATATATGTATTTCCCTTTCTACACTGTATTCAAATGTTTATATTAGTGGATATGTGATGATGATGCTGCCTTTGCGATTTGGGTAAACTTGTGGTTATGCTTCTTACGAAATAAATGTACGTTGAAAAATCCTCCTTGTAAGATCTCAGGATCGAAATCTAGCGTATGGCGCTGGGAGCCGAGAATGGGGTACTACAGAGGCTGTCGGCACTGGATTTGGCGATCGGGAATTCTGTGAGCCCGGTTTCCAAGTTTGGGGCGTGACACCTTGTATTGTGTTTCTAGGTTGGGTTGAGGTTGGGATAAACTAACCTCTTCCTCATTAATAAGGTGCGACTGAATTCTTTGAATGGAGGATTCAAGCAATTCCAATGATGTTCTAATTTCTATGATTGATTGCACAATGTGTTGGTCAATTTTCTCTTGAGCATCCATGAATTTTAGAAGTGAATCCTATTGGATCATTTTTTGTTGGATCTCAAAGGTAAGGGATCCGAGAGGATAGTCACTAAAATCGATTGTTAGTTCACCTCTCTAATTTAAACTTTGATGTTTCCACTGATTATAGTCATACTGGTCATATGAGGGAGAGTTTGATGGTTGTTGGTACTCGTTATCACCCATAATATAATCACGCATTATTTTCTTCTTATCAGATGGGTGGTAATTGTTCTCACTCCAATAATCATGCAATGATTTCTTAATTGGTGGAGTGAAATTGTTCTCCCACAAATGATCATGTAAGGAGTTCTTAACCAGTGGAACATAATATCCTGGTCAGTTCTCGATCATGGTTTTAGTAAAACTTTGAGACATAAGTTGTTTCCTAACATAATCATCTAATAGCCCTTCACAGTATCTCGTCTTCTAGAAGTAGATTAGAGTATTTAAGTGTCCACTCTTGCATAAACATGATGAAACCCTAATTCTGAATATAATCCTAAAACAAATCCCCACAGAAAAAATCATACAACAATATGAAAAGAAAGTAAGGGGAAGATGTTACCAAAAGAGAAGAACTATAATTGAAAATCCTATAATAAAAAAAACAATCAACCGATGTTAGTAACGTTAGAGGAGAAAAAATCAACACTAAAAACCAAATTCTAAAAATTAGAAAATTCTAAAAACCCTAGGTTAGAAAAATTCGAAAAACAAGAGAAATCTAACCTAAAAAACTTAAAACTAATTATATTCAAGGCCACTCCCCGGAAATGGCACCAAAAACGTGTTCATAACCCCACATGTAGGGAATGAGGAATATGATCTAGAACTAATTTAAGTCTAATGATGTGTCTGTGTTTTTAATCCAACAATAAAGAAAAAATATTTTAATTAATAAAGATAAAAGACTAAGGATCCAGGAATCCACTTATAGCAATCTTAATATTAATCTACTTGATTTAATGATAACTCAATTGGAATTGAAGTCATATCATATCCAATTAGATAATGGAGCGGTTAAAACATAATGAGATTCTGAACTTTCATTGCACTAGTTCACTTTTGAGGCACCAATGTGATGATTGCAAGAAATTCAACCATCTACCATGCCTAAGAGACAATGATAAATCATGAATTTTACAGATCTCATGATTGCAAAATAGATAAGAAGATATCAAAGCTTTCCAGGCATCTACTATAATTGGAGTCACAATAAACCATAGAAAACTGAAAGTATTTCTTTATTCAAACTAGAAATCAATGGAAGTTCAGCCATAAACTCGAATTAAAGTAAACTAAACATTAAGAAGAACTACAAGCTTCATCCATTAACCTTAGCTAAAGATTAACCTAAAAAGACTAACATCCTAGAAGAAAAATAAAAGATCAACTAGAACCCGTGAAGAAATTGAAGTGTAAGAATGTTATCGGCGCTCCGCCATAGCCTTCTCTCCCTTTCCAAACCCTATAAGATACTTTGGGGTGTCCTAGAGACTCCTATTTATAGTTGTGGAACTCCAACTTTCACATTGACTTTAAGATTTAGCAAACCGACATTGGATTTACGCACTTCTGTTACGCTTCGATCTGACCGAAGTCGCATCTGAAAAATCTGTGCAGAATATGTCAAATTTAGGTGGGACCAAAGTTAATTTCAATGGGACAAAAGTTGGCTTCGGTCTAACGAATTAAGGCTAAAAATCCCACTTTCTCTTTGGACTGTTTTGCACGATTTCAGTTGGACCAAAGTTGAAATTCGGTGGGACCAAAGTTTATTTTATGAATTATTTCAGGACTTTCTCATTTTAGACTCAAAATTTCAGAACATGATTTTTCTTGTAAGGCCTGTATCCTAAACCGTACTGTTCCATGGACTCCTGCTGTCCTCCCAGTCGAATTTTAACAACCCACAACCTGTAATCAGCGTTTGCACGCGACCCTAAGTCACATCCTGAAGATCTGAGTCGGCTCGACTCGAAACTTGTACCTTAGCGACCGTATCTAGCACACCGATGAGATACCAAGGCTAGGAGTTATGGACCCACATTTATTTCAAGGAAACACGTGTTGTTGAGAATCTCTACAACCTATCAAATCAATCCCATTAATCCAAGTACACAACCCATCAAGTCAAGTGCTCTATCCCATCCCCAAAGTTAACTCTCTCCCTCTCTCCATCCATCCCTTCCTTACACCCATCACCCATCACTCCTCTTTCTCATTTCTCACTCTTTTCAAGCAACTTCCAAGAGAGAGCCAACGTCCAAGCATCTTAAGGGAGAAAGGAGAAGCTAGGTGTGGCCCACTTCCTACCCCCAAAATCCTCATCTCAACCCTTCAATCCTCATCATCCTCCATCAAAGGGAAAGATTAGGAGCTTAGCATTCTAAGGAGCCAAGAAGGAGTAAAATCTGTGGGTGATCCACCGTTAATTTCATTTGAGGGCCCACTTGTGGTGGGACCCATCTTGATGTTTGCATGTGCATGGAGGAGCTCATAGTGGCAGAGCTCCTCCCATCTCCACCGTTTTCTCTCTCTCCTTCCCTCTCTTTGTGATGATGTGTGTGGCCCACCTGTGATATTGTATGTTGATCCAGACCACCCAGCAAGTGGGATGACCTTGCTGTCCACCCTGCTGGACTGTCGGTCCGGTTGGACCTTTTGGATGGTTGGAAAACACCAATATTGGCTTAATCTTTAGCCGTGTGGACCCTGTATGGACCTCACTATGATGTATGTATTTGATCCACGTCATCTATCCTCAGGATCATGATCTAGTGGGCCAGATGGGTCATGATCTGCTGCACCTACTGCTGTCCAGCAACAGGCGTTCCTGTCAAGTAAAACACAAATATCAGATTTCTTCCAAGCTGGTGGGCCACACGTCGGACCCACCATGTTGTATCTGTTTCATCTCACTATCCAGTGCAGACGGTGGGGACCTAATTTGGTGCATGTGTGGCATCCACACCATCTAGTTGGGACAGTGGGACCCACCATGATATATGTATTATATCCATGCTGCCCAGTAACCATGGGCCCAACCCATGTAGGACTCACCATGTCATATGTGTCTTATCCTCACCATCCATCTGGACGGTGGGATTACTAGGATGTATGTGCCTTGCATCCAGGCCGTCCAGGGCCAAGACGCTGGTTTTTTAAATATATATGTGTGTGTGTGTGTGCGTGTGTGTGTGCATGTGTGGTAATATATATATATATATATATATATATATATATATATATATGTATGTATGTATGTATGTATGTATGTATGTATATCTAGTGGGCCCCACATGGGACCCACTTGAGATATTTATTATATCCACACTGTCCCTGCACGTGGGATGGTGTGACCCACTATGATATATGTACTTCATTCCCACCGTCCATATGGACGGTGGGGATCATAGTGATGTATTTGTTTTATCTACACCGTCCGTCCATCTGGGCATGACCCACCTAATGTATGGATTTTATCCACGTCATCCACCTGTTTTGCATCAATGTCATCCATCTGTTTTATATTCACACCGTCCATCTGACGGTATGACCCCCCTCTAATGTATGTACAACCTCGCTGCTCATCTATTTTGGCTGGGACATGGGGCCCAGATGATGTATATCCATCGTCCGTTTGCTGGACGAGTAGGACCCACCTTGTAATGTGTTGTACATTCGCACCATCCATCCACGTGGCCCCCACGTGATGAACGTAGTTGACTTGAGCTATCCATCTGATGGGGCCCATTTAGAATGTACAAGGTCCACCTTAATATGATGTATTGATGCAGCCCAATGTGATGTATGAGAGGCCCATTTGATGAGACCCATTGTGGTGTGATGAGGCCCATGCAATGCGTCCATTAATGTATATTGAGCCCATGTGATGCGGTCCAATATGGTGCATTTTAAGGTCGATTGTGATGTATGAGAGGCCCATTTAATGAGGCCCAGCTGATGTATTTGTGACCTATTTGGCGAGGCATAATATGATGCATTTGGGGCCCATTTAATGAGGCCAGATCTGATATATATATATATATATATATATATATATATATATATATATATATATATATATTGGCCCATGAGTGAGGCCTAATGTGATGCATATGTGGCCCATGAGTGAGGTCCATCATGATGTATATTAGGCCCTTGAGTGAGGCCCATGGTGATGTATATTAGGCCCGTGTGTGAGGTCATGGGCCCAACTATATGTTTGGCCCTATAAGGGCCACTCCTTAGGAGCAATGTTGGTTGAATGTCCACATTGATGGGCAATGATGGCTGAATGTCCACATTGTGACCTTCCCTTAGGCCTTATTAGGCCCATTCTCATCAATGCCGATTATCGAGGCCGATTATCGGTGTTGATTATCGGTGCCGATTATCAAGGCTGATGCTAATCATTAATGCCGATTATCAAGGCCAATTATCGATGTTGATTATCGGTGTCGATTATCGATACCGATTATGAGTATGTGATAACATCTGTCATAGCATCATGACACATGCCCATACACATCATTTGCATGTTTGTTATGAGATGTGGTTGATCATTACATATGCCATAAGGCAAGTTGTTCATGAGACTCCCTGATAGGCGGAGTCGTCCCACATGAGCGCACAGTATGCACAGGATTGATGCATGATTCAACTGTGTGACTCATGCATCTTGCATTTTGTAATATGACTACTGTATGCCCTAGCGATATCAAGGTCGTAGCCTCCACAGGCATATCATGGATGGCTAAATAGGACACCGAAAATATTTAGTTTGAGCATCTGGGCACGTTGGATGTCCATGGATGAGAGTCCCTAAACCTCCGTGGCCACGAGACGCTCTAACGTCTAAACCGAGTGGATACATAAGCGCCCAAGTGCGAATAACGGTAGGCCACGTCTCCCATTATGTCGTAGTCAGTTGGAAGGGGGTGTGGCCTTATCCGCCTAAGTGAGGGGGCTGTAAGCTAAGCTGAGTTTGACCAGCTCACAAATGGGTCCACTATCGATGAGCCATGTAAGCATTAGTATACTGCTGGCATGCGAATAGTGTGGTCTCTTCCACTCGCTGGGTTATGTGGCTAGGGAGGCGACAGTCACTATGGAGTGTACTAAACCCTTGTGATGATCCCAGAGATATACAGTACTGATATGTGGACTTATTGAGCAGGAGTTGCATGCTCAACACTTTACTCATTCATTCACTATCCACTCGGGCTGGTGGTGCACAACTAATTGTTGTGTACCTTTGCAATGGCCAGGATTTTAGTTAGGGCGCGCGACTAACTTAAGATCAGGAGTCTATCACATTGAGTCTAGCTATCTAAATTTAGGTATGGGACTGGTTTGGATAGAGGTCACTTGTGATGGACCCGATAGCATGCGATACTACGTACTATCTGTAATATCTCGAATTTTCATGGCTAGACTTTATACTCATGCCCGAGGAAACCAGGTGTTAATAATGAATAAACTGGATGCTCTGAAATCACACCCTATTTTTTTCATTTGGTTTACATCCAAATGCATTCATGAAGGTAACATTCACAAGAATAAAATCAAATTTTTTGATTATATTTCATCAGAGTAAATAGAATAATCTAATGCCCTCATAATGAGAGGTTTATTACAACATCAGAGTTCACAACGGAAGTATAAAACTAAATAGTAAAACTACCTTCTTAGTCTCTCAAGATAATCTTTTATAGGGAAATAGTCCTCTAAGTCTTCAATCTGTACATCACCTGCATCATCTGTACGGTTAGAAGAGGGTCAATGCCCTACTCATAGTGATGGTTATCCTTTAAGATTAATAGTAATTCAAGAGTACTATTAAAAGTAAAGTAAGGGTCTGATATGTCTCGTGCTCCACTAACACGAGGGTATCAGCATGCACAAACAACCTACATGAGATGCATGCCTAGCAAAGTATGTGGGGCTCATCATACATAGTGATCATCACATTGTGGAATATAATTTATAGATAACTGGCTCGACCTGCACTCTCACTATACGGATATTCGCCGGCATGGCCAACACTACCGTGGATTTATGAGAACTCCTCAAAGCGCACAACACATGGGCTGGGTGATTTACGTGACACGATTTGTTTATAGAGTGACTATTTGCGACATCCAATCCCGAAGTGATTTGACACTACATTTGTGAATTACACACATCGATTTGTGTACCACTACCGGAAGGCTCAAGGACTTACGTGCCCCAAGAGGTCTCTACCCAGAGCGCATTACGTCTATGATAGAATATTTGAATCACTAGTTGTGATACATCTTACACATCACTTGCACTTATAGAGAATGTAACTGAATCATAACGAACATAACTGAATCTGAATCATAAAGAATATCAACTGAATTATGAAGGTTCTACAATAACTAGACACAAGCCTAAGCTGTAAAGATAGACGGTACAAGGCCAACATAATAAAGAGAAGAGTGACAATGTCAACTCAATAAAAGTGGTGATGACCATTATAATAAGAGAAGAGTGACAATGGTCAACTCAATAATAAGGAGAGTGCCAATGGCCAACTCAATATAGAGATGAGTGGCAGGGCCAACTCAAATAAAGAGACGAGGCAGGGGCAAGGCTTGTATCCATGGCCTCACATAAATTTAGAGAAATCTCGTGTATTTGACATCATGTCGTAAACCCAAAGGGCCAATAGTTGTAATGATATTAACCAAATCAATTAATAGGATAATTTTCAGAAAACATGTAAACATGAAAAGCAGAATAATTTGCATCACCAAAGGCATGAAAAGGTAGGATAATTCATATCATAAAAGGCACAAAAGAGGCTAATAATTGATGGTGAAACATATAATAGCATGAAAGATTCAAAGTGATATGTAAAAGGAATACATGTAAAGGTAAGATCAAATTCATGAAGGCATGTATAAAAGCAGGATGATTTTAATGGCTTAAATTAATGTAAGCTTAAAGGATAAAAGCCTCACCTTTTGAATCCAATCAAACTCTACATTGCTAGACTCAAGTGGATGCGTTGTAGTACCTAATTCTAGTACAATTAATGTGATCCTCATGGTTAGATCGTCAGAATACTAGAGTTAAACTATAGATGTAGGTTTAAGATTTGGTTTGTACTACCAGTCAATGTTAAGAGAACTTGGGTTGGACAATATATGGATGAAACTTACCTTATTCAGTTGCCTGTCTCTATCAGTGCAGCCTGAAAAAATACCTAGGTTGAGTCGACTCACTGAGTCAACTCGGCCCAACTCTCCTTTCTTTCCTTCTTCTTCCCTTTCTTCTCTTTCTTCCCTTTCCTGCTGATACGTCCAACAGGAAGGAAAGCCTGGTCGATGCTCTATTTTCTCCTAAGCTGGACGGACGTGGGTTTTTATAGGAGTGTGGTCTTCCAGACCCTTCCTGCGAAATCTCTCGCAGGTCTGTTTTACGCAGCCATGTTTCTTGCGCTGTGAAAATCAGGCTTGCGTGGCGGAGGAAATGGAGTGGTCAACGGTCTTTATGTTGGACCTTTCCTAGTTCTCTTCGTGGAATGGGTCGGATTCGTCCTGTGAACCCACTGGACCGTTCATGTAACACCCCCTACTTTTATGTACTCGGGTGTCACCTTGAAAATCACACACGTAACTTTCCTTACACCTCAACGTCCAGTGATCCTCAATTCATCAATCTCAATCATTTGGTACAACATTCATTCATATATCAAGCCATCCATCCGACTAATTTTTCAAAGTAGTCCATCATAACTTCAGAGACGTCTTGGTCACTTGATTGATGGATCAAACCATCCATTAAGTTCACAACTTTCCGTAGGATGACCCACCACTCAATTCAATATCTGAGGCATCGAATTCTTAAATCTAACAGTTAACTTAAACTGTGGCCCACTTACAAATTAAAATGATTTAATTCTGATCAAAGCCCTATAGGGGCTGAGCGAGTAAATAAATGGTACTGATTGAGATGAGACCCACGTAAACACTTAAAAATAAAATAAAATAAAATAATAGCAGTAATAATAATAATAATAATAATAATATTAAAAACATTGTAAATAAGGATATTTAATACTATAAGTAGGTACTAGGCCATGTGTTCCATAATCTAGCCAACAAATCCTAGTTGAGTGGTCCCGTGGACCTTTATACCATTAATGATGAGTTTGGTTGCAATCTGACCATCAAATCGGGGCAAACCCATAAATATGACCTGGATTAAGTCGTGGGGCCTACCTGGGCCATGGATCCGCCTAATTTTTAGCCAGAGACCCTGAATAGGACCTCTAAAGGGAATGGATGGTGACGATCTCACGAAAGCATCATGGCAGACCCCACCTCGAGTCGTGGGTGCACTGGAGAGGCGTACACTCGATGTGCACTAGACGGGGATGCTCGGTCAAAGCTCCCTTGACCGAGTTTCCTCTAAAAAGAGAAAGTTTCTCTCTCTCTCTCTCTCTCTCTCTCTCTCTCTCTCTCTCTCTCTCTCTTGTTCCGTCCACACTCCTAACGAATCGACTGAACTCATCTGTTCTGATCAGTGGCCCACCATCCACAGTCACATACATAATCCGAACTGTCCATCTTGTGCGCGGCGTGGATCTAACCAAAACCATGTCTTCCATACGCATTCATGCAACCATAAGTGCACATAATCCTGGGTGCAAACAGGCCATACAAACACACAAATTCCAAAAACAGAAGCTTTTTGTTTCTCTTGCTATTGCTAAATGAGCAATCCATGTGAGGATCTCTCCTCCAATCACAACTCTTTACGTGGGAGAGGGTTTTCGCCCATAAAGAAACCAAAACCCTAGCCGGTTTCGGTCCTACAAGCTGTATCTAGAAACAGCTTCAAGCTAGTGCAATCTGGGCCACCCATCCTTCATCGAATGGCCCTAGAGAACTACAGTTCACTATAAAGAAAGGAGGATCGAGTAGCCACAGCCGCTCTCCACCTCTTACAGCAGCTTGAGAGGAAACAGACCGTCACCTTCAAACCTTGAACCCACCATGAAAACTGTAATGGAACTTTGTTTTTCTTCTCCCTCAAGCTTCGTGGGATACATTCAGGTCGTCCAGAAGCTTTTCCTTGAAGAAACTACCACCGGGTCGACATTTGCCATTAACGCTCGAGATATCTTCCTTGTTGGAGACGAGCTACACCACACTAAGTCACGTCAATTCAGGTCGAGGCCTATTCGGATTGAAGCTACTGTTGGCTAGGGATGAAAAAAAGAAAGGAAGAAGGGAGAGGCATGGTGAACAAGTTGCTGCCCATCCGTTGTTCTACACCAAATAGTTACCGAGTCAGGATAAGACTCGAGTCGAGTTCGAGCCATGTAGCTCATTCCTAAGTTGACTCGGTCCAATCATAGAGTGGTGTGGGAGGTAGCACTCTCCCATCAGCACACTACTCCACCCAGTTTTGAGGGACTCGGTTTGGGACCGAGTTGTGTCGATCGGGTCATCACAGGCCATGCCAACTCGACTCACTGTTGAGATGTTGGGTTGGTCCAGACTGTTGGACACGTTTGGAAGAAAGAAGGAGAAGGTTATGAAAAGAAGGGAAGGAAGGAAGAAAGGAAAGAAGGAGAAAATAGGATAGAACGAGAATGGGTTCGGACCTGACTCGCCGCCGAGTCAGCCAGGTCCGGCCCGAGTCATGTCGATCTGGTATGGTATTATTAGGTTTACAGCGGGGAAGAAAAGAGGAAGGAAAGGAGAAAAGTAAAAGAAGAAAGGAAGAGAGAAGGAGAGAGAGAGGGAGAGGGAGAGGGAGAGAGAGAGAGAGAGAGAGAGAGAGAGAGAGAGTATATGGGTAGTTGTGTCGAGCCGAGTCAACTCGACTCAAACCAAGTCGACTGGTGAGCCCACATTTTCTGTTCTGATTTAACTAGTCATTTCTATTATTATTGTCATTTTAGGATTATTAAATGTAGATATGATTAACAACTAGTAAATTATCCATACAGATATTAGTTAACACAAAAATTATCATTATTAAAAATTTAATATTGATATTAACGTTAGAACACACTAATCATTTTCATCCAAATAATTATTAGTGTCATGTTAGCTAATACTATGAATATTGTTAATATAAATAATTGTTTTGGGAATTACTTATATTATTATTCGTAGTGGGTCGTTGTTATGTAATTTAATATAATAGTAGCCATTGTTGATATTCCTAAATTAATAACCAATTCATTTGATTAATCATGTTCATTTATCACTCCCTTTGATAATACCACTAATGGCCACACAAAAATAGAGTTCAATTCCATAATGTAAACCCAAAACTAAATCCTAAGACGAAACCTTAAACTCTACATTAAAACCCTTGAGATCTGGCTTGGACCTAAAACCCTAGGATGAAAACCCTAAGTTCCCCATCAAAACCCTAAAAACAAGTAATCCAAACCTTATGTTATATTAAACTTGATCGTGGACACTTTGTAGAACATTGATCTCATGTGTAACTTCACAATTAATGATAGGATCCAATTCTAAGGGTGCACGCGTTTCCTAGTGGCCTTAGTCGGCATTGGTGATTCGACTAGTTAGGTGATGATTTCTTCCCCTTGAGCTTTCCATTTTCCCATTAGCTTAAGTTATAGTCTTTATTTAATTTACAATTGATATCTCTATTTCATAGTCACATATGTTAAATGTTGGAATTGAATGGCTACATTACATGCTTAATGTTTATCCTGTATATTTAATTCATGCTATTGGATTACTCGTGGATTGCTTTTGGGATTTAAACTGGTACATTAATGGGAAACCCCCACTTATAAATGTACACCCATACTTGGGATGTAACTCGATTGATTTTGGTTATAATGAACCTTCGACTTAGTGGTTATTGAATGGTGGGGTAATTCAAATATTGATGTGGGCCTACCATCTAGGGGTTGTATCCAAGTGGTTTTTAAGGATGGTCTTTAACGCATGTTTTTGATACTTACCTTATGTGGCTTATTTTAATATCTGCCCTAGGTGGCTTGTTTCAATATTGCCCTATGTGGCTTTGGTTTGGTATTTGCACTATATGGGTTCAATGTTTTATACCATGCAACCATGTAATGGTAAGCCTCATATATTGAATATGATTGACTACTAGTCGATTGGGATTCATTAAACATCCCAAGGTGGTAGCCTCATAAGCCAGGGATGGTGGAATGGGACACTATGCCTGAGCTGTCGGCTTACGCTGGGCTTTAAGCTCCCCTAGTGACCTTTAAACTTATTAAACCTGCTGGTTGTAAATGGACTAATAACGGTTGGGCTAATCATGCATTTTCATAACATATGGTCATTTTCGGGTGGTTAAATTCTCGTTGGGCGATATATGGTCTTTTCCGAGTGATTAAATTCTCCTTGGGCAATCTATGTTTTATGGTCTTTTTCGGGTGATTAAATTCTCCTTGGGCAATATATATATTATGGTCTTTTTTCAGGTGATTAAATTCTCCTTGGGCAATCTATGTTTTATGGCCTTTTCCGGGCGATTAAATTCTCCTTGGGCAATCTATGTACTGTGGTCTTTTCTGGATAGCTGGTTCTCCTCAGGCGTACCTTTGCGTATTTTTCTAGGTAACTAGTTCTCTTAGGGCAACCCTTTATTTCAACAGCGAGATGTGCATCCCCAAGTCGATGATGCATTCATGCATCCATGCATTTAATAAGACTGCATCATTTATTATTTTATATGCCTTGCAATGTTTTTATAACTATGCTTACCTAATGTGACGGTGTGTAATCTTGAGGGGAGTTCACCCTAAGTTGGCCACTCATCCAGCAAATAAATATAACCGTACAAGTAGCACAGGTGGCTTAAGTAATTTTCAGGTTTGTGATGCCCCGTCACTATGGTCACATGTAGGCAGGCACACATGTGGGCGGGCCCTAAGGTGGCTGGCAGGCAACTGTGCACACAGTGAAGGTGAAACTTTATCCCACATCGGAAGTGTCATCTGAAGTTGTGGTGGTTATATGTGGAGTTGCCACCCTATACTGTATGAGGCCTTTTGGGGCAACCCCGAGAACAAAACCACGCGGGCTATGCCCAGAGCGGACAATAACATACAATGTGGGCGTAGGCTATTACAAATGGTATCAGAGCCGAGGACGGCTCTGCCCTTGGTGAGGGATATTGTGATGCCCCATCACTGTGGTCACATGTGGGCGGGCACACGTGGGCGGGCCCTAAGGTGGCTAGCAGGCTATTGTGTGGCTGGCAGGCTACTGTGCACACAGTGAAGGTGAAACTTTGTCCTATATCGGAAGTGTCATATGAAGTTGTGGTGGTTATATGTGGAGTTGTCACCCTATACTGTATGAGGCCTTTTGGGGCGACCTCGAGAACAAAACCGTGCGGGTTGTGCCCAGAGCGGACAAAATCATACAATGTGGGCATGGGCTATTATAAGGTTCAAGCTGATGAGGAGCCAGGTTCAAGTGTTAGGGTTGCATGACTGTATCTTCCTTGAGAAGCTGAGGGGTCTTGCGGCTCAAATTTACTTGCATTCTACTATTTCTTATGTATTGGATCATGTAATTCTTGTATTTGTTAATTTTGGAGACATTGGTTTTTATAAGTCATTATGGGAAACTCCTTGTATACTTCAAATGTAAATTCATTAATTTGTCCATCCTACGCTCATCTGCTTAATGTTATCAAAAATTATACATGGAATTTAGCTCTTTATAAGTTAACACTCGAGTTTTTGGGAAACGGGTCATATGCTCGGGTCCTGAAAAGTTGGGGCGTTATAGTTCAAATTGCTCTAGAAGATCGTGAGGGTGGGCCATGCTGATCCCAAACTCATGTTGTCCATTAACATTGCAGTGCAGGGGCCCTCTTTCGGCCGGTGATCACTTATATATCCAGGTACCGTTTCTCATAGGATTACTCAGGTTTGCGGCAGTTTTGCTCGGGCTAACTGATGGATGGTTTGGGTTGATCGTCCAATCCTTTATGGTGGGCCCAGCACGACCTAGTGACTTCCATGCGGTAGGAGGATTCTTACCTCTTTCGTATGAATAACGCTGTTTGCAGAATAGACCCATCTACACTATTTGGTGGGGCTCATATCTCGGGTATCTGTTAAATCCACACCCTCTATTCGATTCTTCACATCATGTCAGCCTAGGAGGGGTGTTTTCGACGTTTCCCATCAGGTTATCTCGCCATGGAGGTACGAATATAGGAATGCGATGCAGATGGTCGCTGACCTGCTGATGATAATGTTTGGTCAAGTTAGGGTCAAAGATCTCGTCCAATCCCAATGGACAGTCCCAATCAGTCATCCCAATCAATCTTGGTGGCCCACGATAGATCCAACCGAGCGTCTTATTTTTTTTTTAAAATGAAGATGGCGAGATGGCGTGAAGGTGTGAAGGTGTGAAGGAGATGGACTTCTCCTTCATGACTTTCAGTCGAACTCTGTTTGACCGGTTCTGGTGTACGGTGTTCCGCAGCTGTACACACTTTTGTGTTCGTGAGGTCCCCGTTTGGTGGAGGTTGACGTGATCTCCTTCGATCTGCTTCGTCCATCATCTTCGTCGGATCATGTAGACCCATGTGTTCAAATATGGGGTTGATCTAATCATTTAGTGGGCCACATGTTGTAACAATAAGTGAGGGAGAGATACTGTAAGAAGCTATTTAAGTACATATTCCAATTTCTTTTGTTTGGACATATCATGTATACGGGCTAAGCGAGGTCCACTTGTGATAGTCCTTCTGGAGATCCACTTCATCCATCTGTTTCTCCATTTTAGGTTGGGACATGGGGTTAAGAATGAGGAAGATCCATAAATTCGGTGGACCACATGATCCGAAGTGGTTGAAGGTGTTTGCTTTTGAATTTCTTCTGAAATTAGAAATTTAGGGAAGAGAGGTTTTATTTAACTACGCCTCTTGGTGTGGACATGGGTTGTGTGTATGTATAATGTGGGGTCCGTTGTGGTGATTTCTTGGGTAATCCACTCCCTTCATTAGCTTGGTCGGGTCATGTTATGCCATGGGCCAAAAGATAGAGTTGATCGAAGGCTTATCTTGAAAGATCTTCCATTAAGCGCCAAAATAGACTTGATTTTAATTAATGGTCAATAGTTAATAATCAGGGCTCAATTTTAGGAAATGTGTGTAGTTAGGATAGGCAAACGATTGGGCAAAATTTGGTAGTTGATCGATGGTGGAAAAGGCCTAGATTTGAAATTTCATCTTTTGCATCAAAATGAATGAATTGGCTTCTGTGTTCAATGGTATAGGATGATAGATCAGGGTTCAAATTTTGTATGATATCGTAGTCAGGTGAGGTCAAGGTGTGATCCAACTTTGAGTCTCAATGGACGGTAGGAAGTGGGTAGATTTGAAGATCTAGATGTATAACGAGTTGATAAGCCTTGCACGGATAACTTCGCACCTAAGGAAAGGCCTACCAAAGTGGGGTCTTTATATTTCACACTTGGTCTACATGATGGGCAATCCAAATCGTTCATATGAAGGGAAATATCAAACTATGACTACCCACGAGGTTTCTTCACTCGATGGACACCAAAATCAACGGTTAAGGGGCTGATTTGTGGATTGGGTCACTTTTACAATGATCTAAGGGCTGAACTTCGACGTGTAAGATTAATTTATGATAAATAGGCATGGTATAAATTTTCATATTAAACAAATAGTGGGAACCACATGATCTAGAATTTAGGGGTTTAGGCCAATGGCATTTTCATAATTATTATTGATCTGTGAGTTTTGGGCAATCCATTGGCTTCATATGGTTCTAGGCACGTTTCTAATAAATTCTAACAAAAACATGTATATCTAAATCATTACAGATAGGGAGTTATTCATTGTGTCATTCATGAAAAAGTACATAACGTCAAAACACGTGATAAGTGGTCTTGCCTTGAAATCAAGGGTCAGATTTATTTCAAGACAAGGATGTAAGGCTAGGATAGTTGGATTGGTATCAGACACATGTACATATAAGTTAATTTATAGGTAACTCTTAAGAACTTTCAATACTCGGGTATTGAAATGTTCGGGGTGTTACACTATTATCCCGACTTCACACTCCAGCTTGGTAATTTCATTCGCACTGCATATTGTATTACATTTGCGGCATATGGCATTTTGGGTTGCTATGTTTCTATATTTATATGGCCTAGATGAGGTTGACGATATTTTTTGACTTGTCAGGATTTGCACATTGCATTGCATCCTCAGTATATGATATTTGGCTTACTACGTCTCCACATTGTATAACTGACCTACATTGCATCCTCTATATATGATATTGGCTTATTATATTTTTACATCGCATAGCCCGGATAAGGTTGATGATATTTATGGACTTACCAGCATCTTTCCGCATTACTCTAATATTGCATACCTGGCACTTATCTTGTGCACACACTTACACCACCCTCTAAGCTTTCTATAAGCTTATGCACGATAGATGCATGGAGGTGGCGTTAGGTTGTAGCAGCGTGGAGCATGGAATGTGAAGCTGTCTTTTGGATCTTTGATTTTCGATATATGTATCTCCCTTTCAGCACTGTATTCAAATGTTTATATAAGTGTATATGTGATGATGATGTTGCCTTTGTGATTTGGGTAAACTTGTTGTTATGCTTCTTATGAGATAAATGTACATTGAAAATCCTCCTTGTAGGATCCCAGGATCGAAAAATTAGTGTATGGGTGCTGAAAGCCAAGAATGGGGTACTACGGAAGCTGTCGGCACTGGATTCGGCGATCGAAAATTTTGTAAGCCCGGTTTCCAAGTTTAGAGCATGACAAAAGTTGGTATCAGAGCATAACTTAGGAATACCTGATGATAGCATCACATATCTACTAATAGCTACCTTACACTCTATGATTGTTAAAAACTTAGAATGGTTATATCCCCGAGTTCGAATAACTTAGAAACTTTCTAATATCGCTCCCTACCGTTGAGATTGTGAGGCTGCATAGTATTACAGTTTCGATCGTTTCTAATCCGGGATCCGAGGTTCAGTTAGGGTCACCATTCTGTTGAGGAGGCGTCTTGGGAGCGCGAGGCTGATATTAGAGAGCGTTATCCCCATTTATTTTTAGATTGGTTATGGCTTGTATGGTATTGATTATTATAAGTATATGACGATGCTCCCTTTTCCCTTGCTTTATCCTGCGTGATAGTAAATTTCGAGGACAAAATTTTTATTAAGAGGGGAAAGCTGTAAGGCCCGTATCCTAGACCGTACCATTCCGTGGACTCCCACGGTCCTCCTGGTCGAATTTCGACAACCCGCGACCTATAATCAGCATTTGCCTGCGACCCTAAGTCGCATCCCGAAGATCTGATTCAGCTCAACTTGAAACTTGTACCCTAGCGACCGCATCGTCACTGCGGTTCCAACACCGCGTCTCGTGCGCCGATGTGATACCCAAGTCAGAAGTTGTGGGCCCGTGTTTATTTCAAGAAAACACCACGCATTGCAAATTCCAAGAGAATCTCTACAACTTATCAAATTAATCCCATCAATCAAAGTACACAACCCAACAAGTCAAGTACTCTATCCCATCCCCAAGTACACAACCCATCCCCAAAGTCAACTCTCTCTCTCCACCCATCCCTTCCTTACACCCATCACTCATCACTCCTCTTTCTCATTTCTCACTCTTTCCATGCAACTCCCAAGAGAGATCCAACATCCAAGCATCCTAATGGAGAAAGGAGAAGCTAGGTGTGGCCCAATTCCTACCCCCAAAATCCTCATCTCAACCCTTCAATCCTCATCATCCTCCATCAAATGGGAAGATTAGGAGCTTAGCATTGCAAGGAGCCAAGGAGCGAAATATGTGGGTGATCCATCGTTGATTTCATTTGAGGGCCCACTTGTGATGAAACTGCATGGAGGAGCGCATAGTGGCAGAGCTCCTCCCATCACTATTTTTCTCTCTCTCTCTCTTCTTCCCTCTCTTTGTGATGATGTGTGTGGCCCACCCGTGATATGGTATGTTGATCCACACTGTCCAGTAGGTAGGACAACCTTGCTGTCCACCCTGCTGGACTATCGATCCGATTGGGCCATTTGAATGGTTGGAAAACACCAATATCGGATTGATCTTTAGCCGTGTGTACCCCACATGGACCCCACTATGATGTATGTATTTGATCCACGTCGTCCATCCTCAGGATCATGATCTAGTGCGCTAGATAGGCCGTGATCTACTTCACCTACTGCTATCCAGCAGCAGGCATTCCTTTTAGGTAAAACAAAAATATCAGCTTTCTTCCAAGCTGGTGGGCCACATGTTGGACCCACCATGTTGTATCTGTTTCATCCCATCGTCCAGTGCAGACGGTGGGGACCTGATTTGGTGCATGAGTGGCATCCACAACGTCCATCTGGACAGTGGGATTACCAGGATGTATGTGCCTTACATCCAGGCCATCCAGGGCCTGGACACTGGTTTTAAAAATAATATATATGTGTGTGTGTGTGTGTGTGTGTGTGTGTGGTAATATATATATATATATATATATATATATATATATATATATATATGTATAACTGGTGGGCCCCACATGAGACCCACCTGAGATGTGTATTATAACCACACCGTCCCTACACGTGGGACAGTGTGACCCACCGTGATATATGTACTTCATTCCCACCATCCATCTAGATGGTAGGGATCACAATGATGTATTTGTTTTATCTACACCGTCCATCCATCAGGGCGTGACCCACCTAATGTATTGATTTCCTCCACGCCGTCCACCTGTTTTGTATCAATGTCATCCATCTATTTTATATTGACACCGTCCATCAAACGGTATGACCCACCTCTGATGTATGTATAGCCTCGCCGCCCATCTATTATGGCTGGGACGTGGGGCCCATATGATGTATATCCACCGTCTGTTTGCTGGACGAGTAGGACCCGCCTTGTAATGTGTTGTACATTCGCACCGTCCATCCACGTGGCCCCCACGTGATGAACGTGTTTGACCCGAGCTATCCATCTGATGGGGCCCATTTAGAATGTACAAGGTCCACTTTAATATGATGTATTGATGCGGCCCAATGTGATGTATAAGAGGCCTATTTGATGAGACCCATTGTGATGTGATGAGGCCCATGCGATGCAACCCATTGATGTATATTGAGCCCATGTGATGCGGTCCAATATGATGCATTTTGAGGCCCATTGTGATGTATGAGAGGCCTATTTGATGAGGCCTAGCTAATGTATTTATGACCTATTTGGCGAGGCCCAATATGATGCATTTGGGGCCCATTTGATGAGGCCCGATGTGATATATATGTATATATATATATATATATATTTCGGCCCATGACTGAGGCCCAATGTGATGCATATGTGGCTCATGAGTGAGGCCCATCATGATTTGTATTAGGCCCTTGAGTGAGGCCCATGGTGATGTATATTAGGCCCTTGTGTGAGGCCATGGGCCCCACTATATGTTTGGCCCTATGATAGGGCCACTCCTTGGGAGCAATGTTGGTTGAATGTCCACATTGATGAGCAATGATGATTGAATATCCACATTATGACCTTCCCTTAGGCCTTATTAGGCCCATTCTCATCGATATTGATTATTGAGGCCGATTATCGGTGCCGATTATCGAGGCTGATGTTGATCATCGATGTCGATTATCGATGTTGATTATCGGTGCCTATTATCGATACTGATAATGAGTATGTGATAGCATAGCATCATGATACATGCCCATACACATCATCTGCATGTTTATTATGAGATGTGGTTGACCATTGCATATGTTATAAGGTAGGTTGTTCATGGAACTCCCTAATAGGCTGAGTCGTCCCACATGAACGCACGGTATGCGTAGGATTGATACATGATTGGATTTTGTGACTCATGCATCTTACATTTTATGATATGATTGCTATACACACTAGCGATATCAGGGTCGTAGCCTCCACAAGCATATCGTGGATAGCCAGATGGGACACCAAAAATGTTTGGTTTGAGCATCTAGGCATGTTGGATGTCCATGGGTGAAAGTCCCTAAACCTCCGTGGCTACGAGATGCTTCAACGTCTAGACCGAGTGGATACATGAGTGCCCAAGTACCAAATACTAGTAGGCCCACTGTGTCATGGTCAGTTGGAAGGGGGTGTGACCTTATCCGCCCGATTGAGGGGGCTATAAGCTAGGTTATGTTTGACCAACTCGTAAATGGGTCCGTTATCAACGAGCCGGGTAGGCATTAGTATACCACTCGCAGGCGGATAGTGTGGTCTCTTCCACTCATTAGATTGTGCGGCTAGGGAGGCGACAGTCAGTGTGAAGTGTACTAGAACCCGGTGATGATTCTAAAGATGTACAATACTAATATGTGGACTTATTGAGTAGGAGTTGCATTCTCAGCACTTTACTCATTCATTCATTCATTCACTATCCACTCGGGCTGGTACTTAGATTTCCATTGGGGCGTGCGACTAACCTAAGTTTAGGAGTCTACCACTTTGAGTCTAGCTATCCAAATTTAGGTATGGGGCTGGTTTAGATAGAAGTCTCTTGTGATGGACCACATAACCTGTGAAACTATGTACTATCATCCCGACTTTACACGTTAGCTTGGTCATTTTATTCGCACCGCATATTGCATTACATCCATGGCATATGACATTTTGGGTTGCTATGTTTCTACATTTGTATGGCCTAGATGAGGTTGATGGTATTCGTGGACACGTCAGGATTTGCATATGCATTGCATCCTCAGTATATGATATTTGGCTTTATTATGTCTCCGCATTGCACAACTGACCTACATTGCATCCTCAGTATATGATATTGGCTTATTATGTTTTTACATCGCATAGCCCAGATAAGGATGATGATATTTATGGACTTACCGGCATGTTTCCGCATTGATCTAATATTGCATACTTGACACTTATCTTGCACACACACTTACACCACCCTCTAAGCGTTCTATAAGCTTATGCACGATAGATGCATATAAATGGTGTTAGGTTGCAGCAGCATGGAGCTTGAAGCATGAAGCTGTCTTCTGGAGCTTTGATTTTCAATATATGTATCTCCCTTTCAACACTGTATTCAAATGTTTATATTAGTGGATATGTGATGATGATGTTGCCTTTGTGATTTGGGTAAACCCTTGGTTATGCTTCTTACGAGATAAACGTAACTTCAAAATCCTCCTTATAGGATCCCAGGATTAAAAATCTGATGTATGGGCGTTGAAAGCCGAGCATGAGATACTACGAAGGTTGTCGGCACCGGATTCGGCTATTGAAAATTTTGTGAGCCCGATTTCCGAGTTTGGGGCGTGACATTTCTGGAGAATTTTTAGGATTCATTTTCTTCGCTTTAAATCTTTAATTTTATTCATTCCTCACTTGATTTCCTTTGATCTTTGGCATGTGAATTCTTCATTAAAAACTTCTTTTGAGCTCCAAATCCATCCCTTTGGGCGTATATTCATCTTTAGGTCAAAAACCACTTGACATGACAAAAACATATATGATTAAATCGAATTAACACTTAAATGGCAGGAAAACTAATATGATTAAATGGTTAAATATGCAATATTTGAGTTTCAACAGTTGACCGTCCAATCATCGATCCAAATTGATCCAACCATTTATCCGTCGTTGTGAGTGCATGAGAGGATCAAAACCCTCCATTTCTTTGTGAGCTTTCCATTTTGGTGGGCCCAAAAGGGTGGGACCCACCTTAATCATGTATGGAGTATATAGTGGACCCCATCATGGCAGGGGGCAACCCTAATGTCGAATCTCTTTTGCTGTTTTTCTTTCCTTTCCTTTCTTTCCTCATTTTCTTTTATTTATGGTGTTGTGGGGCCCACAAGTGGGTTACATTGTTTGAGAGCATGCTATCACAGCGTGAACCATCTTATATGTCCCACCGTGATGTTTATTTTCCAATCCAACATGTTGTTAGGTGTACACAGTTTTGGATGGTGAAAAATGCCTAGATCGTTTTGATCCAGAGCTCCTTAGTCGCACCATGATTTGGTCAATTTGATGGACGGAGTGGATTTATCTAGGTGGACTCCACCAACCCTAAAGACATAAGAGAGAGAAGGGGAAGCAGCACCTGGCGTTGGACGTTACAACGTCTAAAGACGCTACCCAATAGCTTGATTGGATTTCTTAGAGAGGCCACTGAGTGGACCCACTAGTGGGCCCCAACATGATGAATATGTTTCATCGACGTCGACCATTCGCTTCCTCATATCATTTTGGGTGTCGACCCCTAAAATGAAGTTGATTCATATCTCAGGTGGGCACACTGTGTGCGGAGAAGGGGCTGGTGAGCCCAAGCATCAGGGACGTTGTTAACATGGGGCTAGCAGAGTGGGTTCCCACTCGTGGGACCCACCTTGGTGCATTTCTTTAATCCACACCACACATGTTTTCTCGGATCATTGGAGCCCTTGAGATAAAAAAAATATAAGGCTGATCCAATCATCAGGTGGACCACACTATAGGCGATGGTAGGGTTGGGAGCACACCCGTCACGTTAGCCATGCTAACATGGTGTTGGGTGTACCCCACTCATGGACCCTACCAGTCAAAATCAAGGCCCATTGGACCCTGCTTGAGCTGGCCTACACGCTGGTCGAAGTAGATCATCCTAGTGGGGCCTGCTTTGATAGTGCATCCAAACTAAAATGAAATAAAAAATGAGGGCACCAGCTGCTGCTAGTGCCTTGGGCGAGCAGACACACAATGTGGGCATGGAGTGGGGTCCACTAGTGGACCCCATGATGTATGTGACTTATCCACTCCTTTCATCTATTTTGAGAGATCATTTTAGGCCTTGGGTCCAAATATCAGGTGGACCGCACTAAGGGGAATAGTGAGTAGGGTAGTGTTGCCCATTTTAGCAGCACATGGGCCTCACTCATGGGACCCATCTGGATGTTTATATGTCATCCATGTCGTTCATTCTCTTCTTTGGGTCATGTTAAGCCAGGGGCCTAAGGTTTAGGCCGATCTAGATCTTAGGTGGGTCGCACCACAAGGAATGGTGGGGGTGGAAAATTGATTTTTGTGGAATCCCCTGTATATGAAATCCCTTAGATTTGGGATCCCTTGGATTTGGGGCTCTCTTGGACTTGGGATTCCTTGATTTCTGGAATCTCTTGGCTATGTTTGGTATCTTGGATTCAAAAACCCTATAATTTAAGTTAAAATGCATTATATAATTGCAAGGGTTTGAAATTAATTAATAAATCAATTTTAAAATCCTGAATTAGTATACGTATGTAATGTTGACACTATGGTTGTTTTAAATCCATTAAGGCATGTACTTTACCTGAAATGATGAAATCCCAAGACTCAGGTGAGCCACAAGCACAACCTCACATCCTAGTGACTAACCAATGATTTATAACTGTCAATTACATCGACAATGTTCAAATGGTGCAGATCATCCTATAGGAGTAATTATAGTGATGTCGATGATAATCTGATCATTTTGGGATATCATTAGTGGGTCATGCGCCCAATAGATTGGTATCCTAGTATCACACATGTTGCACATGTGGGTGTCCATCAGGATCATTCCTAGTGGACCCATCCTTGGCATATGTACCTTATCCATGCCTTACATTAAGTTACAAGATTTGGATGTGCAAGCTTCTTGAGGAGCCGATGTTAGTCTAACGAGGGCCACACCACATAGACCTATATATTTCTAGTGGGGCCTTCCACTCAGTTCCCACTCTCTTTATATGATGTACCAGTTAAGGCCGATTATCACCTGATATGTCTGATAACATGCTAGTCTACCTAGCCTGATGGGGCACATTGATAACATGCTTAGTGTAATAATATCATGCCCATTTATATGCCCATACACATCATTTGTATGCTTGTTGTGGGTGACGATTGTTCATAGCATATGCCTTTCGGCTTGAGACATTTAAGGAACTCTATATGAGATAGGGTTGCCCTACATGATCGCGTGATATGCACAGATTTGGTGCATGACTTGGATAGTATGATTTAAGTATTTCGCATCCTATATGTCACGAGCACTTTTACACCCTAACAACATCGGGGTTGTGGCCTCCACAAGCATATCGTGGATGGCTAGATTGGAACCAAAAATATCTGTTCTAGCACTTGGGCGCTTTAGATGTCCATGTGTAAAAATCCAAAAACCCTTGTGGTACCAATAGGATGCTTTAACTTCAAGATCGAGTGGAAAACATGAGCATCTAAATGCCAAATACCAGTAGGGCGTGTCTCCCACTATATCGAGGTCAGTTGAAAAGGGGTATTACCTTATCCGCTGGAGGGTAGGTGTTGTAAGCTAGGTTGAGTCTAACTAGCTACCTCATGAAATAGGTCCGCTATTAACTAGCCAAGTGGATATTAGCATATCACTGGCGAGGCGGATAGTGAGGTCTTTTCCACTCACTTGGCCATGAACGTGATGGGTCAATAGCTAGTGTTAGAGTGTACTAGACCCCGGTGATGTTTTCAGTGACGAATTATATTAATATGTGGACTAGTTGAGGATCAATATGTTTGCGTTGCATCTCTAGCATATGACATTCAGCCACATAGTCCTTGCATTGCATAGCCTTGGAATGACTAACAACATTCATGGACTTGGCAGCTTAGCCCTCCATCATCTTCCATATATTCTGATTCTATATTATTGCCATATGCATTGTGCACGCACGCACACACACACACGCACGCACACACACACACGCACTCTACTAAGCTTCGTAGAAAGCTTATTCACATTTGTTTACGCTGCAGGTGATGCTAGGGCGTATCAGCAGCGTTGAGTGTAGACTATAAGCTTGATCTATTGAGTTTTGGTTATATCATGTATTTCCTTTCCAACACTATACTCAAAGATTACACAAGTGGATATGGGGTGATGATGTTTTGTGAGTTGGGTACACTTGTGGTTATACTCAATAAAAAAAATCACCTTAAAAATCCTCCTTATAGGATCCCTGGATTGGAACCTGGCATATGGGAGCTAAGAACTGAGAATGGGGTATTACGGAGGTTGTCGACATCGGATTCGGAGGCCAAAAATTTTCTAAGCCTGGTTCTCGAGTTTGGGGTGTGACATTTTTTGCCACCTTCAATCAATTGAGTACTGAGCTTCGATCAATTAAAGCACCGTTTGAGACACATCAACGGTTTGTCGATGGGATTAAGCTTCACTCAATAACTGTTGCAACAGCTTTGCTCGTCTTTTAACCTATCTTATCATGCTCCAATTGAGCTCATAAGACTGAAGGATGATCAAATAAGAGTTTACCTATTAAGGCTAGAATCATCTAGAGGTTATGTTGTTCTGGGTATGAGGATAGGGTCACCATGTGAAAAGGCTTAGCTATATGACCTAGACCGGGGGAAGGGGTGGGGGGTTGAATAGGACTATGCCAAATTAAAACTTTTAAAGCAGAATTTAAATGAATAAAGGAAAGATAGCACAAATCACAATACAGAAATGTAAAGCAACTTCAAAATTCAAGTCTTGAGAGGTCGATACAAATGTTGTTCTAAGGACAACCTTGCACCATAAAAACCAAGGGTTTATGACAAGACAACCTTACTAGGGAGGTCTAAGTATCAATATCTCAAACTGAAGAGAAATAAAAGGAAATAGCAAGAAATGAAATTCTAAACTATTACAACATTCCCCACAATGCTTGAAATGTAAATATTACAACATTCACATCCACACATACATCCCACAAACTTGAATTATAAACGATATAGAAAATAAACCACACATCCACGAAACACAAAGAGTTATAGTGGTTTGCCTATGTGTTCACCAACTGTTAAACAACATCCACACAGCTTGCTACTCCACTCCTAATATCCTCACACAGGGGATATTAGCGTTCACTATGAAAATAGGTTTCACAGGTTCACCTAAAACCCTCATAATTGTGTCTTTCAAATGGGCTTACACAATCTAAAAACCCCACTTTCTGAGTTTTCTGGCTCTCCTTAGATAACCAACACAATGAGATTTTTCTGGCTCAATTTCAAAAGAAACCAAAACATAAAAGATTTACACAAATATAAAATACATAGATTTCTCCTTTTGTAGCAACCCGAAAGAACCAAATTGGAGTAGAAGTTTGAATATAGAAGTTCAATGTCCAATACTCACTTAAGAAATGGTTCTAAGTTCTAATTGATTTTAAATTAAATCAAGTTAGGGCTAGCTCTATTTGATTTTGATTCCAAGAAGTGGAATATCATAATTCCTCTTTCAAATTAGATTGGAATGCAAAAACAAAATCAAATATCAAAAGCTAACAAAAGAGAATATTAAATATGCATAATGTAGCTTAAAAAGAAAATAAACTTATCTCTCAGAGTGATGCCTTGATTTTACTTAAATTGAATTATCAAACATTGAAAATCGTGTTCTATTTATAGTTGCAGAAATCGCATCTACGACTGGTCTTATGGACACTATGACTGGTCGTAGGACAAACTGCATTTTGAAATTTTGAGCGCGATCGGATAAAACCGTTCCACAACTGGTCGTAGGCCTTGCATGACCGGTTGTGAGTCCTCCATGACTGGTCGTGACTTTCCCACGACTGGTCGTGATAAACCAGTTGTTAGAGTTTGAGTCATAGCTGGAGGACTGGTCTTAGATAAGTCCTGCACTGTTCACACGACCGGTCGAGCAGAGTCTAAGATTGGTCGTGGATAAACAAAAAAATTTTAAAAAATTACAACAAACTTCGGATTGGTCTTGGAATTTCTTGGACTAGTCGAGCCAGTTCTATGACTAGTCGAATAGGGTCAAGGACTAATCTTAGAACCAACCAAACACTTATAGAATGATTCAATTTGAATTATGTATATAAAATGACCTACCCTAAGGTCAATCAAAGGTCTTTCATATCTTGAATGTGAAGTATGAACATTGAGACTTCATTTCTTCAGATGATGGTTGTCCTTTGAAGAATATGAAGCTTGAGTTCTTCTAAGGCTTGGATTTGAATTATACTTCATCTTGTACTTTACAATGAGTTGTACTTTAGTCTTGAGTTGTACTTTAGTCTTGAACAAGATCTTGCCTTTTGATGTAGCTCTTGAAAGATTCTGAACTTTGAAGCTTATAGCAGTGGACAATGTATTTGACCTTGCATGTCTTGAAGTAGAGTTTCATTCTCAACTTGAAGCATTGTGATGCAGTGCCTTGAACATATATATATTCTCATGCTACACAAGACAGATAGCATTTTTAGTACCACAAAATTCGACAAAACAAAAGGAGCAATTAACCATAGCACTTATAATCTCCCCCTTTGTCAAATTTGTGACAAAACACACTTAACAATAATATGACCAATATGCACACAAGAATCAAGCACCAGTTATCATCAACTAGCACATATCATCATGAACTAGGCAAAACGAACTAGGTAAATACCTTCTTACTTACTCCCCCGACGTAGCACATATATATCCATAAAAATAATGCTACTACCCCACAATCCATATCCATAAGCAATCAATCCAAAACTTGAAATATTTCTCCCCCTTTTTGTCACAATATGACAAAGGAAGAAAATAAGAAATAGAAAAGGATAATAAACAAGAGAGTAATAAAGGAATTAACTAGGCAAGATATGAAAGATAAATAAGCAAATTCAAAGGTCACATATCATTTACCAGCAAAAACCAAAGTCAGCCAAAGTCAGTCTCACAAACTAAAAGAAAACAAAGTAGTATAAGAGTTATTACAAACCATAAGATAAAAACATCTAATCAGATCCTTAAGGAGCAGGAATGGTAGGATCAAGTTGATGAAGGCCCTTGTTTAAGCGCCTAAGATACTTGCGCATATATTTAAATTGTAAATCATGGGCAACATTCATGTTCTCTACCTTCTCCTCAAGTGCATGAAGACGAGCATCAAAATCAGATGGCTCATAGTCAGGATCATTAGTAGAGTCTGATTCAAGTTCATAAAAAAATGTCATCCATATTTATATCATCAGGAGGAAGATCATCACCTTCTTCTACATTCCCTGCTTCAGCACCAACACCACCCACATCCACTTGGCCAGGAGCCCAATTCCAATTTCATTTTGTTAATATTTGAACTGTTAAAAGTCAGGTGATGAATAGGAGCCTCTCCAACAGGCATAGCAACTAGCATGTGAGTAGCTAACACAGTCATAAGATCTGCAAATGGAATAACACTGTATCCTGGATGGAGATGAAACTGAATGATGGAATGACATATTAAAGTAGGCAGACAAACTTTAGTATTAAGATGACGGAATGCAAAACATGAACCATAAAAGAAGTCAGTTCTGTTTTGTTACTAGAACGCAGATACATATTTGAAATAAAGATTCTATGGAGAACCCTATATCTGGGTAACAAGTACTTTGGGGGGAGTGCATTCCCCTTATGAGTCCATTGCACATCCATATTGCATAATGCTTTGGTGAGCATGTGTTTTTCTGATTCTGAGGGTTTCTCAACTAGCGTATGAATAGGAATACCCTCGTCATTAACAAGTATGTCTACTAGACCTGAAATCAAATGACAGTCTATTCCAAATGGACCTTCTCTAGCTGCTATTTTAAATGTTAATTTCTCAGTCAAATAATCAGAAATACACACAAACATAGCCTGCGTAATTAACTGTTATGCAGGCCCACCCCAATGTAGGATGTTAGCCCAACCTACAGTTTGGAGAAGTGAAAGAAGACTAAAAGGAGCAATGTGGTCAAGATCAACAGGTCGTTCAACAATGATATTGCGCATTCACAAATTCCGCACATATGAGGGATCATCTTCGGGTGACCGAAGATGGCGTTGTGTGATATGAGTAGATCTAGAAGAAGATGGACCATAGGAAGTTTTCTATTTCCCTCTAGCATCCATTTGTCATAACAAAATCAAAGAAACAAGGAGCTTCAAAAGATGTGGAGCGGGGTTTTGCTAGATCAGATTTTTCAAAAGAAAACTCCAAAATCACAATGAATCACAAAATAAATTACTCCAATAGTGAAAATGAAGTAATATTAACTAGAATTCACAAGAAAAATGCAAATGATGCACTAACCTTGAAGATTTAAGAAGGTGGGTACGACCAGTCGGGCATCGGCTCGTTGGAGCGAAAAGATGAAATGAAGAAGGAATTTTCTCCAAATTTTAAAAGGGCCAGCGTGTAACACGACTAGTCGTGGGACGTCCTGGACCGGTCGTGCCACGACTGGTCGAGTACGTCCTCAACTGGTCGTGTACCGACTAAAATATGCATTTTTCACATAATTTTAAAATTTAAACAAATAAATTAACAATTATATATGCTATAATACAGAAAAGCATGAATAATCAGTTTAAATTGCACATACTATGATCAAATTTCAATTTATTAAACCTACTTTTGTCGAGCGGTTTAGTGAAAATGTCAACAAGCTAAGTCTCAGTCAGAATATAATCTAAAGAGATTGTCTTTTCTTCCACTAATTCACGAATGAAATGATATCTAATGTCAATGTGGTTGGTACGTGAATGTTGGATTGGAATTTTAGATATATTTATCGCACTGAAATTATCACAATATAAAACCATTGAATCCAGTGCAATTCTCTAATCGCTTAACATTCTATTCATCCATACAAGCTGAGTACATGCATTTCTAGCTGCGATGTATTCAGCCTCAGTAGTTGAGAGCGATACAGAGCTTTGCTTCTTCCTAAACCAAGAAACTAAATAATTCGATATAGAAACAACCACCACTGGTTGATTTCCTATCATCGATACTTCCAACCCAATCAGCATCAGTGTACCCTGCCAACTGAACACTAGTATCATATGAATACCAAAGACCCAAATTTATATTACTTGCGACATATCGCATAATCTGCTTAACAATAGTTAGATATGACTCTTTAGGGTCAGATTAATATCTAGCGCAAATACCAACACTGAAAGTAATATCAGGTCTACTTGTTAAATAAAGTAAACTTTCAGTCATACTACGATATAATTTAGGATCCATATTTTTACCTGTAGAGTCTTTTGAGAGTCTTAATGTTGTACTCATAAGAGTATCAAAAATTTTCCCATTCTCAAATCCGAACTTTTTTAATTAAGTTCAAACAATATTTGGTTTGAGAAATAAATATACCATCAGGTTGTTGTTTTACTTGTAACCCTAGGAAATAATTCAATTCCCCAACCATGCTCATTTTGAACTTAGATTTCATTAAATCAGCAAACTCAACAGCTATGTTAATACAGGTAGATCCATAAATAATATCATCAACATAGATTTGCACTATTAAGATATGATCGTTATGTTTCTTAACAAACAAAGTTTTATCAACACTTCCCATTAGAAAGTTATGACTTAGTAAAACCTTAGTTAATTTTTCATACCATACCCTGGGAGCTTGTTTCAAACCGTAGAGACCTTTTTTAGGCGATAGACATGATTAGTGTTCTTAGGGTCTTCAAAACCCATTGGTTGTTCAATATACACTTCTTCATATAGAACACCATTTAAGAAGGCACTCTTTACATCCATTTGATAAATTTTAAAATTTTTAAAACAAGCAATGGATATGAATAGTCTGATTGATTCAAGACAAGCTACTGGGGCAAAGGTTTCATCATAATCGATGCCTTCAATTTGAGTGTACCCTTATACAACCAGTCTAACCTTGTTTCGAATTATATTACCAAGTTCATCAGACTTATTTCTAAAAATCCACTTAGTTCGTATAATGTGTTTGTCTTTAAGTCTACGAACGAGATACCAAACATCATTTCTTACAAATTGCTTAAGCTCTTCTTACATCGCTACTATCCAGTTTTCGTCAGAAAGAGCTTCTTTTACGTTTGCCGGTTCAATCTAGGATGTAAAGCACAAGTAATTACATATATCTTTTGGTTGTCTACGAGTGCACACACCAGTGAGAAGGTTTCCAAGAATTTGAGTGGTTGGATGATCTTTAACAGTCCTCAATTTTGAATTGTTTTGACTTGATGAAGTATCTAGTTTGTCAAATAAAAAAACTTTATCATTATCTGAACTTGGGGTAGGTGTATTCAAGTGATCGTCAATGACCACATTGATGGACTCTTGAATCACACCAGTCCTCTTATTCAGTACTCGATATGCTCGATTATTCAAAGAATATTCTAAAAAGATTCCTTCATCACTTTTAGTGTCAAACTTGCCCAGATTTTCATGGTCACGTAAAATATAGTACTTGCTGCCAAAAAATCGAAAGTATTTGATAGTAGGCTTCTTATCGAACCACATTTCATAAGCCGTTTTATTATTAGATTTACTTATATAAACCCGGTTGATTATATAACAGTCAGTATTTACAGCTCCAGCCCAAAGATTTTTAGATGCTTCATACTATTCAACATTACATTAGTTATTTCTTGAAGCACTCTATTTTTTCTTTCAACAATTCCATTTTTTTATGGTGTTTTGGGTGTAGGGAATTCATATGATATTCCCTAATCGCAACAGAATTTCTCAAAACCGCTATTTTCGAATTCTGATCCATGATCACTGCGGATCTTACTAACTTGAGAACCTTTTTCAGTTTGGATCCATTTGAGGATCCTTTTTACTTCATCAAGGGTTTTTAATTTATCCCTTAAGAAGGCTACCCAAGTGAATCTGGTATAGTCATCGATGATTACCAATATATATTTTTTGTCACCTTGACTCTCCGTCCTGGTTGGTCTTATAAGATCCACTGTAACGCCCTGAAATTCGGGGGTCGAGCATAACTCAGCTCCCGAGTTCCAAAACATCACTTATGCAACATATTTAATGAAGGATGTATGTTGACTATATTAGTGCATAAAACATGGAATAGATTAAGCCAAAACGCAGATATGATTCAGGGATAAGTGAATAAAGCAAGAGGAAGACTTATAGTAAAATGTGTACAAGTGTAAATCCCTGGAGTACATATACAAGCCAGGTCGAATAAAAGTGTTATCTAACAAAATTATAAGTATCAAATTACATCATTTCAGTTCCCAAAAATAATCCTAGAGATCCCGCGCATCAGATCGAGGCTCGCTAGAACCCATCTGAAAACTGCATACAGGAGAAGGCAGCCTCGTCGTCATCCAGCTCCCGCTCTGCCTCAGACGTCGCATCCACATCTGCAACATCAGGGCCTACGAAAGAGTCTGGTGGGTGTTTAACACCGCCCCAGAAACGTGGGAGTGAGTGATCAACTCAGTGGAACAATAAGGCACTGGTTAACATGTTATCAGTTCAATCAAACAGTAATGATAACGCAGAACAATTAGATAAAACCTAAGTACTCTTATTAATGCAAGGATGTATGCAATATGATGCGTGCCCTCACGCGTACACCCTCAGCGTCTTCATCTTACGTTACGCATGACATCGCCTCAAAGTGCGCCACATCTACAAAGCATATGCAAATGCGGTGCATGGATATGATTACCAAGTTGTTATTAGTCCATTTCACACAGGCGGATTGGGAAGCTAAGATACCTTCCTCACATCACCATCCCAACAGTAATCCATTTTAGGGTCGTCAATCCTAGACATCTCATACGATCATATATTTGAGGTCGTAGCAAAGGGCTCGTCACCAATCAATGCACGCCTTTCATGCCCTTTCTACCACAGTTCGGCTCGTCACCTCATTGCGGTATCCAGGTATGCTCGAGGTCACTACAAAGGGCTCGTCACCAATCAATGTAGGCCGACAGCACGAATATAGTGTCCCATACCACCATAATCGGCTCACGAGTTTAGTTGCTCACTGGTCACTACGGGGAGGCTCGTCACCCCCAGTGGTTGACACTTGACCACGGTGTCCCATACCACCATGTCCGGCTCATGAGTCTTAGCTGATCAAGTACCATAGTTAATAGGATGTCACTGGTAAGTTCATTACCCTAGATTCAAGCAATAGCGTCCATAAATGGTAAACATACATCGGACAATCGGGTTACTTGACGAACTCGACTAGCATGAGCGCACGTTGAATTGAACGACATAGAGTGCGCAAACACTCCGCGTGGCCAAACCACTGCCGCCAACTCTAATACGGCTCGGGCTCGTCTAATACGTCCTACGTGGCGAAAGCAATCTCAACCACGAATATAGAGTCGATTACCGATTTCCTGGACTAATGCATAGTCCCACACACCTTACACTACAACAGATATTCATATGGGATGTAAAACAGTAATGGAACAACAACTTAAATCATGGTACATAAGCACTTGAGAAATATCAACTTAACATAAATGTAAGCACAAGTAGTGCTTGAATTTAAATAACTTGGAATGTAACTTGCATAAAGGAAATCATGCACATCAAAAGGAGTGTTGAGAATCACTTCTCAACGCCCGCAATTAGTGTAATAAATTACACTCTAGATCATTCATGCATTTCTACCAACACTTAGCATACATGGAACAACATACATGACGTATGTTGGAATACATGCACTTAGACAATTCCTTTTACCAAGGAGTCGTCATACATGCATCTAGCATACATACATGACAAATAATCATGGCAAACACAAGTGCATATTTTATACGTATACGGTACTTTATAAATACACATAGAATACACAAATCTCAATATAGCACATGCATATCAGGAAAGCAACGTAAACACAACATTTAGCATGTGAAATCTCATCCATAACAAGAATAAATCACTAACTGGGATTGAAAGCCTTGAAAACCATAACCTATACACTTAAAGTCCGCACCTTAAGCGAAGAAAGAACCACCGAACTGATTTAGACGAGTTGTCTTCGTCAACGGCGCTAGAATACCCTAAAACAAGGATAGAAATGAGATACAACAACACCAAGACTAATCTAAGCTCTAACACAGGTTAGGGTTAGGTTAACTTACCCTAAAAGGAACTCAGAATCGTCAGAAGAACGATTCAAAGCGAAGATTCAAAGATGAAGAAGAACAAGGAAGAATCCAAGATGATTCACCAACTTATCTCTCTCACTTCCTCTCTCTTTTCCACTCTCTTTCCAAGCTAGGGTTAGAGAAAATCGTATGGAAAAGAGAGCTAGGGTTTAAGGACTATAAATAGGCCTATTCTTGATGAAAATAACCCCAGGGTCAAGGTATACTTAGGTTATAACCGAAGTAAGTCTTTCTCGATCCAACGAAGCACTTTTGGTGGGCTTATAACCACGAAAGGTCGGACTTAAGCTCCTTGACCATGGATCTAGGTCAAGCAGAGTTTTCATACTGACCGGCTCTTCAGATCAGCCGTGGCAGACCACACTCAATTCAACGGTCACGGAATCTCGATCAGGTCCACAAGCACTAGGATGTGCCTGGGCCAACTGTCTTGATCAGAGGGTGAAATTGGGTCAGAATCCAACGGTCAGATAGCTTAAAATCGTCGCGCAAGCGATACGACTCAGATTTCATAAAAAGCTTAATAAATTCCAACCGTTCTCACACTCTTCAATCCGAGCTCAAGCAAATCGACCCAGAACATCAGATGGACTTGATTTTCGAGGAGATGGTCAAGCCCAACTCGGTGACCGCAACAGCTTAAGATCATCGCCATCGGACTTTCGACGCGCGGTCCAGGTCCGATCCAGATCTTCCAAAAATTCCCCAGAACAACTGGATTTAGCAATGGATCCCAGATTTCAGAGTAACGTAGCGCTCACTAATCTACACGTTTAGAGCCATGCAGATACAATTTAAAGTGATTGATGCGGATTTCACAAGCAATCGAGTAAAGCGCCAATTACCCCAAAACAACTACTTAAGGAAAGATTAGCACAAAAATTCCAAGGTCGTTACAATCTACCCCCCTTAAAGGAAATTTCGTCCTCGAAATTCATACCTTCATATAAGCCTCAAGGATCAGAGGGTAGGTCTTTTTGACCTCAGCTTCAGATTCCCAAGTAGCCTCTTCCACACCATGATGCGTCCATAGCACCTTCACAAGAGGGATAACCTTGCTATGCAATACCTGCTCCTTCCTGTCGAGAATACGCGTCGGTCGCAGTACATAAGTGGCATCCTCACTCAACTGCACTTGCTCCCAACTGATAATATGCGAAGGATTAGGAACGTACTTCTTCAGCATAGAAACATGAAATACGTTATGCACGCCCGCAATGGGTGTGGGCAAAGCAAGGCGGTAAGCTACCGCTCCCACTCGATCCAGAACTTGAAATGGACTAATAAATCTCAGCGTCAACTTCCCCTTCTTACCGAACCGCAAAACTCCCTTCATAGGAGAGACCTTCAAAAACACATGGTCTCCCACTACAAACTCAAGCGGTCGACGCCTCATATCAGCATAACTCTTCTGCCTACTCTGCGTTGTCAGAAGTCGACGTCGAATGATGTCAACCTTCTCAGAAGTCACATGCACCAACTCTGGGCCAAGCAAACTACACTCACCAATTTCTGCCCAACAATGTGGTGCTCTGCATAGGCGACCATACAACGCCTCATAGGGAGCCATATCGATACTCGCCTGGAAACTATTATTATACGCGAACTCTGCATACGAAGACAATCATCCCAACTGTCCTTGAAATCCAAAACACAAGCTCGCAACATATCTTCCAGGACTTGATTCACGCGCTCCGTCTGCCCATCTGTTTGCGGATGAAACGCGATGCTGAACTTCAATTTCACACCCATTGCTTCCTGGATATGAGTCCAGAAGATAGATGTAAAATGCGTGTCTCTATCAGACACAATCTCCAGGGGAACTCCATGCAGACGCACTATCTCCTTGATATATAACCTAGCCAACTCGTCTGCAGAGTAAGTGACTCTGATCGGTAAGAAATGCGCTGACTTCGTTAATCGATCGACGATCACCCAAATAGAGTCAAATCCCTTTCTCGTCCTCGGCAACCCAGAAATAAAATCCATAGAGATTAAATCCCACTTCCATTCAGCTATGGGAATGGGCTGCAACAACCCAGGAGGTCGACGACGCTCTGCCTTGACCTGCTGGCACGTGAGACAACGAGAAACAAATTCAGCAATCTGTACCTTCATATTGTCCCACCAATAAGACCTCTTCATATCCTGATACATCTTTGTGCTACCTGGATGCATCACAAGTTTAGAACTATGGGCTAACTCGAGAACCTCTCGTCTCAAGTCAGGGATGTCAAGAACACATAACCGGCCACGAAAACGTAGGCCCCCATCAGAACTAACACTCCAGTCGGAGTTCTCATCTGTACCAACCCGCTGCCTCATCTTCACCAAAAGCTCATCATCTGCCTGAGCTGCAATGATCCTCTCGTCGATAACGGGCTGTACACGAATGTGTGCGATAACCTCATACGGCTCAACCATCGTAAGCTTCTGCTCAAAATCGGGCACGAACTCCAACATATCCCACTCTGCTATCATCAGCGGAGCCACAAACTCAATAGCCTTCTTACGACTCAACGCATCTGCCACAAGGTTCGCCTTACCAGGATGGTAAGAAACATCGAACTTGAAGTCCTTCAATGTTTCCATCCATCTGCGCTGCCTCATATTCAAATCACGCTGCGTGAAAATATACTTAAGGCTCTTGTGGTCGCAAAAGAGCTCGAACTCCTCACCATAGAGGTAATGTCTCCAAAGCTTTAATGCGAAGATGACAACTGCCAATTCCAGGTCGTGCGTAGGGTAATTCTCTTCGTGTTTCCTCAACTGACGCGAAGCATAAGCAATCACCCTGTCCTTCTGCATAAGGACACAACCTAGACCAACGCGAGAGGTGTCAGTATATATAATATACTTAACCCCTTGCTCTGGCAATATTAGCACAGGGGCGGACGTCAACTTGTCCTTCAGCTCCTGAAAAGCTAACTCCGCCTGCTCACTCCAAGCAAACTTCAAATCCTTCCGTGTCAGCTGTGACAACGGTCTGGCAATCTTCGAGAAGTTCTGAATAAAGCGTCGATAATAGCCTGCAAGACCCAGAAAACTCCTCACCTCAGTAACAGAACCAGGCTGCTTCCAGTCCTGCACTGCAGCTACCTTGGCAAGGTCGACGGCTATTCCTTTCTTAGACACCACATGTCTCAGGAACTTGACTTCCTCTTTCCAGAAATCACACTTCTTGAATTGTGCGAAAAGCTGATGCTCCCTAAGAGTACCCAAAACCGCTCTTAAGTGCTCCTCGTGCTCTGCCCGGCTCGCCGAATAAATCAAAATGTCATCAATAAAGACAATGACGAATCGAAACAGGAATGGCCGAAACACCCTGTTCATCAGATCCATGAACACGGCCGGTGCATTCGTCCAGACCGAACAACATCACAAGGAACTCATAATGACCGGCCGGTCCTCGAAAGCGGTCTTCTGACGCCCTCATCCTCGACGCGAATCGATGATACCTCGATTGCAGATCAACCTTCAAAAGTAACGTGCCCCCTTCAAACCGATCAAACAGATCATCAATCCTAGGCAAAGGGTACTTATTCTTCAGTTACTTAATTCAACTCGCGATAATCAATACACAATCGCAAGGAACCATCCTTCTTCTTCACAAACAAAACAGGTGCTCCCCAAGGAGACACACTGGGCCGAATAAAATCCAATTCCAGCAAACCATCTATCTGCTTCCTCAACTCCTCCATTTCACTCGGAGGCATATGATAGGTGGGTAAAGAAATGGGCGCCGCACCAGGCATAAGATTGATAGCAAAATCAATCTCACGCTGAGGAGGTAATCCAGGAATCGACTCAAACACATCTTCAAACTCCTGAACTACCGGCGTACCAACCAACGCCGATTCGGCCGAACTCTCCAACAAAGAAGAATAAAAATCAATACGAAGAGGGTAACTGACCTGAACTGGGAAAGTAACAATCTCGCCCTCAGGTCCATGGATCGTCACTGATCTCGCTTCACAATCAATCTCAGCTCGCATCCTCGTGAGCCAATTCATACCCATAATAACATTGTAGTGATAAAGCGGTGCGACTAGCAAATCAACACGGATCGATCCACTTCCCAGATCGACCAAACAATCGATACAACGCTTGCCCAAAGCAAAGGAAATCCCCGTAGCGGTAGTAAGCGTCACTCCTTGCATAGGAACAGATCTTAAACCCAAACGCCTAACTGCCGCATAAGATATAAGAGAAGTAGTGGACCCTGTATCCACTAACACAGAAACGGGAATACCTTCAATATGCGCTGTCACCTCAAAGGACCTCGGCACCAAGTCAGACATAGGCGCTTCAGCTGAAAGCGCATGAACACGAGCCTGCTACTGACGATTCGGTGGAGGAACCATGGGCCGCTGAGGTGGCCTGAAACCAGGAACTGAATGTCTGAAGGATGGATGAGCTGGCGTTGATCGAAGAGGAGGAGGAGAAATAACCTGAGGCATCGGACGGCTAACCCTCTGAGGTGGAGTAAAACCACCAGCTCGCATACGGGAGAAGCAAAAACAGTCCAAGTGCCCCACCTTCCCACAATAAGAACATCTCAAATCAGCTCTCATCTGCTGAGCGGGCAGCGCTGAACGCCTCGGAGGAGAATCAACTCGCGGCCTCTTGCCGAGGAAAGGTGCACCCTGAAAGTCCGGTAGCGGCCTAGGAACCAGCGGTGCTCGCATGCGGGACGCTCTATCTCCGTCCTGCTCTGCTCGCAAGGACATGCTCACCAGCTCTGCATACGAAGAAATGCTAGCACAGCAAATCTTCGATCGGATCTCAGGTCTCAATCCCTCAGAGAAACGCCGCATCCTCATTGGCTGATCACCCAGGATCAAAGGAACATACCGCCCCAACTCAGTAAACCGGTTCTCATACTCCGTAACCGACAACCCTCCCTGGCGGAGGTGAAGGAACTCACTCTCCTTCTCATGTCGGAACGACCGGAAATACTTCTCGTGGAAGCGCGCCTCAAACGCCTACCACGACCAAACAAAGTGCTCCTCGACAGTGCGAAGCACACTGTCCCACCACAAACTGGCCTCCTTCTCAAACATGAAGGTGGCAAGCTCAACCTGCTCGACCTCAGAGCAGTGCAACGGCCTCAGCATCTTAGAGATGCGGTCAATCCAATACTCGGCCTCCTCGGGTCTATGAGAACCCGCAAAAGTAGGAGGTCGCAAGCGCTGGAATCGCTCGAATGTGCCGCTGGCACTGGCACTGACACTGGCACTCCCAGATGGAGGCATAGGTGAAACAGGTGGAGTCGCCCCCACAGACTGAGCAAAGATGCCAGCCATGGAAGAGAGGAACTCCTGCTGCTGCTGCTGCATCAACAACATCATCTGCTCAAACCTATCAACAGGTGAAGCAGACAAAGGTGCATGGCTCGGCTCAGGAACCGAGGGTGTGACTGGAGGAGCCATAGGTGTCGACCCAACACCGACACGAGATGGACCCGCCTGCGGATCCGACCGGCTATCGCTCATGGGAGGAACCCCATCAAGCGACTCAATCAGAGAGAGACGGGCCGAAGTCTTCGAACCCTTAGGAGGCATCCCTACATTCAACAGAGGATGCAACCTGTCAGATTCTAAGTCATATAATCCATCCACACAACAACACAGCACAGCACAACTCCAAAGACAAACAACATGCATTCCATTAACTAAAATCGTCGCAATACAAGTAGTGCAGCAATACATGAATCACGACTAGGGAAGCATGAAAACAACAACATCTAACACTTCAACAACCACAGCAACTATAACAACCACAAACAACTACCACAACTACAACACTACAACACTCCAACTACAAGCCAACAACGGCTACACACAGAAAGAAAACACAAACAAAGCAAAAGACGGCCACGACGATGCTACTCATCGAAATCAGGAGATGGAGGCGGAGCACCCTTATCCTGCAAGCAACACAGGATAGACTTCAGAGTCTGAGACACCTTCTTAAACTTATGTTTAACAAGGGCTCAAAGATCAACCATATCCTGGCGTAAAGCAGCTTGCCCTTCTTCAAGCCGTGTAAGACGGGCATCTCTGGCAGTCTGCTCTGCGCCCTGCTCTGGCACCACAGGAGGAGAGCTATCACTCGAATCCTGTGCCTCAATCTCTTCCTTGTCTTGCTCTGTTCCTTCCTCAGACTCCGCACCACCTTCAGCAAAACTCTCATCATCGCCGCTCTCAGACTCAGCCTCACCCTCTGAGGCAAGCCGACCAGAACCAACCTCCATCAGCTTAAGAGTCCTCAAATTAATATAACGAACAGGAACCGGCTTCTCAGCTCTAAGCCTATAGCCAAACTCATGTGCAATCCTGCAAATGAGGCGGCCAAAAGGGAGCGACTGGGTCCTTCTACTCGAACGAGCGATGAGAATAATCTGGCGCAGGACGTACGTCGGCACACACAACTTCGCTTCCTACCCCACCTGATATAGGAAATCCACCATCAGGCGCGTACACTCGCCGTGGTTGCTCCACCTTGGATATACATTGAACGTAAAGATGTGATGAAGCAAATGGAAGTCGTCCGTCATGTGAGAAGCCAAAAGACTCCTATTCGGCTGCCATTCGACCAGACGACCACACAAGGATCGGGTGCGACGATCCCTCTCGCGCACACTGTCCACATTCTTCTCGCTGGCATGCACTTCACCAAGTGGCACTCTCAGGAGGCGGGATATCAAAGCAACATCAACGATACCCACACGACCACTACCACAAGGAATCTTAAACTGCAGAGGCTCCAGCGAAGGCTCCAGAATGTTGGCATAAAAGGCCCGAACAGTGCTAGCATTCACGCGATACTCGCCTTCAAACAAGGGACCCCAACCAGCCCCTTCTAGGCGCTCCAACAAGAAGAACTCACCAAAGAGCCGCGGATCAACATGAGCCTCAAAAAGGACTCTACGCCCTTCATAGACTCCATGCGACAATTTCACCAACAAAGTCCTACTAACGGGAGCTCGAGGATCGAGGTCACGCTTCGTCTGGAACTCGCGTGTGGCGGACGTGCTAGCGGCGGCTCCTCTCGGCCTTCCTGCACGGGTTGGGCGGCTCGGCCCGGCTTCATCCACGGGCGCTCTCTTCTTCCCCATCAAGGAATGAAGGGAAGAAATGGAAAAGATGGCCGTCACAATCTCAAAGAAGGCCATGAGAAATGAGAGAAAGAGAGAAATAGGAAGATGGTGAAGCTTCCACACAACTATTAGCCAAATAGGAAAAACAAGGGCTCAAATGAGAAGGAAAGAAGGAGAAATCAGCAATGGGAAGGAAGATTTGAAGATGGGGTGATGGGTTTGCACGAAAAAATGGAGGAAGATGAAGATTGGGGAGAGATTTGAGAGGATTTGGAGAGGTTTTTGAAGAAAAGGAAAGCTTGGGAGTGGGTTTTGTGAAGGATATAGGTAAAAGGAATGGGTTTTAAGGTAAAACCGTAGAGGGGTGGGCCACACTAGGCCTGAGATGCGTCGGCCCGCTGAGCCCGCTGACCGATGATCCCTCGTCGAACCGGCGATGGCATCACCGGTCTCTGGACAGTTCGGCGATGCCTCACCGTTTTGGCGAGGCCCTCCTGGTCCCCCTTGGTCCAAAACACGTGGTCCCCCCCTGGGTCCCACAGAAAATGCCCCGATTGGCCCCTTGCGTAGTTTGACGCCTATCGGGTCATTCAGACAGAAATCTGATTCAAATAGCGATTTCTAGAAGGTTTAAGGGTGAAAAAAGGGAAGATAGACCGTCTAAACGCATTAATAGAGGGTCTGGGAAAGGTTTCGGGTCGCTGTGTGTGATCAGGTAAAAGTACAGACTCGATCTCGGCGAAGGTTTTCAGGAGACTTTCGCCAATAGGAACTACGGAGCACAAATACAAAAGTGATGATAGACCCGCACCCAATTACACTAAAGTGACGACAACATGTGGTGTGTGACCATAACCCAGGTCCGGTTTAATCCAGATCATGCTCTGATACCAACTTGTAACACCCTGAAATTCGGGGGTCGAGCATAACTCAGCTCCCGAGTTCCAAAACATCACTTATGCAACATATTTAATGAAGGATGTATGTTGACTGTATTAGTGCATAAAACATGGAATAGATTAAGCCAAAACGCAGATATGATTCAGGGATAAGTGAATAAAGCAAGCGGAAGACTTATAGTAAAATGTGTACAAGTGTAAATCCCTGGAGTACATATACAAGCCAGGTCGAATAAAAGTGTTATCTAACAAAATTATAAGTATCAAATTACATCATTTCAGTTCCCAAAAATAATCCTAGAGATCCCGCACATCAGACCGAGGCTCGCTAGAATCCATCTGAAAACTGCATATAGGAGGAGACAACCTCGTCGTCATCCAGCTCCCGCTCTGTCTCAGACGTCGCATCCACATCTGCAACATCAGGGACTAAGACAGAGTCTGGTGGGTGTTTAACACCGCCCCAGAAACGTGGGAGTGAGTGATCAACTCAGTGGAACAATAAAGCACTGGTTAACATGTTATCAGTTCAATCAAACAGTAATGATAACGCAGAACAATTAAATAAATCCTAAGTACTCTTATTAATGCAAGGATGTATGCAATATGATGCGTGCCCTCACGCGTACACCCTCAGCGTCTTCATCTTACGTTACGCATGACATCGCCTCAAAGTGCGCCACATCTACAAAGCATATGTAAATGCGGTGCATGGATATGATTACCAAGTTGTTATTAGTCCATTTCGCATAGCCGGATTGGGAAGCTAAGATACCTTCCTCATATCACCATCCAAACAGTAATCCAAACTAGGGTCGTCAATCCTAGACATCTCATACGATCATATGTTTGAGGTCGTAGCAAAGGGCTCGTCACCAATCAATGCACGCCTTTCATGCCCTTCCTACCACAGTTCGGCTTGTCACCTCATTGCGGTATCCAGGTATACTCGAGGTCACTACAAAGGGCTCGTCACCAATCAATGTAGGCTGACAGCACGAATATAGTGTCCCATACCACCATAATCGGCTCACGAGTTTAATTGCTCACTGGTCACTACGGGGAGGCTCGTCACCCCAGCGTAGGCCGATAGCTCGACCACGGTGTCCCATACCAACATGTCCGGCTCATGAGTCTTAGCGGATCAAGTACCATAGTTAATAGGATGTCACTGGTAAATTTGGTACCCTAGATTCAAGCAATAGCGTCCATACATGGTAAACATACATCGGACAATCGGGTTACTTGACGAACTCGACTAGCATGAGCGCACGTTGAATTGAACGACATAGAGTGCGTAAACACTCCGCGTGGCCAAACCACTGCCGCCAACTCTAATACGGCTCGGGCTCGTCTAATACATCCTACGTGGCGAAAGCAATCTCAACCACGAATATAGAGTCGATTACCGATTTCCTGGACTAATGCATAGTCCCACACACCTTACACTACAACAGATATTCATATGGGATGTAAAACAGTAATGGAACAACAACTTAAATCATGGTACATAAGCACTTGAGAAATATCAACTTAACATAAATGTAAGCACAAGTAGTGCTTGAATTTAAATAACTTGGAATGTAACTTGCATAAAGGAAATCATGCACATCAAAAGGAGTGTTGAGAATCACTTCTCAACGCCCGCAATTAGTGTAATAAATTACACTCTAGATCATTCATGCATTTCTACCAACACTTAGCATACATGGAACAACATACATGACGTATGTTGGAATACATGCACTTAGACAATTCCTTTTACCAAGGAGTCATCATACATGCATCTAGCATACATACATGACAAATAATCATGGCAAACACAAGTGCGTATTTTATACGTATACGGTACTTTATAAATACACATAGAATACACAAATCTCAATATAGCACATGCATATCAAGAAAGCAACGTAAACACAACATTTAGCATGTGAAATCTCATCCATAACAAGAATAAATCACTAACTGGGATTGAAAGCCTTGAAAACCATAACCTATACGCTTAAAGTCCGCACCTTAAGTGAAGAAAGAACTACCGAACTGATTTAGACGAGTTGTCTTCGTCAACGGCGCAAGAATACCCTAAAACAATGATAGAAATGTGATACAACAACACCAAGACTAATCTAAGCTCTAACACAGGTTAGGGTTAGGTTAACTTACCCCAAAAGGAACTCAGAATCGTCAGAAGAACGATTCAAAGCGAAGATTCAAAGATGAAGAAGAACAAGGAAGAATCCAAGATGATTCACCAACTTATCTCTCTCACTTCCTCTCTCTTTTCCACTCTCTTTCCAAGCTAGGGTTAGAGAAAATCGTATGGAAAAGAGAGCTAGGGTTTAAGGACTATAAATAGGCCTATTCTTGATGAAAATAACCCCAGGGTCAAGGTATACTTAGGTTATAACCAAAGTAAGCCTTTCTCGATCCAACGAAGCACTTCTGGTGGGCCTATAACCACGAAAGGTCGGACTTAAGCTCCTTGACCATGGATCTAGGTCAAGCAGAGTTTTCATACCGACCGGCTCTTCAGATCAGCCATGGCGGACCACACTCAATTCAACGGTCACGGAATCTCGATCAGGTCCACAAGCACTAGGATGTGCCTGGGCCAACTATCCTGATCAGAGGGTGAAATTGGGTCAGAATCCAACGGTCAGATGGCTTAAAATCGTCGCGCAAGCGACACGACTCAGATTTCATAAAAAGCTTAATAAATTCCAACCGTTCTCACACTCTTCACTCCGAGCTCAAGCAAATCGACCCAGAACATCAGATGGACTTGATTTTTGAGGAGATGGTCAAGCCCAACTCAGTGACCGCAACAGCCTAAGATCATCGCCATCGGACTTTCGATGCGCGGTCCAGGTCCGATCCAGATCTTCCAAAAATTCTCCAGAACAACTGGATTTAGGGATGGATCCCAGATTTCAGAGTAACGTAGTGCTCACTAATCTACACGTTTAGAGCCATGCAGATACAATTTAAAGTGATTGATGCGGATTTCACAAGCAATCGAGTAAAGCGCTAATTACCCCAAAACAACTACTTAAGGAAAGATTAGCACAAAAATTCCAAGGTCGTTACATCCACATGGAGAAGCTCGAGCAGTTTTGATGTGGCATTGGAGTTCACCTTTTTGTGAGTACTCCTAGTTTGCTTGTCAATCTGGCATTCGCCACATATTTTGTCTACTTTCTGTAATTTAGGTAGACCTCTTATCAGTTCTCTTTTGGTCAATCTATATATATTGCGGTAGTGTACATGTCCAAGACGTTTATACCATAAATCAGTCTCATCGGTATAGACCATGTAACACAATTGATTAGATGAGCTAGAATCACTAACAATATAGCAGTTTTCAGACGTTCTACGACCAGTTAATATTACTGAACCATTTTTACTTAAAATTTCACACCCTAGGTTAGAAAATTTAACACTATGATTTTTATCGCATATTTGAGAAATGCTTAAAAAGTTATGTTTAAACCTTCAACGTACAAAATATTCTCAAATAATGGGTGGTTAGAAAGTTGAACCGTAGCTTAGCCAATAATCTTACAGTTGCTACAATCACCAAATGTGACTGAACCATCAGCCATGTCTTTAAGATCGATGAATAGACCTTTATCACCAGTCATATGCCTTGAGCATCCACTATCTAAGTACCACTTTGAATGATTGTAGCTTTGAAAGCCGTGTGGGCAACCAAGCACGTAACCTTAGGAACCCATTTCATAACTGTTTTGGGTTTAGGAGTATAGTTGGTCTTCTTATGTTTGTAATTGTTGTAAGAATGACCAACTGAGTTAGATTTTAAGAGCTCCTTAAGTAAATCAACTATTTTTTCAGTTAAAGGGTTTCGGTTCTGATTTTTATAGTTGATATGGTTACTTTTAGGTTTAAAAGATTGAAACGTTTTGGCACTTTTAGAAAACTTTTGATTAGAACTTTTCTCTTTTGAGTTTGAGGACTCTCCTTTTACAAACTTAGGAGAAGTATTCTTCTGTTTAGGAGGAATATTTCTATCGTAGCCTAAACCGGATCGGTCGCTAGTTTTTCTTGAACCAGATAAAAGTTTTTCTAATTTTGGATCACCTTGGACATATCTCCATGTATCCTTTTAACTCAAAAGTGAAGAGACTTCAAATTTAAGCTTTTCATTTTTCAAATTTCAGATTTTCAATCTGGGAGGTTTTGAATTCTAAATCACATTTGCATTTTTCAAAACAATCAGAAATATGGGATTTTTCTAAAATAAGAGAATCAAAATTTTCGTTAAGCTTTGAAAACTTTTCTTTTTGAAGTTTTAATTTAACAACAATTTTACAACTTTCCTTGTAAAGGGCATTATAAGCATCTTGAGGATCTTCTTCATTTTCATGATCATTGTTCAGATTTTCTTCACTAGTTAAATCATCGTTATTTGAAAAAGTGAACTTGGCTAGAGTCATAAGGGCTTTGACTTCATTGCTCGACTCGGTTTCAGAATCTTCTGATTCAGAAGAAGCTTCAGAACCGAAAGATTCATCCCAAGTAGCCAACATACTCTTCTTTTTGGGTTTGTCCTTTTTAGGACACTTGTTTGCCAAATGCCCATATCTTGGCAGTTGTAACATTGACTGTCCTTTAATGATTTCCAAGTTTTACATTTTAATCTTTTCTTATCATTTGCTTTTTGAAAATCAACTCTCTTTTTTACTTTTGAAAATTTTGTAAAACTTTTTCGCTAGAAGGGCCATATCATCTTCTGAGTTTTCTAAATCAGAATTACTATTATTTTCTTGAAAAACGTTTTTAGAAGATTTAAGGGCAATAGACTTATCTTTAGGAGCTTTAAAATTTAACTCATAGGTTTGTAAAGAGCCAACTGGTTCTTCTACTTTCATATTATCCATATCACGAAGTTCCTGGATCGCGGTCACCTTTGAGTTGAACCGTTCAGGTAGTGAGCGTAGTATCTTTGCACACACTTTACTTTCTGGGATATTATCGCCAAGACCCCACAAAGAGTTCACAATGTCATTCAATCTTGTGTAGAAGTTCATGAACATTTCATTTTCTTCCATATGCATTTTCTCAAATTTGGTTGTGAGGATTTGGACTTTAGATTTCTTGACAATTAATGTACCCTCGTGTGTCATTTCTAAAATATCTCAAGCTTGCTTTGCAGTATCACAAGATATAATTCTTTTGAATTGTGCGCAAGTGATTGCATTTAGTGCTTTTGCATTGGTACTACTCTCACTTTTCTGAAGTGTGGTCCAAGTAAAATATGGTGAGACTTTCATTGATTTTGATCCATCGATACCAGTCACTTCAGTGGTAGGAGAGATCCATTCAGTCACTGTGGCTTGCCATATACTCTCATCCATGGATTTTAAAAAGATCCTCATTCTAGCTTTCCAATAGGCATAGTTGGTGCCATCAAATGGTGGAGGCCTAGTGATTGAAAGGCTATCAAAAATTGACATCTTATAAATAGCTTAGATCGATTAGATCAGGAAATAAATCCAAAAATATAACAATTAAAACAAGCTATTATGCTCTGATACTACTTGAAAAGGCCTAGCTATATGTCCTGGGGGGGGGGGGGTGAATATGACTATGCCAAATTAAAACTCTTACCGCGGAATTTAAATGAATAAAGGAAAGATAGCACAAATCATAATACAGAAATGTAAAGCAACCTCAAAATTCAAGTCTTGAGAGGTTGATACAAATGTTGTTCTAAGCACAACCTTGCACCATAAAAACCAAGGGCTTATGGCAGGACAACCTTACTAGCACGGTCTAAGTATCAATATCTCAAACTGAAGAAGAATAAAAGGAAATAGCAAGAAATAAAATTCTAAACTATTACAACATTCCCCATAATGCTTGAAATGTAAATATTACAATATTCACATCCACACATACATCCCACAAACTTGAATGATAAAAGATATAGAAAATAAATCGCACATCCACAAAACACAAAGACTTATAGTGGTTCGCCTGTGTGTTCACCAACTGTTAAACAACAACCACACAACTTACTACTCCACTCCTAATATCCTCACACAGAGGATATTAACGTTCACTATGAAAATAAGTTTCACAGGTTCACCTAAAACCCTCACAATTATGTCTTTCAAATGGGCTTACACAATCCAAAACCCCACTTTCTGAGTTTTCTGGCTCTCCTCAGATAACCAACACAATGAGATTTTTCTGGCTCAATCTCAAAAGAAACCAACATACCAGGATTTCTCCTTTTGTAGCAGCTCGGAAGAACCAAATCGGAGTAGAAGTTCGAATATAGAAGTTCAATGTCCAATACTCACTTAAGAAATGATTCTAAGCTCTAATTGATTTTAAATTAAATCCAGTTAGGGCTAGCTCTATTTGATTTTGATTCCAAGAAGTGGAATATCACAATTCCTCTTTCAAATCAGATTGGAATGCAAAAACAAAATCAAATATGAAAAGCTAACAAAAGAGAATATTAAATATGTCAATGTAGCTTAAAAAGAATACAAACTTATCTCTCAGAGTAATGCCTTAATTTTACTTGAATTGAATTATCAAACTCTGAAAATCATGTTTTATTTATAGTTTCAGAAATCACATTTACGACTGGTCCTGTGGACACTATGACTGGTCGTAGGACAAACTACATTTTGAAATTTTGAGCGCGATCGGATAAAACCGTTCTATGACTGGTCATAGGCCTTGCATGACCGGTCGTGAGTCCTCTACGATTGGTCATGACTTTCCCACGATTGGTTGTGAGAAACCAGAATTCGTTGTTGGAGTTTAAGTCATGCTGCAGGACTGGTCTTAAACGAGTCATGCACTGTTCACATGACCGGTCGAGCAGAGTCTAGGACTGGTCGTGGATGAACAAAAAAATTTCAAAAAATTGCAGCAAACTTAGGATTGGTCTTGAAATTTCTTGGACTGGTCTAGCCAGTTCTAGGACTAGTTAAACAGGGTCTAGGACTAGTCTTAGAAGCGACCAAACACTTATAGAATAATTCAATTTGAATTATGTATACAAAATGACCTACCTTAAGGTCAATCTAAGGTCCTTCATACCTTGAATGTGAAGTGTAGACATTGAGACTTCATTTGTTCAGATGATGATTGTCCTTTGAAGAATATGAAGCTTGAGCTTGGATTTGAATTATACTTCATCTTGTACTTTATAATGAGTTGTACTTTAGCCTTGAGTTGTACTTTAGTCTTAAATTGTACTTTAATCTTGAAAAAGATCTTCCCTTTTGATGTAGCTCTTGAAAGATTCTGAACTTTGAAGCTTACAGTAGTGGACAATGTACTTGACCTTGCATGTCTTAAAGTAGAGTTTCATTCTCAACTTGAAGCATTGTGATGCAGTACCTTGAACATATATATATATATATATATATATATATATATATATATATATATATATATTCTCATGCTACATAAGACACAGATAGTGTTTTTGGCACCACAAAATTTGATAAAACAAAGGAGCAATTAACCATAACACTTACACCAAGGCACTTCACTTTATCTCTTCTTCACTCCTTAATGTGTCTTGTCAACTTGTGTCTTCGGTCTTCAATTTTCAAGGAGAGGGTCACCTAGGCACTTCACTTTACCTATTCTTCACTCCTTGATGTCTCTTGTCAACTTGTTTCTTCGCTCTTCAATTTTCAAGGGCTCAATCAACTCATTGACACATAGACTCACGTAATTGACAAATAAGTGTGCAAATCAGTGCACTAACAAATTGATGTACTAGGAAAAGGTCATTCTAATGAAAGAATTTATAAAAATTTGAAGTTTAAGATAATGGTTAGCGAAAACTTCTCCACATTGCATAGTAAAGCGGCTTATGTATCGCGCCCCAAACCCGGCCGCATCAAACTCCAAGTTTGGCAACCGGTGCCCGCACGTCAAGTCCCATGCTTGGTGCCTGACCATAGATGTTTTTAGACAATTATTTATCTAATGATAGATATCAGGTATAAAGGTTGGCATTTACAATAAATGCAAAAGCACAAGTTCTCTCTATACATTATATTTACATTGTAACTATTCAACAAACGTATATTTTCATCAAAATTTGTCAGAAGCAGAGTGTCTAAAAGTCATGTGGCAGGCATCATCTACTACTATTTATGGCATTATCATGAAAATTTTATAGAAAGGAAGGCATGAGCTTTAAAGCTTACTAAGTGCACAAGTATGTACAGGATGTCCTACATGCAAGTAAGTAAGATAAATATGTCATGAAGGATGCATGTAATATGTAAGGTATAATGTACAAACCAATGTAATGCAATGCAATGCAATGCATATGCATATGCATCATGACCATGCTCCAAGTCCAATGCGACCTACACCATCATGTTATGCTACCACGTCTCCATTACCACAACCATAGTCATATCACATGTGTCTGTACCCACATCATCATTATTATATTGTCATACAATATCATGGCAATTATATAATCTCGAAATATGGCATCGTCGACACTCATGCACACTGGGCACCAATAATTGACCTTGCATACCCACCTTACGTTGGTGTCATAGGACTTCCACCTTTTTCTTTTTTGTTAGCTTGTTAGTACACCCCACTATCAGTTCACACTTCACTGTTAGCGACCCCCGCTAGGGAATCGATACCAAGACCTCAGTGTTGAAACAAGGTATCCTTCACTTAGTCTACCACTTGAGCTATGGATCATAGGACTTCCACCTTGCATGCCAATAACGAACCTTATTCGCGCTTATCCCAGCTGATGGGTCAGATCACTTTTTGTTTGCATCTCAACCCTTAAGCAGGTTGGACCCACTTCTTATCAATCTGACCTCGGCAGTGAGAGTCAAATCCATGACCCATATGTCCACTTAGCCTAACGGTGAAAGATCCGTATGTAGCATCAAAGTTTAGGTACTTTGAACCAAAGGGATTTCTATCTACCCCTATTATTTTGCATTTCCAGTGCCCGCCCCTTTTTAGGAATAATCCAAATCATCATCATAAGTACACATTTCATCACCAAGTTCCAAGTCATGTTACGCAACACAACTATGGTATAACTATTATTAAGTATATCATGATCATGTATGAATTCAAGCAATCATGCTAAGGCATGCATCCAGGTGCACGTTGTATGCATGTAATGCCATGAGTCTAAGGTTTGCTTAGCCTTTATGCTATAAAATTCATATATTAAGATGTGCCAATATTGACTATATCAATTCACGGTCATGTGACCCGGCTGTAAAGAACATATCTTATGCATGGATGGATGTATTTTGGCATACATGCACATAACATCATTCCATGATGCATGGGATTGTTCAACATAAATATGTTCAAGGCATCATATCACATATCTCTACTAATCCATAGTCATCAACACTATTACCATCATTCATAACTATCACAATCACATGCATGTATTATTTACATTCTCAATTACACCTCATTCATTGTAATACAGATATTCTATTAGGGACTTTGGCTCAATATGATGTTCAATAGTAGGCATACAAGGCTTTACTCTAAGTAGACCGTATGACTAATGGGCCCACCACTCCAATGCCTAAGCAGGTTCGTTAGTGGAGTCCACATATTATTCCAAATTTTTAATTAAGTGGGTCCGATATTCAGCCCAACATTGGGCTCGGCTCAAACTGATTTTATTTCATGTTTTGGGCTCTGGACTTTGCATCTATCTCATTATCGGTTTGGGCCCGTTTCATGGGCCGACAAAATGGATGGTGATCACGTATATAGATCAAGGTGGAGTCTAGGGGTTCTACGATTGGGACCGTTTGGTTGGTGAAACAGTTGAACAGTGTGGGTAAAACACGCAGATTACAGTCGTGGGATCCTAATGGAAAACCATGGATTTACATACATCATGGTTGGGTCTATAGTGTGGCCCACCCAGATTTAGATCTGCTATTATTATTATTATTATTATTATTATTATTATTATTATTATATTGTCTCATTCTCTCATATGGGCTGATAAAATTATTAGAGGGCTGGGTATAGAATCGTCCATGTGGGGTCCACAGTGGGCCGCAAAATCTGGCGGTTTGGATGGCACCTAAACATCACAGTGGAACATAGGAAGTTTTTAACGGTGGATATTCAATCCACACAGTTGCCTATGACGCGGCCTACCTGAGATTCGTGTCTATTTCATTCCTGGGCTCACACGCAGTGGGTGGGGCCGACACCCCTGTTGGCTAAAACGGATGGACAGTTGGGATCTAACACACATCAGTAGAGGCCCCAAGAAGTTTCAACTGTTGACATTCAATCCCAACCCCGTTGGTTGTGGTGTGGTTAACCTGAGATTTGAATCTGCTGCATGTGGGTCCCACTCCTTCAGACTTAAAACAGATGGACGCTGTGCATGAAACCCATTCACAGTGAGTCCTACACGGATGACACGTCCCTGCTAGCTGACCCCACCTCTCTTGCTTCTTTTTTTTTCGTAATCTACAGAGGCCTATCTGACCTCGTGAGTAGTTTGGATTGCAAATGACCATCACCGTAGGCCCTTGGAACGTTTTAACGGTGGTAGACATTATTTCCACCGTTTGAAATGATTTGGCCCACCAAGTGTCTGGATCTGCCTCTTTTTTGGGCCCATGCACTAAAATGATCTGTCATCATGGCTGGACGGTGTGGATGTACAATAGACACATCAAGGTAGGGCCAGCCGTGGCCCCCCATCTGCCGGAGAGATGCGGCATGTAGCTGCTCTGTCCAGCGTACACAGATGCACGCTGTTGTGCCCCCCTTCCCAGCAAGAAGTCCACCAGGCTGTCCGCTCCCTCTCCATCGACGGTGCTGCTGGTTCTAACGGTTTCCCAGGGCCTTCTTTGGCTGCTGGGATATCATCGGTCAGGACCTACACCAGGCAGCAGTTCACTTCTTCGAGGGCGGGGACTTTCCCAGGGCATTCCCCATGTGGCTGATCTGTCTTATCCCAGAGGCCCTGGACCCTAAGAGGTTGTCCGACTTTCGCCCATCAGTTTGTGTAACTGTGTGTGCAAAAGTCCCAGGGCATTCCCCATGTGGCTGATCTGTCTTATCCCAGAGGCCCTGGACCCTAAGAGGTTGTCCGACTTTCGCCCATCAGTTTGTGTAACTGTGTGTACAAGATTTTTGTGAAGATCATTTCGGCCATGCTGGCCCCATTGCTTCCTTCCCTGATTTCCCCTGAGCAAGGCGCCTTCATTCAAGGCCGGAACATTGCAGAAAACACTGCCTTGGCTCAGGAAACATTCAGAGAAATTAACAAAAAGGTCCACGATGGCAATCTCGTGTTGAAGCTTGACATGGAAAAAGCTTACAACCGAGTTAACTAGGATTTTCTGAAGTTAGTACTGGAAGGTTTTGGATTTAGCTCCGCTTGGATCCGGCTGGTTGAAACATGTTGGGCAAATTGCTAGTTCTCTATCCTTGTTAACGGAGAGGCCGTCGGCTTCTTCAAGTCCTCCAGAGGGTTGAGGCAAGGAGACCCCCTTTCACCCAGTCTGTTTATCATTGCTGCTGAAATTCTCAACCGTGGAATTAAAGCTTTGGTGGAGCGTGGATCTTGCAAGCCTTTTAAGTTGAATAGAAGGTGCCCCCTTGTCTCGCATCTCCTTTATGCAGATGATACACTGCTTTTCTTGAACAGAGGTGTTGTCTCGTTGAATGCTATCAAGGGCCTTCTCCAGGCCTATCAAGATGCTTCAGGCTAGAAGGTGAACCTCCAGAAGAGCCCCTTCCTCTGCTCCAGTAAGCTCCAGCGGTCCAAAATCAGAGCTATCAAGAGACTGCTGGGGGTTGCGAGGTCCACCTCGTGCCCCATCTATCTAGGGGTTCTTATGTTCAGGCGGAGCGAAGAAGGCCCTGTTTCAGCCCCTGATTGATAGGGTGGTCGCGCGTGTAGCTGGTTGGAAGGTGAGAGTACTCTCGCAGGCTAGTCGGGCTGTCTTAGTCCAACACATTCCTGGGAGCATTCTAGTTCACTCCATGGCTGTTGCATCAGTAATTGGGGACCTGGAGAAGCATTTCAGCTCCTTTTTTGGGGCTGGGCGGATAGTAAGCGCAAGCTCCATTAGACGAATTGGAAAGCTATCTCCACCCCTAAGCGTGAGGGCAGCCTGGGTATCAGGAAATTGAAGGAGCTTATGCAAGCACTTCAGCTCAAGATGGCATGGGTATCCATTTCGGTACGCATCCTAGTCTTTGGGCCTCTTTTTTGCGATCCAAATACGCCCAAGATTTTCTCCCCGACGCCATTGGGAGGGCCTTCTCTTACTTCCCCTCTTTGGAAGAGCATCAGGGCTCTTCTGTCGCTGCTGGACGGCCTGGTCCAATTCCACGTCGAGCAGGGTAGCGCCAATCTCTGCTCTACTAGCTGGACCGGGCTGGGCAGGCTTGATTCAGTCCTGGAAAGCCCAATTCCTCCAACCTTGCGTTCCATGAGGATCTGCAACTTCATCGGCGTTGACGGTCCCCTCCCTCCTTCCGTCTTCTCTTATTTACCGCAGGAAATCATCCATTTCCTGTTTTAGGGAGGGTTTTGTGTTTCCGAATCAGCTGTAGATGGTTTTTAGTCATTTGAATCCTTGGGTTCCTTTTCAGTTAAATCAGCGTGGGAAAAGTGTAGGCAGAGCAGTCAGCGGAGAGGGTAAGCAAAATGGGTTTGGCACGTTAAAATGCCTCCAAAATTGTCCCTTTTCATGTGGAGGCTGTTGCGTAAAGCCATCCCCGTGTCCAATCCAAAGGGGTTTGGCTTGCGTCTGCCTGCGTCTGCTGTGAGGTCATTGGGTCCCCCCGTCCTAACTGTGAATCTCTAGACCACCTCTTCGTCAGGGGAGTGCTTGCGACTGTAGTTTAGAAATATTTTGAGGCCACGTTCAGCATATTCACTTTGGCCTCTCAGTCAGTTTCCTCCAGGTTGAATCTTTAGTAGCTCCCCTCCACCATCAGAAGATGGTTTGCAACCTTGCAAAGGCTGACCCCCTATTTTATTATCTGGGAAACCTAGCGCGCCAGAAACGCGGCCAAATTTGATGGGATCTCGCCTCGTTCGACAGCTGTTATTTCCCGAGTAAAGTGGTGGCTCGCCTCAGTGCATAGTGGCTCCAATTCTCCCTCTTCGCCCTCCTCACCGGATTAGGGATTGCTCGTAGATATGGGCATTCCCTCATGCAGCCCGTTTGGTCCTTCTTTATGTTAGGGGCCATTGCACAAAACCTTAGGATCTAGCCTCCCAAAAACACCAGAATTATGGGATAATAAAGTAATGAAATAAATCAAGGCACAAACCACATGACACAAGAGATTTTTACGTGGAAAACCCTTAAAGAGGTACAAAAAACCATGGGACCTCATCCAAAGCAACAATTCATTCTGAAGTAGAACGTTACAACCGATCACAAGCACACACTACTTAGATCAAACCTTCTTCACTCACACAGAAGTGGATGAACAATAAGAGAATAATGAAAACGGAGAGATCTCACCAATTACGAGGACGTAGAAGCACTGAGACGTCGACTGCGAAGTAGATCACCTCTACGAGCAGAGGATGTAAAAGCTTGTGGAAGAATTAACACAATTGGTCGTTGGACTTTGAGTCGAGCCAGGCCTCGACTGGTCAAGCACCACCCTCGACCGATCGAGCTTAAGGAGAAAATCTCAATTAAATCTCTCCCTTTTCGAATTAGGAGAAATCCACCATCTTCAAGCCAGACAAGTTTCTACAAACCTCAAACTTGCCCTTGAGCAATGTCGTGGTCATCATGTCTAACCCATTATCATTCGTGTGGACCTTCTCAAGCTGTAACACCTTCTGTTCCAACGTATCCCTGATTCAGTGATACTGAATCTCTATGTGCTTCAACTTGGAGTGCTGACTTGGATTCTTACTCAAGTGTATAACACTTTGACTATCGCAATAGACCACATGTTGTTCCTGCTTCAGGCTAAGTTCCTATAAGAACCTCTTCATCCAAATCATCTCTTTACATGCCTCTGTGACTGCACTGTACTCGGCTTCTGTCATCGACAATGTTAATACTTTCTAGAGCTTACTCTGCCAAGAGACCGCTCCCCCTACAAATGTGAACATGAAACCTGATATAGACTTCCTGGTGTCTATGTCACCTGCCATATCTGCATCTGTGTAGCCCTCTAACATAAGTTTTTCGTCACCATAGCATAGGCTCAACCTAGATGAGCCTCTTAGATATCGCAGTATCCATTTCACCGCTGCCCAATGTTCTTTACCAAGATTGTCAAGATATCGGCTGACAACACCAACCGCATATGCTATGTTTGGGCGCGTACACACCATAACTTATATCAAACTTTTTACTGCTGATGCATAGGGTATCTTCTGTATCTCATCCACCTCTGCCTTCATCTCGAGACATTGCTTGTCACTCAATCTGAGTGACCATCCAGTGGAGTACTAACCGGCTTCACTACATTCATATTGAACCGCTGTAGGACTTTCTTAATATACCACTCTTGTGACAACCAAAGCTTTCTACTGCTTCTGTCACGAGTTATCTCCATTCCTGGGATCTGTTTAGCCGGACTGAAGTCTTTCATAGTAAACAACTTGCCCAACTCCTGTTTTAGCATGTCAATCGTCTTAATGTCTTTACTCATGATGAGCATGTCATTAATGTATAATATTAAAACTAAGAAATTACTATCTGAGAACTTGCGCATGAATACACAGTGGTTTGACTCCGTTCTGTCATATCCATACTTTAACATAAACGAGTCCAACTTCTTGTACCATTTTCGTGGAGCTTGTTTCAGCCCATATATGTTCTTCCTCAGCCTATACACCATATGCTCTTTGCCCTTAACTTCGAACCCCTCTGGTTGGTGTATGTAAATTTCTTCTTCCAAGTCACCATGGAGAATGGCAGTTTTAACATCTATCTCCTCTATCTCCAGATTCATGCTAGCCGTCAACCCTAGCAACACCCGTATGGATGTTATCTTCACTACTGGTGAGAATATCTCCTCAAAGTCTATACCTTTTCTCTAACCAAACCCTTTCACCACAAGTCTGGCCTTGAACCTCGTTTGTGAATTCTTCTACTCAATCTTCTTTCTGAACACCCACTTGTTACTCATAGCTTTCTTTCCCTTAGGCAATTTCACCATATATAGGTGTGGTTCTTATGCAAAGATTCCATCTCCTCTTGCATAGCTTTCATCTACTACCCCTTATGCTCATCGGCTAGGGCCTTAATATAATCTTTTGGCTCTCCCCCATCAGTGAGCATAATGTACTCATACGGCAAGTACCTCTTGGACAGTTGTCTCTCCCTAGATGACCTCCTCACCTATAGCTCAACAGGTGGATCAGGTAGGGGCTGCTCCCCCGGTCCATCTTTTATAGGAACTCCCTCGTCCTTTACACCTTACTGTACTCCCTTGTCATCAGGCACTATGGGAGGAATAATCGGATCCATATCCTCTAGCTTTCCTGAACTAGGTTGTGTCTTTTCTAGCTTACAAATGTCTTCAATACATTGGTCTCAAAGAAAACCACATCTTTGCTCCTGACGAGTTTCTTCTTAGTCGGATCCCACAATCCGTAGCCAAACTTTTTATCACCATACCCCAAGAACACACATTGTCTGATCTTCATATCGAGTTTGGACCTCTCGTCCTTTGGTACCATCTAAACACCCTAAGATGACTATACGATGGATCTCGTCTAGTCCACACCTTCTTGGGTACTTCTCCATTCAATGGGGATGATGGAGACCTGTTTATCCAATACACTGCCGTGTGCATTACTTCTCCCCAAAAGGTCTTAGGCAACTTCGCATGGGATAACATGCATTTGATTTTCTCTACAATGGTGTGATTCATTTAATCAGCCACACCATTATACTGGGAGGTCTTGGGAACCATCTGTTCATGCCGTATATACAGGGACTTGCAATACTCATGAAAGTCACCGATTTATTCACCACCATTGTCAGTACGGATGCACGTCAATGATCTACCTGTCTCTCTCTCGACCATAGCATGAAACAATTTAAACATACCAAAGATCTCATCCTTGGATTTCAAAGCATAACCACAAACCCTCCTATATGCTTCATCTATAAAAGTGACAAAATACAATGCCCCACCCAAGATTTTTGTCCTCATAGGACCACAAACATCAGAATAAACCAAACTAATGCATGTACTTTATTAACATGAGAAGCAAATTTAATAAATGAACTCTATGTTGTTTCCCTGATAAATAGTCAATATAGGTTTTGAGAGGTATACCTGTCACGTCTGAAAGGAGCCGCTTCTTTGCTAGTAATTGAAGCTCTTTTTCACTCATATGGCCTAGACGCCTGTGCCACATGTTAGTGGCTGAATCTTCCACTGTGTTCAACCTACTTACACACACTGACACTTGCCTTGTAAAAAGAGCAACACTTCTTTCCTCTGGCCGCTATCAATAAACCCTTGATGAGCTTCCAACGCCCACCAACAAATCGACTCTCATAACCATCATCATCCAACCTTCCCATCAACATTAAGTTGAGGCGAAGGTCTAGAATGTGCCTCACATCCCTAAGAACCAATGTGCAGCCCACATCAGTCTTCACACAAATATCACCGACCCCTACGATCTTTGATATGCCAGAATTTTCTATCTTCACGGTCTCAAAGTCACCTGACTTGTAGCTTGTGAAGAAATCCCTGCGTGGAGTCGCATGAAACAAGGCTCCCGAGTCTATCACCCAGTCGGTGTCCTGACTCGTAGCCGTGAGACAAACATCATGATCTGCTGAAAGAATAACTATAACATCGCCATCTGAAGCGACCGCAGTGGAATCTGATTCATCTTCCTTCTCCTTTCCTTTTCCTTTCTTGTCATTCTTCTTCTTATGACATTCATACTTGTAGTGGTCCTTTTTGTTACAATTCTAATATTCAATATCCTTCCTAGTACTCGACTTGCCTCTTGATTTATCTCGGACCGTCCCGCCCTTTCTGTTCTTTCCTCTCCCTCGATCTTGTATCATAAGGGCCTCTTGTTGAGTAGACCCCTGAGACTTCCTCCTTGTCTCCTCATTGAAGAGACAACTAGTTACCTGTTCCATGGACACCTTTCCGTCTGGCGCGGAGTTACTCAGAGACACCACCAATGTCTCCCAACTATCAGGCAATGAGCTAAGCAATAGCAAAGCCTGTAATTCATCGTCTAGGACCATCTTCATAGCGGAGAGCTGGTTCAATATATTGTTAACTTCAGTCATATGCTCAGCCACAGAACCACCATCTTTGAACTTGAGATTCACAAGTCGTCTTATCAGAAAAATCTAATTGCCGGCTGTCTTCCTCTCATACAGCCCTTACAATTTCAGCCATAGGCTAGCGGTTGAGGTCTCCGTAGACATATGGTGGAATACGGAATCGTCCAGCCACTGTCTAATAAACCCCACCACCTTCCGGTCCATCTTCTTCCAATCATCATCTGACATATCCTTTGACTTTGCCGATATTCCTTGAATTGGAGAATACAAGTCCTTGCAATAAAGCAAGTCCTCCATCTTAGCCTTCCATATGGTCCAGTTAAAACCATTGAGACTGATCATCCTTGATGAGCCATCTTTCATAATTCAGAACCGTAACATCCCAAATTTTTTGCCAACTTGGAGTTAGACGTACTTAGGCAATGGGTCGATCCTAACACCTTAATTACTTCTCAAAAACTTAATCCCAAAGTCTCAAATCCCCTTTCAACCCATTTCCTTCAAAATCTCTCACTTCCTTCAAAAATCTCACCTTTCACAACCTTATTCTTCAAATTTTTCTAAGTACTTTTACATTAGACATAAATCTTAAAGTTTAGGTGATGAAGAACAATACTTAAACTAAAAATTACTATGAATAGTATTTAAATACATAAAATGGATTTTTAACCATTAAACTTTTGGAATCTCATGAAATAGGTAGGCTATTTGGATAGACCAGCTTCTCCTACCCCAAAAACATATATTGTACGTCAACTAACTCATTCTGATTTGCAAAATACACTCATTTCAAATATCGGGTGGTGAAACCACCCCAGATAGAACAGCGAGCGGCAATGGCCTCGTCGCAACCGTGAGGCCTCGCCGTCCAGTGGGCTGGGTGGGCTAGGCGGCCTGTTTCCTGCCGTTTTCTATAGTTATTTCATCCGACTTCAAAAAGTCATATCTCCCTCGCTATAACTCCAATTTAACTGATTAAAAAGCCAAATTGAAGCTTTATAAGTCTAGCTTTATATAAAAATAAGTGAAAAATATAATAAAATTTTTTATATAGTTAAATATAGGTCATTGTGAAAACTGTCCGAAAATCATTAGTTTGGACAACTGCTGCTTCTAGAATTTTTAGAATTTTTCTACAATACAAAATCTAATAAAAATTAGTAGAAATAAACTAGACTTGATGAAGAACTACTAGAAAAATAATTAAAATAATATACTAATTAAAAGTTCCAGAAAGGGGCGTAGAATACCCTAAGACCATATTTTGTCGTAATTAGGGCATAATTTAGTTAAGTACTAAACTGAATACTCAGTAGAATTAGCTTGAACTACTTTAAATATGAACTGCAAGACCCAAAATGAGTAGAACCGCTAACGCTATGTTACCTAAAAACTTAGGATCCATCTTTAAACTCAGTTGCTCTCGGGAGCACCTTGAAACTCCGTATAGGACCTGGACCACGCGTCGAAAGTTCGATGACGGTGAAACTATACGGTTATGACCGCCTCGTTGGACTTAACAACCATCCCAGAAATCAAGTCCTAATAGTATCCAGAAACGCACAACTTGAACTCGAAGTGAAGTGTGTGAGAAACGTGAATATCTTTAAGAAATAAACTTAAACTTAAGTAAACTGAGTCGTTCACTTGCAGGTCCAAATATAAGGATTCAGACCGTCAGAATCTGACCTAATTACACCCTCATATCAGGAAAAATTTTCAATCCATGTCAGTGTACTTGTGGCCCTGATCAAGTGCCGGTGACTGTTAAACTGAAAATGGTCCGCCACAATCAATCTGTAAATTCGATCGGACCAAAAACTTAACCTGACTTAGATCCAATGTTAGGAAGCTTAAGTCCGACCACATGTAGAAAAGGGGCCTCCATATGTGCTCCGTTGGATCGAAACAGATGCCCTTTGGCTATAACCTAAGTATATCATGGCCCTGAGGCCATTCCCATCAGTTCCGGGCCTATATAAGCCCCTTAAACCCTCTCTCTCTCTCTCTAATTTCATATGAATTTGAAAAACCCTAAGAGAGAGAGGAGAGAAAAGAGAAGGAAAGAGAGAGAAAGTGAGAGAGTGAGTTAGCGATTCTTCCTGGGATTCGATTCCGCTACTTCACGCACTCAACCACCCCTTTTGTATCGATATACCGGCGTTTCTGACAACGTACTTGGGTAAGGAATCCTAACCCTAACCTGTTTTAGGGTTTCCAACTAGTGTAATAGATGAAATAACTAACCTATTCCCTGATATAGGTTGTTGTGGTGTCGTAGACAAAGACTTAGTGGTTAAACTGAGTTCGTTATACATTTACCGGCATAAGATGTGGACTATAAATATTTAGGTTATGATTTTCAAGGCTTTCAATGTCAGTTAATGATTTATGACTGACTTGAATGCTATCACATGCTTAGATACGATGTTTCCCGCACTTTATACATATTTATGAACTATGTTGAACATAGTATATTCCATGTGTTTGTTGATATGATTGAATGAGTATGGAATTTGGATCCATGCTTGCCATAATTATTCATCGTGAATATATGGCTGTTATACGTGTGACAACTCCTTGGTGAAAAGATTTGCCACAACACCTGTTTCGCCAACATACGTTATGTATGTTGAAGTGTGTAGTCTAAGTGCTTGTAAGAATGTCTGAATGAATATGGAATTTGGATTTGTGCTTGCCATGATTATTAACTATAAATATATGCTTATTGTGTATGTGGCAACTCCTTTGTAAAAGGGCTTGCCAGGATATATGTTATATCTAGCCTAATACGAGCATGTTGAAATGTGTAGTCTATGTGTTTGATAAAATGCCTTAATGAGGAAATACCTATTGAAATGCATGTAATGAGGGTGTTGAGATAGGATTCTCAACTCACTTAACTATGGTTATAGTTTCCTTTATGCATCCCATATTACTATTGCGTGCTTTATGGTTGAATGCCTATGTATGCTAACATGCACACTATGTGTTTGTTGAAATGCTCAAATGAGACTTGTATTTAAGTTGGTTGCTACATGCTGTTGTGGACTAGCACATATGTATTCATATCGTATTTGAAGTGTGTTGGGGGCTACAATGTAGTCCAGGCAATCAATAACGGTTTACGATCGGTGGCCAAATTGTTTCAGCCACGACAGATACGTTCGGTGAATCCGAGTCATACGTCATTGGACGACAGTGGTTAGGCCACACGGAATGCTTATGCACTCCATGTTGATCAAATCAACGTGCGCCCGTACCAGTCGAGCTCATCAAATAACCTGATTGACTCGATGTATGTTCACCATATATGGACACTATTGCTTGAACCTAAGGTACCAAACTCACTAGTGAAAACTCCATTAACCTTGGTACCTCGATCTGCTAAGACTCATGAGCCAAACATGGTGGTATGGGACATCGTGGTCGAGCTGTCGCCCTATGCTGGAGCGACGAGCCTCCCCGTGGTGACCAGTGAGCAATACCGCCTTGTGATCCAAATACGGTGGTATGGGACACTGTATTCGAGCTGTCGGCCTACACAAATCAGGTGATGAGCCCTTTGTAGTGACCTCAAGCATACTTTGAGACTACATTGAGACAACAAGTCTTTCTGTAGCAACTAGAGTATAAACTAGGCCTACCCTGTCACAGCCTGGCTGTAGTCCCCAGTCGGGTTGGTGACGAGCCTTCGAAAATAGATTGCCAGTTGGTAGGGCATTGGTGGTAGCGACTTGAACTTACCTATCGTATGTGACTGCTAGGATTGACGACCCTAGAATAGATCATTGATTGGAAATTGATATAAGGGAGGTACCTTAGTTTCTCAATCCTGCTGTATGAAAAGGCCTAATAAGAACTTGGTAATCACGCTCATGCACCACATTGCATGTGCTGTTTGGCGTTGGATAGAGCACTGAGGAAGTGACTGATATACCGCGACCGTGAGATGAAGATCGCAGAGGGAGTGCAGGCGAGGGCATGCATCATTATTTCATATCATTCTTACATTAATAAGAGTACTTAAGACCTAGTTGTTGTATTGCATTATCATTACTGCTTGACTGAATTGATAACATACTAACCTTTGCTTTATTGTTCTACTGAGTTGATCACTCACTCCCACGTTACGGGACGGTGTTTTAAACACCAACCAGATCCTGTTTTAGTTTCAGATGATGGCGATGCTTACGAAGCGGAGCCGGACTTTAATGATGATGAGGAGGGTTTCTCCTATATGTAGCTATCAGGCAGGTCTATGTAGACCATGTTCTGATTGACGGGGTTACAGGGATGCTGATTAGATGCCATTACACTTACTATTTTGTACTTTTGGAACACCCATGTATCTTCATTTTGTTTATTTTTGGAGTATACATGTATATATTTAACCCGGAATCATGTTCACACTCTGGAGACTTACAACAGTTTATATATTTTATATATTTATCACAGTCTTTCGCTTGCGAAAGTTAATTGTCTCTAGAGTATGATATGCTATTTTGGTATAATCTCACTCATGTTTAATGCACTAATATGAACAACATTCAATCATCATTATCTATGTTGCATAAGTAATGTATTGGAACTCGGGAGCTGAGCTTCTACTCAACCCCTGATTTTCAGGGCGTTACAAGAACCGATCCCACTTCGTTCAACCAACGTGAACTCTCTGATACCACTTTGTTAGGGGTTGTTGCACAAAACCTTAGGATCTAGGCTCCCAAAAACACCAGAATTATGGGATAATAAAGCAATGAAATAATTCAAAGCACAAACCACATGACACGAGATTTTTACGTGGAAAACCCTCAAAGAGGTAAAAAACCACGGGACCTCGTCCAGAGCAACAATTCACTATGAAGCAAAACGTTACAACCGATCACAAGCACACACTGCTTGGATCAAACCTTCTTCACTCACGCAGGAGTGGATGAACAACAAGAGAATAATGAAAATAGAGAGATCTCACCGATTACGAGGACGTAGAAACTCTGAGACATCGACTGTGAAGTAGATCACCTCTACGAGCAGAACCTCCCTTCCACAAGCTTCCTCTATCTCTTTTTTTCTTTCTCTCACCCTTTGATAGCCCTAAACCCTTTAGCAAACCTTTGTAAAGTCTTAGGAAACTCTCTTGCATTACCTATAAAAGCCCTAGGGACCCCTATTTATAGTTTAGGCAACTCCTTTTCACACATCTTTCAAAATCGCCTCAAATTTACGCAGTTCGCACCAAATCTGGACTAAAATCTGCATAAACTCAACTAGTCGAGTAGAGTCCTCGACCGGTCGAGCAGTGAGGAAGAATTAACACAATTGGTTGCTAAACTTTGAGACGAGACAGGCCTTGACTTGTCGAGCACCACCCTCAACCCGTCGAGCGAGGCACTTAACTGGTCAAGCCTGAGGAGAAAAGTCCCATCACTTTGGTGGTTGTGAAGTGGAGACGACTGCGGCCGAGTTGGATTAAACTCAATGTGGACGGCTCTGCTCTTGGCAACCCAGGTATGTCAAGGGGTGGTGTGGTATTAGAAGAGGGGACAACGACTCCTTCCTCTTTGCTTTCTCCTTGGGTTACGGGGAGAGGTCGAACTCCGTGGCCGAGCTCCGGGCTATTTATAATGGTTTGTGCCTTTGCATTCAACTGGGGTTCAACCGTGTTGAGATCGAGTCGGACTCCAGTTTGGTGGTGTCAATATTGAACAGCTCTTCCCAGCCGAACTGGCATTGGGTTTACTAGTTACAGAGGATTCATAGGTTACGTATGAGGGCAGATGTGCCCATTTCTCATACTCTTAAGGAAGGCAACAGGCCGGCGGATAGGATGGCCCGTAGAGGTTCGGAAACCCAAGGATTCTTCTTCTCTTCCTCTGGCTGGTGACCTCCCCTATGAGGTTAAAGGTTGGGTTGGGTGATCTTAGGCAGGACCACCCCCGTGGGCGTGGTCGGTAGGCGGGGTTTTTTGTAAGTAATATGATAGGCTTTGCTCTTGGGTCCTTTTTTTTTTCTTAAGCAGGACTGAAGTGTGTGTGTGTGTGTTGTATAGTTCATTTCTGAAATAATTTCCCCCCAAAAAAATAAAATAAAAATAAAAAATAAAAAATGCACACTGTTCATAGCAACTGTTGCTGTTGTTGTTCTCATTTTTTTTATTTTTTATTTTAATTATTATTTTCCTTTTTTTTTTTTTACGGTGGCAATTAAACACTATAGTGGGACCTTGAAACTTTTCAATTGCAGGCATTTGATCTCCCTGACTGGGTCTCCTTGATTTTGGCCATCATCCTGTAATTCCGTCCTTTGCTATATTGATAGATAATATGAGAACTCACTTTTTGTCATGGATGGTTATCTTACCGAGCTACTATCTTTTTGGTTGTAAGTGGTTACATATTCGCTCCACAACTCTCTTAGTAACATGTAATCATGGACGGATTAGGCCACTAAACTGCCATGTCCTTCCATGTATTACCTATGAACATGGGAGTTATTGGCAGTCGGCTTCGATATTTGACACGTAGCCCATGAGTATGACTAATCGGCCATTGTCGATCGTTATCGATCTTAATTGGTCATTATAGATGTTGTTGGGTGAAATCTACCATTTTAGCGGCCAATTTAATGGTTTCAACTGCCGTAAAGATTTTCATGGAGATAATACCGCTATATGGCGTCCTCTGGTCAGATTAGGAATCAACAAATACATCATTGGAAAGCTACGAACAAGAATTGTGATCTTATAATGGACAGAATCAATTGGATCCCTGTGATTTTGCAAAATAAAAAAGAAAAACAAAGTCTTTCGGGGACTTTAATTAGCTGAAAGTAAATTAAAACTTTACTGTTTTTAATAATTTTCAAATTTGTTATTTTCAATCGCTTAAGATTTGTAGATTACAATTGTAATTTCGAAGTCCTTGATTGAAGAAGGTGATGTTCTCTCCCCTCTCCACAGTCCCCCTACCTAGTCAGGAATAATTTCAACCGTATACTTCGAACAGTATGATTGATGGCCAGGATAATAGATAGTCGAAACTGATCATAGAGAAAAATGTCCAGCCATCAATCTGCAACTACCCATCGTGTCGCCCCACTCCTGTCGTCATGACCCTCTAAAGAATCACATCGATTAGAGAATCCAAATACCAGATAAATGGTCAAGATATTGGACAATCCAAAAATAAAATAAAATAAAATTTAAAAAGAAATAATCTTATCATTGATACAAAACTGGTCAGCATGTTGGCCCTTTCTTGGATGTATTTACCTAAAAAAGAATCACTTGCATAAAAAATTCCTGACCATCCCATTGATGGCCGGAAAAAATTGTCATCTTGAATCAATTATAATGGAAATGGCCCACACGTCAAAATATGCTTGCCATCATGTCGTCCCACTTCAATTGCAAGTGTTGTTCGAGAATCACTTTGATCATACGTCCAAAACATCCAATCACTGGAGTTATGAAAAAGGACAGTCATATCGATTCTAGCCACTGATTACATGTTTAATCTATAGTATCCATATGCCCATATGCCGTTCCTACTTTTAATTGCAAGTATTTCTTAAAGATCACTTTGATTGGATGATCATAACCATCCAATCGATGGTCAATAAATTAGAAGTCAAAACGAATTTTAGGGAACGGATTCCAGAATAAATCTGAATTTCCCAATTCATTACATGTGACTCTCAAGGATGACTTTGATCCAATGATCCTAACCGTTAACAAGAAAACGTATGTTTTGATCCATAACAAATATACCGTTGATTGTCTGTATGTTTGTCCATGATGGGTAACCCACTCCTTGCATGCGCCTGATCCAAACTGTTCCTTTACAAAATGCACAATCAAAATCAATTATAGCAAAGAAGCCTGATCAACGGTCTAGACTTTATCAAGTGCGCTTCACTTTGGAAATTCTGTCCCTCTCAAGGCCATGTTTATCTTCGTGTCGCTATTCTTCGTGACACCCGATCAGAGTAATTTACATGTGATTTGAATGGATTTGCATGATGTCCTTGAAGATCTGCGAAAGTGTACAGGAAGATTTCGTAGTAACATGGTTGAAGTGCATGGAGTAATACCACATCATTGTTTATACGGTCGATCATGAAGGAGTAGTTACAAGATGGATGGTAGGATAAAAAACATAAGGAAAGCTAAGTAGTGTTGAAATGGTTTAACTAACAGTCAGAATGTGGGAAGGATTTAAATGACCAGATTATAGCTATACATAACAAAGGGATTAGTGAAAAGATTTCATCTCACACCAACTAAATCAAATCAAACATTATCCTTCAATTCTCCTTTTAATTATCAAGTTTTTATTATTATTATTTTTTATTTTAGTGTAATCACTTTCTACGTTTTTGCCAAGTAAATTATATTTCTTAGTATAATATTTTACTTTTTGTCTATTGTTTACATTTCGTAGTATAATCCGTAATGTTAATCAAGTAGTTGATAATCTTAGCTTTAATTTGAGTCTACGCTCGCATTTTAGATTCAAATTTTCACTTAAAAAGGTGTTTTGCAATTGTTTTTCATAGCCAACTGTAAGAATCCCTTTCTCATTTCACTTTATTTGTACTGAAAAGTCCTTTTTTATGGAAGGCAAATGTGTAACCCATCATTAGAGGACAAACCCTACCCTTTGAATATTGCATGATCCTGTTTACACATTAAGCGAGTAGCTGAATAGGTGACCAATCTCATCATATCTCGGTCATACATTACGTGTCTACCTATCTTGGGACTTGGGATCCTAGTTGTTTGTTTTGAATTAGGCCGCAAATCCAATTCTAGCACATCCGCATTCCAACAGTGAAAAACCAAGTACCAATAGTTTTTGGAATGCTCGGTGGGACCCTATCTCTAATTTACTGGTGTGATATTACCAATCAGATTTATGAATAGAAGAAGTACTCGAATTGCTGCGGTTGAGCCCCCCACACCAACCGCACCACCTCCAGTCGAGGACATGCCAATTCAAACGGCCCCTGAAATGTTGAATCTAAACATCAGTCCAACGCTCGACATTAGGGCGGGAAGGAGCATCAACATCTCAGATTGTTTCCCCGGACGAGATAGCAATTATGCTTCAAGATGTATAATTGAGTATTTAACATGTCAAGGAATATGGAAGAGACCAAGTTGAGAAATTTTCTATTCAAATTGAGAATACTAACAGATATATGGCCCGTCACCATGGATCGATTAATGGCTGTGATGACCGAATGAACGCCACCGCCAATGTAATATAATGTCAAAACAAGTTTTATCGGTAATGCGGCCCAATTGTCATCTATGCTGCCTCCATGGAGGAATCCACCACCAATCTAAATTCAAGATATGCGAAATATTTTACCTCCCATCGAACTCAGATGAACAAAGTGAGAGGCTAGAAATTTTGTACATGAAAATCAAAATCAAGGATTACCAGGAGGATATAACTATCTGCAATTCCCCAGGAATCCTTTATTCCAAGAGGGACTGAACCGATTCATCCTCGATCCACCATCGGTCATCAAACCTCAGCAAGTAGATCATCACCAAATCATGTAAATCATCCAAAAATGTTGCAGGCAAGTATTCGGCCACAATACTACTCCAAACCATATCTTGAATGGATAGATCGACAACATCCATCATCGATAAACTATTTACTAGACTTTGCCTTGTTTTCAAGCAATCCTGGTTAGTTTACTATTGAAGATGTTGGCCGATTTACTATGCAGTATGAAGAGTTGGCGAATGATGACTGTCATAAGTTACAATTATTTGGTCATTCACTAATGGCAATGGCTTTTACGTGGTATTGAAATCTATTACCAAATTCGGTGCACACTTGACAAGAAATGGAGGAGAAATTTCATGTTGTATTTTTCTCTAAGAATAGAGAAATAACTATAGCCGATCTCACTTGTTTTTGGCAATTACTAGGAGAAACTTGCGAGAGTTATATTACTCGGTTTAAGAGAGCAAAAAGCCGATGTAAGATTGTCATGAACAATGTCGGATTTGTATAGCTAACACAACATGGGCTTGAATATAAGCTTTGTAAGAAGTTTATCGTGACATAGTTCATGGACCTATATGACTTGACTAGGAGGGTTTGCAGGTATGATGAACTTTTACAAGAAGGTGCCCGATAGAAAAACTCGTCAATAGAAACTTATCGCGATGACCTAAATTATGAGGTCACGATTGTCGAAGTGGTAGCTAAGAAACCACTTATATGTTTGGCATTGGTCAAAGTGGAATCGACCGCATCAAACACACAAAAGACTTAAAAAACTTATACTTTTGACATCACTAGAGCCGATGAAATATTTAAAATTCTTCTGGTTGGAAAGTTTATCAAGGTTCCCATGAATTATAAGATACCTTCAGCCGATAAACTACAAAAGATTGAATATTACAAATGGAAGGGAGCTCGGTATCACTCGACTAATAAATGTGTTGTATTCAGGAATTTCGTCCAAGATAACTTCGACCACGGGTTGTTGAAATTTTCAAAAAAAAAGAAGGTGAGAAAGATATGTTGATTGACACAAATCTATTCCCACCCAATCTCGAGGTCAATATAGTCACAGTGAATCTAAAAAAGCCTGAAGGTTGATATTAGTCCGACCAACTAGGAAGGTATACCACAACGACAATTCCAATGACGACATTGGTCTCCTCATTCGAACGGTACTCGGCCAAACACCATTCAACAAGACAGGCACAATTCACAACTGTGCAACCGATGAATTAGAAGGACCATCCCTGGATGGGGAGATCTTCCTGAATCAAGGTTGCACAGGTGCTGCATGACTCTTAGGAGAGTCAGGAGGGACAGACAGTATCGACCACAACGAATGACCCTTAACTATCACCAGTGAGTTGGGGTACCCAACCAAAGGATGGTTAAACCCCAAACAACTCAAGAAGGAGTATGGTGGCAGGTTATGCGTCTGAAATTTTCAGCAACACTAGAGGGATTGAATCGAACTCAGAAACACCAATGGCTGAGGTATCAAGCTACGATGAGGAGAGAATAAGAAGAAGTCACATATCTGTTGTTGAGTGTCAAATATTGTATATTTTCTCCTATTTATATCTTGGTTTTATGAACATGATAATGCTTAATGGTCTATTTTATACATGCTTGTGTTGCAAGGTGAATCTGAGAGCTTGGATTGAAAAGAATGCTAAAAGCATGGATTTAATGCTTAAGAATCACCAAGCCAAAGATTAGATCTTAGAAGACCAAAAGTGAAGAATTCTTATGCCAAAGATCCAAGAAAACCAAGTGAGGAATGAAGAGAATCGAAGATTTAAAGTGAAGAAAAGGAATCCTAAAAACTTGCCTACTTCGACTAGTCTGAGCTCTACCTCGACTAGTCAAAGAACCTTTGGCTTGAACTCTAATAACATGAACTTTTAAATTCGCGCGATCCTCGACTCGTCGAAGATCTGCTTCGACTTGTCGAAGGTTACGCAAACAGCACATGGACTGCACAAATTTGAGGTGGTTCCAAGGTCGGTTTGCGAATTTTTAAGGTCGGTTCGCAAGAGGGTATGAGACACAACTATAAATAGGAGTCCTTAGGATGTTCCTAGTCATCTTCTAGAGTTTAAGGAATGGAGCAAAAGGGTGGAGAAGCCGTCACCAAGAGTTTTTCTTCTTCTTCCTTAGTTGTTTTCATGTTTTATTTAAGAGACTTTGGATCAATCATGTCTATGGTTGGGTAAACCTCTTAGCTTGGGCTACGAAGTGAAGCTTATAGTGTTATTGGGATGTTTTCTTTACTTTGATTCATGTTTATGTTAAAATTCATGGATTGTAAGTTGATTTTTAATGAATACTTTTAGTTTTTAATGGTTTCTTATGACTCAAATTAGAATAGATCTGCAATAGCTTTGAGTATCTTCTTCTTCCTATTTTAAGATTGTTGGGATTGGTAAATCCCGTTATTTACCATTGTCTCGCGGGCATGGTTTGGTGATGGAATCCCTTCCAACCTTCCCAATTCTCCTCCATTGAGAATTATGTTAATGAAAGTTCAGATTTGATTTGATTACTTTATCTTCCAATTGGATAAGATAAGACTCCAATTCCAATTGTGCTTTTTAAATCAAAGTAAGGTAGCATCCCAAGAGCTACAAGTGGATCCTTGACACCCTAGTTCCCACCTTTAAATTTACAAGTTTTAATTACTTTAATCACAATTACTCTCTCAATTACTTTAGAATTAGATTCACATCTTCTTCTAGTTCTAGTTCTAGTTAATTTCCGAAACGTACAAGTTCAGTCCCTATGGATTCAACCTTGGTCTTATCGAGATTATTACTACATCGCGACCCTACACTTGGGGTTGTAAACAAGTTTTTGGCGCCATTGCCAGGGACTAATGGTTGCATTTTTTGAATTTAATTAGTTTTGGAATTAGGTTAAGATTAGAACTAACTTTTTGTTTTATTTCTAGGTTAGGAATTTTTCTGCTTTATTTCTAGAAACTAACTTTGTTTTCTGTTTGTAGGATCTTGACCGAGCTTCTCCTATCGGGTAACTTCGTTCTAACTCTCTCTTTCCTACTTATTTATTATAGTTTTCAATTCTTAGGTTTAGGGTTAGATTATGAACTTGAAGGCTAAGAGTGTTTCATGCCCAAGTGGGTTCGTGATAACACTCTACGTGTCTTGAGTGAAGGAGGATTAATTGAGGGGTTATCTATCCATCACAGGATTAGACACCACTTGAGATCATCAGAATCAATTAAAGTGATGGCTGCCAATGAACCTGCAAATCAACTGGCAATTCAACCGCAATCTCTGGTTGTAGAAGCCCAGGATGAGAATGAGGTGCACCAGGCACTCCCACCTCGTACTTTATGAGACTATTTACAACCAGTGGGGCTGAGCACACCTTCCTGTATGGTTTTTCCAAAAAATATAAAAAAATATAGACATCAAGCCAGGAGTGATCCAAATCCTTCCAAAGTTCCTTGGACTTGAATATGAAAATCCATATCAACACCTGAAATAGTTCGACAAGATAATTGCCACTTTATATTTTCCTAATGTGTCCGAGAACACAATCAGGCTGAAACTCTTTCCTGTCTCTGTAAAAGAGAAAGAAAAAATGTGGCTACATTCACTAAGTTCAGATCTATTAGCAGATGGAATGACATGATATGGGAGTTCATAAAGAAAATCTTCCCATATCATAAAACGAACACCATCAGAAAGTCGATCATGAACTTCGCCCAAAAGGAAAATGAAACATTCTTCCGATGTTGGAAGCGGTTCAAGGATCTTGTCAGTTCATGTTCACAATACGGTTTTGAAACGTGGTGCATAACAAATTTCTTCCATGAAGGATTAACATCTTCCATGCTCCAATTCGTCGAGACATTGTGCAATTGGGAATTCATGAATAAAGATGTCGATGAGGTGTGGGATTACTTTGACAAACTCGCTTAAACCGCACAATCATGGGACATCTCCCCAAGAACTATCACCACGTCTAAGCCTACTTAATCAAAGAAGAAAGAAGGGATATATCTCTTAAAAGAGGAAGATGATATAAACACTAAAGTGGCCAGTCTCACAAGGAAACTCAAGGCTATGGAATTTAAGAAGGATAAGGATAAGGAAGTTGTCTCCAGTATTTATGCTTGCAACATTCATACAATTAAAAATTGTTCAACAATACCTGCTTTTCAAGAAATACTGAATGAGCAGTCGAATGCCGTAAACAACTACCAGAGGCCTTTCAAAGGAACCTGCTCCAATATATACAACTCTAGCTGGAGAAATCATCCAAATTTTAGTTGGAGGAATGGACAATCTGCTACACCTCAAGAGAGCCTTAACCAATTCTTGGATTAAAGGAAACCTCAAGAGGTCCCAGTTCTAAAACATATCTAAGACTAAGAGCTACTCAATCAAATTACTGCACAAGCATTCTAAGATATCATATCAACATTGGGAACGCTTGCGTCGTCTATTCAAAAGATAGAGTCACACTTGACAATTGGGGAGAAATGGGTACTTCCAGCCCAACCTCTTCCAAATCCAAAACCACAATATGAGATTAGTGGCTCAAGCTCTTCAAATCAAATGGAGCAAGCCAAGTCTATCACCACTCTTAGGAGTGGGAAAATAATTGACAATTCTATTCCGGTAAGGCCTGAAAAGTCTAAGGACTCGGAAGTAGATGAAACTGATAGACCTAGCAACACTCTACATGAGTTAGAACCGGAACTTCAAAGAAAACTAGTTGCTCCATTCCCCCAACGGTTGATGGCACCAAAACCTCTCTCTAACTCTCAGAACATTTTAGAGGTGCTTAAACAAGTGAAAGTCAACATTCCTCTACTGGATGCCATTAAGAAAATACCTTCATATGCCAAATTTTTGAGAGATCTATGTACGACCAAAAGACAACAAAACATCCAAAAGAAAATATTTTTGACATAAAAAGTGAGTGTCATCCTAAAACAAGATGTGCCATAAAAATATAAAGATCCCAGTAGCCCAACCATCGCTTGTGTAATTAGGAATTACTTGATTGAGAATGCACTTCTTGACTTAGGAGCGAGCATAAATCTAATCCCTTACTCAGTCTACGAACATCTGAATCTAGGTGAATTAAAATCAACCTAGACCACATTACAACTTGTAGATCACTCAGTTCGTGTACCGAGAGGGATAATTAAGGATGTGTTGATCCAGGTTGACAAATTCTACTACCCAGTAGATTTTATCGTCCTAGATACTCAACCCATCGTGGACATGAGCACTCAAATTCCCGTCATTCTTGGTCACCCATTCCTTACTACATCAAATGCAATTATTAATTGTAGGAATAGAGTCATAAATTTATCTTTTGGAAATATGACATTGGAGCTCAATATTTTTTTCAATATGAGCAAACAAGCAGAGGATGATGACGATACCCACAGCATTAACATGATTGATTCTTTCATGAAAGATAAAGCTCTTTTGACTCTATATTCTGACTCTCTAGAGATGTATTTAACCCATTCCCATGATTTAGATGATGATACGAGTAGGGAGATGGGTGTCATGCTGGATACCATATCGGTACTTGAAGTTAACCGGTGGAGGTCACAATTTGAAGAATTGCCCCAAACTGATGTAGTACTTCTACCATTTAACCTCAAAGCACAGAAGCTTGACCTAAAACCTTTACCCTCTGATTTGAAATATGTCTATTTATGTCAAGATGAGACATACCCAGTGGTGATTTCTTCCCACCTTGAGTAAGAACAAGAAAGTGTGCTTATCTCTACTCTCATTAAGCATAAAGGAGCCCTTGGACAGTCAATTGCGGACCTCAAGGGAATTGACCCGTTGATTTATACTAGCACATTCATCTTGAGGATAATGCGAAGACCTCCCAACAATCACAATGTAGATTAAATTCAAACATGAAGGAAATGGTTAAGGCCGAGGTACTTAAGCTATTGGATGTGGGTATTATATACCCTATATCCGATAGTCAATGGGTGAGTCCAACTCAGGTAGTTCCTAAGAAGTCCATAATCACTATCGTAGCCAATGCCGACAATGAACTCATGCCAACTGGAGTCACTACTAGTTGGAGAATGTGCATTAACTACAGGAAGTTGAATATCGTCACGAGGAAGGACCACTTTCCTTTGCCCTTCATTAATCAAATCTTAGAAAGGCTAGCTGGTCACTCTTACTATTGCTTCCTTGACGGGTATTCGAGCTACAACCAGATAGAGATAGCCCTTAAAGGTGAAGAAAAGACCACATTCACATGCCCCTTCGACACCTTTGCTTACTGAATGATGCCATTAAGACTATGTAATGCCCCCGCCACTTTTCAGCGATGCTTGTTGAGTATTTTTTCTAATATGGTGGGGCAATATTTAGAGGTCTTTATGGACGATTTCCCTGTCTTTGGTCCATCCTTCAGCGAATGCTTGAAAAATCTGAAAACTGTGATGAAGCGATGTGAGGAAAAGAATTTGGTACTTAATTGGGAGAAGTGTCACTTCATGGTTTATAAGGGAATTGTTCTTAGAGATATCATCTCATCCAAGGGAATTGAGGTAGTTAAGACTAAAATTGATCTTATCCCTAACCTACCTCTATCCAAGAACATACGAGATGTGCAATCCTTCTTAGGACACACCAAATTTTACAGAAGATTCATAACGAACTTTAGTCACCTCTTTTGTCATTTATGCAATCTACTTCAAAAGGATGCACCATACGAGTGGACTGAGCAATGCCAGGAAACTTTCACTAAACTTAAAGGTATGTTGATCACTACACCTATCATGCAACCACCCGACTGGAGCATTCCTTTTGAAATTATATGTGATACATTTGACTATGTTATTGGGGCGGTGTTAGGCTAGAGAAAAGAAAAGAAGCCCTACGTTATTTATTATGTAAGTATAACTCTAAATCCTTTCCAAGTGAATTACTTTACTACGGAAAAGAAACTCTTAGTTGTAGTATTCGCTTTGGACAAATTTAGATCCTACTTGATTGGATCTAAGATCATCATCTACACTGATCATGTGACACTCAAGTACCTTCTTTCTAAGAATAATGCTAAGCCCCGCTTGATAAGATGGATCCTCCTACTCCATGAATTTGATTTGAAAATAAAAGATAAAAAGGGAGTAGAAAACAAAGTGGCTGACCATCTTTTAAGACTTGACCTCCCTGATTCCCTTTTGAAGGTACCTATAAATGGCATGTTCCCTAACGAACAATTGTTTAAAGTCTCCCACTTACCTTGGTTTACTGATATTGCTAATTATCTTGCTAAAGGTTTCACGCCAACACATTGGACTGCACAAGATAAGAAAAAATTATTCGCTGAGGTATGCACATTCTTCTGGGATGATCCATATTTGTTCAAATATTGCCCAGACTAAATCTTAAGGAGATGTGTGTGAGAAAATGTGCACCAAAGTGTCATCTCCTTCTGTCACTCTCAGGCCTGTGGTGGCCACTTTTCTGATAAAAACACCATGGCCAAAACTTTGCAGTGCGGCTTTTACCGGCCCACTATGTTCAAGGTCACTCATGATTTTTTTAAAGCTTGTGAGAGTTGTAAGAAATTGGGAGCATTGTCCCGTCGAAATATGATGCCTTTGAACCCCTTTCTGATAATTGAAGCATTTGATTGTTGAGGCATCAATTTTATGGGACCATTCCCCCAATCCTTTTGGAATGTATATATTTTACTAGTAGTAGACTATGTCACTAAATGGGTTGAAGTGATCCCGTGCTAGAACAATGACCATCGAACTTTCATTAGATTCTTAAAAGAAAACATCTTTTCTGGTTCGGAACGCCTCGAGCCATCATTAGTGATGGAGGTTCACACTTCTGTAATAGGCCATTTGCAAACTTAATGAAGAAATATGGCATCTCTCACAAGGTGAGCACTCCATACCACCCACAAACAAGTGGGCAAGTTGAGATTTCCAATAGGGAGATCAAACACATTTTGAAAAAAATAGTTAACCTTGATCTCAAGGATTTGTCAATTAGCTTGACCGATGCTTTATGGGCTTACCATATTGCATTCAAGACCCCTATTGGAATGTCTCCATTTAGACTTGTCTATGAGAAAGCTTGCCACTTACCTATGGAGTTGGAACATAGAGCCTACTAGGCTATTAAAAATCTGAACTTCAATTTGGACAATGCTAGCTCGCTGCGCAAACTTCAATTGAATGAACTTGAAGAAATCTGGAATGATGCATACGAGAACTTAAGAATTTACAAGGACATGATGAAGGTGTTTCATGACCAACACATTTTTCAAAAATCATTCACACCAGGTCAGAAGGTCCTTTTGTACAATTCTCAATTATATTTCTTTCTAGGTAAACTCCGATCTCGTTGGACCAGCCCTTTCATTGTTACGAATGTATATCTTCATGGGGCCATTGAGATAAAGAATCTAAATAATGGCAATACTTTTAAAGTGAATGGACATCGTTTAAAGTCATTTGTTGAGAAATTTGATTCAGTGGACATGTCCATACCTCTGAATGATCCTGTTTACTAGGATTGACCTCCTAGTCTGACAGAGGTATAGTTAAGTTACTGCTTTCATGATTAGGATAGTTTGCTTTCAAAGAATTTAGGATTAGGATGGTTTGCTTTCCATTTGTTTTGGTGTTTTGGCTAACCCATCTTCACGCTGAGATCCTTGGAAAATGCTTCTGAATTCCTCCTTCAGGTACTATCTTTCTATTACTACCCCTTTACTTTTGTTGTCTCATGTGCATTACATGCTTATATCTTTTACATTGAGGACAATGTAGATTTTAGGTTGGGGGTGTGGATTAGGTAAACTAATTAGTATTTTCTTAGTTTTTATGAAAAAAACTGTGGGATGTTTTCAAAATTTTCAAGTTGAAACCTGTTTGGAAATTGATAATTTATGGATTAAGAATGCTTTTAGTATGATGATAAGATAGAAATCGAATTTTGAATTGTTGGACTTTAATCAACTAAGTAGCCTATCACTGACGATTCTTACACTCAATTAATTAAGAGGAAATTTAAATATCATATTAATCTAAATCACAATTCATGTTCAATATACTTTCTGTGAATAGTACTTGATTTTCTTATTATTAGTATGATGATCATTGAAAGATATTGAGAATCGAGTCTTAAGAATTTTGTCCACCTTAAAAGAAGAAAATAACTAATTAAAAAAATAAGAGATCAACAAAAATGTCATGTATGGTGAAAAGACTGAAAAAGTTTGAACAAGAAGGAAAAATCTGAAAAGACCGAATGAATATTAATGGTTGTCGATATAAAATCAAAAATTAGAAAAAAAAAAAAAGAAAAAAAAAATGGGATAAGTTCGAAATCAGTACTTAGTTTTCAACCAATCTTGAAGTGATGAGTATAGCTAACATGATGAAAAGATAGCATATTTATGGGAAGTAAGTTGATTTTCACTAAGCATATTGAAAAAACTTGGTATATAAACTTATACTTTAATATAATTGACCAAAAATCTATTTGGCAGATTGCTTGTATGATTCGGCTCTAGGTTTTCAAAACCTCATTTTCTCACCTTAAATCTACTCACTCATACTTTTTTTAACAGAAAGATGCCTTCATTTCAATATAACAAAAGGAGTATAAAGGGGAAACAAGCCGCCCCCAAGATTCGGGCTTCCCCTAACAGGGGGGGGGGAGCCTATCAGAAAGAAAGCATCAAAAGAAAGAAAATACGGCCGAGGGAGACCACAAAAGGGGGCCAAGACCAATAATGCTCCCTCCTGACCGAACCTAAACCCAACCTATCCAGAAAAAGGAGACCCCTGACTTCGTGAGGGAGATCTGGAAGGGCAGAAAACAAACTCGATCCTTGATTCACGTTACCTAATTTGGCCAAAAAGTCAGCCAACCCATTACCCTCTCTATAAATATGAATAAAATTTACATTTAAGGAGGTAGTGAGGCTCTTGATTCTTGTGACCCAATAACTCCATTTCCATCCCAGGCAAGAAAGCCCCGAGAGAAACTGCACCACCAAAAGAGAGTCAGATTCCAAAATAATTTGGAGAAGCCATAATGGATGCAATGCTGCAGGCCGTCGAGTACAACACGAAGCTCCACTCTAGTGTTCGAAGCTCCACTCTAGTGTTCGAAGCACAACCGTAACTTACATAAAAACTGAAGCAAAACTCACCTTTATCTCCTCTGCAGATGCCCCCACCACCGACTGCCCCCGGGTTACCCCTGGAAGAGCCGTCAATATTCAACTTCACCCTGCCCTGTGGAGGTTTGGTCCAGACAATGACCTGGGCCCGCTTCATTGGCTGGGGCTGCCATGAAATGCCCAAAGCCTCCAGCACCCTACTAGATGAAATCGTATGGGATCGAGGGGGCTTCTAATTTTTTAATAGACAATGAATCCAACCTGTGACCTGTAAGATGATCACATTAACGTTCATGATTACCCCATCAAATTTCAACGCGTTTCTCCCTTTCCAAAGTTCACAAAGAATGAAACAGAGCACCGTGTTCCTGAAAGGGGGGACAACCCGTTCGTAGATTGCAAACTCCACTAATGGACTAGCCATCTCTCCACCGACGGTAATGGTCTAAGCCAGATATCATAAATACGAGCAAAATGGGCCCAGACCGCTCTCGCTGGGCTACTCTGTATAAACAAGTGGACAACAAATTCCATCGCAGGACACTGCGTCAGCTGGAGGCCCTCCACACAACAGCAGTAGCGAGAGGCAAGCAAGGAGATCTTGGGCGGTAGTTTGTCGTTCCAAATATTCGTTCCCCAAGCTGCGTTGGGGTTGTGCATCTTACAAACATCCCATACCGTTGAAATAGAGAGAACACCAGACGGATTTGGCTACCAAACTGGAGAATCTGGGCCATCGGATATGCATTACCCACCATGGAAGATTTCGTCAATTACCTGCTGAGGGAGACCCGCGTAGATGGCCGATGATGGAACTGGGCCCATCTTGCCCAGGATATCTTTGACCTGAAGAGGCCGAAGTGGCGGAGGGAGCTCTCACGACGTCCTACCCTCCAGCTGCCCACCATACTTGATTGCACAAAGGATTGATTTCTGAAAAAGGATTTAAACATTGAGAATTAAAGATTATTTCATGCATGTTTTGCTTCGGACTAGCAAAATGCTAGTTAGGGAGTGTGTTGAGTGTCAAATATTACATATTTCCTTCATTTATATCTTATTTTTATGCACATGATAATTCTTAATGGTCTATTTTATACATGTTTGTGTTATAAGGAATCTGAGAGCTTGGATTGAAAAGAATGCTAAAAGCATGGATTTAATACTCAAGAATCACCAAGCCAAAGATTGGATCTTAAAAGACCAAAAGTGAAGAATTCAATGCCAAAGATCTAAGAAAACCTAGTGAAGAATGAAGAGAATCAAAGACTTGAAGTTAAGAAAAGGAATCCTAAAAATTTTCTTGCTTCAACTAGTGTAAGCCCTCCTTCGACCAATCTAAGCTTTGCCTCGACTAGTCTAAGCCCTCTTTCGACCAGTCTAAGCTTTGCCTCGACTAGTCGAAGAACCTTTGGCTTAAACTCTGCTCACAACCTCAAGTGTAGGGTCATGATGTAGTAATAATCTCAGTGAGACTGAGGTCGAACCCATAGGGACTGAACTTGTACATTTTTGAAATTAAATAGAACTAGAACTAGAAGAAAATGTGAATCTAATTCTTAAGTAATTGAGAAAGTAATTGTGATTAAAGTAATTAAAACTTGTAAATTTAAATTTGGGAACTAGGGTTTCCAAGGATCCACTTGTAGCAATTAGGGTGATGCTATGCTTGATTCAAGGACACAACTAGAATTTGAGTCCTATCTTATCCAGTTGGAAGAAGAGAAAGTCAGATCTCTGAACTTCTCATGAATCTAGTTATCAAAGAAGGAGAATTGGGAAGATTGGAAGGGATTCCATCACCTAACCATGCCCATAGGATGATCGAAAACAATAGGATTTACCAATCCATCAATCTCAAAATAGGAAAGGACGTTATTCAAAGCTATCAGAGAGCTATTGTAATTTGTCACAACAAACCATTAAAAACTGAAAATATTCCTTATAATCAGACTAGAATCAAAGAGAGTTCAACATAAACATGAATCAAAGCAATAGAAACATCCCATCACGATACTAGCTTCACCTCTTAGCCCTAGATAAGAGGTTTAGCCAACCATAGACATATTGAATCAAAGTTTCTTAAATAAAACATAAAAATAACTAAGTAAGAAGAGGAAAAACTCGTGGTGATGGCTTCTCCACCCTTTTGCTCCACTCCTCAAACCCTAAAAAATGCCTAGGAATATCCTATGGACTCCTATTTATAGTTGGGGAACTCCCTCTTGCAAACCGACATTGAAAATTCACAAACCAACCTTAGAACTACCTCAAATTTATGCAGTCCGGGTGTGTCTACGTAACCTTTGCCTAGTCAAGGATAGTGTAACACCTTTAACTTTTCGATACTCGAGTATGAAAAGTTTTAGAGTGCTACCAAGAATTTAATGTAATACGATACCAATCCAACTATCCTACCCTTACATCCTTTCCCTGACACAAGCCTAACCATTAGGAATGATCTCCATTCATGGATCAAGTCATCTGACCGTCGATTTCAAGGTAAGACTCTCCATCATGTGATTTAACATTTGTGTCTTCCCTTAAATGAATTGACGAATAACTCACTATCCATAATGATTTTAATATACGTTCTTTTGTAAGAATTACTTAAAAATGTGCCTATAACCATGTGGAGCCATTAGACTTCTCAAAACTCACAGATCAGTAATAATTATGAAAATGTCATTCACATAGACCATTGAATTCTAGATTACATGGTTCCTACGACCCATTTAATGTGAAAATATACACCATGCCTATGTATCATAAATTAGCCGTACACGTCGAATTTCAGCCCTTAGATCATTGTATAAGTGACCCAATTGATAGATCAGCCCCTTAACTGCTGATTTTGCCGCCCATCGAAGGCCAGGGGTAGTCAGAGTAGGATGTTTCTCCTCATCTATGACCGTATGATTTTATGAACAGGTTTGATGACAAATAAATGACACTATAGGTCCTAAAAAGGCTTCAACAGTGGAAATCATAAACACCCACTGGTACGGTCCACCTGATCTTAGGTTATACTTCAATCTTGGGCTCAACGCCTTAAATTACATGAAAAAATGAATGGACAATGTATATTTCTCAGAAAGATCACCATGGGCCTCACGTTCCACCCAGAGTGCACACGGGATAGGTGCACCAAAGGTGCACTAGATTGGAAATCAGGTCAAACTGCGTTTGACCCGATAAATCCTGCCCAAAGAGGATTCTTCCTCTCTTTTTTTTTTGGTGAATGGATGACGTTCGTCTGAGATTTAGATTGTGACCCATCATGACCGCCTGATTGGACAATCCAAACTGTCCATCACGAGTGGACCCCACCTCCGAATAAACCCTAGTTTGTTTTACGAAGAGGCAAGGTCACGTGAAGGCACAAGTCCGATTACAATTGGACTAGGTATTTCGAATTAGAAATGGAAGACTAGGAAATTTATAACTGCATGGGAGCCACCATCACAAGACAAGAAGGAGATCTGGACCGTCCATTTGGTTTGGATGAGGGTACCGAGCAAACTCACGGATCCGGTCCGTGAGTCCTTCAACCGGATGAACTCCATTGCAACATCTACGCAGTAGCGCTAAGAAGATAGGGTGTTGTCAATTTTATCCACATAGGGAAGTTGCCACCAACATCACGAGCATGATCCAGATCATTTTCTTCATAGAAACGGTCTCTCCGACCACTCCATATGAATGAGGAAAGAAACTCTACGTTCGGTGTTGATTCCAACTCTTCCACCATGTGGAAGACGGTTCACTCATTCACGGAGAAGCACTAGATGTGTTGGGCCATTGACCAAGAAATAGGGTAGATCTAGGCCACACGCAACATCCAAGGCCCTGATCTAGACGCTCAAAAACACCCCATCAGTGGCCAGGTAAGATGCAAGGAGGAGGAACAGTGTGAAAATGTAACAGGGACACTCCATAACTACCACCAAAGCCGGTCCCTGTTACATGTTATGCAACCAGGTTTCACAAGAAACTTCTAGATTTCAAGACACGTACGGGAGTCATGGGATCAGACCGGCTATAAAAGGCCATACCCATCCCACCAGAAAGGAACACAAGAGGGAGAAATGTGAGAGAGAGAGAGAGAGGGAAAGAACAACGTCTCACCCTATAGACACTGAAATCGGCGCCCACACTGATTTTATATTTGTGATGTGATTAGGGGGGTGATAGGCTGATTATGGATGTTGGAGTCGCCACTAGCCAAAAAATCTTAAAATCCTGTGGTCAGCTAGAACCATGAAATTCGTAAAAGGGGGGGAAATCTGAAGACTTCCCTACCTTAAATTGACTCCTGGTCTACGATCCGAGATTTCGGATAAGGGACCTCGGTTACAAAGAGGGAAGGTGTTAGGCACCCTCTCTGCCCGTACAAACGTACGGTCTTTACTTTGTGTGGTAAAATAATCTCAAGGGATGGGTGATGTGGTCAGGATAGGACTAGGCACACACGTGGATTTCTGATGTGACAAGATCCGAGATTTCGGCAAGTAACAGAGCATACGTCCAATGGCGTATCTAGAAGGTGGATGTGATGATGCTTTTGCAAAGACTAAAAAAATGGACTAGATCACTAGGAATTTCGGTGTGACAGGATCTGATGTACGGCAAGCCACAGAGCATACATTCACTAGAGATCTAGAGAAGCAGGGGGGTTGAGAAGGGAGTATATGTCATGATGAATGCTTGTGTGTAAATGGATCCTTGGCTTGATCTTGAGTAGGCTAAGATGTGGGTTGAGCCATGATCAACTGGGCTAGGCTGGGAGGTTAAGAAAGCAAAGAGTGGGCTAAGAAGATAGCTGAAAAATCTGGACTTGAGGGCTTGGGAACATCTCCTCACCCTCACTCTCTTCCTCTTTCTCTCTCTTCCTCTCACCCTCCCTCTCACTTAAGCTTGGAAGTGAAGAGTTGTTGATGAAAATGTGAAGAGGAGAGGGCTATTTATAGCCTTCTCCGATGGTCTTATGGTAGTTGTGGGTTTAGGAGGGGTAAAAGGTGAGGTGGCAAGCTATGGTTGGTTGTGGAGAGAGGAATGTCATGTGGCATGCTCTCATTAGTTGTTGGGGTTGGTGAAAAGGTAAATAGTGAAGGCTGGAGGGGTAAATTCGGAGGGAAGTTGAATTTTGGGCGTTGGGACAACTGTCCAGATGCGGGCCACGAGGGGCAGCAATTGAAGTACCGCAAGCGGTAGTCAGACTACCGCCCGGGCTTTGTTCGGGCCGGGTTTGCACATGTGGGTTTTATACGTTGTGCGGGTTCACTTGGAGGTCTTCTTTTGGGGTTTGCGGCTCAAACAAATGGGTTTAAGCTTGGGTAAAAGGGGGTCTTGGTTAGGATATAGGGTATAGGTGGAGCTACATGTGTGTTGAACGGTTTGGATCACGGTTTCGGGTTGCAGATTGGGGGTTTGGGGACTTTTTGGTTAGGGTTTGGTTTGGGCTGCGATTAAGGTTTGGTTCAAGGTATGATCATGGTTCCCAAATAGTCTTAGCCTTTTCAAGGTGTAGCCTAGGTGGGGTGTCTACAGATGCCCCTCTTTGACCGAGATTGTGAGTAACTGAAGGTCAAAGCAAGTGGACACCCCACCCTTCTGGTCAAAAAAAGGGTAGTGACTAGAATCTGTTGCCTGCCATTGTATCATTGTCAGTTGGCTGTTTGGAAAAGAAATGACTTGCACATATCATGAGGGTTGAGAAAAACGTTGTGATTGCCTCCTGCGCATTCGTTAAGGCTTTACTGATCACTAATCACAACCCTTTCACGTCAGATTGTTAATAGCATTGGAGGGTAAGTCTGAAAAGTAAGGGCCTCTGCGCATTCGTCATGACTTTACGAGGATACCCGTACTGTTTGGTCTGTTATTTCTTTGCTATGTAATCACCCTGGGAGTGTTCGTTCCATTTGATCGTCAAAGTGGTTAGTTGCCTTGCGCGTTGGTGCTGCCTTACAGGGAACTCACTACGCCGACTTGGACTCAATCAAATTTTTCGAACATCCTAAACTAGGTATGTGCAGGTAATCTGTTGCCATGCAGTCTGTTGATTCTGATACTTTGGATACAATGGATTGTTGTCATTTCAAGTTTCATGGTTCTTTCCAAAGATAGATTCATTCATTTTTACTAGAATTTGTACGACTGTCCAGATATAAAGATTGGGCCAATTGTACATGTATCATGTACGGATTCGATCGTCCTTCGAGGAAACCGGAAGAGATCAAATCTTATTTAGCTATGTGCACTGGCCGCAACTGGAGAATATGGAAGATTCCCCAGTGTTTGCACTGCATGCAGTTTAGCAAAGAAAAATCTATTCCCTTGGGAGCTAGACTCCTTGGGAGTTTTATTTGAAGATATTTTTGGATTTTTTTGGAAAATATCCGTTCGATCTCGCAGGTGGGCGTCGTCGTTTGATTTTTATTTACAGCAAGGTCAGATGGCCTCCACTAATAAATTAATGGGGGTTGATGAGTTAAAAGAAGTGTACTTTTTGAGGCTATACTCCTTGGGGATTCATTCTGTTTTTGGCAATTTGGTAACTTGGGGATTTTTGGAGATTTTTTCAAAATTTTAAGAATTTTTTGAAATTTTTGGAAATTTTTGGAGATTTTTTGGAATTTTCTGGGATTTTTCAGAATTTTTTTAGGATTTTCCAAAAATTTTGGGATTTTTTAGTTTTTTTTTGGGAGGGTTGTTTTGGTAATTTTAAAAACTTAGGGCTGTTTTGGTAATTTAAAAAACACAGTTTTTTGGATATTGTCCAACGGTCAGAGGGTGGGACCGGTTGCTCTTGACCGCCCTAGGGGTCAGGTATTCTGGCCTATGGGTGCTTTTGGTCGGACGGCGGTCGGACTGTCGCCTGCGGTAGGCTGGCTACCGCCTGTCCATGCTATGCTCCGGTGGTCTAAGGGGTGCGCTGGTCCGTCTGGTGACACCCTCTCCCTTATTTGAATCCTTTATTTAGGACGTCCAGGGACCCATTTGTGGTCCCTGGAGCTTTCTTGGAGAGGTTTTTGCAGCCCATTTTCCTTTCATTTTCTCCCTCCCTTCCATTTCAGGTAATCTTGGCCAATAAACTCTTGCTGGATCTCTGCTGGGCCACTTTCTTGAGGAGTCTTTGATGGGTTGGATTTCCTTTTGGGTGTGGAGAGGGCCATGATCAGGACCATTGAGCCATCCTGATTGGATCTAATCCCTTGGGATTGATTCGTTTTTGGCCAAATGTTTGGTTGGACTATTATCATGCTATATTTTTGTTTTTTTATGTTGGAGTGGGGTGTGATAAGAAAAGGGCCCCCACCCTTTATTCATTTTCATTTTTTGTGTTTTATCTTTTTTTTTTGAAATTGTTGGTGATATTTGGACCATTGGATGGATGATCTGGGGCTCACTTGAGTGTGTTGATGGCATGGATTGTAAGGGTTGGTCATTTTTGGTGAATGATGGACGGGTGGGATTTTCAAACTGGGCCCCGCATCATGCTCCTGACATGTCCAGATACATGGATTTATGGTGGAAGGTGATTTTTGAAAGTGATCCCTAGAAAGAGGTTTTTAGGAAATGGGCCTTGAAAATGAGCTTAGGTATGGGCCCTTTGAAATGGGCTTTGGACTTTTAAAAATGGGCCTTGAGATGGGCCTCTTTGAAATGGGCCTTGGGCTTTTGGAAATATACTTGTGTGCTTTGCCCGTATAGCATGCCTCGTCGTGGCAGGAATGAGGCTAGTTCTTCCCATCAGTCGCCCGATCCGTGCTATGTACCAAGAGAGGGCCGGCATTTGTCTGACCTAGCCTGAGAAGGTGGTGCGCCCACGGTCTTGAGAGGACGAGGAGTCAGGACGCATTGGCCTGATTGGTTTCATGACCCGCAACCGCTGTTCTTTGAGGTCTTGGAGCGTACTCCATTTGCTCACCTATTCTGAGTTCGTCTAAGCAGGTCAAACATGTCTCTCTTGTTTGCTTTGAATGAGCGGTGGCACCTTGAGACCCATACCTTCTAGCTGCCTTTTGGAGAGTGGGGCATTACCCCATATGACATATACATGTAGTTGGGCCTTCGATACGACGTAGGTGCCCATTGAGGATGATTGGATGGGATTATTGGGGATGATGCTTGATGATACGGATTTTACCAGTCCTTGATTCAAACTCCTCTGGCTATCGTTGAATTTCGCCAGACACATCCCTGAGACCAAAGCTGCAGTTGTGGTGAAAGCGCGTGCCCTAATCTTGTACACTATGGGTGCGATGATTTTCTGCTACGGGAATGAGCTGGTGAGTTCCCGTCTGTTGTCGCTCATGGCAGACATCACCTTTCCAACATCGTACAAATGGAATGCGGCCCTTTTCGCCCATTTGTATGAAGAGCTGGACAAGGCTAGCCGTTGCGCCAGCCGATCCTTGATTGGCTTTTACCCAGTTATCGAGGTACTTTTCTTGATTTCCATCTCTGCAGTATTCTCCCTGGGGATGATCTAGTTTGTCCTTTTCTGATCATAATTCAGCACAGGTCTGCTTTTTTAACCACTTTCTCCACTTAGCCCCTTCGTTGATCGACCATTCGCCTCCATTTTCTCGCATGATGCTGTGGTACAAGGATAACCGCAGCCGCACACTCCTATTTTCTGATCTTGCCTAGAGGTTGAATATCGATGCCCTTATTCCGGGTGATGTGAGTGATCTGCCCTTTTCTCGTATGGCCCATGTGTTGCTTTCTGCTTATCTCACAACCCTTAACTTTCCTTTTTTGCAGTTCCATACCAGGTTGTACCTTCAATCGAATGCGGCGCTTACTCCTGGGGCTCAGGAGGCTTTTCAAGCCTCACGTTGACGCTGCATTCTGGAGGATCCACGTGTGACAAAATAGTACATGGGGGAGAGACTTTTTTGGTAGTTGACCGGTAGCCCTATGGTGCCATTAGCCCGCCATCCAGTCCTTCTGACTGGAGATCAGTGCCCGAGATAGAGTTAACTGCTGCATTAGAGGGTTATGATGCTAGTGCCTTCGTTGATCCGGCTAGAGAGTACAGCTCCTGGTGTGAACTGTATGGTATCGGTTCGATCTTGTAGCTCGGCTATGATCCTGGTGGCGGCGCACGTTTTGCTGGAGGAGGGATCTTGGGGCCTCAGTTTCATCGCAAGGATACTGACTCCTATCTTCCTGATGATGATTAGTTCATTTTATCATGCCACCTTGTATCCTTGGATATGTAATCTTCACGTATATGTAAAGTCTCAGTTGGCCAACATTGCTCCCTTTTGGTCATTGCTTTTGATCACCTTTACGATCCCGATTGAATGTATGAATGTTTTCCTCTGGGTCCTAGCCCTCCGAAACGAACCTTACCTGAAATTCACCTGAAAGTGGGCCCGGGCGGCATTTGGACTGCCGCAGACGGTAGTCGGACTGCCACCCACTGACTTTTCCCTCTCGTTCTATTCTGTCAGAGCTGTAGCGATGCAAAAATGTCAGTTCTGAGGGCAACGATTGGAGTACCGCGGGCAGTAATCGGAGTGCCGCCTTCGTTCATCTTTTCTTCCAGCGAGTACCCCTCTTCTCTATTCATTCCTTTTGCTCCTATTCTGATATTCCTCTCTGCTTTCGGTCATCCGATCACCTCTTTTGTCCCTTTCCCTTTGTCCTCTTCTTCCTTTGTCCTCTTTCTTTCTTTGTCCTCTTCTTCCTTTTGCTCTCTTTTCTTTTGGACTGATTATGGCCAGCCATGATGAGGGTATTGATGGGCTTATGAGTGGTGAGGAGGTAGGTGGGTTCAATAATGGTGGAGAGGACCCATTTATGGATGAGTTAATGGAGGTTGGTGGGGGAGTAATGGGCCCTCTTGAGGAGATCAATGCCATTTATGGTACTACTCCTACCACCATTAATGGAGGAAGTGAGGTTAGGTTGGATAGGATGGGAGGTTTGATAGGTTGGATGGATCCATACTAGATGGGCCGCCAGGATTTATGGATGTGAGGACGGATGATTTGGGTGGTGAGGATAGTGTGGTGATGGTAGGAGATGGCTTGATTGATGGAGCAATGGGTGATGTCATTGGTAGCACGGTGATGGTGGATAGTGGGGATGGGATGGATCGGGTCCTGATGGATGGCGGGCCCTATTTTGGCAATTCGAATGATTTGGAATTGGCAGATAACACTCTTCTTGTGGACGGTCTGAGTCAGATTTTTGGCACGAATTTCGAGCCCTTGATGGGGCAATCAGTTGCGGTCGGGGCTCAAGGTGTCGATCTTGTCAGCCATTGGGACACTTTAGGTGTTGTGCCTCCTAGGGCTTGTGTGTTTCAGACAGCTCCTGATGTGGTGGTCGTTGGTGGCTCCAACCCACCTGCTACGGCTTTCCAGGACACCTTGCGTGATGTGATGGGCTATGCTGGCTTCTTTCAGCACCATGAGATAGACTTGCTGGATGAGGGGATGCCCATTTTTATGATTCCCCCATTGACCCGGGGATTTAGATTGTGGAGGGCGTGACCGTTCGGACCTGTCGATTGCAGCCCCACGATACTTGCTCAAAGTGTCTGAACCTTTAGATAGAGAGCTTGACCGAGTCCGAGATCTTTGAGCTGAGTTCTTTGGGCTTTCGGGAGGTTCTCCACTTTCACCAAGTCCGCCTAGATTGGCGACTCTTAAGTGCGGCATTGTATGACTGAGTTCCTTCCCTGAACGTATTTTCCTTCAACGATCTGGAGCTGGGCCCTTCAGTAGAGGAGTTTTCATGCTTGTCTGGTCTTCCTCTCACCCGGGAGCCCTACATTTCCTCATTTGAGCCGGTTCGTTCTTCTGATCTGATTTCCTGGTTTGGGTTTCTCACTATTCTACCTACTCTCAAGGGTAGGGCTGGTGAGCTTTCACTTGCGGTCCTGTATGATCATTGTTTGACCTCCCGAGGTGGCCCTGGATCAGATCACCAACTTCAGTGTTTGAATGCGCTGATATTTTGTGTCCTGGCTGAGCTGCTTTTGTTGGGTTGGCGGCAGTCTTCGTTGGTGGCCTTGCTGGACGTCTTCTGCCAGGTCCTCCATTGCAGGAGCATTACCTCTGTGGTGCTGGTAGAACTCTTTTTAGGTTTGACCGAGTGCTCCCTTAGACGTACTCGTATCCTCCGGGGCTGCTGCCCTTTCCTTCAGGTATTTTCCATTTTTCTCTTTCCTTTGCCTAGCGTAGTTATCCGCTTGTGACCTAAGCTCGACCCGTATCTTCTTACGGGTTTGGTTGTGGGAACATTTGTTCATGACTCCTCAGCTTCTGTGGTCGGATTCCCATCGTGGAGACGTGCTGTGCTTGTTGCTTGATGGCCTTCCACTTGGTGCTCAAGCTACGGAGTCACTTTATCGTTGTATGCTCACTCAGCTTCGAGGGTGGGAGATTAGCTGGGAGGCTACTTGGCTTTGTCGTTCGCTATTGATCTGTAGCGCTGCTCGCACTCCTCTTTTGTTGTTCGGCTTACAGGGGTACTACTCCTATCATCCCGTGTGGTTCCTTCGATAGTACGGCTTTTAGCAGGATATTCCAGACTTTGCTTTTTCTGGGTTTGGGCATGCCTCTCTTCCTTCTGATTTGACTGCTCTGTATAAGTGGGTCTGGATTTCCTAGCAAGGATCTTTGGATGTGATGATGCTGGAGCTTGAGTCTTGGGCGCCTCCCCTAGCGACAGTACCGTATCAGTGATGGGTGGCAGAGCAGTCACTGTATCGTCAGGTCCCGGGCTAGCACTTGGCGGATGAGGCTGCCGATCAGGATATGGTGTGTGATACTACTTCATCCTCTTCCTGTGTCGATGATTCATTTGAGGCTTTTAAGGAGCGCCCTTTTATCGATCCATTCTTCTTGGTAGCCACACATGGTCACTTGATCTCCGAGATTGCTGTCCTTCATCATGCATGTGAGGACATGGCTCGCCGGCTAGCAGTGGGTCGGCGACATGATGAGAGTATACTTGCGACGCACCGCCTAGAGAGAGACGAGGCCTTCTACCTGTGTATGGAGATAGAGAGGCTCAGGCAGAGGTTGTCGATATACGAGAGATAGGAGCTTACCTGCGGTTCCCGATGTTGATCAACTGCCTTGTTATGTATGCATGAAACCTTTTGTTTTTTGTGTTTTTGGCTTTTTTGTGAAAAAAGAAGACAATGCACATGTAAGAAAATTTTAAAGGAATGAAAGAAAATTTTGTTTGTGCCAAATATGCCAATGTTCGCTTGTATTTGGATTTGTGCTTTGGATGATTGGGATCAGAATCTTGGGCTCAGCCCACATTGTATACAGTATTCTAGATTGTGTCCTTAAGGTCTTGGTTCCCTGAGAGGGTGTCCGAGATCACATTCCGTGGATTTGAGCAGAGTTTGTTAGAGTACTGATTCGAAGTTGATCTTTCCTTGTATCTCGTTGTGGCGCTTGCTACTTCAGCTTCTCCTGTACCTGTACTTTTATTTTATTTATTTTTATTTTTTTATTTTTTGCTATTTTTACCCGTAGCGCCTTTTCAGGTTTTCACTACGTCCAGCTCTCCTCGTCATTTTTGCCCGTAGCGTCCTTTCGGATTTTCACTACGTCCCGAGTTTTTTTATCTTGCCTGCCCCTTGGCAGCTGTGCTATTTTTACCCTTAACAACTTTTCAGGTTTTTACCAAGTCCGCTACGTGCTTGTTGTTTTTACTCGAACTGCCCTTTTGGGTTTTCAACTCGCCCATTTTGCTTAGGCATGCCTTCCTTTTTTTGAGATTTGGCTTTTGGAGTACTGGGAGCGACGGATGGATTTCCTTCATACTTGGCTGACTGGTTACCTTCCTGTCCTTATCTTTGAGCACAATCATAAGTTGCTTTTGGTGGGATTATTTAGAGATTTGGGATGAACTCTTTTTTTCTCTTTTTGGGTCTTTAAGATCTTTCTCCTTCTTTCTTTCTTTTTCTCTTTCTTTTCCTTTCTTTTTGCTTTTACCCCCCATTTTTTGTTTTCTTTCTTTCTTCTTTCTTTTGTTTTTTTTTTTTTTTTTACTTTCTCTTTCTTTTGTGGGAGGGACGATCGATGTTTCTGATGGGAGAGGTGGTGGATATATTTTTTGTTTGTATGAGGGTTGCAGCTTTGCGATTGTAACCATTGACAAAGATCGGTATGGTTACCCGTGATAAATTTTCACGTTATCAGCGTTGATGGGCTCGGGAAGATCCTCTCCTCTCAGATTGGTGAGCCACAGAGCGCTTCCTGGGAGTACTTCTCAGATGATCAGTGGTCCTTCCCATGAGGGTTTGAACTTTCCTCTGGGATCTGGTAAATGCGGTGGTAAGATGCGCTTCATGACCATGTCGCCGACTTTGAAACTTCACTTGTAGACCCTTTTGTTGTAAGCTCGGTCGATCCTTCTTTGATAACTATTCACTCCCCAAGTATAGGGTTGTGATGTAGTAATAAACTCGGTAAGACCGAGGTCGAATCCACAGGGACTGATACCTGTACGTTTCCTGAAACTAGGTAGAAATAGAATTAGTCTAGGATGCGATCTAAACCAAATAGAATTTAAGAAATAATTGTGGAATAATTATCTAAAACTTTAAGGAATTCAGATGAAGGAAACTAGGGATTCAGAGGATCCACTTGTAGAGATCAGGGAGAAATTATGCCTACTTCAGAAATCATGGAATTTAACTAGACTTCCTTTGATATAGTTTTCAAGAGGTGAATGGTATATGAATTAGAATGGATTCCATCATCTAACCATGCCCAGGAGACAAAGCAAACAACAGGATTAAACTAATTACCAACCAATCAACAATGTATGAGGATCAGGAAGGGTACTGTCATCCTACCATGCCCATGGAGCAATGATGAACAACAGGGCTTCCTGACTTCATAAACATAAAAGGGGAAAGAAATATTCAAAGCCATTGCAAACCCATTGTAATTTCAGTCACAACAGACCATTAAAGACTAAGAAAAATATTCTTTATAATAATCACTAAATCAAATTCAGTTTATGAAATTTAAAGGCACAAAGTAGAATCTACCATCTCGCTACAGGCTTCACCTCTTAGCCCTAACTAAGAGGTTTAGCCTAGCATGATCATGCTAGCACCACAGAAAAACAATCAAAGGATTAAAAGAAAAAGAAAACAAGAAACAAAAAAAACCCGGAACGTCCAGCCGAATCCCTCCTGCTTCTTCTTTTCTTCCGTTCCTTCAAAGCCAAGCCCTACCCATTTTGCTCACGTTCCGGTTCCAGCCTCCAAGTCTTCTCTTTTTCTCTTCCTGACGTGCAGCAGCATCCAAGCCACGTCCAAGCTTCCTCTTCCGTTCCTCCCACCGAGCACAAAACCCAAAACCGAGCTCCCTGCTTCATGTTTCTTCCTTCCTTCAAAGCCAAGCAGCCGCACAGCCTCTCTTCTCCCTTTCTCCTTCTTTCTTCTATTTCTTTTATAACCGGAGAGGGCAGTGAACAGTTGTTTACGTAATAGGGACATCGGCTGGGGCTTCCGTAGAGGGATACGCAGCTACAGATAACGCAACTCCAACTTGTGCTTTGGAATCGAAATCGCGGTTGCACATGCATGATCTGAGACGTTTAGTCATCTTGGAGAGGGTCGGTCCCACCTTAGAAACTTTTTGGACGGTCCATATGGTCGGACCGATCCTGACCATGATCGCTAAATGGTCCGCAGCATCTGGGTCTCGGACGCTCTGTAAACAGAGCCTGCAATCAGAGACGCTGATTGTTTAGGAGGGCCCAAGATCAATATTGACGGAAAAATCCATTCCGTCCATTGGATGCGCCTCGAAAAACCAGTCAGGGATAGACTGTTTTATATTGGTTTTGGTGTGGTCCACAGGACTTTTCGCGCTGCCGTCCGTCCGACGTTTGAATGGCTAGGATCCCATTCTATTTATTTCTTAAAATATTGCCACCTAGGCCTTGGTAGAATGGGCCTTGGGAATCTAAGGGACGGTTTGGATTGTCCATATGGATAATGGGTGGGGCCCACAACTGCGAACGGATGGTATGGTGCGGACGCTGATAAAACGGAGGTTTCCGTCTTTTACTTGGAATCGGTCGGTCAAAGGTCCCATGACCTCTTGAATTGGTTTGGTGCGCTGCTAGTGCACATGTGCACTTGCACATGTCGTTCAAGGCGGGACTCAGCGTGATGCTTGTGGAAGATCCGATCTGTCCATTCCTTTTCTCATCTCATTTAAGCTATCTAGGTCCAGTTTGAAGAATATCCAGATCTCAGGTGTGACCAAAGTCAATGGTTTATGGGATGATCTAACCGTTGAGCCACTTCCCCAAGGATCCCATGGATGAAAATCGACGTGTATGGTTAATTCATGATCATCAGGCCTCATATAAAGTTTGGAGCCAATCAGATGGTGGGAACCCCGTGATCTTGCATTATGGATGTCTTTCAGGCCTGTTTGAAGTGAGTGACTGGAATTTCTCTGATCTCTGGTGTGTACATCCGTCGATCTTGGTCTCCTGGGGTCTGTCCCTTGCCTTGGTGCATTCTGAACATTAATTCCATATTTTTAGCATCCCGATCCAGTCCCAGCTTGCAATTCCACCTTACAACAGAAACATGATTAAAATGAGCTATTAAACGGTACCATGTTCATAAATCTAGGCAACAACTGGGTCTGATATGCAATATTCGACCCTCAACAATAACATTGGGAGTGGCTTAGCACTCACATGCGCTTTCCATCTACCAGATACAGTTGATCGTATCTTGCTTGTTGTCATTCGCCTTCCTCGACTTTACTTTCTAGCAGTATCCGGAGTGATGGGACCTCGATCTCGACTGGTAATACTACTTCCATTTCATATGCGAGCTCATACGGAGTTGCGCCTGTAGCAGACCATACAGACGTCCGATAGGCCTAGAGTGCGTAAGGCAATATTTCTGACCAATCGCGATATGTCTTCACCATCTTGTCTAGTATGCGGATGATAGTTTTGTTTGCAGCTTCGACTCTACCGTTCATTTGAGGATGGTAGGGGCTTGATGGATGGCATTGAATCTTAGATTTGTCAAGGAATCGCCCATCCTTTTATTGACGAACGGAGTTCCGTTGTCAGTGATGATGGCCTGAGGACCCCATAACGGTTTATGATGTTGTTCTTCATAAACTTGACCACGTGAGATGCTGCGATAGTGGTGTATGATGCTGCCTCTAGGCACGTAGTGAAATAATCTACTACCACCAGGAACTCATGCCCGTTTGAAGCTTTGGGATTGATTTTGCCAATGATATCCAATCCCTATATGGAAAAGGGCCATGGTGCCATCAGGTTGTAGAGTTTGAAAGCGGGCGCGTGGATCTGATTTGCATGTTCCTAACACTTGAAACATTTCTTGACGTGTTTTCAGCAATCGGTCTCCATTGTGAGCCAATAATAGCCAAGTCGTAAGATCTTTTTTGCCATCATGTGCCCATTCATGTGTGGACCGCATAGTCCTTTGTGGATTTCTGACATGATCTGCGTCGCTTCCATTTCATCCACACAGTGGAGAAGGACTTGATTAAGAGATTGCTTAAAGAGGATGCCCCCGGTAATTACGTACTGTGCCATTAGCCGTTGTATGGTGCGACGATCGATCAGAGTTGCTCCTTCTGGGTACTTCTGGTGTTCAAGGTATTTCTTGATACCTGTGTACTACGACCAATCATGTGAGGGAGGTTCAACTTCATCAATCTGTAGGCAGAATGCAGGTTCTTCCTGGAGCTCAACGGTGAGTTCCCATTCAGCCACTCCTTTTGGGATCTCTAGCATCGAGGCGAGGGTAGCCAAAGCGTCTGCAAATTGATTCTTAACTCGGGGCATGTAAGAAAATGTGATCTCTTCAAACTCTTTGATTAAATTCTCCAGATAGACATGGTATGGGATCAACTTTTCATCCTTGGTCTTCCAGTCGCCATTTGTTTGATTGATGATGAGTTGCGAGTCCCCAAAGACCCGTAATTTCTTCACATTAAGGACTATGGCTTCTCTTAGACCGATGATACATGCTTCATACTCAGTTACGTTATTAGTGCATTAGAATGCTAGCCTCCTAGATATGGGAACTGGGACGTCTTCGAGAGAGTAGAGTAGGGCGCCTACCCCACTCCCTTTCAAGTTTACAGCTTCGTCAAAGAAGAGTGTCCACTCTCCTTCCTTTTTATCTTTTCCATCCTCAATCGGGAGGATGTCCTCATCAGGGAAGAAGGTCTTCAGTGGTTGATAATCAGGCAAAGAATGCGCTGCTAGATGATCGGCCAGTGCTTGCCCCTTGATTGCATTTTGAGTGACATAGCTGATGTCGAACTCAGAGAGCAATAATTGTCATTTTGCGATCCTGCCTGTCAATGCTGACTTTTCAAACAAGTACTTCAACGGATCCATGCGAGCGAGCAAGAGGACTGGATGGGCGATCATATACTGTCGTAGTCGTTGCATTGCCCAGACTAGGGCGAGGCATGTCTTCTCTAAGCTGGAGTATTTAGCTTCATAGCTCGTGAATCGCCTTCTTAGATAGTAGATTGCTTGCTCTTTTCTTCCCGTATTGTCGTGTTGGCCAAGAACACATCCGATTGCTTCTGCTACGACGGAGATAGGTGGCATGAGCATTGGAGGATTTAGCAGATACTTCTTGATCCTGTCGAAGGCCGCTTGACAGTCGCTATTCCATTCCTTTGGCGAGTTCTTCCGTAATAACTTGAATATGGGCTCACAGACCAGAGTGAGCTGTGCGATGAATCAACTGATATACTGGATTTGCCCGAGGAAGCCCCGAATTTCTTTTTCAGTCTTAGGTGGTGGCATTTCAATGATTGCCTTGGTCTTGGCCTCGTTCACCCGGATACCGTCTTCACTGACAATGAAGCCTAACAGCTTGCCTCTGATTACCCCGAATACACATTTTTGCAGATTGAGACGGAGCTTGAACTTTTCTAGCCTATCGAAGAGCTTCTTGAGGTCTTCGAAATGTCCTTCGATTGTGTGAGATTTGACGATCATGTCATCTACGTAGACCTTCATTTCCTTGTTTATCATATCATGGAACAAGGCGGTCATGGCTGGCTGATATGTAGCTCCTGCGTTCTTCAGTCTGAAGGGCATGTCCCAATAGCAGAAAGTTCCCCATGGTGTGATGAAGGAAGTCTTTTCACGATCTTCGATGGCCATCTTGATTTAGTTGTAACCGGAGAAACCGTCCATGAAGGAGAAGACCTTGTGTCCTGCAGTATTATCTACTAGAGTGTCGATATGAGGCAGAGGGAAGTCATCTTTAGGGCTTGCTTTGTTAAGGTCTCTAAAGTCAAAGCACATCCTAACTTTCCCATCTTTCTTTGGAACTAGTACGATATTTGCGAGCCATTCCGAGTAGTTGGAGACCACCAAGAACCCCGCGTTGTATTGCTTGATGGTCTCATCACGGACCTTTAGGGCTCATTCTGGCTTCATTCTCCGTAGCTTTTGCTTGATAGGCTTCATGTCTAGCTTTGTTGGTAGATGGTGCACCACCAGACCCTCATCTAACCCTGGCATGTCCTCGTACGAGAAGGTAAAGTTGGACAACCTCGGTCTCAGGATTTTCATCATCGTCTGCTTGTATTCCGGGGACAACGATCTTCCAATGCGCACCTATCTGGGGAGTTCCGCTGACCCTAAGTTTACAATTTCGAAATCGTCTGTTACAACATTGGCCTTTGTTTCGAACTTTTCGAGAGAATCCTCGAATTCGAGAGTTGTATCACCATTTCCCTCATCCAGGGCTTCATCCAAACCCATAAGCTCGAAGTCCAACTCTAGATCGAAATCATATGAGTAGACCTCAAACTCCTGCAATGTGTGTGAGATATTTAGCACAGTGGTTTTTGAAAGTTTTTCTATTGTTTTGGTATTTTGAAATTTTTTTGATGTTTTGGAATTTTGAGAAATATTTGATTTTTTTGTACTTTTGGGAATATGTGATGTTTTTGGAAATTTTTTGATTTTTGTGTCTTGGAAATTTTTTGAATTTTTTGTGTCGCCTGGGGGTCCTGAACAGGACGGTGTTGCGAACTAAGATTGTTCCTTTCTTAATTCGGGGTACCAACTGCTATTTACATTAGCATTTTTTTTTAGGTCGGCATCCATGGAGGGTTCACCGACCGACTCGAACGTTAGGGGGATAGCTGTCCATGATGGTTCTTCCCCTTTCTAATCCCGCTGTCCTGACTTGTGTGTTCCTGTGGGTCACCGGTCTTGATGACCATGATGTCCGCTGGGCTGGGCTTAGAGTTGGAATCTGATTCGATCTCTTTGCCCAGGAATTGAAGTTCTTCTGGTTCCTCGGACCCCTCTTGTGATGGGACCTTGATGCCTATCCAGTCAAGGGCGAGCGACTTTCCTTTATCAATCCAATGGATGGGTTGCTTCTGCCCCTTGTATGGCTAAGCTGGTTGCGGGGATGTGTCCCCTTGACTGTGAGTAGAAGTGGGTGCTTCCCTATTCTTGCCTGTACCCCCTTCAAGGGGCACTCCTGGTTCTAGGTCCTTTGTGGGCGGATCATTTTCCATGCCCTTGGCCTCATGCGATGGATCTGGGGGTTCTGCCCCTTGCATCGGATATGCTTTTGGTACCTTGAGAATCTTGTCACACCTTATTGGTGGCCAAACAGTCTCCGGGTTAGGGTGTTCGAAGATTTTGAGCTGCTAGAGGTGGTCCTCAAGGGGAATCACTGTGTCTTCACAAACTATCCCAGCTTTGATGAACTTGATGGGTGTGCACTTAAATAGTTGCCCCTTCTTGGACCTTTCAACTTGATCCTCTGGTTTTGGTTGATATCACAGTCCTGTCCTGCACGTTGGCAGGTGTCGGTTTCACTATTATACCTTTCTCGTAAAACTTAGTATGGTAGTTAAGGATTAATTGTTCAGCAGGAGGGATGACATACTCAGCAGCGAGGGGGTGTAGATTAGCAATTGAGTTCACAATTTCGAACTCAAAACTATGATATGATATATCATCCTCCGCGTGCTGGATGTCGATCACAGGGATGTCAATTTCTGGGATATTAACCGTTACTGGCAGGACAGTTTCTGGTTCGGCCAACACTGAGATGATTCAATTTCCTGATGGGGATTTAACCCTTTGATGGAGGGTTGAGGGAATGGCTCCAATAGCATGGAGCCATGCCGCCCCAACAGAAGGTTAAACGAGGTAGGGATGTCAATGACCTAAAATGTGACAAGGGTCAGGTTTGGTCCGATTTGTAGCTCAATATCAATTTCTGCCTCAACCTACCTTCGGGAATTATCGAAAGCTCTGACGCTCATGATGCTAGACCTGAAAGAAGATGGTTCTATCCCTAACTGTTTAGCAGTCCTCAAAGGGCAAACGTTAAGGCTAGATCCATTGTCAATGAGCACAAGTGGGATCTTGAAATTCTTGTGGCGGGCAATTATGTTTAGTGAATGCCCATGTTTGCGCCCCTCAGGCAGTAATTCATCATCAGAGAAGGTGATGGCCCGTGGTGCGAGGAGTTGTCTAATCATACTTGGCACCATTTTAGGAGGTACATCAGGAGAGATATGGGCGTCATTTAATGTTTTCGCAAAGATTTCTCTATGCAATTTTGATGTGCATAGAAGTTCCCGAATGGATATTTGTGCGGGAATGGTTTTGAGTTGGGCTGCTATATCGTAAGCAGCATCAGTTTTATAGGTGGTCCCCAACAAAACTCCCCGGGTTTCTTTTGGGTTTTGGTTATCTCTCCTGAAGTACCTCCCATGTTACCCACTTCAGCGCATTCTGGGTAATGCCATGGGACTGCCTTCGGGTTGTAGGACGAAACCGTCATTCCTTCCAAGTATATTAGTGGTTCCTGAGGCTGAGAGGTTGTGGCTGAAACAGTTTGTGGTAGACTTGGTGATTTCTCTTGAGGTACCACCAAGCATTAGCGAGAGTTGACACTAGGGTTTTCTTCCTCCGTTTGATATGTGGGAGAGGTCCTCTGGCCATGTGCCAGTTAATGAGGCATCAGGAATTTTGGACCTTGAACCGGGGGTGCCCCTTGCAAGGTTAGCGAGGCTAAATCAGGGAGACCTATTGGGACAATGACAGGTTCAGAATTTGACTTTTTGGATGTACTGGTGCGAGATGTGTCCCCTGGGGGACAGGATACTGCAAGTGTGACATGTTAGAAGCGGCTTCGAGGGTTACGAGTGGCTAAACTGCTAGTGCAGCTTCCAGGAATATGAGGGGTTGTGTTGCTAGTGCTGCTTCAAGGACTAGTTGTGGCTCCGGTGTTGGCGTATGTTGGTAACCCCATGTCCGATTTGTGTATCGGTCATGATTGCTTATATGGAATGATGTGGAGAGGGATACATGGATTGCCCTCCCTCAATGTGGTTGACGGTAGAAGTGCTGGATGTGTTAGGTCCTACTTGATGCGATGGCAGGGGATTTTGGAGAATGTTAGCCTGAGTTGTATTATTGGCGTGTGGGGTGATTGCAATCTTCTAGCTTTCGATCAAATCCTGGACCGCATGTTTCAAAGTGAAGCAGCGGTCCATCAAATGACCAGGAGCCTGATGATATGCGCAATATTGATTTTCATTGTAACTAGGCGGCAAGGGGTTAGGGGGAAGTCGCAGTTGGAGTGGTGTCAGGAGTTGCTTTTGCATTAACATTGTTAGAACCTGACTGTATGTCTGTGCTAAAGAGGTGAACTTCCTTCCTAACATTGCCTGTTTATATGGGCCTGGCGCATTCCCTCGAAGCTATTACTATTATTGTTGATATATTTGTCCCTGATATCCCTGTTAGGCTTGTTGTGGTTGGTACTACCTATTCGACTGTGGCTGGTATTGCCTATCTTGCTGTGATTCTGGTTGCAGAGCGTATTGATTGCCCTAAGTGTTAGTGACGATATTGTTAACCTCTATGGTGCGTTGTGCGAGAGCAGTGTTATTTCCATTTCCATATCCTATAGGTTTCCCCTCGACTTTGTTTCTTTTGATTGAGGGGGTCTGGTGTGGCCATGGGGAAATGATTCCAGCCCTGATTCCGACTTCCACTTGTTCCCCAGCTCAGATAAATTGGGAGAAAATTACGTACGGATACGAGATTAGATATCCCGACATGCTGGGATTTGCTGAATGCACAATCATGGATATCTGCTCCTCGTCATCGATGAGTTTTCTCATTCGTGCCGCCATGGCTCGCCATTGTCCCACGTATGCAGACAATGATTCATCATTTTTTTACCTCAGGGCAGCTAAGTCAGATCTTCTTGGAGCCATGTTCAGATTGTATGAGAATCTGTCGATGAATGCCTAGGAGAGCTTTTCCCAGGTTCTGATTTGATGACTGTGCAACGAGGTGTACCAATCCAAAGCGACACCGTTGAGGGACTTCGAGAAAAGTCGTATCAAGGCTCCATCATTTCCTGCTATAAGATTAAGTTCCCCACAAAATGCTTTCAGATGTGCTGTGGGGCACCCACTACCATCATACCTTTTGAATTTTGGTACCTCGAAGTTCGGAGGTACCCAGGCATCTTGGAAGGGACAAAGGTCCCTGAACTTGGTGGATGGGTGATCCACCCCTTGCTGTCTCTGGAGCTGATTTTGTACCATTTGTAATTGCTAACATAGTTCCTTGATCTCAGACTTGCCTTGCGGATGGTATCTTGCCCCTTGTTGTAGGGCTTGTGCTGCTTCCTCTTCGTATGGATCAAGAACAGGGGGTTGTTGAAAAGATGGTGGACTCCCGGTGGCGGGAGGTAGCTCGAATTGAACGTTGCTTCCTTTTAGAGGATGTGATGCTAGGAAATGGCTCCCGCCTGGGGTATCTGCCAATTCTGAAATGTTAGTTGGACTCAAAACTGGCCCCCTTCATGGGCATCCGCCAGTTCTTATCTGTGGTTCCCATGAAGGGGAACTTGTGTTGTAACCTGATTATTATGTTGTGCTGAGTAGAGATGTGTGGGAGGGTTGCTCCCGATTGCTGGTTGATGTTGATCTTGTGCTGACTCTTCCGGGAGAGGGAGCACTGGATTTGTTGGGGGTATGAGAGAGAAGGCAAAAGGAGTCTGAGGGAGTGAACTGTTTTATACATTAGGCTGGGTTGCCTGTGTGTTTGGTGTGGCATTTGACACTAGCGGTGTAATAGCTCTTGCACTGCTCGTAGACTCTAGGCCATTTCTTACATGGTGGTGTTGGCTTGTGGGTCCACCGGAGCTCCTGGTGGTGGTAGCGCTAGTACTGCTGTAGGTGCAGGTAGCTGATGTTTCAAGAGCTAGCTGAGTTGCCGGCTCTTCTTCATGGGTAGCTTGAGAGGTCATGGCTACGCGGGATTGGGTGGTCATGGTTTAGACTTATGCTTAAACAGGTGTAAGCCAAGGACTTTTTTTATTTTTGTGTGAATGTAAATGATGATTTCCCTCGAGATTAGAACACCACACGCTTTCGAGTCGGATCTCAGCTAGTGTGAGCTAGCATGTCCCCAGTGGAGTCGTCATTCTGTAGACACTGAAAATCGGTGCCCACGCTGATTTTATATTTGTGATGTGATTAGGAGGGTGATAGGCTAATTATGGATGTTGGAGTCACCACTAGCCGAAAAATCTCAGAATCCCACGGTCGGCTAGAACCACGAAATTCGTAAAAGGGGGGAAATCTAAAGACTTCCCTACCTTAAATTGACTCTTGATTTGCAATTCGAGATTCTAGGTAAGGGACCTCGGTTACAAAGAGGGAAGGTGTTAGGCACCCTCTCTGCCCATACGAACTTACGGTCTCTAATTTATGTAGTAAAACAATCTCAAGGGATGGATGATGTGGTCGGGATAGGATTAGGCACACGTGAATTTCTGATGTGACAAGTCTGAGATTTCGGCAAGCCACAGAGCAAACATCCAACAACGCCTCTAGAAGGCGGATGTGATGATGCTTATGCAAAAACTAAAAAAAAATGGACTAGATCACTAGGAATTTCTGATGTGACAGGATCTAATGTATGGCAAACCATAGAGCATACGTTCACTAGATATCTAGAGAAGTAGGGGGGTTGAGAAGGGAGTATATGTCATGATGAATGCTTGTATATAAATGGATCCTTGGCTTGATCTTGAGTAGGCTAGGATGTGGGTTGAACCATGATCAACTGGGCTAGGCTAGGAAGTTAGGAAAGCAAGGAGTGGGCTAAGAAGATAGCTGAAAATTTTGGACTTGAGGGCTTGGGAGCATCTCCTCACCCTCACTCTCTTCTGCTCTCTCTCTCTCTCACTCTCCTCTCACTTAAGCTTGGAAGTGAAGAGTTGTTGATGAAAATGTGAAGAGGAGAGGGCTATTTATAGCCTTCTCCGATGGTCTTATAGTAATTGTGGAGTTTGGGAGGGGTAAAAGGTGAGGTGACAAGCTATGGTTGGTTGTGGCGAGAGGAATGCCATCTGGCATGCTCTCATTAGTTGTTGGAGTTGGTAAAAAAGGTAAATAGTGAAGGCTGGAGGGGTAAATTCGGAGGAAAGTTGACTTTTGGGTGCTGGGACAGCTGTCCACATGCGGGCCACGAAGGGCGGCATTCGAAGTACCGTAGGCAATAGTCAGACTACCGCCCGCGGCAGTCAGACTGACGCCCGGGCTTCGTTCAGGCCAGGTTTACACGTGTGGGTTTTGTACGTTGTGCGGGCTCACCTGGAGGTCTTCTTTTGGGTTTTGCGGCTCAAACAAATGGGTTTAAGCTTGGGTAAAAGGGGGTCCTGGTTAGGATATAGGGTATAGGTGGGGCTGCATGTGTGTTGAACGGTTTGGATCATGGTTTCGGGTTGCAGATTGGGGGTTTGGGGACTTTTTGGTCAAGGTTTGGTTTGGGCTGCGATTAAGGTTTGGTTCAAGGTATGATCATGGTTCCCAAATAGTCTTAGCCTTCTCAAAGTGTAGCCCGGGTGGGGTGTCTACACACCCCTACTAGACGTAGCAACGAGAAAGAGAAAAGAAAAGAAAAGAAGGAAGGAAAAAAAGAAAAGAAAGGAAGAAAGAAGAGAAAGGAAAAGGAAAGTGAAAGAGTGTACGCCCCGAACTCGGAAACTGGGCTCACAAAATTCCCGATTGTCGAATCCGGCACCGACAGCCTCCGTAGAACCCCATTCTCGGCTCCCAGTACCCATTTACCAGGTTCCGATCCTGGGATCCCACAAGGAGGATTCCTAATATCATTTGATTCGTAATGAGCATAACCAAAAGCATAACCCACTAACAATAAACACAAGAACACCATCACAAAATCCACTAAGATAAAAAACTTTAAGTACAATGCGTCTGAAGGGAAATACAAGATAATGCGAGTAACAAAAACTCCAAAGGCTTGACCGCACACTCCTACTGCTGCTACGCTACGGCTGCGACCTGGCGTCACCTGCACGCATCAATCGTGCATAAGCTTATAGAAAGCTTAGAGGGTGGTGTAAGTGTGTGCGCAATGTGAGCGTGCTCAGGATGTAAGGTCGAAGAAATGCGGGATCATGCTGATGAACACATGTATGCAATCAGCCATACCAAGGCCATGCGGTGCAAAACATGAATGCGATCGGCCACATCAAGGCCATGCGATGCAGAATGCAAGTCAAGCATGTCAATTCTCATCCACATATCAATGCAGCTCCTCACTAGAACATCAAATCAGTGCGGTTCTCAATATGGATAATCACCGGGGTCAAGTACACTCTACGCCAGCTTGCCGCCCCTATCCGGACACACAACTGGGAGGGTGGAAGAGACCTCACTATCCGCCTGCCAATATCGGGCCCGGCTCGTCGATAGCGGACCGATTCCTCAAGTTGGTCAAACTCAACCTAGAAATTGCCCCCTCACTCAGGCGGGTAAGGTCACACCCCTTTCCAACTGACCACGACGTAGTGGGAGACGCGGCCTACTGGTATACGGCCCTCGTGCGATCATTTATCTACTCGGTCTCGACGTTGAAGTCATCCTCTAGTACCATTGGCTTTAGGGATTTTCACCCAGGGACATCTATGGCACCCGTATGCTAGAACCAAATATTTTCGGTATCCATTCCTACCATCCACGCTGTGTCTGTGGAGGCTATGACCCTGATGTCACTAAGGCATACAGTAACTACAATCACACAAATGCAAGTGCATGAGTCACACTACCAGTCATGCAATAGTCCTGCGTGTACCATGCACTTATATGGGACAACTCCGCCTATCAGGGAGCCCATAAACAGTCCACCCGAAGGCATATGCTATGATCGGTCACTCCTCACATCAGGCATACATATGATGCGAATGATCATGAATCATGAATCTATACTAAACAAGTATAAAGAGATGGGCTCTATGTATAACGGAGATGGGCCTAGACGGCCTACTTACTACAAGTATGGGCCTATCAGTGGGCCTTAGGGAGAATGACAATGCTAACATTTAACTAACATTGTACTTGCAATGTGGATGTCAAACCAACATTGTTCCCAAGGCATAGCTCGCTACAATGGTCAACACATGAACCATGGTAGAATCACGTTGTAATGGGCCTTATATAGATCTTGTTGGGCCTCGACCCAAGGGCCCAAATACACCAAATGGGCCTCAAACCATGGGCTCATATATCACAAGTGGGCCTTACTAGGCGGCCACAAATACATTAAGATAGGCCTCAACAAACGGCCTTATACAAATCAAAGTGGGCCTTATTGGACAGCCCACAAATACACCAAGATGGGCCTCAACACATGGCCTTAAAATAATCTCCAAAATGGTTGGACAGTTTGGATAAACATACGCATCATGATGGATCCCACTCTAATGGAGGGTGCGGATTACAATACATACCCAAGTGGGTCCCATGTGGGGCCTACCATAATGTTTATTTTACATCTAACCCATTGATATGGTCACTCAAACCTGGGGCCCACAGTAATGTTTATTTTCCAAGCAACCTAGGGCCCAACATAATGTTTATTTTCCAACCAACTACTCATAAGGTCACGTGGACCAGGGTAGGGCCCACTGTAATATTTATTTATCATCCAATCTATTCATAAGGTCACGTGGTCCAAAGGAGGGCCCACTGGACTGGGGCCCACAGTGATATTCATTTACCATCCCAACTGTTCACGTGGACCATGGGCCATGGTAATGTTTATTGACATCCAATCTGTTCATGAGATCACGTGGACTAGGGCCCACCGTGATGTGGTTCACAAATCCAGTCCACCCATTGTGTGTGTCCCACCTGGTTGAGGGTCCAGACCAAGTTTCAGCAACATCCAAAACTCAGGTAGGCCCCACCAAATGATTTTATATTTTTAGGCATGTCTTCACATGATTTTAAATGGTGTGGCCCACCGGAGTTCCGTATATAGCTGATTTTTGGGGTGGTCACCTGGACCGAGGGGACCCATCAAATGCATGGTGTTAATGTTCGAAACTCATCATGATGGGGGCCCACAGCTGGAGCTGTGAGGCCCAGCCGATCGTACGTCAGCAGCCAGCGCAGGCGCTGCCTGTGCCTTCTGTCAGCGGCAACAATTGCTGCTGCTGTGTTGTTTTTTTTTTGAAAAAGATGAAATTTTGTGGTTTTTCATAGGTATGGCCCACACCTGAAAAATCCAATCCAGCCATTGGATTTTACGGCCTCTGATCGACTAAATGAGAGCAATATGTAATGTGGTTTTAGCGAATAGGAGATTCAAGGTGGTTTTTAATGGCATTACCGCTATTTCTTATGGTATGGCCCACCCAAGAATCGGATTGGTCCCAAATTTTGGCTCAACGCCTAAAATGATCCGAGGAGAAGGATGGACAGCTTGGATTGAGTACATACATCAAGATGGGGCCTACATAGGTGGCCCACCTCAAAGGCAACTCTTTTTTTTTTTTGCTTTATTAGTGCACACCATGTCAGTACATACACCCCATATTAGCCGGCCCTCTGCCTCACGTCCTGCGTCCAGGGCCGCTAGATGGCATGGATATACACAACATCATGGTGGGCCCCACGTGCACGTGGCCTACATCTTAGTCAAGGTGGGTCCCACATAAACGTGGCCCACCTGATATGGATTAATCTGATACTTGTGTTTTTCCTCCATCTTGGCCTGTTAATGGGTTGGATGGCGTAGATCCAACACATTCATACAACAGGTCCCACATGAAGTATATAATTCATGGTGGGCCACACTTACCCCTTCATCACCATTACCATTCAGAGAGAGAGAGAGAGATACAATGAGACAGAGGAACCCCGCCACTATGGGCCCCTCTTGATTAAATCACATACAACAAAATGGGTCCCACCAACAAGTGGGCCCTAAAGATAAGATTTCAATGGTGGATCACCCACCTCGTTAGCCTCCTTCTTGATCCTTTGAACTCATTTGCTCCTATACTCGACTTTTAACGGTGGATGATGGACTTTTGATGGTTGAGATGGAAGATGAGAAGGTGGACCACACTTGGGAGGGAGAGGGAAACTTGGACATGGGATGTTGCTTGGGAGATTTAAGAAATGAGAGAGAGAAGGATAATGGAAGATAAGAGGTGATGGAGTGATGGGTGATGTAAGGAGAGGTGATGGGAGGTATGGGTTGGGTTGAAATTTTGGGAAAAGAGGAATGGGTGAAGAGAGAGAGAGTTGACTTTGTGGAGAAAGAGGGATGGGTTGTGTACTTGGGTAAGGTGTGACTTGACTTGTACTTGACATGAGTGATAGATTGATTGATGGGACATTTCCTAGAGATTCCCTCGAAATCCGCAATGCGCAGTGTTTCTTTAGAATGAACGCAGGTCCACATCTCCTAGCCTGGGTATCGGTTCGGTACGCAAGTCACGGCGTTGGAACCGCGGCGATGGCACGGTCGCTATGATACAAGTTTCAATTCGAACCAACTTCGGTATGTGGGACCTGGTTAAGAATCACGCGCAATCATCGGATACGTTGTGAAGGTTACTGGAATTCAATCGAAAGGACCGTGGAAGCTAACGGAGTGGTACGGACTAAGATACGGGTCTTACAGCTCTCCCTTCCAAATAAAAATTTTGTCCTCGAAATTTACACAATCATTGCAACCAGACTTAAACTCATGATAGAAGAGGAAACAAGACATCATCAATAAAATCGGAGACAACATACATAATATAACATATGATCAATCATCAAAGAGATGGGGATAGCGCTCTCGAATCTCAGCCTCACGCTCCCATGATACCTCATCAACAGAATGGTGACCCCACTGAACCTTCACCAAGGGGATGACCTTGGTCCGGAAGACCTGCTCCTTCCGATCAAGGATACGAACTGGCTGCTCGATGTAAGAAGCGTCCTCACGAACCTCCAACGGCTACCAATCAATAACAGGAACGATGTCTGACCCACACTTCCTCAACATAGAGACGTGAAAAACGTTGTGGACGCTAGACAACTGAGATGGTAAGGCAAGCCGATAGGCCACAGTGCCAATGCGCTCAGTGATCTCGAAAGGTCCTATGAATTTCGAGGCAAGCTTGCCCTTCACTCCAAATCGAACTATGCCCTTCATAGGTGAGACCTTGAGATACATATGGTCCCCTACATTAAACTCTAAGGGACGACGCCGGCGATTAGCAAAACTCTTCTGCCGGCTTTAAGCTATGCGCATCCTCTGCCTGATGATATCAATAACCTCTGACATCTCTTGCACAAGCTCGAGACCTAGGAGACGCCGCTCTCCGACCTCGGTCCAACAACTCAGAGATCTGCACGGTCTGTCATACAATGCCTCAAAAGGAGTCCTGCCAATGGTCGCCTGATAGCTGTTGTTGTATGTGAACTCAGCCAATTGTAGATACTCATCTTAGCTACCCCTGAAGTTAATCACGCAAGCCCGAAGCATATCCTCAAGGATCTGGTTGACCCTCTCGGTCTGGCCATCGATCTGGGGATGATACGCAGTATTGAGCTGCAAATCAGTGCCCATAGCTCTCTGAAAGCTCCTCTAGAACTGAGACGTGAACCTCGGGTCTCGGTCAGAAATGATTGAGACTGGAACACCGTGCAGTCTCACAATCTCCTCAATGAATAATCTCACAAGCAGGTCCAAAGGCCAAGTCGCACAAATCATAAGAAAGTGCACCGACTTCGTCAGGCGATCCACGACAACCCAGATAGCGTCATAACCGCGCTGAGTCCTCGGCAAACCTATAATGAAATTGGTAGATACGTGCTCCCACTTCCACGTCGGGACACTCAATGGCTGCAATAGACCAGGGGGTCTCTGATGATCGACCTTGACATACTGGCACGTGTCACACTCGGCCACAAAACTGGCGATCTAGCGCTTCATCCCTGCCCAAAAATACTGTCTCCTCATATCACGATACATCTTCGTCGAGTCAGGGTGAATAGAAAACCGTGATCGATGTGCCTCGGTCATAAGATCTCTGCGCAACTCAGGAATATCCGGGACACATAATCGGCCTTTGAAGCGAAGTCCTCCATCAGCACCAATCTGCCAATCTGTCTGACTCTCAGATGCTACCTCTGCTCGATAATCCTGTAACGACTCATCTGTCTACTGAGCCTCGATCACCCTTGCGACAAGAGACGGTTGAATTGAAAGGCTCGATAGCTGAACGATAGAAGATTGCAGACGAAAATCAAAGTCGTACTCTACTATATCCTCGAGCATCCTCCACTCATTAATCATCATATGTGCCACCAGGCCTCGTGGCTGACGGCTGAGGGCATTTGCTACCACATTCACCTTGCCTAGGTGGTACTAGAGATCAAAATCATAATCCTTCAGAAGCTCCATCCAGCGTCTCTGCCTCATGTTCAGCTCATACTGAGAAAATAGATACTTCAAGCTCTTGTGGTCGGAGAAGAGCTCGAACCTAACCCCATAGAGACAGTGTCTCCACACCTTTAGTACGAAGACGAGTGCTGCCAGCTCCAAATCGTGCATGGGGTAGTTCAGCTCATGAACCTTGAGCTGACGAGACACAAATGCTACAGGTCTGCCGTGCTGCATCAGGACAACACCCAATCCAATACGCGAAGCATCGGTAAACACAACAAATCCATCACTCCCAGAGGGAAGAGTGAGGACAGGAGCGGACGTCAGATGGTCTTTCAGCTCCACAAATGCTCGCTTACAGGCATCACTCCAAATAAACTTTGCACCCTTCCGAGTCAACCTGGTCAACGGGGCTGCAATACGGGAGAAGCTCTCAATGAAACGCCGATAATATCCCGCTAAACCAAGGAAACTGCGGATCTCGGACGTAGTCATGGGTTGGCCCCACTGACGCACTGCTTCAACCTTCGAGGGGTCCACTGCGACATCCTCCCTTGTCACCACGTGACCGAGGAATCTCACCTCCTCCTGCCAGAACTCACACTTCTCCAGCTTCGCATACAGCTGGTAGGCACGGAGGGTCTACAAAGCGATCTCCAGATGCTGCATATGGTCCTCACAGGTCCTCAAATATATCAGAATATCGTCGATAAAAACCATAACAAACTGATCGAGATATGGACGAAAGACCTCGTTCATCAACTGCATGAAGACCGCGGGCGCATTGGTCAGTCCAAAGGACATGCCCTGAAACTCAAAATGACCATAACGCGTCCTAAAAGCCGTCTTCAGGACGTCCTCCTCTCGGACACAAATCTGATGATAATCGGAATACAGATTAATCTTCGAAAAGAACTGTGCACCCTTCAGCTAATCAAACAAATCATCTATCCTCGGGAGCGGGTACTTGTTCTTAATCGTGACCCGGTTGAACTCGCGGTAATCCACACAGAGCCTCAACGAGCCATCCTTCTTCCTAACGAAGAGTACCGGCGCTCCCCACGGAGAACTGCTCGACGAATAAATCCTAACTCACGTAACTCGTCCAACTGTCGCTGCAGCTCATGCAACTCCATCGGTGTCATACGGTATGGGGCCTTCGAGATAGGCGCGGTACCAGGCACAAGATCTATCTGGAACTCAATATGACGGCGCGGAGGCAATCCCGGAATCTCCTTGAATACATCAGGGAAGTCACAGACAACCGGCAACTGCTCAATACACAAGGCAACAGGCTCCTCGACTGCGCAGGACATCAAGCATGACAGCGGCTCTCCTCTGGGCTTGGCAATGAACTGGAACTGTGGCAAGCCTAGTATGAAGAACGTGACTATCCTCGCAGAATAGTTTAAAATAGCGTGGTACTCGGCAAGCCAATCCATACCCAAAATAACGTCAAAATCTGTCATCGACAGCACAAATAAGTCAGTGGGAAAAAAGATATCATCGACCAAAACCGGGCAAGATGAACAGAAATGGCCCAATACTGTGGTCTTCCCCAAGGGCGTTGATACGGTCAACCCCTCACTAGCAGACTCTGTCGGCAATCCAGTCGATCAGCAGAAATCCTCGGACATGAATGAGTGAGAAGCACTAGAATCAAATAATACTCGGGTGATGCATGAAGAGACAGGAAGTATACCCTCGACGACTCCTATGGATGACTGCGGGTCCTGCTGAGCCGCGTAAAATCTAGCCTGAGCTGGCTGGGGAGGTGCATGTCCCCTCTGAGGTCCCTGATGGTGCTGCTGCTGATGTCGCTGAGGTGCTCGAAACTGCTGCCTCTGCTGCTGGGGTCTCGGAGGCTGGTTCTACTGCTGAGGGGGCCTCAGTGGTAGAATCTGCTGTCGTTGCTGCTGTGAAGGCTACTGCGGTACTCTCGGCTGCTGTGGAGGCTATTATGGTACTCTTGGCTGCTGCTGCCGAGGTCGTGGACACTCCCACCTATGGTGTCCTATCCCACCACATCCATAGCAAGTGTAAGAAAGCTGTCTCTGCGGTGGTGCCACTGGGGGTGCCGACGGTGCTACTGGTGCTCTGACAGGTGGGTGGCTCTTATACCTCTGTGGTCGTCGCTGCTGCTGGGAACTACTGAAGGTGGCCTGCCTCTTCTGACCCCTCCTCTGATCTCTGTTGGCCTGCATGCCGGCCCACTCAGTCTTGTAGATCTGAGCCCTTCGCACTACTGCCTGAAAGGTCGGAAGGTCATGTCCAATCACACTACCTCGAAGACCGTAACGCAAGCCGTTCTCGAAATGGCGGGCCTTCTGCCCCTCATCATCAACCATATATGGCACAAACCTCAATAGCACCACGAAACGGGCTGTGCACTACGCCACGGTCATCTCCTCTTGCATCAGAGTCTTGAACTCCAATGCTCTCTGACGTCGTATATGGTCAGGGAAATACTGCTCCTCGAATCGGTCGATAAAGTCCTCCCATGTTCAGACATAGTCAGGTCCTACGACGCGGGTAACGGAGGTCCACCAGTGTTCGGCCTCGCCATGGAAAAGAAACACTGCCAACCGGACTCATTGCTCGGTCGTACATGACATTGTATCGAAGATCTTCTCCACATCGAAGCTCCATCACTCAGCTGCTGTCAGATCTGGCTCGCCCTGTAAACGCGGAGGATCAAGCTATTGAAACTCTCGAAGTAGGGCGCTCGCGCGCTCTTGCTCGGCCTGGGCTGGAGAAATAATAGGGCTCCTACCCTGCCCCTAAAGCGCAGCAGTCATAGCCTGCAACATCTGCTGTAACTGAGAGGCACTACAGGCACGGTCGGGTTCGCACCGGCTTCGGGTGGAGGAACAACATCCTCAGGCAGGGGAGCAGGGATCTTTGGAGGTGGAACAGGAGGCACGGGTGGTAAAGTTGGAGCCTTGGGTGGTGGAGCAGGGACCACTCGGGTCACTCTCCTGGGCAGCATGTCCTATAGGAAAGAACAATGACGCGAATCACTCATGAGAATTACACTCGGAACCTAATCGCCCTAAACTCATAGCAAACATGTGATATTGTTCTCGGTTATTCCCAAGTTATGCTCTGATACCAACTTCTGTCAAGACCCGAACTCGAAAACTGGGCTCACAAAATTCCCGATCACCGAATCCGGCACCGATAGCCTCCGTAGAACCCCATTCTCGACTCCCGGTACCCATTTACCAGGTTCCGATCCTGAGATCCCACAAGGAGGATTTCTAATATCATTTAATTCATAATGAGCATAACCAAAAGCATAACCCACGAACAATAAACACAAGAACACCATCAAAAAATTCACTATGATAAAAAACTTTAAGTACAATGCGTCTAAAGGGAAATACAAGATAATGCAAGTAACAAAAACTCCAAAGGCTTAACCGCACACTCCTACTGCTACTACGCTACAGCTGCGACCTGGCGTCACCTGCACGCATCAATCATGCATAAGCTTATAGAAAGCTTAGAAGGTGGTGTAAGTGTGTGCGCAATGTGAGCGTGCTCAGGATGCAAGATCGAAGAAATACGGGATCATGCTGATGAACACATGTATGCAATCAGCCATACCAAGGCCATGCGGTGCAAAACATGAATGCGATCGGCCACATCAAGGCCATGCGATGCAGAATGCAAGTCAAGCATGTCAATTCTCATCTACATATCAATGCAGCTCCTCACTAGAACATCAAATCAGTGCGGTTCTCAGTATGGATAATCACCGGGGTCAAGTACACTCTACGCCAGCTTGCCACCCCTATCCGGACACACAACTGGGAGGGTGGAAGAGACCTCACTATTCGCCTGCCAATATCGGGCCCGGCTCGTCGATAGCAGACCGATTCCTCAAGCTGGTCAAACTCAACCTAGAAATTGCTCCCTCACTCAGGCGGGTAAGGTCACACCCCTTTCTAACCGACCATGACGCAGTGGGAGAGGCGGCCTATTGCTATACGCCCTCGCGTAATCATGTATCCACTCGGCCTCGACGTTAGAGTGATCCTCTGGTACCATCGGGTTTAGGGATTTTCACTTAGGGACATCTATGGCGCTCGTATACTAGAACCAAATATTTTCGATATCCATTCCTGCCATCCACGATGTGTCTGTGGAGGCTATGGCTCTGATGTTACTAGGGCATACAGTAACTACAATCATACAAATGCAAGTGCATGAGTCACACTACCAGTCATGCAACAGTCCTGCGTGTACCATGCACTTATATGGGGCAACTCCGCCTATCAGGGAGCCCATAAACAGTCCACCCAAAGGCATATGCTATAATCAGTCACTCCTCACATCAGACATACATATGATGCGAATGATCATGAATCATGGATCTATACTAAACATGTATAAAGAGATGGGCTCTGTGTATAACGAAGATGGGCCTAGACGGCCTACTTACTACAAGTATGGGCCTATCAATGGCCTTAGGGAGAATGACAATGCGGACATTTAACCAACATTGTACTTTGAATGTGGATGTCAAACCAACATTGTTCCCAAGGCATAGCCCACTACAATGGTCAACACATGAACCATGGTAGAATCACGTTGTATAGATCTTGTTGGGCCTCGACCCAAGGGCCCAAATACACCAAATGGGCCTCAAACCATGGGCTCATATATCTCAAGTGGGCCTTACTAGGCGGCCACAAATACATTAAGATGGGCCTCAACAAATGGCCTTATACAAATCAAAGTGGGCCTTAATGGACGGCCCACAAATACACCAAGATGGGCCTCAACACATGGCCTTAAAATAATCTCCAAAATGGTTGGACAGTTTGAATGAAACATACACATCATGATGGATCCCACTCTAATGGAGGGTGCGGATTACAATACATACCCAAGTGGGTCCCATGTGGGGCCTACCATAATGTTTATTTTACATCTAACCCATTGATAAGGTCACTTAAACCTGGGGCCCACAGTAATGTTTATTTCCCAAGCAACCTAGGGCCCAACATAATGTTTATTTTCCAACCAACTACTCATAAGGTCACGTGGACTAGGGTAGGGCCCACTGTAATATTTATTTATCATCCAATCTATTCATAAGGTCACGTGGACCAGAGGAGGGCCCACTAGACTGGGGCCCACAGTGATATTCATTTGCCATCCCAACTGTTCACGTGGACCATGGGCCACGGTAATGTTTATTGCCATCCAATCTGTTCATGAGATCACGTGGACTAGGGCCCACCGTGATGTGGTTCACAAATTCAGTCCACCCATTGTGTGTGTCCCACCTAGTTGAGGGTCCAGACCAAGTTTCAGCAACATCCAAAACTCAGGTAGGCCCGACCAAATGATTTTATATTTTTAGGCATGTCTTCACATGATTTTAAATGGTGTGGCCCACCGGAGTTCCGTATCAGCTGATTTTTGGGGTGGTCAACTAGACCGAGGGGACCCATCAAATGCATGGTGTTGATGTTCGAAACGCATCACGATGGGGGCCCACAGCTAGTGCCGTGAGGCCCAGCTGGTCGTCCGTCAGCAGCCAGCGCAGGCGCTGCCTATGCCTTCTGTCAGCGGCAGTAATTGCTGCTGCTGTGTTGTTTTTTTCGAAAAAAAGGAAATTCTGTCTGTGGTTTTTCATAGGTATGGCCCACATCTGAAAAATCCAATCCGGCCATTGGATTCTACATCCTCTGATCGACTAAATGAGACTAATGTGTAATGTGTTCTCAGCAAATAGGAGATTCAATGTGGTTTTTAATGGCATTACCGCTATTTCTTATGGTGTGGCCCGCCCAAGAATCGGATTGGTCCCAAAATTTGGCTCAATGCCTAAAATGATCCGAGGAGAAGGATGGACGACTTAGATTGAGTACATACATCAAGATGGGGCCTACATAGGTGGCCCACCTCAAAGGCAACTCTTTTTTTGCTTTATTAGTACACACCATGTCAATACATACACCCCATATTAGCCGGTCCTCTGCCTCACGTCCAGCGTCCAGGGACGCTGGACGACATGGATATACACAACATCATGGTGGGCCCCACATGCACTGGCCTACATCTTAGTCAAGGTGGGTCCCACATAAACGTGGCCCACCTGATATGGATCAATTTGATACTTGTGTTTCTCCTCCATCTTGGCCCGTTAAAGGGTTGGATGGCGTAGATCCAACACATTCATCCAATGGGTCCCACATGAACTATATGATTCCTAGTGGGCCACACTTACCTCGTCATCATCATTACCATTCAGAGAGAGAGAGAGAGATATACGGTGGGACAGAGGAACCCCGCCACTATGGGCCCCTCTTGATTAAATCACATACAACAAAATGGGTCCCACCAACAAGTGGGCCCTAAAGATAGGATTTCAACGGTGGATCACTTACCTCGTTGGCCTCCTTCTTGATCCCTTAAACTCCTTTGCTCCTATGCTCGACTTTTAACGGTGGATGATGGACTTTTGATGGTTGAGATGGAAGATGAGAAGGTGTAGATGGAAGATGAGAAGGTGGACCACACTTGGGAGGGAGAGGGAAACTTGGACATGGGATGTTGCTTGGGAGATTTGAGAAATGAGAGAGAGAAGGATGATGGGAGATAAGAGGTGATGGAGCGATGGGTAATGTAAGGAGAGGTGATGGGAGGTATGGGTTGTGTTGAAATTTTGGGAAAGGAGGATTGGGTGAAGAGAGAGAGTTGACTTTGTGGAGAAAGAGGGATGGGTTGTTGTACTTGGGTAAGGTGTGACTTGACTCGTACTTGACATGAGTGATTGATTGATTGATGGGACATTTTGTAGAGATTCCCTCGAAATCGACAATGCATGGTGTTTCTTTAGAATGAACGCAGGTCCACATCTCCTAGCCTAGGTATCAGTTCGATACGCGAGTCACGGCGGTGGAACCGCGGCGACGGCGTGGTCACTATGATACAAGTTTCGGTTCGAACCGACTTCAGTATGCGGGACCTGGTTAAGGATCGCGCGCAATCGTCGGATACAGTGCGAAGGTTGCCGGAATTCGACTGGAAGGACCACGGAAGCTAACGGAGTGGTATAGACTAGGATACGGGTCTTACAAAGAGAAATGAGGTGGGTCCACGACAACGCTTTTCTTCTTACTATGGTCCAAATGTGTCTAAACCTGGTAACTTAAACGAGGTTACTTACACAATAGGAATTGTCAATTAGATTAAAGAACGGATCCTTCGACACACCCCTATATTCAAGAAGGGAGTAACACTAAAGGTGAGGGTTTTTCCTTTAAGCTTGCAATAATTTAAGGTAGTATAAATTAATCTGTTCCATCACATGTTTTGAATCTTTCATATTAATTCAAGAGTGATGATAGTCATTCTCGGCCTTTTAGAATTTTATCCTTTAAGCTTACCTTAATTGAGTTAATGCATTTTATCTCATCTTTTACGTACAATTTTCTATGGTTTATACCTGTTCTTGAATTACTATGATTTTTCTCTATTTTTTTGTTTAATCTCTCATAAACAATTATTGCACTTCTTGGGATTATAACATGATATTAATTACAAGTGATCATTTTGAATTTATGTTGGGCCATGGATACAAGCCTTGCCCTTGTCTCATCTCTTTTTTTGAGTTAGCTCTGCCACCCTTTTATTTGCTGAGTTAGCGTTGAGTTGACTATTATCACTCTTCTCTTTATTATATTAGCCTCGTGCTATTTATCTTTAAGGCTTGGGCGTGTGTCTTGATATTCTAGAACCTTCATGATTCAGTTTATATTCTTTATAAGTGCAAGTGATGTATTAAGAGGTGTCACAACTAGTGAATCGAATATCTTATCATGGACGTAATGTGTTACGGGTAGCGGCCCTCTTGGTCTGCACATAATTCAGTGTGTTGGTTGGCGTGATGCACAGTTGATGTAGGTAAATCGCCATGCATGCTACATCACCTCTTCGATATTGGATTTTACAAATAGTCGCTCCATGAACACATCGTGTTACGTAAATCTCCCAACCACGTATTGTGTTACCTTGAGATGTTCGCATAAATCCACATTAGCGTTGGCCATGCCGGCGAATATCCATAGTTATGGGAAGCGGGTTGAGTCAGATTTTCTATAAATTATATTTCACATTGTGATAATCACTACATATGATGAGCCACATACACTATGCTAGTCATGCATCCCATGTAGGTTATTAGCGCATATTGATATCTCATGTATTAGTGGAGTACGAGACGTATCAGAACCCTTACATTACTTTTATGAATCTTTTGAATTACTGTTAATCTTTAAGGATAACCATCACTATGAGTAAGGCATTGACCCTCTCCCAACCATACAGATTATGCAGGTGATGTACAGATTAAAGTCCTAGAGAGCAATCTCCCTATAGAAGATTATACTGAAAGAATAACAAGATAACTTTATAATTTAGCTTCATACTTCTGCTGCGAACTCTGACATTGTAATACACTCCCATTAAGAAGACATTTGATGTTTTATTAAATTCTTTTAATAATAATGACGGTCGATTTTATTCTTATGAATGGTTGTCTTAATGAATGTATCTGGATTTGCTCTAAATGAAAGAAAAAAAAAGTGTTATTTTTAAAGCATCCGAGTTTATACATTATTAACACCCAGTTTTCTCAGGCACGAGTGTAAACTCTGACCGTGAAAATTCGAGATGTTACAGTTGGTATCAGAGCATGAGAATGAGATTAACTGGGCCTGAGGGAATGCTAACCATCATAAGCTTTACACAACTCGTATAGAATCATCAAAATTAGATATTTATACTTAGGTGAATTCCCCATGAAACTAGGAAGTTAAGGAATTAGAAACTAATATTCAGGTTTCCCATTAAACTTAAATAGATTGGAATCTAGAAACTATAAACCTATCCTATCCATTATTGTCTAATCCGGTTAGGATCTCTGACTTTCGAGGTGAAACGAAAATTTTCATGATATTCCCCAAAAATTTAGAATGATTGAGACCATAGGTTTACGGAACCATAATCAGGTAAGTTTTAAGTGGGTTAATCCAACTAACAAATCTGGGGTCGAGATTTTGTTTAAGGAGGGGTAAGCTGTAGTGTCCCGATTTTCAGGTTGCCAATTATACACACACCTAGACAAATACCTTACAAGTGATACATTGAAAACTTGAGCATAATGAATCAGTAAGGACGATAGAAGTAAGTTCGGGTAGAGTATCAGGTAATCAGAGTACATAGTGAAAGCTTAACGGGCCCCGTAGAATTACCCCTTACGAGAATATAAGATTTCCTGATATTCCCCATAAGTTTAGAGCGATCGAGATTATGGATTGATGGAACCATGTTTAAGCGAAACCTACACGGTTTAACTCAAATTATAAGTCTTAGCTAATCTTAAATGATCCCAATGCCCTGATCAAGCAAGGGATCATGATTTTACAAGATTACGAGCAGATACAAGTAAATCCACTGTACTACGCAGGCAAAGTATCTGTGTATCAGGCTCAAACCCACTATGACCATCTATTTATATTACCTTGAACATAGAAAGTAGAGAATCCTCAGAGGCATGGAAAATTACTCAGATAATGGAAGTACTAAATTTCGAGGGCAAAATTATGTTTAAGGAGGGTAGATTGTAACGCCCCGAACTTTTCGATACTCGAGTATCAAAAGTTCTCGAGCGTTACCAAGAATTTAACGTAATACGACACCAATCTAACTATCCTAGCCATACATCATAGCCCTGACACAAACCTAATAGTTAGGAATGATCTCCATTCATGTATCAAGCCATCTGACCATCAATTTCAAGGTAAGACTCTCCATCATGTGATTTAATGTATGTCTTCCCTTAAATGAATTGACGAATAAGTCCCTATCCATAATGATTTTGATATATGTTCTTTTGTAAGAATTAGATAGAAACGTGCCTATAACCATGTGGAGCATATCAGCAATAATTATCAAATTGACATTAACTTAGACCACTGAATTCTAGATCACGTGGTTCCCACGACCCATTTAATGTGAAAATTTACACCATGCCTATGTATCATAAATTAGCTGTAAATGTCAAATTTCAGCACTTAGTTCATTGTATAAGTGACCCGATTGATAGATCAACCCCTTAACTGCTGATTTTGGCGCCCATTGAAGGCTAGGGGTAGTCGAAGTAAGATGTTTTTCTTCATCTATGTTTGTATGATTTTATGAATAGGTTGGATGACAAATAAACATCACTATATGTTCTAGAAAGGCTTTAACAGTGAAAATCATAAACACCCACTGGTGCGGTCCACCTGATCTTTGGATATACTTCAATCTTAGGCTCAACGCCTTAAATTACATGGAAAAAATGATTGGATGGTGTAGATTTCCCAGAAAGATCACCATGGGCCCCATGTTCCACCCTAAGTGCATGCGGGATAGGTGCACCGGCGGTGCACTGGATTGGAAATTGGGTCAAACTGCGTTTGACCCCATAAATCCCGCCCGAAGAGGGATTCTTCCTCTTTTTTTTGGCGAACGGACGACGTCCCTATGAGATTTGGATTGTGGCCCATCCTGACTGCCTGGTTGGACAATCCAAATTGTCCATCATGAGCACACCCCACCTCCGAATAAACCCTAGCTTGTTTTACGAAGAGGCGAGGTCATGCAAAGGCACAAGTCCGGTTACAAGTGGACTAGATATTTCGAATAAGAAACAGAAGACTAGGAAATTTGTAACTGCATGGGACCCACCTTCACGAGACAAAAAGGAGATTCGGACCATCCGTTTGGTCTGAATGAGGTAACCGACCACACCCACGGTCAGGTCCATGAGTCCTTTAACCAGATGAATTCCATTGCAACATCTACGTAGCTGCGCCAAGAAGATTGGGCACCATCGAGTTTTATACCCATGGGGAAGTTGCCACCGACATTACAAGCATGATTTGGACCTTTTTCTTCATAGAAACGGTTCCTCTGACCACTCCAGATGAACGAGGAAAGAAACTCCACGTTCGGGGTTGATTCCAACTCTTCCACTGTGCGGAAGACGTTTTATGCATTCACGAAGAAGTTCCGAATGCGTTGGGCCATTGACCAAGAAACAGGGCAGATCCAGGCCACACGCAACATCCAAGGCCCTGATCTGGATGCTTAGAAACACCCCATTAGTGGCCATGCAAGATGAATGGAGGAGGAACGGTGTGAAAATGTAACAGGGACACTCCACAACTACCACCAAAGTCGGTCCCTATTACGGGTTACGCAGCCATGTTTTGCAAGAAACTTCTAGATTTCATGACACGTACGGTAGTTCTGGGATCAGACCGGCTATAAAAAGCCATACCCATCCCGCTAGAAAGGAACACAAGAGCGAGAAACGTGAGAGAGAGAGAGAGAGGGAAAGAACAACGTCCCACCCCTGCTGGACGTAGCAACGAGAAAAAGGAAAGGAAAGAGAAAGAGAAATGAGGTGGGTCCATAACAACGCTTTTCTTCCTAAAATTCTTTTTCTTTTCTTCTCACTATGGTCCAGACGTGTCTAAACCTGGTAACTTAAACGAGGTTACTTACACAATAGGCATTGTCAATTAGATTAAGGAACAGATCCTTCGACACACCCCTATATTCAAGAAAGGAGTAACACTAAAGGTGAGGGTATTTCCTTTAAGCCTGCAATAATTTAAGGTAGTATAAATTAATATGTTCCCTCACATGTTTTGAATCCTTCCTATTGATTTAGAAGTGATGATAATCATTACCAGACTTTCAAAATTTTATCCTTTAAGCTTACCTAAATTGAGTTGATGCATTTTATCTCGTCTTTTACGTGCCATTTTCCATACTTTATACCTATTCTGAAATTATTATGATTTTTCTTTATTTTTTAGTTTAATCTCTCATCAACAATTATTGGCCCTTTTTGGGATTATGGCATGATATCAATTACAAGTGATCTTTCTGAATTTATGTGGGGTCGTGGATACAAGTCTTGCCCTTACCTCGTCTCTTTATTTAAGTTGGCTCTGCCACTCTTTTATTTGTTGAGTTAGCCATTGCTACACTTCTTTTGTTGAGTTGACTACCGTCACTATTCTCTTTATTGTATTGGCCTCATGCTATTTATCTTTAAGGCTTGGGCATGCGTCTTGATATTCCAGAACCTTCATGATTTAGTTTATATTCTCTATAAGTGCAAGTGATGTGTTAAGAAATATCATAACCAGTTAATCGAATATCTTATCATGGATGTAATGCGTTACGGGTAGCAGCCCCCTTGGTCGGCACGTAATTTCGTGGGTTGGTTGGCGTAGTGCACAATCGATGTAGGTAAATCTTCATGCGTGCTACATCACCTCTTCAGGATTGGATGTCGTAAATAGTCGCTCCATGAACACATTATGTTATGTAAATCCTCCAACCGCGTGTTGTATTGCCTTGAAATATTCGTATAAATCCGTGTTAGTGTTGGCCATGCAGGCAAATATCCATAGTTGTAGGATGTGGGTCAAGTCGGATTTTCTATAAATTATATTCCACATTGTGATGATCACTACATATGATGAGCCGCACACACTATGCTAGGAATGCATCTCATTTAGGTTGTTAGCGCATACTAATATCTCATGTATTAGTGGAGTACGAGACGTATCAGAACCCTTACATTACTTTTATGAATCTTTTGAATTATTATTAATCTTAAAGGATAACCATCACTATAAGTAGGGCATTGACCCTCTCCCAACCGTACAAATTATGCAGGTGATGTACAGATTAAAGACCTAGAGAGCAATCTCCCTCTAAAAGATTATACTAAAAGAATAAGAAGATAACTTTATGATTTACCTTTATACTTCTGTTGCGAACTCTGACATTGTAATACACTCCCATTAAGAAGACACTTAATGTTTTATTGAATTCTTTTAATAATAATGATAGTTGATTTTATTATCATGAATGGTTGCCTTCATGAATGTATCTAGATGTGATCCAAATGAAAGAAAAAAAAAATAAGGTGCTATTTTTTAAGCATCCAAGTTTATACATTATTAACACCCAGAGTATAAACTCTGGCCGTGAAAATTCAGGATGTTACAACAGCCTTCGAGTGGTAGGGGGTTACCTTCGACTGGTCGAGTGTGATGGGAATTTAGAGGATTTTAATCGCTGGAGTTCGAGTCGAAGTTCCTTCAACTAGTCGAGGCAAAGTTTATATTGGTCGAAGGAGGGCTTTAGACTAGTCGAAGCAGATAGATTTTTAGAATTTTTTTTCTTCACTTCAAGTCTTCGATTCTCTTCATTCCTTACTTGGGTTTCTTGAATCTTTGGCATGTGAATTCTTCATTCTTGGTTTCATAAGATCCATCCTTGGGTTTGGTGATTTTTGAGTGTTAAATCCATGCTTTTAGTTTCCTTTTCAATCCAAGCTCTTAAATTCACTTTACAACACAATCATGATTAAAATAGAACATTAAGCACTATCATATTCATAAAAACAAGTAATAAATGGGGGATGATATGTAATATTTGACCCTCAACACAATCCCCAACAAGCATTTTGCTAGTCCCGAGCAAAGTATGCGTGAAATAAACCTCAATTCTGAATGTCCAAAACCTCTTTAAGAAAACAATCTTTTGTACACTTAAACATGAATGGGTAGAATTAAGATATGGAAGTGAAAATTTGAAAACCTAGAGAACAATCACATAAGTGATCTATCAAATAAATTCTTTATCAATCAAATCAGAGTATAAATCTATATATCATGTTTTTCAATGTAATCAGTGAAAATCAACTTACTTCCCATAAAAATATCATTTTTTCATCATGTTAACTGTTCACAACCCCAAGTGTAGGGTCGTGATGTAGTAATAATCTTAGTGAGACCGAGGTCGAATCCACAGGGACCAATCTCGTGAGTAATTCTAAAAGCAACTAGAATTAGAACTAGAAGAAGATGAAAATCTAAATCTAAAAATATTTAAGAGAGTAATTATGATTAAAATGATTAAAACTAATAAATTCAAAGGTGGTAACTAGGGTTTTCAAGGATTCACTTGTAAAGATCAGGGAAATTTATGCTTGATTCAGGGACACAACTGGAATCAGATTCCCATCTTATCCAATTAGAAGATATCTCAGTAAAACCAAATCTGAAATTCCTTTGACCTAATTCTCAATGGATGAGAGGTGTGAGAACTGGAAGTGATTCCATCACAAAACCATGCCCATGAGATAAGGCAAACAACAGGATTTACCAATACCATAACCAATGATAAGAGAATCATGAAGATTAGAAGGATTCCATCACCCAACCATGCCCATGGGACGATGGTGAACAACAGGATTTCCTAATTTCACAATCTCAATACATGAAATGAACATCCTCAATGCTATCGCAGATCTATTGTAATTTAAGTCACAACAGATCATTAAAAACTGAAAGTATTTCTTAAATATCAAACTAGAATCAAAGATAGTTCAACTTAAACATGAATCAAAGTAATAGAAAACATCCCATCATGCTACAAGTTTCACCTCTTAACCCTAGCTAAGAGGTATAGCCAACGATAGACATTATTAAACTAGAATCTCTTAAAAAAAGCATAAAAACAACTAAAGAAATGGAAGAAAAACTCTTGGCGACAGCTTCTCCATGCTTTTGCTCCACTCGTCAAACCCTAGATGATGCCTAGGGATGCCCTGAGGACCCCTATTTATAGTTTTGCATCACCTCCTTTCACATCAAGTTGGAAATTTTCGAAAACCGTCTCAAATTTACGCAGTCTGTGCAAGTTTTGTGTAACCCTCGACTGGTCGTGGACCATCCTCGACCAGTCGAGGGTCACCTTCGAATGGTCGTGGGTCTCCTTCGACTAGTCGAGGATGATGGGAATTTAGAAGATTTGGTCATTGGAGTTTGAGTTAAAGTTCCTTCGACTGGTCGAGCATAGACTTGGACTAGTCGAAGGATGCCGATTTTTAAGGTTCCTTTTCTCCTCTTCAAGTCTTCAAGGCTCCTTCTTCCTCGATTGGTTTTCTTGGATCTTTGACATGTGAATTCTTCATTCTTGGTCTCATCAGATCCAACCTTGACTTTGGTGATTCTTGAGTGTTAAATCCATGCTTTTAGTATCATTTTCAATCTAAGCCCTTAAATTCACCTTGCAACACAAACATGATTAAAATAGAACATTAAGCATTATCATGTTCATAAAACCAAGTAATAAACAGGGTCCAATATGCAATATTTAACCCTTAACACAATTTTCAACCAGCATTTTGCTACTCGCGAGTAAAGTATGCGAAAAATAAATCTCAATGCTTAATATTAAAAATATTTTTCAGAAAATTATCTTTTATACACTCAAGGATGAATGGGTAGAATTAAGATATGAAAGTGAGATTTCATAAACCTAGAGCCCAATCACATAAGCAATCGATCAAATAAGTTCTTTATCCACTAAATCGAAGCATAATTTGTATATCAAGTTTTTTAATGTGCTCAGTGACAGTCAATTTACTTCTTGTACGAATATTATCAATTCATCATGTTAGTTATGCTCATCACTTCAAGATTAGTTTGAAACGCAAGTACTGATTTCGAATTTATCCCCTTTTTCTTCTTTTTCTAGTTTTTTATTTTATATCGACGGTCAATTTTTTATTCATTCTTTTACAGACCTTGCATTATTTTTGCATTCTTTTCTAGTGTTTTCCGGTCTTTTTATCATACATGAGCTTTTTGTCAATCTCTTATTTTTTAACTAGTTTTTTTCTTCTTTTAAGGTGGATAAAATTCTCTAGACTTGATTATCATCATCCATCAATGATTCACAAACTAATAATCAAAAATTCTTATATGTCCTACCGAAGGCAAATTGAATGTGTCTTATGATTTAACATGATATTCAAACTACCTATTGATCAATTGAACGTAAGCACTTAAGTGATAAGTTACTTAGATGATTAGACTTCAGCAATTCAAAATTCAATCTCTATCTTATAATACCCAAAGCATTCTTAAGTACACAATACATCGCTTCCCAAACAGATTGCAACTTAAAGCAGTGAAATTTTTCAAAAATTTTGCTCAAAACTGAGAAAACACTAATTAGTTCACCTAATCCTCCATTCCCAATTGAAAAATTTGCATTATCCTCAATGTAAAAGAAATAAGAATGAAATGCAAAAGAGGCAATGAAAAGAAAAGGGAAGTGATGGAAAGGTAATACCTGAAGAAGAAATTTTGAGGCTTTTCCAATGATTCCAGTGTGAAGATGGGTTAGCATAAGAGTTAAACCAACAAAAAGCAAACTATCCTAAAAAAATAAAAAGCAAACTATCCTAAACAACATAAAGTTAATTATTGTAAACATAACATGAAAGTATTAAACCTAACTATACCTCCATCAGACTAGAAGATCAATCCTGGTATACAGGATCAGTCAGAGGTATGGACATGTCCTCTGAATCGAATTTCTCCACATATGGCTTTAAACGATGTCCATTCACTTTGAATTCTTCGCCATTATTCAGATCTTGTATCTCGACGACCCCATGAGGATAGACATTAATAACAGTGAAAGGACCGGTCCAACGAGATCGAAGTTTGCCCGAAAAGAGATGTAACCGAGAATTATACAAGAGGATTTTCTGACCTGGTGTGAATGATTTTTGAAGAACATGTTGGTCATAAAACACCTTCATCTTGTCCTTTTAAATTCTCGAGTTCTCGTATGCATCATTCCGGATTTCTTTAAGTTAATTCAACTGAAGTTTGCGTAGCGAGCTAGCATTGTCTAAATTGAAGTTCAAATTTTTATTCGCCCAGTAGGCTCTATGTTCCAACTCCACAGGTAAGTGACAAGCCTTCTCATAGACAAGTCTAAAGGGAGACATTCCAATAGGGGTCTTAAATGTGATACGGTAAGCCCATAGGGCATCGGTCAATCGGATTGACCAATTCTTACGGTCAGGGTTAACCGTCTTTTCTAAGATGTGTTTAATTTCTCTATTGAAAATCTCAACTTGCCCACTTATTTGTGGGTGGTATGGAGTGCTCACCTTGTGAGAGATGTCATATTTCTTCATTAAGTTTGCAAATGGCCTATTACAAAAATGTGAGCCCCCATCACTAATGATGGTTCGAGGCGTTCCGAACCAGGAAAGGATATTATTTTTAAGAATTTAATGACCGTTTGATGATCATTGTTCCGGTATGGAATCACTTCTACCCATTTAGTGACATAGTCTAAGGCAAGTAAAATATATAAATTTCCAAAGGATTGGGGGAATGGCCCCATGAAATCGATGCCCTAGCAATCAAATGCTTCTATGATAAGAATGGGGTTTAAGGGCATCATACTTCGATGGGACAATGCTCCTAACTTCTGACAATGCTCACAAGCTTTGCAAAACTCATGAGTGTCCTTGAACATAGTGGGCCAGTAAAAGCCGCACTGTAGAATTTTGGCCATGGTCTTTTTAGCAGAAAAGTAAACACCACAGGCCTAAGAATGACATAAAGAGATGACACTTTGGTGTTCATTTTCTGACACACATCTCCTTAAGATTTTTTCTAAGCAATATTTAAACAAATATGGATCATCCCAAAGAACTTACGAACCTCGGCGAAGAATTTTTTCTTATCTTACGCAGTCCAATGTGTCGGTGTGAAACCTGTAACAAGATAATTAGCAAATCAGCAAACCAAGGTGAATAGGAGACTTTGAACAATTGTTCGTCAGGGAACATGTCATTTATGTGTGTCATCTCAAGGTAGTCAGAGAGATCAAGGTAGGAAAGATGGTCAGCCACTACGTTCTCTACTCTCTTTTTATTTTTTATTTCCAAATTAAATTCTTGGAGTAGGAGGATTCATCTTATCAGGTGGGGCTTAGCATCATTCTTAGAAAGAAGATACTTGAGTGCCACATGATCTGTATAATTGACATCTTGGTTTTGATCAAGTAGGACTTAAATTTGTCCAAAGCGAACACTACAGCTAATAGTTCCTTTTCCGTAGTCAGTAGTTCACTTGGGCAAGATTTAGAGTTCTACTTGCGTAATGAATAGCATAGGGCTTCTTTTTTTTCTCTGGCCTAAAATCGCCCTAAGAGCATAGTCAGACGCATCACACATAAGTTTAAAAGGAAGGCTCCAGTTGGGTAGCTGCATGATAGGTGCAGTTGTTAACATGCCCTTGAGCTTAGTAAAAGCTTCTTGGCATTGTTCAGTCCACTCGTATGGTGCATCCTTTTGAAGTAAATTACATAAAGGATGAGAGAGGTGACTAAAGTCCTTTATGAATCTTCTTTAAAAACTAGCATGCCCTAGGAAGGATCGCATGTTTCGTATGTTCTTGGGTGAAGGTAGGTTAGAGATAAGATTTATTTTAGCCTTATCTACATCAATTCCCTTAGACAAGATGATATGTCCAAGGATAATTCCCTTACAAACCATGAAGTGGAACTTTTCCCAATTCAGTACCAAGTTCTTTTCCACGCATCACTTCAACACATTTTTCAAAATTTTCAAACATTCATTGAAGGATGGATCAAAGACCAAGAAGTCATCCATGAAGACCTCTAAATATTGTCCCACCATATTAGAAAAAATACTCAACATACATCACTGAAAGGTGGCGGGAGAATTACATAACTTGAATGGCATCATTCGATAAGCAAAGGTGTCGTCAGGATATGTAAATATAGTCTATTCCTGATCTTCAAGGGCTATCTCGATCTGATTGTAGCCCGAATAACCGTCAAGGAAGCACAATAGTAAGAGTAACCTGCTAGCCTTTCTAAAATTTGATCGATAAAGGGCAAAGGAAAGTGGTCCTACCACGTGATGGTATTCAACTTTCTATAGTCAATGTACATTCTCTAACCAGTAGTGATCCTAGTTGGCACGAGTTCATTATTGGCATTGGCTACAATGGTGATTCCGGACTTCTTGAGAACCAACAGAGTTGGACTCACCCATTGGCTATCGGATATTGGGTATATGATACCTACATCCAATAGCTTAAGAACCTCGACCTTAACCACTTCATTCATGTTTGGATTTAGTCTACGTTGTGGTTGTCATGAGGTCTTTGCATTATCTTCAAGATAAATGTGGTGAGTACAAATCAAATGGTCAATTCTCTTGAGGTCCGCAATCGGCCATCCAAGGGCTCCCTTATGCTTAACAAGAGTAGAGATGAGCATACTCTCTTGTTCTTACTCAAGGTGGGAAGAGATCACCACATGGTATGTCTCATCTTGACCTAGATAGGCATATTTCAAATTAGAGGGTAAAGGTTTTAGATTAAGCTTCGGTGCCTTGAGGTTAGACGGTAGAGGCACCACATTAGTTTGGGGCAAATTTTCAAATTGTGGCTTTCACCTGTTAACTTCAAGTACTAGCATAGTATCAAGCATGACACCCGTCTCCCTAATCATATCATCATCAAAATCATGGGAGTGTGCCATGCACATCTCTAGAAGGTCAGACGATAAGGTTAAAAATGTTCTATCTTCCACGAAAGAATCAATCATGTTATTGTCTTGGAAATCGTCATCATCCTCTAACTGTCTGCCCGTATTGAAAGAGATATTTAATTCCAATGTCATATTTCCAAAAGACATACTCATGACTCCATTCCTGCAATTAATGATTGCATTTAATGTAGCAAGGAATGGGCGACCAAGAATGACGAGAATTTGAGTGCTCATATCCATGATGGGTTGAGTATCCAGGACGATAAAATCTACCGGGTAATAGAATTTATCAACCTAGACCCACACATCCTCAATTATCCCTGTTGGTACACGAACTAAGTAATCAGCAAGTTGTAATATAGTTCGGGTGGATTTCAATTTACCCAAACCTAGTTGTTCGTATACCAAGTAAGGAATCAGATTTACGCTCGCTCCTAAGTCAAGAAGTGTGTGCTTAATCCAGTAGTTCCCAATTACACAAGGTTGGTTGGGCTACCGGGATCTTTGAATTTCTGTAGCACATCTTGTTTTAGGATGGCACTCACTTTTTTAGTTAAAAAGATTTTCTTTTGAATATTTTACCGTCTTTTAGTCATACACAAGTCTTTCAAAAATTTGCCATATAAAGGTATTTGTTTTACGGCATCAAGTTGAGGAATATTGACCTTCACATGTTTCAACACCTCTAGAATGTCTTGAGAGTTAAAGAGAGATTTTGGTGCAACCAACTGCTAGGTGAATGGTATAATCGGCTTGCCTTGAAGTTACGGTTCTAATTCTTATGGAGCAGTGCTAGGTCTATCATCATTGTCCTCTTCCGGGTCCTTAGGGTTTTCAGCCCTTACCGGAATAGATTTGTCAATTATCTTCCCACTCCTAGGTGTGGTGATAGACTTAGCTTGCTCCATTTGATTTTAAGAGCTTGGATGACTTATTTCATATTGCAGTTTAGGATTGGAGAAAGGTTGGGCTGGAAGAATCTCTTTTTCCCCAATTGAATTTTTTATCTCATGCCCTTATATGGCCTTTGAAAGGTCTTGAAGGGTTTGCAATATACCCTAAGTGATAAGCTCTTGGTTTTGAATATGTTTCCAGACCGAATCCTCTTGAGGTTTCCCTTAATTCAAGTTGGTTAGGGATTCCTTGAGAATTAGTAGTTTATCCATTCCTCCAATTAAAGTTCGGATGATTTCTCTAACTAGGATTGTATGTGTTAGAGATGGGTTCACTGAAAGGTCTTTAGTAACTATTTATGGCATTAGATTGCTCATTTAGTACCTCTTGAAAAGCAAATATTGTGGGGAAATTTTAGTTGTGTGAATGTTACAAGCACAAATACCGCAACAGTTTCCTTACCCTTATCCTTCTTAAGTTCCATGGCCTCAACCTTCCTTACAAGACTAGTTACTTTAGCATTTATATCATCATACTCTTTCATCAAGCATATCCCACCTCTCTCCCTTGCTTGAGTAGGCTTAGATGTGGTGTTAGGTTTTGGGGTGATGTCCCATGGTTGTGCTGTTTCAGAGAGTTTGTCAAAGTAATCCCACACCTCATTGACATTCTTATTCATGAATTCCCCATTGCACATCGTCTCAACTAATTGGCTCATGGAAGATATCAATCCATCATGGAAGAAAGTTGTTATACGCCACGTTTCAAAACCATGTTGTGGGCATGAACTGACAAGATCCTTGAATCACTCTCAACATTGGAAGAATGTTTCATCTTCTTTTTGGGCGAAGTTCATAATCTACTTCTTGATGGTCTTCGTCTTATGGAATGGAAAGAATTTTTTTTATGAACTCCATCATGTCATTCCATGTGTCAATAGATCGCGGATGTAGTGAGTACAACTACGTCTTAGCTTTCTCTTTCAAGGAGAAAGGAAATAATTTCAACCTGACCATGTCCTCAGACACGTTAGGAAAGTATAAAGTGGCTATAACCTCATCAAACTCTTACAAGTGCAGGTATGGACTTTCAGATTCAAGTCCAAGGAACTTTGGAAGGAGTTGGATCACTCTAGGCTTGATGTCCATGTTTCTTATGTTTCTTGAAAAAATCATACAAGAAGGGGTGCTCACCCCCGCCAGTTGTAAGTAATCTCATAAAGTACGAGGCAGGGTGCTTGATGCACCTCATTCTCATCCTGGACTTCCTCAACCCTAGGTTAAGGTTGTCTTCCCGGTTGATTGACTAGTTGATTAGCAGCCATAATCTCAATTAACTCTAACGATCTCAAGTGGTGTCTAATCCTGTGATGGATAGATAACCCATCAATCAATCCTCCTTCACTCAAAAGACGTTGAGTGTTATCACGAACCCACTTGGGCATAAAACACTCTCAACCCTCAATTTCAGATTCTAACCTAAACCTAAAAGAAAGAATGGAAATAGAAATCTAGAAATAAAAAGAGAGAGGAAATTAGAAAAAAGTTCTTAAATTAAGATCCTGCAAAACAAAACAAAACAAGTCAGTTTCTAAAAACAGAAATTCTAAAATTAGAAAGTTTCTAAAAATAAAAATAGAAAGATGAGTTAGATTCTAAAAACAAATTAAAGTAAACTAGTTTCTAAAAAGGAAACTTCTAAAAACAGAAAATAAAAAGTTTCTAAAAAGAGAAAAGGGAAGTTTCTAAACCTAGAATTAGAAAGTAGATTTAAGAAAGTTTTTTAAAAAAAAAATTAGTTTCTAAAATAATTCAGAAAACCGTTATCCTAAAAATAGAAATTAGAAAAACCTTAATCTTAAAATAATTCTAAAACTAGCTAATCTCAAAAAAATGGAACCGTTAATCCCCAGCAGCGGCACCAAAAACTTGTTCACAACCCCAAGTGTAAGGTCACGATGTAGTAATAATCTCGGTGAGGCCAAGGTCGAATCCACAAAGACTAATCTCGTGAATAATTCTGAAAGCAACTAGAACTATAACTAGAAGAAGATGAAAATCTAAATTTGAAAATATTTGAGAGAGTAATTGTGATTAAAATGATTAAAACTAATAAATTTAAATGTGGTCACTAGGTTTTCTAAGGATTCACTTGTAGAGATCAGGGAAATCTATGCTTGATTCAAGGACACAACTCGAATCAGAATCTCATCTTATCCAATAGGAAGATATTTCAGTAAAACCAAATATGAACTTCCTTTGACATAATTCTCAATGGATGAGAGGTGTGAGAACTGGAAGTGATTCCATCACAAAACCATGCCCATGAGACGAGGCAAACAATAGGATTTACCAATCCCACAACCAATGATAAGAGAATCATGAAGATTAGAAGGATTCCATCACCCAACCATGCCCATAGGACGATGGTGAACAACGGGATTTCCTAATTTCACAATCTCAATACATGAAAAGAACAACTCAAAGCTATCGTAGATCTATTGTAATTTAAGTCACAACAAACCATTAAAAACTGACAGTATTTCTTAAATATCAAACTAGAATCAAAGATAGTTCAACTTAAATATAAATCAAAGCAATAGAAAACATCTCATCATGCTACAAGCTTCACCTCTTAGCCCTATCTAAGAGGTATAGCCAACCATAGACATGATTGAACTACAATCTCTTAAGAAAAGCATAAAAAAAAACTAAGGAAAGGGAAGAAAAACTCTTGGCGACGGCTTCTCCATGCTTTTGCTCCACTCCTCAAACCTTAGATGATGCCTAGGGATGCCCTAAGGACCCCTATTTATAGTTTTGCATCACCTACCTTCGCACTGAGTTGGAAATTTTTGAAAATCATCTCAAATTTATGCAGTCCGCGCAAGATTTGTGTAACCCTCGACTTGTCGAGGGTCACCTTCGACTGGTCGAGGGTCTCCTTTAGCTGGTCGAGGATGATGGGAATTTAGAAGATTTGGTCACTGGAGTTCGAGTCGAAGTTCCTTCGACTGGTCGAGCATGGTTTTGGACTAGTCGAATGATGCTGATTTTTAAGGTTCCTTTTCTCCTCTTCAAGTCTTCAATGCTCCTTCTTCCTCACTTGGTTTTCTTAGATCTTTGACATGTGAATTCTTCATTCTTGCTCTCATCATATCCATCCTTGACCTTGGTGATTCTTGAGCGTTAAATCCACGCTTTTAGTATCCTTTTCAATCTAAGCCCTTAAATTCACCTTACAACACAAACACGATTAAAATAGAACATTAAGCATTATCATGTTCATAAAACCAAGTAATAAATGGGGTCAAATATGCAATATTTGACCCTCAACATAAACTATGCTCATCACTTCAAGATTGGTTTGAAACTCAAGTATTGATTCCGAACTTATCCCCCTCTCCTTCTTTTTCAGTTTTTGATTTTATATCGACGGTCAATTTTATTTATTCTTTTATAAACCTTGTATTATTTTTACATTCTTTCCAGTCTTTTCACCATATAAGACTTGATTCTAACTATTTCTTTTCTTCTTTTAAGGTAAATAAAATTCTCCAGACTTGATTCTAACCATCTATCAATGATTCACATAGTAACAATCAGAAATTTTAGCATGTCTTATAAAAGACAAATTGAATGTGTCTTGTGATTTAGATTAACATGATATTCAAACTACTTCTTAATCAATTGAGAGCAAGAACTTAGGTGATAGATTACTTAGATGATCAAACTCTAACAATCCAAAATTTGATCTCTATTTTATCATACTCAAAGCATTTTGAAGTCACAATTCATCGCTTCCCAAATAGATTTCAACTTGTAACATTGAAAATTTTTAAATTTTTTGCTTAAAACTGAGAAAACACTGATTACTTTACCTAATTCCCCCATCCCCAACCTAAAATCTATATTGTCCTTAATGTAAAAGAATTAAGAATGTAATATAAAAGAGGCAATGAAAAGAAAAGGGAAGTGATGGAAAGATAATACCTGAAGAAGGAATTTTGAGGCTTGTCCAATGATCTCAGTGTGAAGATGGGTTAGCACAAGAATTAAACCAATAGAAAGCAAACTATCCTAAATGGCAAAAAGTAAACTATCCTAAACAACGAAAAGAAAACTATCCTAAACACAACATATATGAAAGCAATAAACCTACTATACCTCCGTCAGACTAGGATGTCAATCCTGGTAAGCAGGATCAATCAGAGGTATGGACATGTCCTCTGAATCAAATTTCTCATCAAATGGCTTTAATCAATGTCCATTCATTTGAAAACATTGTCATTGTTTGGATTCTAAATCTTGATGGCCCTATGATGATAGACATTAGTAACAATGAAAGGATTGGTCCAACGAGATCAGAGTTTACCTGAAAAAAATGTAACCAAGAATTGTACAAAAGGACTTTTTGACCAACTAAGAATGACTTTCGAAGGATGTTCCTGTCATGGAACACCTTCATCCTGTCCTTATAAATTCTTGAGTTCTCATATGCATCATTCTGAATCTCCTCGAGTTCATTCAATTGTAGTTTGCGTAATAAGCTAGCGTTGTCTAAATCGAAGTTCAAATTCTTGATAGCCCAATAAGCTCTATGTTCCAACTTCACAGGTAAGTGGTACTCCTTCCCATAGATAAGTCTAAAGGGAGACATTCCAATAGGGGTCTTAAATGTAGTACGGTAGGCCTATAAAGCATCGGTCAATCAAATTGACCAATCCTTTCGGTCAGGGTTAACTGTCTTTTCCAAAATGTGTTTAATATCCTTGTTGAAAATCTCAGCTTGCCCACTTGTCTTTGGGTGGTATTGAGTGCTCGCCTTATGAGAGATGCTATATTTCTTCCTTAAGTTTGCAAATGGCCTATTACAGAAATGTGAACCTCCATCACTAATGATGGCCCAAGGTGTTCCGAACCGGTAAAGGATGTTCTCTTTTAAAAACTTAATGACTGTTTGATGGTTATTGTTCCACCATAGGATTGCTTCGACACACTTAGTGATATAGTCTATTATTAGCAAAATGTATAAATTCCCAAAGGATTGGGGGAATGGTCTCACAAAATCGATGCCTTAGCAATCAAATGCTTCAATGATCAATGTAAGGCTCGTATCCTTGTACCGTACCTTCTGTCCAACTCCCGCAATCCTTAACGTTTAATTTTGACGACCCGTAACCTGTAGACAGCGAATGCGTACAACCTTAAGTCACATCCCAAAGATCTGAGTTGACTCAACTCGAAAGCTATACCCTCGCGACCGCACCATCACAGCGATTCTAGCACCGTGTCTTGTGCATCAATGCGATACCAAGGCTAGGAGTAGTGGGCCTACGTATATTTTGAGGAAACACTGTGCACAACGAATCCAGGAAGATTCCAGGTTGGGAGAGAGGAATCTCTACCCATTCCTCTCTCATCATCAAGTCAAATTAACCCATACCTATCCCATCCCTTTTCTTACCAACAATGTAAGGCAACACATACCCCATGCCACCTCATGCCCCCAAAAGTTAACTAATCTCATACCCTCCATGTCACCTCTACTTACAGCACCCATTCCTCACTCATTCCATCTCATTTCTCCCTCCATTTCCCTAGCAACCAAGAGAGAAAAAGACTAAGGAGAGAAAAGAGAAGCCAAGAGAAGACCCATCTCCCTACCACCCAATCTCACCATCTAACCATCCAAACTTCATCATCCACCATTAGAGAGAGAGCTTAGGAGCCAAGGATTTCAAGGAGCTAAAGAAGATAAGCTATAGGTGGGTGATCTTAGGTTTAGATCTTAATTTTGATGCATGAGGCAAGTGGGGCCTACCAGTTAATGGTAGAGATCCCATTTTGGACCCAAGGTGTGACCAATGGCCCACCAAGATACATATGTTTATTCCATGATGGGGCCATTCTCCATGGACCCCACCATAATGCTTATTTTGATAGCCAACATGTAATGGTCATCTAGACCTTTAAACTTGTGGTGGGGATGGTATCCCTACCTTGATTTCCATTTTGAGGGCCCACATGTGTTGAGACCCATCTTGATGTATGTAATATAGCTCAAGGGAGCTCATAGTGACGGAGCTCCCTTCCACCATGCGTCTCTCTCTCTCGCTCTCTCTCTCTCTCTCTCTCTCTCTCTCTCTCTCTCTCTCTATATATATATATATATATATATATATATATATATATATCTTTCCTGTTGATGGCCTACCTCGATTACATGAATTTTATCCACGCTGTCCATTTGGCAGACCAACCCACTTTCTAAACCGGGGCCCACCTCGTTGCCACGTCCAGCCTCCTTACTGTTTATTTTCAGACAGGCCCAAATGAAGGGAAAACACACATGTTAACTTGATCCTAAGTGGGGTGGCCCACTCACTTGGACCCCACCTAGATATATGTATTGTATCTACACCATCCAGCAGGTGGGACGTGTCATCCACCCTTGCGTATGTGTTACATCCTCACCATCCAGCACATGGGATGGTGGGACCCACCATGATGTTCATTGTATCCAGACTATCTAGCCCAATAAGGCCAGTGGCCAGCTAGACCGTCCATCAGTGGGACGCTGCTGGACTGTTGTCCAATAGCTGCAGGGCCCACTTGATGTATATCTTATCCACGTCGTCCGTCCAGCACGTGGAACGGTGGGACCCACCATATATGTATTTTATCCTTACCGTCCATCTGTGGAACGCTGTTGGACCGAATGTCCAGTAGCTGCAAGATCCACCACGATGTGTACTTCATCCACACCGTCCAGCGGTCAGGCTCCCCTGCTGACAGCAGTGGGCTAACGCCCACCGTGGAAACCTTTTAGGCCCACTGTGACATTGTGAGAGGCCCAGCAGCCGGCCCACCTTCCTGGGTGGCCCACGCCTTATGGGACCCACCCTGTATGTGTTTTATCCAGGCCGTCCATTAGCTAGACACCCAGTGGGCCACCTTGTATGTGTTCTATCCAGGTTATCCGTTGGCTGGACGCCCAACGGGCTAAGCCGCTGGTGGGCTGGCCGTCCACCAAACCAACCACATGACGTATGTATTTTATATCCATGCTACCCATCTAGTGGGGCCCATCTTGTAGGCCCACTGTGTTGTGATGAGGCCCATTGGGATATGTATGCCCATTGTGATGAGGTCCATTGTGGCATGTAGACCCATTGGGATATGTAAGCCCATTGTGATGTATGAGGCCCATTGTGATGTGACGAGGCCCATTGTGATGTGATGAGACCCATTATGATGTGTGAGGCCCATTGTGATGTGGGAGGCCCACCATGATGTGTGTGTTGTATGCACACTATCCATTCATTATACGGACCGCCTTTTGCAGGCCCACCATGATGTATGAGTTATACGCCCCCATGGGTTACCTTGAGAGTTAAATCCTAGCCCCAAATAGGCCACACTTAGGAGTAGCGGTGGTTAAATGGCCACTGTTGTAAACTATCCTAGGGCCCGTTGTTAAGCCCATTTCCACCCTACCCTTGTTAGGCTAACCCAAACCGTTAGGCCCCCATTGATAATGGTGCTTCCCACCATGCCATATAGGATTGTCCAAACCTTGAAGCCCACATTATGTTCATACAGGGCCTTCCATAGAAATGTAGCCCACCAAGATACATGTTTTGCCCAAGTTTAGTGATCATACCCAAGTCCCACTTAGGTGCTGAGCAGGCTACCCAATCCGTTTGGAAGGACACATAGTCCTAGAAATATGAACTCCACCAAGCCCACTTTATGTATGTATCGGGCCACATAATAAAGCCCAGTTTATTCATGATAAGAGATTGAAAAAGTCCAATTGTTCACCCTGTTAGCTCACCTTGTGAACTCACCTTATTATATACCTACTTGACTCGCCATAAGAGCTGTATCTTACCTTTGTACCCCATTTGCTAGGACCTTGTGACATGTACATATCATCCACACCATCCATCTCCTTGTTGATACAAGTGTGAGGTCCATCCTTGACATTAGTGTATCATCTAGGCCATCCGCTGTCTGGAGGAGAGTGCATCATCACCCGTTGCCGTAGATGGAAGAATATGTTATATTAGATTTGGTATATCCATTGTTTAGTACATCATCACCCCTTGCCGTAGATGGAAGAATATGTGGTAGCAGATTTGGTATATCCATTATTTAGTACATCATCACCCCTTACCATAGATGGAAGAATATGTGGTATTAGATTTGGTATATCCACTGTCTAGAGCCCATCTGGATGTTTGGGATAGATCCGCCGCCCCTCAGTGGACCCCGTTTTGGGTTATATGATATATTAGTACCTTGGGAGGCTAATGTTAGTGTAACGTGAAACATACTACAAGGACTCCTATAGATGTAGAAAGGGCATGTTGTATACCTCTTACTCCTTGTATGTGATATACCGTTTGAGGCCGATTGTGGTCTATTGTTGTCTGTTATATTGTAACACCCCGGTTCCCGGAACCCGAGTATACTACTCGTTTTCCAAAAACCCGACTGTTAACCTTTAACTTCAACTCAAATTTCACATACATTTTTTTATCAAAATTAATAAACTAACGGAATATGAGCAATCAAGTACAAGAGGGAGTCCAAATGTGTAAATCCAAATGTTTTAAGCGGTTACCCGAAAACTTATACAAACCAATGTATTAACCTTTACAAACATAATAGTATAAATTAAATACAAATAAAATCAGGAATAGAGAGTCGCAAGATCATCTAGCTCCTCTCATTCTACATGAACACCAGCATACGTATCATCTACCTCTCCTGCACACTGAGTACGGTTCGATAACGTCAATGGCATTGCAGTGAGGTATACCCCCAAGATTTACGTATCATCAAGATAATTAAGCATAGTTATCAGAAACAGTATATAACAAATATAACACAATGATTATCATGGGAATCAGATAAGGTTCATCAGATACGCATTCAATAAATAAATCACCCAGAATAATCTTGTTTAAATGCATGGATGCATGCACATGCTCACAAACCAAGGATGCACATCTAGCTGGTAAAAAAAGTCGCCCAAGGAGAACTAACCACCCGAAAAAATACTCAAAGGTATGCCAAGGAAGACTAGCCACCCAAAAAAGACTATGCAATGAGGTCACCCAAGGAGAACTATCTACCCGAAAAAGACCATATCATATAGATCGCTCAAGGAGAATTAGTCACCTGAAAAAAGTACACAAGGTACACCCAATGAGAACTAACCACCTGAGAAAAACCAAATAATATAGATCATCCAAGGAGAATTAGTCACACGGAAAAGTACACAAAGGTACACCCAAGGAGAACTAACCACCCAGAAAATACCAAATAATATAGATCACCCAAGGAGAATTAGTCACCCGGAAAAGTATACAAAGGTACACCCAAGGAGAACTAACCACTCGGAAAAGACCATAATGTATGCCATGAAAATACATGATTAGCCCAGCCATTATTATTCCAAATTCAAACAATCAATTTAGAAAAGCTCAAAGGTCATTATAGGGGATTGGTCACCTAGCATAGGCCGACAACTCAGGCATAGCGTCCCATTCCACCATCCCTGGCTCATGAGACTAATAAATATGATGTTTTAAGGGTAACTCCTTTAACTAGTGGCCAATTGTAGTCCAACAAGTGAAACTTATCATCGCAAGGTTGTACAAAATAATCCATTAAAGCCGCAAAAGAGCAAGTATTCCATAAAAGCCGCAAGGGCCAATTATTCCACCTAATGGTGTGACTAAAAAGGGAATATTCCCAAAAAGTCATGTAGGCACAAATGATACACAATGTAGTAAGTCCACGACAAGGACATTCCATTTAATCTATTTGACAGAAAGGCCACTAGTTCAAGGACTTCCACAAACATCATAAAATAACCGCAAGTGGCAAAACAAGTCAAGCACATTGTCAAAAGTAATTACACATGTAAAGAGGAATATTTGAGACCTATCGCATGTTCATTATTAAATATAAATCTAACTATCAATCATTATAAAGAATTACTAAATTAGAAACTAGCATTTATCAACACTTTCAGTAAGTATTATTTTAGGCAAGAGATTAAATAAGCAAGCTACGCTGACTATCAAGATGTAGAAAATCCTGAAGGGTAATCCTCACCTTTCAAGTCGAATTTTCTTGCTTATGTTGCATCCTAAACACGGTGACTCACTTGAGTAGGTTTCCAACACAACTCGATCCCAATTTCACGACCTAAGGGGGCATTTGGGTGTCAACATTCCATACATTTCAATTAAAGGCTTGGATTAGCTTAAAACAAGATTTAACTCTAAAGTTAATGAGATCAGAACTCACCAAACTAGATTGTTGACTCGGTGACTTAACTCAGGCGAGTCACACGATCTCAACTCCTTCTCCTTTCTCTCCCCTTTTTTTCTTCTTTTCCTACTCTGCTGTGAACTTCCAGTAGGGTCTAAACCAAATAGTGAGTCAAAGGCTTGACTTGGTTTTGAACCGAGTCAATTCAGTGACTCGCCTCTCTTCTCCTCTTCTTTTCTTTTTCTCCTTTCACTCCCTCTTCTTTTCTTTTTCTTCTTTCACTCCCTCTTCTTTCCTCACTTCTATTTCTCTTCTTTCTGAGCTGGTTAACAAGGAGTTAGGCCTTAGACCTGATTCATCAAATGTGTCCTGGTTCACCTAGCACCTGCCAACTCAGTTGGACTCGTTGCAACCGAGTCAGTGAGACTAGGAATCAGAACTGAACAGGCCACCACTCCGTCTCCAAGCCCTTCTTCTCTGCTTCTTATTTGTTTTCTTTTCTTTCCTATCTGCCAACATTCCAGCAGCAGGAGCTGGATGATCGAGTTCAACTCAACTTGAGCTGCCTCGACTCGGTGCAGCACAAATGCAGCAGCGAGCAGCAGTGCCCTACTCGTCCTCTCCTGATTCTCCTTTCTCCTTTCTTCTTCTGTTCGTCATTCCAGCATCCAGGCGGAGTCTGACTCTGCCAGGAAAAACCGGAGGCAGCGCTGGACTCGGTCCGAGCTCGTAGCAACACGAACCGCACCCATCTTCTCTTGCTCTCCTCTTTCATTTTCTCTCTCTTTCACTCCTTTTCTCCATCTTCTCTCTCGCCTTCCTTTCCTCTTTCTTTTCTCTGTTGGAGCGACCAGGTGACGCCCTAGACTCAGCCCGATCTCGCGGTGACTCGGTCTAAGTTGGCTCAACTCAGGGTGGTAAAACGGCTCCAGAAGCGGCGCCCTCTTTCTCCCCTAGGTTTTCTCTCTTTTAAAAATGTTGCCCTAAAAGGAAAGAGGGTATTTAATACCATATTAAACATCTAGAAGGGCCAGCATCTAATTACGGATTAGTTACAGGTTTTGTTGTAAATCCCGACAGAATTTGGGTTGATATGTCGGTATTCTAATGGTAGGGTTGTAATCCATCCACTCTGATGATCTTCCATGCCCTTGGGCCATCGGATGGACTGATCAGATCAATCAGTGGGGCCCGTGCAATACGGTGGCTGTTTTCGATTCGACGGGGAAGATGATCCAGTCGCCAATGGTGGATCTCCCTTTGATGGTTAATCATAAGATCTAGATCATCTGAGCAGCATGGATGGGACCACTGATCAAGGTGGGGTCCATATTCAGGACGTCAGTCCACAAATCTCGGTGGGTTCCGAGTATTGGAGTCGCGGCAGCTTTTTCATTGCGACGGAAGCCCTAAAATCCAGAGAGGAATGGATGGCTAGGATTGTTTTGCATGGTGGGTTAGGATGCAAGGGGAAGATGCACGTGCTGCCAACTAAGAAGAGAGAGAGAAACGGAAGTCTTTCCATTTTCAAAAATACACCGCGCAACTCACGTTTCACCCGAGATTGTGCACAAATATATATGCAACTACGAGTGAAAAATCACGAGATTTGGTCAAGATTTCCTCCTGAATGTGATGAATGGTTTAGATCATTGATCCGAACTCAATCGGTGGGCCCGATTTCAAACGGGTGGATTCCGTTCGTTCCTGGCTGGAAAAGAAAGAAAGGAGAGAGAAAACTCTCTTTTTCAAGTAAAACTCAGGTCAACTCTGTTTGACCGACCTGACCGGCCCAGTGTTGTGTGGGTCCACTCGCTAGTATACACTCACATCGTGACTATGGGGTCCACAATGATGTGTTGAAAGATCTAAGCCGTTCAATGGACTCTACTAGTCCTATTAGTGTCCTGGTTCACAGATGGGGCAGATCTATAGATAAGGTGGGCCATACTTCTAACTTATAACTTAAATCGTGGGTTTCTTTTGGTTTAATGGTCAGATTATTCTCAATTTTTCATATCAATGGTTAAAAAGGTCTTATGGACTCAGAGGAATGCTTGGGAGTTATATAGGAGTTGATCTAAAACTTAGGTGAGCCGCAATCCCCTATATATTCGATAATCCGATAATTACGTGTAGTTTAATGATCATATTTCACCACGGTCGATCATCTACCAATTTATGTCCCCAATGTCTTTTGGGTCGATCGAAATGACAGGTCCCAAGTAGGTTAGTTGTACATTCTAGTTTAGGAGTTGATTTACTACTAGGCTCTTTAGAATGTGATTTACGATGGATTTGCTGGTTCATGCTTCGCAAACTAAAATGGACAGTCAGATTTATTCTAATTCGATTTAGGATGGTTGTAGGGTCATGAACAAGTTTAGCTGCATGTAAATAGTCAGTTTCGCATGATTCTTTAGTCATTTAATTCACAAACTATGATGTATCTAACCTGTTTAATAAAATTATTTTGAGCAATTGTGCATCCTCGCGGTTGTATGCTCAACTACTACATTCACTCTAATAAGTAATGGTCAGATAGTCTAGTCTAAGGATGAAAACTTCTTCAAATAATAAACTGAATGCTAGGATGAAGGCAAACATTCTATTTAATTGGATTTTTGTTTATACTAATCCAAGTCTTCTTGGTAAAACCAGAGTATTGGAAAGTACGGAGGGTTACAATCTACCCCCCTTTAAGAGAATTTCGACCTCAAAATTTAGTGCTTCTACTATGATTTGGGGCGATGACAATGTACTTTGTGGTGATCTTAAGCATTTATTATTTTCCTATAAATGTTGTTTTTGTATCCAAACACATATCAATATCTATCAGAATTGGGGTCGTTACAATCTACCCCCCTTAAAGAAGAACCTCTCCCTCTAGATTCACTGGCACACATCCCAATTAACATTTCAGATTGCAAGTTTGTCTTGTTGATGTACTTTATGACAAATTTTTCTCCATCAATCAATTCTAACCTAGATTTTGTCGGTCTCTATTTAAATTTTGCTAAAATTCTTATACCTCCATCATAATAAATCTACTAACATATATAGGTTCTACTAGATGTTAGTTTTTTTTTTTTATTATTAACCAAAAGTAGGGATTTATTTAAATACCTAATGACCTCAGCATTTTTTAATAGTATTTATTGCGCTTACAAGTTTATTTAGATGACATGTAGTAATATCATTATGTCTTTATTTTTATTTTCTTTCACCTTTAATGATAGTTCCCAACTATCAATAGTAAATATAGTTTTCTATTTTTAATGTTCGGGCTAACACGAACATATGGTTGTAGTAGGTTTGAGCCTGATACATCGATCCTCTGTTTGCGCGGAGTGGCGGATTTATCGGCATCATTTTTAATCCTGAAAATTTTCAATCTTCTGCTTGATCAGGGCATTGAGATCTTTGGAAATTTTCTAGGATAGAGAATTTGAATCAAACTGCATATATTTCGCATATAGTTTTCTTAAAGTATGATTCCATCAGTTCATGGTCCTAGTTATTCTAGACACTTAGGAGTATCATAAAGTTTTCCATTTGTACCACAAGAGTACCCAAAATTTATGTTTATCAAAACTAAATGACCGTCACGTTTTCACTATGCACTTTGATTATCTCGTGCATTGATTGAAACTTTCAGGATGGAAATTCAAGTTCAAAATTTTGCTAATTTCACCTCGGTTTTCAAATATAATTCTAATGTGCTCAGTCTATGGTTAGGAATTTACCCAAAACCCTATAATTTCTCCTCTAGTTAATTGTAGGTGCTGGAATTTATAAGGAATATTACCTCTAACTAAAGAGATGTACTAAGAGAGTTCAAATTGTGATTGGTAGCACAATTCTTTTAAGTTTAGGGAGCGTTATGTTAGATGTAATGTGCAATACGGTGGTAAAGAATTTCATAAAACGCCTAAATTCGTTTTGCTTGATGAGTGTTGTAAAGGTGTTATTCCAAAAGAAAAAATAAAATAAAATTTAATTCCTAGATTTCTGAAAGTTCACTGGAAATCAAGTTCAAGAAATATTCTTCTTAACCTCATATATATTGTAGTTGAAATTTGTTTTCTCATGGGACTTAGGTAGTTTCCAAATTTAAGTAACTATTCTAGTAATTTACATGGGATTCAAAGTTCTTGTCCTTGTGTTCAAATGACTCATCCTAAAAATTTCAAAGGAGTCTAAGGTTTCAAATTTCCATGGAATTTATAATAAATCCAAATGGCATTCCTAATAAATTTCTAAGGGGACCTAGAGTTTGGTTTCTTAGTTCAACAATTTTTCTAGTAGTTTACAATGGAGTCAAAGCCTTATTTTAGGTTTTATGATTATCCAGATGATTTCCCAGGGATCCTAAAATCTCCAATCTCTACCCTCTCAATTTCTCCTAATTCAAAGGGAACTTCACATAAGTTTGAATGGATATCCTGATAATTCTTAAGGGAACTTAAGTTTAGATTTCTATGTTCTCAAACTTTCTCTAAAGTCTAGAGGGATTTACCTACATTCAAATCTCTAATTTCAACATTCGAACTTGAGACATTTAAGGTTTTGTATAAGTTTATTTCCCAAAGGCAAGATTTGTCTAAAGTCTCGCTAATACCATCTGTAACACCCTGGTTCCCGGAACCCGAGTACACTACTCGTTTTCCAAAAACCCGACTGTTAACCTTTAACTGTAACTCAAATTGCACATACATTTTGTTTTCTTTTTATCAGAGTTAATAAACTAGCGGAATATGAGCAATCGAGTATAAGAGGGAGTCCAAATGTGCAAATACAAATGTTTCCAGCAGTTACTCGAAAACTTATACAAACCAATGTCTTAACCTTTACAAATATAACAGTATAAATTAAATACAAATAAAATCAGGAATGGAGAGTCACAAGATCATCTCCTCTTTTCATTCTACATGAACACCAGCATACGCATCATCTACGTCTCCTGCACACTGAATACGGTTCGATGGCGTCAATGGCTATCGCATGAGGTATACCCCCAAGATTTATCGTATCATTAAGATAATTAAGCATAAATAACAGAGACAGTATATAACAAATATAACACAATGATTGTCATGGGAATCAAATAAAGTTCATCAGATACACATTCATTAAATAAATCACCTAGAATAATCTTGTTTAAATGCATGGATGCATGCACATCCTCACAGACCTGGGGATGCACATCTAGCTGGTAAAAAAAGTCGCCTAAGGAGAACTAGCCACCCAGAAAAATACTCAGAGGTACGCCCAAGGAAGACTAGCGACACAAAAAACACTATGCAACGAGGTCGCCCAAGGAGAAATAGCTACCCGAAAAGGACTATATACTATAGATCGCCCAAAGAGAATTAGTCACCCGAAAAAAGTACACAAGGTACACCCAAGGAGAACAAACCACCCAGAAAAGACCAAATAATATAGATCACCTAAGGAGAATTAGTCACCCGAAAAAGTACACCAAGGTACATGCAAGGAGAACTAACCACTCGGAAAAGACCAAATAATATAGATCGCCCAAGGAGAATTAGTCACCTAAAAAAGTACACAAAAGTACACCCAAGGAGAACTATCCACCCGAAAAAGATCGTAAGTATGCCATGAAAATGGATGATTAGCCCAGCTTGTATTATGCCAAATTCAAACAATCAATTTAGAAAAGCTCAAAGGTCACTATGGGGGGTTGGTCACCTAGCATAGGCCGACAGCTCAAGCATAGTGTCCCATTCCACCATTCTTGGCTCATGAGACTAATAAATGTGATGTTTTCAGTGTAACCCCTTCAACTAGTAGCCAATTGTAGTCCAACAATTGCAACTTACCATCACAAGGTTGTACAAAATAATCCATTAAAGACGCAAAAGGGCAAGTATTCCATAAAAGCCGCGAGGGCCAATTATTCCACCTAATGGTGTGATTAAAAAGGGATTATTCCCAAAAAGTCATGTAGGCACAAATGATACACAATGTGGTAAGTCCATGACAAGGACATTCCATTTAATCTATTTAACAGAAAGACCACTAGTTCAAGACTTCCACAAACATCATAAAATAACCACAAGTAGCAAAACAAGTCAAGCACATTGTGAAAAGTAATTACAAATGTAAAGAGGAATATTTGAGACCTATCGCATATTCATAATTGAATATAAATCTAACCATCAATCATTATAAAGAATTACTAAATTAGAAACTAGTATTTATCAACACTTTCACTAAGTATTATTTTAGGCAAGAGATTAAATAAGCAAGCTACACCAACTATCAAGATGTAGAAAATCTTGAAGGGTAATCCTCACCTTTCAAGTTGAATTTTCTTGCTTATGTTGCATCCTAAACACAGTGACTCATTTGAGTAGGTTTCCAACACAACTCGATCCTAATTTCACGATCTAAGGAGGCGTTTGGGTGTCAACATTCCCTACATTTCAATTAAAGGCCTAGATTATCTTAAAACAAGATTTAACTCTAAAGTTTATGAGATCAGAACTCACCACACTAGATTGTTGACTCCGTGACTTGACTCAGGCAAGTCACACGATCTCGACTCCTCCTTTCTCTCCTTTTTTTTTCTTCTTTTCCTACTCTGCCGTGAACTTCCAATAGGGTCTAGACCCGACCAAATAGTGAGTTAGAGGCCTAACTTGGTTTTGAACCGAATCAACTCAGTGACTCACCTCTCTTCCCCTCTTCTTTTCTTTTTCTTCTTTCACTCCCACTTCTTTTATTTTTCTTCTTTCACTCCCTCTTCTTTCCTCACTTCTATTTCTCTGCTTTCTAAGCTAGTCAACAAGGAGCTTGGCCTCAGACCAGATTCATGAGATGTGTCCTGGTTCAACCTAGCACCTGCCAACTCAATTGGACTCGTTGCAACTGAGTCAATGAGACTAAGAATCAGAACTGAACAGGCCACCACTCCCTCTCCTAGCCCTTCTTCTCTGCTTCTTCTTTGTTTTCTTTTCTTTCCTATCTACCGACGTTCCAGCAGCAGGAGCTGGATGATCGAGTTCAACTCGACTTAAGCTGCCTCGACTCGGTGCGGCACAAATGCAACACCAAGCAGCAGCGCCCGATTCATCCTCTCCTGATTCTCCTTTCTCCTTTCTTCTTCTGTTCATCATTCCAGCATCCAAACAGAGTCTGACTCTACCAAGAAAAACCAGAGGCAACTCTAGACTCGGTCCGAGCTCGCAGCAACACGAACCGCACCCATCTTCTCTTGTTGTCTTCTCTTTCATTTTCTCTCTCTTTAAATCCTTTTCTCAATCTTCTCTCTTGCCTTCCTTTCCTCTTTCTTTTCTCTATTGGAGTGACTAGGTGATGCCCTAGACTCAGCCCGATCTCGCGGTGACTCGGTCTGAGTTGGCTCAACTCAGGGTGGTAGAACGGCTCCAGAAGCGGCGTCCTCTTTCTCCCCTAAGTTTCGCTCTTTTGAAAAGGTTGCCCTAAAAGGATAAATGGTATTTATACCTTCTTAAACATCTAGAAGGGTCGGCATCCAATTACAGATTAGTTAGAGGTTTTGTTGTAAATCCCGATAGAATTTGGGTTGATATGTTAGTATTCTAATGGTAGGATTGTAATCCATCCATTCTGATGATCTTCCATGCCCTTGGGCCACCGGATGGACTGATCAGATTAATGAGTGGGGCCCGTGTAATGCGGTGGGTGTTTTCGATTCGACGAGGAAGATGATCTAGTCACTAATGATGGATCTCCCTTCGATGGTTAATCATAAGATCTGCATCATTAAAGTGGCATGGATGGGACAACTGATCAATGTGGCGTCCATATTATGGACGTCAGTCCACAAATCTCGGTGGGTTTCGAGTATTGGAGTCCTGGCGGCTTTTTCATTGCAACGGAAGCCCTAAAATCCAGAGGGGATTGGACGGCTATGATTGTTTTACGTGGTGGGTTAGGATGCAAGGGGAAGCTGCACGTGCTGCTAACTAAGAAGAGAGAGAGAGAGAAACGGAAGTCTTTCTATTTTCAGAAATAAACCACGCAACTCACCATTCACCCGAGATTGTGCACAAACGTATAGGCAGCTACAAGTGAAAAATCACGGGGTTTGGTCAAGATTTCCTCTTAAGTGTGATGGATGGTTTAGATCAGTGATCTGAACTCAATCAGTGGGCCCAATTTCAAACGGGTGGATTTCATTTGTTCCTAGCTGGAAAAGAAAGAAAGGAGAGAGAAAACTCTCTTTTTCAAGTAAAACTCAGGTCAACTCTGTTTGACCGAGCTGACCGGTCCAGTGTTGTGTGGGTACACACGCTAGTATACACTCACACCATGACTGTGGGGTCCACAATGATGTGTTGAAAGATCCAAGCCGTTCAGTGGACTCTACTAGTCCTATTAGGGGTCCCGGTTCACAGATGGGGTAGATCTACAGATAAGGTGGGCCATACTTCTAACTTTTAACTTAAATCGTGGGTTTCTTTTGGTTCGATGGTCAGATTATTCTTAATTTTTCATATCAACAGTTAAAAAGGTCTTATGGACCCGGAGGAATGCTTGGGAGTTATATAGGAGTTGATCTAAAACTTAAGTGAGCCGCAATCCCCTATATATTCGATAATCCGATAATTACGTGTGTTTTAATGATCGTATTTCACCACGGTCGATCATCTACCAATTTATATGTCCCCAATGTCTTTTGGGTCGATCTAAATGACGGGTCCTGAGTAGATTAGTTGTACATTCTAGTTTAGGAGTTGATTTACTACTAGGCTCTTTAGAATGTGATTTACGGTGGATTTGCTGGTTCATGCTTCGCAAACTAAAATGGACGGTCAGATTTATTCTAATTCTATTTAAGATGGTTGTAGGGTCATGAACAAGTTTAGGTGCATCTAAATAGTCAGTTTCGCATGATTCTTTAGTCATTTAATTTAAAAACTATGATGTATCTAACCTGTTCAATCAAGTTATTTCGAGCAACTATGCATCCTCGCAGTTATAAGCTCAAATACAACATTCGCTCTAATAAGCAATGGTCAGATAGTCTGGTCTAAGGAGGAAAACTTCTTTAAATAATAAACTAAATCATGGGACGAAGGCGAACGTTCTATTTAATTGGATTTGTGTTTATACTAATCTAAGTCTTCTTGTTGAAACCAGAGTATTGGAAAGTACGGAGTGTTACAATCTACCCCCCTTAATAAGAATTTCGTCCTCGAATTTAGTGCTTCTACTATGATTTGGTGCGATGACAATGTACTTTGTGGTGATCTTAAGCATTTATTATTTTCCTATAAATGTTGTTTTTGTGTCCAAACACATATCACTATCTATCAGAACTGGGGTCGTTACAATCTACCCCCCTTAAATAAGAACCTCACCCTCTAGATTCACTGGCGCACATCCCAATTAACATTTCAAATTGCAAGTTCGTCCTGTTGATGTACTTTATCATGAAATTTTCTCCATCATTCAATTCTAACCTAGATTTTGTCAGGCTTTATTTAAATTTTGCAAAAACTCTTATACCTCCATCATAATAAATCTACTAACGTATATAGGTTCTACTAGATGTTAGTTTTTTTTTATATACCAAAAGTAGGGATTTATTTAAATACCTAATGACCTCACCATTTTTCAATAGTATTTATTACGCTTACAAGTTTATTTAGATGACATGTAGTAATATCATTATGTCTTTATTTTTATTTTCTTTCACCGTTAATGATAGTTCCCAACTATCTATAATAAATATAGTTTTTTGTTTTTAATGTTCAGGCTAACATGAACATATGGTTGTAGTAGGTTTGAGCCTAATACATCAATCCTCTGTTTGCGCGGAGCAGCAGATTTATCGGCATCATTTCCTAATCCTGAAAATTTTCGATCTTCTACTTGATCAGGGCATTGAGATCTTTGGAAATTTTTTAGGATATAGAATTTGAATTAAACCGCATATATTTCGCATATATTTTTCTTAAAGTATGATTCCATCAGTTCGTGGTCCCGGTTATTCTAGACACTTGGGAATATCATAAAGTTTTCCATTTGTACCACAAGAGTACCCAAAATTTATGTTTATCAAAACTAAATGACCGTCACGTTTTCACTATGCACTTTGATTATCTCGTGCATTGATTGAAAATTTCAGGATGGAAATTCGAGTTCAAAATTTTGCTAATTTCACCTGGGTTTTCAAATATAATTCTAATGTGCTCAGTCTAAGGTTAGGAATTTACCCAAAACCCTATAATTTCTCCTCTAGTTAATTGTAGGTGCTGGAATTTATAAGGAACATTATCTCTAACTAAAGAGACGTACTGAGAGAGTTCAAATTGTGATTGGTTGCATAATTCTTTTAAGTTTAGGGAGCGTTTATGTTAGATATAATGTGCAATATGGTGGTAAATAATTTCATAAAATGCCTAAATTCATTTTGCTTGATGAGTGTTGTAAAGGTGTTATTCCAAAAGAAAAAATAAAATAAAATTTAATTCCTAGATTTCTGAAAGTTCACTGGAAATCAAGTTCAAGAAATATTCTTCTTAACCTCAGATATATTATAGTTGAAATTTGTTTTCTCATGGTACTTAGGTAGTTTCCAAATTTAACTATTCTAGTAATTTACATGGGATTCAAAGTTCTTGTCCTTGTGTTCAAATGACCCGTCCTAAAAATTTCAAAGGAGGCTAAGGTTTCAAATTTCCATAGAATTTATCATAAATCCAAATAACATTGCTAATAAATTTCTAAGGGGACCTAGCGTTTAGTTTCTGAGTTCAACAATTATTCTGGTAGTTTACAATGGAGTCAAAGCCTTGTTTTTAGGTTTTATGATTATCCAGATGATTTCCCAGGGATCTTAAAATCTCCAATCTCTACCCTCCCAATTTCTCCTAATTCAAATGGAACTTCACATAAGTTCGAACGGTTATCCTAATAATTCTTAAGGGAACTTAAGTTTAGATTTCTAAGTTCTCAAACTTTCTCTAAAGTCTAAAGGGATTTACCTACCTTTAAATCTCTAATTTCAACATTCGAACTTAAGATATTTAAGGTTTTGTATAAGTTTGTTTCCCAAAGGCAAGGTTTGTCTAGACTCTCTCTGATACCATCTGTAACACCCCGGTTCTGGAACTTGAGTACACTACTCGTTTTTGAAAAACCTGACTGCTAACCTTTAACTGTAACTCAAATTTCACGTACATTTTTTTTATCTGAGTTAATAAACTAGCGGAATATGAGCAATCAAGTATAAGAGGGAGTCCAAATGTGCAAATCCAAATGTTTCAAGCGGTTATCCAAAAACTTATACAAACCAATGTCTTAACCTTTACAAACATAACAGTATAAATTAAATACAAAAGAAAAAGTCAGAAATGGAGAGTCGCAAGATCATCTAGCTCCTACCATTCTACATGAACACCAGCATACGTGTCATCTACATCTCCCATAGCGTCAATGGCTATCGCAGTGAGGTATACCCTCAAGATTTATCATATCATCAAGATAATTAAGCATAGTTATTAGAGACAGTATATGACAAATATTACACAATGATTATCATGGGAATCAGATAAGGTTCATCAGATATGCATTCATTAAATAAATCACTCAGAATAATCTTGTTTAAATACATGGATGCATGCACATGCTCACAGACCAGGGATGCACATCCAGCTGGTAAAAAAAGTCGCCTAAGGAGAACTAACCACCCGAAAAAATACTCAAAGGTATGCCCAAGGAGGACTAGCCACCCAAAAAAGGCTATGCAATGAGGTCACCCAAGGAGAACTAGCTTGTAACGCCCTAAAATTCGGGGGTCGAGCATAACTCAGCTCCCGAGTTCCAAAACATCACTTATGCAACATAATTAATGAATGATGTATGTTGACTGTATTAGCACATAAACATGGGATAGATTAAGCCAAAACGCAGATATGATTCAGGGGTAAGTGAATAAAGCAAGCGGAAGACTTATAGTAAAATATGTGTACAAGTGTAAGTCCCTGAATTATATATACAACCAGATCGTGTAAAAGTGTTATTTATCAAAATTATAAGTACAAGTTACATCATTTCAGTTCCCAAAATAATCATCCCATAGATCCCGCGCAACAGACCGAGGCTCGCTAGAACCCGTCTGAAAACTGCATATAGGAGAAGGCAGCCTCGTCGTCATCCAGCTCCCGCTCTGCCTCAGACGTCGCATCCACATCTGCAACATCGGGGCCTAAGACAGTCCGGTGGGTGTGAAACACCGCCCGAAACGTGGGAGTGAGTGATCAACTCAATGGAACAATAAGGCACTGGTTAACATGTTATCAGCTCAATCAAACAGTAATGATAAAGCCGGACAATTAAATAAATCCTAAGTACTCTTGTTAATGCGGTATGAATGCAATATGATGCGTGCCCTCACGCGTACACCCTCGGCGTCTTCATCTTACGTTACGCATGACATCGCCTCAAAGTGCGCCACATCTACAAAGCACATGCAAATGCGGTGCATGGATATGATTACCAAGTTGTTATTAGTCCAATTCATACACAGATTGGGAAGCTAAGATACCTTCCTCATATCACCATCCAACAGTGATCCATACTAGGGTCGTCAATCCTAGACATCTCATACGATCATATAGTTGAGGTCGTATCAAAGGGCTCGTCACCAATCAATGCACGCCTTTCATGCCCTTACTACCACGGATCGGCTCGTCACCTCCTGCGGTATCCGGTATGCTCGAGGTCACTACAAAGGGCTCCACCAATCAATGTAGGCCGACAAAGACGAATATAGTGTCCCATACCACCATAATCGGCTCACGAGTTTAGTTGCTCACTTTGGTCACTACGGGAGGTTCGTCACCCAGCGTAGGGGCCGACAGCTCGACCACGTGTCCCATACCACCATGTCCGGCTCATGAGTCTTAGCGGATCGGTACCATGGTTATTAGGATTTCACTGGTAAGTTCGGTACCCTAGATTCAAGCGTAGCGTCCATACATGGTTAACATACATCGGACAATCGGGTTAGTTGACGAACTCGACTAGCACGAGCGCATGTCGAAATGAAGCGACATAGAGTGCGCAAACACTCCGCGTGGCCAAACCACCGCCGCCAACTCTAATACGACTCGGGTTCGTCTAATCGTCTCACGTGGCGAAAGCAATCTCAACCACGACCAAAGGGTCAATTACCGATTTCTGGACTAAGGCATAGTCCCAAACATCCTACACTACAGGATATTCATATGGAATGTAAAACGAATGGAACAACCACTCAAATCATGGTGCATACACATCAAGAATATCAATTTAACATAAATGTAAGCATAGGAATGCTTGAATTTAAATAACTTGGAATGTAAATGCATAAGGGAAATCATGCGCATCCATAGAAGTATTGAGAATCACTTCTCAACGCCCACATTTAGTGTAATCAGTTACACTTAGATCATTCATGCATTTCTACAAACACTTAGCATCCATGGAACAACATACATGACGCATGTTGAAATACATGCACTTAGACAATTCCTTCTTCCAAGGAGTTGTCATACATGCATCTAGCATACATACATGACCAAAAATCATGGCAAACATAAGTGCGTATTTTATACGTATACGGTACTTTATAAATACACTTAGAATACACAAATCTCAATATAGCACATGCATATCGGAAAGCAATGTAAACATAACATTTGACATGTGAAATCTCATCCATAACAAGAATAAATCACTAACGGGATTGAAAGCCTTGAAAACCATAACCTATACACTTAAAGTCCGCACCTTAAGCGAAGAAAGAATAGCCGAATTGATTTAGTCAATGGCGCTAAAATACCCTAAAATAAGGATAGAAATGAGATACAACAACACCAAGTCTAATCTAAGCTCTAACACGGGTTAGGGTTAGGTTAACTTACCCCAAAAGAACTCAGAACCGTCAGAGGAACGATTCAAAGTAAAGGTTTAAAGGTGAAGAAGAACAAGGAAGAATCAAGATGATTCACCAACCAATCTCTCTCACTAACTCTCTCTTTTCCACTCTCTTTCCAAGCTAGGGTTAGAGAAAATTCGTATGGAAATGAGAGCTAGGGTTTAAGGACTATAGATAGGCCTTAAAATGATGGACATAACACAAGGGTCAAGGTATACTTAGGTTATAACCAAAGTAAGCCTTTCTCGATCCCACACTTTTGGTGGGCCTATAACCACGAAAGGTCGGACTTAAGCTCACCGACCATGGATCTAGGTCAGGAGTTACCGACCGGCTCTTCAGATCGGCCGTGGCGGACCACACTCAATTCAACGGTCATAAACTCGATCAAGTCCACAAGCACTAGGATATGCCGGGGCCAACCCTGATCGGAGGGTGAAATTGGGTCGAAATCCAACGGTCGAATGCTTAAAATCGTCGCCAAGCGAACGACTCATTTCATAAAAAGCTTATTAAATTCCAACCGTTCTCACACTCTTCACTCGAACTCAACCAAATCGACCCAAAATCAGATCGACTTGATTTTGAGGTGAAGACCAAGCCCAACTCGGTGCTGACTAAGATCATCGCCATCGGACTTTCGGCGCGCGGTCCAGGTCCGATTTCAAAAATTCCCCAGAACAACCGGATTTAGCGATGGATCCCAGATTTCGAGTAACGTGGCGCTCACTAATCTACACGTTTAGAGCCATGCGGATACAATTTAAAGTGATTGATGCGAATTTCACAAGCAATCAAGTAAAGCGCTAATTACCCCAAAACAACTACTTAAGGAAAGATTAGCACAAAAATTCCAAGGTCGTTACAATCTACCCCCTTAAAGAAAATTTCGTCCTCGAAATTCATACCTTCATATAATCCTCGAGGATCGGAGGGTAGGTCTTCCGACCTCAGCTTCAAATTCCCAAGTAGCCTCTTCATGATGCGCCATAACACCTTCACAGAGGGATAACCTTGCTCGCAGTACCTCCTTCCTATCCGGAATACGTGTTGGTTGCGGACATAAGTGGCATCCTCACTTAAGTGCACTTCCCCACTGATAATATGCGAAGGATCGGAACGTACTTATAGAAAAATGAAATACGTTATGCACGCCGCAAAGGTGTGGGCAAAGCAAGGCGGTATGCTACCGCTCCCACTCGATCCGAACTTGAAATGGACCAATAAATCTCGGCGTCCTTCCCCTTCTTACCGAACCCAAAACTCCCTTCATAGGAGAGACCTTAAAAAAACATGATCTCCCACTACGAACTCAAGCGGTCGACGCCTCGTATCGGCATAACTCTTCTCCCTCTGTCAGAAGTCGACGGCGAATGATGTCAACCTTCTCCGAAGTCACCTGCACCAACTCGCCAAACTCTTCTCACCAACTTTTCCCCAACAATGTGGTGCTGCACGGCGACCATACAACGCCTCGAAGGGAGCCATGCCGATACTCCCGGAAACTATTATTATACGCGAACTCGGCATAAGGGTCATCCCAACAGTCTTTGAAATCCAAAACACAAGCTCGAACATATCCTCCAGGACTTGATTCACGCGCTCTGCCCATCTTTGCGGATGAAACGCAGTCGAACTTGCACACCCATCGCTTCACGGATACGAGTCCGGAAGATAGATGTAAAACGCGTGTCTCTATCGGACACAATCTCCAGGGGAATGCAGGCGCACTATCTCCTTGATATACAACCTAGCCAACTCGTCTGCGAGTAAGTGACTCGATCGGTAAGAAATGCGCCGACTTCGTTAATCGATCGACGATCACCCAAATAGAGTCAAATCCCTTTCTCGTCCTCGGCAACCCGAAATAAAATCCATAGAGATGAAATCCCACTTCCATTCCGCTATGGGCATGCAACCCGAGGTTCGGCCTTGACTTGCTGCCACGTGAGACAACGAGAAACAAATTCAATCGGACCTTCATATTGTCCCACCAATAAGACCTCTTCATATCGTGATACATCCGTGCTACCCGGATGCATCGCAAGCTTAGAACTATGGGCTAACTCGAGAACCTCACGCCTCAAGTCAGGGATGTCAGGAACACATAATCGACCACGAAATCGTAGGGTACCAACCCGCCGCCTCATCTTCACCAAAAGCTCATCATCCGCCTGAGCCTCGAATGTGGGCGATAACCTCATACGGCTCAACCACCGTAAGCTTCGCTCAAAATCGCGCACGAACTCCAACATCTCCCACTTGATCATCATCGGAGCCGCAAACTCCAAAGCCTTCTTGCGACTCACGCATCGCCACAAGGTTCGCCTTACCAGGATGGTAAGAAACATCGAACTTAAGTCTTTCAATGTTTCCATCTGCGCGGCCTCATATTCAAATCACGCTGCGTGAAAATATACTTAAGGCTCTTGTGGTCGCAAAAGCTCGAACTCCTCACCATAGAGGTAATGTCTCCAAAGCTTTAATGCGAAGATGACGGCCGTTAAGTCGTGCGTTGGGTAATTCTCTTCGTGTTTCCTTAACGCGAAGCATAAGCAATCACCGTCTTTCTGCATAAGGACATAACCGAAACTAACGCGAGAGGCGTCGGTATAAATAATATACTTAACCCCTTGCTCGGCAATACTAGCACGGGCGGACGTCAACTTGTCCTTCACTTCCTAACTCCGATTCTAAGCAAACTTCAAATCCTTCCTGTCACGACAACAGTCTGGCAATCTTCGAGAAGTCCGAATAAAGCGTCGATAATATCCTGCAAGGCCAAGAAAACTCCTCACCTCGATAATCGAATCCCTGCACTGCAACTACCTTGGCAAGGTCGACGGCTATACCTTCCTTGGACACCACATGTCCCAGGAACTTGACTTCCTCCAGAAATCACACTTTTTGAACTGAGCGAAAAGCTGATGCTCCCTAAGAGTACCCAAAACCGCTCTTAAGTGCTCCTCGTGCTCGTCCCGCTCCCCGAATAAATCAAGATGTCATCAATAAATACAATGACGAATCGAACCAGGAAAGCGAAATACCCTGTTCATCGGATCCATGAACACGGCCGGTGCGCAGACCACGACATCACAAGGAACTCATAATGCCGGGCGGGCGGTCTTCGACGTCCCCATCCTTGGCGAATCGTGATACCCATCGGATCAACCTTGAAAATACCGTGCCCCCTTCAACTATAAACAGATCATCAATCCCGGGCAAGGGGTACTTATTCTTCACAGTTACCTTAGTTCAACTGCGATAATCAATACACAATCGCAAGGAACCATCCTTCTTCTTCACAAAAAAACAGGTGCTCCCAAGGAGACACACACTGGGCGAATAAAACCCAATTCTAGCAAACCATCTATCTGCTTCCTCAACTCCTCCATTTCACTGGAGGCATCCGATAGGTGGGTAAAGAAATGGGCGCCGCACCGGGCATAAGATCGATAGCAAAATCAATCTCACGGAGGAGGTAATCCAGAATCGACTCAAACACATCTTCAAACTCCCGAACTACGGCGTACTAACCAACCCCGACTCGGGAACTCTCCAACAGAGAAGAATAAAAATCAATACGAATAGGGTAACTGGAACCGGGAAAGTAACAATCTCGCCCCCAGGTCCATGGATCGTCAATTCACAATCAATCTCTGCCCGCATCCTCGTGAGCCAATCCATACCCATAATAACATCGTAGTGATAAAGCGGTGCGACTAGCAAATCAACACGGATCGATCCACTTCCCGGATCGACCAAACAATCCATACAACGCTTGCCCAAGGCGGAGGACATCCCCGTAGCGGTAGTAAGCGTCTCCAGGTATAGGAACAGATCTCAAACCCAAACACCTAACCGCATAAGAAATAAGAGAAGTAGTGGACCCCGTATCCACTAACACAGACCTTCAATATGCCCTGTCACCTCAAAGGACCTCGGCACCAAGTCAGACATAGCCGAAAGCGCATGAACACGAGCCTCCGGACGATTCGGCGGAGGAACCATGGGCCCGCTGAGGTGGCCTGCAGGTCTGAGGGATGGATGAGCTGGCGCTGATCCAAGAGGAGGAGGAGAAATAACCGGAGGCATCGGACGGCTAACCCTCTGCGGTGGAGTAAAACCACCTGCGGGAAAAGCAAAAACGGTCCAAGTGCCCAACCTTCCCACAATAAGAACATCTCAGATCAGCTCTCATCTGCTGAGGCGGCGCTGAACGCCTTGGAGGAGAATCAACACGCGGCCTCTTGCCAAGGAAAGGCACCCTGGAAATCCGGCTCGGCCTAGGAGGCATCGGTGCTCGCATGCGGGACGCCCTATCCCCGTCAACTTGCAGGACATGCTCACTAGCTCGCATTCACACATAGTTTAAAGAAACTTGATGCATTTCACACCCTCAGTAAAACGCCGCATCCTCATCGGGATCACCCGGGATCAAAGGAACATACCGCCCCAACTGAACAGGTTCTCATACTCCGTAACCGAAAACTCCCCCGGCGGAGGCGAAGGAACTCACTCTCCTTCTCATGTTCGCAAGGAAATACTTCTCGTGGAAGCGCCTCAAACGCGCCACGACCACCGAGTCCTCTTCGCGGCGACCGTCCCACCACAAACGGCCTCCTTCTCAAACATGAAGGTGGCAAGCTCAACTGCTCGACCTCAGAGCAGTCGGCTTTAGGATCTTAGAGATGCGGTCAATCCAATACTCGGCCTCCTCGGGTCTGAGAACCCGCAAAGTAGGAGGTCGCAAGCGCTGGACTCGAATGTGCCGCTGGCACTGACACTGGCACTCCCGGATGGAGGCATAGGTGAAACAGGTGGAGTCGCCCCGAGCAAAGATGCCAGCCATGGAGGAGAGGAACTCCTGCCGCCCCTGCCGCCGTACGCTGGCAAACCTTGCATCAACAACATCATCGCTCAAACCTATCAACAGTGAAGGAGAAGGTGCATGGCTCGGCCAGAACCGAGGGTGTGAGGAGGAGCCATAGGTGTCGACCCAACACCACGAGATGGACCGCTGGGATCCGTGCTATCGCTCAAGGAGGAACCCCGAAGCGACTCAATCGAGAAAGACGGGCCAAGTCTTCGAACCCTTAGGAGGCATCCCTACATTAAATCAAAGGATGCAACCTGTAGATTCTAAGTCACATAATCCATCCACACAACAACAACACAAACAACACCAAAACAAACCACATGCATTCCATTAACCAAAATCGTCGCAATACAAGTAGTGCAGCAATACATGCATCACGACTAGGAAAGCATGAACACAACACCAGCTAACACTGCACACACCCACAACTACGACAACCACTACCAGCTACCACACTACAACAACTCCAACTACAAGCCAACAACGGCTACACACGGAAAAGAAACACCAAACAAAGCAAAGACGGCCACGACGATGCTACTCGTCGAAAGGAGACGGAGGCGGAGCACCCTTATCCCGCAAGCAACACAGGATAGACTTCAAAGTCGGACATCTTCTTGAACTTGTGCTTAACCAAGCCTCGAAGATCCACCATCTCTTGGCGAAGCAGCTTGCCCTTCTTCAAGCCGTGTAAGACGGGCATCTCGGGCAACTGCTCGGGCACCACAGGAGGAGAGCGATCACTCGAATCTGTGCCCCAAACTCTTCCTCGTCTTGCTCTGTTTCTTCCTCGGACTCCGCACCACCTTCGCCATAACTCTCATCATCACTCTCGGACCCGGCCTCACCCTCGGGAGGCAAGCCGAAGAACCAACCTCCATCCTTAAGGGTCCTCAAGTTGATATAGCGAACAGGGACCGGCTTCTCCTCCAAGCCTATAGCCAAACTCATGTGCGATCTTGCAAAGAGGCGGCCAAAGGGAAGAGACTCGGTCCGTCTACTCGAACGAGCGATGAGAATAATCTGACACAGGATGTACGTCGGCACACACAACTTCGCATCCTGCCACCTGATATAGAAAATCTACCATCAGGCGCGTACACTCGCTGCGGTTGCTCCACCTCGGATACACATTGAACGTAAAGATGTGGTGAAGCAAACGGAAGTCGTCCGTCATGTGAGAAGCCAAAAGACTCCTATTCGGCTGCCATACGACCAGACGACCACACAAGGATGACGATCCCTCTCGCGCACACTGTCCACATTCTTCTCGCGGGCATGCACTTCCCCAAGTGGCACCTTCAAGAGTCGGGATATCAAAGCAACATTGACAATTCCAACTCGACCGCTACCACAGGGAATCTTGAACAGCAGAGGATCCAGCGAATGCTCCAGAATGTTGGCATAGAAGGCCCGAACAGTGCTAGCATTCGCGCGATACTCGCCTTCGAACAAGGGACCCCAACCAGCCCCTCCAACAAAAAGAACTCACCAAAGAGCCGCGGATCAACATGAGCCTCAAAAAGGACTCTACGCCCCTCATAGACTCCATGCGACAATTCCCCCAACAAGGTCCTACTGACAGGAGCTCGAGGATCGAGGTCCCGCTTCGTCTGGAACTCGGCTAGCGGCGGCACCTCTCGGCCTCCGTGCACGGGTTGGGCGGCTCGGCCCGGCTTCATCCACGGGCGCTCTCTTCTTCCCCATCAAGGAAAGAAGGGAAGAAATGGAAAAGATGGCCGTCACAATCTCAAAGAGGGCCATGAGAAATGAGAGAAAGAGAGAAATAGGAAGATGGTGAAGCTTCCACACAACTATGAGCCAAAAAGGGAATGAAATGGCTCAAATGAGAGGGAAAGATGGAGAAATCAGTGATGGAATGGAAGATTTGAGAATGGGGTGATGGGTTTGCACGAAAATGGAAGGAAGATGAAGATTTGGGAGAGATTTGAGAGAGTTTGGAGAGGTTGTTGAAGAAAATGAGAGCTTGGAAGAGGGTTTTGTAAAGGAAATAGGTAAAAAGAGTGGTTTTAAAGTGAAAACCGTGGAGGGGTGGGCCACACAAGCCTCATGGACGATCGGCCCGCGTCGGCCCGGCCCGCCGACCGGCGATCCCTCGCCGGTCTCTGGACATATCGGCGATGCCTCGCCGATTTGGCGAGGTCCTCCTTGGTCCAAATGATGTGGTTCCCCCCCTGGGTCCCACAGAAAATGCCCCGATTGGCCCCTTGTGTAATTTGAAGTTTATCGGGTCATTCTGACAGAAATCTGATACAAACAGCGATTTCTGGAAGGTTTAAAAATGAATAATGGGAGGGTAGACCATCTACACTCATTAATAGAGGGTCTAGAACAGGTTTCGGGTCGCTGTGTGTGATCAGGTAAGAGTACAGACTATCTCGGCAAAGGTTTTCAGGAAACTTTCGCCGATAGAAACTACGGAGCACAAACACAAAGCGATGATAGACCCGCACCCAATTACACTATAGTGGTGACAATGTGCGGTGTGTGACCATAACCCAGGTCCGGTTTAATCCAGATCATGCTCTGATACCAACTTGTAACGCCCTGAAATTCGGGGGTCGAGCATAACTCAGCTCCCGAGTTCCAAAACATCACTTATGCAACATAATTAATGAGAGATGTATGTTGACTGTATTAGTGCATAAACATGGAATAGATTAAGCCAAAACGCAGATATGATTCCGGGGTAAGTGAATAAAGCAAGCGGAAGACTTATAGTAAAATATGTGTACAAGTGTAAGTCCCTGAATTACAATACAACCAGTCGTGTAAAAGTGTTATTTATCAAAATTATAAGTACAAGTTACATCATTTATTCCCAAAAGAAATCCCATGCATCAGCACGAGGCTCGCTAGAACCCGTCGCGCATATAGGAGAAGGCCCTCGTCGTCATCCGGCCCGCTCGCCTCGGGCGTCGCATCCACATCGCAACATCAGGGCCTAAGACAGTCTGGTGGGTGTGAAACACCGCCCAACGTGGGAGTGAGTGATCCTCTGGAACAATAAGGCCTTTGGTTAACATGCTATCTTCAATCAAACAAAATGATAAAGCGGGACAATTAAATAAATCCTAAGTACTCTTGTTAATGAAGGTATGAATTCAATATGATGCTTGCACTCAAGCTTACACCCTCAGAGTCTTCATCTTACGTTACTAATGACATAGCATAAAAGTGCGCAACATCTACAAAGCACATGCAAATGCGGTGCATGGATATGATTACCAAGTTGTTATTAGTCCAATTCATACCGAGGATTGGGAAGCTAAGATACCTTCCTCATATCACCATCCAATAGTGATCCATACTAGGGTCGTCATTCCTAGACATATCATATTATCATTTAGTTGAGGTCGTATCAAAGGTATCGTCAATAATAAATGCACGCCTTTCTTTCACTTACTACCACAGATCGGATCTTCACCTACTTGAGGTATCCATGTATGCTCGAGGTCACTACAAAGGGCTCCACCAATCAATGTAGGCCGGACGAATATAGTGTCCCATACCACCATAATCGGCTCACGAGTTTAGTTGCTCACCGGTCACTACGGGGAGGCTCGTCACCCCAGCGCTGACAGCTCGACCACGGTGTCCCATACCACCATGTCCGGCTCATGAGTCTTAGCGGATCAAGTACCATGGTTATTAGGATTTCACTGGTAAGTTCGGTACCCTAGATTCAAGTAGCGTCCATACATGGTTAACATACACTGGACAATCGGGTTAGTTGACGAACTCGACTAGCACGAGCGCATGTCGAAATGAACGACATAGAGTGCGCAAACACTCGCGTGGCCAAACCACTGCGACAACTCTAATACGACTGGGTTCGTCAACGTCTCACGTGGCGAAAGCAATCTCAACCACGACCAAAGGGTCAATTACCGATTTCTGGACTAAGGCATAGTCCCAAACATCCTACACTACACGGATATTCATATGGAATGTAAAACAAGAATGGAACAACCACTCAAATCATGGTGCATACACATCGAAGAATATCAATTAACATAAATGTAAGCATAGGAATGCTTGAATTTAAATAACTTGGAATGTAAATGCATAAGGAAAATCATGCGCATCCATAGAAGTATTGAGAATCACTTCTCAACGCCTGCATTTAGTGTAATCTTACACTAGATCATTCATGCATTTCTACAAACACTTAGCATCCATGGAACAACATACATGACGAATGTTGAATACATGCACTTAGACAATTCCTTCTTCCAAGGAGTTGTCATACATGCATCTAGCATACATACATGACCAAAAATCATGGCAAACATAGTGCGTATTTTATACGTATACGGTACTTTATAAATACACTTAGAATACACAAATCTCAATATAGCACATGCATATCGGAAAGCAATGTAAACATAACATTTGACATGTGAAATCTCATCCATAACAAGAATAAATCACTAACGGGATTGAAAGCCTTGAAAACCATAACCTATACACTTAAAGTCCGCACCTTAAGCGAAGAAAGAATAGCCGAACTGATTTAGACGAGCTTCGTCAACGGCGCAAGAATACCCTAAAATAAGGATAGAAATGAGATACAACAACACCAAGTCTAATCTAAGCTCTAACAAAGGTTAGGGTTAGGTTAACTTACCCCAAAAACTCAGAATCGTCAGAGGAACGATTCAAAGTAAAGGTTTAAAGGTGAAGAAGAACAAGGAAGAATCAAGATGATTCACCAACCAATCTCTCTCACTAACTCTCTCTTTTCCACTCTCTTTCCAAGCTAGGGTTAGAGAAAATTCGTATGGAAATGAGAGCTAGGGTTTAAGGACTATATATAGGCCTTAAAATGATGGAAATAACCCGGGTCAAGGTATACTTAGGTTATAACCAAAGTGCCTTTCTCGATCCAACGAAGCACGGTGGGCCTATAACCACGAAAGGTCGGACTTAAGCTCCCGACCATGGATTCATAATCAATTTAGTCGGATCTTCAGATCAGCGGTGGCGGACCACACTCAATTCAACGGTCACGGAAACTCGATCGTCCACAAGCACTAGGATATGCCCGGGCCAACCATCCTATTCGAGGGTGAAATTGGGTCGAAATCCAACGGTGGAGATCTTAACACGCAAGCGACACGACTCAATTTCATAAAAAGCTTATTAAATTCCAACCGTTCTCACACTCTTCACTCCGAACTCAACCAAATCGACCCAAAATCAGATCGACTTGATTTTGAGGTGAAGACCAAGCCCAACTCGGTGACCGCAATGGCCCTTAAGATCCCAAAATTCCCCGCCCAAATTTCGGGACCCTTTCGAAACGGGTCAAAAATTCCAAGGTCGTTACATAGCTACCCGAAAAAGACCATATAATATAGATCACCCAAGGAGAAGTAGTCACCCGAAAAAAGTACACAAGGTACACCCAATGAGAACTAACCACCCAAAAAAAACTAAATAATATAGATCGTCCAAGAAGAATTAGTCACACGAAAAAGTACACAAAGGTACCCAAGGAGAACTAACCACCCAGAAAAGACTAAATAATATAGATTGTCTAAGGAGAATTAGTCACCCAGAAAACTACACAAAGGTACACCCAAGGAGAACTAACCACTCGAAAAAAACCATAATGTATGCCATGAAAATGCATGATTAGCCCAGCCGTTATTATTTCAAATTTAAACAATCAATTTAGAAAAGCTCAAATGTAAGACCCATGTCCTAGTCCGTACCGTTCCGTTGGCTTCCACGGTCCTTCCGGTCAAATTCTGGCAACCTTCGCACTGTATCCGATGTTTGCGCGCGATCCTAAGCCAGGTCTCGCACACCGACGTTGGCTCGATCCGAAACTTATATCATAGCGACTGCGTCATCGCCGCGGTTCCAACGCCGTGACTTGCGTACCAAACCGATACCCAGGCTAGGAGATGTAGGCCAGCGTTTGTTTCGAAGAAACGCCACGCGTTGCAATTCTCGAGGGAATCTCTACGATATGTCCCACCAATCAATCAATCAATCAATGTCAAGTACAAGTCAAGTCACACCTTACCCAAGTTCAACAACCCATTCCTCTTTCTCCACAAAGTCAACTCTCTCTCTCTTCACCCATTCCTCTTTTTTCAAAATTTCAACCCAACCAATACCTTTCCTTACATCACCCATCACTCCATTACCTCATATCACCCATCACTTCTCTCTCTCCCTCATTTCTTTCGAGCAACAAATTTCACACGTCCAAGCTTCCCTCTCCCTCTCAAGTGTGGTCCACCTTCTCATCTTCCATCTACACCCTCTCATCTTTCATCCATACCATTAATCTCCCATCATCTACCGTCCAAGGCAAAGGCAAGGAGCATTGGAGCCTAAGGGACTAAGAAGAAGGAAGATAAGGTGGGTGATTTACCATTATTTTAAATTTTAGGGCCCACTTGTTGGTGGGACCCATTTGGATGTATGTGATTTAATCAAGAGGGGCCCATAGTGGCGGGGTCCCTCTATCTCACCGTATATTTCTCTCTCTCTCTCTCTCTCTCTCTCTCTCTCTCTCTCTCTCTCTCTCTTTGTGATGGTGTGGATCCCACCAATATGTGTTATATCTACCCGTCCATCTACATTAGACGGTGTGGCCCACCCTATTGCAGGTGATGATCCACACCATCCACTATTTGGATGGGCCCAATACATCCTTCCTTCTATATGTTATATTTTATATATAATATATATATTATAATATGTATTATATATATATAATATAAGATATATATTATATGTATATGTATACATGTTGGTGGGCCACCTCCACGTGGGACCCACCACAATGATGTGTTTATGGAAGTCGTCCAGCGTCCCTGGACGCTGGACGTTGGCAAACAGTGAAGTGTTCACTGACATGGGAGTGTACTACCAAGCTAGCCAAAGAGAAGGGAGAGGTGGGCCATTCATGCAGGCCCCACGTTGATGTATATATACAATCCAAGCCGACCATCCTCTTCCTCAGGTCATTTTAAGCGTTGAACCGAAAAATGAGGTTGACCTGGTTTTCTGGCGGGCCATGGTATAGGAAACAGTGTTCCTACCTTTGATTTACTCCCTGATGCTCCTGTATATCTGAAACATCCTAATATTGGACTCTATGGGATGGTATCGATCTACAGGGACTAGTGGCCGGATCGGATCGATCTGATGTGGGCCCTACCCCAGGAAAACCATGGAAAAACTGGTTTAAAAAAAAATAAAAATAAATAAAAAGACAACAGCAGCAGTGCTGCTGCTGTCAGGCGCCACAGGCAGCGCGCAAGCGCTGGCGGGCGGGCGGACGGGGTAGGCCTCACGGCCCCCGCTGTGGGCCCCACCATGATGTGTTCGAACATCAACTCCGTGCATTTGATGGGTCCCCTCAGACCAGGTGATCACCCCAAAAATCAGCGGTATACGAGACTCCGGTGGACCACACCATTTAAAATCATGTGAACACATGCCTAAACATATAAAATTAGTTGGTGGGGCCTACCTGAAATTTGGATGCCACTGAAAATTGGTCTGAACCCTCAGCCAAGTGGGACACACATAATGAGTGGGCTGGATTCGGGAACCACATTCGGTGGGGCCCTGTTTTCTCAGGTCCTTGTGGCCTTTTTAATAGGTTAGATGCAAATAAACATCACCGTGGCCCTCGCCGTTGACCGTGTGACCTTATAAACTGTTGGGTGGCAAACCAACGTTCCAGTGAGCCCCGGTCTAGTGGGCCCTACCCTGGTCCACGTGACCCTAACAACAGGTTGGATGGAAAATAAATAGTACAGTGGGCCCTAGGTCTGAGTGGCCTTATGAACAGTTTGGATGTCATATAAATAATACCGTGGGCCCCCAGGTCTGAGTAATCTTATCAATGGGCTGGATGAAAATAAACATTATGGTGGGCCCCACATGGGACCCACTTATGTATGTATTGAAAACCACACCCTCTATTAGAGCGGGCCCCACCATGATGCATGTGTTTCATCTAACCCGTCCAATCATTTGGAAATTTTTTTAAGACCATGCTATGAGGCCCATTGTAATGTATACAAGGCCCACTAGTGTGGCCCACTTGACGAATGCAAGGCCCATGTGACTAGACCCATCTTGATGCATTTGTGGCCCGTCGTTGAGGCCCACCTTGATTTGTATAAGGCCCATATTATGAGGCCCATTGTGATGTATGCAAAGCCTATGTGACTAGGCCCATGTTGATGCATTTGTGGCCCGTCATTGAAAGCCCACCTTGATATATGTGAGACCCATGTATGAGGCCATTTGATGTATTAGAGGCCCATGGGTCAAGGCCCAATAGGACGTATATAATATCCCTTGTAGTGTGACTCCACCATAGCATATGCATTGACATTTATAACGGGACACGCTTTGGGAGCAATGCTAGTTTGACATCCACATTGAATGGATAATGTTGATTAAATGTCTGCATTATAACTCTCCCTAAGGCCCATTAATAGGCCCATACCTGTAATGTGTAGGCCGTCTAGGCCTATCTTCGTTTTGATCAGAGCTCATCTCTTTATACATGTTTAGTATAGTATAGATCCATGATTCATGATCATTCGCATCATACGCATGCCTGATGTGAGGAGTGACCAATCATATCATATGCCTTCGGGCGGACTATTTATGGGCTCCCTAATAGGCAGAGTTGCCCCATATAAGTGCATGGTACATGCAGGACTGTTGCATGACTGGTAGTATGACTCATGCACTTGCATTTGTGTGATTGTAGTTACTATATGCCCTAGCAACATCAGGGCCATAGCCTCCACAGACACAACGTGGATGGCAGGATTGGATACCGAAAATATTTGGTTCTAGCATACGGGTGCCATAGATGTCCCTGGGTGAAAATCTCTAAACCCGATAGTACCAGAGGATAACTCCAACGTCGATACTGAGTGGATATATGAGCGCATGAGGGCCGAATACTAGGAGGCTGCGTCTCCCACTGTGTCGTGGTTGGTTGGAAAGGAGTGTGGCCTTACTCACCCGAGGGTAGGGGGCAATACTAGGCTGAGTTTGACCAGCTCGCGAATGGGTCCGCTATCGACATGCCGGATAGGTGTTGGCAGACTATTGACCAGGCGGATAGTGAGGTTTCTTACGCTCACTTGGACTGTGCGGCTAGGAGAGCGACAGTGCCATTTGGAGTGTATTGAACCCTGGTGATTATCCAGAATGAGAACTGTATTGATATATGATGAGGATTGGCATGCTTGAGTTGCATCTTGCATCGCATGGCCGTGTTATGGCCGATGACATTCATATCTTGCACCGCATAGCCTTAGTATGGCTGATTGCATTCATGTACTCATCACCATGATTCCACATTACTCTGACCTTGCGTTCTGAGCACGCTTATATTGCGCATACACTTACACCACCCTCTAAGCTTCCTATAAGCTTATGCACGATTAATGCGTGTAGGTGACGTTGGGACGCAGCCATAGCATAGTAGCAGCAGGAGCGTACAGACGAGCTTTGGAGTTTCTATCTTTTGTATTATCTTGTATTTTTTCCCCTTTCAGACGCATTGTACTCAAAAAATTTTTATCATAGTGGATTTTGTGGTGGTGTTCTTGTAGTTATTGTTCATGGGTTATGCTTTTGGTTATGCTTACTATGAATCAGACTGATGATTATAAATTCTCCTTGTAGTATCCCAGGATCGGAACCTGGTGAATGCATGCCGGGAGCCGAGAATGGGGTTCTACGGAGGCTGTCGGCACCGGATTCGGCGATCGGGAATTTTGTGAGCCAGGTTTCCGAGTTCGGGGCGTAACATCAAAGGTCACTATGGGGGGTTGGTCACCCAGCACAGGCCAACAGCTCAGGCATAATGTCCCATTCCACCATCCCTGGCTCATGAGACTAATAAATATGATGTTTTAAGGGTAACCCCTTCAACTAGTAGCCAATTGTAGTCCAACAAGTGAAACTTACCATCGCAAGGTTATACAAAATAATCCATTAAAGCTGCAAAAGGGCAAGTATTCCATAAAAGCCGCGAGGGCCAATTATTTCACCTAATGGTGTGACTAAAAAGGGAATATTCACAAAAAGTCATGTAGGCACAAATGATACACAATGTGGTAAGTCCACGACAAGGACATTCCATTTAATCTATTTGACAGAAAGGCCATTAGTTCAAGGACTTCCACAAACATGATAAAATAATCGCAAGTGGCAAAACAAGTCAAGCACATTGTCAAAAGTAATTACACAAGTAAAGAGGAATATTTGAGACCTGTCGCATGTTCATTATTGAATATAAATCTAACCATCAATCATTATAAAGAATTAATAAATTAGAAACTAGCATTTATCAACACTTTCACTAAGTATTATTTTAGGTAAGAGATTAAATAAGCAAGCTATGTTGACTATTAAGATGTAAAAAATCTTGAAGGGTAATCCTCACCTTTCAAGTCGAATTTTCTTGCTTATGTTGCATCCTAAACACGGTGACTCACTTGAGTAGGTTTCCAACACAAATCGACCCCAATTTCACGATCTAAGGGGGCATTTGGGTGTCAACATTCCATACATTTCAATTAAAGGCCTAGATTATCTTAAAACAAGATTTAACTCTAAAGTTTATGAGATTAGAACTCACCAAACTAGATTGTTGACTTAGTGACTTGACTCAGGCGAGTCACACGATCTCAACTCCTCCTTTCTCTCCTCTTTTTTTCTTCTTTTCCTACTCTGCTATGAACTTCCAATAGGGTCTAGACCCAACCAAATAGTGAGTCAAAGCCTGACTTGGTTTTAAACTGAGTCAACTCAATGACTCGCCTCTCTTCTCCTCTTCTTTTCCTTTTCTTCTTTCACTCCCTCTTCTTTTCTTTTTCTTCTTTAACTCCCTCTTCTTTCCTCACTTTTGTTTCTCTGCTTTCTGAGCTAGTCAACAAGGAGCTTAGCCTCAGACCTAATTCATCAGATGTGTCCTAGTTCAACCTAGCACCTACCAACTTAGTTGGACTCGTTCCAACCGAGTCAATGAGACTAGGAATCAGAACCGAACAGGCCACCACTCCGTCTCCAAGCCCTTCTTCTCTGCTTCTTCTTTGTTTTCTTTTCTTTCCTATCTGCCGACGTTCCAGCAGCAGGAGCTAGATGATCGAGTTCAACTCAACTTGAGCTATCTCGACTCAGTGCGGCACAAATGCAGCAACACCCGACTCGTCCTCTCCTCATTCTCCTTTCTCCTTTCTTCTTTTATTCATCATTCTAGCATCCAGACGAAGTCTGACTCTGCCAGGAAAAATAAGAGGCAGCGCTGGACTCGGTCCGAGCTTGCAGCAACACGAACTGCACCCATCTTCTCTTATTATCTTCTCTATCATTTTCTCTCTCTTTCACTCCTTTTCTTCATCTTCTCTCTCACCTTCCTTTCCTCTTTCTTTTCTCTGTTGGAGTGACCGGGTGACACCCTAGACTCAGACCGATCTCGCGGTGACTTGGTCTGATTTGGCTCAACTCAGGGTGGTAGAATGGCTCTAGCAGCGGCACCCTCTTTCTCCCCTTAGTTTTCTCTCTTTTGAAAAGGTTGTCCTAAAAGGAAAGAGGGTATTTATACCCTCTTAAACATCTAGAAGGGCCGGCATTTAATTGCGGATTAGTTACAGGTTTTGTTGTAAATCCTGACAGAATTTGGGTTGATATGTCGGTATTCTAATGATAGGGTTGTAATCCATCCATTCTAATGATCTTCCATGCCCTTCGGCCATCGTATGGACTAATCAGATCAATGAGTGGGGCCCGTGTAATGCGGTGGGTGTTTTCGATTCGACGGGGAAGATGATCCAGTCGCCAATAGCGGATCTCCCTTCGATGGTTAATCATAAGATCTGGATCATCTGAGCGGCATGGATGGGACCACTGATCAATGTGGGGTCCATATTTAGGACGTTAGTCCACAAATCTCAGTGGGTTCCGAGTATTGGAGTCGCGACGACTTTTTCATTACGACGGAAACCCCAAAATCCAGAGAAGAATGGATGGCTAGGATTGTTTTTCGTGGTGGGTTATGATGCAAGGGAAAGATGCACATGCTGCCAGCTAAAAAGAGAGAGAAACGAAAGTCTTTCCATTTTCAAAAATACACCGCGCAACTCACCTTTCACCCGAGATTGTGCACAAGCATATTGGTAGCTATGAGTGAAAAATCACGAGGTTTGGTTAAGATTTCCTCCTGAATGTGATGGATGGTTTAGATCATTGATCCAAACTCAATCGGTGGGCCTGATTTCAAACGGGTAGATTCCGTTCATTCCTGGCGGGAAAAGAAAGAAAGGAGAGAGAAAACTCTCTTTTCAAGAAAAACTCGGGTCAACTCTGTTTGAATGAGCTGACCGGTCCAGTGTTGCATGGGTATGCTCGCTGGTATACACTCACACCATGAGTGTGGGGTCCACAATGATGTGTTAAAAGATCCAAGCCATTCAGTGGACTCTACTAGTCCTATTAAGGTCCCGGTTCACAGATGGGGCAGATCTATAGATAAGGTGGTCTGTACTTCTAACTTTTAACTTAAATCATGTGTTTCTTTTGGTTTGATGGTCAGATTATTCTCAATTTTTCATATCAACAGTTAAAAAGGTCTTAGGGACCCGGAGGAATGCTTGGGAGTGATATAAGAGTTGATCTAAACTTAGGTGAGCCACAATCCCCTATATATTTGATAATTTGATAATTACATGTAGTTTAATGATCGTATTTCACCACGGTCGATCATCTACCAATTTATATGTCCCCAATGTCTATGGGTCGATCTAAACGACGCGTCCTAAGTAGATTAGTTGTACATTCTAGTTTAGGAGTTGATTTACTACTAGGCTCTTTAGAATGTGATTTACGATGGATTTGCTGGTTCATGCTTCGCAAACTAAAATGGATGGTCGGATTTATTCTAATTCAATTTATGATCGTTGTAGGGTCATGAACAAGTTTAGGTGCATCTAAATAATCAGTTTCGCATGATTCTTTAGTCATTTAATTCACAAATTATGATGTATCTAACCTATTCAATCAAGTTATTTTGAGCAACTGTGCATCCTCGTGGTTGTATGCTCAACTACGACATTTGCTCTAATAAGCAATGGTCAGATAGTCTAGTCTAAGGATGAAAACTTCTTCAAATAATAAATTAAATGCTAGGACGAAGGCGAACGTTCTATCTAATTGGATTTGTGTTTATACTAATCTAAGTCTTCTTGGTGAAACCAGAGTATTGGAAAGTATGGAGTGTTACATATATATTTGAGAACATGCTTAGTATAACATCATGGAATATGCCCATATGCATCATTTGTATGCATGTTGTGAGGAATGATTGATAATAACATTTGCCATTGGGCTGAGACATTTAGGAGACTCCTAGTGAGACAGAGTTGCCCCACATGATCGTGTGGTACGTGCAGGTTTGATGCCTGACTGGATGGTATGACGCATGCATCTCGAAGTTTGTGTAACATGATCACTTTGCTCCCTAGTGACATCAGAGCTATAACCTCCACAGGCATATCGTGGATGACCAGATGGGATACCAGAAATGTTTGGTTCTAGCATATGGGCACTTAGGATATTCGTGGGTGAAAGTCACTAAACCCTCTTGGTACCAAAGGATGCTCCAGCATCGAGACCGGGTAGATAACATGAGCGCCCGAGTGTCGAATACCAGTAGATGGCGTCTCCCACTGATTGTGGTCGGTTGGAAAGGGCTATGGCCTTATCCACCCAAGGGTAGGGGGCAAAACTAGGCTAAGTTTGACCAGCCCGTAAATGACTCCACTACCAACGAGTCAGGTAGGTATTGGCAGACTACTGGCCAGGTGGGTAGTGAGATCTTTTCCACTTGAATGGTTGCACGGCCAGTTGGCCAGCAATCTGGTGTAGAGTGTACTAGACCCCGGTGATATCCCAGAGATGAGCTATACTGAAATGTGGACGTGTTCAACATTTGACTCATTCATTCATTCATTCACTATCCACTCGGGCTAGTGGCGTGCAACTAAATCATTATGTGTACCTTCACAATGGACATGATTTCAGTTAGGTGCGCAACTAACATAAGATTAGGAGTTTACCACATGGAGTCTAACTATCCAAATTTAGGTATGAGACTAGTTCGGATAGAAGCCCCTTGTGATGAACCCTATAGCTTGCGATACCACGTACTGTCATCCAGACTACACACACCATCCTTACCATTTCTTTTACAATACATAGCCTGGATATGACTAATTGTATTTATGGACTTATCAAGATTTGCATATTGCATTGCATCCTCAGCATATGACATTTAGCTTACTATGTCTTGCATCGCATATTTTGGATTAGACTGATAATATTCATGGACTTGCCAGTATTTCTGCTTACTTTGATATTTGTATGCTTGGCACATGTAATGCACACACGCACCACCCTCTGAGCTTCTTAGTAAGCTTATGCATGACCGTTGCGTGCAGGTGACCTTAGGTTATAATAGAGTTAAGGCAGGAGCTTGTGGCAAATCGTTTTGGAGATTTTGATATTTACGTATTTCGCTTTTAGTACTGTAATTTAACGTTTATATTAGTGGATATGTGGTGATGATGTTGTTCTTGTGATTTGGGTATACTTGTGGTTATGCTTCTCTACAAAATTTCACACTGAAAATCCTCCTTGTAGGATCCCGGTTCGAAATCTGGTGTATGGATGTTGGGAACTGAGAATGAGGTACTACGGAGGCTATCAGCACCAGATTCGGTGATTAAGAATTTTGTGAGCCCAATTCCCAAGTTTGGGGCGTGACAATCAGAATGGGATTCAAAGGCATCATATTTCGACGGGACAGTGCTAATAATTTTTTATAACACTCACAAGCTTTGCAAAACTCAAGAGTGTCCTTGAACATAGTGGGCCAATAAAAGCCGCACTGCAGAATTTTGGCCATGGTTTTGTTAGCAGAAAAGTGACCACCACAAGCCTGAGAATGAAAGAAGGAGATCACACTTTAGTGTTGATTATCTGACATGCATCTCTTTAAGATTTGGTCTAGGCAATATTTAAATAAATATGGATTATCCCAGAAGAACTTGCCTACCTTGGTGAAGAATTTCTTCTTATCTTGCGCAGTCCAGTGTGTTAGCGTGAAACCCATGGCAAGATAATTAGTAATATCCACAAACCAAGGTGAATGGGAGACTTTAAACAATTATTTATCAGGGAACATGTCATTTATATGTGTCGTCTCAAGGGAATCAGAGACATCAAGGCGGGAAAGATGATCAGCCACTACATTCTCTACTCCCTTTTTATCTTATATTTCCAAATCAAATTCTTGGAGTAGGAGGATCCATCTTATCAAGCGAGGCTTAGCATCATTCTTAGAAAGAAGATACTTGAGCGCTGCATGATCTGTATAGATGATGATCTTGGATCTGATCAAGTAGGACCTAAATTGTGTAAAGCGAACAGTACAGCTAAGAGTTCCTTTTCCATAGTAGAGTAGTTCACTTGAGCGGGATTTAAAGTTCTACTTGCGTAGTGTATAATATAGGGCTTCTTCTCTTTTCTCTAGCCTAACACAGCCATAAGCACATAGTTGGACGCTATTTCGATAAGAAATAAATGCATTTAATTTGGGGGATTTATTCAATGATAACAAAGAAAGAATGAGAAAATAATGATCAAAAGGTATTTTATTCATTCTGAGTTCATTTGCATCCTCACATTTCCCTTGATTCTGAAAATAAAGTACGATGAATCAACAGAACGAATGAAAGAGAAGACAGTTTAATGGCGATTTTGGCAGCATTTCAACACTTTTGATGTTCATCGTAAAGGCAAATGGGGTGTGCAGACTTGAAACCCTCGATTTGGTTGTGCGATAGGGATTGATCATCCTCCCACTCATCCTTTCAGTCATACGAACAGACTCTTCCTTCTCCTAGAACTCTCTCTCTCTCTCTCTCTCTCTCTCTCTCTCTTTATGCTTCACATTTCCTTTACTTTCCCTTTATGAATCTGGGAATTGGTGCGCTTGATCAAGGAAGCGGCATTTTGGGCAAGAACACTGGTGCATAATCTACAAGGAGCTGTAAACTTTCACGAACTTGAGTTATACAAGTGTGCAACTAAGGAGCAACTAAGGAAATGACGGAAGCTTCTCAGACTTTTCTTGTGTGGGTGCACAACCGAGGAAATGGCGGAGGCTTCTCAGACTTGAGTTATGTCATAATTCTGTTGTGCCACTTTTCTCATTGTGCCACAATTCCGTTCTGCCATAATACCGTTGTGCGGATCTTCCATCATACTCCACTTATCCCTCTCCTCTGTGAGCTCCTTGAGGCTCTCCATTTTCTCTCTATCCAAATGAAGATGGGAGAGGGGTATTTATAGGCCTCTCACACATGTGGTGGTCATCTGTTTGAAGGTGGGAGAACATAGCCCAAGCAAAGGTGGAAGCGCACAAAAGAGCTCTCTTCAGGGAGTGGCGCACAAAAAAGCTATTTTAGGGGTAGCGCAAAACAAAGTGCATTACTCTGGGCGCACAACAAGGCTTCCTTCTTAAATAGTGTCGTAGAAGCCTTATTTTTAGACAAGGGCGCACACAAAGTGGCGCGGAAGCCTTCCCTCAGGACAAGAGCCCATGTAAAATGGCGCACAAAGCCTTCCCTCAAGACAAGAGCCCATGCAAAGTGGGGCACAAAGCCTTCCCTCAGGATAAAAGCCCATGTAAAATGGTGCACAAAGCCTTCCCTCAGGACAAGATCCCATGTAAAATGGCACACAAAGCCTTCTCCTTCAAAAGTGGCACCCAAACTTCTCCTTAAGACAGCGAACGCACAAAGCTCCTTCAATAGTGGCGCCCAAGCTTGAAGTGCACAACCATTTCTTCAAAAGATGGCACACAATCTTGGAGTGCACAAACATATTCAGAAGATGGCGCACAAGCTTGGGTGCTCTGGGTGCCTAATCAGCTTTCCCAACTTTTGTCCCCCCCCCCCCCCCCCAATGAGGAGACGGGAGAGGTATTGATAGACCTCCCACACGTGTGGGAGGTATCTGCACACAACCACTCTTCAGACAGGGGAAGCATGGAGTGCACAATCACTCTTTAGACAGGGGAAGCATGGAGCACACAACCACTCTTCAGACAGGGGAAGCATGGAGAACATGACCATTCCTCCCTTAAGACAGCAACCAGCGCACAACCTTCCTTCTCTATTCAAACAACAACCAGTGCACAAACTTCCGACAACAACTAGCGCACAAACTTCCTTCTCCATTCAGACAACAACCAACACACAAACTTCCTTACAAAGTGACACACAACCCTTCTCTTCAGACAAGTGCGCACAAGGCTCCTCACAAAGTGGGGACACACAACACTTTCTCTCCTTTAAAAGTGGAGATGCACAACACTTTCTCTCCTTCAAAAGTGGAGACGCATAACACTTTCTCTCCTTCAAAAGTGGAGATGCACAACACTTTCTCTCCTTCAAAAGTGGAGACGCACAAGACTTTCTTTATACAAGGTGGCGCATAGCCACTTCTTCATACCAGATGGCACACAAGCTTCCGTCATTCCTTAAGATAAAGCCACACACACCTTTCTCCATTACAAGTGGTGTACAACAGAGGTCTTCTACAGAGTGGGCGCACAACAGGATTCTTCCTCCACTCGAAATAGCGCACAACAGGATTCTTCAGGACTTTATGCAGGAAGTTCTTAACTCTGGGTGTACGACCCTGGGTAGGATCTGCACAAATGGAATTTCCCTGCTAATGCAATGGACATGCAATAAGATTTCAAGAGAAAGAAAGAATATTTTTTGTTCCTCAATAGATGCCCCCTCGATCCTTCTTTGATTGACTTATAAAATCAAATGGAGGATCAATCTTCTTTTGGACAAAAATCCTTTCACTTCAGAGAAGAATTCTTCATGAAATATAGTCGCATAATGAAGAAGAATCGCCTAACCAAAGAACTGAAGAGTTGAGCCTAAAGAATCAAGCTTGGAGAGATCATGTTCTAATAGATTTCTTAACAAACAAATCATGGTTAAAGAAATCGAGCCCAAATGAATTGCAACTGAAGGATGACCAGATGATCATGCTTGCATGGAAGAATGAATGATCACACTCAACCAGAAGATTGAATGCCCCCAGCCAGCAGTGTCGAGCAGATGCTTCAATAAGGAGGATAAAATTCTCTTTTCATTAAAACTTGTTACTGTAATAGCTGTGACAACTTCATCTTTGAGTATCTTGGCCAAAGAACTATCTTTCAATGTTGTTATTGCTTTAACGGTCTCTTTAATTAGCTCCTATAATTCCTTCTTTGAGCTCTGTGTCTAGGTGTTTTTCTTTAATGCTGCTCCTATTGCAACAACTTTTTCAATTGTCTCCTTTATTCATGATCTGCATAACCCAAGCTTTCGAATAAAATCTTTCCTGCCAAATCAATCAGAATTAGTATCTCAAGATATTATAATTTTTCAATTTAATTTCATGAAGAAGTATTGATAATTTTGAAATATATCGAAAGCTTTTTTTTTAAGGCTGATTGTAGTATTCACAATATTATAATAATTTGATCATCCCCTCTTTGTGCTTGTCATCATGTTTTACATTGCATTTGTTGCATTCTTTACTCATTATATCACACTTTTGGAGATGTCATTTCTAACTCTAAAAGTTCAACCGTTGAGTCTTTCTAGTTTGTTGCGCCTTGCCATTTCTTCATAGACTGGCTAAGAGTATATTTTTCTTAGACCTTTACTGATTTTGAAAAATAGATAATACTTCTTTCAATTCAATTTAATAACTTTTCGAAGGACATAAAAGTTATTGACGATGATTCTATTTCTTTTGATTAACATTTGTTCATTGTCTTCATCAGGTCCAGTACTTGGAGACTTGCGATCTCATTACTAGAACAGTGAGAAGTTATGGCATCAAACTAAATAATTGGACCTTGATATGGAAATAACTTTTGAACGTTCACACTGGATCATGCTTCATACTTCTCGGCTGTAATTATCTAACTCATACTTCTTATAATTAGATGTGTTGGTGAGCTGTTAATATTACGTAGCGGATGATTATTGCTCAGTAGATTATACCATATAGATTCATCCACCACACATAAGAAATTATCAGAAAGACCAAGACGTGGATTACTTTGAAGAACTAGATCATGCCCCCTCTCCGGGTCAACTTTGTATAAGGATTTCTTTGGAAGATAATATTCATAAAAATAAAATCTGCTAATACTCTTGAAGGATGGATAACCTTTGCTGCTCCTTTAACGAATCCAAAGAATATATCTAAATCTTTAAATCGTCTAGAAGAGAATGATAATTCTTTGCCAGCTTATTCTCTGTTGCCTTTGAGAATTTTGTGAGATAATATTTCTTTATTATTAAAAAGGTAAAGCTACCTTTGGTACCAAACCAAGGTCGTCAGTCCATCAATGTGGGGGTGTTTTGTAGAGACCCTGTCCTTATGATTTACTACTGAAATCATGCCAAGGATCTGGGGGGTTCTTATTCTGCTCCCTGTTTTTCTTCACCTACAAGGTCAGACCCATTCACAGGAGGGTATTTTCATCCTCATCTGTGATGCTGTTGGAAGCTGTACAAACAGCATTGGTCTCACTCGTGACTTGCCGTTGAGGACTTTTTGGCCCTTTAGGGCTTTTAGTCGCTGGCTCCGTCCGCTACTCGCATGGGTATGCATGTGATAGCCTATACGGGCTTTTTAGGGTCATTGGCTTCTCATTGCTGCCTGAATAATATATAGGTCTTATGCATAGTTAGCCATGTAGGGCTTAGCTAGGTTGCCTTGAATGATAAACCACTATCGCTGACATGATGGTTGATCACACTGGCTTTGCTAAAGATAACAAATCGATGATTGATATATCCCCATTGCTGATGATATTATAAAAATTTTATAATTAGGATAGTGTATCAGCTTGGCGGCAATAGAAATTTTGATAAATTTTTATAATGGAATAGTCTCTATGTCAGCAATATGGTGATGGCGATGATGATGATGTCTACTGTTCATCTATTGTAACACCCTAGATTTCGAGGGTAGAGAAAAGCTCAACACCTGAGATCCAACGCATCACTTATGCAACATAGATAATGATGTTTAAATGTTGTCCATATTGGTGCATTAAACATGAGAGGGATTATACTAAATCAGCATATCATACTCCAGAGTTAATGTAATTAAGCAAGTGGAAGACTGAGAAAGATATATAAAGTATATACACGTTTTACAACCTCCAGAGTATGAGTATATTACCGGGCTGAATATATACATGTTTTGTTCCAAAATATACAAAATGTCAAAATATAAGTGTCCGACTATCAATATAACCTTGTGATCCCGTCAAATCAGTACGAGGTCTACATAAACCCGCCTAACAGTTGAACATAGAGAATTCTTCCTCCTCGTCTATGAAATCCAAATCAACGATATAGACTCCGTCGACACCTGCATCTACAACAGAGTCTGGTTAGTGTTTTAAAACATTGTCCCAGAGTGGGAGTGAATGATCAACTCAATGGTACTATAAGGCAAAGGTTAACATGTTATCAATTCAGTCAAGTAGTAATGATAAAACAGTACAACAATCATATCCTAAGTACTCTTGTTAATCAGGGATGGTATGCTATAATGATGCATGCCCATGTACGATGCTCCCTCACAAGTGACTCCGTCAACCATTTACGCATGACAAACTCCCTAAACGTGCCCTTCCACGCCAAAGCACATGCAATGCGGTGCATCATCGTATTATTCAAGTACTTAATTAGGCTTCTTCATACAGCAGATTCAGGAAGCTAAGGTACCTCCCTTTTCATCATTGACCAAAATGGAGATCCATCTAGGGTCGTCAATCCTAGTTAATCACATACGATAGGCAAGTTGTAGGGCATCACCCCTAATGAAAGCAGTGGATGGGCAAATTTGAGAATTTATACTCGAGGTCACTATGGGAGGCTCATCACCTCAGTGTAGGCCGACAGCTCGAATACAATGTCTCATACCACCATATTCAGCTCACGAGTGTGGGTTGCTCATTGGTCACTACGAGGAGGCCATCACCCAAGCGTAGGCCGACAGCTTAACCACGGTGTCCCATTCCACCATGCTTGACTCATGAGTCTTAACGGATCATGGTACCATGGTTGAAATGGGTCTTTACATTGGTAAGTGGTACCATAGATTTAAGCAATGATGTTCATATATGATAAACACACAATAGGCCAATTGGGTTATTTAACAGGTTCAACTGGTACGAGCGCATGCCGACTTAATTGACATGGAATGCACAAGCACTCCATGTGGCCTAACTACTATTGATAATCGTCGTATGACCTGAATTCATTGAACGTATCTACTGTGGCAAAGCTAGTTCGGCCACTCGAACAGGAATCATTACCGATTGCCTGGACCATGTTGCAGTCCCAATCTTACTCAGATGTAGCATGTGAATACATGTGATGACCATATAAGCATTTAACAAACAATCCAAATACAACACTCATTTGAGCATTTTCTCAACACATTGAACATATCACCAAGCATTTGCATTTCATCCATCAATTTCATAATCGAAATTAAGATTTCATGAAGGAAACTGTACATATAGATGAGGTAATTGAGAATCCCATCTCAATACTCTTATTACATACAATTCATCAACAATTTTACATTCAGACAAATTATCAAACACTTAGACTACACATTACTAAATACAAAGACTAGGTTAGTTACGACATGAACTGTAACAATCCATCACACAAGGAGATCGTAATACATACTATAAACATGATTCCTAGATTTATAGTCATGACAGGAACAAATCACAATTTCATATTCATTCAAACATTTCAACAAACACATGGAATGCATCTCATATTCAACATAGTTCACACGTCTATGTTTTATCGAAAACGTCGTAACTAAGATCATATGACAGCAATCAAGTTAGACATAAATCATTGCTGACATTGAAAGCCTTGAAAACCATAACCTAAATGTTTATAGCCTGCACCTTTCTTCGGCATACGTGTTTTGAACTCGGTTCGAATCCTATGTTCCCGAATATAGAACAATGGTTACCTAAACATTGAATAGGTTAGCTATTTTGTAAAGTACGCTTTTTGGATTCCTAAATCAAAATTAGGGTTAGGATTTCTTAACCAAATCGTAGTTAAAAATGATGGTGTAGCGAAATGGGAAAGGTGATTCAGCCCGTGGAGTAATGGGAGTGAATCCCAGCAACGATCTCCCTATCTCTCTCTTTCTCCTCACTCTTTTCTCCTCTTTTCTCTCTTCTCTCTCCTAGGGTTAGAGAAAGTCGTAGGAAATGGGAATGGGGTGGTTTAAGGGCATTATATAGGCCCAGAACTGGTGTAAATGGCCCCATAGACATGGTATACTTAGGTTACAGCCAAAGGGTGCCTGTTTCGGGCAAATGGGACTCATCTGGAGGTCCATTACTCACCTACGGCATGGAGCAAGTTCTCTGACCATGGATCTAAGCTAAGTTATGATTTTGGTATGATCAGATTAGCAGATCGACCGTGGAGGACCCGTGTCAGATCAACGTTCGTTATCGCTCAATCAGGGCCACAAGAATACAGATATGTGTAGGAAAATTTTCCTGATCCATGGGTGAAGTTCAATAAAAAACTAATGGTCTGAAATCTTCAATTTTTCTCGTAAGCCAATGGCCCAATTCACTTAAGTTTTAATGCATTTTCCAAAGGTATACAGATTTCTCACACACTTTTCTCAGGGCTTAAGTTGTGCATTTCTGGATACTATCTGGACTCGATTCCTTTAATGGTTGTCAAGCCCAATAAGATGGTCATAACCTTATAGTTTCACGGTCATCGAACTTTCAGCGTGCGGTCCAAGTCCGATACGGAGTTTCAACGTGCTCCCAAGAGCAACCGGCTTTTGAGATTTCTCCTAGGTTTTTAAGTAGCGTTGAGTTAGTGATTTTGATGGGTTTGGGTCTTTCCATTTGTATAGATAGTGGTTCAAGCTAATCCACCGATTAATTTAGTTTAGTACTTAATTAATTTCGTCTAATTTCTACAGAATATGGTCCTTAGGGATTTCTGCCTGAGGTGGTACTCAGGCCTTTGTATGAATTTTTTCGAGATGTTACATTTGCTTAATATGCTTGAAAGTCTATCTTCATTTACTTGATATGCTTGAAAGCCTGCTTTTATCTGCTTGATATGCTTGAAAGTCTGCCTTTTATTCATGTATGGCATCGGCATTCTGAGATTTTGGCCTCATTGGCATTCTGAGACTTTGGCATTCTATTACTTTAGCCTCATTGGCATTCTAAGACTTTGACATCTTTGATATTCTACTTATCTTGCCCCCTTTTGATTTAGAAGTATTATGTTGATAATCTTCGAAATCAAAACTGTGATTATCTTCAAGGATGACATATTTTGATGTATTGGCACTGATAGGTGTATTGATGAAAATTTGCCCCTATGGTGAAAATATTTATCTTGCTTCTCCTTGACTGTTCTTCTGTCACGTGACTATTTTCAATCAGGATCATATGTCATTACTTTCTCACTTATTCATATATCTTCTTTATGACAATTTTACTATCGTCGATCATCTTCTGTAAAATACATCTTTCCTTCTTTGCTTCATTTCCTTTGAATGTTTTAGCAGTAGCAATTTGATTTTCTCTACAGCTAACAATTTATTCATCATAAGAAGTATATCATCTTCTTTAACTATATATTTCCCGTAGTCCTTGAATTTTTCTAACCCTTTCTTCACTTTATTAATTGTAGAAACACTTATGTTCTCTTTATCGGAGCTTCTTCGTTTATTTTGACAATTCTTTGTTTTTTCTTTCTTTCTTTAACAATATCTATTGCTGCTCTCTTAAGATTTTGAAATAGCAGATTCATATGAGAGTTGAGCAACTTCACTTTGACTCTTTTGAAATTGTAAACTTTTATAATCGAGTCTTAAAAGATCTGTATATTTAGATCAATGAGTCCTAATGCAATGTCTAGTTTTATGCATTCTATACATGACTTACTCTTCTACTCTAGCAAGTTGTGACGATGACCCCAGGGTTCTCTATTGACTAATGAATTCATTAATTGATTCATCTTCTCATTGGTGAGCAACGCTTAATTTAGTTAAACTAACTTCTCATCTGAAGGCTTTCATTAAGGTTTACTGTTGTTCACGATAGTCGCTATTGGAAAATTATGGACTTCTTCAGCAACATGCTCATCTAGTGAAGACTAATTAACATCTACTGGCAAATTTTCTATTTTTTGTACACTTTGAATGTATGATATCGAAGGAGAAAGTGAAAACTACATTGATAATGTCGTCAAGGAGGATAAACTGAGTGAGTGAGGTAAAATTGTGCCTCGTAGTATTGCACATGATCAACATGTTGACCATGCTCGACAGGATGGTACTCCTTGTAAAAGAAGATCGAACCCTTCATTTTTCAGATGTCACTATCATCCGCCCTTCATCATCTTGCTACACTACCGGTGAAGCAGAAACTACTCTGGACATTACCTGACATTGTTTGTCCTTGATCACAACTGATTTAACCTTTTCTGATACCTTCTGTAGTAACGATCTCGTATTGTCGATGTAATCTACTGGGAATCCGTTAGGTGTCAAGTAGACAACCACGTTAGTGGGGAGAAAAGTCATTGTGGTATACCTATTATTCGGAACAGAGTGTTAGTTATTTTAATTAAATAAAATTGTACTTTATTTTAGAGATGAAGGGGAGGATGTTCCCGTTGAGAGTCGCCATTTTGGCGTCTATACAATGCCAAAAAGTGATAAATGTTCTTTGAATATTTTCTAAGTTATAATTAAATAATAAGATAGTCCTCAGTAGAGTTGCCATTCTATTTCGACAAGAAACAAATGCATTTGATTTGAGAGATTTATTCGATGATAACAAAGAAAGAATGAGAGAACAATGATCACAAGGTATTTTATTCATTCTGAGTTCATTTTTAGCCTCGCATTTCCCTTGATTCTGTACAATGAATCAACACAACAAATGAAAAAGATGATAGTTCAATGGTGATTTTGGCAGCATTTCGACGCTTTTAATGTTCAGCGAAAAGGTAAATGGGTCGTATAAACTTGAAACCCTTGATTTGGTTGTGCAATAGGCATTGATCATCCTTCCACCCATCCTTTCAGTCATATAGACAGACTCTTCCTTCTCCTGGAACTCTATCTCTCTGTGCTTCACATTTCCTTTACTTTCCTTTTATGAATCTGGGAACTGGTGCACTTGATTAAGGAAGGGGCCTTTTAGGCAAGAACACTAGTGCACAATTTAGGAGTTGTAAACTTTCATGAACTTAAGTTATATGGGTGTGCAACTGAGGAAATGACGGAGACTTCTCAGACTTGGGTTGTGCAGGTGTACAACTGAGGAAATGGCAGAGGCTTCTCAGACTTGAGTTATGTCATAATTCTATTGTGTCACTTTTATCGTTGTGCCACAATTCCGTTGTGCCACTTTTCTTGTTGTGCCATAATTCCGTTGTGCGGATCTTCCATCATACTCCACTTTTCTCTCTCTTTAGTGAGCTCCTTGTGGCTCTCCAATTTCTTTCTATCCAAATGAAGATAGGAGGGGTATTTATAGACCTCTCACACGTGTGGAGGTCATCTGTCTAAAGGTGGGAGCACACAGCCCAAGCAAAGGTGGGAGTGCACAACAGAGCTCTCTTCAAGGGTGGCGCACAACAAAAGCTATTTAAGGGGTAGCGCACAACAAAGTGCATTGCTTTAGGTGTACAATAGGGCTTCCTCCTTAAATAGTGGCGTAGAAGCCTTGTCTTTAGACAATGGAGCACACAAAGTGGCGCAGAAGCCTTCCCTCAGGATAAGAGCCCGTGCACGCAAAGTGGTGCACAAAGCCTTCCCTCAAGACAAGAGCCCATGCAAAGTGGCGCACAAAACCTTCCCTCAAGACAAGAGCCCATGTAAAATGGCACACAAAGCCTTCTCTCAGGACAAGAGCCCATGTAAAATGGCGCACAAAGCCTTTGTAACACCCCATACTTTCCAGTACTCGGGTGTTACCATGTGATCTAATTTAGTATGAATACAAACCTAACCTACTTAAGTATTCATGTTCATTACGGTTTAGATCTGATTGTTTAAAACAGTCCCCATCCATATGTTAACCCATCCATCCGTTGACGTTTGAGACAAACCATCACATCATCAGCACAACCCGTTGTTAGGACTTCGATCACCTCGATAGATGAATCAAACCACCCAATAGTCATATAATATTTAATAAGTATATTTATTTTATTTATTATATTTTACACAAACACAGATCAAAAAATTATAGATGTATTTTGATAATTTATTTATCATATAGAAATGTATGAAAATGTATTGTAATATAGTGATATATATATATATATATATATATATATATTTAATGTATATAAAATATTATGAAAATAATATTATATTAACTAAACATAATGAATAATAATTTTATAATATATAATTGAATTATAAATATTCATGTAGTGTTAAATATTTTTTTTATAAATTTGTATATAAAAAATTATTAGATATTTTAATAAAATTGTATATTATTTAACAATGTGATTTTAAATATGATATTGTACAATTTTCAATTCATATATATGTATAATATGATATTGTATATTATGAATTATATATTAATAAATAGGTGATCAATAGCATGCATATAGTAGTATGTTAATATTAAAATTATATTTATATATGTGTATGAGAGTTTAATCATTGTAATTATAAGTAATATATAATAGTAATAAAATTTATATTAATATTAGTATTGGTTAGTAATATATGATGAAAGCCTTACAAATGGCCCGTTAGGATCTTTTAACCATTAACGTTCAATCTCGGGATAGTTCGACCGTTAGATCAACAGAAAACTGCCATTAGAAATATAAAGTTAAGAATATGGCCCACCTGAGCTTTGTACCTACCTGAGCTTCGGTTAAAGCCCATACTAGGGCCCATCAAGTGAAATGGATGGTGTGGATTTTTCACGAACATCATGGTGGACCCCACCTCGAGGTGTGAGTGCACAGGTGGGACGTGCACTCGCTGTGCACGGGGCCTGGGAGACCGGTCAACACGGGTTAACCCGTGTTTTCTATAAAGAGAGAGATTCTCTCTCTCATCTTTGGTTTTAGACAGCGGATGGACGATGTCTGTGTTTTCAAGTGTGGCCCACAAACCAGGGCACACGCCCGTGATCTGAACTGTCCATCTGGTGCGAACACTCTTTCTGACAAAAACCTACCTATTCCTAAGCCAAGGAGCTCGTGTGCATGCACACAATCCTCACTGCAAACGAGTCCCAAAAGCACAACATTTTCAAAAATGGAAACCGGTTTTGCTATTGCAAACCTGGCAATCTGTGTGAGGCCGGATCTACTTATCTTAGCCATCCATGGAGAGCCGATCCTAGCCGTTGGAAAAAAGCAGGCATGTTGCCAGCTACTCGACCGGACGACCGGATGTTGCCAGTGAAGAGAGAGAGGGGGGGTGAAGCCCTAAGCTCAATCCAAGCCCTCTAATCTTCATCTGATGGCTCTAGGGAGAGCTAAGGTTCATCTAAGGATGAGAGGATCGAGCAAAAGGGGACCCTCATTCTTTTCTTGTAGCCACAACCAAAAAACTAGCCGTTTTCTTCTCCATGCGAACCCACCACCCAGACTCTCCTAAAGCTTCGAAAAAGCTTCCTAGGGTTCCTATGAACTATCCCATGCTGCTAAATTGAAGGAAGAAATTATGGGAGGAAATTTGCCATTGATGGTCGTTGTCTTCCCGCCACTCCAAACCGAGCAAGACTCGGTTTGAGGTGACGTTTTCAGGCTCTCACCATCTGGTGGCAGTGTTGGAAGAGAGAGAAGGGGAAAGAAAGTGAAAGAAAAGTAAAGGAGAAAGAGAAATGAGAGAAAGAGAGGGTCCATCATTGCACCAACTCGAACTGAGCCGGCCTGACTCACTGACGGGTTTAGATGGCTGGACCGAATTCGATCTGAGCTAGGGACAGGTCTGGTCAGATATAGACATTATCTGGTCATGGGAAGGAAAAGAAAAAGGACATGGAAGAAGAAGGAAAAGAGAAAGAAGAAAGGAGGAGAGGGACAAACCGTGAGGGGTGTTGTTTCCGTTCATGAGGTTGCTACCGAGTTGGCTCGCAGACTTGGTACGAGTTGCTAACTCGTTTGGAGTTGCTCGAGCCTAGTCGAATCAGGGTGAGCTGGCTGGACCCACCAGTAATGAAAAAGAAAGAAAGAAGAAAGAAAGGAAGGAAAGAGAGAGAGAGAGAGAGAGAGAGAGAGAAGAAGAAGAAGAAGAAGAAGAAGAAGAAGAAGAAGAAGAAGAAGAAGATAGAGAGAAAGGAGGGTGCTGTCAAGTTTGCTTGGCTAAGACTCGCTGGGTTGACTTAGTAACTCACTGACTTAGCTGAGCTTGGCCCACTGCTGAGTGTAAAGTGAGATGGGCCCATATATACATGATACATTTGTTAGAAAGAAAGGAAGAAGAAGATTGAATCAAGAGGTGAGGTCCGTCTCCAAGTCACATTAAATTGCATTGAGTCGAGCCGAGTTGACATAGGTGAGTCAACATTTTCTCCCCATTCTAGTCTTTTTTCGATTTACTATTATCACTGTTACCATTGTTATTATTAGGATTATTAATATTAACAATGATTAACCATTAGTAAGTTATTTATGCTAAAACTAATTAGTATAAACAAAATTGCAATTATTATATAATAGTATTCTTTTTATCTCTCTTAAATATTATCATTAGTGGTAGATTAAAATATTTACTGTCATCATAACAATTATTATTATCATGTACCTAATATTGATTACATTGCTAGTATTAATGGTGGTTTTACAATTATTAATATTATTAACGTCGCGGTTAACCATACATCAATTAGCGTTCAATCCTATAATCCAAGTCTAGGACTGAAATCTAGGATGAAACCTAGTTCTACATCAATACACTGTTTGCGCTAATGTTAGTTACTATAAACAAATTACCGTTAATAATATTAGTATAGTACCCATCATCTGAAGATATTATCATTAAAAATAGATTACACTATTACATTGTAATACTTAGTATTACCATGGTCACAAATATTAATTATATCAATAACATTAAATTGTAACTAACCATATTATTACATTGTGTTTAAGCTACACATACATCCTAGTTCAACTCTTAGGACTAAACCCTAGGGTGAAACCCTAAAACTTAGGTAATCCAAACCCCAGGATAAGACCTTAACCTCAAATAGTGTGTAAAGCTTGGATCTAACCGTACAACTTTACGATTTATGGTAGAATTTGATTCTAAGGGAACGCGCATTTCTTAGCGATGATGTAGGTGGTTCAAAACATGAGGCGATGATTTCTTCCCCTTAAGCTTTCCATTTTCCCATTAGCTTAAGTGATAGTTTTTATTTTATTTTCGATTGATAATTGATAGCTTCACTTTATAATCACATGTGTTAATCATTGAAATTGAATTACTAGATTACATGCTTAATATTTATTCTGCATATTTTCTTATTCTTGTGGATTACTTGTGGATTGGTTATGAAACTTAAACTGGTACATCAGTGAGAAACTCCACTTATAAATGTACACCCATACTTGGGATATAACTCGATTGATTGTGTTTATAATAGACCCTCGATAAAGTGGTTAGAATCATATGAATCTTGAAGTGGGCCTACCATCCATGGATTGATGTGTCTACGTGGTTTTTGAGGATAGTCATTTATCGCGTCAATTTGATACTTACCCTATATGATTTCGATTTGTTATTGCCCAATGTGGCTTCAACTTAGTTTTCACCCTATGTGGCTTCGATGATTTATTTTTACATAACCATGCGATGGTAAGTCCCATATCTTGAAACTGATTGGCCACTAGTCGATAGGTTTCCATTAAACATCCTAAGGTGGTAGCCTCATGAGCCGGGGATAGTGGTATGGAACCTATGCTCGAGCTGTCGGCCTACGCTGGGTGATCAACCCCCCATAGTGACCTTTGAGCTTATTAAACTGGCTGGTTGTAAATGAAATAATAACGGATGGGTTAATCATGCATTCATATCATTCGAGCGATGACGGGTGGCTAATTCTGGATGTTATAGCACATGCCTAATAGGATTTAGTTGGGGTATTGTTTCGCTAGATCCCAGACCATCGACTATCGACCCACCTTTGGTGAATTTGGCACTATGCATGTACTATGTACTTTCGCTGGTGACAGACCATATTGTATGGGTTTTGTCCAAAAGCCAACTGGATGAGCATCCCCAGTTGATGTGCACTCAAACATCCATACATTTAATAAGACTGCATCATGTATTTTCTTATATGCCTTGTGTGTTTCTTATAACTATGCTTACCTAATGCGGCGGTGTGTAATCTTGAGGGAAATTCACACTGAGCTAGCCACTCATTCACCAAACATATAACCGTACAGGTAGCACAAGTGGCTTAGTTGATACTCATGTTCATATTGATGAAGAGCAGGGTGCAATCGTCAAGGATGCATGATCGTATCGCTAAGAGTTGCTACGTAATTTTACAGTTCGGGATTTGTTATAATGTATTTTGTTTCATATGTGATGATATCTCATTTTGTAATTGTAAGTATTGAGACATTAGTTTGTATAAGTCATTATGGGCAGCCTCTTGTATATTCTAAATGTAAAAGCAAATTTCCATTTATGTTGTTTTGTCCATTCTACACTAAACTACTAACTCTAATGAAAGAAAAAATTTTACATGGAATGTGGGTCTCTATAGGATAACACTTTGGCTTTTGGGAAATGGGTCACATACTTAGGTCCTGAAAACATGGGCATTACAACCTTCTCCTTCAAAAGTGGCACCCAAACTTCTCCTTAAGCCAGAGAATGCACAAAGCTCCTTCAAAAGTGGCACCCAGGCTTGGAGCGCACAACCATTTCTTCAAAAGACGGCCCATAATTTTGGAGTGCACAAACATCTTCAGAAGATGGCACACAAGCTTGGATGCTCTAGGGGCCCAATTAACTTTCCCAACTTCTGTCCCCCAAAAAAAAAAAAAAAAAAAGAGGAGAGGGGAGAGGTATTTATAGACCTCCCACACGTGTGGGAGGTATCTACACACAACCACTCTTCAAACAGGGGGGAGCATGGAGCGCACAACCACTCTTCAGAGAGGGGAAGCATGGAGCATACAAACATTCCTCCCTTAAGACAGCAACCAACACATAACCTTCCTTCTTTAAGACAGCAACCAATGCACAACCTTTCTTCTCCATTCAAACAACAACCAATGCACAAACTTCCTTCTCCATTCAGACAACAACCAGCGCACAAACTTCCTTCTCCATTTAGACAACAACCAGCACACAAACTTCCTTCCAAAGTAATGCACAACCCTTTTCTTTAGACAAGTGCGCACAAGGCTCCTCATAAAGTGGGGATGCACAACAGTTTCTCTCCCTCAAAAGTGGAGATGCATCACACTTTCTCTCCTTTAAAAGTGGAGACGCACAACACTTTCTTTATACAAGGTGGTGTATATCCACTTCTTCATACTAGATGGCACACAAGCTTCCTTCATTCCTTAAGACAAAGCCTCCAGCGCACAACCTTTCCTCCTTTCCTTAAGACAAAGCCATGCACCCCTTTCTCCATTCCAAGTGGCATACAACAGAGGTCTTCTACAGAGTGGGCGCACAACAAGATTCTTCCTCCACTCGAAATGGCGCACAATAGGATTCTTCAGGACTTTATGCAGGAAGTTCTTGACTTTGGGTGTACAACCCTGGGAAGGATCTGCGCAAATGGAATTTCCCTGCTAATGCAATGGACATGCAATAAGATTTCCAGAGAAAGAAAGATAGAATATTTTTATGCCTCAACAGATGCATCACACATAATCTCAAAAGGAAGGTTTCAGTTGGGTGGCTACATGATCGATGCAATGGTTAACATGCTCTTAAGCTTAGAAAAAACTTCCTGGCATTGCTCAATCGACTCGTATGGTATATCCTTTTGAAGTAAATTTCATAAAAGCCGAGAGAGATGACTAAAGTCCTTTATGAATCTTCTGTAAAATCTGGCGTATCCTAAGAAGGATCGCACGTCTCGTATGTTCTTGGGTGAAGGTAAGTTAGAGATAAAAACAATCTTAGCCTTATCTACCTCAATTCCTTTAGACGAGATGATATGTCCAAGGACAATTCCCTTACGAACCATGAAATGCCACTTCTCCCAATTTAGTACCAAGTTCTTTTCCTCACATCGTTTCAGCACGCATTTAAGATTCTCAAAACAATCGCTAAAGAATGGACCAAAGATAGAGAATTCGTCCATGAAGACCTCTAAATATTACCCCACCATGTCAGAAAAAATACTCATCATGCATCGCTAAAAAGTGGCGGGGGCATTACAGAGTCCGAATGGCATCCTTCGGTAAGCAAAGGTGCCAAAGGGACATGTGAATGTGGTCTTTTCCTAATCTTCAGGGGCTATCTCTATCTGGTTGTAGCCTAAATACCCGTTAAGGAAGCAATAGTATAAGTGACTAACTAGCCTTTCCAAAATTTGATCAATGAAGGGCAAAAGAAAGTAGTCCTTCCTCATGACAGTATTCAATTTCCTGTAGTCAATGCACATTCTCCAACCAGTAGTAACTCTAGTTGGCATGAGTTCATTGTTGGTATTGGTTACTATAGTGATTCCGGACTTCTTAGGAATCACCTGAGTTGGATTCACCCATTGGTTGTCTGATATAGGGTATATGATACCGACATCTAATAGCTTAAAAACCTTAGCCTTAACCACTTCCTTCTTATTTGGATTTAATCTACGTTGTGGTTGTTGGGAGGTCTTCGCATTATCCTCTAGATAAATGTGGTGCGTACAAGTCGAAGGGTCAATGCCCTTGAGGTCCGCAATTGACCATCCAAGGGCCCCCTTATGCTCAATGAGAGTAAAAGTAAGCATACTCCCATATTCTTGCTCAAGGTGGGAAGAAATCACCACTAAGTATGTCTCGTCTTGACCTAAATAGATATATTTCAAATTAGAGGGTAAAGATTTTAAGTCAAGTTTCGGTGCCTTGAGGTTAGACGGTAGAGACACTACATCAGTTTGGGGTAATTCTTCAAATTGTGGCCTCCACCGGTTGAGTTCAAGTACTGGCATGGTATCTGGCATGGTTCCCATTTTCCTAAGCATATCATCTTCTAAATTATAGGAGTGGGCTAGGCACGTCTCTAGAGGGTCAGAGGATAAGGTTAGAAGAGTTTTATCTTCCATGAAAGAGTTAATCAGGTTAATATCGTGGGAATCGTCATCATCCTCTAACTGTTTACCTGTATTGAAAAAGATATTTAGCTCTAATGTCATATTTTTAAAAGACAAACTCATGACTCCATTCCTGCAATTAATGATTGCATTTGATGTGGCAAGGAATGGGCAACCAAGAATAACAGGAATTTGAGTACTCATGTCCATAATGGGTTGAGTATCAAGGATGATAAAATCTACTGGGTAGTAGAATTTGTCAACCTGGACTAACACAACCTCAATTATCCCTCTAAGTAGATGAACTAAGCGATGGGCAAGTTGTAATGTGGTCTAGGTGGGTTTTAATTCACCTAGACCCAGTTATTTGTAGACCAAGTATGGGATCAGATTTACGCTCGCTCCTAAGTCAAGAAGTGTGTGCTCAATATGGCAATTCCCAATTACATAAGTAATGGTTAGGCTACCGGGATCTTTGTATTTTTGTGGCACATCTTTCTTTAGAATAGCACTCACTTTTTCTATTAAAAATCTTTTCTTTTGAATACTTTACCTTCTTTTAGTCTTACATAAATCTTTCAAAAATTTAGCATATGAGGGTATTTGTTTAATGGCATCTAGTAGAAGAATAATGACCTTCACTTGTTTTAGCACCTCTAGAATGTCCTGAAAGTTGGAGAAAGGTTTTGGTGCAATCAACTGTTGGGGGAATGGTGCAATCGGCTTGCCTTGAAGTTTCGATTCTAATTCTTGTGGAGCGGTGCTAGGTTTATCAGTTTCATTTATTTTCGGGTCCTTAGACTTTTCAGGCCTTACCGAAATAGATTTGTAAATTATTTTCCCACTCCTAAAGGTAGTGATAGAATTAGCTTGCTCCATTTGATTTGAAGAGCTTGGATCACTTATTTCGTATTACGGTTTAGGATTGGGGGCTCCATTTGATTTGAAGAGCTTGGATCACTTATTTCGTATTACGGTTTAGGATTGGGGAAAGGTTGAGCAGGAAGCATCCCCTTCTTTATAACTGTAACACGTGAATCCATCTTTTGAATAAATTTCGTAAGTTCTCGTAATGCATGGGTAAGCTCCTGAGTTTGTGTGGAATTTTGAACCGGTTCCTCTTGAGGTATCCTTTGATTTAGAATTTGATTAGGGAATCCTTGAGGAGTATCAATTTGTCCATTTTTCCAACAAAAATTTAGATGATTTCTCCAACTAGGATTGTATGTATTAGAGATGGGTCCATTGAAAGGCCTTTGGTAATTATTCACGACATTAGATTGATCATTCAGTACCTCTTGAAAACCAAGTATTGTTGGGCAATTTTCAGTTGTGCGATTGTTGCAAGCACAAATACCGCAAGTAGTTCCTTAGCCTTATCCTTCTTTAGTTCCATGGCCTCAAATTTCTTTATGAGATTAGCCACTTTAGCATTAATATCATCATCCTCTTTCAAAAGGTATATTCCGCCCCTCTCCTTTGATTAAGCGGACCTAGAGGTGGTGCTCGATTTTGGAGAGACGTCTCATGATTGTGTGTTTTTAGCAAGTCTGTCTAAATAATCTCACACATCATCGACTTTTTTGTTCATGAATTCCTTATTGCACATTGTCTCAACCAATTGGCGCATGGAGGATGTCAGTCCATTATAGAAAAAGTGTGTAATGCGCCACATTTCAAAATCATGTTGTGGGCATGAACTAACAAGATCCTTGAACCGCTCCCAACATTGGAAGAATGTTTCATCTTCCTTTCGGGAGAAGTCCATGATTAACTTTCTGAGGGTGTTCATTTTATAGTGTGTGAAAATTTTCTTTATGAACTCCCTTGTCATATCGTTCCATCTACCAATAGATTGAGGACGTAATGAATGCACCCACATCTTAGCTTTCTCTTTCAAAGAAAAGGGAATGAGTTTCAGCCTGACCGTGTCATTGGACACGTTAGGAAAATATAAAGTGGCTATGATCTCATCAAACTCTTTCAAGTGTAAATATAGATTTTCATATTCAAGTCCATCGAATTTTGGAAGGAGTTGGATCGCCACTGACTTGATATCCATGTCCCGTATTTTATGGAAAAACTATGCATGAGGGGTGCTCACCCCCGCCGGTTTTAAATTATCTCGTAAAGTACGAGGTGGGGGTGCTGGATGCATCTCATTCTCATCCTGGATTTCCTCAACCCTAGGTTGAGGTGCATTTGGAGGTTGATTGGTCGGTTGATTGGCAGCCATAACTTTAGCTAACTTTGTGGATCTCGAGTGGTGTCTAATCAAGCAACGTCGAGTATTGTCACAGACCCACTTAGGCATGAAACACTCTCAGCCCTCAATTTCAGAATCTAACCTAAACCTAAAAGGCAAGAGGGAAATAGAAAGAGAGAGACTTAGAAAGAAGTTACCAAATTAGAAGTTTCTATATTAGGATCCTGCAGAAGAAAAGGGAAAACAAATTAGTTTCTAAAAAAGAAATAAGAAAGCAACCTAGTTTCTAAAAAAAATAATTAGATAAGTTTCTAAAAATAGAAAGTAAGCTAGTTTCTAAGAACAAAGTAAGAAAGTAAACTATTTTCTAAAAATAAATTAGGAAAGTTACTAATCCTAGAAATAAAAAGTAAATTAGTTTCTAAAAATAAATCAAAAAAACCCTAACCTAAAAATAGAAAGTAAACAAACCCTAATCTTAACCTAATTCTAAAACATGTTAATCTCAGAAATACGCAACCGTTAGTCCCCGGCAACAGCGCCAAAAACTTGTTCACAACCCCCAGTGTAGGGTCACGATGTATTAATAATCTCGGTGAGACTAAGGTCGAATCCACAGGGACTGAACTTATACGTTTCTGAAATTAAGTAGAACTAGAACTAGAAGAAGATATGAATCTAATTCTGAAGTAATTCAGAGAGTAATTCTGATTAAAGTAATTAAAACTTGTAAATTTAAAGTTGGAACAAGGGTTTCAAAGGATCCACTTGTAACAATCAGGGTGATACTATGCTTGATTCAAGGACACAACTGGGATCGGAGTCCTATCTTATCCAGTTAGAAGAAGAGACGGTCAGATCTCTGAACTTCTCATGAATCTAATCATTAAAGAAGGAGAATTGGGAAGATTGGAAGGGATTCTGTCACCTAACCATGCCCATGGGACGATGACAAACAATAGGAAAGGACGATATTCAAAGTTATAGCAGATCTATTGTAATTTGTCACAACAAACCATTAAAAACTGAAAATATTCCTTATAATTAAACTAGAATCAAAGGGATTTTAACATAAACATGAATCAAAGCAATAGAAATATCACATTATGCTACAAGCTTCACCTCTTAGCCCTAGCTAAGAGGTTTATCCAACCATAGACATGATTAAATCAAAGTCTCTTAAATAAAACATGAAAACAACTAAGTAAGAAGAGGAAAATTTCTTGGCAATGGCTTCTCCACCCATTTGCTCTACTCCTCAAACCCTAGAAGATGCCTAGGAACATCCTAGGGACTCCCATTTATAGTTGGGCAACTCCCTCTCGTGAACCAACCTGGAAAATCCGCAAACTGACCTTAAAACCGCCTCAAATTTACGCAGTCCGAGTGTTGTCTGCGTAACCTTCGACTAGTCGAGGACAGCCTTCGACTGGTCAAGAATCACCTTCGACTGGTTAAGGGCTACCTTTGACTAGTCGAGGATGATGAGAATTTAAAGGATTTTGATCGCTGGAGTTCGAGTCGAAGTTCCTTCAAGTAGTCGAGGCGGAACTTACACTGGTCGAAGGAGGCTTTAGACTAATCAAAGTAAGCAGATTTTTAGGGTTCTTTTTCTTCACTTCAAGTCTTCGATTCTCTTCATTCCTCACTTAGTTTTCTTGGATCTTTGGCATGTGATTTCTTCATTCTTAGTCTCATAAGATCCATCCTTGGCTTTGGTGATTCTTGAGCGTTAAATCCATGCTTTAAGCATCCTTTTTTATCCAAGCTCTTAAATTCAACTTGCAACACAATCATGATTAAAATAGAACATTAAGCATTATCATATTCATAAAACCAAGTAATAAATGATGGATAATATGCAATATTTGACCCTCAACAAACTTTGGCAACATGAACTTTTAAATTCATGCAATCCTCGACTCGTCAAAGATTTCCTTCGACTTGTCGAAGGTGCTCTTCGACTTGTCGAAGATCTATTTTGACTCTTAAAGGTTACGCAGGGAGTACACGGATTGTATAAATTTGAAGCAGTTCTATAGTCGATTTGTGAATTGTCAAGGTCAATTCGTAAGAGGGTGTTGCACAACTATAAATAGGAGTCCCTAGGATGTTCTTAGGCATCTTCTAGGGTTTGAGGAGTGGAGCAAAAGGGTGGAAAAGCCGTCACCAAGAGTTTTTTTTTCTTTTTCTATAGTTGTTTTCATGTTTTATTTAAGAGACTTTGGTTCAATCATGTCTATGGTTAGCTAAACCTCTTAGTTAGGGCTAAGAGGTGAAGCTTGTAGCATTATTGGGATGTTTTCTTTACTTTAATTCATGTTTATGTTGAACTTTATGGATTCTAATTTAATTTTTTTAAGGAATATGTCTAGTTTTTAATGGTTTGTTGTGACTCAAATTATAATAGATCTACAATAGCTTTGAGTATCTTCTTCTTCCTATTTTGAGATTGTGGGATTGGTAAATCCCGTTGTTTGTCATCGTCTCTTGGGCATGGTTTTGTGATAGAATCCCTTCCCAACCTTCACAATTCTCCTCCATTGAGAATTGGGTTAATGAAAATTTGGATTTGATTTGATTTGATTGCTTTATCTTCCAATTAAATAGGATAGGACTCCAATTCCAATTATGCTTTTTGAATCAAAGTAAGGTAATATCCCAAAAGCTACAAGTGGATCCTTAGCACCTTAGTTCCCACCTTTAAATTTACAAGTTTTAATTACTTTAATCACAATTACTCTCTCAATTACTTCAGAATTAGATTCACATCTTATTCTATTTCTACTTCTAGTTAATTTCAAAAATGTACAAGTTTAATCCCTGTGGATTCAACTTCAGTCTTACTGAGATTATTACTACATTATGACCCTACACTTGGGGTTGTGAACATCTGCCTCAACTGGAAGTAATCCAATCGTGACCATTCTAGAGAATTTTTTTTGTCCAAAGAACCAATGGTTGTAAACATAGTAAGAACAGTCTTGTCCCTTATGTTGCGTGAGCAGGATTCCAATGTTTTCGGTCGATCCGATTGGTTGTCCATTCCAAAGGATGAAGATGGTTATGGTAATTTGTTAGATTATCTTAATGACGAATGCTTCCTAAGGGAAGACTGGCTAGTAAATGAGTTAGCAATGACTGTTGAAGCACCGCAAGTCGACTCACCAGTGAGCACCTTGTCGGACCTTACTGCCGACAAAAGTGTTAAGCAGGACAAAGACCTTGATATGATAATGGATGTGGGAAGACTAAGGGGGCAATGTATAAAGGAAGGAATTGTGTTGAAGTCATTGCCACCAATCGTATTCCATTGCAATATGGTGTTCACACTGCCTTCTAGCTTCCAAGCAAGACTGTCCCAGCCAAGTAGAATGGTAGGTGACATAGAAGAATTCAATCCCCTAGTGATAATACAACATGCTTCTTTTTCATTTGAGGAGATGACCAGAAATAAGCCCGAGTTGGATGAAGCATTACATGTAAACACAATCACAATGTAGTCGAGGGATGAAAGAGTAGTCATAGAAAGACCTACTCACTGTATGATGCAACATCTCATGCCTTTGAATATATTTGGTCATCTCAAAGGATGCCCAATCACCAAAATCTTGGTCGATAATGGGGTCGCCATCAACCTGTAACCATTGAGAATGATGTCAAAACAAAGGAAGATAGTGGCCAATTTGATCCCTTTTGAGGCCACTATGAGTAATTTTGCTGGTCACATTACGAACACTCATAGGTTCCTACTAGTCCACTTAACGATTAGGACCAAAATGGTACTGGCTACATTTTTTATGGTTGATAATTCATCCAGCTACAATGCCCTGCTGGGTAGAGACTAGATTCATTCATTTGCATGTATTCCATCATCCCTACATCAGTTCATAATCTTATGGAATCGGGATAAAGTGGAACTAGTCCAGGCCGATAATAAACCCTTTTTGCCATTTCAAATGCAAATAGAGCCTATTATTATGGGGAAAAGTACACACCACTCACCTATCTCATTTCATCCCATCACTTCTCTTTATCTCATTCTCAACCCATTCCCTAAGCAACCCCAAGAGAGAGCCATCGTCCAAGCCTCCCAAGGAGAAGCTAGGTGTGGCCCACTTCCCTACCCCAAAAACTCTCATCTCCACCATCCAACCTTCATCATCCTCCATCAAAATCAAAGCTTAAGAGCCAAGGATTCTAAGGAGCTAAAGAAGAAGGCGATCGGTGGGTGTTTTATAAGATTAATCTCAGTTTAGTGATGGACCAAGTGGGGCCTACCGATTGATGGCATGGACCCCATTTGGGACCCATCTTGATGTATGTATTGATGTATGCATTAGAGGGGCCCGTAGTGGCGGGGCCCTCCATCAACCGTCTCTCTCTCTCTCTCTCTCTCTCTCTCTCTCTCTCTCTCCTGTTTGTGGCCACCATGATGTAAGTATTTCATCTACGATGTCCATCCAGTGGGACATCATTGCTGTCCACTGAGTGTACTACCTGTCTGCCAATTTGCAGGCCTGCAAGACCAACCGGTCACACTGCCTGGATGAAGGGAAATCCTAAATATTAACTTCTAGGTTGAAATACATAACATGTTGATGCTTCTTTGTAGGAAAACAGAACCCCCCATCACCAAAAATAGAAAATGAAGACTGAATGAATTTAAAGGCGATGGGAAATGGGTTGTCCAGGTTTAGGTGATTAGTATAACCCTCAAGTATTGTATATTTGCTATGTATCTAATGGAAAATTATCATTTGAACCTTCTGGGATTTGTAAATTGCTACTGCTCTTCAGTCATAGAGGGCTTTGTAAGCCTTGGGCATTTTGTACCCAGATGTTATCCCATAAAGAGAACTGGCAACCATTTTGGCAGTACGACCTTTTTTTTGTTGTTGATATTTTTCAATGTGAGGAATTATAGAGTCCTGATGCATTGGAGGATGTGAATGGTGTTGTCATACACCCATTCCAGAAAAGTGGAAACCATGGTTCATTAATCTAGATTGTTGATCTTAAGGGAATTATAGAGTCCTGTTGCGGGCCACGTGATGCATGTATCTTACATCCAGGCTGTCCAGGTCCTGGACGAACGCTGGAGTACGTCAAAAATAAATAAATAAATAAATAATATATGATATATGATATATATATACCATATATATCTAGTGGGCCCCACGTGGGACCCACCTGCTAAGAGAAGTGGATTGGTTGGTTTTCCACACACTAGCTATATGGTTGTGTACTGACGTCAGCAGGTTTGTGAGACCCAATGACCATGATATATGTGTTTTCCATCTGCATCGTCCGTGTAGTGGACGCCACCGTGATATATGGGTCCATCTGCACCGTCCGTGCAGTGGACCCCACCATAGTTTATGTATTTTATCCCACCGTCCAGATGGATGGTGGGGACCTCCAATAATACACAGCTATATAGCTGCTATTGTGACGTCTGCAAGTTCTATGGGTTTACCCACACTGTCCATCTGTATAGACCCCACTGCTATGGGTTTAACCCACATTGTCCACTTATGGACCCCATCAGCAGTAGACGACCGCTAGATTAATGCCAGCAAGTTCTGTGGGCCCCCGCCAATGTATGTGTTACATCCAAACCATTCATCCAATTGGTGAGCTTGTCTTAAGGCTTAAGACTAAAAATAAGGCAGATCTGCCTATCAGGTGGACCACACTGCAAATACCAGTGGGGGTTGAATGCTACCATTGAGATCCTTTTTGGTATCACAGAAGTTCTGGGTCAATGTGAAATTTGTTTTTAATTCAGGTCTTTTTGACCTTATGAACAGATCGGATGGAAAATTAACGTTATGGTGGGCCCTGGGAATTTTAATGGCGGAAAACATTATCTCCACTACTATTTGTGGTATGGTCCAGATGATCTTTTGTTATGATTCATTAGTTTGGAAATGCTCTATAATGATCTCTAAAATAGATGAATGGTGTAGTTGGTGCGGCCCATGTGACGCGGCCCACTTGATGTATATGAGGCCCACTGGTGCGGCCCATGGGATGCGGTCCACTTAATGTATATGAGGCCCATTGGTGCGGCCCATGTGATAAGGCCCACCTTGATGTATTTGTGGCCCATCCATGAGATCCACCTTGATGTATTTGTGGCCCATCCGTTGAGGCCCACCTTGATGCAATTGCGGCCCATTTAATGAAGCCCGATGTGATATATATTGGCCCATATGATGAAACCCAATATGATGTATATCAGGCCCATGAGTGAGGCCTGATATGATGTATATGTGGCCCCTAAGTAAGGCCCATTGTGATCTATATTAGGCCCTTGTGTGAGGCCGTTAGCCCACTATAAGCTTGGCTCTATGTGGGCCACTCCTTGAGAGCAATATTGGTTAAATGTCAACATTGATGGCCAATGATGGTTAAATGTCCACATTGTGACCTTCCCTTAGGCCTTATTAGGCCCATTATCATCATTCTCTAAGTGGGTTGGCCCAAATTGATGGGCCCCATTGATATTGCATGACCCATCTATTCTTTTAGGCTAACCCAAAATGTTGGGCCCTCATTGGTTGCTTGTAGGATTGTAGGTAGGCCACCTAGGCCCAACCTTGATATGAGGAGAGTTCATCCTCGTCGTAGACAGAGGAATCCGTGCTATTGGAATTGGTATATCCACAATCGAGCAATGACCCTCCATGTTATGGATCTGTTGTCCATCTATGAACCCCACCTTGTATATAGGCCAATTATCGATGCTGATTATCGATACCAATTATGAGTATGAGACAGCATAGCATCATGATGCATGCCCATACACATCATTTGCATGCTTGTTATGAGATGAGGTTGACAGTTGCATATGCCTTCTAGAAAGTTATTTATGGGACTCCCTGATAGGCGGTGTTATCTCTCATGAGCGCACGATACATGCAGGATTGATACATGACTGGATTGTATGACTCATGCATCTTACATTGTGTGATGTGATTACTACACGCCCTAGAGACATCGGGGTCGTGGCCTCCACATGCATATCATGGAGAGCTGGATTGGATACTGAAAATACTGTTACTAGCATCGTGGCACCATAAATGTCCCTGGGTGAAAATTGTTAAACCTGATGTAACAGAGGATGACTCTAACATCGAGACCGAGTGGATATATGAGCGCACAAGGGCCGAATACCAGGAGGTTGCATCTCCCACTATGTCGTAGTCGGTTGGAAAGGGGTGTGGTCTTACCCTCCCGAGGGTAGGAGCAATTGCTAGACTGAGTATGACTAGCTCGTAAATGGGTCCACTATCAACATGTCGAATAGGTATTGGCAGGTTATTGGCTGGGCGGATAGTGAGATTTCTTATGCTCACTTAGATTGCGTGCCTGGGAAAGGGAAAGTGCCATTTGAAGTATACTAAACCCCGTTGATTATCTAGAGTGAGAACTGTACTGATATTTGATGCTTTAGTGATGAGTTACATTGATATTTGGATTCAGATGAGGATTGGTATGCTTGAGTTATATCTCGCATCGCATGGTCTTGATATGGCCGATAGCATTCATGTCTTGCACCGCATAACCTTAGTACGGCTGATTGCATTCATAGACTTACCAGTATATTCTGCATTACTCTGATATTACATCTTGAGCACTCTCATATTGCGCACACACTTACACCACCCTCTAAGCTTTCTATAAGATTATCGATGATTGATGCGTGCAAGTGACGCTAGGATGCAGTCGTAGCTTAGTAGGAGCAGGAGCGTGCAGTCAAGCTTTAGGAGTTTTCATTATTATTATCATTGTATTTCCCTTTATGCGCATTATACCTTAAAGTTTTTTATTATAGTGGATTTCATGATGGTGTCTTGGTTATTGTTCGTGGGTTATGCTTATGATTATGCTTATTACGAATCAAATTGATGTCAAAAATCCTCCTTGTAGGATCCCAGGATTGGAACCTGGTATATGGGTGCCGGGAGCCGAGAATGGGGCACTACGAAGGTTGTCGGTGCCAGATTCGGAGATCAGGAATTTTGTAAGCCCGGTTTCTGAGTTTGGTGTGTGACAAGCAGACTAAGATTGTTTTTATTATAACTACGAATGATGACCCTTAAAAGGTTAATCATAAAGTAGCTTACTTAGATACATACCTTATAAGTGGTTTGATCATTGGTTAGCTTACTTGAGTTCATGACTTAGAAGTGATTAAATCACCTGATTAGCTCTCTTAAACACATGTCTTAGAATTTATTATAATGCTTGATTAGTTAGAATACTTGGTTAGTTTATTTAAATAAATGTCTAGAGATAGTTAAAATACTTGATTATTTTACTTAACAAATGTCCTAGAATTAATTAAAATGCTTGATTAGTTACTTAATAAATGTCTTAGAATGGGTTAGAATACTTAATAGGTTGACTTAAACTGATGCCCTAGAAGTGATTAGAATACCTAATTGGTTGGCTTAAATACATGTCTTAGACTAATTAAAATATTCGATTAGTCTATTTAAATACCTATTTTAGAATTTGACTAATTACTCTAAACACATATCAGGGCATCTAATCCCTAATTCAACCACTGATTTCCAACTGAGTGGTCCTTAAGACCCTTTTAACCGTTGATATCTAGAACATCCAAACAAGCAAAATCTCGTCCGTTCATTGCTTAGGGTTTTCCTAGCAAAACCACTACTGGTTTCTATCATACCCACTGGATTTTAAAATGGTTTCTGCCAGAGCAAATCTAAACCACTTATTACTAATCTGATGGCTCTAGGATGTTAGGGCAAGCAAATAAAGATGGGAGGATTGATCAACAACGAGATCCAAACCCATTCCTTGCGGCTGCACTTGAAACGACAGTTTCCTTCTATCTTCGAGCCCACCGACCCATCCTCCTCGAAGCTTCAATGAAGCTTGTCTACAAGCTTTCTAGAGCCCATACGGACCTTCCACAAGAGGGAGATTGGAGGAAAACCGTCCAGGCGAGATTCTGCTATTGACGGCCATGTCGTCTTACCAAACCGCTGGCTCGCTCGGACTCAGTCAAACCGAGTCATGAGCTTATTAGACACGTCAAAAAAGAAAGAAATGGAAAAAGAGAGAGGAGGGCAGGCGTCGTTGCACTAGCTTGGACCGAGACAAGCTCGCTGTCGAGTTACAAAATTGAGTCAGGCTCAGTTCGGTTAGGTCCATTTCCGGACACCTTCCAGCAGAAATGGTAGGAAAGAAGTGAGAGAGAAAAGAGAAAGAAAGGGAGGAAGAAAAGAGATAGAAAGAAGAAAGGAGGAGAGGAACATTGTCTCCTGCCGAGTCGACCCATTGACTCAGTCGGGTCCACTAAGTTGGGCCTGTTCACAACAGGTCGGGGTTGGTTCAGCCCAACAGCTGTTGGCGTATGGCTTTGAGAGAAGGAAGAAATAGAAGAGAGAAAATGGAGAAAGAAGAAAAGAGAGCTAGGGCGAGAAGAAGTCAGAGAGAGAGAGAGGGGGGCTGCTCCTATCAAGTCAGGCAGGCCCGACTCGTTAAGTCCGAATTAAGTCTGGTATGGTTGTTGCTAAACATTTCCAAGTAGAAAAAGAGGAAAGAAAGAGAGATATAGAGAGAGAGAGAGAGAAAGAAGAAGATAAGATAAAAAGGAGAGAGCGGAAGTAGGGATGGTTGTGTTGAGCCGAGTTAACTCGGCTTGAACTGAGTCGACCTAGGTGAGTCCACCTCCTCCTTCTATATTGAATTCATTTCAATTATAGATATCATTGTTACCATTACTAACATCGTTAGGATTGTTAATATTATATATAACCATTAGTAAATTATCTATTACATACAAAAAGTATCATTTTTAAATATTAGAGTTTTATCCTTAAATACTATCATTGATGATATGAGCATACTAATCATTTCATTACAATAACCATTAGTGCCTCATTAGCTAATACTAAGTATATTGTTAATACTAATGGTCGTTTTGAAATTATTAGTATTATTAGCATTACGATCGACAATACATCTTTAGCCATTATTGGATTTCTATTTTAAATTAATAATGTTATTGATATTATTATTACATCCATTAGTAATTGTATTTAAAAATCTAAACCTAGATAGCGTATAAAATTTGGATCTAATTGTAGAAGCTCGTAATTTATGTTAGACCATAGTATCCGTTATCATGACTAGATTCATTATGGATAGTTAGGGCTATTATCATTAGAAAACATTATCCTTTCCTTACGGGATTAGTACAATTCTTGTTAATATAATTATTAGTATTAGTCATTATTATATTATCATTGGTAAAGATTCTATTATTATTACTTGTATTATTAAGAGGTTATCAGTCATTAGAAGAATGTTAGATAATGTCGGTACATTTAAATATGAACTTGTGAACCATCATTATGGATATGTTAGCTAATGTAAATTATGGCACTAACACTAATAGTTGTCTTATAATTATTAAGATTAAATTGTAACTAATACACCAACTGGAGTTCAAATCCTAGAATCTAAATTTAAGACTAAACCGTAAGATGAAAATCCTAATTTTACATTAAAAATCCTAAGATAAATAATTCAAACCCTAAGCCATGATCTTAAACCTAGGTAGCACGTAGAACTTGGATCTAGTTGTACAAGTTCATGATTTGTGATAGGATACAATTCTAAGGGCGCAAGTACTTAGCGACACTAGAAAGCGGTTCAAAGTATAAGGTGATGATTTCTTCCCCTTGAGCTTTCCATTTTCCCATTAGCTTAAGTGATAGTTTTATTCTAATTGTGATTAATAATTGATATTTTCATCTATTTATCACATGTGTAAATTGTTGAAATTGAATTGTTAGATTATATGCTTATTATTGATCTTGCATATTTATTTCATGTTTGTGAATTGCTTGTGGATTGCTTATGGAACCTAAATTGGTACATCAACGGGAAACCCCCCACTTATAAATGTACACCCATACTTGGGATGTAATTCGATTGATTGTGGTTGTAATGGACCTTCAACTTAGTGGTTATTGAATGGTGGAGTAATTTGAATATTGATGTGGGCCTACCATCTAGAGGTTGTTATATCCAAGTGATTTTTAAGGATAATCTTTTATCGCATGGTTTTGATGTTTGCCCTATGTGGCTTATTTTGATATTTGCCCTATGTGGGTTGTTTTGATATCGCCCTATGTGGCTTTGTTTTGGTACTTTTTCCTATATGGGTTCGATGTTTTATACTGTGCAACCATGCGATGGTAAGCCCTATATATTGTAATATGATTGGCCACTAGTCGACAGGGTTCCATTGAACATCCTAAGGTGGAATGGTGGTATGGGACTTATGCCCAAGCTGTCGGCCTACGCTAGTGACAAGCCCCTGTAGTGACCTTGAGCTTATTTAAATTGACTAATTGTAACTGGACTAATAACGGTTTGGCTAATCATGCATACATGGCACAGACCAGCGTCTATCACTACCGTATGTGATGTACGCATTTTTTGACTAGATAAGCATTCCCAGGTCGATGATTGCATGGGTGACGAGCCCAATGTCCGCACGAATGAGCATCCCAGAGGCGATGATTGCATTCACGCATTCATGCATCTAATAAGACTGCATCATATACTATTTTGTTATGTTTCTTTTATAACTATGCTTACCTAATGCGGTGGTGTATAATCTTGAGGGGAATTCACACTGAGTTGGCCACTCATCCATCAAATATATAACCATATAGGTAGTACAAGTGGCTTAAGAACTTTTCAAGTTCAGACGTGATGAGGAGCAGGGTACAAGTGTCAGGGATGCATGATTGTATTGATAAGAGAAGCTGCGCGGTCTTGCAGCTTATATTTATATGCTCTCTTTTATTTTCTTTTCATGTATTAAATCGTCTAAATCTTGTACTTGTTAATTTCAGAGGCATTAGTTTGTATAAGTCATTATGGGTGACCTCTTGTATATTCCAAATGTAAATGCAAATTTCCCTTTTAGTTGATTTGTCCATTCCACGCTAATCTGCTAACTCTGATGAAAGAATATATATATATATATATATATATATATATATATACACACACACACACACACACACACACACATTTGAATTTACCCATCCTTTAAGGTTAACACTCAGGTTTTTAAGAAATGGGTCATATACTTAGGTCCCGAAAAGTCAGGGTGTTACAGTTGGTATCAGAGCATAGTTTGGACAAACCAGGCCTTGCGGAATGAATTTATACAAACTTTAAATGTCTCAAGTTAGGATATTGAAATTAGGGATTTAAACTTAGGTGAATTCCCTTCGACTTAGAAGAATGATTGACCCAAACTTAGGTCCCTTAGAAATTATTTGAATAACCATTTGAACTCATTTGAACTTCCCCCGTGGTTAGGAGAAATTGAGAATATAGAAACTCAAGATCTTAGGCCCCCTAGATAATTGTTTGGATGATCGTAGAACTTAGAAATGAAATTAGGCCCCTTTAAACATTTAGTCATTTGAACTTACAAAAAAAAAATTATTAGAGAACATAGATGCTTCAAACTTTAAGCTCCCTTGAAAGCTTTAGTTAGACCTTTGGACTTCAACTTACATAGAAATCCCTTAGAATGGGAAGGAAATGAGGATATAGGAACTCAAAATTTTAGGTTCCCTAACACATTGATTGGTTGACCTTAGGACTTAGAAATAAGATGCTCCTTTAAAGATTTCAAATTACTCATTTGAGCATAGAGACTAAACCTAGGAACCATTAGAACACGAATATCCACTATGAAGTAATTAGGACCCAAATGAGAACATTCCTTGAACTTGACTCTTAGTGAACAAGTAATTAGGACCTAAACTTGTTATGACTGTTTGTACCTTATTCGGCTAAGTCCTATTTTCAGCCAATCAGGGTCGAATAAGTGCGATCTGTACTAGTGCGCATTCTACGGTTATAGGATTTTTTGTAGATATGTATGGTCGCATTTTAGTAAATGGAGCCACAACGTATAAATTGCACTAAAGCGGTCATGGAAAGTGCGACCAAATTCAATTGGGTAAATGACAGGCGGCCAGCGATCAAATTCACATGACCATTGGACAGGTAACTGAAGGAGAAATGAAAGGGAGCAAGAACATGAGAAGCATCCAGAAGCAAAGTAATGGATAAATGGTTACTAAACTGTCAGGACTTGGGAAGGACTCAAAACTGTTGATCAAAGCTTATAAATAGGAAAGCAAAGCAAGCAGGGAAACTCGTCTCATACCAAACCAATCAAAACAAAATCTATCTTTCAATTACCTTTATTTTGTCACTTTACATTCCTTAGTGTAATCATTTCTTTTCTCTGTCGAGTAAATTACTTTCTTTAGCATAATCGTTTACTTTCCGAACTTGCCATTTACATTGAGTAGTGTAACCCATAGCATAAGTCTAGTAGCTGATAATTTTAGCTGTAATTGGAAGATTACGCTCACATGCTAAACTTCATCCGATCATCAGAGGAGTGTCCTTCAACAATCTATAGCGATCAATTGTAAGGATTTCTTTCCCATTTTACTTAATCTGTACTGAAAAGCACTTTTGTATGAAAGGCAAAGGAGTAACCCATCATCAAAGGATGAACCCCGCCCTCTGATTATCGCCTGATCCATATACACATTGAGCGAGTGGTTGAATAGGCGACTAATCTTCTAACAATCCAGTCATACTCCGTGTCTGCCTACTTTAGCGCTTGGGGTGACTGTTGTTTGGTTTGAATTGGAGCCGCAATCCCAATTCTGGCATGTCCGCGACCACCCATGTTGGGAAAAAAATGGACGAATAACATTTTCTAGCACGCCCGGCGGAACCCTATTTTGTTAACTACCTATTTGATTTGTGCCAAAAATGAGAAGAATGACCCGCGCTTCTGGTACCAAACCCGCAACACCGACCACATTACCTCCTAGTGATGATATACAGGTCTAAGTGCCCTTAGAGGCATCTAATTTGAACATGAACCTGACCGAAAATCAAGTTAGACCCGCTACGTCTCAAGTCATGCTTCTGAATGAGGTATCTATGCTGCTTCGGGATGTCCAAATGAACCTCCAAATGGTGCAGGAATAAGGGAGGGCCCAGGCTGACCAATTCTGCACCCAAGCTAAAGGCACCAATCACTTCATGGCTAGTCAAACTGAGGTCATGCAATGGTTATTGGCCGTAATAACAGAATGGATGCAACCGTTGCCCCAACATAATGGTAGCTTGGTCAGCAATGTGATTCTAGAGCCACCTATGGCACCATTAAAACATAATTCACCACCGACTCTGATCCCGGAGATCAGGAATGCGCTACCTCCTATGGAAGTTAGGCGACCTGAACGGGAAGTTAGAGATTTTACACCTAACAATAGAAACTAAGGGCTGCTAGTCGGATGTAATCCGCAATAGGGCTTCAAGTTTCATGATAATTTCAATCGATTTAACCCAAACCAACAGCTAGTCGGCGAGCCTCAACGAGTTGATTGGCAATAGATCATACAGCTCGTTCAAGAGGTCGTCGGCCAAGTTTTGGGCCCAATATTATTCCTATGTATCAGAAGTCATACCCTAAGTGGGTAGATCGCCAACATCCATCATCGAGGAATTATCGAATGGATTTTGCTCTATTTTCTAGCGAACCCGATAAGTTCACCATCGAATTTGTCAGCCAGTTCATGATGTAGTGTGGAGAATTACCCAACAATGATTACCACAAATTGCAACTATTTGGTCATTCTTTGATCGCTGCAGCATTTACCTGGTATTCGAAATTGCCAGCAATTTCAATACATACTTGGCAAGAGCTGGAAGAGAAGTTTCGTGCTCAATTCTTTTCTAGAAACAAGGAAATAACTATGGCTAATCTCGCACGGTTCTGACAACTTCCTAGAGAACTATCAGAAAGTTATATTATGCGATTTAAGCGGGCAAAGAGTCATTGCAAAGTGGTTATGACTGAGGTCAAATTCGTGTAGCTTGCACAAGATGGCTTAGAGTACAAACTCTACAAAAAATTCATTGGCATGGAGTTTATAGACCTACATGATTTAACTAAAAAAAAATCTCGCTATGAAGAGCTCATACAGGAAGGGGCGAGGCGAGCCAATTCATTACTAAGATCGTATTACAATTACCCTAACTATAAAATCGCAATTGTTGAGGTAGCAACTAAGAATCCATTGGTTTGTTCAGCGTTAGTCAAATTAGAGTCGACCACCCCAACCACACAAAAGACTCAGAAAGTATATACTTTTGATATCACTCAAGCTGAGGAAAATTTTGATATCTTGCTGGCTAGAAAATTCATTGGAATTCCCTTTAATAATAAAATACCGTCTATCAATGAATTAAAAAAGACCAACTATTGTAAATGGCATGGCTCTCGGTGACATTAAAATAACAAATGTGTTGTTTTCAGGAACGTAATCCAAGACCATATCGACCGTGGCTTATTGAAGTTCCCTGAGAAGGACAATGAGGCAATGTTGATCGACACCGATCCATTTCCAGCCAACATAGAGGTAAACACGGTCATGGCTGATTTACAGAGTTATCCAACACTGAAAATCGATCTCCACTCAAGTAGTTCATGGGAGAAGACTGGTCGACAAGGGCGGAGATACCGCTGGGCTCCTCATCCACATAATGATCGACTAACTATCGCCGGCAATAGGCAATAAAACTCTCGGATTTACAGCCCATGCACACGAGAAATCGTGACACACTCAGGGAACTGCCCTGAAAGGGGAAGGGAATATCGCGATGGCAATCATGGTCTACAGCGGCCGATGAATTCAGCTTGTGGTCACTGCTCACGTTGGGGATCACCCCTGACGAGGATGGTTAAGCCTCCAAACAAGCGGGAAGGGTTATGGAAACAAATTATTCACCCAAAGTTTTCAGTAGTACCGGAAACTATGACGAAGACTCAAAATGGATGATGACAGAGGCATAAGCCTGCAATAAAGAGAGAAGCAGAATGGAGAGGAGCACTTCCCCAACTAAGAGCCAGACTGCCTCATCCATTTTGGAAAACTCCAAAGTTAGATGAGCAAGTGGTGATAAACATGGCTGAAGCATCATACCAATCGAAACACAGGACATCATCGATCCGCCAAATGACTTGACAAGGTCAAAAGATTTTAAAAGAAGAAAATAGTGGCAGCAATCTGTCAGATTATTTGAATGAAGATTGTTTCCCGGTAAAAGAATGGCTGGTCAATGAACTCTCGTCGACCACAGACACATAAAAACATGTGCCAATGACCGAATTCTCAACCCAACCAACTGCTAAGGAACTCCCTAGACAGATTGATATAATCAAATTTGAAACACTAGGGAGGCAAGGTTTAAGTGATGAAATCGTGTTTGGTTCGTTATCTATTGTGACGTGCCATTGCAATATGGTCTTAACATTGTCGAATAGTTTTCAGGCACGGCTCACACAACCAAACACAATGCTCAGGGATGTGGAAGAATATTCTCCTCCAATAATTATACAACACGCTTCCTTCCCATTTGAGGAAGGAGAGAAGTGAAACCAGGGCTAAGAAAACATTGCACGTTGATACGATCACTGTAACGGCCGATGGTGCGTCTAAAAAAGTAATTATCAATAAACCTACCAGCGACATGACACAATACCTTAAACCGTTTTATATATCGGCCCATTTAGAGGGATGTCCTGTGACCAAAATATTATTAAACAACAAGGTCGCAGTCAATTTATTACCAAAGAGGATGATGGCTAAATTGGGAAAGACAATGGTCGATTTAATCTCGTCAGAGGTAACCATTAGCAATTTTTGTAGCCACATTACAAATACAGATGTCGTCTTACCAGTTGACTTGACCATGGGCACTAAGACAGTTTTGACACCATTCTTTGTGGTGGATACTTCATCGAGTTACAATGCACTATTAGGGAGGGATCGGATCCATTCTTTCGTGTGCATCCCATCCTCCCTCCACCAATTCATCATTTCCTGGAATCAAAACAAGGTAGAATTATTTTTGGCTGATAATAAGCCATTCCTAGCCGCATCAAATGCCAATGAAGCATATATTACAATGAAGAGGTAGGACCCATCAAGATTATTGGGAGAAATAAACTTTGTCACCTTACTGGAATTATCGTGAAAAGGAACCCGGAAAGTATTGTGAAAGCTATTTCAAAAGTGGCTCGAACTAATGATGCCCAGCCGAAGGACACTGACCTTTATTAGCCGGTCCCTCACCATGTAATCGAAGAAATCCCATGACTGGAGCACTAAAGAAGGAAATGTTTATAGCCAAGTTCACGGCTAGAATAAAAATGCTTAAAGAAAGTTTGAAGGGGGCCAATGAAGGTTTGTTTGTGAATTTAGTAGAAATAAATAAACTGAGAGAAGAAGACAATCTAAAAGTCAAAGATTTCCTTGAAGAAAAAGAGGATAGTCAACCGCAAGTTCTAGACTGACTTGTTAAGTTAGTTTGGAGACAGATCATGACCCAAAGCCAGTGTTCATAAGCAACTTATTGCGTTCACCCAAAAAAGAAATGTTAACAAGCCAACCTTTAGAGTTCACTAATTGCTTTGCATGGGACTACCACAACATACCAGGACTCGATAGATCCTTTATTGAACATAAGTTACCCACGAAGGAGTGGTACAGGCCGTATAAACAACCGCTAAGGCGGATGATGGCTAGGCATGTACATCTAGCCAAGTCAAGTCAAGGTGGGCCAAGCTCGGTTTGACTCGTTCGTGCCCTACTCAACCTCGAGATCAACATTAGAGCTTGGCTTGTTTGCCAAAGCTTCTAAGTCGAGCTAGTGGATCGAGTCTGTTCTTAACCCGACTCAACCCAACGCTCAACCCGACCCCACCCAGTGTCTAATCCGCACCCGACTCAAGCCAGCACCCAACCCGACCTGACCCAGCTCCCAACCTAACCCAGGACCCAACCCAAATCAAACAGAAAATCAAATGTTAATTGATATGTAAAAAGGTTAAATAAATCATTCATGATAAAGGAAGGTAACCTACCTTTTGGTGGGTGTTAAGAGAGTGTGTGTGATAGAGCTGGGACGAGTGGCTGAGTACAGATGCTGAATCGAGCTGAGACGAGTTGAGCAAATGCCGAGTGAGTGGCTGAGTGAGGATCAGGAGATATATATATATATATATATATATATATATATATATATATATATATATATTATTCGAGTTGAGCTTGAGCTTCGAGTCGAGTCGAGTTCGAGTTCGAGTCGAGCTGCACTATGCTCAAACTTGGCTTGTTTTCAAATCAAGTTGCATGGTATGAAGCTTGACTCGCCCGAAGTCAACCATTAAGCTGAGTCAATCCGAGCTAACTCAAGCCAAGTCAAGCAAGCTTTTCGAGTTAGCTTGACTTGTGTACAGCCCTAATGGAGATTGCCGATAGAGTATCTTTAATCTGGTGCATTATTTTTCAGTCAATCAAGAAATTCTTGGGTCAACCAAAGTATGTCATGATGTTCCCGATCAACCGAGATTTGTTTCAGTAAACCGAGAGACTCTATTGATGTCTCAGTTAACTGAAGGTGCGACCGATCGGAATACATATGTGCACAATTTTGTTTCTAATTATGTACGGGAGTTATATATAAACCATGTCAAGACAAGATTAGGGTAACTCTAAGAGAACAAAAGGAGCTTAGCACGTTTTTAAGAATTTTCAGAGAAAATATAGGGTTTCTCATCTGTAAGTTATTCTATCTCATATAACTTTCTTATTATAGTGGATAGTTCATCACTTAGTGCCATGGTTTTTTTCCCACAAGGGTTTTTCCACATCAAATTTGTGTGTTCTTCGTGTTTTCTTGAATTTTTTTTTCCTACGTAGTTCTATGATTCTGTCTAAGATTGCTTCTTCACCGGACAATTTGTGTTAAGGCTTGTCGTGTCCCCAACAGGTTGCTCTACTCAGGAGCCAAAGTGATGCGATTCAAGCTGAAGTGATGCGATTTAAAATGCAATTCAAAAGCAATAAGTTCGCCAAATAATTCTTTGAAACCATTGAATGAACACAATTAGCAATAGATGTGTGAACCGAATTATATTCTTATCCTAAGCCATTCAGGACTTGATTACAAAGGTCATAATCGGAGACCTTTTGGCCAATAGCTTTAAGAGCATCAGCAGGATTTTTTTATTTTATCAAGATACTTAGTAATTGATAACCCCCTTTTTTAGGGTATGAAATTGTTACTTCAATTGTAAGACCCATGAATGGGATTGAATGAGATGAAGATTTTCTAGTCGAAGCCACACCTTACGGACAGTCTAAAGACCAACCACGCGCCGAAGGACTGCAGATGTGAGTGTGGCATTGATCTACAGTAAGACAAGAAATTCATGCTCCAACCATTCCTCATATTTAGGATCAACAACATTAGTAGTCCCGCCTTTGTCATCTAAGAGAAATTGTACTAGGGAAACAAATGTTCCATCAACAAATTTAAGCGGTTTGTTTGTGCAAAGGATGAGAACAAACTAGCTTTTCCACAGTAAGTAGTTGTCCAAATCCAACTTTAAAAAAACCAAATTAGTGACCATGAAAACCAGTTGAGTAGAGGAGAGGACAAAAGATGCTGAATGAAGGAATGATCCAGATGGTGAAGATCAACCCAGCAATGATAGGATCGAAAGAGAGAAAAAATCTCTCAATAACCCAATACCATGTAAGATGTTTAAAAGTGTATGAAATTATCCTCACCGACCCTGGGGACTCATTGCTATATATAAACACATACAAAGCGATAAAGACAAGATTGATGGCCTAGGTCGCTATCGAGATTAAAGAAGAGATCGAACAACTCTTGAAAGCTGGTTTCATCTGACCAATTAAGTATGCCGAATGGATGTCGAATATAATCCCCGTGACGAAGAAGAATGGTAAGTTGAGAGTATATATCGATTTTCAAAATTTGAATATGGCTACGTCGAAAGATGAATATCTTGTGCCGATGGCCGATCAACTTATCGACCAGGCCACGAGGCACATGATTTTGTCTTTCTTAATGGACACTCTGGATACAATCAAATATACATAGCATTGGATGATGTTCACAAGATGGTGTTTAGATGTCCAGGACCCTTGGTAACATCTTGTTGGGTCATGGTGCCTTTTTGGGTTGAAGAACACAGGTGACACATATTAAAGGGCATTGTAATGCCCCAAGTTTTCGGAACCCGAGTATATGACTCGTTCTCCAAAAACCCAAGTGTTAACCTTTAAATATAGTCAAATTTAGGTTTTTTCTTTTTCTTTTAGAGTTAACAGTTTAACGAAAGATGGACAAATCAAACATAAAGGAAAATCTTATTTGCATTTAGAATACACAAGCAGGTTCTTTTAGAGTTAGCAGTTTAGCGAAAGATGGACAAATCAAACATAAAGGAAAATCTTATTTGCATTTAGAATACACAAGCAGCTGCCCATAATGACTTATACAAACCAATGTCTCCATATTAACAAATACAAGAATTACGTAATTTACACATGAGAAATAATAAAATGCATATAAATTTGAGCCACAAGATCACGCAGCTTCTCTTGGTAGATACAGCCATGCATCCCTGGCACTTGTACCCTGCTCCTCATCAAGTCTGAACATGTATATTATTTAAGCCACTTGTACTACCTGTACAATTATATATTTAATAAATGAGTGGCCAGCTCAGTGTGAATTTTCCTCAAGATTACACACCACCGCATTAGTCAAGCATAGTTTTAAAGAATAAAGCATCCAAAACAATACATGATGCAGTCTTATTTAAATGCATGGATGCGTGAATGCACATCAACCTGGGGATGCTTATCCAGTCAGACTTGGGCTCATCACGCATGTATAAGACCGGTCATCAGCGTAACACATCACATGTGTACATCACGTACAACATAATGACCAAGCCATCATACATCACGTACGTAGGTCGATAGTCGATGGTCTGGGAGCTAGCGAAACGATACCCCACTAAGCCTAAGGGCACGTGCTACAGCATCCAGAATTAGCCACCCATCATCGCTAGTATGCTATGAATGCATGATTAACCCACCCATTATTATTCCGATTACAACCAACCAATTTAAGAAAGCTCAAAGGTCACTACGAGGGGCTCATCACCCAGCGTGGGCCGATAGCTCGGGCATAGTGTCACATTCCACCATCCCCGGCTCATAAGACTCCAACATTAGGATGTTTAATGGTAACCTCCCCACCTAGTGGTCAATTGTAGTGCCATAAGTAGATCTTACCATCGCATAGACATACAGAAATAATTCATCAAGCCAATTAGGGCAAATGAAAACCACATAAGGCAAAAGGGCAGATATTACATCAAATGCGTAAAGGGCAGATATCACATTAAAGCCACAAAGGGTAATTATCATGTCAAAGGCACAAAGGGCATAAGGATCTGCAAGATGGTAAGTCCACAAGAACTTAGGTAAAATGACCACTAGGTCGGGGGGCCATTATAGTCACAATCAGTCAAGTTACATCCCAAGTATGGATGTACATATACAAGTGGGGTTTCCCACTGATAGAGGCACCAGTTTAAGTTTCATAAGCAATCCACAAGTAGTTCACAAGCATGAGAAAGTATACAAGTGCAACATACATATGTTTATACAATATAATTGTTGAGCATATAAGTCAAAAGTCAAATACATCAACTAGCACAAGCAATAGAGATACCAATTATCAACTGTAGTTAAAACAGAAACTATCACTTAAACTAATAGGAAAGTAGAAAGCTCAAGGGGAAGAAATCATCACCTCACGGGTCGAATCACCAACTAATGTTGCTAAGAAGCGCGTGCGCCCTTAGAATCGAATCCTACCAGGAATTGTGAAGTTATACGTGAGATCAATGTTCTACAAAGTATCTATGGTCAAGATTAATATAAACTATGGCTTGGATTACTTATTTTTAGGGTTTTGATGTAGAATTAGGTTTTCATCCTAGAGTTTAGTTATAGGCTTAGACTTTGGGATTTGAATGTTAATTGAAGTACAATTACAAAATAACCATTATCATTAACGATATAATTAAGATTAGCTATGCGACATTAATAATCATTGTGATGTAGTAAGTAGTATGATCTACTATCAATGATTGTACCTAAGAATGATAAATAAATTCTTAATATTTAATAATGGTAATTTTTTTGGTAATCACTACTATTAGCATGGATAATCTACTAACAGTTAATCATGCTTAATAATCATAATTATCATCATAATACTAATAATAACAATAACTCAAAACAATCTATTTTAGGGAGAAGAGTTGACTTACATTAGTCAGTTTGGTAGCTCAACTCCATACAAATTAACATGGCTTGGAGGCGAACATCGTCCCTTGACTCAAATCAAACTAAGTAACACCTCACCCACACATTCTTCTTTCTCTTCTTTTCTCTCTTCTCTGATCATTTAGCTACCTAGCTGGTGATCTAAATCCAACTCAAACTCAATGTGCCAAGTCTACATGACTCGACAACAACCCATGACCCAAGCTCCCTCTCTCTTTCTCTCTATTTTCTCTCTTTCCTCATCTTTTCTTCCCTCTTAACTATTAGGACCCACTAATAGTGACGTCCAGCCACCTCGGACTCTATTGAACTTGCCCTAGACGTGACCAAACTTGGTTTGAGTTTGAACCCAGTCGACTCGGTGCCGATATGATGGCAACCTCACTCTCACGCATCCTCCTCTCCTTCTCCTTCTCGTTTTTCTTTTCTTTTCTTTCTTCTTCTTCTTCTTTTTTGGATAGTACAGAAAGAAACACGTGACCCATACTTACTAGAACAGGTCTAACTCGGTCTAGACTCGGCACAGCCCATGCATGGGTCCAGTGACTCGGTTGGGCTGAGTTAGTGCAATGGACGACACCCACTTTCCTTCATCTCTCCTTCTTTCTATTTTTCTTCTTCCTCATTTTTCTTGGATAACCTGGACCGAACCAGGCTCGACACAACTCGAACGATGTCGACTCAGTGCGACACAAGGTCGGACAGCAACCCTAACTCGTGCGGCACTGTGCACTTTGTTGAGGGTCAAATATTGCATATTAGACCCTAATTACTACCTGAATTTATGAACATGACACCGCTTAATGGTTTATTTTAATCGTGTTTATGATGCAAGGTGAATCTAAGAGCGTGGACTAAAAAGGATGCTAAAAGCATGGATTTAATACTCATGCATCACCAAGGCATTGGATGGGGCTCCATGGGACCAAGATCGAGGATTTACATGCAGGAGATCAAAGAAATTCCAGCCACTCATCTTAAACAGGCCTAAAAGACGTCCAGAATGCAAGATCATAAGGTTCCCACTATCTGATCGGCTCAAAACTTTATACAAGGCCTAAGGACTATAAATTAACCGTACATGTCAAAAATAAGCCATTAGATCATTGTGGAAGTGGTCCAACAAATAGATCAGCCCCTGAAAACCTGATTTAGGGCCCACCTAATATCTGGATATGCTTCAATTTTATTCGTAACTGTTAAAATAATCTGAGAAAAGAGATGGACGGAACGGATTTGTCATGAACATTACAGAGGAGCCCACATGTATATTGAATGTACATAGGGTACAGGTGCACAAGAGATGCACCGGACGGAGAATCCAGTCAAACAGAGGGCTGACCGAGCCTTCCTTTAAAAATGAAAATTTCCATTTTCGACAACATTCGCACGGATGATTCCAGTAGGCCACTATCATCATCAATTTCGACGATCTGAACCGTCCAATTACTCCGTGGAGTGGCCAAGACCCTCGCCAAACTCGTCTTTCGGCCCCAAGTACCTATACGCACGAGGAATGTTGTAAAACACAGAATGGATGGCTGAATCTTTACCGCAAGATAAATCAAATGGGCCACACCAAACCCAATTCAAAACCATACATATCTGAATGGTTTTTCATGCAGAATACAATGGACGGATTGGATTTCTCAGAAAATCCCGATCATGGACCCCACCGTCAACACAGCGTAAGAGCGCGGTCTCTGTTGCATGCGTCCGAAGACCCAGAACAATCTGGATCATTCTATGATCATGGCAGGGATCAGTCTGGACATCCGGACCATCAGAAACCTTCCCAAGGGAACACCGACCATGCTCAAGGAGCTTAAATGGCTTGGATCTTGTGTATGAAATGGCCATGGGCCGACAATGTTGGAAAATGCAAGTCAGGTGCCTCTGTTGCTGTGTATCTCCTTGTGGGAATTGTCTCCACCGACTCCATCAAGGTCGGTTCTCCAAACCATCCTCTCCACCGCCCCTGGCACCTATAAAACAGAGAGAGAGAGAGAGAGAGAGAGAGAACATGAGAAGGATCCTATCTGGGGCTGGACGTGTAGCACAGAAGAGGGAGAGGGAGTAGAGTTGTTTCTCTTTTGCTTTTTCTTTTGTTTATTTTATTTTTGTTTAAGGGACTTAGCCTAATCATGTTGCTAGGCTAAACCTCTTAGCTAGGGCTAAGAGGTGAAGCTTGTAGTGTGATTGGGTTGTTAGCTTTGCTTTGATTCATGGTTATTGAACTCTTATGGATTTTAGTTTGATTATTAAGGAATACTTTTAGTTTTTAATGGTTTATTGTGACTCAAATTACAGTAGATCTGCAATAGCTTTGAGTATGTTCTTTTCATTATGAGATTGTAAACTTAGGAGGCCCCGTTGTTTACCATTGTCTCCTTGGCATGGTTGGGTGACGGAACCCCTTCCTAACTATCACAATTCTCTTGTGATTGGCTGTGGGTTTGGTAAATTGTTGTTGTTTGGCATAGTCTCCTGGGCAATGTTAGGTGATGGGATCACTTCCAAATCTACACCAATTGTATCTGTTGATGATTAGATCCATGAGACATTCAGAGATCTAACAAATCTCTTCTTACCAACTGGATAGGATGGGACTCTGATTCTAGTTGTGTCCTTAAATCAATACGAGGTAACTTGCCAATTGCTACAAGTGAATCCTTGGCACCCTAGTTCCCACCTTTATTTTTATTAGTTTTTAATTAATCTATTCACAATTATTCCCTCATATTTGCTTGATTTAGATTACATTTTAGCCTAGTTCTATTCAGATTACGTACAGGTTTCAGTCCCTTGGGATTCGACCTCGGTCCCACTGAGTTTATTACTACATCACAACCCTATACTTGGGGAGTGAACAAGTTTTTGGCACTGTTGCCGGGGATTGACGGTTACGTTTTCTAAAATTAACTAGTTTTAGGATTAGTTTAAGATTAGGATTTTTCTAACTTTAGGTTTAGGTTTTTCTAATTTCTAGAAACTAACCTGTTTTCCTGTTTTGTAGGATCTTGACATAAACTTCTAAATTGTTAATCCCTTTCTAATTCCTCTATTTTTACTATTTTTAGAATTAGGGTTTGAGTTTTAGAAATTTTTGAATTCTAGGCTTTTTTTTAATTTTAGAGATTTTTTCCTTTTTAGAAACTAACATTCCTTTCTATTTTAGGATTATGTTTTTTAAAAAAAATTCTAACTTTAGGTTTAGAACTTTCCTACTTATTTTTAGAAACTCTCTAATTTTAGGTTTTATTTTCTCCTTTTAGAAATTTTCTAATTCTAGTATTTTTCTATTTTTTGGAACTAGTTTATTTTTAGAAACTTTCCCCTTTTGTTTTTAAAAACTAGGTTAGTTATTTACCTTTTTAGAAATTCTTTCTAATTTTAGAAACTAACTCATCTTTCCTTTATTTTATTTTTAGAAACTTTTAAATTTTAGGTTTAGATTTTCTATTTTAGAAACTTTCTAATTCTAGGTCTTCTTTTTAGAAACTAACTTAGCTTCTAGGTTTAGGGAACTTTCCTTTTTAGAAACTAACTTTCTATTTCAATTATAGGAACTTTCTAACTTTAGACTTTCTATTTTAGAAACTAATCTCTTTTGTTTTCTTTTATAGGATCTTAACATAGGAACTTCTCATTTGGTACCTTCTTTCTAACTTCTCCTCCTCTTAATTTCCATATTGCTGCAAGATCTTTTTTTTATTTTTCTTAGGATTAGATTCAGAGTTCGAATTTCACCATGTATATGCATGAGTGGGAACGTCAGTATGCTAAGAAGAATAACATATATTGGGATGATGATTATGATAGAAAACAACCTATTTCTCAAAACTTTTCTGAAACTATCATCGAGAACTGATCGGAATATAAAGATCCACTAGTTAAGAAGTCCTTACGTGATCATATGCAATAGAACAATTACACCCCATGGATTAACAAAATAGTACGTGAGTGTTGGGGTTATCATAACTATGGGAGTGAGAATTATTATCACCCATCCGATAAAAAGAAAACAATGCGTGATTATATTATGAGTGATGATATGTATTACCAACCATCAGATTCTTCCACCTATGATCCGTATGACTATAATCAGTGGAAACATCAAAATTGGGAAAATGAACCAACAACATGTTATAATGATTATTCTCTTGGATCCCCTACATTTGAGATCCAACCAGAAACGATCCAAGAGGATTCATTTCAGCATAACATGGCCTATCTTGTGGAAATTAGAAAAGCAATGGAAGCACTCAATTCGCGCCTTGATAGGATAGAGGAAACTCGCTCATCCCAACCACAACCCAATCCAGAAATAAAATGCAAGGAAAGTGATCCTCACTCGCTTTTAAAGAAATCTAGAATTTGGAATGAGGAGTTGGATTTCATTAATGAGCATACGGTTCAATTTCCCGATGAGTCAATCTCAATGACTGTTCAAAAGAAGGGTGAAGATACATGGGTGTCTTCCAAATATAATGATGATGACACACCTCCCTCACATGACACACAGGATTTCAATGATGAGGTAAAGGTTAATTTATTTGAACCTCAACCCAATTCAGAAATGGAATGTGAGGAAAGCTATCCCACCCCAAGTGTGCACTACTAGACGGAATTAGACAATGATGTGTATTAGGATGACTATTATAAATGTGCAGCCCAAATTCCCCTAGAATCAATCTCAAGTTTGGTCCAGGTCAATGATCAATACATACACGAAGTGGTTGGTCATAATGAGCTACTCCCCTCACCTGACATGTCTTATTTCAAAGCGGAGGATGAGCCACTTACAACTGACCCTTCTAACTCTTACGAAACATGTTTGGACCACTCCTCTGAATCGAATGATGATGTGATTCGGGAGAAGGACGAGTTGCTTGCTACGACCCTAGAATTTGAAACCACTCAGTTGAGGCCACCATCTAAGCTATACATGTTTGACAATTCAATGCCTCGATTGAGTAGTTTCAATGAACAAAGTGATCACATCAATGCTTCCCCTATTGATTTTCAATCTGTCTGTGCAGTGCAAGAGCAAGCGAGCATGTTTCCATCCACTTCAAAAGACGATGGAATCCTTGGACAAATCATCACAAACTTCAATGCAAGAGACGAGTCACTCTCAGCTGATTGTCCCAATCCTTTAACTACATGTGTGGCACACTTTGTGGATTCTGACAACCCCATGATACATGAAATAATGGATGCCTCACAAGACAGTACCTCGGTAGTTTTTACTAACCGAGAGAACCCTTACTCTGAAGCCCCTTATTCCCCAGATCCTAACTATTTACCATTAAGGGAGGAGAAGCTGAAAATTGAACTGAAGTCTGAAACTTCGGAATGTGTCAAGACTACATCAGTTTCTAAAAAGTTTTCTGAGTTTTATTTACTTGTAGTCTCTGATTCACCATGTGATACTAACATTGAAACTTTTTCTGTCATATGTGAATCATATAAACTTTGGATACCTCAGGTGAATCAATGACAAATTTTTGCTGAGGTACATAAGTTTTTCTGGACATTCATGCTCCAGGGCATCCAAGCCTATTGTAAAAAGGGCTTTTGGATGATCTTGTTGAGAAACCTATTGAGAAATTTATCCAGATATTGGCCGGAAGAGGAACTTTGCAGTATGACTAAGTAGTTTTTCACTTGCTTTCATAGGACTAGGATAGTTTGCTTGATGTCATTGTAGATTAGATGGTTTTATGCCATTAGGTTAGTTTGCTTTCTAAGTTATTTTAGGATAGTTTGCTTTCTAAGTTATTTTTAGGATAGTTTGCTTTCGTTGGTTTCACTCTTGTGCTGACCCGCTCTCACGCTGCGATCTCTTTGGTTAAAGCTCCTTGATTCCTTCGTCCAGGTACTATCTTCCATCACTTGTCATTTACTTTCATTGTCTCATGTGCATTGCATGCTCATATCTTTTACATTGAGGACAATGTAGATTTTTTGTTGGGGGTGGGAAATTAGGTTACCTAATCAGTAATTTCTTGGTCTTGAGAGAAATTTATGAAAAATTTTTAAAATTTTCAATTTTTTTTTTTAGACTTTCTGGTGAATTCGAAGTGATTTTGAAGGATAGTCGTGATTTGAGAAGTATAAGATACGAAATGTTGGTGATTTACTACTCTTTAATTTAGTTATCTGATAGATTTCACAGTTGAGTTCTAATTATCAATCCATGATTAGAAGTTGTAAATATTGATTGAATCATGATTTCACATGTCACATCTCGCTTACACATTGAGGTTTCAATTCAATATTGAAGGATTAACTTGGTAATCACTAGACATGGAAGGAACCACCCTGGGTGATTTGTCCATCATGCTTATAAAGAAGAATTGAAAGGGTTGGGCAACTAGTCTTCACCATAGGTTTTCTCCCTATAAGTGAAGGTTCGATTCCCCAAGGATGACATTCGGAAAGGGTTGGGTGACTGATCTTCACCATAGGTTTGCTCCCTATAAGTGAGGATTCGATTCCCCTCCTTGGCTTTACCTTTAAAAGGTTGACATAGCGTAAAAGCCATCGATAGAAAAATTAAAAGCTGGAAGAATAAAAAGATGATCTATAAGGCAAGTTTTGGTTTGGGTTTTGGTTGTCCTGAATGTTATTGTGCAGTGCCAAGTACATCACGAAATAGAAAAGTGAACATTAATAATAAGACAAGATTTCACTATACACTCAAGGTATTCAATGTTTAGAATTGTTCTAATTAAGGGATTAATATTTTGAACTTGATTATGAAGTTTACTGCACGCTGGAGTCCAAGAGAAAGGAATGCCCAACATTTATGAATCTTTGCATTTTCGCATCTCGATTATTCTTCACTAATCACTGGTGTTCACAGGAATTGTCTTGTAATTCTCAACTTATTTTTTCACATACTTTACCCGGGACTAGCAAGATACTGGTTGGGGGTTGTGTTGAGGGTCTAATATTACATATTAGACCCCAATTACAATCTGGATTTACGAACATAACACCGCTTAATGGTTTATTTTAATCGTGTTTGTGATGCAAGGTGAATCTAGGAGCGTGGACTGGAAAGGATGCTAAAAGCATGGATTTAACGCTCAGGCATCACCAAGGCATTGGACGGGGCTCCATGGGACCAAGATCGAGGATTTACACGAAGGAGATCAAAGAAATTCCAGCCAATCATCTTAAACAAGCCTAAAAGACGTCTAGAATGCAAGATCATAAGGTTCCCACCATCTGATTGGCTCAAAACTTTATACAGGGCCTAAGGACTATAAATTAACCATACACATCAAAAATAAGTCATTGGATCATTGTGGAAGTGGCCCAACGGATAGATCAGCCCCTGAAAACCTGATTTGGAGCCTACCTGATATTTGGATATGCTTCAATTTTGGTTGTAACTGTTAAAATAATCTGAGAAAAGATATGGACGGAACGGATTTTTCATGAACATTACAGAGGAGCCTACATGTATATTGAATGCACATAGGGTACATGTGCACAAGAGATGCACCGAACGGAGAATTCGGTCAAACAGAGGGCTGACCAAGCCTTCCTTTAAAAATAAAAATTTTCATTTTCGGTAACGTTCGCACGGATGATTCCAGTGGGCCACTATCATCATCAATTTTCACGATCCGAACCGTCCAATTGCTCCGTGGAGTGGCTAAGACCCTCGCCAAGCTCGCCTTTCGGCCCCAAGCACGTGTACGCACGAGGAATGTTGTAAAACACAGAATGGATGGCCGAATCTTTACCGCAAGATAAATCAAATGGGCCACACCAAACCCAATCCAAAACCATACATATCTAAATGGTTTTTCGTGTAGAATACAATGGACGGATTGGATTTCTCAGAAAATCCCGATCATGGGCCCCACCGTCAACATAGCATAAGAGCGCAGGCTTTGTTGTGCACGTCCGAAGACCCGGAACGATCTCGGTCATTCTATGATCATGGCAGGGATCGGTCTGGACATTTGGACCATCAAAAACCTTCCCAAGAGAACACCGACCAAGCTCAAGGAGCCTGAATGGCTCGGATCTTGCGTATGAAACAGCCATGGGCCGACAATGTGGAAAACGTAAGTCGGGTGCCTCTGTTGGTGTGTATCTCCTTTTGGGAATTGTCTCCACCAACTCCAGCAAGGTCGGTTCTCCAAACTGTCCTCTCCATCGCCCCTGGCACCTATAAAACAGAGAAAGAGAGAGAGAGAGAGAGAGAGAGAGAGAGAGAGAGAGAGAGAGAGAACGTGAGAAGGATCCTATCTGGGGCTGGACGTGAAGCACAAAAGAGGGACTTAGCCTAACCATGTTGCTAGGCTAAACCTCTTAGCTAGGGCTAAGAGGTGAAGCTTGTAGTGTAATTGGGTTGTAAGCTTTGCTTTGATTCATTGTTATTGAACTCTTATGGATTTTTATTTGATTATTAAGGAATACTTTTAGTTTTTAATGGTTTATTGTGACTCAAATTACAGTAGATCTGCAATAGCTTTGAGTATGTTCTTTTCATTATGAGATTGTGAACTTAGGAGGCCCTTTTGTTTACCATTGTCTCCTTGGCATGGTTGGGTGACGGAAGCCCTTCCTAAATATCACAATTATCTTGTGATTGGTTGTGGGTTTGGTAAATTGTTGTTGTTTGCCATAGTCTCCTGGGCATGGTTAGGTGATGGGATCACTTCCAAATCTACACCAATTGTATCTGTTGATGATTAGATCCATGAGACATTTAAAGATCTGACAAATCTCTTCTTACCGACTGGATAGGATGGGACTCTGATTCCAGTTGTGTCCTTGAATCAATACAAGGTAACTTCCCAATTGCTACAAGTGGATCCTTGGCACCCTAGTTCCCACCTTTATTTTTATTAGTTTTTAATTAATCTATTCACAATTATTCCCTCATATTCACTTGATTTAGATTACATCTTAGTCTAGTTCTAGTTCTATTTAGTTTCAGATTACGTACAGGTTTCAGTCCCTTGGGATTCGACCTTGGTCTCACCGAGTTTATTACTACATCATAAGCCTATACTTGGGGAGTGAACACACTCTCCCTCACTCTCTTTCTCCTTCCTCTTCTTTTCTTTCACTCTTTTTTTGTTTCTCTCAGGAGCCACCAGTGTGGTTGGATTCGACCAACCCCACCCATAAAACTCATACAAGCAGTGGCCCCAACTCACACCACTCGACTCGATTACACCAGCGAGTCACGACTCGGCAGTGAGTGCAACAGTTGCACTCACTCTATCCCTTTCTCTCTTTATCCCTCCAGTTTCTCTCATTCAACCCTGGCCAGCAGCAACTCCGACCTGACCAGAACTCGCCTCGACTCGAGTTGCCTTGATGCTGTTTGAACGGGGAAGAAGGAGATGGCCATTAATGGTGTCTTGGACAGTACTGCTTCTTCCCCCAATCCAATGCTTGCAAATGGTCCTTATGGACCCTGAGAAGCTTCTGTACGAGCTCTTATAAAGCTTAAGAGAGATTTGGCTAGTGGGTTCGTATGGAGAAGAAGATGACAGATTTTTATAGCTGCCGTAAGAATGGGAGAGATGTTCGTTGCCACACGAACCACTCACTTTATATCATACCCTAGATGCTCTCAGGGCCATCGGATTGGAGTAGAAGGCTAGGATCTAATCCCACCATCTGGTTTACTAAAAAACAGCTAATACAATGGCGGTTTTGGCATTAGTTTCCCACAGAAAATCCTAATCCATGTGAAAAACACTGGATGGTTGAGATTACTTCATTTGGGATGTTCTAGATGAGCCCTCATTGGTTCATGCGGATCGTGGGGAGGAAAGAATCTTTCTAGCCATAAATTTCTATTTTCAGAAATGCCACACGCAGCTCTATTTGGGCTCAGGTTTGAGTGCATGCACGTGTGCATGAGTGTGTACGGACGGCGTGGATTTGGTCAACCCCGCCCCCTAGATCATATGAACAGTTTGGATTAGCTCAAGGTGGCCTGCATGGATCACAAACGGCTGGTTTTGAGAGGGATGGAAACACAACTTGCCTGCACACCAGCTCAGTTCAGCTGGAAACTGTGTACGTGCTCGTAGGTTTCAATGTGCAAAAGTGTTGGGTTTTGTTTAATCATGGGCGCTCTATCAGATGGACAGTTTGAATCTCCTAGCTAATTCGAGATGGTGGGCCACATGCGTTGCAAACAGACGTTGTCCATTCAAATTGAAATCAGGAGGGAAAAGGAGGGAGAAATCATTCTTTTTTGGGTAAGCTCAAGTCAGCGCCCATTTGACCCAAGTTGGTGGTCTAATGCACCATGGGTGCACGCACTCTATGCACACGCACCATATGCTTGGGGTCCACTGTGATGGTTTTAATGGATCTATCCCGTTCACCAAGTCATGTGGGTCCTATTAGGACATCCAGCCAAGGATGGGGCAAATCCAAAGCTTAGGTGGGCCAGCCATTTTGTTGTTGACGGTCGAATCGAGCCTAAATTTGATTCTGAGTGGTCCCTAGTCTAGTTTAGACGATACTCAACAATACTCCTATCAATTGGGTAATTTAACTATAATATCCAAGTGTTAAATCACTTGATATTAATTACAGATTAGATGGATGGTAGATTCATCGATCTAGGGTTCAAATCGGCTAGCCTACTTCTTCCATCTATTTCGTCAACTCGAATTGGTACCAACCTAAAGGATGAGGTATATCCTATACTCAGATGGGCCACACTTAGTGATCTCGCAGCCAACTAATGATTCCCGTTAATCCGACGGTTGGATTTCTTTTAGATTTAATCACCACTAATCAAAAGGGTTTTAAAGGCCCAAGGGCTATCCACACTATGACAATTAGTGGGATTTAAGGCTTTGCATTTACTCCCAACTTAATCTTGAAGCTGATGAACAATGGACTTGACAAATTGAGCTAGCAGGTGGCATTTTCCAAAATCCACACTGTCTAGGAGGCTCCATGAGTTTGAATAGTAAACCTGGCTAGAGGTCGTAGACTATTGGACAGTGTAGCTTGTCTATTGAGGTGATTAAAGCCCTAAAGGTCAATATCTTTAGTGGTATGATGATCCATCTTGGAAATCAATGGATGGACAACTTGATATATGGATTGGGATTACTTTCAATAGTTGGATTTAAACTATGATGCACGTGAATGTTCACTTAAGATAAATTTGTATTCTACTAACTTAGGTTATAAGGCAACACTCGAGTACAGGAAAGTACGGGGTGTTATAGATGAACACCATTTTTCATTACATTATCGGTCACTTTATGAAGGTCGATATAGACAACATGGTAATCAAGTCAACTGATGTGAGTGAGCACCTACCACATTTACACAAATCCTTTAAACAAATGAGACACCACAAGTTAAAGATGAATCCATTGAAGGGTGCTTTCGGTGTCTCGGCCAGTAATTTCTTAGGCTTCATAGTACATCAAAGAAGGATCAAAATCGATCAAAACAAGGCCCAGGTCGTGATTAATGCATGACCTCCAAGAAATAAATCTGAGATACATAGATTCCTGGGTAGAAGTGTACACAAGTCAATCTGAGAAGAGCTTGGCAAAGCTCGACTCAGCTCAGCTCGGTCCCCGAACCTGACTGGCCAGCTTGGCTCGATTCAGTCAGCAGCTTGGGCCAGTTCGAGCCAAGTTCAAGCCAAGATGGAGCCGAGTTCGCCTGTGCGGCATTTTCATAAACACATAGACTACACCTTCAAATTCTCACTGTATATAAAACACCACCGTGGTTTTACAAGTATTTTATCAAACACCTTGTAGGCAACATCAAATTTAAGAAAAAAAAGGGTATTTGTTTGATGAAACATACCTTCATTACCACCATCCGACACTTCATTAAGTCATTTCATTAAAACTTAGTGAGCAAAATCAATACCAAAGTAACCGAGTCACCGAACTAGTTCAATCCAAGTTTGATTTGAGTTGGGTTCGATCCGAGTCGAGTCGAGCTTGGGCAAGCTCGAACTCGGTTCAAGATTTTTTCAAGCTCAAAAAATAAACTCCACTCAACTCGAACTCAATTTCGAACCGAGTCAAATTGAGCTTTTTCAAGTCGAGTTGAGCGAGCTAATTGAGCTAACTCGATTCGTGTACATCCCTATTCTTGGGTCATGAAAAAAAATTTAGATGATTTATATCTAACTATGCAGGTAAGACTAACATCTTTTCTCCTTTACTCAAATTGAAACATGGGACCAAATTTGTGTGGGAGGAGGAGCACCAACTGGATTTTAACAGAATTAAAGAATATCTAATGAAGTCGCTCGTGTCGATGCCCCCTATACAGAAGCGACCGCTTAAGCTATATCTCAACCTGACAAGGTTGGTTAGAGCTCTCCTTGCACAAGATGATGACATACGAAAAGAAAGGGTAATTTATTATTTAATTCAGATGTTACTTGATGCGGAGAAAAGATATTCAACTATAGAAAAATTATGCTTATCATTGTACTTCGCGGCCACTAAATTGAGGCATTATTTATTGGCCGAGAGAGTAAATGTAATAATTATACTGATGTAGTGAAGTATATGTTAAACCGGTCGATTCTTAGTGGCCAAATTGGTAAATGGGTATTGGCCTTATCTAAATTTGATTTGTATTACGTGCCACCAAAAGTTGTAAAAGGCCGAGCCATAGCAAAATCCTTGGTCGAGAATTCCTGAGTTATCTTTTGTGCACTAGTTCTCCTAGATTCGGCAGCATCTTTTTCAACTTCAATGCAAGCAACAACTGCACCACCCTTGTAATAGATCTGAAACACTCCTTAGATCTCCAAGAGAGTCGGTATTCTGGCCGTTAGAGCGGAATCCGATTGAGACAGTATGCAAGTTAATTCGACCAATTGACCGAGCTTGTCAACTGATTCAGCGTCAAAGGACTCTGTCAGACCTTTTCAAAGAAGCTCATCGAATTCCACCTTTAAATCTTGTAGATTGTCAAGACGGAGATGATATTCGGTCACAGATGTCTCTCCTATGACAGCTTTCTTAAACGAGGAGAGAATGTCATCCACAAGAGGAAGATCAGTAGGAGCAGGTGCATCATCTTTGAGGACGACCGTTGGACAAATTGATGGAAGAGGATTGACACGACCATTTTGACCTCGGCCGATATGGTAGGGATCTCAACCAAAGTAGCTTCAGTCAACTGGTCGATATAATCTGATCGCGGCTCTTCGGTCTCGGCCAAAACCAGTCCAGCCATCTCCATCGGAACTTTTATGGTTGTATCCTCCTTAGTCGCAATTTTCTCTGTCTCAATCGATCCTTCCCGCACCGTTGCCTCAACCATTGTTACAAGCTCGACCGAAGCTGGAATCTCCTCAGTCGACACAGGTAATGACAAAAGTGGTAAGATTGGAGTGAGCTAAAAGGTGAAATGCTGAGTAAAAGGTATCAGGATTCTTTGTCAGGCAGATGGTGCAAGGGAAGGTTGAGCTTGTTGTGCATGCTCCAAATCAACTAAAACATTGCTAACTTCTAGCAGGCTGCTGGAGTAAACATGCTCCACACTATTTGTTGTCTCTGAGTCAAGAGACATAACCTCGGTGGCCGCTAGAGTAGGAGTTCTCAACACCATGGGAGTAATCACAGTCACGGCTGTTACAACTGTCTAGGTTATAGGTGCTAAAGGAATCGCAGTCAAAGGGATTGCTGGCATTGAAGGCATATCCTGCCGCTGGGTCTCCACCATCTTCACCATTGTCATTGTTAACTCCTATGTCACTAAAAATATTAAAATCACATTAGTAAATGCATGCATAAGGGAATTACTTTAAGTAAATATATGAGTAAGTGGTCTCCACCTAAGTCAAACCAAAATACGTAAAAGACCAATCGATCCTTGACAGCTTGAAGGTATTTTATCGTAATCACTAGCGGCAGGGTAGAGGTTGGGAATGATGGTGGATTAAGATGATAAGGTGTGAGATATTTCTCATCAAAAAGAAGATTAGGATTATTCAACCTCTCTTTATTCCGCCACCATTTAATCCAGCACTTATTGAAATGAGCCTCTTCATGATGTTTTATGCCCTCATCAATCTCATGCGAATAGTCTTTAACACGAAGAGCAGGCCAACACTTCATTTTAAAATATTTCTCGAAGGTTGATACAACCTCGACCGTAGATGTATTTGATGACTGACTTGATCGCAACACCGGTCGATCATTTATTGTTGGCGGGAAGATCGGCATGCGGGAAAGAAAGAACAGGGGCTTTTAGGGGAGGTTGACTGGGAATACCTCCTAAGTCTGTGATTTTCTTTGGAGTCATTCAATGTAGCTGAGCGATTACAAGAATATCAAGGTGCTTATGTGTGATCTTTGGAACTACTGGGATAGGTCCTTCGACCACAGGAGTAGGTGAAGTAGCGGCCAACCTTGTCCTCATTCGCATTGTCCTTTTCATAACAGTGGCAAGTGGCGCGGAGGTGCTCCTTTTCTTGTTTGTCATTAGGCCCAATTGGGAGCAAAATTGAGCAATGAGCTCTGATGTGCTTCAACTACCCAAGAATTTGTTATATTAGCGATCCCACCATGCCACGAAGCTACCCATCACTCCAGGAGACTCTAAATAGGTCAGAATCTTCAAAGCGACTAATTCTCTGCGATAGTTTTTGCTGAGGGAGACATGGAACTCAGGATTGGTCAATATCAACCGATCATAAGGAGATTGATTGGATGTTTTATGAGTAAGAGGGCATGGAATGTATTGAACTAGGGCTAATTGCAGAGTAAATAAAGAGGGATGATATTCCTCGATTCTAACCTTAGCATTTTTTCCTGATTCGATTGTGCCGCCATAAAGTGTAACGCCCCAGATTTCAAGGGCCGAGAAGATATTCGATTCCCAAATTCCTGGGTGCTACTTATGCCTTACGGATTGTCATATTACAGGTATAATATAATTGATACATGAGCAATTGAAAAATTAAATGGATCATGTAACAAGAACCACAACTAAATTACTAAATTTAAGTGCAACTAATAAAACGTATGGACAACAAAATGAAATAGTATCCATGATATACGAGACAATGTCCCAACAAACTATATGGTCCAAAAGAATGTGCAAATGTCTCATTGCCCTAAGGCCCCATCACTAGTCCTAGGCTGACCTATGGTGATCTGCCTAAAAATCTGAAAATAGGAGAGCTCCTCCTCGTCCATGCTTGCCCCATCCAATGCATCGAGCTCAATAACACCTACATCTAAGATAGGTTCTGCTTGGTGTTTTAAAACACCGTCCCAAAGTGGGAGTGAGTGATCAACTTAGTGGGTTCCATTAGCAATAAGTTATACAAGTTATCAATTCCATAGGTGCAATTAATGAAAAGCATCCAACACAGTTCCTAGCTACTCTTATTAATGCACATGCATGTTATTATGATATGATGCATGCCCTCACCATCCAACACTCCCTCGAGCGATACCATCTTACGTTCGCAATGCTCAACACTCCTTCATAAGGCAACATCGATTGCCAAATCGCAAACCTAACTAATGGAATGCTATGAATGTTCATGCTAGCCGAGTATTTAATTAAGTTCGTTCATCCAGTAAGATTGAAGAAGCCGAAATACCTCTATTTAATCAATGGCCTTATCTAAATCGCTTGGCCAAGGGCAGCCATAACGGATCTAAGCCTGCGATCCATGATCTAAATTTTAATATCATTCATCTGTCTCACAAATCAATAATTTCAAAGGTAAGGCATAATACCTAAAGGGATGAGGATCAACTCGATATGGGTCGTCACCCAAACAACGAGTATGATCACTCAGTTCTGAGGCGCGGGCTTGTTACATAACAAAATCACCATAAGGAAGGGTTCACCACCCAATCTCATTCATGCTAGGGTCGTTCGAACGATACTTTGGCACGGAACCATCGGCTGAGTAATTTGACAGGGGTCATTCGAATAAAGACCTATCACCTCCTATGCTCGCTGGTCACTCTGGGGAGGCTCGTCACCCCAACGTAGACCAAGAGCACAAACATAGTGTCCCATACCACCATGCCCGGCTCTCGAGTCTTATTTGCTCACTGGTCACCACGGGGAGGCTCGTCACTGCAACTTAGATCAAGAGCTCGGACACGATGACCCATTCCACCATGTCTAGCTCATGAGTCTTAGTGGGATCGTATCACTAACAGTTATCAGTAGGCCTTTCCAGGGTATGGGGGTGTTCCAGATTCAGGCAAGCATGACCATACTTGGTTAAAAAATTGGTTGGTCAGTTAGTGGTCCAATTCGTCCGCTTTAAGTAAACTACAGAACACCCGGCATTGGGTGCAAGCATCCCATGTAGTCCAACTACTGTCGGCTATCCGTGTTTGACTTTAATTAGTTAGATTGGTCGTTGGGTTGCCTTACCAGTGAGGCTGCCCATGCAGGCCTTGAAATTTGATGGCCAACCCCAAAAAAAAAGGATTACTTAGCATCATATAGAAGATCATGAACTACTCCTAATTGTAGAAAATTTAGGCATGCATGTGAATAACCATAACATTCAACACAAACAAAGCATATTGATGACCTGCGACACATTAACCCCAAATAATCACAGGTTTAGGGATAAACCCAATTCAAATTCTCATAACATGAAGAGAAATAAAGAAAGGAATAGCAATTCAACAAATTATCCTAATCTAGCATAGAAGTCAGACATTAGCTATTTTAAACATGCTTAGGCATATTTATAATGAATTAACTACCAATGAACTTCTTACAAATCAGTATGCATAAAAAATTCACACACACAATCGTTAATTTTGGCCTAGGTTTGATAATTGGCCACTTAAGGCTAATGGTCCACACCTAAGAATGGTCCAATGGTTCAGGATGTCGCTTCTATGGTTTCAGTCCCGCGGGTTAGTGTATCAGGGCCCTACGCTGACAAAATTAGCTTTTAAGGACACATGCACAAGGTTCTATAATGCTAAATTTTGGAGAGGGCTAGAGGGTTACATTTTTCTCACCGGTGGGCCACTCTCTATGATGGGCGCAGTTGTGGGGTCCATTGTGGGCTATGGTAAGGGGGATTTTCCATAAATCAGCTCCCCAAGGAGCTCTCTCCTTCTCTTCTCCCCTCTTTCTCACTCCCTTACAATTAGAAATTCGGATGGAAGTGAGAGAGTGAAATTTTAGGGTTTATATAGTCTGAAATTTATGTCTAAATGGCCTTAGGAGCTCTTATTCTAACATGCATGCCCCTAGTGGGTTGATTTTTGGTCCCTGAGGTCATCCCAGTGGCCTCATGTCCCATCTGTGTCATGGGGTAGGTGCCCCATAGTCAAATGAAGGGTTGTTCCAAGTTTGGTGGCAAACGGATGAGTCAATTGATCGTAGGGGCCCAATTTGGGATCAACGGTCACCGATGTTCGATCAGGATCCCAGTTATACGGATATGAGCAAGGAAATATCCCTGGCTCATGGCCCAAGTTTGATTATAATTCAACGGTTGGAATGTCACAACTTTGCCAAAGAGTGGAAGGTCTATTTCACATAAGTTTTCATATTTCAGCCTAGGGGATTCATGTGTTTTAAGCACTTGGCTTCTAGTCGAAGTTGAGTAGTTCTGGGCACTGTGTTAGTTCGCCACCCGCAATCGGCGTCAAGCCCAGTGAGACAAACATTATTCTATAATTTCAAAACTAATGGGCCACTAACGAGTGGTCTGGAGCTTGTTCGGATAATCGGGGCATTTTTTAAATAAATTAGGTAGGGAGATTTCTTAGGCACAGTTGTTAGGGTCTGGATTAACTAAGTTCACAGTATGGCCTATTCAAAAATAGTGAAAATGGTGATTCGGTCATGATCACTCTAGATCATTAGTTCTTAGGCTAAATGAGTGACCGGATTGATTTGGTCCATTAATTAAGATCCGGGCCATAGTTGGCTTGACTTTAGGTAGATCTTTAATTTAGTTACAGTTGTCTTAATTTGTTAGTGATGGGTCATTTTGTAACATCCTAAATTTCGAGGGTCAAGCAAAGCTCAACTCCCTAGATCCCATGCATCACTTATGCAACATAGATAATGATGTTTAAATGTTGTCCACATTAGTACATTAAACATGAGTGGGATTACCCTAAAACAACATATCATACTCCAAAGGTAATTTGACTAAGCAAGCGGAAGACTATAATATGCATATTTGAACAAGTAAGTGATTTAGAACCTCCAGAGTATAAGTACGTAACTGGGCTGAATGTTTACATGTATTGTTTCCAAAGTTTACAAAATGGCAAAAACATAAAGTGTCCAACTATTCCATATATCCCTATAATCTCAGCGATGCAGCTCTAGGTCTACACAGACACGCCTGAGAGTTGCACGTAGGAGAACTCCTCCTCGTCTATGAAATCTGGCTTCATTGCATAAGCCTCGCCAGAACCTACATCTAAATTAGAGTCTAGTTGGTGTTTTAAAACACCATCCCAGCGTGGGAGTGAGTGATCAACTCAGTAGTACTATAAGGTAAAGGTTAACATGCAATCAATTCAATCAAGCAGTAATGATAAAGCAATATAGCAATCACTTCCTAATTACTCTTGTTAATGTAGAAATGATATGCAGTAATGATGCATGCCCTCGCCTGCACTCCCTCAGCGACTTCATCTAACGATCGCGCATAGTAAACTCCCTAAACGTGCGCTTCCTCGCCAAAGTACATGCAATGCGGTGCATGGTTGTGTTAGCCAAGTAATTGATTAGGCTTATTCATACAGCAGATTCGGGAAACTAAGGTACCTCCCTTTATATCATTAATCCAAACGGGGATCCATTTAGGGTCATCAGTCCTAGTTAATCACATACGATAGGCAAGTTGTAGGGCATCATCCTTAATGAAAAGCAGTGGATAAGTAAATTCAAGTGTTTATACTCAAGGTCACTACGGGAGGCTCGTCACTTGAACGTAGGCCGACAACTCGAATACAGTGTCTCATACCACTATATTCGGTTCGCGAGTTTGGGTTGCTCACTGGACACTACGGGGAGGCTCGTCACCCCAGCGTAGGCCGACAGCTCGAACATGGTGTCCCATACACTACCATGCGAGGCTTATGAGTCTTAGTGGATCTTAGTACCATAGTTGAAATGGGCTTTACATTGGTAAGCGGAACCTTAGATTCAAGTAGTAGGGTCCATACATGGTAAACACACAATAGGTCAATCAAGTTATTTGACAAGTTTGATTGGTACGAGCGCATACGGAATTAATCGACATGGAACGCGTAAGCACTCCACGTGGCCTAACCACTATTGACAATCACCGTACGGCTCGGATTCATCGAACGTATCCAATGTGGCAAAACTAGTTCAACCACTCAATCAGGAACTGGTACCGATTGCCTAGACTATGTAGTAGTCCAAATCATACTCAAATGCAATAGGTAGTTACGTATGTTAATGATAATAGCATTTAACAAATAATTCAAACATAATTCTCATTTGAGCATTTTATTAAACACATTGAACGTGTTATTATACATATACATTTCATCCATAAATCACATAGTAGCAATTTACATTACATGAAGGGAACTATAAATATGGATAAGGTAGTTGAGAATCCTATCTCAACACCCTTATCAAAAGCGATTCATCAAATAATTTCCCGTTCAGATATTTTATCAAACACTTAGACTACACATTACTATATACATGAACTAAATTAGTTATAGCATATATTATGGCAAATCCTTTCATAAAGGAGTTGTCATACATACAATAAACATGAATTCTAGATTAATAATCATGGCAAGCACAAATCATAATTGTAATTTCATTCAAACATCTCAACAAACACATGGAATGTATTATATATTCACATAGTTCACACACATGTATAATTTATCGAATACATTGTAACTAGGATCATATGGCAACAATCAAGTCAAACATAAATCATTACTGACATTAAAAGCCTTGAAACCATAATGTAAACTTTTATAGCCTGCACCTTTCGTCAGTTTGCTCGTTTTGAACTCGGTTCGAATCCTACGCACCCGAATACAGAATAACTGTTACCTAAACGTTGAAATAAGTTAGCTATCACGTCGATTACTCTATTTGGGCTCCTAACTTGAGATTAGGGTTAGGATTCCTTACCCAAATCATAGTCGAACCAGGTTGAGTAGCGTAGTAGAGAGGTGAATCGGTGTGTGGAGTTGTGAGAAAGGATCCCAACAACAATCTCCAAGAACCCTTCTTTCTTCCTTCCTCTTTTCACTCCTTTTCTCTCTCTCTCTCCTAGGGTTTCTAGGAAATTCGTATGAGGGAGATAAGGGGTGGTTTAAGGGCCTTATGTAGGCTCAAAAGTGATGCAAATGGCCCCAGGGCCATAATATACTTGGGTTATTGCCAAAGGGTGTCTGTTTCGGGCAAACGGAACTCATCTGGAAGTCCATTACCTGTCTATATTATAGAGTAAGTCTCCTGATAATGGATCTAGGCTAGGATGCAATTTCAGCAAGTTTGGATAGGCCGATCAACCGTGATGGGCCTGTATCAAATCAACGGTCATTGTCACTCGATCAGGGCCACAAGTATACCGATATGTGCAAGGAAAGTTCCTTGATCTATAGGTGAAGTTTGACCAGAAACTGATGGTCTAAAGTCTTCAATTTTGCCCATTTTTCACACATCGCTTAAGGCTCAAGTTTGGGTTCATTTTCTAAAGATATTCACGTTTTTCACACACTTCGTTCAAGGCTCAAGTTATGTATTTCTGAATACTATTTGGGCTTGATTCCCGCGATGGTTGTCAAGCCCAAAAAGGCAATCATAACCCTATAGTTTTGCGGTCATCGGACTTTCGACGTGTGGTCCAAGTCTGATACGGAGTTTCAATGTTCTCCCGAGAGCAACTGGGTTTTGAGATTTCCTTGAGGTTTTCAAGTAATGTTGAGTTAGTGATTTTAATGATTTTAGGTCTTACAGTTTGTATAGATAGTGAGTGGTTCACGCTAACCCACCGATTAACATAGTTCAACACTTAATTAATTTTCGTCTAATCTCCATGGTATACGGTCTTTAGGGATTTTTACCTGAGGTGATACTCGGGTCTTTGTATGAATTTTTTTGAGATGTTACAATCTACCCCCCTTAAAGAAAAATTTTATCCCTAAAATTAGTACCTTTTCGTACTCCTTGAGGATCTGAGGGTAGTTCTTACAGACTTCGACCTCTATTTCCCAAGTAGCCTCTTCCTCAGTGTGGTGAGTCCACAATACTTTCATGAGCAGGATCACTTTGCTGCGCAGCACTTGTCCCTTCCTATCTAAAATTCTTGTTGGTCGCAATACATAAGTAGCTCCCACTTGATAATGTGAGTGAGATCAGGAACGTATTTCTTCAACATCGATACATGAAATATGCTGTGCACGCTGGCGAGTGGTGTGGGCAAAGCAAGGCAGTATGCTACCACACCTACTCGGTTTACAATCTGGAATGGACTAATAAATTGTGGCGTAAGCTTCCCTTTCTTGCCAAAACAAAGGACTCCCTTCATTAGGGAAACTTTTAGGAATACGTGGTCCCTAACTTTGTCACTGTCTTGTATCAGTGTAACTCTTTTATCTGCTCTGGGCTACAAGGAGTCGACGCCTGATAATATCGATCTTATCTGAGGTTGCCTGTACTAAATATGGGCCAATCAAACTCTTCTCGCCAACTTCTGCCCAACAATGGGGTGCTCAACATGGGCGCCCATACAATGCTTCGTAGGGAGCCATGTCGATGCTCACTTGGAAGCTGTTGTTATAAGCGAACTCAACATAAGGAAGACAGTCATCCCAACTGTCCTTAAAATCAAGCACGCACACCCACAACATATCTTCTAATATTTGATTTACCTATTCCGTCTGCCATTCGGTCTCTGTGTGGAACGCGGTACTGAACTTCAGTTTCACTTCCATTACTTCCTGGATTCGAGTCCAAAAAATGAACGTGAATCATGTCTCGATCTGACATAATCTCCATAGCCACTCCATGCAGATGTATGATCTTTTTTATGTACAGCTTGGGTAAGTCATCTGTTGAGTTTGAAACTCTAATCGGGAGGAAATGAGCCGATTTCATCAATCAGTCCACAATCACCCAAATGAAGTCATGCCCCTTTCTCGTCTTCGGTAACCCAGAAATGAAATTCATAGATATGAAATTTCATTTCCCTTCAGCTATAGGCATGGGCTAAAGTAAACCAGGAGGTCGGCGATATTCGGCCTTGAACTACTGGCACGTGAGATAACGGGATACATAATCTGCTATGTGAGCCTTCATGTTGTCTCACTAGTACGAACGCTTCATGTCTCGATACATCTTCGTACTGTCAGGTTGCATTACCATCTTTAAATTATGAACGGTTTCTAGGACTTCCCTTCTCAAGTCATGGAGATTCGGGACGCATAGACGGCCACGATATCTCAAACCTCTATCTAAGTCAACCCTCCATTCGGAGTCTTCATTATCACTTGCTCATTTTCTCATTTTCACCAACAGTTCATCTTCCTTCTGAGCCACAATGATTCGGTCATCGATAAATGGTTGTACATGGATGTGTGCGACGCTCTCGAACAGCTCCTCTACTATAAGCTTCTATTCGAAGTCTCCCACAAACTTTACCATATTCCATTCTCCTATCATTAGTGGAGCTGTAAATTCTATTGTCTTCTTGCAGCTCAACACATCGGCCACAAGGTTTGCCTTGCCAAGATGGTAGGAAACCTTAAACTTGAAGTCTTTCAAGGTTTCCATCCAACGTCGTTGCCTCATATTCAGGTCTTTCTGCATGAATATGTACTTAAGGCTCTTGTGGTCACAAAAGAGCTCGAACTCCTCTCCGTAGAGGTAATGTCTCCAAAGCTTCAATACAAAGATAACTGCTGTCAATTCCAGGTCATGCGTAGGGTAGTTTTCTTCATGTTTCTTCAACTGTCACGACGCATAGGCAATCACTGTCCTTTTACATAAGGACACAACCCAAACTAACACGAGACGCGTCGATGTATATATTATATCTAACCCCTTGCTCTGGCAATACTAGCACAGGTGCGGACGTCAACTTGTCCTTTAACTCCTAAGGCTGCTTCTGCTTTCTTGTTCCAAGCAAACTTAAGATCCTTCCGAGTGAATTGAGTCAACGGTCGGGTATCTTGGAAAAGTCTTTAATGAATCGGCGATAGTAGCCTATGAGGCCGAGGAAACTCCTCACTTCAGTAACTGAACTGGGCTATTCCAAATCCTGTACCACTGTCACCTTAGTAAGGTCCACGAAAATTCCTTCCTTTAACACCACATGTACCAAAAACTTGACTTCTTCCTTCCAGAAGTCACATTTTCGATATTAATCAACCAACTGATTCTTCCTAAGAGTATCAAAGACTGCTCACGGGTGTTCTTCGTGATCCTTTTGGCTCTTAAAGTATATCAAAATGTCATCTATAAATATGATGACGAACCGGTATAGATACGGCCGAAACACTCGGTTCATGAGGTCCATAAACACGACCAGTGCATTTGTAAGTCCAAACGACATCATAAGGAATTCATAGTGCCCAAAACTGGTTCTGAATGTTGTTTTCTTCACATCTTCATCCCTGACGCGCAACTGATGATAACCGGATTATAAGTCAATGTTTGAGAAATACCGTGCCCCTTTCAACTGGTCAAACAAATCATATATCCTAGGCAAAGGATACTTGTTCTTCACTGTCACTTGGTTCAACCTGCGATAATCAATACACAATCGCAGCGATCCGTCCTTCTTCTTTACAAACAATATAGGTGCTCCCTAAGGAGATATGCTAAGCCGTATAAAACTGATGATAACCGGATTATAAGTGAATGTTTGAGAAATATCGTGCCCCTTTCAACTGGTCGAACAAATCATATATCCTAGGCAAAGGATACTTGTTCTTCACTGTCACTTGGTTCAACCTGCAATAATCAATACACAATTGTAGCGATCCGTCCTTCTTCTTTACAAACATATAGGTGCTCCCTAAGGAGATACGCTAAGCCGTATAAAACTTGCATCCAACAGACCATCGATCTATCTCCTCAACTCCTTCATTTCACATGGAGGCATGCGATACGTCGGTAGAGAAATGGGTGTCGCACCAGGCACAAGGCCAATAGTAAAGTCGATCTCGCACCGAGGAGGTAGTCCAGGTATCGTTCTGAACACATCCGTGAAATGTTGGACTCAAGGCGTGTCCCCAAGTGTCAGACCATCAACATTCTCTAATAAGGAAGCGCAACAACGTATACGGTAGGGCCAACTGACTTGAACTGAAAAAGTAAAGGTCGTGCCCTCAGGTCCATGGGCTGTCAACAATCTGGTATGCAGTCGATCTCTGCTTTCATCTCAGTGAGCCAATCCATGCTGAGGATGACATCATAATAATGCAGTGGGGTGACAATCAGGTCAATGCGTATCGTTCTACTCCCTAATTCTATTGGGGCAATCTTTACAAAACTTAGTAGCGTCGGAGAAAGTCCTTGTCACAGTAAGGACTCTCCCCAACCATAGGAGTAGTGTTCAACCCTAATCGCTTGACTGTAGAGCACGATGTTATCGAAATAATGACCTGGTGTCCACCAATAGGAATACAGGCATACCTTGAATGTGGGCAGTGACTTCAAAGGCTAATGGCACTGCAGTTGCTACCTCAGATGCTCCAACTGCAAGTGCATGTACACGTGCCTATTGAGGACGATTAGTTTACGCTGTCATAGGTCAATAAGGCTGCCTATTTCAGGGTACAGGTGGTCAGTAAAAAGGCTATGCTGGGGGTGCCGATCATAGAGGTGGAGCTGATATAGCTTGCGGTAGCTGACAGTTGATCTTCTAAGGTGATATAAAACCATTATCCCTCATCTTAGTAAACCAATAGGTGTCTGTATGGCCCATCTTCTTACAGTAGGTGCACCACAGATCTGATCGCCTTTGTTGGGTCGGTAAAGCTATCAGCCTAGGAGGCGAATCTGCACGTGGCCTCTTGCCGAGGAACGGTCGGTTTGGCAATTCAGGTCGAGGCCTCAGGCCCATGGGCATACGTGTATGGGATAGTCTGTCTTCATCCTACTTGGCTTGAAGGGATATGTTCACTAGTTCAATATAATTGGGAATGCTAGCGCAACACATCTTCGTTCGGATATCGGGTCGCAGACCCTCAGAAAATCGCCGCATTCTCATCGGCTTGTCGGTTAGGATCAAAGGAGCATATCTGGCTAGCTCCGTAAATCTGTTCTCATATTTCAACACGGTCATTCCTCCCTGTCAGAGGTGAAGGAACTCACCCTCCTTTTCATTATGGTAAGTGAGGGGGCAGTACTTTCCATGGAATCGAGTTTCAAATGTGTTCCACATCCACAAGTATCCTGTGGGAACGGTTCGTAGGATGCTGTCCCACCAAAGACTAGCCTCCTTCTCGAGCATATACGTAACCAACTCAACTTGCTCTGCCTCAGTGCAGTGCAGCGGTTTTAACATCTTAGAGATACGATCTAACCAGTATTCAGCTTCCTTGGGCCTGTGAGTGCCCACAAAGGTGGGAGGTCGGAAGCGCTGGAAGCATTCAAATAGACCGCTAGTATTCATATTTTCAGCAAGGTGTACAGGTGGTATAGGTGGTACCATACTCATGTTTTAGGCAATAGCCCCCGCAATAGTGGCCCAAACTTGTTGTTACTGCTGCATTAGGAGCATCATCTGCTCCAACCTATCAAGGGGAGGAGCCGCTTGAGGCATGTGTGGCATCGATGAAGACGTATGGTTCTATTCCGAAACTGGTGGTGCATAAGCTAGGGTCTGTCTGGCTATCGTTCAAGGGAGGTGCTCCGTCAATCGATCCGCCAAGTGCAAGACGTGTCATATTCTGAGTGGTTTTTAGAGGCATTCCCTATATACAAAATAGGGTACAACATATGTAAGATTTTGAATAACAACACTCAATTTTCCAAGCATTATACACATTCCAAATAAAAAAAAAAAGCTTCATGCATTTCATTTAACCAAAATTGTCACAATACATGAGATGTAGTCTTACATGAATTATAACAGAAGATGCATGTGAACCAATCTAATATAAGTTTTAACATCAACTACTCTAACATATAACTAAGCCTACCAAGGCTATTACAAATGAAAACAAGAAACAAGGACACCCAAAGACGACTACCACATATGACTAGTCATCCGACTCTGGTGAAGGCGGAAGCACACCCTTATCTTGCATACAGTCAAGGAAGGCCTTCAGAGTGCGAGACATCCTCTTGAATTTTTATTTCAGATAGGCCTGATTCTCCTCAATCTGAGCCATGCGGGCTTCTAAAGCAGCCTGATCACGACGGTCCTCACGAGTAGCAGTAGGAGGCCCCCCATCTGAACCTTGGGCCTCCTCCTCATCCTCACTGCTTTCCTTATCATTTCCTTCCTCAGTGTTTTCCTCTTCACTACCTTCTTCCTCACTCTCTTCTTCAATTTCATCCCTGGACTCATCAAGCCTTACTTGTCGTTGCCTAGGGCTTATGTCCATATTGTTGAGCATAGTGTCACTAATGATATGGATCGGGGCATGGTTCTCCACATGGAGTCGAAAGCTGAAATTTCGGGCGATCTTACAAATAAGTCGACAAAAGGAAAGTGAGGCATCTCCCCGTGTAGATCGTGCAGTACCCACAATCTGAGACAAAATGAATGTAGGTAGGCATAGCTTGTCCCCCTGACCAGCTCTGTATAAGAAATCCACCATGAGCCGAGTACATTCTGTACAGTTACTCCACCTGGGGTATACATTATACGTAAATATGTGGTGGAGCAGGAAAAAATCATTTGTCATTTTGGTTGATGCAAGGCTATTTCCTCACCTCCACTACTCAAGTTGGCCACAAAGAAAATGTGTGCGATGATTTCTTTCTCGTTCACTTGCGAGGTTCTTCTCACTAGCATGTACAACTCCACACTCCATTCCTATGACACAAGCCACCATGTCTACATTGACTATGGCCTCCTCTCTCCTAAAAGGGATAGTAAAATGAAGAGGCTCCAATAGTGGGTTCCATATATGAGTGTAGAAGGCTCATACGGTGCTTTCATTTGCATGAGTATTTTCCTCAAATACCCACCCATTTTTCAGGAGCATGTCCATCACTGGGTACAATCCGAAAAGTCTTTCATCAATATGAGCCTCGAATACAACTTTGCGGTAATAGAACTTACCAAATTCGATGTCCGATGGTAAAGATCTTTCGATGGGAATCCGTGGGTCAAGATCCCGTTTTGACCTTCTCTCTCACTCGACACCCGTGCTTGCTTTGGCCCCCATCTTCTTCCTTGAACGGGTTGGGCGGCTAGGCCCGGCTTCATCCACGGATGCCCTTTTCTTTCCCATAAGGGAAAGGAGCATTAAGAGCGAGAATATGGCGGTAACTAGCTCGAAGAACGCCATGGAAGTGAAAAAGCTTGGATATTGAAGTGAATGGGAAAGTTTAGGGATTTTGAGATATAAAGATGGGTTTGTGTGCTCAAATGAGGAGAAATAAGGGAGATAGAAGGTTATAAGAGATGAGTTTAAGAGAATGGTGGAGGATGGGTGTGTAATGTAGAAGAAGAAGGAGCTTGGGTGTATGGAATGGAGATTTGAGAGGAAAAATAGAATTTTGGAGGGGTTTGGAGGTGAGAATGGAGTGAAATGGAGTGAAATGGAGTGGAAAGGGCTAAAAGGGAGTGAAATAGAGGGCCCCACACATGAGACAAGGCCCCACACATGTAGTTGAGGGCGGTGGGCCGCCGGAACCGTGGGCCTGCTGCAGCCCGCAAGAGGTCTGGTCGGCGCGCCGCCAACTGGGCAGTGCCACCGTGGTCCTCTGGACTGCTGGCGATTCCTCCACCTGCGGGCTGTGGCCACCCCCTCCCGAGACATCGAAATCATGCGAGGGACCCCCTGCGTCCCACCGAAAATTAGGCTTTGGGCCCCTACGTCCGAGTGATGTATTTTCTCGGTCCATTTCGCACATATTCACGCCTTTTAGCGTGTTTCAAGTTTGAGATTTGCCGACTAATAACTTAAACACGTCGATTGATGGTCTAGAAAGGAATTGATATCATTTTACATGATCTCAGACGTATACATGTTACATTTCAACTGTCAATCTCACCCGTTGGGATGACTTTGGGATCCTACGATCATTTCTACATTTATCATCCCATCCTAAGTCAAAGTACGTCAGTGTGCGTCGTGTTACCCTAATCCAGGTCTAGTTTAATCCAAATCATGCTCTGATACCAACTTGTAACGCCCTGAATTTTAAGGGTATTGCAAAGCTCAACTCTCGTGATCCAATGCATCACTTATGCAACATAGATGATGATGTTTAAATATTGTCCATATTAGTGCATTAAACATGAGTAGGATTACACTAAAACAGCATATCATGCTCCAAAGGTAATTTGATTAAGCAAGCGGAAGACTATAACATGCACATTTGAACAAGTAAGTGATTTACAACCTCCAGAGTATAAGTACGTAACTGGGTTGAATGTTTACATGTATTGTTTCCAAAGTTTACAAAATGTTAAAAACATAGAGTGTCCAACTAATCCATGTATCCCTATAATCTCGGCGATGCAGCTCTAGGTCTACACAGACCCGCCTGAGAGTTGCACATAGGAGAACTCCTCCTCGTCGTCTATGAAATCTAGCTTCATTGCGTAAGCCTCGCCAGAACCTACATCTAAATTAGACTCTGGTTGGTGTTTTAAAACACCATCCCAGTGTGGGTGTGAGTGATCAACTCAGTGGTACTATGAGGTAAAGGTTAACATGTAATCAATTCAATCAAGTAGTAATGATAAAGCAATACAGCAATCACTTCCTAATTACTCTTGTTAATGCAAGAATGACATGCAGTAATGATGCATACCCTTGCCTGTACTCCCTCAGCGACTTCATCTAACGATCGCACATGGAAAACTCCCTGAACGTGCACTTCCTCGCCAAGGCACATACAATGCGGTGCATGGTCGTGTTAGCCAAGTAATTGATTAGGCTTATTCATACAGCAGATTCGAGAAGCTAAGGTACCTCCCTTTATATCATTAACCTAAACAGGGATCCATCTAGGGTCGTCAGTCCAAGTTAATCACATACGATAGGTAAGTTGTAGGGCATCACCCCTAATGAAAAGCAGTGGATAGGTAAATTTAAGTGTTTAGACTTGAGGTCACTATGGGATGCTCGTCACCTGAACGTAGGCCAACAACTTGAATACAGTGTCCTAAACCACCATATTCGGCTCGCGAGTTTGGGTTGCTCACTGGACACTATGGGGAGGCTCGTCACCCCAGCGTAGGCTGACAGCTCAACCACGGTGTCCCATACACCACCATCCGATTCATCAAACAATTTCTCGTTCAGACATTTTATCAAACACTTAGACTACACATTACTACATACATAAACTAAATTAGTTATAGCATATATTATGGTAAACCCTTTCATAAAGGAGTTGTCATACATACAACAAACATGTATTCTAGATTAATAGTCATGGCAAGCACAAATCATAATTAAATTTCATTCAAACATTTCAACAAACACATGGAATGCATTATATATTCACATAATCCACACACATGTATAATTTATCGAATACATCGTAATTAGGATCATATGGCAGCAATCAAGTCAGACATAAATCATTACTGACATTGAAAGCCTTAAAAACCATAACCTAAACGTTTATAGTCCGCACCTTTCGTCGGTTTGCTCATTTCAAACTCGGTTCGAATCCTACGCACCCGAATACAGAACAACGGTTACTTAAACGTTAAAATAAGTTAGCTATCACATCGATTACTCTATTTGGGCTCCTAACTCGAGATTAGGATTAGGATTCCTTGCCCAAATCGTAGTTGAACCGAGTTAAGTAGCATAGTAGAGAGGCGAATCGGTGTGTGGAGTTATGGGAAAAGATCCCAACAACGATCTCCAAGAACCCTTCTTCCTTCCTTCCTCTCTCTCTCTCTCTCTCTCAGGGTTTCTAGGAAATTCGTATGAGGGAGAGAAGGGGTGGTTTAAGGGCCTTATATAGGCTCAAAAGTGATGTGAATGGCCCCAGGGTCATGGTATACTTGGGTTATAGCCAAAGGGTGTCTGTTTCGGGTAAACGGAACTCATCTAGAGGTCCATTACCTGTCTATATTACAGAGTAAGTCCCCTGACAATGGATCTAGGCCAGGATGCGATTTCACCAAGTTTGGATAGGCCGATCAACCGTGATGGGCCTATATCAGATCAACGGTCGTTGTCACTCGATCAGGGCCACAAGTATACCGACATGTGCAGGGAAATTTTCCTAATCCATGGGTGAAGTTTGATCAGAAACTGATGATCTGAAGTGTAATGCCCTGAAATTCGGGGGTCGAGCATAACTCAGCTCCCGAGTCCCAAAACATCACTTATGCAACATATTTAATGAAGGATGTATGTTGACTGTATTAGTGCAAAAAACATGGAATAGATTAAGCCAAAACACAGATATGATTCAGGGATAAGTGAATAAAGCAAGCGGAAGACTTATAGTAAAATATGTGTACAAAGTGTAAACCCCTGAATTACATATACAAGCCAGATCGTATGAAAGTGTTATTTATCAAAATTATAAGTATCAATTACATCGTTTCAATTCCCAAAAATAATCCCAGAGATCCCGCACATCAGACCGAGGCTCGCTAGAACCCGTCTGAAAACTGCATATAGGAGAAGGCAGCCTCGTCATCATCCAGCTCCCGCTCTGCCTCAGAAGTCGCATCCACATCTGCAACATCAGAGCCTAAGACAGAGTCTGGTGGGTGTTTAACACCGCCCCAGAAACGTGAGAGTGAGTGATCAACTCAGTGGAACAATAAGGCACTGGTTAACATGTTATCAGTTCAATCAAACAGTAATGATAAAGCAGAACAATTAAATAAATCCTAAGTACTCTTGTTAATGCAAGGATGTATGCAAAATGATGCGTGCCCTCACGCGTACACCCTCAGCGTCTTCATCTTACGTTACGCATGACATTGCCTCAAAGTGCGCCACATCTACAAAGCACATGCAAATGCGGTGCATGGATATGATTACCAAGTTGTTATTAGTCCATTTCACACAGCAGGATTGGGAAGCTAAGATACCTTCCTCATGTCACCATCCAAACAGAGATCTATACTAGGGTCGTCAATCCTAGACATCTCATACGATCATATGTTTGAGGTCGTAGCAAAGGGCTTGTCACCAATCAATGCACGCCTTTCATGCCCTTACTACCACAGTTCGGCTCGTCACCTCATTGCGGTATCCAGGTATGCTCGAGGTCACTACAAAGGGCTCGTCACCAATCAATGTAGGCCGACAGCACGAATATAGTGTCCCATACCACCATAATCGGCTCACGAGTTGAGTTGCTCACTGGTCACTACGGGGAGGCTCGTCACCCCAGCATAGGCCGACAGCTCGACCACGGTGTCCCATACCACCATGTCCGGCTCATGAGTCTTAACGGATCAAGTACCATAGTTAATAGGATGTCACTGGTAAGTTCGGTACCCTAGATTCAAGCAATAGCGTCCATACATGGTAAACGTACATCGGACAATCGGGTTACTTGACGAACTCGACTAGCACGAGCGCACGTTGAATTGAACAACATAGAGTGCGCAAACACTCCGCGTGGCCAAACCACTGCCGACAACTCTAATACGGCTCGGGTTCGTCTAATACGTCCTACGTGGCGAAAGCAATCTCAACCACGAACATAGGGTCAATTACCGATTTCCTGGACTAAGGCATAGTCCCAAACATCTTACACTACTACAGATACTCATATGGAATGTAAAACAGTAATGGAACAGCAACTCAAATCATGGCACATACGCATCTGAAGAATATCAACTTAACATAAATGTAAGCATAGGAGATGCTTGAATTTAAATAACTTAGAATGTAACTGCATAAAGGAAATCATGCACATCAATAGGAGTATTGAGAATCACTTCTCAACGCCCACAATTAGTGTATTAAGTTACACTTAGATCATTCATGCATTTCTACAAACACTTAGCATACATGGAACAACATACATGACGTATGTTGAAATACATGCACTTAGACAATTCCTTTTACCAAGGAGTCGTCATACATGACAAATAATCATGGCAAACACAAGTGCGTATTTTATACGTATACGGTACTTTATAAATACACATAGAATACACAAATCTCAATATAGCACATGCATATCAGGAAAGTAACGTAAATACAACATTTGGCATGTGAAATCTCATCCATAACAAGAATAAATCACTAACTGGGATTGAAAGCCTTGAAAACCATAACCTATACACTTAAAGTCCGCACTTTAAGCAAAGAAAGAACCACCAAACTGATTTAGACGAGTTGTCTTCGTCAACGGCGCTAGAATACCCTAAAATAAGGATAGAAATGAGATACAACAACTCCAAAACTAATCTAAGCTCTAACACAGGTTAGGGTTAGGTTAACTTACCCCAAAAGAACTCAGAACCGTCAGAAGAACGATTCAAAGTGAAGGTTCAAAGATGAAGATGAACAAGGAAGAAACCAAGATGATTCACCAACTTATCTCTCTCTCTTTCTCTCTCTTTTCCACTCTCTTTCCAAGCTAGGGTTAGAGAAAATTCGTATGGAAAAGAGAGCTAGGGTTTAAGGACTATAAATAGGCCTATATTTGATGAAAATAACCCCAGGGTCAAAGTATACTTAGGTTATAACCAAAGTAAGCCTTTCTCGATCCAACGAAGTACTTCTGGTGGGCCTATAACCACGAAAGGTCGGACTTAAGCTCATTGACCATGGATCTAGGTCAAGCTGAGTTTTCATACCGACCGGCTCTTCAGATCAGCCGTGGCGGACCACACTCAATTCAACGGTCACGGAAACTCGATCAGGTCTACAAGCACTAGGATATGCCTGGGCCAACTATCCTGATCAGAGGGTGAAATTGGGTCAGAATCCAATGGTCAGATAGCTTAAAATCGTCGTGCAAGCGACACGACTCAGATTTCATAAAAAGCTTAATAAATTCCAACCGTTCTCACACTCTTCACTCCGAGCTCAAGCAAATCGACCCAGAACATCACATGGACTTGATTTTCGAGGTGATGGTCAAGCCCAACTCAGTGACCGCAACAGCCTAAGATCATCGCCATCGGACTTTCGACGCACGGTCCAGGTCCGATCCAGATCTTCCAAAAATTCCCCAGAACAACTGGATTTAGCGATGGATCCCAGATTTCAGAGTAACATAACGCTCACTAATCTACACGTTTAGAGCCATGCAGATACAATTTAAAGTGATTGATGCGGATTTCACAAGCAATCGAGTAAAGCGCTAATTACCCCAAAACAACTACTTAAGGAAAGATTAACACAAAAATTCCAAGGTTGTTACATGAAGTCATCAATTTTGCCCGTAAGCGAACGGTCCAATTAACTTAAGTTTGGGTTCATTTTCTAAAGATATTCGCGTTTCTCACACACTTTACTCAAGGCTCAAGTTGTGCATTTCTGTATACTATTTGGGCTCAATTTTCACAATGGTTGTCAAGCCCAATAAGGCGGTCATAACCGTATAGTTTCGCAATCATCAAACTTTCAACGTGTGTTCCAGGTCCGATACGAAGTTTCATTGTGCTCCCGAGAGCAACTGGGTTTTGGGATTTCCCCGAGGTTTTCAAGTAATGTTGAGTTAGCAATTTTAATGGTTTTGGGTCAAGCGGTTCGTATAGATAGTGGTTCAAGCTAACCCACCGATTAACTTAGTTCAGCACTTAATTAATTTTCGTCTAATCTCCACACTATACGGTCATTAGGGATTTCTGCCTGAGGTGATACTCAGGTCTTTGTATGGATTTTTCTGAGATGTTACACGGTTAGATTTGAGCCCTAGATGAACAATTCACGAGGCTAGACTTGAAGTTTAAGTGATTAGGTGGATTAGTTGGCTTCATACGATTGGTTAATCAAATTTGGACGGTTCTTTACTTGTATCTCCTAGTATAGGTTCACCTCGAGTGTTAAGGGTCAGTAAGTGGTGACATGGGCTAGTTATTTAAAAAAAATAGAAATTTTTGACAATCCAAAAGAGCAAAAATTCAGGATGTTACATAAGGTAGGCCACAACCGATAACATAGCAGGTCCAGGCTTAACGCGATTGACCAGCTTAATTCCCATTGTCAGGCTTATATTGTCATGTCAACCACTCTGGCCCATAAGCCTTTTCACAAAAGGCATGAAGGATTGACTTACTATGGATTTATTAAGGGATAAAAAGCTGTAGAGATACTTGTCGACCATAATATTCTCTGGGGATATGTGGAGAATTTGGTCGCCATAAGAAGAAAATTTTTTATCCCCCCGTGCCAACTTACTAAGGGGACAAGGTCGAAAATAAGCAAAGAACCACATCTGGGCTAACTAAAGTGGCCCTCCTACAGAATGCATCACTTTATGAGTGACCTCATAGAGACTTCGGTATGGATGGGCAAGAACATATGGCGCCAAAGCTATGCATTAGCCTTGTGTGAGATTCGATCGTAATCTATTGGGCACTCACACACAGAAGATGTTGGTAGATCCAGAGAAGTAGGAATGTCGTGTGCTTAAACTCAACAACCAGGCCATCGAGTTTGTGATATGCCTTCATAAAGTTGGTATAGCCTTTGGCGGTCTTGCTCGAAAAGTCTTTGTGTTGCCTTGAGTTAGCACCAGCATAGTAGGTCATGCAAAATACAATAGCTCGATCAGATGACAAATATCCTTGATAGTGATACTCATCGGATCACAACAAAAAATGAAGGTAATGGTCGAAGCACTCCAGAAAAATGCCAGATAGAGAAGAAGAGATGGATTAACTTGATATTTAGAGAGAGAGAGAGAAAGAGAGAGATAGAGTTTGATCCACTCATATATCCTAGTATCCTTCCACATACTTTCATATTAGGACGACACTCGAGTGAACTACTCATCCCATTTTAAAAGGGGTTTTGTACATGTCTTCGGTGTCTTTAACGCATTGGCCACATCAAGAATAGATCCGGTTTGTAACGCCCCGACTTTTCAGGACTCGAGTATATGACCCGTGTCCCAAAAGCCGAAGTGTTAACTTTAAAGGATGGTAAAATTCAAGTGTACATTTTTTTTTTAAACTATCAGAGTAGGCAGATGAGCGTAGTGGACAAATCAACATAAAGGAAAATTTCATTATCATTCAAATTTAAAAGAAGTTGCCCATAATGACCTATACAAACCAATGTCTCTAAATTTAACAAGTACAAGATTGGCATGATTCAATACATGAAGAATAACAGAAAGCATATAAATATAAGCCGCAAGATCACACAGCTCCTCCAAGCAAATACAGTCATACATCCCTGGCGATCATACCCTGCTCCTCATCAAGTCTGAACATGCGTATCACGTAAGCCACTTGTACTACCTGTATGGTTGTATATTTGATAGATGAGTGGCCAACTTAGTGTGAATTTCCCTCAAGATTACACACCGCCGCATTAGGTAAGCATAGTTATAAAATAACCAGACAACCAAAACAAAGTAAATGCAGTCTTATTAGATACATGGATGTATGAATGCAATCATGGACCCGGGTAAAACATCCAGATGGTCTGTGCCCCCAGAAAAACATCCGAACGGGCATTGGGGTCGTCACCCAAGGATATGACTGGTCGTCAACGCAACACTCAGCGTAATCGCATGGGTATGAAGAACCAATTCATCATCATAAATCGATCGAGTGGTCATTAGCGCAACACGCAGCGTAATCGTATGGGCATAATAATCCGGTGTAATCGTATGGGCATAATAATCCAAGCTGTCGTAGTATGCTATGCGTGCATGATTTATCAGCCCATTATTAGTCCAATTGCAATCAGTGATTTTAGAATAAGCTCACGGTCACTACGGGGAGCGTAGGGCCTAGCGTAGGCCGACGGCTCAGGCATAGTATCCCATGACTACCATCCCCGGCCCATGAGGCTACCATCTTGGGATGTTTAATGGAAACCTGTCGACTAGTGGTCAATCTTATTACAGTATATGGGGCTTACCATCGCATGGTTGCATGGTATAAAACATCAAACCCATGTAGGGAAAATACCAGAACAAAGCTACATAGGGTGATATCAAACAAGCCACATAGGGCAAATTTCAAAATAGGCCTTATAGGGTGAGTATCAAAACCATGTGATAAAAGACCATCCTTGAAAACCATTGGACATAACAACCCTGAGTGGTAAGCCCACATCCATGATCTATTTAGACCATCACTCAATAACCACTAAGCCGAAGGTCCATTTAATCACAACCAGTCGTGTTACATCCCAAGTATGGGTGTACATTTATAGGTGGGGGTTTCCCACTAATGCACCAGTTTAAAGTCCATAAGCAATACACAAATGGTGAACAAATATACAGGATGAACATTAAGCATGTAATATAGAAATTCAATTTCCACCAGCTAATACATGTGATTATAAAATGAGATATCAATTATGAATTTAAATAAAAACTAAACTTAAGCTAATGGGAAAATGGAAAGCTCAAGGGGAAGAATCATCACCTTATAGTTTGAATCGCCTCTAGTATCGCTAAGTAATTGCACCCTTAGAATCATATCCTAGCATAAATCATGAACTTGTACAATTAGATCCAAGTTCTACATACTACCTAGGGTTCAAGATCATAACCTAGGGTTCGGATTACTTTTAGGGTTTTAGTATAGAATTAGAGCTTCATGCTAGAGTTTAGTTATAGGCTTTAGATTCTAGGATTTGAATTAAGTTATCATTAATATCATTATCGTACAATGGTCAAATAATATTTATGATAGGGGTATTAATCCATCCATATTAATGATGATGGTTCTTAAGTTCATATTTAAATGTACTGACATTATTAAGTGTTCTTATGATAACTAATAATTCATTAAATAATAGAGGTAATAAAAATAGGATATTTACTAATAGTAAAATGACTAATGATAATGATCATATTACAGGAATTACAAAATTCCCATAAAGAAAATGATAATATTTCCTAATGATAATAATCATAACTGTAAATGGTGAATCTAGTCTTGGTAATATATATTATGACCTACCATTAAATAAAATACCATTATTTGATAACTACAATTTCGTTTACCATAACTAGGTTATATAGTGGACTTTGATCCTACCATAATTTGTGAAATTTTACCATTAGATCCAACCTAACTTACTATCTACATTTTGAGTATTGGCCTAGGGTTTAGATCTTGGATTCAATTTCTAATTTGATGTAGTAACGATATTAATTATATTATTGACTAAAAATAATAATCTAACAATGGCTAAACAATAACAACACTAATTATTTCATTATAATGTTAATTATAGTTTCTAGTCAATGACATTAAAATAACCTTAATTGCCACACAGATAGGAATAATAACAATATTATTGATAACCAACGTAACTTAATTGATGAAAAGAGGTGAAAAATCTCACCTATGTTGACTCGGTTCGATTCGAGTTGACTCGACTAGTCAAGGTCCATAGCTCCCTCCTTGCCTTCTCCCTTCTTCTATCTTTCTCATTTTACCAACACATCCAGCTGACCTAGTGCAGGCCCAACTGGATCTGGACTCAGCAGCAGCACATGCATGGGCCCAGTGACTTGGTAGGGCCGAGTAAGTGCAATGGATAACACCCACTCCCCTTCCTCCCTCCTTTCTTCTTCTTTCTCTCTATTTTCTATATGCTGGAAAATCCAGCAACATCTGGACTGGACCAGACTGACGCCCAACTCGAACCGGACCAGGTCCAACACTCACAGCCCGACCCAGCTGGCTCGACTTGAGTCGAGCTGGTGCAACGCCTGACTGCACCCTCTCTTTCTTCCTTTTCCCCTCTCTTTCCTTCTTCATTTCTTTTCTTTTGCTACTGGAAAATCCCAGCAATACTCGAACTAGGCCCCACCTGACTAGAACCGGCACAACTCAGACCTGGCTTGGCCTAGCTCGTGAAGCCCATAACATTGGTGCAGGGAGTGGCCCACTGCTCTTTATGTGTGGCCCACCTATTTGTTACAGCGTGCTGCCCACCTGCATCTGTGCAAGGTGCGGCCCACTGGCTGCAGGGTGCAGCCCACCTGTTTGTATGGTGCAGTAACGGCAGCAGCAGCGTCACCACCACCACCATTTTCCTTCTCTTCTCTCTCTCTCTCTCTAGTTCTCTCTTTCATTCTTCTTTCTTCTTATCTGCACCGGTTGACAACTACTGGACCAGACCGCACCCAATAGCCCCGACCTAGTGGTTCCAGCAATACCATTGATGAAGGAAACCGTCGAGGAAGATGGTCTCCCCTAATGGTGGATCTCGAATGGGAGCCTATCTCCTCAGAACGAAGCCACTGAACAACTTCGAGGGGTCACACGACGCTTCTAGATCATAGATTTTGAAGCTCCAGGGAGGTTCAGGTGGTGGGTTCGCTAGAGGAAGGAAATGGCTACTCTCTCTCTATTTTTCTCCTTCTGCGTGAAATGGAAGGAATAGGGCGTTTCCTTTCAATTTTTATAGCACTCTTGACTCCCTCACGACCCTCTGATGGAAGATGAGTGGCTAGGATCTGATCTAGTTAAAACCCCCACTCAAAACAATGGGTGGGGAGTGAAACCATCCCTAGTTTTATTTAAGACGCCCAAAGAAATCGGACAGTTGAGATCTCTCCAGGACGGATGGTTGGGATTGGAAATGGGAAAGGGCACGCAGATCGTGCCAGCAGGCTGAAACAGTTTCCATTTTTAGAGTTTTTGTGTTTTTGGGGCTCACTTGCGTCAGTTGTCATGCAAACACTCGTGTGCCATTTCATGTAAAATGCCATGGTTTCAGTCAGGGCCGAGGGGCGCACACGATGGACGGTTTTAATCATCCATGGGACGATCATATGGTGGGCCGTGATCAAAAATAGCAGATGCCTGTCCGTCCGCTCTTTAAACGAGGAAAAGGAGGGAAATCCTTCATATTTTTAGAAATGTCGGGTCAGCCTATAGCTGACCGAGCTAAGGGTCTCGTGCACCTCAGGTGTTGTGGCACCGGTGTACATGCACTCCAGTGTGGGACCCATTGTGATGTTTGAGGGGAATCCACTCTGTTCAGTCACTCTGGGAGGCCCTAATCAGGGCCCTTGACCAAGGATGGGGCAGATCTAAAGTTTAGGTGGGCCATACTCTCAGCTATAAGTTCTAATTGAGGGTTTCCGCTGAATTGGTGATCGGATCGTTCTGAACTTGGACCTCAACGGTTAAGATGGTCCTAGGGATTTATTCAAACACCCAGGACCACCTGATCTATGATTTTTGAACATTAAATGGTTTTATTAGGGTTAATTCAACATTCATTATTATTATTGTTATTACTATTTTTATTATTCTTATTATTAATTATTTCCTTTACATATTTTGTCATATATAATTTATATTATCACGATTACTTAATATATATAAATTATATGAATATTAGTAAGCAGAAATTAATATACATATTATTTGTATATTATTTGCATGGTCATATAGGTGTTAGGTTTTAAATCTTATACAAGTCATTAAGTTGTTTGAAATATGTTACTCATTATAAAATTTTCCAGTATATTTTATTTTTTATGTATTATAGATTCCATAGTTTGTAATTTATATTAATGATATTGTAAGCATACGCATATAATTTGGATTATAGTTACATATCATTCTAATATGAACTTTAAATATTTATAAAATATATAAATAATATTTCATAGTACATGTATTTAGGTCGTATTATTTTTTGTATTCATATTAAATTAAATTAAATGGTAACACTCGAGTACTGGAAAGTACGGGGTGTTACACGGTTCTAATAAGAATCTCTTCCCTTAGGCAAATTGGGAAGAACGGATTTAGAGGTTGAAGCTCTTCGACCGAAACTTCTAGAGAAAATATTGGGCCAAGACAGATGGCTTCTTCATTCAAAGGAGATTTAAAGATTATCTCCTTGGTGCATCTTTAGGTAAACAAGTCCATCATAGCCATTATATCTTTTTGATTGAAAAAGGGAGCAGATGACGAAGAGGTAATCATTACAAGAAGAGAGATTAAAAGCAATAGTTTCGAAGGAAGAAGTGCAAAGAGAAAGCGATTCGGAAGTGTGATGAAGTTGAATTCGAAGTGGTGAATATATAGACACAAAACGGAAAGCACATTTATTGCAAAATCATAATTATTACAGCAAAATGGCTAATAAAGATACGTGTTGGTTTGAAATTCATTCATTGCCTTGATTCAACATGGCCGATAATAAAGTGACCGATCGAAGGTGGTTCGTTTTATGTCACATGTGTGGGCATTTAAAGGCGGTATTAATGATATGTCAAACGTCATTGTCTCTTTCTTCAAAAGGACAGCAACGAGGGGGCCAATGTTTGTACACTATCCGACCAAGTCCTGTTTTCGGCCAATCAGGACCGAATACATGAGATCTGTACGGATGTGCATGCTATGGTTGTAGGATTTTTCTGCATATATGTACAGTCGCATTTCTGTAAATGGAGCCACAACATATCAATTGCATTAAAGTGGTCGAAGAAAGTGCGACCGAATTCGATTGGCTAAATGACATGTGACCAACAATCAAATTCGCACGACCGTCGGACATGTGGCTGAAGGAGAGACTAAAGAGAGTAAGAACGTGAGAAGCATCTAGAAGCAGAGTAATGGAGAAACTATTACTATAACCATTAGGACATGGGAAGGATCTAAAACTATTGGTCAAAGCTTATAAATAGGAAAGCAAAGAAAGAAGGAAAACTCATCTCATACTAAACCAATCAAACCAAAATATATCTTTCAATTACCTTTATTTTGTCAATTTACATTCCTTCGTGTAATCATTTCTTTTCTATGTCAAATAAATTACTTTCCTTAGCATAATCATTTACTTTCTAAACTTTCCTTTTACATTTAGTAGTGTAACCCTTAGCATTGGTCTAGTAGCTAATAATTTTAGTTGTAATTGAAAGTTTACACTCACACACTGAACTTCATCTAATCATCAGAGGAGTGTCCTTCAGCAATCTATAGCAATCGACTGTAGGGATTTCTTTCTCATTTTGCTCAATATGTACTAAAAATTCCTTTCGTATGGAAGGCAAAGGAGTATCCCATCATCAGAGGATGAACCCCACCCTCTGACTATTGCTTGATCCATTTACACATTGAGTGAGTAATTGAATAGGCGATCGATCTTCTCATAATCCAGTCATACACTTTTTCTTCCTACTTTGGCGCTCGGGGTCACTATTGTTTGGTTTGAATTAAAGCCGCAATTCCAATTCTGGCACATCCACGACCACCCATGCTAGGAAAAACGAACGAACAATGACAACCCCAAGTGCAAGGCTGTGATGTAGTAACAACTCGGTGAGACCGTGGTCGTACCCACAGGGACTTGCTATTGTGTAATTTATGGAATGCGTTAGAATTAGAACTAGAATATAAAGTAAATACTAAATTCTAGTTTAAAGAGTAATTATGGAAGAAACTACCAAAGATAAAATACTACAGTGTCAAGGATCCACTTATAGCTTTTTTAATGTTAATTTACTTGATTTAATTAAATCACACAACTAGAATCGAAGTCTTATCCTATCCAGTCGGATCATAGAATAGTTAAATAATCATTCATATACTTCAAAATAGATTTAAACTTTCATTGAATTGGTTCCCTAATAAAGCATTAGTGACTTGATTGTAGTATTTTCAAAGCATTTATCATGCATGGAGTCAACGATAGATCAATGAAATTTACATATCAATCCCTTATAAAATAGGTAAGAAAATATTCATAGCTTTCATAAGCATCCAATGTGCCCAGAGTTAATAATGGATCAAAATAAACTAGAAATACTTCTTCATTCAAACTAAATACCTATGAATTGTTCAACATGAAATCCAAATAACTTGAATCAAATTAAAATAAACATTAAAAAGAACTATAAGCTTCATCTCTTAGCTCTAACTAAGAGATTAGCCAACCATAGACATGATTGAACTAAAACTCAAACAAAAAAATATAAAAACTAACTAGAACAGAATGGTTGAAGAGGAAAGAGGACTCCTTGAAGCTCCACAACTCCTGCTCTACTCCTACCCTAATTCGTATTTAGAAGATCATAAAACATTCCTTTATATAGCCTTGATTCGCACCGACTTTTGAATCAACTTGATTTTTGCAGCTATCATAGCTTAGATGACACCTTCGATGGCATCGAGCTCCATCAAAGAGTTCGAGTGTAATCTGGAAACTGTCCAGCAACAAACTTTCGAATTATCGTATTTTCTCGATGTCATCGAACCTTCTTTAATGAGATCGAATTTGGCTTTGATGGCATCAAACATGCCTTTGATGGCATTGAAGAATGCTGAATTTGTCTAGCAACAAAATCGTATTTTCATGATTTTTGTGATAGGATCGAAGATGACTTTAATGGCATCAACACTTACTTCGATGGCATCGAAGGTGTCATCGATGTCATCAAATGGTCAATTTTTGCACTTTAAATCCTTAGTTTTCTTCCTTCGTTGCTTAAGTCGAACTTAATAGATAAATCTAATGTCAGGCCTACTTCTCCACAAGCATCCCAACCTTTGAGTAACATTCCAGTTATCAAGGATCATCCTCTGAATTAAATAATCGGAGATCCGGGTACCGGTGTGAAAACCCGACGGCAACTTGAGACTATAAATAGTCATTTTTGTTTCACTTCTAAAATAAAACCAAAGAACATTGTTGAAGCTCTACAAGATGAAGATTGGATAGCTGCCATGCAAGAAGAGCTGCAACAATTTGAAAGAAATGAGGTGTGGCAACTTGTCCCAAGACCACAAAACACCAACATCATTGGAACTAAATGAATATACAAAAACAAGTTTGATGAATTTAGGAATGTTGTGAGGAACAAGGCTAAACTAGTCGCACAAGGATACTCACATATAGAGGGCATTGATTTTGATGAAACATTTGCCCTGGTTGCACGACTAGAGTCTATTAGAATTCTTATGTCCATTACTTGTGTCATGAAATTTGAACTATTCCAAATACAGGTAAAGAGTGCATTTCTGAATGGTGTACTTGAGGAAGAAATGTATGTTGAACAACCAAAGGGATTTGTTGATCCCAAACATCCTCACCAACTATACAAATTGAGGAAAGCACTCTACGGTCTCAAACAAGCTCCCCATGCATGGTATGAATGTTTAGCGCAATTCTTGATTGACCACAAATTTTCTAGGGGGAGTGTCAATAAAACTCTTTTTGTTCAAAAGACCAAAAATTCCTTGCTCATTGCCTAGATTTATTTAGATGATATTGTATTTGGTTCCACATGTGAGGATATGGCTCATGAGTTCATTTACTTGATGCAATCAAAATTTGAGATGAGCATGGTGGGAGAACTATTTTTTTCTAGGATTGCAAGTAAAACAGCTCCAAAATGGGATTTTCATAAGCCATGCCAAGTACACGACAGAATTAGTAAAACAATTTGGTCTTGAGTATGACCACACTCAAATTATCTAAAGACATAACTAGAAAAGTTTGGATCAACACTTGTATCGCAGCATGATTGGGATCATACTTTATCTCACAGCGAGTTAGACGGTTATATCATTTACCGTAAGGGCTTATGCTAGGATGCTAGGTTTCAGGCCAATCCGAAAGAATCACATTTAACTAATGTGAAGAGAATAATCAGATACGTAGCTGGAACCACAGATTTTAGCCTCTGGTACCCATTTGACACGTCAAATACCATCGTCAGGTATTCAGACGATGACTAGGCTGCAAATATGTATTCAGACGATGACTAGGCTGCAAATATGGATGATCGAAAATCGATCAGCGGCGGATGTTTTTATATCAGGAATTGCTTGGTGTCTTGGCATAGTAAAAAGCAAAATTCCATCTCTTTATCGACCGTCGAGGCCAAATATATAGCAGCAGGTAGCTATTATGCCTAGCTTCTATGGACAAAGAAAATGTTGACAGATTACGGAATTGATCAAAATACAATGACATTGTATTGTGAAAATACCAATGACATAAATATTTCCAAGAATCCAATGCAACATTCAAGGATTAAACACATAGACATCCGACATCACTTTATAAAAGAACATGTTGAAGAACATGTTATATCGCTGGACAATTAGAACGAGCTATTAGGCTTTGATACCACTTGAAAAGGCCAAGCTATATGTCCTAGAGGGGGTGAATAGGACAATGCCAAATAAAAACTTATAACAGCGGAATAATAAAGAAAATGATAGCCAAATTAAATAATAATGCAGGAAAGAAAAACAACCTCAAAATTCAGATCTTGAGAGGTTGATACAAACGTTATTCTACGGACAACCTTACACCAAAAACAGAGTTTATGGTAGGACAACCTTATTTCTAGAAAGGTCTTTGTATCAAGTCTCAAATCGAAGAGGAATACAAAAACAAATATGAACTGAATTGAAATAACTTGTAATTAAAGATGTATTGTTCTAGGGACAGCCATACACCATAAAAATGGCAGGGCAACCTTGCTGGAACAACTTTCAAATGAAATTGAAAAACAAGCTTATAAAGGAATAGCAGAAAGTAAATTCTAAGCTATTACAACATTCTCACAAAGCTTGAAATAATTACAACATTCACCACCATACATACATCCCACAAAAACAATAAAAAATTAAAAGAATAAAATAAACAACCACAACACAAAGGATTTATAGTGGTTCGCTTGTGTGTTCACCAACTGTTATCCAACAGCCACACAAAAAGCTACTCCACTCCTAATATCCTCACACAGGGGATATTAGCGTTCACTAAAGATAGGTTTTCCCAGGTTCACCCAAAACCCTTACAATTGTGTCTTTGTATGTGGGCTTACACAATTAAAAAACCCCACTTCTGAGTTTTCCTGGCTTTCCTCAGATAACCAATATAACAAGATTTTTCTGGCAAATCTTGAAAGAAACCAAAATAATAGAAAGGAATTTACAATATGTAAAATACCTGAATATCTTCTTCGTTGTAGCAGCCCGGTAGAACCAAATCAAAGTAGATGATTGAATGTCCAAGTTCAATGTCCAGTACTCGATTACAATGGTTCTAGTTCTAATAGATTTTAAATTAAACCAAATAGGGCTTGCCTTAATTGATTTTGATTCCAAAGAAAGGGAATAACAATTCCTCTTTTCAAATCAGATTGGAATATCAGAAACAAAATCAATTAAAATAAAGCTAAGGAAAGAAGATATTAAATAAGCACACTTAGCTTAAATGGAGCACAGAATTATCTCTCAGAAGTTCGACGAAGATTGGCTTGAATACTATAATTAAATCGATGATTTCTTCTGAGATTCGTGCTCTATTTATAGGTGAGAAGATCAGGTCTTCGACTGGTCTAGAGTGCTCTTCGACTAGTCGAAGCCATAAGAATATTTGAAAGATTAGGCGGGATAAGCGCAGACCATTCTACGATTGGTCGTAGCCCTCCTACGATTGGTCGTAGGTCACCTACGATTGGTCGTAGGTTTCCTTCGATCGGTCGAAGAATCCTGCAAAAGTTCGCCGGACTTCGAGTCGAGATGGTCTCGACTAGATTAGCGACCCGCTCGACTGGTTGGTCGAACAGATTTCTGGACTAGTCGAAGGCTAGATTTTATCCTAATATGTAACAAACTTACGATTGATCGAGGAATTTCTTAGATCGGTCGAAGCAAGTCTAGGACTAGTCGAAGCAGACCTAAGACTGGTCGAAGAACAGACCAATCACATGTAAAATAACATTCGACTTATGTATCCGAAATGACCTACTTCTAAGGTCATCCTATGGTCAAACAAACCTCAATCATGAAGTATGGACATTGAAACAAGAGACCATGAAGAATGAGCCTTGAAGTCTTGATGTAGATTAAACCTTGAAGTAGCTCAATCTTGAAAGTGACTTGAGTTTCAGCTTGAGTCTTGATTTCAGCTTGACTTTCAACTTGAGTCTTGAGTTCAGCTTGAGTCTCAACTTGAGTCTTGCCTTGTACTTTCTTTTCGGCTTGAGTCTTGTTTTGTGAGCAGCTCTTGCATTCAAGATCTTGAGTCTTGTACTTGAGAGCTTTGCTTGATGTGAGCTTAGCTTGTTCATGTATGTTGATCCTTGAGAGAGCTTCACTTAAGCAGGTTATATATAACAGAGTATAATAGTGATTTTGGCACTACAAATTTGACAACACACAGGGATAGAAACTATAACACTTACAATCTCCCCCTTTGTCAAATTAGTGACAAAACACATAACCATAATAAACAAAAGGATAACAACTGGTTAGTACCTGCAAATCAATATTCAATTTTCAACATTCAATTTTCAACATTCAACCAGTTTCATTCAACAAGATCATATACTCAAGATCAAACATATATTCTCCTTGACACCCCACTCCCCGAGTAACATAACCAATGCTACTCCTCTCACAATCACATTAACAACAAATCATTCTCCCCTTTTTGTCACAATATGACAAAGGAGAACTAAATAAAGGAATGAGAGTAAACATGAGGAGGAAATAGAGTACAACAAAAGAGTCATAGAGATACTCAAGATAGCATCACAGATATCCAGCATAAATATTACATTAAGAACAAATATCCAGCATAAAATCCAACTCAAACTCAATCAAACAAGAGCTAAGTAATAAAGATATTACATACCAAAAGTTTCATAGAAACTAGTCAGAATTAGAACTTGAAGATGGAGCAGGAATAGAAGGTTCAAGTTGGTGCATGCCTTTGTTCAAGCGCCTAAGATATTTGCGCATATACTTGAATTGCAAATCATGAGCAACAGACATGTTCTCCAACTTAACATTAATATTCTCAACTCTACCTTCTAATGCACTCAAACGTGCATCAACATCAGATGGTACAAAATCTGGATCATTAGCTGAGTCAGAATCCAGTTCCTCAAAAATATCATCCATATTAATATCAACACCAGCTTTTCAAGATCACCACCAACACCACCACCTTGTTCGAAGCGGATCCAACTTCATCTTATTAATATTTGTATTGTTGAAGATCGATGATGGATAGGTGCTTCATCAACAGCATATCGACTAACATATGAGTAGCCAATACGTCATAAAGTATGCAAATGGAATGTCACTATGACCAGGATTGAGTCGAAACTGAAGAATGAAATGACAGATTAAGGAAGGCAAACAAATCTGAGTACCATTTGAGATAGCATGGATAACACGAACCATAAATGAAGTTAAATCAGATTTATACTCAATTTGAAGTGAAACCTGTGCTCCACGACTGGTCGTGGGTATCTACGACCGGTCGTAGTACGACTGGTCGTGTATACTCACGACTGGTCGTACAAACCCCAAAAATTCAATATCTTGCAATATACACAAAAATTGAAATTTAATCTAGCAAATATATACAATAATATACAAGAAGGCATAAATTATCAATTTAAAATGCACATGCCAAGATCAAATTTCATCTTTTTGAACCTGCTTTTATCAAGAGGTTTTGTGAAAATATCAGAGCTCGTTGATCTTCGGTAGGAATATATTCTAGAGATATAACTTTTCTTCTACTAATTCCCTTATATAATGAAATCTAATGTCAATATGCTTAGTACGAGAATGCTGAATAGGATTTTTTGAAATATTTATCGCACTGGAATTATCACAGTGTAATAACATAGAATCCTGTTTAATTCCATAATCACTTAGCATTCGTTGCATCCAAACAAGCTGTGTACATGCATTACCAGCTGCAATATACTCAGCTTCAGCTGTTGAAAGTGATATAGAATTTTGTTTCTTACTAAACCAGGAAACTAGACAATTTCCAATGAAAAACAACCACCACTGGTTGATTTTCTATCATCAGTCAGCATCCGAGTACCCAACTAATTGAACATTGGTTTCATGAGGATACCAGAGACCGAGATTTACAATATTTGCGACATATCTAATAATTCGCTTGACAAGGAATCAAGTGAGATTCTTTTGGATCGATTAATATCTTGCGCAAATACCAACACTTAGAAAAATATCAGGTCTTCGTACTTAAATATAACAAACTACCAATCATACTCCGATAAAGTTTTGAGTCAACATTTTTACCATTAGAGTCTTTTGATAGTTTCGGGTAGTACTCATAGGAGTATCGAAATTCTTGCCATTCTCAAATCCAAATCTCTTGATTAGATTCAAGGCATACTTAGATTGAGAAATGAATATTCCTTCAGTTGTTGCTTTACTTACAATCCAAGGAAATAAGTCAATTCCCCAACCATGCTCATTTCGAATTATGATTTCATCAAATCTGCAAACTCAGTAGTCAAGTCAGTACAAGTTGATCCATAAATGATATCATCAACATAAATCGGCACCATTAAGATATGATCATTATGTTTTTTAACAAACAGAGTTTTATCAATAGATCCCATTTGAAAATTATGAGTTAAAAGAAATTTCGTTAGTTTCTCATACCATGCCCTAGGTGCTTGTTTTAATCCATAAAGTGCCTTTTAAGCCGATATACATGATTAGTATTTTTGGGATCTTCAAATCCCATTGGTTGTTCAACATAGACTTCTTCATGTAAATCGCCATTTAGAAAAGCACTTTTCACATCCATCCGATAGATCTTTATCTTTCTAAAACATGCAATGGATATAAATAGTCCGATAGATTCAAGACGTGCATCGGTGCAAAGGTTTCATCGAAATCAATCCCTTCAATTTGAGTATAACCTTGTACCACCAGCCTAGCCTTGTTTCTAATTATATTTCCACATTCATCAGACTTATTTTTAAAAATCCATTTTGTTCCAATGATGTGTTTATCTTTAGGTCTTGGTAAGAGATACCAAACATCATTTCTTACGAATTGGTTGAGTTCATCTTGCATCGCAACAATCCAGTTTCATCGCCAGAGCTTCTTTTACGTTAGATGGTTCAATTTGGGATGTAAAACATACATAATTACATATATCCTCAAGTTGTCTACGTGTAACCACTGAGAGGGTTTCCAAGAATTTGTGTAGTTGGATGATCTTTAACAAATCTTACTTCAGAGTTAGTTTGATTCGATGAAGTATCGGTTTATCAATGATTAGTACTTCATCATTATCTCGAATTAGAAGTTGGTGTGTTTAAATGATCATCAATGACAACATTAATGGATTCTTGAATCACACCATCCTTTTGTTCAGGACCCTATAAGCTCGACTGTTTAAAGAGTATCCTAAAAAAATACCTTCATCACTCTTCGTATCGAACTTTCCCAAATTTTCACGATCACGTAAAATATAGCACTTCGCCAAAAACTCGAAAGTATTTAATAGTAGGCTTTTTATTGAACCACAATTCGTAAGCCGTCTTATTATTATCTTTTTTGTGTAGACTCGGTTAATAATATAGCAAGCTGTGTTGCTTCAGACCAAAGATTTTTAGAGAGCTTCATGCTATTCAACATGACATTAGCCATTTCTTGAAGCACCCTATTCTTCCTTTCTACAATTCCATTTTGTTGAGGAGTTTTGGGAGTAGAGAATTCATGTAATATTCCTTGGTCGGTACAGAACTTCTCAAAATTGCTATTCTCAAATTCAGATCCATGATCACTACGAATTTTACTGATTTGAGAGGATTTTTCAGTTTGAATCCTTTTGAGAACTTTTCTTACTTCTTCAAGGGTTTCAGATTTATCCCTTAAGAAGACTACCCAAGTGAATCTGGTAAAGTCATCAACTATTACCAAGATATACTTTTTACCACCACGACTTTCCGTTCTGGTAGGTCCTATCAAGTCCATGTGGAGAAGTTCGAGTGGTCTTGATGTGGTATTTGAATTCACCTTTTTGTGTGAGTTCTTTGTTTGTTTGCCTATCTTGCACTCACCACATATTTTATCTAATTTCAAGTTTGGGTAAACCTCTTACAAGTTCTCGTTTGCTCAATCGATATAGATTTCGATAATGTACATGTCCAAGACGTTTGTGCCATAAATCAGTCTCGTCTGTATGGACCATGTAACATGTTTGATTAGATGAGCTGGATTCGCTAATAATATAGTAATTTTCAGACGTTCTACGTCCAGTTAATATTACAGAACCCTTATTATTTAGTATTTCACAGCTTTGATTAGAAAACCGAACATTATGGTTATTATCACATATTTGTGATATACTAAGCAAGTTGTGCTTTAGGCCTTCAACATATAAAACATTTTTAAACACTGGAAGATTAAAAAGTTGAACCGTACCTTGGCCTAAAATCTTGCAGTTGCTTCCATCACCAAATGTGACTGAACCATCAGTCATCTCTTTCAGATCGGTGAATAAAGCTTTGTCACCTGTCATATGCCTGGAGCATCCACTGTCTAGGTACCACTTTGAATGACTTGTTGCTTTGAAAGCAGTGTGAGCAACCAAGCAGGTGACTTTAGGAACCCATTTCATAATTGTTTTGGGTTTAGGAACATAGTTGGTTTTCTTTTGTGTATATTTGTAGGAATGACCTATAGAGTTAGATTTTAATAGCTCCTTGAGTAAATCAACTATCTTTTCAGCTAGTGGATTTCGATTCTGATTGAAGTTGACATGGTTGTTTCTAAGTTTTTGAAAAGTTTTTGAATTTTTAGAAAAATCTTGATAAGTACTTTTCCCTTTTGAGTTTGAGGACTCTCCTTTAACAAACATAGGAGGAGTATACTTTTGTTTAGGAGGTTGATTTTTATCATAGCCCAACCCGGATCGATCGCCACATTTTCTTGATCCGGATAACAATTTTTCTAACTTTGGATCACCTTGGGCATATTTCCATGTGTCCTTTAAACTCAGAAGAGAGGAAACTTCAGTTTTAAGTTTCTCAATTTCAGATTTTAAATCAACAATTTGAGAGTTTTTAAATTCCAAATCGCATTTTGATTTTTCAAAATTATCGAAATTTGTGATTTTTCTAAGACAAGCGATTCAAAACAATTTTTGAGTTTAGAAAACTTTTCTTTTTGAAGTTTAAGTTTGACAGAAATTTTACAACTTTCCTTATATAGGGCATTGTAAGCATCTTGAAGATCATCTTCATTTTCACATTCACTATTCGATTTTCTTCACTTGTAGAGTCATTATCCGAAAATGTGAATTTGGCTAGAGTCATAAGAGCTTTGACCTCATTGCCCGACTCAGTTTCAGAATCTTCTGATTCAGAAGAACCTTCAGAATCCGATGATTCATCCCATGTAGCCAACATACCCTTCTTCTTGGGTTTGTCCCTTTTAGGACATCTATTTGCTAAGTGCCCATATTCTAGACACTTGTAACATTGACTATCTTTCAAAGATTTTCGAGATTTGGGTCTAAACTTCTTTTTGTCATTTGATTTTTGAAAATCAACTTTTTCTTGCTTTTGAAAATTTTGTAAAATTTTTAGCTAAAAGAGCCATGTCATCTTCTGAATCAGATTTTCTTCTGAACTACATTTAGAAGATTTTAGTGCGATAGATTTACCTTTAGGAGCTTTAAATTTTAACTCGTAGGTTTGTAGAGAACCAATTAGTTCTTCAACCCTCATATTATCCGTATCACGAGGTTCCTGGATTGCGGTTACTTTAGAATTGAACCGTTCAGGAAGTGAGCGTAATATTTTTGCACATACTTTACTTTCCGGGATTTTATCGCCAAGACCCCACATTGAGTTTACAATGTCATTCAATCTAGTGTAAAAGTCCATAAACATCTCATTTTCCTCCATATGAATTTCTTCAAATCTGGTTGTGAGGAGTTGGACTTTAGATTTTTGACAATTGTAGTACCCTCGTGTGTCATTTCTAATATATCCCAAGCTTGCTTTGCAGATCACAAGAGATGATTCTTTTGAACTCATCCGGTGATAGTGCGCAAGTAATTGCATTTAGTGCTTTAGCATTTGCACTACTCTCACTTTTCTCAAGGGTGGTCCATTGGTAATATGGTGTGGTTTTCATAGACTTTAAACCATCAACCCCAGGAACTTCCATGATAGGAGGATTCCATTCACCACCGTGGCTTGCCACACATTTTCATCCATTGATTTGAGGAAGATCCTCATTCGGCTTTCCAATAAGCATAGTTGGAGCCATCAAAGGGTGGAGGCCTAGTGATCGAAAGGCTATCAAAATTTGACATCCGAATAGCTTAAATCGTTAGCTCAGAATTAAATCCAAGAATTAAAAGGAGCTATTAGGCTCGATACCACTTGAAAAGGCCAAGCTATATGTCCTAGAGGGGGGGTGAATAGGACAATGCCAAATAAAAACTTATAACAGCGGAATAATAAAGAAAATGATAGCCAAATTAAATAATAATGCAGGAAAGAAAAACAACCTCAAAATTCAGATCTTGAGAGGTTGATACAAACGTTATTCTAAGGACAACCTTACACCAAAAACAGAGTTTATGGTAGGACAACCTTATTTCTAGAAAGGTCTTTGTATCAAGTCTCAAATCGAAGAGGAATACAAAAACAAATATGAACTGAATTGAAATAACTTGTAATTAAAGATGTATTGTTCTAGGGACAGCCATACACCATAAAAATGGCAGGGCAACCTTGCTGGAACAACTTTCAAATGAAATTGAAAAACAAGCTTATAAAGGAATAGCAGAAAGTAAATTCTAAGCTATTACAACATTCTCACAAAGCTTGAAATAATTACAACATTCACCACCATACATACATCCCACAAAAAGAATAAAATAAACAACCACAACACAAAGGATTTATAGTGGTTCGCCTGTGTGTTCACCAACTGTTATCCAACAGCCACACAAAAAGCTACTCCACTCCTAATATCCTCACACAGGGGATATTAGCGTTCACTAAAGATAGGTTTTCCCAGGTTCACCCAAAACCCTTACAATTGTGTCTTTGTATGTGGGCTTACACAATTAAAAAACCCCCACTTCTGAGTTTTCCTGGCTTTCCTCAGATAACCAATATAACAAGATTTTTCTGGCAAATCTTGAAAGAAACCAAAATAATAGAAAGGAATTTACAATATGTAAAATACCTGAATATCTTCTTCGTTGTAGCAGCCCGGTAGAACCAAATCAAAGTAGATGATTGAATGTCCAAGTTCAATGTCCAGTACTCGATTACAATGGTTCTAGATCTAATTGATTTTAAATTAAACCAAACAGGGCTTGCCTTGATTGATTTTGATTCCAAAGAAAGGGAATAACAATTCCTCTTTTCAAATCAGATTGGAATAGCAGAAACAAAATCAATTAAAATAAAGCTAAGGAAAGAAGATATTAAATAAGCACACTTAGCTTAAATGGAGCACAGAATTATCTCTCAGAAGTTCGACGAAGATTGGCTTGAATACTATAATTAATTCGATGATTTCTTTTGAGATTCGTGCTCTATTTATAGGTGAGAAGATCAGGTCTTCGATTGGTCTAGAGTGCTCTTCGACTAGTCGAAGCCATAACAGATATTTGAAAGATTAGGCGGGATAAGCGCAGACCGTTCTACGACTGGTCGTAGCCCTCCTACGACTGGTCGTAGGTTTCCTTCGACTGGTCGTAGGTCCTGCAAAAGTTCGCTGGACTTCGAGTCGTAGATTCTACGACTGGTCGAAGATCAGTCGACACTGTTCCTACGATCGGTCGAAGGATTTCTGGACTAGTCGAAGGCTAACAGATTTTATCCTAATATGTAACAAACTTACGATTGGTCGAGGATTTTCTTAGACTGGTCGAAGCAAGTCTATGACTAGTCGAAGCAGACCTAAGACTTGTCGAAGAACAGACCAATCACATGTAAAATAACATTCGACTTATGTATCCGAAATGACCTACTTCTAAGGTCATCCTATGGTCAAACAAACCTCAATCATGAAGTATGGACATTGAAACAAGAGACCATGAAGAATGAGCCTTGAAGTCTTGATGTAGATTAAACCTTGAAGTAGCTCAATCTTGAAAGTGACTTGAGTTTCAGCTTGAGTCTTGATTTCACTTGACTTTCAACTTGAGTCTTGAGTTCAGCTTGAGTCTCAACTTGAGTCTTGCCTTGTACTTTCTTTTCGGCTTGAGTCTTGTTTTGTGAGCAGCTCTTGCATTCAAGATCTTGAGTCTTGTACTTGAGAGCTTTGCTTGATGTGAGCTTAGCTTGTTCATGTATGTTGATCCTTGAGAGAGCTTCACTTAAGCAGTTATATATAACAGAGTATAATAGTGATTTTGGCACTACAAATTTGACAACACACAGGGATAGAAACTATAACAAAACCCCTGGACACTAATAGATTTGGAGATCTCCAAAAGTCCATTGGGGTATGCGCGATATAAGTAATCATCAGCTTATAAGGAATTAATGTCATATTCAAGGAATTATAGCCTCATTAAACAATTTTTATGTTCACATTTGTTTATTTTATTTTTGGTAGTTACTTTTTTTTCCTTAATTAAATGTAGAAATTTTAGTATTAAAAATCAGTATTTGTGTACATCGCAGAGTTAGAATCGAAGCATGTAAAAACTAATATACTTAGTTGTTTGTCTAGGCTTTGATGGGACCTATGATGACATCAATGTTCAGCATTCGATGAAATTAAAGAAGGTTCGATGACATCAAAGTTCAAACTTTGATGCCATCGAAGGAGGTTCTATGTCATCGAAGGATCGATGACAGCGATAAAAACGGGCATGCACATAGCATTTCTCATTTCATTTTTCAATTTCCTTTTGCTCCTGCGATGCCCCTTCACCTCCTAAGCCTCTCTAGGTCCTCCATATTACTGATTTAGTGAAGAAATCTCTCCTTGGCATCCTAGATCGAGCTCATCTTTTGTGGTAAGATAGATTGTTGCTCATTTTTTCATATCTTTCTCATTTTCTGTCAAATCCAACTAGTTTTAGCTTGTTCTCTACCTAGATGGTCTGTTTTTCCTTCGATTCTTCTTTAATCCATCATGCCTAAAGATAAAGGGAAGGCCCTGGCCACAGGGGAGCCATCTAGACCCAGACGGGTCAAGAAGCTCACCCCACAGCGGGCTAAAAGGACACAGCAACACACCCCATTGCCGTCACAATCCCGGACACAATAAACTCGTAGTGAAAACCCACAGCCCTCTCCACCACAACTGGCTAACAAAATGCTTGAGAAATACGAAGGTCATAATGTGATTCTAGAGAAACATGTGGACCTTCCTTGTGTCTAACCCTATGACATCGAAGTGTCCAACCCTATGACATTCATACGATGCTCACGGCCATAGGATGGGAGAATGTCTTAAAATTCAGAGGGATGACTTGAACAAATTAGGTCTACAAATTTTTGTCACACTGTAGGACCCCCGAAATCGATCCCCCATCCATCAAAGTTGAAGTAGGACAAACCATTATAAAAATTACTTTGGGTTGCATTGCGAACCTACTTGGAGTATCTCTATCTAGTAGAGGGTTTCCAAGCCATGTCCTAAATGACTAATGGGAGAGATGAACCTTCGATTCAAAGCAATGCACTCCATTCATATCTTATGTCCAGTCAGTATAAAGTCCTCCACTCTATTTTTCCAACGAATGTCTATCCTCAAGGCACCAATAGAGTGGATCTCACTCCCTTCATGGTTGACATCGTTTATAGAGTTGCTTTCGACATCTGCCTTTGTCTTCCCTCCATCATCCTTTATAAATTGCTCCACTGGTTAGAGGTAGTCGCCCTACGTATATGCCATTTGGCCACCTTATCTGCTTGCTTCCACAGGAGTGTGGCTTTTTACCTACCTCTGATGCTCTAGTTCTGGTACCACGGATTACATAAGAAAACATCAAGAAGATGCAACTCAAGCCTCTTCCGCTGATGACTAATACAGCAGATGCAGCGACTAAAAAGGTTGGGCAGACAAGTGATGTAAGGACTCAGCAAGCTGAGTCTTCAATGCTGCCCACACCCAACTCTACCACAACTTGACAATACATAAGGTAGTAGGACCACCTCGAGCACATCATTGCAAAGCAGTCACGACAAGGGGAGCGACTGACTCGGATGGAGCGGATGACGGAGTCACTAAAGTGCACAACTCAGGAATTAGTTGCGCTTATGATGTGCCGACGCGACGATGTTGTTCTACCAGGGTCCAGACAGGAGAGCTTGATATTAGTTAGAGCATGCTTAGGTCTATTTTTTACCATCTCAGTCATAGGTATCTTTTTACATGAACTGAGATGGGAGTGCAGGTATTAACATTATTGTTATATCTTTTACATGTATGGATGATGCAATATTATTATATGTTTTTGATATTTTATTGGCCATCTGGGCTATTTGATTATGACATTCTCATGTTTAGTGTTGCTTTCCCTTCTGTGGTTTTATGATGCTTGTTTATTCCCTCTGTATGATATAACATGGTTATATTTTCACCTTTAGTAATGGTTTATATTTTACACTAAAATCATTTGCTAATCACTGACAAAAAGAGGGAGAAACATACTCCCACCATATGTTTTATATTATCTTTTTGGAAACAATGATTTTACAGAAAGTTAGGGGGAGTGTTCACAACCCCAAGTGCAGGGTCGCGACGTAGTAATAACTCGATGAGAACGATGTCGAACCACAGGGAATGGGGAACATGGTCTAGAACTAATATAAATGTGACTTGGTTGTCTGGGTTTTTAATCTAGCGAGATAAAAAGAGTTTTGAATAATAAAGATAAAAGATTAAGGATCCAGGAATCCACCTATAACAATCTCAATATTTAATCTACTTGATTCAACGAAACTCGATTGGAATCGAAATCCTATCATATCCAATCAGATAATGGAGGGGCTAAAATAGAATATGAACTTTCATTGGATTAGTTCATAAATATCCGTCTAATTGCAATGATGGCAGGGAATTCAATCATCCACCATGCTTAAAAGACGATGATGAACAATGACTTATACACATCAAACAATTTAAGATAAGTAAGATGATATTCAAAGTTCTCACAACATCTACTATAATTGGAGTCACAATAAACCATAGAAAACTGAAAATATTCCTTAAATCAAACTAAAAACCAATGAAGTTCAACATAAACTTAAATCAAAGTAAAATAGACATCAAAATAAACCATAGGTTTCATCCCTTAGCCTTAGCTAAGAGATTAGCCTAACAAGACTAGCATCCTAGAAGAAAAATAAAAAAATCAACTAGAACCGTGAAGAAATCGAAGTGGAAGAACATTGTCGGCACTCCACCTAGGCCTTCTCTCCCTTTTTAAACCCTGGAAGATGATTTGGAGTAGCCTAGGGACTCCTTTAAATAGTTTTGTAACTAAAACTTTTGCACCACCTCAGAAAAGTTCTCAAACCATCTCAAATTTGCACACTCTTTGCATATTCGATGGCAAACTTCGATGACACCTTCGATGTCATCGAACTGGCTTCAATGTCATTGAAAATCATCTAGAACTGTCTATCAAGTTTAGCCCGAAATTCCTAAATTGTCGATGACATCGAAGGCCTTCAATGACATCGAAGCCTATTTTGGAAATTATTTTAGGACTTTCTCTTCTAAACTCGAAGTTTCATAATATCATTTTTCTCGCCAATTTTCAGGATTCCTTTTTCTTCACTTCAAACCTTCGATTCTCTTCATTCCTCACTTAGTTTCCTTGGAACTTTGACATGTGAATTCTTCATCAATAACTTCTAAATATTTAATTCTTCATTATCTTCTTTTGAGCTCGGAATCCATCCTTTTAAGTGCATATTCATCATAAGCTTACAAATCACCTCGTATGACAAAAACATATATAATTAAATCAAATTATCAATTAAATGCTAGAAAAACTAATGTAATTAAAGGGTTAAATATGTAATATTTGAGTCTCAATAGGGAGCATCAAGGAAGTCAAGTCTGTCATGTCTTTCTTTGGTTGTAAAGCAATGTAATATTATTTTCAAAGACAACTAAATCGTTCTGTACATCGACTTGCATAGGGTTTGTTAGGTTTTTTCCACGTAATTGATAAAGGGGGAGATTAAAAGTGCCATATTTTGTCAATTAGCATGAAGTAAAGAGTCTTAGAGTCAAGTGATCCTCAAGAAGAATAAAGACTAAAGATTTAAAGGGTTGAAGACTTCCGATTCAAGATAAGAAAGCCTCGAGACCTTGCCAAATCCTTCTAACATAGCCCATACTTGACCAAAAACATCTAAGAAAAACTATCTTTAACTACGCAAAAAAATTATGGAGTTTAATATCTGAGTTAAAAGTTAAACTCTGGAAATAGACATGTTCGATGGTATCAAAGTGCCATCGAATTGCCTTCGATGGCATCGAAGGCAGCTCAATGGGATCGAGCCAGAAGGTCCAATTGTCCAGCAAGAAATTAAAGATTTATCTAGATCTTACCAATGACATTAAAGTCGGTTTGATGACATTGAAGACATCTTCAATGGCATCGAACACAGCCTCGATGGCATCGAAAAATAGCACAATTTGTCCAGTAAGAAAACAAGAAAAATCTGAATTTTATCGATGGCATTGAAGCCTGTTCGATGGCATCGAAACTTAAATTTCGATGACATCAAACTTCGATTTGATGGCATTAAAGAAGTGCTTAAACTATCCAGTAATAAATCAGATAAATTCTGTATTTTTGTGATTGCATCGAACCATCCTTTGATGGCATCGAAGGACCCCTTCGATGACATCGGAGGTCATTTCGATGGCATCGAAATAGGATCCAAATTGTTCAACAACCTCAGGTCATATATTTGGATTTTTATGATGGCATCGCATCATCCTCCGATGGGATCGAATGACCCCTTTGATGACATCGAAGGTCACTCGATGGCATCGATAGAAAAACAAAAACAATCCAACAACCAAATTCAAAATATTGCTAATTTTCATAATGTCATTGAAGGTCGTTCGATGACATTGATTTCACTTCCATGGCATCGAAGACCTTTTGATGACATCAAACCTAACTAGTTTTTGCCCGTTTTTTAACCGTTGAAAATCCATTCTATAAATTTGTTTAAGGTTTCCTTAAGCAATTTGGTGAGTTATTGAGAGAGCTTTAAGAGAGTTAATACTCATCTTCTCAAGCCCTCTTTCCTCATGGAGTTCACATTCAATCCTTATCTTAAAGGCAATTATCGATACATTCAAATCTTAGATTGAAAACTGAACTCTAGCATTCATTGATAATCTAACAATCTCTTTTATTGGAAAATTTGTATGCTAAGTATTAAATGCTCAGTGATGGGGATCCTTACTAGTTTTTGAAGACCCATCAATACCTAGTTAGGATTCACCCAAACTCTTGACCCATCAACCTAAGCATCTACAACGAAGCATCATCCTACGGTTGCAGTACAAGGGAGTTGAAGATCCTTTATCATTCAAGAAGATCTTCATCAAATGCTTACTGGGACTCACTCACTTCTAGGTAAGTACAAAGAGTTCATTTGTGTCTGGAAACTATTCCTTGTGTAGGATTAGGTTTCAGAGTTTGAATTTCTCAAACTCAACAAGTCTTTACGTAAGCCTCCGATGGGAGAGTACGTCTAGTTATCCTTGTAGTAGGACTTCTCAAGTTCTTATGTGTGACTTGAGTAAAAAAAAAATTAACCTATCCCACAAATAGACAGATGGACGAAGTGGATAAACCACGTACATTCAAGGTGGGCCCAACTGAGTTTACTCAGTACGATAAGAGCGTATTCAGTAACTCAGTACGCAATCCAATTTCCCCTTTGAAGCGTTCGTACAACTCGGAGGTGAAGGAGTTGCAATGCTTGTCTTGGCACGACACGTTCCAACATCAGTCATATTATACGGTACACCAGCCAATCCACCTCCTTTCGTATAAGGCTCATGGTGTTGAATGACCAAAATACCCTAGGGCCCACCGTGAAGAGATAGATCTAAATTTCAAGTGGACCCACCCAGAAAACCATGGGAGCAGTCACACCCGCCGTTGAAACATTTATAAGGCCCACCATGATGTATTTTTGAGATCCAACCTATTCATAAGTTAACATAGAGAGAGATGAAGTGAAAATAAAAATATCAGCTTGATTGAAAACTACTGTAGCCTTGGGAAGTTTTGAACGGTAACATCCACCGTCCCCACTATTTTCTATAGTGGTCCGTTTGAACTTTAGATCTATCGCATTCTCTTTGTAATGCCGTGAAACGTTCTCTAAAAATGGTTGGACGGGATGGATACAACACACCCAGTATGGTGGGTTTGGCAGAGCTTGGTGACGTCACTTCAGGTACTGACCTTGTCAGTGGCCAATCCGCGCCCCGGAAAAGAATAGATGTAGATAAAGGAACGAGGGGAATTAATCATACTCGCACAACTGACTTGCTATGCATTGGAGAACAAGGCCGGCATGTGAGAGATCCAAGCCGCTCATCATGCCATTCCAACATTTATGCTGTTATTTATTAGTAAAGATAAAAAAAAATCATGCATCTGAGTTTGATCCTTCAATGTTATCCGTTGGAAGCTCTCTTCAAAGCATCCAATTTTTTTTCCTAAGAATTTAGGATCTAGATGAGTCTTTGGTGGCTTTCTAGATGAGAGGCTTCGATATACCACATGCATGAAAGTTTCATAGGTGTGAACCACGAGTGAGGATGTGCGAGTAAAACTAGCGTGAAGAAAAGCATAGGGTGTAAGGTCATTTTCTGAAAAAGAAAAGGCGAAAGAAGAGATATGGTGAAGCGACTCGCGCGGGGCGAGGTAATCGCAAACCCTGACACCCTCTTTGGAAATTTCCTTTCCCCAAGATCTAAAAGGACTCGCTCATAAGATGGTCTATGCTATGTACGCTGATAATTGAAGCTTTTCAGAACCGTTCATTCTTCCAACGTCCGTGGTTTTCATTCCAAGTCTTACTCACTGTTTTCCTGTTTGGCCCACTTATGAATGGCCTGGATCCTGCATAGATACTTTCCGTTTGCCCAAGTACCGAGATAGACCACTCCAATATTCTGTCGCGCGAATCGTCATAGCACTTGTAAAAAGGCGTAGAGATGTTTCCGCCGAGCTAAAAAGGTGCAGCCAAACATGTTGACTCAAGGGACATGGTTGCCATTTTGAATAGAGCTCAGGAAAAAAAAAGAGACTAGAGTCGACGTTATAACGTTAGGGTAAGCATTACCAAACCGGCGCTAAAGGTCTAAAAACGGATAAGAATTGAAAATTGAGGAGAATTAAAAAAAAAAAGGAGAACTTTTTCAAATCAAAAACGGCGGCAGAAGAGAAGTAAATGATGGCTTGCTTTTAGAGCTGAGAGCATTGTAATAGCATAGACACATACGGCCAGTCCAATCCATTAATTTAAATAAATGTTCATCAATCAATCAAATCTTCTAACACACATTTCATCCCTTTCGATCAATGGCTTTAAATACGTTACTCTGTATCATTTACGTAAAAACAACTTCTGTTAACAAATTTTTCTTCTTCTATTTTCTTAACGTGGACAACCAAAATAGTACTTTTTTTTAAGGCTTGGAAATATAGAATTGCTATTCGAAATTGTTGCGGATAAAATTCAACTTGTCACAGCATGAAAAGTGTAACCAACAACAAGAGAAATGTCTTGAAGTTGTTTTAACTAGGGAACCAAAACGAGCTTCCCGAGCTGATAAGACACCGAGCTCGAAAGATATAATAAATGACTCTCCCGACGGAAAGATGGGCCTTAAGTTGATCCCGAACTTGTAAGTGTTGTGCACACTTTTTTTGGTCAAATTTCAATGAGACAAAACATCTTAAGTGATGAAAAGTTCACCTTCAAATAAACCTTCAAATGGACCTTCAAGTGAATCTTCAAGAGAAGTAAGATGGAAAGTTTACCTTCATAAAAGCTGAAAAGTTCACATTCAAGAATAAACCATGAAGTTGGATAGTGCAAGCATAAGTTCAAGTCATAAATAATTCAAGTCAAAGAGTATTCAAGTTCTACTACTTTTCTAGTAGAAGATTAAGCTCCACCTTCAAGTAGAAGATCCTTTTTTTCTTTTTTTACATACGCACACACACCCACACACCCTAAACACTCACGCTAGTGGAATTTCACCACCTATGAGCACTCAAACCCTTGACCGGGAGTTGAAACTCCTGAGAGTCTACCACCCGAGCAAGAGTAAAGACCCCAATGTCCATTTTTCTCAAGTATAAATAACCCTAGAAAGACCAAAGACTTAGGTGCTTTCAAATGTTAAACTTATACAGGTTTTTATACTTTTGTTAGGCTTTAGTTTTATTAGTCTATGCCTTGGTTCGACTAGTCTAAGCTGTGGCTCGATTAGTTTAAGTATATGTTCAACCAGTCCAACATTCAAACTTAAAAAACGGATATTTTTGGTGGTTTCTCGACCAGTCGAAAGGTGCTCGACTCGAAGTTTAGCAACTAAATTTTAGCACCATCGGCCAGTCGAAGGTTGTGCTCGACCAGTCGAACAGGGCCCTTGATCAGTCGAGCAGGGCCTTCAACCAGTCGAAGAACTGTTTTATCCGATCGCGCCCAAATTTTGAATTTTGGTTAGTTCTTAGACAAGTCGAAAGAGACCTTAGACGAGTCGAAGCAACAGTATTTCAGCCTATAAATAAAGGCATTCTCTCATTCCGAAATTACCAATCTAAGCTAAGAAAAGCCTTCATTTAGAACGAGAAAAGTCCCCACTATCATCAAGCTATTGCACGGTATTTTATATTTCTGTTTATATAGCTTTTGTTTTGATTCTTTGATTTCTCGTTTATGAATCTTATTTTTTAAAAAAGAGAGTAATCACTCTTTTTTTGAGATCTAAAGGATTCAAACAAGTAGCGTAAGGTTTGAATTAATTTAAAATCAATTTAGAACCTAGAACCCTTGATTGTATTACTGGACATTGAACATTCTACATCAAACGAAGTGGTTCTACGGGCTACATTAAGAACGTCTTCAAGAAGAAGATAAGTATCATTTTGTACTTTTATTTTTTGATTTCTTTGAGATATCCAAAAAATCTCATGTATTGGTTTTGACTGAGATAGTGAGAAAATCTCGTGGGGTTTTGTTTGTGATAATCCATCTAAAAACACAACTATATACGTTTTAAGGTGAACCTGTGAAAACCATGTTTATTAGTGAACGCCAATATTATGTGGGTTATGATTATTGAGAGTGGAGTAGGTGTGGCTGTTTGAGAACAGTTGGTGTACACACCTATACTCCTGGTGTTTATGGTGAATGGTTTAAATTGTATATCTATGGTGAATGATTGTAATTTGTTTATACTTATGTAGTAAATGCTTGTAATAGATAGCTCTCTCTAGTCTCTTACTTAGTTTGTGATATTTATCCTTACTACGTTCATGAAATCAGGTTGTCCTACCTAAAACATTATTTTTGGTGTAAGGTTGTCCTATGAACAAAGTTTGAATCAATTTCTCAATACTACTGTTATTGAGATTAGTGATTTATTCTGATTTATTTATTATTTCAGTACCTTAAAATTTTTATTAGCCCGCCTCTTTCAAGTAGTATCAGAGTTAAGTTGCTCATTTATTTGGATTAAGTTCCTTGAGTTTAAAGATCTAGAGCTTTCATTATATCAAATTTCGATAGCTTGTCTATTACCTAGCCACCACCTTTTAATGGTTCTAACTATGCTTATTAGAAAGCCATAATGAGGATTTTCTTAAAATCCGTAGATGAAAGCGTGTGGCAAGCCACAATAACCAAATGGAAACCACCTGTGTCTGAAATTCTAGGCAATAATGGAACCAAGTCCATGAAAGAAACTCCATTTTATTTATGGACTACACCTCGAAAAAATAAAAGCAGTGCAAATGTTAAGGACTTAAATGTCACTACTTGTACTCTATCACCTAATGAATTCAAGAGAATTATTTCATGTGATACAGCTAAACAAGCCTAGGATATTCTTGAAATGACACATGAAAGAACTACTGTAGTCAAGAAATCTAAAGTTCAAATCCTCGATACAAAATTTGAGAAAATTCGTATGAAAGAAAATGAAACATTCATGGACTTCTATATAGGGTCTAGGAAATGGAATCCCAGAAAGTAAGGTCTGTGCTAAAATACTGTGATGTCCTCTTGAGAGATTTACTTCCAAAGTAACTGTCATTCAGAAACTGGGAGACACTGATTTAATAAAGGTTGAGGAGTTAGTTGGTTCTCCTCAAGCATATGAGTTAAATTCTAAAGCTCCTAAAGGTAAGTCTATTGCTCTTAAGTCATCTAAATCTATTTTAAAAAATAACTGTGTTAATTCTGATGTTGAAGATACAAAAGATGATATGGGTTTACTTGCTAAGAAATTTTACAGGATTTTTAAAAACAAGAAAAAGCTCTGATTTTCAAAAACCATCTGATAAAAGGAAATGGAAATATAAAACCTGAAAATTTGTAAAAGACAGTCAATGTTTCAATTGCCATGAATACGGGCATTTGGCGAATAAATGTCCCAAAAGGGAAAAATCAAAAAGAAAGGGCATAATTGCTGCTTGGGATGAATCATACGGCTCTGAAAGTTCTTTTGAGTCAGATGATTCAGAACAAGAAATTTCAAGTGAAGTAAAAGCCCTGATGACTATAGCCAAAGTCACCTCCTCAGATAGCTATAATTTATCTGATTATGATAATCTCAGGAGTGACCCTGAAAATGAAGATGAAGATGATCTTCAAGACGCCTACAATGCCCTATACATGGAAAGTTGCAAAATTGCTGTCAAACTAAAAATTCAAAAGGAAAAATATCTTAAAATAAAAAAAGAAATTAAAAATAATATTTTGAAAAAATCTCATCTTTTTTATTGTTTTGAAAACGCAAAACTTGATTTAAATTTTAAAACCTCTGAATTAGAAAAACTCAGAATTGAAAATGAAAATCTAAAACTCGCAGTTTCTTCCTTTTTGAGTTCTAATGATACTTGGAGATATACCCATATAGACTCTAAGCTGAAAAAATTATTAACCGCATCCAGAAAATGTGGCGATAAATCGGGTCTTGGTGAGTTCTAATGAAAAATAAAAATGCATCTCCTATATTTGTAAAAGGAGAATCCTCAAACTCAAAAGGTAGGAATTTGAAAATTTATAACCAAAATTATTTTAAAAATACAAAATCTTTTCAAACTTTTAAGATTAATTCTAATAATATCTGCTATAAAAATCAAAGATATAATCCTTTAGCTGAAAAAATAGTGGACTTACTCAAAGAGCTTCTTAAATCTAACTCAAATGAAATCAGAGTTAATAGACAGAGAAATTCCAACTCTTATAAACAGAGAAAAACTAATGGAACTCCTAAACCCAGAACTATAATGAAATGGGTTCCAAAAGTTACTTGTCTTGTTGCCCACACTGCCTTCAAAGCTTCTAGCCATTCAAAATGATACCTGGACAGTGGATATTCAAGACATATGACAGGTGACAAAGAAATATTCACCAACTTTAAAGAAATGAATGACGGTTCGGTTACTTTTAGTGATGGAAGCAACTACAGAATTATAAGCTAAGGTACTATTCAACTTTCTAACCTTCCTCATTTTGAAAATGTTTTATATGTTGAAGGACTTAAATACAATCTTTTAAGTATATCTCAAATCTGCGATAACAAACACAGCGTGAAATTTACTAACCACGATGCGAGATTACAAATGAGAAAGGTTTTGTAATATTAAATGGTCGTAGGACTTCTGAAAATTGCTATATTATCAATGAGTCATGCTGTTCTAAATTTTCATGTTACATAGTCTAAACAGACGAAACGGAACTATAGCATAAACATCTTGGACATATTAACTACCGAAATCTTTATAGACTGAGCAAAATAGATCTTATTCGAGGTCTACCCAAATTAAAAAAGGTTGATAAAATATGTGGCGCATGCCAAATTGGCAAACAAACGAAGAGTAGTCACAAAAAAGTGAACTGCTTAGCCATAATCAAACCACTTGAACTACTCCATATAGATTTGGTTGGACCAACAAGAACGGAAAGTAGAGGTCGAAAGAAGTACTTTCTGGTTATCATTGATGATTTTACCAGATTTACTTGGGTAGCTTTCATGAGAGAAAAATCTGAGACTCTCGATAAAGTCAAAAGAATACTGAAACGAATTCAAACTGAAAAAGAAGTAAATATAATCAAAATCAGAAGTGATCATGGTACTGAATTCGAAAATAGCAATTTTGAGAAATTATGTACAGATCATGGCATATCACATGAGTTCGGTATTCCTAAAACACCTCAACAGAATGGGGTTGTTAAGAGGAAGAATAGAGTGCTACAAGAGATGGCCAATGTTATATTAAATAGCATGAATTTACCAAAAAACTTATGGGCTAAAGCTGTTAATATTGCATGTTACATTATAAATCGTATGTATATTAGAAAATTAAAAGATAAAACAGCCTAGGAGTTACTGTTTAATAAGAAACCCACTGTCAAGTACTTTCGAATTTTTAGAAGTAAGTGTTTCATATTACGTGACCAAGAAATTTTAGGGAAGTTTAAAGCTAAGAATGATGAAGGAATATTCTTGAGTTATGCTCTAAATAGTCGAGCATATCGTATTCTTAATAAAAGAACATGAGTAATACAGGAATCCATTAACGTTGTAATTGATGACCACCTGATCACAGCCTCACCAAATCTAGATGATGATGAAGTCAACTTTATTGAGAAACCTGACTCTTCATCTAATCCAATTAATGTTAAACTAAGATTAGTCAAAGATCATCCTACTGATTTGATATTAGGTAATCCTCTTACTAGTGTGTGAACAAGAAAACAGTTAGAAAATATCTGTAGGGACGTTTGCTTCACTTCTCAAATTGAATCAGCTAATGTAAAAGAAGCACTTCCCGATGAAAATTGGATAGTATCCATACAAGAAGAGTTAAATCAATTTGTAAGAAATGATATTTGGTATTTGGTTCCTAGACCATTTAATAAACATATAATTAGAACCAAATGGAGTCAAGAACAAATTTGATGAAATGGGAAATATAATTAGAAACAAGGCTAGACTGGTTGTACAAGGATACACTCAGATAGAAGGAATAGATTATGATGAAACCTTTGCACCAGTTGCTTGCCTTGAATCCATTAGATTGTTTATATCAATTACATACTTTAAAAAATTGAAGATATATCAAATAGATATTAAAAGTGCATTTTTAAATGGTGATTTATATGAAAAGGTTTATGTTGAACAACCTAAGGGTTTTGAGGACCCTAAACTCTCAGATCATGCATATCATCTTAAAAATGCACTTTATGGTCTAAAACAAGCTCCTAGGGTATGGTATGAGAAATTGACTAAGTTCTTACTCAGTCACAACCTTATCATGAGAAGTGTTCATAAAACTTTATTTGTCAAAAACTATAATGAACACATATTGATTGTACAGATTTACGTTGATGATATTATCTATGGATCTACAAGCACTAACTTGTCCATTGAGTTTACAGAGCTTATGAAATCCAAGTTCGAAATGAGTATCGTTGGAAAATTGAATTACTTTCTAGGTTTACAAGTAAAACAACAGGAAGGTATTTTCATTTCTCAAACCAAATATGTTTTAAATTTGGTAAAGAAATTTGGATTCAAGAACGGTAAAAAGTTTGATACTCCTATAAGTACAAGTCTCATTTTAAAGGATGAAACAGGTAAAAGTATATACTCTCACTTACATCGTATCATAATTGGAAGTCTCTTATACTTAACTGTCAGTAGACCTATGTTGAGGGTCAAATATTGCATATTATCCCCCATTTATATCTTAGTTTTATGAACATGATAATGCTTAATGTTCTATTTTACTCATGTTTGTGTTGTAAGGTGAATTTAAGAGCTTGGATTGAAAATGGTGCTAAAAGCATAAATTTGATGCTCAAGAATCAACAAGGCAATGGATGGATCCTAGGAGACCAAGACTGAAGAATTCACATGCTAAAGATTCAAGAAAACTAAGTGAGGAATGAAGAGAATCAAAGATTTGAAGTGAAGAAAAGGAATCCTGAAATCGTCCTAAAAAAGCGTATTCTGAAACTCTGGGTCATTTTGTGAAATTGCGCAGAGTGAAGTCTATTTTAGGAAACTACGCAAAGTGAAGTCTATTTTAGCAAACTGGGTAAATTTAAGACGGTTTCTAAAGTTTTTCAATTATGTGCGAAAGTTGGAGTTTCACAACTATAAATAGGACTCCTTAATATGTTCCTAGGCATCTTCTAGATTTTAAGGAGTGGAGTAAAAGGGTGGAGAAGCCGCCACCAAGAGTTTTTTTTCTTCTTCCTTAGTTGTTTTCATGTTTTTCTTAAGAAACTTTGTTCCAATCATGTCTATGGTTGGCTAAACCTCTTAGCTAGGGCTACAAGGTGAAGCTTGTAGAATAATGGGATGTTTTTGTTGCTTTGATTCATGTTTATATTGAACTCCATGAATTTTAATTTGATATTTAAAGAATACTTTAGTTTTTAATAGTTTATTGTGACTCAAATTACAGTAGATCTGCAATAACTTTGAGTATCTTCTTTTCCTGATTTGAGATTGTGAATTAGTAAGTCATGTTATTCACCATCGTCCCTTGGGCATGGTAGGATGATGGAATCCTTCTTAATCTCCACAATTCTCCTGCTTTGAGATTATGAGATTGGTAAATCTTATTATTTACCATTGTCTCCTGGGCATGGTTTGGCGATGGAATCCCTTCCAATTATCATAGTTCTCCTTCATTGAGAATTAGGTCAAGGGAAGTTCAGATTTAGTTTTATTAATATATTTTCCAATTGGATAGGATAGGACTCCAATTCTAATTATGTTACTTGAATCAAGCAAGAGGGCTCCCTGATCACTACAAGTGGATCCTTGGCACCATAGTTCCCACCTTTAAATTCTTAGTTTTAATTACTCTATTCACAATTACTCTCTCAAATACTTCAGAATTAATTTCACATCTTCTTCTAGTTCTACTTCTAGTTAATTTCAAAAAGGTACAAGTTTCAGTCCCTGTGGATTCGACCTCGGTCTTACCGAGATTATTACTACATCACGACCCTAAACTTAGGGTTTTGAACAAGTTTTTGGCGCCGTTGCTGGGGATTGATAGTTGCGTTTTCTGGATTTTCTATTTCTAGGTTTAGAAATTTTACTTTTTTGTTTTTAGAAACTAATTTACTTTCTAATTCTAGGATAGAAACTTTCCTAATTTATTTTTAGAAACTAATTAATATTTTTAAAAAACTTTTCTAATTCATTTTTAGAAACTAATTTCCTTTCCTTTTTCTGTTTTTAGAAACTAACTTACTTTCTATTTTTAGAAACTTTCTTTTTTCTTTTTTTAGAAACTAGGTTGTTTTCTTAGTTCTTTTTTAGAAACTAATTCACTTTCCCTTTTCTTCTACAGGACCCCAAAATAGAAACTTATAAATTGGTAACTTCTTTCTATTTTCAGATTTAGAAACTTTCTTAATTTTTTTTTAGAAACTAACTTTTCTTTCTATTTCTAGATTTAGCAACTTTCCTAAATTTCTTTTAGAAACTAACTTTTCTTTCTATTTCTAGATTTAGAAACTTTCCTAATTTGTTTTTAGAAATTAACTTTTCTTTCTATTTTTAGATTTAGAAACTTTCTTCATTTGTTTTTAGAAACTAATTCTTTTTTTCTATTTCTTGATTTGAAAACTTTCCTAAGATGTTTTTAGAAACTAAATTTTTTTTTAGAAACTAATTTGTTTTTAGGACTAACTTTCTGTTTTGTTTTTAGGTTATGGTTTTGTTTTTATTTATTTTTAGAAATTGACATTGTTTTTTGTTTTGTAGGATCCTAATATAGAACTCTTCAAACCGGTAAACTCCTTCTAACTTCTCCTCTACTTAATTTCCATATTGTTGAAGGATTTTTCTTTTATTCTATTTTAGAATTAGGTTCAAGATTAGGGTTTCACCATGTATATGTAAGAGTGGGAACATCAATATGTTGAGCTAGTTTTAGAGAATGCGAGAAATTGTGAAGGGCTATCAGATGATTATACTAGAAAACATCCTACGTCTTAAAAATTTTCTAGAAACATCATCGAGAACCAAACGGAATACAATGTTCCACTGGTTAAGAAATTCTTACGGGATCATATGCGGGAGAATAATTAAACCCCACGGATTAAGAAAACATTATGTGAGTGTTAGGGTTATCATAACTATGGGAGTGAGAAATCTAAAACTTTCTGTCTCAGGTGAATTATATGTACTTTGGACACTTCAGGAGATTGAAAGGAAACTTTATGCTAAAGTCTACAAATTTCTCTGAAAAATCATGCTCCAGGGCATCCAAGCCTATTGCAAAAAGGGCTTTTAGATGATCTTGTTACGAAACCTACTGAGAAATTTATCAAGATACTGGCCAGAGGAGGAATCTTGTGGCATGACTAAGTAGCTTTCCCCTTTTTTCCTACTTAGGTTTATTGCCTTCAAAGAATTTAGGATTAGGATAGTTTATTTTTTGCCATTTAAGATATTTTATTTTTCACCATTTAAGATAGTTTGCTTTTTGCTATTTAGGAAAGTTTGCTTTATGATAGTTTAATTATTGTGCTAACCTATCTTCACATTGAGATATTTTCAAAAAAAAAAATTCAAAATTTCTTCTTCAGGTACTACCTTTCCACCACTTCCCTTTTCTTTTCGTTGCCACATTTACATTGAATGCTTATCTCTTTTACATTGAAGACAATGTAGATTTTAGGTTGAGGGTGTGGTTTAGGCAGGTTAATCAGTTGTTTTTTTAGTCTTTGGGCGAAGTTATGAAAAATTGAGAAATTTTTCTAAAATTTTTACAAATTTAAGTGATCTCAAAATTAATCCATGAATTAGAATTACAAGATACTTAATATTGATGCCTAATGTCTCTTGGATTTTAGTCACTTGGGAGATCTCAAAATTAAGTTAAGTCATTGATCCTCGATTAGAAGTTTTAAACATTGATTGAGTCATGATTTCACATGTCACATCCATCTTACACATTAAAGTGTCAGTTTGATATTGAATTGTTAACTTGATGATTATTACGCATGGAAGGAACCAACTTGGGAAATTTGTCCATCATATTCAATAAGAAGAATTGAAAAGAAAGAAAAAGAAAATACCTAGCTAAAAAAACAGTTGTCGTCGAAAAGGTCTATTTATTAAAGATTTTTAAAAAGGTTGACATAGTGTGAAAGCCATCGATGGAAAAATCAAAAGCTAGAGGAATAAAAGAAGGAACTAAAAGATGAATTATAAGGCAAGTTTCGGTTTAGGTTTTGGTTGTCCTAAATGCTCTTTTAATTATCAATGTTATCATGAAAGTAATGAATTGAACCTTTGATTATGATAAGTCTAGACTTCATTATACAACCATAGAACTCAATGTTTGGAATTGTCCTAATTGGAGGATTAATGCTTTGAACTTGATTATGAAACTTACCGAGTGCTAGAGTTTAGGAGAAGGTAACGCACAACATTGATGTATTTTAGAATTCTATTATCTGGATTGTTTTTAAAAAAAACACTTGAGCTTATAGAAATTATCCTGCGGATCTCGAAATATTTTTCACATACTTTGCTCGGGACTAGCAAAATGTTGGTTGAGGATTGTGTTGAGGGTCAAATACTGCATATTATCCCCCATTTATATCTTGATTTTATGAACATGATAATGCTTAATGTTCTATTTTACTCATGTTTGTGTAGCAAGGTGAATTTAAGAGATTGGATTGAAAATGGTGCTAAAAGCATAGATTTAATGCTCAAGAATCACCAAGGCAATGGATGGATTTTAGGAGACCAAGATTGAAGAATTCACATGCCAAAGATCCAAGAAAACCAAGTGCGGAATGAATAGAATCAAGGATTTGAAGTGAATAAAAGGAATCCTGAAATCGTCCTAAAAAACATATTTTGAAACTCTGGGTCATTTTGTAAAATTATGCAGAGTGAAGTCTTTTTAGAAAACTATACAAAGCGAAGTCTATTTTAGCAAACTGCGTAAATTTGAGGCGGTTTCTAGAGTTTTCCAACTAGGTGCAAAAGTTGGAGTTCCACAACTATAAATAAGACTCCCTAAGATGTTCCTAGGCATTTTCTAAGGTTTAAGGAGTGGAGTAAAAGGGTGGAGAAGCCGTCGCCAAGAGTTTTTCTTCTTCTTCCTTAGTTGTTTTCATGTTTTTTTTAAGAGACTTGGTCCAATCATGTCTATAATTAGTTAAATCTCTTAACTGGGGCTAAGAGGTGAAGCTTGTAGCATGATGGGATGTTTTTATTGCTTTGATTCATGTTTATATTGAACTCCATGGATTCTAATTTGATATTTAAATAATACTTTCAATTTTTAATGGTTTATTGTGACTCAAATTACAGTAGATCTACAATAGCTTTGAGTATCTTCTTTTCCTGATTTGAGATTGTGAAATTAGTAAGTCTTGTTGTTTATCATCGTCCCTTGGGCATGGTAAGATGATGGAATCCTTCCTAATCTCTACAATTCTCCTGCTTTGAGATTATAACATTGGTAAATCTTATTGTTTTCCATTGTCTCCTGAGCATGGTTTGGTGATGGAATCCCCGCCAATTATTATAGTTCTCCTTCATTGAGAATTAGGTCAATGGAAGTTCAGATTTGGTTTCATTGATATATTTTCCAATTGGATAGGATAGGACTCCAATTCTAATTGTGTTACTTGAATCAAGCAAGAGGGCTCCCTAATCACTACAAGTGGATCCTTGGCACCCTAGTTCCCATCTTTAAATTCTTAGTTTTAATTACTCTATTCACAATTACTCTCTCAAATACTTCAGAATTAGTTTCACATATTCTTTTAGTTCTACTTCTAGTTACTTTCAGAAACATACAAGTTTCAGTCCCTGTGGATTCGACCTCGGTCTTACTGAGATTATTCCAACTTCGCAACCCTACACATGAGATTGTGAACAACCTGATATTGCGTTTAGTGTTAGAATCTATGCTAGATATCAATCTGATCCAAAAGAATCTCATGTTATTGTTGTTAAATGTATAGTCAGATATGTCACAAGTACTGCTAATTTCGGTCTATGGTATCCTCATGATACAAATGTACAACTTGCCGAATAGACCGATGCTGACTGGGATGGAAACATTGATGATAGAAAATCTACCAGTGGTGGATGTTTCTACGATAGAAATTGCTTAGTTTCCTGGCACAGCAAGAAACAGAGTTCTGTATCTTTATCTATAGATAAAGTTGAAGACATCGTATCTGGTAATGCTTGTACCCAGCTAGTTTGGATGAAAAGAATGCCAGCTGCTTACAGAATTGCGTAAGATACAATGATCTTGTATTGTGATAACTCTAGCACAATCAATATTTCAAAGAATCATATTCAACATTCTCGTACGAAACATATAGACATTAGATATCATTATATTCAAGAATTGGTTGAGGATAAATGCATTTCATTAAAATATATCCAGACTGAAAATCAGCTTGCTGACATTATGACTAAACCGCTTGATAGGAATAGATATTCCAAATTAAAACATGATATTGGTATGTGTATTTCTAATTAATTAAATCATGTTGTGTTTTATTATTTTATTGCAAATAAATAAAAATTATAAAACATTTAAAAAATGATAAAAATGAGATCTCTTTCCGGTTGCTCGACAGGTGAAGTACGCCCTCGACCAGTCGACCCTCAATGAGTCGAGGACAGCACTCGACCGATCGTGGACCATGGGCTGACCCATTAAAAGAAGAAAAAATCCCTTTTTCATGTCATTGCTTTCATCTTCCTCAACTAGTCGTGTCTCCACTCCTCAAACCCATCTTTATAGAGTCATGGTAAGTGCTTTATTTTTTATTTCCTTCTAGATTTGGGTTCTTGTATGTTAGTTGATCTTCATTTTGTAGTTGATTTGAGATTTTCATCCTTTCCATAAAGGGTTTTTGGGAAAAAATCTGATTTAAACCAAACCCATCACTTACATCTTCTTTTGCAAACTCTACATGGAGCTTCGGTTTAAGAGGAAGGCTTCTGCCCTAGTGGCTCCTCCTCCCAAATGACTCCAATTAGGGTGAGAACCTAAGAGCTCCCGAAGAAGATTCGAAGCATGTAACGAATCTCCGCACTAGAGATATAATCATAGAAAGGACTGTGAATCTTGATCACATTGCTCCATTCAAACTCTTGCCCATCTTGTCTGCTGTCTATTGGGAAAATATTTTGGGTTGGAGCAGAACGGCTTACCACTCCATCTCTCAAGGAATGTATGCATTAATAGGGGAATTGTCTCTTGAAAACCTTACATTCTATATTAATTTTAGAGAAGGGACATTTCCAGTTGACAAGCACCTGATCTCAGGATCACTTGATGTGAATGTAAATGATAAAGGCATACCCATTCCTCCACTTACAGATAGAATGTATGAGTCTAAGCATCGGGAGATTACCCGAAAACTATGTCGGTTTGATGCTGAATGGAGTTCTGGTAATGCTCTTCATGCCACCCAGATGATTCCTAGATTCAGAGTACTCTATCATATTTTTATTTTAAATGCGTATCCTTACTTTGGGAATAAGTCTGAACTTACTCCCTTTATGTCTCATGTTCTTCATGTCATTGCATCTGGCTTACCTATATGTCTTCCATCTTTGATATGTTATTTAATCATTTAATTTCGTATACATCTGGGTCATGGTTCCATCTCATTTGCATATCTCATGACAACTCTTGTTATCCAATACAACGTTGTCATTCCTTCGACTGAGGCACCTGAGGCAGTTCTACCTTTTAATAACACAAATATTAACAAGATGAACTTGGAGTATCTCCCCGGTCACCGAGATGAGGATGATATAGAAGAAGAGGAAGTAACTTTGCATGCAGACATGACTATGGATGACATATTTGCTGAGATAGAATCAAACGATGAAGCTAATCTTAATTTTCAGCCTTCTCAGGTTGGTGATCGGCTTCGATCCTTAGAGGAGAAGGTTGTTGAATTGAAGGTATCCCAGGACAATCTGGCTGAAAGTCATAGGTCCTCAATGAAGTATATACGTAAATACTTTCATCACATTACTAAAGGACTTCACCAAATTGGCCCATCGCATTACTAAAGGACTTCACCAGATTGAATTGAAGGTTCAGTTATGATTATCTAGTTCTTATTCTAAAGATTCAGTCATATATATGTTCACATTGATACTCTTTCCTTTGTCAATTTGTGACAAAAGGGGGGAGAAGATAGTATTTTGATGATGATGAATGGTTGAACTAAATAATGAATGGCAATACTTGTTAGAATTGTGCATCGGGAGTATATGTTATAGGTGAAATAGAAGGGTACAAAGCAGAGAGAAGCTCGAAGCTCTCATTGAGGGGGAGTAGCCACAGAGGAAGAAATTTCAGCTACATTCGGCTACATTATTTTGTGATTATTGTACTGAGTGTTTTGTTACGAATTTGACAAAGAGGGAGATCCTAGGTGTTGTGCACACTTTTGTTTGTCAAATTTCGATAAGACAAAACATCTTAAGTGATGGCAAGTTCACGTTTAAATGAACCTTTAAATGAAGCTTCAAATGGACCTTCAAGTGAATCTTCAAGAGAAGCAAGATGGAAAGTTTACCTTCAAGAAAGATGGAAAGTTCACCTTCAAGAATAAACCATAAAATTGGATAATGCAAGCACATGTTCAAGTCATGGATAATTCAAGCCAAAAAGTATTCAAGTTCTACTACTTTTCTAGTTGAAGATCAAGCTCCACCTTCAAGTAGAAGATTCATCGTATACAATTCAATGTCCAGATTTTTCAGGTATAAATGACCTTAGAAAGACCTTAGACTTAGGTGCTTTGAAATGTTAAACTTATATAGGTTTTTATACTTTGGTTAGGCTTTAATTCAACTAGTTTAAGCCTTGGTTCGACTAGTTTAAGATATAGCTCGACCACTCTAAGTATATCTTCAACCAGTCTAAGATTCAAACTCAAACAACGAATATTTTTAGTGGTTTCTTGACCAGTCAAGGAAGCTGCTCGACCAGTCGAAGAGTGTCGACTCGAAGTCTAACAACTAAATTTTAGCACCCTCGACCAGTCGAAGGCTACGCTCGACCAGTCGATCAGGGCCCTTAACTAGTCGAGCAGGGCCTTCGACTAGTCGAAGAACCGTTTTATCCAATCGCACCCAAAATTTGAAATTTGGTTAATTCTTAGACGAGTCGAAACAACAACATTTCAGCCTATAAATAGAGGCCTTCTCTCATTCTGAAATTACTAATCTAAGTTAAGAAAAGCCTTCATTTAGAAAGAGAGAAGTCCCCATTATCATTAAGCTCTTGCACGGTATTTTATATTTCTGTTTATATATCTTTTTTTTTATTCTTTGATCTCTCGCTTATGAATCTTACTTTTTAAAAAAGAAAGTAATCACTCTTCTTTTGAGATCTAAAGGATTTAAACAAGTAGCCTGAGGTTTGAATTAATTTAAAATCAATTTAAAACCTAGAACCCTTGATTGTATTATTGGACATTAAACATTCTACATCAAACGAAGAGGTTCTACGGGCTACATCAAGAACGTCTTCAAGAAGAAGATAAGTATCATTCTGTACTTTTATTTTTTGGTTTCTTTGAGATATCTAGAAAATCTCATGTATTGATTTTGACCAAGATAGCCAGAAAATCTCAGCGTGGAGTTTTGTTTATGATAGCCCATCTAAAAACATAACTGTATAGGTTTTAAGGTGAACCTGTGAAAACCTTGTTTATTAATGAATGTCAATATCATGTGGGTTGTGATTATTGGGGGTGGAATAGGTGTGGCTGTTTGAGAACAGTTGGTGTACACACCGAACCACTATAACTCTTGGTATTTGTGGTGAATAGTTTAAGCTATGTATCTGTGGTGAATGATTGTAATTTGTTTATATTTATGTGGTGAATGTTTGTAATAGATAGCTCTCTCTAGTCTCTTGCTTAGTTTGTGATCTTGATCCTTATTACGTTCATGAAATCAGGTTATCCTACCTAAAACTTTGTTTTTAGTATAAGGTTGTCCTATGAACAAAGTTTAAATCAATTTCTTAATATTATTGTTATTGAGATTAGTGATTTGTTCTGATTTATTTATTATTTTAGTACCTTGAAATTTTTATTTGGCATAGTCCTATTGACCCCCCCCCCCCCCCCCCCCCACTAGGACTGTTAGCTCGCCTCTTTTAGAGCTAAGCCACTTAAGGGCAAGGCTCGGTGGGGGATCATCTCCCAAGTTAATTAGATCAACCACAGCTAGAGGCAGGATGAAAATCCCAGAAATAATCCCACCTCGAGCTTAGAAATGAAAGATTTCATACAATCTTACCCGAAAATCACGCCGACTGAAGCAAGCTCAGTGATACTTTCAGAGGTAGATTCCTTTCTGAATAAGGATCCTCCAGTGAATCCCATAGGGATACATAGGTCTCGACACCACCTCAGGACCCTATAAGTACCCCTGCTACAATCGAAGGGAGATAAAACAACAAACCCAAGCTCAAGCTCTTTAACCTAAGTCTACCTACCTGATTTAGGCATTTGAGGGGCCACTGTTGTCATAAGCTCTCCCCATTGTCTACATCTTCTTATTTATATGTAGGTCCATTGGTGGACTCGCCTCCATGATTGATCACATCTATTCAACTAGATTTTGGCGATACCATATTGATGCCATATGTGGAAATGATAACAAAGCCAAGTTCCCACCATCTCCAACTTAAGCCACTATTTGCTCTTCCCCTGTTGGCCAAGAGAAAAGGAAAAGTCCTGGTCGTGGCCGAGTCTGCTCACGGGGCTCAGCCCAACAAAGCTAGGCTTTATAGTTAGTGCCCTAGTCTTAGCTACCTTCGCAAGAGGTAGCGTAGAGGTCCCGAAACTAGGGTAAACGGCTCATCTCCCTCGAGAATCAAGTGGGAGCCTCGACCGGCAATGTCGACCGTATTATGAAACTATTAGAAAGGCAGCATTGATCCTCATCTAATCAATAAGAAGAGGTAGAAGCATCTTCTGAGTAATCCCGCCCAATAATATCATATCCCTAGCCATGCCAGGGGAAAGCCCTACCTATGAGGAGCATTATCGCCTCAACGCAAACCCCAGAAGCCATGGAGGTTACCAAGTTAAATTTGCGCCATACTTTGGACTAGAGGAGGCAAGCTCAAGAAAGGCTCCAGAGATTATACTCGTGCTTGAGAAAACCAGGTGTTAATAATGTATAAATTGGATGGTTTAAAAATTGCACCTTATTTTTTTCATTTAAATCACATCCAGATATATTCGTGAAGGTAACATTCATGAGAATAAAATCGACTGTATTGATTATTTGATCCAAGTAAAAGAATTCAGTAAATAATCAAATACCCTCTCAATAGGAGCTTATTACATTTATCGAGTTTACAGCGAAAGTATAAAACTAGATTATAAAACTATTTCTTTTTCTTTCAGTATCATCTTCCATGGGGAGATGGTCCTCTAGGTCTTCAATCTGTACATCACCTGCATCATTTATCCGTTTAGAGAGGGTCAACGCCCTGCTCATAATGATGGTTATCCTTTAAGATTAACAATAATTTAAGATATTCAGAAAAGTGATGTAAGGGTTCTAATACGTCACGTACTCCACTACTACGAGAAGTATCAGTATGCGCAAACAATCTACATGCGATGCATGCCTAGCAAAGTATGTGCGGCTCATCATATGTAGTGATCACCATAATGTGGAATATAATTCATAGAAAACCTGACTCGACCCACATCCCATAACTACGGATATTCGTCGACGTGTCCATGAACACAATGTGTTCATAGAGCAACTATTTGCGACATCTAATCCCGAAAAGTAATATAACACACATGGTGATTTACTTACATCGATTGTGCACCACGCCAACCAACCCATGAAATTACGTGCTGACCAAGAGAACCGCTACCCGTAACACATTACATCCACGATGAATATTAAGTCACTAGTTTTGATACTTTTAGCACATTACTTGCATTGATAGAGAGATAATTCAAATTATGGGGGTTTTAGAATACCAAGACACATGTCCAAGCCATAAAGGTAATAGCACAAGGCTAACAAAATAAAAAGGAGAGTAGCAATGGCTAACTCAACAAAGAGGAGAGTGGCAAGGGCCAACTCAACAAAAAGAAGAGTGCAATGGCTAACTCAATAAAGAGGGGAGTGGTAATGGCCAACCCAATAAAGAGAAGAGTAGAAAGGGCTAACTCAACAAAATTGGTAAAGGCAAGGGTAAGGCTTGTATCCATCACCCCACATAAATTCAAAAAGATCACTCGTAATTAACATCACACCATAATCCCAAGAGTAAATAATTGTTAATGATAAATAAAATAATTACAAAAAGAAAATCATGAGAACATGTAAAAGACAAGATAATTCATATTAACTTAAATCAAAGTAAGCTTAAAGGAAAAACCCTCACCTCTAGTATTGTCCCTTTCTTAAACGTGGGTATGTGTTGAAGGATTTGGCCTTTAATCTAGTATTTAAGAATTTGGATGGTTAGATTTGATTTAGACTAATTAATCTCTTTGGTTCAATTTCTAGGTCGGAGCATTGGGAGAGGAAGGAGAAAAGGAGTATGAGAGGGAGAAGGTTGGATGTGGGTATACCTGGCGTTTCGACTCGCCTCTCAGCGAGTTGTTTGGCTCGACTTTTCTCCCTGCTATGAATCTCTCTTCCTCTCTCTTTCTTTCTTTTTTCTTTTCTTTTCTTTTCTTTCCTTCTCTTTCTTTTTCTTTCTCTTTCGCTTTTCTTTCTCTTTCTTTTTCTTCCTCCTTAGGCTGGAACGTCCAGCAGTACCTGAATCATGCCTGACTCGGACTCAACCTCGACAGCCACAAAGGCAGCGGCTCTCAAACTCACTCTCCCTCTCTCTCGTTTTCCTCTCTCTCTCTCTCTCTCTCTCTCTCTCTCTCTGTGTGTGTGTGTTCTTGGATGTGTGCATCCTCCAGTGAATAGTGTGGAGTTTTTATAAAGACTCAGGCCCCCGATATTGTTTCTGCGTAACTTGTACACTTGGATGAAACCGTGTGCGAACAGATTGCACAAGTGTAGTTTGTGGTTTTCCTCCATTTCTTATTTTTCTAAGGTCTCTTTCTTTCATTCTTGCAAAGGTTGGATCGTTTCCAAGTGGGCCTCTCGTATATGGTCTTGATCTTAGATTGGTGTTAATTGCTATGATTAACACTCGACAGCCGGTTGTGGAAGATAGTTTCTGCACTAATGGCAGATCTGCCTTCAGTCAATCTTGGCTCAAAAAGGCTCTTCTGGACGGCCAAGGAGTGTCAATCAATGCTCCCTGGCCCACAAGATCGATGGTCTGATCGTCCTTGTAGGTGTTTCTACTACGAACATGTTTTCCGCATGGTGCGGTTAACACGCGTGCCGAAACGGCGGAACACTCCTTGTTTCCTTTTTTCCTCTTTCAGACATCTTGGGGAGGGTCTGATTCCCCACTCCTTATGTTTGGACAAGTTGATTGGCCCTAGGTGGCCCACTTAAATCACAATGGATATGTCTTGGGGTGGTTATAATTAGCACAAACATGCTCGCACGCCCGACAACTTGTTCTTGTCGCTGTGAGCACACGTGTGCATGAATGCATAAGAGCGTCATGGTTTGGGTCAGCCCGAGCTGCCCAACACGATGTACAATTCGGATCATTGAGGTGGTCCGTGGTGGTGGGCCACTGGCCATGCAAAATGGACTATGTTCGTCCGCTGGGAAGGAAACCAAAAGGAGAGGAGGAAGTTTCCTCTTCAGGCAGGAGATATCGGGTCAAACCCAATTTGACCGGCACTTGGGTTCGATGTGCCGCAGGTGTACACCCTGTTGTGTACACCCGATATGAGGTTGGGGTCCACGGTGATGTTTTTAGAGGAATCTGCTCAATCCATGATACTGTATGGGCCAATCTAGGTCATTTGATTAGAGATGAAACAAATCCAAAGCTTAGGTGGTCCATATCAAGTGGATGTTTGTTTTAACTATGGGTCTTGCTGATCTAAGGGTTGAAATTTAACATGTGCGGTTTTGCGATATATAAGCATGGTATAAGGTTTCTCATCAAACAGATTGTGAGAACCTTGTGATTTAGAATTCACTGTCTAAGTTAATGGCATTTTCATAATTATTGTTGATCTGAGAGTTTTATGAAATTTAATGGTTCTACATGGTTGTATACACCTTTCTAAATAATTCTTACAAACAAACTTACATCTAAATCATTATGAATAAAGAGTTATTCACAAATTCATTTAAGGGAGGGTATATACGTCAAATCACATGATGGTTGGTCTTGTCTTAAAATTAACAGTCAGATGGCTTGATCTGTGAATGGAGACTATTCCCAATGGTCGGATTCACATTGGGAAATAGATGTAAGGTTAGGTTAGCTAGATTAGTACCGTACACATGTACATAATAGGTTAAATTCTTATAGTAACACTTGAGAACTTTCAATACTCGGGTATTGAAAAGTTCGGGGCATTACGCTACTGACAAAGAACATCAAATAAACCACACGAGCTAACCTGGGAAAGAACCCCAGATTTACTCTTGTACTATCACCTTTATAAAGGAAGATACTCGAGGGATTTAACACCCTCATGACGATGCACCAATGGTCGCCATGACCATTTCCAACCGCAATGTACATCGAATATTAGTTAACATAGGCAATTTGACAAAAGTTCTGTTCATTGCCACTTTTGACAAAATGGGAGTTGGAAGATCGAGACTACAACTTGTGAGGAACCCTCTACTTGGCTTCACAGGGGAGAAGGTGACCTCGAAAGGAAGCGTCCTTCTACCAATGATGGTGAGAGAGGGCTCTAACCAAGTCACCACTATGGTAGACTACTTAGTATACAATTTAATTCTGGGCAAACCATCATTGAATGTCATGCGGGCCATTGTCTTCACCTATCACCTCATCATGAAATTCCCAACCGAGCATAAGGTCGGCAGGATCTGGGGTGACCAGCATGAATCCCAACAATGTCATTTGACAACCCTCTGAGGAAGGGTGCAGTAACAACAGACAATACAAGTCACCTCCCTCGATCTTAGGGAGGAGACTACCAATAGAGGATCACCTACAGAAGACCTCATCTCAGTGCTACTCTCTGAGGTCAACCCATCTCAGATGATCCAGGTTAGACTGTTACTTGAACCTCAACTCCAGGATGAGATAGATGACCTATTGAGAGAACATGCTAACATATTCACTTAGTCTCACCAGGACATGCCCGGGATACACCTGAGAGCCATAGTCCATTGATTGAACATAAACTCAAACCACAAGCCTGTCTGACAAAAAGACGAGCATTCAAATCGAAAAGATACGCGACAATCAATAAGGAGGTCAACAAGCTCCTTGAGGTCGGCTTTATCGAGGAAGTGCACTATCCCAATTGGCTAGCCAATGTGGTGCTAGTGAACAAGGGCAGTGGAAAATAACAAGTCTGCGTGGACTACACTAACCTAAATAAGACTTGCCCAAAAGACAATTTCCCACCACCGAGGATCGGCCAGTTGGTAGATGCTACCACTAAGTACGCACTTCTCATTTTATAAACACATACTCAAGGTACAACCAATTCGGCATGCACAAGCACAACAAGTAAAAGACCGCCTTCATCATGGACAGGGGGTTGTATTGCCATCGAGTAATGCCCTTCAGGTTGAAAAATGTCATAGCAACATATCAAAGGATGGTGAATAAGACGTTCTCCAAGAAAATCAGGAAGACCATGGAGGTCTACATAGACAACATGCTCGTTAAGAGCATCGTGGCCAAGGACCACGTGGCGAACCTAAAAGAGATCTTTGGGATCTGTAGGAGATACCGAATGAAACTCAACCTGAGAAAATTTGCCTTTGGCGTTAGCTAGGGCAAGTTTGTGGGTTTCATGGTCCACATTAAAAAAAGGCAACCCGACCCCAACAATACAACTACAAACTCATGCGAGGCCATCATTGCCCCAAGGAGGAGGTGGGGATGGAGGGACAACATCGAATTCACTTCCTCCTTGGGGTCATAGCCCTAACCTGCCTTGGCCCGAGTTTGCTCAACATGTAGAGGAGGCGCGTAAAGGTCCACTACCTCCCTCAGTTGAGTGTCCTGTGGAGGGGAATGGGCTAGAGCAGTTGCCACCTCGCCACTAGCTGCTACCTAGCCCTTTGTAAGGTGACAATAGTCTCCACCCCTGCCTTGGTGACTAGGGGAGGAATCTCGTAGGCTATCTTGACTAGTAGCCATTTTACCGCACGAGCAACAGACCTGCCCAGCGGAGAATTGGCAGCAGAGGGCTGAAGCACAATGGCCAAGGCCACCTTCTCAGCAGCAACCTTCAACCACTCCAACTCGGTAGTAGCCAACATCTTTTACTTTTTCAACTATAGGCGACCTAACATCTCTTCAAGAAATAACAAAAAAGTAGGTTAGAGTGCAACCTTCATGATAACCGTGTAGGAAGCTAAGAAATGACAAGACTCACCAACAGGGGTAAAGCCAAATTGATGAAGTAATGAGGGAGTCACCAACTTTCAATGATCCCACCTCAACAAGTCGCTCTCGAGCGATCCTAATCTGGTGTTGATGGTACACGAACAAGCTAGGTTGTGATCGGGAAAAGGCTGTGAAGAAGAGCATGATGTTAGTAGAGAGAGTGAATAAGTGAGTGAGTGAGTGAAAATCTATATAGTACAAGTAAAGCAGCTTAGGGTGTTTCCGACCTGGTAGTGCGAATGAGGTCAAAACCTGAGACCTCAAATTCCAGCTCCACCAATGAAGCCCCCCACTCTCCTGACACAAAGAACCATTTATCCTTCCATCCCTTGTTAGAGGGAGGGTTGTTGGTAATAATGACCTAGCCCTTGCCTGACTAGGAAGAAAAATAGTACTAACCATTCTAAACTAGGCTGGTCTTGGTTTGGTACAAGTAGAGGAGCTCATTCATTGTGAGCTCAGAATTTTTGATCAACTTCCATATGATGTAGCAACTGAAGATAGCTTGTCAGACATTTGGCTTTAACTGACTGGGGGTGACCTGAAGATGATGCAAAATCTCTCTCACTAAGGGGTGGAGAGGCAGACAAAGATCACAGGAAAAAAAGGTAGAATACAAGGCAACCTCTCCCTTGGGAGGACAATTAGGAACTTCCCTAGCTTGGGGGAGACAAAATCCTACCGAGCTAGGAATGAAAAACCCCGACCTAACAGGTTGGTTATGCTCAGCTGTGACACAAAGGTGTCTGCGATAAAAATAAGGTCACCAGAGGAACGGGAGGTTGCCTCGACTGGTGGCGCCACCTCAGTGAGAGAAGGGGGTCTCCAATGGCCAGACTCAATAGAGGGGGGAGCAGGCCCCAGGGGACCAAACACAAATGATTTAGCAACGGGCGGGGACCAAGAGTCAGACACGCCATTATTCGACTCCTCCTAGAAGCGGTCATAGATTGTAGTTGCCCTAGAGTCCGCCTTAGAATGTAAGACCCGTGTCCTAATCCGTACTATTCCGTTAGCTTCCGCGGTCCTTCCGGTCAAATTCCGGCAACCTTCGCACCGTATTCGGTGTTTGCGCACGATCCTAAGCCAGGTCCCGCGCACCGACGTCGGCTTGATCCGAAAGTTGTATCATAGCGACCGTGTCGTCGCCGCGGTTCCAACGCCGTGACTTGCGCACCGAACCGATACCCAGGTAAGAAGATGCCGATCAGCGTTTATTCCGAAGAAACACCGCGCGTTGCGGATTTCGAGAGAATCTCTACACAATTAGTCCCATCAATTAACCATAAATGCATCCCATTCATCAAGTACTTCACCCATTCCCTCTTTTTCCAAAAGTCCACCATCTTTCTACCTCACCATTCCTCTTTTTCTCATTTTCAACCACAACCATCTCTCTTCTCCACCAATTTCAAACTAAACCATACCTCTCATCACTCCTTTCTTACAACCATCACTCCACCCATCCCTCCATCCATTATTTCTATCTCTCCCTCTCATTCTCTAGCAATTTTTCCAAATCCCATGAGAGCTCCAATATCCAAGCTCTCTCCCAAATAACAAGTGTGGCCCACCCTCCCATCTCTCATCCACACCATTAATCCCCCATCATCCTCCATTAAAAGTGAAGGTAAGGAGCTAAGGAGTCCAAGGGAGCAAGGAGAAGGAAGATAAGGTGGGTGATTTCCCATTATTTTAAATTTTAGGCCCATTTGTTGGTGGGACCCATGTGGATGTATGTGATTTAATCTAGAGGGCCCATAATGGCGGGGTTCCTCTACCTCACCGTATATCTCTCTCTCTATCTCTCTCCCTTTCTTTCTTTGTAATGGTGTGGATCCCACCAATGTGTTACATCTACCCCGTCCATCTACATCAGACGGTGTGGTCCACTCTATTACAGGCGATGATCCACACCATCCACTGTTTGGATGGGCCCAATGCACTTTTTTTTGTATATATATACTTATATATATATATGTTATATTTTATATAATATATATAATATATATAACTTAATATGTATTATATATATAATATGATATATATATTATATGTATATATATATATATATTTGGTGGGCCACGTCCATTTGGGACCCACCACAAGACATGTGTTTATCCACACCGTCCAGCGTCACTGGACGCTGGACGGGCGACCCCTCTGTGTTCCAAAAAAATAAAAGAGTAGGGAGAGGTGGGCCACACATGCAGGCCCCACCTTAATGTATATGTAAAATCCAAGCCGTCCATGTTGTTTCCCATCTCATTTTAGGCGTTGAGCCGAAAAATGAAGTTGATCCCCTTCCTTGGCGGGCCATACCATAGGAAACAGTGTTCCTACCTTCGGTTTACTCCCTGACGCCCCTGTATATCAAAAATAGCTCAATATTGGACTCTATGGGCTTGTATCAAGCCACAGAGACCCATGGCTGGAGTGGATCTTGTGGATGCGGGCCCCGACTATGAAAATCTGCAAAAAAAATTGCTTTTCAAAAAAAAAAAAAAAAAACAAAAAGGAAAGGAGAAGCAGCGCATGCTGCTGCTTGTCAGAGCGCCAGAGCGCTGCCTGCGCTCAACGGCGGACAGACGGATTGGTTGGGGCTCACGGCCCCAACTGTGGGCCCCACCTTGATGCATTTCTCCCATCCAAACCATACATCTGTGGGGGTCCACGCCAAAATTCAGCTGTATATGGAACTCCGGTGGGCCACATCATTTAAAATCATGTGAAGTCATGCCTAAAATATATAAAATCGTTGGTGGGGCCTACCTGAGTTTTGGATGCAAATGAAACTTGATTTGGACCCTTAAAATTGTGGGACACACACAATGAATGGGCTGGATTGTGAATCACATCTCGGTGGGCCCCAAAACAAAAAAAATATATAATAATAAAATTTTTAAAGTAGCAGCTGCAGTGACGAGCGGACGGTCGCTGGGGCCTCACGGCTCCAGCTGTGGGCCCCCACGGTGATGAGTTTCGATCATCAACACCGAGCATTTGATGGGTCCCCTTTGATTATGGTCTGTCCCCAAAAATCAGCCGTATACTGATCTCAAGTGGGCCACACCATCCAAAAATCATGTGAATATATGCCTAAAACATATAAAATTATTTGGTGGGGCCGACCTGAAATTTGGATGCGGTTGAAACTTGGTTTGGATGGTCAACTAGGTGGGACACACATGATGGGTGGACTGGATTTGCAAATCACATTACAGTGGACCCCTAGGTCCACGTGACCTTACAAACAGGTTGGCTGGCAAATAAATATTACCGTGGGCTAGGCCCACGTGACCCTATCCACGGGTTGCATGGCAAATAAACATCCTGGTGGGCCCCCTGGTCCCGTGACCTTATGAATAAGTTGGATTTCAAATAAACATTTCAGTGGGCCTTACCCAAGGTCCAAGTGACCTTATGGATAGGTTGAATTTCAAATAAATATTATGGTGGGCCCTAGGCCCATGTGATGGAGCCATATTGATGTATTTCTGGCCGTTGGGGAGGCCCACCTTGATATATATATATAAGGCCCATGAGATTAGGCCCATTCGACGTATTGGTGGCCCATGTCGAGGCCCACTCTGATATATTAAGGCCCATGTTACGAGACCCATTGTGATGTTTTCAAAGGCCCATGGAGTATGACCCATTGCATTGTACATGAGGCCATTGATGCGGCCCACCTGACTTATATAAGGCCCATATGAGGCAGCCCACTTAATGAACCTAAGGCCGTGGGGACGAGGCCCAATAAGATGTAAATAGGTCCATTACAATATGTGATTCATGGAAGGCCATTCCTTGGGAGCGATGTTGGTTTGACGTCCACATTGATAATGTTGGTTAAATGTCCGCATTATAGCTCTCCCTAAGGCCCACTGATAGGCCCATAATTATGGTAAGTAGGCCGTCTAGGGCCATCTCCATTATACCTAAAGCCCTTCTCTTTATACATGTTTAGTATAGATCCATGATTCATGATCATTCGCACCATATGTATGCCTGATATGAGGAGTGACCAATCATAGCATATGCCTTCGGGCCGACTGTTTATGGGCTCCCTGATAGGCGGAGTTACCCCATATAAGTGCATGGTACACGCGAGACTGTTGCATGACTGAGAGTGTGATTCATGCACTTGCATTTGTGTGATTGTAGTCACTGTATGCCCTAGCGACATCAGGGCCATAGCCTTCACAGACACATCGTGGATGGCAGGATCGATACCGAAAATACTTGGTTCTAGCATACGGGCGCCATAGATGTCCCCGGTGAAAATCCCTAAACCCGATGGTACCAGAGGATGACTTCAACGCCGAGACCGAGTGGATATACGAGTGCATGAGGGCCGAATACCGGAGGCCGCGTCTCCCACCGTGTCGTGGTCGGTTGGAAAGGAGTGTGGCCTTACTCGCCCGAGGGTAGGGGGCAATACTAGGCCGAGTTTGACCACTCGCGAATGGGTCCGCTATCGACGTCCCGGATAATTGGCAGACTATTGGTCGGGCGGATAGTGAGGTTTCTTACGCTTATTTGGACTATGCGGTAGGAGAGCCGCAGTGCCATTTGGAGTGTATTGAACCCGGTGATTATCCAGAATGAGAACTGTACTGATACATGATGAGGATTGGCATGCTTGAGTTGCATCTTGCATCGCATGGCCGTGTTATGGCCGATAGCATTCATATCTTGCACCGCATAGCCTTGGTACGGCTGATTGCATTCATGTGCTCATTACCATGATTCTGCATCACTCTGACCTTGCATTATGAGCACGCTTATATCACACACACACTTACACCACCCTCTAAGCTTTCTATAAGCTTATGCACGATTGATGCGTGCAGGTGACGCCAGGACGCAGTCGCAGCCATAGTCTCGCTGTAGTTGGAGCGTGCAGCTGAGCTTCTGGAGTTTTGCTTCTTTTGTTACATTGTATTTTCCCTTTCTGTCGCATTGTACTAAAAAGTTTTTTATCATAGTGGATTTTGTAGTGGTGTTCTTGTGGTTATTGTTTGTGGGTTATGCTTTTTGTTATGCTCATTATGATTCAGACTGATGATTTGAAACCCTCCTTGTAGTCTCCCAAGATCGAAACCTGGTGAATGGGTGCCGGGGTCCGAGAATGGGGTTCTACGGAGGCTGTCGGCGCCGGATTCGGCGATCAGGAATTTTGTGAGCCCGGTTCCCAAGTTCGGGGCGTGACAGTAGAAGACATTAGAAAAGGAAAAAAGAAGAGAAATGAAGATGGAGATGAGAGAGGCTATGGCGTACCCGAAGAATGCTCCAGCACGAAAACGTGGAAGTAGCAAACACTGGGAAGCAAACAACTGTTCGGTCGAGGTAAAGACTAGACGCTAGTCGGCAGAGCTCAGGCTTCATAAATCAAACAAATGAATAAAAGGGAGGACCAGAGTATTTATAAAGCCCCATGACCGCACATTTATTACTGAACAGTGCCACGTGCCAGAACAAAAGCCTGAGGTGATGCTTCGATGGATGCGTTGCTTCATGTGGCGATCTGGAATTCATTTAAGCAAAAGTATGACGGCCTAAATGAAAGCCGTTAACTCATGTTTCATCCGAAATCTGAACGGCGGCCTGTCATTAATGCACATCCCCTCATATCTCATGACAATGATCATGCTTTTTAGAATTTCACGTCAAGCGCCGACTTTTCAGCTCTGCGTTCGCCAGCAAACGACAAACCCGGTCTCGATTTAAAATTAAAAATTAAAAATAAAATTTAAAAAAAAAAACCATGTTGCTTGAAATTTGAATTTCGATTTTTACACTTTCAAACCAATTTAATCTCTTACTTCCCGAGCACGTACAGGATGAGCTCGGAAGTAGGGGGCACTATTGTGGGTAAAATTGAACTGATTTACTGCATAGGAAGTGTAAAATGTCTCGAAATTGAGTCAACTAGGGTACCAGATGAGCTTCCTAATTTGGTAGGACACAAAGTTCGGAAGATATAGAAAATGACTCTCCCGATGAATAGATGGGGCCTAAGCCGACCTCAAGTTGAGCCGCTTTAGGACAGGGTTCGGTGGGAGATCATCTCTCAAGCTGACTAGAACGACTACGACCAGAGGGTGAGATAAAAATTTCAGAAAGAATTCCGTCTCGAGCTAAGAAAGGAAAGATTTAGTACAATCCTACCCAAAGATCACGCCGATCGAGGCAGGCTCGATGATACTTTTAGAGGTAGATTCTTATTCAAATAAAGATCCTTTGGTGAATCCGGCAAATCCCACAGGGATACGTAGGTCTTGACATCACCTCTTCCGTTGCAATTGAAGGGAAGTAAGACAAGGAAGTAAGACAAAAAACTCAAGCTCAAACCCTTTAACCGAGTCTACCTACCAAACTTGGGCATCATAGAGTCCGTAGCTGTAAACGGCTACCTCATTGTGTACATCTCATTGCGCTCGCATCTGCGATTGATCATATGTTTCACTGGATATTCCTGATAATAGAAATAAGACCAAATCAACGCATTAGAATATCCTATGAGTGGATTTTAATTTTATTTTTTTACGACACTCCAGGGAATTTGTTCTCAACTTGATGGACGATTCAGATTTGATCAATTGGACCGAAGCAAACTTAAAGTGAGCATTTCTGTCCATGGGACTCTCCGGGGTCGACTCGGACCGAGTCAACTTGGACTGGCAAGACATGATCCAGTTTGACACCGCAAGCCACTTGGACGATCCTGTCCGACTCAACGAGTCTTAAACCCAAGTAACGTTCCTGTTTTAATTTCCTTTATAACGGGAGTAACGTTAACGATGGCAAAGGCTGCTACGCCCTCTGGGCTGCTCACCCGCAATAGCCGGTTTGAATTCCTAGGTCGACGTGGTGACCGGCTACCTTGGGTTCCCCGCGAAAAAGAGGTCCGTTAGTTTCATTTCGGAGAAGGGATGAAAGCTCTCTCTCTCTCTTATTTTTTATTGAAAGATTGGGAGCTTGTTCTTTGCTCAGCTCAATCGTCATCAGAACAGCCACCTTTCAGTTTTTAAATCTAATGATCTTGTAGTAGGTAGTGGCCTGATTATCTTTGGCAGCTGTGTTTCTATAGGTAGCTTTTTGGATTTTATTTATTTTTCTTTCTCCTCTCTTTGACAGAATTACAGGTTGGGTTTGTTAGTTTTGATTGGTTTTTATTGTAGAGTTGGGGATTCTATTTTTTTTCCCCTCTTGGGTTTTTGTGTTTTTGTTTGAATTCATCAAGTCAAGGGATTTTTGGCTTCGGTTTTCCCTTGCGGAGGTTGAGAATTCTTCTTTTTTGGTGTTTTTGCTTTTTGGGTTTGTTTCTTTGAATCCATGGAAGGAAACAAAATAATAATAAGAGATTGAACCAGTATGTGTTGGCGAATTTGAGGTTGGTTTTAAATAGAGATGGTGTTTTTTTTTTTTTTTTGGGGGGGGGGGGGGGGCTTTTATTAAAATTTGAAGAAGGAAGAAGATTGAATGTTTTTCTGTCGAGATAGATGTTAGTTGGTTTTCTGATCAACAGAAGTGAGGAAAGCTTGCTTGATTTCAAAATTTTCAATCACAGAGTGTGAAATTGTTGGTCTAGGAAGTCGTATAAAGTTTTATGGACGGATGTGGTTTTGTGGGTTTTCTATTATAGAGATTGAATTGAATTTTCAAGAATCAGGGTTTTCAATTTAAATGTTCTTGTGATAAGTTTGTTAATACGGGATTGAGGTGAGTGGAGATTTTGAAACTGTAAGTTAAGTTGATGAATTTGTAATGAAGGTCGAAAAGGGATCTGTGGAGAAGATGGAAGAGAAGAATAATGTATTGGTCGGGATCCGAATCGACAGCGATAGCCGAGAGTTGCTCAATTGGGCCCTCATCAAAATTGCAGAACCGCGCGATCGTGTAATAGCTGTTCATGTTTGTCGAGATTGGGGTAACATTGATTTCCTGCCTGCGATTTTCTTTTTTAAGGATCATCAACTTAATTAGCATATGTTTAATCTAAACTGTTCTGCCTTTCGAGTTTCTGATAGGATTTCTTTCCAGGTCCTTGTTCGAAAGGGAATTCGGCTGCCACTGTCTGCTTGATAAAATCATTAGATGATTATTTAGCTGTATATCAAGGTCTCTGTAGTGTGAGAAAGGTATGTGATTATCCCATGTTTTTACGACATCATTGCATTTCTTATTATACTCTTTCCTATTTACTTTTCCATTGGATGTAGGAAACTACTACTATGACTTACTTAAGAAACCGAATCTTCGATAGCAATTACCTGTTTCTTGTGAAAATATTCTGTAATTCTATGAACCATCCATGTAAAAAACCACCTACCCAAATGAATCTGAATTAATCTATGTGCAATTCATGATACTCAATCTCAAAAGCATTGCGTGGGCAATTTCCTTATATTGTTTCTTCTCAATCTCGGTATTCAGGTTGATCTTGTAGGTCAGGTCTCGCGGGGCAATTCAATCAGGAAAGTTCTGGTGAGAGAGGCAAAGCTTTGTGGAGCGACAGTGGTAGTTGTAGGAATGAGCAAGCACAACACTTTCGGGTAGGCATTACAAATTCTCAGACAACAGCATTCGGTGTATGGCAATTCTCTCTGATTATTCTTAACAGTGACATCTTTCAGGGATTCGCTTTCACTTGTTCGGTATTGTGCCAAGAGGTTGCCACCTACTATTTCAATCCTCGCAATTAACAACGGAAAGGTCATTTTTCAGAAGGACGCTACAAAACAGTTGTCAGGTTCGATCCTTAAGGTCCCTTGTGGTGATTTCCCATAGATAACCAAATTACTATACAGAATTTCAGTGTATCTGTCAGTCCCTTGGGTGAATTTCAATAAGGGGATGCTTATCTCTGTTTCATTGGAGGGTCCACTGCTTGGCAAGTGGCTGCATGGTCTGACGATTCAGAAAGCCATTTTGTGGGCCCTACTAATGATTGAAAAATCACATAAATGGGACAATCCTAGCCACCTTCGTTCCCCATTGAACATGGGCCGTTGTTGTGAACCATTTTCTGGAAGGCTGTTAATCATAGTGATAGGATTGGTCAACTGATATGATATTTATAAAGTTGCCCGTCCACCTCAATGTCCATCACATAGACGGTCCGGATCATCTTTCCATGAACCAGCACATGGGATCAGATCAGAACTATTTTAAGAACTCGTCACATTTTCATGTTGATTAATTGAATTTTCAGCAAATCTGAGGTGCAGCTAATGTCATGAATTCGTTGATTTTTTGTATTGATTTTTCTTAGACCGGTTCTTGTTTTGTAGGTCCAGAAAGAGATCTGAGGCGGCCGAGCCTTCATAGTATACTACATCCAAGCCTATGTGTAGATGCAAAAGTTATCATTCCCAGTCACAAAGAAGAACCTGATATTGGAGTTTCTTCTGTGTTGGAGACTGGGAATCCCATTCCCAATACAGTTCTCAACTCCGATGGTGGATTAACCAATGGTGTTGGAGACGTAAAAGAAATAGAAGTAGAACAGGATTCACCACTCACAGAAAAGGATGATGCAACGAAAACTGACAATAATGAAACCAGAAGCTCATCTTCATCTGCATGTCAAAGCGCTGTTGATTTGGAATCTTTGAAAGAAGTTGAAGATGACCATTTCTACCCTGCTCTTGAACCGCCAATCAAAGTCACTTCGAGCTCAATTTCTCATCTCATAAGAAAGCTACCGGAGTCTAAGCCTGGTTGGCCCCTTCTCCGAAAAGCATCCTCAGCAGGTTCAGAAGTTCTGAAAGAAAAAGAAGCCAGGCAAATGTCTGTGGTTGAATGGGTTATGCACCTTCCAAATAGATCTTCCTCATTGACTCCTCTACTTCAGATTGGTTCGGATAAAATGCAGAATCCTATTGGAAGAGCAATATCAGAGTGCAGTGATAAGAGTTATAAAAACTGTTTGTCCTCATGGTTTGAGATGCCTAAGGAGTTGGAGACAATACTAATAACTAATTCCTCTAGCTGTAGATGGTTCACTCGTAAGGAGCTTCAGAGTTCAGCCACTCCATTCTCTAAAGGTTCTTCCTTCACCCACTTAACTTGTTTCCAATTCTTAACCCGTCTTTACTTCGGAGTGCGTTTGGATGCACAATTGGATTGAATTATGTTAGTGTTGTGTTGGGTAATGATAAAGTGGCTGTTGGGCAATGATGAAGGATTGGAAAGGTGGTAGACCCTGGATAATGATGATGAATGTAAATCTATCCTCCATTACCATACAGGGTATGAAGAGATAGAGAGAGAGAGAGAGAGAGAGAGAGAGAGAGAGAGAGAGAGAGATGGTGGAATGGTGGACTCTCAAAACAGAAAAATGGATCAGCCAAGAGGCTCTGATACCATGTTCCGGGAGAAAATTGTATTAGAGAAGAATTTGTTCTCTAATTACAATTTTCTCGCAGATCTCTCGCAAGTTTCTAATTAGAGCCAATGAGATCACCAAGTTGCTGCCAGAACATTCTAGAACCACAAGAAATGCTAGCAATTCAAATCCCAAGCACTAGAAGTGTGCAGCGACCAGAAGAGCCAAAGATTCAAATCCCAACCACTGGAAGTGCCACTAGATCCTTCGACAGCCACCGGAAGTGCCAATGGTTCACATTAGTCAGTGAAAGCCCAGGACAATGCTAATAAATTGCAAATCCAGTTCAAAATAGAAGAAAGACATAATTGGGAGTGGCACCATTTCAATATATAATGATGACCAAATGTCTTATTTGCAACTCAATTTGTTTCGAGTTAGACAAGACACCATTGTAATCTCAATTTGAGGAATTGTCACCCTGTAAAGGGGCTAGACCCATTTTTGCATTTGCGCTTTATTGATTTGAAACTATTGCAATCCCATTCAATTGAGCATCTAAACAGTCTTAATCAGCATATTTACATAAGCTCACTTCTGTCATCTTCAACCAGAAAATTTAATCGGGAAGGGAGGATCTAGCCAGGTATACGAAGGGTGTCTTCACAATGGCCAGCCAGTGGCAGTAAAGGTAACAAAATCTTCCAAAGAAGCTTGGAAGGATTTCCTTTTAGAAGTTGATATCATCACTAGCTTGCAGCACAAACACATACTATCCCTCGTCGGTGTCTGCATAGAAGAAAATGATCTCATCTCAGTTTATGATTTCTTATCCAAAGGAAGCCTAGAAGAAAATCTTCAAGGTAAGCTTCCACAATGCTCTTTTCTTCCCACCCCAAATGGGTTTTATGTAGTTAACATCATTTGGTCTTAAACCAGGTAAAGGAGAAATTTCTGTATTACCTTGGGAGGTGAGGTTTAAGGTGGCTGTCGGAGTTGCAGAGGCTCTAAATTACCTACACAGTGACTGCTCTCGGCCAGTCATTCATAGAGATGTGAAATCTTCAAATATTCTTCTCTCCGACAAATTCGAGCCCAAGGTACTTGGCCGAAGAGACATTGTTATTATTTGAATCTTATAAATTCGTAATACATCTGTTGTATCTATTTGGCAGTTATCTGATTTTGGGCTTGCAATATTGGCTCCAGCAACTTCAACATATGTGACACACAGCGATGTTGTCGGGACCTTTGGGTGTGTTTCTGTTTTTCCTGCAAATCACTCCATGATATCAGATGATTTCCCTTCTTCGAATTCTAAGGTAGCTGAATAACTTCCACAGGTACCTTGCTCCCGAGTATTTCATGTATGGGAAGGTCAGCGACAAGATAGATGTCTATTCCTATGGAGTGGTACTCCTTGAGCTGTTATCTGGAAGAAAGCCCATCAGCACTGAGGGTCCCAAGGGCCAAGAGAGCTTGGTTATGTGGGTAAGGAGTAAGGACCTTCTCTATTCCATTAATAAAAACACACTATTTCTATTAAATTTTCATTAGCAAAGGTTAGTTATACAATGATACATCCTGTCATGAGAAGGCGACACCGATTCTAGAGAGTGAGGATGTGACGGACCTAATGGACCGAAATCTGGGTGGTGATTTCAACGAGAATCAAATGCAGAGAATGGTTATGGCGGCGTCTCTTTGCATTACCAGGACAGCTAGGCTCCGTCCCCGGATGAGTCAGGTAATCTCCTGTGAGCTCTTATCTTTTGTGGGTCATCAGGTAAAACCATAGCTTAATTAGTTCCAGATAAATGTGATGACCAAGCAAAGGAGTCAAGATCCTATTCTCCTCATATGGGCCAATGTGCCACATGTGCAAGATTGAGACTATTCATTAGATGTGCCCCACCATGTAGATTCCATGGCCTAAAAATTGCCTCTGTCTGGTCATTATTGGTGGACAACAGATTGGAAGAAATGGACAATTTAGAAGAAATGACCAATGTTCCACATTCGACTGACATACACATGCACGGTGGGGGCCCACCAGATGAATGGCTTCATGTGTGGACCAGTGGGGCTCTTAGTTATCATCCATCAGTGCTAATTCAAGAGGGACATGTATGTGCTTATGATCATTTTCATAATTAAGTAGTTCGCTTCCCTGTCTTTATTAAGTTATTCCGCAATCTCGTTCATTCAGGTATTGAAGCTTCTGCAAGGAGATGAAGATACCATGAAGTGGGCCATGTCTCAAGCCAATGATCCTGAGTTGGATAATCAGGATGAAGAAGCATATCCAGCCCCAAGGGTGCAGTCCCATCAACTGGGCCTCACCTTGCTCGAGGGTGATGATGATACATCCGTCAGCAGCATAGAACAAAACAACCATCGGTCCTTGGAGGACTTCTTGAGAGAGCGATGGAGCCGTTCATCGAGCTTCGATTAGACTCAGCTTAATTTTAACTCATTTGAGGATGAATTTGGCTGCCAATTTGGTTAGGGACATGGAACATGTCGCAATAATCCTGTACAATCAAAAGCTCCAAAAGAGATGTAGAGTTTTCCTCTAAAGCTTGAGAGGCGGAGGAAAAAAAAAAAAACCATAATAATATGGAAGTAAAAAAAAGAAGTCAATGTAAGATAGTTTCTATCAAAGAATGTCGTTTAGCTGCTGCAAGCGGCATTGTATATGCATTCAAAGGTGGCGTGCTAGTAGTTAGAAGCATGGCTTTGAGTTAGTTAACAAAATGAATTCAATATTGGCGTGCCTGAAGTTGGAAAATGGTTTGATTTTTGGAATACGACCACTGCGATCCATCATTCGTCATCCTAGTTTGACAATGGCCAGTAAAAAAGACTGATATGAAACCCCACCAAATTATAGTTGCTTAATGGTAGGTTATCAGGTGTGGAGAGCTCACGTGCACGGCATAACCAGCTGCTATTGGAGGAGAGTTTTGGGAGAAAATGACCTCCCTGACGTATTTTATAAAGAAAACAGTATGGTGGTGTCGCTAAATGAACACCAAAAAAATTTTAAAATTTAAAATAAATAAATAAAATAGTAATCTTATACACCATCTACCCCCATCCAAAATCGTAACGGCAATTGTTGATCAAGAAGGGCATATCTCCTACACAGGCATTTACCTATCATTGCATGACAAGGCTTTCCATCAACCCGTCAATCAGGGGCCACATTCCACCAGAAAAACAGCTAATGCAGAGGAATGCATGCATAGAGGATGGGTATGTGCACCACCTATCGCAATACCATAACTCCGTAACGATTTTATATTTGTCAGAGTTTTGGACGCAACTTCCACGGCTTTGAGGGCCTGTTTGGACGGACGCATGCTTTTGATGCAAACCGATCCAATTTTGTCAATTACTTTTCAGGGCCTTTTTGCTGCAAAACCAATGCGACTGTCTTCGTGCCAAAAACCAAATTGCGAGTGAGATTTAACGCACATAAATCTTCGGGTGTATTTGCATCCGATTGTTTATGGGTGGTTTCCAAATCACAATGGTTGGGTCTCCAGGCAGCCGTTGCAAAGCTGTGTCAAAACAGGGCACAAGATTCGAAGCCATATTGAATAAGTTCCTCTGTTTCTTATACATGATTACTCATTTTCTCCCGTTTGTATACCATACCACAGGAACACCCCTTACTGCTGTTAATGTCTTAAATCCATGTCATCGATAGACTGGTCTAGGCCATCAAGTAGAGTTCGATGCCATCGAACAGGTGCTTAATGCCATCGGAAAAATTTGAAAAACTCATGTTTTCTTGTTAGAACGTTTTGTTGTTTTTTTGATGCCGTCGAAGGGGTTCGATGCCATCGACAATATGTCAATGCCATCGAAGTACCATCGAATGTGTCATTGAGAGCGCGCACAAAATTGCGTAAGTGCGGGATTTGTTTTTTATTTCGATTGTGATTCTCATAGAGGTTATATATGTGGATGTAATCAGGGTTTGGTAGCTATAAAGGTGTTCTAGGTTTTCTAAATTCGTTCCTAGGGGTTTCGAGGGTATATAGCTGAGGGAGATTCGAGAATTGTTCAAATCGAATAATCTTTATCTCTTGTAAATTTCTGCTTTTATAGTGCATTACTATCAATTTGTGCCGTGGTTTTTATCCCATAAGGATTTTACCATGTTAAATTAGGAGTGTTTGTGATTAGACTTGATTGTGCGATTGTAATACTTTGCTTTATTCATCTCTATATGCTTCAACGGTCCCCCGACAAGTGGTATCAGATATTAACGTTGGAACGCAGTTTGAATCTGAAAGCATAATATCAATGATTTCTAATCTTAAGTTTGATATTGAGAAATACTCAGGAAAAATAATTTTGAATTATGAAATGTCAAAATGACCAGTCTCCTAGTTCAGCAAGGATTGGATGATGCACTCCTTGAGAAACGGCTAAAATATATGACAGATGATGAATGTAATAAGACGGATAAGAAAGTGAGAACCTCTATCCAATTGTACCTAATGGATAAGGTCTTCTATAATGTCATGAGAGAGAAAACTGCAGAAAGTACAAGGGCGAAATTAGAGGACATCTACGTGAAAAAATCTCTTGAAAATCGCTTATACTTGAAGCTTCAGTTGTTCAATCTGAAGATGGCAGAGGGGCCTGATGTTGAGGCCTACATTAGTAACTTTAACAAGATAATTTAGAAATTACTGGATGTGGATGAAACGATAAAAGATAAGGTTCAGGCATGCATCCTATTAAATTCTCTCCCGGCTTCGTATGAGTCATTCAAGAACTCATTGTGCATCTGTAAATCAACCATTAACATTAATACAATTATCTTAATCCTTCAAGGAAAGGTGATGAGAAAGAATAGTGGTGACGTGGGTGCCTCTATTGATGCATTGGTTACGAGGGGACGGAATTCTAAATGGGGCAGTGGATCTTCACGATCGAGGTCCAAATCCAGGGGCAGGGGCAGGGGCAAAGGGAAGTTGAAGTGCTAGAATTATGGAATATTTGGGCACATAAAAAAAGATTGCACAAATCCTAAGGTAAGAAAAGAGAATTTAGAGGCTTCTTCAAAGGGGGGGAGGGTCTCACACTGCCCTCTCTTTTTAGGGCAACCATGCATTTACACTATAACATCCCAGATGTTTCTGCATAAGTTCAAGTTCAATGTGTTGGTATACATGTTGTTGAGTGTGAAATATTGCATATTTCCCCTTATTGTACAATGGCTTTATATGTATAGGTGTGTTAAATTGGTCTAATTATATATGTTTTGCTATGCAATGTGATTTGGAGAGCTAAGATGAAAATGATTATTAAAACAAGGATTTTATGCTCAAAGAATACCAAGTGAATGATTAGATCTATGGAGGACATTATTGAAGATGGAAAAAAAATATGAAAAATCGCAGTTGAATAACAGAAATAACAAACTGTTCAATTCCACCTGAGGTTGGTTCGGTCTAACTGAAAGTGCACAAAATAATCCAGTAAAGAAAAGTAATTTTAAGACTTAATTTGGCTCGGTATGACCGAAGTGTTATTCGGTCCGAGGGTTCGATATGACTTGAGGGAGATAGAGACTTCATAAAAATTTTTAGAAAATTCGGCTGCAACCGAGAGACTAATTCGGTGCAACCGAAGGGTACAGTTGGTGCGCCCGAAACGTAAGAAATGTGTGAAAATCTAATGTTGGTGTAAAGTTGGTTCAAGTTTTTCTTATTTAAGGGGGTGATTTAGGTCAATCTAGATATGATTTAGGTTTAGAGAGAGAGAGAGAGAGCCTTTCACCCTTGGGTTTAGTGGCCTCGCATGGAAGAAATGGGAACGTGATTTTAACCCAAGGAGGGAAAATGGAATTTGTGTCCCTAGGTTAAGCTCCCGTTTCTCCCATGGAGTTGCATAGCTTTTATGGAGCCATCCTTCTCTGATCTTTTTGTTCTACGTTCTTTTTCATATTTTTGTTAGAGTTTAGTTCAATTACGACAATAGCTGACTAAATCTCTTAGCTAGGTCTAAGAGGTGAAGCTTGTAGTGATTTTTAAAGTTATACTTTACTTTGATTGGTTTGAATGTTGAACAATTCATTGATAAAGCTTTAGTTTTAGTTTATTTGATCAATTGTCGACTCCGGACACTTTAGATGCTTAAGAAGGCTAAGATTGTTAGCTTATCTCTTTTACAAGGGATTGAATTATAAAATTCATTAATCTATCATAGAATAAGGACACAATAAATGCTTTGAATACCCTATGCTCAATAACTTGATACCTTGTGTGGGAACTGAATCAATTGAAGTTCAGATCTATTTTAGATTGTGAATGATGAATTAACTACTCTATTAGCCGATTGAATAGGATAGGAATTCGATTTAAGTTGAGTTATCTAATTGAATCAAATGAATTATGCATTGAGAATGGATAGAAATGGATCATTGGTACTCTAATGTTTTTTACTATTGATTTTCTCATTATATTATTTAGTTTTCAATCATTACTTCATTCAATTCAAATTCCATAGTTAGTTTTAGTTTAATTCCAGTTTTAAAGTATTTTTTAGAATGCCCAAGTCCCTATGGATTCAATCTTGGTCTCATCAAGTTAAAACTACATCACAGCCCTACGCTTGAGATTGTCAACCCTTGGGTTCGATCAAGTTTTTAGCACTATTACTGGGGACTTCAGCTGCAATTTTCTGAAATATCTTAGGGTTGAAATTTTTGTAAGATTAAGATTAGTTTTCTCTATGTTTCTAGGTTAGTTTTTTCTTAGAATTCTAGATACTAACATTTGTTATTTATTTATTTATTTACAAAATCTAACCTAGAATCATCAATCGGGCACTATCCTTCCAACCCTCTTGCTTTAGTTTATTTCATATTCTTATTTTTCTATAGAAGTTTTTTTTTTTTTTTTTTGGTTACTGTAGAAGTAGGTTTAGGTTTAGAATTATGTTTTGAGTGGTTCATGCCCAAATGGGTCCGAGATAACACTCGGAAGGATTAGTTGAAGGATTGTCCATCCATTGCCGTGTTAGAAAATACCTAAGATCTTCTGAATTTGCCGAGAATATGGCTAAGAATCAACCCAATCGACATGCCGAGTAGCAACAAGATGAGAATGATGTGCACAATGGTCCTCAAGCTAGAACCCTACGTGATTATTTACAATCAACTAGGGTGAGCACCCCTTGCTGCATGATTTTTTCACATGATGCAGGAAACATGGACTTTAAACCAATAGTGATCCAACTACTTCCAAAATTTTATGGACTAGATTATGAAATTCCATACCTGCATATCAAGGAGTTTGATGAGATTGTAGCCAACTTACACTTCAACAATGTGTTGGATGATACCCTAAGACTAAACTTGTTCCCTTTTCATTGAAGGAGAAGGCCAAGTCTTGGCTTCACTCCTTAGGGCTGAGATTGATTGCGACATGGGCTGAGATGATGTAGGAGTTCCTAAAAGAGTTCTTTTCAATTCATAAGACTAAAACCCTTAGAAGGGTTATCATTAACTTTTCACAAAAAGAGGAAGAAACCTTCTTCCAATGCTGGGAAAGGTTTAAGGAACTTTTAAGTGCTTGCCCACATCATGACTATGAAATATGGCAGGTCATAAGCTTTTTCTACGATGGACTAACTTCACCCATTTATTCGTAGATATGATGTGCAACGAGGAGTTCATGAATAAGGATCTTGATGACGCGTGGGACTACTTTGATATGTTAGCTGAAAATGCACAATCTTGGGATACTTTAGCTAAGTTTACCCAACCCAAGTTGTCTCAGTCTGAGGAAAATAGATGAATGTACATCTTAACAAAAAAAGACAATGTCACTGTTAGGGTAGCCAGCCTCACAAGAAAACTTAAGGCCATGGAATTGGAGAAGATGGAAACGATCAAACCTGAGGAGACCATTGACACTGTTTATGGTATTTGTGCAAGTAACATACACTTGACATAAGAATGCCCTACAATTCATGTGTTTTGAGAGTTATTACATGAGTAATCCAATGCCATGAACAATTATCAAAGGTCCTTCAGTGTTCTAATCTCAAACATGTACAATTTTAGTTGGTGGAACCACCTGGATCTCAGTTCTGAAAGTGCCCTGGTATGTCAATTAGTGTATGTGTTGGGTCAGTCAGACTACAGAGCCTCATAGGAAGATCAATTCAAGCATTTACCTCAACTAGATGTGTGCAAGCTTATCATAGGTAAATCTAAAGCTTCACATCCCATATCCGAAGACACCAGGTGAATAAAACCCTTAAAATAAGTTAGAACATTACAGGATTTTTAAGTAGGAAAACTTTTTCGAAAATCAGAAAATCTCCAAGTTTTCTTGCTTTGTCAATTTTATCGATACACATCTTGATATGATCGACCTTCTCTGTCGATGTCCTCGATGCCTAAAACGATATCATCAAAAAGAGGACAAAAAATGTCCAGCAATCGCATATATCTCTGGACTGGTTTATTGATGTATCGATCCACATATCGATATCATCGATATTTGAATCTCGAGTCCATCGAAGGTGACTCAATAATATCGACAGACAGATTTCCGGCGCCCCTGTTTTTCCTGAAGAATATCATATATGCATCGATATATCGATGCCTCTTCGATACCATCGAAATTCAAATCTCGATAATATCGGAAGGCTCTCGATGAGATTGGTCTAGGGCGCCAAGTTCTTCCAGCAAAATATTTCAGGATGGTTTATCTATGGTCGGGGGTCTCTCGATAGAATCGATATTCAAATATCGATGATATCGGTACCCGGTCGATTGCATTGAACAAAGACATAAACTGTCTGGCAGGCTTAATGAGAAATCCATTGGATTTATCGATGCCTCGACTCTGATATCGATATCATCGACATTCAAATTCCGATGATCTCGATGGTTCCTCGATCATTCTTGAAAATATGAAATATTTCATGTCAAGTCTCTCTCACTTTCAAGTATCGATGAATCGAACCTCTCATCAATGAAATCGGAGTTCGAAATCCGATGACATCGACAAGTGTTTCGATTCCATCGACTAGTTGGCTAAAGGTTTCAAATGCGTATGACATTGAGTTTATGTTATCGAGCGGACCATCGATGCTATCGAGAGTATACGCTCGATGATATCGAACCCGCTCGATGATATCGAACTCTGTCATAAATGTAACCGTTTTATATCCGTTGGAACCTTTTGCGTATTTAAAGAGAGCTTGTCTATTGTTGCTGGTAGAGAAAGAAGAGAGTGCTTTTGTCTGTTTCAAGCCTTAGATCATTTACCTAAAACTCTTTCTCTCGAGGGAGTTCATCTTCCAATCCACCCTCATCATTGATATTCAATAGAGTGGATTGGAGAATGAACTTCTGCATTCAAGGATCCTCCAGCAACTATCTTAATAGCAAATCATTGAGCTGGAATGTCTTGAATGTATAATTGGAACCACTCTATCTTCCTTAAAGGAAAATATTTTATAGAGTAGGATTCCGTTCTAACCTTGACCCAACCCGAAGCCTCGTATTGGTACATCATCTGTGTTGCGGATCAAGGAAATTGAAGACTCTTCATCAACAAGGAGGAGATCTTTGTCAATGTGCTGAATGAGACTCATCCACTTATTTGTAAGTTATTAGAGTCCAGAGGACACTTGTTATCATTCCTTTTTAGGATTGGGTCTTAGGTGTTTCTCATCCCTTCAAGCCCTCGTTGGAGGCCTCTGGCGAGAGTGTACGTAGTGGGTGCATTATGTGGACCCTTGCTCTGTGGAGAGCATAAACATTTGGTTGAAGGTTAACCTATTTAAAACCTTAGGTTAGAGGTGAACCGAGTGAAACCTCAGGGTCTTGTGGAAGATCCTTGACCAGTGTGCCTAAAAGTGGGTGTGTTATGTTGACCCTTGCTCGTGAGAGCATAAACAGTCTACCTTAGTGTAGGTTGTAAAGGTTGAAGGTGAACCTGATTTAAAACCTTAGGTTTGAGGTGAACCACTGTGAAACCTCCTTAGTGAAATCCGGTACACTCAAGGGTTGAGTGTGGTTACCAGGAGTGGAGTAGACAAGTAGTCGAACCACTATAAAAATAACTGTGTTTGAAATTATTATTCTTTTGTTTGTGTAACTTGTGTTAATATTTTCATATCTGAATATATGTGATCACACCTCACACACTTACATAGTTATATCCATCATAAACTAAGTTGAATATTATTTACTTCTTAAATAGTTTGTGATTGGATCCTCTACCGGGCTTGAAAGCTAGTAGAGTTACTTTTGAGTAATCCTAATATGTGTCTGTTATTAGGATTAGTGTAATGGGGCTTTAAATAAATCATAAAACTTTAAAAAGTCCTATTCACCCCCCTCTAGGACATATTGACATATCCCTACTTCGACTAAAGCGGTCTTCACCACTATTTCAATTGGTATCAGAGTGGGTCTCTCTTTAAGGGCTTCACCGCTTAGAGAGTGATCTTGACTGAAGTTGGGAATATGGCCAAAGGAGAGGGCTCATCGGTCACTAGACCTCCAGTATTTGATGGCTCAAATTATGCATACTGGAAGGCTAAGATGTATTACTTTCTGAGATCTTTGGATCACGATGTTTGGGATATAGTTGAAAGTAGATATGTGTCACCAACTGAACAAATTGTACTTGACAATGGCACAACTATCTTAAAACTAAACCAAAAGAAAAGTGGAGGACGTTCGATAAAGAAAGGCAAACTGCTGAAGCTAAAGCTATGAACGACATCTACTATACCGTGTCCCAGGATATATTTAATCAAATAAGTATGTGTGGGACATCCAAAGAAGCATGGGATCTATTGGAAATAACCTATGAAGGCACAAACACTGTGAAGAGATCTAAACTTCAACTCCTGACTTCACAGTTCGAAAGTCTCAGAATGGAAGAGCATGAGACCTTTATGGAGTTTTTCACAAAGTTAAATATCATTTGCAACTCCATGGGTGGATTGGGAGAAAAAGTTCAGGTATCTAAAATCTATAGGAAAATACTGAGATCACTATCGGAACGGTTTAATCTCAAAGTAACAACCATTGAAGAGTGTAGGAATATTGATGAAATGAAAGTAGAAGAACTAGTAGGTTCCCTACGAACTTTTGAACTACACTTCAAACAAATCCCTAAATCCAAAACAACTATCCTAAAAACCTCAAAGAGAACAACAAATGAGTACAGTGGAATTGAAAAAGATGATGAAGATGAGGAAGTGGCTTTACTAGCACAAAGATTCAGGAAATTCTTCCAGAAGAATCATGGTCATCCTACCAAAGGAAGAAAGATGGACAACAGACCTTCTGCAGGCAAATTTGGTAAAAAGACCAAAGAACCACAATGTTATGCCTGTCAGAAGTATGGACATGTGTCTACTGAATACACAAACAGAAAAACTAAGGGCAAAGTGATGGCTGCCACATGGGATGATACAGAAGAGTCAAACTCAGAATCTAGTGACTCAGAGAGTGATAGAGACCAAAAATCTTTGAAAATTCTTATGGTCTCCACTACTCCAATCATTCCCAGTGAATCTGAAATCGAAAAAGAATAGCATGCCACTGAATCATTTTCATCTAATAATGAGGAAATGGAAAAAGAAGAAAAAGAAGATCAAGACAAATTACAAGATGCTTACAATCAGCTTTATATTCATAGCATCAACATTCTTAAAAGACTTGGAATTTCTGAAAAGAAGAAGGAACTGCTGCAAAAGATCTAGACAAAACATTGGAAATCAATTCACATCTAATTAATGATCTGCAGCAATATTATTCAGATAATGACGAGTTGGAAAGAATCAACCTATCCCTAAAAACTGACTCATCAAAGCTTATCAAACAATAGAATTACTAGAAGATGAAAATAGGCACCTCCAGAATGAGAATCACACACTCCGGTTTGACTTAGAAAAATCCAGAAAATTTGTTGAAATAAACTATAAATTTTCTCAGAGTGGTGAAAAACTAGAAAAAATTGTTAGGGATGGGAAGACAAAGAAAAGACAAGAGTGGCCGAGGGTACGAGAAAACTGGAAATAAAGCCCCAACATCTGAAAAACTTGCTGCTTCAGGTAGCAATATGAGAACTTCTCCACTTTGTCATTCATGTGGTGATATGGGTCATTATAAGTTTGAATGCTTGACACCTAGAAGGACTTCATATAACACTGGTCAAAATCACATTGGTAAATTCACACCAGCCAGAGAAATACAAAATGACAAAAGTCCATCGAGGAAATACACTCATCCATCACCACTTAAAGGGAAAGAGGGAAAGGCAGAATGAAGGAGTCATTGGATCAAGTGGGTGAGATAAAGACTAAATCTACCACAGTAAAGAATTCTGTTCCAAAATGGATAGAGAGAAAAACTGAACTCTATACCCTGAAATGTCAAGTATAGAAAAACAAGTCCAAGTCATGCATCTAGATCTGGATATTTGTTGAAATGATGCAATTTTGGTGAGCTTCAATTGATATATCTGAGGTTCCTTACCTCAATCTTTTTGTATATATAAACATTCAAATGTTTATAATTTTGATGTGCATAGTACACAATTCTGCTTGGTATACTATTGATTCATAGAAGTTCTATCAGTATACTTGGAGGATCGTCTGAATGCTAAAAATTAAAAATCATTCACCGGAGATACGACTATCAATATATCATTCCCGATTAATCGATCAGATATCATCGATAACCCTTTGGAATGTGAAAAGCCATATGATCGAGAATGATATCAAAGACAGGCTCGATAAAATCGATCAAGAGTATAACGATATCATCGAAACAAGGATCGATGATATCGACAGATGTCGCTCGATATAAGTCGGTGGAGCACGAAAAAGGGATTTTATTCCAGGGTTTCCGGTTCTCGTCCCTTTGTGCTCCTCTCAACTGGATGGCTCGGTACATTGTCAGATAGCCCCAGAAGTTTCAAAAATATGGTAATACCTTTCTAATCATCAAGGGTTATTTTTTTTTTGGGTATTACCGTTGGACTTTGTCTTATTTCCCAAATTGCTCAAATCCTCTCTTTGTCCACATGGGAAAAGACAAAGAAAAGTATCTGGTCTGGGTGAGTCATCGAGATCCACTCGACAAAAAGTACTTGCTTCAAAAGGAGGCACAAGGGCCCCGGAACGTGAGACCCCCACCCGTCAAAGATCTCAACAAACTTCACATGGTGGGTCCCAGTCTGAAACACCGGCACCGCCTCCGGCTGAAGTACCTTCACGACAACCAAAATACACGGGTAGGAAGCTCATACATGAGAGAAAGGTAGACAGGGATTGTCTAAAGACATACAATCTCGAACCCCTGTTTGTTGCAATCAATTGGCTACCTGTTCTAGATTTCGATGGGCCATGCCAACTCGAACGAACATGCAACTTCCTTGCCGCGTGTCACTCACCTGTGTCGGACCCTCCATCTATCATGGTCTCTCTGGATGGAGATGATGTGCTGATCACGCTTACTATAATGGTGAATATCCTTGGTCTGACAATGGCACCTAAGAGTCTCCCAGAAATGGATCTCGAAGATGTTGAAATTTGGTCCATGGTAACTAAGTACCTTTGTTATGGTAGGGACATCCCTTGGTGTCAAGGGAATGCGTTGAAATCTAGGTACATGGAACCAAGATTTTGGGTTCTGCATGGTATCTTCACAACAAATATATATCCCAGAAGTACCAACCGGTCCGATCTCGCGGGTTTCATGACCATGCTAGTGTACTCAATTGCCAAAGGGATAAGGATCTGTCTTCTGACTCTGCTTGTCTATCAGTTGGTAAACGCTATCCATACATCCAGGGATCTTCATCTGCCCTATCCCTATATCATAAACATGGTCTGTAATGCCATCGGCTTTCCAATGACCACTGATCCGGTTCTTCCTCTCCAAAGCTTCAACAAAAATAATATTCGAAGAATGGATTTAAAGTTCCATAAATACCCTGAGGATCCATCTGAGGAAGAGCTTCAATTAGAAGAAGTAGGAGATACAGGCGACGCTCCCATCGAAGGAATTGAAATGGCCGAAGATGAACCCCTTGGACCCGATCAAGCACCGTCAATGTCAACGCCTGGGTATGCCAAACGATTCAAACTAGACAGGATTGGGGCAATTCAGAAGGATATCCACTCAGTGCACGAGAGACTTACTGTTTTGGAACGGATGGTCCAAGGAGTGCAGCAGACAGTACAACAGTTAGTCGAGCTGTTCACCTGTCGACATGATGATACGACACTATCCTCCTCGGTTCCATAAGTACTGATCTCTAGGCGCTATCATACACACTTCACTCTCATTACTGCGTATGAACATTAATATCTTTTTGGATGTTCTGCGCACTCATAAGTGTATGTGATCGCCCACTAACCTGCACCGTCTAAACAGTTTTTTTTTGTATATGTTACCCATGGATGGGTTAAGAACTGACGTTTAATTTTGGGTGCCCATGAGTGGGCTTGTCAATTTGGTTAGGAATCTACTACTATCTGGGGCAGTATATGTTTTGAATAATTTTGGAAATGGCTGATTATAATCTGCTCCTCTTTACTGCCATTCTGATATATGTGATCCCCTGGTTTATCTAGTATCTAATATGGAATGCATGTGATTTTTTTTAAACTATTGTATCTGCTATATCACTGCTCTATTCAGTCTGATATACATACATACTTGCTGCAAATGATGTCTGATTAAACCGACTCGATCATCTTATATCTATCTATTATATGCATATTCCTTTGAATGTTAGTTCTCCCAAATAAATCACACTTCAGTCAATATCAACTGCTATATCTTTGTCAATGACTGACAAAAAAGGAGAGAACAGTTCAAACACCCCGAATGGAAAATTGTATATCTTCTTGAATGGTGTTGCAGGTGATAGGGGGTGCAGCTGCACTAAACAAGGGGGAGTTTTGCAGTTAGGGGGAGTAGATACTAGGCTGTGCACATGGTTCATTAGAAATTGTAAAATTATGTAAAAAGCATGTACACACAATTTAGGATGTATTTGTCTAGATATTGCTCTAGGGTGTTTTGGTATTTTGTCACGTAATTGACAAATGGGGAGATTGAAAGTGCCCTGGTTTGTCGATTAGCGTGTGTGTTGGGTCAGTCAGACTACAGAGCCTCATAGGAAGATCAATTCAAGCGTCTACCTTAACCGGATGTGTGCAAGCTTGCCATAGGTAAACCTAAAGCCTCACATCCCATATCTCAAAACACCAGGTGAATAAAACCCTTAAAACAAGTTAGAACATTATAAGGTTTTTAAGTAGGAAAACCTTTTCAAAAATCAGAAAATCTCTAAGTTTTCTTACTTTGTCAATTTTATCGATACACATCTCGATATGGTCGACCTTCTCTGTCGATGTCCTCGATGCCAAAATGATATCATCGAAAAGAGGACAAAAAGTGTCCAGCAATCGCATATATCTCTGGACTTATTTATCGATGTATCGATCCACGTATCGATATCATCAATATTTGAATCTTGAGTCCATCGAAGGTGACTCGATAATATCAACAGATAGATTTTCGGCGCCCCTGTTTTTCCTTAAGAATATCATATATGCATCGATATATCGAAGCCTCCTCGATACCATCGAAATTCAAATCTCGATAATATCAGAAGGCTCTCGATGAGATCGGTCTAGGGCGCTAAGTTCTTCTAGCAAAATATTTCAGGATGGTTTATCTATGATTGGGGGTCTCTCGATAGAATCAATATTCAAATATCGATGATATTGGTACCAGGTTGATTGCATCGAACAAAGACATAAACTGTCCAGCAGGCTTTATAAGAAATCCGTTGGATTTATCGATGCCTCGACTCTGATATCGATATCATCGACATTCAAATTCCGATGATCTCGATGGTCCCTCGATCATTCTTGAAAACCTGAAATATTTCATGTTAAGTCTCTCTCGCTTTCAAGTATCAATGAATCGAACCTCTCATCGATGAAATCGGAGTTCGAAATCCGATAACATCGACAAGTGTTTCGATTCCATCGACTAGTTGGCTAAAGGTTTCAAAAGCGTATGACATTGAGTTTGTGTCATCGAGCGAACCATCGATGCTATCGAGAGTATACGCTTGATGATCTCAAACCCGCTCGATGATATCGAACTCTGTCATAAATGTGACCGTTTTATATCCGTTGGAACCTTTTGCCTATTTAAAGAGAGATTGTCTATTGTTGTCGGTAGAGAAAGAAGAGAGTGCTTTTGTGTGTTTCAAGCCTTAGATCATTTACTTAAAGCTCTTTCTCTCAAGGGAGTTCATCCTCTAATCCACCTTCATCATAGATATTCAATAGAGTGGATTGGGGAATGAACTTCCGCATTCAAGGATCCTCCAGCAACTATCTTAATGGCAAATCATTAAGCTGGGATGCCTTGAATGCATAATCGGAACCACTCTATCTTCCTTATAGGAAAATATTTTATAGAGTAGGATTTCATTCTAACTTTGACCCAACCCGAAGACTTGTATTGGTACATCATCTGTGTTGCGGATCAAGGAAGTCGAAGACTCTTCATCAACAAGGAGGAGATCTTTGTCAACGTGCTGAATAGGACTCATCCACTTATTTGTAAGTTATTAGAGTCCAGAGGACACTTGTGATCATTCCTTTTTAGGATTGGGTCTTAGGTATTTCTCACCCCTTCAATCCCTCATAGGAGGCCTCCGGCGGGAGTGTACGTGGTGGGTGCGTTGAATAGACCATTGCTCTATGGAGAGCATAAACATCTGGTTAAAGGTTAACCTATTTAAAACCTTAGGTTAGAGGTGAACTGAGTAAAACCTCAGGGTCTTGTGGAAGATCCTTGGTCAGTGTGCCTAAAAGTGGGTGCAATGTGTTGACCCTTGCTTGTATGAGCATAAACAGTCAACCTCAGTGTAAGTTGTAAAGGTTGAAGGTGAACCTGATTTAAAACCTTAGGTTTGAGGTGAACTGCTATGAAACCTCCTTAGTGAAATCAAGTACACTCAAGGGTTGAGTGCGGTTACCGGGAGTGGAGTAGACAAGTAGTCGAACCACTATAAAAATGACTGTGCTTGAGATTGCTATTCTTTTGTTTGTGTGACTTGCGTTAATATTTTCATATCTGTAATCACACCTCACACACTTACATAGTTATATCCATCATAAACTAAGTTGAATATTGTTTACTTCTTAAATAGTTTGTGATTGGATCCTCTACCTGGCTTGGAAGCCAGTAGAGTTACTTTTGAGTAATCCCAATATGTGTCTGTTATTAGGATTAGTGTAATAGGGCTTTAAATAAATCATAAAACTTTAAAAAGTCCTATTCACTCCCCTCTAGGACATATTGACATATCCCTACTTCGACTAAAGCGGTCTTCACTGCTATTTCAAGTTCGAGGAATGGACTAATGGCTAATGGTGATAAACATCCTCAAGGGCCTCTTCCTTCAATCCTTATCACATTGTTAACACGGAAAAAGTCCCAAGAAAATCCAATTAAAAAATTCATGCACGATCAAGAGCAATTCAATTAAAGTGCTATGCAAATATTTCAGGATATTAAAACATCATCAAGGATGTTTGCATCGTCTATTCAAAGATTGGAGTCACAAATAACTGTTATGGAGAATGGAACTCTTCCAGCTCAACCTCTTCCTAACCTGAAATCACAATGTGAGATAAGTGACCCTATCTCTTCGACTCATTATGTGGAGAAAGTCAAGTCCATCACCACTTTTAGAAATGGAAAAACAATTGATAAAGGCATCCCGACGAGGGCTGAGAAACCTAAGGACTCGGAAGAATCTGAAAGTGATGATGAGCTTAACAACACTCCACATGAGAAGGAACCAAAAAAAGAGTATAAGCAAGTGGCTCCATTCCCACAACGATTGATCTTATCCAAACCTTAACCCAACACTCAAGATATCTTAGAGGTTCTCAAATAGGTGAAAATTAACATCCCTTTGTTGGATGCCATAAAATAAATTTTGTCAAATGCCAAATTCCTTCGGAACCTTTATACAGTCAAGATACAGCACAATGTTTAGAAAAAGATATTCCTGACAAAGAAAGTAAGTGTCAACATTAAACAAGATGTGCCCTTAAAATACAAAGACCTTGATAGCCTAACCATCTCATGTGTGATTGGAACCACTGGATTGATCATGCCTTGCTTGATTTGGGGGTGAGTGTGAATCTGATCCCCTACTCGGTTTATGAACAACTCGATCTAGGTGAATTAAAACCTACTAAAACTGCACTTCAACTAGCCGATCATTCGATTCGTATATTGAGAGGGATGGTAGAGGATGTACCTATCCAAGTTGATAAATTCTACTATCTAATAGACTTTATTGTTTTAGATACGCAATTGGTTATTGATGCTAGCACTCTAATTCTTATTATCTTTGGTTGCCGATTCCTAGTCATATCAAATGCCATAATTAACTGTAGGAACGAGATTATGAAGTTGTCATTTGAAAATATGACTCTTGAGCTAAATGTGTTTAATATGTGCAAGCAACAGGAGGATGACGATGCTGTCTACAAAATTAATTTGATTGACTCATTCGTGAAAGACAAGTCTCTTTTAACTTTATACTTTGACACTCTAGAGGTGTGCTTGGCCCACTCCACTAATTTAGATTATGATATGATCTGGGAGATGGCTGCCTTACTTGATGTGATGCTAGTAATTTCAACTAACTGGTGAAGGCTTGAATTTGAACCATTACCATTGACTGACTCAAAGCATCTACCATCTAGTGTCAAGGCATCGAAGTTTGAACGAAAACCTTAGCTTGTTGATTTGAAATATGCCTATTTGGGTCAAGATGAGACATATACAGTAGTGATTTCTTCCCACTTAGAAAAGGAACAAGAGAGTATATAAGTTGATTTCTATTTTCAAAAAGCATAAGAGAGTTCTTAGATCGACTATTGCAGACCTTGAGGGAAATGACCTTGTGATTTGTAATTGTCGCATCCACCTTGAAGATAATACAAAAATACCTAGACAACCGCAATGCCGTCTAAATCCAAATATTAAGGATGTGGTTAAGGCTGAGATGTTAAATCTATTAGATGTGGGTATCATCTATTTTATATCTGATAGCCAATGAATGAGCCTAACTCAGGGGGTGAGAAGTCCGAAATTACCATCATAGCCAATGCAGATAATGAACTTGTGCCCACTAGAGTCACTATGGTTGGATAATGTGCATTGACTACCGAAAGTTGAATACCATCATGAGAAAGGACCACTTTCCTTTGCCCTTTGTTGACTAGATTTGGAAGGTTAGCGGGTCATTCCTACTATTGCTTCATGGATGGGTATTCAGGCTACAACCAGATGGTGATAGCCCTTCAGGACTAGGAAAATACTACATTTACATGTCCCTTTGATACTTTTTTCAATCGAAAGATGCCATTGGGATTGTGTAATACTCCCCACTACATTTTAACAATATATGTTTAGTATTTTTTTTATATGGTGGGGTAGTTTTTACCCAAGCCCTATCCCTTAAGAAGATTCACCCATCCTTTTCTCTCTTACCTTAGCACTACAAAGGCACATCTACTGTAAGGTTGTTATTAAAATTAGCTGAAGAAGAAACTTTCATAATAGATAAAGCTCTTCAACAAGACACATTCATGGGGGCTCATCCACTTTAAGTAAGAAAGTTAATTTTGATTCCATTTTGTCTGCAAAACCAATTCTTATATAGAATTGAGTTTCAGAGTTTGATAAACCAACTTGCCAAGTCCTTGTGCAGGCCTTTAACAGGAGCATACGTGTGTCGTCCTTGTGTAGGCCATCGACGGATGCAAAATGCATAGACCTTGTGTAGGTTATAAATGTTTTATGGTAAACCTGATTTAAAACCATCGTGACAGTGAAATTTGGTATGCTTTAGGAGAGAGTACATCAGCCGGGAGTAGAATATGCACATTATCAAACCATTATACATAGTTTACAATCGGTTGAATGAATCTTATTTATTGTTAATTTTTTTTTTGTTGAATTTGAATGCATATCCTTATTGTATCCAATATGTTTGATTAATTGCTTACATGATGATTTACTAGATTCATGTTTTAGTCTTGAGTTGAATTAGTATATCAATCTATATCTTGTGTGATTGAGTAATTGGAGGTGGACCTTTGTAACTTAATTCAGAAAATTTTAAGATGTCCTATTCACTCCCTCTAGGTCTTAGTCTTAATTTCTAGCTCCTATCATAACGACTATTGAACTGAGACTGCAATTTCACATATATTTACCACTAAACACATACTAACAAGGGAACAAGGTGCATATAATATTAAAATATGAAGCATGCATATATGGTCATTTAAAAAAGATATACCTTTTAAAATGACAATGACCAAATGTTTAATAATAAATATGTGATACCCAATTAGTGAATGACCGAATAACTGTAACTTATAATACTCATTATTGACCAATTCTCCATATTTTATGGTAAATCAACATATGTGTTATATAACCGATTGACTCATATCATTTGTAAACAACGTAAAGTCAGATTAATAGTTCCTTGGCAATGAATATTGCTAGTTGATCCAATCATGATATGACTTATGATAAATTGGAGTAGTAGTTCAGCCAAGAGCTTGGCCTATTACTTCATAAACTAGTTGAAAATTTTAGTTACGCTCCTAGTATTGCTGTGCAGCAACTGGATATACTTCAGGGCTATCCTGATATTGTTCTTCATTAATTCTAAGCAAGGGATGCCCCCAGGTATTCCTTGATTCCCGACTTCATGAACTATATTTTTATTTTCACGTTCACGACGTCTGAAATCTACCGGTGGCGATGAATTTCGCATTTCCTAGACAAGAACATGTTCAAGATATTTGAAATCCACTGGTATTGGTGAATTTCACACATCATGTATTGGACTAGGGATAAGAACATGTGGTATGTTTCATTGTAATGGAAGTATTTGTGGCATCGGCTAACTGGTGGTACAGGTGCCCGATTTTCAACAGAGCTTGCATCGGCCTGTTACTGAGGTGTAGCACATAATCTTTCAGCGAATACAACCATCAACCGTTTCATGCCCTCAGTGTGGCTGACTATCCACCTATTGAAAGCCTCGGCCTGAACTTGTGAATGTTCTGCCCGAATTCACAATAGTTATGTGATGTATCGAATCCCCCTTTGCATATTAACCTTCCCGCCTAACATAATCTCAAAAGGTTCGAGTTGAGATATTGATGGTCTATCTAGATTTAGAGAAACATGCACCAGACTAGGTGTGGATCTCCTTGCTCAGGCACTTGTTGGACTTGGACTTCCTCCTCATGAGTAGAAAGCTCGTTAGCCACAACAACAGCTATTGAAATATTATGACCATCCATTCGACTCATGATTCCAAATAATTACTTCACTAGTAAATATGCTTAAGTCAATCAAATGTTATGAAAACCAAGTAATTTAGAGTCCTATCAGGCGTGCTAAAAATGTTGGCTCTAGTTAAAATTATTGAGCGGTTGGTACACAATGAATATTTATGGTAACCAAGTAGTTTGTAGTACCACTGGATGTGCAAAAAATGTTGGGTCTAGCCAAAATTGTTGCATGGTCAGTGCACAATGAATATTTATGGCAACCAAATAGTTTGTAGTCTCATCGGCCGTGTCAAAAAATGTTGGCTGCTTGGTTTGTTTTTAATTATGCATGTGTGCTAGAATCGATACAGCGACTCGATGTAAACTGATCAACTTTGACGCCAAGTAAAAAAATAAGCAAATATGTCTAATATGAATGTAATGATTATATTCTAAGAAGATCAGTCACATATTCAACCACTGCAGAATTTGATAACAATCAGGCGATAATCGGAGAGTGAGGTTCTTTCTCCAAAAATGGGTGACTTTGTGCCTTCCACAAGAAAGAACTTTCAGAATACTAGTGCAAATCAAACAAAAGGCAAAACTCACAATCGGTCATTAAGAGAAACTGCAAGAATGCGTCTCTTAAAAGAACTACTTGATATTGGATAAAGAACGAATCCAACGTATGAAGGTAATCTTGGCTTTTAGCTAAGAATTACCGCTACTTGATACTGCTACTCTTATGATAAATTAAGATAAAGTAAATTGAAAAAAAAAGTTTGTTTGTTTTTTTAGATTACTGTGACTGGATTGAGGATGTTTTTTTCTGTCACATTCTTCTGTTATTTATAGATTCTTGTTGTAGCTTATTCCTCAAGATCTTTCTTTCGTTACTGCAATGGTTACATTAGTCTAAAAGCCTTTTTAGGTTCTTCTCTTTTTTTTTAGTGTGTTTTTCTTTATGACGGTTACACTTCTGAATGCCTCTTGGTCACTTACTTTACTTTTGTGTCGGCCAAGGTTTTATTTTGATTGCCCCCGGTCACCTTTATATCAAACAATTTGACCAGACTTCTTATTTATATATCGACCACAATACTCCATTGGGCATCTACTAATGCTTAGAACTAAACTTATGCTAGTTGTAAGCCCCTGAAAATACTCCAAATCTTTGAAAATGTTTTTATCCACTTTCTATTCCTCGTACAATGACACCTGCCTCTCTTTTAATAGCTTTCTCACAATCGTTGGAAATAGGGTACAGCAACTTCAATTTTGAGCAGATACCATGAAATTAAAAAAAGAAAAAAAAGGAAAAAAAAAAAGGAAAAGAAAAAGGCAAGGCGCTAAAAACACATACATCATGCTGTGCCAATAGAGTTTTAGTTTGGAAATAACATACCAGAGGTTGAATTTTGCCCATTTTGGGGGTGAAATTCCATGTGCAAACAGTGATCACTTCTCGTTATTAATCACACCCAACTAAAGGGGCCGTAAAATCTGTCAAAATAATGGACGGCAGGGATAAAACTCATACAACATGGTGGGGTCTACACAGTTTTGCCACGAATACACGGTACCGACCGGTGCTCTGTTATACAGAGGCGGATTGCGTCCTACCCCCGCCGGCTCTGTGGGGCCCACTGTGATGTACATGTTTTATCCACGCCGTTCATCGCTTTTCGCAGATCATTTTAAGATATAAACCAAAAAATGAAGCAGGTGCAGATATTACGTGGACCACAAAGTGGGGATAGAATGTCCACCGTTAAAAACTTCTTGGAAGCTGGAAAAGTTTTGGATCAAGCTGATATTTTTGTTTTGACTTCATCCACGTCTACATGGCCTTATTAATAGGTTGGATGGTATAAAAGAATCACGGCGGCCCTTAGAAAGGTTTCAACGGTGGATGTCATCATCACTGCAGCTTCCTTTGGTGTGGTCCACTGGAGTTGTGGACCTTCTTCATTTTTAGGCACAAATCTTAAAATAATCTGAGAAAAGGGATGAACGGCGTGGATAAACCACTTACATCACGGTGGGCCTCAAAGAGCCCTGCATGGACGGTCCGGCCAGGGGGTAGGACGCAATCCGCGTCCCCGTTATACACGATGCAATCCGAGTCCACTACAGTAGCGAATCCGAGTCCGTTTCGAAAGAGGGCTTGCACGCAAGCACAACCTCCGGCCCTAAATCCGATTTTTCGAATCTCTGGATTTACACAAAGCCGTTGAAGGGGATATTTTTGCCGATCAATCCACTCTGCGAGGAGGGCTACAAAGCTCAAAAATTCAGTTTTCTTTTTTTAATTAATTGAATCTCTTCTCGAGCTTGATAGTGGTATGTTCTTGCCCTTTAATATCTCTAAAGGATGAAGATTTATGTTTTTTTTTTTTTCTTGGGATTTTTTTCTTTGCCGGTTCCTATGCAATGTTGCAAGATATGATTGTTCTACAACACTTTTCTTTGTGAGTCCTTCTGGGGTGTTTGTATGGCATGTATGCAACCCATCCAATCCTCACGTCCGCTACCATGCTTCAGTGGAGGTTTTTGGGTGGTGGTGCGTTGTTTTCTATGGCGTGGCCCAGGTGCGTGGGGCCCACTGTGGTGTGTGTATGTAAAGAATCCAGCTTGTCCAGTCCATCATATGGGCCACCACTCTACAGTGGTGGTTTTTTAGTGGCTGTCCTGTGTAGTGTAGTTTATAGAAAAGTGACATTTGTACTTAATACCCTAAAGTCGGGGGATTTTATACTCTCTTTTTATAATTGAACTTGTGGGTTTCAATTAGACATTATTAATTGAAGTAGTTTGCTTTAGAAAGTTGTGATGCCATAATGATTGGATTTGGTTTAAATATAAGTGGACTGGCTTTTGATACATGATAATTAGTAACTTGGTTTGAATATGCATTTACTTATAAGTGAAGCAATTTTTAGGCCTTTTTTGAATTTTAAAAAAATATTTGTTCTTACTATTTATCATATTTTCCCTTTAAAATAAAAAATAAAAAATAGAAGTATCGCGTAGCTAATGCTACTTGGAATGTAGCCTACGCTACGATATTCGCTACTCGCTATTTAAAACACTGCTTCTTTCGCCACTTTCTTAATGCACCCGGTCATTTCATTCCACATAACATTAACTTCATCGACATTCCACTTCTTTAAGCAATTTATTCCTAAATAACATTGCTTTTTCTACTTTTAAATGCCACTACCTTGTTCTTGGGCACCTATTAATTTCACTTCATCTCTTCCATCTCATGATGTAAATATTGATAACCATTAGCCTATGTTGTGTTTTCAAACTCTCTCCTTAGTTTGTGCATATTGATCGTTTTATCTTCATAAGCAAAAAGAAGTCTATTTGTCTTGTGTATGATCCATTTTTTTGAAGGTCATTAAATGTTCATCTCTCTTTTTTCAAATTATGTGATTGTTTTTTAAGATTGTATGGACCAACAAAATCAAGGATAGCATCTCCCATCTCATTTTCTATTCCACAAACCCTCTCCTCCATGTTCCCTTTCATGTCCTCTACAGTCTTTTCCAAAATGACATTTACATCTGTTCCTATAAAAATCTTCTCTCGGTTTGGAATTCCTTGTATTTGTCCATCCATGTCCTCCTAGAATTGCCCTGTAAATTTTTTTTTTTTTCGAAGATTGAAATATTATTAAAGGGGAGCCAAATCAACTCAAAAGCAAAACAAAAGCAACTAAACCAAAACAAAATACAACTCAACAACCTAACCTAAAAATGACCATACAACTTAGAGGGATCTGAAGACTAGAAAACAAAAGCGGCATCGCAGTCCGCCTATACAACTTTCAAAAACAGAAAGGAAAACTCAAAAACCAAACCCAGCAGAACCTTATCCTAAACTGCGGCTCAACCAGGGAGGGGAGGAATACAAAGGATCTCCAGCAGATTGAAAGCAAAGGACCAGTCTTTCACGTCCCTTAAAGTACATGTGCACATGTGCACTAAAGACATCAATTATCTCCACCCTCGACAATTGTTATTGATAAAAAGCTATCACTAGAGTTGGCAATGGGCTAGACTAGGATTGACCCTAGCCCGACCCCTAGCTTGACCCCTAGCCTGGCCCCTAGCCCACTATGCCCTTGCCCTGGCCCAACCCTGTAAATAAAAGAGTTAAAATGATATATTTTAAGGTTTGAAATAGTTCAATCTTAGAAAGTTTTCTACTATCTATCATCCACAATGAATCGTATGATATAAATGATTTAGATCATTGAAACATGATTTTAGATCCATTGAGTGTCATTAAACTACTCTTCATGTTGAATGGGGTCGCTGACAAACTTCTTTAATCTATCCTTTTTTTCTTTATAATGGCGGCCCGGGTGATGACTGGACTAGGCCATTCACCATTAGTCTTGGCTTGGGCACTAGGCCTCGATTTGAAGCCTGGGCCTAGCCCTTGGGCCAATTTAGGGGCTAAGTCGGGTTGGGCAGGCACGCCCATTGCAACCCCTACTATCACTGACTCTCTTAACAGCTACAACTTTATCCTCTACATCTTTGTCTACCACTATCCCTACCTAGTTTCTATCATTGTCCTTTCCTATGTTCTAAAGTTTGTGTCCATCAATTTTCGTAATTTTTGCCAAATTTCACTTGGTCTTGTATACACAAGCTATGTTAACTCTTCTCCGTTTCATCATGTCCGCTAACTCCTACTTCTACCGGTAAAAGTTCATACATTTCGTGTGGCATAACAAATCCTATTCTCTTTGACTCCCTTATTACCTGCACTCATCCAAAATGGTGTAGGAACCTTTGTCTACACTTCACCACAATTAGGCATTGTTTTGGTGCGTTGCTTCTAGGGGATGCACTAACTAACCCTCCCCAATCCTGAATGTACCGTTGCACGTCGTTTGCAGGTAATGCCCAATCATGAGCTTGAACCATTGTATCAAGATTCATGGGAAAGGATATAGAAAAGGTTTTACACTGGCTGCCTACCTGATACAACCCTCCTTTATCTGGTCTTGGGACTGTCATTGAGAGTGCAAAAAACTCGTACTGGCGGAGTTGTACTTCACAAATAAACATAGTTTCTGTTAATGTTGATAGTCCTTGACTTTTTTGATATGTTAAAAAAACTCATTCTTGGGATGGAAATCTATCTGACTTGGTCAGTTAATGATTTCCAGGTCAATTTTTTTTTTTTTTTAAGTTGGGCTAAATTGAGTTTACTTTGCCAGGTCAATGATTGACCTGAAGAGTTTATAATATTTTCTTTTGCAGCTATTTTCGTAAATGTCATGATCATTTGAGATTGGTGTATTTATCATGACCTCTCCTTAGAATAGCATTCTCTGTCTCTATGATGGTGTCTTGTTGAACTTATAGCCTAGGGTACTCAATATACTTTGGTTCGTTGTCAACCTAAACTGTCCCTAAACTTACATTCCAGTTCTAGTAACAACCTTAAAATACTCAAAACTCCTGCTGTAAACCCAAACACCTCTTCCCCTATCCATAGGCCAACTGAAATCCATCTCTGTTGACCCTTCCATAACGAGCTCCTAAAGTCCCACCTGCGTCCCCTGTTTACTCCAATTCTCAAATCTGAACCCCATAACATGACTATCTTCACTATAGCTTACTTTCTCCTTCTAAATCCTATCCATACATAATAACCTTGACTCACCCTCATCCTAACTGTCCAGCAAAACTGTTCCTAAACAGTCCATTGTTTTATCGTAGATCCTATCCACAGCTTGTTCCCAGGAGCAGTCAAGTCCCAATCTGCAACCCATATACAATTTCAAATCTTTCCACTTTAAGTCCAGAAACCTGTAGCCATTATCCCTGATCATTGCCTAAAACACTGGATGGGACTACTGGTTTATGTTGTGTTAGGGAGGAATTAAGGGCTCCTTTACAGTTGACTAGAGGACATATTTAGGGACAAGGTTTAAAGGCTGGTTTTTGTTGCGTGGAAGCAAACAAATTTGAGTGTTGCATGGTGTTTTGCACACTACACTATACTTCTATTTTTTTAAATTTTAAAATAAAAACTATATGATAAATAGGAAGAAAGAAAAACATTATATATAAATGCCTAAAAGATGATTCAATTTTTTTATTTTTATTTTTTCAAGTGTAAGCATGCTCAAACAAGTTATTAATTATAGTTGATCAAATTCCAATTCACATATGTAGACCAAATCAAATTAGTACAAATTTCCTCTTGATCCTCTCAATGACTTTGTTCCACAAGTGTTTGGCCGGCTTCCCAATACAAAGAGGCAACCCAAGATATGATGACAGAATTTCTCTAGTTCTGCAGCCAAATATAGAAGCAAAGGAAGATAACTCCTTCCTGTCCACATGCACACTCAACATCTCAGACTTGGTTGTATTTATCTTCAAACCCAAGGAAGCCTCAAAACACAATAATATTTTTCGAAGATTGTTCACCGAAGTGGCTTCATTTCACAAAATAGCAACGTTTCATTAGCACCCCGAAGATGGCTAATGTGATCCACGTCACTTAGACCCTGGAATCCGCAAAAGTGCCCGTTCTCCTCACTTCTTTGGAGCATCATACTAAGGGCTTTGCTTATAACAACAAACAAATATGGGGAAATAGGGACCCCTTGTCTAAGACCACGAGAGGCCTTGAAGAATCCATTAGGCAATGTGTTAACTAAAACAGGAAAGGAAGCATATTGCACACATTCTTGGATCCAATTCCTCCATTTGAGGCTGCACCCAAACATATTGAGCATGTAGTTTAAGAAGTCCCAATCGACATGGTCATACGCCTTCTCGATGTCAAGATTGCACACTAACTTTCCCTTCTACTCCCTGTGCTCGGTATCAATGCATTCATGAGCAATTAGAGTGCTATCTAAAATCTATCTTTCCGTCACAAATGCCCCCTGATTTTCTGAAATCACCTTCGAGAGGATCTCCTTGAATCGCGTAGCCAAAATTTTGGCTAGAATTTTGTATGGTCCCCCTTTAAGGCTTACCTATTTGAAGTCTTTCAACTACTCAACTCCTTCCACCTTGGGAATGAGGGCAATGAATGAGGCTCCAAGCTCTTGACCCCTCACCATTTTAAATGAAAATAAACATCAAATATTTTGGTTTTAACTTAACATTTTAAGGTTGTTTTTTTTTTTTTAAATTTAAATTTTTTTTTTTTTTTTAAAATTTTTACAGTATGAGTTTTATATCATATAATACAAACAAAACTCAAAACTAAAAAAGAACATACATTCAGTGTTTTAAATATTAATGATATCGGGCGATATATCCCACGTTATATCTTGTATCCCACTTGTGCGATACGAAATGCACAGGTAGTGTCGATATATCCCACATGTTTGATACAGTGAGCATTTTCAAATTCGATCCCCTTTTTTGTAGAAATTATGTTAAATCAATGTTAAATGGTTACAAATTCATTGGTTCTTCATGTTTTGCATGAAAAATCATGGAGTTGGAGTTTTGATTTCGATATCCATTGGTTCTTCATCTTCTCCATGTTTTTTTTTTTTTTTTTTTTTTCAATTTCCTTCAACCAACTGTCAATTGAGACTAATTTCCAAGTATTTAGGAGTATTTAAAGAAATGATCATCACATACACTCTAATTTCGAAATTTGAGCGTAGGTGGTCCGATTTGGGGAAAATTGAGGACAATTCAAAAATTTCCCAATTTCTTCCAAATTACTTACAATGTTGCCTTCCAAACATGAAATCAAGCATGTATGAGGGCTAATCTACTGATTTGTTAAGTCCTCGTCGATTTTCGAAAATAAAAATCACTTTTTAATTAAAAGTTAATAAATTTTTTTAATTAATTTTTTTTTTTTTTTTCAAAATTACCCTTCAGCCAGCTATTAATTGAGATTAATATCGAAGTATTTAGGAGTGTTTGATGAAATGATCATCACATACATTCTAAATGTTATGCATTCAATTTGAATATACTTGCATTAGTTCAGTTAGACAACGCATATCTTAGGACCCTATACAAAGGAAACCTATCATGTGCACTTTTTTTTTAATTTTTGAGATGTTATGATTTAAAGGTGTGTATTAAGGTCTTTTTTAATAATCCCTGAAGTTTCATTGAAAAATTCAACCATTTTCCCAATGTTTCCCCATGTTTCCCAAAAAGTGCCATAAATTACCCGATACAAACGATAGATCCCGTGTGATAACCGATACATATATATATCCCAAGGATGCGATATGTAACGCAATACCGATATTTCGAACATTGCATACATTACACACTGCATAGTTCTAGCGTACGCAATGACCCTTATAGCGCATGCTACAAGGGATTTACGCTATTTACTAATGCTACTGCTACACTACTTAACGTAGCGTACACTACCACTACGGTATGTGTGTTATTTGAAACACTGGTCACGTCAACCTGTCCCATACTAGTACGGCAATGCCTCTGCAACCAGCCTTTACCAGCCCTAAATTCAGATCTAAATAACCCCACATCAGTACATAATCTGTCCAGCAGATTACCAGCAGATTACTCCTAAAATCAAGTCCACATAGAGCCTTTAAATCAACATCAATTCTGTCCTCGGTACTGTCCACAATTGAACCAACACCTGCCCCAAATTTATCGTTAGCAGATTAATTTTATTGCTCAAGCCAAATGGCAAAGTACAATAATTCATTAGGATAATGGATAAGAAGAACCAATACACAGAAGATCTAAGGGTCCCTTTTTTAGCTAGAGAATCTGCCATACAAACCTCTGTAGAACATGCTGAAAAGTGATGTCTAAAGAGAGCAATTGGAACCGTATGAAGTTGGATATGAAGACTAATTCCTACAGCGAATCGCAGTCACTGATGTCCAAGTGATAGCATTAAAGGGTCACCTCCACTATCACCAATCTTCATACCTTGTCAACAAAGATTTCGATCCCAATTTTCCTTGCCATCAATTCTGACTATTTGAATTGCTGTAGCCTACCAATCTGGAGAAAACAAACACAACAGAGCCTCGGTGGATTCTTAAGACTCCTCCAACTCCCAATATCCCCAGGTTCCCTCTAGAATTTCCATCTACGATTAGCTTCTGTCAATGTGGGGGTGGTGGCTCCCCATTCAATAACCAAGGGAGATTCCAAATATGTATCAATGTTAGCTTATCACATATTTCAGTGCATTATATGTTCTCACTCCCCAAGCAGCTCAAATTCCTATTCCTTTTGAACCAAACTTTGCCCCAAATCTGATGCTACCTTAGCTTCCAACCCAAAATTGGTATCAAAATTTTGGTGCCCACAAAAAGCGCATATTCTTTTAGCCTTGTGATGGTGGGTGATGGTCAAGGTGTGATGAGAATGATGCAACAATTGCTATGGAGTCCACTGATAGATGAGCGGCCGCTATAAAGGAAAATAACAAGAGAAAGAACTTCAACTCATAGGTTAAGGGAAATTTAGATAATGTCCTGATCCATAAGGATTCATGGGACTAGACAATATCTCCTCTAAGCAACCTAAGCTTATGCTAGGTAGAAATGACGATAATTTTGGATAGGAACATGATCTTTCCCTTGTGCATTTGTCACCCCGCTACCCTTGGCGAGGGCCAAGGGTGCTCCCTCCATCAAAGCTACACACAGTACCAGAGGTGGGTCATCCTCCATGCACGAAAGATCTGATGAAGCACGTGACGGTTGGGATAAAAGATTATGCTACCTACCTTGATCTAACCTTTTCCATTGTTGGCTAAGGTTGATGGAGAATGCTTTTCCATGTTACCAAAGGTTGGCAGATATCAAATTGTGTGTTGTAGTGTGGAGGTTCAAAGGGTCATCACAGAATTGGTGGCATTGGGTAGGGCTGTCAGTGGGTCGGGTCTTCTAGTGCTTGTACTCAGGCAACCATTGTTTGAGTCTTTTTGGGTCCAATTCTAGTTCTTGCAGACTTAGATCCGGATCAAATCAGGCTTTAGTACTCGTCATGTACCCATTGGATCTAAGTAGTTTTGGTATCGACGATATCGGCCAATATATCCCATGATATATCTTGTATCTCACTTGTGCGATATGAAACGCACTGGTAGTGCGATATATCTCACATGTTCGATCCCGTTAGCATTTTCAATTTTCGATCCTTTTTTTTTCCTCTTTTGCTATAAATTATGTTAAATTAGTGTCAAATTGTTACTAATCCATGATTTTTCATGTTTTGCATGAAAAATGCATGAAAAATCATGGATTGGGAGTTTCAATTTCGAGATTTGGAGGAGATGGGCCGAGTTGTAGAAAATTAAAAAAAATCTAAAATTTTCAATTTCTCGCAAATCGGTTGTAATTTTTGTCTAAACATAAAATCAAACATGTATGTAACCTAATCTAGGAATTCCTCTTCTGCTTTTGAATGTATTGCTTGTGTTTCCACACTACTTACATTTATAAATTATATCAATAGACTTTGATATATTTGCATCAGTTGAGTCAGACAACGCATAGATTAGGACCTGATACAAAGAAAATCTATTATGTGCACTTGTTTTTTGTAATGTTTTGATTTCAAAGTGAGCATTGATGCATTTTTTAACAATCATTGAAGTTTTATTGAAAAATTTGACCAATTTCCAAATGTTTCCCCATGTTTCCAACAACAGCGATACATTACATGATACAACCGATATATCCCATGCAATAACCAAAATGTATCCATATCCCAACGGTGTGATACATTATGCGATAACTATACAAAAAACATTGGATCTAGGTTTTGAGTTGGGTTTGGGACAAATAAGAACGTTCATTTGGTTGGGCCTGCCTGATGGATGGATTAGATAGCACACGCATTTGTCATTTTGACACGTGCATGGTGTGTGAATAGGCTCTCTTATATGTTTATGGCTTAGGAAACCTCATTTTGTTGCTAGAATCATCAATATATCTTAAATATATGTAACTATACTGTTAAGACTCTAGTTGAACTCGACCTAGACCCAAACACAAACCCGACTTGACCCGATTTTTAACCGGTCCAAAAAGTGAGACATGAACCTTATACAATTTCTTATTGGGACCAAAAGATGGGCCTTGGACCTGTTCAAATTGATTGGGTCCATTGAATACTCGTGGGGTCTAGTTAGACAACCCTAGCATTGGGTTGATATAGGTTTATGATGTAAAAGGTAGGAATGAAGATGAGGTTCCTACTCTGGATTATGAGGCCATTTGTTTTGAGACCTCTTTCTTTGTGCCAGCTTAATATGATATTCAAAGAGTACATGTAGCGTATTGTGATTTGATGGTTTGTTGTGTGTTGGTGGAATTCCCATGCAATAGGTTGCATATTAATGTAGTGTATCGAGGGTGGATATCTAGATAGAGATGGTAGTAGTTAGCCTGGACAACATACTGGAAGAATTAGATAGTTCTACAAGCAGCATAGAAGAATGGAAGCCATGTGTAATAACTTCAAGCCGAGGGTATCCATTGCCCTTTCTTACAGCAACTCCATGCGCTACAGTAGCCCTTGTTGAGAATAGATGGTCCTCCTATGATCACCCATGGTGATGGCCAAAGGGCCACCTATTCACATCTGGCAAGCAATGAGTGTCTACTGCCATTCCCTGGTGAATTATTCATTGTGACCACATTGCATCAAGTCTATATAGTGTGACACTTTTCCAATGAGAATTTACAGTATCTTACCTTGTTGTCTGTGTATGTAGCATCATTGAGTGTAACATTGTGGTTTCAACATCACTTGCACTTTTATTCACGAAGGCAAGATATCCTCAATACAATCAGAGATGATCTGCATTGAAGGATGACATGAATAAGGCCATTGCTACAAGGAAGAACAAGATTGCATGAACCACCATGAAGATGAGTGCGCTAGATGAATTTTGAGGATTTGGTTGCCCATGAAGAGAAGATAATTAGTGCATCAAAATGTAACATTATAAAATGGGCTTATATGGTTCCATGAGGTTTTGATGTATGATTTCCTTGGTAATTGGATTTCAACCCTGCATATAAAGGTGGTTTTGCAATATCGTCCTCCCAGGGATAGAGGAAACTTAATTTCGATGGGTCTTCTCGAGGAAATCTTGGTCCATTTGGTGCGGGGATTGTCCTCTATGATGATAAATGCAAATATGACTTTTCCATTCTTTGGTCTGGCGAGAAAGGGAGATGCATCAAAGGCGGAGTTCTGTGCTCTTAGGGAAGGATTGAGACTTCTCACCAAGGAGCATGATGGCAGGACATGAAAATTAAATATGATAAGCAAGATCTGAAGCTTTAGATCATACCAATTTTAAACAATCACAATATTCCACGTCCCACATATGTTCAAACATTCAACAAGGGGAATCTATGGGAGTCCAAGCCTACACACGTTTAGGGCTGGATCAAGTAAAATTATAAACCAAACAATGCCCAGAGGAGTGTAAGATTCATCCATCCTTGCAAATGATTGTTCCCCAATTCAAGAGATTCACCATGTGTCAATTTGGGGAAAATCTAAGGTTTGAAAAAGTTGGAAAAACTTGGAATTGAGATTATCTAGGGTTGGGGTTATGGATTTAAGGCAGTAGAGGAGAGGAAATAAAAGAAAACCTGAACCCGAGAAGTTCCGCGCGTATGGACAGCAGCTCGGCCTAAATGCATGTGTGTGGGTCTCTGTCTGCACGTGTGTGGGGCCCACGAAACCAGAAAAAGCCAGCTAGGGCTTGGTCGGCCAAGGGAGGTCCACTCTCACGCCAATTTTCATGTCGATCCGCTGACCGGCTCGTGCATGGTGTTCCGCCGAAGTTTCAGCCCCCCTGGAGGGCCAGAATCTGAAAATCTGCTATGAAAGGGAATTTAGGTGCAAACAAAGGTGAATCTGAAGATGGGAGGGCTGAGGAAGATTGTGGATGTAGGGTGTAGGAGGTGGGGACGATTTGGGATGGTTGTGGCTTCGCACCACGGTAGTCAGCCCTTCAAGGAAGGGAGAGTTTCGCACCTAATTAGATCCTTCAACTCAGAGAGATAGAGAAGAAAAAACGCAGAATTTTATTCATACGCTTCAATGAAAAAAAACGTACATGGGGTTGCCTATTTATAAGAAAACCCAAAACCCCAAAAGCCGCGCCATGTGCGCACACTATTACTTAGAGACAAAGTAACAAAAATAGTAACTAATCAACGTAATCAAAACCGTTCATGAGGTTTCTAATAATGATAATAACCAGACCTCAAAATGCTAGATCATCTAGGGTAGTGGGCCACGATCATGAGATCCAATGCTGAAATCCACTTGATGATCGGGTCCACTCTAATGCTCCATAGCACGGCCCCCTAACTAAGAGGTCCTCCATAGATGTCGTCGTCGATCCAGATTGATAGTGGGGCTCTTCCTCCTCCTTGAGTACGTGCGTAGGGTTGGGGGCGTGAGCGTGCGCATGATGTCCCCATCAGAGCACCAGGGCCTGGTCATTGTGGAAGGATGCTCTCTAAATGTTAGAAAGTGGGCATCTAATGAAACATGAGCTTTGGAAGATATCATTATTTTTGAGGAAATTCATCTCCTTTCCTAAAGGCTAAACATTATGCTTTCCACATTGGAAGAGTGGTGAGTTTGCTAGCAGATTAGCTAGAGAAGGATCTTATATTTCCTCTAATGTAACTGGGAATTTGATCCTCCCACTTGGTGTAGTTTTTCTCTTTATTAAAATTTCTAGCGTTATCATTGGAGAAAAGAGTGTTCCTGTGGACATGAGAGGAAGCCGTCAATGAAAAGGAGGCTTCCCAAGAAGCAATGAGTTCTAGAGGGTGTAAAAGGAGTAGAAATCATGATCTAGTCAAAGTCATGCTAACTGCTAGCAATGACTACATCATCAACTTCCACCATGACAGGATTTAGCATTAATTTACATCCAGAGGATCAAAACCAGCTTCCAACTCAAGTATCAGTTCTGTCTGAGGAGGGAATTATTGCATCCCCGCTACATGTGTGTATCAAAGGAGACCTCTAGTGGGCCCCACTTGATCACATGTGCGACAAATATGCCTACTCAATGTTTTGAGGTTTAGATGTGTGGATCCTCCGAAACGATATGGGCTGTATGGGGCTGTGTCAAACCTGTATTGGACACAAATTTTTTAGCAATTTTTTTGAAGGATTTCATAGCAAAGAAAGAAATGGAAAACACAAGAATCCATCATTTATTTGTGTTTTTGACATGTACAAATGGTGCTTCAGACAATTCTTTGGTAGGAGTGTTATCTATCAGCTTGGTCTGCTAGAAATAACTTTTTAGTCTTAGAATTACAAAACTGTTTGGTTTATATCCTTCAAAAAAAAAAATTTGTTTGGTCTATTGTCAATTTTTTAGTTTTTATATTTTAATTGAACATCATGGGGATCACCATTTAGTACTGCTTATCCATAATTAAAATGTGCTATCACAATAAAAAAAGCATGAATTAATTATATGCATGTTGCCTTAAATTTACCTGTTTAATATGCTCAGTTCTAATTGATACATTCTCATTACAATGTGACTATCAAACAAGTTCCTCTTTGATTCGATTCATAGAATCTCTCAAATCTTGTGTGATCTTAAAAATAGGCTTTCCTCTATCTTTGAAATGAAGAAATTCATGAAAAGTGAGAAAAAAGCTGATCATCATCATCATCATCATCATCATCATTATTATTATTTGAATAATCGCTTCTTGTAGGCATGTTAGCCAATACATGATAATTGGTGGCAATATCAGGTACAATTCGGGCTGATATGGCCACTGATTTTGATTAATGTCGTTTCACCCTGTATCGGCCATTTGTTCTGGCCTTTATGGGTCCAGTAGGGCTTTATTGCTCAGAAAATAGGTGCTGAATTGGCCAATTCCAAAATCAATTTTCTGAACTGTGACCCTAGTTGCTAACTGAATGGACTGTGGATCCCACTGGACCATCCGACAGCTTGTCCTCTATATGCAATAAGTTGGAACTTCTAATAAATATTTATCAACCATATAGTATGTTAGAGCTATTCGGCCGTATAGAGTTCAGATATGTGGTGTATAATGAGGTCTAGGTTGAGTTTGAGTCTTTATAAGCATTTAACTTCCTTCTATATGCCTAAAACACTTGTACAGTTGTGTAAAAGACCATATTCATGGTTTATGGAAAGTTAAGAGGTTATTTGGACTCTTAGCCCTTAGATTAGTTGTTTCTGTTATTAGGAAGTTGAGTAGGAAAGGTCTCTTTCTGGATCAATAGGGTCATTTCTTTATTTTGGCATTAGTTATGTAAACCGTTTTGCTGAGATTGGATTGGTTGGAGTGTGAAGTGTGGTGCAAATGGAGGCATTTGAAACTTGACTTTGACACATGCTTGATTTATTTACTCAACTTGAGATTGCTGTGTCGGTTAGCTTGTTGATGATATATGCACGTCTAAGAAGCATTTTTTTAATATTGTAGCATTTAGAGGCTGCTGCAGCTATTGATCCCATTACATATGTTAAAGTGTTTATTGCTGTCATCAACCCAGTGAGTCGTGTTTCTTCCAATACTCGGCCACACATTCAAGGGTGTCAACCAGTTGTGCTTGCTGAGCTAGGAACAACATGTTCATAGGATGAGTGGACTGAAATGAGGAAGTTAAGATGGATGAGTGCCAAGACAAGGAAGGATAGAATTGGAAATGAATGTCTTCAAGGGAATTAGGAGTCGCACCAATAGGTAATAAGATCAGGGCAAGAGATTAAGATGGTTTGGGCATGTGCAACAGAGACCAAGAACTGCACAAGATAAGAGTGAGTTTCAAGTTGAAAGGCTCTAAAAGAGCAAGGGGGAAGGCCCAAAAGGATGTGGGTAGTAGAGGCAGTCAAAAGATCTGAAGACCTATGGTTTAACTGAGGATGTGGTCCTTGATAGAGTGGAATGGTGGAAGTTATGTATAGCTGATCCCACTTAGTTTGGGTAAGGCTTAAATGATGAGGATGATGAACCGGTCGGGCCAGCTTGTTGGTTTGTAGGGCTGGCCCATCACTGTTTGGTCACAAGCCTTGACTCCTAGAATTATAGTAATTGATTGGGCTTGGGTCAAGGTCATTTAAACCAGTTAGGCTCCTCCGGTCTTTGGTCAAGGTCATTGGATCATTAGGTCGTGTCAAGATGGGCAAAGTTCGAGACAAGATAATAATATTATCTTATATTATTTATGGTTAACGTCTACAGAAACAAATATTGGACCTGGGTGTTCCTTGTGAGAGGTGCGCTGCATTGGAACTCAGGTGCAATGAGAAATGGGCAATGGTTGGTTAGGGTGTCCCTCAGAAGCTACGAGCCACAAAAACGCCCAGTCACTGTGAGAAGTAGGCAAGGGTTCTCGCACCATTCTGGAAGTGTGTGGGTAAAGAAGCTAGTCTAGGAGAATAAGATTCGTCTTGCCATGTGGAATATAGGAACATTGACAGGTAAGAGTATGGAGTTAGTAGATATGATGAAATGAAAGAGAGTTGACATAGCTTGCATTCAGGAGTCCAAGTGGAAAGGGGCCAAAACTTGGGAAATTTATGAACATAAACTGTGGTATATAGATAAGGAAGGACAATAATGGAAATGGGGTAGGGATAATGGTAGATAAAAATTTTAAAGATAAAGTTGTAGATGTTAAGAGTGTATGTAATATGGTTTTATTAATAAAACTTGTCTTAGGAGAGGAGATAATTAGTGTTATTAATGCATATATGCTGCAAGCAGGGTTGCAGGGTGGAGTTGAGAGACAATTTTGTAAAGGTATGGATGAACTGATGTAAGAAATTCCAAACGGAGAGAGGATATTTGTAGTTGGAGACTTAAATGGTCATGTAGGAAAAGAAAGTAGAGGATATGAGACGGTATATGGAGGATATGGTTTTCGGAGAAGAAATGCGATGGGGAAAGCTATCCTTGATTTTGCTATGGCATACAATCTAGTTCTAGCAAACACATACTTTAAAAAGAAATATGAACATTTACTGACTTTCAAAAGTTGATCATATCCAAACCAAATAAATTTCTTCTACTTAGAAAAACAAAATGATCAATATGTTAGGACTGCAAGGTGATTCCTAGAGAGAGTTTGACCACATAACATAGGCTTATGGTTATGGATGTTTACATTAAGAGATGGAAAAAAGAGAATGAAATGATAGGTGTCCAAAAACTAGGTGTTGGAATTTAAAAGCAGAGAAAACAATGTTATTCAGAAATAAATTGATGGAAGAAGGAAAGTGGAATATCGAGGAAGAAGTAAACCTTATGTGGAATGAGATGGTTATGTGCATTAGGAATCTGGCAAAAGATGTTTTAGGAGTATCTAGAGGGAAAAGCCAATCATATAAGGAAACTCGGTCGTGGAACGACGATGTACAAAAAGCTCTTAACGAGAAACGTTCATGTTTCAAGGCCTAGCAAGGGACTAAAAACAATGGAAATTTTGAAATGGCAAAAAAATTGCTAAGTAGTAAGTGAGGCTAAACTTAAGGCATATGATGATCGTTAAAATAGATTGGGGACAAGAGAAGGTGAGAAAGATATCTTCAAACATGCAAAAATGAGAGAGAGAGGGAGAGTAGGGACCTAGATCATGTTAGATGCATTAAGAGCAATGACTAGAGGGTATTGGTTAACGGCTATGAGATCAATGAAAGGTGGAGAAGTTTTTTTTGAAACTTGTTAAATGACAATCACTTTGAGAGCATAGGGATAGATGGAATCGTAAACTCAACTGACATAAGGTCCATGGGTACTTTCATAGGATTAGGATATTTCAAGTGGAAAAAACTTTGAGAAAGATGAAAGTAGGAAAGGCCTTTGGACTAGATGGTATACCGATAGGGGTTTAGAAGTGTATCGGAGATAGTTAAGAAAGTTGTTCAACAAGATTGTAAGATTGAAGGAAATGCTAGACGAATGGAGGAAAAGTATTGTTACCTATTTATAAGAATAAAGGAGATAGAGCTGCACTAACTATCGAGGGATTAGACTTATGTGCCATATTATGTAACTTTGGGAAAGAGTTATTGAGTAAAGACTAAGGCATGAGACAAGTGTCTTAGAATATCAGTTTGATTTCATGCCAAGAAGGTTTACCACTAAAGCTATTTTCCTGCTTAGAGCCTTGGAGAGTTGATGGAGAATTATAGGGAAAGGAGGATCTCCACGTGGTCTTTATTTGACTTAGAGAAAGCTTATGATAGGGACCCTAGAGAATAAATCTGGTGGGTATTGGGAAATAAAGGAGTTTCAGGAGGATATATTGATATTTTTAAGGATATTTATAGGGGAGCGGTACCAAATGTGAGGACCACTAGTGGGGGGAGAAGTGAGTTCTTAACTACTGTATGCTTGCACCAAGGGTTAGCATTGAGCCTGTACCTTTTCACATTGGTTATGGACAAGCTAACAAAGCATTTACAAGAAGAGATCCCGTGATCTATGTTATTTGTTGATGATTTAATTTTGATTGACAAGACTAAGGAGGGTGTAAAACAAAGCTAGATTTTGCTTTAGAATCTCAAAGAAAAAAAAATTAGTTGGACTAAAATCGAGTATATGGAGTGCAATTTTAGAAACAATAGGAGTGGGAATGTGGGATTAATTAAGATTGTTGTCCAAGAAGTTTTTCAAAATGACTACTTTTGACATCTTGGGATGATAATTCATGAGAGTGGAGAGATTGAGAAGGATGTTGCCTATAAAATTCAAGCGGAGTGGAAGAAAGGAGTTTCAGAAGGATATATTGATATTTTTAAGGATAGTATAAGGGAGTGGTACCAAAGCTAGAGAGTAAATCTGGTGGTTGTTGGGGAATAATCTAAAAGATAAATATGAAGTGCAATTTTAGAAACAATAGGAGTGGAAACGTGGGATTAGTTAAGATTGTTGTCCAAGAAGTTTTTCAAAATGATCACTTTTGACATCTTGGGATGATAATTCATGAGAGTGGAGAGATTGAGAAGGATTTTGCCTATAAAATTCAAGCAAGGTGGAAGAAATGGAGATGTGCCTCTGGAGTTCTATGTGCTTGTCGTGTGCCACTCAAACCAAGAGGGAGATTTTATAGGATGGCTATAAGACCAGCATGCTTTATGGTACATGATGTTGGGCAGTTAAGGAACAACATGTTCATAGGACGAGTGTAGCTGAAATGAGGATGTTTAGATGGATGAGTGGCAAGACAAGGATATAATTAGAAATGAAGGCATTCAAGGGGATCTAGGAGTAGCACCAACATATAATAAGATGAGTGGAAGTAGACTTGGATGATTTGTTCAAGTGCAATAGAGACTGAGAATTACACCGGTTAGGAGTGAGTCAGTACCAGTTATGACGAACCCCAATTAGTTGGGAGAAGGCTTAGATGACGATGATGATGTTGGGTCTGGACCAAGAATTACACGTGTGGCAAGTGCCAAAGTTCTAGCATGGCAAACCTCAAAAAATCTATACACAAATAAATAAAACAAAATTAAAGAGAATTAAGCAAAGACTAAGGCATGAGACGAGTGTGTAAGAAAATTAGTTTGGTCTCATGGCAGTGTATCCTGGACACCTGGCACTGGTGGCAAGTGCCAATGATTAAGTAAATATATAAAATTAAATAAAACAATGAAAACATTAAAGACAAAGGAAATTTGAAAGAATATTCTAATGGTTCCAATAGAAAAAAATACTTAAACCAACAAATCATTGATCAACAAAACATCAGAAATCACGAGTAATAAAAAGTTCTTATGAACATCACTTGTTCTTTTAAAATAATAGAACTAAAGCAAAAGAACAAAAAGAGCAACAAAGCATGTATTTTTTGTTAGAGTGGAGGCAAGCTCGAGGGCTAAGAGTAGTGAGAGGTCTTTGGCTTGACAAAAGAAATTTACATCATATAAAAACTGAAGCTAAAACTGAAGCTAAAACAAAATCTTTGTGCAGAAAAAAATGTTTGGACAACTTAGAAGTTTCAAACATGCGCCACTTTTCAATGAAATCACTAGGATACTTCGTCCGTACAAAATTTAAAGTGTCTTGTTGTGTCCAGGAATGTCCTAGTGTCCTCAAGTGTCGACACGGCAAAATCCTAGAAAGTAGGAAGTGTCCAGGTAACATTCAAGTCTGGTCTTTTATTGCTGTCTGTTTTTCCAAGCCATGGGTGGGAGGGTTATGATTGCCTGATAAAAGTGATACTCTAGAATCATAAGAGATCCATGATGATTCCCAACAAATAAATGATCTAAATTGGCGATTGGACCTATTTTTTCATAAATGATGTCGGTTGCCCTTTTCTGGTTGTTGATCAGATGGCTATCTTACTCATGTACTTTTTGCATGTTACTCCAGGGAACATGTCCTGGACTGTACAAAAAGTTTGGATTGATCAATTGTACTAAGCTTCCTGATGCACACACACACACACACACACACACACGCACAAGTCATCATCATCGTAGCCTTGTCTAGGTATTTGGTTGAGATTAATTTCACGAATCTTATTTCACAGAACTGCCTTGTCCTTGGTAAGTAAACAAGCCTTTACATCCCCTTCTCACCACCTCCATCAGTACTTTTTAGGTCATCCTTTCATCTCTTTTAGCTCTCAACCTGATCAGTATTTCCCTAGTTTCTAAAGATGTGAGTTTCTGCTCATGTTGCTTTCCAACTAGCCAACATTTTACCCCAGATAACATAGCTGATGGAATAACTATCTTATTAAATTTCCCTTAAATTTCATAAGTATACAAAACGCATCCATCTTTTAGAATAATAGAGCCAAGGTGGTGAAGCAAACCGCTTTTACAAATCTCCTGACCCTTTATTTTAGCTTAAGCTATGCTCTATAACAATTCTTACACAAACATATGGGGAGCGATACAGTCAATGTTGTGTCCTTTCATGTATCAAAGATTGGAGATAGGTAAACATGTATTGGTATTAATGATATTATCATCTATACCCAGAAAAATATCGTTGACTGAGCGAAACATTGATAAAAAAGTGGAAATTTTCAATGAAACTTCAGGAGATGTTAAAAGACACATGTTTACACATTTAGGAATTAAAAATTACAAAAACAATTATACATAATAACTTTCCATTTAATAGGAGCTTAAACCATGTGTTGTCCAAAAAAAAGAAAAAAGAAAAACTAGTGAAGTTATAACCAAAATGAGTTTATATCATTCAAATACCATACAATACAAGTAATAAAACCTAAATGGAAAGGAGTGGTTGATATCATCCAAAGAATAAATTCTTCAAAAAATGATGAAAGTTCGATTATTGGGGAACTTCTCATGAATTTCCTGGTCTCCTTGGTATTGGCGACAATATCGCTGTTGTCGCCAATACCAGGAAAATATACTGGGCTCGAGCAAAAATATTGACGATAGTTAAATTATCGCCAGATATTGCTGATATTATCGAACATATCGGCTATATCTGGAGGTTTTCTATTTACTGAAGTTTCTGTATCGTTAACCTGGCCATATCGATATTATTGGCGATATTATTGAAAATATGGCTAGCAATTGAACACTAGAGACTTGGTTTTTTGTGTGTGTCTGTCAGCATAACAATTCTCTGATTCATTAGTAGGACTCATCGAATCTAGCTTGCATGATGGACCAGCCTTCTTCAACTATATATATAGTATCTTTAACAGACCCAGGATTACTAAAAGTACTAATATTAAATATCCAAACCTAAGGATTTAAAATGGATCTAGGAACAGAAACTATCTCTTACATATCAAGTATATTACAAAGTAATCAGTACACTTTCCCAAGGAGATGTTAACACTAGCACTAAAGGTATGACTACCCTATTTCAAACAAATGTAAAATAATCCTTTTGTCTCAAAATTGTTGTCTTCGAATGAGGTTAAACTTCCTAAGGCATGGACTTTATCATAGGTTATTCCGCCTCAACCTTTAGGAAACACAGAAGTAGAAAAGATATTGAACACCGAAATGGAGATGCTGAAGTGAAATCTTCTTCCACAGAAAAGTTTTGCTAAATTCTGGACCGACTACTTCTTTAATCCTAGTCACACAGCATGGAAAGCATAAGTTTAGCACCAAACCTGTAGGAGTAGCCTTCCCTATGTATGAAGAATCTTCTTCTTCTTCTTCTTCTCTCTCTCTCTCTCTCTCTCTGAAAGAGAGAGATAACAACAATTTTATTAAGAAATCTGCTGAAAAGCGAGAAAAGAATACAACCCAACACGAAAATAAAAAAGAAACAAGAAGATTTGCAGCCCTACTGCATTTATATAAATAGTCCAACCCAAAACAAGACCCTTAACTTTCTTAATAACCTCTTCCATTGAAATGCTCTCATTCAAAATCACTGGCCATTTCGAACCCCCCAAATAGCCCAAAACAAAGCCATGATGATCAGCCTCCACACAGCTTTCCCCGATTTTCCAATCTCCCCCCCATCCCAAGCCCATAGAAGGTCTTCCATTGTCTTCGGCATCACCCAATTGGTATGAGGCTATAACAGGAAATAGTCCCAAACTTTACGAACAAAAGGGTAGTGCATAAAAAGGTGGTCAGTCCTCTCTACATTCTCCATACACCTCAGGTATACATTAGGGGGAATTAAGGATCTTCCTTGAAGATTGTGAATAGTGAGAACTCTCTTCCCACCTAGTAGCCAAATAACTCCATAGAACCAATGATGAAATGGGTGGCAAGGGCCAAATATGCGAGGCGGCTTACTAATAAACCTAAATAATGAGCGAACAAAGAATTTGCTTGACCGATGTGGAATCCAAGTCATCGAGTCCACTTCTTGGGATTATACTCTTTAGGCAATTGAGTAACCCGACAAACTCCACAATCTCCTCCATCATGTTCCTCCGGTAAGGTGGATTTCATACCATGGAGCCACCACAATAAGAATAGCAACCTATTACATAAATGAAACGATCAGGAGCAAGGTGAGCTACTCTAAGTGAAAAGATTTTGAAGCGCATGATCTCCATACCAAATATCCACTTAAAACCGAATGTGATGCTCGTTCCTAGCTGAAAGGGCGATCCCTCTTCGAACCAGATGATTTGTTGTTGCAATTGCTTTCTAGATACTAGAGGCTTTATACTTGCTAGCCACAATGATGAGGATATCGGGCCATCATATAGGATCTACGAGAGGAGGAGGGCCCAGTTGGCAGTCCTAGCTTCGTTATGGATGGACAACATCTATATGGGGCCCAGCGAGCGACTTTGAAGACCCCACATGCATGGATTGTGCATCTGGAAGACACTATTCTGGGAAGATGCACATGGGTTGCTATGATAGGAGCATTCGACCGTTGGATTGCAACCATTGGCCTATCTGACCATCAAATCATCATCTGTGGGCCATCAAACTGCTGGTCCACACAAAATTTGGACCACATGGGTCCCTAGTTGTAGGCATTTTTATTTTTTACATTATTTTGGACATGATTGATGGTTTGGATTAAGATTTGATAGTTTAGATTCATTATTTTTGAGTTTACACATTTTATTTAGTACCAGGGGCATTATTGTAAATATTGCTTTTTGAGACTATAAATAAGTGGTTGGGGGGGGGGGGCGGTGGTGGACGTCCACACCCTAGCCCATGAATTTTGAAGAAAACTTTTTTTTTTTTCTCTCTCCTTCTTGCATGAGATTTGCAGGTGAAGTTCTAGATTCTCCAGGGATTCGAGGGAAGGTGTGAGGCCGCGATGGTAATCCCCATCTATCCTTTATTCATTTTCTTCAAAGGTAAGTTCCTTTCTTCTTCTCTTTTCATTCTCTTCCTTATCAAACCCTAGAATCCCTTTCATTTCCCCCTCTTTTCTCATCTTTTCTACTCCTAAATCATCTAAACATTCATCCATCCAAACCCTAGGTCGTATGCCCCTTACCCGTGGCCGTACGCACATGCGCATGTCCTCACGCACAAGTGTGCTAGGCTGTCCACGTGGACAGCCACTTCCTCTTTTCTTTTTGCTTTGTTTCTCCCATAAAAGCCCAACTCTAGTGCCATATTTCATTCCTTTTGAAACCCTAAACCTATTCTTCCCTTAAACCCTAACCCTAGGTTTTCTATTTTTAACCTTGAGCCGAAATTGTGTTTAAACTTGAAACTAACAATCTAGTTGAGCGTTGGGACTATCCTACGCTAGAACGGGATTCCCATATCTCGTAGGGACCATTCTTTCATAACTTTATATTGATTATGCATGATGGGATGACAATTTTGGTTAGAACCTAGCTAATTAAACTTGAATTCTCTAATTTGTGGTAGAATACATATTTCTTTCGTACTTGATTTAACTGTATTAATCTAGAAATTGATCTCATTCATCACTTTGGCTTAAACAACTCTCATCCTGCATCAATTTTGGTATCAAAGCTTAGGTCTAGTGTAGGATAGGTGTTTGACGAAATTCCTAATTTATTGTGGTGCATCTAGGCATATAGATAAGTTGCTGAATTTTTCTGACTTGGTATTTGAAAATTCCCATATTGCTGGAATTATTTTTAGATTTGGTGAATTTTAAAGTCCCTGGTTGCTGGATTTTCAAGTTTTGCATAATTAGAAGTGTCCTAGGGCTGTCCATTGGGTTACAACATCTAAATTCATCATATATAGAGTATAGGTGCATCATATTGTAGTGTCTAGGTATAGAATTTATCTTTTTTCATTGCATAACCCTCGTCCTTGTCCAGTAGTCCTTAGGGTTGTGTCTAGTAGAGTTCTTACTGTATGCACACTTGCATAGGTCATGGCTTTGGTCTTTCTCCCACGATGAATATGGAACAGCTTGCCGAGGCTATCGAAAATATCAACCGTCACCTCACAAATATTGAGAACCAGCGGACCACTGCCACCCAGATAACCGCTTGTGTCCAACGCATAGCTCAGTTGGAAGCATCTCGTATGACTAACCCCAACACTGGGGAAGATTGCCATTTTCAAGTTGAGGAATGAGTTGAAGGTGTGTATGATAGGGAAGAGCCTATTAAGGGATGTGTGAGGTACCAAGGTTAGGGAGTAGGCCATGGAGGGGTGCGTGCCCAGCCACCTTGTAGAGAGTTCTAAGATCACTATGATCCTGAGGATAGGGTGATGAAGAGTGTTAAGGTTGACACTCCTAGTTTTGATGGTCACCTGGACCCCAAAGTTTTTCTGGACTGTTTAGCATACATGGAGCACTTCTTCGAGTGGTATGACATTTTTGACCAACGCTGGGTCAGATTCACTATGATGAAGTTAGTGGGTCAAGAGGAACTGTTTTGGACTAACGTGGAGCGCACCATGGGAAGGCGTGGAGACGAGCCAGTTGTACACTAGGTCGAGATGAAGGAGCTCCCGAGGGAAAAATATCTTTCGCTTTCCTACCGCCAAAAACTCTTGGATTAGTGGCAATCCCTAAGGTAGGGAACAATGCTCGTGATAGATTATATCGCTAAGTTTGACGAGTATATGATGCGATGTAACGTCGAGGATGACCCATTCGTGACTCAGCTTGAGCTCATTCCTCGCAATGTAACCACTTTGAAGCATGCCTATCAGATGGTGCAAGAACTGGAGCAATATGTTAAACCCTAGTTCGTGAGGCAGCTTGATATGAATACTAGGTCCACTCCTCACGGAGCTAGGCCAGGTATTAGTAATCAAATCAAGGCCTTCATTGGTACACAACCCAGTCTTAGAGAAGTCAAAGGAAAAGGGGTAGCTAGTACCAGTGCTATGGCCAATGAGCACACCCAATGTTTCAAGTGCCATGGATACAACCACTTTGTGCACCATTGCCCTACAAAAGAGTGTAGTAAGGCACTTGTTGTCGGAGAAGCGGATGATGAAGAACATGATGAGTATGAAGAGGAAGTACACAAGCTCGCTGAAGGTGCTAGTGATGAAGAATTGGACGAATTTGAGGCCATGCCACTTGCAGTTGTCACATGTGCTCTAGCACAGGCTAAGGGTAATGATGATTGGTGTAGGAGCACAATTTTCTATACTTACGCCAATTGTGGAGAGAAGAATTGCAAAGTGATCATAGATAGTGAAAGTTGTTCAAATGTGATCTCCACTAGCACCTTGGATCGCTGAGGGTTGAAAGTTAACCCTCATCCTGAGCCTTGTAGAGTTTCTTGGGTAGATAAGACTTCTCTTCCGGTTTCCTAGTTGTGTCAAGTTCCTATTGAGTTTGAATCTTATAAGGACATACTTTGGTGCGATGTGTTGTCCATGGATGTAGGCCATATCTTGGATAGACCCTGGTTATTCGATCGTGATGTGACAATATTCGGCTGCTCCAATACTTATTCATTCATACATTAGGCAAGAAGATCAAGTTGGACCCTCTTCCACCCAAGAGCACCCCAGAAAGGAGGGCGTTAAGAAAAGCGATCCTAAAGTGTCAAGGAAGTCCTACACTAAGTCTCTACATATCATAATGCTAGTGAGTTCGAGAAAGAGACCAAGGTAGATTCGATGGTGTATGACCTCATAGCTGGAGAAGTTACACCCCAGGTTAGTGTAGAGTTGCCATGTGAGGTGAGTCTGGTTTTCGAAGGGTTTAGAGATGTTTTTCTCGATGATTTTCCAGACAAACTCCCACCCATGAGGGACGTACAACATGTCATAGATTTAGTCCCTGGGTCGACTCTACCGAATTGTCCTCACTATCGGATGAATCCTATGGACCATGCGGAGTTGAAAAAGCAAGTAGACGAGCTCCTCAGAAAAGGTTTCATCCAAGAGAGTATGAGTCCATGTATCGTGCTCGCCCTTCTCACGCTCAAGAAAGATCGCACGTGGCGCTTGTGTGTGGACAGTCGTGCCATTAACAAGATTACAATCAAGTATCGGTTTCCCATACCACGTCTTGATGACATGTGAGATATGATGGCCGGTGCCACGATCTTTTCGAAGATCGACCTCAAGAGTGGGTACCGCCAAATACGTATTCACCTAAGAGATGAATGGAATTTCGAAGATCGACCTCGAGAGTGGGGACCGCCAAATTCGTATTCACCTAAGAGATGAATGAAAGACTGCCTTCAAGACGAATGATGGGCTTTACAAGTGGTTGGTCATGCCATTTGGTTTGAGTAACGCTCTGAATACGTTTATGAGGGTGATGACCCAGGTGTTGAGACCCTTCATTGAGAAGTTCATAGTGGTCTACATTAACGACATCCTTATTTATAGTACCACTAAGGAACACCATCTCTACCACTTGAGGCATGTTTGCACGGTCCTTAGAGTAGGAAAGTTATTTGCGAACCTAAAGAAATATACGTTCATGTCAGATAGGGTCATCTTCTTAGGGTTTGTCGGTCGTCTGAGGGCATGTTTGCGGACCCTAAGAAAGTCAAGGCCGTTCCATTGTGGCCCCCATCACAAACTGCATAAAGAAATGGGAGTTTAAATGGACTAAGGCGGCCTCCAGGCTTTTAAGGATATTAATGGCAAGATGACAAAGGCTCCCGTCATGCGCCTTCTTGAATTTTGTAAAGTCTTCGAAGTTGCGTGTGATGCTTCAGGGGTTGGTATAGCCGTATAGGTGGAGTCCTTACTCAGGAGGGGCATCCCGTTGCTTATTTTAGTGAGAAGTTGAATGAGGCCAAGTAACAATACTCTACCTATGACAAGGAGTTTTATGCAATTGCCCAGTATTTGCGCTATTGGCATCACTATCTTTTACCATAAGAATTCGTCGTATTTTCTGACCACGAGGCTTTGCGCTATCTGAACTCCTAAAAAAAATTAAACTCAAGGCATGCCAAGTGGGTCCAGTTTCTTTAAGAGTATTCATTTGTATTAAAGCACATGGCCGGGGTTAAAACTAGACTCGCCGATGCCCTTAGCCGTAGGGTGATGCTACTCCAATCCATGAGTGTTGAGGTCACTGGGTTCGAGCATTTGAAGGAAGAATATTCTTCATGCCTATATTTTGGAGAGGTCTATACATCATGGTTAGCTGATCAGGTGAGGGATGATCATGGGTTTGTCGTTATTGACAATTATTTATTTAGACATGACATACTCTGCATTCCTCATACCTCACTCCATGATTTTCTTATTTGGGAGCTTCATTCTGGAGTGGTGGCTGGTCATTTTCGGAGGGACAAGACTATTGCCCTTGCAGAGGATAAATTTTACTGGCCAAGTCTCAAGAGAGATGTAGCCAAATTATTGGGCAATGTAGGGCTTGTCAACTGGCAAAGCAGTGAATGTAGAATACATGAACAAGACTATTGCCCTTGCAGAGGATAGATTTTATTGGCCAAGCCTTAAGAGAGATGTAGCCAAAATTATTGGGCAATGTAGGACTTGTCAACTGGCAAAGCAGCGAAACAAGAATACAAGGTTATAACTTATATATGCCTTTGACAGTACCTCATGCTTTGTGGCAGGACATTAGTATGGATTTTGTGCTTGAGCTTCCCAAGACAATCAAGGATCACGATTCCATCTTTGTTGTGGTGGACCGCTTTTCTAAAATGGCTCATTTTCTGCTATGTTCAAAAATGTCGGACGCCTCCAACATGGCTAAGATTTTCTTTGGGGAGGTGGTTCGCTTGCATGGTTACTGAAGACCATAGTGTCTGACATGGATGTACGCTTTATAAATTACTTTTGGAAGACACTTTGGCACATGATGGGCACGAGACTTCAGTTCTCATCGGCATCCCATTCTCAAACTGATGGGCAAACGGAAGTGGTTAATAGGAGCCTAGGAAACCTGTTGCTTGTAGCTGAGTTAGCATACAATAGTTCAGTGAATAGGTCCATTGGTACGAGTCCATTTGAAGTTGTGCATGGGTATAATGAAACCAATAGATCTCATTCCCATGTCCATCTCACATAGGCCATCCAAGTCAGCATATGCATTTGCACAACATATCCACTATTTGCACGTTGAGATCAAAAGAATGATTAATGCAAGTAATGAAAAGTAAAAGATTCATGCTGATTCTCACTGCAAGTTCAAAGACTTTCAGGTGGGTGACTATGTCATGGTTCGTATATGACCAGAGCGGTTTCCCCATGGAGCTGTTAAAAAGTTGCAACCCATAGTGCAGGTCTTTATAAAATTTTGCAAAGAATGAGCGCTAATGCATATGTGATGGATATCCCATCCAGCATGGGCATTAGTTCCATGTTTAACGTAGAGGACCCGGTTTCTTGTGATGGACTTGTTATTGCACCTACTAGCCCCCCTACACACCCGAATATACCAAATCTGTCCTCTAGTCCTTGGCCTTTGCCTGACCCATTATCCCATCTTTTACCTTCTCTACCATCCTTACTTGAGAGAAGAGAAGATTGGGGTTGTGTTGGATTACCATGTGGTTTCCACGAGGTAAGGAGGATTCTAGAAATTCATTGTCAAATGAAAGGATAGACTGGCATCAGACTACGTGGATTAAGGAGGCGGAGTTTTAGAGATTGGATCCTGACCTTCTTGAGCAGTTCCATAGTTTTGCTTCGCCATAGGCGATTCTTTCTCAATCAGGGAGGATTGATGAGGACATCGGGCCATTATATAGGGTCTACCAGAGGAGGAGGGCGTAGACAACAACCCCAGCTTCGTTATGGATGGACGACATCTATATGGGGCCCCGCGGGCCACCTTGAAGACCCCACATGCATGGATCATGCATCTGGAGGACCCCATATTGGGAAGATGCATGTGGGTTGCTATGATAGGAGCATTTGATTGTTAGATTGTAACCGTTGGCCTATTTTACCATCATATATTCATTTGCGGGCCATCAGACCGTTGGTCCACGCAGATTTTGGACCACATGGGTCCCTAGTTGTAGGCATTTTTATTTTTACATTGTTTTGGACATGATCGATGGTTTGGATTAGGATTTGATAGTTTAGATTCATTATTTTTGTGTTTATACACTTTATTTAGCAGTAGGGGCATTATTTTAAATATTACTTTTTGAGACTATAAATAAGAGGGAGGGGGGATGTCCACACCCTAGCCCATGAATTTTGAAGAAAAGCAGTTTCTTTTTCTCATTCTTCTTCTTGCATGAGATTTGCAGGTGAAGTTCTATACTCTCTAGGGATTTGAGAGAAGGTGCGAGGCCTCGAAGGTGATCCTCATCTATCCCTTCTTCGTTTTCTTCAAAGGCAAGTTCCTTTCTTCTTCTCTTTTCATTCTCTTCCTCATCAAACCCTAGAATCCCTTTCATTTCCCCCCCCTTTCTCATCTTTTCTACTCCTAAATCATCCAAACATTCATCCATCCAAACCCTAGGTCGTATGCCCCTTACCTGTGGCCGTACGCATGTGCGCACATCCACACGCACGAGTGTGCATGGCTGTCCACGTGGGCAGCCACTTCCTCTTTTCTTTTTTTTTGCTTTGTTTCTCCCATAAAACCCTAACCTTTTGTGAACTCATTAACCAAGATAGGAAAGGAGGTTGATTGCACTCATGATCGGCCCCAACCCCTTCACTTCAGATCACACCCCAATCGTTCCAGCAGATAATCTAAGAACTCCCAATCCACATGATCATAGGCCTTCTCAATGTTAAGCTTGCATACAATCCCACGTTTCCTCTCCCTATTCTTGGAATCGCTGCATTCATGGGGCGATAAGAGCACCATCTAAAATTTGTTTACCCACGATAAAAGCTTCCCGATTATTGGAAATAATCTCTGAGGAACTTCCTGAAATCTTTAAAGGATCTTTGCCAGAATTTTATTAGCCCCCTTATTAGACTGATAGGTCTAAAATCTTTTAACTGTTCCACGCGCTTTGCTTTAAGGATAATAGCGAGAAATGAAGCCCCGTGCCTAGTTGAAAAACCACTTCGCTCAAAAAACTCCAAGATAAAGTCCATCACGTCCTTTTTGAATAATCACCAGAATTTCTAAAAGAAGAACATTGGGAAGCCATCAGGCAGCAAGGCCTTGACCCCACACATCGAGTCCAAAGCAGCTTTAACCTGTTCCTCCGATATTGGCGCTTCAAGCGAGGAAACACCTGCCTTTGCTAATTTATGAAACTCTTTAAGTTATCCAACTATGGCCTCTCCCACCGGTCACAAGTTAACAACTTTCTGTAAAGTCGGACTATAGAGTCGCTTATCTCTCTTGTCCGAGGTCCTCCATCCATTTACAACCAAGATAGAAATATTGTTTCTGCGAGCCTGGGCACTAGCTATATTGTGAAAGCAACAAGTATTTTTGTCCCCTCCTATAAGCCACATTGCTCTAGATCTCTAACACTATCTAATGTCCTCTTCTTTAGATTGGTTATCATAACTCCAAGATAAAGCTACGCTCTTTTCTCTATCTTCTGCCAATAGATCACCGCCCTTCTTTAATAGATCTAATTCATGCATCTCTTTCGACATTCTATCAAAGTCTGCCTTCCAAGCACCGAGCACATCCCTTCTTCTACAAATTAATCATATTTTTCAGAGGCTTGAGTTTCCTACTTATCCCGAAGCCAACAAAACCTTCTCTACCATAAAGGAGGTCCACCAATCGACTGCAAGCTGCTCGAAATCATCAATTTTCAACCAAGCTAACTCGAACCTGAAAGGCCTTGGGCTCCAATTCTCTTCAGCTACCTCAAGCACAATAGGACAATGGTCAGAAGTGGTCCTCGGTAGGCCACACTAATTGACCATTGGAAAATTGTCAAGGCAGTCCATGGAGACCAAAAAAATCTGTCAAGTCCATATTGTGTCGGAGCCACCCAATCTGTGAAGTTCTTCATACTTATCTATGTCAGATATGTAAATGTAATTGGACTAGATAAAGAATTCATATTGGTAAGCCATTACTTTGACAAATTTTTTCTTTAGAATCTAACAAAGAGAAAATGAGATTGGTTCTTAAATTATTATTCTAAAGATCAGCAGGCCCTTATCAGAGAAAAAATGGTACATCCATATGAATCTGGAAAAAAATGTTCTTCTTTGATTGGTACGAAACTTACTACTCTAGTCCAGAACTCCTGCAATCGGACATCAATGCTTTTGAAAACTTAACCAAGATTTGAATTCTTGCTACTAATAATATGCAAGTTGAATCTATTCATCCTCCTGGAGAAACAATCAAACTTGTAGGAAAAGAAGAATTTAAAACATGTCCTATAAAAAAATAAGTCTATTTAAAAATAGGAAGAACTTGTCAAAACCGAAATTATTTTTAATAGCAAAATAATTTCACAAATACATATTTACAGATCTCTCACAAAATAAAAATAAAAATACAGACTTTTTGATACCAAGCTACTCGATTTATTTATTTATTTATTTATTTTTGAAAATCGATCCAAGCTATTCGAATGTAATATTTTATGGAAAATAAACAAATAACCTACCACTTTCAAGATAAACAGGAAGCTAAATCTAAACCCTTAATTATTCCATTCTCCTAGAAGGAATAATCTTAGCAAAAGAACTTTTGAAAATATCTGATGAGCTAATCCAAGAGTTAGGAAAAAGACTTGCGTCTTTAAGCATAAAAATAGCAATCCAAATACTTCACTATCTATTGATCAAATAGAGGAAGAGACTAGATCTGAATTTGAAATAAATGAAATCCCTAGAGTAAGTAAAATCCGATCTGCAAATAACTATCATAGGAGGCCTGCCTCTGTCAACATACAGTTAAAGAAAATAAAGATACAACAAGAGTCAGTTTTGATGGATCATCACTTTATGAATGGAACATTGATGGACTGACCAAATATCAAATCTTGACTGTATGTAGTGATATCTTAATGTACTCTAATGCTTGTATAGGAAAATCATATGACTTGTATGGTAAAATCTGAGAACAACTAATGAATCTTCAGTGTTCAATTTTTACTGATTTCCACTGGTATAAACATGTATTCTTAACAAAAATTTATACACTGTAGTCCACTAAACAAGATATATGGAAAGTTTTTTTTTTCTTGTGGTCTCCCTTCTCTCCTTGTTGAAAAGGTAATAACGCTTTTAAAACAAGCAGGAACAATAAACTATAACACTTATAAAAAATTAAAAAAAGAAGGAAAAAAGGAGAGATTAATATAAAAGAAAGAATTAGGAAAATTTTGTTATTAATTCGGCTATGAGCCAATAATTCCTGAGAGCATGAAATATTCTAAAACTCAACAAAACCAAAACAACAGAAGAATCCAAACGATATCAGGCCTACAAAAGAAACTTCAAAGCAAAAGAAAAAAAGGACCATCAAGAGAAAGTGAAGCAATTTTCAAGACAAACTCGAAAGAGAAATTTGTGCTGATATCCTGATGGCTTTTTGGCATTGAAAACAGTATGCAGTATTGTCTACCTTATGTCAAGGATTTCAGAGAAGAATATATCCCCGTGAAAGCTTGCCTAATTCAAATAAACAAAAGATTAATCGAAATCTATAAACAAGGAATAAAAGATCTATTAAAGAAAGGATTAATTAGAAAAAGCTTGTCCCCATGGAGTTGCGCAGCTTTCTATGTGGAGAACACAGCTGAACTAGAAACAGGGAGTCCCATGGTTGGTAATAAACTATAAACCATTGAACAAAGTCTTACAGTGGATTTGATACCCAATTTTAAACAAACAAGACTTAATTAGTAGATTAAATGATGCAAAAATATTTTCAAAATTCGACATGTAATCAAGGTTTTGGCAAATTCTAATTAAAGAGGAAGATTGTTATAAAACAGCCTTCACAGTATCCTTTGGGAATTTTGAATAGAATGTTATGCCCTTTTGCTTAAAAAATGCTCTGCAGAATTTCAGTGAATTATGAACGAAAAACTCAACCCACATGCATCTTTGTCATAGTTTATATAGATGATGTTCCTATTTACTCCATAAACATTGATCAATATTGAAAACATCTTAAGATCTTTTATTATGTCATAAAGAAAAATGGGCTAGTAGTGTCAGCATGAAAAATAAGGTTATTTCAGACTAAATTCAATTTCTTGGCTACCATATAGACCAGGGATATCCTTGGATGCTTAAATTGTATATGCAATTTTTACAAAGACCTTACAAAAGATAAAGGAATTATCTCCACTCTCTTAAAAAATAAGCCTTAAAGAATGGTCCTCCTAGCATTGATGCAGGACCTGAAATTGAAATATGATGTGCAAGATTTCAGGTGTAAGATCACGTTAGTTCAGAAACAATTACATAAATTCCATATCCCATACAAAAAAAATCCAAACATTCAATTAAGGGGAATCTATGCGGGTCCATGCCTACACATGTTAGGGTTGGATCAATAAAAATTATGAACTAAACGATACTCAAAGATAAGTAATATTCATCCACACATGCACAACAATCAGTCCCTAATCTAAAGGATTCATCAATTTCAACTCAAGGAACCCTAGGGTGAAGAAAGAGACAAATTAATTAAGGATAATGTAATATAGGGTTAGGGCTTATGAAAATAGGTATAAAAGAGGAAAAATAAGAAGGAAAACCTGAATCGAAGAAAGTCCACGCGTGCGGACAGTGGCAGGGCCAGGCGCACGTGCGAGCGGGGCTCGATTTCCGAAACGGACTCCTTGGCTCTGATTGGCCAGAGGGGTCTCCAAAACCTCCAGGTTTCGTGGCGATTCGACGTACGGTCTGTGCACAGTGCTCCGTCAAAGTTTCGGCCCTCTTGTAGGGCCAGATTCTGGAAACTGGTTGTAGGAAGAGGAACGGCTGAAAACCTGATGGATTTGAAGCAAGGATGATTGTATAAGGTGAGAGATATAGATGGAAGAGGGTAGGGGCGGATAAGGATAGATGTGGCTTCGCACCACGGTAGTTAGCCCTTCGAAAAGGGAGGGCTTTGCACCCACTTGAATTTTTCTACAACTTAGAAACTCAGAGAGAAAAAAACTTACAGGAATTTTTATTAAACTTCAATGAATCAAAAGAACTACAAGGGGTGCTTATTTATAGGAAAATCCTATATCCCAAAACTCGCGCCATATGCGCAACCTATTACTTGGCGATGAAGTAAACTAAAATAAAAACCAATCAAAGAAATCTAAAGTGTTCATGATGTTCTAAATAACATAAATAAGCAAAACCTAAAATATGAACTTAATCCGATCAGCGGGCTTCGATCATGAGATCCCATGATGGGCTTTACTTGACTATCGGGTCCACTTTAATGAACCAAACTCCTTCTAACTAGGAGGCCCTCCCTGGATGTCGTCATTGATCCAGATCGATGGTGGGGCCCTCCTTCTGGCGTATGTGCATAGGGGGCAGCGTGTGTGCACGTGTGCGCGTGATGTCCCCATCAATTATCTCCGGATGTAAAGATTTCACCACCGGCGAAATAAAACTCATGAATCGCTTAAGGATGTCAGGATCAAGTCTTTAAAGCCCCTCCTCAGTGAACGACGTGCTGTCTAAAGCTGGGCGTGACTTCCATTTAACAAGGTACTTCTGAAACCCGTCGTCCGACGTCGAAACCATCTGATGGTTCAGGATATCCTCTATTTCCTCTCTGGGTGTGTGAAGGTTAGGTATGAGAGGTAGAGGCTGGGAAGAAAGGTCAGGAAGAGTAGGCATGTGAGGTAGAGGCTGAGAAAATGGATCAGGACGGGTAGGTATGGGACGTAGAGGCTGGAAAAATGGGTCGAAAAGGGTAGGTATGAGAGGTAGAGGTTGGAAAAATGGGCCGGGACGGGTAGGTATGGGACGTAGAGGCTGAGAAAATGGGTCGGGAAGGATAGGTATGAGAGGTAAATGCTGGAAAGATGGGTCGGGAGGGTGCCATGTATCAAGGGAAAGGTTTGAGGAATCAAGATGATTAGGCGAAAGGCTGGACAATGTATCAATGACCCCTTGAAATGCAGCTAGATTCTCCACATTAAATGTGGAACTAATTCCCATGGAGGGTGGAAGATTTGCCACATCGCATTGAGGCCGTTTCGTTTTATAATTTTGAAGGGTCTAGTGCTATGCACGTGTAACTTACGAACGACCCCTGGAGGATAACCACTCGGGCCTGATGCGGACCATCACAGTCCCTTATATTGAATTCCTTGAAACATTTATTCTGGTATGCAGAAAATTTGTAATGTTCATTACTAGTTGTGATATTCTGCCTGATTTCTTGATGCCATGAATGAATGTGATGCATAAAAGACTCTGCAGGCTCTGACGGCTTATGAGACAATGACATAGGGACAAGATTAATAAGTTTCTCACATTTATAACCAGTAACGACTTCATAAGGATTGAGACATGTGGACCTATCGACAGAACTATTAAACGCAAACTCGGCTGTAGGTATTACGGTGTCCCATGTTCTGGTGTGCTCTATATCCCTCACTAGGGGGAGACTCATCCGGTAGATCATTAGGAAAGACATCACGGAACTCATCAACTACTGGAATGGCCTCAGTGGGTAACTCTACACTAGCCTCTGGTGCACCTTCTCTAGTCACAAGGCCGTGCATGTTGTACTACTCAAAATAGTCACTAGCCTCATGGGGTGGGTGCACGGGTGCATGCCCATGACTGATTCCTTGGCCAATTACATTCATTGGTTTAACCTCCAGGCCACCTGCCTGAGATTGGACATCTACCCCAATGTTGGGGTTTGTCCTTGCGGAGGCCTTTAGTTGGGTACAAGTTATTCAAAGCATTGGTCCATATCCAAGCGCTTACTCAAAGACTCAATCCGCTGGGACAGTTTATTTAGTGACTCTTGCAATCGTTCCGTGTTTAGCGTAGGGTGTAAACCAACCATGACCCGTACGTGGGGGCATACGACTGCTAACTCCACCTAAGGACTTTTTATGACGACTATATGCAACAAAATGAGACTAAATGATCCTATGAGACTCTATATGAGGGAAACTACGTAGTGTTACTAAAATCCAGCAATACAGTTGTCGAAATAAAGGACTAACAGAAAGTTATAGCAATGTGAATTGCTAACTCCCTGCTAACAAAAATTTCAGCAACTAATATCAGGGACTACGGTCTTCTAAACAGCTATATGTGATGAAACTGGATGTATGATGGACTTACACAAACTAAGCCTAAACATGTAATGTATTCCCTCACAAGAACCTTAAGCTCTGATACCAAATTTGATGTAGGACATGAAATTGAAATATGATGTGCAAGATTTCAGGTGTAAGATCACGTTAGTTCAGAAACAATTACACAAATTCCATATTCCACAAAAAAAAAATCCAAACATTCAATTAAGGAGAATCTATGCAGGTCCAGGCCTACACATGTTAGGGCCGGATTAATAAAAATTATGAACCAAAGGATACTCAAAGATAAGTAATATTCATCCACACATTCACAACAATCAGTCCCTAATCCAAGGGATTCACCAATTTCAACTCAAGGAACCCTAGGGGTGAAGAAATGGACAAATAAATTAAGGATAATGCAATCTAGGATTAGGATTTATAAAAATAAGTATAAAAGAGGGAAAATAAGAAGGAAAACCTGAATCGAAGAAAGTCCATGCGTGCAGACATCGGCAGGGCTAGGCGCACGTACGCACGAGCCTGGTTGCACGTGCGAGCGGGGCTCAATTTTCGAAACGGACTCCTTGGCTCTGGTCGGCCAGGGGGGTCTCCAAAACCTCCAAGTTTCGTGGCGATTTGACGTATGGTCTATGCGTAGTGCCCCGTTGAATTTTAGGCCTTCCAAGTTCTGGAAACTGGCTATAGGAAGAAGAACGGCTGAAAAACTAATGGATTCAAAGCAAGGATGATTGTATAAGGTGAGAGATATGGATGGAAGAGGGTAGGGGCGGATGAAGATAGATGTGGCTTCGCACCATGGTAGTTAGCCATTCGAAAAGGGAGGGCTTCGCACTCACTTGAATTTTTCCACAACTCAGAAACTCAGAGAGTGGAAAAAAAACTTGCAGAAATTTTTATTAAACTTCAATAAATCAAAAGATCTACAAGGGTTGCCTATTTATAGGAAAACCCTATACCCAAAACTCGCGCCATGTGTGCAACCTATTACTTGACGATGAAGTAAACTAAAACAAAAACCAATTAAAGAAATCTAAAGCGTACATGATGTTCTAAATAACATAAATAAGCAAAACTTAAAATATGAACTTAATCCGACTAGCGGGCTCCGATCATGAGATCCCATGATGGGATTTACTTGACTATCGGGCTCACTTCAATGAACTAAACGACGTCTTCTAATTAGGAGGCCCTCCCTGGATGTCGTCATCGATCCAGATCGACGGTGGGACCCTCCTTCTGGCGTACGTGCATAGGGGGCGCGTGTGTGCGTGTGCGTGATGTCCCCATCAAGCATACATTAGCAGTCCAACAGTCCAAAAAATTAAGAGTAAAGACTCTCTCTTACCTCAAAATAGTAGCTTTAGATGGCTTTAAATAGTGGAAACTGATGCCTCTAAACCCATAGATTCAAGTCAAACCCAAAACCCTTAGCAAATCTGCAAGATGAGAGACTCTAAGCCGCAAAAGCTATGCCATTACAATAAATGCTCCTCTCAAATCCATGGATTTGTAGCTTGATTACCAAACAGTAGACTTTGGGATTTGTCAAATCCAAATACAATGAAAATCCATGTATTTGATGAGTTCATGGATTTACCGAATCCATTAATCATTTCCATGAGCCCAAGCAGGCCCAGAATTTGAAAGTATTAAAAAAAAAAAAATAAAAAAAATCAAAATAAGTATTGGCTGTTATTAGTAAGTGCATTGATGTTGATGATGGTTAATGAGTCCAATAAAACACAGCATTCATGCGTTCATGTGTGTATGTTTTCTTTTCAGGCACTCCACTGCATAATGGAGGATCAATTACATGATGATGTCCCTTTAAAAGGTCGAGTTAAAGCGACACTGCAGCTCGGATCGGAGATGTTTTTTGTGAATCCTGCAGCCAAGGGTGTCCTCTCCGAAGAGCTGGCTGCTATGAAAGAAGAGAGCATGAACGTACTTAAGACCTTCATCACTGAACACAACGTACCAAATGATGTTCCTGACGAAGCTATTGAAAGTGTTTCTGAGGATGAAACTACATTAGTTGACAAGCTGCCTGAAAGACCCAGGAAGCGAAAGTGACCATTTTCCCTCAATCGGTTAGTAGGTTAAATGGTGAACATTTATAGAAACAAGTTTGAATGTGTTTCCCTTCATTGAAATGCAGCAGTAGTAGACTACCGTTTCCATTAAAATTATGTACCTCTTTTATCTTTCATGTAATGTTAAGTCTGGAAACGTCCCAAATGTTGCTTATGATTCAAATGACACCACATTTTTTTTCACTGGCACACACAAGGGTGGCCTGCATCTCAGCAATTGGAATGGAATGAAGAGGATCATTAAAAGAAATCTACAGAATTCTGACTAAAGAATAAATAGCCTAATACTGTGGGTCCCGGCTTCAGTGCACACCAAGAGTTGGGTCCATGTGCATGTGGCCTGTTCAATCCCCAAGTATAGGGTTGTGATGTAGTAATAAACTCGGCGAAACTGAGGTCGAATCTCAAGGGACTAATACCTGTACGTTATCTGAAACTAAGTAGAACTAGACTAAGATGAAATCTAAATCAACTATAATTTGAGGAATAATGATGAAATAATTATCTAAAACTTAAAAGAATTGAGGGAAAGGAAACTAGGGATTCAGAGGATCCACTTGTAGATATCAGAGAGATCATATGCCTGTTTCAAGAACTCAACTGGACTTGGATTCCCATCTTCATCCATTTGACGGGTGTAACCATGAAAATCAACTGAATTTCCTTTGATGTAGTTTTCAAGAGATGAAAGGTATATGAATTAGAATGGATTCCATCACCAAACCATGCCCAGGAGACAAAGTAAACAACCGAATTAAGCTAATTACCAACCAATCAACAATGTATGAAGGTTAGGAAGGGTACCGTCATCTGACCATGCCCAGGAGACGATGGTGAACAATAGGGCTTCCTAACGTTATAAACATAAAAAAGAAAGGAGCATGCTCAAAGCTATCGCAGACCCATTGTAATTTTAGTCACAACGGACCTTTAAAAACTAAAAACATTCCCTTAATTAAACTAAAATCAACATCAGTTCAGTCTAAACAAAAGGCACAAGCAAAAAGTCTCCCATTACGCTACAAGTTTCACCTCTTAGCCCTAACTAAGAGGTTTAGCCTGACATGATGGGGGCTAAAGCACTCCGAAATTAAGAAAAAAAGTAAACAAGAAACAAATAAAACTAAAACTAACAACTCTGTTTTGCACTCCTCGCCTTAAGATAGGATCCGTTGATCTTCTTCTCTCTTCTCTTTATAGCAGTCAAAGGTAGGTTGGTTGAAGCTTCCGCACGAAGAGGTGGTGCACCGACAGCTAGAGTCGGTGGAAGAACCGACCTCCTTTCGTAGAAAATGAATCGCATCCCTCAACAGCATCCTGCGTTGAAACTTGGTGGGGCCCATGAATGATGTCAACAGAGAAATCCGACCCGTCCATTGAATTCCTCTCGGAATTTCAGTCGGAAAGGAGTGTTTTTTCTCGGGTTTAGTGCGGTCCATCGAATCAAATCTTTCCACTGTCTGTCTTCCGTTTGGACGATCGAAAACCGATCTATGATGTATCTTAAAATTTCGCCACTTAGGCCATGTTTATGGGGCCCTTTTAAGCCTGATGAACGGTCACGATTATCTGGATCATCGACCATGGTGGCCCACAAGAACGGACCGCAACCTCTGTTGCGAAATAGAGTTTCCGGCTTCGCGTTGTGATGGTCGGTGGGGCCAGATTGACAGTGATGGAGAAATCCACGCCGACCATTAGATTACCAACGAAAAACCATCCAGAGATGGCTGGTTTTGGATCGAGTTAAATGTGGCCCATTGAATTTTAAACCTGCCGTCCATTAGATGCATTGGCATTGTTTCCATTCATACTCATGCATGGGTTTGAAAAACCACCGCTTGTACGGTCGGTTTGACGCCCTGGGATGAATGGACGGTTCAGATGGACCACATGATTAACGTTGGTGGGCCACCCACCCTCCCAGCGCAACACCTGCAAAGGGAGGAGAGAGATTCTCTCTCGCTTTGGAAAGTCGGATCAAACCGACTTTGACTGGGCTTCCAGTCCAGTTATATGTACTCCATACACATGTAGTGTAGTGTGGGGTCCATCATGATGATCTTTTGAAATCCATTCTGTCCATCTCTTTCCTTATATCTTTTTACCAGTTGGGACCAAATTTGAGGCATATCCAGATAGCAGGTGGGCCCAAAATCAATGAATTGTGGGTTGATCTGTCCGTTGGGCCACTTTCATAAGGATCCAATGGCTGAAATTTTATATGTACGGTTAATTTATGGTCTTTAGGCCATGTATGCAGTTTCGAGCTAAACGGATGGTGGAAACCCTGTGATCTCGCATTTTAGCTGATTTTCGGGTCACTTGAGCTTCACTTTCTCAAATTTCTCGGATTTCTGGTGTATAAATCCGTCGATCTTGGTCCCCTGGAGTCCATCCATTGCCTTGGTGAATTCTGAGCATTAAATCCATGCTTTAGTACCCTGTTTCAATCCAAGCTCATAAATACACGCTGCATCACAAACATGATTAAATCGGGCCGTTAAACAGTACCAAGTTCGTAAATCCAGGCAATAACTGGGGTCTGATATGCAATATTTGACCCTCAACATGGCCCACTATTGGTAGGACTCTAGCAAGCATTTCAACGTTCTACTGTGGAAGAAGATGTGTGACATTTGGTTTTCAGTCCGTGCAGGCCATCGCTTGCTTAGTTAGGAACACAAACATCATAAGTTTCACATTCTCTCACTGACAATGAATGGCCTGTATGAAGAACAAATAGCCGTGGTGGTTTCACAACAAGACTCTTCCCATGGATTCTTCGGAACCTTCATTCATACTCAGGAAAAAATAAAAATAAAAATAAAAATACCTTCTATTTCTGTTTTAAGTATCTCGAAATTTCTTGATCACATGATTCAAGCTTAATGACGCAGGTGGGCGTAGAACAATTAGGTGGGTCACGTGGGTTCATGGTAAGTGACTCTCAAGTGGGCCACGCAATAACTGGGACACGTATTGTTCTCCATTGTGACAGGCAAAGATCGTAAGATTCAACTTGTGGCCTTAAAATGAGGATGATTTAAAACTTGGGGCCTTAAAATGAGGATGATTTAAATAATCACATTTACTTAATTTGTTCTCTCTCTCTCTCTCTCTCTCTCTCTCTCTCTCTCTCTCCAAATAAAAAAGAGGAAAAAAGAATAAGAAAAAGATGAGTGGTAATGTAAGCGTGGGGAGGGAAATCATGGGATATCATTTTCTATAGAATGTAGAAATGTCAGATTCCACTATCAGTTAAAGGTGTGCTCAATTCGTACGATTTTATAAGCGCGTGGGATTTCTCACTCTGAACAAAGAAAGTAGCCTAACTTTACGGTTTTTTGGCAGCCTAGTGCCCCACCAACCATCCTTCCTTTCCTGATTTCTCATTTCCAAAAAATAAAATAAATAATAATAAAAATAAAAAATCAAGATGACCCATCTCAATCTGCCGAGTGGAAAATCACCCATTTTTCTGTTTATTATTATTATTAGTATTATTATTATTATTATTATTATTTTAAAAACCATCCCATTTCGTTCTCTTTCTTTCTTCCTTTCTTTTTCTTTCTTTCTTTATTCTTATTATTGTCTTTTCTTTTGTTTTTTGTTTTTATTGTTATCGTTATTGTTATTGTTATTGTTTTTCTCTGGTACCTAAACGGTTTCCTCTTTTTGGGGGAGCAGAATAATATTTTTAGAGCACCTGGCTATACTGATAATTCACCACACAAAATGGTGGTCGCCAATCCACGGGACGCGTGGTCAACCGAAATCCTCATCCCATACACTTGGTCAACTGAAATCCCACTTGACTTCCTGTAACCATAACCTTGTGGGGACGCCATGATGCCTCTGTTATATCCACCTGTCTTATTTGGTTAAAATTGGGTGTGCAGAGTCGAATGTAGTTGAATTGAATTGAACTAAACACCTTGTGACCTTAGTATCGAAATAAACAAATTAAGATCGGATTTATGAAACTTCATTGTCAATTTAACCACCAATTACAAAGATCAGACAATTGACCAAGGAGAGAGTTCATTCTTCTAATGAGTTTTTATTTTTATTTTTGGAGAAAAGACTTTTAATCATCTACATGATAGCTTGTATCATTAAACAATTATGTAGTATTTAGTAAAGTAAAAATGAGCCCAAAGTTGATAAGATTGATATATCTGAAGTATATATAGTAGGCTGACAAGTGAAAAAATAATAATAACTAACGATAATCCGTTCATCATCTGGTAAAGTATCAGGCTTCATAGGTATAACTGCAAGGTGGGTTGTCCTAGTGGGCCCCATCCTTTAGGAGATAGAGACAGATGGGATGTGGCCGTTAGCAGGGTAACCGATTGCCCATCTGCTCTAGAAGTTTTCAAATTGTATGAGCGGTTGTTTTTATTTTATTTTCAGCGGTTTGATAATCGCATTGGCTGCTTTTATGTATAAAATGCACCAAGGACTTGTGACGATAATGCGATAGACGATTTACAGTGTGCATCTAAAGGAATAATGCACCAAAGACTGTTGAATATACGGAGAGACTCTGTTAAGTCATGGATCCGAAGAGCTAATTTCACATGTCAAAACATCAATATCTTGCCCTCTATTAATAGACGAACGAGAATGGTGTCTTAGTATTTTCAGATATAATCGAAAAGACATCTCTATTATGATTATAGACCATTCGGTGAAGCCATCCCCCAACTTAATTGCACTTGTGGCTGATTCAACGGTCTAAATGACTATGAGGATGGGTAGGGTGAAAGAAAATGATCTTACACAAATTTGGTCGAATAAGGATATTCTCAGAAAGAACATGACCGAAAGATGCAGATGATAGATTTTGACCAAAGTTGGCGATTTCCACCAAAATGATGATTTCAACCAAGGTGATTTCGACCAAAATGACTAATTTCGACCAAAGTACCCATTTTGGCCAAGCGACTGTTTTTGACCCGTGAGATGACATCTGGTGTACAATGCAATGATGTTCAATACCTCCTATAAATACATCTGACTAGTGGGAGATGGGAGAAGATTTAAAGCTCCTCATCATTGGCGTGCAAAATTGAGGATGGGGAAACCTCAATCTTGAGTGTGTTTGAAGAGATGATTACAATCTTTTGTCCCGTCTTTCGATCTTACGAATAGATCTAGGTGACATCATCTTGCGATCTTGTGATCTGCGGATGTGTGGTGCTTGGATCTTAAATGTAACAAGTTATGTATATGAATGTAGTGATAATGACATCCAAGAACATCGTTGCCGACTTGAATAAGGGCGAGAAGCTAGATGGAAATAACTATGATATACGACATCGTAAAATCCAGTATCTTTTAGATGAGCAAGGGGTTTTGAAAACTTTAACTGCAAGCATGGACCCACTTGAAGAGGGCAATACTACTCATCACTGGCTCCATCAAGAAAAATTCCAAAACTGGCTTAAAGCGGATTGGTGCACGTGCTTTACTATGCTAAGCAGCATGCATGATGATCTGATTAGCGAGTTTGAAGGATATTTCACTACTCGAGACATGTGGAATGCCTTGACTCTTGCATACGCTGACGATATTTCACTACTCGAGACATGTGGAATGCCTTGACTCATGCATACGCTGACACCACCACTACTATATTGAGAGCTTTGAGTCTCAAGTTTAACACCTATAAGATGGATCCCAATGTATCAATGGCTAAGAATCTTATAGATACATGACTTGAAAGCAACAAGAAATGCACTTACAGATAAGTAACACATCCTATCGGTATTGTACTCTCTTTCAGACTCTTGGGAATAAATGTAGCTCAAAATGACACATAATGAGAGCATAAAAAATCATTCACCCAATTGTCGCATCATCTACAGTTGGAAGGTGGATGCCAATCTACGCGTAAGCATGACATCACATTTTTGGCAGAGCCTAGCATGTATAAGGGGAAAGGACCCATCCGCAAGCGTAAAGGAAAGAACTCCCAAAAGAACAATTAGGAAGGAGTAACACATACTGAAAAGCGAAATGGTGGTAAGTACAAGCAAGGAAAAGGGGGAGGAAAGAGAGACATCTCAAAAGTAGAGTGCTACAACTATGGAAATCTCGATCATTTCACTAAAAAATGCTCTGAGCCGAAGAAGGTATGAATGAATGCTGATTCTTTTACTCGTGCTTTTGTATGCACTGAGGCTCTGGCTGCTCATGTAACTGATCATAATTGGGTTGTGGATTTAGGAGCAATGCAACACAGCTTAGGATCGGGTGGAGTTCGTGGAGTACCAAAATTTCCCAGTTGCAAGCTGGAGGATCTATATGAAAAATGGTTTCTCAGAAGATGTACTGCAAGTTGGCTCTATCCAACTCCACTTACCGACCAGACCCACTTTACTTCTCCATGATGTATTCCATGTGCCCACTGTTAGACACAATTTACTTTTTGTGCTTTCATTAGTAGGACTTGAATTTTCTTTTATTTTCAATTGTTTCTATAGGCATGTATTTGAATATTTCCTTTTATCAACGCAGTGTAGTTTGTTATGGTTTATTTATACTTGATCGTGATTATTCATATGATTATGTTACACATACCTTTTTGACTTCAACAAACACTGACTCACGCATTAGGTCATATAAATTAGGATATAATGCATAGACTTGCTAGAGAAGGCCTCTTAGGTCCACTCGTAAAACATAGTTCTTCCTATAGGTGAGTGTTGCTTGACTGGAAAGTCGAGTAGGGAATTCGAAAAAGTAGAACAACCTTCAACTTCCTTGGAGTTAATCCACTTTGACACACGTGGACTCCTTAATGTCAAAACCTACTACGAACAATCTTATTTCATCATATTTATAGACGATTACATGCGGTACAATCATGTATTCTTGATATCACATAGATCCAAAGCATTAGAATGCTTTAGAAAGTATACACTTGAAGTCGAGAACCAATCCGATAAAGGATTAATACCTTACGGACAGACTGTGGACGTGAATATTTGTTTGAGTACTTTTTAAGGCTCTATAAAGAAAAAGGTCACTGTAGGTACCTAACCCTTCCTTACACTTTGCAACAAAATGGATGTACACATAGAAGGAATAGAACATTGCTCGACATGATGAGATCAATGATGGCACATCTGGGGAGATGTGCTGTTGACTGCTTCTTACATCCTCAATTGAGTATCTTCTAAGTTAGTTCTAATGACCCTTATGAGTTATGGTGCGGTAGAAAACCACACTTGACTCATCTACCTAAGGTTGGCCGATTTCATTCATATTTCATAAAAAAAAAACCTCAGAAATTAGACAACAGATCCTTGAAGTGTATTTTCATTCAATACCCTGAGCACTAAAAGGGTTATGTTATAATCTATGAATGATATAATGATAGAACAATTAAAATGGAGTTGCGAGGTGTTGATTTTGTTGAAGACGATTTCCAAGTAGGAAGAAATCTCAAGATTCATGAGTTCTTCAAGATGATAAACTCAAAATCTAATTCGGTCCCAGTCACCAAGGGTGGCTCTAAGGGGTAGGCAGGTGAGGCAATCGCCTAAGGCCCCCTAATTATGAAGGCCCTATATTATAGCAAAATTAAAATTTCTTAATTATGAAGGTCCTATATTATAGTAAAATTAAAATTAAGAAGAAGAAAAAAAAGCCTAATTTTTTTGAAATAAAACTTATTGAAAGGCCTGCAAAATAGGAACATCTAAAAATTAGTTTACAAATTTGAACTTAAAAATAAAAAACAAATCCTAGAAACTAGCACTATCAATAATAACAGTCTAACTCTATCGTCTCTTTTCAAAATAATAGCATCATTCCCAGTAAATTCTTCTCCTAAAACCTAGGACCACAACTACCTACTTTATTGCTAATTAAGTTCTCAAAAAATTAAATTCTAACATCAATTTTCTAAATTAAATTCTAACTTCATTTTTCTATCGGTACAGTAGCACACCAATGTCTAATTAGATTATTAGTAGTGGATTGTTTTTATAGATCAAGCAATATCTTCCATGCAGTATAGATTTGAACTATTTTCAAAGTATGATGATATATTCGGCTTTTTGTTTAGTCTTGAAAGATTAGGATATTTTGATGATTGCGCTTTAGAAAAAGAATGTCTCGATCTTGAAAATTTTCTTAATCATGACATGCATTCTGATATTGATGGTTTGAATTTATTTTTGGAATTAAAAGTTTTAAAAGAAGTTGCAAAAATAGAAATTAATAGTCCAATTGAAATACTTAATTTAATAAAAGAATTAGATTATTTTCCAAATTGTTTTATTGCATATAGAATACTACTTACCATACTTGTTATAGTTGCATCTGCAGAAAGAAGTTTTTCAAAACTAAAGATTATAAAAAATTATTTACGAACAATTATGTCTCAAGATAGATTAAACGGTTTAGCAACTTTATCTATCGAAACTGATTATTGGGTAAACTTGAATACAAAAGTTTAAATAGTAATTTTGCATTTAAAAAGGCAAGAAGCAAATTTATGGTTTAATTTTGAATTTATTATTTTTTTAAACTAAAAAGCCTTATTTTTATGACTTGCCTAAGGCCCCCAAAAATGTTGAGCCGCCTTGCCAGTCATCTAGCCATCACTCAGTGAAGACAGGAATATTGAGCACCCACCTGTCAATCCAGTTGATCCATCGATTGTCAAAGATAGTGGGAGCGATCTTTTGCCTGGTGGGAGTATATCACATGAGGCTATACTGACTCAGATCATGAGCCTTTGTTGAGGAGGAGCACTCATGGATTGAAATCCCAACGTCATTTTGAGATTAAAGAGAAATCATTCATGGTTACTTCCTTGGATGATAATGAATATGGCTCATACCAAGAGGCATTGTCATCCCCTACTGTGAAATAGTGGATGGATGCTAATGAGTGCTCCATGGAGAATAACTAAGTCTGGGAACTTGTTGATCTTCTGCATGGACATAAGACTATCGGGTCAAATGGGTCTTGAAAGTCAAGTGAAAGGCAGATGGAACGTCATATAAGTAAAGCCCAACTAGTAGCTAAGGGCGATATGCAAATTGAGGGCATGGATTATAAGGAGACATTTTTTTTGGTGGTGAAACTTGCCTCGATCCATCTTATTCTAGCTATTGTCGCATATTTGGATTTAAAACTCCATTAGATGGATCAAGACAACATTTCTTAATAGCGAATTAGATGGGGTGATTTACATGGATCGACTTATGGGTTTTAAGGCCAAGAGACAAGAGTACAAAGTTTAGCCACCTTAAAAAGTCATTCTATGCCCTGAAACAATCATCTAAATAGTTGTACTTGAAATTCCATCGAGCCATCGCATCATATGGGCTTACGATGATTGTGGAAGACTACTGTGTATATGTCAGTTAATCTAGATAAAGTTTTCTAATCCTGTCTCTATATGTTGCCAACATTCTTTTAGCTCAAAATGACAAGGAAATGTCAGTCGCCACTCAAAAGTGGTGGTCATTCAATTTTGAAATGAAGGACATGGGGAAGGCATATTTTGTGCTCGAAATCTCTTTGGTGGGACCGAATTTTGGTTTGATCAGACCGAATAAAGACCAAAAGCTACTAGATAGTTTTGGCCATATTTGGTTGGACCGAAGATGACCTTGGGCTGCACTCGGTCGGACTGAACTTGCCATTCTGTCAGACCGAGTCCAACCGAACAATGACCATATTTTCCTGTTCTGTTTTGTCCTGCAATGGCCAGATTCGATCGGAAAGAAACCATCTTCGGTTGGACCGAATGTTGCTGAATTCAACTAATTATTTTAGCAATACAACCTTTAAAGCTATTCTAAAGGTGTTTAGAGTATAGGCTCCTATGGCTAAAAGAATGATCAAAATGGGTTATTCTTATTAGGTTCAAATCATGTAGAGGTTAAGGGGTTATTTTAGGACAAAGATTAGGGTAACCAAGGCACCTTGATTTACCTATTTTGCTTCCTTAATGTGCCGACTTCGCTTGTGTCTTCGGTCTTCACTTTCCATGGGCTCAACCGACTATGTGACATAACGACTCATGTGATTGACAAACCGGGTGCAAAAATAGTTACACTTACATGTATGGTTGAAGAGATTCCTTCAGTATTTGAGATGTGTACTGCATGCTAATGACCCTGTCACATTGCATTGTGATAGCATGGTAGCTATTATTTATGTGAAGGATCCTAAATATCATGGCAAGTCGAAACACCTTCAGATCTGCTATCACCACGCTTGAGATATGGTGGTGAAGGAAAAGATTGTCTTGACATATGTACCTACTCGTGAGATGGTTGTTTATCCGCTGACCAAGCCGGTTGCGTGAGATGCTTTTCGGACTCATATCAGGAGTTTAGGTTTTCGTAGGATGTGATTTTGTGACATTGACATTTTGATGTTTTTTTTTAATATAAATTATTTATATTAAGATCTTTTTATATTGTTTATTCTTTTATGGACATATTGATAGCACACACATTCATCACGTCCTTCTTCGTGAGACGTGAATTGAGATACGTCACCAAGCAGAGGTTGTGCATCTCACACGACTACTACCTTGGCACACTAATTGTGAGAAATATGAGATGTATGATTGTGGAATTGCTGTGATTATTCTATTACTTGCACATCGCCTCGAACTTGGTTTTAGATGAGGTCCTTTAAGGACTGACTATGACTGTTCCCACTAAGGTGATGTAGCCTGAATAAGCAAGATATGAGACTTCATCTGGGCGCTTATGAGAGCTACTGAGTTGAGTGGCTCAGATTAAGCGCTTGGACGACAGGTGGATTAAGATTTGTATGGTGTAGAGGTTGATGTACTCCTTCTTAGGAGTTCCACCGTAATATACTGGGCGAGAGACGACTGAAAACATCTACAGTAGATGGAGAATGGATATGAATTTCTCCTCTGTGTGAGAAAATCGGTGCGTAGATGACCCTTATGCCATTATGGCTTTGGGCTATGCCTTGAAATGGAGGCTTGATGCTGTTACTCTAGCTCGCTTCCAACGACCATAAAGGAAAGGGTATAATAGCGGGTGTCTAAGAAAGCGGTTAAGCCAAGATGGATAGGTATGAGTGTTGTGGGAAGACTATCTGATTTTACATATTACATGTTTATGTGCATGAGCAAGATGAGTTCGGCCAACGTTTCCCTCAGTACGTTCGAACTCATGGCTACGAATAAGTAAAAGGGAAACCACTCAGGTTATGAGACCCATGAGATGTTAGTAAGTATCCTTTATCAACATAACCAAGACGAGTCTAGGGCATGTTAGTGTTACGGAAGATGAGATATATTATGTCAGTTGATGAAAACTTGGTATATTTGTTCTCTTTTGAGGTTATGCGCTTCACTGGTCACACGTTGTATTTCGTGGTATGATGACTTCTCACACAACTTGAGCTTTGGTCATTAATTGGGTTGATGCCTGACTTGTCCGAGTGGGAGATGTAATTGCAAGGTGGGTCATCCCAGTGGGCCCCACCCTTTAAGAGATAAAAGAGATGGGGTGTAGAAGTTACAAGGTAACCGATTGCCCATTTTCTTTCACAGTTTTCAAACTGTATGAGTAGTTTTCTCTTGCAATTTGATAACTGCCCTAACTACTTTTATCATGCCCCAAACTCGAAAATTGGGCTCACAAAATTCTCGATCGCTGAATCCAGCGTCGATAGCCTTCGTAGCGCCCCATTCTCGGCACCCGGCACCCATATACTGGATTCCGATCCTGGGACCCTACAAGGAGGATTTTTTTGAAAGATTTTTTATTATTATAAAGAAGCATAACCATAAATATATCAAAGTCACAAAACAACATCACCACATATCCACTATAATCAAAGCGTTTGAGTATAATGTGAAGGGGAAAATACTAGTATATATATCATGTCTCCAGAAATATCGCCGCACGCTCTTGCCCCTGCTCGACTACGTCCTCGTGTCACCAGCATGCAACGGTCATGCATAAGCTTACAAGAAGCTCAGAGGGTGGTGTATGTGTGAGCAATGCATGCGCCAAATATATAAATATCAGAGTAAACGAAAATACTGGCAAGTCCGTGAATGTTGTCAGCTATACCAAGGCTATGCGATGCAAGGCATGAATGCTGTTGGTCATACCGAGGCTATGCGATGCAAGACATGAATGCCATCGGTCATATCAAGGCTATGCGATGTAAGGCATGAATGTTGTCGGCCATACCAAGGCTATGCGATGCAAGGCATGAATGCTGTCGGCCATACCAAGGCTATGTGATGTAAGGCTTGAATGCTGTCGGCTATACCAAGGCTATGCAATGCAAGGCCTACGTAGCCAAATGTCATATGCAAGATGCAACGCAAGCACACCAGTCCTCAGCTGGATCCACATATCAGTACAGTTCCTCTCTTGAAATCACCGGAGTCTAGTACACTCTATGTAAAATTACCGCCCTACCCAAGGAGTACAACTGTGCAAGTGGAAGAGACCTCACTATTCGCCTGGCCAGTAGTCTGCTGATATCTACCTGGCTCATCGATAGCGGACCCATTCCTCAAGCAAGTCAAATTCAGCCTAACTTTACCCCCTCCCCTCGGGGGGATAAGGCCACATCCCCTTCCAACCGACCACAACACAGTGGGAGACGCGCTCTACTGGAATTCAGCACTCGGGCGCTCATGTATCCACTTGGTATCGATGTTGGAGCAACCTCCTGGTACTATAAGGGTTCTGAGACTTTCACCCAAGGACATCCTAAGTGCCTACAGTGCTAGAATTAAATATTTTCAGTATCTAATCCTACCATCCACGATATGACTGTGAAGGCCACAACCCTGATATTGTTAGGGCATATAGTGATCATGTCACACAGAATGCGAAATGTGTGAGTCACACCATCCAATCATGCATCAAACCTGCACGTACCACACGCTCATGTGGAGCAACTCCATCTCTCAGGGAGTCCCATAAAGATGTCAGCCCAACGGCGTATGCTATGATCAAACACTCCTCATGACAGGCATGCAAATGATGCATATGAGCATGTATCATGATGCTATACAAGTATACTCTCAGCGTGTCCTACTAGACTAGGTAAACTAGCATAATTATCAGATATAAACAATAACCGACCTAAACACATGATGGGGTCCACAGAAGGACGACGGACCTCTCCAACACATCAAGATCAGTTCTAAACAGAGGATATACCAACCTGATACCACAAATTCTTCCATCTACAGCAAGGGGTGATGATTTGCTCACTTATAGATAGTGGATGGTCTAGATGTGATACTACATCAAGGATAGACCTCATGGGGTGAATCATACAACAAAGGGAGTCAAGAGGATGACCCTAAGTATATTAAGTAGGCTTCCTTACCCAATCTATCATTCCATGAACTAGGCTTCCCTGTGGAGGCCTGGTACTAACAAGGTGGGCCTACAAGACATGGTTCTACCCACAAGGTGTGGTGGAAAGCACTTAGCATAAATGGGGGCCCAACGGTTTGGGTTAGCCCAATAAGGAAAGAATGGTAATAGGCTTAACAATAGGCCCTAGGGAGGTTTACAACGTGGACATTTAACCACCATTGCTCCTAAAGTGTGGCCCATTTGGGATATAGAATCTAACTTACAATGGGGCCCATGACCCTTATACAATCTGTAAAATGGATGGACAACACATATATCACATACAATAAGGTGGGCTCCAATGGATAGACGTCCAGCCCTTCTGGGCCTGCTGGACGTCCAACAATTTGGACGGCCTAGCTGGCACATACATATGGTGGACCTATCATGGTAATGGGGCTCATGGTCCTAGAAAAATGATTACACAATGTATATATCACACTTCATCATGATGGGCCTCACAACTTCAAATGGACGGCATGAATTACAAAACATATAGTAAGTGGGGTCCTTGCTGGACGTCTAGTCCACCCAACATTCTGGGCCTGCTGGGCGTCCAACAGAGGGATGGCATGGATGCAATACATACTTCATGGTGGGCCTTACACATCACAGTGGGCCCCACCAGATGAACAGGGTGAATATAACACATGCAGTAAGGTAGGCTTGCTGCTGGACGGTCCAGCAGCGTCCTACCCCTGCTGGACATTCCGTATAGATGGACGGTGTGGATAAGACACTACACAAGGCGGGTCCCACTTGTAGACGTCCCACTAGAAGGTGGGCCCCGTCCAGGTGGGTCACAAGATGGAGGAACGACGTGGATATAATACAGACATCATGGTGGCCCTACAGCTTAGGCGGTCAGCCCTGCTGGGCTGCTGGCCTAGTTGGGGCGCTTACAGATGGATGGTGTGGATGAAATACATACTTCAGAGTGGACTTAACACACCATAATGGGCCCCACTAACAGAACAACGTAGATACAATACATGCACTAAGGCGGGCCTGTTGCTAGATAGTCAGTCCATTAGCATCCCAGCCCTGCTGGATGCCCTAAAAATGGCTGGACGAATGTATAATTTCTTACATAAGGTGGGTCCCACTGTATGTGGGTCACTAGAAGGTGGGCCCTCGTTCAAACACATACATCAAGGCCGGTCTAGCAGGTTGTTAGACGGTCAGGCCGCTGGCCCAGATTGGGCATGGGATCTACCTCCTGGTTGGGCCCATGGCCTGTTGGATATGGGAAAAATGGATGGATGGTGTGCATCCTCACATGCACAGCAAGGTGGGGTCCATGAGAGTGGCCCACCAGTTTCTAATCAAGCTAATATTTGCCTTTCCCCTTCGTCCAGTCCTGCTGGACGGTGCCAGCATGTTGGACCGTCCAGGCCTGCTGGGCTCACACCAGCTTGGCTTCCCCCATGGCTGGATGGTGTAGATACAAGACATACATCAAGGTAGGGTCCACCTAGATGGGCCGCACACATCTAGTTGATATCTATGGTTTCCATACATTAGGCCTGTGTGGCCATCCAACCCATGCAGGCCTAACGGCCAGCAACATGGACCGCTAGATGTCCATTAGCTAGACAACAAGGACATCCTTGCTGCTGGATGACTGGGATGCCATGGACACATTAGGTGGGCCATAGATCATCATGGAACAAGAGAGAGAGAGAGAGAGAGAGAGAGAGAGAGAGAGAGAGAGAGGAAAACGAGTGATGGAGGGGCTCCGTCACTATGAGCCCCTCTAAGTGCGCAATACATACATCAAGATGGGTCCCAAAATTGTGTGGGCCCTCAAATCAGCAAATCAAGGTGAGGATACCATTCCCACCACAAAATCAAGGGTCTAGACGACCCTTACATGCTAGGCATTAAGGAAACATCATGATGGGGTCCATGGAGAATGACCCCATAATGAATACTTGCATGCAGTCATGATGGGCCATTGGCCACACCTAGGGACTAAGATGAGATCCCTACCATTGATTAGTAGGTCCTACTTGCCCCATGCATAAAAACAAAGAAATCGAGCCTAAGGAGCACCCACCTCATCTCCTTCAAGATTCCTAGCAATCCCAAGCTCCTAAGCTTCACTTTTAATGGAGAAAGATGAGGTTCTAATGGTTAGATTGGGAGATCAAGGGTGAAAGATGGGCTGGAATGTTGGGTTCTCTCCTTCCCTAGCTTGGACATTGGGTTGCAATGGAGCAGAATGGTAGAGAATGGGAGAGAGAGGGGTTGTGTAGGGAGGTAATGATGGGTTGTAAGAGCTAATTATGGCTTGTAAGAGGCATGGGAAGAGAGGGCATGCTAGCAATGATTACTTGTAAGGCATGAGTGGGCTAGGTATGATGTCATGCTAGGTTAGGTTAGGCTAGGGTGATGTCATGTAATGATGGGTTCTTGTAGAGATCTTTTTCTACATGGAATCCTACGGTCCCGTAACGTGCAGTGTATGGCCGAAATTATACATGGGTTATATCTCCTAGGCTAGGCATCGCATTGGCGCACGAGACGCGGTGTTGGAACTACGGTGACGACGCGATCGCAACAGTACAAGTTTCGGGTTGAGTTGACTCAGATCTATAGGATACGAGTTAAGGTTGTGCGCAAGCACTGTTTATAGGTCGCGGGTCGTCGAAATTCGATAGGGAGGATTGCGGAAGTTTAAGGAATGATATGATATTTGGATACGGACCTTACAACTTTTATGTATAAAATTAACCAAGGATTATGATGATAATGTGATAGAGAAAAACTAATAGATTTCAAACACCAATTCAGGTTGCAGAGAGACCGACTGTGAAAGAGAAGAAGTCAAATTCCATCATTGTCACAAGATTTACAATGCGGATCTTGCATGAAGAAGGGTGTTCATTTAGACTTCTTCTTATGCCAGTTAAAGTAGTGTGACCTTCTTCCTGTGATGTCAGACTCATTTGGAAAAAAATCCAACATTCGAGCCTCTATATTCCGCTGCCGTTGGATCTAAGGAATCACTTCCAAGTAGATAATTTCCTACGAATAGGCAAAAAATGTCATCGGGCATGAAAGTTGAATCGTCTGCTTAGCTGCTTTATGGGAAAACGGTTATTAGAGAGGACAATTCATTCATCACGTGACTAAGCTTCATTATGCAAGACAATTGTGGTTTGTAGAATGATGTTCAATTGTTCATTTCTCGAATAACGTCATAGCGAGACAATCATTGGAGATAACTATCCATTTGTTATGCAAGTTTGAGTTCCATGGCAAGATAACCAATGACAAATGGATATTTAACAATCCATTTATCACATGATTAATCTTCATCGGTAGATGGTTATTAGAAACGACAATCCGTTCATTAACCCACATGGCTGAGCTTCATAGGTGAGTCAATTATGGTTAGACGATTGGTCATTCATCACTCAACCACATATTTCATGATAGGAAGGTCGGCGGAATAACAACTTGTTTGTTGCACTGGATCCATGCTCCGTTACAAAATAGTCCTGAAAATGACTATCTATTCATTTCATGGAACCTTACTCTATGGGTAAGGTTATTGTGAATCGACCACTTGTTTATCGCTTGACTAGGCTCCATGGCGAGACAACCATAGTTAAATGATGGCATGTTCATTACTTTGGTTGAATTTTGTTACGAGATGGTTGGCGGAATTTATAGGCATGTGGCATGATGGCCCCACTGGCCATTCATTCAAGACCTAGAGATTTTCTTAGGTCTAATGATGTAATTATTGACATTGGGTAACAAAACTAACTAATTCTAATACAATCGATTTGAGCTAGTTTGCACCATGTCGCTAGCTAATAGTGAAAGAGTTAAATTTATAAAAATATTAGGAATAATAAGTTTTTATGGTGGATGAAGGATAGTTAACATGCCATTGAAAGAGTAGTGTTGTGCTGGTAATGGTGTAGACTCAAGATCTTCATTCTTTGATGAATTTATAGAAGTGTAAGTCAGTTTATTGGAGAATTGTATTAAGATTGACCTCCGTGATCTTATCTGAATAAACTAACCAATTAATAGATATTATGGATTATACTTCTAATTGAGGACGTGTCTTTGATATCCTTCTTCAATCAACCAATCATCCGCAAGTCGATATATATATATATATATATAATCTTAAGATGAGTCTTCATGATCTTTACATAATCAACTTGCTTTCGGACCTTCGTGACTAATTATATCATGCCATGTGTCACTTGCTGATCACCACCTTAACTAATCATGCATTTTAGAATGCTCTACTTATGGCTCTAATATGTTGTGTAGCCACTTGTCTTCTAATATGTGTTATGAGAAGGATCACTGCCAAATAAAAGTGTGGCTATGAACATCTTTTTTAGTCTATTGTAGAGCTCAATGGCCTCTCTTATTTTTCCACATGTCTTGTGATGGCTTTTACCCAAACAAAGATAATCCCAAATACAGCATGCATAGTGGTCGATTTCCCTACTCCACTCTCAGCAGACGCACTCAACTCATGAGTGTACCTGATTTCATTATGAGAGGTTTTAAATTAGGTTCACCTTTAACCTTTACAATCCTACAAAAGAACTGGCTCCCCCAAATACTTGCGTGGTTTTCTATATGCTAGCCATGAACCTCGGTCATAATCCAAGGACCTATGTTTACTCTCACTGAAGGAACTCATGGATACTAACACGTACACACCCGTGTTTAGTGGCTTATACAAAGACTTGATTTAGGTCCTACACAAGAATAAATGTCCTACACAAGAACCTAATCGAGTTTGAAAATCGAACTCTTACACTCAATCCTACACAAGGAAGGGGTGTACATAGAATCTACAAATGACAACCTTGTTAGATTGAGCCCCTTTGATATGTCATCTTGGATTACTTGATCGATGTTCTCCCATGATTCAATTAGTTCTCGATTGTGATGGCGTTGTGTTGACAGTGCTTCAGTTCCAAGATCAAATACCTTTCATGCGATGCTCCTTTACAATGATAAAGGTGATGGAAGGTTGGGTGAATCTTCTACAACTAATGAAATGTTTTAATCCTAGGGATTTCACCTATATGGTTGTTCTAGATGATTAAGACAAAGGGCATACCAATAAGGTTGGGTCTAATATCTAGAAAATGGTAGAGATTGAGTTCATCTTTAACATTAATATTGGAATCCTCATTAAAATGGTAAAGCTCAAGAAAATGAATAAAATATCATGAGATTAGAGGCTTGAGGTGTGTGATATGAGTGAGGATTCACTTAAGCTTCTATTGCACCAAAAATTCATCAAAATGCCTAAAAATCAGATATTCTATGTAATGAAATCAAGTTGCAACAGTTATAAAATAGGCGGAAATGACTAGTCTTCGGTCAGACCAAATAGTGCTTTGGTCATGCCGATTTAGACAAGTAGACCGTTAGACAAATTTTAGCACTTTTGGTTACACCGAATGTATTCTTCAGTCTGATCGAACATGGTCTTCGGTTGAAACGAATGTGGCATTTAGTTACAGCCGAATTACTTGATTTCTATCATAGCACCTATTTTACTCGATTTCGGTTGGACTGAAGGTGAGTTCTTAGGACCGAAGGTTGTTGAAATTGTGTAGTTTCTCCAACAACTCGGGACCTCTAAGGCCAATATACGTATGTTCAAATAAGACTTATAAGGCTAAGGGATGACTAATAATGGGTTTACCGATTATGGTTAAGATCATCTATAGATTTAAGTTATTTTGGGTCAAGGGTTAGGGTCACCAAGACACCTCATATACCTATTCTTTACTCCTTGATGCTCCACCTCCACTTGTGTCTTGGGTCTTTAGCTTCTAAGGGCTCAATTGACTCCCTAACATAATGAATCACATGATTGACAAATAATGCGTACAAATTAGTACACTGACAATCTCCCTCTTCGTCAATTACATGACAAAAACCTAACCGAGACCATGTCATGGTGCATAGTAATGACAAACTAAAATAATACAAAAGATTACATGTCAAATAAAAAGATTTACAACTCAATATAATACGACATGTAACACTAGCAATACTCTCCCCATAATTGCTTCCCCTATCTCATCAATTCCTACAACAACAAACCAATCATGTAAAACATAATTAAACTTGTTTTGGTGGTACTTAATCTTTCTCTGCCTTTTGTCAATATTTGACAAAGAGTTGTATGAATATACCAATAAAAACATAAAATAGAAATAAATTTTATAAGTCATACATGTTATTATAAGCACATACTAACAAAGGAAGGGTCCATATAAACTTTAAAACATGGAGTATGATTATTATAGTCATTCAAAGGATTTATTAATTGAAAATGACTAATGACAGTCTAAGCTAAAAACATAAGATACCAAAATTCATCAAATTTAAAGCTTAAACTTATAAATGTTATTCTATCTAGCTCCTATGATTGTCAAATTTTGTAGTGTCAAAACCTCTTGGAATATGTATCTTGCGTAGCTCTACATTCATGTATAAGAAGAAAAGTCTTTACTTCAAGAACTTCAAGTATAAGAATAAGAGGTTCAAGTACAACATCAAGTGATAGATCATGTTTTCAAGCTTCAACTATGTCAAGACAATGTTCTTTACTTTGGAACTCAAAGCTCAAATTGAAATACAAGCTTCAACGTACTTTGAGATGTCAAGCTTTAAGTACTTCAAGATCAACTATCAACTGAAGCGAATGATATTTCAATGTTCAAATATCACATATAAGGTATGAATGACCCTAGATTGACCATAGGTTTGGTCATATTGATTGCATACTTAAATTGGGTCACTATATAATTTTATAGGCTTTTTCTCAACTAGTCTTAGCCTATGCTCGACTAGTCCAAGCACTGGCTCAACCAGTCTAAGAATTTTCTCGACCAGTCTAAGGTTTGTTACTAATTTTTGAAATTTTTTATTGGACCCTCGACCAGTCCTGGAGACTGCTCGACCAGTCGAATGGACAGTGCTCGACCAGTCGAGCAGATTCGACTCAAAGTCCAGCAACCATTTTTGGTCCCACTTGACTAGTTGAGTGTAGGGCTCGACCAGTCGAGCAGGCCACTCGACTGGTCGTACCAGCCATTTGACCAGTCGTGGAATGGTCTTATCTTATCGCGCCTAAAATTTTGAATTCTTGTTGATCCTTCGACCAGTCGAGCTGACCTCCGGGCCAGTTGAGTGAACAGTTTCTGCACTTATAAATAGAGCACGATTTTCAAAGTTTAATAAGTCATTCAAGCAAAATCAAGACACCACTTTAAGAGATAAGTTTGAGATATTCTTAAGCTATTTAGTGGTCATTTAATATTCTCTTTAATTTAGATTTTTGCATTTGATTTTGAGTTATATATTCCAATCTTATTTGAAGAAGGGATTTAAGTTTTTCCCTTTCTTGGAATCAAAATCAAATTAAGCTAGCCCAAGGTGATTTAATCTAAAATCATTTAGAACTTAGAACCTTTTCATAAGTGAGTGTGGATATTGAACATCTACTTCGAATTGGTTCTACTGGGCTTCATCAAAGGAGAATATCCAGATAAGTATATTTACATTTTTTGTAAATCTCTGTTTGGTTTTTGAGGTTGTACCAGGAAAAATCTCTCTTTCTTTTTTGGTTTGTCTGAGGTGATCCAAAAAACTCAGAGTGTGGGGTTTTTGAATTGAGTAAGCCCACCTGAAAGACACAATTGTGAAGGTTTTAGGTGAACCTTGAAAAACCTATTTAATAGTGAATGCTAATATCCACTATGTGAGGATATTGGGAGTGGAGTAGTTGTGTGGCTATTTTTCTAAACACTTGGTGTACACACAAGCGAACCACTATAATTTCTGGTGCTGTGGTGTATGGTTGATTGTGGCTTGGTGTGAATGTTGTAATTTCTTTTTAAGCCTTTGTGGAGAATGTTGTAATCTCTTTTCTGCAAGTATGAGAATGTTATAATAGCTTAGTTTATTTTCTTTGCTATTTTTATTATTTATTCCTCTGTATTGGTTTGGGATTTTGATACATAGACCGTTCTAGAAATCAGGTTGTCCTACCATAAGCCATTAGTTTTTGATGTAAGGTTGTTTAATTTTTTAATTTGGCATAGTCTTATTCACACCCCCCCATTTAAGACTCTTAGCTCGGCCTTTTCAAAACTATCAAAATGAATTGAGGTTAAAATCTTTGAATTTAACTATTTAGCATAAAATGAAGGTGAATTCTTTGATTTACATACGAGGTTCATTAATAAGGATTAATCCTTTGATTTAACAATACGGCTTAAAGAGACCTTCTAAGGTCACCTATTTAAGGTGTTGTGGTCTCCTAAGTCTTTAGGGAGGGATACTATGGTGTAGGCCTTTAAGACACGTAAGTGACTAAGGTTTTCAACACTAGATGAGTCTTTCGAATTGGATTCAAACTCCTCTGTTTAATCCCATGTTGTCGCCATAGCCTTGCCTTTGGATATTCCTTTGTTAGGAGAATCGGTTGGAATATATCCATAACCCTCACAGTTGTAACATCGGACTTTCTTAGGTGGTTTAATTAATTTAATTTTTCTATTCTTAACTGTCTTGCCCCTCTTGTTACAATTCATTCCTCTACTAAATTTCTCAAATTTTTTTTTTTAAAATCCTCATCCTCATCCTCGTCATTACTAATATTTCATATTTAACAGTCTTAAGCTTATGTGAATGCCTATGAGATGTTTTAAGAATGTGTAGTTTCTTTGCTCTAAAGGGGGGCTTAAAGTGTAGTTTATATGTTCATAGGGAATCTAGGTTTTCTTCTACATTCATCTCATCTATATTTTTACACTATTTTATCAAGATTATCTTGGGAGTGAATCTATCCGGAAGGGATCTAATCATTTTCCTACATATACGACCATTTGAAATTCTCTATTCTAAATACCACATTGAGTTATAAAGATCATTTAACTTTAAATAAAACTTCATAAAGCATTCAGACTCTTTCATTTTCAAAATTTTGAATTAGGTCGTTAAGAGTTGAAACTTTGATCTTTTTACTGTGCTAGTTCCCACGTGGGAGACTTCCAATATATCCCACGCTTCATTTTTTATTTCACATGTGGAAATGTGTTTAAATTCGTTGAGGAAAATCATATATTAAATAACATTGAGAGCTTTAGCATCATAGTTATACGACATTCTCTTATCGACACTCCATTTAAATTTATCTTTGGGACCGATAATGGTTTTACCATTAACCATGACTTGTTCCATGAGCATCATCTATCCTTATTCGACAAAAGCCCGAACCATAGGGGTCAATGGGTCTCAGAAAGATTCTCATTCTAGCCTTCCAATAGGCATAGTTAAACCCGTCAAAATAAGGTGGTCGAGTGATGACACACCTCTCTTAGGTAGACATCATTCTTAAGCCCCATTGGATCAACTCAGGGCGTTTAAGCCCTTTAAGAGCTACCTGCTCTAATACCAATTAAAGTTGCATGAGGTGGCCCCATGGGCTATGTGGTGGAAGCTTGATAGATTTATAAAATGAAGGCTCTGTTTAGAGAGGGGTGATTAGGACCAAATAAAATTTTAGCTAATTAAACATACAGTCATTTACTTAAAGTAGTTTTCAATTAAAATTAAATAATGCAATTAACTTTAAGGCTTCTAAGCCAATGGAGGGTCCAATCAAATAGACTACAAATGATATGCTAATGAAGTGTGTATGGAATGTGTTAAAAATAGAAATAAAAATAAAAATAAATTAAAAAAAGTCTATATATGATAGTGTACATGTGAGTGTGGGATGTGCTAACTATCAACTCTTAGAATTCATCTAATCATGCATACATATATTTCATAAATCAATCACATATGCATAATTAACTATAAGATGCATAGTAGTTCGGTTTCCCTACTCCATTCCTAGCGGACATACTTAACCCATGATTGTATCATATTTCACTATAAGATGTTTTAAATCAAGTTCACCTCTAACTTTTACAATCCTACACAAGGACTGAATCCCTTTAATACTTACGTGGTTTTTTATAGGCTAGTCGCGAACCTTGGTCCTAGTTAAAGGACTTATGTTTACTCCTACTGGAACCCCCTATGGAGACTAATAAGTACACACCCAAATCTGGTGGCCTACACAAAGACTTGATTTAGGTCATATATAAGAACCAAGGTTCTTTACAAGAACCTAAACGAGTTTGACAATTAAACTCTTACACTCAATCTTACACAAGGAAGGAGTGTACATGGACTCTACAAATTAATGACAACCTTACTTGTCGGAAAGAGTCCCTATGACACCCTATCTTGAGTTGCTTAATCGATCTCTCCCATGCTTCAATCAAATTCCATTTTTCTCCCATGATCGTGATACCATTATGCTGTAAGTGCTTCAGCTCCAAGATCAAACACCTTGTGTGTATACCTTTGTGGTAATAAAGGTGATGAGAGGTTGGGTGAATCTCTTACAACTAATAGAAGATTGTAATCATAGGAGATTCACCTAGATGAGTGTTTAAAAGTAATTAGATAAAGGGTAGACTAATAAGGTTGGGTCTAATCTCTAGAAAATGGTGGAGATTGGATTCATCTTCAACATTGAGGTTGGAATCCTCATTAGAGTGGAAAACATAAAGAAGATGAATCAAATCTTATGGGATTAGAGGCTTGAGGTGTGGAATATGAGTGGGGATTCACCCAAGCTTATATTGCACAAAAAACTCATCAAAAAGACCAAAGTCTGGATATTCTATATAAAGGAATTGAGTTTCAATGATCATAAAATGGAAAAAAATAGCTAGTCTTCGGTCGAACTGAATAACGCTTCGGTCACATCAAATTATACAGGAAATCCGCTTGAAAAATTTTGGCACTTCGCACTGAACCTGGTCTTCGGTCGAACTAATTGTGACTTTCGATTGTAGCAGAATTACTCGATTTCTTCCTAGCATGTTGACCTGTTTCGGCTGATTTTGACAGACTGAAGGTGGCGTCAATGGGACTGAAGGTTACTGAAACTGTGTAGTTTCTCCAACAACAAATGACCTCTACAGCCAATCTAAGTGTGCTCAAATATGGCTCCTAAGGTTAAGGGATGATTAATAAAGGGTTTACCTATTATGGTTAAGATCATCTTATGGTTTATGTTGTCTTAGGTTAAGGGTTAGGGTCACTAAGGCACCTCATATACCTGTTCTTTGCTCCTTGATGCTTCACTTCCACTTGTGTCTTGGGTCTTTAGGTTCCAAGGGCTCAACGAACTCCCTGACACAATGACTCATGTGATCGAAAAATAAGATGCACAAATCAGTGCACTAACACTATTAGCTTGGAAGCCTTAGAGTTACTTGTCTTACTTAGTTTAATTGATATCTTAGTTTAAATAGGAAATTATATGTTGAAAGGCTTAAATTTTATTTGGTCCTAATCACCACACTACTTACTTTTGTGATTTTTATTAAAGTTTACTGACAGTTTTAACGGTTAGATCGAGCTGAAGCTAAACATCAACGGTCCAAGATGTTCTAAGCTCCGTTTCTAGTGATAGTTTATAGTGATTTAGGGGCCATATGACCCAATGGTGAGGATTAGGTTTAGGAATTGTTAGGTCGATCTCGATCCGACGGTTAGGAACGTTTGAACCATCTAAACGTACTTCCACGTTTACTAACTTGAGGTGGATATTTATAATAAGTTTAATTGAGCAGTTGGATCTCCTATAAATGTGGATCGAGTCTCTTTTGAGATCTTTGGTCGCTATGATATAGAAGCATGCTCCATTCTTCAGATTCATGGTCAATTCTCTGGATGAAGATAACTTTTAATGGTCAAATTCAGGCTAGAATGAAAGTAAATGTTCAAATAGGATATATTTGTATTTATACTTAGTTAGGTTATATGGTAACACACGAGCACTGAAAAGAACGTGGTGTTACAAGTATAATTAAATAAATGCCCAAAGACAATCCCAAACGCGATCATATATAGTGGCTCGACTATGTGCCTACTCCACTCCCGGCTAACGCACTCCACCCTAGAGTGTGCCAGATTTCACCATCCATTGATTTTAAATCAGGTTAACCATAAACCTTCACAACCTACACAAGATATCGCTTACACAAGGCAATCAACTCATGCCTACACAAGGTAATCAACACATGCCTACATAAGGTAAATATATCCTACACAATGACTCTATGCATATTCTCCCATCGGAGGTCCTACGAAATGTCCTAGCAATTTGAGTATCAAACTCTGAATCCTAATCCTATACAAGGAAAGGTTTTCAGATCTTATGAACTCTAATAACTTACTTGTAAGTAGGTGAGCTCTGTTTTAGCACATACTGAAGACAATATCCCTTGCTGATGAAGAGTCTTCAGCTGCCTTGATCTGCAACAACTTTAGATACTCCCCAAGCAAGTTACTGGTTGTTGAGTCAAGGTATTTTTGGTGAATCTCCTCTATTAAATGTGGGTCTTTAAGTGAGGATGAGATTCCCAATTGTTAAACATTCAAAGGATTCCAATCAATGATTTTCCAATAAATAAGCTTTTGGAAGATCCTTGAATGGTGGAGTTCATTCTTCAATCTAATATATTGATATTCCAATGATTGCATTTAAGATAGGGTTGAAGGATGAACTCTCATGAGAAAAGGGATTTAAGATGGTGGGTGTATTCGTATAGCAATTAGTCTCTTAAATCTCACTATTTTTCTCAATCCAAACTGAGAAACCAAGCTTCTGTTTATAAAGGCAAAAATCCCAATGGTAAAAAAACGAGCAGATTCTGTTTGTGTTTGAAGTCATCGAAGTGTGTTCGATGCCATCGAAAGTCACTTTCGATGTTATCGAGTAACAGTTCGATGGCATTGGGATTTTCACTAAAATTGCTTAGAGCTTTCTGGTCAATCTCATTTAATTGTTCGATTTATCGAACATGCTTCGATGTCATCGAAATTTGAGTTTCAATGTCATCGAAGGTGATTCGATGAAATCGAAGAGTTCAGTTCATTTTCTATAAAACACTCCAAATAAGTTTGGTCCATTTTTGATTTAATTGAACATACCTTCGATGTCATTGGATGAGTTCATGATTTTTCGATAGAATTCTCTGGACAAGTCAAGACTTGATTTAATGTCATCAAAGTTTGAATTTCAATGTCATCGAACATGATTTGAATCATCGATCATTTTAAGTGAATTTCAACTTGAACTTGCTGGATATATGAGTGCTCATTTTCGATGTCATCGAGATAGGTTCAATGTAATCAAGATTTGTTTCAGATTTTTGGTTTGGTTGTTGGACAAAAATGAGTCCATTCTCGATGTCATTGAAGTTTGTTCAATGAATCAAAAGTTGCCTAAGACTAGTGATTTTTTCATTTGTTCTTGCGACATGATTTTATATTTTCTAATCTACCTTAGATGTTTTTCTAGTTGATTTTAGGATAGATTAGAACATTTTTAAGGGGATTATTACCTGAAGTGTTTTGGTCATGGGATGTGAGGTTTAGTTTACTTTGAAGATCTTTGAACACTTTCACTTTGTTGAGTCTTTAGCTTGTAGTCTTTCGTGTGGTCCTCACTAGACTTTATGACTCAATTATCACGTCAGTTGACAAACAAGGGCACTTTCATAAAAAACAGGTAAATAAGGTGCCTTGGTGACCTTAAGCCTTGACCCAAAATAACACTATAACCTATAGATAATCCTAACCTTAATAGGTATACATTTTTGATCATCCCTTAGCCTTAGTAGCTTAATTAGAACATGATAAGTAAGGTTAGGAGAGGTTGTAAGTGCTATGATGTATAAAGCATCATTTGTTGTCAAATTTTGATGAGACAAAACAATTCAGAGTGTGACTTGTTCATATGATGGAAAGTTCACTTTCAAGCTCTAGTATGATAGAAAGTTCACCTTCAATATCACATGAAGTTGGAAAGTGCAAGACATGAAGATTAAGTCTACTTCAAGAACAAACTCTACTTCATGATCAAACTACTAAATCTACTTCAAATAGAAGATCTGAAGTAAGTGAAGGTTTAAGTTCAATGTCCAATATTTCAGGTATATATGACCCTAGAAAGACCTTAGGTTTAAGTCATTTCTTATGCATATATCTAAGGGTTATTATACTTTAAATATGCTTAAATTCGACCAGTCCTAACCTATGTTCGACTAGTCCAGGCTCTGGTTTGACCAGTCCAGGATTTGCTTTGACTAGTCCTAGTTTAAATTCAAATTTCGAGTTTTTCTGGTAGAGCCATGACCAGTCGAGCACCCTGCTCGACCAGTCGTGGATACTAGCTCGACCAGTCGTGGACCACTCGACTCAAAGTCTAACAATATTTTAGAGGGTCTCACACCAGTCGTGGAGCATGCTCGACCAATCGAGCTGGCCACTCGACCAGTTACAGGTCGATTTTATCCGATCGCACCAGGAAATTTGAAATTTGGTTGAACCTTAGACCAATCGAAGGAACCGATTTTCAGCCTATAAATAGAGGTCTTTTCTCATTCTAAATCAATTCAGAAAATCCACAGAAAGCTTCCACTTTGAGAGAAAAGTCCCTGTTATTATCAAGGTTTAGTCCGGTAATTTAATATTCTTTATTAGCTTATTTGTTTTTGTAATTCCTTGATCTCATTACTGTGAATCTGATTTATTTTAAAGGAAGCTGTTAATCTATCTTTTGAGATCCAAGGAATTCAAACACGTAGCCCAAGGTTTGAGATAATTTAAAATCTGCTTAGAACTTAGAACCCTTGATTATATTTGTTAGACATTGAACATCTACATCAAGCGAAGTGGTTTTACGGGCTAGATTAAGCAACATCTTCAAAGAAGAAAATAAGTACATTTTAATTATTTGCTATTTGGTTTATTTGAGATATCTAGGAAAATCTCTATTGTAGTTTTGACTGAGATAGCCAGAAAATCTCAGTGTATGGGGTTTGTGATTGTGATAACCCATTTGAAAACACAATTGTATAGGTTTTAAGGTGAACCTGAGAAAACCTTGTTTTATAGTGAATGCCAATTTCACGTGGGTTGTGATTAGAGTAGGTGTGGCTGTTTAAGAACAGTTGGTGTACTGTTCACTCCCCATGTATAGGGTTGTGATGTAGTAATAAACTCGGTGAGACCGAGGTCGAATCCCAAGGGACTGAAACCTCTACGTTATCTGAAACTAAGTAGAAATAGAAATAGCCTAAGATGTAATCTAAATCAAATAGAATTTAAGGAATAATTGTGAAATAATTATCGAAAAACTTAAGAGATATCAGAGATAAGAAACTAGGGATTCAGAGGATCCACTTGTAGAGATCAGGGAAATCTTATGCCTGCTTCAAAAATCATGAAAATTAAACTGAACTTACTTGATCTAGTCTTCACAAGATGAAAGGTATATGAATTAGAATGGATTCCATCATCTAACCATGCCTAGGAGACAAAGCAAACAACAGGATTAAACTAATTACCAACCAATCAACAGTGCATGAAAGTTAGGAAGGGTACCATCATCCAACCATGCCCAGGAGACGATGGTGAACAACAGGGCTTCCTGACGTCATAAACATCAAAAGGGAAAAAGAAATATTCAAAGCCATTGCAAACCTATTGTAATTTCAGTCACAATAGACCATTAAAGACTAAGAAAACATTCCTTTAATAATCAACTAAAATCAAATTCAGTTCATAAATTTAAATTAAAAGCATGAAATAGTATCTCCCATCTTGCTACAGGCTTCACCTCTTAGCCCTAGCTAAGAGGTTTAGCCACACATGAATGGGCTGAACCTTTTAACAAAACAAATAAAAAGTAACAGAAATATTAAGGAAAAGAAGAAAACCCACTATTATCTCCTTCTCTCTCTCACGTTTCACAGCCAAGATCTTCTTTTTTTTCCCTTCTTTTCCACCGGTCCCAAACCTCTTCCCCTTTCGTCTCTTCCTCTCTTTTCCTTTCATAGCCAAAGAGAGTCGGTCGGCTAGCTGAGGTCGTTGGAGTGTATCTTACACAGCAACTGTGCGTGCGCAGCGAAAAACGCAAACACCTTGCATTTGGATGGAGTTTTTTTTTGGCAAAAGGAGCACCGAAAAACCTGATTAGACGTCATGGCTAGGTCGTGGCCACCCTCTATCTCTTCTGGACGGTCCGGATCACATATCCGACCATGAGCAAGATCGCACAATGGCCCACAACGCCCAGTTTTCTCAGACGCAGGCCTGTGAAATTTCTTGCGCTGTGAAGTGCAGTGGGCCCATGATCGGTGTCGGAGGAAAAATCTACCCCATTCATTGAATTCGTAGCCAAAAAATGGTCGTGATTAGATGGTTTTGGAGTGCTTTTGATGTGGCCCACCTGATTGATTTTACGGCCATCCTACTTGCGTTCGCATGGTTTGAGAACACATCATCGCTGTTTCTTGGAAATTTGTCACCTAGGCTATGATAACAGGGACCGTGGGATTCTAATGGACGGTCTGGATTATCAATCCGACTGTGATCGGGATCATGGAACCAGCCTACAGCGGCCATTTTTTCACGGACGAAAAGGCTTGCGGAAACAGAGGCCTCTGCGAAGATCGGTGGAGGTCATTATCAGATTTTACAAAGAAATCTACACCGTCCATTGATTTCCCCTCGAAAAACCAGTTGGGAATGGTCAGTTTTGGACTAATTTCGATGTGGCCCACAGAATTTTCTCCCTACCGTCCGTCCTGCGTTTGGAGTGTTAAAATCCGATCCACGCTTTTTCCAGGAAAAACTCCACCTAGGTGAGGGTCACGCCGTCCCTCTGGACTCAATGGTCGGTTCAGATGGATGATCTGGATGAAAGGTGGACCCCACTAAGTGAGATCAGCGGATGCTGGTGCGTCCGCTGGTTGTCCGTGCTCGAGAAGGAGAGGGAGATGGGTCTCCTTTGTTGACTGGGAGACCCTGGTCCACTGCACAGCGGGCGTACGCTTGCTGTGTGCACCAGCCATGTAAAGTGGGCCCCACCTTGATGTTTTACAGAAATCTGCTCCGTTCATCTGAATTCTCATCTAATTTAAGGAGATGAGACCAAAATCATGGCATATCCAGAGATCAGGTGGGCCCCAAATCGCTGTTCTATGGGCTGATCTAACTGTTGGGCCACTTCTATAGTGATCTGAGGGCTGAAATTTGATATGTACGGTTAATTTATGGCCCTCAGGCCATGCATGCAGTTTTGAGCCAATCAGATGGCGGGAACTATGTGATCTTGCATTCTTCACCAATTTCGGGCCTCTTTAACGTGAATGACTTGATTTTCTCGGATCCCTGACATGTAAATTCTTCAGACTTGGTTCTCTGGAGTGTGTCCCTTGCTCTGGTGTCTTCAGAACGTTAATTCCATGCTTTTAGCATCCCGGTCCAGTCCCAGCTCGCAATTCCACCTTGCAACAGAAACATGATTAAAATGGGCTATTAAATGGTACCATGTTCATAAATCTAGGCAACAACTGGGTCTGATATGCAATATTTGACCCTCAACACAATCCCCAGCCAGCATTTTGCTAGTCCCGAGCAAAATATGCGAAAAGTAAGTTGAGAATTACGAGACAATTCTTGTGAAACCAAGTGATATTTTGAGAAACGAGTCAGATACGACAAATCTAAGATCCATGAATTGTTAGGTATAATTCTCTCCTAGACTCAAGCACATGGTAAACTTCATAATTAAGTTCATCAATTAGAACAATTTTAAACATTGAATTCCATTGATGCATAGTCTAATCTCGACTTATCAACATTAAAATTCACTTCTCTAATTAAGGATATCATTGGTAACCAATAAGAGAATTCATGATAACCAAAACTTGCCTCCCACATCATCTTTTCATTCTTTTAATTTTTCATCATTTTTTTTTAAAATTTTTTATTTTTTAAGTAATGCCAAGAAGGGGAATTAAATCCTCACTTATAGGGAGCAAACCTATGGTAAAAACTTCACACCCACTCTTGTTTCAACTATCATCCATGGGGGGTCAAATCCTCACCTATAGGGAGCAAACCTATGGTAAAGACTGTTCGCCCAATCCATTCCATTTTCCAAGTTCGTTCCTTTCATGTTTAGAGATTACCAAGTTAGTCTTTCAATATTGAACTGAAACCTCAAAGTCTAAGCGAGATGTGACATGTAAAATTATGATTCAGTCAATGTTTAAAACTTCTAATCATGGATTGATAAGTCACTCTCAACTGTGAAATTTATTAGACAACTAAATCCAAGAGACATAAATTACCAACATCATGTATCTTGTAAGTCTACATTTAAGACGACCATCAAAATCACTTCGCATTCACAAGAAGTTCCAGAAAAATTTTAAAATTTTTACAATTTTTGTTCAAGACCAAGAAAATGCTGAGTAGGTCACCTAATCTCCCACCCCCAACCTAAAATCTACATTGTTCTCAATGTAAAAGATATGAGCATGCAATGCACTTGGGACAACGAAAAGTAAATATGAAGTGATGGGAAGATAGTACCTAGATGATGAGTCGAGAGACACTTTCCAAGAGATCGCAGCATGAGCGTCGGTCAGCACGAGAGAGAAGGCAACAAAAAAAAAATAACAAAAATAAAATCCTACCTATACCACTTTCATAGGTGCTCTCGATTGCATTTAGCATATGCAACAAGCCTTTAAACCCCTAGGTTGCCCCTAGTGGACGAGTTGTAGTCTCGTGAGGGTTTGTAGTAATGTTACCCACAAACATTGAACTAACTAATGATAAAAATGAAATGAAATGACGAGCTGGGTTGCCTCCTAGGAGCGCTAAGTTTACCGTCTTCAGCCGGACAAATAAAGCAACAACTCTAGTCCTATGAAAGCGATAAACCTACCTTTACCTCCATCAGACTAGGAGATCAATCCTGGTAAACAGGAGCAGTCAGGGCATGGACATGTCCTCTGAATCAAATTTCTCGACAAATGGTTTCAATCGATGTCCATTGACTTTAAAATCCTTGCCATTGTCGGGATCTCTTATCTCAACGGCCCCATGAGGAAAAATGGTAACAACAATGTCAGGGCTGGTCCAACGAGATCGAAGCTTACCCGGAAAGAGATGTAATCGAGAATTGTACAAAAGGACCTTCTGACCAGGCGTGAATGATTTTTGTAAAATGTGTTGGTCATGAAATGCTTTCATCTTGTCCTTGTAAATTCTTGAATTATCGTACGCATCATTCCGGATTTTCTCAAGTTCATTCAATTGAAGTTTGCGTAGTGAGCCAGCGTTGTCCAGATTGAAATTAAGATTTTTGATCGCCCAGTATGCTTTATGTTCCAGCTCCACAAGCAAGTGACAAGCTTTCCCATAGACAAGTCTAAAGGGAGACATTCCAATAGGGGTTTTAAAAGCAGTACGTATGCCCATAAGGCATCGGTCAATTGGATTGACCAATCCTTACGATCAGGGTTAACCGTTTTCTCCAGAATATTTTTAATTTCCTTATTAGAAATCTCAGCTTGCCTACTTGTCTATGGGTGGTATGGGGTGCTTACCTTATGAGAGATACCGTATTTCTTCATTAAGCTCTCAAATAGTTTATTACAAAAGTGTGGGCCCCCATCACTAATAATGGCTCGAGGTGTTCCGAATCGAGAAAGGATGTTTTCTTTTAGGAATTTAATGACCGTGCGATGGTCATTAGTTCGACATGGAATTGCTTCGACCCATTTAGTGACATAATCCACAGCGAGCAAAATATACAGATTTCCAAACGATTGGGGGAATGGTCCCATGAAATCGATGCCCCAGCAATCAAATGCTTCAATGATAAGGATGGGATTCAAAGGCATCATATTTCGACGGGACAATGCTCCCAATTTCTGACAACGCTCACAAGCTTTGCAAAACTCATGAGTGTCCCTAAACATAGTGGGCTAGTAAAAGCCACACTGCAGAATCTTGGCTATGGTCTTTTTAGCAGAAAAGTGACCACCACAGGCCTGTGAGTGACAGAATGAGATAACACTCTGATGCTCATCGTCTGGTACACATCTCCTTAGGATTTTGTCTGGGCAATATTTAAACAAATAAGGATCATCCCAGAAAAAGTTGCGCACCTCGGTGAAGAATTTCTTCTTATCTTGCGTAGTCCACTGTGTCGGAATGGCACCTGTAGCAAGATAATTAGCAATATCAGCGAACCAAGGTGAATGGGAGACTCTGAACAGTTGTTCATTAGGGAACATGTCGTTGATATGGGTTGTCTCAAGAGAATCAGAGGTATTAAGGCGAGAAAGGTGATCGGCCACAACGTTTTCTACTCATTTTTTATCTTTAATTTTCAAATCAAATTCTTGGAGTAGAAGGATCCATCGTATCAGGCGGGGCTTAGAATCATTCTTAAAAAGAAGATACTTCAGTGCCGCATGATCTGTATAGATAATGATCTTGAATCCGATCAGGTAGGACCTAAATTTGTCCAAGGCGAACACTATGGCTAAGAGTTCTTTTTCCGTAGTTGAGTAGTTCACTTGGGCCGGATTTAAAGTCCTACTCGCGTAATGGATGACGTAGGGTCTCTTATCCTTTCTCTGGCCTAGAACTGCTCTAAGAGCATAATCAGAAGCGTCGCACATAAGCTCAAAAGGAAGGCTCCAGTCGGGTGGCTGCATGATAGGTGCAGTAGTTAACGTGCCCTAAAGCTTGGTGAAAGCTTCTTGGCATTGCTCAGTCCACTCGTACGGAGCATCCTTTTGAAGAAGATTACATAAAGGATGAGAGAGGAGACTAAAGTCCTTTATGAATCGCCTGTAAAATCCTGCGTGTCCTAAGAAGGATCGCACGTCTCTGATGTTCTTGGGTGGAGGTAGGTTAGAGATAAGATCAAATTTTGCCTTATCTACCTCTATTCTCTTGGATGAGATGATATGCCCAAGGACAATTCCCTTCTGAACCATGAAATGACACTTCTCCCAATTAAGTACCAAGTTCTTTTCTTCACATCTTTTCAGCACACATTTAAGACTTTCCAAGCACTTGTTGAAAGATGGACCGTAAACAGAGAAATCGTCCATGAAGACCTCTAGATATTGCCCCACCATATCAGAAAAGATACTAAGCATACATCGCTGAAAGGTGGCAGGGGCATTACATAGTCCGAATGGCATCCTTCGGTAGGCAAAGGTGTCGTAGGGACATGTAAATGTGGTCTTTTCCTGGTCTTCAGGGGCTATCTCTATCTGGTTGTAGCCCGAATACCCGTCAAAGAAACTATAATAGGAATGACCAACTAACCTTTCTAGGATCTGATCAATGAATGGTAAAGGAAAGTGGTCTTTCCTCGTGACGGTATTCAACTTCCTGTAGTCAATGCACATTCTCCAACCAGTAGTGACTCTAGTTGGCACGAGTTCATTATTAGCATTGGCTACAATGGTGATTCCGGACTTCTTAGGGACCACTTGAGTTGGACTCACCCATTGACTATCAGATATAGGGTATATGATAACCACGTCCAATAGTTTAAGAACCTCGGCCTTAACCACTTCCTTCATGTTTGGATTTAGTCTACGTTGTGGTTGTCGAGCGGTTTTTACATTATCCTCAAGATATATGCGGTGAGTACAAATTGAGGGATCGATTCCCTTGAGGTCCGCTATCGTCCATCCTAGGGCTCCTTTATGCTCAATGAGAGTAGGGCTCCTTTATGCTCAATGAGAGTAGATATGAGCATACTCTCCTGTTCTTTCTCCAGGTGGGCAGAGATCACCACCGGATATGTCTCATCTTGACCTAAATAGGCATATTTCAAATCAGAGGGCAAAGGTTTTAGGTCAAGCTTCGGTGGCTTGAGGTTAGATGGTAGAGGCACCACATCGATTTGTGGCAATTCTTCAAATTGTGGCCTCCATCGGTTAACTTCAAGTACCGGTGCAGTATTAAGCAAGGCGCAAGTCTCCCTAATCATGTCATCATCAAAATCGTGGGAGTGGGCCAGGCATGTCTCTAGATGGTCGGAGGATAAGGTTAGAGGTGTCGTATCTTCCACGAAAGAGTCGATCATGTTAATGTCGTGGAAATCGTCATCATCCTCTGAGTTACTGTTGTTATTGAAAAAGATATTTGACTCCAATGTCAAATTTTCAAAAGACATAGTCATGACACCATTCCTGCAATTGATAATTGCATTTGACGTGGCAAGGAATGGGCGACCAAGAATGACGGGAATCTGAGTGCTCATGTTATTGATGGGTTCGGTGTCTAGGATGATAAAATCTACAGGGTAGTAAAATCTATTGACCTGGACTAACACATCCTCAATTATCCCTCTTGGTACACGAACAGAGCGATCAGCAAGTTGTAGTGTGGTCAGGGTGGGTTTTAATTCACCCAAACCTAACTGTTTGTATACCGAGTAGGGAATCAGATTTACGCTCGCTCCTAAGTCAAGAAGTGCGTGATCAATTCGATGGTTCCCGATTACACATGATATAGTTGGGCTACCGGGATCCTTGAATTTCTGCGGCACGTCTTGCTTCAGGATGGCACTCACTTTCTCAGTCAAGAAGATTTTCTTTTGAATACTTTGCCGTCTTTTGGTCGTGCATAAGTCTTTCAGAAATTTGGCATATGAAGGAATCTGTTTCACGACATCAAGTAGAGGAATGTTAACTTTCACTTGTTTCAACACCTCCAGAATATCCTGAGAGTTAGAAAGACGTTTTGGTGCAACCAACCGTTGGGGGAACGGAGCAACTGGCTTCTCTAGAAGTTCCGGTTCTAATTTTTGTGGGGCATCACTAGATTCATCATTGTTGTCCTCTTCTGGTTCTTGAGGCTTTTCGGGCCTAACCGGAAGAGTTTTATCAATGATTTTTCCACTCCTAAGAGTGGTGATGAATTTAGCGTGCCCCATCTGATTTGAAGAGCTGGGATCACTAATCTCGTACTGCGGTTTAGGATTAGGGAGAGGTTGTGCAGGAAGCATCCCCTTTTCTATAACCATTATACGAGAATCTATCTTTTGCATAAAATCTATAATTCCCCGCATTGCCTGAGCCAGCTCTTGCATGGAATTTTGAACCGGTTCCTCTTAAGGTTTCACTTGATTTGGACTTTGATTGAAGAAACCTTGAGGGGTAGCCGTTTGTCCATTCCTCCAACTAAAATTTGGATGATTTTTCCAACCAGGATTGTACGTATTGGAGTTAGGTCCAGTAAAAGGTCTTTGATAGTTGTTTACGGCATTAGGTTGTTCATTCAACACTCCTCGAAAGGCGGGTATTGTAGGACAATTTTTAGTTGTATGAATGTTGCAATCACAGATGCCGCAAACAATTTCATTAACATTATCCTTCTTTCCTTCCATGGCCTCAACTTTTCTTATGAGCGCAGTCACTTTACACTTGAGATCATCCTCTTCTTTCAAGAGATATAATCCACCTTTCTCCTTTAATTGAGTTGGCCTAGACGTGGTGTTTGATTTTGGATAATAGTCCCAAGATTGTGTTTTTTCAGCCAGACTGTTGAGGTAGTACCATACCTCGTCGACCTCTTTATTAATGAACTCTCCATTACACATTGTCTCGACCATTTGGCGCATGGAAGATGTCAGTCCATCGTAGAAGAAATTTGTAATACGCCACGTTTCAAATCCGTGTTGTGGGCATGAACTGACCAAATCTTTGAACCACTCCCAACATTGGAAGAATGTTTCTTCTTCCTTTTGGGCAAAGTTCATGATTGCTTTTCTGAGGGTAATCATTTTATGATGTGGGAAGAATTTTTTTATGAATTCCCTCTGCAAGTCGTTCCATGTGCCAATGGATCTAGGACGCAGTGAATGTAACCACGTCTTAGCCTTCTCTTTTAAGGAAAAAGGAAAGAGTTTCAGCTTGATTGTATCCTCAGATACATTAGGAAAATATAATGTAGCTATAATCTCATCGAACTCTTTCAAATGTAAATATGGACTTTCTGATTCAAGTCCATGGAATTTGGGAAGGAGTTGGATAACTCCTGGCTTGATGTCCATTTGTCCTGTGTTTTTAGGAAAAAACATACATGAGGGCGTACTTACTCCCGTCGGTTGTAGATAATCTCGTAAAGTACGAGGCGGGGGTGCCTGATTGTAACGACCTTGGAAATTTTGTGTTAATCTTTCCTTAAGTAGTTGTTTTTGGGGTAATTAGCACTATACTCGATTGCTTGTGAAATTTGCATCAATCACTTTAAATTGTATCTGCATGGCTCAAAACTTGTAGATTAGTTAGCGCTACGTTACTCTGAAATCTGAGATCCATCGCTAAATCCAGTTGTTCTGGGGAATTTTTGGAAGTTCTGGATCGGACCTGGACCGCGCGTCGAAAGTCCAATAGCGATGATCTTAGGCTGTTGCGGTCACTATGTTGGGCTTGACCATCACCTCGAAAATCAAGTCCATGTGATGTTCTGGGTCGATTTGATTGAGTTCGGAGTGAAGAGTGTGAGAACGGTTGGATATTTAATAAGTGTTTATGAAATCTGAGTCGTGTCGCTTGCGCGATGATTTTAAGCTATTTGACCGTTGGATTCTGACCCCATTTCACCCTCTGATCAGGGAAGGTGGCCCAGGCATATCCTAGTACTTGTGGACCTGATCGAGATTCTGTGACCGTTGAATTGAGTGTGGTCCGCCACGGTTGATCTGAAGAGCCGGTCGGTATGAAAACTCAACTTGACCTAGATCCATGGTCAGTAAGGTTAAGTCCGACCTTTCGTGGTTATAGGCCCACCAGAAGTGCTTCGTTGGATCGTAAGATGCAGGTTTTGGTTATATGGGTTATTTTCATCAATAATAGGCCTATTTATAGTCCTTAAACCCTAGCCCGCTTTTCCATACGAATTTTCTCTAACCCTAGCTTGGAAAGAGAGTGGAAAAGAGAGATAGTGAGAGAGAAGTTGGTGAATCATCTTGGATTCTTTCTTATTCTTCTTCATCCTTGAACCTTCACTTTGAATCGTTATTCTGACGATTCTGAGTTCATCTTGGGGTAAGTTAACTTAACCCTAATCTGTGTTAGAGCTTAGAATAGTTTTGGTGTTATTGTATCTCATTTCTATTCTTGCTTTAGGGTATTCTATCGCCGTTGACGAAGATAACTCGTCTAAATCAGTTCGGTGTTTCTTTCCTTGCTTAAGGTGCGGACTTTAAGTGTATAGGTTATGGTTTTCAAGGCTTTCAATGCCAGTTAATGATTTATTCTCGTTATGGATGAGATTTCACATGCCAAATGTTGTGTTTACGTTGCTTTCCTGATATGCATGTGTTATATTGAGATTTTTATATTCTATGTGTATGTATAAAGTACCGTATACGTATAAATTATGCACTTGTGTTTGCCATGATTATTTGTCGTGTATGTATGCTAGATGTATGTTTGACAACTCCTTGGTAAAAGGAATTGTCCAAATGCATGTATTTCAACATACGTCATGTATGTTGTGCCATGTATTCTAAGTGTTTGTAGAAATGCCTGAATGATCTAAAGTGTAACTTACTACACTAATTGCGGGCGTTGAGAAGTGATTCTCAACACTCCTATTGATGTGCATGATTTCCTTTATGCAAGTTACATTCCATGTTATTTAATTTCAAGCATTGCTATGCTTACATTTATTTTAAGTTGATATTCTTCAGATGCTTGAGTACCACTTGAATTAAGTTGTTGTTCCATTACTATTTTACATTCAATATGAATATCTGTTGTAGTGTAATGTGTGTGGGACTATGCATTAGTCTAGGAAATCGGTAATCTGCTTTATGATCGTGGTTGAGGTTGCTTTCGCCATGTAGGACATATTAGATGAACCCGAGTCGTATTAGAGTTGTCGGCAGTGGTTTGGCCACGCGGAGTGTTTGCGCACTCTATGTCGCTCAACTCGACATGCGCTCGTGCTAGTCGAGTTCGTCAAGTAACCCGATTGTCCGATGTATGATCACCATGTATGGACGCTATTGCTTGAATCTAGGGTACCGAACTTACCAGTGAAATCCTAATAACCATGGTACCTTGATCCGCTAAGACTCATGAGCTGTACATGGTGGTATGGGACACCGTGGTCGAGCTGTCGGCCTACGCTGGAGTGACGAGACTCCCCGTAGTGATCAGTGAGCACTTAAACTCGTGAGCCGATTATGGTGGTATGGGACACTATATTCGTGCTGTCGGCCTACATTGATTGGTGACGAGCCCTTTGTAGTGACCTCGAGCATACCTGGATATCGCAATGAGGTGACGAGCCAAACTATGGTAGTAAAGGTGTGAAAGGCGTGCATTGATTGGTGACGAGCCCTTTGCTACGACCTCAAATATATGATCGTATGAGATGTCTAGGATTGACGACCCTAGTATGGATCACTGTTTGGATGGTGACATGAGGAAGGTATCTTAGCTTCCCAATCCTGCTGTATGAAAAGGACTAATAACAGCTTGGTAATCATATCCATGCACCGCATTTGCATGTGCTTTGTAGATGTGGCACACTTTGAGGTGGTGTCATGCATAACGTAAGATGAAGACTCTGAGGGTGTACGCGTGAGGGCACGCATTATATTGCATACATCCTTGCATTAACAAGAGTACTTAGGATTTATTTAATTGTTCTGCTTTATCATTACTATTTGATTGAACTGATAACATGTTAACCAGTGCCTTATTGTTCCACTGAGTTGATCACTCACTCCCACGTTTCTGGGGCGGTGTTAAACACCCACCAGACTCTGTCTTAGGTTTTGATGTTGCAGATGTTGATGCGACTTCTGAGGCAGAGCGGGAGATGGATGATGATGAGGCTGCTTTCTCTTATATGCAGTTTTCAGACGGGTTCTGACGAGCCTTGGTCTAATGCAAGGGATGCTGGGATTATTTTTGGGAATTTAAATGATGTAACTTGATACTCATAATTTTGTTAAGTAACACTTTCATGCGACCTGGTTTGTATATATACTTCAGGGATTTACACTTGTACACATATTTTTCTATAAGTCTTTCACTTGCTTTATTCACTTATCCCTGAATCATATCTGTGTTTTGGCTTAATCTATTCCATGTTTTATGCACTAATATAGTCAACATACATCCATCATTAAATATGTTGCATAAGTGATGTTTTGGAACTCGGGAGCTGAGTTATGCTCGACCCCAGAATTTCAGGGCGTTACACTGATGCACCTCATTCTCATCTTGGGTATCCTCTACCCTGGGTGGAAGTAGAGGAGGTTGGTCTTCAGCCATAACTTCAATTAACTCAGGGGATTTCGAGTGGTGTCTAGTCCTGCGATGGATAGTCAACCCCTCAACCAATCCTCCTTCAGTCAAGAGACGTCGAGTGTTGTCACGGGCCCACTTGGGCATGAAACACTCATAGCCCTCAATCAAATTTAAAACCTAACCCTAAGAAAGGAAAATAAAATCTAAAAAAAAGAAAGAGGGGTTTGGAAAGAAGTTACCAACTTGGAGTCCCTAAGTTAAAAACCTAGAAAACAAGATAAAATAAGTTAGATTCTAAAAAAGAGAAGAAAAATCCTAAACTAGAAAGTAAATTACTAAAAGAGAATTGAAAAATAGAACGTAGAGAGAAGGAACTCACCGAATTAGAAATTTCTATCTTAAAGGCCTACAGAATAGGAAAGTTAGTTTCTAAACAAAAATTCTATAAGTAGAAAATTAGGAAACAAAATTAGATTCTAAAAGAGTTAAAATTAGAAAGTTACTAAAAATAAAATAGAAAGTTAATTTCTAAAAAGGGAAATAACTAACCTAGTTTCTAAAAACAAAAGAGGAAAGTTTCTAAAAATAAACTATTTCCTATAGATAGGAGGATACTAGAATTAGAAAATTTCTAAAATTTAAACCCTAATTTTAAGAATAGAAAAAGTAGAGAAATTAGGAAGGAATTACCAATTTAGAAACTCATGTTAGGGTCCTACAAAATCAGGAAAACAGGTTAGTTTCTAAAAACAAAATAAAATAAAAACCTTTAACCTAAAGTTAGTAAAATCCTAATCCTAACCTAATTCTAAAACTAATTAATTTCAGAAAACGTAACCGTCAATCCCCGGCAACGGCGCCAAAAACTTGTTCACTCCCCAAGTATAGGGTTGTGATGTAGTAATAAACTCGGTGAGACCGAGGTCGAATCCCAAGGGACTGAAACCTGTACGTTATCTGAAACTAGGTAGAAATAGAAATAGCCTAAGATGTAATCTAAATCAAATAGAATTTAAGGAATAATTGTGGAATAATTATCGAAAAACTTAAGAGATATCAGAGATAAGAAACTAAGGATTCAGAGGATCCACTTGTAGAGATCAGGGAAATCTTATGCCTGCTTCAAAAATCATGGAAATTAAACTGAACTTACTTGATCTAGTCTTCACAAGATGATAGGTATATGAATTAGAATGGATTCCATCATCTAACCATGCCCAGGAGACAAAGCAAACAACAAGATTAAACTAATTACCAACCAATCAACAGTGCATGAAAGTTAGGAAGGGTACCATCATCCAACCATGCCCAGGAGACGATGGTGAACAACAGGGCTTCCTGACGTCATAAACATCAAAAGGGAAAAAGAAATATTCAAAGTCATTGCAAACTTATTGTAATTTCAGTCACAACAGACCATTAAAGACTAAGAAAACATTCCTTTAATAATCAACTAAAATCAAATTCAGTTCATAAATTTAAATTAAAAGCATGAAATAGTATCTCCCATCTTGCTACAGGCTTCACCTCTTAGCCTTAGCTAAGAGGTTTATCCACACATGAATGGGCTGAACCTTTTAACAAAACAAATAAAAAGTAACAGAAATATGAAGGAAAAGAAGAAAACCCACTATTGTCTCCTTCTCTCTCTCACGTTCCAGCAGCCAAGATCTTCTTTTTTTTCCCTTCTTTTCCACCGGTCCCAAACCTCTTCCCCTTTCGTCTCTTCCTCTCTTTTCCTTTCATAGCCAAAGAGAGTCGGTCGGCTAGCTGAGGTCGTTGGAGTGTAGCTTACGCAGCAATCGTGTGTGCGCAGCGAAAAACGCAAACACCTTGCGTTTGGATGGAGTTTTTCTGGCAAAAGGAGCACCGAAAAACCTGATTAGACGTCATGGCTAGGTCGTGGCCACCCTCTATCTCTTCTGGATGGTCCGGATCACATATCCAACCATGAGCAAGATCGCACAACGGCCCACAACGGCTAGTTTTCTCAGACACAGGCCTGTGAAATTTCTTGCGCTGTGAAGCGCAGTGGGCCCATGATCGGTGTCGGAGGAAAAATCTGCTCCATTCATTGAATTCGTAGCCAAAAAATGGTCGTGATTAGATGGTTTTGGAGTGCTTTTGATGTGGCCCACCTGATTGATCTTACGACCATCCTACCTGCGTTCGCATGGTTTGAGAACTCATCATCGCTATTTCTTGGAATTTTGTCACCTAGGCTATGATAACAGGGACCGTGGGATTCTAATGGACGGTCTGGATTATCAATCCGACCGTGATTGGGATCACGGAACCGGCCTACAGCGGCCATTTTTTCACGGACGAAAAGGCCTGCGGAAATAAAGGCCTCTGCGAAGATCGGTGGAGGTCATTATCAGATTTTACAAAGAAATCTACACCGTCCATTGATTTCCCCTCGAAAAACTAGTTGGGAATGGTCAGTTTTGGACTGATTTCGGTGTGGCCCACAGAATTTTCTCCCTACCGTCCGTCCTGCGTTTGGACTGTTAAAATCCGATCCACGCTTTTTCCAGGAAAAACTCCACCTAGGTGAGGGTCACGCCCTCCCTCTGGACTTAATGGTCGGTTTAGATGGACGATCTGGATGAAAGGTGGACCCCACTACGTGAGATCAGCGGACGCTGGTGCATTCGCTGGTTGTCCGTGCTCGAGAAGGAGAGGGAGACGGGTCTCCTTTGTTGATCGGGAGACCCTGGTCCAGTGCACAGCGGGCGTACGCCTGCTGTGTGCACCGGCCATGTAAAGTGGGCCCCACCTTGATGTTTTACAGAAATTCGCTCCGTCCATCTGACTTCTCATCTAATTTAAGGAGATGAGACCAAAATCAAGGCATATACAGAGATCAGGTGGGCCCCAAATCGCTGTTCTATGGGCTGATCTAACTGTTGGGCCACTTCCATAGTGATCTGAGGGCTGAAATTTGATATGTACGGTTCATTTATATCCCTCAGGCCATGCATGCAGTTTTGAACCAATCAGATGGCGAGAACTATGTGATCTTGCATTCTTTACCAATTTTAGGCCTCTTTAACGTGAATGACTTGATTTTATCGGATCCTTGGCATGTAAATTCTTCAGACTTGGTTCTCTGGAGTGTGTCCCTTGCTCTGGTGTCTTCAGAACATTAATTCCATGCTTTTAGCATCCCGGTCCAGTCCCAGCTCGCAATTCCACCTTGCAACAGAAACATGATTAAAATGGGCTATTAAATGGTACCATGTTCATAAATCTAGGCAACAACTGGGTATGATATGCAATATTTGACCCTCAACATGTACACACCGAACCACTATATATCTTAGTGTTTAAGGTGGATGATGATGTATGTGATGGATGTGTGCTGAATGTTTGTAATTCTTTCTTTCATGTACATGTGATGAATGATTGTAGTAGATAACTTTCATTATTTGTCTCTTGTTTTAGTTTGTTATCTTGATCCTTACGGAGTTCAAGAAAATAGGTTGTCCTACTATAAACATTTGTTTTTGGTGTAAGGTTGTCCTTTGAACAAATGTTTGAATTAATTTCTCAATACTATTACGATTGACATCTGCGTTTAATTCAGTTATTTATTATTTCTGTTCTGTAATTTTTTATTTTGTCATAGTCCTATTCACCCCCCTCTAGGACTGAGAGCTCATCCTTTTCAGAGGTGCGAAGCTGCTGTGAAATCATACGCTCAAAACAACAGTTTTAGTGTGGTTTTCGATCCCATCGAGTGATCCTCGATTGGTCTCGATCTATAGGGCTCGATCAATCGAAGGTGCCTAGAAATGTCCAGGAACAAACTGCATATTTTGTGGAATTTTTCGATGCCATTAAACCAGCCTTCGATCTCATTGAAGGGAATTTTGATTGATTGAAGGCATCGCTTGATCGATCTAACTGACTGATTTTTTTCCTTTTTTAATTTTTATTTTTATTTTTTTTATTATAAAAAAAACTGTTAGAACTTGGTTCCTACATATTGGGCATTCAACATTTGGGCATTAAGAGGGGTTTTCAGTGTGAATGAGGCTAGATATTTTTCCACATACCACACATCTTAAACCTATATGTGAATCCCTAGGATTACAACATTTTTGTGAGTTGTAGGAGATTCATCCATGCTTCCTTGCCTTGGTCACCTCATTGACACTTCATATTCAAGGTAAGTGACCGTAGGAGCTGAGGCATTAGCAATACATTCGTATCAATGATTCATGGAGTAAAATGGGAGGTAATCGAAGTATGCGAAAGCATCGATGAAGCAACCCAAGAAGGCACTACAAAAGGGGCTTAATTCGACAAGTAAGTTATCACATTGTAAGAGTTCACACACTCCTTTCTTGTGTAGTAGAGTTTGTAATCCAAACTCATTTAGGTTCTTATATAGGACCATATTGCCACCGACACGGGTGAGTACGTGTGTATTTCCTTATGTATGTCATTGGACACGGGTGTGTACGTGTTAGTCTCCGTGGGAGCCTCCGACAGGAGTAAACGTAAGTCCTTGGATTAAGACCGATATTGTTGGTTAGCCGATTCAAAAGCAAATAAAGCCTCTTGCTGGAGCCTCTGGCGAGAGTTTACATTAGGAGTCCGTATGTGGGGCTATAAAGGTTAGAGGTGAACCTGATTTAAAACCTCTGATAGTAAAATCTAGTATACTTATGTGTTGAGTGCGTTCGCCGGGAGTAGATTAGGAAAATGGAACCATTATACATGCTTGTGTTTGAGATTATCTTTGAATACATGTTTAATTATGCTTATGTGGTTGATTGATAAATTATATGTATGTATGATTAGATGAATGTTAGGAGTTGATATGTGGCATATCCAATACACACACGTACACTATCATATATAGATTATTTGTTTCATTAGCGTATCATTTGTACCTTATGTAATTGAACTCTCTATTAACTTGGAAGCTTTAAAGTTAATTGCTTTATTTAGTTTAATTGATATATTAGTTTAAGTACCTAATTATATATTTAAGTAGCCAAGCTTTCGCACGTATTCCATCATTCACCGCCCCATGAAATTTCATATATTCTATGCAACCCGTTCCCATAGGATGAAGGGAAGACACAAATACATTAGCTTTGGGGGCCGATTGGATAAAGCCAAATTGCTACTGAAGTGATGTCACCACTGTGGACCCCACCATGATGCATCTGTCGTATCCATACCGTCCAACCATTTGTAGAGATGGTTTTATGGCATTACAAAGAGAATGAGATAGATCTAAATTTCAAGTGGACCCACCACAGAAAACCATGGTAGCCATCACACCCACCGTTGAAACATTTATAGGGCCCACGGTGATGTATTTTTGAGATCCATCCTATTCATAAGTTAACATAGAGAGAGAGATGAAGTGAAAACAAAAATATCAGCTTCATCGGAAACTACGGTGGCCCCTAAGAAGTTTTGAACAGTGGATGTCACTGTCCCCACTATTTTCTATGGTGGGTCCAATCGAACTTTAGATCTATTTCATTCTCTTTTTAATGCCATAAAACGATCTCTAAAAGTGGTTGGACGGTATGGATACAACACATGCATCATAGTGGGGTCCACTGAGCTTGGTGACGTCACTTCAGTAGCGATTTGGCTACTGACCTTGTCAGTATCCAATCGGCGCCCATTAGCTTCTGTGGCTCCCAAAAAAGTTTCAATGGTGGCATTCAATTCTCGCTGTTTCCTGTGGTCGTGGTAAGTGGGTCTGCTTGATTTTTGAGATCACCCCGTGAAATGTGCTGGGCCAATTGATGGACGGAGTGGGTGCGATAAAAGAGCATCACCGTGGGTCCCACAGCTTATGTGAGTAGAACAAAGACACTAAGGAGGGCCACAGAACTTAGGATTACAGTTGCAGGCTGCCGAAGGGCCATTTTGGACTGAACATAAATGGCAAAAATCGGACTAATCAGATGCCCATAACCATCACTACGCTCCAAATTCAACGGACAACCAGGTTAATATCAGTTGTAGTCTATGCACCACCCATTGTGGTGCACAAACAATTTCAATTGTCAAAATTGCATTACATGCACGCCACATGCGTGGTGGATGAGTCACCACCATTTAGTTAGGTAAAAAAAAAAAGCGGCAGAATTGGGGCAGCACTATAGCCCAGCCCACTACTATGTGGAGAGAGAGAGAGAGAGAGAGAGAGAGAGCTGACTATATCTCTCCACCACCAGTGTTCATTGGTTTTATCGATGTATGGCGCATTTCAAGTGGTGCTGTTGAGGAGTTGGAGAAGCTTTGGGTGGGGCGGGCAGTGCGCTTACGCACCACTCCACCACCTTCCCTCTTTATAAAGACTAGAGAAGCTTCTCTCTACTCTTATCCCCGGATATTTTTATCCGTTGATCAACATGAAAGGCCTTCAAATCTCTTACCATCTCTTCCTTCCAATCTTTCTTCTCCTCTTTGTTGTTTTTGTTGTTCAAGTTAGGGGGGAGAAAGAGAAGGAGAAGAATGTTTACGTGGTATACATGGGTGCAACTACTTCTACTGGGCCATCCTTGAGAGATGATCATGTCCAGCTCCTTGCTTCGGTTTTGGAAAGGTCGCTAGCTGGTCTACAAACACAGTCCTTTTCTTTTCCTTAATTTTTTTTTCCTTTACAAAAAAATAAAATAAAATTCCTTTTTAGCCATTAGATCGGGATGGGATGCAATTGGGTGTGACCCACTTCATCTCAGCACTTCCTGAGAACTGAACGATGTGGGGCCCACATCACATCACAATCTCATCTTGGTTCAACTCTGATGATCAGTTCTCATTATGTGTATTGCACACTAGAATTTGATTTCCTTGTGTATGGAAGTTGGCATTAATGGGTCTATAATCGTTGAATTAGGACGTGTGTCAAAAGGTCTGGGTTCCCTTCCCATGTATACTACTAGGCAGTGGACCCCACTTGAACCGGGGCGTCCTGTAAAATCGGACGCGGATTGCGAACTACCCCCGCCCCGATGGTAATCCGTCTGGGCAGGGCTCTGTGGGGCTCACCGTGATGTAAGTGTTTTATCCACACTGTTCATTGATTTTATCAGATCATTTTAAGATATGATCATAAAAATGTGGCAGATCCACAGCTCCAATGGACCACATCATAAGAAGCTGCAGTGATAATGACACCAACCGTTGAAACCTTTCTAAGGGCAACCGTGATGTATTTTTAACCATCCAACCTATTCATAAGGTCATATAGACGTGGATGAAGTGAAAACACAAATATCAGCCTGATCCGAAACTTCTCCAGCTCGTTCAATCCCCAATTTGTGGTCCACTCAAGTCCTGTATATAACTTATTTTTTGTCTCATATTACTTCTCCAGCTCGTTCAATTCCCAATTTGTACTTGCATGAGAATTATGACCTACTGGCTACTGCCATAGCATGCCAACTTACGCACTCACACCCTACGCATGACCCTTGACCGGGTGTTGAAACTCCTTAGAGTCTACCACCCGAGCAAGAGCAAAGATCCACGTGCCAACTTACTTTCCCGCGGATATGATGGCACATGCAAAATCATGCCTTCCTACTCACTTGATTCAAACGGTGTCACCAAATGATGAGTATTTTGTTCCTTATCATCTCCATGGTGGGTCCCACCCTATTTTCACCGCAAGTGTTATACATACACACACACCCCGTCGAGCTCATGGGAACTACCCGTGAGGTCGAGCTATGTGGGCCCCACCGTGATGCGTGTTGAACATCTACCCCATCAGTCAGATGCTTCATTTCATGGTGGGCCTCGGGCTCAAAAATCAAGTCAATTGATGAATTTTGTGGGCCACACTATGTACAAAAGTTGAGAGGGGTTACCCTCCTATTAAAACATTCGTAATCATTTTTTGGGCCCACCCAAGGGTGGTTCATAAATCTATTCCATCCATTATATGTGTCTCACTTGGATGAGGGGTCAGACTAATTATTAGATGCATCCAAATTTTAGGTCAACCCCACCAAGTGCTTTTATATGTTTTAGGAATGTCTTCACATGATTTCAAATGGTATGGCCCACCTGAGTTCGTCATATGGCTGATTTTTTTGGATATCCCATAATTTAATGGGGACCCATCAAATGCACAGTGTTGATGTTTGACATACATCACGCTGGTATATATATGGGAAATGGTAATACCTGGTCGAGCTTATGGGAACTTCCCATGAGGTCAGGCTTTATGGGCCCCACCGTGATGCTTTTTGAACATCAACACCATGCATTTGATGAGTCCCATTTAGGTAATGGGATATGCTAAAAATCATCCGTATAATGAACTCAGGTGGGCCACACCATCTAAAATCATGTGAAGACATGCTTGAAGTATATCAAAACACTTGGTAGGGCTCACCTGAGTTTTGGATGCGGCTGAAACTTGGTCTGACCCCTCATCCAAGTGAGACACACACAATGGATGGTCTGGATTTGTGAACCACATGTCGGTGAGCACAATAAATGATTATGAATTTTTTAATGGGAGGGTAACCCCTCTCAATTGTTGTATGTTTTGTGACCCATCCAAGTAATGGATTGACTTGATTTTTTAGCCCGTCGTCCAATATGGAGTGGTGCATCTGACTAATGGTGTTGATGTTCAACACACATCACGGTGGGGCCCACACAGTTCATCCTCGTGGGAAGTTATCATAGTACTATTTCCTCTCTCCCGGCGCGTGCGTGTATATATATATAGAGAGAGGAAAATGCTCACCTGCGAACCAGTTCGTAGCTACCACGTATGAACTTTTTTGAGAACTCATCATATTTGATGAGTCTCACGAATCTGAACGGTCCACATGAAACTGTTGGATGTGCGTTGGACCCACGAGGTCAACGGTTGGATCACATTGGTGCCAAATGCACCAACTGGATCCATCATGAAACTTTATAGTTATATATGTTTCTTTGTTTCACTGGCCAGGGAAGTGGGCCACGCAGAGAAGTCAATACTGCACAGCTACAAACACGGGTTTTCTGGATTCACCGCACGCTTATCTGTGGAAGAGGCACGTGCCATGGCAAAAAAACCCGCCGTTGTATCAGTTTTTGTGGACCCCATCTTACAGCTCCACACAACCCGATCTTGGGATTTCCTACAGTACCAAACAGACTTAGAGACAGACTCCAACAACGGTTCCGATGCTGACTCAGCGTCTGGTGGGACAGACACTATCATTGGACTTTTGGACACTGGTGAGCCCAACCATATATACATGGAAATGGTCTTATTTATTATTATTATTATTTATATCATTTGCTTTGATGGATGAATGGATCATAACAGTTGGTTTTTTCTTTGTTAAAAAAATAATAAATAAAAATCATCCGAGTATACTACTAGGCGTGTGGCCAGAGTCGGAGAGCTTTAGCGATGGAGGGATGGGAGAAATTCCGGCTCGGTGGAAGGGAGTGTGCAAGGGAGGATACGACTTCAATGCTTCCAGCTGTAACAGGTGATCAAATAGTATGGCCCTTATTATTATTATTATTATTATTATTATGGTATTTTAGGCCAGAAAATTGATGGTTAAGATAGGAAAGAAATAAAAAAGAAAGAGTAACAGCCATTGTCCATGTTCCACTGAAAAAGGCCAGAGATGGGATAACTAGAGATATTTTGGATATAGTACAATATATAGTGGGTGGGACCCGTGAGATTCAATCCGTGGGCCCCACTTGTAAGGATTTGGGCACAACATGCATCATTATAATTTTACTTTGTTTTGTACGACCGTTGAGTTGGTGGGCCACCAAGGGATGGGTCACTGCCATGGAAAAAGTCGATCTGAATCCACTGATACATGCCTTCTTCCCTTGTTGACTTTCTACTGTATCTTTCTCAACCGTCCGTTTGCAGGTGCGGATAAGATAATCTGGTTGCCTGGACTTTTTGGGCGATCGTCCATCCGCATAAGGCCCACTACATCAGCTGTCCCTAAAACCGGAAACACCTTCCATGTTTTACCACGTAGATGAACTGCACCCTCGCTGTACAAACCATCTCTACCGTCCAATCCGTGCACGTCCTTCAATGGATAATCCATGACACCAATATCAGCTTATTGACTCGACATCAAGAACATTAAATCAGTGGATATATATATATATATATTTCCTTTTTTTATTGGTCGGTCGTGATTGATGAGCCGGCACACACATTGATCGGACGCTGTAGATGATCTGTAAAACAACCATTATAAATGTTCCCTAGGTTTATCATACATTTAAATATGGGTAAAATAATAGTATCATTGTCCAATCTGCCAAATAGGCCTACTTGATCCCACCGCCTCTGGGACCCACTTTCATTCCACCCATAGTCAGCCTCCGCTATGGGTGTTTCTACTGGATGATTCCATGCGTTGGTTCAAAATTTTAGAAATCTTGATTCGGTCGAGTCAGCTTTACTGAGTCACTGAGTTTCGGTCATTTAGGCTCGAATGGTCGAACTGATCATTCAAAACACAGTTGTAAAAGAAATTACTTCATGAACAACTCTTACCGTGTAATGTTTCAAGAAGGAAATAATTAGAAGTCACTGAATTTTAACTGGAAGAAAACCATGTAAGCGGAATGCAGTTTACCAAATGGATTCTTCGCCATCTCATCTTTACAGGAAGCTGATAGGCGCAAGATACTACAATGACCCGGATTCTGCATCAAGAGCAAAGACACATGATGAGACTGCCCGGGACTCACAGGGCCATGGAACACACACAGCCTCAACAGCGGCTGGTGGCTCTGTACCTGAAGCGTCTTACTATGGACTTGCTGTGGGAACTGCCAAGGGTGGTTCACCCACATCCAGGATCGCAGTCTACAAGGTATGCGGTTTGGGTGGATGCCTGGGTTCGGCGATCCTTGCAGCATTCGATGATGCTATTGCTGATGGCGTTGATGTACTTTCACTATCCCTCGGGGCGTCAGTATACTTGATGCCAGACTTCGATAGCGATCCAATCGCGATTGGAGCATTTCATGCAGTGGAGAAGGGGATCATTGTGGTCTGCTCAGCGGGGAATAATGGGCCGATTGCAAAATCTGTCGTGAATGCAGCTCCTTGGATTTTGACGGTCGGTGCAACAACCATCGATCGGGATATGGAATCGGATGTTATTTTGGGAGGGAACAGTACTCTGGTCAAGGTAATTGAATTTGCAGGTTCTCATTCGTTTCAAATTGGGCTCTTGTTCTCAATGATTCACACCCCAAAAAGTCAATATATATATATATATATATATATATATATATATATAGGGAAAAGGTACTATGTGCTCGGCCTCACGAGTCCGTCCCATGAGGTCGAGCTGTGTGGGCCCCACCGTGATGCGTTTCGAACATCTACCCCATCAGTCAGATGCACCATCCATCGTGGGCCTAGGTCTCAAAAATCAAGTCAATCCGTGACTTGTGTGGGCCACACCACTTATAGAAGCGGGGAGGGTCCGTGCACTATTAAAACATTCATAATCATTTTTTGGGCCCACCGAGATGTGGTTTGCAAATCCAGCCCATCCATTATGTGTGTCCCACTTGGATGAGAGTTCAGACCAAGTTTCAGGAGCATTCAAAACTCAGGTGGGCCCCACCAAGTGCTTTTATATGTTTTAACATGGTCTTCACATGATTTTAGATGGTATGGCCCACCTGAGTTCCGTATACGGCTGATTTTTGGGATATCCCATAATTTAAAGGGGACCCATCAAATGCACGGTGTTGATGGTCGACACGCATCATGGTGGGGCCCACATAGCTCGACCTCACGGGAGCTTATCGTGAGGTCGAGCGCATAGTACCTTTTCCCATACACACACACACGGAAACGCTCACCTGCGAACCAGTTCGTACGTACTACATACGAACTTTTTTGAGAACCCATCATACGTGATGTGGATCCAAAATCTGAACCGTTCATGTAAAGTAGCACCTCGTGAAACCCCCCGGGACCAAGTTTTACTTTGATCTAAAACTTTGATGGGCTATGAAAAGTGAAAACAGTTTCCTTGCTTGATTTGCATTTCTCTTTGCTATGGCCCACCAGAATTCTATATCAGGGTGAAAATTTGTCACAGGGGGTTTCATGGGATTCTGCATCACATGGACCGTTCAAATTAGACACCCATGACACGTGTGCAAAGGTGCGCATGTGCGTAGGTGCGCAGGGGAGCATGACTCTCTCTCTCTCTCTCTCTCTCTCTCTCTATATATATATATATATATATATATATATGCTCACCTGGGCAACTTCTTATGTGAGCACCGGTGCGCACCTTTGCTCACATGTCTTATGCACAGAATCTGAACGGTCTACATGATGCGGCACCCCTTGAAACCTTGTTAATCTAACTTTCAGCCCAATACAAAACTTTAGTCGGCCATGGCAAAAGGAAATAGTTTCTTCCATTTCTCTTTGCTATGGCCCACTAGAGTTTTGGATTAAGCTGAAAATTGGGCACCATAGAGTTTCAAGGAGTGCTACATCACGTGGACCATTAAGATTATGTGCCTAAGACACGTGCGCGAAGGTGTGCAGAGGAATGCTCACCTGCGCACCTTCTTAAGTGAGCACCCGTCCACACCTTTGCACATGTGTCTTAGGCATAAAATATGAATGGTCAACGCGATGTGGCATCCCTTGAAACCTCGCAAGCCTAACTTTTAGCTTGACACAATACTCTGATAAGCCATGGAAAGAGGAAATAGTTTTCTCATTTGATTTGCATTCCTCTTTGCTATGGCCTGCTAGAGTTTTGGATTAGGCTGTAAATTGGTCCCATAAAGTTTCAAGGAGTGCCACATCACATGGACTATTTAGATTCTATGCCCAAGACGCGTGTACAAAGGTGCTCACGTAAGATGTGCTGGTGAGCATTCCTCTCTCTCTCTCTCTCTCTCTCTCTCTCTCTCTCTCTCTCTCTCTATATATATATATATATATATATATATATATATATATATATATATGCGTGCGTGTGTAAATAATTTCGAGTCCTATCGAGTCGAGTGGAGTCTAGTTTTATTGAGCTTTATTTTCTTGAGTTATTCCTAAGTCTGCCAAAATCTGGTTGAGTTGAGTTGACTCTTTCAAGTCAAATTGAGTCGAGTTTTTTCAAGCTTTTAAACTATCATCTTAGTCCATATCATAGTTAACATCTCACAGAGTCATCTTGACTCATTTGAATTTCGAGCCAACTTCACCTTTCAAATTGTGTTTAAACCCATTTAAATGAGAAGAAAATAGTTAGGGATTATTTAGATGTAAAATTTTAAGTAGGAAACACTTTACACCTTTTTTTTTTTTTTTTTTGTCAATTATAAGGTGTTTATAGTTTGTCTTATTTGACTTTAAGTTGTAAAGTATTGATAAGTAGCTGGTAAACATAAGGAGAGAGAGAGAGAAAGGTATCGGAGAGAGTGGAAGAGCCTGGTAGCTTCAAGTCTCTCGTGAAGGGAAAAAATAAACAAACAAACAAACAAAAGACCACTGGGTTTGTAATCGAAGTACTTATAATCTAAAATACAATAAAATGCCATAATTCTAAAAGCTCCTATAACCTGTAAAGTACTTGTAAAGGATTTACAAGTAATTATAATAATGTCTTTACCTATAAATCCTTTACAACTAAAGAATTATACAAGCACCGAAGTGACCCTTGGCTTTGGAAGCATTTTAAAAAAAGATGGAAGCATTTGCTCTGTGTTTATTTAGTTTTGTACACAATTGTTAAACAGGGATCACATCTCTTTCTTGACTTTGCTACATTCATGGTTCTATATACAACATGGGGTCGAACACATACCGAATCTTCAACACCCAATCCAGCCAACAATAAGTTGAGTCAGTTTGGGTTTTGGAACTATGATTCTGTAGAACTCAGTCAACTAAAATCTTGGTTAGCTAAACTTTCTATGCTACTACAACCGTCAAACATGTATGGGCTTTCTTTTGAATTACAGGGTGAAGCTATAAATTTCTCCAATCTTGGAAAATCCCCTGTTTATCCGTTGATATATGGCGGATCTGCTAAAACCAATTCAAGCTCTGAGGATGACGCAAGGTATGGTACAATCACACTACATTTTCTCAATTGGCTTCTACTTTGGTGAGGAATTCTACTTGCAAGCGTCCATGGAATGCCCAACTAAGGTGCTCCTCATGTGCTAGTCGTCTCACATATACTTTGAAACAGTCAAACTCATCAGCTGGGCTGCATATACTTTGAATGTGAACTGTAGGTTATCCTGTTTTTGTTGTCCATTTTTCATACACTTGTAGCCTACTTGCAGAGTGAGCCTTGATGCAGATGGGCACTTACAATATAGCATTTCAGGAACTTTATATTCCCCCCCCCCCCCCTCTCTCTCTCTCTTATTGATTTCATCATTTGTGACTTTGAATTGTTCAGAAACTGCAATCTGAATGCATTAGACAGAAACAAAATCAATGGGACGATTGTTCTTTGTGAGCATTCGGACACCATATATTCGAAGAGACAGAAGAGGGATATGGTGAAGAAGTTGGGAGGAGTTGGGCTGGTTTTGGTTGACGACACAGAGAAGCTTGTCGCTTTTACTTATGGTGTTTATCCAATGACGGTAATCTCTTCTGATGCTGCTGCTGAGATTCATTCCTACATTAATTCTACAAGGTAAAGGAACCAGTGTCCTTCTCTATGTCCGAAAGTTTAGGCTCCATTTTGTTCATCTATTGGAGTGAATTGCATTATTCAGTTCAAGAAAGCGGACATGAACAAATTGTATTTCCTTAGTGTTCATATTGTGGTACTCAGCTTTTCAGATTCTAATTATATTAGGGTGTTTTCCTCATTATTGGGTACTGAGGTGATGATAATATCATTTCCTCTTTATTGAACTGATTATTGCAATTCAATTCAATAGTGCATCTAAACGCAGACCTACATGGTCTTAGCTACACCAACTGAAAGATGTTGATTTTTTTTTTTTTTTTTTGTCTTAAGAAACCCGGTTGCAACAATTCTACCAACTGTTTCGGTGACAGAATATAAACCCGCCCCTGCTGTGGCCTACTTCTCATCTCGAGGGCCTTCCATTCAGACGGGAAACATTCTCAAGGCAAGTTTCTTTACATTTTCATTTTACTTATCATAACTATCTAAAACCATCCTGATTAATTCTTGCTTGCACCCATTTTCCATTGTAGGACTTGAAATAGTACACTTGGGTACTACTCCAATTCCCCCACAGTCCAAAATGGGCATAAAGAAGAGTAATCAGAAAGGGTGTGCATATTAATTCTCTAAATTCTTCCTTGTTGATATTTCAAATGCATGTGATTCATATGATGACAAAAGCATTGGTTGGATTCAAATTTTGCAGCCGGATGTTGCTGCACCAGGTGTGAATATTCTTGCAGCATGGATACCAACAAACGATTCATCAGAAGTCCCTCCAGGCCAAAAGCCATCCCAATTCAATTTACTGTCGGGGACGTCAATGGCATGTCCACATGTTTCCGGCATTGCTGCCACAATCAAATCTAAGAACCCGACGTGGAGTCCTGCTGCCATCCGTTCAGCCATTATGACAACAGGTCAGCATCCATTATGAACTCTACCTCCTCTTATAGTGACATTTCAAAGGATAATTGGTATTGAGAAAGCAGGTGTTTTTGAAGCTTAGGAATAGATTAGTGAAAACAAAAGGTTATTAGCAGTGACCATTCCGAAATTATCATTTTCATACTAAAAACAACTACCTATTACACTAATCATGTATTGATAGAGATGGAATTTTCTTGTGAGTGATGAGCTGCATCAGAAGTCAGGTCAATGAGAAATGCGCAAGGTTTGGCTCATCTGCTCTTGATAGAGTGGAATGGCAGAACAGGATTCGAGTAGCTGACCCCAATTAATTGGGATAAGGCTTAGATGATGATGATGATGGATTAGATAAACATAGTCAATCCGGAAGTTACCCACAATTAACAAAGTATTGTCAATAAGAAGGAAATTGCAATTCACAATAGTAACCAAGTTTGTTGAAAAAGCTCCACTGTACCATAGATCTCTGGACTCACACTAGTATTTGTTGCCATTCTGTGTTTATGTGATGAGCCTCATGGGCAGGTAGGAAAAGCCACAAAAGTATCCATCATTGGACAATCCCCAACCATCTGATTGGTCCCCATTGTAGTTGTCCATTTTCATAAGATGGCTACTGAAAGTTGGGCCCTGCTGTACATTTGCAGGGTTGAACAAAAGTGTTGTTTCTTTAGATCAAGCATCATCTAAGGCTTCTTTCTAAATATTTTTCCATCACATGATTTACAGCAACTCAAACAAACAACGACAGGGCTCCACTCACACAAGATTCGGGCTCCATCGCCACACCATACGATTACGGTGCAGGGGAAGTCAGCCCATCTGGAGCATTGCAGCCAGGGCTAGTATACGAAATAGAAACAAATGACTACCTCCTCTTTCTCTGCAATTATGGATATCAGGCATCAATGATAAAGAAGATTGCATCAATTCCTGACGGGTTCAGCTGCCCAAACGATTCTAGTAAGGATTTGATCTCCAATCTCAACTACCCATCAATCGCAATCTCCAAATTTGATGGAAAAGGGAGCAAGAAAGTGAATAGAACAGTAACGAATGTGGGTGCTGATGAGTCAGTGTATGTCGCAAGTGTAAAATCCCCATCTGGGTTGGTTGTGAAGGTGGTACCTGATACACTTGAATTCACAAAGACTAGCAAGAAGATGAGCTACCAAGTGATCTTTTCATCATCTGCATCATCTTCTCCAGCAACAGGAGATGTATTCGGATCTATTACTTGGACTGATGGAAAGCATAAAGTTAGATCTCCATTTGTTGTAACAAATGCCTGATCATGGAGTTGTCTAGCTCTAGGCTTCTTGTTACATTCTTCTGATGCTTATGTACATACACTAATAAGGAATATCAAGGACTAGCATTGTCAAAATCGATAAATTAACAGATGGGGTACTACTTTTCAAGGGTGTGTTTGGTCATCAGATGTGGTACTACTTTTAAAAGGCGTGTTTGGGCATCTAGGAATAGTGGTTCGACAGGATTCTTGTCTTGAAAAGAAAAGAAAAGAAAAGAAAAGAAAAAACAGACTACTGTGTCATTTCTACACCTAGCAGAAATGGGTGGAATCTGAATCCTGATGTGGGGCTAGGCGAGAAGAAGCAAAGATAAGTCTATTCAGTGTGGAATCTGTGCTTTCCATGATTTTCCAAACACCATGAGCTTTTTTTTTTTTTTTTTGTTAGTATGATAATTGCACTAGGAATGCCTCCCAAATGAACCCTAGAATTTCCTCCAGTGGGTGGGGATTCATGTTGGCTGGTACATTGAAAGAAGGAAGTGAACGGATGACCACTTGTTTTTGGTCCCCATTGAAGTTAAATGTGTAATTTAAGGACACTAGGTTGGATCCAAGTCATTATATGATGAGACATGATGAAAAAAAATAATAAAAAATAAAAAATCCTATCAATCATTTAATTCTTTTCCTTAAAGAGCTTGTTCCTTGTCCGCCCAGCCTAGCCCTACAGGGCTTGTCACATCAAGTGATCAGCTACTCATGGCCATCTCTAAGTGGACCAATGCTTTATTGGGGGAACTGCGGAAGCACACAGAGATGAATCAAGGATAATATCCAATAACACCAAGCAAAAGAAAGAAGAACACAAATTTTAACGTGGAAAAATCCTTTCAGGAAAAAACCACGGCATAAAGCGACAGATGATCACTATGAAAGTAGAAATTACAAAGAGAAAGAGCTTACTCGATTTGAGTAACCTCGAAATCTCCCCCCTTGCTACACCCTTTGAAACCCTGGGACGATTTAGAAACTCTTAGAATACCTTCCAATCCCGTTTACACCCATATATATAGCCTTAGAAAGAATCCCAAACGAAATCGGAAACAAATTTTACAGATCTGGTGGATCCACAAAATTCTGCGCAAAACATTCAATGTATTTGAACACCCTTCGATGTCATCGACCTTAAACTTTGATGACATTAAAGCTACTTTGATGGCATCGAAAAAAATGCCAAAATTCTCTAGACAAAACACAGATTATCTGGAAATCTTCGATTACTCAACCCAACATTGATGGCATCAAATACTTCTTAGATGTTATTGAACACTCCTCAATGTCATCGAAAAATGGCACCACTATGTCCAACAACCAACAGAGAAAATTCAGAAAATACTCGATGACATCGAGTCGACTTCGCTGGCATTGAAGCCTACTTGATGTCATCGACAAACTGTTGGTTTTACAGATTTAAGACATCTATTAACAACAATCTCCACCATGTTTTCAATCATTAAACATTTAGCTTCTTGTCCTCTTATCTTTTCTCTGTCTTGCATCATAGCTTCATCAACACTTTTCGTGCACACTTCGTCTTTTTTTTTTAATACCATCGCCAAGCCCAGAGAAGTCGTACAAAACTTGAACTTCTCTATAGGAACCACCTTAGTAAGCATGTCTGTCGAATTCACGCTGGTGTGAATCTTCTTCATAGTCATGCCTCCTTCTTCAAGCACCTATCGGAGAAAGTAGCGATGAACATCAATGTGTTCAGTATGTGAGTGATAAATAATTTTTTTAGCCAAATTGATAGCTCTCTCACTGTCACAATTAACTGGCATAGCCTCTTGCTGAAACCCCAACTGATTTCTCATGCCTCTTAATCAAACACCTTCTTTAAACGCTTCCATCACTGCCATATATTCAGCTTCTGTTGTGGAAAGAACTACCACGGACTGAAGCTTCGACATTAACTGATTGCTCCACCTGCTAGTACAAACGAGTAACCTGAAGTCGACTTTCTGGAATCCACACTGCCTATGTAGTTTGAATCCACATATCCTACCAACTTTACCCCTGTCTTCTCAAAAGTTAAGACATAGTCTTTTGTACCTCGAATATATCGAAGTAACCATTTCACCGCTTCCCAATGTTGCTTGCTGGGGTTTAACATATATTTGCTCACAATACCAACTGCCTGTGAAATATCCGGTCTCATACAGACTATGACATACATTAAACTGCCAACCAGATTCGAATAAGGCACATGAGAAATAACCTACTTTTTCTCATTTGATTTTGAACATTGTTCCGAGGAAAGTTTAAAGTGATCCACGTGGGGAACGCTCATTGGCTTTGCCTCGTCCATCCCATACTTGATCAACACCTTTTCAAGATATTCTGCTTGAAATAACCAAAGCTTACTCCTCTTCCTGTCTCTATGAATATTTATGCCAAGAACCCTCTTTGCAGCCCCCAGATATTTTATCTCGAATGTCCCTGATAATTGAGTATTCAATACGTCAATTTTAGACATATCATAACTGTTGATCAATATATCATCAACATACAATACTAGGATGATGAATTTGCCATCACTCAGTGTCTTGTAATAGACACAGTGATCATATTCACTCGTGGTAAATTTTTGACTCAACATGAAAGAATGAAATGTTTTATATCACTGCCTAGATGACTGTTTCAGGCCATACAACGACCTCATTAACCTGTAAACTTTTTCCTTTGTCCCTTTAACTTCGTAGCCCTCTGATTGCTTCATGTAAATCTGGTCTTCCAACTCCCGTACAGGAATGCAGTCTTGACACCATCTGTTCCAGCTTGAAAATGTATTAAGCAATTAGTACCAACACGAATCTGATATACACCTGCTTAACTACTGGCACGAATATCTTTGTGAAGTCGATTCATTCTCTGTGAGTGTAACCTTTCGTTACCAGCCTCACTTTGTATCTATCATGTTTCCTTTTGAACAACTACTTACATCCGATCACTTTTCGGTCTACTGGATGCTCCACCAGCTCCCATGTGTTGTTTTTGTGCAATGAGTCCATCTTATCGTCCATAAATGCTTTCCACTTTTCTGCATCAGGCTCATCAAGAACCTCCTGAATAATAGACGAGTCTCCTTCATCTGTAAAGAAGGCATATGTGATATTAAAGTCATCCCTGTGTCTTGTTGGTAACCTGTGATCATGCGGTGAGTTTCTTCTCACAGGTGGTTGCTCCACCTACTCCTGTACCTCTGTCTGCACATCTATCTTTGCGTGAATATCATCTATGTCAATCTAAACGTTTATGATCAACCTTTTTGGTTCTTCTTGCACCTCTTAGTCATTTTTGTGGAATAAAGAGCTTTTATCGAATCTAATGTCACAGCTAGTAATGACCTTGCGTGTATCTTTGTCATATTACCTATAACCTTTCACACCAACACCATAGGCAACAAAGATGTGCTTTCTGGCCCTATGGTCTATCTTATCTTTCTCAACTGATGGTACATGAGTGTAAGCCTCACAACCAAATGTGCGCAAATCTGAGTAGTCCATTTTGTGACCATTCCATACTTCCTATAGGATCTTACAATCAATTGTCATAGAAGGGAACTGGTTCACCAAATTGTAAGTCGTATTAATGACCTCAGTCCATGGGCCCTTAACTAATGCAGTATTACATAACATGCATCGGGCTTGCTCTAAGAGAGTCTGATTCATCCGTTCAGCCACATTGTTTTGTTAGAGCTTATGGTGTACTGTGTTATGCATGATGATCCCTTCATCTTTGCAATATTCAATGAATTCAGTGGAAGTAAACTCACTACCATTGTTAGTCCTTAAAATTTGTATTTTTCACCCTGACTATTTTTCCACCATTGCCTTCCATTGTTTGAATATGGTGAAAATTTTAGATTTACATTTTGTAAAGTAAACTCAAACTTTCCGGGAGTAGTCGTTAATGAATGAGACAAACTGTGATGATCCTCCAACGAAAACCTCTGTCGATGACCCCCATACGTCAGAGTGCACATAATCAAGCACTTCCTTACATACATGTTTTCCAGATTAAAAAGATAATCTAGATTGTTTACCATATATACAATGCTCGCATATATCTAAATAAGAAATCTTATAAAAAATGGAATCAAATAACAATAAAAAAAAAACTTTCATGCCCCGCTCGCTCATGTGGCCTGGACGAGCATGTCATGTATGTGTAGACATGGAATCCATAACAGCCATTGCCGCTCCACTTACTGAAGTACTCTCGATCAACCTGTAAAGGTTTTCGTGCCTCTGCGCTCTCATAACTATGAGTGCCCCTTTGAAACTTTAAGGACACCATTAAGACCGGTGAACTTGCACCCTATAGCCTCGAGTGCACCGAGAGAAATCAAACTCTTCTTCATATCAGGAACGTGCCTAACATCAGTCAAGGCATGCTCTACCCCATCAAACATCTTGATGTGCACCTTATCAACAACCACAACATTACAAGCATTGTCATTGCCCATAAAGACATGTCAACCATCACACTCTTTGTAATTGGTAAGCTAACTTCGATGATGAGTCATGTGATATGATGCTCCTGTGTCAAGGATCCACTCGTCCCTACAATCATCATATAAGTGTTCAATAATAGATACTTACAACACACCATATCCACTTGTCTCTTCATCAGATGTGACAATATTGCCCTCCCTGGGAGAAGCCTCTGAGTTTTCTTTCTTCGACTTAGGATTTGTAATCCTTCTTCATGTGTCCTGTCATCCCAGAATTCTAGCACTTTAATTTGTCCTTGCCCTTGCTAATGGATTTAGATCTAGACCTTGAAGATCCTATATCTCTCTAAGTATTCCTACCTCTCATAAACAGTGCATCAGAAGGGGTCCTTATGGTACCGTTTATCTTTCTCATGGCCTTACCCTGAAGGGATGAGATAATGGTGGCCACATAGTGTTCGAGTTGTTAGTATTGCTACAAGTTTCGCTGGCCAGGGATAAAGATATAATATCATTATAGCCGATAATATTGCCGATAATTGGAAATGCAGAGAAAAATGCGAAAACATGGGGATAACGGTGAAATTTTTTTAATGAAACTTCAAGACACATCTAAATACACATATTTACATATTTAGGAATTAGAAATTTGTAAAAAATGCATTAAATAATAAGTTTTCATTTAATGGGGCCCAAAAAAGCATACGTTGCCATAAGAAATTACTCTAATAATAACCAAAATAAGTTTATATAATGCAGCTAGCATATAATAAGTAATACATGTAAAAATAAATGAATTAAAAAATTAAATGCATTTTTTCTTAACGTTAATGTAGAATGTTGATCCTACTTGGGAGTTGGGACAAACATTAAATCCACCCCATCCATCAAGTGGGCTGTCACATTTTTACTATATATATCATTGAATTATATCAAATAAAACACTTAATAGGCCAAATAATGGTGTAAAATTATCTTAAAACTCGAAATTCAAGTGTTGTAGCCCACATGAGTATTGAGTGGTGTAAGCTTGTAGCCCACTCTAAATTATCCTAAAACAATCTAGAAAAATGAATGAACGACATAGATAAAATACAAACATGATAGTGGGGCTCAAAGAGCACCGTCCAATAGCCATTGGCTACGCACTGTTAGTAACCATCTAAGTTGGGAATGGATTAGGTGTTATGCAGTTAACAGCTTAGTGGGTGTTACCCCTACCGTGGGGCCCACCTTGATAATTTGTTGGATATCCATGCCATTCAACTATTTCTATAGTCCATTTTAGGACCGGGTGCCAAAAAATTATGCATATCTAAATCTCAAGTGGCCCACACCATAGGAAATAATAGTGATTGAGTGCCTCACCATCAAAAATTCGAAAGGGCCCACCGTAAAGTTTTCATAATGTTTATTTGTAGTCCAACTTCTTGATAAAGTAAAGAAGATATGGATGATGAGAAAGTAGAAAGATTAGATTGATCCAAAAATTTTGTGGACTAAGGATAGGTTTTAATAATTATTCATCACTTTTTCCATTGGTATGGTCCACGTGAGATTTGGATCTTCTTATGATTTGGGATCGCCTCCTAAAATGAGATGTAAAAATAGATGAACGACATGGATACACAGAAAATACATCAAGGTGGGCCAGACACGGTTAGAGTAACTCCCACGGAGCTGTTACCGGGTAACAACTAATCCGCTCCCATCCATGTACAGGCAAATGCAAGTAGTATATCATTCCGAGTAAACTCTGTTGGGCCCATCCCGAATGTGATTAGTTTGTCCATGTTGTGCAAATGTTTTTCCATCTTATTTTATAACCTGAGCTTAAAATTAAAGTATATCTAAGTCTCAAGTTGACCACACCATATGAAACAATGGGAATAATGATTTCCACCATTGAAATCTTCTTATGGCCCAGTGATGTTTATTTGTCATCTAAACTGTTCATAAGATCACATGGACATGGATGAATAAAAAATAGAAATATCTGGTTGATACAAAACTTTTGTGGCCCCCAATAATTTTTCAATGGTTAACATTCAATTCACACAGTTTCATATGGTGTGGTCCACCTAAGCTTTGAATATGCTTCATTTTTTGGCTTGTGCCTTAAAATCATCTAATAAAATGTATGGACAGTGGATCAAATATGTAAATTATGATGGGCCCACGGAGTTTACTCAGTACGCAATCCGCTTCCATTCTTGCGCGGTTTGTGTGGATCCCAAAATCTACCGACGTCAGTGGATCCGGAAGCGGATTGGCTGGTGTACCTCACACTAGCTATATAGTTGCTGTATTGATGTTAGCAACTTCTGTGGGTCTGATCATGAGGTATGTGTTATATCCAAACCGTCCATCCATTTAACGAGCTCATCTTAAGGCTTGAGACGAAAAATAAGACAGATATAACTATCAAGTGGATGACACTGTAAAAACCAGTGGGGGATTGAACGTCTACCAGTGAAACTCTTTTTGGGGTCACAGAAGTTTTGGATCAATATGAAAATTGTTTTTCCTCTTCATTCAGATAATTTTGTTTTTATGAACAGATTGGATGCAAAATAAACGTTATGGTGGGCCCTACAAATTGTTTAATAGTGAAAATCATTATATCCACTGCTATCTATAGTGTGGTCCATATAATCTTTGGATATGATTCATTTTTTGGATAATGCTCTAAAATGAACTCTAAAAACAGATGAACGGTGTAGATATAATAAATACATCATTGTGGAGGCCAATGTAACTTTGATCTCCTTTGAACTGTTCACACAACTTAGAGCTCGAGGAGCATTAGTGCTCGTCTTCGCACGACACGTACCTGTAGCAGCTATATAGCTGGTGTGCGGTACACTAGCCAATCCGCTTCCGGTGGATCCCGAACTGTGGGACCCATTATGAAGTATGTACCTTACATCTACACCGTCCATTATATATGATGGCTTATTTTACTGTGTGATCCGAAAAATGAACTAAATTCAAATCTTTAGTGGACCACACCACAGGAAACTGTGTGAATTGAACACATATCATTCAAAACTTCTTGTTGGCCACAGAAATTTTCAATCAAGCTGATATTTATTTTAACCCTTCATCCATGCCTTTTTATATTTACAAAAAGGTTTGATGACAAATAAACATCACCATGGGCCCTAAGAAGGTTTGAACGGTGAAAATCATTATTCTCATTGTTTCATTTGGTATGGTCCATTGGAGCTAAAATGAACTAGAAAAATGAATGGATGGTGTGGATAAATCACATACATTCACGGTGGGCCTATAGAGTTTACTCAATACGCTGAAGCGCACGATGCGCGTAGTCTGCTTCTATAGTTTTGAAGCATAAAAGAAAAAAAAATAAAAGAGGGGATTTCGTCTGCGAAGAGGGGTTTTTGGTGAAGAGGGGGGATTTTTGACTGAGGGTTTCAAAATCCTATCTCCAATAAAAATAAGAAGGTAATCTCCCAAAATCCCTGATTTTTCATCAAAATCATATATTTGTGACATCAATCATCCAATCGAACAAAGAAAAGGGAAAATTTCAGATTTCTTTATCTCTGTTGAAGATGAGAGTTGTCGATTGCTGCCCACGAGATTCTTTTCTTCCGAATTCCGATCAACCATCCACCAGGTATTACCGAAATCAAAGATTTTTTTTTTTTTCACTTTTTACCTATTTTGTCGCAAAGAATCCAATATTATCGATGATATCGCCGATTTTTGCCGATAATCCAGAGAGAAGTGAAAAACTGGGGTTTCGGTGTCGTTAGTCTAGCGACATCAATATTATTGGTGATATTATCGACATTTTGTTGACAATGCGAATGAGTCCCTAAATGACTCAAATGATGCAGGTATGGAATTTAGCAAAAATACATACCTGATCTTCATCTTTGACCACTTCCTTAATGTCCAGCAACTTTCAAATCAACTTATTAAAATTACTGATGTGGGCCTTCACATCTTCACCCTCTGTCATCCTGAAGTTGAACAATTGTAGCTTTAAGTGTAGGTGATTCTCAAGGGACTTTTTTTTTGCATAAACATCATTTAACTTTGCCCACAAACTCGTTGCGGTTTTCTCTCTCAGAACGTTGTAGAGAACCTCATTAGTGAGACACAATCGGATAGAGGATAAAGCATTCTTATCAAGAGTATTCCAGTCTTTGTCACTCATAGATGGTCGTCGCTCCTCAAGAGTCCCATCTTCTCCTTGCTTAGTTAATAGGCTAATCATCTTAACCTTCTATAACTCAAAATTATTTTTACCTGAGTACTACTCAATATCATACTTAGTGTTTCCCATTAATAGTAATCCTTCAGATTCAAACATATGACCCAAAGTTAGCTTTGATACCACTTGTTGGGGGAACTGTGAAAGCATATAGAGATGAATTGAGGATATCTATCCAATAACACCAAGCAAAAGGAAGAAGAACACAAAGATTTTAACATGGAAAAACCCTTTCGGGAAAAAACCACGGCACAAAGCGATAAATGATCACTATGAAAGCAGAAATTACAAAGAGAAAGAACTTATTCAATTCGAACAACCTCGTATCTCACCCCTTGCTATACCATTTGAAACCCTAGGACGATTTAGAAACTCTTAGAATACCTCCCAGTCCCATTTACACCCATATATATAGCCTTGGATAGAATCCCAAGCTAAATCGAAAATAAATTTCGTAGATCTGGCAGATTCACAAAATTCTGTGCAAAACGTTTAATGTTATCGAACACCCTTCGATGTCATCGACCTTAAACTTTAATGACATTGAAGCCACTTTGATGACATCGAAAAAATGCCAAAACTATTCAGAGACAAAACATGGATTATCCAAAAATCCTCGATTACTCCACTCAGCTTTGATGGCATTGAACACATCTTCGATGTCATCGAACACTCCTCGATGTCATCAAAAAATGACACCAACATGTCTAACAACTAATAGAGAAAATCTGAGAAATACTCGATAGCATCGAGCTGACTTCGATGGCATCAAAGCCTGCTCGCTGTCATCAAACCTGTCATCGACAGACGGTTAATTTTGAAATGGCGAGCATAAGAAGTCCTAGAGGAGGGGTGAATAGGACTATGCCAAATAATTGAATAAAGTACTGAATAATAAATAAATCAGAGATCTCAATCGCACTAATATTGAAACCTTGATTCAAACTGATTCGTAGGACAACCTTCACCCAGACAAGTTTAGGCAAGACAAACTTATTTCACGAATGTGATTAGGATCAAAATTCCAAAATGAGCAAGAGTAAATAATAACTAACTATTACAAACATTCACCACTTTAGCACAAAAGGAAGTACAACTATTCACTACAAAAATAATAAAAGTATTCACCACAATACAAAGAATTATAGTAGTTCGGTGTGTCAACAACTGTTCTCAAACAGCCTCACCTACTCTACTCCCAAGATTACTAACCACATAATCTTAGCTTTTACTGTGAATAAAGTTTTCATAGGGTCACATTAAAACATGATACAGTTGTGATTTTATCAGACTATCACAAATAAAAAAATCCCTTACTGAGATTTTCTAGCTTATCTCAGAAAAACCAACACTGAGATTTTCTGGCTATCAAAGAAAAACCAAATACAAAATGAAAATGTATACTTATCTTCACCGTAGAAGAAGTTGTAGCTAAAGAACCGCTTTTCTTGAATATCGAATGTTTAATGTTTAGTTTGATAGAAAAGGTCCAGGGTTCTATTGATTTTAATTAGATTTAAACCAATGCTACTTGTATTAATTCCTTTAAATCTCAAAAAGAAGAGTATTTTCTCTCCTTTTAGAATCAGAATGATATAATTAGAGATTAAGGAATTAAACAAAAGAAGATATAAAATGATTTATAAATACCGCTTGATAGTTTGATAATAACTGAGGCTTCTTTCTCTCTTGTAGAAGGATTTTGATAGACTTGAATGCCTTTTCAGATTGAGAAAGAACCTTAATTTATATGCAAAAAAAATTGTTGCTTTGACTCGTCTAAGACAATCTTTGACTGGCCTAAGCACCGGATTCGGTTCTAACAAATTTTCAGATTTGAGCGGGATAAGATCTAATGAATCTTCGACTGGTCGATTGAGCCAAAATTTGAACTGAATTTGTTACCAGACTTTGAGTCGAGAAATGCTCAACTGGTCAAAGAGTGTCTTTCGACTGGTCGTGGAGTCCACTCGACTAGTCGAAGGAGAAACAAAATTTCTGTTTTACTTCGGCTAGAACTAGAACTGGTTGAGAAATTCTTAGGCTGGTCGAGCCAAAACTTAGGTTGGTCGAAACTCAACCAATTACAACTATAAAAACTCAATTTTAAATATATTTTGAAATCAACTAAACCCGAGGTCTTTCTAGGGTTTATCATACTTGTATGAACCGAACTTCATAGACTTGGAGTATATTAGAGACTTGAACTTCTTTAAGGAGCTTGATCTTCTACTAGCACTTTAGTAGATCGAGCTTAATCTTCAACTTGAGCTTGAGCTTGGTTTTCAACTTGAGTTTGAGCTTGATCTTCAACTTGAGCTTGAGCTTGGTTTTCAACTTCAGCTAGGCTTGAACCTTGATCTTGAACCAACTTGAAGATCACTTGCTAAGATATTTTGACTAAACGAAATTTGACAAACAAGGTGTGAACTGTGCTTTGAACATTATAGCACTTACAATCTCCCCCTTTGTCCATTTTGTGACAAAACACTTAGTATTACAATAATTAGAATGAAACCCTGTATTCTTGTACTCATGTTGTAGAATATTTGTTAAAGATTGTAAAATATTGACTACCCCCCTCAATTTGTACTTTCCTTGTATTATGACATACAACATTCATTCCAAAGCATTCTCCAAACATTTATGTATCATTCATCATTGAAATCATTCATATTCATGTATGCATCACATATATATTATCATATATTCAATACATGGATGTCATAAATATAGAAATAACCCTCTTCCCCTTTTTGTCACAAGTTGACAAGGGAAGGAATATGATAACTAATATATTTAATGAAGAACCATAGAAACATAAGAAAAGAAATAAAACACATGAATATACCAAGGAGAGTAGCATATGCAATAGGCAAGATAGGAAAATAATCATCCAAGGAGTCTAGGAGAGTGTAAAGAAGTTATCAAGCAAACCAAGTTAAAGTTATATAACTCAAAAATATAAGAAGTAAAATGAAATGAATTCAGTCGGATCCAGATGACAAAGGAGCAGGCATACAGGGATCAAGCTGATGCAAACTCCTTTTGATACGATGAAAGTACTTTTTCATGTACTTCATAGATGATTTCTAAGTTTGATCCAGGTTATCCTGAGAAACCTGTAATGTAGTGACCTTCTCCTCTAACGATTTAAGTTGATCATCAACCTGAGAAGGTTGATAGTCTAGATTTTCTGGATCATCTGACTCATCAAGCACAACAAATGTCGTCCATCAAAGTGTCTTCAGGTGCAGGTGTTTCCTCCTCTTCTTCTTTGTCATGTTGACTAAGAAGAAATTCCAGATTCATCTTATTCAAATTGGTGTTGTTAAATGGTAATTCCAGCTCTAGTGCCTCAGACGGAGGAATGGTGATATTACAATGTAAAGCAATGCATGTCATAAGGTAGGAAAATGGAATAGAACCATGACCAAGATGAAGACGAAACTGAATAATGAGGTAGCATATGAGAGAAGGAAGATATACTTGTATACCAGATGCAGCCGAATGGAGGACACGAGTTATGAAGGGAGTAAGTTCCAACTTATTCCCTGATATAGGATAGACGTTAGATGTAAAGATCCTATGAAGAACTTGGTATTTAGGGAGCATCTAATTAGCACGCAGGGCATTACCGGATTTCCATTGAGCATTGAAACGACATAACTTATGAGTAATCGATTGTCGTTTAGTATGAGTCATTTTATCAGTTAAATTATCAATTGGAATTGCATCATCTGCAATGACAATCTCAGTCAATGCTGAGATAGTATAACGATTTACAGTGAATGTATCTTCTACGAATTTAATCGTAAATGTAAGGTCTTCGAGAGACACATCACAGATAGAAGCATACATCGCTTACACTATGGAACGGTAAGCCATTCTGCCCCAACCAAATATGCCTTCCCAACCAACATTGGAAAGTAGAGGAACAAGTTCAAATGGTGCAATGTGAGCAAGATTAACAGTACGCTCTATAATTATATCTCTTGATGTGAAATCCCTAACTTGCTCCGAATCTTTGTTGGAGCCTCTTAGGGTTGTCATATTAAATGGAGTCGGCCTAGATGACAAGCTACCATGAATCTTACGTGTTGTCGTTCTTTTAGTACGATGCTCCATTTAATGTTTGCACAAGAAATAATTAAAGAGAGTAGAAGGATTGTGGGTAGATCAGATTTTCCATAAAACTTACTACCAAAAGGATTTGGAATTAAAAATAAACCCCAAATATGAAATTGACTAGCAAGAATGTACCCAAAACTTGAAAGAAATAAAAAAATAACCACTTACAAGCAAGATTGGATGTTGGATTCGTCGAGAGGAGCATTGCCTAGTTGAGGAAGAAGGTGGAAATGAAATGAAAAAAAAGTGATTTTTCCCTTTTTAGGTGAAATCACGTGGTCCTCGACCGATCGGGCATGTATTCGACTCGTCGAGGGTGGGTTTGACTTGTCGAGCATGTACTCGATCATCAAGTAACATAAAAAATATGAGTTTTTGACATTAATTTTTTTTAAAAAATTAATTTTATCATCATTTTATTTTATTTTACCATTTTATGCATTTAATTAATATAAACATAAAATAAATAAATTCATAAACAATATGATTAATTAATAATACACAAAACAATATCATGCTTTAAATTGAAAAATCTATTCCTGTCGAGCTGTTTGGTCAGTATGTCTGCAAGCTGCTTCTCAGTTTAAATATATTTTAGCACAATACTCTTTCTTCAACTAATTCTTGAATATAATAGTATCGAATATCGATATGTTTAGTATGAGAATGTTGGATTGAATTTTTTGAAATATTAATTGCGCTCGAATTATCGCAGTATAATGTCATTGTATCTTGTGCAATACCATAATCAGCTAACATTCTTTTCAGCCAAATAAGCTAAGTACAAGCATTACTGGTTGCTATATATTTAGCCTCAGCTGTTGAGAGAGATACAGAGTTTTATTTCTTGTTGAGGCAGGATACTAAACAGTTCCCAACATAGAAACATTTACCACTGGTAGATTTTCTATCGTCAATATTTTCTTCCCAGTCTGAATCAGTATATCTGACAATTTGTATAGATGTATTATGCGGATACCAAAGTCCTAAGTTAGTAGAACTTGCGACATATCTAATTATCCGTTTAACAACAATTAGATGTGATTCCTTAGGATTATATTGATATTTAGCACATATTCCAACACAAAAAGCAATATCAGGTCTATTAGCAATTAAGTATAAGGGACTACCAATCATGCTTCGATATAGACGGGAGTCTACACTTTTACCTGATTCATCCTTTGAGAGTTTAAGAGTTGTACTTATTGGAGTTTCAAAATTCTTACCATTCTCAATCCCAAACCTTTTTACAAGGTTTAAGGCGTCCTTGGTTTGTGAGATGAATATACCATTTTCAAGTTGCTTAACTTGTAATCCAAAAGTTGTTTAACTTGTAATCCAAGAAAGTAGTTTAGTTCACTAACCATACTCATTTCAAACTTGGATTTCATCAAATCTGCAAACTCAATTGATAAGTTAGTGTATGTAGATACATAAATGTTATCGTCAACATAGATATGAACTATTAGTATATGATCATTATATTTTTTTGACGAATAAAGTTTTATTAACATTTCCTATAATAAAGTTATGACTAAGTAAAAATTTAGTCAATTTTTCATACTGTGCTCTAGGAGCTTGTTTCAAACCAAAAAGTGCTTTTCTAAGACGGTACACATGATTTGGAAGTTTGAGATCCTCAAAACCTTTAGGTTGTTTAACATATATAACTCACCATTTACAAATGCACTTTTAACATCCATTTGATATGTTTTGAATTTCTTATGACATGCAATTAAAATAAATAATCTTATGGATTCAATGCATGCAATTGTTGTGAAGGTTTCATCGTAATCAATACATTCTATTTGAGTGTATCCTTATACAACTAGTCAAGCTTTATTTCTGATAATATTACCTAATTCATCAGTTTTATTTTTTTAAAATTCATTTGGTTCCAATTACATGTTTATTAGTAGGTCTAGAAACCAAGTACCACACAACATTTCCGACAAATTGATTTAATTCTTCTTGCATGGAAATTATCCAACTTTCATCAGTAAGTGCTTCATTTACATTGGCTGGTTTAATTTGAAAAGTGAAGGAGACATAACTATAGATATTTTCTAATTGTCTTCTTATTTGAACACCATTACTAGGGTTACCAAGTATTTGATCAGTTGGATGGTCTTTGACTGATCTTATTTTGGTAACAACTAATTTGGATGATAAGTCAAGTATATCAATTATATTGACTTCATCATCATCTAGACTTTGAGTGGGTGTGATTTGTTGATCATCAATTACTACATTTATTGATTCCTGAATCACCCCAGTTCTTTTGTTAAGAACTTGGTAAGCATAACTATTTAGTGCATAGCTTAGAAATATTCCTTCATCACGCTTTGCTTCAAACTTTTCCAAATTTCTTGGTTGTGTAAAATAAAACATTTACTCCCAAAAGTTTGAAAATATTTAACAGCGGGCTTTTTATTAAACCAAAGTTCATAAGCTGTTTTATTTTTTTCTTTTCTAATGTATTCATGATTTATAATGTAACAAGCAATATTGACAGCCTCAGCCCATAAATTTTTTGGTAGTTTCATGCTATTCAATGTTACACTAGCCATATCTTGTAAAACTCTATTTTTCCTTTCAACAATTCCATTGCACAATATTGACAGCCTCAGCCTATAAATTTTTTGGTAGTTTCTCTCATAGATTTAATTCCATCACTACCTAATACTTCAGTCATAGGAGGTTTCCATTTAGTCATAGTGGCTTGCCACACACTTTCATCTAAGGATTTTAGAAAAATCCTCATTCTGGGATTGACCACTCTCAAGAATTCATAACCGGGACTAGGCAGTCCCACCATCCAAATAGCCCCCAAGTTACTAGAAGAAGGGGAAGGGGTAAAAATAAGTGGAAAAATGGAGTGACTCATGGTCCACATTTCAACTTGAATCCTACATGAACAAAAAATTGTACATGTATCTTATGTTTCCCAGAGAAATGGAGTGACACAGGGTTTCATGTCTAATAACAATTTTAAAGTTGGTTTGTATTTTAGGCTTGTTTGCATGCCAAAGTAAATTGAACTGGAAATATTCAATGAAGTTGATCAAGAAATGAAAGTGGACTTTGGATCCCAAACCCTTCGTATGAATGCTAGGGAAATTACATTTGCAGCCCTCATATTGCATGTGTTTTATGATTCTATTCTATCTCATCCAATTACGATTATACGATACAACCTAGTTCTAAAAGAAACTCAAAGCCACATGGCCTTGGTTATAGAGTAGAGACTAGAGACAATAATCTAGTCTTACTTCTAGCATTTATGCACATATCACTTTAGATGCCTGCTAAAATGTTACTCTCATAGCTATTTCTGCATGTAGTCTTAAAGTCGCAGGGCTGCTATTTACTGATGATTTATAATTATTTTTTTAGTGGTTCATCTTTTCTTATAAAAATTTTCTATTCAAGTTTATTTCTCATTTGTGCTTTGTATTCTCTTTGGAGCACCTATTTCTCCTTGCAAAAAGAGAATGAACATTTTGGTTTGAAGTTTCCTTGATTTTGAAATGACAGATAGAAACATTTCCCCTCCTCAAGGAAGTATTCTTACAAGCTCGTCCATTTATCAACAGGAGGTACCTTCTAATTATTCTTCTATGCCAGGTAGTACTTCAGTTTTTACATGTTCATGCAAGGCTTGTGCTCCTATGTATTTTTGTTACATTATCTTTTCTAAATCATCTCAAACTAGTTATAGCTTATTCCAAGCGCTTTCTGGATTTAATTAATTGATTTAAGCCAATTCCTTCTAGGGAGCTATCACTATGCCGCGTCTTGCACACCAATGCGATACCCAGGTTAAGAGTTGTGGGCCCACGTATATCTCGAGGAAACGCCGCGCATTTGCAATCCCGAGAGAAGAATCTCTACCTAACCTATCACATCAATCAATCAAGTACAAGCCATCACAACCCATACCTAGCCCATCACTCTCTTACCAACAAGGCATGACACCCATTCCTCTCTCATCCAAAAGTCAACTTAACCCATCACTCTCTTACACACCCATCACTCCAACCCATCTCCCTTACAACCCATTCTCTCTCTCTCATTCTCTACCCATCCCAAGCAACTAAAGAGAGAAAGAGAAAGAGCCCAAGATCAAGACCCACCTTCATACCCCATATCTCTCAATCTAACCCTTCAATCTTCATTTCCCACCATTAAAGTGGAAGCCTAGGAGCTAAGGAAGCCAAGGGACTAAGAAGAAGTGAAATAGGTGGGTGTTTATAGGACTAGGTTTGTGTTTTTGATGATGAGCAAAGTGGGGCCTACCGATTATGGTATGGATCTCACTTTGGACCCTAGGTGTGGCCGATGGCCTACCATGATTCATATGTTCATCCCATGATGGGGCCATTCTCCATGGACCTCATCATGATGTTTCTTTTCCCTATTGTAAGAAGGTCATCTAGACCTTGATCTTGTAGGTGGGAAAGGGATTTCACTGTTGATTTTATGATTTGTAAGCCCACATGTTGTGGGACCCATTTGATGTATGTGTTGCAACGCTTGGAGAGGAGCTCATAGTAACGGAACTCCTCCCTCACACACACGTTCTCTCTCTCTCTCTCTCTCTCTCTCTCTCTCTCTCTTCTCTTCTCTTCTCTTCTCTTGCTCCTTTGCTGATGGCCCACCTGATGAATGTATGTAATTTATCCAAGCTGTCCAAACAGTGGGACCGTCCAGTGATCCACCTTGCTGCCCGCTGTCAAGCAGGCTCGGATGGAGGGAAAACACTAATGCCAGCTTGAATTATATTGGGGTGGCCCACTCACGTGGACCCCACCTTGTTATATGTGTTGTACCCACCATTCATCAGCATGGGACGCACCATGGTGTGTTTCATCCTGACCATCCGGCCATGGGACGTCCACCAGCAGAGGCTGCCGGACTGTATGAAGGGAAAACACTGATATTAGGCACAACTGCTAGTGGGCCACGTGCACATGGACTCACCCTGATGAAAGTATTTCATCCTTACCGTCCATCCACGGGATGGTGGGGCATGCTTGATGTATGTATTGTATCCGCACGTCCAGCAGCAGACTGAGACGCTGTTGGATAGCAGTGGATTAACGCCTACCTTTAAAACCTCATGCTGTCCATGTTGCCATCCATTTTTGCAACCCTTTAGGTTGGCACATGTGGATTCACACCGTCCATCTAGGCCTCCCGTGGCCTTGGAAATGAAGCAGATTCAAATCTCAGGTGGAGCACACCGTCCACATGTGGGAGCTCACCAGGGTGTAAGCGTTTTTATCCACACCATCCAATCCCTAAATGGTGGGACCCACCTTGTACATGTTGCACGTGTAGGTGGTTGGGCCTGCCATGATGTAAGTATTTCATCCCCACTGTCCAGATAGTCTGGATGTGGGACCACCTTGATGAATGTGTTGTATCCCCACCATCCAGTCCCTGGACGTGGGGCCTACCTTGATGATGAGTGGTTCATCCACACAGTCCACTCCTTGGACGTGGGATGTGAGACTTGACCCAAGTTTGCATGTATGTGTGTGTAAGTATGTATTTCATTCATTTTGGTCCTGCGGTCCTACTAGTAAAATTTCGATGACCCGCGACCTTCGGATAGTGTTTGCGGTTATTCTTGAGTTTGGTCATGTAGACCCGACTCGGATTAACCTGAGACTTATGCCATTGCGACCGCATTGTTGTCGCGGTTCCAACAACGCGTCTCGTGCGAAAATCCGACGTGTCCATTAAAAGTTATGGGCCGCGCATCATTTAGACCATTGATTGTATTTTTAGTGGGACTCACATGATTTGTATGTTTTCCCATGGCACGCTTGCCAATGGTGATGACATCACCATTTCCATGATGTCATATGGCCTAGTCTAGCAATTATGGACTCCCTTCTCCAAACACATTATGACTCTTTCTTTTTCTCTTTTTTAGAAGTCATCATGAGATTTTTTTTCTTCCCCATGCAATTTCTCTTCCCCAATTTGAAATTTTCTGAAATTTCTCTTCTCTAGGGAGAGAGAGAGACCACCACATCCTCTTTTCTAGCAAATGTAATCATCACTTTGAATAAAACTCCCTTCTTGCTAGCAAATGCATCTCATTCTTCTCTCTCCTCCCTCATTTCTCTCCTTCTTTCTCTTGCAAAAAAAATTCAGCCCCTTTTTCCTTCTTTTTCAGCCCCTTCTCCTCCTTTTCCCCCTCAATCCCTCCATTGAAAACCCATCTCAACCCTCTATCTTGCTTCCATGGACCCTTAGAAGCTTGGAGTGGAGTTTTGATAGAGATCTTAAGGTGGGTAACTATGATCTTGCTGATCTGAGTTTCTACCCTTAAAATCTTCTTATTTCTTTTGTGGGGATCATATGGGGCCCACCAATCCATGGTGGGGACCCCATTTGACCTCATGGATGTGGCCTTTTGGCCCATCCTACATGCATATCATGAAATATGATGGGGTCATTCTCCATGGATCCCATCATGACGTATTGTATCATCTACTTTATTTCAAGGGCATCTAGACCCAAGAAGTCATGTTAGGATGGCATCCCAACCACCCATTCTAGTCATAGATCATACATGCATTAGTATAATGTTGCATGTTCAAGTAACATTGTTGTATGGTTGAGATTGACTCTTGGGAGGGCCCATTAGTGGCGGGGCCCTACCCCCATGGCCGGATTACTCTCTTTTCTTCTTCTATTTTCTCTGATGTGTGGATGATAATGTGTGTGTGGCCCATTTAGTTGGTCTAGGATGTCCCAAAATAAATAAAAATAAAAATCCGGCAAGGTGGGATGCCCTTACCACCCAACTTCATGATTTTTGGACACCTTAATCAATGCATGCAAGTGTTCTAGCCTTAGTCTGTGATCTATACTTATGTGGGGCCCACTGAGGAAAGCCACACACCCTTTTTTTGGCTGATATTATTGAGATATAGGCTGATGTGTCCAGCCATGTATTGCTGTTCAAAAATCTAGACTGTTGCATGGACTGTCATGTTCAATCTTTGGCATGGATTTTTGGATCATGATTTTCATTATTTTCTTTATAAGTTTGGGGTGTAATGAGAAGGTGTGGACCCCACCTTGAGGTGTAGTGGGTCATACCTCAGATGGCCCATGAAATGGTACCCAAAAAGGAGGCCCATAGGGGTGGGCGGTCCACCTTATTGGGCTGTCCAGCCCACATGTATGGAGGAAAAATATACACGTCAGCTTGGCTTCTCCAAGAGATGGGCCACTTTTGTGGACCCCACCTTACTGTATTTTATGAAGAAAATACTAAACCTCCATTTTCCCCCTCCTGGATGAAGTTTGGGCCCATCTTATTGGGTAAACAATGCATGGACAACTACATCTCCTCCTGGACAGATTGAAATTCCTAATTTAATTAAAATATTTATGAGTCACGCATGATAGGACTCACCTACAAAATTTTGGGGCCAATGGACACCCCTAGACGCCATGGTGGTGGCTAGACCGGCCCATTACAATATGGTGTCCAGATCAGTCCGATTTTCAGGATAGATTGATTTCTTTAAATAAATTAAATTAGTTTTAGATGTCTAAAAATTATAAAATTATGTGGAGGTATGGTATGCCCATGGTAGGACCTACCTACCAAATTTCAGGTCCAATGGACCCCTGTCCACACCGTGGCAAGGGCCGGACTGGACCACCGCGTTGGGACGTCTAGGTCAGTCCGATTTTCTAGATAGTCTGTTTCATTTAAATAAATTAAAATATTTTTAAGTGTCCAAAAATCCTAAAATTTTTTGGAGGTGTGGGCCACCTATGGAAGTATTACTCTAAAAAATTTCAGACCCAACAGACATTTGAGCTGGCCATGGTACGGCTAGAAGTGGCCTGCTAGGCAGGGACACCCAGGCTGGGGCGTTCAGCCTGCTTTGTGGGCCCACCTTGATGTGTTGTATATCCCACCACCCATCCATGTGAGGTCCTTAAGGGATTGATCATCCTCCCCTTTTTTATTCAATTGGGGCCCATTGGGTTAATTTTTGGGCCAGACGCCCGGGGCCCATAGGGCTGCCTACACATGGGACATCCCTGCCTTAGGCTACTGCTGGGCCTGCATTCCAACGGCCTGGCCCATTTGATATATGTGTTGCATATCCTCTCTCATCTGGTGGGGCCCACAGTGATGTGTGTGGGCCATTAGGAATTAATTATACTAAGAAATACTTCTGTTATTGAACTCCAACTAACCTAGAAATTTGGGTGGGCTGGAATTTGGCATTGAGCCAATAATTGTTGCCTATAGATGTTCTTTGGGGCCATATGGCTAACTAGATTTGAGGAGGATTTAAGTCAGTATCTTACCATCTTAATTATATATTTTTTTAGGCTTAATTAGTGTATGATTAAAGGCCCATCCCAAATGGGATTCTTCTTGGGCTAGTCTCTTAGTTAAGTATGGGCCTTATAGCCTTGGTTGGGCTGGAACTTTTGATAGGCCCATTGAACCCTTGGGTCCTATATTTACCATGTCATTGTGATGGGTCTTATAGGCCAAATACTCAAGTAGTTGGGCCCTTGTTTGCCCACTATAATAAATCCATACTTGGGCCGAGATGTGAGGCCCAACTTACTTGTGTTAAAAATATAAGGATTTCCCATATGTTGGGATAATGGGCTGCCCATTATGCCCACCACAATGAGTGAACCCAAGACCCTTATGGTTGGGCCCTAACCTTGCTTAAGGGCCCACCAGACTGCCTTTGTTTTGGGCTTAGTGTATGGCCCATTAGGCCATGAATTGATTATGCCTTGGACCTTTCTTTGCATATGTAGCAGACTACCTTTTGGGACCCAGTTGAGGTTAGATGTCCTTCTTGGTGGCCTTAAGGTAGGCCCATAGAGGCTCTTATAGGCGTTGAATGCCCACCTTGGGCATGACTAGGACCGTTCCTCCTTAGGACTTTGACTCTCTTAGTTTGTGGGCCAGCCCAAGGTACTGAGCTCCCACTAGAGGATTTCTCTTCTTCATAGAATACCTGTCTATGTGCCTAGATCTTAACCCTGCTTGGGATGGAGGATTCCATATTCCACAGGTTGCACACTTACATCGTTGTGACCCATATGCATCATCTATATGAATTGATCACATTGTATGGTGGTCATTGAGGGATAGAGTTTCTCCCTTATGCACATTAAGTGCCTGAAACTTGTGCATGATCTGTGTGTACGACTCATGCATTGACATCACATTTCATGATGATACCGCCCTTGCTTCATCAGGGCCTTGCCTCCACAGAGACATTTGTGGATGGACGCATGTGTGGACACCGAAAATATTACTTGAGCATACCAGGTGCATAGGATGCCCATGGGTGAAATTCTTAAAATTTTTATGGTACCAAGGATCTGCTCTAACGCCGTGACCGAGTGAAAACTATGAGTGCATGAGGGCCTTATACCGTTAGGCCGGGACTCCCACTGTCATGTAGTCGGTTGAATAGGGGTGTGGCCTTACCTGCCTAGTGTGAGGAGGCATTGCTGGGCTGAGTCTGACCAGCTTGTAAATGGGTCTGCTACCTTCAGGCCTTGTTGGCGATTGGCTGTCCACAAGCGGGTAGTGAGGTCTCTTACACTCGTTTGACTGTACGGGGTCTGTAGAACGGCAGTCATTCGATAGTGTAATGGACCCTGGTGATTTCTTTATAATTAGAAATATACTTGACATATGGTTTGGATATGAGCACTGACATTACTTGGATCATATTAGCATTGGCTGTATAAGCCCCTTCATGGATTGCCTTGGTATGGCGTCCAGTACTCATTGCATCATATTCATGATAAGTCTTGGTAAGGCTGGTGATATCCTCATTGAGCATGTTTCCCTTCTTGCATCTCCTACTATTCTTCTGTGCACCATTGACACACACTTACACTACCTTCTAAGCTTCTATAAGCTTATGCATGATTGATGCGTGCAGGAGAATCTAGGCATGCGTCTTAGCAATAGAGCTTGGAGTAGAGTTGAGCAGTGAGGACTCCAGTGTTGCTGATTTCTTTCTCTTTCCTTATTACCTTATATATGTCCTTTTGGACCTTATGTAAACTCATAAAAGTTTAAATTCTTAGTTGATTTTGTGATGTGTGCCCTTTGTTATTCTCAGTTGTAGTTGCTGTGATCTTGGGTATGCTCGTATTGGAATGATTATACTGTTATTGAAATCCTCCTTATAGGATCTCAGGATCGGAACTTGTCTCAAGAGTTGAGAATGGGGTACTACGGAGGCTGTTGTAGTCAGAACCGGCCATCGGGTTCTTTGTGAGTCCGGTTGCCGAGTCTGGGGCATGACAGGAGTTGGTATCAGAGTATAGCAAGTAATTCTGGGATGACTCAGGATAACATTGCATGTTTGCCGAGAACATAGGACAAGTAGTGTCCCGAGATTCTTCCTTTCACTCTGTATTGAGCCTATAATTGTCTTGATTCCTTGTGTCATCATTATTTTGTAGACAATGCTGCATGGATGTGGCACGTCCCGATCCGGCCCGCTCCCCTAGTTGAGCCCATAGCCCCGTACCTTCAGTTGCTCCAGTTCCCCCACCTATCCCCCCTCCTCAGCCTGCTATTCCAGTTTCGGAGGCTCCTGCTCCACCGGCCGCACCCGTGCCTCCGCTTGAGGCAAGTACCGCCCCTGCATTTTCGATAGTACCTATAGGAGTCGAGTACTTCCAGCAGCTGATGCAGCTTGTTTCTACCTCATTGCAGACCCGTCAGCCATCTACTGCTGAGGTTTCTGGGAGTCTGACTTACCGCGTGCTAGTGTAATAGCCCGAGAGTTTCGGCAGCATGATCCTCTGAGGTTTAGTGGTGACCCTGACCCTTCTGCTGCCGAGGCTTGGCACATTGAGGTTGCGAGGATTGTTGACACTATACAATGTCCTGCAGGTCAGAGAGTATCCCTTACAACCTATCTTCTTCAGGGTGAGGCCCGTCACTGGTGGTCATCCGTATCTAGGATGGTCGGGACTTAGTTCATTTGGACATGGGAGGAATTCGTGGTCTGTTTTGACTAGAAATTTTTCCTTGAGCATGTTCAGATCCAGCAGGCTATCGAGTTTGAGACCCTAGTGCAAGGTGATATAACTGTATCTCAGTATGAGGCCCGTTTCTTGGCTTTGTCTAGATTTCTCCTCATCTCACCAGCGATGAGAAGATGAGGGCCCGTCGTTTTGTGACTAGGTTGCGTCCTGCCCTTCGTAGCCGTGTGGTAGGGCATTATTTGGAGATATTCGGCCAGGTCGTTCATCGGGCACTGGTTTATGAGGAGGACTGGGCTTTGACACAGAGATTGAGAGAGCAGAGTTCCGGTGGAGACCGGAAGAGGTGAGCGCCAGCCGGCAGTTCCAGGTAGCTCCGTCAGCAGAGATGGAGGGGCAGATCAAGGTTTCGGTAGCCCGCGATTCAGTCAGTAGCTTCTTTATCATCATCAGCATCGCCAGCCGCTTCATCTTTCGGCCCCTTTTTTGGTGTATGCTTCGGCTGTGGATAGGCCAGACATCGGAGGCGTGAGTGCCCTCTCCCCATTCAGCAGCAAAGGCTATCGTAGTTGCCCCCTCTTGCTCCTCCTCAGCAACAGCAGCAGAGAGCACAACTTCCACCCACTTTTCTTAAGGTTCCTCCTTAGCAGCAGAGGCAGCTAGACAGACCTCCTCAGCAGAGACAACAACAACAGAGACATCAGTAGCCGCAGCACCAGCAGAGGGGATATTCGTATATTGTTCGGTCCTTAGGTCCAGCATGTATAGCAGCCCAACAAGCTCAGACTTAGGACCCTCAGTCTTTCGGTTTGCTTCCCCTACCAGCTCAGGGCCGTTTTTATTCTGCGCAGCAGGCGCCAGGTTAGGACCCGCAGTCATCGACTAGTGGAGTCGTTGAGGGTATTCTTCTTGTTTCTGCTTGCATTGCTCATGTTTTGTTTGATTCTGGTGCTTCCCATTCTTTTGTGGCCGAGCAGTTTTATCGACCGACCGGTATTCCATCAGAGTCCGTGTTTGAGGCCTTGGCCATTTCGACTCCCATTGGGAAGTCTGTGGTATTGACCCGTTGTTGTCCTTCTTGCCCGGTGTTAGTGGGCGAGATGTTCCTTCCTGCCGATCTGTTCGTGATGCCGATGGTAGGTTTTGATGTGATTCTGGGTATGAACTGGCTTGTAAAGTATGGTGCCGTCTTAGACTATGCTGCGAGGACAGTTACCTTTCATATTCCAGGTTTGCTGGTATTCCAGTTCGTCGCTGAGCCCAGAGGGGTGCCATTATCTAGTTTCTTAGCTTAAGTCGTTGAGGATTCTGTGGCAGAGAGTATTGAGCAGCTGCCAGTTGTTTGTGAGTACCTGGATGTGTTCCAGGAGATCCCAGGTTTACCACCGCGTCGGGAGGTGGAGTTCCAGATTGATTTGGTGCCCGATACTGTGCCGATCTTGAAGGCCCCCTACCGGATGGCACCATTGGAGTTGAAGGAACTGCAGGAGCAGTTGGATGAGCTCCGCAAGTTAGGTTTTATTCGTTTCAGCATTTCACCTTGGGGAGCCCTAGTATGGACTATCACGAGCTCAACAGAGTCACCATCAAGAACTGATACCCACTTCCTCGTATTGATGATCCGTTCAATCAGTTGCAGGGTGCAATATTTTTTCAAGATAGACTTGCGTTCCAGTTACCATCAGATTCGGGTCCGAGAGGAGGACATTCTGAAGACGGCTTTCTGGACACGCTATGGCCACTTTGAGTTTCTGATCATGTCATTCGGACTAACCAATGCGCCTGCCGTATTCATGCAGCTGATGAAAGAGATTTTTCGGCCGTTCCTCGATCAGTTTGTGGTGGTATTCATTAATGATATTCTTGTATATTCGAGGACCCGAGAGGACCATGCTGAACACTTGTGGATTGTGCTTGAGACCCTCCATGCCCACCAGTTGTATGCAAAGCTGGAGAAGTGCGAGTTTTGGCAGGAGGAGATGAAGTTCCTCGGTCACGCAGTACGAGGGATGGTGTCGCTGTGGACCCCTTGAAGGTTGATGCAGTACGTCAGTGGGGCCAACCTATGAACGCGTCCGAGATTCATAGCTTCCTTGGTCTAGCGAGATATTATTGACGGTTTATCGAGGGTTTCTCCCATATTACAGCACCGTTGACTCGGTTGACGCGGAAGGGCATTGAGTTCATCTGGAGTGATGCTTGCGAGAAGGCATTTACGGAGTTGAAGGACCACCTCACGTTCGCTCCTGTTCTCATTCTTCCTGATGGGAGTGAGGGTTTTGTTGTTTTCACCGATGCCTCCAGAGTTGGCTTGGGTGCTGTACTGATGCAGCATGGGAAGCCAGTGGCGTATGCATCATGCCAGCTCAAGGTCCATGAGCTGAACTACCCCACCTATGATTTGGAGCTTGCAGCAGTTGTCTTCGTTCTAAAGGTGTGGAGGCATTATCTATATAGGGTCAGGTTTGAGCTCTTCTCGGATCATAAGAGCTTGAAGTATCTATTTTCGTAGTCCGAGTTGAACATGTGACAGAGGTGATGGATGGAGTTGCCGAAAGACTATGATTTTGATCTTCAGTACCACCTAGGCAAGACGAACTTGGTGGCGGACACGCTCAGCCGTCAGCCACGAGGCCTAGTGGCACAGATGATGGTGTGAGAATGGCAGATGCTCGAGGATGTTTCAGAGTATGACTTAGAGTTTGGCCTACAGTCTTCTATTGTTCCGCTTTCGAGCTTATTGATCCAACCCTCTTTAGTGGCTAGGGTGATCAAAGCTCAGCAGACGGACGAGTCACTTTAGGAGTACCGAGCAAAGGCCGCATCTGTGGAGCAGTCAGACTGACAGATTGGTTTCGATGGTGGATTACTCTTTAGAGGCCGGTTGTGTGTCCCGGACGTACCAAAGTTGCATCGTGATCTGATGACCGAGGCACACCGATCGAGACTTACTATCCACCCGAGCTCCACGAAGATGTATCATGATATGAGGAGGCAGTACTTCTGGCAGGGGATGAAGCACCAGATTGCGAGTTTTGTGGCCGAGTGTGACACATGCCAGTGTGTCAAGGCTAATCATCAGAGACCCCCTGGTCCCTTGCAGCCGTTGAGCATTCCAGAGTGGAAGTGGGAGCACGTATCGATGGACTTCATTGTAGGATTGCCGAGGACTCAGCACGGTCACGATACCGTCTGGGTTATCGTCGATCGTTTGACGAAGTCGGCTCATTTCATTCCAGTGGGTGCTTCCTGGTCTATGGACCAGTTGGCGAGGATATTCATTGAGGAGATAGTGAGACTGCATGGCGTCCCAGTTTCAATCGTTTCGGACCGAGATTCCAGATTTACGTCTCAGTTTTGGAGGAGTTTCTAGCAGGCGCTAGGGGTCACTTTGCATCTCAGTACCGCTTATCATCCGCAGATGGATGGGCAGACCGAAAGGGTCAACCAGATCCTTGAGGATATGCTCAGGGCTTATGTGCTCGACTTTGTGGGGAGTTGGGATGAGCATATATGCCTCGCTGAGTTCGCGTACAACAACAGCTATCAGGTGACTATTGGCACGACTCCTTTTGAGGCACTTTATAACAGACCGTATAAATCTCCTAGTTGTTGGACCGAGGTTGGAGAACGTCGTCTCTTAGGTCCCGAGCTTGTGCAGCAGACGTCAGAGGTTATTAATGTTATCAGGCAGAGGATGCGCATAGCTCAGAGCCGACAGAAGAGTTTTACTGATCGTCGACATCAACCCCTTATGTTCACAGTCGGGTACATGGTGTATCTCAAGGTCTCGCCCAGAAAAGGTGTGGTTTGCTTTGGTGTGAAGGGCAAGCTCACCCCAAGATTCATTGGACCTTTTGAGATTACCGAGCACGTAGGCGCTGTGGCCTATAGGCTTGCCTTACCTCTTGAGTTGTCCGCGATCCACGATGTATTTCATGTGTCTATGTTGCGGAAATGTGGGTCAGACATTATTCCCATGATTGATTGGTAGCCGCTTGAGGTCCGTGAGGATACTTCCTACATTGAGCAGCCGATTCGCATTCTTGATCGGAAGGAGCAGGTCCTCAGGACCAAGGTCATTCCCTTAGTGAAAGTGCAATGGGGTCATCATTCGGAGGCTGAGGCATCTTGGGAACGTGAGGCCGATATTAGAGAGCGTTATCCCCATTTGTTTGATGATTGATTGCTTGTATTACTTGCATTGCCTTCTCTTGATTGAAGATTGATATATATAATGATGTTTATGCATATAGTTGTTCCAAATTTTATCAATTTTGAGGTCGAAATTACTTTGTTGGTGGGGAGGATTGTGAGACCCGACACAAGTTCGCATGTGTGCATGTGTAAGTATGCATTTCATTCATTTTGGTCCCACGGTCCTATCAGTCAAATTTCGGCGATTCTCGACATTCGAATAGTGTTTGCGGTTATCCTTAAGTTCAGTCATGTAGACTCGACTCGGATTGACCTGAGACTTACGCCATTGCGACCGCATCGTCGTCGTGGTTCCAAGGACGCGTCTCGTGTGAAAATTCGACGTGTCCATCAAAAGTTATAGGCCGCGCATCATTTGGACCATTGATCGCATTTTTTATGGGACCCACATGATTTGCATGTTTCCCCATGTGCACGCTTGCCAATGGTGATGACATCACCATTTTCATGATGTCATATGGCCTAGTCTAGCAATGATGGACTCCCTTCTCCAAACTCATTATGACTCTTTCTTTTTCTCTTTTTTAGAAGTCATCATGAGATTTTTTTTTCTTCCCCATGCAATTTCTCTTCCCCAATATGAAATTTTCTAAAATTTCTCTTCTCTAGGGAGAGAGAGACCACCATATCCTCTTTTTTAGCAAATGTAGTCATCACTTTGAATAAAAATCCCTCCTTGCTAGCAAATGCATCTCATTCCTCTCTCTCCTCCCTCATTTCTCTCCTTCTTTCTCTCTTGCAAAAAAAAAATCCAGCCTCTTTTCTCCTCTTTTACAGCCCCTTCTACTCCTTTTTTCCCTCAATCCCTCCATTGAAAACCCATCTCAACCCTTCATCTTGCTTCCTTGGACCCTTAAAAGCTTGGAGTGGAGTTTTGATAGAGATCTTAAGGTGGGTAACTATGATCTTGATGATCTAATTTTCTACCCTTAAAATCTTCTTATTTCTTTTGTGGGGATTATATGGGGCCCACCAATACATGGTGGGGACCCCATTTGACCTCATGGATGTGGCCTTTTGGCCCATCCTACATGCACATCATGAAACAAGATGGGGCCATTTTCCATGGACCCCATCATGACGTATTGTATCATCCACTTTATTTCAAGGGCATCTAGACCCAAGACGTCATGTTAGGATGGCATCCCAACCACCCATTCTAGTCATAGATCATATATGCATTAGTATAATGTTGCATGTTCAAGTAACATTGTTGTATAGTTGAGATTGACTCTTGGGAGGGTCCATCAGTGGAGGGGCCCTACCCCCATGGCCGGATTACTCTCTTTTCTTTCTTCTCTTTCTTCTAATGTGTGGATGATAATGTGTGTGTGGCCCATTTAGTTGGCCTAGGATGTTCCAAAATAAATAAAAATAAAAATCCAGCAAGGTGGGACGCCCTTACCACCCAACTTCATGATCTTTGGACACCTTAATCAATGCATGCAAGTATTCTAGTCTTAATTTGTGATCTGGACTTATATGGAGCCCACTGAGGAAGGCCACACACCCTTTTTATGGCTGAGATTATTGAAATATAGGCTGATGTGTCCAGCCATGTATTGTTGTCCAAAAATCTGGACTGTTGCATGGATTGTCATGTTCAATCTTTGGCAAGGATTTTTGGATCATGACTTTTATTATTTTCTTTATAAGTATGGGGTGTAATGAGAAGGTGTGGACCTTTCCTTGAGGTGTGGTAGGTCATACCTCAGATGGCCCATGAAATGGTACCCAAAAAGAAGGCCCATAGGGGCGGGCGGTCCACCTTGTTGGGCTGTCCAGCCCACATGTATGGAAGGAAAACATACACTTCAGCTTGGCTTCTCTGATGGATTAGCCAATTTTGTAGACCCCACATTACTTTATTTTATGACGAAAATACTAAACCTCCATTTTCCCCCTCCTGGATGAAGTTTGGGTCCACTTAATTGGGTAAACAATGCATGGACAGCAACATCTCTTCATGGACAGATTGAAATTCCTAATTTAATTAAAATATTTATGAGTATTAAAAAATAATAAAATTTTTCATAGAGGTGGTACACTCATTATAGGACCCACCTACAGAATTTTGGGACTAATGGACACCTGTACACACCATGGTGGTGGCTGGACTGGCCCATTACAATATGGTGTCCAGATCAGTCTGATTTTCAGGATAGATTGATTTCTTTAAGTAAATTAAAATACTTTTAGATATCCAAAAATTATAAAATTTTGTAGAGGTATTTTTCACCTATTTTAGGACCCACTTACAAAATTTTAGGTCCAATGGACCCCTGTGTACACCGTGGCAAGGGCTGGACTGGCCCACCGCGTTGGGACGTCTAGGTCAGTCCGATTTTCTGGACAGTCTGTTTCATTTAAATAAATTAAAATATTTATCAATGTCCAAAAATCTTAAAATTTTGTATGGGTGTGGCCCACCTATGTGAGTATCACCATAAAAAATTTCAAACCCAACAGATATTTGAGCTGGCTATGGTACGGCTGAAAGTGGCCTTCTAGGCTAGGACGCCCAGGCTGGGGCATTCAGCCTGCTTCGTGGGCCTACCTTGATGTGTTGTATGTTCCACAACCCATCCATGTGAGGTCCTTAGGGGATTGATCATCCTCCCCTTTTTTATTCAATTGGGGTCCATTGGGTGGATTTTTTGGCTAGACACTCTGGGCTTATAGGGCTGCCTACACATGGGACATCCCTGTCTTACGTTACTGCTGGGCCTGCATTCCAACGGTCTGGCCCATTTGATATATGTGTTGCATATCCTCTCTCATCTGGTAGGGCCCACAGTGATGTATGTGGGCCATCAGGAATTAATTATACTAAGAAATACTTCTATTATTGAACTCCAACTAACCTAGAAATTTGGGTGGGATGGAATTTGGCATTGAGCCCAATAATTGTTGCCTATAGATGTTCTTTGGGGCAATATGGCCCACTAGATTTGATGAGGATTTAAGTCAGTATCGTACCATCTTGATTATATATTTTTTTGGGCTTAATTAGTGTATGATTAAAGGCCCATCCCAAATGGGATTCTTCTTGGGCTAGTCTCTTAGTTAAGTATGGGCCTTATAGCCTTGGTTGGGCTGGAACTTTTGATAGTCCCATTGAACCCTTGGGTCCTATATTTATCATGTCATTGTGATGGGTCTTATAGGCCAAATACTCAAGTAGTTGGGCCCTTGTTTGCCCACTATAATAAATCCATACTTGGGCCGAGATGTGAGGCCCAACTTACTTGTGTTAAAAATATAAGGATTTCCCATATGTTGGGATAATGGGCTGCCCATTATGCCCACCATAATGAGTGAACCCAAGACCCTTATGGTTGGGCCCTAACCTTGCTTAAGGGCCCACCAGGCTGCCTTTGTTTTGGGCTTAGTGTATGGTCTACTAGGCCATGGATTGATTGTGCCCTGGACCTTTCTTTGCATACGTAGCAGGCTACCTTTTGGGACTCAATTGAGGTTGGATGTCTTCCTTGGTGACCCTAAGGTAGGCCCATAGAGGCCCTTATAGGTGTTGAAGGCCCACCTTGGGCATGGCTAAGATCGTTCCTGCATAGGATTTTGACTCTCTTAGTTTGTGGGCCATCCCAAAGTACTGGGCTCCCACTAGAGGACTTCTCTTCTTCTTAGAATACCTGTCTATGTGCTTAGATCTTAACCCTCCTTGGGACAGATGATTTCATATTCCACAGGTAGCACACTTATCGTTGCGACCCATATGCATCATCTGTATGAATTGATTACATTGTATGGTGGTCATTGAGGGGACAAAGTTTCTCCCCTTATGCACATTGAGTGCCTGAAACTTGTGCATGATCTGTGTGTGCGACTCATGCATTGGCATCACATTTCATGATGATACCACCCTTGCTTCATCAGGGCCTTGCCTCCACAGGAACATTTATGGATGGTTGCATGTGTGGACACCAGAAATATTACTTGAGAATACCGGGTGCATAGGATGCCCATGGGTGAAAATTTTAAAACTTCCATGGTACCAAGGATATGCTCCAACGCCGTGACCAAGTGGAAACTATGAGCGCACGAGGGCCTTATACCGTTAGGCCGCAACTCCCACTGTCGTATAGTCGGTTGGATAGGGGTGTGGCCTTACCTACATGGTGTGAGGAGGCATTGCTAGGCTGAGTCTGACCAGCTCATAAATGGGTCCGCTACCTTCAGGCGTTGTTGGTGATTGACTGTCCACAGGCGGGTAGTGAGGTCTCTTACGCTTGTTTGGCTGTGTGGGGTCTGTAGAGCGGCAGTCATTCGGCACTGTAATGGACCCCGATGATTTCCTTTTGATTGGAAATGTACTTGACATATGGTTTGGATATGAGCACTGATATTACCTGCATCATATTAGCATTGGCTGTGTAAGCCCCTTTATGCATTGCCTTGGTATGACGTCCAATACTCATTGCATCATATTCATGATAAGCCTTGGCAAGGCTTGTGATATCCTCATTAAGCATGTTTCCCTTCTTGCATCTCCTACTATTCTTCTGTGCACCATTGACACACACTTACACTACCCTCTTAGCTTCTATAAGCTTATGCACAATTGATGCGTGTAAGAGACTCTAGGCATGCGTCTTAGCAGCAGAGCATAGAGTAGAGTTGAGTAGTGAGGACTCCAGTGTTGTTGATTTCTTTCTCTTTCCTTATTACCTCATGTATGTCCTTTTGGACATTATGTAAACTTGTAAAAGTTCAAATTCTTAGTGGATTTTGTGATGTGTGCCCTTTGTTATTCTCAGATGTACTTGCTGTGATCTTGGATATGCTCGTATTAGAATGATTATACTGTTATGAAAATCCTCCTTGTAGGATCCTAGAATCGAAACCTGTCTCAGGAGCCGAGAATGGGGTACTACGGAGGCTGTTGCGGTTAGAACCGGCCATCGAGTTCTTTGTGAGTCCGGTTGCCGAGTCTAGGGCGTGACATGGGACCACCTGCTGTACATGTGGGGGGTTTCACCATGATGTATTTGATTTAACCACCCAGTGGCTGTGGACCCCACTGTGATGTATTTAATCCACACTGTCCAGCAACCTGGGATGGTGGGATCCACCATAATGTATGCGTTGTATATCCCCGCTGGCCATCAGTATGTGAGGCCCTTGTGTGAGGCCCAATGTGATGTATCTGATGCCCATGTTATGAGGCCCAATATGATGTATATGAGACCCTTGTTGAGGCCCATTGTGATCTATGTGAGGCCCTTGTGTGAGGCCCAATATGATATATATGAGGCCCTTGTGTGAGGCCCATTGTGATGTATGTGAGGCCCTTCTGTGAGTCCCATCGTGATGTATATGAGGCCCTTGAGTGAGGCCCAATTGTGATGTATGATTCCACCATGATGTATGTGATAATATTTATGTAGCCTATCCATTTTCTAACTAGTATAAGGGTCATGGGCCCCATTGTAGTTAGATTCTAGGTTCCAGTTGGGTCACACATTGGGAGCAATGGTGGTTAATTATCCACATTGTAAATGGTGGTTAAATTTCCCCGTTGTACATCTCCCTAGGGCCCGTTGTTAAGCCCATGGCCATCTTACCTTATTGGGCTATCCCAAATCATTGGGCCCCCATAAGTGTTACCCATCTTACCCTAGAGGGCTAACCCAAACTATTGGGCCCCCATTCATGCTAGTGCTCTCCACCACCCTTGTAGGAATCACCATAACTTGTAGACTCACCTTGTTTGTATTGGGCCCCATAAGAAAGCCCAACTTACCATATGATAGAGTGGGTGAGGAAGCCCACTTAATATACTTAGGTTCATCATCTTGACTCCCACTATTGTATGATTCACCCCATGAGGTCCATCCTTGATGTAGTATAGCATTTAGGCCGCCACTATATATATATATATATATATATATATGAGAGTACATCAATACCGTAGATCATGCTTAGTATAACCTCATGATTCATGTCCATACACATCATATGTATTGTCGAGCTACCCCAAAACATTGGGCCCCATTAATAATGATGCTTTCCACCATACCTTGTAGAATTACCCCAAGATTTAGAGCCCTCCTTGTGATTTGTATCAGGCCTTCCATAGCAATGTGTCCCACCTAGATACATGTTCTACCCAAGTTTAGTGACCATACCTAAGGCCCACTTACGTGTTGAGCGAGCTACCCAATCCGCTTAAAAGGACACATCGTCCTAGATGTATAGGCTCCACCAAGCCCACTTTGTGTATGTATTAGGCCCCTATAAGGAAGCTCAACTTATTCATGATAAGCGATTCCCAATTGTTCACCCTTTTAGCTCACCTTGTGAACTCACCTCATGGTATACCCACTTGACTCACCATGAGAAATGTATCCTACCTTTGTACCATTTTGTTAGGACTTCGTAACATGTATATATCATCTACACCATCCATCTCCTTATTAAGACGAGTGGGAGGTCCACCCTTGACAATAGTGTGTTATCTAGGCCATCCGCTATCTAGAGGAGATTACTTCATCACCCCTTGTCGTAGAGGGAAGAATATGTGGTATTAGATTTGGTATATCCACTGTGTTGAGACTACCTTGATACATGGGTTAGATTCACCATACTTTTTATGGACCTCACCCTAGGATATATGTTATACTATACCTTGAGTAGGTTATGATAGTCTGACATGGACCATTTCATATAGACTTCTATGTCTAGTGGGCCATATCGTTCAGTCCCTATTCCTGTGAGTGACATACCAATTAGGGCCGATCCTCACCTACTATATCTGATAATCATGTTAGTATACTTAGTCTAGTAGGACACCCTGAGAACATGCTTAATATTACATCATGATACATGTTCTTACACATCATTTGTATGCCTATTATAAGAAATGTTTGATCATAGCATTGTCGTTGGGCTGAGTTATTTAGGGGACTCCTTGTGAGATGGAGTTCCCCACATGATTGCGCGGTACGCATAGGTTGACGCATGACTGGATGGTATCACTCATACATCTCGCATTTTTTGTTACATGATCACTTTGCTCCCTAGTGACATCAGGGTTGTAGCCTCCACAGGCATATCGTGGATGGCCAGATGAGATACCGAAAATGTTTAGTTTTAGCACTTGGGCACATTTGATGTCCTTGGGTGAAATTCCCTAAACCTCTTGGTACCGAGGATGCTCCAATGTCTATACCGAGTGGATACATGAGCGCCCGAGTGCCGAATACCAGTAGGTGGCATCTCCCATTGTGTCATGGTCGGTTGTGAAGGGGGTGTGGCTTTATCGGCCCGAGTGAGGGGGCTGTAAGCTAGGATGAGTTTGACATCTCACAAATGGGTCCGTTATCGATGAGCCAGGTAGGTATTGGAAGACTACTGGCCAAGTGGGTAGTGTCACGCCCCAAACTCAGACAACGAGCTCACAAAATTCCTAATCTCCGAATCTGGCGTTGACAGCCTCCGTAGTGCCCTATTCTCGGATCCCGGCACTCACATGCTTGATTCCGATCCTGGGATCCTACAAGGAGGATTTTCCAACTTACATTTGTCTCATAAGAAGCATAACCACAAGTATACCCAAAACATAAAGGCAACATCATCATCACATATCCACTAATATAAACATTTGAATACGATGCTGAAAGGGAAATACATAAGTTAAAATAAGATCAAAGCTCTGGAAGACAACTACATGCTCCAAGCTCTACGTTGCTGCAACCTAATATCACTTTCACGCATCTATCATGCATAAGCTTATAGAAAGCTTAGAGGGTGGTGTAAGTGTGTGCGCAAGGCAAGCGCCAAGTGTACAACATCAGAGTAATGCGGAAATATGCGGGTAAATCCATGAATGTTATTAGCTGTACTAAAGCTATATGATGCAAGGCATGAATGCTATTGGCCATACCAAGGCCATGCGATGCGAGGCCTATGTAGCCAAATGTCATATGCGAGATGCAAAGCAAGCATGCCGGTCCTTATCAAGTATACATATCAGTACAGTTCCTCTCTAAATATCACCGGGGTCTAATACACTTTACACTGACTGCCTCCTCCCTAGCTGCACAGCCAAGCAAGTGGAAGAGACCACACTATCCGCCTGACCAGTAGTCTGCCAATACCTACCCGGCTCGTTGATAGCAGACTCATTTGTGAGTTGGTTAAACTCAGCCTAGCTTATAGCCCCCTCACTCGGGCAGATAAGGTCACACCCCCTTCCAACCGACCACGACACAGTGGGAGACGCGACCTACTAGTATTTGGCACTCGGGCACTCGTGTATCCACTCAGTCTGGACGTTGGAGCATCTCCTGGTACCAAAAAGGTTCCGAGATTTTCACTCAAGGACATTCTAAGTGCCCACAATGCTAGGCCAATATTTCTGGTATCCGATACGACCATACATGATGTGCCTGTGGAGGCCACGGCCTTAATGTCGCTAGGGCGTGCAGTGATCACGACACACAATACGAAATGCATGAGTCACACCGCCAGTCATGCAGCAATCCTGTGCGTATGACACACTCATGTGGGGGCACTCCATCTCATAAGGAGTCCCGTAAATGTCTCAGCCCAACGACTTATGCTATAATCAAACATTCATCATATCAAGCATAGATATGATGCATATGAGCATGAATCATGGAGCTATACTAAGCATGTTATAAAGTAATGAACTATCCTTACAACGCAGATGGGCCTAGACGGCCTACACACAACAAGTACGGGCCTATCAATGGGCCCTAGGGAGAGTTATAATGCAGACATTTAACCAACATTATTCTTCCAATGTGGACGTCAAACCAACATTGCTCCCAAGGCATGGCCCGCCATAAATATCATCACACAAACCATGGTAGAATCACACATTAGAATGGACTTGTGTACATCCCATTGGGCCTCGACCTATGGGCCTCCAAAACATCAAATGGGCCTCATATCATGGGCCTCATGTATATCAAGGTGGGTCTCAACGGATAGGCCATAACTACATCAAGATGAGCCTAATTATATGGGCTCATATATATACTAAGGTGGGCTTCAATGGACAGCCAAAAATAAATTAAGATGGGCCTCATAACATGGGCCTTACATTCATATCAAGGTGGGCCTCAACAACAGCCTCATACACATCGAGGTGGGCCGCAACCAATGGGCTATAAATATGACAAGTGGGCCACCTCGTATGGGCCATAGGTATATCAAATGGGCCATACCCAAAGATAAGTGGTGATAATGATTTCCACCATTAAAGTTCTCAAGGCCCACCATATCATTTATGCCCCATCCAATCTGATCATAAGGTCTTAAAGACCTAGATTAAGAGGAAAAATAAATATCATATTGTCCCAAATTTGGTAGCCCAAGGGTTTAATGGTGGATGTTCAAACCCATTGTTTTCTATAATGTGGCCCACTTGACCCTAGATCTGTCTTATTTTTAGTCTCAAGCTTGTAAGATAACCTGACTAAATGGTTGGACGGTTTGGATGCAACACATGCATCATGTTGGGTCCCACTGTTAAGGTGTGGACGGTGTGGATAAAACACATAAATCATGGTGGTTTCCATCGTCCACTGCTGTGGACAGTGTGACTAAAACACATACATCATACTAGGTTCCACCGTCCACTGCTATGGATGGTATGGATAGAACACATACATCTTGGGGTCCCACGTGGGCCCCACCATAATGTTATATGCCATCCAACCTGTTGATAAGGTCACGCTGACCTGGATGGAAGGAAAAACAAATTTCGTATTGACCCAAAACTTTTGTGAAGACCCAAATGGGTTTCAATGACAGCCATTCAATCACCATTTTTTCCTATGATGTGGGACACCTGAGCCACGTATACGGATGAAATTTGGAGGGTGGCTCACTACCCTAAGGGCCTACAAAATGGATGGCGTGGATATTAAAAACACATCATGGTGGGGTCCACGGCTGGGACCGTGGGTCCTTGCCTATCTAGCAACAGACGTCAACGGAGCAGGCACTGCCTTATTTATTATTATTATTATTTTGAAAAAAAGTGTGTTTTTGCAGTTTTTCATGTGTGGGGCCGGCATCGGAAGAATCCACCCCGCCCACTGGTCCCTATAGCTTAAGACAAGACAAACAAGCTCAATATTCAATATGTATTGGGGTATAGAAATGACATGGGGTATTTCAACAGTAAAAACATTGTTTGCTATGCTATGACCCACTAAAAAATCGGATCAGCTTCATTTTTCAGCTCAACGCCTCAAATAATCTGAAGAATAGGATGAACGGCATGGATTACATTCATGCATCAAGGTGGGGCCTACACAAGTGGCCCACCCCAAATGCTTTACACCAAGCTAATATTTGTGTTTTCCATTCAACATCCAGCATCTAGGGATGCTGGATGGTTGTGCATTTCAAGTGGGCTACCCACGTGGGCCACCAAATGATGGGTGGTGTGGATACAACATTCATAAAGTGGGCCCCATCTATAGATGACGTGGATAAAATACATGCCTTATGGTGGGGTCCATCTGGGTGGGCCACACGGCCACATCATCACATACAACAAAAAAAATGAAAGAGAGAGGGAGAGAGAGAGAGACACGCGTGTGATGTAGGGACCTCGACACTATGGGCCCTCCTTTACAATCAGTCATACACAAGTGGGTCTTAATATATGTGGGCCCACCAATTCAAAATCAATGGTGGAGATTACTTTTCCACCAAAATGGAAGGTCTAGATGACATCTTTAGATCTAGGACAGTAAACATCATGATGGGGGTCCATGGAGAATGGCCCCATCGTGGAATGGTAATGAAAATCAAGGTGGGCCATCGGCCACCTCAAGGGTTCAAAGTGAGATCCATACCATCAATCGGTAGGCCTCACTTGGTCCATCACAAAAACATGAAAATCTAGCCTATAGAAGCACCCACCGTTCGAACTTCTTGGTCCGTTGGAAAGCCGATCTCCTTGTGTCTCACTTTGATGGTGGAAGATGAGAAATGTATAGGTAGGATGAGAGATCTTGGGATGGAAAGTGAGCCACACACATCTCACTTTCTCTCTTTAGAATGCATGGACATCCACCACTCTCTTTGGTCTTTGTTGCTTGGAAAAAGTGAAGAGAAATGAGAGAGAGAGAGAGGGTTGTAAGGAGAGAGAGTGATGGGTGATGGATGTGAGGTGAGTGATAGGTGAGGTGAGAGGATGGTTGACTTAGTGGTTGCTTGACTTGTGGAGAAAGGAACTATGGGTGCTCTTGTACTTGACATGAGGTGATTGATTGATGGATTTGAGGGATTAATTGATGTGACATGATGTAGAGATTCTCTTGGGATTGCAAATGCGCAGTATTTTTCCTTGAACTGAATGCGGGCCCACATCTCCTTATCATGGTATCAGATTGGTATGCAAGATGCGGTGTTGGAACCGCGGCGGCGGTGCGGTCACAAAGATACAAGTCTCGGATTAAGCCAACTTAAATCTACAGGATACGACTTAGGGTCGCGCATAAAAATTGATTATAGGTCACAGATTGCTGGACTTCGATGGGAAGGATCGTTAGGGTCAACGGAGTAATACGGACTAGGATACGAGTCTTACAGGTAGTGAGGTATTTTCCTCTTGCTAGGTTATGTAGTTAGGGAGATGGCAGCCAATGTGGAGTGTACTAGACCCCGGTGATATCCTAGAGATGTACGATACTAATATTATGATGCCCTGTCACGTGGGCGGGTACACGTGGGTGGACGCTGATGTGGGTGAGGCTTAAGGGTCTGGGCGAGCTATCAGTAGTTGGTAGGCTACTATGCATATAGTGAGGCGAAACCTTGTCTCACGTCAGAAGCGTTGTGGCGGTCATATGCAGACTTGCTGAGCAGGAGTTACGTACTCAACACTTGACTCATTCATTCACTATCCACTCAGGCTGGTGGTGTGCAACAAAATCATTATGTGTACCTTCGCAATGGCTAGGATTTCGGTTGGGCACACGACCAATTTTTGATCAGGAGTTTAACACATTAAGTCTAGCTATCTAAATTTAGGTATAAGACTGGTTTAGATAAAAGTCCCTTGTGATGAACCCTACAGCTTGCGATACCACGTACTATCATCCCGACTACACACTCCAGCTTTATCATTTCTTTTGCATTACATATTGCATTGCATTATTTGTATATGACATTTGGTTTACTATATTTCTGTATTATATGGCCTAGATAAGGCTGATAGTATTCGTGGACTTGTTAGGATTTACACATTACATTGCATCCTCAGCATATGATATTTAACATACTATGTCTTGCATCACATAGCCTTGTTATGGTTGATAGTATTCATGAACTTGCTAGTATTTCCACTTACTCAGATATTTGTGTGCTTGACACATGTATTACGCACGACCGTTGCATGCAAGTAACATTAGGTCGTAGCAGCATTGAGGCAGGAGCACGTAGCTGAGATTTTGGAGCCCTTGATATCGATATTGTATTTTCCTTTATGCATTGTACTCAAAGTTTTTGATATAGTGGATATGTAGTGATGTTTGTGGTTTTGTGACTTGGTTATGCTTATGGTTATCCTCCTTTACAAAAAAAATTCACACTAAAAATCCTCCTTGTAGGATCCCAGGATCGGAATCTGGCATATGGGCACTAGAAGCTGAGAATGGGGTACTACGGATGCTGTCTGTGCTGGATTTGGTGATCGGGAATTTTGTGAGCCCGGTTCTCGAGTTTGGGGCGTGACACCTTGAATCAAGCAAGGTAGCCTCCCAATTGCTACAAGTGGACCCTTAGTACCCTAGTTACCACCTTTAAATTTATAAGTTTTAATTACCTTATTCAAAGTCAATCTCCTGACTATTTCAGATTTAGGTTTACATCTTCTTCTAGTTCTGAGTCTAGTTACATTTAGAATACACACGAGATTAGTCCCTGTGGATTTGACCTCGGTCTCAACTAATTATTACTACATCGCGACCCTACACTTTAGGTTGTGAACAAGTTTTTGGCGCCGTTACCGGGGACTAACGATTATGTTTTTTTGAGATTAGCTAGTTTTGGAATTAGTTTAAGATTATGATTTTTCTACTTTCTATTTTTAGGTTAGGGTCTTTTTTGAGTTATTTTAGAAACTAACTTTGCTTTTTATTTTTAGGTTTAGAAACTTTCCCTTTCTATTTTTAAATCTACTTTCTAATTCTAGGATAGAAACTTTCCTAATCCATTTTTAGAAACTAATTTCCTTTCCTTTTTTATGTTTTTAGAAACTTACTTTCTATTTTTAGAAACTTTCCTTTTTCTTTTTTAGAAACTAGGTTGCTTTCTTAGTTCTTTTTTAGAAACTAATTCACTTTCATTTTTTTGGTTTTGTAGGACCTTAATTTAAAAACTTCTAATTTGGTAATCTCTTTCTAATTCTCTCTCTCTCTCTCTCTCTCTCTCTCTCTCTCTCTCTCTCTCTCTCTCGCTAGATTTCTTATTTGTCCTAAGTTTCTTTCTTTTTAGGATTAGGTTAGATTTTTCTTAACTTTAGACTTTTGTTTTTAGGATTTTTCCTTTTTTATTTTTATTTTTTATTTTTAAGGAACTAACATTGTCTTCTATTTTAAAGAATCCTAACATAGATCTTCTCCAATCTGGTAACTTCCTTTTAACTTCTCCTCTACTTACTTTCCATATTGCTGTAGGATTTTTTTTTTATTCTCTTTTAGGATTAGATTCAGAGTTAAGGTTTCACCATGCAAGAGTGGGAATGCCAGTATGTTGAGATAGCTAAGAGATATTGGGAAGGGATGTATGATGATTAGATGTACGATGATTATAATAGGAAACAACCTGTGTCTCAATTATTTTTTGAAAACATCATTGAGAACCGGCCAGAAAATAATGCTCCACCAGTTAAGAAGTCCTTCTATGATTATAGGTGGGAGAATAATTACACTCCACGAATTATGAAAATAGTACGTGATTATTGGGGTCATCGTGATTATTAGAATGAGGATAATTATCAACCATCCAGCACGAAGAGAACTATGCGTGAATGTATTATAGCTGATAATATGTATCAACAACCACCAGACTCTCCCACCTATGACCCGTATGATTATGAACAGTGGAAACAGAGATATGTGGAAGATGAAACAACAACACATCATAGTAACAATTCTCTTGGGTCCTCTACCTTTGAAACCCAACCAAAGATCCAAGAGGAGTCACTTCAGGGTAACGCAAACGATTTTGCTGGAATCAGAAGAACGATAGAAGCGCTTGAATCGCACCTCGATAAGCTAATGGAGGCTAGTTCACCCCAGCCTCAACCCAATCCAATTCTTCATTTCCAACTCCTTACTTATGATCAGTGGAAACATCAAGATTGGGAAGTTAAATTAAAAATGCATCATAGTGACAATTCTCTTGGATTGTATACCTCTAAGATCCAACAAGAAACGATCTAAGAGAATTCACTTCAGAATTCCATACAAACTCTAGAGTTCATCCAGCAAAACACACTCCAAAGATTTCAAGAGCTTATAAAAGATATATAACAGTGGGGTTCAAGTGATGCGATTATGGAGAATACTGAAATTGAGAATGAAGAGTTGTATTGTGTTAATGAGCATATGGTTCAATTTCCCGACGAGTCGTTCTAGATAATGGTCCAAAGGAATGATCAAGAGATGTGGGTGTCTTTTAAATATAATGATACTAACACACTTCACTCACATGACACACTTGGTTTCAATGATGAGGAAGATGTTAGTTAATTCGAACCTCAACCCAATCTAGGAACAAAATGTGAGAAAAGAAATCCCAGTCCATGTGTGTACTTCACTGAATTGGAAGTTGATGAGTATTGGGATGACAATCATGAATGCATAACTCAAATCCCCCTAAATTCAATCCTAAGTTTGGCCCATATCAATGATCAAGAGGTTCAGGAAGTTGTCAACCATAGTGATCTACTCTATCCATCTGACATGATCGATTTAAATGTGGAAGATGATGAAAAGGCCGAGCTAAGAGTCTTGGGGGGGGGGGGGAATAGGACTATGCCAAATTATAATTTAAATGTGGAATTAAGAAAGAAATAGAGAAAGATAATACTTATCAATTCCAAATAGCAGAAATAAATAGCAACTTCAAATGCACAAGTATTGAGAGGTTGATACAGATATTATTCTAAGGACAACCTTACACTAAAAACCAAAGGCTTATGGTAGGATAACCTGGTTCCTGGAATAGTCGGTGTATCAAAGTCCTAAACCAATACAGAGGAATAAAGAATAAAACAGAAATAAATATCTACTGCTATTACAACATTCACCACATGTGTAGAAAATAAATTACAATCATTCACCACAAACACACAATAATAAACATTCACCACAACTTTAGCAATTATAGTGGTTCGCTTGTGTGTACACCAACTGTTAGAAAACAACCACACAACTACTCCACTCCCAATATCCTCACCCACGAGATATTGGTTGTCACTAAGAAATAGGTTTTCCAAGGTTCACCCAAAACCTTTACAATTGTGTTTTCAAAGGGCTACCACAATTAAAAACCCTACTCACTGAGATTTTCTGGCTATCTCAGTCAAAACTAAAAATGAAAGATTTTTTGACAATCTTACAAACCAAATACAGAAAGTTGAAATTAAACTTATCTGAAGAAAGTACTTCGATGTAGCTTGGTAGAACCGCTTCTTTAGAGACGTAGAATGTTCAATGTTCAATCTCTCAAATGATAGGGTTCTAGGTCTAAATGAATTTTAAATTAAATCCAACCTTAGGCTACTTTGGATTCAACTTCTTGGATCTCACAAAGGGTTAAATTCAAAAATCCCCTTTAATATCAAATAGAATGGAATCAAGAGATCAAAGAATTGAATAACTAAAAGCTATTAAAATAATTTATAAATACCTCATAATAGCTTCACAGTAATGGGGACAAAGTTCTCAGAGTTGTGACTTTAATATCTTTTGGAATGAAATGTAAAACGCTAAAAATCGTCCTCAATTTATAGGCAAAAATACTGTTCGCTCGATTGGCCTAGTGGTCGGTTCGACTGGTCGGAAGACCAACAACATTTCAAAATTTCTGGCGTGATAAGATAAGATCGTTACTCGATTGGTTGAGTGGCCTGCTCGACTGGTTGAGCCTTGCACTCGACTGGTCGAGTGAGACTTGAAATGCTTGTTGGACTTTGAGTCAAGCCTGTATGACCGGTCAAGCACTGTTCACTCGATTGGTCGAACAATCTCCAGGACTGGTTGAGGATCTAACAAAAAATTCTAAAAATTCACAACAAATATTGAACTGGTCGAGAAAATTCTTAGACTAGTCGAGCCAGTGTCTAGACTAGTTGAACCATGACTAGGACAAGTCGAAAAATATCCTATAAAATTATCAAATGATCTATGATATAAATGCAAATTGTATGACTTATCCTTAGGTCAATCTAGGGTCAAACAAACCTTATTCGTGAGATTGAATCATCACATATCATTCTCTTAAAGTAGCTGAAGCTTGAAGACTTGATCTAGTTCTTGAACTTCTTGATGTTGTTCTTGAACCTCTTGAACTTGTACTTGAATTTCTTGATGTTGTTCTTGAACTTCTTGATCTTGTACTTGAATGTAGATAAGATTTTTTAGGAAGACATGAAGTTGATTTTACAATAACAACTAAATAAGATACAGATTCCAAGAGGTTTTGACACTACAAAATTTGACAAACCTAGTAGCTAGATAAGATAACATTTACAAATGAACCACTTTCAACTAACCCTTCCAACTTTTGTTAGGTATGTTTAGACCACTCCCTTGAATTGAATGATGATATGATTCAGGAGATAGATGAGTTAGTCGATATGATTCTGAAATTTGAAACCATCCAGTTGAGGCCACCATTTGAGTTGTCAACCCTTGACAATACATTGCCTTTACTGAGTAGTACCGATGAACATAGTTTTCACATCAATTCTTCACCTGTTGATTTTCAATCTACTTATGTAAGGTAAGACAAGATACATTTGGTGACGATTTATTCTCGCCGTGATGAAGAGCAAGAGATCATGCTTCCATCCACTTCTAGAGATGATGAAATCCTTGGAAAGATCATCACAAATTTCAATGTGGAAAATGAGTCACTCTCAACTAAATTTTCCAACTCTTTGGACGATTGCTTGGCACACTTTGCAGATTCAAACGATCCCATGATAAAAGAAATAGTGGATGCCTCACAAGACAATCCTCGGTAGTTGTCGCTGACTGAGAAAACCATTATTCTGAAGCCCCTCCTTCCCTAGATCCTAAATGTTTACCGGTAAAGGAGAAGGACCTAAAAATTGAACTGAAGTCTGAAACTTCGGAATGTGTTGAGACTACAGCATCTGCTAAGAATTTTTCTGAATTTTATCCACTTGTAGTCTCTGATTCACTATGGAGTACCAACATTGAAACTTTTTCTATCACATGTGAATCGTATATATTTTGGACACCTCAGGATATTAAAAAGAAACCTTATGCTGAGGTCCATAAATTTCTCTGAAAATTCATGCTCCAGGGCATCCGAGTCTATTGCAAAAAGGGCTTTTGGATGATCTTGTTGAGAAATCTACTGAGGAATTTATTAAGATACTAGCCGGAGGAAGAACCATGGGGCATGATTAAGTAGTTTTTCCCTGCTTTTCTAGTTAGGATAGTTTGCTTTCCATTGTTTAAGATAGTTTTCTTTCCGCTATTTAGGATAGTTTTCTTTCAATTGTTTAGTTTTGTGTTAACCCATTTTATACTAAGTTCATTGGAAAAGCCACAAAATTCCTTCATCAGGTACTATCTTTCCATCACTTCTCCTTCAATTTCGTTGTCACTTTTGCAAAACATGTTTATTTCTTTTACATTGAGGATAATGTAGATTTTAGGTTGTGGATAGGGGATTAGGTAAACCAATCAGTTGTTTTCTTAGTCCTTGAGCAAAAAAAAAAAAATTACGGAAAAATGTAAAATTTTTAAAAATTAGAATTATAAGATGCTTAATGTTGATGATTTATGTCTCTTAGATTCAGTTACTTAGAGATTTCAAAGTTAAGTTCGAATTATTAATCCATGAGTAGAAGTTTTAAATATTGATCGAGTCATGATTTCACATGTCACATCTAGCTTTCAAATTAAATCTTTAGTCAACAATGAATTGTTAACTTGTGGATTATTTAACGTGAAAGGAACCAACCTGGGGAATTTGTCCATTATGTTAAAAAAAAAACCCAGCTAAAAAAAATAATTGTCTTCGAAAAGGCCACCTATTAAAGATCTTTAAAAAGATTGACATAGCGTGAAAGCCATCAATAGAAAAATCAAAAGCTGGAGGAATAAAAAAAAGGAATTAAAAGATGAACTGTAAAGCAACTTCGTTTTAGGTTTTGGTTGTTTTGAATGCACTTTTGATTATCACTGTTATCATTGTTCTAATTTGTGGATTAATACTTTAAACTTGACTATGAAATTTACCGAGTGCTATAGTTTAAGAGAAAGTAATGCTCAACATTGATGTATTTTAAAATTCTATTCTCTGGATTGTTTTTAAAGCCACTTGAGCTTATAGAAATTGTCCTGTGGTTCTCGAAATATTTTTCGTATACTTTCTTAGGGACTAGCAAAATGCTGGTTAGGGATTGTGTTGAGGGTCAAATATTGCATATTATCCCCCATTTATTACTTGGTTTTATGAACATGATAATACTTAATGTTCTATTTTAATCATGTTTGTGTTACAAGGTGAATTTAAGAGCTTGGATTGAAAAGGATGCTAAAAGTATGGATTTAATGCTCAAGAATCACTAAGCCAAAGATTGGATCTTAGAAGACCAAAAATGAAGAATTCATATGCCAAAGATCTAAGGAAATTAAGTGAAGAATGAAGAGAATCGAAGTTTTGAAGTAAATTTGTGTGATCTTCGACTTGTCAAAGGTCTACTTCAACTCGTATAAGCTCCTGCTCGACTAGTCGAGGAAACTTTGACTCGAACTCTAGCAACATCAGATTCTAAATTCATGTGATCTTCGACCAGTCTAAGGGGGTCCTCAACCAGATGAAGGTAACCCTCGACCAGTCAAAGATGGTCCTCGACTAGTAGAGGGTTACATAGATGTTGCGTGGACTGTGTAAATTTGAGGCGGTTTCTGAATTATTCCAACTCGGTGTGAAAGTTGGAGTTACACAACTATAAATAGGAATCCTTACGATGTTCCTAAGTATCTTCTAGGGTTTAAGGAGTGGAGCCATCGTCTGGGAGTTTTTCTTCTTCTTCCTTAGTTGATATTTTGTTTAAGAGTCTTTAGTTTAATCATGTCTATGGTTGGCTAAACCTCTTAGCTATAACTAAGAGGTGAAGCTTGTAGCGTGATTGGGATGTTTGTTTTGTTTTGATTTATGTTTTGTTAAACTCTCTTGAATTCTAATTTGATTATTAAGGAATATTTTTAGTTTTTAATGGTTTGTTGTGACAATTTACAATAGAACTGCGATAGCTTGAAATATCTCCTTTTCCTAAATTGAGATTGTAAAATTAGGAAATCCTGTTGTTCACCATCATCCTTTGGGCTGGTAGGATGATGGAATCCTTCCAAACCTTCACAATTCTCTTATGATTGGTTGTGGGATTGGTAAATCCTGTTGTTTGCCTTATCTCCTGGGCATGAATAGGTGATGAAATCACTTCCAAATCCTCACAACTCTCATCCATTGATGATTAGATCCATGAGAAGTTTAGAGATCTGACAAATATTTTTTTACCAATTGGATAGGATATGACTTTGATTCCAATTGTGTCCTTGAATCAAGCAAGGTAGCCTCCCAATTGCTACAAGTGGACCCTTGGTACCCTAGTTACCACATTTAAATTTATAAGTTTCAATTACCTTATTTAGAATCAATCTCTCAACTATTTCAGATTTAGGTTTACATCTTCTTCTAGTTCTGAGTCTAGTTACTTTGATAATATACACGGGATTAGTCCCTATGGATTTGACCTCGGTCTCACCCAGTTATTACTACATTGCGACCCTACACTTAGGGTTGTGAACAACTTCCTGATAGTTTTAATTTAAAAGTTACTAGTATACATGAATTGAGGGTTATAGATACCATGAAGGTTGAGGAGTTAGTCAGTTCACTTCAAACTCATGAGCTGAATTTCAAATCTCCTAAAATCAAGTCCATTGTTCTTAAATCTTCTAAATCTAATTCAAAAGATTCTAATGTAAATTCTAATATTAATGAAATTGAATATGATATGGCTATGTTGGCAAAGAAATTTTATAGAATGTTTAAAAATAAGAAAAGAACAGATTTTAAAAAACTATTTAATAAAAGAAAAGGAAATTCAAAATTTTAGAAATCTAAAACAAAATACACCCAATGTTTCAACTGTTATGAATATCAGCATTTAGCCTCTAAATGTCCTAAAAAGGATAAATCTAGAAGAAAAAGACATGATAGCTATTTGGGATGAATCATCAGAGTCTGAAACAAATTCTGAAACTCATGAAACAAACCAGGAAAATGCAAATGAATTGAAAACCTTTATTACTATAGCTAGAATCACTTCTTCAAATGATTGTGATATGTCTGATTATGGAACTCCAAGAAGTGACCCTGAAAATGAAGTTGATCTTCAAGATGCATATGGACTCCTCTCGAACTAGCCCATCTTGTGGACGGATCGGATCGTCTGAATGTGGGCCATCTCGATGGTGGAATTCAAAAATATTATATATATATATATATATATATATATCTATATCTATATCTACAATTAAAACCCAAGCTCTGGCATTGTTGCAGTGTCCAAAGAGTGGGCGGACGCCCACCAGGGCATGGAGTGGGGCCCACTCATGGGACCCATCATAGTGCATGTATTTCATCCATGCCTCCCATCTATTTTGCCAAATCATTTTAGGCTAGGAGCCCCAAAACTGGCCAATCCAGATCTCAGGTGGGTCGTGCCATAGGAAACAATGAGGGTAATGATGTCTATTGTTAAAAGTTTCCTTCGGCCTCTCTGATGTTTATTTTCCAGCTAACTAGGGGTTGTGGAGCCCATTTTAGGGTCCCACCGGGGAGGGGGGGGAGAGATGTGTTGTCTACCCTACCTTCCATCTTGGTAGTGGTGCAAGGCTTGGATTTAAGTGGGCCACATTATGAAAATAGAGTAGTTGAGTGTCTGCCATTGGAAATCTTCATAGGGTCACTGTAATATTTAATTGTTATCTAACCTTAATAAGGGGCCTGCCATGGTTCCACCTTGATATATATATATATATATATATATATATTCTATCCAAATCGTACATCTGTTTTGTTATGTCCTTTATGTGTGCAGGCTTAAGTATGGGGCTGATTCTAGTCTCAAGTGGGCCATGCCACATTAACCTTTATATTTCTATTGGGGCATGTTGTTTGGGTCCCATTCTCTGTATATGATGTGCCAATTAAGTCCGATTATCACCTGATATGTCAGATAACATGCTAGTGACTTGGCCTGATAGGACACACTAATAACATGCTTAGTGTAATGATATCATGCCCACTTATATGCCCATACGCATCATTTGTATGTATGTTGTGAATGACAATTGATCATAGCATACGCCTTTCGGTTTGAGATACTTAGAGGACTCCATATGAGATAAAGTTGCCCCACATGATCATACGATATGCGCAGGTTTGGTGCATGAATTGAATGGTATGACTCATATATGCATTTTACATCTTGTATGTTACGATGACATTATACCCTAATGACATCAAGGTTGTAGCCTCCATACGAATATCGTAGATGACCGGATTGGATACTGAAAATATATGTTCTAACATTAGGGCACTATGGATGTCCTTGAGTGAAAGCCCCTAAACCCTTGTGGAATCAGTAGGATACTTCAACGTCGAGACCGAGTGAATAACATGAGCACCCGAGTGCCAAATACCACTAGGCTGTGTCTTTGATTTAGGAAAGGGACGGTCTGAAAGGCCACTTTTCTTTAATCAAATAAAAAAAAAGTGGGTGTAACCTTATCCACCTAATGGTAGGGGGCTGTAAGTTAGGTTGAGTTTGACCTACTCGTAAATGGTTCACTATCGACGAGCGAGGTGAGCATTGGCATACCACTAACAAGGTGGATAGTAAGGTCTCTTCCACTCACTTGGTCATGCATGCGATGGGGTGACAACTATTATTGGAGTGTACTAGACCCCGGTGATGTTTCCAGATATGAACTGTAATTATATGTAGACTAGTTGAGGATTGACATGTTTTACTTTGCATCCTTAGTATATGACACTCGGTCATATAGGCTTTGCATTGCATAGCCTTTGCATGGCTAACAACATTCATGGACTTGGCAATTTAGCCCTTCATCATCTTCCGTATACTTTGATATATGTATTATTGTTATATAAATTGTGCATGCAAATACGCACTCTACTGAGCTTCCTGGGAAACTTATGCGCGTTTGTTTACACTACAGGTGATGTCAGGGCGTATCAACATCATTGAGCCCAGAGCATGAGCTTGTTCTTTTGAGTTTTGATTACATCTTCTATTTCCCCTTTCGGCATTGTACTCAAAAATTATATTAGTGGATATGTGGTGATAATGTTTTGTGTGTTGGGTACACTTGTGGTTATACTCATTTAAAAAAAATAATTCACTCTGAAAATCCTCCTCGTAGGATCCCAAGGTCGGAACATAGTGCATGGGAGTTGGGAGCTGAGAATGGGGGTACAATGGAGGCTGTCGACACTGGATTCAGCGGTTGAGAATTTTGTGAGCGCGGTCCCCAAGTTTGGAGCGTGATACACTATACATCGTTGTGTTTGTGCTTGTTTATGTGGATGCGTTTCTATTCTTGGTTATGATTGAATCTGTTTAATTCATATGGATTAGAATGTATGCTAGATACTTAAATTATAACACACATAATGTGTATTTCACATCTCTTATCATAGACCACTAGCTCAATTAGTTGAATCATTTATAGTCTATATCCTTAAAACCACTTGGCTTGGATGCCTAATTATTAATTGTTCTTTTTTTTAAAATTTTTTTTTTTTTAAGTGATCCTATTAACTCCCCTTTAGGACTTAACCATAATTCTAAGCTCTGCTAAGTTTTTGCATGCCATGATAGATAATCCATGCAATTTTATTTTTCTCTCTGTTCTTTTCCCATACTGGGATTTTCTTTTTGTATGTTCTCTAGCTTAGGCTGTGGGCTTTCCTTGTTTTTCTCTTTACTTTCTTTAGTTTCAAGGCCTTTATCCCCTGGTTTGTAATAAAAAAATTTCTTAGCGTAAAAATAAAATAAAATGTTAAAAGGTTGTCGAGTTTGCAAAAGAAGTTCTAGTACGAAAAGCATTAGCTAGGTTCAAATCCAAAAGAGAAAATCAAAGCAACATTGTGTTACACTCACCATATTGATCTGGGCTGTCTAAAGCGGGCCCATTGTGTGGAGCATACACAAAATACACTAGTTGAACGATCCTAACCATCCAATTGATGACTATCAGTTGGAAATTGAATGGCCAAACTCAGATAGTTAAGATTGTTTCATCAGTATGATCTATGTATAATGGGCAAGTCACTTAGGGGTTCAAATTGCTGTACATTTCAAGACGAGTATGGCAGATGAGTTGCCACAAAAGAACGCATCTGCCCAAAATGTTTTAACGCAACATGCTAATGAAGATGGATAGCGGAAATGCTTGAAAGATCTTAAATTTTGATACGAGAAGCTGGTCAATACGTAATAAGAGATACAAATACAGTCTTAGCAACTCTTCTTCCAGGAAAACAAAAGCCCATTAAAGCCCATTCCACCTTCACTGTACATAATTCTATATTTAAACGATGCATATATTCGATTTCCCACTTAAAGCTTCGAAGTGGTTAGGCCTACATTAAGATGCAAAAGAAATTTCAGATCATTGAAAAAAAAAAAAAAAAAAAGAAAAAAAAAAGAAGAAAAGAGAGAGAGAGAGAGAGAGAGAGAGAGAGAGAGAGAGAGAGAGAGAGAGAGAGAGAGAGAGAGAGAGAGAACAAAGACAAACAAGATTGTTAAGTCTAGAAGACGAAACATATACCGAGTTGTTTTGCATTGACGATGCTGGGGCATGCAGCTGGAGCTGGAGACTTCTCATCCATGAACGGTTCTACACGATTTGGATCAGACCAAATTGGGTACCCTTTGATTTTTCCCTATTAGTAAATCAACAAGGAAATGGTGTTTAAATTGCTGGAATCAGATTAGTTTTCATAAATCAAACTCGATTAGGCCATATGTTTTCAACATACCAATACATTTAGAGCTGCAAGAGTGGCCATTCCTTCGCGAGTCCACTAATGGAAGAAGAAAAGAAAATAATTATGCATAGAATTGAGAAGCATAGCTATATCTGACAATATGGCTGGTTGGACTGAGGATTGTCCAAGCCCAGCCAATGTGCCATCTAACCCAGCCTAGGCTCAAACCACTTCCCTAACCAAATACCCAGCGAAACAGCATTAAACAAAAAAGATTGGACTAGGGAGTCTACTGGACCTTTATGTAGCAAAAGAATAAAAGTTAAAGGGAAAGAGATGTATTCTAAATTAACTTTTTCCTAAGATTCCTGTTCGATTCCATTTATTAATTCCTACCTTTCCAATTGATATTCAATTTATATTTATTCAATCACTATAGCAACCCCCACTCAATTCCTCAAAAGGGGAATTTTGGGTTTCTCCAACAATAACCAATTAGTTATTGAGCCTCAAAACTCATGCACGAGCCCCAACCCACAGGGCTTTAGCTTCAGTGCGATTGAGCCAAAGCAATCCGGCTCGGGGCTGGTGCCTGGAAACTTTCTTCCTATATCAATTACACATCATCTACACTAGTTTCTTCTACATGTATATGGAAGTTTTTGTCTTCTTCTAGTTCTTATCCTAACGCAATGATCCACCAATTTATTTTATGTTGTTCTTTTTTCACCTTGGAAGCAGAAGCAATGTGGGGTACGATGACGGCATTTTTCTGGTCGGCTAGTCCGGGCTTCATGAAAGGTTCATCCTGTTGAAAACCCATGAATGGATAAGTAAATTTGTAACTCTACTGCCTGGAATTCAAATTGGCAGATTGGAAGGTATATGATTACCTCGAACACATCAAGACCAACTCGAAACATGGGATTCACTTTCAGATGCTCCACTAGGGCTGCTTCATCGATCACAGGGCCCCTACTTGCATTCACAAGGATAGCTTCCTGTAATTGAGGATTGCTTTTATCTTAATCCATCATATGTATTTTCTTGCAAAAATCATGCATAAAAACATCTCATACAAAAATAGTAAAAAGAGTAGGCTGGTAGAACCAAGTTCCGACCTTCTTCATGATCGCAAGGCGTTCTTTGTTAATCAGATGATACGTAGTTTTATCCAAAACTGGATGAAGGCTAATCTGCAAAAGAAAATTCACCAATAGTTGTTTTTATCTGAAAGACACAATATACTCCCTCAAGTATAAGGATAAACATTTGGATATGCAATGAAGCTTGGTGAATTTTTCTTTTTACCAGATGCATCACAAACAAAATATATGTAGATACAATAACTATTTTTGTGTTTTATCAAACAATCCCTAAATGCAAACTTAAAATTTTATCTGATTGAGAAGTTCCACTACAAGGGCTATTAAAATCATGATCAAGATGATAAAAACATAACAATTCAAACCATAAGGACTAACCACATCAGCCTCTCTGAGGACATCTTCCATGGTAGCAGCTCTTTTCCACATCACAGGTTGCTCACCATTGGATTTCAAGAACTGCCCATAAGCTGCAGAGGAATTACAGGCAGGGACAAATAAAGAAATTCAATTTTCAGTTTGACCGTAACAAGAAATGGCAGGCAGCAGTAAGATGGTAGGGGGAAAAAAAGAAAAGAAAAAGGAAGACATGCCTGTTACAAACTTCTCAAGTCGAGTAGCCTGATACAGATCATAGTATATGAGGTTCATTTTGAAACCCTCAATCTGTTAAAGAAGAACAAATCATAGTCAAAGACTGTCTATAATGACCTGAACAGATTCATGCATTTCCTAATCGAAATGGGTTAATCTATTTCTCTTTTATTTTGTAACTGCCCCTTCTTCTCATGGTGTTGTTTGTATCTCTGGTTCTGGACTACCAATCATGCCTACACATCTTGTTACGACATGTGAAATCTTATTTAGGAAGGTGGGGTTTGACCTTTACATGTTCCCATGTAGAAATGTGGCCACGGCAGGTTTGTGACTGGAAGATTCAAACTGTCGGTCTAATGTAACACTAAAGTTTGCTTGAATGCAAATAAATCTGTATTAATGAATGCAGCTAATCTTGAATGCAAAACAGAAACTGTCTTACATAGAGTAGAAGGCCAAATGCCAAGCATTTTCCACCATTTATGCTTATGTTAATCTTTTTTAACTCTCAGCTCCAGTGTGGTTTTACATAAACCTTAATGCTTACTTTAGAACAGTGCTAATGGCTACTGGATAGAGTAGCTATCCAAATCTACTCTTCCCAGTGATCAGGGCCATTCATAAGGTTGGCCTCACTTGGCACATGAGGCCGGTCAGGTCATCAGGTGGGCAACACATTTATCATGAATGTCTATCATTGCCTTGGTTAAAAATTTAAAAAAAAGAAGTCAAACTGTCCATTTTCTTTTTTTTCCTAGATATGTTTCCCACTGATGTCCAAACCAACCAGATTTTTGGGCAATGGCCCATCAGACGTAAGACCCTGATCTCGCATAAGCACTGTGCATTGACAAGTATGGGGAGACTAGACTTGGACAAGTACTCGTTGTATTTCTCCACTTGAAACTAGCCATTTTATTGTTCTTTTTTTTTTTTTTTTGTTTTTCTTTGGGAAATACCAGTTGTAGTTGAAGCCGAACAAATTACCATCATTCTAGCATATGCCGATCCAATACGACCTGCTCCAATCACTCCGACCGTCTGCCCCTTCAGTAAATTACCAACATACCTATTGAAAACAAGAACCCAATTCATGAATTTATGTTGGCTACGTTTGGGCTGCATTTGGATGCAATACTTAGTTGAAATGTCAAAATCCATTAGACAGAGTGGAAATAACAAAATTGGAATTAACTCCTTACTACTACAATGAAGGCAGAACCAAAATTCAATTATGTTATTTTCCAAGTTGAACTTGGAGGTGTTGGAGATGAGGTGAGTGATTGGAATGTTGTGATCGACCACATTCCTACCGGAAAATGTTGGCCAATGATGAAATGATTGCTAGAGGAGAGCTTAACGTGTTTCCTGAGAGTGGGTGGGAGTATGGCGACTTAGTCTAGGGCTTTCAGATAAATTTCCACTGGTTATGATGGCAGAGATCCATAGTGAAGTATCTGAGACTAGTATATGTGAAATGAGATAAGAGTCCATGCATCATGAATAATATATACTAAAGATGGCATCTACTCAGTTCTTTCTCTATCAAAATAATTATCACAATCAACTTATTAATAGTGCATCCAAACATGGCCTTAGTTATTTGTCAACCATCAAGAGGTAAGAATGGTAATCATACAAGTGAGGAAGCCATCCATCGTATAAACCTGCCCTCATGAACTGATCTGCTTCAACTATTCTCCTGGCAGCTGCCAGTGATAGCGAAGCCGCTAACTCAGCTGTTGTCTCTGTAAGAACACCCTGCAAATACAATTCATATAAGAATTCAATCAATTTCTATCTCAAGAAAACCCAAAAAGATGGGATGTTTGAAACAAGATCAAATGGGCTGTTTGGGACACAGAAATCAACTGGTGTTGGATGAGATTCTCATTTCCCTTTCATGTGCTATTAACAAATGATAATTGTTGCATGGACTTCACAAGGGTGTTTTTTTTTTTTTTTTGCACGATGAGCACGGTTCACATTTACAGCTTCATGTGCTGGCCCAGAGGTGTGTAGCGATGATCCATGCCATTTGAAATGTGGTCAGTAGTGGGCATAACCCACAAGCATGACAATCGGTTTATCCTAACTGTTGTAATGAACAAATGATGGCTCATTTCCATTCCAACTGGCGAAAGTCAACTGATCAAATGGTCAGGATCATTTATTCACTATTGTTTTGGACTAAGGGCCCACATTTTGTACGGTCCAGATTGTATGGCTGAATGTTACCCCTTCACCACACAAATTATCCTCTAATTATTACTCCTCATGAATGACCAAAGTGCCCTTCACACCTCCATTGGGACCAAAACACATTTTACCGTTTGAGCTGGATGGAAGGCCCATTGATCATGGCAGTATAGGGTCTGGACTTGGGCTGAAAGATCAGGGCCATTAGACCACTGGGGCTCAATTTCAAAGCCGGTCCCAGTGGACCCATCCCAGTTCAACCAGCCTGAAGCCGGGCACAGTTGCAACATTATCCATGTTCTCACACCCGTCCACACGTGCACAAACGTGCCAACACCACTATACTATAAAAAATAAAAAATAATAATAAAAAAAACAACTAACTAACTAACTAACTAACTAGATACAAATGAGGAAAAAGAAAAAAAAAATGGGTATGCTTATGAGGAAATTACAGGAGTATTGCCAACAGCAATCCCATACTTAGAAGCAGCATTCACATCCACATTGTTGTATCCGACGGCCATATTACTGAAAGCCTTCCCTCCTGCCCTGCTCAGTGCTGAGAATAGTACCTCTCCCCAGTCTTCTGTCAACTGTAAAAACCACACACAACCAACTTAACTAACATTACCCACCCAGGTGTGCCACCCTACAAAAATCACATCAATCCCATCATCCCATCCATCTGAATGTTCAACAACTCATGGATGGGATCGCTAGAATTCTTTGATAAACATCCGTGGACCCCACGAATTCAAAGGTCCAAATTTCTGATTGGACTAGTTTCAACAGACAATCCCGGCTGTCAATTTTGTAGATTATAGATCAGACGGATAGGATAGTCTAATTGTCATGGCTTTTGCATGGCGACCCATGCCATTGGGTTGGATCAAATGTAGTGTCCAGATGGATCGACTGGGCTGCCTACGCATCCCTATGCAACTAATTGCAGTATAACTTATAGAGAGCTACATGAGCATTGAACTCTTTCTTATTCAAATGAAAAAATCAAATGGAAATGGACCAATGGGCTCGCCTGTCCAATCACTCCGTCGCACTTATTGCCAATCAGAGCGAGAATATCTTCGACGGACAAGATGGTTTTCTTCTCAGTGCAAATCTGGATTGAAAAAGAAGAAAGATAGGTATGTTTCATGTCGAAAATTTCAAGGAATATATAGTACGAGAATTGGAGTGAAAGAAGAAGAGATTACTTCGACGCGGCAATCTTGGTCGGTTAAGAGTCGGATCCATCTCGTTCCAGGCATTGATTTGGTACTAATAACTCTATATTTGCCGCTTGGATTCCATACTTCAATCGATACCGGCTTTGCCATTTATGGCTCTACCTGATTTCTGTATAACAGAAGCGGTAGAAGATGTGTAAATAAAGCTCTTTCTTTTTCATTCTTTTATACGTGTGTATGGGAGCTTGTATATTGCTAGTCCTGTGGACCACCTCAAATTTCAGTCCTTGGGATGTCCACTGTATGTGGGGGATCCATCCTCTGAGATTTGGTCGGAGCAGTTCAACTTGTGGGCCATATCATGGAGGCTGAATTATGAAAGAATTAGTCTCTTGGATGATCCAACGGGTCCCAACATGGCCTACAAACGGATGATTAAAACTGTAAGGTCAAGGGTCCACGTTCTGTAAGCAAACGTCCTCTAACTGGATGTAATCATCGGCCATCCTTGATGTGGCCTACCAGATGAATGGCTCCGATCATCATGGTAGAGCTCCGTATATAGTGGATGGTCGGAGGAGGAGCATTTATGGTGGTAAGGAGGTCTTCTATGCGGGTCTTGGCTTTGCATATCTTCTTGAATTTCTTCATTGACGAGGGCAATGCCATTTGGGCCTTTCGTTCTAAAAGATAACGAAGATAAGGGGAATTCATGCCATGAATTTTTCTATCAAATTACAGAAATGACACTACAGCTTTGGCTGATCCATGAAGGTCTGAATCTTATCATGAGAAGTGTGGCCCCAGTTGCTTTCCCTTTTATGCGGGTGTCGGGTTATGTGTGGCCCAGATCCTAACAATATCCAGTAGTCCTGAGGCGCTTATAAGGTCCATCCATTTTGCAGTTTTAATGTGGGATTCCGTGCGGTGGATTACGTCCTGCCCGCCTCGGAGATAATCCGTACAAGTGGGGGCTCCGTAGGGCCGTGGACGTCTCTCCCAATTGCTTCCATTTGTATGGCCCACTGCCCACTCGAGTCACGTATCATCGTGATATATATATATAGGGAAACGCTCACCTGCGAACCAGTTCGTACGTACTACGTACGAACTTTTTTGAGAACCCATCATACGTGATGTGGATCCGAAATCTGAACCGTTCATGTGAAGCAGCACCTCCTGAAACCCCCAGGGCCCAAGTTTTACTTTGATCTAATACTTTGATGGGCCATGAAAAATGAAAACAGTTTCCTCCCTTGATTTGCATTTATCTTTGTTATAGCCCACCAGAATATTAGATCGGGGTGAAAATTTGTCTCATGGAGCTTTATGGGATTCCGCATCACATGGACCGTTCAGATTAGACACCCATGGCACGTGTGCAAAGGTGCGCACGTGCGTAGGTGCGCAGGGGAGCATGACTCTCTCTCTCTCTCTCTCTCTCTCTCTCTCTCTCTCTCTCTCTCTCTCTCTATATATATATATATATATATATATATATATATATGTGGCTCTTAGCCCAACATGAGATTACACATCTAATGGCTAGAGTGAACTCATATAGACATCGTGGGCCTCTTAAAAAAATGAAGGGCGGGAGTAGACACGGCAGATGTTAATTTTAAATTTTATATATTTTATCCACTTATACCATCCATTGTACCGTATAACTTTAGGACTTAAGCCCAAAAATGAAGCATATCCAAAGCTCAAAAGAACCACACCATGGGAAACAGTGTGAATTGAACATTCACCGTTGAAATTTTTTTGAGGGCCACAAAAGTTTTGGATCAAGCTTGTACTTGTGTTTTCCCTTCATCCATGTTTTTGTGATCTTGTGAACAGGTTGGATGACCAACGGTGGGACTAGCAAAGTTTCAACGGTGGAAATCATTACTCCCACTGTTTCCTGTGGTATGGTCCACCTGAGATTTGGATATGCTTTAATTTTGGTATCAAGCTATTAAATGAGTTGGAAACACGGATGGACGGTGTGGATATATCACAGACATTCACGATGGACCCAGCAGAGTTTACTTAGTATGATGAGAGCGTATGGAGTTACTCAGTACGCAATCCGATTCCAGTAAAACAGTAACGGGTGGGTGTTTTCCTAACGTGAGGCCCATCTTGATGTATGTTTTGTATATCCATAGATGCCAGGAAGTTTTTACTGTTTCTTGTGGTGTGTTCCACATAGGATTTGGATCTTTGTCCTCTATGTTACCATACCCTAAATTGAGTCGGAGAAACTGACGGACGATATAGATATAAAACAAAATGCATCAAAGTGGACCCATGATCAGGGAAAGACCTACTATGGTTTTACCCTGGTTACACGTAATCTGCCTGGAATCAGAATGCGTGGATTGTGTGGCGTAGAATCTGGTCGAATTGTGTTGACGTTGCAAAGTTTTATAAGTTCCACCCTGATATATGCATTATATCCACGCTGTCGTATCTGTGTTTAGGGCATGATTTAAGAAAAAAAGGGAAATTGACCATACTAGCCTCGAAGTTTGAGCAAATTACGTAGAACGCTATGACACTCCATATATTCCTAGATGGGCCTTCTGACAGCTTTTGGAGATTATTTTGGACGAAAATGCCCCTGACCTTGGTTCAGGACTTGTACGGTCCTAGAGTGAAGTGGAAGTCACCTGTTGTTGTAACCCTTGAGAACGAATGGATCCGCTACTCCCTGGGACACCGGCCAATGGTTGGTGTTCGGCACTCTGTGGGCCCCACCACCATGTATATGTTTCATTCATGCTGTCCATATATTTCTCTAGATCATTTTATGGTAGGAGTCCAAAAACGAACGATAATCTAATCACAGTGGGCCTTAGGAGGATTTTAATGGTGGATATTTAATAATTATAATTTTCCTTCAGTGTGGTCCACCTGAGAGTTATATCACTCTCGTTTTTTGGTTCAGGCCATAAAATGATATTTAAAAGTGGATGAACCGCATGGACGAAGCACATACATCATGGTGGGGCCCACAGAGCACCGATCATCAGTATAGCGAGCTTCAGAAGGGGCAAATGTCGCATTTATTTACTTTTAAAAGACTCTCTCTTCTTCTTCTTCTTTTGTTTTCCTAGAAAAGCGATGATTCAGGGACTAACAACCAGAGAGCGATGTTGTTTCTCCTTGTCATGTCTCTTGTCTTAAAGCCTCTTCTACTACGAGGTTAGTATTTTATTTTATTTCAACTATAGGCATTTGCCAAGGTAAAGGAAGAACAGAGTCGAGAAGCCGAGGGTTCTAATTGTTACGTGAAAGGGAGTGTAACGTTGGATACACCTTGATCAAACCTCCACCATTGGATAATAGACAACCACGACATCATGTTTGTGACGGTATTTGGATCATGGCTGCCACTTGTCATGACCGCGGTTGTGATGTTATATGGATCGTCATCCTTAGCTCACACAGGTTGTTGTTTTCAGTTGTTATGGGTCATGCTTGTCCGGGATATGGCACTAGATACAACTACGACCCAGTGTGATTCATTACCACGACCCAACATGTATGACAATCATGATCCACTGTGCTTCATTACCATAAGATTACGATCCAGTGTGCTTCATTACCATAAGATTACGAAGACTGCGTCGGTTGAATTCGATTTGATAATTAAAGTTGTTTACGGTGATGCAACTCGGAAGTGCGAAAGACACAATGTGTCACGATTTTAACAGATAAGTTTCAAGTGATCGTACAGGGAATGACCGATGTAGTGAAGCTAAGAGAAATGAAGTGCACGTGCAGTCAGTTTACACAGTGCTTGACAAGACACAATGGGATATTGCAGATAAAGTGAAGATTTTATGTGAGAATATGAAGCCCCCCAGAAACTAGAACATCTGATGGGAGACCCAAAAAGGTTCGAATTACATCCCAGCAAGAAGATAGGTCAACACCTAGATGCTCGAGATGCAAACGAATAGGTCACAATCGGCATCGATGCACTCCGTCCCTGTTGGCTGACAATGAAGCCGAGGCTGATGATGACTTATTTTTTTTATTATTTGTGATAATGTAATATAAACTGTAATATACTTATTGATTCATGAACTTCGGTGCATGTTAACCACTTTCCAATGTGAATGCTAACCATGATCCATTATGCGTTTGAATCACGAAAAATATAGGAAAACTTGAACTTAACAACGGGTCGTGGTTGTCATGAGAAAAGGATCGTGATTGAAATGTTATATGGGTCCTGTTTCTTATTAGGTTATGGTTGTCAATGCCGAATCAACAAGGACGACAACCACGATCCATTACAACTATGACTACGACCTATTTAACATTACAGCCACGACTCATATCAACTACGACCAATGATTCATGTATACCACGACCCATATAACACGATAACAATGACCCACATATCATTCCAGTCAGGGTCCATGTATCATGACAACCATGACTTATACAATCTCACAACCCTGACTCATATACAATGACAGTGGGGACCCATATATCATGACAAACAAGACCCAATGTGGATGATAATCAAGAGCCTTTATGCATATGAACCACGAACCCAAAGATCAGAATATTGTACATAACATAGGTCATGGTTTTCCTGATATATGAATCGTGGTTGCATGTTAATCGGTCATACTTTACTCAGTGTCGTGGTTGTCAACAATGATCCGGTACGATGATAACCACGATCCATTACAAATATGACAACCACGATACATGTAAATCATCAACCACGTTCTATGCAACACGACAACCACGACCCATATAACATGACAACCACGAATCTATATCAAATGACAACTACAATCAATGCTTCACATCAACCACGAACCATATAACATGACAACCACGACCTATAGTCATGACATTCAGGATCCATATTTCATGACAATCACGACCTATACAACATTACAACCACGATCCATATTCCAGGCTAATGTGAAATGACCTATTCTGGCTTCCAAGCAAACGAACTCAATGTTTTGTAATATGACAATAGCGATCCATATAACATGACAACCACGATCTGGAAAACATGAAAGCCACGATCCATATAACATGACAACAACGATCCATATAATACGACAATAATGATCCATAAAACATGAAAACCACGACTCATAACAACCGACACCACGACTCATGTAACTTTGACAACCACGATCCATATATTATAACAACCACGATCCATATATTATAACAACCATAATCCATTTTACATGAAAACCACGATAAAAAAACAGGAGTCAACAACAATCCTTTGCTTGGGTCGTGTATTGACAACGTGAATCTATTGGTTGAATTGTTGTGGTCCATTGGATTTGAATATTTTGACTATTCATTTGGTAATTCTGTTACAAATAAAATGGATGGTGTAGATCAGAGAAAAGGCAGTTCAATGTGACTTACGGAACACCAACTATATCTTGGACGCTTACGGACGCTTTTACGGACGCTTCCAAACGCAAAACATCAACGGATGCTTTTACGGACACTTACGATTCCAAATGTAAAACATCAACGGACACTTTTACGGACGCTTACGATTCCAAACATAGAACATCAATGGACACTTTTATGGAAGCTTACGATTTCAAACGCAGAACATCAATGGACGCGTTTATGGACGCTTACGATTCAAAATGTAGAACATTAACCGCTTGTCCCCACACGGAACACCGACTATATATTGGAGCTTCTTTTCTGGGACCCCTTCACTTTTTATCCTTAACCTTATTTTTTACTAGTTTTGAATATTCTTCACTAGGCCCCTCCATCGCTACTCAGCAAGTACATCTACAAGTTCAATGCAGCTCAGTCAACATAAATGGAAAAGCAAGGTAATGGTTGAAAGGGATGGTGTATGGTGGTTATTATGTTATGTGGGTCATGGTTGTGAGCCACGACCCAATGTATATGACTATAACAATATATATAGCATGACAATCAGGAACATTGTTGTGATCGGTGTTGATATGTGGAATGGATCGTGGTTGACAGGGTCAGTACATCGTGGCTCACATGTTATGTGGGTCGTGGCTATGAACCACGACTCAATGTAGATGACATCAACGAAATGTATGGCATGATAACCACGACCATGGTCGTGATCGTGGTTTGTTGCATAATGGATCATGGTTGACAGACATAGTGGATCGTGGATCACATGTTATGTGGGTCGTGGCTGTGAACCACGATTCAATGTAGATGACAACAGCAATCTGTATGCCATGACAACCACGGTCGTTGTTGCTATTATGGTTGGTTTACCTAATGGATCATTGATGACAGACACATAGATGACTTCAACAAATCGTGTAGCACAACTGTTAACCACGACCCAGCATAGATGACAACCACGATCCAGCGTAGATGACAACAACGAATCATGTAGCATGATAACCACGTTCCTTTATAACTCATGATAAACACGACCCTTTGTGGATTACAACCCTGATCCACTGTGTAGTACAATTACGACCCATGTTAAATTTTGCAAAACCATCTTATTATTGATTAACAATCCACGACCATATTGGGTTGCGGGTCGAAACAAGTCAATTATGACCACATGCTTAGACTTTGAAAAGGCACAGGTCTCTCCCAAGTGCTCCGTCAGTTTTCTAAAAGTCTTGGTTGAAGATATGGAGAAGAAACCTGATAGAAAGAAACTATTTAGAGACACGTATTTTGGATTTCTGCTTGACTTTCCACTAGCTGAGTGGATGACATAGTCTCAGATCATGCATTGGCTGATGCAGAGGCATGTTGGTGATATGAAATTCGATGTTCAGGGCACTAAGATAAAATTTACAGAGCTCGATTTTGCGCTAACAGTGGGTCTTAAGTTTGGACCACTTAGGATAGATGGTGGCGGTCGTGCCGAGGTCGGATGAGCAGAGGCAGGAAAAGGCATTAGGGAGACCTACCTGAGTGCAGGTGGCGTGAGTAGACAAGTATTGAAAGATGCCTATCGGTTACTCGCCATAAAGAAGAACATATGGACGTGGTGAAACTAGCTCTAATAATTTGTGTTGAGAGTCTATTAGTTGGATCTCTGTAAAAGAATAACTGTGTTGATACGTTTATCGACATGGTTGATGACTTGTATTATTTTAATAACTACCCCTGGGGCAGTGTGGGGCATGATTATTTGAAAAATGGAGTTAACGCTGCGTCTGACATTATTCGGGGGGAAAGGGCAACTGGCCAGTACCCTAAATCATATAACATATGTGGATGTGCGTTTGCCCTACAAGTATGTTATTCTTGTCCTGATTCATACTTTGAGTTCAAATTTTTCTCTTTTTCCTCCATACATGTCAACTAATATGTTCTTAAACAGATTTGGGCCTACGAACGGTTCCCTTAACTCACTGGTGACCATAGGTGGGTCGTTAGAAGATTGCCTACAAGGATTCCTCGAATACTAAATTGGGGTCCTAAGAAAACAGGCAGATATGAAACCATATTTGTCATCTTCACAGCTATACTGGTAAGATTTATTCAATTAGTAGTGTAATTTGAATTATGCAGTATGTTTATAATTAATAAATCAATTTTGCTCCTGCAGGTGGTGCTATCTCTAAAGCTTCAACCAACGGTCGAAGAAGTAGAGAGCGAGGTTGTCAGGAGTATAATTGACGGCGACATTCATAAGAAGGATAAGGCTCTGTGGTCAGCACCCACGACATAGAGAATGGAGGATGACATAAGAAATAAAGTTGAGGCTGATCTTACAACCTTCCTCTTGGAAATAAAAAATACAATTGAGCTTGATGGGAAATCTACTCATCTTGGGAATGTATCAAAAGATAATAATAAAAAAGATCCACAAAAAGGAAATTTAATAAGTGGATTGATTTCCTTGCCATTGAAGTGTAAGGAATAAAGGATGAATTGAAGCGGATTGATGAGTTTAGAGTAGAAATAAAGCACCTCAAGGAGGATTATGCTTCTTTACGAGAAGTGACGTCGAGGAGAGATGATATTAATACAAAACATGTACGTGAAATCGCCTTACTTTATCTAACCTATTTGTTAATAGCTCACAGTGAAGAAAAATGAAAAATGGATCGTGGTTGTTATCCACACATGATCGTTGTTATCATACAGGAAGGGTCATGGTTTTCATGCACCTAGGGTCCACGACCCAACATTGATGGCCTTGGGTCATGGTTTCCGAGTAACGTGCTTCGTGGTTTAAATGAAATATGGATCATTGTTATCATACATAGTGGATCATGGTTTTCATCCACGATGGTTCGTGTGGTTGAACCACGACCTAACATGGATGACAACCACACCCCATTGGTCATAATAACCACGACCTTATTCTTGATCGTAGCTGTCACCCACATCTATTTCAACCACAACCTAATATGGTTGAGAAACACGATCTACTATTCGTAATAACCACGACACTTAGTTCATCGTAGTTATCATCCATAGTGTGTTGTGGTTCACATACATGATATCATGGTTGGGTTCCTTATAAAAAGACATATTGAAATGCATAATAATAGTGATTTTATTACAGGACATTGTCTCTATGATCAGCCCTCTCAGAGGAGAAAATGCTTCACTGCATGAGCAGGTGAAGCAACATAGAGAGGAGATCAATGCTTTAGTGCAGGAGAAGGTGAAGCAGCATAGAGAGGAGATCAATGCTTCACTGTAGGATCAGGTGAAGCAACTCAGAGAGGATATCAATGCTTCATTGCAGGAGCAGGTGAAGCAACTCAGAGAGGAGACTAATGCTTTACTGCAGGAATAGGTGAAGCAACTCAGAGAGGAGATCAATGCTTCACTGTAGGAGCAGGTGAAGCAACTCAAAGAGAAGATCAATGCTTCACTGTAGGAATAAGTGAAGCAACTTGGAGAGGAGATCCAGGCAATGAAGGTATATGAAGTTGAATCTATCTTAAATCGTTGTTATCATACACCAGGGGTCGTGGTTGACATGCACACTGGATCGTGGATGAGTTGTGATCGATATAACATGATAGTCTTCTATCTAGATAAGGGTTGTGGTTTCTATGAAATGTGGATCGTGATTATCATTCAGTGTGGATTATTATTATCATCCGTCGTGATCGTTATTCTCATCCAATTTGGATTGTGATTATCATACATAGTGCATCGTGGTTAGCATCCACGAACCTCCATGGATGTGAACCACGACTCACTATGGACGACAACTAGGCTCCATTGGCCGTAATAACCATTTTTGATATATGATTTTATTACAGGATATTGTTCCTTTGACCAGCCCTCTAATCGCAAAGAATGCTTCACTACTGGAGTAAATGAGGCAGCTTCGAGAGGAAATACAAGGAATAAAGGTATATAAAATTGAAATTTTCCCTTATCATATTTGGTCATTGTGTGTTCCTTTTTTTCGGTGGTTATGGTCTAGTGTGGGTCGCTGTTATATGCCCTTGCCCATTCAACGAGTCCTTTCAGGTATGAGAATGCTTACTTAAATGAGGAGATGACGTAGCTTAGAGAGGAGGTAAAAGCAATAAAGGTATATGAAATGGAAATTTAGTCATTGTTATATTCCACCTTAGATCATGGTTAATGTTAATGCTAGATCGTTGTTATCATGTGTGATTGGTCGTGGTTATCATCCACCATGGGTCGTGGTTGACGCATGACCGAAAGTGGACGAGATAGGATATACATACAAAATAGGTATGTGATTTGTCTTTGGTTTAATAGTTAACAAGTCATTATGTATGTAATGTCTTCTAAAATACGATTTAATAATAGGTCAACAGCTCCAATGTTGAGGCTGGGATCAGCCAGCTCTCTAGTTTTGAAGCTGGGATGACCCATCTTAAAGATGTGAATGCTGGGCTACGGGCACAAATGAAGCAGGAGATGAACCTACTAAAGGATGAAGTTAATAAGACAATTGTACATGAAATTATATTTGGATCATGGTTTAAATTAGACATTATATTATGAACTCCGTAGATAATATGTCATTTTGTTACAGCTCAACATCGTTACCCCGCAATTGAGTGTGGAAGGGAGACCACATCACGATACAGCAGATCCTGACAGAGCTCTAACTGTAAAAGAGCCTCGTCAGGGGCTTAGTGAACCCCACCAAGCACTAACCGATGCTGAAGAGGATAAGTTGAGAGTTGTCAAAGAGTCAGGTTCACTCATCTGGTTAGAAAGTGTCTATGACCTAAATTCATAGGTTGACTCTGAGGTAAGTTTCTATCCTTTCTCCTTCATTATTTCATATCAATGTATGAATATTATAGTTACTTCACACATTTTCCTCATTACATAGGCCATAGACCTATACCTAAGATACCTATCAGCGCGTCAGGACGATCGACCACGAGGTACATAGGACTACGCATTCGTGTTGTCGCTATTTACGGTAATGTGAATTTGAGGACCATAGTTATCTTTAAAGCGTCATTAATTATTTATGTTTATAACAATATTCAATATTGATAGCAATACATGGAACATCAACTTGACCTGCTACGAACTTATGACGCTGGGAACCATAAAGATCGTGGGACCATGAAGTCTGAAAGGTTGAGTGAAGTTCTTATACAAATTGTCGACTGTAAACCGAAACTTCTATGGAAGTATGATGTGGTAGGATCTTAGTTTCTTGCACATGTTCATGGACTTAAATGATTAGATCCATTTTTGGAAAGATAATGCTTTAACTATTGTCGTATTTCTTGTGCTTTATAGGTGTACATCCCTCTTAACGTGAGGGGCCAGCACTGGCTAATGGCTGCTGTTTATCCGAGGAAGAAAGAGGTCACTTTTTACAATATCTTGAGTACCGAATTGGAAGAGAAAAATGAGTTGGTCATTGCGTAGGTAACGGACGGACTGAGGTGGTTATTCCATATTCTTGACGGTGGATCATTTAGGTGGGAGAAGCCATCGAATGTGAAGCCATCCACTGACAGGCCTACGTAACATAACTCAGACGATTGTGGCATATTCATGCCGAAATATATAGACTTCTTGTGCAGTATGAGTGTAATTGACTTTACGCTTGTAAGTATATATTTATTCGTCTACATTCAATCTTGATTGCTTTGTACTTTATTTTAATATTAGTTCATTCTGATTCCGTAGGAGGAAATTCTAAAATTTAGAAAGACAATTGCATATGACTGTTTGCAGCAGACAAGAGCAGATGATGCTGCGTTTGCAAAAAAATAAGAAGAAGAGACGTCAAGTAGACTAGCAAAGAAAGCAAACACTGATTTGATGTTGAATGATGAATGGATTGGTGTATTTGATGTTTCTTCTTCTTATTATCATCTATAATGGGTTAGTGATTGACATGGGTCGTAATTGTTCGTGAACAATTCGAATTTGTATTGCACTTAGGCTCGTGGCTGTCAACCACGTTGGGTGACATGCATAATGGATCGCTGTTGTATATGTGTGGTTGAACGTGGATGCCAAACATGATCCATATATCATGACAACCACTACCCTTGTAACATTAGAACCATAACACATATAATCTTACAACCACGATCTATCTAACATCATAACCACAACCCGGCTAAAATAAAAACCACGGTCCATAACAACAACGACACAATCTCTATGACAACCACGAAACTGTCATGTGATCTGATCCCATGGTTCACATGCATGTTAGATCGTGGTTATTGTCTACATTGGATCGTGGTTGTCACGTATGTTGGTTTGTGGTTCATAACCACGACCCTAATTCGGTCCCCTGAAAAGCCTGCATGATATATGTACATTATGGGAAGTCATGGAAGTGAGTGTAGTACCACGACCCTTAAGCATGAAAACCATGACTCATATAACACGAGAATGACGATCCGTAATAGCCTTTAAGCCATGATCCATATACCGTCACAACCACGACTCATGTAACCGGACAACCATAGATTATGTACATGACATAGCTTATGGATGGCTCTGTGCTTATGTGTTTCGTCCATGGCGTACATGATCCATGCGCTGTCGAACACGTTGAAATAACAATAATGATCCAAGCAACATGACAAACACGATTTGTATAACATGACAAATACAACCCATATAACACATCAAGGTTACTCTCCCTCTCCCTTCGAAGGGGTGGAGAGTTTTCTACTCGCTGTCGTATTTATAGAGATGTGTGGTTGAGAAATTATCTTATGAGATATAAGTGTATAGAAATCTGCCCATCCACATATTTTAATCTGTTCTCGTTGAAGTGTATGGAAATCTGCCCATCAAAGTTGGGACATGTCATACGTAGATATCGAAAATCTCATGTGTATGTGTGTGTGTGTGTGTGTGTGTATATCTATATATATTGGTTGTTTGAGAGATTTACAAAAAGAACAACTGGATCATTGGTCGTGTTAATATTGGTCATTGTCGTGTTAATATTTTCATGGTTCATATATGTAATACTTCATGGTTGTCATCCATGTTGGATCGTCGTTGACAACCACTGCCCTAAGAGAAACACGATCCATACATCAAGGAAACCACGATCAATACGTCATGGCAACTATGATCCCCATGGCATGGCAACTATCACCCATTAAAGTGGTTATAAGGGCTGTGTTTTCTTGTTATATTGCAAACTTAAGTGGAAGAAAGTAGCAGAGTCTTGCACACCACTGAGCTTCCTTCTGGCAGTTATTGTAATGTTATAAGGGTCGATGTTTTCATGTTATATTGTCGTGATTGTAATGTTATATGGGTTGTAGTTGCCATGTTATATGGGTCGTGGTTGTCATGTTGCCTTGATCGTGGTTGTGGTGTGCAAGACTTTGCAAGTTGTATGGGTCGTGGTTGTCATCCATGATGGATGTTGAACTTAACAATGGGTCGTGGTTCTCATGACACTTGGAGTGGTTTCCATGTTGTATGCGTCGTGTTCCTCATACGGTCGTGGTTGTCGAATACTATCCAATATGGACAAGAACCACAATCCATTACAACTGTGAACCACGACAAATTTAACAAGTATATTGTTATTCATGGTGTATTAATAAGTATATGGATCGTGGTTCTGGTGTTATATGGGTCGTGGTTCTCACTTTTTATGGGTCATGGCTTTAGTGTCATATGGGTCGTGGTTCTCATGTTTTATTCACGATCCAATGTGGATAAAAACCACAATCCAATGTGCATGTTAACCACGATCCCATGATAGGGTCGTGGTTGTCATATACACTGGGTCATTTTATATGGGTCGTCATATCCATGACCCTTCCATTTGGAATCAGCGCCACACTCTTTTTCAGGAAATCACATTAATGTCACTACTTTCCCATAATCACTTTAGAATTAGCACGACCCTTCGGAATGTTTAACCAGCTTATAAAAGTGGTACTTGGGTTTCAAATTATTTTAACAAGCTAATCCAAACCAGAATCCTATTGCAACACCTTGAGCATTCATGAATTTCTTTGCTCTTTCAATCAAAATAATGGAGGAGATATTCGAAGAATCCATCAATTTCCTCTCGTGTTCTTCCTTTATGGGTGATCCCTTCCCTTTCCTCAGGGATATTGTCGATCTTCCTGAAGATCAACGACCTCCACAGAAAATTCTGAAGACACCTTCTCAACCGAGTTTTCAGCTCGCTGGGTGCCCATTGAAGAGAATTGTTCTTTATATTGTATTGTAATTATGGTCATGTTTGTCAGTAGCTTTAGCTTCTCTTCTGGTAGTGACAGAAGTGACAGTGCAACTTTGGCTTCTCTTCTGGCAATGACTGTGTTATATGGGTCGTGGTTTGCATGGATCGTAGTTGTCATGTTATATGGATCGTAGTTGTTACGTTATATAGTCGTGTTTGTCAGCAGTTTTAGCTTCTCTTCTGGCTATGACAGGAGTGAGAGTTGCAACTTTAGCTTCTCTTCTAGTAGTGATTGTGTTACATGGGTCGTGGTTTGCATGGGTCGTAGTTGTCATGTTATATGGGTCGTGGTTTGCATGGGTTGTAGTTGTCATGTTATATGGGTCGTGGTTGTTATGTTATATGGTCATGTTTGTTAGCAGCTTTAGCTTCTCTTCTGGCAGTGATAGAAGTGAGAGTGCAACTTTAGCTTCTTTTTGACAGTGACTGTATTATATGGGTCGTGGTTTGCATGGGTCTTAGTTGTTATGTTATATGGGTCGTGGTTGTTACATTATATAGTCATGTTTGTCAGCAACTTTAACTTCTCTTCTAGCAATGACAGAAGTGAGAGTGCAACTTTAGCTTCTCTTCTTGCAGTTATATGGGTTGTGGTTGTTACGTTATATGGTTGTATTTGTCATGGGTTGTGGTTGTCATGTAATATGGGTCTTTTTTTTTCATGTTATATGGTTGTGGTTGTTGCATCTTCACCACGACCCATATTGTATTGTAATTATGGTCATGGAGGACAACTCTGTACTTCTCTTTGAAGCACTGAATGAAATTTATGATACATGGTAAAAATATGATTCCTTGTCAGATGGATGGAATGGACCTTATATAAATATGTTCCCTCATTATCTTCCGCTTAATTGTAGGTGTTCTTCTTACAATCACGATCCATGTAACACAATCACGACCCAATGTGCAAGAGAACCACAATCACACAAAATGATTGTTGTTTTCATACACATTGGGTTGTGATTCCCAACCATTATTAATGTGGAAGACAACCATGAATCTTTGATTGTCCCATCCACAACCATTCCCCTAGAATTCAGCACGACCCTCTGGAAATAGTGCCACATTCTTCTTCTTCATGAAATCACATTAAAGTTGCTACTTCCCCCTAATCAATTGGGCACCAAGCACGACCCTTCGTTATCCGTGCGACTGTACCGAATCAGCGTGACCATTCAGAATCAGCGCCTTGACCATTGAATGACCAGCTTATAAGAGTGGTACTTTGGTATACTTCCACAAGCCAATTCATGCATTTCTTTACTCTTTCATTCAAAATAATGGAGTAGATATTCGAAGAAACCATAAAGCCCCTATCACGTTCTTCCTTTATTTGTGATCCTTTCTCTTTCTTAAGGGACGCTCATGATCTTTCTAAAGCTCAACGGCCTCTACAGGAAGTTCTGAAGACAGTTTCCAAACTCCTCCAACTGGATAATTTCAATGGGCACCCAGCTAGCGGAAAAACGTTAACTACTCCATTTCCTTCTGCATTGTCTTTGGCAGCTCTTACGTTTCTTCTAAATCATCACACGTATAATAAATACTCCACATACAACATGACAACCACGACCGTTCTGACATGACAGCAAGACCATGATCAGTCTCTTCATTGGGACCCAGGTAGTTCCACTAAAAATACTTGCGAGTATGTCTTGTTTAAGCCTGACCTTCTCAATAGAGTTTTTGTTCAGGCTAAAACAAGTCATCCTCTACAGAGTTTTTCTGCATCACTAGTTGTCGGCTAAAGAGAGATCTTCTTCTTACTATAAATGTCATTATGGTCGTAGTTGTCATGTTAAATCAGTCGTGGCTGTCTTACAATGGATCGTGATTTTTAGTTTATATGGGTCGTGGTATGGAATGTAATATGGGATGTATTTGTCATGTAAGATAGGTTGTGACTATCTTACCATAAATAATTCTCTTAAATGGGCACCCAGCGAGGTTTGGTCATGGTTTGCATGGCAGATTGGTCGTGAAGATGACATGGGTCGTGGTTCAGATTAATAATGGGTCGTGACTGTCACGGCATATGGGTCGTGGTTCTCATTTGACAATAATGATCCACTATTCATTATAACTACGACACAACGTAAGGGACAATCATGACCCACTATTGATCAAAGTTTCTTGGGTTGTGGTATTGTTTAATATGGGTCGTTGTTGTAACATTGTATATGTCTTGGTTGTTATGATATTTGTACCGATCGTGGTTGTCGTGTAATATCGTTCATAGTTGATGTGAAGCATTGATCGTAGTTGTCATTTGGTAAGATCTTAGTTTCTTATACTAATTTTTTGCGCTACCCATCTTTCTGTTCATGGCTCAGATGCATAAAGTCTCGTGATTATCGTCCACGTTGGGTCGTGGTTGATATGAAACATGGGTCGTGACTGTCATTAGATAGGTCTTGGTTGTCACCTTGAATGGATTGATACATAGGTTGTTGTAATCATTTTATTTTGGTCATGGTTTACGTGAAGCAATGATTATAGTTGATCTGGGTCGTGGTTGTCATGTTAAATTGGTTGTGGTTCACAGTTGTAATGGTTCTTGGTTGCCATCCCTGTTGGATCGTCGCAAATAACCACAATATAATGAGAAACACGACCCATACAACATGACAACCACTGTCCACCTGTCATGAGTGTCACGACCCATTGTTAAGATCACCATTTCCTCTATGGGTTGTAGTTTAAATGCACAAGAATTCGTGGATTGTGGTTAACATGCACCAAAAATACAATCAATAAAGTGTGTGTGTGTATATATATATATATATATATATATATATATATATATATATATATATATATATATATATATATATTACAATTCACATTACATTATCACAAGCAAAAAAAAATAAAGCCTCAGCCTCAGCCTCAGCCAGCAGGGACAAAAGTGCATCGATGCCGATTGTGACCTATTCGTTTGCATCTAGAGCATTTGGGTATTGTCCTATCTTCTCCCTGGGATGTAATCAAACCTTTTTCGGTCTTCCAGTGGATCTTCTCATTTCTGGAGGCTTCATATTCTCACATAAAACCTTCACTTCCTCCAAAGTGTTCCATTGCGTTTTGTCAAGCACTGGGTAAACTGAATCTTGGTATGTTTTACGATATATGTCATTAATGTAAAATTGAGAGCAGTATTTATATATATCAAGTTGATACTTATCATAGGCCACTATCACATGAACACAAGGCAACAACATTTTTCCTAACTCACCACAGGTATACTTTATTTCTCTTAGATTCACTACATCGGTCATTCCCTATGTGGTCACTTGGAACTCATCTGCTAAAATCATATTGCATTGTGTCTTTCACACTTCTGAGTGATAAATTTCGAACAATCTTTTTGATCCCCAAGGAGTCAAAATTCCGTTACAAGCCAAGGCCTCGTCCCGTCAGTGGAGGAAGAAGTTTTAGATTTTACTCCTTATTGATTTGAGAAGTTTAGTGATAGGGTGCTCTCATGTATCTACGAACAATGCATTCATGCTTTCGACGATGTTGGTGGTTACGATATTATACCGCATGCCAGGAAAGAAAACGAACGCCCATCTTTCTTTTTCTATACCATTAAGGAACTGATACACAGCGGGATTCAACATTTGAATGCATCGCATCATCTCCTAAAATGTGGATGTCTGGTATGTCTTAACAACACCCAAAAGGTATTCCCTCATAGAATCATCTGAACATGCCTTCTTCATGTTTCCAAGTATATGATGAGCACAATATCCATGGATCGCATGTTGGAACATGTTAGGGACTTCATTGACCAACCCTTTATGATGATGTGACACTATCACTAGTCCTGGAAGATTCCCGATTAACTTGGATAAAATTCCAAGGAACCACCTCAAACTACTATTGTTCTCAGATTCTCTGATCCCATATGCCACAGGAAAGATGTGATTATTTCCATCTAATGTAGTAGCCATGAAAAGAATGCCCTTGTACCTTCCTGTCAAATGTGTGGGATTAACACATAACACCCTTTGAACATACAAATTTAGGCTTCTAATGCACTGTCCAATCGTAATAAAGTATCGTTCAAAACTATTTGTCCCCTCGTTCACCTGTAACTCCATCATAGACCCTAAATTGGCCTTTCTCAACTCATGAAGATAGGCCGAAAGCTCATTATAAGAACCCTCGTAGGATCCTAAGACTTGTTCCGTCGCAATCTCTTTACCCTTCCACACTTTCTTGTAACTGATCTCAACATTGTATATCTCACTCATACGATATTGAATTTCTTTTACTATGCAGGTCCGTCCCGAACTCATACGACCGACGCCAAATTCACTACTTACCAAACTGGTGGCTTGACAATGATCTCTTCCCTTCCTCTTTGAGGTTACTATATCAGTACGGTCTTTCGCGATCATTGTCTCAAAGTGGCGTATCGACATGGTACATGTATGCTTCGAGTAGTCTTGATCTTGAACATCCCTGTGCCGTTAAGCTTTGAAACATGCATCCTCCAACTACAATTTTCTATAATGCACCCAATCGTATATATCAACTTGTTAGACTTTAAGATCTTATATTGGAACTTGCGCCGCATCACATATTTACATAGACAATATTGTAATCGACATTTATCCTTGAACACTTACTCGACAGACATTTTGTTTGAATCTTCCACAAATTCTGGGTATCCTTGATGATCTGAATTGACAAAAGCATCATCAGATGGGGTAAAGACAGTATTCAAGATCTAGGAATATCTCCATTTTCTTCATGCACCGGTATGGGTAAATTTAAGTTTATAGACTGCGGATTGACCTATACGGATGGATCAATGACGGATCATTGACGGATGGAGTTTGAAGATCGCACTGGTCAGCTGTTCTTCGATCATGATATCTATCACTACTTGATGGGCTAGGTATGTCGCAGCCATCATTCCTCAAATCATGATGTGTATCGTTAGCTGAAGGGCCGCCTATATCACAATCGTCGAGTTCCCGATCATGATATCTATTAGTACTTGATGGGCTAGGTATATCACAGTCATCATCATTCCCCAAATCATGATGTGTATCGTTATCTGAAGGGCGGCCTATATCGCAATGGTCGAGTTCCCGATCGTGATATCTATCACTACTTGATAGACCAGGTATATCGCAGTCCTCATCATTCCCCAAATCACGATGTGTATCGTTACATGAAGGGTTGCTTATATCGTATTTGTTGACTCCACGGTCATGATATCTATCATTACTTGAAGGGCCAGGTATATCAGAATCATCGATTATCCGATCATTGCTTGAAGGCTGTGAATGAAGAGACGATCGGTTCGAATGTAAGGTATAATCTCTGTTGTAATCCTCAACGACAGGACAACACCTCACTTTCTCTACATACAATGGTATTTGTGTTGAAAGAGTCTGTCCACAGAATAACATATATGCTTCGAGATCTTCATCGTCTTTGATTGTATGTGGGCGTAGGAATCCACGAATTGCATAACCGTACACAACTTTAATTATCAAATCGAATTCATCCAATGCAGTCATCATAATCTGATGCATTTTATCTAGCAACTGTTGATAAGTGATATCATCACTTACAATAAATCCCTTTAAGTCTCCACTATCGTAGGTAAACATTCCCTTGTCATACACACTCTCTCCATCAAAATAGCATAATATAGCCCTACAACCCATACTCCTTCCAATATTGGTTATTTTGTAAAAAAATGAATGGGTCCATGTGAGGCCTATATCCTAGACCGTACCATTCCATAGGCTTCCGAGGTCCTCTTGGTCGAATTCCGGCAACCTGCGACTTATAATTGACATTTACACATGATCATGTGTCATATCCGGCATTTCAGAGTCAGCTCAACCCGAGACTTATATCTTAGAGACTGCGCCGTTGACGTGGTTCCAACACCACGTCTTGCGCACCGATGCAATATCCTAGCTAGGTATTGTGGGAACGCATACATTTCAAAGAAACGCCATGCGTTGTGAATTTTGAGAGAATCTCTACGACACGTCACATCAATCAATCAATCAATTAATGTACAAGTCAAGTACATATCCCATCACACCCATCCCTCTCTCACCCAAAGTCAAAGCAACCCATTCTTAACCCATTCCTTTCTTACCAAAAGTCAAGAGAACCCATCCCTTTTCATCCCATCGCTACTCCTCCCTCTCTCATTTTCTCATTTCAAGCAAATTCCAAAGGGAGATCCCACATCCAAGCTTCCTATGAGAGAACTTAGAGTGTGGCCCATTTTCCTACCCTCTCATCTCTCATCTCAAAAATTCATTCATCATCAACCTCCATTAAGATTGAAGATAAGGAGCCTAGGAGTCGAAGGAGCTAAAGGAGGCCTAACGTGGGTGATCCACCGTTAAATTTCAAATTTCTAAGGGCCTTCCCTCATGATGATGTGGATTAAATCCACACTGTCCTAAGTGTCCAAACCTTGGATGCTGGACCATTTAAAAAAATAAAATAAAATAAAAACATATATAATATATATATATATATATGTGTGTGTGTGTGTGTGTGTATATATATGCAAGTGGGCCACGTACGTGGGACCCACCTACCTAATGAGCAGATTGGTTAGCATACTTCACATAGCTGGCTGCTGTGAAGTTGACATCAGCAAGTTCTGGTGGGACCCACCGTAGTTGTATGTGTTTCATCTGCACCATCCATTTAGACAGTGCCATGTTTGGCCTCACTATGATGGGTGTTTTCCATCTAAATTGTCCATTCACTTGGCAGTATACTGGCCGTCCATCTGCTGGACGATCAGCGACCTCACCATGATGAATGTTTTCCATTTAAACCGTTCATTCATTTGGTGGACGGCCACATATGTGGACCCCAACTTGATGTGGTGAGCTCATCCTAGGGCTTGAGAAGCAAATTCAATGCTATGGTGGACCACGTATGTGGATCCCACCTTATGTATTGGTTTATCTAAACTGTCCATCCATTTGGCTAGCTTAAGGCTTGAGACTAAAAATAAGACAGATCTAATATTAAGTGGACAACACTGCAGAAAATAGTGGGATGAACGTCCACCATTGAAAACCCCTTGGGTTACAGGGTTTTAGACCAATATGATATTTGTTTTTCCTCTATATCCAGGTCTTTGTGACCTTATGCACAGACTAGATGGAAAATAAATACTATGGTGGGCCCACTGGAAATTTAACTGTGGAAATCATTATCACCACTTGCATTCGTGGTATGGTCTAGATAATCCTTTGGATATGATTCATTTTTTTTATATATAATGCTCTAAAATGATCTCTAACAATGGATGAATGGTGTATTGGAATCGGCCCATTTGATCGGTCCATTTGACTTGGCCCATTTGATTCGGCCCACTTGATTTGGCCCATTTGATGCAGCCCATTTGATATGACCCACTTGATTCGGCCCATTCAACTCGGCCCATTCGACTTGGCCCATTTGATTCGGCCCACTTGATTCGGCCCATTTGATGCGGCCCATTTGATATGGCCCACTTGATTCGGCCCATTTGATGCGGCCCATTTGATATGGCCCACTTGATTCAGCCCATTTGATGTGGCCCATTTGATATTGATCACTTAATTTGGCCCATTTGATGTGGCTCATTTGATATGGCCCACTTGATTCGACCTATTTAATGCGGCCCATTTGATATGGTCCACTTGATTCGGCCCATTTGATATAACCCATTTGATTCGGCCCATTTGATGTATTTGGGGCCCATTTGGTGAGATCCGATGTGATCCATTTGATTCAGCCCCAATGTGATAAATGAGGCCCTTGTAAGAGGCCCAATTTGTTGTATTTGTGAGGCCCAACATGACATATTGCGACCCATTTGAGTGAGGACCAATGCGATGCATATATGGCCCATGAGCGAGGCCCATCGTGATATATATTAGGCCCTTAAGTGAGGCCCATGGTGATGTATATTAGGCCCTGGTGTGAGGCCATGGGCCCACTATACATTCAAACCTATGTGGGCCACTCCTTGGGAACAATGTTGGTTAAAGGTCTACATTGATGGGCAATGATGGTTGAATGTCTACATTGTAACCTTCCCTTAGGCCTTGTTAGGCCCATTCTAATCATTCTCTTGTGAGTTAACCTGAACTATTAGGCCTCATTGATATTGCTTGATTCATCATCGACCATCCATTTATGAACCCCGCCTTACGTCGAGGCCGATTATCGATACCGGCTATTGATGCCGATTATGAGTTTATGACAACATAGCATTATGATACATGCCCATACACATCATCTATATGTTTGTTATGAGATGTGGTTGATCATTGCATATGTCATATGGCAGGTTATTATGAGACTCCTTGATAGCCAGAGGTTATCTGACATGAGCGCACGGTATGCGCAGGATTGATACATGACTGGATTATATGACTCATGCATCTTACATTGTGTATTATGATTACTGTTTGTGATTACTGTATGCCTTAGCGACATCAGGGTCGTAGCCTCCACATACATGCCGTGGATGACCAGATGGGACATTGAAAGTCTGTTGCTAGCATTGGGCTGCCATAGATGACCCTGGGTGAAAATTCCTAAACCCTCTTGGCACTAGAGGATGCTCCAACGTCAAGACTAAGTGGATATATATGAGTGCATGAGGGCCTTATACCAGTAGGCCGCGTCTCTCACTGTGTCGTGGTCGGTTGGAAGGGGGTGTGGCCTTACTCGCTCGAGGAATAGGTAATGCTAGGCTGAGTCTGACCAGCTTGAGGAATGGGTCCACTATCAATGAGCCGAGCCCGATATTGGCAGGCAGATAGTGAGGTCTCTTCCACTTACCCAATTATACTAGACCCCAGTGATGATCTCAGAGATGTACAATACTGATTTGTGGAGCAGGAGTTACATACTCAATATTATATTCATTCATTTATTCATTCACTATCCAGTCAGGTTAGTGGTGCGCAACTAATTGTTGTGTACTTCGCAATGACAAGGATTTTAGTTGGGGCGCCCGACTAACCTAAGATCAGGATCTTACCACATTAAGTCTATGTATCCAAATTTAGTATGGGGCTGGTTTGGATAGAAGTCCTTTGTGATAGGCCCCATAGCCTGTGATACCATGTACTATCATCCTGACTTCACACTGCAGCTTGGTCATTTCATTCGCATGGGAATCCGATCCTTATAACGTGACAACCAAGGTCCTTATAACGTAACAACCAAGATCTAATGTGCATGGAATCCGGTACCACGATCCTTCGCATGGGAACCTTCTTGACTCTAATCATCCTTTACCTTAACAAAATGTCTATAGTATAAAATAAAATACGGACCTCATAGTGGAAGAGGATTTCAGACAAGGACAAACAACATCCCTCTCTGGCAGTTGGTCCTTGGATCTTCTCCTTTCTTTTCTATAAAAAATGAAAAAAGAAGAAGGTCTGTAAAAGGTGCATGTGAAAGGCTACATTCAGCCCTTCTTAAAGCTCATATATTCTTCCGTATAATTCGAAGGATAATGGATTGGCTACTCCCCTGTAACTAGCCATGGGCCTAACCATGACGTATGTGTTACATCCATTCCGTTCATATGCATCTATAGTGAAAGGCACGATCATTCGTCTATTTTTACAAATCATTTTTGGGCTTGATCCTATTAATGAGAGGGATCATTTTAATGGTCTACGACAATCAATCATCACTGGTCCCTGTAATGTTCTCCACCTGTGATTGGAGAATTGTTCATTTTTAGACTCCTACCATTAAATGATCTGGAGAAATATATGGAAGACATGGATTAAACACATATGTGATGGTGGGGCCCACAGACTACCGAGCACCAGCCATTGGCTAGTGCCCCGGGGAGTAGCCAATCCGTCACTTTCTCGGGGGTTGAAACCGAAAATGACTTCTGCTTCACTCCAGGTCCGAACGTCGCTTGAACTAAGGTCAGTGGCATTTTCATCCGAAACAATCTCAAAAATTTATCGAAAGACCTTCATGTATGTGTTTCATCCATGCCATCCATATATATTTCTAAATCATTTTATGGTAACCATAAAACCAAAAATGAGCTATATCCCAAAAGAAAGTGGACCACATTACATGAAATAGTGATGAATGAGCATCGTTGAGCATGAAAATGATCCCTCTCATTTTTTGGATCAAGCCCTAAAATGTTCTGTCAAAATAGATGAACAATCGTGCCTAATGAAAATGCCCCTAATCTTGCTTCAGGAGACGTACGGACCTGGAGTGAAGTAGAAGTCACCTTTAGTTTCAACCCCCAAGAAAGTGATGAATCAGCTACTCCCCAGGGCATCTGCTAATGGCTGGTGCTCGATGGTCTGTGGGCCCCACTACCATGTATGTGTTTCATCCATGCCATCCATATATTTCTCTAGATCATTTAATAGTAGGAGTCCAAAAACGAACGATACTCCAATCACAAGCGGACAACATTATAGGGAACAGTGATGATTGACTATCGTAGACCATTAAAATGATCCCTCTCATTATTGGGATCAAGCGCAAAAATGATTTGTAAAAACAAATGAACGATTGTGCCTTTCACTGTAGATGCAGATGAATGGAATGGATGTATCACATACGTTATGGTTGGGACCATGCCTGGTGACTGGGGCCATAATAAAAAACAATGGGGACAATGGAACCCATTGTTAGAAGTGGACATGTAATGTTATATATATATATATATATATATATATTATATTATATTATATATATATAAAAGGTGGTGGGCCCTACGTGGAACCCACCTCTCCTTTCATGTGCATAACTGCACAGCAGCAGCTATACCTATATAAGGTATTATATATTTTATATATATACATGCCTTTTTTTAAAAGCATAAAGCTGCATTGGCAGCAGCCATAGATATATACATTAAATATATATTATCTTATATACTTCATACGTATATAGGGTGGGCCCTACATGGGACCCACCTCTGCTCCTTTTTAGAGCAGCTGAGGCTGTACGTCCAGCAGCTGTGTAGCTCCTCTTGCACCCTTCGCATTAACTAGGTCTGTGAGACCCATTGTACATGTGGGTACAATCCACACCGTCCAGTTCTATGGGACCCTATGCTATTCCACGTGTAGGCCCCACCAGGGTGTATGTGTTGTATCTTCACGACCACTGATTGGGTGGTGGGGCCCACCATGACGTATATATCGTATCCATACCATCCAACCACTTGTGAGATCATCTTATGGCATGAGAAAATGAGCGAGTCCGATCCAAAGTTCAAGTGGACCCCACCATTTAATAGTGAACCGTGACATCCACCGTTCAACTTCTAAGGGCCATGGAAATTTCCAATTAAGTTGATTAAGGCCCGTTAAGATGTATTGGGGCCTATGGGTTGAGGCCCATTTAATGTACATATGGGGCCCAATAGGTGTGGCCCATTTGATACTTATAAGGCCCATGTGATTAGGCCCATTGTGATGTATTTTAAGGCCCATGGGCTATGGCCCATTGCAATGTACATAAGGCCCATTGGTGCGGCCCAATGATGTGGCCCACTTGATGGATATAAGGCCTATATGATATGGCCCATTTGATGTATTTAAGGTCCAATGGGATGTACCTAAGGTCCATTGCAATGTACGATCCCAACATGGCTTATGTAATGATGTTTATGTTGGGCTATGCCTCGGGAGCAATGGTGGTTTGACGTCCACATTGCAAGTATAGTGTTGGTTAAATGTCTGCATTATGACTTTCCCTAAGGCCCATTGTTAGGCCCATACGTGTAATGTGTAGGCCGTCTAGGCCCATCTTCATTATGCACATCATCCATCCCATATAACGTGTTTAGTTTCATGATTCATGATCATATGCATCATACGTATGCTTGATATGAAGAATGACTGATCATAGCATATGCCTTTGGGCAGATGGTTTAGGGGCTCCCGTATAGGGGATGTTGCCCTACATGAGCGCATGATACGCGCAGGATTGTTGCATGACTGGATAGTGCGATTCATGCATTCGCATTGTGTGATATGGTTACTGTACGCCCTAGCGACATCAGGGCCGTAGCCTCCACAGACGTATCGTGGTTGGCAGGATTGGATACCGAAAATACTGTTTTACATGGGGTGTGATAGATATCCCTGGGTGAAAGTCCCTAAACCCTTATGGTACCAGGAGGTTGCTCCAACGTCTAGACCGAGTGGATGCATGAGCGCTGAGTGCCGATTACCAAACGGTTGTGCTTTCCACTGTGTCGTGGTCGGTTGGAAGGGGGTGCGGCCTTACCCGCCCGAGAGTAGGGGGCAATGCTAGGCTGAGTCTGACTAGCTCGAGGAATCAGTCCGCTATTGACGAGCCAAGCCCGATATTGGCAGGCGGATAGTGAGGTCTTTTCCACTCACCTTATTGCGCGCGATGGGGCGGTAATCTAGCTTGGAGTATACTAGACCCCGGTGATATTCCAGATTTTTGAGCTGTATTAATATGTGGACTTAGATTAGGATTTGCATGCTTGAGTTGCATTTCGCATTGTATGGCCGACATCATTTTTTGCACCACATGGCCTTGGTATGGCCGACATCATTCTTTGCACCGCATGGCCTTGGTACGGCTAATGGTATTCTTGGCATTCATCAGCAAGTTCCGCATTACTCTGATACTGCATAACTGTATTATCACCTTAAGCATACACTTTCACCACCCTCTAAGCTTTCTATAAGCTTATGCACGACTGTTGCGTGCAGGTGACGTTGGATCGCAGCAGCGCTGAGGCTCAGGCGCGTGGCAGATCATTTTTGGAGTTTTGTTCATCTTCATTGTATTTCCCTTATGCTCATTGTACGTGTAAAGTTTTTTATTATAGTGGAAATGTGATGGAGTTTTTGGTTGTTGTTTGTGGGTTATGCCTTTGGTTATGCTTACTACGAATCAAACTGATGTTGAAAATCCTCCTTGTAGCATCCCAGGATCGGAACCTGGCGAATGGGTCCTGGGAGCCGAGAATGGGGTTCTACGGAGGCTGTCGGCGCCAGATTCGGCGATCGGGAATTTTGTGAGCCCGGTTTCTGAGTTTGGGGAGTGACATGTAACAACCGCGACCCATATAAAATGACAACCATGACCCATATGGGCCCACATTGAAGTATGATTATTGTCTATGTCGCCCATCCGTTTGTCTTGTGATTTCAGGGCTACAACCCATTTCACATTAGAAGCACGATCCATTTAAAATAGCAATAACGATCCATATTTCATGACAACCACGATGCATATTACATTACAATCACGACCCATATTATATTGACAACAATGATGCATATTACATTACAGCCACAGCCAATATTACATGACGATAACGACCCATATTACATTATAACCATGACCCATGTTCACCACGACCTAAATAATATAATAACTACGACCAATGACAACCACACCATGACCCGTGTTTCATGATAACCACGACTCATACAACATGACAACCACAACCATAATTAAAATACAATATGAAGAACTGTACTCTTCGAAGGGCACCTAATGAAATGAAAAACTCTTTTGAGTATGTCTTGTTTTAGCCTGACCAAAAACTCTATTGACAAGGTGAGGCTTAAACAAGACACTCTCAAAAGTACTTTGCAGCTCCCTGGGTGCCCTTCGAAGAGAACTGTTCTTCACATTGTATTTTAATTATGGTTGTGGTGTCATGTTATATGGGTAGTAGTTATCGTGAAATTTGGGTTGTGGTTGTCATTGGTCGTAGTTCTCATGTTTTATGGGTAGTAGTGAACATGCAACAACCGCGACCCACATAACATGACAACCACGACCATATTACATGATAACCACAACCCATGTTACATTACAACCAGAACCCATGACAATTGCACTCTCACTTCTTTGGTCAGAAAGTTGGATCATGAATTTATTGTTATCGTGAGAGTAGAGTTTGAGAGATGTGCAAAAAGAACACAGAATTAAGTGGAAGATAATATGGGATGGAGACATTTATCTTGAAATCACTAATGACAACTATAAGCCACGATTATGAAGAATAATTCTCTTTAAAGGAGACCCAGCGAGCTAAAAACATCTGTTGAGAAGGAGTCGTTGATCTTCCACGGGCACCAAACGGTCTTCAAAATTTCTGGTGGAGGCCGTTGATCTTCAGGAAGATGTCAACATTCCTGAAGAAAAGGAAGGGATCACTCATAAAGGAAGAATGCGAGAAGGACTTCTAATTCGGATTGACTTCTGAAAAAATGAAGCCCAAGTACCATTTTTATAGGCTGCTTAACTAGTGGTTAATGTGGGGGTGGTGATTCCAAAGGGTCGCTTTGATTCCGAAGGATTATGGGTAGGTATCGTCATTAATGTGATTTCCTACAATTGAATGTGGCGCTGATTTCAAAGAGAAGGGTCGTGGATAGAACGAATGTTGGGTTGTGGATGTGAACCACAACTTAATGTAAATAACAACAATGACCTCTATAGCATGACAACCTCGATCATGGTTGACAGGCACAGTGGATCGTGGATCACATGCTGGGTGGTCTTGACTGTTGACCTTGACCCAGCATAGATGACAACAACGAATCGTGTAGCATGACAACCACGATCCGTGTAGCACTCATGATAACCACGACCCTTTATTGGTTACATTAGCGATCAACTATTTAGTACAATTACGATCATGTTAGATTTTGCAAGAAATTCTTATTATTGATTAATAATCTATGACCATATCGAAATGCAAGTCGAAAAAGAACTTGTGATATTTCTTTGGTCATTCAACGTGTTGGTCATTCAATGGTCAACGAGTTGATCCCACGAACAGCTAAGGATGAAGCACCATGAATAACATAACAAGGTTACTCTCCCTCTCCTTCTGAAGGGGTGGAGAGTTTTCTACCCGCTGTCGTATTTATAGAGAGGTTGTCTGAGAAATTATCTAATGAGCTAGAATTGTATGGAAATGTGTCCATCCACATATTTTGATATATTCTCGTTGAAGTGTATGGAAATCTATCCATCAAAGTTAGGACATGACATACGTAGATATCGAAAATCCCATGTATATATATATGTGTCGTATTTATTAACATGTGGAGAACATGTTCGTCGGTGAATTTATTATTGCAAAAAGAACAACTGGATCGTTGGTCGTGTTTATATTGGTCATTGTTATGTGTTAATATTTTCATGATTCATATATGTAATAGATCGTGGTTGTCATCCATGTTCATATGTAATATATGCAAAAAGAACAACCAGATCGTTGCATGTTATATTGTCATGGTTATAATGTTATATAGGTTGTAATTGCCATGTTATACGGATCGTGGTTGTCATGTTGCATTGATTGTTGTTGTGGTGCACAAGGCACTACAAGTTGAATGGGTCATGGTTGTCATTAACAATGGACATGAACTTAACAATGGGTCGTGGTTCTCATGACATAAGAATCGTGGTTTCCATGTTGTATGGGTCGTGTTCCTCATACGCTCGTGGTTGTCGAATACGATCCAACATGAATGAGAACCACGATCCATTACAACTGTGAAACACGATAAATTTAACATGACATCACAATCCATATCAACTATGACCAAATTGTCACATATATCACAAACCATATAATATGACAACAACGACCCATATATCATATCATTTAGGGTCTATGTATCATGACAACCACAACCTATACAACCTTACATCCATAACCCATATACAATGACAGTCACGACCCATGTATCATGTTAATCACGACCCAAATATGGATGATAATCATGAGCCTTTATGCATTTGAACCATGACCTAAACAATGACAACCACGACACATTCTAAATGTCAACGACGACCCATGCAACACGACAACCATGATCTGTATAACATGACAACCATATTGAATGACAATTGCGATCAGTGCTTCGTGTCAACCACGAACTATATAACACAACAACCACGACCCATTTATCATTACATTCATGATCCATAATTCAGGACAACCACGACCTATACAGAATCACAACCACGACCCATATACAATGACAGTCATGACCCATGTATCGTGTTTTGAGCGCGATCATAGGGCTTGTCTCTGTCCGAGCCTGACCTTATAATCTGAATCCTTCCGTCTCCTCTTTTCTGAGTTCTAGGTTGATGTAAAAGCCCTATAAAAGAACTTGATATTTTGTTGATGAGCACCTACTCGGAGTTGGGGGACCCGGCGTGTAATGGCTTCTTCGGGAGTCCAGGTTGATGTGAAATGGCTTCTTCCGAATTCCAGACTGACATGAAAGCTCTACAAAACAACTCATTATTTTGTAACATGACAACAAAGATTTGTATAATACGACAAAACGATCCATAAGACATGCAAACCACGACCCATGGTAACCGACACCACGACCAATATAACTTTGACAACCACGACCCATATATCATAACAACCACGATTAAATTTACTTGAAAATCATGATAAATAAAAACTGTTAACAACGATCATTTGGTCGGGTCGTGTGTTGACAATGTGAAGGATCGTGGTTATCATATACAAAGGGTTGTGTTTTCACTGTGGAAGGTTGAGATGACTCTGATCAAGGTGTGCCCTATAGTAAGCACCCTTCACTTGACAACAAAAGCCCTCACCATATCAAGTTTGATCTTTATGACCCGTAGCAAGTGTCTATAAGAAGGTTCGATAAATAGATACACTCCCGTATAGGGAAACAGTCATTTTCCATTGGTAAATCCATTACATTACATTCCCTATATGGGGAACGGTCATTTTCCTTTACCCAGAACATTCCAGGTATGGGGAAACGGTTGTTTTATGACAGAGGTTGGGTCGTGGTTATCAAGTTAATGGGTTCGTGGTTGTCGTGTTAATGGGTCGTGGTTATCATTTAATGGGTTCGTGCTTGTTACATGACCCATGTCTTCTTACAATCACAACCCTTCTAACATGCAAACCATGACTCATATAACATGACATGAACGAGCCATGTCTACTGGAACCCACAAATCATATTTTGTCAAAACCATGACCCATGTTTAAGGGCCGTGTTGAAGCCCAATTCTTTGGCCCACAACTTTGTATCGTGGTTATTATATTATATGGTTGTGGTGTTAATGTTCGATGGGTCGTAGTTGACATGACGATTTAGATCGTGTTTTCATTGTATATGGATCATTGTATTCATGATATATGGATCGTGTATTCAAATTTTACGAACTAATATGATGTTGACATGTAAAATGATGTAATGATGAAAAGGTAAGGTCAACGTGGGTGCGCTTTTCGGCCAAAGCCTTTCGCAGGAAGTTCCTTCGTTGAAAACCTAAGTGGGACCCACCCTGATGTTTGTGAGAAATCTATCCTGTTCATCCATTTTTTGAGTTTAATTTAGGGCTTGAGACAAAAAGTGAGTAGGATCCATGACTCGGGTGGACTGCATTAAAGGAAAATGTGGGTAGGGAAATTCCAACCATTGAAACTTCCCTGGGGTCAACAGTTATGTTTGCATGCCATCCATACCGTTCATAACGTAATTCTTAGTGGGATGAATTGAAAACACAAATATTATCCTAACTCAACACTTCGGTGGCCCTATAAATATTTCAACTGTGGATGTTCAATCCTCACGTTTTCAGCAATTTAAGTCTTAGATCCAGTTTAATTTTGGTTACAAACCCTAAACTGAGCTCAAAAAGCGGATGGATGGAGTTGATTTCTTACAAACATCATGGTGGGCCCTAACCCACATATATTAGTTTGTACTGAATTAATATGTCGCATATACATACATTAAAGATGGCATGCTAAAGACAGGAAGTTCGCTTATGATTCCAAACACAGAAGATTAATCGTCGATCATTTAGTTCAAGTCTATGGGCCCATCATAAATCGGATCTAATCTGTTGGAATTATTCATGGCTGATGGATTCCTTCAATAAGTTTAATAGCGACACATATCGAAACATCAGTGGCTCAGACTGCGTAAAGATGACAAATTATGGGATTTTATGGAACCTATTAGTTTGAACTGTTGTGGTCCATTGGATTTAAATATTTTAATCATTCTTTAGGTAATTTTGTTTCTTGTCGTAACAAATAGAATGGACGGTGTAGATAAGAGAAAAGGCAGTTCGGTGTGACTTAGAAACATCCGAGGTTGGAAGATATACAATGTAAAGCAATCGCTTGTCCCCATATGGAACACCAATTATATATATTTACATATTTATCTCGGAGCTTCTTCTCCGAGACCCCTTCACTTATTATCCCTCACCCTTTTTTTATTGGTTTTGATGGGCCCCTCTATCACCACTTAGCAAGTACATCTATACAAGTTGATGTAGCTTAGTTCTTATACATGGCAAGGCAAGGTAATAGTCGACAGGGATAGTATATTGTTGTTCACATGTTATGTGCCAATGTATATGACTACAACGATATGTATAGCATGACAATAATGATGTAGTTGTGATCATGGTTGATATGCCCAATGGATCGTGGTTTACAGGCACAGTGGATCATTGCTCACATGTTATATGGGTCGGGGCTGTGAGTCATGGTAGTCATGCTATATGGTTTGTGGTATAGATGACAACAACGAATTGTATAACATCACAACCACAATCGTGGTTGCAATTCAATGTAGACGACAACAACGATCTGTATAGCATGACAATCACGATCGTGGTTGTGATCGTTGTTGATGTACCTAGTGGATCGTGGCTCACATGTAATGTGGGTCATAGATGTGAACCACAACTCAATGGATAGTGGTTGACAGGGATAGTTTATGATAGTATATGACAACAACGATTTGTATAGTATGACAGTCACGATTGTTGAATTGTGATCATGGTTGATATGCCCAAATGGATCATGTTGACATGATCGTGGGTGGGTGGTTAGTTTGCCTATTGGATCGTGGTTGATAGGCATAGTGGATCGTGGATCACATGGTGGGTGAGTGGTCTTGACTGTCGACCTCGACCTAGAATAGATGACAACAACAAACCGTGTAGCATGACAACCCCGATCCTTTAGAACTCATGATGACCATGACCCTTTGTTGGTTACATCAATGATCAACTATGTAGTTCAATTACGATCGTGTTAGATTTTTCACAACCTTATTATTGATTAACAGTCATTGACCATAATAGAATGCAGGTCAAAAGAAGCTAATGATGATCACGTGCTTAGACTTCGAAGACTCACAGGTCTCTCCGAAGTGCTCCGTTAGTTTTTTGGAGTATATGATTGCAGATATGGGGAAGAATCCTGATAGACAATATATTTAGAGATAGTTGTTTTGGATATCTTCTTCACTTTCTATTGACTAGGTGGAGGGTACACTCTCAGATCATGCATTTCCTAATGCAAAGGCATATTGGTGATCTAAAATTCGATGTTTAGGGCACCAAGATAAAATTTACTGAGCTCGATTTTACTTTAATAATGGGTCTTAAGTTTAGACTAGTTAGGTGTAACGCCCTGAAATTTGGGAGTCGAGCATAACTCAGCTCCCGAGTTCCAAAACATCACTTATGCAACATATTTAATGATGGATGTATGTTGACTGTATGAGTGCATAAAACATGGAATAGATTAAGCCAAAAGACAGATATAATTCAGGGATAAGTGAAGATAGCAAGCGGAAGACTTATAGAAATATATGTGTACAAGTGTAAATCCCTGAAGTACATTTACCAACCAGGTCGTATGAAAGTGTTGCTTAACAAAATTACAAGTATCAAGTTACATCATTTAAATTCCCAAAAATAATCCCAGCATCCCGCGCATCAGAACAAGGCTCGCTAGAACCCGTCTGAAAACTGCATACAAGAGAAGGCAGCCTCATCATCATCCATCTCCCGCTCTGCCTTAGAAGTCGCATCCACATCTGCAACATCAGAACCTAAGACAGTCTGGTGGGTGTTTAACACCGCCCTAGAAACGTGGGAGTGAGTGATCAACTCAGTGGAATAATGAGGCACTGGTTAACATGTTATTAGTTCAATCAAGCAGTAATGATAAAGCAGAACAATTAAATAAGTCCTAAGTACTCTTATTAATGTAAGGATGTATGCAAAATGATGTGTGCCCTCACGCGTACACCCTCAGCGTCTTCATCTTACGTTACGCATGACACCACCTCAAAGTGCGCCACATCTACAAAGCACATGCAAATGCGGTGCATGAATATGATTACCAAGTTGTTATTAGTCCATTTCATACAGCAGGATTGGGAAGCTAAGATACCTTCCTCATATCATCATCCAAACAGTGATCCATTCTAGGGTCGTCAATCCTAGTCGTCTCATACGATCATATATTTGAGGTCATAGCAAAGGGCTCGTCACCAATCAATGCACGCCTTTTATACCGTCGTTACTATACCAAGGCTCGTCACCTCAATGCGGTATCCAGGCATGCTTGAGGTCACTACAAAGGGCTCGTCACCAATCAATGTAGGCCAACAGCACGAATATAGTGTCCTATACCACCATAATCGGCTCACGAGTTTAGTTGCTCACTGGTCACTACGGGGAGGCTCGTCACCCCTCAAGCATTACTTATGCTTACATTTATGTTAAGTTGATATTCTTCAGATGCTTAAGTACCAATTGAATTAAGTTGTTGTTCCATTACTGTTTTTCATTCAATATGAATATCTGTTATAGTGTAATGTGTTTGGGACTATGCATTAGTCCAGGAAATTGGTAATCTGCCTTAAGATCGTGACTGAGGTTGATTTCGCCACGTAGGATGTATTAGACGAACCCGAGTCGTATTAGAGTTGTTGGCAGTGGTTTGGCCACGCGGAGTGTTTGCACACTCTATGTCGCTCAACTCAACGTTCGCTCGTGCTAGTCGAGTTCGTCAAGTAACCCGATTTTTCGATGTATATTCACCATGTATGGACACTACTGCTTGAATCTAGGGTACCGAACTTACCAGTGACATCCTATTAACCATGGTACCTTGATCCGCTAAGACTCATAAGCCGGACATGGTGCTATGGGACACCATGGCCGAGCTGTCGGCCTACGCATTTAAATAACATGGAATGTAACTAGCAAGAAGGAAATTATGCACATCAATAGGAGTGTTGAGAATCACTTTTCAATGCCCGCAATTAGTGTAATAAGTTACACTTTAGATCATTCATGCGTTCCTACAAACACTTAGAATACATGATACAACATATATGACGTGTGTCGCAATACACACCTTTGGACAATTCCTTTTACCAAGGAGTCGTCATACATGCATCTAGCACACATACATGACAAATAATCATGGCAAACACAAGTGCATATTTTATACGTATACGGTACTTTATAAATACACATAGAATACACAAATCTCAATATAACGCATGCATATCAGGAAAGCAATGTAAACACAATATTTGGTATGTGAAATCTCATCCATAACAAGAATAAATCACTAACTGGCATTGAAAGCCTTGAAAACCATAACCTATACACTTAAAGTCTGCACCTTAAGCCAGAAAAGAAACACCGAACTGATTTAGACGAGTTGTCTTCGTCAACGGCGATAGAATACCCTAAAGCAGGGATAAAAATGAGTTACAACAACACCAAGACTAATCTAAGCTCTAACACAGGTTAGGGTTAGGTTAACTTACCCCAAGATGAACTCAGAACTGTCAGAATAACGATTCAGAGTGAAGGTTCAAAGATGAAGAAGAACAAGAAAGAATCCAAGATGATTCACCAACTTCTCTCTCACTATCTCTCTCTTTTCCACTCTCTTTCCAAGCTAGGGTTAGAGAAAATTCGCATGGAAAAGAGAGCTAGGGTTTAAGGACTATAAATAGGCCTAACTTTGACGGAAATAACCCCAGGGTCAAGGTATAGTTGGGGTATAACCAAAACCTGACTCTCGCGATCCAACGAAGTACTTCTGGTGGGCCAAAGACCACGAAAGGTCGGACTTAAGCTTACTGACCATGGATTTAGGTCAGGCTGAGTTTTCATACCGACCGGCTCTTCAGATCAGCCGTGGCGGACCACACTCAATTCAACGGTCATGGAATCTCGATCAGGTCCATAAGCACAAGGATATGCTTGGGCCACCTTCCCTGATCCGAGGGTGAAATTGGGTCAGAATCCAACGGTCAGATAGCTTAAAATCATCGCGCAAGCGACACGACTCAGATTTTATAAAAGCTTATTAAATTCCAACCGTTCTCACACTCTTCACTCCGAACTCAAACAAATCGACCCAGAACATCATCTGGACTTGATTTTGAGGTGATGATCAAGCCCAACCTAGTGACCGCAACAACTTAAGATCATCGCTAACGGACTTTTGACGCGCGGTCCAAGTCCGATCCAGATCTTCCAAAAATTCTCCAGAACAGCTGGATTTAGCGATGGATCTCAGATTTCAGAGTAACGTAGTGCTAACTAATCTACAAGTTTTAAGCCATGCAGATACAATTTAACGTGATTGATGTGAATTTCAAAAGCAATCGAGTATAGCGCTAATTACCCCAAAAGCAACTACTAAGGAAAGATTAGCACAAAATTTCTAAGGTCGTTACAATCTACCCCCTTTAAAGAAAATTTCATCCTCGAAATTCGTACCTTCATAAATTCCTCAAGGATCAGGGGGTAAGTCTTTCTGACCTCAGCTTTAGATTCCCAAGTAGCCTCTTCCACACCGTGATGCGTCCATAACACCTTCACAAGAGGGATAACCTTGCTACGCAATATCTGCTCCTTCCTGTCGAGAATATGCGTCGGTCGCAGTACATAAGTGGCATCCTCACTCAACTGCACTTGCTCCCAACTAATAATATGCGAAGGATCAGGAACGTACTTCTTCAGCATGGAAACATGAAATACGTTATGCACACCCGCAAGAGGTGTGGGCAAAGCAAGGCGGTATGCTACCGCTCCCACTCGATCCAGGACTTGAAATGGACCAATAAATCTCGACGTTAGCTTCCCCTTCTTACCGAACCGTAAAACTCCCTTCATAGGAGAGACCTTCAGAAAAACATGGTCTCCAACCTCAAACTCAAGCGGTCAACGCCTCATATCAGCATAACTCTTCTGCCTACTCTAGGCTGTCAGAAGTCGACGTCGAATGATGTCAACCTTCTCTGAAGTCACCTGCACTAACTCCGGGCCAAGCAAACTACGTTCACCAATTTCTGCCCAACAGTGTGGTGCTCTGCACGGGAGACCTACAACGCCTCATAGGGAGCCATGCCGATACTTGCCTGGAAACTATTATTATACGCGAACTTTGCATACTGAAGACAATCATCCCAACTGTCCTTGAAATCCAAAACACAAGCTTGCAACATATCTTTCAGGACCTGATTCACGCGCTCCGTCTGCCCATCTGTTTGCGGATGAAACGCGGTGCTGAACTTCAGTTTCACACCCATCGCTTCCTGGATATGAGTCCAGAAGATAGATGTAAAACACGTGTCTCTATCAGACACAATCTCCAAGGGAACTCCATGCAAACGTACTATCTCCTTGATATACAACATAGCCAACTCGTCTGTAGAGTAAGTGACTCTGATCGGTAAGAAATGCGCCGACTTTGTTAATCGGTCGACTATCACCCAGATAGAGTCATATCCCTTCCTCGTCCTCAGCAACCCAGAAATAAAATCCATAGAGATGAAATCCCACTTCCATTCAGCCATGGGCATGGGCTACAACAACCCAGGAGGTCGGCGATGCTCTGCCTTGATCTGCTTGCACGTGAGACAACGAGAAACAAATTCAGTAATCTGGACATTCATATTGTCCCACCAATAAGACCTCTTCATATCCTGATACATCTTCGTGCTACCTGGATGCATCGTAAGTTTAGAACTATGGGCTAACTTGAGAACCTCCCGTCTCAAGTCAGGGATGTCAGGAACACATAACCGGCCACGAAAACGTAGGCCCCCATCAGAACTAACACTCCAGTCGGAGTTCTCATCTGTACCAACCCGTTGCCTCAACTTCACCAAAAGCTCATCATCTGCCTGAGCTGCAATGATCCTCTCGTCGATAAGGGGCTGTACACGAATGTGTGCGATAACCTTATACGGTTCAACCACCGTAAGCTTCTGCTCAAAATCTCACACGAACTCCAACATATCTCACTCTGCTATCATCAGCGGAGTCGCAAACTCAATAGCCTTCTTGCGACTCAACGCATCTGCCACAAAGTTCGCCTTGCCCGGATGGTAAGAAACATTGAACTTGAAATCCTTCAATGTTTCCATCCATCGGCGCTACCTCATATTCAAATCACGCTCCGTGAAAATATACTTAAGGCTCTTGTGGTCGCAAAAGAGCTCGAACTCCTCACTATAGAGGTAATGTCTCCAAAGCTTTAATGCAAAGATGACAGCTGCCAACTCCAGGTCATGCATAGGGTAATTCTCTTCGTGTTTCCTCAACTGACGCGAAACATAAGCAATCACCCTGTCCTTCTGCATAAGGACACAACCCAGGCCAACGCGAGAGATGTTAGTATAAATAACATACTTAACCCCTTGCTCTGGCAATACTAGCACAGGGGCAGACGTCAACTTGTCCTTCAGCTCCTGAAAAGCTAACTTCGCCTACTCATTCCAAGCAAACTTCAAATCCTTCCATATCAACTGCGACAACAGTCTGGCAATCTTCGAGAAGTCCTGAATAAAGCGTCGATAATAGCCTGCAAGACCCAGAAAACTCCTTACCTCAATAACTGAACCAGGCTGCTTTCAGTCCTGCACTGCAGCTACCTTGACAAGATCGACGGCTATTCCTTCCTTGGACACTACATGTCCAAGGAACTTGACTTCCTCTTTCCAAAAATCATACTTCTTGAACTGTGCGAAAAGCTGATGCTTCCTAAGAGTATCCAAAACCGCTCTTAAGTGCTCCTCGTGTTTTGCTCGGCTCGCCGAATAAATCAAGATGTCATCAATAAAGACAATGACGAATCGGAACAAGAATGGCCGAAACACCCTGTTCATCAAATCCATGAATATGGCCGGTGCGTTCGTAAGACCGAACGACATCATAAGGAACTCATAATGACCGAAGCTGGTCCTGAAAGCGGTCTTCTACACGTCCCCATCCTTAACGCGTAACTGATGATACCCTGACTGCAGATTAACCTTCGAAAAGTACCGTGCCCCCTTCAACTGATCAAACAGATCATCAATCCTGGGCAAAGGGTGCTTATTCTTCACAGTTACTAGATTTATCCTGCGATAATCAATACACAATCGCAAGGAACCATCCTTCTTCTTCACAAACAAAACAGGTGCTCCCCAAGGAGACACACTAGGCCGAATAAAATCCAAATCCAGCAAACCATCTATCTGCTTCCTCAACCACTCCATTTCACTCGGAGGCGTACGATAGGTGGGTAATGAAATGGGCGCCACACCAGGCATAAGATTGATAGTAAAATCAATCTCACGCTGAGGAGGTAATCCAGGAATCGACTCAAACACATATTCAAATTCCCGAACTACCGGCGTACAAACTAACGCCGATTCAGCCATACTCTCCAATAGAGAAGAACAATAATCAATACGAAGAGGGTAACTGACCTGAACTGGGAAAGTAACAATCTCGCCCTTAGGTCCATGGATCGTCACTAATCTCGCTTCACAATCAATCTCGGCCCGCATCCTCGTGAGCCAATCCATACCCATAATAACATCGTAACGATAAAGCGGTGCGACTAAGAAAGGCCAGCAACATGCATTCCATTAATCAAAATCGTCGCAATACAAGTAGTGCAGCAATACATGAATCACGACTAGGAAAGCTTGAAAATAATAACATCCAACACTTCAAACAACCACAACAACTACAACAACTACAAACAACTCCAACAACACCAACTACAAGCCAACAATGGCTACACATAGAAAGAAAAATAACAAACAAAGCAAAGGACGGCAACGACGACAGCTACTCGTTGGAATCAGGAGATGGAGGTGGGGCACCCTTATCCTGCAAGCAACACAGGATAGACTTCAGAGTTCGAGTCACCTTCTTAAACTTATGCTTAACAAGGCCTCGAAGATCCATGATATCCTGGCGTAAAACAGCCTGCCCTTCTTCAAGCCGTGTAAGATGGGCATCTTTGGCAGTCTGCTTTGCACCCTGCTCTGGCGCCATAGGAGGAGAGCTATCACTCGAATCCTGTGCCTCATCTCCTTCCTCGTCCTGCTCTGTTTCTTCCTCAATCTCAGCACCACCTTCAGCATAACTCTCTTCATCACCGCTCTCAGACTCAGCCTCATTCTTTGAGGCATGCCGACCAGAACCGATCTCCATCTGCTTAAGAGTCCTCAGATCAATTTGACAAACAGGAACCGGCTTCTCAGCTCCAAGCCTATAGCCAAACTCATGTGCAAGCTTGCAAATGAGGTGGCCAAATGGAAGTGACTCGGTCCTCCTACTCGAACGAGCGATGAGAATAATCTGGTGCAGGACATACGTCGGCACACACAACTTCGCTTCCTGCCCCACCTGATATAAAAAATCCACCATCAGGAGGGTACACTCGCTGTGATTGCTCCACCTTGGGTATACATTGAACGTAAATATGTGGTGAAGCAAACGGAAGTCGTCGTTCATGTAGGTAGCCAGAAGACTCCTATTTGGCTACCATTCGACCAGACGACCACACAAGGATCGGGTGCGACGATCCCTCTCGCGCACACTGTTCACATTCTTCTCGCTGGCGTGCACTTCACCAAGTGGCACATTCAGGAGGCGTGATATCAAAGCAACATCGACAATACCCACACAACCGCTACCACAAGGAATCTTGAACTGCAGAGGCTCCAGCGAAGGATCAAGAATATTGGCATAAAAGGCTTGAACAGTGCTAGCATTCGTGCGATACTCGCCTTCGAACAAGGGACCCCAACCAGCCCCTTCTAGGCGCTCCAACAACATAAATTCACCAAACAGCCGCGGATCAACATGAGCCTCAAAAAGGACTCTACGGCCTTCATAGGCTCCATGCGACAACTCCACCAATAAAGTCCTACTAATGGGAGCTCGAGGATCAAGGTTCCACTTCGTCTGGAATTCACGAGTGGCGGATGTGCTCGCGGCGGCACCTCTCGGCCTCCGTGCACGAGTTGGGCGGCTCGGCCCGGCTTCATCCACGGGCGCTCTCTTCTTCACCATCAAAGAAAGAAGGAAAGAAATGGAAAAGATGGTCGTCACAATCTCAAAAAGGGCCATGAGAAATGAGAGAAAGAGAGAAATAGGAAGATGGTGAAGCTTCCACACACCTAAGAGCTAAAAAGGGGGTGTAAGAGCTTAAATGAGAAGGAAAGAAAGGAAAATCAGCAATGTGAGGGAGGATTTTGAAATAGGGTAATGGGTTTGCACGAAAGATGGAAGAAGAAGAAGATTTGGGAGAGATTTGGAGAAGATTAGAGAGGGTTTTCAAGAAAGGGAGAGCTTGGGAGGGATGTTTGTGAAGGAAGTAAGTTAAAGGAAGGGTTACAAATAGAAAATCGTGGAGGGTGGGCCACACTAGGCTTAGAAACCATCGGCCCACGCCGGCCTGGCTCGCTGATCGACGAGCCCTCGCCGAACCGGCGATGGCATCGCCTGTCTCTGGACCTTCCGATGATGCCTCGCCGTTTTAGCGAGGTCCTCCTGGTCCCCCATGGTTGGAAATATGTGGTTCCCCCTTGGGCCCCACAGGAAATGCCTCGATCGGCCCCTTGCATGATTTGACGCCTATCGGGCCATTCTAGCAGAAATCTGATTCAAATAAAGATTTTTTGAAGGTTTAAGGGTTAAAATAAAATGATAAACCATCTATACTCAGTAATAGATGATCTAGAAAAGGTTTTGGGTCGCTGTGTGTGATTTGGAGAGAGCACAGACTCGATCTCGGCGAAAGTTTTCAAGAAACTTTCACCGATAGAAACTATGGAGCACAAACACAAAATCTATGATAGACCCGCACCCAAATATACTAAAGTAGCGACAATGTGCGGTGTGTGACCATAACCCAGGTCCGGTTTAATCTAGATCATGCTCTGATACCAACTTGTAACGCCCTGAAATTCAGGAGTCGAGCATAACTCAACTCCTTAGTTCCAAAACATCACTTATGCAACATATTTAATGATGGATGTATGTTGACTGTATGAGTGCATAAAATATGGAATAGATTAAGCCAAAACACAGATATAATTCAGCAATAAGTGAAGATAGCAAGCGGAAGACTTATAGAAATATATGTATACAAGTGTAAATCCCTGAAGTACATTCACCAACCAGGTCGTATGAAAGTGTTACTTAACAAAATTACAAGTATCAAGTTACATCATTTAAATTCTCAAAAATAATCCCAGCATCCCACGCATCAGAACAAGGCTCGCTAGAACCCGTCTGAAAACTGCATATAAGAGAAAGAGAAGGCAGCCTCATCATCATCCATCTCCCGCTCTGCCTTAGAAGTCGCATCCACATCTGCAACATCAGAACCTAAGACAGAGTCTGGTGGGTGTTTAACACCGCCCCAGAAACGTGGGAGTGAGTGATCAACTCAGTGGAATAATGAGGCACTGGTTAACATGTTATTAGTTCAATCAAGCAGCAATGATAAAACAGAACAATTAAATAAGTCCTAAGTACTCTTATTAATGTAAGGATGTATGCAAAATGATGCATGCCCTCACGCGTACACCCTCAGCGTCTTCATCTTACGTTACACATGACACCACCTCAAGGTGCGCCACATCTACAAAGTACATGCAAATGCGGTGCATGAATATGATTACCAAGTTGTTATTAGTCCATTTCATACAGCACGATTGGGAAGCTAAGATACCTTCCTCATATCATCATCCAAACAGTGATCCATTCTAGGGTCGTCAATCTTAGTCGTCTCATACGATCATATATTTGAGGTCGTAGCAAAGGGCTCGTTACCAATCAATGCACGCCTTTCATACCGTCGTTACTACACCAAGGCTCGTCACCTCAATGCAGTATCCAGGCATGCTCGAGGTCACTGCAAAGGGCTCGTCACCAATCAATGTAGGCCGACAGCATGAATATAGTGTCCCATACCACCATAATCGGCTCATGAGTTTAGTTGCTCACTGGTCACTATGGGGAGACTCGTCACAACAGCGTAGGCCGACAGCTCGACCACGGTGTCCCATACCACCATGTCCGGCTCATGAGTCTTAGCGGATCAAGGTACCATGGTTAATAGGATGTCACTGGTAAGTTTGGTACCCTAGATTCAAGCAGTAGTGTCCACACATGGTGAACATACATCAGAAAATCGGGTTACTTGATGAACTTGATTAGCACGAGCGCACGTTGAGTTGAGCGACATATACTGCTCAAACACTCCGCGTGGCCAAACCACTGCCGACAACTCTAATACGACTCGGGTTCATCTAATACGTCATACGTGGCGAAAGTAACCTCAGCCACGATCTTAAGGCAGATTACCGATTTCCTGGACTAATGCATAGTCCCAAACACATTACACTACAACAGATATTCATATTGAATGACAAACAGTAATGGAACAACAACATAATTCAAGTGGTACTCAAGCATCTGAAGAATATCAACTTAACATAAATGTAAGCATAAGTAATGCTTGAATTTAAATAACATGGAATGTAACTAGCAAGAAGGAAATCATGCACATCAATAGGAGTGTTGAGAATCACTTTTCAATGCCCGCAATTAGTGTAATAAGTTACACTTTAGATCATTCATGCATTCCTACAAACACTTAGAATACATGATACAACATATATGACGTGTGTTGCAATACACACCTTTGGACAATTCCTTTTACCAAGGAGTCGTCATTCATGCATCTAGCACACATACATGACAAATAATCATGGCAAACACAAGTGCATATTTTATACGTATACGGTACTTTATAAATACACATAGAATACACAAATCTCAATATAACGCGTGCATATCAGGAAAGCAACGTAAACACAATATTTGGCATGTGAAATCTCATCCATAACAAGAATAAATCACTAACTGACATTGAAAGCCTTGAAAACCATAACCTATACACTTAAAGTCCGCACCTTAAGCCAGAAAAGAAACACCGAACTGATTTAGACGAGTTGTCTTCGTCAACGGCGATAGAATACCCTAAAGCAGGGATAGAAATGAGTTACAACAACACCAAGACTAATTTAAGCTATAACACATGTTAGGGTTAGGTTAACTTACCCCAAGATGAACTCAGAACCATCAGAATAACGATTTAGAGTGAAGGTTCAAAGATGAAGAAGAATAAGAAAGAATCCAAGATGATTCACCAACTTCTCTCTTACTATCTCTCTCTTTTCCACTCTCTTTAGAAGCTAGGGTTAGAGAAAATTCTTATGGAAAAGAGAGCTAGGGTTTAAGGACTATAAATAGGCCTAACTTTGACGGAAATAACCCCAGGTTCAAGGTATACTTAGGGTATAACCAAAACCTGACTCTCGCGATCCAACGAGGCACTTCTGGTGGGCCAAAGACCACGAAAGGTCAGACTTAAGCTCACTGGCCATGGATCTAGGTCAGGCTAAGTTTTCATACCGACCGACTCTTCAGATCAGCCGTGGCGGACCACACTCAATTCAACGGTCACGGAATCTCAATCAGGTCCACAAGCACAAGGATATGCCTGGGCTACCTTCCCTGATCTAAGGGTGAAATTGGGTCAGAATCTAACGATCAGATAGCTTAAAATCATCGCGCATGCGACATGACTCAAATTTCATAAAAGCTTATTAAATTCCAACCGTTCTCACACTCTTCACTCCGAACTCAAACAAATCGACCCAGAACATCATCTGGACTTGATTTTCGAGGTGATGATCAAGCCGAACCTAGTGGCCACAACAGCCTAAGATCATTGCTAATGGACTTTCGACGCGCGGTCCAAGTCCGATCCAGATCTTCCAAAATTTTTTCAGAACAACTGGATTTAGCGATGGATCTTAGATTTCAGAGTAACGTAGTGCTAACTAATCTACAAGTTTTGAGCCATGCAGATACAATTTAACGTGATTGATGCAAATTTCACAAGCAATCGAGTATAGCGCTAATTACCCCAAAAACAACTACTAAGGAAAGATTAGCACAAAATTTCCAAGGTCGTTACATTAGGATAGATGTTGACGGTCATGCCAAGGCCAGAAGAGTAGAGGGAGGAAGAGGTATTAGGGAGACCTACTTGAGAGCAAGTGGTGTTAGTAAAAAAGATCTGAAAGAAGCCTATTTGTCACTCGCCGATAAAGACGAACATATGGACGCGGTGAAGCTGGTTCTAATAATTTGCGTTAAGAGTTTATTAGTTGGATCTCCGTAAAAGAATAACTGTGTTGATACATTTATCGACATGGTTGATGACTTGGATTATTTTAATAACTACTCCTGGGGTAGTGTGGGATTTGATTATTTGAAGAATTTGATTAACGTTGCGTCTGACATTATTTTGGTGACTAGACGGTACACCAAATCATATAACATATGCGAATGTGCATTTGCCCTGCAAGTATGTTATTCTTGTTCTGGTTTATAATTTGAGTTTGACTTTTTACTCCATACATGTCAATCAGTATGTAATGCATGATAATTGATCTTAAACAGATTTAGGCCTACGAATAGTTCCCAAAACTCACTAGTGACAATGAGTGGGCAGTTAGAAGATTGCCTATAATGATTCCTCGAATACTAAATTGGAATCTGAAGAAAGCAGGCAGATATCGCCCCTTATCCACCATCTTCAGAGCTGTACCGGTAATAGTTATTTAAATAATAGTGTATTTTAATTATACAGTATGTTTATAATTAATAAATCAAAATTTCCCATGTAGGTGGTGCTAACTTCAGAGCTTTAACCGACGATTGAAGAAGCAGAGACTGAGGTAGTCAAGAGTATAACCGAGGAGACTTATACGAATGACAAGGCTTGGTGGGCAGCACCCACGGCAGTGACAACAGTGGAGGAGGAGGATGAAATAAGAAATAAAGTTGAGGCTGATCTTACAGTCTCCCTCTTGGAAATGAGAAATGAAGTTGGGGCTGAGGTTAGAACTTCCATTCAGGAAGATATTACCAAGGTATTAAAAGATAATAAAAAATCAAGATCCATAATAAAGAAATTTAATAAGCAGATTGAGTTCCTTATCACTGAAGTGGAAGGAATAAAGGATGAAGTGAAGTATATCGGTGAGTTTGGCGGAGAAATAAAGAACCTCAAGAAGGATAATGCTTCTTTACGCGAAGAAGTAAAGTCGATTAGAGATGATTTAATACAAAATACGTACATGAAATTGCCCTGTTTTATTTGTTAATAGTTCTCTGTGAATGTACTGTCTTCTAATATAATGATTTTAATACAGGTCAATAGCACGACAACAACAACAACAATTGTTGATGATGGGATGGACCACCTCAAACATCTTGAAGATGGGATGAGCCATCTCAATGATGTCAGTGCTTCACTGAGAGAGCAGATGAATCAGTTAATAGTTGAGTTTCAGTCAACGAAGGTAAATGAAAAATGGATCATGGTTGTCATCCACGTAAGATTGTTGTTATCATCTAGGAAGGGTCGTGGTTGTCATGCACATTAGGATGTGGTTGATACATGACCCAACAGTGGTGGCAACCTCGATTCAGCCGAGAGTCGTGGTTTCTGTGTAAAATGGGTCATGGTTTCTATAAACTATGGGTCGTGGTTATTATACATGGGAATACATAATAATATAGTACTCTATTACAAGAATTTGTTGCTTCGATCAGCCCTCTCAAAGGAGAGAATGCTTCACTGCAAGAGTAGGTGAAGTAACTTAGAAAGGAGATCCAGGCAATGAGGGTACATGAAATTGAATTTATCAATTTATCTTGAATTTTATTTGGTCATTGTTGTGTCCTGTTTTGGCTCATTTCTGGCATATGATTTTATTACAGGACAATGTCCATTCGACCAGCCCTCTAAGCATAGAGAATGCTTCACTGCTAGAGTAGATGAAGTAGTTTGGGAAGGAAATACAGGGAATGAAGGTATATGAAGTTGAAGTTTTCCTGAATCTTATTGGTCGTTGTTGTGTTCCTTTTTGGGTCATTGGTTATGATATAGTGCAGGTCGTTATGACTGGCCCATGTCCATTTAGTGGTCCATCTTAGTGAAGAGAATGCTTATATGAATGAGCAGATGAAGCATATTGAAGAGGAGATACAAGCAATAAAGGTAAGAGAAATTGAATTTTGGTCGTAGTTGTGTTCCACCTTTAATCGTGTTATTGTGAAGGTCACATCGTTGTTATCATGTGTGATTGGTCATGTTTATCATCCATATGGGTTGTGGTTGAGCACAACCCAATGTTGACGATATAGGATATCACATGTAGAATATGTAAATGGTTTGCCTTTGGATTAATAGTTAACAAGTCACTATAAATCTAATGTCTTCTACTATACAATTTTAATAACAGGTCAAGAGCTCCATCGTTGAGGCTGGGATGAGCCAGCTTACTATTGAATCATGGTTTCCAGCCATAGTGGGTTGTGGGTGGTTGGTGAACGACCCAATTTGGATGACAAACACGATCCAACAAGGACCGTGGTCACTGTCGTCATTTCAGATCATTGTTATTGTCTATTAGTCATGGTTATCATGTATAATTGGTCGTGGATATCGCCTAGACTAGATCGTGGATGAAAAGTGACACACTATGGATGACAGACATAATTCACGAACCAGGCCAATTGTGAACCTCGACCTTATATGGACGATAACCACGATCCACATCACTGTATGGATGACAGCATTACTTCACTACATGACGTGTTGAAATACGTAAATAATATGCTTGTGTTACATGAGAAAATCACTTTGATGCAAAGCAACGAAGAAGAAATTCTTAATCTAAAGGAGCTCTAACTGCATTGAGCCAGGATATGAATCTACTAAAGGATGAAGCTAATAAGAAAATTATACGTGTAATTACATTTGGATCATATTTTTCATTGGACATTATGTTGTGAATTGCACAAATAATATGTCATTTTATTATAACTCAACATTAGTACTTCGCAAGTGTGTGAGGAAGGGAGACCACACCACGATGCAATGAAGCCCCACCAAGCTCTACTTGTAAAGGAGAGTCGTCAGGGGTACGTGGATCCACACCGAGCTCTAACTGAAGCCAAAGACAACGAGTTGAGAGTTGTCAAAGTATCATCAGATTCACCTGTCTGGCTGAAGAGCATCTATGACCTAAAATCATGAGTCGACTCTGAGGTAAGTTTCTAAATATTATCTCTTTATTTAATATCGATATATGCAAATTATATCACACAACTTCCTCATTGTGTAAGTTGTCGATATATACCTATGCTCCCTATCAGTGAGTCAGGAAAAGAGACCACGAGGTAGACAGGACTACGCATTTGTCCCGTTGTTATTTACGGTAATGTAATTTGAGGACCATAGTTATCTTTAAAACATTATTAATTATTTATGTTTCTGACACTTTCCAATATATCAATAGCAATTCATGGAAGTTCAACTTAATGAATTACAAACTTATGAGCTAGAAACCATAAGGATAGATAGGCCATCATCAAGAATGGCAACTTGAATAAAATTCTTATAGAAATAGTCGACAGTGGAAGTAGATCGGAGCCTCTATGGAAGTATGAAGTGGTAAGAGCTTATTTACTTGCACATGTACATGAACTTAAATGATATTATTCATTTTGGAAAGGCAAGTCTTTTAACTGTTGTCATATTTCTTGTGCTTGATAGTTATACATCCCACTCAATGCGAGAAGCCAACACTGGTTCTTGGCTATTGTTAATCTGAAGAAGAGAGATGTCACTTTGTACGACAGCCTGAGTACCGAGTTGATTTCTCACAACAAGTTGATTGTCACACAGATAACGGATGGACTGACATGGTTATTCCATATTCTTGATAATAGATCTAAGAACTGAGAGGAGCTATGGAGTTTAAAGACAATCAGTGACAGACCTCGGTAAGATAACTTGGATGATTGTGGCGTATTCATACTGAAATATATAGACTTCTTGAGTAGCATGCACACAATTGACTTCACGAAGGGTCAATATATATATATATATATATATACACATTAAATCCTTATTACTCTATCCTTTGATTTAATATTAGTTTGTTCTTTTTCTATAGGAGGTCATTTCTAAATTTTGAAAGACAATTGCATATGACTGTTTGTAGTTCATGAAGTCAGAAGATGAGGCTGCTTACCCAAAAAAAGAAGAAGAAATGATGTGTAGACCACCGAAGAGAGTCAAATATTGATTAATAATTAAATGCTGAATGGATTGGTGTATTTGATGTTTCTTCTAAATATCTTCTATAATGGTTTAGTAAATGACATGGGTCATGGATATGACGACCAATGTATCGTGATTAACATCCACAATGGATCGTGGCTGGAAACCATCACCAAGTGTGTATGACAACGACGACCCCGTTTTGTGATCGTGACTTAGATGTACATTGGATTATGCTTGTCAGCCACGTTGGTTGACATCCACAATGGATCGTTGTTGTATATGGGTGGTTGAACGTGGATTCCAGCATGAGCCATATATCATGACAACCACGACCCATGCCAACTACAACAAACTCGAATGTTCGTGGATGTGACGAACATTGGGTGGTGATGTAATGCATAATGGATAGTTATTGGAAAACACAATCCATTGTGTATGTCAACCACGACCCTGTCGTTGGATCGCATGGTACACAAGAACAACGGATCATGGTTTTCATCCATGTTGGAACGTGGTTGTCATCCACACTTGATCATTGTTCACAACTATGACCATATAGTTGGATCTCGTAGTTGACAAGCACAATGGATCATTGTTGTGAATATATATGGGAAGTAGTTATTATCATGTGCTGAGCTGCCAAAGAGAAGGTAGTTAGTCCCATGTCATTGGAGAGAACTATTCTTCAACAACATTTTTCTACTAGCTGGGTGCTAGTTGAAATTATCGTGTTGCCGGAGCTCAGAAATTGCCTTCAGAACTTCCTGTGGAGGCAGTTGAGCTTCAAGGAGATCGTATTAAATGAGATCGGAGTAAAGAGGAATGGCATCCACGATGCATATAAGACGAGAACCACGACCAATTTATATGGGTCGTAATTGTTACGTTATATGGGTTGTTTTCTAGTGTTATATGGTCGTTGTTGTCATGTTATGTGGGTCGTGGTTGTTACGTTACATTTCCTTGGTTGTCAGTAAATTTCCTGTGGTGTGACCAGTATATAAGGTGTAACACACCACATGAAATCAGCAGTCAGCGACGACCCATGTAGGGTAACAAACCCGATGCACATAACATGACAAGCACGACCAATATAACACATCAACCATGACCCATATAGGCTAGTCACACCACACGAAATAAGTAGACAACCATGACCCATGTCATCTTCATGACCCTTATGCCATTCTAACTACGATCAATATCGGCTGACAATCACGATCCGTATAATTTCATAACATTATTAGTGTATACTGCCATGTAAAATTACAAACAACGACCAATATAACATGAAAATCATGATCAGTATAACATTAAAACAACAATCTATATAACACAGTTACTACCAGAAGAGGAGGTCAGTGATGCACAAGAATCTTCCACTTAAGCTTGCAAATGGGGATATTATAATCCCCCTCACTCTCATCATCACTAGTTAATAACTACGACCTTCCCTTCGGATTCAGCGGCCCTTCCCTTCGGATTCACCATTACCCTTCGGAATAAATGCCACATGCAACATGCAAGCCACGACCCATTTAACATGACAACCACGGTAAATGAATCATCATACTACTTCCTTTCCAGGATGACAACCACGACAGATTTAACATGACAACCAAGACTATATTCATATTAACAATCTGAATAACAGATCTCTTCAACGGGTACCCAACCAGCAGCAAAACTTTACCGAGGTTGGCTTGTTTTAGCCTGATTTAAAACTCTGTTGAGAAGGTCAGGCTTAAACAAGACATGCTCGCTAGTGTTTTTCAGCTCGCTGGGTCCCGTTGAAGAGACTATACTTCCTATTATGTTGTGATTATGGTCCTGATTGTTGTGTTATAGCGGTTGTGTTTGTCATTTTGTATGAGAAGCAGTTATTATCATGTGGCGTTTTGATTACTAAGGGTCGAAAGAGCTGCGAAGATCGTCTTCAGAACTTCTTGTGGAGGCGGTTGAGCTGCAGGAAAATTGTCAAATCCCTGAGGAAAGAGATGAAATCACCATTAAAGGTAGGAGGCGATAGGGAATTGATGGCTTCTTCGAATTTCTCCTCCATTATTTTGAATGAAAGAGCAAAGAAAATACATTAATGAGAAAGGTGTTGTAATAAGGTTCGGATTGGTTTATGGAAGAAGTACCGTTCTTATAGGGTAGTCCTTCAATGTCAAGGTGTTGATTCCGAACAGTCACACTGATTTTGAATGGTCACGCGGATTCTGAAAGATCGCACTCGGTGCCCAACGGATTGCGGGGAAGTAGTGAGTCATTCAGTGGTCAAGGCACCGATTCCGAATTGTCGCGATGATTCTGAACAGTCACGTGGATTCTGAATGATCGTGCTCAACGGATTGTAAGGAAGTAGCGACTCATTCAGTGGTCAAGGCTTCGATTCCAAAGGGTCGCACTGATTCTGAATACTTAGGGAATTTTGAAGGATCGCGCTCGTTGCCTAACAAATTGCGGGGAAGTAGCAAGTTAATGTCCTCTCCTGAAAAAGTAGAATGTGACGCTATTTTCGGAGGATCACGCTCAATCTGAAGGGAATGGTCGTGGATATGACCAATAATTGGTCGTGGTTATCTTCCACGTTGGATCGTGATTCACATGCACACTTGATCATGTTTTTTATCCACGTTGGATCGTCGTTGTCATTCAACACTGGGTCATGGATCGTTTAAAAAAGGATGGCAGCGATGACCCATATGACATTCTAAACACGACCAATATAACACGATAACCACGAACCATGATATTTGGGTCGTGGTTGTTACTTTATATGTGTTATGGTTTTATGTTATGACATTCCCGACCCATATAATGTAACAACCATGACCCATATAACTAGCCACAACCGGCCTAGTTATTTCAGGAAATCGTATTAATGTCATTTCCTCCATGCAATCTGTTAGTAACACAGTGCAACCATTCGAAATCCGCACGACCATTCAGATTCAGCGCGAACCTTCGGAATCAGCACCTTGACCTTTGAATGACTAGCTTATAAAAGTAGTACTTGGGCTTCCTATTACTTTCATAAGCCAATCCGAACCAAAATCCTTATGTATTGCATCACCTTACACATTCATAGATTTCTTTGCTCTTTCAATCAAAATAATGGAGGAGATATTTGAAGAAGCCATTGAGTCCCTCTTGCATCCTTCCTTTATTAGTGATCCCTTCTCTTTCCTCAGGGATGCTGATGATCTTCCAGAAGCTCAACGACCTTCACAAAAACTTCCGAAGACAATTTTCGAACTCTGGCTACTCAACAATTTCAATAGGTATCCAGCCAATGGAAAAACATTTTTGAAGAATAGTTCTTTGCAATGACATAGGACTACTTACCTTTTCTTCTACTTACTTTTTATGTCACAGTAGCACTACCCTTTAGAATCAGCATGCCCCGTGATAAATTTTATCATGGTGCCCTGAACATTGAGTGGGTTGTGGCTTGCATGCTGCATGTGGCACCGATTCTGAAGGGTCGCACTGAATCCAAAGTGAAAAGAATAAAGTATGATAATATCCCCATTTGCAAACTTAAGTGGAAGAAACTTGCAAAGTCTTGTGCATCAATGAGCATCTCTTCTGGCAGTTACTCTGTAGCAAATAAGTCGTGGTTACAATTTTGTAAGGGTCGTGGTTTTCATGTTATATGGGTCATGATTGTAATGCTATATGGTTTGTAGTTGCCATGTTATATGGATTGTGGATGTCATGTTTTCTTGATCGTGGTTGTGGTTTTTAACTTGTCCTCTTCCTTTTCTACCAAACCCTTTATACCGATTCATCCACCTTGTCGGCTATCTTGCTGTGGCCCCCAAAAGTTCTTGCTTGGGCAGTATCCACTTTTGTCCACCCTGTCTCCACCTGTTAATAACTACCACACATATATACATAAGATTTTTGAAATCTATGAATACTTCATAACCTAACTTTCATGGGTCATTGTCCATTACAACCACGACCTATATAACTGCACAACCATAACTTAAATTTGATGGTTGTTATGTCATGTCTATCGGGGTTGTTATGTTACATAGGTCGTGGAAGAAGTACTCCTCTTATAGGGTGGTCATTTACTGGTCAACGCGCCGATTCCGAAGGGTTGTGCTTATTCTGAACGGTCGCGTGGATTCTGAAGGATCTCGCTCGGTGCCCAACGGATTACGAGGAAGTAGCGAGTTTTAATGTCCTCTCCTAATTAAGTATAATGTGGCGCTGTTTTCAGAGGATCGTGCTCAATCTGAATGGACGGTTCCTAGATATTACGAAGAATTTGACGTAGTTATCTACATGTGTGACCATGGTTTACATGCACAATGGATCATGATTTTTATCCACATTGTATCGTGATTGCCATCCAACGTTGGATCGTGGACCATTGGAAAAAATATTTCAACCACAACCCATATAATATTTTAACAACGACCAATATAATACGAGAACCACGAATCTCAGCAGTGTTTGTCAGCTCGCTGGGTTCTCGTTGAAGCGACCCATTCTTCATATTATATTGTAATAATGGTCGTGGTTGTTACTTTATATGTGTTATGGTTTTATGTTATGACACTATCGACCCATATAACATAACAATCGCAATCCATATAACATAATAACCATGACACCTATAACCTAATAGCCACAACCGCCGTAGTCTTTTTAGGAAATCACATTAATGTCACTTCCTTCACGTAATCTGTTGGGAACCAGCGACCGTTTAGAATCATGCACGACCCTTCGGAATCAGACCCTTGACCATTGAATGATAAGACATAAATGTGGTAATTGGGTTTTGAGACAATTCAAACCACAAACCGTACTGATCATGGTTCACATGCACAGTGGATCATGGTTTTTATCCACGTTGCATCGTGGTTGCCATCCAATGCTTAATCGTGAAACGTTGAAAAAAAGAATGGCAACCATGACCCATATAACATTATAACAATGACCAATATAACACGAGAACCATGATCCATGTTATATGGATCGTGGTTGTTACTTTATATGTCTTGTGTTTTCTGTTATGACATCCCCGACTCATATAACGTAATAGCCATGATCCATATAACATAACAACCAGGACCTTGTAACAAAACAGCCACAACCGCCACAGTAATTTCAGGAAGTTGTATTAATGTCGCTTCCTCCACACAAATCGTAGGGAACCGAGCATGACCGTTAGGAATCCGTGCGACCGTTCGGAAAATCTGCGACCCTTCAAAATTGGCGCGTTGATCATTGAATGACTAGCCTATAAAAGTGGTACTTGGGTTTCATAGAGCTTTAAAAAAATCATGAAGGAGATATTCAAAGAAGGCATCGAGTCTTTCTGGCGTTCTTCACTTACACGTGATCCCTTCCCTTTCCTCAGGGATGTTTACGATCTTCCTGACGCTCAACGGCCTCCACAGAAAGTTCTGAAGACATTTTTCAAACTCCAGAATCTCGACAATATCAACGGGCACACAGCCAGTGGAAAAGGAACTATTTCCTTTGGAGATATGCAGAGAGGGAAAAGGAAGCTTCACTGAATAAAATTCTTCGTTGGATTTAGAAATTGAGCAACTAAAAGTGGAGCTTCCATACACTTCTTGCTCATAAGATAATTTCTCAGCCAACCTTTCTATAAATACGATGTCAGGAGAGGAAATTGCACCATAAACAGACATTGACTTTGGAAAGTGAGCAAAGCAACCTAGAAATAAGCAGGCAAACTTCTTATATTTAGAAAATAACATATGGGTTGTGGTTTCATGCTATATGTGTTGTAGTTTTCATGTATCGTGGTTATCATGTTACAGGGGTTGTGGTTCTCACCTGATTTCCTGTGTTACTGTTATATGAATGAGTAGCGTAATATATAAAAATTTACCTCCGTTACTATTGTATGTATGTGCATATTACATTTGCTGATTTGTAACGCCCTGAAATTCGGGGGTCGAGCATAACTCAGCTCCCGAGTTCCAAAACATCACTTATGCAACATATTTAATGATAGATGTATGTTGTCTGTATTAGTGCATAAAACATGGAATAGATTAAGCCAAATTGCAAATATAATTCAGGGATAAGTGAAGAAAGCAAGCGGAAGACTTAAAGAAATATATGTGTACATGTGCAAATCCCTGAAATACATACACATACCAGGTCGTAATACAAGTGTTGCTATCAAAATTATAAGTATCAAATTACATCATTTAATCCCAAAAGAAATCCCAGAATCCCGCGCATCAGTACAAGGTTCACTAGAACCCGCCTGAAAACTGCATGAAAGAAAATGCAGCCTCATCATCCTCAATCTCCTGCTTTGCCTCAGAGGTCTCATCAACATCTGCAACTAAGATAGAGTCTGGTGGGTATTTAACACCACCCAGAACGTGGGAGTGAGTGATCAACTCAGTGGAACAATAAAGCAAAGGTTAACATGTTATCAGTTCAATCAAGCAGTAATGATGAAGCAGAACAATCAAACATGTCCTAAGTACTCTTGTTAATGCAAGGATGTATGAAGAATAATGCATGCCCTCGCGCGTACACCCTCAGCGTCTTCATCTTACGTTACGCATGACATCGCCTCAAAGTGCCCCACGTCTTCAAAGCACATGTAAATGCGGTGCATGAACATGATTACTAAGTTGTTGTTAGTCCTTTTCATACAGCAGGATTGAGAAGCTAAGGTACCTTCCTCATATCACCATCCAAACAGTGATCCATTTTAGGGTCATCAGTCTTAGATCATCTCATACGATCATATGGTTTGAGGTCGTTACAAAGGGCTCGTCACCAATCAGTGCACGCCTATCATACCTTTGTTACTACGATAAGGCTCGTCACCTCAATGCGGTATCCAGGTATGCTCGAGGTTACTACAAAGGGCTTGTCACCAATCAATGTAGGACGACAGCACGAATATAGTGTCTCATACCACCATAATCGGCTCACGAGTTTGGTTGCTCATTGGTCACTACGGGGAGGCTCATCACCCCAGCGTAAGCCGACAACTCGACCACGGTGTCCCATACCACCATGTCTGGCTCATAAGTCTTAGCGGATCATGGTACCATGGTTAACAGGTTTTCATTGGTAAGTTCGGTACCCTAGATTCAAACAATAGCATCCATACATGGTGAACATACATCGGACAATCGGGTTACTTGACGAACTCGACTAGTACGAGCGCACGTTGGGTTGAACGACATAGAGTGCGCAAACACTCCGCGTGGCCAAACCACTGCTGACAACTCTAATACGACTCGGGTTCGTCTAATCACATCCTTCGTGGCGAAAGCAACCTCAGCCACGATCTCAAGGCCGATTACCGATTTCCTAGACTATTCATAGTCTCACACCCATTCCATTACAATAGATATTCGTATCTATAATTTAGAATAGTAATGGAACAACAATTCAAATCATGTAGTACGTAAGCATTTAAAGCATATCAACTTAACATGGATTTACACACAAGTAATGCTTGAAATTAAACAGCAAGGAAAATGACTTGCATGCGGTAAATCATACACATCAATAAGAGTGTTGAGAATCGCTTCTCAACGCCCACAATTAAGTTAATATGTTGCACTTTAGATCATTCAGACATTTCTACAAACACTTAGAATACATAATACAACATACATGTCGTATGTTGAAATACACGCATTTGGACAATTCCTTTTGCCAAGGAGTTGACACACATACATTTAGCATAGGTACACGACAAATAATCATGGCAAGTACATGTTCATATTTTATACGCATACTATACTTCCTATATATACATAGAATACTCAAATCTCAATATAACACATGCATATCAGGAACACAAAATAAACATAGAATTTGGCATGTGAAATCTCATCCTTAGAAAGAATAAACCATTCACTGGCATTGAAAGCCTTGAAAACCATAACCGATACAATTAAAGTCCGCACCTTAAACCAGAAATAGAACACTGAACTGATTGAGACGATATGTCTTCGTCAATGGCGACTAAATAACCTAAGGCAAGAACAGAAATGAACTACAACACACATAGACTCTTCTAAGCTCGAAAACAGATTAGGGTTAGGTTAACTTACCTAAAGATGAACTCAGAATCGCCGGAATAACGATTCAAAAGTGATGGTTTAAGGATGAAGAAGACCAGGAAAGAATCTAAGATAATGCGAAATAAAACTTATAACAGCGGAATTAAAAAGAATATGATAGCCAAAATAAATCATAACGCAGGAAAATAAAACAGCCTCAAAATTCAGATCTTGAGAGGTTGATACAAATGTTGTTCTAAGGACAACCTTACACCAAAAACCAGAGTTTATGGTAGGACAACCTTATTTCTAGAAGGATCTTTATATCAAATCTCAAACCGAAGAGGAATACTGAAATAAATACAAACTGAATTGAAATAAATAGTAATCACGAATGTATTGTTCTAGGGACAGCCATACACCATAAAAATGGCAGGGCAACCTTGCTGGAACAACTTTTAAATGAAATTGAATATCAAGCTGATAAAGGAATAGCAGAAAATAAATTCTAAACTATTACAAAATTCTCATAATGCTTGAATTAAATGATTACAACATTCACCACCATACATACATCCCACAAAAGAATAATTAAAGATCAGAAGCATAAATCATTCAACCACAACACAAGGGATTATAGTGGTTCGCCTGTGTGTTTACCAACTGTTAAACAACAGCCACACAGAATGCTACTCCACTCTTAATATCCTCACACAGGGGATATTAGCGTTCACTAACAAAATAGGTTTTCCCAGGTTCACCCAAAACCTTTACAATTGTGTCTTTGTCTGTGGGCTTACACAATTAAAAAACCCCACTTCTGAGTTTTCCTGGCTCTCCTCAGATAACCAATATAACAAGATTTTTCTGGCAAATCTTGAAAGAAACCAAAACAGAAAGGAATTTACAATTAAATGTAAAATACCTGATTATCTCCTTCGTTGTAGCAGCCCGGTAGAACCAAATCAGAGTAGATGATTAAATGTCCAAGTTCAATATCCAGTACTCAATTACAATGGTTCTAATTCTAATAGATTTTAAATTAAACCAAATAGGGCTTGCCTTAATTGATTTTGATTCCAAAGAAATGGAATAACAATTCCTCTTATCAAATTAGATTGGAATAGCAGAAACAAAATCAATTAAATAAAGCTAAGGAAAGAGAATATTAAATAAGCACACTTAGCTTAGATGGAGCACGAAATTATCTCAGAAGTTCGACAAAGATTGGCTTGAATGGATTAATTAATTCGATGATTTCTTCGAGATTCGTGCACTATTTATAGGTGAGCGGATCGCGTTTCGACTGGTCTAGGAGCTCTTCGACTAGTCGAAGCAATAATGATATTTGAAAAATCCGGCAGGATAAGCTTTAACCGTTCTACGATCGTCTAAGGTCTCCTTCGATTGGTCAAGAAAGATGAAGATTTCGGATTTTGAGTCGAAGTTTTTCGATCGTTGAAGATGCGATCGACATCGTTCCTTCGATCGTCGAATGCATTCTGTACTAGTCGAAGCCTAACAGATTTTATCCGAAATTAGTAACAAACTCACAACTGATCGAGAAATTTCTTAGACTGGTCGAAGCAACTCTAGGACTAGTCGAAGAAGGCCTAGGACTAGTCGAAGAACAGACCAAACTCATGTAAAATAAACATTCAATTTATGTATCCAAAATGACCTACTTCTAAGGTCAACCTATGGTCATTCAAACCTCAACCATGAAGTAAGGACATTGAAACATTCGGAACTAGTAACCTTGAAGTATGAGCCTTGAAGTCTTGATATAGTTGAAATCTTGATGTAACTCAACCTTGAAAGTGTCTTGAGTTCTTTACAAACTGCCTTGTACTCTTCTTGAAGTCTTGCAGCTTGAGTCTTGTCTAGTGAGCAGTTCTTACTTGTTTATGAATGTTGATCCTTGAGAGAGCTTCACTTATGCAAGTTATATATAACAGTGATTTTGGCACCACAAATTTGACAACAGACAGGGATATAAACTATAGCACTTACATGGTTTAAGGATGAAGAAGAACAGGAAAGAATCTAAGATGTTTCACCAACTTCTCTCTTACTTTCTCTCTCTTTTCCTCTCTCTTTCTTAGCTAGGGTTAGGAAATTCGTATGGAAAAGAGAGTTAGGGTTTTAAGGTCTATATATAGGCCTAACATTGATGAAAATAACCCCAGGGCCAAGGTATACTAAGAGTATAACCAAAACAGGCTTCTCTCGATCCAACGAAGCACTTTCGGTGGGCCTAATACCATGAAAGGTCAGACTTAAGCTCACTGACCATGGATCTAAGTCAAGCTGAGTTTTCTTACCAATCGGATCTTCATATCAGTCGTGGCGGACCACACTCAATTTAACGGTCACCGAATCTCGATCAGGTCTACAAGCACAAGAACATGCCTGGGCCACCTTTCCTGAACAGAGGGTGAAATTGGGTCAGAATCCAACGGTCAGATTGCTTAAAATCGTTGCGCAAGCGACACGACTCAGATTTCATAAAATCTTATTAAATTTCCAACCGTTCTCACACTCTTCATTCCGGACTCAATCAAATCGACCAGAACATCATCTGGACTTGATTTTTGAGGTGATGACCAAGTCCAACATGGTGACCGCAACAGCCTAAGATCATCGCTATCGGACTTACGACGCGCGGTCCAGGTCCGATCCAGAACTTCTAAAAATTTCCAAGAGCAACTGGATTTAGCGATGAATCCCAGATTTCAGAGTAACATAGCGCTAACTATTCTATAGGTTTTGAGTCATGCAGATCCAATTTAAAGTGATTGATGCAAATTTCACCAGCAATGGAGTTTAGTGCTAATTACCCCAATAAGCTACTAAGGAAAAACAGAGGTAGTACTCGGGTCTTGGCACAAAATTTCTCGGGTCATTACAATCTACCCCCCTTAAAGAAAATTTTGTCCTCGAAATTCATACCTTCTCATATTCCTCAAAGATCTGAGGTAGCTCTTTCTAACCTCAGCTTCATATTCCTAAGTAGCCTCTTCCTCACTATGATGCGTCCATAACACCTTCACAAGAGGGATGACCTTGCTACGCAATACCTGCTCCTTCCTGTCTAGAATACGCGTCGGTCGCAGTACATATGTGGCATCCTCGCTCAACTGCACCTGCTCCAAACTGATAATATGCGAAGGATCAGGAACGTACTTCTTCAGCATAGAAATATAAAATACGTTATGCACGCCTGTAAGAGGTGTGGGCAAAGCAAGGCGGTATGCTACCGCTCCCACTCTATCCAGAACTTGAAATGGACCAATAAATCTCGGCGTAAGTTTTTCCTTCTTACCGAACCACAGAACTCCCTTCATAGGGGAAACCTTAAGAAACACATGGTCTCCAACCTCAAACTCAAGCAGTCGCTACCTCGTATCAGCGTAACTCTTCTGCCTACTCTGAGCTGTTAGAAGTCGATGTCGAATGATGTCAACTTTCTCTGAAGTCGCCTGCACCAACTCCGGGCCAATCAAACTACGCTCGCCAACTTCTGCCCAGCAATGCGATGCTCTGCACGGGCCACCATACAACGCCTCATAGGGAGCCATGCCAATACTCGCCTAGAAACTGTTATTATACGCGAACTCTGCATAAGGAAGACAATCATCCCAACTGTCCTTGAAATCCAAAACACAAGCTCGTAACATGTCTTTCAGGATCTGATTCACGTGTTCCGTCTGCCCATCTGTTTGCAGATGAAACGCGGTGTTGAACTTCAATTTCACACCCATCGCTTCCTGAATACGAGTCCAGAAGATAGATGTGAAACGCGTGTCTCTATCAGACACAATCTCCATGAGAACTCCATGCAGACGTACAATCTCCATGATATACAGCCTAGCAAACTCGTCTGCAGAGTTTGTGACTCTGATCAGTAAGAAGTGAGCCGACTTGGTCAATCGGTCGACTATCACCCAAATAGAGTCATATCCCTTCCTCGTTCTCGGTAACCAAGAAATAAAATCCATAGAGATGAAGTCCCACTTCCATTCTGCTATGGGCATGGGCTGAAGCAACCTAGGAGGTCGGCAATGCTCTGCCTTGACCTGCTGGCACGTGAGACAACGAGAGACAAACTCAGAAATATGGACCTTCATGTTGTCCCACCCATATGATCTTCTCATACCTTGATACATCTTCGATCTACCTAGATGCATCGCAAGCTTAGAACTATGGGCTAACTCGAGAACCTCCCGTCTCAAGTCAGGGATGTCAGGAACACATAACCGGCCATGAAATCGTAGGCCCACATCAGAACTAACACTCCAGTCGGAGTTCTCATCTGTACTAACCCGCTTCCTCATCTTTGCCAAAAGCTCATCTTCTGCCTGAGCTGCAACGATCTTCTCGTCAATAAGGGGCTGTACACGAATGTGTGCGATAACCTCATACGGCTCTTCCACCATAAGTTTCTGCTCAAAGTCTCGCACAAATTCTAACATATCCCACTCTGCTATCATCAGTGGAGCCGCAAACTCAATAGCCTTCTTGTGACTCAACGCATCTGCCACAAGGTTCGCCTTGCCCGGATGGTATGAAACATCGAAGTTAAAGTCTTTCAATGTTTCCATCCACCGGCGCTGCCTCATATTTAAATCATGTTGCGTGAAAATATACTTAAGGCTCTTGTGGTCGCAAAAGAGCTCGAACTCCTCTCCATAAAGGTAATATCTCCAGAGCTTTAATGAAAAAATGACAGCTGCTAACTCTAGGTCGAGCGTAGGGTAATTCTCTTCTTATTTCCTCAACTGCCGCGAGGCATAAGCAATCACCCTGTCCTTTTGCATAAGGACACAATCTAAACCAACACGAGAGGCGTCAGTATATATAATATACTTAACCCCTTGCTCTGGCAATACTAGCATAGGGGCGGACGTCAACTTGTCCTTCAGCTCTTGAAAAGCTTCCTCCGCCCTCTCATTCCAAGCAAACTTCAACTCTTTCCGTGTCAACTGCGACAACAGTCTGACAATCTTCGAGAAGTCTTGAATGAAGCGTCGATAATAGCCTGCAAGACCCAGAAAGCTCCTTACCTCAGTAATTGAACCAGGCTGCTTCCAGTCCTGCACTGCAGCTACCTTAGCAAGATCGACAGCTATCCCTTCCTTGGACACCACATGTCCCAAGAACTTGACTTCCTCTTTACAGAAATCATACTTCTTGAACTACGCAAAAAGCTGATTCTTCCCAAGAGTATCCAAAACCGCTCTTAAGTGCTCCTCGTGTTCTTCTTGACTCGCAGAATATATCAAGATGTCATCAATAAAAATAATGACGAATCGGAACAAGAATGGCCGAAATACCCTGTTTATCAGATCCATGAATACGGTCGGTGTGTTCGTAAGACCGAACGACATCACAAGGAACTCATAGTGACCGAAGCTAGTCCTGAAAGCGGTCTTCTGCACGTCCTCATTCTTGATGCGCAACTGGTGATACCCTGATTGCAGATTAACCTTTGAAAAGTACCGTGCCCCCTTCAATTGATCAAACAGATCATCAATCCTATGCAAAGGGTACTTATTCTTCACAGTTACCAGATTCAACCTGCGATAATCAATACATAATCGCAAGAAACCATCATTCTTCTCCACAAACAAGACAGGTGCTCCCCAAGGAGACACACTAGGCCGAATAAAATCCAAATTCAACAAACCATCTATCTGCTTCCTCAATTCCTCCATTTCACTTGGAGGCATATGATAGGTGGGCAAAGAAATGGGCGCCGCACCAGACATGAGATCGATAATAAAATCAATCTCGCGCTGAGGAGGTAATCCAAAAATCGACTCAAACACATCTTTAAATTCCCGAACTACAGGCGTGCTTTCAAACTCCAAATCAGCCATACAGTAATCGCAGCACAACTTTAAAGATAAACAACATGCATTTCATTTAACAAAATTTGTCGCAATACAAGGAGTGCAACATTACATGAATCACAATAGGGAAAACATGTGAACTACAACATCTAAAACTTCAAACAACAACAAACAACTTCCAACTATAAAGCCAACAATGGCTACACACAAAAAGAAACAACAAACAAAGTAAAGGACGACTACAATGACAACTACTCTTCAGAATCAGGAGATGGAGGCGGGGCACCCTTATCCTGCAAGCAACACGGGATAGACTTCAGAGTTTGAGTCACCTTCTTAAACTTATGCTTCACAAGGCCTCGAAGATCCATGATATCCTGGTATAGAACAGCCTGCCCTTCTTCAAGCCGAGCAATACAGGCATCCCTGGCAGCCTGATCTGCGCTCTGCTCTAGTGCCACAGGAGGAGAACTCTCACTCGTATCTTGTACCTCAACCTCTTCCTCGTCCTGCTTTGTTTCTTTTTTAATCTTAGCACCACCTTCAGCATAACTCTCATCCTCATCACTCTCGACTCATCCTCACTCTCTGAGGCCTGTCGACGAGTACTAATCTCCATCTGCTTAAGGGTTGTCAGATTAATATGACGAACAAGAACCGGCTTCTCTGCTCCAAGCCTATAGCCAAACTCATGAGCAAGCTTACAAATGAGTCAGCCAAAAGGAAGCGATTCAGTCCTCTTAGTTGAACGAGCGATAAGGATAATCTGACGCAAGATGTACATCGACACACACAACTTTGCTCCTTGCCCCACCTGATACAGAAAATCTACCATCAGACGCGTACACTCGCTGCGATTGCTCCACCTTGGATATACATTGAACATACACATGTGGTGAAGCAAGTGAAAGTCGTCCATCATGTAGGTAGCTAGAAGACTTCTATTTGGCTGCCACTCGACCAGACGACCACACAGGAACCGGGTGCGACGATCCCTCTCGCGCATACTGTTCAAATTCTTCTCATTGGCATGCACCTCACCAAGTGACACATTCAGGAGTCGGGATATCAAAGTGACGTTGACCGTGGCCTCCCAACCACTACCACAAGGAATCTTGAACTGCAGAGGCTCCAGTGAAGGATCACGAATATTGACATAAAAAGCTCGAACAGTACTTGCATTCGTACGATACTCGCCCTCAAACAAGGGACACCAACCAGCCCCTTCCAGAGGCTCCAACAGTAAAAACTCACCAAACGGCCGCAGATAAACACGAGCCTCAAAAAGGACCCTACGGCCTTTATAGACTCCATGCGATAGCTCCACCAACAAGATTCTTCCAATGGGAGCTTAAGGATCAAGGTCCCGCTTGGTCTGAAACTTACAAGCGGTGGTTGTACTCGCGGTAGCACCTCTTGACCTCTGTGCACGGGTTGGACGGCTAGGCCCGGCTTCATCCATGGACACTCTCTTCTTCCCCATCAAAGAAAGAATGGAGAAAATGGAAAAGATGACCGTGATAAACTCAAAGAGGGCCATGAGAAATGAGAGAAAGAGAGAAATAGGAAGGATGGTGAAGCTTCCACACACTCGAGATCCCAAAGGAAGATTTGAGAGCCCAAATGAGAAGAAAAGGAAATGTAAACAACAAAGGGAGGTGAGGTTTTGAGATGGGTTGGTAGGGTTTACACAAAAATGGAAGAAGAAGAAGATTTGAAAGAGATTTGGAGGAGTTTGGAGAAGAACTTGAAGGAAAAGAGAGCTTGGGAGGGTGGATTGTGAAGGAAGTAGGACTTAGAAAGGGTTTTAATCAGCAAACCGTGGAAGGGTGGGCCACACTAGGCCATACACTCGTTGGCCTGAGCCGGCCGGCCTGACCTGGCCCGCTGATCGGTGAGGACATCGCCGGTCTCTGGACCATCCGGCGATGGCTTGCCATTTGGGCGAGGTCCTCCTGGTCTCCCAACTCCAAAATGATGTGGGTCCCCCCTGGGTCCCCCTGAAAATGCCTCGATCAGCTCCTTTGTATGATTCGACGCCTATCGGACCATTCGAGCAGAAATCTGATACAAACACATATTTTCTAACAATTGAAGGGTTGAGATGGGTTGATAAACCATCTATACTCATTAATAGATGGTCTAGAAGAGACTTCGGGCCGCTGTGTGTGATCGGGAGAGAGCACAGACTCGGTCTCGGTGAATTTTTTCAGTAAACTTTCGCAGATAGAAGCAACGGAACACAAACACACAATCTACGATAAACTCGCACCCAAATACCCTAAAGTAGCCATAACGTGCAGTGCGTGACCATAACCTAGGTCCGGTTTAATCCAAATCATGCCTTGATGCCAACTTGTAATGCCCTGAAATTCGGGGGTCGAGCATAACTCAGCTCCCGAGTTCCAAAACATCACTTATGCAACATATTTAATGATGGATGTATGTTGTCTGTATTAGTGCATAAAACATGGAATAGATTAAGCCAAATTACAAATATAATTTAGGGATAAGTGAAGAAAGTAAGCGGAAGACTTAAAGAAATATATGTGTACATGTGCAAATCCCTGAAATACATACACATACCAGATCGTAATACAAGTATTGCTATCAAAATTATAAGTATCAAATTACATCATTTAATTCCAAAAGAAATCTCAGAATCCCGCGCATCAGAATAAGGCTCACTAGAACCCGCCTGAAAATTACATGAAAGAAAATGCAGCCTCATCATCCTCAATCTCCTACTCTGCCTTAGAGGTCTCATCAACATCTGCAATTAAGACAGAGTCTGGTAGGTGTTTAACACCACCCAGAATGTGGGAGTAAGTGATCAACTCAGTGGAACAATAAAGCAAAGGTTAACATGTTATCAGTTCAATCAAGCAGCAATGATGAAGCAGAATAATCAAACATGTCCTAAGTACTCTTGTTAATGTAAGGATGTATGAAGAATGATGGTTGCCCTCGCGCCTACACCCTCAGCGTCTTCATCTTACGTTATGCATGACATCGCCTCAAAGTGCGCCACGTCTTCAAAGCACATGCAAATGCGGTGCATGAACATGATTACTAAGTTATTATTAGTCCTTTTCATACAGCAGGATTGGGAAGCTAAGGTACCTTCCTCATATCACCATCCAAACAGTGATCCATTCTAGGGTCGTCAATCGTAGATCATCTCATACGATCATATGGTTTGAGGCTGTTACAAAGGGCTCGTCACCAATTAATACACGCTTATCATACCTTCGTTACTACAATAAGGCACGTCACCTCAATGCGGTATCCAGGTATGCTCGAGGTCACTACAAAGGGCTCGTCACCAATCAATGTAGGCCGACAGCACGAATATAGTGTCCCATACCACCATAATCGGCTCACGAGTTTGGTTGCTCACTGGTCACTATGGGGAGGCTCGTCACCCCAGCGTAGGCCGACAGCTCGACCACAGTGCCCCATACCACCATGTCTGGCTCATGAGTCTTAGCGGATCAAGGTACCATGGTTAACAGGATTTCATTGGTAAGTTCGGTACCCTAGATTCAAATAGTAGCGTCCATACATGGTGAGCATACATTGGACAATCGGGTTACTTGACGAACTCAACTAGCACGAGCGCACGTTGGGTTGAACGACATAGAGTGCGCAAACACTCCGCGTGGCCAAACCACTGCCGGCAACTCTAATACAACTCGGGTTCGTCTAATCACGTCCTTCGTGGCAAAAGCAACCTCAGCCACGATCTCAAGGCCGATTACCGATTTCCTGGACTATTCATAGTCCCACACTCATTCCATTACAACAGATATTCATATTTATAATTTAGAATAGTAATGGAACAACAATTCAAATCATGTAGTACGTAAGCATTTAAAGCATATCAACTTAACATGGATTTACACACAAGTAATGCTTGAAATTAAACAACAAGGAAAATGACTTGCATGCGGTAAATCATACACATTAATAGGAGTGTTGAGAATTGCTTCTCAATGCCCATAATTAAGTTAATATGTTGCACTTTAGATCATTCAGACATTTCTATAAACACTTAGAATACATAATACAACATACATGATGTATGTTGAAATACACACATTTGGACAATTCCTTTTGCCAAGGAGTTGACACACATACATCTAGCATAGGTATAGGATAAATAATCCTGGCAGGTACATGTTCATATTTTATATGCATACTGTACTTCCTACATATACATAGAATACACAAATCTCAATATAACACTTGCATATCAGGAACACAAAATAAACATAGCATTTGGCATGTGAAATCTCATCCATAGCAAGAATAAACCATTCACTGGCATTGAAAGCCTTGAAAACCATAACCGATACAATTAAAGCCCGCACCTTAAACCAGAAATAGAACACTGAACTGATTGAGACAATATGTCTTCGTCAACGGCGACTAGATAACCTAAGGTAAGAATAGAAATGAGCTACAACACACATAGACTCTTCTAAGCTCGAAAACAGATTAGGGTTAGGTTAACTTACCCAAAGATGAACTCAGAATCGTTGGAATAACGATTCAAAAGTGATGGTTTAAGGATGAAGAAGAACAGGAAAGAATCTAAGATGATTCACCAACTTCTCTCTCACTTTCTCTCCCTTTTCCTCTCTCTTTCTTAGCTAGGGTTAGGAAATTCGTATGGAAAAGAGAGCTAGGGTTTTAAGGTCTATATATAGGCCTAACATTGATGAAAATAACCCCAGGGCCAAGGTATACTTAGGATATAACCAAAACAAGCTTCTCTCGATCCAACGGAGCACTTCCGGTGGGCCTAATACCACGAAAGGTCAGACTTAAGCTCACTAACTATGGATCTAGGTCAAGCTGAGTTTTCGTACCGATCGAATCTTCAGATTAGTCGTGGCGGACCACACTCAATTTAGCGGTCACCGAATCTCGATCAGGTCCACAAGCAAAGAACATGCCTAGGCCACCTTTCCTGATCAGAGGGTGAAATTGGGTCAGAATCCAATGGTCAGATTGCTTAAAATCATCGCGCAAGCGACACGACTCAGATTTCATAAAATCTTATTAAATTTCCAACCGTTCTCACACTCTTCACTCCGGACTCAATCAAATCAACCTAGAACATCATCTGGACTTGATTTTTGAGGTGATGACCAAGTCCAACATGGTGACTGCAACAGCCTAAGATCATCACTATCGGACTTACGACACGCGGTCTAGGTCCGATCCAGAACTTCCAAAAATTCCCAAGAGCAATTGGATTTAGCGATGAATCCCAGATTTCAGAGTAACATAACGCTAACTATTTTACAAGTTTTGAGTCATGCAGATCCAATTTAAAGTGATTGATGCAAATTTCACCAGCAATTGAGTTTAGCACTAATTACCCCAATAAGATACTAAGGAAAAATAGAGGTAGTAGTCGGGTCTTGGTACAAAATTTCCCGGGTCATTACATGATTTGTATAGTATGGTTTAGGGTATACATGGAGCATTAGTTGTGGTTGATATGGGTCATAGTTGTCATGTTAAAATTTTTGTGGTTCATAGTTGTAATGGATTGTGGTTGTCATCCATGTTGGATCGTTGCTGACAACCACAACTTTAAGAGAAGCAAGTACTATCGTGGTTTTCATGCTATACTGTTCGTTATTGTGATCAATGTTGGCATAACCATGACCCATATAGCATTACTACCATGGTTCGGGGTATACGTGAAGCATTGGTCGTAGTTGAATGTGCTTCTCTTCTGGCAGTTATTGTGTTATATGAGTCATGGTTGTAATGTTATAAGGGACACTATTTCATATTATACATCATGATTGTAATGTTATATGGGTTCTATTTGCCATGTTATATGGATTGTGGTTGTCATGTTGCCTTAATCGTGGTTATGGTTTTCACTTTTGTAAAACCACGACCTGATGGAGGAGAACCACGACCCATTTAACGTGACAACCACAAGCTATATAATATGACAACCACGATCCTTGGCTCATGGCAACCACGACCCATATAACATGACAACCACGACCCATATAACATGACAACCATGATCCTTGCCTCATAGCAACCACGACCCCATATTGCATGCATTTCTTAGCAGTCTATCAATAGTCGTATCATATTTGAAAAATGCCAAGTTAGCTTTGGTACAATAGGGCAAGTTACTTTTCTGACTTTGATGGACGGTAAGGATCTTATGTGCATGTATGAGGATATTATCATCATCCTCACTCTCAACATCACTGGTCATTACTTTTGAAGAGTGTTTTTTTAGATGTAAAGGATGGTGTAAAACTCACCATGATTTGTTGTGCATTTGAACCACAAACCGTAGAGAAATCCATGAACTTAACAACGAGTCGTGGTTGTCATGACATATGGATCGTGGTTGTTATGAAATATGGATATTTCTTCTCTTAAAGTCGTGGTTGTCAACAATGATCCAACAAAATCATGTTACTTGTTCATAGTTAATATGAAGCATTGATCATAGTTGTCATTTGATATGGGTTTGTGGTTGGCAGATTTCATTGGTCATGTTAATCGTTTTGCATGGTCGTGGTTGTCCTATTACATGGATCATTGCTGATAACTACATTCTTATGAAAAACACCACCCATGTATCCTAAATTTTATTTAAATATAATAGTCATTTATATCACATCATAAGGGAAACCACCTTAGATTTATCCAAGACGGATTATAGAAGATAACCACGACCCATTCTTCGTCATATCCACAACCATTTCCCTTCGGATTTAGGGCACCCTCTGGAAACAGCGCCACATTCTTCTTTTTCAAAAATCACATTAAATGTTTATATTAGGTGAATCAACTTCCCATATACAACTACGATCCATTATTCATCGTAACCACGATCCAAATTGCATGACAACCACGATCCAAATTGTATGACAACCATGATTAATTATGCATGTGAACCACGATCACATAACAGGGTCGTGGTTGTCATATAAGAGTGGTACTTTAGTTTCAAATAACTTTCGTAGGCCAAGTCCAAACTAGATCCCTTATTGCAAGGCCCAACTCATTTGGGTCATGGTTGTCATGTTATATGGGTCATGGTTACGTTAGATGGGTCGTGGTTGTTAACTAATATTGGGCGTGGTTCTCATGTTACATAGATCGTGGTGTTCAGGGTATATGGATCGTGGTTGGAAACCATGTTTATGACCCAGGTACAGTCTTGATATATTGTTCATCAAGACCACAATCCAATGTGCATGTGAACCACGATCACACGAACAATGGGTCATGGTTGTCATACACACTTGGTGGTGGTTCCCAACCACGATCAATTGTGGATGACAACCACGACCCATTGTTTGTCATATCCTCCACCCATTAGGAAACAGCGTTGCATCCTTTTTCAGGAAATCGCATTCATTTCATTATTTGACCATAATCCCGAAAAATGGTATTTCTAACATCGAAAAACCAATAGTCGCATGACATCTTACTAACATTAACCACTCGTTCACATGCCTATAAAAGTGGCACTTGGGTTCAATTACTTTCTTTAAGCCAATCTGAACCAGAATCCTTATAGCAACACCTTAAGCATTCATGGATTTCTTTGCTCTTTCAATCAAAATAATGGAGGAGATATTTGAATAAGGCATTGAGTCCTTCTCGTGTTCATCTTTTATGAGTGATCCCTTCCCTTTCCTCAGGGATGTTCTCAATCTTCTTGAAGATCAATGGCCTCCACAGGAAATTCTGAAGACAATTTCAGAACTCCAGCAACTCGTAGATAAATTTTCTACGGCGAACAAAGAAATAGAGCAGTGTCATTCCACTTGGTCTTACGATTAAGACTTTAACAAGAAAGGGTTGCACTGGATCAAGAGGTACAATGCGGCAAAGAAAGTGAAAGCTGGGGCTGCTAAAAGATTTGAAGAACTCAAATTGGTTGACCTGTAGCTCCCATTTAGTCACTCTTCTTCTTCCTTGTCCTGTTATTCTTATAATTAAACGAAAGTTCGCTTGTTAATTTTATAGTCATCTTTCAGAGTTTATGAATAATGTGATTTTCGGGTGTAATAAAATGTCATGTATGGACAACCATGATCCATAAGGGTCGCAGTTTTCAGGTTATATAGGTCATGATTGTAATGCTATGTGGTTTGTAGTTGCAATGTTATATGGATTGTGGTTCTTATGTTTTTTTTATCGTGGTTGAGGATTTCAATGTGTTGTCTTCCTTTTCTATCAAACCGTTTGTACCGATTCATCCACCCTATTGGCTATCTTGTTGTGGCCCCAAAAAGTCCTTATTTGGGCAGTATCCACTTTTATCCACCCTGTTGCTTCCTCTTAACAACTCCGACACATATATGCATGGGATTTTCGAGTCGAGTTCGAGTCTGAGTCAGAATTTGAGCTGAGTTTGAGGAAGTTCTTGACTCGAGTAATGAGTTACGAGTTTGAGCTTTGAGCCGAGTTCGAGTTATAAAATGAGATTCAATTGAATTTTAATTCGATTGTCAATTGGAATTTGAACTTGAATAAAGCGATAAAATATATAAAATGCATAATTTATGATTAAAAAACTTTGATAATTACATATTTACATTGTTCAAAATGATAATTTACAACTAATAACCTCCATAAGAGGAGTGCCTTCCTATATTATCATCTAATCCATTGGAACTACTATCTATTTTCTCATATACATATTGGTTCACTTCCTCTGAGTCAGAAGGCGAAGAGATATTTCCTTCATAATCTTTTACAATTTGAACTAGAATTTTGAAACTTTCTTCTTGTGAAGAATTGTATGTAGTACCCAATGCCCTATAAAATTCACCAAGACGGGTCAGGAATTTGAATTTGTTACTCTTTTTCTTCTTCTTGTTTGTCATACTCAATCCTGCTTCAACATCATGTTGTCTTTGACTTGAATATCGCTGAAGTTTAGAACTTCTTCCATACTACATTTTAAGGTAAGTTGGAATTATTCTTCCTTCAAAGCTTTTAAAATGGCTTCCTCCTCTACATCTTTTGTGGATGTCATTCATGTACTAGATCTAGAAGTAGATGGTTTAGAAGGAGTGAAAGGTTTTCTATTCAAATCTAACAGGGCTTGAAAAGGAATTCAGACATCCTTAGAGGCATTGGGGCATGGTTTTGCATCACCACCTCGACATGACAAGTGTAACCGAAACCAATTAGTCTTATTTACAAACTTTGCGCCATACAAACCACACTTAATATTTATTTTTCCAGACCTTGGTGGTGATTCAACTAAGGAAGCGTAGTCCTAAATGTCTGACGATGGGTAAGATGGTGACATATCTACACTCAATTTTTTTTAAAAAATTAGTATATTGATAAATAATTACAACAATGATATTGTGGTTGTTATTGCGATCTATGTTGGCATAACCACGACCCATATAACATTACTACCATGATTCACAGCCACGACCCACAGAAGATAAGACAACACCCAAATGCTCTAGATGCAAACGAATAGGTCATAATCGGCGTTGATGCACTTTCGTCCCTTCTGGCTGAGGTCGAGGCTGATAATGACTTAATATGTTAGTTTATATTTTTATTGTTTGCAATAATGTAATTTGAACTGTAATATATATACTTATTGATTCATGAACCTTGGTGCATGTTAACCACGATCCACAAATTCTTATGCATTTAAACCACGACCCATAGGGGAAATGGTGACAGTCATGACAGGTGGACCGTGGTTGTTATGTTCAAAGGGTCGTGTTTCTCATAAGATCGTGGTTGTTTGCGATGATACAACATGGATGGTAACCACGAACAATTACAACTGTAAACCATGACCAATTTAACATGACAACCACAACCCATATCAACTACGACCATTGCTTCAAGTATAGCACGACCAAAATAAGACACAACAACGACATATGTATCAATCCATTTCAGGATCCATGTATCATGACAACTAAGACCTATCTAATGACAGTCACGACCCAATGTGGATGATAATCAATGGCCTTTATGCATCTGAGCCACGAACAGAAAGATGGAAATAGTGTACATAACAATAGGTCGTGGTTTTCATGATATAATGATCGTGGTTGTAAATGGGTAGTGCAAACAATCAGTGCAAACAACTAAGAACTTACCATATCAAATGACAACTACGATCAATGCTTCACATCACTATGAACCATCTTACACAACAACCACAATTGGTATAAGAAGACACCACGACCCTCTGATACTTACATTCATAATCCAAATTTTATCACAACCAAGACATATACAACATTATAACAATGACCCAAATTAAACAATACCATGACCCATGAAACTTTGATCAATAGTTGGTCGTTATTGTCTCTTGCATTGTGTCGTGGTTATGATGGATCGTGTATTGTTGTTGTCAAATGAGAACAACGACCAATATACCATGACAGTAACGACCCATTATTCATGTGAACCATCACCCATGTCATCTTCATGACCAATCTGCCATGCAAACCATGATCAAACTTCGCTGGGTGCCCATTGAAGAGAATTGTTTATGGTAAGACACCCATGACCGATCTAATATGACAAATACATCCCATATTACATTACAAACCATGACCCATAAAACCTGAAAATCATGATCCATTATAAGATAGCCACGATCGATTTAACATTGCAACTACGACCATAATGACATTTACAGTAGGAAGAAGATCTCTCTTCAGCCAGTAACCAGCGATGTAGAAAAACTCTGTAGAGGATGACTTGTTTTAAACTGAACAAAAACTCTATTGAGAAGGTCAGGCTTAAATAAGACATACTCACAAGTGTTTTTCAGCAGAACTCCCTGGGTCCCGATGAAGAGACTGTTCTTCTTAGTGTGTTGTTATTATGGTAGTGCTGTCATGTCACAGCGGTCATGGTTGTCATGTTGTATGGGAAGTATTTATTATCTGCGCGATGGTTCCGAAGAAACACAATAGTTCTCTCCAAGATAAGGCAGAATGAAATGGAAGTAGCTAATGTTTTTCAACTGGCTGGGTGCCCGTTGAAATTTTTGAGTTGAGGGAGATCAAAAATTATCTTCAGAACTTCCTGTGGAGGTCGTTGAACTTTAGGAAGATCGTGAACGTCCCTGAGGAAAGAGAAGGGATTACGAATAAAGGAAGAATGCGATAGGGGCTCTATGGTTTCTTCGAATATCTCCTCCATTATTTATAATGAAAGAGCAAAGAAATGCATGAATGTGGATTGGCTTGTGGAAGTATCACCAAAGTACCACTCTTATAGGATGGTTATTCAATGGTCAAGGCACCGATTCCAAAGGGTCGCATTGATTCGATACGATCGCACAGATAACGAAGGGTCACGCTCGATGCCTAATGGATTACGGGGAAGTAGCGACTTTAATGTGATTTCGTAAAGAAGAAGAATGTTGCGCTGTTTCTGGAGGGTCGCGCTGAATTCCAAGGGAATGGTCGTGAATGGGTCAAACAAAGGGTCGTGGTTGTCTTCCACAATGGATCGTGGTTGGGAATCACAACCCAATATGTATAACAACAACGATCGTTCCATGTGATCGTGGTTCTCTTGCACATTGGGTATTGGTTGTGTTACATAGATCTTGATTGTAAGAAGAACACCTGGAATTAAGCGAAAGATAATGAGGTGGATTGGAGACATTTAACTTGAATATCAATGAGCGGTGGATTGCTTGGGTCGTGGATTTTATGTTATAAGCCTCGTGATTTTCATGTTATATGGGTCGTGGATTGCTTGGGTCGTAGTCCCATGTTGCATGGAACATGTTTGTCATGTTATGTGGGTCGTGATTGTAATGTTATATGGGTTGTATTTGCCATGTTATACGAATTGTGTTTGTCATGTTGCCTGGATCGTTATTGTTGTTTCAACGTGTACGGCAGGGCATGGATTATGTACGCCATGGATGAAGCACATAAGCATCAAGCCGTCCATGAGCCATGTCGTGTACACATATCATGCAGGCTTTTCATGAGACCGGACTACGGTCGTGATTGTGAACCAAGAACCAACGTGGACAATAACCACGATCTTACATGCACGTGAACCACATGATCAGATCACGTGACAGTTTTTTGGTTGTCATACAGACTGTGTTGTTATTGTTATGAACCGTGTTTTCGTTTTAGATGGGTCGTGTTTATGATGTCAGACGGATCGTGGTTGTAAGATGTATGTGTCGTGGTTCTAATGTTATAGGGGTCGTGGTTATCACGATATATGGATCTTATTTGGCATCCATGTTTAACTACCCATATACAACAACGATCCATTGTGCATGTCAACCAACGTGAGTGACAAGCATGGCCCTAAGTGCAAAACAAGTTCGAATTGTTCACGGACAATTACGACCCATCTCATTCACCAACCCATTATAGATGATAATAAGCAGAAGAAACATCAAATACACCAATCCATTCATCATTCAACATCAAATCAGTGTTTGGCTTTCTTCGCTTGTGTACCCGATGTCTCTTTTGTCAACCATGATCCATTATGCAACAAACCATGATCACGACCATGATCGTGGTTGTCATGCCATACATATCGTTGATGTCATCTTCATTGAGTCATGGTTCACAACCACGACCCACATAACATGTGGGCCATGATACACTGACCCCGTCAACCACGATCTATTCAGCATATCAACGTCAAATGGATAGTGGTTGTAAGAACATCACAACCATGATCGTGATTTTCATGCTATACATTTCCTTATAGTCATATGCATTGGGTCGTAGTTCACAGCCACGACCTACAAAACATAATAACCACAATACACCATCCCTGTCAACCATTATCTTGCTTTGCCTATTATATTGACCGAGATGCACTGAACTTGTAGATATGCTCGCTGAGTGGCAATGGAGGGGCCCAGCGAAGAAGATTCAAAACCAGTAACAAAAAAAAAACAAAGGTTAGAAATAAAAAGTGAAGGGGTCCCAAAGAAGAAGCTCCAAGATATAATCGGTGTTCCGTATGGGGACAAGCATTTGATGTTCTGCATTTGGAATCATAAGCGTCTGTAAAAGCATCCATAAGTGTCTAAGATATAGTCGGAATTCCGTAAGTCACATCGAGCTGTAGATATTCTCTGATCCGCACCGTCCATTTTTTTGTAACATCAAGAAATAGAATTTTCCAAATAATAGTCAAAATATTCGAATCCAATGGACCACAATAATTCAACCAATAGTTTCCGTAAGAGCACATAATTTGTCATCTTTATGCAGTGTGGGCCACTAATGGCTCGATACGTGTCACTAAATTTTTTTTATCTGGGACCCATCATCCATGAACAATTCTAACGGATTATATTCAATATATGATAGGCCCATAGACTTGAACCAGATGATCGACGATTGATCTTCTGCACTTGGAATCGTAAGCGAACTTCCCACCTTTAACACTCCATCTCTAATGTATGTACATGCGACATATTAATTCGGTACAAATTAAGATATATGGGGTCCACGGTGATATATAAATACATCTAAACTGACCATTATATATAATGTACATGTATAAAGGTATAGCATAAAAATAAATTTTATCAAGTGGATGTACGGTAGGGTGTAGTTCTTAACACCTTATGTCACGCCCCGAACTCGGAAACCGGGCTCACAAAATTCCCGATCGCCGAATCCGGCGCCGACAACCTCCGTAGAACCCCATTTTCGGATCCCGGCACCCATTCACCAGGTTCCGATCCTGGGATACTACAAGGAGGATTTTAAGTCATCAGTCTGATTCACAATGAGCATAACAAAAGCATAACCCACAAACAATAACCACAAGAACACCACCACAAAATCCACTATGATCAAAAACTTTTTAAGTACAATGTGACTGAAAGAAAATAGAATACAATGTAACAAAAGAAATAGAACTCCAGAAGCTCGGCTGCACGCTCCAACTACAACGAGACTATGGCTGCGACTGCGTCCTGACGTCACCTGCACGCATCAATCGTGCATAAGCTTATGGAAAGCTTAGAGGGTGGTGTAAGTGTGTGCGCAATATAGACGTGCTCAAAATGTAAGGTCAGAGTGATGCGGAACCATGATGATGAGCACATGAATGCAATCAGCCGTACCAAGGCTATGCGGTGCAAGATATGAATGCTATCGGCCATAACACGGCTATGCGATGCAAGATGCAACTCAAGCATGCCAATCCTCAACATGTATCAGTACAGTTCTCATTCTGGATAATCACCGGGGTTCAATACACTCCAAATGGCACTGTCGCTCTCCTAGCCGCACACCAAATGAGCGTAAGAAACCTCACTATCCGCCCGACCAATAGTCGCCAATACCTATCCGGACGTCGATAGCGGACCCATTCGCGAGCGGTCAAACTCGCCTAGTATTGCCCCCTACCCTCGGGCGAGTGAGGCCACACTCCTTTCCAACCGACCACGACACGGTGGGAGACGCGGCCTCTGGTATTCGGCCCTCGTGCGCTCATATATCCACTCGGCTCGACATTGGAGTCATCCTCCGTACCATCGGGTTTAGGGATTTTCACCCGGGGACATCTATGGTGCCCGTATGCTAAAATCAAATATAGTGTCCAATCCCGCCATCCACGATGTGTCTTGAGGCTATGGCCCCGATGTCGCTAGGGCATATAGTAACTATAATCACACAAATGCAAGTGCATGAGTCACATTATCAGTCATGCAATCAGTCTGTATGTACCATGCACTTATATGGGGCAACTCCGCCTATCAGGGAGCCCATCAATCTGCCCAAAGGCATATGCTATGATCGGTCACTCCTCACGTCAGGCATATATATGATGCGAATGATCATGAACCATGGATCTATACTAAACATGCATATAGGGATGGGCTCTGCGTATCACAGAAATGGGCCTAGACGGCCTGCAGAGTATAAGTATGGACCTATCAGTGGCCTTAAGGAGTGTGACAATGCGGACATTTAACCAACATTGCCCTTACAATGTGGACGTCAAACCAACATCGTTCCCAAGGCATAGCCCGCCATAAAGTACCATTACACAACCATAGGAAATCACACATTACAATGGACTAATATACATCTCATTGGGCCTCGACCCATAGTGCTCAGATACATCAAATGGGCCATCTCATATGGGCCTTATATAAGTCAAGTGGGCCGCATTAGTGGGCCTTATGTACATTGTAATGGGCCATAACCCATGGGCCTTTACATATGTTAAATGGGTCGAATCACATGGGCCTTATGTATATACCAAGGTGGGCCTCAATAATGGCCACAAATACACATCCAGGTGGGCCTCAACAACGGCCATATGGTTGAACAACTTGGATGTAACACTTGCATCATGGTGGGGCCCATATAGGCCCACCATCATATATATATATATATATATATATATTATATAATATTATTATATGTAAACATATACAATATTATATATAATAATAATATAATATTATATATATATACACATATATATGTATATACATATATAGATATGTATGTATGCCCACACACATACTCACACACGTGCACACACACCCACATGCATACACACATGCACACACACCCACATGCATACACACGTGCACACACTTGCACATTCACGTGCAGCAGGGAAGGGTCCCATGCGATGCCCACCATAGCGTTTATCTTCCATCCGCTCCGTTCATAAGGTCACACGGGCAAGGGAGGAGGGGAACAACAATTTTCAGCTTGATCTGAAACTTCTGTGGACCCAGAAAGGGTTTCAATGGTAGAGTTCAATTCACACTGTTTCTTGTGATGTGGGCCGCCCGAGCGCTGGATTGGCCTGATTTTTGAGGGGGGTCCATGTCAAATAGTGGCCCACCAAATGGGCGGTGTGGATACAAAATATACATCATGGTGGGGCCCACGGATGGAGCCGTGGGTCCCTGCCTCTTGGCCGCCCGCCCGCCAGCCGCAGGCGCTGCCTGCACGTCCTGCAGCAGCAGTGTCAGCGCTGGCTCTCTCTCTTTCTTTCTTTTTTTTTTTGTTTTTCCACTTGAATGAGGGTACAGACCAAGTTTCAGCCGCATCCGAATTTCAGGTAGGCCCCACCAAGTGCTTTTATATGTTTAGACATGTCTTCATATGATTTTAGATGGTGTGGCCCCCCTGAGTTCCGTATAAGGCTGATTTTCGGGGTGGACGTGTAGACTGAGGGGACCCGTCAAATGCACGGTGCTGATGGTCGAAAGGAACCAATGTGGGGTCCACAACAGGGGCCGTGAGCCCAGCCCGACCGTCCGTCCGTCAGCCGCGGCCAGCGCTGATGGTAACTGCTGCTGTTTCATTTCTTGTTTTTTTTTTTTTTTGAAAAACACTTTTTTTTGCGGTTTTTCCTAGGTGGGGCCCGCTTCAGTACGATCCACTCCATCCATTGGTCTCTGTGGCTTGATACCAACCCATAGAGTCCAATATTGAGCTTTTCCAGATGTACAGGAGCGTCAGGGAGCAAATCAAAGGTAGGGACACTGTTTCCCATGGTACGGTCCGCCAGAAAATGGGATCAACTTCATTTTTCGGCTCAACGCCTAAAATGAGTTGAGGAACAACATGGACGGCTCGGATCTTACATATACATCAAGGTGGGGCCTGCATGAGTGGCCCACCACTCCTTTCTTCTCTTTTTTTTTTTTTTTTTAAAAGCCCATTGTTGCAACGTCCAGCGTCCAGGGACGCTGGACGATTTGTATATATTCACAGAAATGTGGTGGGTCCCACGTGAATGTGGCCCACCAATATATATATATACATATACATTTAATATTTACCTTATATTGTATATATATATATAAGTACATATTATATTATATATTATATACATATATTATATAAAATATAACATACATATATATATATATATACATATAAAAAGATGCATTGGACCCATCCCAACAGTAGAGGGTGCGGATCATCACCTATAATAGAGTGGGCCACACCGTTTGATGTAGATGGACGGAGGAGATGTAACACCTATCGGTGGGATCCACACCATTACAAAGAAAGAATGAGAGAGAGATAAAGAGAGAGATACACGGTGAGATAGAGGAACCCCGCCACTATGGGCCCTCTTGATTAAATCACATACATCCAAATGGGTCCCACCAACAAGTGGGCCCTAAAATTTAAATTAATGGAAAAACACCCACCTTATCTTCCTTCTCCTAGCTCCCTTGGACTCCTTAGCTCCTTACCTTCACTTTTAATGGAGATTGATGAAGGATGAATGGTTGAGATTGGAGATGAGAGGGTGGGCCACACTTGAAGTTGAGAGGGAGTGTTGGATGAGTGAAATTTCTCATGGGATTTGGAAAAATTGCTAGAGAATGAGAGGGAGAGATAGAAATAATGGATGGAGGGATGGGTGGAGTGATGGTTGTAAGAAAGGAGTGATGAGAGGTATGGTTTAGTTTGAAATTGGTGGAGAAGAGGGATGGTTGAGGTTGAAAATGAGAAAAGAGGAATGGTGAGGTGGAAAGATGGTGGACTTTTGGAAAAAGAGGGAATGGGTGAAGTACTTTGAGGCATAGTTGCATTTATGGTTAATTAGAGGGACTAATTGTGTAGAGATTCCCTCGAAATCCGCAACGCGCGGTGTTTCTTCGGAATAAACGCTGATCGGCATCTTCTTACCTGGGTATCGGTTCGGTGCGCAAATCACGGCGTTGGAACCGCGGCGACGACGCGATCGTCAAGACATAAGTTTCAGATCGAGCCGACGTCGGTGCGCGGGACCTGGCTTAGGATCGTGCGCAAACACCGAATTCGGTGCGAAGGTTGCCGGAATTTGACCGAAAGGACCGTGGAAGCTAACAGAATGGTACGGATTAGGACACGGGTCTTACAGCTCTCCCCACCAAATAAAAATTTCGTCCTCGAAATTTAAACAATCATCACAAGAAAACATAAATCATAATAGAAGAGGAAGCAAGGCATCGCCATATAAATACCAGAGACAACATATAACATACAACATACAATCAATCATCAAAGAGATGAGGATAGCGCTCTCGAATCTCAGCCTCGCGCTCCCAAGATGCCTCATCCACAGAATGGTGACCCCACTGAACCTTCACCAAGGGGATGACCTTGGTTCGGAGGACCTGCTCCTTCCGATCAAGGATACGAACTGGCTGCTCGATGTAAGAAGCGTCCTCACGAACCTCCAACGGCTGCCAATCGATAACAGGAACTATGTCTGACCCACACTTCCTCAACATAGAGACGTGAAAAACGTTATGGACGCCAGACAACTGAGATGGTAAGGCAAGCCGATAGGCCACAGCGCCAATGCGCTCAGTGATCTCGAAAGGTCCTATGAATCTCGGGGCAAGCTTGCCCTTAGCTCCAAATCTAACTATGCCCTTCATGGGCGAGACCTTGAGATACACTCTGTCCCCTATTGCAAACTTTAAGGGATGACACCGATGATCAGCAAAACTCTTCTACCGGCCCTGAGCTATGCGCATCCTCTGCATGATGATATTGATAGCCTCTGACGTCTGCTGCACAAGCTCGAGACCTAGGAGACGCCGCTCTCCAACCTCGGTCCAACAACACGGAGATCTGCATGGTCCGCCATATAGTGCCTCAAAAGGAGTCATGCCAATGGTCGCCTGATAGCTATTGTTGTATGCGAACTCAATCAATCATAGATGCTCATCCCAGCTACCCGCAAAGTCAATCACGCAAGCTTGAAGCATATCCTCAAGGATCTGGTTGACCCTCTCAATTCGACCATCGGTCCGAGAATGATACGCTGAACTGAGCTGCAACTCAGTGCCCAATCTCTGAAAGCTCCTCCAGAACCGAGACGTGAATCTCGGATCTCGGTCGAAACGATCGAGACCGGTACGCCGTGCGCCTCACAATCTCCTCAAGGAATAACCTCGCAAGCCGGTCCAAAGGCCAAGTCGCACGAATCGCAAGAAAATGTGCCGACTTCGGACGATCGACGACAACCCGAGATGGCGTCATGACCGCATGCCGAGTCCTCGGCAAACCCATAATAAAATCGGTAGATACGTGCTCCCGCTTCCACATCGGAACACTCAATGGCTGCATAGACCAGGGGGTCTCCGATGATCGGCCTTGACACGCCGGCAAGTGTCACACTCGGCCACAAAGCTGGCAACCTGGCGCTTCATCCCCGCCCAATAATATTGCTTCCTCATATCACGGTACATCTTCGTCGAGCCAGGATGGATGGAAAACCGCGATCGATGTGCCTCGATCATAAGATCTCTGCGCAACTCAGAAATGTCCGGACACACAATCGGCCTCTAAAGCGAAGTCCACCATCGCACCAATCGCAACTGTCTCGACTCTCGATGCCGCATCCGCTCGTAATCCCGTAACGACTCATCTGTCTCGAGCCTCGATCACCCTTGTGACAAGAGAGGGTTGAATCGACTGCCTCTGCTCGGTAAAGACTAAAGACCAAAATCAAAGTCGTACTCGCTATATCCTCGAGCATCTTCCACTCTGAATCATCATATGCGCCACTAGGCCTCGTGGTCGACGGCTAAGGGCATCCGCCACCACATTCGCCTTGCCTCGGGTGGTACCGGAGGTCAAAATCATAATCCTTCAGGAAGCTCCATCCAGCGTCTCTGTCTCATGTTCAGCTCGATTGAGAAAATAGGTACTTCAAGCTCTTGTGGTCGAGAGAAGAGCTCGAACCTAACCCCATAGAGATAGTGTCTCCACACCTTCGGTGCGAAGACCTGCCATCTCCAAATCGTGCGTGGGGTAGTTCAGCTCATGAACCTTGAGCCGACGAGACGCAAATGCTACAGGTCTACCATGCTGCATCAGAACAGCACCCAATCCAATACGCGAAGCATCGGTAAATACCACGAATCCATCACTCCCAGAGGGAAGAGTGAGGACAGGAGCGGACGTCAGACGGTCCTTTAACTCCATAAATCTCGCTCACAAGCGTCACTCTAAACAAACTTTACGCCCTTCCGAGTCAACCTGGTCAACGGTGCAGCGATACGGGAGAAGCCCTCAATGAAACGCCGATAATATCCCGCTAAACCAAGAAAACTGCGGATCTCGGACGCAGTCGTGGGTTGACCCCATTGACGCACTGGCTCAACCTTCGAGGGGTCCACTGCGACACCCTCCCTCGTCACCACGTGACCGAGGAATCTCACCTCCTCCCGCCGAACTCACACTTCTCCAGCTCGCATATAGCCGGTGGGCACGAGGGTCTGCAAGGCGATCTCCAGATGCCGCATATGGTCCTCACGGGTCCTCGAATATATCGAATGTCATCAATGAAGACCACAACAAACTTGATCGAGATATGGACGAAAGACCTCGCTCATCAATCGCATGAAGACCGCGGGTGCATTGGTCACCTGAAACTACATGACCCGAAACTCAAAATGACCATAACGCGTCCCGAAAGCTCTGTCTTCGGATGTCCTCCTCTCGAACTCGAATCTATGATAACTGGAACGCAGTCAATCTTCGAAAAGAACTGCACCGAACTGATCAAATAAATCGCCTATCCTTGGGAGCGGGTACTTGTTCTTAATCGTGACCCGGTTGAGCTCGCGGTAATCTACGCAGAGCCTCAACGAGCCATCCTTCTTCCTAACGAAGAGTACCGGCGCTCCCAATGGCGAATTGCTCGGACGAATAAATCCCAACTCACGCAACTCGTCCAATCGCCCTGCAGCTCACGCAACTCCATCGGTGCCATACGGGACGGGGCCTTCGAGATAGGTGCGGTACAGGCACAAGATCGATCCGGAACTCGATATGACGGCGAGGAGGCAATCCCGAATCTCCTGGAATACGTCGGGAAAGTCGCAACAACCGGCAACCGATCAATACAAAAGGCAATAGGCTCCTCGAGCAGGCAGACATCGTGCAAGATAACGGCTCTCCTGGGGCTCGCGATGAATCGAATGCGGCAAGCCTGGTATGCAGAATGTGACTGTCCTCGCAGAATAGTCCAAGATAGCGTGATACTCAGCAAGCCAATCCATGCCCAAGATAACGTCGAAATCTGTCATCGGCAGCACAAACACGTCAGAGGCAAAAAGATATCACCGACAAGAACCGGGCAAGATGGACAGAAACGGCCCAATACTGTGGTTCTCCCCAAGGGCGTCGATACGGTCAATCCCTCACTAGTAGACTCTGTCGACAATCCAGTCGATCGGCAGAAACCCTCGGACATGAATGAGTGAGAAGCGCCAGAATCAAATAATACTCGAGCGATGCATGAAGAGACGGAAAGTATACCCTCGACGACTCCTCCGGATGATCAGGGTCCTGCCGAGCCTCGTAGAACCTAGCTCGAGCCGGGCCGGGAGGTGCCTGTCCTCTCTCGAGGTCCCCGGTGCCGCTGCCGCTTTACGGCGGCCTATACTGCCGCTCTCTCGCGCCGAGGTCTCGCGGCCGAGGTGGCTGCGGCCGCCGCCGATGGGGCTGCCGCCGCGCCGGAGGTCGCCGCCGAGGTGGCCGAGGTCGCCGGCCGTGTCAAGGCCGCCGTGGTGCTCTCGGCGGATGTAGGTGAGGCTGCTGTGATCCTCTCGACTGCCGCAGATGAGGGCGAGGGCACTCGACAGGCATGCCCTGACCCACCACATCCAAAACAAGTCCCCGCAAATGGCCGCTGGGGTGGCGCTGGAGGTGCTGCGGGCCGGTGCTCTAGCAAGTGGGTGGCTCCTATACCTCGGTGGTCGTCGCTGCTGCTGGGAGCTACCGGGGGTCTGCCTCTTCTGACCCCTCCTCTGATCTCTGTCGGCCTGCGCGCCAGCCCACTCAGTCTCGTAGATCTGAGCCCTCCGCACTACAGCCTGAAAGGTCGGAAGCTCGTGCCCAATCACACGGCCTCGAAGGCCGTAACGTAGGCCGCTCTCGAAACGACGGGCCTTCCGCCCCTCATCATCAACCATATATGGCGCAAACCTCGATAGCGCCACGAAACGAGCCGCATACTGTGCCACGGTCATGTCTCCCTGCACCAAAGTCTCGAACTCTAGTGCTCTCTGACGTCGAATATGGTCAGGGAAGTACTGCTCCTCGAATCGGTCTACAAAATCATCCCATGTCCAGACGTAGTCAGGTCCTGCGACGCGGGTAACCGAGGTCCACCAGTGCTCGGCCTCGCCCTGAAAAAGAAACACCGCCAACCGAACTCGCTGCTCGGTCGTACATGACATGGTATCAAAAATCTTCTCCACATCGGAGCGCCACCTCTCAGCTGCTGTCGGATCTGGCTCGCCCTGGAATCGTGGAGGATCAAACTGTCGAAACTCTCGAAGTAGGGCACTCGCGCGCTCCTGCTCTGCCTGGGCCGGTGAAACAACCGGGTGTCTACTCTGCCCCTGGAGTGCGGCGCCACACTGTAGATCTGCTCAACCGAGAAGCACTCACAGATACGGTCGGATCCGCACCGGTATCAGGTGGAGGAACGACATCCTCGGGCTGGGCAGTTGAACCCCTGGTAGAGGAGCGACATCCTCAGGCGGGAGTAGGAATCTCCGGTGGTGGAGCAGGGTCGTAGGTGGTAGTGCGGGAGCCGCAGTTGGTGGAGCAGTCTCAGGGGGTGGTGCGGGAGTCGATCGGGTCACTCTCCTACGCGCCATGTCCTACAGGAAAGAGCGAAGGTGCCTATCAACTTAAAGGCTCGCGAAGGCACACACGTTAAGGGTCTGCAATAAAAGATCACTAGGCTATCCAAACTTAGGACTTAATCATTCATAGCAGACATGTAATGTTGTTCTTGGTTATTCCCGAGTTATGCTCTGATACCAACTTCTGTCACGCCCCGAACTCGGAAACCGGGCTCACAAAATTCCCGATCGCCGAATCCGGCGCCGACAGCCTCCGTAGAACCCCATTTTCGGATCCCGGCACCCATTCACCAGGTTCCGATCCTGGGATACTACAAGGAGGATTTTAAGTCATCAGTCTGATTCACAATGAGCATAACAAAAGCATAACCCACAAACAATAACCACAAGAACACCACCACAAAATCCACTATGATCAAAAACTTTTTAAGTACAATGCGACTGAAAGAAAATAGAATACAATGTAACAAAAGAAACAGAACTCCAGAAGCTCGGCTGCATGCTCCAACTACAACGAGACTATGGCTGCGACTGCGTCCTGACGTCACCTGCACGCATCAATCGTGCATAAGCTTATGGAAAGCTTAGAGGGTGGTGTAAGTGTGTGCGCAATATAGACGTGCTCAAAATGTAAGGTCAGAGTGATGCGGAACCATGATGATGAGCACATGAATGCAATCAGCCGTACCAAGGCTATGCGGTGCAAGATATGAATGCTATCGGCCATAACACGGCCATGCGATGCAAGATGCAACTCAAGCATGCCAATCCTCAACATGTATCAGTACAGTTCTCATTCTGGATAATCACCGGGGTTCAATACACTCCAAATGGCACTGTCGCTCTCCTAGCCGCACAGTCCAAATGAGCGTAAGAAACCTCACTATCCGCCTGACCAATAGTCTGCCAATACCTATCCGGCACGTCGATAGCGGACCCATTCGCGAGCTGGTCAAACTTAGCCTAGTATTGCCCCCTACCCTCGGGCGAGTGAGGCCACACTCCTTTCCAACCGACCACGACACAGTGGGAGACGCGGCCTCCTGGTATTCGGCCCTCGTGCGCTCATATATCCACTCGGTCTCGACATTGGAGTCATCCTCTGGTACCATCGGGTTTAGGGATTTTCACCCAGGGACATCTATGGTGCCCGTATGCTAGAATCAAATATTTTCGGTCTCCAATCCTGCCATCCACGATGTATCTGTGGAGGCTATGGCCCTGATGTCGCTAGGGCATATAGTAACTATAATCACACAAATGCAAGTGCATGAGTCACATTATCAGTCATGCAACAGTCTGTATGTACCATGCACTTATATGGGGCAACTCCGCCTATCAGGGAGCCCATAAACAGTCTGCCCAAAGGCATATGCTATGATCGGTCACTCCTCACGTCAGGCATATATATGATGCGAATGATCATGAACCATGGATCTATACTAAACATGCATATAGGGATGGGCTCTGCGTATCACAGAAATGGGCCTAGACGGCCTGCAGAGTATAAGTATGGACCTATCAGTGGCCTTAAGGAGTGTGACAATGCGGACATTTAACCAACATTGTCCTTACAATGTGGACGTCAAACCAACATTGTTCCCAAGGCATAGCCCGCCATAAAGTACCATTACACAACCATAGGAAATCACACATTGCAATGGACTAATATACATCTCATTGGGCCTCGACCCATAGTGCTCAGATACATCAAATGGGCCATCTCATATGGGCCTTATATAAGTCAAGTGGGCCGCATTAGTGGGCCTTATGTACATTGCAATGGGCCATAACCCATGGGCCTTTACATATGTTAAATGGGTCGAATCACATGGGCCTTATGTATATACCAAGGTGGGCCTCAATAATGGCCACAAATACACATCCAGGTGGGCCTCAACAACGGCCATATGGTTGAACAACTTGGATGTAACACTTGCATCATGGTGGGGCCCATATAGGCCCACCATCATATATATATATATATATATATATATATATATATATATATATTATAATATTATTATATGTAAACATATACAATATTATATATAATAATAATATAATATTATATATATATACACATATATATGTATATACATATATAGATATGTATGTATGCCCACACACATACTCACACACGTGCACACACACCCACATGCATACACACATGCACACACACCCACATGCATACACACGTGCACACACTTGCACATTCACGTGCAGCAGGGAAGGGTCCCATGCGATGCCCACCATAGCGTTTATCTTCCATCCGCTCCGTTCATAAGGTCACACGGGCCAGGGAGAAGGGGAACAACAAATTTTAGCTTGATCTGGAACTTCTGTGGACCCAGAAAGGGTTTCAATGGTAGAGTTCAATTCACACTGTTTCTTGTGATGTGGGCCGCCCGAGCGCTGGATTGGCCTGATTTTTGAGGGGGGTCCATGTCAAATAGTGGCCCACTAAATGGGCGGTGTGGATACAAAATATACATCATGGTGGGGCCCACGGATGGAGCCGTGGGTCCCTGCCTCTTGGCCGCCCGCCCGTGTACAACTTTAAATTATTATTATTATTATTATTATTTTTTTTTTGTTTTGGGGCCCACCGAGATGTGATTCACAATCCAGCCCGTCCATTATGTGTGTCCCACTTGAATGAGGGTACAGACCAAGTTTCAGCCGCATCCGAATTTCAGGTAGGCCCCACCAAGTGCTTTTATATGTTTAGACATGTCTTCATATGATTTTAGATGGTGTGGCCCCCCTGAGTTCCGTATAAGGCTGATTTTCGGGGTGGACGTGTAGACTGAGGGGACCCGTCAAATGCACGGTGCTGATGGTCGAAAGGAACCAATGTGGGGTCCACAACAGGGGCCGTGAGCCCAGCCCGACCGTCCGTCCGTCAGCCGCGGCCAGCGCTGATGGTAGCTGCTGCTGCTTCATTTCTTGTTTTTTTTTTTTTTTTTGAAAAACACTTTTTTTTGCGGTTTTTCCTAGGTGGGGCCCGCTTCAGTACGATCCACTCCATCCATTGGTCTCTGTGGCTTGATACCAACCCATAGAGTCCAATATTGAGCTTTTCCAGATGTACAGGAGCGTCAGGGAGCAAATCAAAGGTAGGGACACTGTTTCCCATGGTACGGTCCGCCAGAAAATGGGATCAACTTCATTTTTCGGCTCAACGCCTAAAATGAGTTGAGGAACAACATGGACGGCTCGGATCTTACATATACATCAAGGTGGGGCCTGCATGAGTGGCCCACCACTCCTTTCTTCTCTTTTTTTTTTTTTTTTAAAAGCCCATTGTTGCAACGTCCAGCGTCCAGGGACGCTGGACGATTTGTATATATTCACAGAAATGTGGTGGGTCCCACGTGAATGTGGCCCACCAATATATATATATACATATACATTTAATATTTACCTTATATTGTATATATATATATAAGTACATATTATATTATATATTATATACATATATTATATAAAATATAACATACATATATATATATACATATAAAAAGATGCATTGGACCCATCCCAACAGTAGAGGGTGCGGATCATCACCTATAATAGAGTGGGCCACACCGTTTGATGTAGATGGACGGAGGAGATGTAACACCTATCGGTGGGATCCACACCATTACAAAGAAAGAATGAGAGAGAGATAAAGAGAGAGATACACGGTGAGATAGAGGAACCCCGCCACTATGGGCCCTCTTGATTAAATCACATACATCCAAATGGGTCCCACCAACAAGTGGGCCCTAAAATTTAAATTAATGGAAAAACACCCACCTTATCTTCCTTCTCCTAGCTCCCTTGGACTCCTTAGCTCCTTACCTTCACTTTTAATGGAGATTGATGAAGGATGAATGGTTGAGATTGGAGATGAGAGGGTGGGCCACACTTGAAGTTGAGAGGAGTGTTGGATGAGTGAAATTTCTCATGGGATTTGGAAAAATTGCTAGAGAATGAGAGGGAGAGATAGAAATAATGGATGGAGGGATGGGTGGAGTGATGGTTGTAAGAAAGGAGTGATGAGAGGTATGGTTTAGTTTGAAATTGGTGGAGAAGAGGGATGGTTGAGGTTGAAAATGAGAAAAGAGGAATGGTGAGGTGGAAAGATGGTGGACTTTTGGAAAAAGAGGGAATGGGTGAAGTACTTTGAGGCATGGTTGCATTTATGGTTAATTAGAGGGACTAATTGTGTAGAGATTCCCTCGAAATCCGTAACGCGCGGTGTTTCTTCGGAATAAACGCTGATCGGCATCTTCTTACCTGGGTATCGGTTCGGTGCGCAAATCACGGCGTTGGAACCGCGGCGACGACGCGATCGTCAAGACATAAGTTTCAGATCGAGCCGACGTCGGTGCGCGGGACCTGGCTTAGGATCGTGCGCAAACACCGAATTCGGTGCGAAGGTTGCCGGAATTTGACCGAAAGGACCGCGGAAGCTAACAGAATGGTACGGATTAGGACACGGGTCTTACACCTTATAACCGTTTATTTCGGTGTGATCAACTACGTGTGTAAGTAAGGTTCAAATTTTTGGATAATGATTAGTACATACTCTAACAACTAACAATCGGTGTAGATTGAAAATTTACATAAGATCTGTCCCACAACCGAGAGATAACCAAAATCTTATGAGACATACTAGCACAGCACAAATACCGCCGACCTCACCTTTCATCATTGCCCAGTTTTACGTGTTGAGGGCATACTGGTCCATAAAATTCGAATACAGCGATCCATATATAATGAAAACCACGATATATATTGTCATGTCAACTACAACCCATCGAACATTAACATCACGACCCATATAACATGATAACTACGATACAAAGTTGTGGGCCAAAGACTTAGGCTTCAAACTAGATATGGTGAGGGTTTTCGTTGTCACAATTTGATCAAAGTCATCTCTACCTTTGATGATATATGGATCGTGGTTGTCAACGTTACATGGGTCGTGGTGTCGGTTGCTATGGGTCGTGGTTTTCATATTTTATGGATAATTGTTGTCATATTATACGGATCGTTGTAGTCATGCTACAAAATAACAAGTTCTTTTATAGAGCTTTGACTTCAGCCTGGAACTCAGAAGAAGCTAGGTTACATCAGCCTGGAATCCCGAAGAAGCCATAAAACACCAGGTCCACCAACTCCGAGTAGGTGCTCATCGATAAAATATTACGTTCTTTTGTAGGGCTTTTACATTAGCCTGGAACTCAGAAAAGCTGGGATAGAAGGATTCAGATTATAAGGTCATGCTCAGACACAGACAATCCCTATGATTGCGCTCGAGACATGATACATGGCTTATGACTGTCATTGTATTTGGATCGTGGTTGTAATGTTGTATATGTCGTGGTTGTCATGAAATATAGATCCTGAATGTAATGATATATGGGTGGTGGTTGTCGTATAATAAAAATCATGGTTGATGTCTTATGTGATTCGTGGTTGACGTGAAGCATTAATCATAGTTGTCTTCGATATGGGTTCGTGGTTGTCATGTTATACGGGTCATGGTTTTCGTGACGATTGGGTCGTGGTTTATTTTGTTATTGTTTGCAATCATGTAATTTGAACTATAATATATATACTTATTAATTTATGAACCTTGGTGCATGTTAACCATGATGCAATGTGGATGATAAGCATGAATTCTTGTGCATTTGAACCACGACCCATAAAGGAAATGGTGAGCTTAACAATGGGTCGTGGCACTCATGACAGGTGGATCACGGTTGTCATATTATATAAGTCATGTTTCTCATAAGATCGTCATGTTTATGACAACCACGAACCATTACAATTGTGAAGCACGACCATTTTAACACGACAAACATGACCCAGATCTACTACAACTAATGCTTCACGTATACCATAACCAAAATAAAATGACAACAACGACCTATGTATCAATCCATTTTAGGTTCCATATATCAGGACAACCAAGACCTATCCAATGTTAGTCATGACCCATGTTTCATGTCAACTATGACCCAATGTGGATGATAATAATGAGCCTTTATGCATCTGAGCCACGAAGACAAAGATGGAAATAGGTTACATACAATAAGTAGTGATTTTCATGATATAATGATCGTGGTTGTCATGTAAATGGGCAGTGCAAAAAATTAGTGTCATGGTTATCAACAACAACACATGAAACAAGGCAACAACGACCATGCAAAATGATTAACACGAACCCATTTGAAAATGACAACTACAATTAATGCTTCACATCAACTACAAACCATATTACACGAAAACCACAATTCAACCACGACCCTTTAATAATTACATTCAGGATCCAAATTTCATCACAACCCTATATAACATTTCAACCACGACCCATATCAAACAATACAACAACCCATGAAACTTTGATCAATAGTGGGTCGTGATTGTCCATTGCGTTGTGTCATGGTTATTATGAATAGTGGATCGTTGTTGTTAAATGAGAACCACGACCCATATGCCGTGACAAACACGACCCATTATTCACGTGAACCACGACCCATGTCGTCTTCACGACCAACCTGCCATACAAACCACGACCAAACCTTGCTTGGGCCTGTTATATGAATATTATTATTCGTATAATATGACAAATACATCCCATATTACATTACAAACCACGACCCCCCTTGGGATCAGAGATATTTTAACCCGGCTATCATATGTCTCTCCTAGTCGATTGGGCAGCAAATCAATCGCCAATAATCTTACTCGCCTTCCCAAGTCATTCATCAACGACTATGCCTCGGTTTGTTATATGGTAAGCTCTCAAACTTACATAATTTTTTAGCTCTGATTGTCATTTTATGCTTTTTAACTCTTTTTCTTTCTTAGGCGTTGCTGATGTTTCTGTTAATTTGGGAGAGGCTAAAGGCGATGCTCCAGGGTGAGGTCAATGGGCTTCAGTCTCATTTGGACTCGGCTAAGTTTGAACTGACAACCACAAAGGCTCATCTTGAATGGGTGGAGGAGGATAATATGCAGATGGCGACTAAACTGGGCAAGCTAAGCTTGACCCATATAACCTGAAAATCACGATCCATTGTAAAATTAAATAAGTGATCCATGATAGCTACAATCCATACAACATGACAACCACGACCCATTAATACAGTGACTTTCAGAAGAGACGCTCGACATGCAAGCCAAGACTCTACAAGTTTCTTCCACCTAAATTTACAAATGGGGATATTATCATCCTCCTCATTCTCATCTTCGGTAGTTAAAAACTATGACCCTTTCCTTCAGATTTAGAGCGATCATCCGGAATACGTGCCACATACAACATGCAAGCCATGACCCATTTAACATGCAAGCCACGACCCAATTAACATGACAAACACCAAAAATACATCTTGGCCTCCTTTCCAACAAGACAGCCATGACCGATTTAACATGACAACTACGATCATAATGACATTTACAGTAGGAAGAAGATCTCTCTTTAGCCAGTAATCAATGATGGTTGAAGAGACTGTTCTTCCTATTATGTTGTGATTATGGTCTTGGATGCATGTTACAGCGGTCGTGGTTGTCATGTTGTATGGGAAGTATTTAAGCTCAACGGCGATGATTTCGAAGAAACGCAAGAGCTGCGAAGGACAAGACAAAAGGAAATGGAAGAAGCTAACATTTTTCCACTGGCTGGGTGCCCGTTGAAATTGTCAAGTTAGCAAAGTTTGAAAATTGTCTTCAGAACTTCCTGCGGCGGCCGTTGAGCTTCAAGAAGATCGTGAATGTCCCTGAGGAAAGAGAAGAGATTACAAATAAAGGAAGAATGCGATAGAGGCTCTATGCTTTCTTCGAATATCTACTCGAATATTTTAAATGACAGATCAAAGAAATGCATGAATGCGGATTGGCTTGTGAAAGTATCACCAAAGTACCATTGTAACAATGTCGCTCTCTGGTTGTTGGTCCCTGGATCTTCGTTTTTATAGGAAAACTAAAGAAGAAGAAGAAGAAGAGCGTCTTTCAAAGGTAAATAAATGCGACATTTTCCCCTTTCGAAGCTCGCTGTGCTAGTGATCGGTGCTCTGTGGGCCCCACCATGATGTATGTATCATTTTATGGCCTGAACTAAAAAATGAGAGTGATATAACTCTCAGGTGGACCACAGTGCAGGAAAATTATAATTATTGGATATCCACCATTAAAATCCTCCTAAGGCCCACCGTGATTGGATTATCGTTCGTTTTTGGACTCCTACCATAAAATGATCTGGAGAAATATATGGATGGCATGGATGAAACACATACGTGGTGGTGGGGCCCACAAAGCACCAAACATTAGCCATTGGCTGGTGTCCCGGGGAGTAGCGGATCCGTCCATTTCTCGGAGGTTGCAATAGTAGGTGACTTCCACTTCACTCCAGGACCATACAAGTCCTGAACTAAGGTCAGGGGCATTTTCATCCGAAATAATCTCCAAAAGCTGTCAGAAGGGCCTTCTAGGAATATATGGAGTGTCATAGCTTTCAAGGTAATTTGCCCAAACTTTGAGGCAAGTACGGTCAATTTCCCCAAAAAAAATGGTAGGTGAAAAGATCATAAGTAAGCCACATTAGCGAAAGCATTTGTGACGCCACTATTGAAAACTTTTTATAACACACCATGATGTTTATTTTCCATCTAGCCTGTTCACAAGGTGACGTAGACCTGGATAAAGGGAAAACACAAATATCAGCTTGATCCAAAACCTCTGTGGCCCTTAATATGTTTTCAATTGTAGGCCTTCAATCCCACTGCTTTTTATGGTGTGGTCTGCTTGAGTTATGGATCTACCTATTTTAGGTCTCGTGCCCTCAACTAATCCAAAAAATTAAATCGACCGCATGGATATAACATATACATCAAGATGGGCCTACACAACTTTGCGACATTAACAGGGTGCTCCTTGGCAAGACTTTGCATGAAGAGACGCTCCAGAGTCCGAGTCCCTATGGGTACCAAACAGGAATGAGAAGGAAGCCCATCCTTTAATTTTTAGGAGGCCCACTATGATGTACATGTAAGATCCACTCCAACTATTAGATGTGGAATCCTATCTTTGATCCAGTGCCAAAAAAAGTCAGGTTGACTTGTGATTTAAGTGGGCATACTAATGGAAATAGTTGAGAGAGACCTCTTTGATTTTTATAGGGAGTGTGTAAAATCCACATCAACCAGTAGATTGCACACCAAAATTTAGGCCTGAGGCACAAAACATAGGCCCATATGTGAGCACGTGAAATCCATCAAAACCATTAGGTACCACAAAAGATTTAATATCCAGGTGAAAAAATTAGGCCCATATCCAAATAGGCCACACTAAGGGAAAAAGTTTTAAGGGTGGGCATCACCTTATGTACACTGATTTCAATTATATGGTCCACCTAATCAACGAAGAGCTGATTTTATTTTAGCTCTAGGCCTAACTTGGGTGACACACATGGTGAACAGTGTGGATTTCAAAAAGGACTAACCTTGAGGCCACTAATAGCATACCACAGTCCACTTGATACTCCCTTATTGAATGCCTTATGTGATGAGGAGCGGATTAGGTGTGGGGAGGCATCGTTCAAGACAGTGTGCCATAAGCATGGATCCCACATTGATATATGTATTCTATATCCAGGTCATTCATCCGTTTTGCTAGATTATTTTAGAGCATGAACCCAAAAATGAAGTACATCCAACTCTCTGGTGGAACATACCACATGAAACATTGGTGATTGATCATTAATGGACATGAAAGTTTTGTTGGAATATTTGGTTGAATTAAATAGACTATTTAAAAATTAATAACTAAAAATAAAAATAAAATTTGAGATAGATGACATATTATAACGCCCCGGATTTCGAGGGTCAAGCAAAGCTCAACTCCCGAGATCTAATGCATCACTTATGCAACATAGATAATAATGTTTAGATGTTGTCCATATTATTACATTAAACATGAGTGGGGTTACACCAAAACGGCATATCATACTCCAGAGGTAATTTGATTAAGCAAGCGGAAGACTATAACATGCATATTTGAATAAGTAAGCAATTTACAACCTCCAGAGTATAAGTATGCAACTGGGCTGAATGTTTACATATATTATTTTCAAAATCTACGTAATGGAAAAACATAAAGTGCCTAACTATCCCATAACCCTGTAATCCCGATGACGCAACTCTAGGTCTACACAGAGCTGCCAGAGAGTTGCACGTAGGAGAACTCCTCGTCTAAGAAATCCGGCTCCGTCGCGTAAGCCTCCTCATCATCTGCAACTAAAACAGAGTCTGTTGGTGTTTTAAAACACTGTCCCAGAGTGGGAGTGAGTGATCAACTCAGTGGTACTATAAGGTAAAGGTTAACATGTTATCAATTCAATCAAGCAGTAATGATAAAGCAATACAAAAGGCATTTCCTAACTACTCTAGTTAATGTAGGGATGATATGCAGTAATGATGCATGCCCTTACCAACACTCCCTCAGCGACTTCATCAACCATTCACACATAGCAAACTCCCTAAATGTGCACTTCCTCGCCAAAGCACATGCAATGCGGTGCATGGTCGTGTTAACCAAGTACTTAATTAGGCTTGTTCATGCAACAGGTTTGGGAAGATAAGGTACCTCCCTTTATATCATTAACCCAAGCGGGGATCTATCTAGGGTTGTCATTCTTAGTTAATCACATACGATAGGCAAGTTGTAGGGCATCACCCCTAATGAAAGCAGTGGATAGGTAAATTCAAGTGTTTATACTCGAGGTCACTACGGGAGGCTCGTCACCTGAACGTAGGCTGACAGATCGAATACAGTGTCCCATACCACCATATTCGGCTCACGAGTTTGTGTTGCTCACTAAACACTGCGGGGAGACTCGTCACCTTAGGATAGGCTGACAGCTTGACTACGGTGTCCCATACCACCATGTCTGGCTCATGAGTCTTAGCGGATCGTGGTACCATGGTTGAAACAGGTTTTATATTGGTAAGTAGTACTTTAGATTCAAGTAATAGTATTCATACATGGTAAACACACAATAGGCCAATCGAATTATTTGACAAGTTCGATTGGTACGAGCGCATACTGAATTAATCGACATGGAGCGCATAAGCACTCCAAGTGGCTTAACCACTATTGGAAAACGTCATACGGCTCGGATTCATTGAACGTATCCAATGTGACGGGACTAATTCGGTCACTCAATCAGGAACCGTTACCGATTGCCTGGACTACATTGTAGTCTCAATCATACTCAAATGCAACATGTAGATACATGTGACAATCATATAAGCATTTAACAATGATCCAAGTACAACATTCATTTGAGCATTTTATCAAACATATTGAACATGTTACCAAACATTACAATTCATCCATAACTTGCGTAGTTGAAATTAAGGTCACATAAAGGAAATCATACATATAATTAAGGTAAATAAGAATCCTATCTTAACACCCTTATTAAATACAATTCATCAAATAATTTCTCATTCAAACATTTTATCAAACACTTAGCCTACACATTTCCAAATACATAGACTAGATTAGTTATGACATGAACTATAGCAATTTCCTATGTAACATAGGCTATAATGCATATAAACATAGATCTTAGATTAGATATCATGACAAGCACAAAATCATAATTTCAAGTTCTTTTAAACATTTCAACAAACACATGGAATGCATATTTGTCCAACATAGTTCATACATGTATAATATATAGAAAACGTCGTAACTAAGATCATATGGCAGCAATTAAGTCAAACATAAATCATTGTTGACATTGATAGCCTTGAAAACCATAACCTAAATGTTTATAGTCCGCACCTTTCATCAGAATCCTCATTTCGAACGTGGTTCGAATCCTATGTTCCTGTATACAAAACAAGGTTAGCTGAATCAAGAAAATCTGTTAGCTAGGTTAACAAAAAACTATTTTATACCTTAACTACGGTGTTCGTGTTTGGATTTCTTACCCAAATCGTCATCGGAACGAGTCGTGTAGCGTAATGGAGAGGCGATCTAGTGCGTGTAGTCGTTGGAGAGAAACACTGCCACAATCTCCCAAGCTTTCTCTCTTCTCCTCACTCTTTTCTATTCTTTTATCTCTTCTCTCTCCTAGGGTTTGGAGTAAATTTGTATGGAATAGGAATGGGGTGGTTTAAGGTCTTTAAATAGGTCCAGAACTGGTTCAAATGGCCCTAGGGCCATGGTATACTTAGGTTATAGCCAAAGGGTGCCTGTTTTGGGTAAACGGGACTCATCTAGAGGTCTATTACCTGTTTATACTACAGAGTAAGTCTCCTAACAATAGATCTAGGTCAAGTTACGATTTCAGCACATTTGGTAGGCCAATCAACCATGATAGACCTGTATCAGATCAACGGTCATTGTCACTTGATCAGGGCCACAAGTATACAGATATGTGCAGGGAAATTTCCTTGATCCATGGTTGTAGTTAGGTTAGAAAATGATGGTCTGAAGTCTTCAATTTCACTCTTAAGTGAATGATCCAATTCACTTAAGTTTGGGTTCATTTTCTAAAGATATTCACGTTTCTCACACACTTCGCTCAATGCTCAAGTTGTACAATTTTTGATACTATTTGGGCTCGATTCCCACAATGGTTATCAAGCCCAATAAGACGCCTTATAGTTTTACAGTCGTCGGACTTTCGACGCATAGTCCAGGTCCGATACGGAGTTTCAATGTGCTCCCGAGAGCAACTGGGTTTTGGGATTTGTCTGAGGTTTTCAAGTAATGTTGAGTTAGCAATTTTAATGATTTTAGGTCTTACAATTTGTATAGATAGTGGTTCAAGCTAATCCATTGATTAATTTAGTCTAGTACTTAATTAATTTTTGTCTAATTTTCACAGTATACAGTCTTTAGAGATTTCTGACTGAGGTGGTAATCGGGTCTTTGTACGGATTTTTCCGAGACGTTACATATATAGAGTTGAGTTGAGGCATGACATGAGTGTATCAACTCTAATAGAATAGAGGATCGTTCTATTCGCTTAAAGGGTTTTCTAATGAATTTTGATTCTACACATCTTTCACATTTATCAAATTCTTTATTTGAAATATTAAGTAATAAACTTAGTCTTTTCATTTTCTTTAAAGATGCTATGTTCACATGACCTAATCTATTATGCCATAAATAAAAAGGTTCAATGATATAAATAGAACATATGTCTTCTTATTATTATCATTGGATACATTTACAATTAATAGACCATCACTACAGTATTCCTTACCAGCAAAAGTTTTATTCGTAGTCATTATAAGTTTATCTTAATCAAATAATAGCTTAACATTAGCTTTATTAAAGAGTGAACCAGAAACTAAATTTCTTTTAATGTCAGGAACATGTAGGACATCATTTAACATCAGAGTCTTTCCATAAGTGAGTTTCAGAAGTACTTTCCATTTCTCTACAACTGGAGATGTTCTAGCATTGCCTATGAACACCTGTTCATTATCTCCTGATACTTGGTAGGAGGTAAACATGTTCCGGTCATTGTACACATGCCGAGTTGTATCAATGTCTAGTACTTACTCCAAGTTGTTTATGAGAAAGACTTCTAACATCACAACTACTAACATGTTAGACTCATTTCCTGTTTTTATAATATTAGCCTGCATCTTATCTTTATTTTTCTTAAGCCTGTAGGTTTTAATGTGATGCTCAAGCTTTCTACAATTGTAGCAATTTTTCATTTTCTTAAATTGATTGTTTGCATTCTTCGTTTTTAGCCTGTATTCATTAGTATAATGTCCAGACTTGCCATAGTTACAATTACATTTTTTCTTCTTATTGTTTTTTCGATTTGATTTGATAATATTCGCCTTTGAATCTAGCTTATTTGCATTTTCTTTTTAGCCCATGTTTCTATTGGCCTCCTCTATTTCTAAAGTGTGTGATTGTAATTTTCAATGAAACTCTATTCTTTTTATGTTTCAATTTATTCTTATACTCTTTACAAGAGGGTGGTAGCTTTTCTATCAGCGCTCTTAATAAAAACACTTTATCTAACTTAATTCTTTCTAGTGATAGTTCATGAACTACATTTTGAAAATCATGAATCTGATTTGTGACAGGTTTATCATTTGTCATTTCATATTGAAGGAAATTAGCAATTGCTCTTTCTTAGCGCCTACATCTTTCAAAACATACTTCCTTTCTAAAGAAGTCTATATTTCCTTAGTAGACTCATAAGAAGCATACACATCATATAATTCGTTAAACAAATAGTTCAAAATATAATTTTTTTAATTATTTTCGTTTCCCACTTTAGTTTGATTTACTGGATATATAGTAAATGATTCAGACAATATGTATGAAACTTTAAGGGTAGTCAGTGAGAACATAAGTTTCTATTTCCAGTGTTTAAAGCATTGTCCAACGAACAGTTCGATTTTAGCTAACTCAATAAAAGTAATAACTGTTATGGTAGCCATATTGTATTTAATTCAACAAATTTTGATTTCAACATTGCTGGAATATTTGGTTGAATCAAATAGACTATTTAAAAATCAAGAACCAAAAAGAAAATTAAAATTTGAAATGGATGGCTTATAGAGTTGAGTCGAGGCATGACGTGAGTCACTCGGCTTGAAATCGAATTTGCTCCCCTTAGACAGTGCCCAAGTGCAATAGGTTTCCAAAGCAATCGACCTCCAGTTGACCCAGTATTGGTTGCGTCGTTGTCCTAGGTTGTGGATTACATGTTATGACGGCCATCAGCCACATAGCAGTTGGTTGGTGCTTGTCAGCCCAACAATGATGTATGTGTTTAATCCAAGCCGACCATATATTTTGCCAACTGAATACATGGCATGATCCAAAAAATTAGTTAGATCCAAATATCATGTGGATTATGTCACAAGAAAGATTGTTAGAAAGCCCACCATTAAAAAATTTGTTGGGCCAACATAAGTTTTTGATCAAGCTGATATTTGTGTTTTCCCATCATCCAAGTCTGTGTGACCTAATCAATAGGTTGGATGATAGATAAACAGTACCCAAGAATTTTTTCATGTGGTGTGGTCCACTTTAAATTTGGATCTTATGCATTTCTGGGATAATTCCATAAATTGAGTTAGAAAAATGGATGGACAACTTGGATTAAATATATACATCATCGTTGGGCCTACTAGCACCAACTAGTAGCAAGGTCATTAGTTACTGAGAGAGTCGGCATGCAATCCACATCTCTGACACATCCCAACCACCATTGAGTCGGCTAGGGGTTGGCCAAACTTGATGTTTATTTGAAATTCGCTCCATCCATAAGGTGTGTAACAATAATTCAATCGTATGGATAAAAGATTAGCCACATTTATAATATTGGTGGGCCACATATAAGGCCCGTATCCTAGATCATACCATTCCGTAGGCTTCCGCAGTCCTCCCGGTTAAATTTCGATGACTCGCGACCTGTAATCGGCATTTGCGCGCAACCTTGAGTTGCATCCTGTCAATCTGAGTTAGCTCGGCCCGAGACTTGTATCATTGTGACCCTGCCGTTGCCGCGGTTCTAATGCCGCGTCTTGCGCACCGATGAGATACCCTGGCCAGGAGATGTGGGCTCATGTTCAATTCAAGAAAAATGTCGTGTGTTGCAATTCTAAGAGAAATCACATCAATCATGTCAAGTACATATCCCATCAATCACCTCAAACAAGTACAACCAACCCTCCCCTAAAGTCAACTCTCTCTCTCTCCTTCTCTCCACCTATCAATTACACTCATCACTCACTCACCCATCACACCCCATCTGTGAGACCCGTATCCTAGCCCGTACCATTTCGTAGGCTTCTGTGGTCCTCCTGGTCAAATTTTAGCAACCTGCAATCTATAACTGGCATTTACGCGTGATCTTGAATCGTATCCCGTATTCCAGAGTAGGCTCGACCCAAGACTTGTACCTTAACGACCGCGCCGTTGTCGCGGTTTCGATGCCGCATCTCTCACACTGAGGTGATACCCAGGCCAAGAGATGTGGGCCTGTGTTCAGTTCGAAGAAAAAATGCCGCGCAATTACAAAATCCAAGAGAACATCACATCAATCCCATCCATCACATCAATCAAGTACACACCACTCCCATCACTCACACTCATCCCCAAGTACAACCACCCTCCCTAAAGTCAACTTTCTCTTTTAACAAGGTACACCCATCACTCACTCATCCAGCACACCCCATCCCTCTCTCTCTACATCACCCTCTCTCTCATCTCTCTCTCTCATTACTCCCAAGCAACCCCATGAGAGTCCAACGTCCAAGCTCCATGAGGGAGAAATAGTGTGGCCCACCTTCCTACCTCACATCTCCACCCTCCAAGCCTCATCTCAACCGTTAGATCACTTTCTTTGGAGCTATAGAATGCATTGATGGAATAAGGAAGAAGGGATCTTGAGGTGTGTTATTTTATTTATTATTTTTTGATGATTTGAGGACCCACATATGGTGGGACCCATCTTGATGTATGCATTGTATCATGGAGGAGCTCATAGTGGCGGAGCTCCTCCCATCATCACCGTTATATATATATATATATATATATATATATATATATATATATATATATATATATATATATATATATATATATATATATATTTCCCTTATTGATGGCTCCATGATATATGTAACTTATCCATGTTGTCCACCTTCGTGGGACCCACTTGATGGACGTGTTGGATCTACACCGTCCAGGCCATGTGGGCCTTACCTAATGGTGGTGGGAAAACACAAATAGTAAATTGATCCAAATCAGGTAGGCCACATCCACGTGAGACCCACCATGATGTGTGTCATCCACTCTGTCGACACACCACACACCAGGACAGTGGGACCCACTAGCCGCGGGCCTCACATGAGGGACCCACCTTAAATGTATGTATACACTCATTGCCCATCCAGCAACGAGGTGTGAACTGACAGTGAGGTGTACTAACCTACCAAAAAAAAGGAGAATATAATAATACAATGTTATATATATATATATATATATATATATATATATATATATATATATATTATAACATAGATATGTTATGGTGGGCCCTACGTGGGACCCACGTGCTCTATCATTTTGAAGCAGCTCTACCTGCAATGTACAATAACTATATAGCTGTTGTGTACGTCCAGCGTGGGACGTGGACCCCACCATGATGCATGTGTTGTATCCACCATCCATTAGGATGGGACGATGGGACCCACCAGCAGGGGAATGGATTGGCTGGGGTACCTCATACCAGCTACATGGCTGGTGAGTCAATGTCAGCAAGTTCTATAGGCCCCCAATGCTATATAGGTTTTATCTACACCGTCCACTGTTTGTACGGTGGGCCCATCATGATGCATGTGTTATATACATACCATCCAACCATTTTAAGATATCATTTTATGGTATGAGGTAAAGAATAGTCAGAACTAAAGCTCAAGTGGGCCCCACCATTGAAATAGTCGACAGTGACATCCACCGTTCAAACTTCTAAGGGTCATAGTAATTTCCAATTAAGCTGATATTTTATCTTTGCTTCATCTATCATTATGATTAACTTATGAATAGGTTGGATCTCAAACACATCACAGCGGGCCACACCATGATGTGTCCAGCCATTGATTATGTGGACCACACCACAAAAACAGTGAGATTTGAACGTCTACCATTGAAACCCTTTGGGGCTACAGAAGTTTTGGACCAATATAGGATTTGTTTTCCTTCTTAATCTAGGTCTTGTGACCTTATGACCAGATTGGATGGAAAATATATGTTATGGTGGGCCCTGGAATTTTTAAGTAGTGAAAATCATTATTTCCACTGCTATTTATGGTATGGTCCAGATAATCTTTCCATTTGTTGTATATGAGGCCCAAGTAGTATGGCCCACTTGTGTATATGCGGCTCATTTGTTAGGGCCCAATATGATGTATATCCGGCCCATGGGATGAGACCCATGTGATGTATTCGAGGCCCATGAGTGAGGCCTAATATGAGGTATTCAAGGCCCATTAATGTGGCCCATTATGATGTATATTGAGGCCCATGCTTGTGGCCTGCAATGATATGTTTGAGGCCCATGTGATGCGGCCCATTTGAAGTATTTGTGGCCCATTTGTGTGAGGCCCATTGGTGTGGCCCATTAAAGTAGCCCACTTAATGTATATGAGGCCCGTTGGCGTGGCCCATTGATATGGCTCATGTGATATATTTAAGGCTCATGTGTGGGACCCACCTATTGTGTATTTAAAGCCCATGGGTTGTGGCCCATTGTAATGTATTCGAGGCCCATGGGTAAGGCCTGATGTGATGTGTTTATGACCCATATGATGAGGCTCATTGAGATGTATTTTCAACCCATGTGATGCGGCCCATAGTGATGTGTATTAGGCCGATGTATTGTGGCCCATTTGATGTATATGAGGCCCATTGGTGCGGCCCATTGATATGGCCCATAGTGATTTTATGAGGCCCTTGTATGAGGCCATGGGTCCACGATACGTTTGGCTCTATGTGGACCACTCCTTGGGAGCAATGTTGGTTAAATGTCCACATTAATGGGCAATGCTAGTTTAATGTCCACATTATGACCTTCCCTTGGCCTTGTTCAGCCGACATCGGGGCTGATTCCGGTTGTCGAGGCCGATTATCAATTTCGATTGTCGAGGCCGAGTATCGAGGTCAATTCTGATTTATGGAGGCCGATTGTATAGGCTGATTCCGATTTGTTGAGGCCGAGTGTCGAGGCTGAGTATTGAGGTAGATTTTGATTTATCGAGGCCAATTGTATAGGCTAATTCCGATTTGTCGAGGCTAATTGTATAGGTCGATTTCAATTTATCGAGGTCAATTCTGATTGTCGAGGCCGATTCCGATTTGTTGAGGCCAATTGTATAGGCCGATTCCAATTTGTCAAGGCTGATTGTAAAGGCCAATTCTAATTTGTCGAGGCTAATTGCATAAGTCGATTTCGATTTGTCGAGGCTGATTCCAATTGTCGAAGCTAATTGTATAGGCTGATTCTGATTGTTGAGGCTGATTGTATAGGCCGATTCTGATTGTTGAGGCCAAGTATTAAGGCTGATTCCGAGTGTCGATTCCAATTGTCGAGGCCAATTTCGATTGCCAAGGCCAATTTTTGAGACCTATAGATGTATATGCGACCCATAGTTGAGGCCCATTGTGATGTGTATTCGGCCTGTGTGATGTATATGCAGCCCGTGTTTAAGGCTTAATGTGATGAATAGGAGGTCTATGTGATGGGGCCCATTATGATGTATTTAAGGCCCATGGGCAAGGCCCATTGTGATGTATTCATGGCCCATAGGCAAGGCCCATTGTGATGTATTCATGGCCTATGGGCAAGGCCCATTGTGATATGTATTAGGCCCATGATGCATGACCCATTTGATGTATTCGAGACCCATGCGTAGGGCCCACATGTCATGTATTTAAGGCCCATGATAAGGGCCCACCTGTTGTGTATATGTGGCCCTTGAGTAAGGCCCATTGTGTTGTATATTAGGCCTTTGTGTGAGGCCCTGGGCCCATTATATGTTTGGCTCTATGTGGGCCATTCCTTGGGGGTAATGTTTGTTAAATGTCCACATTGTCGAGGCCGATTATTGATGCCAGTTATTGATATCGATTATGAGTATGTGACAACATAGCGTCCTGATACACGCCCATACGCATCATCTGTATATTTATTGTGAGATGTGATTGACCCTTAAATATGCCGTAGTACAGATGGTTTACGAGACTCCCTGATAGGTGGAGTTATCCCACATGAGCGCACAGTATGCGCAGGATTGATGCCTAATTGGATTACATGACTCATGCATCTTGCATTGTGTGATTGTGATTATTGTACGCCCTAGTGACATCAGGGTTGTGACCTCCACAGTCATGTCATAGATGGCTAGATGGGACACCAAAAATATTTAGTTCGAGCATTTGGGCACTTTTGATGTCTGTGGATGAAAGTCCCTAAACCTCCGAGGCCAGGAGACGACCCAACGTCTAGACCGAGTGGATACATGAGCGCCCGAGTGTCAAATATTAGTAGGCTGCATCTCCCACTGTGTCATGGTCAGTTGGGAGGGGGTGTGGCCTTATCCACCCGAGTGATGGTGCTATAAGCTAGGTTGAGTTTGACCAGCTCCCAAATGGGTCCGCTATTGACGAGCTGGGTAGGCATTAGTAAACTACTGGCTAGTAGGTAGTGAGGTCTTTTCCACTCATTGGGCTAAGAGGTCGGTTGGGGCGGTAGCCAGCTTAGAGTGCAGTAGACCTCGGTGATGATCCCAGAGATGTACGGTGCTGATATGTAGACTTATTGAGCAGGAGTTGCATACTCATTTATTCATTTACTATTCACTCGGGGTGGTGGTCCGCAACTATTTGTTACGTGTACCTTTGCAACGGCTAAGATTTCGGTTGGGGCATGCGACTAACCTGAGATCAGGAGTTTACTACATTGAGTCTGACTATTCAAATTTAGGTTTGGGACTGGTTTGGATAGAAGTCCCTTATGATGGACCCCACAGCCTACAATACTACTTACTACCATCCCGAATTCACTCTAACTTGTTCATTTCATTCGCACCTCATATTGCATTGCATCCACAATATTTAGCATTTTCGGTTGCTATGTTTCTGCATTTATATGACCTAGATGAAATTAGCAGGATTTACATATTGCATTATACCCTCGCCATCTGATATTTGGCTCTCTTTGACTCCTCATTAGCATAACTGATTTATATTGCTTACTCTGATACTAGATGACTCAAAAACTTGTCAGTATTTTTGCTTCCTCTGATATTATATGGCTTGTGGACTTATCGAGTACTTTACACCAGCAGTAGGTGTTGTAGAATGTCAGCAGACTCTGTGGGACCCACCTTGATGATGTAAACCCACACTGTCCGTTTGTTTTGCCAAGCATGGGACCCACCTTGATATATGTTTCATTCACACCGTCCATTAGGAGGTGGGACCCACCGTGATGTATTTATTTTATATCTACATCGTCTATCAGGGATGATGGGCCAACAGCATCAGCGGCTGTATTTCGTCAGTAAGTTTTGTGGGCCACACCATGATGTATCCATCCACACCGTCCAACTGTCTAGACGATGGGGAAATCACAAATATCAGCTTTGTCCCAAGCTGTGGGCCACGTGTATGTGGGACCCACCATGATGTATTTTTTCTATATCCATTCTGTCCTTGTCCAGGATGGTGGACCCCATGGTGATGTATGTGTTTCATACACACCGTCCATCTATTTTCAGCTCATGTGGGGCCATCCCACATGTGTTGTACGTGTGGAATGGGACCCACCTTGGTGTATGAATTGTATATCCACTCGATCATCTGTCCACATGGTGTGGCCCCCATTGTAATGTATGTCTTATATCCACACCGTCCATCCCTAAACGGTGTGTCTGGGACGCACCATGTTGTATGTTTTGTATTCCGCCGTCCACCCGTTTCTGCTGGTGGGACCCACCCTTGATGCATTTATTCTATATCCATGTAATCTATCAGGTGGACGACACTGCAACTAGTGAGGGATTGAACATCTACAATTGAAACCCCCTTTTTGGGAGTGCAGAAGTTTTGGATCAGTATGAAAATTATTTTTCCACTTAATCCCGGTCTTTGTGACCTTATGATCAAATTAGATGGAGAATAACATTATGGTGGTCCCTACCTTGATTGCACGTGTGGCGCACCTTGTATGTATGTTTTATATATCCAAGCCGCCGACCTGTCTGTGCACCCATTAGTTCTTGCATGCAGCTGGGTTGACCATCAAAAGTGGCCCACCTATTGTGCAATTTACATCCATGTTGTCCATATTCATCTGGTGGGGCCCATTTAGGAGGTGCAGGACCACCTGCTAGCTATACAGGGCCCACCTGCTATGAGGCCCATTACGATGTACATTGGCCCTTTGTGTGAGGCCAATGTGATGAGGCCTGATGTGATGTTTATATGGCATGAGTGAGGCCCAATGTGATGTTTACGCAGCCCGTGTTCGAGACCCATGTGATGTGGCCCATAATGATGAGTGTTAGGCCTGTGTGAGAGCCCCATTGTGATGTGTATTAGGGCCATGTCATGCAGCCCATCGTGATGTGTATTAGGCCCATATCATGTGGCCCGATGTGATGTATTTGAAGCCCATGAGATAAGGCCCATTGTGATGTATTTAAGGCCCATGGGATGTAGCCCATTAGGATGTATTTTCGTCCCATTTGGTAAGGCCCATTGTGATGTATTCGAGGCCCATGGGACGTGGACCATTGTGATGTATTTTTGGCCCATTTGGTAAGGCCCATTGTGATGTATTCAAGGCCCATGAGATGTGGCCCATTGTGATGTATTTTTGGCCCATTTGGTAAGGACCATTGTGATGTATTTGAGGCCTATGACATGTGGCCCACTGTGATATATTTCTGACCCATTTGGTAAGGCTCATTGTAATGTATTTGAGGCCCATGGGATGTGGCCCATTGTGATGTATTTTCAGCCCATTTGGTAAGGCCCAATGAGATGTTATTCCAGCCCATATATTGCGACCAATTTGATGTATATAAGGCCCATGTATTGTGGCCCATGTGATGGGACTCACCTGTTGTGTATGAGCGGCCCATTACGATGTGTATTATGCCCTTATGTGAGGCCTTGGGTCCACTATATGTTTGGCTCTTTATGGGCCACTCCTTGGGAGCAATGTTGATTAAATGTCCACATCGATGGGCAATGATGGTTAAACGTCCACATTGTGACCTTCCCTTAGGCCCTTTGTTAGGCCGATGACCGATTCCAATTGTCGAGCCCAATTTTGATTGTCGAGGCTGATTATTGAGGCCAATTGTTGAGGCCAATTATAGGCTAATTGTCAAGGCCGATTGTATGCCGAATATCGAGGCCGATTGTCTAGGCCGATTATCAAGGCCGATTGTATAAGCCGATTATCGAGGTCGATTGTCAAGGCTGATTGTCGAGATCGATTGTCGAGGCCAATTGTATGCTGATTGTTGAGCCCGATTGTCGATTGTTGAGGCCGATTATAGGCCGATTGTCAAGGCCGATTGTGGGTCGATTGTTGAGGCTGATTGTCGAAGCCGATTATCAGTGCCAGTTATCGATGCCGATTATCAGTATGTGACATTATGCATCATGATATATGCCCATACGCATCATCTGCATGTTTGTTACGAGATATGGTTGACCATTGCATATGCCATTGGGCAGATTATTTATGAGACTCCCTGATAGGTGGAGTTGCCCCACATGAGAACGCGATATGCGCAGGTTCGATGCATGGCTGGATGATATGACTCATGCATCTCGCATTTATATGATGTGACTACTCTACGCCCTAGTGATATTAGGGTCGTAGCCTCCACAAGCATATCGTGGATGACTAGATGGGACACTGAAAATGTTTGGTTCTATCATACGGGCACTTTGGATGTCCGTAGGGTGAAAGTCCTTAAAACTCCGATGGCCAGGGGATGCTCTAACGTCTAGACCGAGTGGATATACATGAGCGCCTGAGTGCTGAATACTAGTAGGTTGTGTCTCATACTGTGTCGTGGTTGGTTGGAAGGGGGTGTGGCCTTATCCACCCGATTCGTAGTGGGAAAAACTAGGCTAAGTTTGACCAGCTCATAAATGGGTCCGCTATCGACGTGCCGGGTAGGTATTGGCTGGTTACTAGCTAGGCGAATAGTGAGGTCTCTTCCACTCACCTAGTTGGGTGTGATAGGGTGAAAATCTGGTTTGTAGTGTACTAGACCCCTGTGATGATCCTAGAGATGTATAGTACTGGTACATAAACTTATTGAGCAAGATTTGCATGCTAATTTATTCATTCACTATCCATTTAGGCTGGTGGTGCGTAACTAATTATTGTGTACCTTTGCAATGGCAAGGATTTTGGTTGGGACGCATGACTAACCTGAGATCAGGAGTTTACCATATTGAGTTTAACTATCCAAATTAGGCATGAGACTGGTTTGGATAGAAGTCCCTTGTGATGTACGTTATAGCCTATAATACCACGTACTATCATCCCTACTTCACACTCCAGCATGGTCATTCTAATCGCATCGCATATTGCATTCCATCCGCAGCATATGACATTTTGGGTTACTATGTTTCTGCATTTATATGGCCTAGATACGACTGACGGTATTCGTGAACTCATCAGGAATTGTATATTACAATGCATCCTCGGCATTTGATATTCGGCTCTTTATGACTACTCATTTACCTAGCTAATCTGTATTGTGTACTCTGATATTGTATAACTCATGGGCTTGTCAGTATTTTTGCTTACTCTGATATCGTATGATTCATGATCTTACCAGTATTTTTGATTTTGTATGATTATGGCATTGTATTGGATACCTTGCACTTACCTTGTGCACACACTTACACCATCCTCTAAGCTTTATATAAGCTTATACACGATAGATGCATGTAGTTGATGTTAGGTTACAGCAGCATTGGGCTTGGAGCATGCGGCGGTCTTCTGAAGCTTTGATTTTTTATATATGCATTTCCCTTTCAGCATTGTATTTAAATGTTTACATTAGTAGATATGTGATGATTTTGTTGTCGTTGTGAATTGGGTAAACTTGTGGTTATGCTTCTTATGAGATAAATGTACACTGAAAAATCCTCCTTGTAGGATCCCAGGATCGGAATCTGGCATATAGGGGCTAGGAGCTGAGAATGGGGTACTACGGAGGCTCTCAGCACCGGATTCAGCGATCAGGAATTTTGTGAGCCCGATTTCCAAGTTTAGGGCATGACAGAGGATGGTATCAGAGCATAACTTGGGAATACCTGACGATAACATCACGTATCTATTAATAGCTACCCTACATTGTATGATTGTTGCAAACTTAGAATGATTAGATCCCTGAGTTTGAATAACTTAGACACTTCCTGATATAGCTCCCTATTGTGTATGCATTCGAGAGTGCCCAAGGATAATAGGCCCTTGTTACTTCCTGTAGGATGGTACCTAAGCGAGTGACCCGACCGACTTCCGCTTCCCCACCTGAGACTTCTGCACTCCTATCCGAGTTTAACATAGCACCGACCATGTCTGTGAGTGCGGACCAGCTACAACAGATGTTATAAGCAATGGCTGTCATTCTTTTGAGAGTGAGGCTGGAAGAGGCGGGCCCCCTCCGGTAGCTCCCAGCAACACCGACAGCTGTAGAGGCACAGGAGTCGCCCACCTCAGAGACAGCTTCTTAGTGTCTGTTATGGATGCAGTTGGATAGGACACCGTAAGTGGGAGTGTCTTTAACCATAGCAACAGCAGCAGCAGCCGAGAGCACTAGCAGTACCTCCACCACCTCCTCTACGCCAGTTCATAGGTGCTTGCTTTAGATGTGGTGGGATAGGGCATTGTATGAGCGAGGGTCCCCGTCCCCAGCAGCAGCCTCCACAGCAGCAACAATGACGACAGTATCTGCCGTTAAGACCCCACCAAGTAGCGATGATAGTATCTGCCACCGAGGCCCTAGTAGTGGCAGCAGCAGTAGGAGGATCCTCAGGCGTTAGGAGGAGTTGTCGACGATTCATGTAACTTGGCCCCTGCACCATCTTGCTAGATTGCTCATGAATGAGGTGTCTTAGGAGCAAGAGCCTGAGATTCGTGGGTGTTATCCCCATATCTTAGGTGTTTGATTATGTTGGTATGTTGTGTTAGATATATATATATATATATATATATATATATATATATATATATATATATATATGGGAAAAGGTACTATGCGCTCGACCTCACGAGTCCGTCCCATGAGGTCGAGCTGTGTGGGCCCCACCGTGATGTGTTTCGAACATCTAACCCATCAATCAGATGCACCATTCCATCATGGGCCTAGGTCTCAAAATCAAGTCAATCCGTGACTTGTGTGAGCCACACCACATACAGAAGTGGGGAGGGGTCGTGCACCATTAAAACATTCATAATCCGTGTTTTGGGCCCACTGAGATGTGGTTTGCAAATCCAACCCATCCATTATGTGTGTCCCACTTGCATGAGGGTTCAGACTAAGTTTCAGCTGCATTCAAAACTTAGGTGGGCCCCACCAAGTGCTTTTATATGTTTTAACGGTGTTTCACATGATTTTAGATGGTATGGCCCACCTGAGTTTTGTATACTGTTGATTTTTGGGATATCCCATAATTTAGAGGGTACCCATCAAATGCACGGTGTTGATGGTCGACATGCATCACAGTGGGGCCCACACAGCTCGACCTCACAGGAGCTATTCGTGAGGTCGAGCGCATAGTACCTTTTCCCTATATATATATGTCACGCCCCAAACCCGAAAATCGGATTCACTGGAATCCCTATTGCCGAATCTGGTGCCGACAGCCTCCATAATACCCCATTCTCGGCTCCTAGCGTTCATACGCCGGATTCCGATCCTAGGATCTTATAAAGAGGATTTTTTTTTATATATATACAATATACGTTTAATTTGTAATAAGCATAACCACAAGATTACCCAATTCACAAGGGCAACATCACCATCATATATCCACTAATATAATCATTTGAGTACAATACTGAAAGGAAAATACATCAATCAAAATCCAGCTCCAGAAGACCGCTGCACGCTCCAAGCTCAACACTGATGTAACCTAACATCACCTGCACGCATCTATCGTGCATAAGCTTATAGAAAGCTTAGAGGGTGGTGTAAGTGTGTGTACAAGGTAAGTGCCTAGTATTCCATATCAGAGTAATCAAATTAAGCGGAAGTACTGATAAATCCATGGATCATACGATATCAGGGTAAATAACACAGATCAACTGTGCAAATAAGGAATTAAAGCGGGCCTAATATTAGATGCCGATGATGCAATGTCATAAATCACACAATATCGAAAGTACTTGTAATCCATAAATTATATAATGTCGAAATAAGCAGAAATATTAACAAGAGCATGAATTATCATAGTAAACAGAATATCGACATGATCGCAAACATACGATAACAGAGTAAGCGAAAATACGGACAAGTTCATGAGTCAATCAATGTCAAAATATGTAATGTAGAACAACTATACAAGTGAGGAATCATAGATAGCCAAATATCAGACGTAGAGGTTGCAATACAATATACATTTCTGATGAGTAACACAAATAGCATCAGTCGTACCTAAACCATATAAATGCAGGGACACAATAACCCAAAATGTCATATGCCGCGAATGTCATGCAATATGCGGTGCGAATGGAATGACCATACTGGAGTGTGAAGTCGGGATGATGGTACGTAGTATCGCAGGCTATGGGGTCCATCACAAGGGACTTCTATCCAAACCAGTCCCATACCTAAATTTGGATAGTTAGACTCAATGTGGTAAACTCCTAATCTCAGGTTAGTCGCGCGCCCTAACCGAAATCCTGACCATTGTGAAGGCACACGTAACAAATAGTTGCGCACCATCAGCCCGAGTGGATAGTAAATGAATGAGTGAATGAGTATACAACTCCTACCCAATAAGTCCATATATCAGTACAGTTCATCTCTAGGATCATCACCGGGGTTTAGTACACTCCAAATGGCACTGCCGCTCCCCCAGCTGCACAGTCCAAGTGAGCATAAGAAACCCTTCTATCCGCCTTGCCAATAGTCCGCCAATACCTATCCGGCACGTCGATAGCGGACCCATTCACGAGCTGGTCAAACTCAGCCTAGTATTGCCCCTACCCTCGGGCGAGTAAGGCCACACCCCCTCCCAACCGACCACGACACAGTGGGAGACCCGGCCTCCTGGTATTCGGCACTCGGGCGCTCATGTATCCACTCGGTCTCGACGTTGGGGCGTCTCCTGGCCACGGAGGTTTAGGGATTTTCACCCAGGGACATCTATAGCGCCCGTATGCTAGAACCAAACATTTTCGGTGTCCTATTTGGCCATCCATGATATGCCTGTGGAGGCTACGGCCCTAATGTCGCTAGGGCATACAGTAATCATAATGCGAGATGCATGAGTCATACAATCCAGTCATGCATCAGTCCTGCACATGCTCATGTGAGATAATCTCCACCTATCAGGGAGTCTCATAACAACATGCTCAGTGACATATGCAATGATCAACCACCTCTTATAACAAACATGCAGATGATGCGTATGAGCATGTATCATGATGCTATGCCGCCATATACTCACAACTGGTATCCACAACCAGCATCGATAATCGACCTCGACCATGTGGACATTTAACCAACATTGCCTCCAAGGAATGGTCTACATAGAGTCAAACATATAATGGGCCCACGGCCTCATACAAGGGCCTAATATACAACACAATGGGTCTTACTCAAGGGTCACATATACACAACAGGTGGTCCCTGATCATGGGCCTAATACATATCACGATGGGCCTTGCCCATGGGCCATGAACACATCACAATGGGCCTTGCCCATGGGCCTCAAATATAGGACATGTGGGCCCTACACATGGGTCTTGAATACATCAAATGGACCATGCATCATAGGCTTAATACATATCACAATGGCCCTCAACTACGGGTCACATATACATCATATAGGTCTCGACAATCGGCCTCGACAAATCGACACTGATAATCTACATCGATAATTAGCACCGACAATCAGCATCGATAATCAACACCGACGACCAGTCATATAGACAAGACTGGGTCCATAGATGAACATCTGATCAACCATAATATAAAGATTAGCCCTCGGCCGTGGTTATATCAAATCTGGTAGCATGGAGCCATCCGTCCGTGGTAAATGGGGCCCACTTATTTGGGTTAACCCACTAAGAGAATGATGGGAATGGGCCTGATAAGGCCTAAGGAAGGGTCACAATGTGGACATCCAACCATCACTGCCCAGCAATGTGGACATTTAACCAACATTGCTCCCAAGGAGTGGTCCACATAGAGTCAAACATAAGATGGGCCCAAATATCCAACAAGTGGGCCTCAAACAGTCATCACAGGTGGGCCTTACACATACAGCACGTGGACCTACACATCACGGTGGGTCGATACATTGGGCCGCACCATTGGGCCTAATATACACATCACGGTGGGTCGCATCATTGGGCCACACCAATGGGCCTCAATTCAACAAGTGGGCCGCATCAATGAGCCAGAAATACATCTCAACGGGCCTCATCACAAGAGTAGGAATATTTCACAATGGCCTCACTAAATGGGTCGGAGACACATCTCAATGGGCCACGACGTATGGGCCGAGTATATATCACAATGGGCCACGACCCATGGGCCGTAACCCGTGGGCCTCAAATACAAGTGGGCCACATTAATGGGGCCCATATATAAACCTCAGGTGGGCTCTGCTCATGGGCTTCAAATACATAAGATGTGGGCCCTACCCATGGGTCTTATACACATCAAATGGGTCACGCATCATGGGCCCAATACATGTCACAATAGGCCTTGCATCAATGGGCCGCCCTAATGGGCCTCGTACACATCAAGTGGGTTGTATCAAATAGGCAGCACTAATGGGCCTCGACCCATGGGCCCTGATATATATATCATAATGGGGTGCCTGCCCTGGATGACGTGGATAAAGATACGTCAAAGTGGGCCTGACAAATGGGCTACAACATACCTCAAAGTAGGCCTCATAACATGGTCATACATACATCAAATTGGCCACATCAATGGGCCCCATGTATGTCAAATGGGCCACACTCAATATAAGTGATGATAATGATTTCCACTACTAAAATTTTCAAGGTCCGCCATAACATTTATTTCCCATCTAATCTAATCATAGGGTCTCAAGATTTCAAAGATAGCCGTTCAATCCTCACCATGCACTATGGTCTACTTGATAAGTAAATCTGACTTATTTTCGTCTCAAACCTAAAAAAAAAGGATCACTTTCCAAAAATGGTTGGACGGTTGGATGAAACACATGCATCATAGTGGATCCCATAGGGATGGAAGGAATAGATAAGTCACATGTTCGAGGTCCACAGTTGTGGACACAACACATACATAAATAGGTCTTAAGTAAGACCCACCAAAATGTTTATTTTCCACCCAACCTAGGACCCAACATACTGTCCATCCAAAATGAGGCCAACAGGATGTTTATCTTCCATCCAAACTAGTCATAGGGTCACATGGGACTAGGGCCCACTGTAATATTTATTTATCATCCAACCTGGGCCACTATAATATCTATTTGCATCCAACCCATTGATAAGGTCTTATAGACCTGGGGCCCACCATAATGTTTATTTCCATTCAAACCCGTTGATAAGGTCATACAGACCTGGGGCCCACTACAGTATTTATTTATTTATTTATATTATTATTATTTTTTTTTCAACCTTGTGATAGGGTCACATGATCATGGGACCCACTGAAATGTTTACTTGCATCCAATCTATTGATAAAGTCGCATGGGCCAGGGGCCCACTGCAATATTTATTTGTCCACCAAACTTTTGGTATGGTTATGTGGTCCTGGGGTCCACCGTGATGTAGTTCACAAATCCAACCCATTCATTGTGTGTGTCCCACCAATTTAAGGGTCCAAACCGAGTTTCAGGTGGATCCAAGCTGCATGTGGACCCCAGCAGTTGATTCCATGTGGATTGGCACACCACTGCATGAAAGGTGATGGTGTGGGCCATCCTAAAACTTTTTATGACTGATTTTTGGAACCAACGCATCAAAAAAGGGGACCTATTAAATGAACAGCATAGATGTAGATTATACATCACAGTAGTGTCCACAATTGAGGCCAAGGGGGGGGCCTCCCTATTTCACGTTGGACGTCCAGACTCCTCTGGACGTCTATGCATATACATGCATACTTATTGTCATTTTTTTTTTAATCCTAGGTGAGACCCTCATTAACAAGATCTACTCCGTCCATTATATGTGTCCCATAAAATTAGGGGTCCAAACCAAGTTTCAATCACATCCAACTCTCAGGTAGACCCCACCAAATGATTTTATATGTTTAGGCATGTTTCCACATGATTTTAGATGATATGGCCCATCTAAGTTCCATATACGGCTGATTTTTGGGTAGGCCATAGCCGGGAGGGAGACCCGCTAAATGCACGGTTCTGATGTTCACACACATCACGGTGGGACCCACGGCTGGGACCCGTGATCCCTGCCTGTTTTGGCGTCCGCTCGGCAGAGACGCTGCTGGCGTCAGCAGCGGCAGCAGGCGCTGCTGCCGAATCTCTTTTTTTTTTTTTTTTTTTTAATTTCCTGTGGTTTTTCATATATAAGGCCTGGATTTGAAAAATCCAACCCGTCTATTGTGTTCTACGGCCTCAAACCAACCTATTGAGACCAATATGCGACATATTTTTGATGCATAGAAGAATCACGGTGGGTTTTAATGGCAGTACCACTATTTCCTATGGTATGGCCCGCTTGATTATCAGATCGGTCTCAAATTTCGGTTCAACGCTTAAAATAGGCTAAGGAATGGGATGGACGGTGTAGATTAGTTCTATGAATCAAGGTAGGGCCTATATGAGTGACCCACCCTAAACTTTAAAAGCAAAGCATATATTTTTTTTTTGTACAGATAGCACACGCCAATGCCAAAACACACACTTCACGTTAGCCACCCTCACGTCCAGCGTCCCTGGACGCTGAACGGCATGCATAAACACAATGGTGGGTCCCATGCCGATGTGGCCATATTTCATCAAAGTGGGTCCTCACATGAACGAGGCCCACCTGATTTAAATCAAACCGATACTTGTGTTTCCACCGCCATAAGGTAGGGCCCACGTGACTTGGACGGTTTAGGTAAAACATACCTCAAGGTGGGGTTCATCCAAGTGGGCCACACATCACACAAGAAAAAAAAAATGAGAAGGAGAGAGAGAGAGAGAGAGAAGCACCCACCTCGAGATCTCTTCTTCCTTCTTCCGCCAATGCATGATAGAGCCCCAAAGAAACAATTTCGATGGTGGAGATGATCATTGGATGGTGGAGATGGGAGATAGGGAGGTGGGCCACACTAGCTCTCTCATGGGAGCCATGGACGTGGGTTGCTCCATGGAGGGATTGCTTGGAATGGAGAGAAGTGAAAGAGAGAAATGATGTAAGGGAGTGATGGGAGAGAGGGATGGTGAGGTAATGGGAATTAATGAGTTTGACTTATGGGGAAAGGAAAGGTAAGGTGGTAGGGTAGGGTGATGTCACCCCTAGGGTGACATCATAGTAATTATTTTTTTCTAGGGAAGTACAACAATAGGGGTAGGTGGGTCCCACGATCAAGCGATCAACGACCTAGATAATGCACAGGCCGGATCTCATAATCTGAGCATCGCATTGACGCACGAGACGCGTCGTCGAAACCGCGACGATGCCGTGGTCGCAATGACATAGGTCTCGTTTTGAGTCGGCTTGGGTTTACAGGATGTGACTCAAGAGCGTGCGCCAATGTTATCTACGGGTCGCGGGTCGTCGAAATTCGACTGGGAGGACCACAGAAGTTTATGGAATGGAACAGGCTAGGATACGGGTCTTACAATATATGTATATACAGTGATGTGGTTTCCCTCCCTTGGTGAGCTCTGTATTGGTTGTGTTGTGGTTTAAATTTTGAGGATGAAATTTTTATTAGAAGGGGAGAGCTACAAGGCCCGTATCCTAGACTGTATCGTTTCGTAGGCTTTCGCGGTCCTCCAGTCGAATTTTGGTGACCTACGACTTGTAATCGACTTTTGCCTGCGACCTTAAGTTGCATCCTATCAATCTAAGTCGGCTTGGCTCGAGACTTTTATCATTGTGACCACGCCGTCACCGTGGTTCCAACGTCGCGTCACACACGCCGATGCGATACCTTGGCCATGAGATGTGAGACCGCGTTCAGTTCAAGGAAAACGCCGCGCATTACAATCCTCAGAGAAATCACATCAATCATGTTAAGTACATATCCCATCAATCACCTCAAGTAAGTACAACCACCCCCTCTCCTAAAGTCAATTCTCTCTCTCTCTCTCCTCTCCACCCATCAAGTACACCCATCTCTTAATCACCCATCACACCCCATCACTCACCCATCCCTCTCTCTCTTACAACCTCTCTCTCTCTCTCTCTCTCTCTCTCATCTCTCTCTCATTTTCCTAAGCAACCCCATGAGCACCCAACGTCTAAGCATTTCCATGGGAGAGAGGAGAAGCTAGTGTGGTCCATCTCCCTACCACCCAATCCAACCATTCAATCTCCATCATCCTCCGCCAAAGTCGAAGCCTAGGTGTCTAGCATTCCATCAGACCAAGAAGATTGAATGGTGGGTGATTTTACATGTTGATTTTGATGATTTGAGGGCCCACACATGGTGGGACCCATCTTGATGTATGAATTGTTTGGGGAGGGCCTATAGTGGTGGGGTCCCTCCCCTTCTCATCGTCTCTCTCTCTCTCTCTCTCTCTCTCTCTCTCTCTCTCTCTCCCGCTCTCTCTTTCTCATGCGTTGTGGACCCCACTGTGATGTATGATCCACGCCGTCCCATTCGTGGGGCCCACCTCGCTGTCATCCAGCGGACAAGCCATTGTATGTCCGCCCGGATAGATCTGGATGAGGGAAATCACAAATATTAGCTTGATCCAAAGCTTTGTGGGACCACCTTGATTTATCTATTTTATCTCCACCATCCATTGTTTGGGATGGTGGGATCCACCCCACATGTGGGGCCGTGCCCTGATGTATGAGTTTATCCAGGCTGTCCCATGCTTGGACGCTGCTTTTAAATAAATGAATAAATAAATATTATAATAGTTTCATATATATTATATAACATATGACGGGGGGCCCTGATGTACATGGGACCCACCTTGGGAAGGAGATTGGCTAGAGTAGTTTACACCAGCAGTAGCTACTGTAGTACGTCAACAGACTCTATGGGACCCACCTTGATGATGTAAACCCACACCGTCCATCTGTTTTGCCAAGCATGGGACCCACCTTGATATGTGATTCATTCACGTCGTCCATCTAGGAGGTGAGACCCACTGTGATGTATTTATTTTATATCTACACCATCCATCAGGGACGATGGGCCAGCAACATCAGTAGCTGCACTTCGTCAGCAAGTTTTGCAAGCCACACCATGATGTATCTGTCCACACTGTCCAACTATCTAGACGATGGGGAAATCACAAATATCAGGTTGGTCCCAAGCTGTGGACCACGTGTATGTGGGACCCACCACGATGTATTTGTTCTATATCCATTCTGTCCTTGTCTATGACGGTGGACCCCACAGTGATGTATGTGTTTCATACACATCGTCCATCTATTTTCGGCTCCCACATGTGCTGTACATGTGGGGCCATCCCACATGTGCTGTACATGTGGAATGGGTCCCACCTTTGTGTATGAATTGTATATCCACTCTGCCATCTGTCCAGATGGTGTGGCCCCTAGTGTAATGTATATGTCTTATATCCACACCGTTCGTCCTTGGACAGTGTGCATGGGACACACCATGTTGTATGTTTTTTATCCCGCCGCCCATCCGTTTCTGCTGGTGGGACCCACCCTTGATGCATTTATTCTATATCCATGCTACCTATCAGGTGGACCACACTGCAACCAGTGAGGGATTGAACATCTACAATTGAAACCCCCCCCCCCCCTTTTTGGGAGTGCGGAAGTTTTGGATCAGTATGAAATTTATTTTTCCACTTAATCCTGGTCTTTGTGACCTTATGATCAGATTGGATGGAGAATAACGTTATGGTGGGCCCTACCTTGATTACACGTGTGGCCCACCTTTGTGTATGTTTTGTATATCCAGGCCGCCCACCTTTCTATGCACCCATCAGGTCCAGCTTGCAGCTGGGCTAATTGTCCAAAGTAGCCCACCTGTTGTGCAATTTACATCCATGTTGTCCATATTTTGCTATCCATATTCACCTGGTGGGGCCCATTTGGGAGGTGCAGGACCACCTTCTGGTTGTACAGGGCCCACCTGGTATGAGGCCCATTATGATGTACATTGGCTCTTTATGTGAGGCCTGATGTGATGTTTATATGGCCATGAGTGAGGCCCAATGTGATGTTTATGCAACCCATGTTCGAGGCCCATGTGATGTGCCCCATAGTGATGAGTGTTAGGCCCATGTGAGCGGCCCATTGCAATGTGTATTAGGCCCATGTCATGCGGCCCATCGTGATGTGTATTAGGCCCATGTCATGCGGCCAATGTGATGTATTTGAAACCCATGAGATAAGGCCCATTGTGATGTATTTCTGGCCCATTTAGTAAGGCCCATTGTGATGTATTCAAGGCCCATGGGACGTGGCCCATTGTGATGTATTTCTTGCCCATTTGGTAAGGCCTATTGTGATGTATTCGAGGCCCATGGGACGTGGCCCATTGTGATGTATTTTCGTCCCATTTGGTAAGGCCCATTGTGATGTATTCGAGGCCCATGGGACGTAGCCCATTGTGATGTATTTTTGGCCCATTGTGATGTATTCGAGGCCCATGGGACGTGGCCCATTGTGATGTATTTTGGGCCCATTTGGTAAGGCCCAATGAGATGTTATTCCGGCCCATTTTATGTATATAGGGCCTATGTATTGCAGCCCATTGTGATGTATGTGATGTCCATGTATTTGGCCCATGTGATGGGACCCACCTGTTGCGTATGAGCGGCCCATTGTGATGTGTATTAGGCCCTTGTGTGAGGCCGATTGTCAAGACCGATTGTAGGCCGATAGTCGAGGCTGATTGTTGAGGCCGATTGTCTAGGCTGATTATCGAGGCTAATTGTTAAGGCCGATTGTCGAGGTCTATTATCGAGGTCGATTGTCGAAGCTGATTATCAGTGCTAGTTATTGATACTGATTATCAGTATGTGACAGTATAGCATTATAATACATGCTCATACGCATCATCCGCATGTTTGTTATGAAATGTGGTTGACCATTGCATATGTCATTGGGTAGGTTGTTTATGGGACTCCTTAATAGGCAGAGTTGCCCCACATGAGCACGTGGTATGCGCAGGTTCGATGCATGGCTGGATGATATGACTCATGCATCTTGCATTTATGTGATATAACTATTGTACACCCTAGCGATATCAAGGTCGTAGCCTCCACAAGCATATCGTGGGTGGCTAGATGGGACACCAAAAATGTTTAGTTTTACCATATGAGCACTTTGGATATCCGTAGGGTGAAAGTCCCTAAAACTCCCGTGGCCAGGGGATGCTCCAACGTCTAGACCGAGTAGATATACATGAGCGCCCGAGTGTCGAATACCAGTAGGCTGCGTCTCCCACTGTGTCATGGTCGGTTGGAAGGGGGTGTGGCCTTATCTGCTTGATTTGGAGTGGGAAAAACTAGGCTGAGTTTGACCAACTCATACATGGGTCCACTATTGATGTGCCAAGTTGGTATTGGCTAGCTACTGGCCAGGTAGATAGTGAGGTCTCTTCCACTTACTTGGTTTTACATGATGGGGCAACAATCTAATTTGGAGTGTACTAGACCCTGGTGATGATCCCAGAAATATACAAAACTAATACATGGACTTATTGAGCAGGAGTTGCATACTCATTCATTTATTCACTATCCACTCAGGCTGGAAGTGTGCAACTAATTGTTGTGTACCTTCGCAATGGCAAGGGTTTCAGTTGGGGCGTGCCACTAACCTGAGATCAGGAGTTTACCACATTGAGTCTATCTAAATTAGGTATGGGACTGGTTTGGATAGAAGTCTCTTGTGATGGACCCCATAACCTGCGATACTACGTACTATCATCCCGACTTCACACTCCAGCATGGTCATTCCATTCGCACCGTATATTGCATTACATCCACGACATATAACATTTTGGGTTACTATGTTTCTGCATTTATATGGCCTAGATATGCCTGACGGTATTCGTGAACTCATCAGGAATTGTATATTGCATTGTATCCTTGGTATTTGATATTCGGCTCTTTATAAGTCCTTGTTTGCATAGTTGATTTGTATTGTGTATTCTGATATTGTATGACTCATGGACTTGTCAGTATTTTCGCTTACTCTAGTATCGCATGATTCATGATCTCGTCAGTATTTCTGATATTGTATGATTATAGCATTGTATTGAATACTTGGCACTTACCTTGTGCACACACTTACACCACCCAGCTTTCTATAAGCTTATGCATGATAGATGCATGCAGTTGTTGTTAGGTTGCAGCAGCATTGAGCTTAAATCATGCAGCGGTCTTCTGGAGCTTTGATTTTTGATATATATATTTTCCTTTCAGCATTGTATTCAAATGCTTATATTAGTGGATATGTGATGATGTTATTGTCTTTGTGATTTGGGTAAACTTGTGGTTATACTTCTTACGAGATAAATGTACACTGGAAAATCCTCCTTCTAAGATCTCAGGATCGAAATCTGGTGTATAGGTGCTGGAAGCCGAGAATGGGGTACTGTGGAGGCTGTCAGCGCCGGATTCGGCGATTAGAAATTTTGTGAGCCCGATTTTCGAGTTTGGGCCGTGACACCAAATGAGCAAAATTAGAGTAGGGGATGCCCACTATCCAAACGGTTTCACTTGGTGTGACCTATATGAAACACAAATCTACCTATTTTTTAAGGCACGCTTCTAAATTTCTATCACAGACTTAATGATCGGGGTGAATTTCAAAAATGCATCATGGTGAGGCCTAATTCCAGCCCACACTTTTTACTTATATTGGTTGGTGCGCAAGAGACTGGGACTATATATATATAGTTGATGTAATCGAACATCAATTGATTCTATCAAGAACTTACTCTCGATGTGATCAAAGGTGACTCGATTATATCGATGAACACTTAGGAAATGTTTTCTGCGTAGAGGGAATACCCTAAGTCAATGCCATCGAAGATGGTTCGATTTTATCAAAATTTGAATTTCGATATCATTGAACTCTACTCGACATAATCGATATTTCTCAGCAGTTGGTTATTTTATTACTGGACATAATGGGCCTATTTGTCGATGCAATCGAACCATGTTCGATAGAATCGAAAATGTCTTCAATTGCAAATTGATGCAATCGATTTTTCTTATATAGTTCATGTTTTACTCTAACATTTCAAGTGTTTAACACTTAAGCTTACTAAAGATGATTTACAATGTATTGGAGGTAAGACTAAGTTAAATGGGGTCATATACCTCAATGGTTTGGATCGGGAAGAGAGACTTCATTTACCTGTTTGGAGCACTCAAGCTTCTTCCCAGTTGAGGTCTTTATCTTGTAATCTTCATTTTGGGGCTCACTTAAAGACTGACTTAACACTCACGTAAGTTGACAAACCAAGGCACTTTCAAGCTCCACCTTTGTCAATTATGTAACAAAACAACCTAATAAACCCTAGGTTATTATAATCAACTCAATACATTATAAATTTACAACTGAATTAACTCTTGAGTTGTTTGTAGCTCCCCATTTGTTCATGCTCCCCCTAAGTTCCTGCATTAAGATTTACAAAACACAAAAGCACCAAACTTGGGAGTATGGTTCTCCCCCTTTTTGTTAGTCATTGGCAAAGGGTAGTAAATGAAAGAGATAAGCCAATGAAATTAAAGTATGGAATTTGCAATCATATTCAAAGTTAGAGGGAAAAGAATAACAAGAGTTCATAAGATAGTAGCATATAATTTTTAAAACATGATGTAAAAGCTAATTGAATGCCATGGATAAATATACTAAGAAAATGAAATGACATCAACAACTAGTAGTAAGATATCATCATTCAATCATAAGAAAAAGAACTACCCCAAGCTTGGGTAGATTTAATATCCAAAAAGACTCAGCCCTTTAAGGGCATAAACATCCAAAAATAAATAAATGTATAATTCTTTCCAACCATTATATGTCACTCTAAAATTTATGTTAAAATACCATATATATATATATATATATATATATATATATATATATATATATATATATATATATATATATATATATATAAACTTTTCAAAAAATTTGCGGCCACATATGCGATTGCACGATTGCACATGATTGCATTTGTGATTCGACAACATTGGTGATGCACAAGCATATAATCCTAAGCGTGCATAAGCTAAACTGGATGCTAATTGGATGGACCACCCTCTGGCGGAGAGATATCATCTTGCTGATAAGTGATTGTGGCAATAAGGTTCTAGATCCTTTGTTCCACCTGCTCTAGGCTTATTTGAATAACCTCTGAAACCTACTCTAGACGCGAGAAACGACGACCTTGCTCATCCAACCGTAGCAAGATAGATTTTCGTCGGTCGCGATATGGTGTGTGGCATTTGTGAGACCCGTATCCTAGACCATACCATTCCGTAGGCTTAAGCGGTCCTCCCAGTCGAATTTCGGCAACCCTCGACCTGTATCCGACATTTACGTGCGATCCTAAGTCAAGTCCTACATACCAAAGTCGGCTCGACTCGAAACTTGTACCTTAGCGACTGTGCTATTGCCGCGGTTCCAACACCGCGACTCGCGCACCGATCCGTTATCCAGGCAGAAGATGTGGGCCCACGTTCATTTTGAAGAAAACGCCGCGCGTTACGAAATTTGAGGGAATCTCTACAACATGTCCCATCAATTAATCAATCAATCAAGTCAAGTACACCCCATACCTCAAGTACAAGCATCCATCCCTCCTTTTTCCACAAGTCAACTCTCTCTCCCCTACCCATCCCTCTTTTACACAATTTTCAAACTAACCCATACCGCCCCATCCCCATTTCTTAAAACAACCATTCCATATTATCCCATCACTTCTTTCTCTCCCTCATTTTTCTCTAACACTCTCCCAAGCAACAAATTCCAACGTCCAACCCTTTCAAGAGCATGCCAAGTGTGGCTCACTTCTCTACCACCCAATCTCTCATCCCCACTATCAAAACTCCATCATCCACTATCAAAAGTTAAACATAAGAGGCTAAGGAGGCTAAGGGAGTAAGGAGAAGGCCGATAGGTGGGTGATCCACCGTTGATTTTAAATCTTAGGGCCTACTTGATGTGGGACCCACATGATGTATGCATTGTATAAAGGAGGGCCCATTAGTGGCGGGGTCCCTCCCCTTCACGCTTCTCTGTCACTCTCTACTTTTTTCCACTTTTGGTGATGGTTTGTGTCCCACTTGATCTAGACTGTCCATTTGTTGGGGCCCGACTCACCGCCTTGGATTAAGGAAAAATACAAACATCAGATTGATCAGTGGAGGCCCACTGGTGCGGACCCCACCATTTGTTCGTGTTGCGTATGTACCATAGTATAACAAAAAAAAAAAAAAGGATATTTGGTGGGCCACACCACGTGTACCCACCCTACTGGACGTGAGTATCAAACCAACCATCCAGCGTCCAGATAGTCTAAGTCTTCTTGTTTTGTTATAATAGTATAATATAATATATTATCTTTTATATATATTATAGATATAATATATAATATCTTATAATATAATATATTATATGTATAATACCACGATTTCATGCAATAGATCAGCACCGTCCAGAGCAACCTAGGGTCTGGACGGTGGCCTTTGCGTAAGTCATGTATGATATGTATATTATAATATAATATATTATATTATATTATATGATACTATGATACTATATTATATTATATTAATATATTATATTATATGTACCTTGAAGCTGACGTCTGCAGCTTATTGGTCCCACCAGAGATGTGCAGCAGGCATGAGATCCACGCCGTCCATCCAAAATTCGTGGGACCCACCGTACCTACAGCAGCTGTATTGACGTCGGCTGTAGCTGACGTGAGGTGAGATCCTCACCGTCCAGTGGGATTCCTGCTGATGGATGGATCTCATCCAACCGTCCATCCATTTGGCTTGCCCGTTTTAGTGGGCCATGCTCGTGGACCCCACCCCTGATGTTTATGATCCAACCTAACCGTCCATATGGCGTGCTTGTCTCAAGGCTTGAGACTAAAAATAAGACAGATCGAGTTATCAATGGACAGCAAACAGTGGGTTTGGCCATCTACCATTGGAATCCCATTTTGGGTTACAGAAGTTTCGAATTAATATGATATTTGTTCCTTCCCCCTTATCCAAGCCTTTGTGACCTTGAGAACAGACTAGATGGGAAAATAAACACTATGGTGGGCCTACTGGAAATTCGACCATGGAAATTATTAACACTACTGCCATTTGTGGTATGGTCCAGATCTTTTAATCTGATTCATTGTTTGGATAATGCTTTAAAATGATAGCTATAGATGGATGAATGGTGCAGCCCAAGTTGTGTAGCCTACTTGTTATATTTGGGAGGCCTAATACCACGTATTCAATGCTCATGGGTTGAGGCCCATGGTAATGTATTTGGAGCCCATAGGTAGAGGCCCATAGTGTTGTGTACTAGGCTTATTTGTATCGGCCCATCCGTATTGGCCCATTGAATTCGGCCCATTTAATTGGCCCATCTGTATCGGCCCATTGAATTTGGCCCACTTAATCAGCCCATTTGTATCGGCACATTTGATTTGGCCCATTGATTTGGCCCATTCGACTTGGCCCAATTAATTTGACCCATTTGTACCAGCCCATTGATTTGGCTCATTCGACTTGGCCCATTAATTTGATCACTCGGCCCATTTGATTCGACCCACTTGATTTGGCCCATTTGATGTAATTAAGGCCCATGATGATGTATATTAGGCCCTTGTATGAGGCTGTGGGCCCATTGTACGATTGTCCCTATGAGCGTCATTTCTTATGAGTAATGTTGGTTAAAGGTCCACATTGTTGGACAATGGTGGTTGGACGTCCACATTGTGACCTTCCCTTAGGATGATTATCGAAGCCGATTTTGATTGTCGAGGCCGATTTTGATAGTCGAGGCCGACCCCGATTATTAAGGCCGATTCCGATTGTTGAGGCTGATTCTGATTATCGAGGCCGATTCCGATTGTTGAGGCTAATTCCGATTGTCGAGGCCGACTTCGATTGTCGAAGCCGTTCCGATTGTCGAGGCCGACTTCGATTGTCGACGCCGATTCCGATTGTCGAGGCTGATTCCGATTATCGAGGCCGACTTTGATCGTCAAGACCGATTCTGACTATCGAGGCCGATTCTGATTGTCGAAGCCGACTATCGAGGCCAATTCCGATTATTGAGGTCGATTCTGATTATTGAGACCGACTCCGATTGTTGAGCCCAGATATCGAGGCCCATTGTGACGTATATGCGGCCCGTATTTGAGACCCATTCTGGTTAGCATTTAGCCTCAGCTTGATGCATTTGAGGCCTATGTAATGTATGTGTGGCCTATGTGATGAGGCTCATTGTGGTGCATTTGAGGGTCAGGCGATAGAGCTCATTGTGTTGTATAATAAGCCCATGTGAGAGGCCCATTGTGATGTATATTAATCTCTTGAGTGAGGCCCATGTTGTTGTATATTAAGCCCTTGTGTAAGGCCATGGGTTCACTATATGTTAGGCTCTATGCGGGCCATTCCTTGGGGCCAATATTAGTTAAATGTCCACATTGTCGAGGCTGATTGTCGATGCCAGTTATTGATACCGATTATGAGTATGTGACAGCATAACATCATGATACATGCCCATACGCATCATTTATATGTTTGTTGTGCGATGTGGTTGACCATTGCATATGTCATTGGGCAGATTGCTATAAGACTCCCTGATAGGCGAAGAATGTTTCACATGAGCGCATGGTATGCGTAGGATTGATGCATGACTGGATTGTATGACTCATGCATCTGGCATTATGTGTTGTGATTACTGTACGCCCTAACGATATCAGGGTCATAGCCTCTACAGGTATATCGCAGATGGTAAGATGGGACACCAGAAATGTGTTATTAACATCAGGCTACCATAGATGGCCTTGAGTAAAAATTCTTAAACCCTCTTGGTACTAGAGGACGCTCCAACGTCGAGACCGAGTGGATATATATGAGCGTATGAGGGCCGTATACCAGTAGGTCGCATCTCCTACTATGTCGTGATCAGTTGGGAGGGGGTGTGGCCTTACCCGCCTGATAGAGTAGGCATACCTAGGCTGAATTTGACCAACTCATGAATGGGTCCGCTATCGACATTCCGGGTAGATATTAGCCAACTACTAGCCAGGCAGATAGTGAGGTCTCTCCACTTACCTAGTTGCGCGCCTGATGGGGCGGCAAGCTGGTGTAGAGTGTACTAGACCCCGGTGATGATCTTAGAGATGTACAATATAATTATGTGGACTTATTGAGTAGGAGTTGTATACTCATTCATTCATCATTCACTATCCACTCGGGCTAGTGTTGCGCAATTATTTGTTACATGTACCTTCGCAATGGCTAGAATTTCGGTTGGGGAGCGCGACTAACCTGAGATCAGGAGTTTCTCACATTGAGTCTGACTATCTAAATTTAGGTATGAGATTGGTTTGGATAAAAGTCCCTTGTGGTGGGCCCCATAGCTTTCGATACTACATACCATCATCCCGACTTTACACTCCAACATGGTCATTCCATTCGCACCGCATACTTCATTACATCCCCGATATATTGCATTTTGGATTATTGTTTTTCTGCATTTATATGGTCTAGATACGGCTGACGATATTCGTGAACTCATCAGGAATTGTATATTGCATTACATCCTCGACATCCGATATTTGGCTCTCTGTGACTCCTTATTTACATAGTTGATCTGTATTACGTACTCTGATATTGTATGATTTATAGACTTGCAGTATTTTCGCTTACTCTGATATCGTATGATTCATGATCTCACCAGTATTTCCGATATTGTATGATTATGATATTATATTGAATACTTGGCACTTACCTTGTGCACACACTTACACCACTCTCTAAGCTTTCTATAAGCTTATGCATGATAGATGTGTGAAGGTGATGTTTGGTTGCAGCAGCGTGGAGCTTGGAGCAGCAGACTTCTGGAGCTTTGATTTTGACATATGTATTTTCTTTTCAGCATTGTATTCAAATGTTTATATTAGTGAATATACGATGATGATGTTGCCTTTGTGATTTGGGTAAACTTATGGTCATGCTCCTTACAAGATAAATGTACGTTGGAAAATCCTCCTTATAGGATCCCAGGATCGAAACCTGACATATGAATGCTCAGAGCCGAAAATGGGGTACTACGGAGGCTGTCGGCACTAGGTTCTGTGATCGAGATTCCTGTGAATTCGATTTCTGGGTTTAGGGCATGATAGAAGTTGGTATTAGAGTATAACTTGGGAATACCTGAGGATAACATCACATATCTACTGATAGCTACCTTATACTCTATCATTATCGAGAACTTAGAGTGATTTGGTCCCTGAGATCGAATAACTTAGAGATTTTCTGATAGAGCTCACCATCATGTGTATATTCGAGAGTATTTATGGATAATAGGTGCTTTTGTTCCTTCCTATTAGACATGCTACCCAGGAGAGCGATGCAAGTGACTCCCATTCCACCACCAGAGCTCCCTGCTCCATAACCTGAGGATGTCGTTCCTCCACCTGAGGCCGGTGCGGATCCGACCGTACTCGTGAGTGCCTCCCAATTACAGCAGATGTTGTAGGCTGTGATGGCTGCGCTTCAGAGACAGGGCAGGCATCTTATTGTTTGGCCAGCCCAAACAGAGCAGGAGCGCGCGAGTGCCCTTCTTCGAGAGTTCAGACAGCTCGATCCTCCGCGTTTCCAGGGCGAGACAGATTCGACTGCAGCCGAGAGATGACGCTCCAATGTGGAGAAGATTTTTGATAGTATGGTATGTACGACCCAATAGCGAGTCCAGTTGGCCGTATTTCTTCTCCAGGGTGAGGCTAAGTACTGGTGGACTTCCACTACTCGTGTTGTAGTGCCTGATTTTATTTGAACATGGGAGGATTTCATAGACCGATTCGACCAGCAGTATTTTCCTGACTACTCCCATCGGCAGCGAGCATTAGAGTTCGAGACCTTGGTGTAGGGAGACATGTCTGTGGTGCAATATGCAGCTCATTTTGCAGCACTGTCTAAATTCACGCTATATTTAGTTGATGATGAGGAGCGGAAGGCTAGCTGTTTCGAGAATGGCTTACGTTATGGTCTCCGAGGCCGTGTTGTTGGGCATGATCTCCCGACTTTCGAGAAGGTAGTACAGAGGGCTCAGATTTATGAGGACGAGTGGGTCAGTTCACAGAGGGATCGTGACCAAAGAAGAGACAGGAAGAGGTAGGCCCCCTCTGGTAACTCCCAGCAGTAGTAGCATTGACGACTATAGAGGCATAGGAATCGCTCATCTATCTGAGCATCGGCAGCACCTCTAGCACTACCTCTGTAGCAGTTTACAGGTGTCTATCATGGGTGCGATGAGACGAGACACCGTTGGTGGGAGTGTCCCCGCCTTCAGCACCAGCAGCAACAACAGCAACTCCTACCATCGGGACCCTAGTAGCAGCTGTGGCAGCGATAACCACAGAGAAGACACACACCTCCCCAACAAGTATAGGGCAGGCTTTATGCAGCCCAGCAGGACCCTGAGTTGTTAGAAGGAGCTGCCGACAATTCATACAACCAGTTCTTAGGACCGTCTTGTTAGATTAATCGTTGATAAAATTCTAAGGTTGCAATGTATCCTAGTTTCAATCGTTTCTGATCCAGGATCCGAAGTTTAGTAGGGATCATCATCATGTTGATGAGGCGTCTTGGGAGCACGAGGCTGAGATTAGAGAGCACTATTCCCATCCTTTTGTAAATTGATTGTGCCTTGACACACACACACACACACACACACACACACACACACACACATATATATATATGGTAATGTCATGTTTTCTTTTCCTGATGAGTTATGTCTAGTTGCGATGATTATGTAAATTTTGAGGAGAAAATTTTTATTAGGAGGGGAGAGCTGTGAGACCCATATCATAGATCGTACCGTCCGTAAACTTACGCAGTCCTCCCGGTTGAATTTCGGCAACCCTCGACCTGTATCCGATATTTACGCGCTATTCTAAGCCGAGTCCTGCATACAAAAGTCGATTCGACTCGAAACTTATACCCTAGCGACCGCGCCGTCGCTGCGGTTCCAACGCCACGACTCGCACATCGGTCCGATACCAAGGCTAGAAGATGTGGGCCCACGTTCATTTTGAAGAAAACGCTGCGCGTTACGGACTTTGAGGGAATCTCTACAACATGTCTCATCAATCAATTAATCAATCAATCAAATCAAGTACACCCCAAACCTTAAGTACAAGCATCCATCCCTCCTTTTTTCACAAGTCAACTCTCTCTCCCCTACCCATCCCTCTTTTACACAATTTTCAAACTAACCCATACCTCCCCATCCCCATTTCTTACAATAACCATTCCATATTATCTCATCACTTCTTTCTCTCCCTCATTTTTCTCCAACACTCTCTCAAGCAACAAATTCCAACATCCAACCCTTCCAAGAGCAAGCCAAGTGTGGCCTACTTCTCTATCATCCAATCTCTTATCCCCACCATCAAAACTCCATCATCTACTGTCAAAATTTATGCATAAGAGGCTATGGAGGCTAAGGGAGTAAGGAGAAGGTCGATAGGTGGGTGATCCACCGTTGATTTTAAATCTTAAGGCTTACTTGATGTAGGACCCACATGATGTATGCATTGTATAAAGGAGAGCCCATTAGTGGCGGGGTCCCTCCCCTTCACACCTCTCTCTCTCTCTCTCTCTCTCTCTCTCTCTCTCTCTCTCTCTCTCTCTATTTTTTTTCTCTTTTGGTGATGGTTTGAGGCCCATTTGATATAGACCATCCATTTTTTGGGGCCCGACTCACCACCGTGGAATATGGAAAAATACAAACATTAGATTGATCAGTGGAGGCCCACTGGTGCAGACCCCACCATTTGTTCGTGTTGCGTATGTACCATAGCAAAAAATAATAATAATAATAATAATAATTAAGGATATTTGGTGGGCCACACCACGTGGACCCAACCTATGGGGCACGAGTATCCAACCAACCATCCAACATCAAAATAGTCTTTGGGCGCTGGAAGCCTTCTTGTTTTGTTATAATAGTATAATATAATATATTATCTTTTATATATATTATAGATATAATATATAATATAGTATATTAACATATTAGCTATGGTGGGCCACCCTCACGTGTGGGCCCACCAGGATTTCATGCACTAGATGATCAGCACCGTCTAGAGCACCTTAAGGTCTGGATGGTGGCCTTTTTGTAAGTCATGTATGATATGTATATTATATTATAATATATTATATTATATTACATGATACTATATTATATTAATATGTTATTTTAAATGTACCTTGAAGCTGACGTCCACAGCTTATAGGTCCCACCAGATATGTGCAGTAGGCATGAGATCCACGCCGTCCATCCAAAATTCATGGGATGCAGCTGTATTGACGTCAGCTGTAGCTGACGTGAGGTGAGATCCTCACCGTCCAGAGGTCTGGACGGTGGGATTCCTGCTGGTGGATGAATCTCATCCAACCGTCCATCCATTTGGCTTGCCCGGTTTGGTGGGCCATGCTCGTGGACCCCACCTCTGATGTATATGATCCAACCTAACCGTCCATTCATCTGGTGTGCTTGTCTCAAGGCTTGAGACTAAAAATAAGACAGATCCAGTTATCAGATGGACCACACTACAGGAAACAGTGGGTTTGACCGTCTACCATTGGAATCCCATTTTGGGTCACAGAAGTTTTGAATTAATATGATATTTGTTCCTTCCCCCTGTCCAGGTCTTTGTGACCTTGGGAACAGACTGATGGGAAAGTAAACACTATGGTGGGCCCACTGAAAATTCAACCATGGAAATTATTAACATCATTGCCAATTGTGGTACGGTTCAAATGATATTTTGATCTGATTCATTGTTTGGAAAATGCTTTAAAATGATAGTTATAGATAGATGAATTGCGCGACCCAAGTTGTGCGGCCTACTTGTTATATTTGGGAGGCCTAATACCACGTATTCAGGGCTCATGGGTTGAGGCCCATGGTGATGTATTTGGAGCCCATGGGTAGAGGCCCATAGTGTTGTGTACTAGGCCCATTTGTATCGGCCCATCTGTATTGGCCCATTGAATTCGGCCCATTTAATCGGCCCGTCTGTATCGGCCCATTGAATTCGACCCACTTAATCAGCCCATTTTATCGGCACATTTGATTCGGCCCATTGATTCGGCCCATTCGACTTGGCCCATTTGATCGGCCCATTTGATTTGGCCTCTTTGTACCGGCCCATTTGATTCGGCCCATTTGACTTGGCCCATTGATTTGATTCACTCGGCCCATTTGAATCGGCCCATTTGATTCGACCCATTTGTATCGGCCCACTTGATTTGGCCCACTTGATTCGGCCCATTTAATGTAATTGAGGCCCATGATGATGTATATTAGGCCCTTGTATGAGGCCGTGGCCCATTATACGATTGGCCCTATGAGCACCATTCCTTATGAGCAATGTTGGTTAAAGGTCCACATTGTTGGGCAATGGTGGTTGGACGTCCACATTGTGACCTTCCCTTAGGACGACTATCAAGGCTGATTCCGATTGTGAAGGCCGATTTTGATTGTCGAGGCCGACCCCGATTATTAAGGTTGATTCTGATGTTGAGGCTGATTCTGATTGTCGAGGCCAACTTCGATTATCCAGGTCGATTCCAATTGTCGAGGCTAACTTCGATTGTCGAGGCCGATTTTAATTGTCGAGGCTAATTCCGATTGTTGAGGCCAATTTCGATTGTCGAGGCCGACTTCGATTGTCGAGGCCAATTCTGATTGTCGTGGCTGATTCCGATTGTCGAGGCCGATTCAATTGTCGAGGCTGATTCCGATTGTCGACACTGATTCCGACTATCGAGGCCAATTCCGATTGTCGAGGCCGACTATCGAGGCCAATTCCGATTATTAAAGTCGATTCTGATTATCGAGGCCCTCTGTGATGTATATACGGCCCGTATTTGAGGCCCATTCTGGTTAACATTTGGCCTCGACTTAATGCATTTGAGGCCTATGTAATGTATGTGAGGCCTATGTGATGAGGCCCATTGTGGTGCATTTGAGGGCCAGGCGATAGAGCTCGTTGTGTTGTATAATAAGCTCATGTGAGAGGCCCATCGTGATGTATGTTAATCTCTTGAGTGAGGCCCATGGTATTGTATAATAAGCCCTTATGTGAGGTCATGGGTCCACTATATGTTAGGCTCTATGCGGGCCATTCCTTGGGGGCAATGTTGGTTACCACATTGTCGAAGCCGTTTGTCGATGCCGGTTATTGATACCGATTATGAGTATGTGACAGCATAGCATCGTGATACATGCCCATATGCATCATCTGCATATTTGTTGTGAGATGTGGTTGACCATTACATATGTCATTGGGCAGATTGTTATAAGACTCCCTGATAGGCAGAGATTGTTTTACATGAGCGCACAGTATGCGCAGGATTGATGCATGACTGGATTGTATGACTCATGCATCTGGCATTGTATGTTGTGACTACTGTACGCTCTAGCGACATCAGGGTCGTAGCCTCCACAAGTATATCATGGATGCTCAGATGGGACACCAAAAATATGTTATTAGCATCGAGCTATCATAAATAGCCCTGGGTGAAAATTTCTAAACCCTCTTAGTACCAGAGGATGCCCCAACGTCGAAACCGAGTGGATATATATGAGCGCATGAGGGTCGTATACCAGTAGGCCTTGTCTTCCCCTATGTCGTGGTCGATTGTGAGGGGATGTGGCCTTACCAGCCTGAGGGAATAGGCATAGCTAGGATGAGTTTGACCAGCTCATGAATGGGTCCGCTATCGACGTGCCGGGTAGATATGAGCCAACTACTGGCCAGGCAGATAGTGAGGTCTTTTCCACTTACCTAGTTGCCCGCCTAATGGGGCGGCAAGCTGGTGTAGAGTGTACTATACCCTGGTGATGATCCCAGAGATGTACAGTATAGTTATGTAGACTTATTGAGTAGGAGTTGTATACTCATTCATTCATTCATTCACTATCTACTCGGGCTGGTAGTGTGCAATTATTTGTTACATGTACCTTCGCAATGGCCAGGATTTTGGTTGGGGAGCACGACTAACCTAAGATCAGAAGTTTACCACATTGAGTCTGACTATCCAAATTTAGGTATGGGATTGGTTTGGATAGAAGTCCCTTGTGGTGGGCCCCATAGCTTGCGATACTACGTACCATCATCCTGACTTCACACTCCAACATGGTCATTCTATTCACACCGCATACTTCATTACATCCCTAGTATATTACATTTTGGATTAGTGTGTTTCTGCATTTATATGGTCTAGATACGACTGACGATATTCGTAAACTCATCAGGAATTGTATATTACATTGCATCCTCGGCATCCGATATTTGGCTCTCTATGACTCCTTATTTGCATAGCTGATCTGTATTACGTACTCTGATATTGTATGATTTATAGACTTGCAGTATTTCTGCTTACTCTGATATCGTATGATTCATGATCTTACCAGTATTTCCGATATTGTATGATTATGATATTATATTGAATACTTGGCACTTACCTCGTGCACACACTTACACCACCCTCTAAGCTTTCTATAAGCTTATGCACGATAGATGCGTGCAGGTGATGTTAGGTTACAGCAGCGTGGAGCTTGGAGCATGTAGCTGACTTCTGGAGCTTTTATTTTGACATATGTATTTTCTTTTCAGAATTATATTCAAATGTTTATATTAGTGGATATATGATGATGATGTTACCTTTGTGATTTGGGTAAACTTATGGTTATGCTCCTTAGGAGATAAATGTACGTTGAAAAATCCTCCTTGTAGGATCCCAGGATCGGAACCTGGCATATGAGCACTGGGAGCCAAGAATGGGGTACTACGGAGGCTGTCAGTACTAGGTTTGGCGATCGAGATTCCTATGAATCCAATTTCTGGGTTTGGGGCGTGACAACATTTGGTATGCCTATTCGAAGTACCTGGAAGTTCACGATGCTCATCATTTGTAAGATATTCAGTATCAATTGCCTCCATTATAATTGTTTGTCTCTGCCGCCTTCGCTTTAGTTTCTCCATGCAGACCCTTTTATGCACTCTTGATGACGATGCACCCTTATTGTCCAGGCACATTCGTTTGATATTGGTTTTTGTGCACTGACACATAGGTCTGGGGCATTCTGTTGTGGGCATCAAACTAACATGGCGAGAGAGCAAACAAATGAGGTATGGAAATGGAATGAATGTGCCTCTAGTGTTCTGGATGCAATCAGCAATCAGATGTACCATGATGGTGGGTAGACATAAAGGAATACCCTGACAGCCACTGTAGAGAATATCAAGTGTGTATGGGGTTAAGTCTGACTTGTTTATCCCACGAGGATAAATGTTCACATAGAAGATATTGTGGAGAACCCTGTACTGGTCTGACATATTGGAAGCCCGAAGCGCATTTCCTTAATACCAAGGGACATTTTCTCCATTACAAAAATAGCTTCTAACTTTTACTCGAACATCAATGGAGTCAAAGTTATGGTCAATCAACCCTCGGAAAGAGGTTAGAATACTAACCAGGGAAGCGACTACAGCTAGAGTACTTGTAGTTGAGGTTTGTTCTATGGTGACTACAAAAGAGGCACGATGAAGAACTGGTGAGTGATAGTATGAGAGAAACCGAATCACTTGTTCATTATGAACCATTCCTCCAAAATCTAGAATATTGTTACATACTACTTTTTCCAATATTTCTACTATCCCAAAAGGCTTGATGCATTCACGATCCACCTTTTTCTTGTACACCATCTTTCTTTTACGGAATTTTTCATATAAATTCTTAGGTGGAGGAGGAACCTAAAGTATCACTATTTCGGGTTTAATAGGTAGAGGACCCTGAGTAGGAGCACTTCGTTGTGATCTCCCTGGTCATTTAGCTGGAGACTGAGGAGGAGAGATTGGATCATCCTGTGGAGGCCTTTCGGATCTAGGTCTTGACCGAAGTTTCGTTCGAACTCGCCTGGAGAATTCCCCTACCTCAGCTGATTTCCCCTTTTCTTTTGGCATTTTGGAGAAATTGTGTTGATTGGACAAGATTAAGAGAGATGTATCAAAATGACAAAAACACCCAAATCTATTTTAGTAAGCTTAGGGAATACTGTGAAATGAGAGTGACGAATCAAAATAGATGATCTTACTGAGTTTTGAAGCACGGTGGTGATGAAAAAGGTGTGCAAGGATGTCACTTTAGCTTTAGGGAAAATCGAGAGATGAACAGCCGCAAGAAGGAGATGAAAAAAAAAAAGATCCCACCTGCGCGATATACATAAGTCTCGATGTTTCAATGCTATCGAAGTATGTTTGATGCTATCAAAGAAAGGACTTTGATACCATCGAAACATGTTTGATGTAATCGAACAATTATCCAGATAGGTCATTGAGATTTGCAAGATTTTTGATATAATCGAGTAGTATTCGATACCATCTACAATGTTTTTGATGACATCGAATATCCCTTGATTAAATTAAAACAGCCCAGATACAGTCCATACCAATTCATCTTGCACAAACCTATCTCAACCGATGTACACATATATTTACCAATATATTAGTATTTTGTACATTCAAAAAGTAACAATTTTTTTTTTTTTTTACAAGTATTCAAAAAGAACGATGAGGCTATAGATCCTCAAATTTATCATTTAGAGCAAATAGACCATAGATTAGATTGCACAATCTTCATTTTGTGATCGCTGATCTTCTCTTTTCTATTAAGTGTTGATTGTTGCACGAAGATCAAAACTTATCTGGTCCAATTAAGGCATCAAAACATTTAGTATGACTTTCAGTAATGATTCCAAAATATGCATGATACTCTAATTATATGGAGAAACAGAGTTTTTAACAAGTTTTCCTATATTGCATGAATTTCAACAAACTCCATATTTGTGAAGAGACTATTTGTCAAGTGGTTTGTCATTAATTGACTCTTTCAAAAAAACTTATATTCATTTACCTATGCTATCCAAAATCCATGAGTCAATTTAATAGATTATGTTTTTAACACACCTTGACCAATATCTTTAGTTAGTCCTCACTAAAGAATTCTTCTTTTGCTCACTTCTTCTTGTTATAGGTCCCTTATGAAGTACCTGACCCATTATAAAATATATCAAAAGGATGGGTCATGGTCACTGTTTGGTTTACTTGGAGCAATCATTACAAGAGCACGAGTTCATTTTTACATCATTTGCAAGGCAATTGTATTTATTTTGTGTTACCCACTTAGTAACCACTTCTTTCAAGTCGGAAGATTCTTTCTTAGGATGACTTATAGATGTTTTATATTTATTTTTATAGTTTGTCCTAAAAGTAAGGTGAGGTTATTTGAGCGAAGGACATTCCCATTTGTAATGTCCCATTTTTCCACAATGATGGCAGGATGAATCAACCAAATTTATTTTTTTTATTAGAGGTAGTTGAATTTTTCATCATAGATGAAGTAGATGATGAGTCAGATTTATCTGTTTCATATCCTAGGCCTTTCATGTGTTTGGAGTTTCTACCCATGCCTAGAAGTTTTTCTAACTTTTCATTGCTTTGAGTAAATTTATGAGTTAGTTCTGCAGTATGATTAGAATTTTTTACTTGTTGTTTCAGACTTTTCTTTTCTCTTTTTAGTTTCACAACATTTGATTCTAGAAGCTCTATTTTCTTGATTAGATTTTCAAAAGTAATACTTCTAACAGCAGTTCTTCTTCCATATTTGACTCTCTCAAGATCAAGCTCATTTTCCTCTTCTAGATCCTTGGGAATGACTTTAGTGGTGGAGGCCATGAGTATTTTCAATGACTTTTGGTCTCCATCGCTTTCTGACTCACTTGTTTCTGAGTTGGAGTCATCAATGTCATCTCAAGTGGTTGCCATAGCTTTTCCTTTAGATTTCTTTGTGAGACATTCTGTAGAGATGTGACCATATTTTCTATAGTCGTAACATTAGAGTTCTTTGGACTTATTGAAAGATTTGCCTATTGGGCACTTCCGGTCTAAATGTTACTGTATAGTTTTCCATAATTTTTGTTAAAGAATCTTTTAGCTAGGAGGGCAACCTTTTCATCCCCATTTTCATTCTCACTTTCTTCTTCCTCTACAATAGTTATGGTTTTGGAGGCTTTGAGAACATTATTTTTGAATTTTGTGGGTGTTTTAAGATGTAGTTCAAAAGTTTGTAGAAAACCTACCATTTCTTCTACTTTTATCTCATCAATATTCCTACATTCTTCAATGGTGGTGACTTTGGAGTTAAACCGTTCTGGTAGTGATCTCAAGATTTTTCTACATATTTTAGGTACTGGAACTATCTCTCCAAGTCCTCCCATAGAGTTGCATATGATATATAATTTTGCAAAAAACTCCATAAAGTTCTCATCTTCTTCCATTTTCAAGTGTTCAAATTGAGTAGTCAAGAATTGCAACAACCTTGATCTTTTTACTATGCTGGTTCCTTCATGGGTTATTTCCAACAAATCTCATGCTTCTTTTGAGGTTTTACTGATACTGATCTAATTGAATACCTTTTTTAAAACTGCATCGTAAATGACATTCATAGCTTTTGCTTCACTTGTTTTATTTATTTATTTTTTTTTATCAAAAGCCGTTCATTTTTCTTTTGATTTGAGTTTGATGATGGTTGTGTCGTTTTCCAATACAACTTGTTCGGTTGGTGGCACATATCCATTCTCAACAATTTCCCAAATATCATGAGCCAAGAATTGTGGAAAATAATACATTCTTGCTTTCTAATATGCATAATTTGAACCACTGAAAATAAGAGGTCAAGAAACTGATGCTCCCTCTCCTTTAGCCGTAATTCTTCTTCAGTTTAGGATCTCCCTCTAGGTCATTAAACCCCTTCAAGAGGAACTCACTCTGATACCAATTGAAATTGCGGTAGAACCGCTATTACTGAAGTATGAAAGTATGTCTAAATGTCCTAAAAAGGGGTGAATAGGACTTTTCAAAATTTATTTTCCTATAAGAACAAACAATGCATAAGTTTAAACAAAAGAGTAAGACAAAGTAATTTTATGGCTTTTAAGTCAATAGAGAATCCAAAACACATAGGCTTACACAAGATTTACATGTAAAGAACAAGCCCATAAGGATAATGTATGTGATAGTGTGTAGGATGTGATTCCTATCAATACTTATACCTTTACTAAATCATACATCATAGTAATCATTTGATAGACATAAGCATATTAGATCAATGCACAAAAAGCAATCTCAAACACAATCATATATAGTGGTTCGACTACTTGCCTACTTCACTCCCGGCAGACGCACTCTCTCCTAGAAGGTACCGGATTTCACTATTCAATGGTTTTAAATCAAATTAACCATGAACCTTCACAACCTACACAAGGTTAGATAAAGGACCTACACAAGGTTTCCTTAAGTGCCTACACAAGGTGACGAGTCCTACACAAGGACACAACTAAGAGCCTATACAAGGCAACATATGACTACACAAGGCAATATGTCCTTTATACAGACAACATGTCCTATATAAGGACCACGTATTCTCCCGTCGGAGGCCTATAAAGAAGTCTTAGTGAGTTTTTCACTCAAACTTTGAATCACAACCCTACACAAGGAAATAACTTCAGATTCAATGGACTCCTTATACTTATAGATAAGTGAGTGAGCCCATTTCTCGCATAATATGAAGATCTTCAATGTTGACGAATAGTTTCAAGCTCTCTTGAACCGCAACCGCTTCTAATGCTTCGATCAATGTCCCGAGGTTGTGAAGTATAGGGTTTTCTTATTCTTCTTTATTTATATGATATGATTTAAATATATAGAGAAGATTCCCATGAGCCATGCATTCAAGAGTTCCAATATAAGGATTTGCCTATAATAAAGGTTGTTGGAAACTTATTGAATGTTAGAGTTCATAATTCATCCAAGTAATGAAGATGTGAATAAATGCTTATGCATAGGATTTAATGATGAACTCTAATGGGAAAGAGGGAATAAGGAAGAGCGTATTAACTCTTGAAGCAACTTTCTCAAACTCTCTTAGATTCTAGCTCATTTTGCTAAGAAGCAACTTATGATATATATATATATATATATATATATATAAAGGAAGAATCCCGACGGTAATCAAATGAGCAAAAATTTGTCATTGTTGATGCTATCGAGTAGTCTTCGATTCCATCGAAATTTGAAATTCGATGTCATCGAGCCTACATCGATTGTATCAATTTCTTACACACATATTCATTTTTGTGTAAAATAGATTCTACTCGATTTTATCGAGTACCCTTCAATTCTATCGACATGCACTTCGATATAATCGATAGGTAATTCGATCCAATTGGATGCTCTTCAGAAAATTACCTTTGGTTGCTGAAAGATTTTGTCTTGATATTCTATGTTATCGAATTTTGAAGTTTGATGACATCGAATGATCTTCGATGTAATTGAAAAGATGTATATTCCTGGATAACTTACCAGATAAAATATTTTTGATTTTCGATGTAATCGAACATCCTTCGATTCTATCAAGAACTTACTCTTGATTTGATCGAAGGTGACTCGATTATATCAATGAACACTTAGAGAATGTTTTTTGTGTAGAAGGATTGTCCTAAGTCGATGCCATCGAAGATGGTTTGATTCTATCGAAATTTAAATTTTGATATCATCGAACTCTATTCGATATAATTGATATTTCTCAGCAGATAGTTATTTTGTTGTTGGACAAAATGAGTCTATTTCTTGATGCAATTGAACCATGTTCGATAGAATCGAAAATGTCTTCGATTGCAACTCGATGCAATCGATTTTTCGTGTATAATTCATGTTTTACTCCTTTAACATTCTAAGTAATCAACATTTAAGCTTTCAAAAATGATTTGCAATGTATTATAGATAAGACTAAGTTAAATGGAGTCATATACCTCAAAGGTTTGATCAGGAAAGAGATGCTTCATTTACCAGTTTGGAGCACTCAAGCTTCTTTCTGGTTGAGGTCTTTATGTTGTAATCTTCACTTTGGGCTCACTTAAAAACTAAATCAACGCTCACACAAGTTGACAAACTAGGGCACTTTCATCTTTTCTTTCTATTTATAACTACTATTTTCAACATTCCAACCTAAGCAGGATATAATGATCTCCTTGGTCTTATTTTGAGTTAATAGTTGCTTACTAGTCAGTTTATGACATTGTCAGCAACCATCAATTAATATAAGGCACTCTCAAACTATAAAAATTCCTTTAAAAAAAACTTAAAATCTCATAAAGTAAAAAACCAAACGCAAGTATAAGCAGAGAAGGGTGCCTAACACCTTTATTCATCTCCAAGGTCCTCATGTAGAATCCCCAGTGATTTTACGAGTTTAGCCTGCATTTGATTTTAGGCCTCATACGGGCCAGTGATGACTCCAAGTCTTTCTAACTACCATTCTGAGTCCACGTTGTACCCATCCAAACCAATTCAGTCAACAGAGGCAAGATGCAAATATTTTTTAGTGTGCGTACCTGCCCGCGGGACAATGTCCACATAAGGTTATCACACTTGAGTGGACCAGCTTGTTAGGCAATGGCCCCATGTGAGATCTTTAGCCAATCAAGATTGAATTCTCTCATTTATCTCATGCCAAAAATATATATTAGACGATGGTTAAAAGATTTGGCGACTCATTACTTATGGTGTGATCCACCGGGGACTCCAACGAGTCGCATCAGACTCACCCAACCAATAGAACCTCGGACAAGGGGGCAATTGTTTGCTGAATCTGGACCACTCTGTCTACACCATCTGATCCATAAGATCTGCGGCGATTGGACAGTTATAATGTTACCTCAGAGTGACTTTTAGGTTATAATCTGTCCACATTGGGTGCCGCTATATAAGGTACTGATTTCTTGTTCTATAAGAAATTGGTAACAATCCATTAAAAAAAAAAAAAAGCTAGAGAAGAAGAAGAAGAAGAAGAAAAAGGTTACAAAGGGCTAATGAGAACATGAACGGAACTTTTAATTAACTTGAAAGATACAAGGAAACCTCCAGTACATTGCTTTTTGTCACACCAAGAATATGAGGTACTGATACTGCTGAATTTAGAGCATGGCTATATTACTACATTTTCTTTTATCTCCACTTCATTTTATTTTTTAAAGGAATAATATTTGTTTTAAATACGTTACAATTGAAGATAGAAAGATGGGCTTCTATTAACCTCAGAACAATAGGTACAGGTAGTTATTAGCCACGTCCTCCACTATGACTTCATATGCTTTCTCCGTCGGGTGATAACTATCCCAAAACACATACTTTGAAACATCTTGGCATGTGTTTGGACTTAAACGGTTGCACAATAATGTCACCTCCACAGTTCCCGTGCCACAACATCCTTTAGTAGTCACCTCGAATCCTGATTAAATAAATAAAAAAAAAAGTTTAATAGCTAAATAAAAAATATTGGAGAAAAATAATTGAGTTCAGGGTACTCACATCTTCCTAATAGCCACCCATCATTTGTGGGAATCTCAACACACATTTCAAACTGGATATTTGAAAATTCACATTTTGAAAAGAATGATGAAACCCCCCTCCCGGTTTTTAGATGGTGTGGAAGACTGCACATGTTCATGAATAGCTCATCCACACGTATCCAAACAGAAAATAACCATGGGTCGGAACCTCATCAAGCATTTCAAAATGGACCGTTGAAAAATTACATTCCTATGAATTTCCCCGCATCCTTCAATGGTGAGAACTGATTATATATGTGCACCAAGCTGGCAGGGTTGTTTGGATGCATGCAAAGTCGTGCATTGCATATGCTACATAAGTCATTTAATTTATGAATATTTGCTCTATTCCCAAGGATGGACGCAAAGTCGTGCATTGCAAGACCTTGTACTATACCCTTCTGTGATTACTTGTAATATCCTTGGATGCAGGTCATTTAATGTACGGCTATTATACCCTCCTAGCAGAGCGCTGTTTGGATGCACGCAAAGTCGTTCAATGCACATGCTACACGGGTCATTTAATGTATGATTATTTGTATCATATCCAACATCCTTGATAGTGTGCACCAAGCTAGTAGGGCTGTTTGGATGCTTGTAAAGTCAGTGCATTGTACATGCTATCCTGGTCATTTGATGCACGACTACTTGTACTATGCCTTGTTTGCGTAGACATGGAGGGGTGAAATGTGGTGGGCGTAAGATGGTAAAACACATGGTAATATGGTTCATGTCCACATTATTTGATAAATATACCACAGGTGAGGCACTTGAAAATTGATGATTAAAGGTGTGACACATGTGGGTACTTGAGTATGGATTCTTAATATGTTACACGTGACTTCTGTGCAAAGAAAATTATAATATGCATGGAGCATACAATACTTTTAGCATTCATATGGTCTATATAACCTTTTGAGCAAGGATAAATTATTATTACGTTGTATTATTTGTTCAGATAAATTATTATTATGTTGTATTAGTTGCTTGGATAAATTATTATTACGTTGTATTAGTTGTTCAGGGCGTGATATGAACAACCCTTACATATATGTTTTCCAGGTGCACTAGCTGAACAAATTCAAGGAAATATAATGCTGAAGGGGATGGTGTGGCCGCACTGATAGCTGGTCCAAGCTCAGGAGAACTTCCATGAGGAAAATTGTGGAAATCTCCACTGTACAAGCACCAAATGCAGTAATTCCCCAGTGTATGCTGACCAAGACCAAGAGTAAGTCATGTCAAAAAAGTAAGTCCTTACTCATGCCTTGGTGGTAGACTCACAAGAGTTTCAACAAGAGGTCATGGGTTGGGGTGCGGGTGCGCATACCCATTGTGGTGAAATCCCAATGTGGCATGAGTGCTTGGGTATGTGTTGGGGTGCAGGTGCGCGTGTAAAAAAACCATTTCACAAAAGCTGGCCTCGTCCATTAATCAAGTATCTCATGTGTTTGGGCCATATTATAATTAGACCTGCCAGATCTTCTTGTCAAGGCATCTACAAGGTCAGCCTCACATGAAAAATGGCCCTGATCTCATTCACATGTGCAGCAAATCACCTTTTTGCTTTTGCACATGCACTCACACATTCCACACACGGCCGTGCACTCATACCACAATGGGTGTTCAAACCCATGACCTCATGTTGAAACTCTTTGTTGTTGATATCTTAAATCTGTCAAGTAACAGGGGTCTATTGATGCCACCAACAAACTACTCGATGCCATTGAGCAGATGTCGATGCCATCAACTGATGCTCAATCTAATGGAGAAAATTTAAAAAATTAATGTTGGTTGCTGGAACATTTTGGTGTTGCTACTCGATGGCATTGAATTCTTTCGATGCCATCGACGGATCCTCAGTGGGGTGTTGATGCTATCGAACGTCTCATCAAAGATGTGTGTAGTATTATGTAAGTTGATTCCTATTCTAGTTGTAACGCTATATATATCAAATGTAATCAGGTTCTGAGAGAGGTGTATTAGGGCTTTTAAAATTATTCTTAAGGGCTAAAAGGGCATAAATATGATTTGTGAAAACAAATTTGAGGCTTATTCGAATCGGTAAAAATCTATCTCTTGTAATTTTCGTATAGTGCATTACTTGTTTTTTCATGCCGTGGCATTTTTTTTTTCTACAAGGGTTTTTCCACGTAAAATTTGAACTGTTTTTGTTTGGATTTAGTCGTGCACTGGCGTATACTTTGCTTGATTCATCTTTGGGTGTTTCCACGGTTCCCCAACACTTTTGTGAGTCTACCACTAAGCCATTTGTCAATTTTGATTCATGCCTATCGCCTAAACATTTCTATTTTTACGTTTTCGGCAAAGTATATTAATAATAATAAATAAATAAAAATACAATAAAGACTATGAAATGGGCGATTGAGTTACCATGATCGGATGGTCGCTGAATAAGATTATACAAGGTGGTGTAGATGTCAACGTAGATGATCTTTGAGCCTGTGAGCTGGGCTTGAAGCCTTTGAACTTCTTGGGATAGTTTAGCATTCACATCTATTGCTGCCTGATTATAAGAATCCACACATTCTCTTGTGAGTCCTCCTGCAAGTGTTCTTTGTGATGGAACACATCCTATTGGAGGAAGCCCCACCACGCCTATCTTTCGAGCCCCCAATCCGTACAATTCCTATCAATCAAATAAAGGGCAAGCCCAGTAACAGGTGAGAAGAAAAAAAAAAAAGAGAAAAGAAATAGAAATGATTATGTATAAACTATGGAAGCAAGAGTGCATGCACATCACTTGAATATGCACCAGACGGTTTCAAGTCCAACTTGTTCGACCAAAAATTACCATCTACCCATCAGATAACTTCCAACATGTTTTGTGCCCCTGAGATCCCACCCGTCCAACAGGTTTGCTCGACACTATGTGGGTATTCGAACCTTTGACCTGGTGTTGAAACTCTTGTGTGTCTACCACCGGGGCAAGAGTAAGAACCCAGTATGTATGAGTTTATGTAAACGTGACAACTGGAACCTTGGGCCAAGATTTGTACTTTGTATGGTGTACACTGGTTTTTAGTTTAAACAAGTGGGCTCCATTGTTCATTGATTCAAGATGCTGATATGATGAACCATGCCACGGATGGTCTGGTGCACCCAAAATATACCCAGATTGAAAGATTAAAAGATTCAGTTTTCTGCCGTTTTCTTTGTTGAAGGACCTCATTGAGTTTATATGGGCGATTCAAAGTGGATTCAATGATATTGACAGCTTGATCATTAAACCATGGGTCCCACATGTCCAATATGAGAACCGAAGGGTACTTTGCAAACCGTCTATGGCTGATCATTACGGGCCACGTTTTTTTTTTTTTTTTTTTTTTCACCCTCTTTCATTGACATTTTTGCTGGGGTTGGATCTACGGTCTCATGGCTGCATACAATAGGAGTAATGTGTCCATGTTTGATGCAAAGGTCCTATTGGTTTTAAAGTTTGCAAGGAGACCACAGTGGATAGACTGGCCTGATTTTCAGTCTGGGTCATTAGTGCAGGGCCAGCTGCACCACACTCATAGCTAAGATGCTCCTACAGGTCCACATTTGGCTGATGTATTATGTAGAGCTACTTAAATGCCTAAAAAGTTAGAAAAATGCAATACCTACAATTTGTAATATACATATGCATGAAGAGCTTGGTGCCATGAGTGTGTCTTATATATAGGGAAATGGTAGTATGAAGTCAAGCTGTGAGGGCCCACTGAAATGTGTCCAACATCTACCCCATCAGTCAGATGCACAATTCCAAGATGGGCCACGGGCTTAAATATCTAAGTCAATCCATGACTTGGGAAGGCCACACCACATACAACAGTTGAGAGGGGTTACCATCTTATTAAAACATTCATAATCATTTATTGGGCCCAGCGTGATATGGTTCACAAATCTAGCCCATCCATTGTGTATGTACCAAACATTCATAATCATTTATTGGGCCCAGAGTGATGTGGTTCACAAATCTAGCCCATCCATTGTGTGTGTCCCATTTGGATGAGGAATTAGACAAAGTTTCAACTGCATCCAAAACTCGGGCCCCACCAAGTGCATTTATATGTTCTAAACATGTCTTCACATGGTTTTAGATGATATGGCCCACCTAAATTCCATATACGGCTGATTTTTGGGATATCCCATAACCTACAGGGGACCATCCAATGTAGAGTGTTGATGTTCAACACACATCAAGATGGGGCCCACACAGCTCAAGAGGGAAGTACCATTCCCCACACAGACGTGTGTGTATGGGAAATGCTACTTTCGACCTCATGGGAACTTCCCATCAGGTCGAGCTGTGTGGGACCCACTGTGTTCTGCATTGAACATCAACCCCATCAGTCAGATGCACCATTCTATGGTGGGACATGGGCTTAAAAATCAAATTAATCCATGACTTGTGTGGGCCACACCACATACAACAGTTGAGATGGGTTACCCTCCCATTAAAACATTCATAATCATTTATTGGGCCCACCGAGATGTTTTTCAAAACTCCACCCCATCCATTGTGTGCGTACGACTTGTTTGAGGGGTCAGACCAAGTTTTAGAAGCATCCAAAAATTAGGTGGGGCCCGCCAAGTGCTTTTATATGTTTTAGGCATTTCTTCACATAATTTTAGATGGTATGGCCTACCTGAATTCTGTATATGGCCCATTTTTAGGAAATCGCATAACCTAAAGGGAACCCATCAAATGCACGGTATTGATGTCTGACACACATCACGTGGGGCCCACACAGCTCGGGCTCATGAGAAGTTTCCATGAGGTCGACGCGCACACACACACATACGTAACCATGTGATATCTATCTTGTATTTTAGTTGATGAGACCATGTGTTATTCCAAGCATGAGGTGTATATGCGTCTCGTCTGAGTACTGAATTCCCAAGAAAAGAAAGTGGAATCAGAGCCTCCACCTGCGGAAGGTTTACCATGTTACAGTCTGCCAACCGAACCCACGTTACTCCAATTATGTAGTCTTCTAACAAATTAAGAGCCTCTGGCCAGTTAGATAGGTGGATTCTCGATTAGGAGGCTCCTCTCTTTTCATCGAAGTAGGAGATGATGACAAGTAGAGGAATCATTAGTAGTTTACTCAAAATAAATTGTACTGCACCATGGCATAAGTGGAAACCGGGTCATTTTAAATGCAATTGGGAAGTGAAATTTTCCCCAGGAAGCACTACAGAGGTCAATTTTCTTTATTGAGAAAGACCAAGAAGGGAATGAAGAGGACTATAACATGTCAGCTATGAACGACTAATGCGATTATGGAAAATAGAGATGTTCACTGGGCTCCATGTCTGGAAATATGGGAAGGAAATGTGTGTGTTGGTTGTCAACTTGGCAACGCACGCAAGCTTCTGCTAATCGATTAGACCGCTAGAACTCATTCACTTGGATATATGTGGGAGTGTTACCCACTCATGCCAGCGTAATCAATATATACCTGCAATTTATTGCCGACGACTTATTTTTTGTTTATGTATATCTCCAAAGGTGCTTTTGCAATTGGTGGAAAATGAGATCAGTAAAATAATTAAATTATAGAGTATAAATAATGGCGGGTATAACATTTTGCACGAGTTCAGTTCACGTTTGAAAAAAGCTTGAGATTTGATGACACATTTACCATCTTACCTGTATTATTTGGTTGTGTACATACAGAGGAGATCATCGTCTACATTTCAAGAGTAAGGAAGAAGATATTGGACTATAAGAAATAAAATTAATATTATTAATGAAAAGTGATATTTATAATACACATAAGCTACTTATGTTAGCAAAGAAACCTTAGACCTTAATTTGACATGAAATAGGACCGAAATCATAAAATTTATATTTAAGAAAAAAGAAAGTTAAAAGATGTCTAATCATATTAAAACTTATAAACAATTTTTGTATGACCAAAAACTCTGGGCTACGGTATGACTCTTAAAATAGTAAAAATTAAAAATTAGAACTTATTAAAAACAATAAAATTTGTCTTAAACTCTAATTTGATCCATAAAATGATTAAATTTTGCAGTCATTTAAGACCGATTGGTCAGGCGTAAAGCATTATTATAATCGTTGGGAGTTACCATGTGTGTTTAGGGCCTAAAAAATAACCGTGGCCCTCTAGCCCGAATTTGTGTAATCCTAACCCTCCACTGAGTCATCCTCGATCATCCTACATTTACTCTCTATATATAACAGAATGGAGCCAAGGAGAAGAAGAATCATCAAATTGGTGAGGCTTGTTGAAGCATAAAGCATATAAAAAAAATATATGCTTCAATATGGGCGGCAGAGCATATGATGACAATGGGTCAGGTCATCAACAAGTTGCAACAGGCAAAGCTTGATTTCCGCATGTCATATCAATACCTACACGAGAGGCTGACTACATCTTATTTATTGGCTTGATCGCGTATCTTGTGTGTTTCTACTTTCTAACTAGAAGAGGCAAAACCAGCTAGAAAAGAAAGCTTTTAGGTGCAATTTTATTAGTTTTAATGAGTGCGTGATCCTACCACTTACAGAGCGTATGTCTCTCAGCATGTTGTAATTGACAAGGCATTTTCATAGCGGTTGATTGATAAAGCAGTTTACCATTTACAAATTTCTTAGACACAATTTAATTAAGCAAGCACTGTTGCTAGATTAAGAAAAAATTCCTGTTGTTGGTGACTCTAGACTTGTAGAGCCACCAAGATCGAGTTCACTAACTAACATTTCATTGAGCCCATAGAAAACAAGCTTTCCAGAGTCAGGAATATTACAAATGGGAAAGTATCACCTTGTTAGATAGTGTGGTAACGTTAGAGAGAGAGAGAGAGAGAGAGAGAGAGAGAGAGAGAGAGAGAGAGAGAGAGAGAGAGAGAGAGTGTGTGTGTGAGAGAGTGAGAGAGGGAGAGAGAGAGAGAGCTTAAAGTCAAAGATCTCTTATGAAAGATGCAAAAGCAGAAGATCAAAAAGGTCTTGGAAGATCTTCACATACAAGGAAGCTAGTCCGAAGTCTAGGCTAACTGTATAGATACTATGCTTGGCATTATAGTGCATCCCAAAGACACGATATCAAATAATCAGCTTAGTCCTAGGAATGAAGAGGAGATGTAAAGTTGTCAAAGCTACCCATATAATTTCTTAATTATAAATAACCACCCAAATAATTTTCTTTGAATTTTCCACGTTTTAGTTGTGTTCTTAATTTTCCTACTTTCCAGCATATTGAAGTGATGGAAAATGTGTAATTTGAGTGACACTACTAATTAAGCTATAATATAGTGGGTTTTTAAGGAAAAAAAAATCCTTCTTTAAATGAACACCTCTAGTCTACTCCCAAAGGCGTGCATCAGTCCCTCTTTCAACATGACCCAAAACTCCTATTAAATACTAAAATTATCTATTTACCTACATATCTGTGGTACCAAGTGACCAAAAGGATGGATGGACTGAGCAGAGGTTGTCAATCAAGATTGTCCAAATCAGGGATCAGACGGAAGATTTTGCCGCTAGTGGATGGATGCCGCACACTAAAGTCTTCTACAATAATTATGATTTTAGGGGAATGACTAAGCTAATGTAGGGCTCACAGCTGGATGGCCTGGATCTTATTCATGCATGTGTATCTTGGCCATGCAACTTACTACAAGTGTCCCAAGGTGCCCAAATACATCATGTGGACCTACAATTGGATAAACTAACAATTGTGAGTGATGGATTTTCACATTGTAAATTGTAGCAAGGAGGCCTCACCTATCAAATAATCTACACCATTGAGATTATGTTGGACATTTCAGATTTTCACCTAGGCCCATACTACAGCAATCCAAACCTTGATATCATTACATGATCCCAACTTGAATTTCGTATACACGGGATAGAAAGTGATCCAGATTTTTGAAGTTATGTTGGACATTCAGGATTTATGTTTTGTAACAATGGCCAGTAGCACAATGATCTAGACTGTAGGCTCGTACTCGTGGGTGGGGGACCATTGATGTTATGGAACAGAATCTAGCTTGTATGCATGGAACCAACATTTCCAGTGATCTAGACCGTTGAAATTATGTTGGACATTCACGAAATCTATTTTCAATGAAACAAAACAAGATAGTGAAAGGGAAAAGAAATGTGACATTGAATTCCATTAAATGATCCCTGTTTAATCAAGAAGTAAAAGTTGCCAATCAAACCACGGACGAGAGGATTTAGGGATTAAAAACAAAAAAATCCTGCAGTCGATCTGCTCAATCTTATTGACCAGCGACTTCCGTGGATTCTTCCACGAATTGTAAAATGGTAGCAGCATGGGCTTCTTTCTACTGACGGTATTGGATTTAGATTGGGAATCATCGTCCTCGTCGGAGCACAAGGATGGAAGGAGATTGCCAAGTAGGGGTATCAATGGGCCTGGCTCGGGCCTGAAACTTTTGAATTTCCAGGCTAAACCTACCTCAGGCCCGGCCCGTTGACAGCCTAGTGCCAAGCCATTTCAACAATTCTGATGTGTCACTGATAGTCTGCTACCGTAGGTGGGCGCGTACATCTTTCTTAGATCTAGGTCGGTGGCCAACGGATCAAATATCTGAGGCCGTTATCAGGGCCAACCCTGAAGAATCTAATCTCTAACGTCTAGAGTTGTCTAGTCGGGTAATAAAGTCTGTCACATGCATATGGTTGATATGTATGGTTGGAAATAATAAGAGGCGCTTTTTGTCATTTTCAAAAAAGCATGGACAGCCGTTACTTTAATTTAAAAGATGGTGGGAAAATAAATACAACAGTCAAAATTTCGGTGGAATGTTCAAAACCTAAATTACTTGAGTGGTTTTATCTAATTAAGCCGAGATATAGGTGGCATTTCATAAAACACCTTTCAAACAATTGAACAGACCCTTCACCCTTGAGAGGAAAAAAATTTCTAAACCTAAATTACTTGGGCTAAGTAATCGGGGACATTCGTTAGTTATTTCCCGCCGTGGATGTATTCATCTCAAATGATCATTCATTAGGGGCCATTTTAACATTTTGATTTGTGATCTACCGATAGATGGTTAATAGGAAGCCTATAGCGAAGAGTGTTTTATGACAATCTTAAACTTCCAATCATGGATTTCTTCAGCACATATGATTCATACGCATGGGATCACTAAACCAGGATTTGAGTTGCGTGTTGATGCTGTTAGAGATGGAACGATGTAAAAGCATGTTTTAAAAATTGTTAGGTCGAGTAGATAATTGATGCATGACTTTTGATAGCAGCATGTGGCCCAATTAAAATCACAGCAGGTGACAAGATTAAAATCCCAGCACCTGGTAGTCACCAAATCATAGGTGGGCCATGTCAAAACTGAACACTTACTATGCTTCAAAGATGTGGGCCACATGTGATTTAATTCACCATACGCAGGAGGAGAAAAATGGGCGAGTGAGGTTGCTGGATGGGCCCACTGATGTTTGTGCCTTATATCCACACCGGCCACCCATTTTGATAACTTATTTTAGGAGATGATCACAAAAGTGAAGCAGTTCCAAATATTAGGTGGACCATACCATAGAAAACTGTCGTGATTGAATCCCCACCATTAAAAACTTTTTGGGATCCACTCGAATGTTTATTTGCCATCCAACATGTCCATAAGGTCACAAAGACCTAGATGAAGAGACCACAAAAATATCAGCTTGATCTAAAACTTTTGTGACTCATTAAATGTTTTTAGTGGCCAATTATCACTGTTTCATATATTAGGGTCCTGAGATTTGGATCTGCTTTTTTTTTTCGGGATCATGCCCTAAAATGAGTTTTCAAATTGGATAGGCTGTGTGGATATAAGGTGCATACATCACAGTGGGCCCCATATTCAGGGATCCCACCCATCTCGGTGGATCCTCAGATCCTCCGAAGCCACGCCCGAGAAAATTTGACTCACCTACTGATTTTGTACCGTTGGTGATGGTACCACAATTAAGGTGCAGGTAACCTCAACTGCCTGGACAGGTAGCATGCACTACCAACCAGAACTGCCCAAATAATGGTTCCCACTGTAGATGGACACAGTAGCATGGGTTCCACTTGGACCCAGAAATGAGAAAAACATCATGTCAGAGTTGATGGATTATAAGAAGATACTGGAAATTACACATATGACAGATATCCAGTGTAGTTGTATCATTAAATCAGCTTATTTGATTATCTGATTGGTGGACATTCATTGAACAGTTTAAAATGAAAAAATATATATATATATATATATATATATATATATATATATATATATATATATATATATATATATTGCAACACACGCACAGACACCGCTACACACTCACACCGTTGTGGGATTTTCATGTCCAAGATGGATCAGAGAAGGCCTGATCAGAGGTAGAAGTAATCAGGACCATCGGAACCCTAAAACAGGCATATTGGCAAACCGGAATAACTTGAGGTACCAATCAACCCCTCTATACCGGAATAACTTGATGTAACATATAACTCCACAAATAACAATTGGAAAGGTCAGGATACTTTGATCAATCTGATATTGGGGGACGACAAAATTACTAATCTACATTTTACGGTGGGAAATTATTTGTGCAGTCCAGATTAAGGCGAATGCCATGTGCTAGTTGGGGTGCAAATATGAGTTAGAATTAGAATGAAGTTAAGATCCATAATATGGTGGCAATGGGAGGTTCAGCCTCTGAAGCTATGGCTTTCGCTTGGGCTCCAAATTTTGGCCTAAGGACTGCGTTCAGGCTTCAAATCTAGGTCCCATGTCTAGGCCAGGACAGGTCGAGGCCAATATTGACTGGCACAGCCCAACCTGTTGGTCCAGTACTCAAATAACGAACTGGGGGTACTTATTATACAAAAGGGCGGACGCCTTTTGATGGTTCCATTTAACTTGGATGTGAGTTTAAAGGCAGTTCTTAGATCCGAGGACATGTTTTTTTCAACAAAACTATTTATACCATGGTAGACTTCATGGAAGGGGGAGGATGAACAATATTTTTTCTTCTTAAATTTAGACTATTCAGAATTACAATCATTTTACTCGTCTTTACAGGACGATCAAGGAAAGCCAAATCCAGGTCTAGGGCCGAGGCTTTTTGGTCTGTTTAGGGCTAGGACAGGCCTCTGGCCAGGGTACATCTAGTGCTGGGCCAGAGTTAAACCTTGGCAGCCCTTATACCGGCCCATTGCCCCCTTAACCTAGACTTGGGTTTGAACCCATGCTCGTCCATAATATAGTTGTAAAAATCCATCACTCCACTTAAAACTTGGTCAAGGCAACTTGACTCCGCGACAATGACTCAACTCGAAACTCAGCCAAGTCAACATGACTTGATGAGATTTTGAGCCGAGTCACCAACTAAGTTGCTGGCACGCTAAACTTGGACAGACTCATTGAGTCGGCTCAATGAATCGCTGGACTTGAGATTACTCAAGTTGAATCGCTTGATGAGCAATTGCTTTTTAATGTAAAATCGAAGGGTAGACAATGTGTTTCAAACCCACGACCTTAACAGAGCAAAGTGCTTCCACTAACATGCGATTTACTTTGTTTGTAACTACATGTAAATTTGTATGGTTGCAATGTCTGAAATATCTACTGTTACTCAATTTCATATAATCATTGCATATTGAGTCCCGTCGAATCTTTGTGAGTCAATCTGACCCAGGGTCAAGAGTTTTTAAGTTTTCGAAACATGCATTATATGTGGTTTACAGAGCTTTCGGAGACGAGCACACCCTTTCCACGTCACCAAATGTGCTGGAATGACTGAGAGGAGCAATACCCAAGACGTCCATTGGGTGAGATCTGTTGTATTTGATATTTTAAATCGAGTTAGATACAGGGCCATCGATGACATTGATAGACTATTCGATGCCACTTTCGATGGCATTGAATACTGCTCGATCTCATCGAGATTTTTTGGATTTTCTCATGTTAGTCGCTGGCCTAATTGGGCACATTCTCGATGCCATCGATAAGTGTTCAATAACATTGAAGATCAGTTTGATTCCATTGAAGATGGCTCGATGCGATCGGAGAAAATAGAATTTTCATATTTTGTCAATGAACAGTTTAGGTGTTAGTTTGATGAAATCGAAGAATAAGTTTCAATGACATCGAATTGTGTTCAATGACATCGATAGGATCGCGCAGATTTACGCAGAGTTGTGATTTTGTGAGATTTGTTTCCGATTTTTCGTGGGATCCTTCTATAGGGTGTGTGTGTGTGTGTGTGTGTGTGTGTGTGTGTGTGTGTGTGTGTGTGTGTGTGTGTGTATATATATATATATATATATATATATATATATATATATATATATATATATATATATATATATATATACACGGATTGGGAGGTAGTACTAAGGTTTCTAATTTGTCCAAGGGTTTAAAAGGGTGTAGCAAAGGTGAGAATGGAGGTTGTTCGAATCGGGTAATCTATTTCTCTTTCTAATTTTTTCTTTCATGGTAATCATATATCGCTTTGTGCCGTGATTTTCTTCCCATAAGGGTTTTTCAATGTTAAATCGTTGTGTTATATTTGTGTTTGCTTGGAACAATTGGATTACTCTCATAGATTCATCTATGTGTGCTTCCGCGGTCCCTCAACAAGTAATATTAGAGATAACGCTGGAGAGCATGCTTGAATCTGTATGGAGAAGTTTCAATGACAGGAAATCCGAAGTATGGAATTGATGAGTACTCAGGCAAAATTAACTTTGAGAAATGTAAGATTAAGATGATTAGTCTATTAACTTAACAAGGGTTAGATGAGGCTCTTGAAGAGTGACGCGCATCTGTGAATGATAACAAATGGTGGATGCTGGATAAGAAAGTTAAATCCTTAATCTGATTATGTCTAATGGATGAAGTTCTCTACAACGCATGAGGGAGAAAACTGTAGCGCAGTTATAAGCGAAATTAGAAGACGTTTATGAAAAACAGTCCCTGAAAAATCGCTAATACTTGAAGTTGGAGCTGTTTAACTTCAGGATGACAAAAGGTGGAGATGTAGATGCCCACATCAGTAATTTTAATAAGTTAATTTGCAAGTTGTTAGACATGGAGGAAGTAGTTAAAGATGAAGATCAGTCATGTATTTTGTTGAATTCCCTACCGGCATCATATGAGTCTTTCATGAATTCTTTGTGCACCAGTAATTTGTCTTTGAGGGTAGACACTGTTATCTCAGCCCTTTAAGGAAAGGCCATGAGAAAGAAAACTGATACCTTAATTAAGGGCCTCTACTAAGGCACTATTTACGAGGAGCAGGAATAGTGAGCGAGATACAAGATCTTCTAGGTTGATATGCAAATCTAAGGGCAAGGACAATGACAAGTTTAAGTGGTGGAATTGTGAGATGTCAGGGAAAATGAAAAAGGATTGTACAAATCCTAAATCGAAGAAAAATACTCACAGGCTTCTTCTAGGGAGACCAACACTGTTATGTCTAATGAAGAGACAAGTGGATGTGATATATTGTTAGTGTCCATGATCGGATACTTGTAGGATAATCGTAGGGACGAGTTGATCCTTGACACAGGGGCTTCATATCATATGACTCCTTATCAAAATTGGTTCGCCAGTTACAAAAAATGTGATGGTGGACAAGTATTTATGGGCAATGATAATGCCTGTAATGTTATGATTGTTGGTACAGTGAGCATCAAGATTTTTAATGGTATGAAGTATGCCTTGACTGAGGCGAGGCATGTTTCTAATATGAAGAAGAGTTTAATTTCTCTCAGTGTACTTTATATAATATGGTGCAAGTTCACCAATTTTGAAGCTATCCTTAAAGTTTCAAAAGGGGTACTCATGGTCATGAAAGCATAGAGGAGTGGGAATCTTTATAGGACAAACTATGCGATCCACTGATAAAACCCAAGGCTTGAGGATATTGTACATTTTCCTTTAGCTAATTCTCTTAAAAGTATAATGCATTCATGAATAGATAATCTCAACGGAAGAGGAAAACCACTGGCCTACTCCCATCACTTAACCAAATTAAATGCAAAGAATGCCCTTGTGTAGTTAACTCATCACATGTGATGCGATGCTGGTAAAATCTGAGCCGTAGTTTAATAAGCACACAAAATTTTCCATTCATGTAAATACCTCGGTCTTCGATATCCCTTTTAGTATGTCTTTCCAAATCTTAAAGGGGACACATTGCATGGTAAAATTCTCTATCACCACTTGGCTTAGACCATTAGACGTTTATTAGATGTATTATGCCCTTGGCTATGTCCGGACTCTAGCTATTGAACTATTGTCCTTTTCAATGATCAAAGTCATTCATATTATTGTTGGGTGGGGGGTAAAAAGAACTCAGTTACTGAAACACTGCAACCATTTGAGTACTCAGAGATTAAAGAGGCTATGTATATTTGAAAGAAAATAATCAAATGAATTGAAATTCTTATAAGAAAGTTGCTATTTTAGACTATATATATATATATATATATATATATATATATATATATATATATATATATATGGAAAAGGAACTATGCGCTCAACCTCACGAGTCCGTCCCATGAGGTCGAGCTGTGTGGGCCCCATCGTGATGCGTTTCGAACATCTACACCATCAGTCAGATGCACCATTCCATCGTGGGCCTAGGTCTCAACAATCAAGTCAATCCGTGACTTGTGTGGGCCACACCACATACAGAAGTGGGGAGGGGCTGTGCACCATTAAAACATTCATAATCATTTTTTGGGCCCACCAAGATGTAGTTTGCAAATCCAGCCCATCCATTATGTGTGTCCCACTTGGATGAGGGTTCAGACCAAGTTTCAGCAGCATTCAAAACTCAGGTGGGCCCCACCAAGTACTTTTATATGTTTTAACGGTATCTTCACATAATTTTAGATGATATGGCCCACCTGAGTTCTGATTTTTGGGATATACCATAATTTAGAGGGGACCCATCAAATTCACGGTGTTGATGGTTGACACGCATCACGGTGGGGCCCACATAGCTCGACCTCACGGGAGCTTATCGTGAGGTCAAGCGCATAGTACCTTTTCCTTATATATATATAGGTGGTGGAGCCATCTAAGGTGGACCTGTGGTGTAGTGGTGGATCATTTAAATATAATTAAATCTAAATCGTTGAAATACGTACCGACGCACTGTAATTAAAAAAAATATAAAATGTCGGAATATATTAGAGCAAACCTTCACGGTACTACGGGGACATTTTAAGAGCTGATGAGACTGTGCCCTATTAATGGTGGAGACCACCTTCTTAGAACAAATTAGGTGTGAGGACCGGCGCCTGGTAGGGGTAGTGGTTCCAAGCAGCTGTTAATGATCATGTCAGCATTTTGGTGATGGGCCCTTCCCTTGGCACCATCATATAAACAGGTTGGGCTACAGTGCAGTGGAACTCATGTAGTGCATGACACGTGTAAAAGATACGCGTGTACAATACATGTGTTAGAGACTGTGAACATGCCACGTACAAAAAATCATGGCAGTACACATTGACTGAGCTACATACGTACATTGAAATTTTGTTATTGGACCCCATTTGTTGTCCTACAAATTCCACCTTTGTAATTAGCGTGCTCACATTTACTTTTAGCCCATGGCATGTTTATAATGTATTCTAGTTGATGAATGTTCCAGATCTCTCATACGTGTGACATATGCATGGATCTCCCACATGTAGCCCGCTAACTGAGTCACCACTCACCAGGTGTATATGGTCATAATGTCAAAGAAAAAAAAAAAAAAAGCAGAATCTTCTTGTAGTCTTAAGTACTATCAGACAAAATAAATGATTATATGGAAACATGTCCATGCACTAGATAGCATGGAAATGACATAAATGATACCCTGTACAGAATATGAGATACGTTAGGTAAGAAATAATCGATTCGCCTAAGCCTATGGAAGCATTTCCATACACTTAGAGCATTTGGACTTATTGGCAACCACATCATCTATCCGGACCGTCCATTAAGTTCAGTCTACCCTTAGAAAAGAAAAAAGAAAAGTCTTACCAATCTGACATCGCGTAAAACATCCGTGAATGGGACATCTTCCACAAGCAATATTCTCCTTCAATTTTTGGATGCCACTAAATATATGGTCTGGATGATCTGGTCAGTATGAATTTTTCAAGGCAACCTACGAAGAGCTGATCGGATCTAATGGACATTTCAGATGTGATGTAGAATAAGAATGGTTGGATGGAAATTTTCCATACGCTGAGCCCACTAGGTCACTTCTCCAAGTTAGTTACGTAGGATGAGAATTGTTTATAGAATATAGGCGCCAAGATTACTGAAATGTTTCTTTGGGGTACGTGTTTCAGCTTCGTTGCGAAGGTGTGCATGATTCAGAGCATTCATCAGGTTTTCCCGCCGTGAACATGTGGTGGTGGTCCGTAAAGCAAGATGGTCGATCAGGTGGGCCTCACGTGCACATTGAACGTGACCACCGGCCAATTTATGATGGCTGTTCCTTCACAATCGTACGTGAGTGGCCGGCCATGGCATGTTCACTACAGGCCCAGATGGTAAACACCCCAGATCTCACACGCGTGAACATGCTAACACGTGTGCTATGAAGCAAAGATAATGAAATTTACCTGATAAAACTTGGAAGCTGAATCAACTAACAAATTGACGTACGAAGGAATATCGTACTGTGACCTTCTGAATGGAGTGGAGAAATATGTATTCGCCAGATCATCGCTTCCTATAATGACTATGTATATGCTATCGGAGACAATGTAGGCCGCTCTCTCTTCTCCGGCAATAGTCTTCAGCTTCTCTTTGTACTCTTTGAAAAACTTCAACTGATCCGACAGTGAAAAAACTGACTGGAATACCAAATGACAAACATCCATTTCTTGTAAGAGAAAGAAAATTTTAAAAAAATAAAAATAAAAATATTTGTGATGAAAAGAAGCGAAGGATTAAGAAAAATACCACTATTTTGGGTGTGAGACTGTCGTATCCTGATCCACCTGAGGCAAAACTTACACCAGTGAGGAGGTCTTCAGGTGTCAAGTTTCGATCGAAATAAGCTGGCAAGATCTCCTTTATTCCCAATTTGGAAGCTGATTTTTTTCATGAACGAAGAAAAATCCGTGATCAAACATTTGACGTGTTTATATACCAGAATCTTACATATAATGTAAAACTTTTCAAATGTTACATATGACCTGTTGCAGTGTTATATGATTCAAAACTTTGGGATGCTACGTTATGTATAAGATTTTTTATTTTTTATTTTTTCAAAATTATTAAGTTATAGATATAGATATGCATGCAGTTCACATGCACAATACATATGCATGTAGCCAATACACATGCAAAAATGCTCAGTTATTAATTCGGGTCATGGAGCTCTTAGTCTACCTATCATGTCTGAGGGAATCCTCCCGTTGCAGAACCTCCCCGTCGGTTTATGTTGAATAAAATCCCTTCCGTAAGGAGGGAAATCGCACCGAATGGCGGTAGTGAGAACGTTATTGTTGCCCGGATCAACGATGGAGTCACCGAACACGATGAGCGCTGGGACTGTTTTGTTGGAATTTAGGGATCGGGCGTGAAGAAAGTGAGGAAGAACAAGAAGAAGAAGAAGAGAGAGAGAGAACACGAGGAAAGGTCTCAAAGACTGCATTGTCATTTTCCTTCCTTTCTTTTTTTCTTTGCTTTTCTTTTTTCTTTTTTCTGTTTTTCTTTTTCTTCTGTGAGGAGATTGCTTTGGATTTTGTATACATTGCGTGAGTTTGCTATTTATCCAATGGCAGTAGGAAACTGTCTTCGCTGGATGGTTCTCATGGTGCGTTTCATAGCTTGAAGGACTACATTCCGTTGGTGGATCACATCAATATCGATGGGACATTCCAGTTATTTGTCTCAATCAGGACCTTTGATGATGTTTGGTAAAAAATATGTAATGAATCTAATCACTTGATTAGCAGCCTAATATTGGACATTTATGATTGAGAGCATAGTGTGATCTCGACAAAAGTAGGATGGTTAGGATGTTCGTTTGACGTGAGATTTGATGGTAGCCCATCTACGATCGGGTCAACCAGGGGCTACATTTCAAGTTATTAGTTGTCTCTCACCGGCATTAACCATACGTATTGGAATCGCAAACAGGAAAAAACTGTTTGTTGGCACGGGATTTCGCCGCATTGTCATAGTCCTAAGTTGCCTTTAATGCAGCGGTACTAACCGTTTAAGTAACACGGGGACCAATCACAGTGTAAGAAAATATGCAATGTCTGATGTCTATTCATGGTAAGCGGCTATCGTTTACAACTATCGCAGGAGCTTTTCAAAGCAGTGAGCTACCTCACAACAATTATATCACAGCTGTAACCATTTAACCGTGGATTTATGAAGGTGACGGCTACCTTTTAAAAACCTTTTTCCCTTTTCCGTTGTAGTACTAATCAATCGATCAATCAATTAACAACTCAAAATAAAAGGATCAAGATAAAGTTTAAAAAATTGTATTTACCTAAGACAAACACTTAACAAATTAAATAGAAGCCCTTTACAATTCAATAAATGTGTGACCTAGATGGTGAGGAATTGTACTGATAACTAGTTCAGTGTTACATGGACAAAATTACACTACTCCTAAAGTAAAGTTAGTCCAACCTAGTTGCATAAACATATTGAATTATACTACACCTAAGCTAATATTGGTCCATCACGAGAGCTTAAATGGATTGAATTATACTAAGAGTTAAACCAATCTAAGAACTAAACAAAGATAAGCAGCATTGCGCTGTAGAGTTATGTTGTGTAAATTCGAAAGGGTTCGGAGCTCTTCGATCTTCGTCCTATTTATAAAATTTATATGCGATTCCTAAAGAGATATCTTTATAACTAATCACCATGTTTACTCGCGTGTAAATAATTGTCTAGGCTTTCATTTTAATTCATATTCAGCACAACTCGGAATTCTCCTACAACTACAATAATCCTCAACCGCTCCGGATGAGGTTGGGATGCTTTTAACGACTGGTAGAGACCCAAACCTGACATCCATGAACATCCTCGGGTTATTGCTCCACTATAAAGAGAATTGAGGAAGATTCCTCTCGAGTTAACCTCAAACTTGGGGGGAAATGGTAGAACACAGGCATGCAAGGCTAGAGGGATCATTACTAGAAATTTTGAGGTTGTGATGGTCTAACATAAGGTGGGTTCTAGCTGGAGAGTCCCATGGAATTTTCCCACAGCTGGATTTGGTAAGAATCAACTTTGGGAAGGCGAGGGGAGTCTTCTCTCTCTCTCTCTCTCTCTCTCTCTCTCTCTCTCTCAAGGTTGTAGGATAGTGTAAATGAGGGGGAAATGGAATAAGAGACTTAAATAGTCTCAAGGCTTTCAATTAGTTGAATTGCGGGTGAGAGTTTTTGCAACTAAATGTGCCATGTTGATCAAATCAAACCCCAAGTACAGGGTTGTGATGTAGTTTTACTTGGTGAGACCAAGGTTGAACCCACATAGACTTATATTTGTGTAGTTTTTAGAACACTTTAGAACTAGAATTATAACTAAAACTAACTTATAAGGTTGGATTTTGAGAAGTAATAGTGTAATTTAGTAAAATAAAGAAGAAAATTAATAAAAACAAATCATTGGAGCGCCAATGATCCACTTATAGCCATTCTTAATATGTATTTTACTTGATTCAATTCTATAACTTAATTGGAATCGAAGTCCTATCCTATCTAACCAGATAATAAATTAGTTAAATCATCATTCACAAATCAAATCATATATGAACTTCAATTAAATTGCTTCCCACATAAAGCACCAAAATATTAGTCATAAGGAATTTAATGAATTTATCATACTCTTAGTCTACGATAGATCAATGCAGTTTACAGATCAATCTCTTGCAAATGTAGATGAATAATCACTCTTAGCTTTCCTAAGCATCCAATGTATCCAGAATTGACAATGGATCAAAGTTAACTAAAAATAAATCTTCATTCAAACCAAATATAAATGAATTGTTCAACAATTAAACCAAATACTTGAATAAAAGTAAACTAAGAAATTAAAAATTATTACAAGCTTCACCTCTTACCTTTACCTAAGAGATTTAGCTAGCCATAGATATAATTGAACTAAACTTAATAAAACACTACAAAAATTGAAGAAGAATTGAATGATTGGAGAATGAAGACTCCTTAAAAGCTCTGTAACTCCTTTGTCTCTCTCCTCTACCATAATTCGTACTTAGGCTTGGAACACCTCCTTAAATAGGAAAAATTTGCACCGACTTGAAACCGACATCAAATTTATGCACTTATGTTACGCTTCCATCGCATCGACAACAACCTTCGGTCGCACCGAGTCTAACCGAAGATTCCTTCGGTTGTAGCTGAATTTCACCAAAATAGATATGAAATCTTAGCCACACTTAGTGTAACAAACTGAACTTTTCAATACCCGAGTATTGAAAGTTCTCGAGTGTTAATATGAAATTTAACTTATTACGTATATGTGTATGATACCAATCTAGCTATCATAACCTTACATCCATTCTCTAAACCAAATCTGACCGTTGGAAATAATCTCCATTCATAGATCAAGCTATCTAACCATTGATTTTGAGATAAGATCATCATATACCCAAGTATTCTCACTTGTCCATTATAACGAACCGTTCAGTCAACTATTCACCACTAGGTAAAGATATCTGACCATCCACTCTGAGTTTGAACCACCTGATCATACTAAATTAGCAACTTGATCTCAACATCCACTCGTATACATATCAAATTGAGATTCTGATTCGTTCATCTTGGTCACCACCTATGAAAATGCTTAACCCACCATCAAAACTACAATTTGAGGAACTTACACATGTGAAGAAGTCACTTGAATCTAACAGTATACATGTTCTACCTCTTGATCACTCCAAAAACTTACTTGTGATCATCCGTTTACAAAAATGACCGCACACCCACTTATACACATGATCAGAGTACTAACCATCAAGTTTTCTATTTTTAAGATGTCATCTAACCATTTATTATGTTGGTTGAAATATGTACATTCCCTTAATTAGTTTGGTATATAATTCTTTATTCATAATGATTTAGATATAAGTTATTTTGTAAGAACTACTTAAAAATGTGCCTATAACCATGTAGAACCATTAGATTTTCCAAAACTCCCATATCAGCAAAAATTACGAAAATGTCATTGACTTAGACACCTGAATTCTAGATCACATGGTTCCCACAATCTGTTTGATGTGAAATTTTATACCATGCCTATATATCATAAATTAACTATACATGTCAAAATTCGGCTCTTAGATGTAATGACCCGGGAAATTTTGTGCCAAGACCCGAGTACTACCTCTATTTTTCTTAGTAACTTATTGGGGTAATTAGCGCTATACTCGATTGCTTGTGAAATTTGTATCAATCACTTTAAATTTGATCTGCATGACTCAAAATCTGTAGAATGGTTAGCACTATGTTACTCTGAAATCTGGGATCCATCGCTAAATCCAGTTACTCTTGAGAATTTTTGGAAGTTCTGGATCGGACCTGGATCGCGCTTCGAAAGTCCGATAGCGATGATCTTAGGCAGTTTTGGTCACCATGTTGGACTTGGTCATCACCTCAAAAATCAAGTCTAGATGATGTTCTGGGTCGATTTGATTGAGTCCGGAGTGAAGAGTGTGAGAACGGTTGGAAATTAAATGAGATTTTATGAAATCTGAGTCGTGTCGCTTGTGCGACGATTTTAAGCAATCTGACCGTTGAATTCTGACCCAATTTCACCCTCTGATCAGGGAAGGTGGCCCAGGCATGTCCTTGTGCTTGTGGACCTGATCGAGATTCGGTGACCGTTGATTCGGTGACCGTTGAAATGAGTATGGTCCGCCACGGCTGATCTGAAGATCCGATTGGTACGAAAACTCAGCTTGACCTAGATCCATGGCCAGTGTGCTTAAGTCCGACCTTTCATGGTAATAGGCCCACCGGAAGTGCTCCGTTGGATCGAGAGAGGCTTGTTTTGGTTATACCTTAAGTATACCTTGGCCCTGGGGTTATTTTCATCAATGTTAGGCCTATTTATAGACCTTAAAACCCTAGCTCTCTTTTCCATACCAATTTCCTAACCCTAGCTAAGAAAGAGAGAGGAAAAGAGAGAGAAAGTGAGAGAGAAGTTGTGAATCATTTTAGATTCTTTCCTGTTCTTCTTCATCCTTAAACCTTCACTTTTGAATCGTTATTCCGGCGATTCCGAGTTCTTCTTTGGGTAAGTTAACCTAACCCTAATCTGTGTTAGAGCTTAGAATAGTCTTTGTGTTGTTGTAACTCATTTCTATTCTTTCTTTAGGTTATCTTGTCGCCGTTGACGAAGACATATCGTCTGAAATCAGTTCAGCTTTCTTTTCTGGATTAAGGTGCGGACTTTAATCGTATAGGTTATGGTTTTCAAGGCTTTCAATGCCAGTGAATGGTTTATTCTTGTTATGGATGAGATTTCACATGCCAAATGTTATGTTTATTTTGCGTTCCTGATATGCATGTGTTATATTGAGATTTGTGTGTGTTATGTGTATGTATAAAGTACCGTATGTGTATAAAATATGAACCTGTGTTTACCATGATTACTTGTCGTGTACTTATGCTAATGGTATGTGCGGCAACTCCTTGGTAAAAGGAATTGTCCAAATGTATGTATTTCAACATACGTCATGTATGTTGTATTATGTATTCTAAGTGTTTGTAGAAATGTCTGAATGATCTAAAGTGTGATATATCAACCTAGTATGGGCATTGAGAAGCGATTCTCAACTCTCCCACTAGTGTGTATGATTTCCTTCATGCAAGTCATATTCCTTGTTGTTTAATTTCAAGTTTTTCTTACGCTTAAATCCATGTTAAGTTGACATTCTTCAAATGCTTACGTACTACATGATTTGAGTTGTTGTTCCATTACTATTCTAAATTGTAGATATGAATATCTGTTGTACTGGAATGTGTGTGGGACTATGAATAGTCTAGGAAATCGGTAATCGGCCTTAAGTTCGTGACTGAGGTTGCTTTCACCACGTAGGACGTAATTAGACGAACCTGAGTCGTATTAGAGTTGTCGGCAGTGGTTTGGCCACGCGGAGTGTTTGCACACTCTATGTGGTTCAACCCAACGTGCGCTCGTGCTAGTTGAGTTCGTCAGGTAACCCGATTGTCCGATGTATGTTCACCATGTATGGACGCTATTGTTTGAATCTAGGGTACCCAATTTACCGATGAAATCCTATTAATCACTGTACCTTGATCCGCTAAGACTCATAAGCTGGACATGGTGGTATGGGACACCGTGGTCGAGCTGTCGGCCTACGCTGGGGTGACGAGCCTCCCCATAGTGACCAGTGAGTAACCAAACTCGTGAGCTGATTATGGTGGTATGAGACACTATATTCACGCTGTCGGCCTACATTGATTGGTGATGAGCCCTTTGTAGTGACCTCGAGCATGCCTGGGTACCGCATTGAGGTGACGAGCCTTATTATGGTAATGAGGGTATGATAGGCATGCATTGATTGGTGACAAGCCCTTTGCAATGACCTACAACCATATGATCGTATGAGATGTCTAGGACTGACGACCCTAGAATGGATCACTGTTGGATGATGATATGAGGAAGGTATCTTAGCTTCCCAATCCTGCTCTATTGAAAGGACTAATAACAATTTGGTAATCATGTTCATGCACTGCATTTGCATGTGCTTTGTAGACGTGGCACACTTTGATGCGATGTCATGCATAACGTAAGATGAAGACGCTAAGGGCGTATGCGTGAGGGCACACATCATTCTTCATATATCCTTGCATTAACAAGAGTACTTAGGACCTGTTTAATTGATCTGCTTTATCATCACTGCTTGATTGAACTGATAACATGTTAACCTTTGCTATATTGTTCCACTGAGTTGATCACTCACTCCACGTTCTGGGGCGGTGTTAAACACCCACCAGACTCTGTCTTAGTTGCTGATGTTGTAGATGTTGATGCAACCTCTGAGGCAGAGTGGGAGATCGAGGATGATGAGGCTGCTTTCTCTTTCATGCAGTTTTTAGACGGGTTCTAGTGAGCTTTGTTTTGATGCGAGGGATGCTGGGATTTCTTTTGGAAATTAAATGATGTAATTTGATACTTGTAATTTTGATAGCAACACTTGTATTACGACCTGGTATGTGTATGTATTTCAGGGATTCGTACATGTACACATATATTTCTTTAAGTCTTCCGCTTGCTTTCTACACTTATCCCTGAATTATATCTGCACTTTGGCTTAATCTATTCCATGTTTTATGCAGTAATATAGACAACATACATCCATCATTAAATATATTGCATAAGTGATGTTTTAGAACTCGGGAGCTGAGTTATGCTCGACCCCCAAATTTCAGGGCATTACAAGTTGGTATCAAAGCATGATTTGGATTAAACCGGACCTAGGTTATGGTCACACACTGCACGTTGTCACCACTTTAGTGTATTTGGGTGCGAGTTTATCGTAGATTGTGTGTTTGTGTTCCGTTGCTTCTTCGGCGAAAGTTTACTAAAAACGATCGCCGAGATCGAGTTTGTGCTCTCTCCTGATCACACACAGCGACCCGATACCTTTCCTAGACCATCTATTAATGAGTTTAGATGGTTTATCATCCCATTTTAACCCTTCAATCTTCAAGAAATCTGTGTTTGTATCAGATTTCTGCTCGAATGGCCTGATAGGCGTCGAATCAAGCAAATGGGCCAATCGGGGCATTTCCAGTGGGGCCTAGGGGGGACCCACATCTTTTTAGTGCTAAGGGACCAGGAGGACCTTGCCCAAATGGTGAGCCATCGCCGGTCGGTCTAGAGACCGGCGATGTCATCGCCAGTTCGGCGAGCCCTCGCCGATCAGCGGGCCAGGCCAGGCGGGCCGGCTTGGGCCGATGAGTATTTGGCCTAGTGTGGCCCACCCTTCCATAGTTTGTTGATTAAAACCATCCCTAAGCCCTACTTCCTTCACAACTCACCCTCCCTAGCTCTCCTTTCCTTCAAGTTCTTCTCCAAACTCCTCCAAATCTCTTCCAAATCTTCTTCTTCTTCCATTTTCGTGCCCACCCTATCCACTCATCTCAAAACTCTCACCCCTATTGCTATTTACATATCCTTTTCTTCTCATTTGAGCTCCCAAATCCTCCCTTGGGATCTCAAGTGTGTGGAAGCTTCCCATTTCTTCCTATTTCTCTCTTTCTCTCATTTGTCATGGCCTTCTTTGAGTTTATCACAGCCATCTTTTCCATCTTTACCCTTCTTTTTTTGATGGGGAAGAAGAGAGCACCCATGGATGAAGCCGGGCCTAGCCGCCCAACCCGTGCCCGAAGGCCAAGAGGTGCCGCCGCGAGCACGACCGCCGCTCGTGAGTTTCAGACCAAGCGGGACCTTGATCCTCAAGCTCCCATTGGTAGAACCTTGTTGGTGGAGCTATCGCATGGAGTCTATGAAGGCCGGAGAGTCCTTTTTGAGGCTCATGTTGATCCGCGGCTGTTTGGCAAGTTTCTGTTGTTGGAGCCCCTGGAAGGGGCTGGTTGGTGTCCCTTGTTTGAGGACGAGTATCGCGCGAATGCAAGTACTGTTCGAGCTTTTTATGTCAATATTCGTAATCCTTCGCTGGAGCCTTTGCAGTTCAAGATTCCTTGTGGTAGCGGTCGGGAGGCCACGGTCAACATTGCTTTGATATCCCAACACCTAAATGTGCCACTTGGTGAGGTGTATGCCAGTGAGAAGAATTTGAACAGTATGCACAAGAGGGATCGTCACACCCGATTCCTTTGTGGTCGTCTGGTCGAATGGTAGCCTAATAAAAGTCTTCTAGCTACCAATATGACGGACGACTTTCGCTTGCTTCACCACATATGTACGTTCAATGTATATCCAAGGTGGAGCAACCGCAGCGAGTGTACGCGCCTGATGGTAGATTTTCTATATCAGGTGGGGCAAGGAGCGAAGTTGTGTGTGCCGACGTACATCTTGCGCCAGATTATTCTTATCGCTCGTTCGACTAGGAGGACCGAATCGCTTCCTTTTGGCCGACTTATCTGTAAGCTTGCTCATGAGTTTGGCTATAGGCTTGGAGCAGAGAAGCCGGTTCCTGTTCGTCATATTAATCTGACGACCCTTAAGCAGATGGAGATTGGTCCTCGTCGTCAGGCCTCAGAGAGTGAGGATGAGTCAGAGAGTGATGAGGATGAGAGTTATGCTAAAGGTGGTGCTGAGATTGAAGAAGAAACAGAGCAGGACGAGGAAGAGGTTGAGGCACAGGATACGAGTGAGAGCTCTCCTCCTGTGGCACCAGAGCAGAGCGCAGATCAGGCTGCCAGGGATGCCCGTATTGCTTGGCTTGAAGAAGGGCAGGCTGTTCTATGCTAGGATATTATGGATCTTCGAGGCCTTGTGAAGCATAAGTTTAAGAAGGTGACTCGAACTTTGAAGTCTATCCTGTGTTGTTTGCAGGATAAGGGTGCCCCACCTCCATCTCCTGATTTAGACGAGTAGTTGTCGTTGTGGTCGTCCTTTGCTTTGTTTGTTATTTCTTTCTGTGTGTAGCCGTTGTTGGCTTTTGTAGTTGGAAGTTGTTTGTTGTTGCTTGAAGCCTTAGATGTTGTAGTTCTCATGCTTTCTTTGTCGTGATTTATGTAATGCTGCGCTACTTGTATTGCGACAATTTTGTTTAATGGAATGCATGTTGTTTATCTTTGAAGTTGTGCTGTGAATGCTGTGTGGACGGATTATGTGAATGTAGAATCTTACAGATTGCATCCTCTGTTGAATGTAGGGTATGCCTCCTAAGGGTTCAAAGACTTCAGCCCGTCTCTCCTTGGTTGAGTCACTTGTCGGGGTTCCTCCCCTGAGCGATAGCCAGTCAGATCCACAGCCGGGCTCGTCTCATGTTGGTGTTGGGCCAACACCTATGGTTCCTCCAGTCACGCCTTGAGTTCCTGAGCCGAGCCGTGCATCTTCGTCTGCTTCACCATCTGATAGGTTTAAGCAGATGATGCTATTAATGCAGCAGCAGCAACAGTTCCTATCTTCCATGGCTGGCATCTTTGCTCAGTCAGTGGGGGCGACTCCTCTTGCTTCACCTATGCCCCCATCTGGGAGCGCCAGTGCAAGCGGCACTTTTGAACGATTCCAACGCTTACGACCTCCCACATTTGCAGGTTCTCATAGACCCGAGGAGGCTGAGTATTGGATCAATTGCATCTCTAAGATGCTGAGAGCGCTGCACTGCTCTGAGGTTGAGCAGGTTGAGCTTGCCTCCTTCATGTTTGAGAAGGAGGCCAGTCTATGGTGGGACAGTATTCTTCGCATTGTCGAGGAAGGATTTGAGTGGTCGTGGCAGGCATTTGAGTCACGCTTTCACGAGAAGTATTTCTCGGTTACATACCGACATGAGAAGGAGAGTGAGTTCCTTTGCCTCCGCTAGGGAGGGCTGTCGGTGATGGAGTATGAGAACCAGTTCACTGAGCTAGGTCGGTATGTTTCTTTAATTCTGGGCGATCAGCCGATGAGGATGCGGCATTTTTCAGAGGGATTGAGGCTTGAGATCTGATCGAAGATATGCTATACTAGCATTTCTTCTTATGTGGAGTTGGTGAGCATGTCCTTGCGAGCAGAGCAGGACGGGGACAAATCGTCCCGTATGCGAGCACCTATGGTTCCTAGGCCGCGACCTGACTTTCAGGCAGCAAGAGGCCACGGGCAGATTCTCCTCCTAGGCATTCAGCGCCGCCCGCTCAGCAGATGCGAGCTATCTTTGCTGTTCGTATTATGGGAAGATGGGGCACTTGGATCGTTTTTGGTTTTCGCTTATGCGGGCCAGTGGTTTTACTCCACCGCAAAGGATTGGCCGTCTGATGCCTCAGGTTATTTCTCCTCCACCTCTTCATTCAGCGCCAGCTCATCCATCCTCCATACATGCAGTACCTAGCTTCAGGCCACCTCAGTGGCCCATGGTTCCTCCACCAAATCGTCAGTAGCAGGCTCGAGTTCATGCGCTCTCAGCTGAAGCGCCTATGTCTGACTTGGTGTCAAGATCCTTCGAGGTTACAGCGCACATTGAAGGTATTCCCGTTTCTATGTTGGTGGATACAGGGTCCACTACTTCTCTTATATCATATGCGGCAGTTAGGCTTTTGGGTTTGAGCACTGTTTCTATGCAAGGAGTGACGCTTACTACCGTTACGGGGATTTCCTCTGCTATGAACAAGCGTTGTATGGATTGTTTGGTCGATCTAGGAAGTGGATCGATCCGTGTTGATTTCTTTGTCTCACCTCTTTACCATTACGATGTTATTATGGGTATGGATTGGCTCACGAGGATGTGAGCAGAGATTGATTGTGAAGCAAGGTCGGTGACCATCAATGGACCTGAGGGCGAGACAGTTACTTTCCCAGTTCAGGTCAGTTACCCTCTTCATCTTGATTATTATACTTCTCTGTTGGAGAGTATGGCTGAATCGGTGTTAGTTGGCATGCCGGTAGTTCGGGAGTTTGAAGATGTGTTTGAGTCGATTCCTGGATTACCTCCTCAATGCGAGATTGATTTTACTATTGATCTCATGCCTGGTGCGGTGCCCATTTCTTTACTCACCTATCGTATGCCTCCGAGTGAAATGGAGAAATTGAGGAAGCAGGTAGGTGGTTTGTTGAATTTGGGTTTTATTCTGCCCAGTGTGTCTCCTTGGGGAGCACCTGTCTTGTTTGTGAAGAAAAAGGATGGTTCCTTGCGATTATGTATTGATTATCGCAGGTTGAATTTGGTAACTGTGAAGAATAAGTACCCTTTGCCTAGGATTGATGATTTGTTTGATCAATTGAAGGGGGCACGGTACTTTTCAAAGGTTGATCTGCAGTCAGGGTATCACCAATTACGCATGAAGGATGAGGACATGCAGAAGACCGCTTTCAGGACTAGCTTCGGTCACTATGAGTTCCTTGTGATGTCATTCGGTCTTACGAACGCACTGGCCATGTTCATGGATCTGATGAACATGGTGTTTCGGCCATTCTTGTTCCGATTCGTCATTGTCTTTATCGATGACATCTTGATATATTCTGCAAGCCGAGAAGAGCACGAGGAACGCTTAAGAGCAGTTTTGGATACTCTTAGGAAGAATCAGCTTTTTGTGTAATTCAATAAGTATGATTTCTGGAAAGAGGAAGTCAAGTTACTGGGACATGTGGTGTCCGAGGAAGGGATAGCTGTCGATCTTGCCAAGGTAACTGCAATGCAGGACTGGAAGCAGCCTAGTTCAGTTACTGAGGTAAGGAGCTTTCTGGGTCTTGCAGGCTATTATCGACGCTTCATACAAGACTTCTCGAAGATTGCCTGACCGTTGTCGTAGTTGACACGGAAAGATTTGAAGTTTGCTTGGAATGAGAGGGCGGAGGAAGCTTTTCAAGAGCTGAAGGACAAGTTGACGTCTGCTCCTGTGCTAGTATTGCCAGAGTAAGGGGTTAAGTATATTATATATACTGACGCCTCTCGCGCTGGTCTGGGTTGTGTCCTTATGCAGAAGGATAGGGTGATTGCTTATACTTCGCGTCAGTTGAGGAAACACGAAGAGAATTACCCTACACACGACCTGGAGTTAGCAGCTGTCATTTTCGCATTAAAGCTCTGGAGACATTACCTCTATGGTGAGGAGTTCGAGCTCTTTTGCTACCATAAGAACCTTAAGTACATTTTCACGCAGCGTGATTTGAATATGAGGCAGTGCCGATGGATGGAAACATTGAAAGACTTTAAGTTCGATGTTTCTTACCATCCGGGCAAGGCGAACCTTGTGGCAGATGCGTTGAGTTGCAAGAAGGCTATTGAGTTTGTGGCTCCACTGATGATAGCAGAGTGGGATATGTTGGAGTTTGTGAGAGACTTTGAGTAGAAGCTTACGGTGGAAGAGCCGTATGAGATTATCGCACACATTCGTATACAGCCCCTTATCGACGAGAAGATCATTGCAGCTCAGGCAGATGATGAGCTTTTGGCGAAGATGAGGAAGCAGGTTAGTACAGATGAGAACTCCGACTGGAGTATTAGTTCTGATGGGGGCCTACGATTTTGTAGCCGGTTATGTGTTGCTGAAATCCCTGACTTGAGACAGGAGGTTCTCGAGTTAGCCCATAGTTCTAAGCTTGCGATGCATCCAGGCAGCGCGAAGATGTATCAGGATATGAGAAGATCTTATTGGTGGGACAACATGAAGGTCCATATTGCTGAGTTTGTTTCTCGTTATCTCACGTGCCAGCAGGTCAAGGCAGAGCATCGCCGACCTCCTGGGTTGCTTCAGCCTATGGCCATGGCAGAATGGAAGTGGGACTTCATCTCTATGGACTTTATTTCTGGGTTACCGAGAACGAGGAAGGGATATGACTTTATTTGGGTGATCGTCGACCGATTGACGAAGTCGGCTCACTTCTTACCGATCAGAGTCATAAACTCTGTAGACGAGTTGGTTAGGCTTTATATCAAGGAGATTGTACGTCTGCATGAAGTTCCCTTGAAAATTGTGTCTGATAGAGACACGCGTTTCACATATATCTTCTGGACTCGTATTCAGGAAGTAATGGGTGTGAAATTGAAGTTCAGCACCGCGTTTCATCCGCAGACAGATGGGCAGACGGAACGCATGAATCAGATCCTGGAAGACATGTTGCGAGCTTGTATTTTGGATTTCAAAGATAGTTGGGATGATTGTCTCTAGTATGCAGAGTTCGCGTATAATAACAGTTTCCAGGCGAGTTTCGGCATGGCTCCCTATGAGGCGTTGTATGGTCGCCCATGTAGAGCACCGCATTGCTGGGCAAAAGTTGGTGAGCGTAGTTTGATTGGCCCGGAGTTGGTACAGACGACTTCAGAGAAAGTCGACATCATTCGACGTCGACTTCTGACAGCCCAGAGTAGGTAGAAGAGTTACGCTGATACGAGGCGGCGACTGCTTGAGTTTGAGGTTGGAGACCATGTATTTCTGAAGGTCTCTCCTATGAAGGGAGTTCTGCGGTTCGGTAAGAAGGGAAAGCTTTCGCCGAGATTTATTGGTCCATTTCAAGTTCTGGATCGAGTGGGAGCGGTAGCATACCGCCTTGCTTTGCCCACACCTCTTACGGGAGTGCATAACGTATTTCATGTTTCTATGCTGAAGAAGTACGTTCCTGATCCTTCGCATATTATCAGTTGGGAGTAGGTGCAGTTGAGTGAGGATGCCACTTATGTACTGCGACCGACGCGTATTCTCGACAGGAAGGAGCAGGTATTGCGTAGCAAGTTCATCCCTCTTGTGAAGGTGTTATGGACGCATCATAGTGAGGAAGAGGCTACTTGGGAATCTGAAGCTGAGGTTATAAAGAGCTACCCTCAGATCCTTGAAGAATATGAGAAGGTATGAATTTCGAGGATGAAATTTTCTTTAAGGGGGGTAGATTGTAATGACCCGGGAAAATTTGTGCCAAGACCCGAGTACTACCTCTATTTTCCTTAGTAACTTATTGGGGTAATTAGCGCTATACTCGATTGCTTGTGAAATTTGCATTAATCACTTTAAATTTGATCTGCATGATCAAAATCTGGAGAATGGTTAGCGCTATGTTACTCTGAAATCTGGGATCCATCGCTAAATCCAGTTGCTCTTGGAAATTTTTGGAAGTTCTGGATCAGACGTGGACCGCACGTCGAAAGTCTGATAGCGATGATCATAGGCAGTTTTGGTCACCATGTTGGACTTGGTCATCACCTCAAAAATCAAGTCCAGATGATGTTCTGGGTCGATTTGATTGAGTCTGGAGTGAAGAGTGTGATAACGGTTGGAAATTAAATGAGATTTTATGAAATCTGATTCGTGTCGCTTGTGCGACGATTTTAAGCAATCTGACCGTTGGATTCTGATCTAATTTCATCCTCTGATTAGGAAAGGTGGCCCAGGCATGTCCTTGTGCTTGTAGACCTGATCGAGATTCGGTGACCGTTGAAATGAGTGTGGTCCGCCACCACTGATCTGAAGATCCGATTGGTACGAAAACTCAGCTTGACCTAGATCCATGGTTAGTGAGCTTAAGTCCGACTTTTCGTGGTAATAGGCCCACCAGAAGTACTCCGTTGGATCGAGAGAGGCTTGTTTTGGTTATACCTTAAGTATACCTTGGCCCTGGGGTTATTTTCATCAATGTTAGGCCTATTTATAGACCTTAAAACCCTAGCTCTCTTTTCCATACCAATTTCCTAACCCTAGCTAAGAAAGAGAGAGGAAAAGAGAGAGAAAGTGAGAGAGAAGTTGGTGAATCATCTTAGATTCTTTCCTGTTCTTCTTCATCCTTAAACCTTCACTTTTGAATCATTATTCCAGCGATTCTGAGTTCTTCTTTGGGTAAGTTAACCTAACCCTAATCTGTGTTAGAGTTTAGAATAGTCTTTGTGTTGTTGTAGCTCATTTCTATTCTTGCTTTTGGTTATCTTGTCGCCGTTGACGAAGACATATCGTCTGAAATCAGTTCGGTGTTCTTTTCTGGATTAAGGTGCGGACTTTAATCGTATAGGTTATGGTTTTCAAGGCTTTCAATGCTAGTGAATGGTTTATTCTCGTTCAGGATGAGATTTCACATGCCAAATGTTTTTTTTTTTTGCGTTCCTGATATGCATGTGTTATATTGAGATTTGTGTATTTTATGTGTATGTATAAAGTACCGTATGCGTATAAAATATGAACCTGTGTTTGCCATGATTACTTGTCGTGTACTTATGCTAATGGTATGTGCGGCAACTCCTTGGTAAAAGGAATTGTCCAAATGCATGTATTTCAACATGCGTCATGTATGTTGTATTATGTATTCTAAGTGTTTGTAGAAATGTCTGAATGATCTAAAGTGTGATATATCAACCTAGTATGGGCGTTGAGAAGCGATTCTCAACTCTCCCACTAGTGTGTATGATTTCCTTCATGCAAGTCATATTCCTTGTTGTTTAATTTCAAGTCTTGCTTACGCTTAAATCCATGTTAAGTTGACATTCTTCAAATGCTTACGTACTACATGATTTGAGTTGTTGTTCCATTACTATTCTAAATTGTAGATATGAATATCTGTTGTACTGGAATGTGTGTGGGACTATGAATAGTCCAGGAAATCGGTAATCGGCCTTAAGTTCGTGGCTGAGGTTGCTTTCACCACGAAGGACGTAATTAGACAAACCTAAGTCGTATTAGAGTTGTCGGCAATGGTTTGGCCACGCGGAGTGTTTGCGTACTCTATGTGGTTCAACCCAATGTGCGCTCGTGCTAGTCGAGTTCATCAAGTAACCCGATTATCCAATGTATGTTCACCATGTATGGACGCTATTGTTTGAATTTAGGGTACCCAACTTACTGATGAAATCCTATTAACCATTGTACCTTGATCCACTAAGACTCATGAGTTGGACATGGTGGTATGAGACACCGTGGTCGAGCTGTCGGCCTACGCTGGGGTGATGAGCCTCCCCGTAGTGACCAGTGAGCAACCAAACTCGTGAGCCGATTATGATGGTATGAGATACTATATTCGCGCTGTCGGCCTACATTGATTGGTGACGAGCCCTTTGTAGTGACCTCGAGCATGCCTGGGTACCGCATTGAGGTGACGAGCCTTATTGTGGTAACGAGGGTATGATAGGTGTGCATTAATTGGTGGCGAGCCCTTTGCAATGACCTACAACCATATGATCATATGGAATGTCTAGGACTGACGACCCTAGAATGGATCACTATTGGATGGTGATATGAGGAAGGTATCTTAGCTTCACAATCCTGTTGTATGAAAAGGACTAATAATAACTTGGTAATCATGTTCATGTACCGCATTTACATGTGCTTTGTAGACGTGGCGCACTTTGAGGCAGTGTTATGCGTAACGTAAGATGAAGACGCTGAGGGTGTATGCGCGAGGGCACGCATCATTCTTTATACATCCTTGCATTAACAAGAGTACTTAAGACCTGTTTAATTGATCTGCTTTATCATTACTGCTTGATTGAACTGATAACATGTTAACCTTTGCTATATTGTTCCACTGAGTTGATCACTCACTCCCACGTTCTGGGGCGGGGTTAAACACCCACCAGACTCTGTCTTAGTTGCTGATGTTGCAGATGTTGATGCAACCTCTGAGGCAGAGTGGGAGATCGAGGATGATGAGGCCGCTTTCTCTTTCATGCAGTTTTCAGACGGGTTCTAGTGAGCCTTGTTCTAATGCGAGGGATGCTGGGATTTCTTTTGGAAATTAAATGATGTAATTTGATACTTGTAATTTTGATAGCAACACTTGTATTACGACCTGGTATGTGTATGTATTTCAGGGATTCGCACATGTACACATATATTTCTTTAAGTCTTCTGCTTGCTTTCTTCACTTATCCCTGAATTATATCTGCACTTTGGCTTAATCTATTCCATATTTTATGCACTAATATAGACAACATACATCCATCATTAAATATGTTGCATAAGTGATGTTTTGGAATCGGGAGCTGAGTTATGCTAGACCCTCGAATTTCAGGGTGTTACATTAGATCATCGTAAAAGTGACCCAATTGATAAATCAGCCCCTTAACCATTGATTTTGGTGTCCATCGAGTGAAGAAACCTCGTGGGTAGTCGTAGTAAGATATTTTTCTTCATATGAACGACTTGGATTGCCCATCATATAGACAAGTGTTAAATATAAAGACCTCACTTTGATAGGCTTTTCTTTAGGCGTAAGTTATCCTTCTGAGGCTTACTGACTACTTATAAATTTGGATCTTCCAATTTAACCACTTCATGCCATCCATCGCAACTCAAATTTGGACCAAACTTTGGTCTCATATGACTACGGAGTTATATAACATTTAGACCCCAATCTATGATCCTACACCGTTAAATGTTGAAGCCAGTTCCTTTCGTTTGGTATAAAAGGTGAAATTTTAGATTTAAGCTTTTTCCACTATCGATCAACCATTAAATTTTGTCCAATTGTTTGCCTATCCTGACTACACATTCTCCCAAAATTGGGTCCTGATCATTAATTGTGGAACATTAATTGAGATCAAGTTCGTTTTGGCACCCGCTAGGAGAATTTTCAAGATAGGCCAATCTAAATTTTGGATTGCTAAGAAAATCATATACCCTGGCTCTATTCGATGACCTTGAAACAATGGATGAATTAGATTTAAAGAAAGAAAGTTAAAAATGGAAAAATTGGAGAAACTCAATCCAAGTGGGATGTGAAACACACCCCTCACACGCCCACTCCTTTTAAAAAGGGGTGTGTGTTGTTCGTCCCTTCTCCACTCACACGCCCAGTCTTCCCAACACCCAAGGAAGAGAAGAGAAAAAAAGATAAAGAAAAAGAGAGAGAAAGAAAAGGAGAAAGCCTAAATACCATCATCCCATTCCTTCTCCGCATGTGTGGTGTCTCCCTCTTGCTCAAGAGATATCGCGATTCATGTAGAAGCTTTCCTACATGTATATCTACCTAGGATTTAGATCTAAGGCTAAGGTAAGGGATTACTTTAAGCTTACACTAATTTGAGTTGATATGACTTATCTTATTTTTGTATACTTTCATATTACTATAAGTTTCCATGCAATTGATTGATTTACCATAATTAATTATTTATCCTTTTGAAAATTATGGTTAAGGTATAATTTTAATTATGCATGATTTTTATGAAATTATGTGGGGGTGATGAATATAAGCCTTGCCCTTTGCCAATTTTGAGAGAGACATGTGCTTCCACTTTATATTGAGTTGGCCTTTTGCTCTTCTCCCCTTATTCTTATTGAGTTAGCTTATTTTCTACTAATCTCTTTTATTGAGATAGCTTAATTCTACTTCTCTTCTTTATTAGGTTAGCCTTGTGCTACCTCCTTTTATGGGTTGAGCATGTGTCTTGAAATTTCAAAACCCTCATGGTTCGACTTATTTCTCTATTGATGTAAGTGATATGTTATAGGCCTCGTATATAGTAGTTCATATATATTATCATGGACGTAATGCATTTCACGTAGCGGCCCTCTTGGTCGGCATGTAATCTCGTGTGTTGGTGAGTAGTGCACAATCGATGTAAGTAAATCGCCTATATGTTACATCACTTCTCAGGATTAAATATTACAGATAGTCACTCTATGAACACATCGTGTCACGTAAATCCCCCAATTGCGTTATTACGTTGCCTTGAGATGTTTGCAAAAATTCACGTTAATATTGAACAGGCAGGCGAATATTCATAGTGCGAGAATGCTCGGAAAGCCAGATTTTCTATGAATTATATTCTATATTGTGATGATCACTATGGATGATGGACTGCACACACTTTGCTAGGCGTGCATTCATATATATATTAGTTGCGCATACCGATACCACTCGTAGTGGTGGAGCACGAGACGTATCAGAACCCTCACATTATTCCTCTGAATCTCTTGAATTATTGATAATCCTAAAGGATAATCATCACTATGAGTAGGGCATTGACCCTCTCCAACCATTTAGATATTGCAGGTGAATTATAGGTTGACAATACGGCCGATAATCATTCTATAGAAGATTCTTTCGAAAAAAAAGAAGAATGATAATACCATGAATTATTTATTTATTTTTAATTGTAAACTTTAATAATGTAATAAACTCCCATTGAAAGGGCATTAAAGAATTATTTGTATACTTTTTTATTATAATGGAATAATGAATACAGTGGATTTTATTCTCCTAAATGGTTACCTTTGTGAATATAACTGGATGTGATTATCTTTAATAAAAAAGAAAAAGAAAAAAAAACAAGGTGCAATTTTGAAGCATTCAATTCTTACATCATTAACACCCGAAATTCTCGGGCACTAGTATGTACTCGGGCCCCAAAAATTTAGGGTGTTACAGTTGGTATCAGAGAATGATAATGAGATTAACTGGGCCTGAGGGAATGGACCATGATATGGGTACAATTCTTGATTATATTGAAGAGCCTTTGATTCCATCGAAGATAAAGTTCGATGTCATTGAAGCCAGTTTAATTACATCAAGAATTTCAGGATTTTAAAGCTCAACTAGTAGGACAGTTCTGGACCATTTTCGATAACATCAAGGAGTTGTTTGATGACATCGAAGCCTATTTGATGACATCGAAGGTCTGGTGATGACATCGAAGTCTACGCAGTGTGAAAAGGCACGTAGTTTCCAATTTGAATTCAACTCAGACTCAAAACTTCGATGACATCGAAGTGACGTCGAAATTGTGCAGAGTGCGTAAATTTGAACTGGTTTCCAAAGTCAGTGGATAATGCATATATATTTGGGTTCTCCAAGGGATTCTAAGTGCGAATTAGAGTTAAAGGAGTAGAGCAAGGGGTGTAACATCTTTCAAGGAGTTCTTTTTTCTTCTCTATTTACTTTTTTTCATGTTTTTCTTAAGAGATTTTAGCTTAATCATGTCTCTGGTTGGCTAATCTCTTAGCTAAAGCTAAGAGGTGAAGCTTGTAATTTATTTTGATGCTTATTCTACTTTGATTCAAGTTTATATTGAACTTTCATTGATTATTAGTTTGAATGAAGTAATATTTTCAGTTTTTTATGATTTATTATGACTAAAATTATAGTAGATGCTCGAGAAGCTTTTAATATCATCTTATTTTGTTTTGTAATTGTGTGATCTATAAAATTTGTGATCCACCATAGTCTATGGGCATTGTTGATGCATGAATTCCCTACGATCATGGGATTGGTGCTTTATGAGTGAACTAATCCAAAGGAGTTCAATATTCCATTCTATTTTAACTGCTACATCATCCAGCTAGATAGAATAGGACTTTGATTCCAGTTGTGCTCTTATTGATTCAAGTAAAGTATCATTTCAATAAGTACAAGTGGATCTTTGACACTGTAGTTTTCATTATTTTGATAGATTTAAATCATGACAATTTCTCTCTAAATTTCATGATTTTAGATTCTAGTTATAATTCTAGTTATTTCAAAATATGTATAAGGTAAGTCCTTGTGGATTTGACCTCGGTCTCGGATTCGACCTCGGTCTCACCGAGTTATTACTACAGTGCAACCCTGTACTTGGGGTTGTGAACAATACTTCTTGATTTTTTTAGCTTTTTCTCTCTTTCGTACTTTTTTTTCTTGGATCATTGGCACTTGAAACATTTATTAATGTCTTCCAAATATCTAATTCTTCATTATCTTCTTTTGAGCTTTAAATCCATCACTTTAAGAACATGTTCATCTTTACGTCCAAAATCTCCTTATATGACGAAAACTTATATAATTAAATGAAATTAACACTTAAATTCTAGGAAAGCCAATGTAATTGAGGAGATAAATATGCATTATTTAGGTGTTATCACACTCCTCAACCAGCATTTTGCTAGTCCCGAGCAAAACATGCGAAATATATTTCGAAATCAAATGAATAAATTTCCTATAAACTCAAACAATTAAAAAAAAACAATCCATATTGTAGAAATCCAAAAAAAATTAATGTAGAGTGTATAACCACCTAAATTCTAACACTTGGTAAATATCCTAATCAAGTTCAAAGCATTAGTCCTATAATTAGAAAATTCTAAACATTGATTTCCATGAGTACGTAGTGAAGTTTAGACTTAACAAAACCAAATGTTCAGTTATCTACTTTCATAATAACATTGATAACTAAAACATTAGTCTGATAATTAGAAAATTCAAAACATTGATTTTCACGAGTACATAGTGAAGTTTAGACTTAACATAACCAAATGTTCAGTTATCTACTTTCATAATAACATTAATGTAGAGTGTACGACTACGTAAATTCTAGTACTTGGTAAATATCTTAATCAAGTTCAAAGAATTAGTTATAATTAGAAAATTCTAAACATTGATTTCCATGAGTACATAGTGAAGTTTAGACTTAACATAACCAAATGTTCATTATCTACTTTCATAATAACATTAATGTAGAGTGTATGACTACATAAATTCTAGCACTTGGTAAATATCCTAATCAAGTTCAAAGCATTAGTCCTATAATTAGAAAATTCTAAACATTAATTTACATGAGTACATAGTGAAGTTTAGACTTAACATAGCCAAATGTTTAGTTATGTACTTTCATAATAACATTGATAATTAAAAGAATATTGAGGATAACCAAAACCTAAACCAAAACATTTCTTATAGTTTAACACTCTACTCATCTACCTTATGATTTTTTTTCATTGACCACTTTCACACTATTTTCAATCTTTTTCTCTCTATCTCTCTCTCTCTTTTTTTTTTTTTCACAATAATCATTCCGTGGAACTTTAATGGGTGGTCTTTTTTATGATAACTATTTTTTAGCTAGGTATATTTTATTTTTCTGTTATTTTTCCAATTCTTTTTATTGAACATATTAGACAAATTCCCTAGGCTTAGTTCTTACTATTCTTAATAATTATTAAGTTAACACTACAATATGAAACTTAGACTTTGATGTGTGAGCTAGGTGTGACAAGTGAAATCATTACTCAATCAATGTTTAAAACTTAAATGGAGAGCTTAATAATTTTAGGTAAATGTTTAAATCAAAGATATCAATTGCTTAAGTATTGACACGTTGATTTCAAATGATTCGTATGACAACATTTACCCAAAATTTAGGCAGCATAACCTTATTTCATGAATTCCTTTTAAAATCAAAATCCCAAACTTTGCAAAAGTAAATAAAAATAAACATTATAATCATTCATCACTTTAACTGAAATGTAAATACAACCATTCAGCACATAAAAGATAAAAATATTCACCACTTAACACAGAATTATAGTGGTTCAGTGTGTCAACAACTGTTCTAAAACAGCCACACCTACTCCATTCCTAAAATTACTCTCCACATAAACTTGGCTTTCGCTATGAAAAAGGTTTTCTCAGGGTCACCTTAAAACTTGATATACTTGTGATTTTATCGGGCTATCACAATCAAACCCCTCACTGAGATTTTCAGGCTATCTCAGACAAAACCTACACTGAGATTTTCTGGCTATCTCAGAAAAACCAAATAAAGAATTGAAGGCATACTTATCTTCATCATAGAAGACCCATCAGAACCGCTTTTCTTGAATATCGATTTTTCAATGTTCAATCAGATAGAAAAGGTCTAGGGTTCTATTGATTTTAATTAAGTTTAAACCAATGCCTGTTTGAGTTAATTCTCTTAAATCTCAAAAGAAGAGTAGTATTTACTCTCTTTAGAATTAGAATGAAAGAATTTGAGATTAAGGGAATTAAACAAAAGCTATAAATAAAATTTATAAATACTGTTCAATAACTTACTAATAATTAGAGCTTCTCTCTCTTGCAAAAGAATTTTGATAATTATAATGGATATTTCGGATTGAGAGAGAAACTCAATTTATAGGCAAAGAAGTTGAATCTTCGACTGGCCCGAGGCAGTCTTCGACTAGCTTTAGCAGACCGGATTCTATTTAATGGATTTCAAATTGCACAGGATAAGTTTTATCCAAACTTGGACTAGCCCGAGGACCAGTTCGACTAATCAAAGAGCTCTGTTTGACTAGTCGAATTTGGTCCTCAACTAGTCAAAGATCCCAAAATCTGAAACGATTTAGTTGTTGGACTTCAAGCTAAATTCTCTTGGGCTAGTCGAAGATCAGTCTTCGACGAGTTGAACTAAAATTTTGACAGGTCGAATTTGCAACTATAAAATAGTTTTGCTTCGACTTGAACTTGGATTGGCCGAGAAAACTCAGACTAGTCAAAGCAAACCTTAGGTTGGTCAAATTCTAAGCAAACACAAGCGTAAAAACCCAATTTAAATAATGTTTTGAAAGCACTTAATCCTAAGGTCTTTCTAAAGTTTTATACTACCTGAGATATTTGAAATATTTGAACTTCTTTATCTTAAACTTGATCACTGACTTCATCTTGACTTTTGAGCTTGATCTTGTACTTGAATATCAGTTGATCTTTAGCTTGATCTTCTCTTGAGAATGTACCAGACTTGAGCTTGATATTCTCTTGACCTTGAGCTTGATCTTTTCTTGATATTGAACCGGTCTTGAAGCTCTCTTGTCAAGTTGTTTTGACTATATGAAATTTAACAACTAAAGTGTGCTTTAATCATTTTAGCACTTACAAAAACTTTTAATTAGGAATTAAAAACTTTAAACTTAACTTTAAAATCTATCAAATATCTATAATTAAGGTTTAAAAAATCATCAACATTAAATATTTTATCATTTTCATCTCAATATTCTTTAAAATCACATAAATTCACAAAAAAAATATCTAAAAAATTCTAAAATTCCACACAAATCCAAAGAATTTTTAAAGGAAACCTACCTTCCAACCTAAATTCTACATTGTCCTCATTGTATAACATATGTAATAAGAGAAACATGAGAGCAACAAAAATAAAGAGGAGTAGATGAAAAGTACCTGAAAGGCGACAGACAAACAAGCTAGTGTAAACTTCCAATCAATTTGGTGTTTCAAAAAATAAACTACTAAAGCAAATTAATCCTATGAAAGCAATAAAAACTCTTAATCTTGGAAAGCAAAGGTGAAAACTACTCTTTCTAGGTAGTTAGGTTCCTCTTCTGGCTAATATCTCAATAAATTTCTTAGCAGGATTCTCAACAAAACCATCTAAAAGCCCATTGTGCAGTAGGCTTGGATGTACTGGAGTTTGATCATCTAGATAAATTTATAAACCTCAGAAAATATTTTCTCTTCTTACCTTGAGGTATCCAAAGAATATATGACTCACCTATGATAGAAAAATTTTCAGTGTCAGTATATTATGGTGAATGAGAGACTATAATTAATTGAAATTAAAAGAAATCTCTTTAACCAATGTAGTCTCAATGAAATTTGAAGTTTCAGACTTTGGTTCTAATTCTAGCTCTTCTGCATTTGATGGTAAACATTTTGGATTGATGGAAAGAGGCACTTTAGAACAATGATTTGCCAGGTCACTATCACGCACCAAAGTAGAGTCTGGTAAGGCATCCATCATGTCATCATCAGAATCTTCAAAGTGTGCCAAGTCAACTTCTAAAGAGTCGGAATATTCAGAAAAGAGGGGCTCATTCTCTATAATTGAATCGAGTTTGTCAAGTAGGGGGATCATCTCAATGTCAATATGTTTAAAAATTTCTTGTGTCTCTTGATCATTAGTTGGAACCTTAGATGAGATCAACCCTTGGGAAAATTGAACCATAGGCTCATGCTTCGTCTCCTCATTCTCAAATTCAGTATGCTCAACAAATGAGTTGAGCATACTCTCCTCGCATTGTATTTCTGGTTTAGGTTGATACCGGGCTAGACAAATCCCTTCTTCATTAATGAGGTGTGGCTAAATTCTTTGAATGGATGATGCAAACATCTTTAATGATGTTCTGGTGTCTTGAAATTTTTGCGTGATGTTTTGGTTTCCTTGCTCTTGAGCACCCGTGAACCTCTAGACCTGATCCTCATAGGTTGTTTTTGATGAGATCTCATAAGTAGGAGGTCCAAGGGGATAGTTGTTAGAATCTAGGGTTTGTTCACCTCTCCAATATAAAGTCATATGCTTCCTCCAATCAAGATCACACATGTCATATGTGGTGTTCTTGATGGTTGTTGATAAGCATAATCACCCATATAATAATCACGTATTGTCTTCTTAATCAGTGGAACATAATAACCTGGTCAGTTCTCAATTGCAGTTCCAGTTAATTTTTGAGTCGCGGGGCATTTCCTAACATAGTGATCTGTTAACCCTTAAACTAATGTTTCGACTCTTAGAAGTTGATTAGTGTATTTTTGTGTCCACTCTAAAATGAACATAAAGAAACCCTAAATCCAAACTATATCGTATAGTAAAATAAAAATAATTCTTTCAACAATATGGAAGCAAATTAAGAAGAGAGGAGAATGATGTTACTAGAAGGGAGACATTAAAATTAGAAGACACCTATAAAACATAAACAAGCAAATGATGTTAGAGAGTTAGAAAATCTAAAGAAAAAAGAACCCTTAAATTTTTTTGAATTTCATAGAAAATCTGAGAAAAAAATCCAATGTTAGAAAAATTTGTAGAAAAATAAAAACCCTAACCTAACAATGTAGAGAAAACTAGTCATAATGCTACACTAATTCTAATACTAAGGTATTTTAGAAAGACAGAGTAACAACACTAAAAACTTGATCAAATCAAACCCTAAGTGCATGGTTACAGTATAGTTTTACTCGTTGAGAGTGAGGTCGAACCCACGGGGACTTATATTTGTGTATTTTTTCTGAAACACTTTATAACTAGAACTAGAACTAAAACTAACTTATAAGATTGGATCTTAAGAAGTAATGATGTAATTTAGTAAAATAAAGAGGAAAATTAATAAAAACAAAAGAAGAATATATAAAGAATATAAAACCTCAATTGCCCAAGTATTGAAACCTTAATTTTAAATAATTCGTACGACAACCTTCACTTAAAATATTAGGTAGGAAAACCTTATTTTACAAATATCTTTAAAATCAATCTTTCAAACTAGCAAGAGAAGATATATGATTCACCCTGAAGAATGAAATAGAAATAACATTCACCACTAAAAAGGACTGTAGTGACGACCTTGACCGAGACTAGTGAGCCCAATCCTCATCCGCCACTTGTTCCAGAACTCACACCCATGGATGACGCACCTGTCTTCAACAATGAAGATCTTACTCTCATAGATGATATCATTTTATCGTTTGAGGGGCCTTCGCTAGTGAAATGACTGCAGGCGAGTCTCCCTCTCCTTCAACAAATCTATAAGACGTGAAGGCTGAGCTCCATGGTCTCCTGCAAATGGGATTATTAGGGTCCCTTGATATTGAGTTGGTCAACAAACTCGACCGATTGGTTGAATCATATCGTGCCTTCTCCTATTTAGATCCTAAAGGATGAGCTACAAATGTCCTAGAGGGGGTGAATAGGACAATCCCCAATTCCTTATAAAATATTACGGAAATAAAATTATCAATCACACAAAGTATTGAAACCTCGTTTCCAATTAATTCATACGACAACCTTCACCTATTATTTTATACAGGACAACCTTATTTCATGTTGTTCACGACTAATCTTGTGTGTCTATTCTGAAAGTAATTAGAATCAAAACTAGGAGAAGATCTAACCTAAATCAGGAAAGTAAAGAGTAATTGTGAGATGATGAATTTAAAAACTTAAGAATTTAAAGGTGGGAACTAGGGTTTCCAGGGATCCATTTGTAGCTATTAGGATGTTTCCTTATTTGATTCAATGCACTCAATTGGAATTGGAGTCCTATCCTATCCAATTGGAAGATATTCAATAAAATCAAATTTGAACTTCCATTGACCTAATTCTCAACGGATGAAAGTTGTGAAGATTGGAAGTGATTCCAGCACCTAACCATTCCATGAGACTATGGTAGACAATAAGATATAGCAATCCAATAACCAACATAGTAGAATTGTGAAGAATAGAAGGGATTCCATCACTCTACCATGCCCAAGGGACGATGGAGAACAACAAGATTTCCAATTTTTACAAACTCCAAACAGAAAAAGAAGATACTTCAACCTATTGTAGATCTATTGTAATTTAAGTCACAACAAACCATTAAAAACTAAAAGTATTCCTTAAATATCAAACTAGAATTAAAGGAGTTCAACAATAACATGAATCAAAAAAGAAAAACATCCTAACCATGCTACAAGCTTCACCCCTTAGCCCTAGCTAAGGGATCTAGCCAACCATAGACATGATTGGATTAAAAACCCTAGAAGAAAGCATTAAAAACCAAGAAGAAGGGAAGAAGAACTCTTGGGAAGTGGCTCCGCCCTTTTGCTCTACTTCTCCAAATCCTAGATCTCCTAAAAAAGACTTAAGAAACCCCTATTTATAAGCCAAGTACCGCAAAATCACAAAATTGGATCAAATTTACGTAATTTGTGTAAACACTACATAACCAGTTCAATGTCATTGAACACCTTCGATGACGTCGAAGAGGTTTGAAATCGGAAGTCGCGCCTTTTCTTCTTTCACACTGCGTAAGTCTCTGTATCATCAAACCATCCTTCGACGTCATCGAGCAAAGCTTCAATCCATCGAACAAGTCTTCGAGTCATTGAGAATGTGTCCAAAACAGTCCAGCGAGTTGCTCTAATTTCTTTAGTAAATTCAATGCCATTGAGAAAGATGTCATCGAGCACCTTCCTTCGAGTCATTGAACATGTCTTCGATTGATCGAGAAAAGCACCCAATATGTCTAACAACCAGCTCAATTTTCCCTCATAAATTTGATGTCATCGACTAGTGTTCGATGTCATTGAATGAATATTCGATGTCATCGAATGGTTCTCGATGACACAGTCTTTGTGATTTCTGCGCTTGTTCTTCGTTTGAGGTGGATTTGTAGGTTGATTGGCCAGTTGATTGGCACCATAACTTCAGTTAACTCTGTGGATCTCGAGTAATGTCTAATCCTGTGATGGATAGGTAACCCCTCAACCAATCCTCCTTCACTTAAGAGATGTCGAGTGTTGTCACAGACCCACTTAGGCATGAAACACTCTCAACCCTCAATTTCAAAATCTAACCTAAACCTAAAAGGAAAGAGGGAAATAGAAATCTAGAAACAGAAAGAGAGGATTAGAAAGAAGTTACCAAATTAGAAGTTTCTATATTGGGATCCTGCTAAAAAAGGAAAATAAATTAGTTTCTGAAAAAAAAGAAACAACCTAGTTTATAAAAACAAATTAAGAAAGTTTCTAAAAATAGAAAGTAAGTTACTTTCTAAGAACAAAGTAGGAAAGTAAACTAGTTTCTAAAAAGAAATTAGGAAAGTTTCTAATCCTAGAAATAGAAAGTAAATTAGTTTCTGAAAATAAATTAGAAAAACCCTAACCTAAAAATAGAAAGTAAACAAACCCTAATCTTAACCTAATTCTAAAACTAGTTTAATTCAAAAAACACAACCGTCAGTCCCCGACAACGGTGCCGAAAATTTGTTCATAACCCCAAGTGTAGGGTCGCGATGTAGTAATAATCTTGGTGAGATCGAGGTCGAATCCACGGGGACTAATCTCTTGAGTATTCTAAAAGCAACTAGAAGTAGAACTAGAAAAAGATGTGAATCTAAATATGAAATAAAAGGAAGTAAGTATGAGAGATTTAATTAGAAACTTAATAAATTCAAAGGTGGGAACTAGGGTTTTCAAGGATCCACTTGTAGCAATCAGGGTGATACTATGCTTGATTCAAGGACACAACTGGAATCGGAGTCCTTTCTTATCCAGTTGGAAGATATAGCAATAAAACTAAATATGAACTTCCTTTAACCTAATTCTCAATGAAAGAGAGTTGTGAGGATTGGAGACAATGGCAAATAATAGGATATACCAATTCCACAATCATAGGAGAATTATGAAGATTAGAAGGGATTCCATCATCCAACGATGCCCAAGAGACGATGGTGAACAACAAGATTTCCTAATTTCATAATCTCGAAGCATGAAAAGAAGATACTCAAAGCTATTGCAGATCAGCTGTAATTTGAGTCACAATAAACTATTAAAAACTGAAAGTATTCCTTAAATATCAAACTAGAATCAAAATATGTTTAACATAAATATGAATCAAAGCAATAGAAACATCCCATCATGCTACAAGCTTCACCTCTTAGCCCTAGCTAAGAGGTTTAGCCAACCATAGACATGATTGGATCTAAAACCCTAGAAGAAAGCATGAAAAGCTAAGGAAGAAAGAAGAAAAACGCTTGACAACGGCTCTACACCCTTTTGCTTTGCTCCTCCAAACCTTAGATAATGCCCAAGGATGCCCTAGGGACTCCTATTTATAGTTGTGCAACACCTCCTTTTGCACCGACTTGGAAAAATCTAGAAACCGCCTCAAATTTACACAATTTTGATTCTATTAAAGTATCTTCGATATGTCCTTCGATTCTATTGAACAGTCTTCGAATGAATGGAAGATCGGTCCAGAACTATCCAGCGAGATTGGCCTAAAATCCTAAAATTCTTGATTCTATTAAAGTATCTTCGATATGTTCTTCAATACTATCTAACAGTCTTCGATAGGATCGAAATCTATTCTGGTACTTTTCTAGAATTAGACTTTTCTGGTCCCGAAATTTGTTTTTAGGACAATTTTTAAGATTCATTTTCTTCATTTCAAGTCTTTGATTCTCTTACTTCATCACTTGGTTTCCTTGGATCTTTGACATGTGAATTCTTCAATCTTGGTCTCCTAAGATCCATCCCTTGCCTTGGTGATCTTTGAGCATCAAATTCATGCTTTTAACACCTTTTCCAATCCAAGCTCATAAATTCACCTTGCAACACAAACATGAGTAAAATAGGACATTAAACATTATCATGTTCATAAAAACAAGATATAAATGGGGGATAATATGCAATATTTGACCCTCAACAATTTTCTTGGTCTGATTCATCAGATTCATAAGTATTTTTGAAATCAGATGATTTATCCCAAGTGGCTATCATGACCGTTCTTTTTTACTTATCCTTTTTAGGACATTTATTAGACAAGTTCCCATATTCATGACAGTTGAAACATTGACTGTCATTTGTTTTAGATTTCGAAGAATTAGATTTTCCTTTTCTTTTATCAGTTGGTTTTTGAAAATATGTTCTTTTCTTATTTTAAAAAATTATATAAAATTTCTTAGCTAACATTGCAATATTATCTTCATTTTCTTCAAAATCAGAATTAGTATTATTTTCTTTTGAAAAAGATTTAGAAGATTTAAAAGTAATGGACTTAGCTTTAGGAGCCTTTAAAATCAACTCATATGTTTAAAGAGAGCCAACTAACTCTTCAACCTTCATAAGATCAGTATCTCTTAATTCCTGAATAGTAGTAACCTTAGAATTGAATCTGTTAGGAAGAGATCGCAATATTTTTGCACAAACCTTTCTTTCTGGGATTCCATCTCTTAGACCCAACATAGAATTTACTATGTCATTTAGTTTCGTATAGAATTCCATGAAAGTTTCATTTTTTCGTCAAATCTGGTAGTGAGGATTTGAACTTTTGATTTCTTGACAATGGTAGTTCCTTCATGTGTCATTTCAAGAATGTCCCATGCTTGCTTAGCTGTATCACATGAAATAATTCTTTTAAATTTATTGGACAATAGAGTGCAAGTTATGACATTTAAGGCTTTAACATTAGCACTGCTTTCACTTTTCTGACTTGTAGTCTATAAATAGAATGCAGTTTCTCTCATAAATTTGGATCCATCCTCAGATACTACTTTAGTCATAGGAGGTTTTCATTTAGTCATAGTGGCTTGCTATACACTTTCATCTAAGGATTTTAGAAAAATCCTCATTCTGGCTTTCTAGTATAAATAATTAGAGCCATCAAAAGAAGGTGGCCTAGTAATAGATAAACTGTCGAAATTTGACATAATAAATCTTTGGATCTTAACTCAAAAAGGTTAATCCAAAAAATAGAGCAACCTGCTCTGATACCACTTGAAAAGGAGAGGTTAAGAAGTCTTAAAGGGGTGGTGAATATGATTATGCCAAACAATCGAATAAAGTGCTGAATAATAAATAAATCATAGATATCAATTGCCTAAGTATTGAAATGTTGATTTCAATTGATTTGTAGGACAACCTTCACTAAAAAAGTTTAGGCAGGACAACCTTATTTTATGAAAACTATTAAAATTAAAATCCCAAACTTTGTAAGAGTAAATAAAATAAAATATTATAAACATTCACCACTTCAACAGAAATGTAAATACAACCATTCGCCACATGAAAGATGAAAGCATTCACCACAAACACAGAGAATTATACTAGTTTGGTTTGTCAACAACTGTTTTAAAATATCCACACCTTATCCACTCCCAAAATTACTCTCCACATAATCTTGGCTTTCACTATGAATAAGGTATTTTCAAGGTCACCTTAAAACCTGATACAATTGTGATTTTACTGGGCTATCATAAACAAAAAACCCATACTGAGATTTTTTAGCTATCTCAGAAAAACCAACACTGAGATTTTCTAGCTATCTCAAAAAAAAAAAACAAAAACAAGAAATGAATATATACTTATCTTCACCGTAGAAGAAGCTGTAGCCGAAGAAACACTTTTCTTGAATGTCTAATGTTCAATGTTTAGTCATATAGAAAAGGTCTAGGGTTCTATTGATTTTAATTAAGTTTAAAATAATAGTTACTTAGGTTAATTCTCCTAAATCTTAAAGAAAGAAGAGTAGAATTCACTCTTTTTAGAATCAGAATGACAGAGTTTGAGATTAAGGGAATTAAAGAAAAGCTATAAAATAATTTATAAATACCTTTCAATAGCTTGAAAATAAATGGAGCTTCTCTCTTTCTTGTAGCAGGATTTAGATAGTCTTGAATGAATTTTCGAATTGAGAGAGAACCTCAATTTATAGGCAAAGAAGTTAAATCTTTGACTGGCCTAAAACAGTCTTTGATAGGCCCTAGCACTGGATTCTGTTCCAATGAATTTTTAGATTTGAGTGGGATAAGATTTATCTGATCCTCGACTGGTTGAGGGCCCTGTTCGACTGGTTGAAGGTGGTTTTCAATTGGCCAAAGATGCCAAAAATCCTAACTAATTATTTAGTTGCTGGACTTCAAACTGAGAAACCTAGGGCTAGTCGAAGATCCTCCTTCGACTGGTCGAATAGACCCTTGACTGGTTGAAGGTGCAACAGAAAAATAATTTTACTTTGGTTTGTACTAGGACTGGCGGAGAAAAACATAGGCTAGTTGAACCAAACATTAGGCTGGTCGAATTACAAGCAATCACAAGTATAAAAATCCAAATTAAATATGTTTTAAAAGCACCTAAACCTAAGGTCTTTGTAGGGTTTATAATACCTGAAATGACTGAACTTCTTTGTCTTGAAGTAGATTAGAGACTTCAACTTTTCTTTGAAGCTTGATCTCCTACTAGAACATTAGTTGATCTTAACTTCATTTTAAGCTTGATCTTCTACTAGAACTTGAACCAGGCTTGAACCATACTTAAAGATCACTTAACAAGATGTTTTGTTGAAATGAAATTTGACAACTAAAGTGTGCTTTAAACATTATAGCACTTACAGAAGTAAACATGATTGCAAACATTTTCTAGTTGTCTTCTGGTTTAAACACCAGTATTAGGGTTACTAAGTATTTTATAAGTCGGATGATCTTTTTCAATTTTCACTTTAGCTGCAATCTTACAGCTTTCTTTGTATATGGCATCATACTTCTTGAAGATTGTCTTCATTTTCAGAGTCACTTTCAGGAGTTTCATAATTAGATGCATCACAATTTTCTAAAGAAGTGATTCTGGTTATAGTCACACAAGGCATTATGTTCTTTTACAGTTTCCTGATCTAATTTGTCAGTTTCTAAATTAGTTTTAGATTATGATGATTCGTCCTAATTAGCAACCATGCCTTTTCTTCTCAATTTATCCTTCTCAGGACATTTTGAAGCGAGATACCCAAATTTAGAAGAGTTGAAGCATTGGGTGTCTTTATATTTAGATTTCTAATAGTTTGAGTTTCATTTCTTGTGTCAAACGGTTTTGAAAGTAGTTTCTTTTCTTATTTTTAAATTTTTTATAAAATTTCTTTACCAACAAAGCCATATCGTCCTCATTTTCCTTATCATATGAATTTACATTTAAAACCTTTGACTTATAATTAGAGAATTTGAGGGCAATGGACTTGATCTTAGGAGCTTTGAAATTCAATGCATAAGTTTGCAGAGATCTAACCAACTCCTTAACCTTTATAATATCGGTATCCCTCAAATCCTATATAGCAGTAACTTTAGAATTAAACCTATTAGGAAGTGATCATAGTGTTTTTATACAAACCTTGCTTTCAGTGATGCTTTCACTAAGACCTCGCATGGAATTGACTATGTCATTGAATTTCCTAAAAAAGTCCATAAATGACTCATTTTCATCCATACGAATTTTCTCAAATTTGGTTGTAAGGATTTGGATCTTAGACTTTTTTACAATATTGATTCCTTCATATATCATTTCAAGTATATCCAAAGCTTGTTTTGTCGTATCACATGAAATGATTCTTTTGAATTCATCTGATGATAGAGCACTAGATATAACATTCATGGCTTTAGTATTTGCACTACTTTCACTTTTCTGAGTAGTCGTCTAAAAACCATAAGCAATTCTTTCATGGACATGGTTCCATTCTCTGCTAATACTTCCATCATAGGAGGGATCCATGGAGTCACAGTGGCTTGCCATACACTTTCATCGATGGATTTGAGGAAGATCATCATCTTGGCTTTCCAATATGAAAATTTGAGCCATTTAAGGGAGATAGCCTGTAAATGGATAAACTCTTGAATTTTAACATCTTATAACTCTGGATCTAGCTATAGGAGGTAAATCCAAAAAAAAAAAAAAGAGCAACCTCTCACTTTGATATCACTTGGAAGATGAGTTACGAATGTCCTAGAGGTGGTGAATAGCACAACCCCAATTCCCTATAAAGTCTTACAAAAATAAAATTCTCAATCACACAAATCATTGAAACCTTAATTCTAATTAATTTATAGGACGACCTTCACCTATTATTTTAAGCATGATAACCTCATTTCACGATGTCCTTCAAATCAATCTTTCAAAATAGTAAAAGGCAGATAATCAAATAAATCAATTACCACAAATGCACAAGGAGTTATAGTGGTTCAGTGTTTAACACACAACTACGCCACTCCCAAAATTACTACCCTCGTAATTTTCACTTTCCACTATTTCAAGGTTTTCACATGTTTACCTTGAGAACCTCTTGCAGTTCTTGTGATTTTCATGGGCTTACCACAAATCAACCCCCTTTGTGATTTTCATAGGCTTACCACAAATAAACACAAATGAGATTTCCGGGCTATTTCAACAAACTCAAATGAAATAAAACAATAACAGTACTTATATTCAGGAGACAGGATGTTGATTTGAAAAAGAAGTCGAGGCTTTGAGCAATGATGTTTTTTCCTAAATTTTGATGAAGCAATGTATGCTCAATAAGAAAGAATATAGGGATCTAATATTTCTCAAAAAATATAAACTCTAACTGCTGCAAATTCAATTCTCTATTTCTCAAGTAGAGTATAGATTACTTTCTAATTGCATTTAAAACTAACTTCAGAAAGGCAACTGAATAAGATAAAATAAGAATTAGAATTACCACACAAATAGCTTTGGGAGGACCTGAGTTTCTCTCTAACTTATAAAACATTTTAAAAGATGAGTGTTGATGACCCCAAGTGCAAGGCTGTGTTGTAGTAATAACTCAGTGACACCGAGGTCGAATCCACATGGATGGAGAACATGGCCTAGAACTAATCTAAGTCTAACAGTTTGTTTGGATTTTTAATCCAGCGAAGAAGAAAAAAGTTTTAACTCATAAAGATAAAAATTTAAGGATATAAGAATCCACTTATAGCAATCTCAATATTAATATACTTAATTCAATGATAACTTGATTGAAATCAAAGTCCTATCCTATCTAAATGGATGATGGAACAGTTAAAACATAATGAGATTCTGAACTTTTATTAGATTAGTTCCCTTATGAAGTACTAATGCAATGATCACAAGGAATTCATGCATCTACCATGCCCATCAAGATGGTGGATCACGTATTTTACATATCACACAATTGGAAAATAGATTAAAAAATATTAAAAGCTTCCCGAACATCTACTGTAATTGTAGTCATAATAAATTATAGAACTAAAAAAATTCCTTCATTCGAATTAAAAATCAATGAAAGTTCAACATAAACTTGAATCAAAGCAAATTAAACATTAAGAATAAATACAAGCTTCAACCCTTATTGTTAGCTAAGAGATTAGCTAGTCATAGCTAACTCAAAAATAAAAGAAAAGCTAAAAGATATACTAGAACCCATGAAGAAATCAAAGTAAAATAACATTGTCGGTGCACCCCCTATGCCTTCTCTCCATTTTCAAACCCTAGAAGATGATTCAGAATAGCATAGTGTTCAATCGCGATGTAGTAATAACGCGGTAAGACCGAAGTTGAATCCACAAGGACTAAACTTGTACGTATTCTGAAATAACTAGAACTAGAACTAGAAAAAAATTTAAATCTAAATCTGGAATAAAGAAGAGTAATTGTGAATAAAGTTGATTAAAACTTGTAAATTTAAAGGTGGGAACTAGGGTGCCAAAGATCCACTTGTAGTTATCAAGATGCTACCTTGCTTAATTCAAAGAACATAATTGGAATTAGAGTCATATCCTATCCAATCGGAAGATAAAGCAATTAAATCAAATCTGAACTTTCATTAACCTAATTCTTAATGGAAGAGAATTGTGATGAGTGGAAGGGATTCCATCACTCTACCATGCCCAGGAAATGATGGTGAACAACAGAATTTACCAATCTCACAATCTCAGAATGGAAAAGAAGATACTCAAAACTATTACAGCATATATTGTAATTTAAGTCACAACAAACCATAGAAAACCGAAAATATTCATTAAATTCAAGCTAGAAGTCAATGAAGTTCAACATAAATAAGAATCAAAGCAAAATAAACATCAAACATATTACAAGCTTCACCTCTTAGCCCTATCTAAGAGGTTTAGTTAACCATAGACATGATTAAACTAAAAACTTTTAAACAAAGCATAAAAACGTAACTAGAAGAGGAGGATTAAGGAAGAAGGAAGAACTCCTTAAAGTTCTCCAACACTTTGCTCCACTCTTCCAACCCTAATTCGTCTTTAGAAACAATTAAAAGACCCTTATTTATATTATTTGCTTGGACTGACTTTGAATTCACCTCAAATTTGAGCAAAAAGTTACGCTTCGGTCAGACCAAAGTTAGGTTCGATTGGACCGAATTAAAGCTGAAAATCGCACTTTCTCACTGGACAAATTATGTGATTTTGGTCAGACTGAATTAAGGCTGAAAATTTTGTTTCTCTCTGGACTGTTTTGCCCGATTTCGGTTAGACTAAAAGTTTGTTTCAAGAAAATTTTACTTTAGACTCAGAATTCTAGAATATGTTTTTTCACGACAATTTTCAAGAATCTTCTTTTTTCAGGACAATTTTTCAGATTCATTTTTTTCACTTTAAATCTTCGATTCTCTTCATCCCTCACTTGGTTTCCTCGGTTTCCTCGGATCTTTGGCATGTGAATTATTTATTAATAACTTATAAATCTCTAAATCTTCATTTAGTAATCTTTTGCGTATAAATCTTCCTTTTGACATCAATTTCACTTTAAGCTCTCGAAATTATTTCGCACATGAAAACATGCATAATTAGATCGATTAAGCACTATCATGTTTATAAAACCAAGGTATAAATAGGGAGAAATATGCAATATTTCATACTTAACACCTAGGGACTCCTTTAAATAGTTTTGCAACTCAATCTTTCGCACCACCTCGAAAAAGTTCATAAACTACATTTGAATTTACTCAATTATCACGACTTCAATGGCACCTTCGATGACATCGAAGCTTCTTCGATGTCATTAAAAATCATCCAGAACTATCCAGTGAGTTGAGCTCGAAATTCCTGAAATTATCGATGACATCGAATTGGCTTCGATGTCATCAAAGTCTGTTTTTAAAATTATTTCAGGACTTTGTCATTTTCGCCCCGAAATTTCATAATATGATTTTTTTGGCCAATATTCAAGATTCTTTTTTCTTCGCTTTAAATCTTTGATTCTCTTCATTCCTCATATGATTTTCTTAGATATTTGGCATGTGAATTCTTCGTTAATGACTTCCAAATCTTCAATTCTTTATTATCTTCTTTTGAGCTATAAATCTATCCTTTTAAGTTCATATTCGTCTTAGACTTCTAAATCACCTCGCATGACAAAAACATATATAATTAGCCTGCCGTTTGGTTCTCACTTTCTATATATGATGTCATGCCCCAAACTCGGAAACCGGACTTAAAAAATTCCCGATTGCTGAATCCAGTGCCGACAGCCTCCGTAATACCCCATTCTCTGCTTCTAGCATGCATACACCAGATTCTGATCCTGGGATCCTAAAAGGAGGTTTTTTTTCCAATGTACATTTATCTCATAAGAAGCATAACCACAAGTATACTCAAATCATAAGAGAAACATCATCATCACATATCCACTAATATAAACATTTGTATATAGTACTTAAATGGAAATACATATATCAATAATCAAAACTCCAGAAGATGGCTGCTCGCTCCAAGCTCAATGCTGCTACGACCTAACGCCACCTGCATGCATTTATCGTGCACAAGCGTATAGAAAGCTTAGAGGGTGGTGAAAGTGTGTGCACAAGATAAGTGTCGAGTATGTAATACAATACCATAAATCATACAATATCGAAATAGGCAGAAATACCGACAAGATCATGAATCATATGATATCAGAGTAAGTGGGGGTATACTGATAATTCCATGAGGGCCATCAATCATACCAAGGCTATGCAATGCAAGACATGAATGCTAGCATCCATATCAATGCAGAAACATGACAACCCAAAATGTTAAATGTTGCGGATGCAATGCAATATGCTGTACGAATGAAATGAACAAGCTGGAGTGAATTCGGGATGATAGTACGTAGTATTGCGGGCTATGGGGTTCATCACAAGGGACTTCCATCTAAACCAATCCCATACCTAAATTTGGATAGTCAGACCCAATGTGGTAAACTCCTGGTCTCAGGTTAGTCGCGCGCCCCAACCGAAATCCTGGCCATTGTGAAGGTACACGTAACGAATAGTTGTGCACTACTAGCCCAAGTGACTAGTGAATGAATGAATGAATGAGTATGCAACTCATGCTCAATAAGTCCACATGACAGCACTGTACATCTCTGAGATCATCACCGGGGTCTAGTACACTCCAAGCTGGCATCGCCCCAGCCGGCTGCATAGCCCAGCGAGTGGAAAAGACCTCACTACCCGCCTGCCAGTAGTATACCAATGCCTACCCGTTTCATCGATAGCCCGTCGATAGCTGACCTATTTGGGAGCTGGTCAAACTCAGCCTAGCTTACAGCCCCCTCACTCTGGCGGATAAGGCCACACCCCCTCCCAACCGACTACGACAGAGTGGGAGATATGGCCTACTGGTATTCGGCACTTGGGAGGTCATGTATCCATTCGTCTAGACGTTGGGGCGTCTCTTGGCCTCAGAGGTTTAGGGAATTTTACCCACAGACATCCAAAGTGCCCAGATGCTCGAACCAAAATTTTCGGTGTCCCATCTAGTCATCCACGATATGCCTGTAGAGGTCACAGCCCTGATGTCGTTAGGGCATACAGTAATCACAATCACACAATGCAAGATGCATGAGTCCAATCATACATCAATCCTGTGCGTATAATGCACTCATGCGGGATAACTCCACCTATCAGGAAGTCCCATAAACCATTTGTATTATGGCATATGCAATGGTTAATTACATCTCATAATAAACATGTAGATGATGCGTATGAGAATGTATCATGATGCTATGCTGTCACATACTCATAATCGGTATCAATAACCGGCACTGATAATCAACATCGATAATCGGCATCGACGATTGGCCTTGACATTCATCCTCGATGATCGACCTCAACATCCGTCCTTGATGATCAGCCTCGATAATTGGCATATGCAATCACCCTCGACAATCAGAATCGACCTCGATAATTAGAATAGGCCTCGATAATCAGAATCAGTCTCGATAAACATAATCGGCCTCGATAATTGAAATTGGCCTCGATAAACGGAATCGGCCTCGACAAATAGAATCGGCCTCGACAAATGGAATCGGCCTCGATAACCAGAATCGGCCTCACCAATCAGAATCAGCCTCGAGAAATGGAATCGGCCTCGAGAAATGGAATCAGATTCAACAATCGAAATCGGCCTCAACAATCGAAATCAGCCTCAACAAATGGAATCGGCCTCAAGAATAGAAATCAATCTCGACAATCGGAATCGGCCTTAACAAATGGAATCGACCTTGACAAATGGAATCGGCCTCGATAAACGAAATCATCTTCGAGAATCGAAATCTGAATCGACAATCGGAATCGGCCTCAACAATCGGAATTGGCCTCAACAAATAAAATCGGCCTCAATAATCAGAATTGGTCTCAACAATTAGAATCAACCTTGGCAAACGGAATCAACCTCAATAATCAAAATCGACCTCAACAAACGGAGTCGGTCTCGATAAACAGAATTGGCCTTGATAATCAGAATCGGCCTAAGGGAAGGTCACAATGTGACATTTAACCCTTTTTGCCCATCAATGTGGACATCTAATCATCATTGCTCCTAAGGAGTGGCCCACATAGAGCCAAATGTATCGTGGGCTCATGGCCTCATATAAGGCCCTAATACACATCACTATGGGCCTCACTCATAGGTCGTATATACATCACAACGGGCCTCGGCACATGGACCATAATACACATCACATGGGCCTATATACATCACAACGGAGTGCATACAATCTCAATGGGCCTTACCTACATCACACTGGGCCTCATCATATGGGCCAATATACATCGCACTGGGTCACAACCCATAGACCTCAAGTACATTACAACGGATCATAAGTACATCACAATGGGCCTCATATGTTTTTAATGTGGGCTGCATCAACGGTCGCACCAATGGGCCTCATAAACATTAAGTAGGCGTTAAACACAGGCTGAATACATGGGCCTAATATATGTCACCATGGGCCACAACCCATGGTCGTCAAATGGATCATAATGGGCTATGACCCATGAGCCTCAATATATATCATAATGGGCCGCGTCCATGGGCTGCACCAATGGGCTTCATATACAATGATTGGGCAGCATCAATGGGCCACACTAATGGGCCTAATACATATCACAATGGGCCTTGCCCATAAGCCTCAGATTCAAGCAGGTGGGCCCATAATATGGGCCTTAAATACAAGGTAGGTGGGCCCTATCACATGGGCCTCAAATATACATCATAGGTGGGCCTCAAATGGGCTGGAAATATATCACAATGGGCCTTACCAAATGGGCCAGAAATATCACAATGGGCCTTGTCAAATGGGCCACAAATACATAACAAGTGGGCCCTGCACATGACCCTGAATTATATCAAGTGGAAAGATCATCTAGACCATACCATGGCTGGATTCCACGGTGTGGCCCACCGTGATGTATTTTGAGATCCAACCTATTCATAAATTAACATAGATGAAGTGAAAACAAATATCAGCTTAATTGGAAACTACTGTGGCCCCTTAGAAAATTTGAACGGTGGATGTCACTGTCCACTATTTCAATGGTGGGGACCCACTTGAACTTTGGTTCTGACTCATTCTTTACCTCGTACCATAAAATGATATCTCAAAATGGTTGGATGGTATGGATACAACACAAGCATCATGATGGGCCTCACCGTCCAAAAAGTGGATGGAGTAGATAAAAAATATACATCATTGGGGGCCTACAGAACTTCCTAACGGTGACTCACTTGCCATGTAGCTGGTATAAGGTACCCCAGCCAATCCGTTCCCCTGCTGGTGGGTCTCATCGTCCCATCGTAATGGATGGTGGATACAGCACATGCATCATGGTGGGGTCCACGTCCCATGGTGGATGTACACAACAGCTGTATAGCTGTTGTACGTTGAAGCTACAACTGCTTAAAAATGGCAAAGTAGGTGGGTCCCACATAGGGCCCACCATAACATATATATGTTATATAATATATATATATAATATTATATATTATATTCTCTTTTCTTTTTTTTCTTTTTTTTAAATGTAGGTTAGTACACCTCACTGTCAGTTCACACTTCACTACATATACACGTCCAGCGTCCCTGGATGCTAGATGGTATGGATGTTCGTGAGGGGCCAGGATGGTGGGTCCCACGTGGATGTGGCCCACCTGATTTGGATCACTCTGATATTTATGTTTTCTCAGTGGTCTGGGCTAGCCCGAAACGGACATCAATGGTGGCCCTAGGCATGACAGCTAGGTGGGCCCCTCTTGGACAACGATGCGCCCCACGTGGTGGATGGCATGGATAAAAATACAGCATGGTGGGCCACAAGATGGGAATGAGAGATAGAGAGAGAAAGAGAGAATGGTGGAGATAGGAGGGACCCTGCCACTATGGGTCCCTCTTTGATACAAGGCATACATCAAGATGGGTCCCACCATATGTGGGCCCTCAAATCATCAAGATTACACAAATCAAATCATAAAATACACCCACCTAAAGATCTTTTTGGACTTCTTCTCCCACCAATGCGTCCTAGAGCTCCATCGAATACATTTCAACGGTCGAGATGAAGCTTGGATGGTGCGATGGGATGTAGGAAGGTGGACCACACCTAGTTTCTTTGGGGAGCTTGGATGTTGCTGTCATGAAATTTACTTGGAATGCAAATGAGAAATGAGAGAGAGGAGATATAAGGGAGATGGGATGGAAGGTATGGGCTCTCTTGACTTGTTGGCAAGAAAGGGAAGGCTAAGCATGGGTTGCTTTGAGTTTGGGTAAGGAGAGGTAAGGGTGAGTGATGGCTTCTGATGGGATGTACTTGAATTATGATTGATGTGATTGATGGGACATGTTGCAAAGATTCCTTCAAAATTGTAACACGCGGTATTTTCCTTGAACTGAACGCGGGCTCACATCTCCTAGCCCGGGTATCACCTCGGCGCTCAAGACGCGGCGCCGGAACTACAGTGATGGTGCGGTCACACTAGTACAAGTCTCGGGTTGAGCCGACTTTGATATACAGGACTCGACTTAGGATCATACGCAAACATTGGATATAGGTCGTGGGTTGCCAGAATTCGACCACGAGGACCGCAGGGGCCTACGGAATGGTATGATCTAAGATACAGGCCTTACATATGATGTGCCAATTAAGGTCAATTATTTCATGATTGTTTAATAACATGCTAGTATATTTAACCTGATAGGACACACTGATAACATGTCTAGTAAATTGATATCATGCCCATTTATATGCCCATATGCATCATTTGTATGCTTGTTATGGATGATGATTGATCATAACATACGCCCTTAGTCTTGAGATAATTAGGGGACCCCAAATGAGATTGGGTTTCCCCAAATGATCGCCCAGTACGCGTAAATTTGATGCATGACTTGGATGGTATGACTAGTGCATTTCGCATCTTGTATGTTATAATCACTTTACACCCTAGCGACATTAGGGTTATGACCTCCACGGGCATATCGTCAATGGCCAAATTGGATAACATAAATATCTATTTTACATTAAGGTACCATGGATGTCCTTGGGTGAAAGTCCCTAAACCCTTCTGGTACCAGTAGGATGCTTCAATGTCGAGACCAAATGGATAATGTGAGTGCCCGAGTGCCAAAACTAGTAGGCTGCATCTCTCACTGTGTCGTGGTCAGTTAAAAATGGGTATAACCTTATCTACCTGAGGGTAAGGGGCTGTAAGCTAGTTGAGTTTGACCAGCTCGTAGATGTGTCTGCTATCGATGAGTTGGGTGAGCATTGACATACCACTGGCAAGGTAGATAGTGAAGTTTTTTCCACTCACTTGGTCATGTGCACGATGGGGCAGCTGCCATTGTTGGAGTGTATTAGACCCCAGTGATGTTTTCAGCTATGAATTGTTCTGATATGTGGACTAGTTGAGGATTGACGTGTTTTGCATTGCATCCCTAGCATATGACATTCAACCATGTAGGCCTTGCATTGCATAGCCTTGGTATGGCTAACATCATTTATAGACTTACTAGTTTAGTCCTCCATCATTTTCGCTTACTCTGATAGTTGTATCCATGACACACGCATTGAACACACACACACACACACACACACACACACACACACACTCTAATCTTCGTAGTAAGCTTACGTACAGGTTATGCCAGATTGTAGTAGCATTAAGGCAGGATCATGTGTAAGGCCCATGTCCTAGTATCTCATCGTTCCTTAGGATCCCGCGATCCTCCTCGTTGAATACCGATAACCCACAACATATAAACAGCATTTACGAGCGACCTTAAGTCACATCCTATGAACTCGAGTCGACTCAACCCGAGACCTATGCCAATGTGACCACACCGTCACCTTGGTTCCAACACCGCGTCTCGATCACCAATGCGATGCCCAGGCTAAGAGATATGACCAGCGCATAATCTCAGTCGTAGACTACACGTTATAGGGATGAAGATTCTAGATAAAGTAGAATCTCTACCAAGACCAATCATGAGGATGACATCATCCTAGGCTACCTAGCCTAGGGTAACATCACCCTAGCCCTTCCCATGCTTGCTAGTCATGATGACAAGCATGCCCTCTCTTCCCCATGCTCTCTTACAAACTCATTATTACCTTACAAAATCATGATTTCTCTTACAAGTTCATCATTACTCACATATACCTCTCTCTCCCTCCCTTTCTTACTCATTTGCAAGCCAAGAGAGAGCTTGGATGTCCCAAGCTAGGAGAGAAAACTCCACATTTTTCCACCCCTCTTTCACCCTCAATCCCACTCAATCCAACCCTTCGATCATCATCTCCACCATTGAAGGAGCCTCATAGGAGCTTTGGCGCACTAGGGAGGAAGAAGAAGGAAAGGTGGGTGCATCCTTAGGTAGATATTTCCATTTTCTTGCATGGGGCAAGTGGGACCCACCAATCAAGGGTGGGGATCCCATCTTGGTGTTAGGTGTGGCCAATGGCCCACTATGTCTTGCATGCATGTATCCATGGTGGGGGCATGCTCCATGGACCCCACCATGAGGTTTGCTTAGATCTCCTATTGTATGAAGGCCATCTAGGCCCTGATTTGTGGTGGAAATGGGATTTCCATCCTTGATACTTTTATAATTGTGGGCCCACATGTTTGGGACCTTAGCATGATGTATGTATGGTGAAGATTGAAGGAGGAGCTCATAGTGGCGGAGCTCCTCCCCACTCCATGTCTCTCTCTCTCTCTCTCATCCATGTGACGAGTGGCCCACCTGATGTGTCCAGGGTAGCCAGACCATCCAACAGTGGGGATGTCCTTGCTGCCCAATTGCTGGAGATCCAGCGTTCATGTGTTGGCCTTTGGGCCTGCATGGGTCGGACAGCCACACAGACCCGATGAATGGAAAATACAAATATTAGCTTGATCCTGATGTTGTGTGGCCCATCCAGGTGGACCCTACCTTGATGCATGTGATCTTATCCACTCTGTCCAGCAAGTTTTATGGGCTGTACATGTAGCAATAGGTTACTGCCCAACTTTCAGGCCCACCTTGTTGCTGACCTTTTAGCGTAAGAAACCTCATCACAACTTGATTTTCTTGTGATAGTGGGGTGGCCCACTGGCATGTGGACCCCACCTTGATGTATGTTGGAACCCACAACATCCAGCATATCGAGGGCACCCCTGGATTAGGCCCAACAGGCCTAGACAGTCCACCTACTGGTATTGTCCAGCAGGCCTGGACGAAGGGAAAATACAAATATCAGCTTGATTCTAAGTGTGGTGGGCCACTCATGTGTACCCCACCTTGCTGCGCATGTGCGAGATGCACACTGGCCATTCATTCTTCCATATTCAATAGGCCTTGGGCCTAACCCAGAAGTAGATGCAACGCCCAATCTGGGCCAGCAGTCTGACTATCCAGCAACTTGCTAGACCAGTCTTGATGTATGTGCTTCATCCTCTTTCCCCCATCTGGTTTGTGGCCCACCTAGCTAGGGTCCATCATTTAGCAACCTACATACAGTGGGAACCACCTCATGTAGGCATTTATCCATGCCGTCCACTTGTTTTGGGATGTCCAGATGGGCTGGATGCTGCTGGACTGACCGTCTAGTAGCAGGCCCACTCTGATGTATCCGTTGTACCCAAGCTATACATCTGGTGGGGCCCCCCTATGATGTGTTTGGTCCACCATGAGATATGTATTTCACCCAGATAGTCCATCTGTTGGATGCCCAGAAGACCCATAATGTTGGATGGGCTGGAAGTTCAGCAAGGCCCAACTTGCTGCATTACATTGCCCATTGTGAAGTTATGAGGCCCACCAGGTTGAAAGAGTAATGTATACATATAATACATGTATTTTTCTGAGATTATGGGCCCCATTAATTCCTTGTGAGGCCCACTTTCTATCTGATTGAATTAAAACCATACTGTCCAGATTTTTAGATGTCCATCAGCCCAGATGGGTTGGATGCCCAGCCTTAGAGTCTTCCTTGGTATATGTGTTGCCCATCCATTATGATGGACCTTGTCGGCTACTTGCAAGCCTACTATGATGTATGTCATTGTAACTATGTTGCCCATCTAAATTGCTAAAATTTGGGCTGACCTATAAGGCCCACAATGATATACGTGATGTACACCTTATCTAATTATTTCCTAGGGCAAATGGGCTGCCCCTAAGGCCCACCATGATGCATGTGTTGTATGTTCCCTTGGCCATTGTATTTTTGGGCTATGAGTTGCCTCATGTAGCCCACCTTGATGTATGTAGACCATGGGCCTTTTCATGAAGCCCACCATGGTGTATAAAATAACATAAATGCTGCCCATTCATTTTCTAGCTAGTATTAGGGCCATGGGCCCCATTGTAAGATAATTTCCATAACGGGCCTCAATCTACGTGGTAATGATGGTTAAATGTCCTTGTTGTAAACCTCCCTAGGCCCATTGTTAGGCCTATTCTCATCTTCTTTAGTTGGGCCACCCAAATCATTAGGCCCCCATAAGTATTACCCCTCTCACCTCAGTGGGCTAACCCAAATTGTTGGGCCCACAATATTGATGGTACTCCCACTATGCCTTGTAGGATTGTCCAAACCTTGAAGACCACCTTGACATATATGTTCTACACACGCTACCCATTCACTTTCCCAGTTAGTCTGAAGGCTGTGGGCCCCACTGTGAGTTAGATTCTACCCCCAAGTGGACCGCACTAGTAAACCTCCCCAGAGCCCATTGATAAGCCCATTTCTCGTCCTACATGTGTGGCAGACAGACCTCGCCGTGTTGAGCTATCCCAAACTGTTGGGTCTCCATGATGCCCATCCTCCCTTGTTGGGCTACCCCAAAACATTGGGCCCCAATGATAATGATGCTTTCCATCATACCCTGTAGAATTCGTACCGGGTCTTTCATAGTAAATGTGGTCTACCTTGATGCATGTGTTTGCTCAAGCTTAGTGACCCAAACCCAAGGTCCACTTATATGATGAGTGAACTACTCGATCCGTTTGTAAGGACACAGTCCTAGATGTATGGACCCTAACAAGGTCCGCCTTCTATTCATATCGGGCCCCCATAAGAAAGCCCAGTTGTTACATGATTAAGAGAGTGAGGAAGCCCATTGTTGTATACCCACTTGACTCACCCCTGTGATGTGCCCTACCTTTAAATCGATTGCGGGGACTTTGTTTTATGTATGTATCAACCACACCGTCCATTTACCTTCTTAGGCCAAGTGTGAGGCTCATCCTTGACATTAGTATATCATCATCATTCCCCTTACCATAGATAAAAGAATATATGATATCAAGTTGGGTATATTCACTATATAGGCCTATCTTGATTTTCCTGTTAGATACATCGTCCTTCTGTGGACCTCATCATGTATTGGGCCGATTAATGTTATATCTGCTAGTGCTCTTAAGCTAGTAGGACACACTGAGTATATGCTGGCATAACATCGTGATACATGCCCATGTGCATCATTGCATGCTTAATATGAGTGATTAATCATAACATGTGCCATTGGGTTGATTGTTTATGGGACTCCCCAAGAGACGGAGTTGCCCCATATGAGCACGTGGTATGCACAGGTTTGATCCTCAAAGCATGTCGTTCAGTTTATACTCTTGGGATGTGACATTTATGGCTATTGTTGTTTGCCTTATCTGATAATCAGGCCGAGGTACTTTATTACATCATGGTACATGCCCATGCGCATCATATGTATGCTTGTTATGAGAAGTAGCATATACTGTTGGGCTGGTTGATTATGGGGCTCCCTATGAGATGGATTTACCCCACATAAGAACGCGGTACGCGCAGGTTTGATGTATGATTGGATATTATGTCTCATGCATCTTGCGGTTTATGTCATATGTGCACCCTAGCGACATCAAGGTTGTGGCTTTCACCGGCATATCGTGGATAGCTAGCTGGGACGTCGGAGATATTTGGTTTGAGCATATAGGAACATTCGATGTCCGTGGGTGAAAGTCCCTAAACCCCCGAGGCCAGGGGATGCTCCAACATCGAGACTGGGTAGAAAACAAGAGTGCCCAGATGCCGAATTATAGTAGGTGGCGCTCCCACTGATCGTGGTCAGTTGGAAGGGGGTGTGGCCTTATCCGCCCTAGGGTAGGGAGCATAACTAGGCTGAGTTTGACTAGCTCATAAATGGGTCTGCTATCGACATGTGGGGTAGATATTGGCTGACTACTGGCTAGGTGGATAGTGAGGTCTCTTCCACTTGCATGGTTGAGCTTCCAGTGGGCGGTGATCTAGTGTAGAGTGTCCTAGACCACGTTAATGATCCCAGAGATGAGTAGCACTAATATGGATACCTTCTGAGTAGGATTTTACATTCGAATCATTTATTATTCTTTCACTAATCCACTCAGGTTAGTAGTGCGCAATTAGACCATTATGTGTACATTTGCACTAGACATGATTTCGATTGGGTACCCGACCAACCCGAGATTAGGAGTTTACCATGTTGAGTCTAGCTATACAAATTTAGGTATGGTACTGGTTTGGATAGAAGTCCCTTGTGATGGACCCCACAGCTTGCGATACCATGTACTATCAACCTGACTTCACATCTAGCTTGGTCATTTCTTTCGCATCGCATATTGCATTGCATCCCCATCACATGACATTTGGTTTACCACGACCTCGCATTGCATAGCCAATCTACATTGCATACACCGATATTATATGTCTTATGGACTTTTCAGTATTTTTGCTTACTTTGATATCGTATGACTTGTGAACTTGCCAGTATTTCCAACATTGTATGATTTATGGACTTGTATTGTATACTTGGCACCTGTATTGTGCACACACATACACCACCTTCTAAGCTTTGTAGTAAGCTTATGCACGACTATTATGTGCAGGTGACGTTAGGTCACAACAACATTGAGGCAAGAGCACGTGCCAAAGTTTTAAAGTTTTATTTCTTATATGTATTTTCCCTTTCAGCATTGTACTTGAATGATTTTATCAGTGGATATGTTGAAATGTTCTTTTGGTGACTTAGTTATGCTTATGGTTATGCTTCAAGATAAAAAAAAATCATACGCAAAATCCTCCTTATAGGATCCCAGGATTGGAACCTGGCACATGGGTGCCGGGGGCTAAGAATGGAGTACTATGAAGGCTTTCGGTGCTAGATTCGGTGATCGGGAATTTTGGGAGCCTGGTTTTCGAGTTTGGGGCATGACAGTTGCTGGTGTCAGAGCATAACTTGGGAAGACCTCAGGATAACATCACATATCTACTGATAACTACTCTCCACTGTATGAATGTTGAGAACTTAGAATGATTAGATCCCTGAGTTTGAATAACTTAGAAACTTTTGATATAGCTTCCTATCATGTGTGTATTTAAGAGTGTTCTAGGCTAATAGGCCCTTGTTCCAATAGGACATGGCACCTGAGAGGGCAAGCCAAGCGGCTCTTCCGTCCGAGACCAGTGCGGCCTCGACCATATCAATGAGCGCGGATCAGCTTCAGCAGATGTTGTAGGTAATGATCGCGATTCTTTAAGGATAGGGTAGGAGATCCACAGATACACCCGCTTAGACTGAGCAGGAGCACGTGAGCTCCCTTCTATGCGACTTCAAGCAGTTCGATCCCCCATGATTCTAGGGAGAGCCCGACCCATCAGTAGCAGAGAGATAGAGATCTAAGGTGAAGAAGATCTTTGATGCCATGAGGTGCACGACCCAGCAATGGGTCCCGTTGATAATATTTCTTCTCTGGGGAGAGGTCAGCACTGGTGGACATTGGTTGCCTGCACGACAGGGGTTGAGTTCGAGTGGACGTGGGAGGACTTGCGGACCGGTTCAACTGGAAGTTCTTCCCAGAGCACATTCGTCAGTAGGGAGCACTTGAGTTCGAGACTCTTGTGCAAGGGGACATGTCGGTATCTCAATATGAGGCTTGATTCATCGCATTATTGAGATTCTTACCATACCTGGTAGCGAATAAGGGGCAAAAGGCCCGCCGTTTCAAGTGCGGCTTGCTCTATGGCCTTCAGAGTCATGTTGTTGGACACATGCTCCCAACATTTGAGCAAGTCATATAGTGGGCCCTGATATATAAGGTAGAGTGGGTCGATTCACAGAGAGCTTGTGGTCAGAATGGAGATTAGAAGAGGAAGGCCCCCTCTGATAACTCCTAACAGCAGCAGCGAGCACCGCAGAGGCACATGAACCATCCACCCCTTCGAGTGCCAGTAGCACCTTCAACACCACTACAGAGACTGTTTCTAGGTATTTGCTTCAAATGCAGGGGGACGGGGCATCGTAGGCGTGAGTGCCCCCATCTACAGCAGTAGCTGAGAGTGCCTTAGTAGCCTCCCCAGCAGCTATGGTGACAACAGTACCGTCCATTGAGATCCCAGTAGCAGCAGTAGCGACTAGTTCATAGTCTTGATTGGAAGGAGAAAGTCCTCCGGACTAAGGTCATTCCCTTGGAATAGTGTAGACGAGGCGTCTTGGGAGCGAAAGGTAGAGATTCGCAAGCACTATTCGATTGTATTTTGTTTCTGATATATATATATATATATATATGATGTTATGATTTCCCCTTCCCCTCCCTTTTGAGTTATGACTAATTACGTAATGGTGCAAATTTCGAGGATAAAATTTTTATTAGGAGGGGATAGCTATAAAGCCTGTGTCCTGGTATCTTGCGATCCCCCTGTCAAATATTGGTGACTGGCAACCTGTAGACAACGTTTGTGAGCGACATTAAGTCGTATCCTGTGAACCCGAGTCAACTCAACTTGAGACCTATGCCAGTGCGACCACACCGTTGCCGGGGTTCCAATACCGCATCTCATGTGCTGATGTGATGCCTAGGCTAAGAGATATGACCTACACAAAATCTCGGCCGTTGACTACACGTTGCAGGGCTGAAGATTCCAGATAAAGTAGAATCTCTACCTAGAGCAATCATGAGGATGACATCATCTAGGCTACCTAGCTTAGGGTGACATCATCCTAACCCTCCCCATGCTTTTTAGTCATGATGACGAGCATGCCCTCTCTTCCCAATGCTCTCTTACAAACTCATAATTACCTTACAAAATCATGATTTCTCTTACAACTTCATCATTACTCACATATACCTCTCCCTCCCTCCCTTTCTTTCTCATTTACAAGCCAAGAGAGAGCTTGGATGTCCCAAGCTAGGAGAGAAAATCCCACATTTTTCCACCCCTCTTTCACCCTCAATCCCACTCAATCCAACTCTTAGATCATCATCTCCACCATTGAAGGAGCCTCATAGGAGCTTTGGAGCACTAGGGAGGAAAAAGTAGGAAAGGTGGGTGCATCCTTAAGTAAATCTTTCCATTTTCTAGCATGGGACAAGTGGGACCCACGAATCAATGGTGGGGTTCCAATCTTGGTGTTAGGTGTGGCCAATGGCCCACCATGTCTTGCATGCATGTATCCATGGTGGGGCCATCCTCTATGGACCCCACCATGAGGTTTGCTTAGATCTCTTATTGTATGAAGGCCATCTAGGCCTAGATGTATGGACCCTACCCAGGCTCGCCTTGTATTCATATTGGGCCCCCATAAGAAAGCCTAGTTGTTACATGATTAAGAGAGTGGGGAAGCTCACTTTTTTGTATACCCGCTTGACTCACCCCGTGTGATGTGCCCTATCTTTGAATCGATTGCGAGGACTTCGTGTTATGTACGTATCAACCACACCGTCCATATACCTTCTTAGGACAAGTGTGAGGCTTATCCTTGACATTAGTACATCTTCATCATTCCCCTTGCCGTAGATAGAAGAATATGTAATATCGGGTTGGGTATATTCACTATATAGGCCTATCTCGATGTTTGTGTTAGATACATCGTCCTTCTGTAGACCTCATCATGTATTGGGCTGATTAATGTTATATCTGCTAGTGTACTTAAGCTAGTAGGACACACTAAGTATATGCTAGCATAACATCATGATATATATATATATATATATATATATATATATATATATATATATATATATATATATGGATGCTTTCATTCAAATAGCAAAAAGATGTACAGAGAATGAGAACAAGCACCCACGATTCGGTCCCTCCCAAACAAAAGGATAGGAGAGCCTATCATAAGGGGCAACGAGAGGAAATAAAACAAAACTCTAATCCAGGGCGGGCTGGGGCGCAAAGAACGAATGAAACGAAGAAAGCCAGGAGCTAGGACCCCCTCCTAATACTCCCAACGCTCATCCTATCAAGGAAGAGGAGGCCCCTGGGAGTACAAGGAAGATCGGCGTGGTTTGGAAATAAGATCGACTTCTATTGCAAACTCCCCATCTTGTCTAAGGCGTCAACCGTCCCATTACCTTCTATAAGAATATGCACAAACTCTACATTATCAGCTTTGCTTAGAGTGTAGATCTTGTCAATCCAGCACTTCCACTTCCATCCCGTGTTGGACCTACCCATGAGGAAATCCACCACCAAATGGGAGTTTGATTCCACAATGATGCTTATGTAGCCCAACAAAAGATAATGCATCAGCCCGTCATGGATGACCCGGAGTTCCGCTCTAGTGTTGGAGGCGACACGGTAGCCTTCGTGAAAAGCGAAATAGAATTCTCCTTTCTCTCCTCTACAAACTCCACCTCCCCCTGCCTCCCTCGGGTTGCCCCTAGAGGACCCGTCAACATTCAATTTAAACTAGCCCACGGGAGGCCTTTTCCAAATAACCAGGGCTCCACGGTCTTAGCTGAATTCCAATTCCCAAGGTTGCAAGGGCTGTGCTTGCCGAATCTCTACGAGAGCAAGGAAGGCCTCATCTGGAAACAAGGAACCGAACCTAACTTGAAATACGGGAGATGACGACTCTTGGCTTCGCCTGAATCCCATCGAACTTTGCCTCATTCCAGCTTCTCCAAATCTCCCACAAAATAAAACATGGCAGTAGCTTTTTAAAAGGAGGAGATGAATCATGGGAAGACCTGGTCTCCCACTAGTGGTTCAAACATTCAAAAACAGAAGAAGAGGAGATTCTCTAGACGACAAAAATATGAGCAAAAAAGACCCAAACCTCATTCGCCACGCTACTATCCAAGAACAGGTGGGCATACGTCTCAGCCACTGGTCTCTGTGTGTGGTTGCTGTCGGTGAAGCAGCAGCAGCACATGGATGCAATTTGGATGCCCCTGGACTGAACGTTCTCATCCACTAGGAGAGCTCTCTGAAGAATCCTCCAAACTATTAGAGATATCTTTGGAGGGATCCTGATGTTCCAAATCTTATTGCCCTAAACTGTGTTCCGACTGTTGGTTTTGTTGATGTTCCACGTCGACGCCATCGAGAACTCACCTGATGAGCTTGCAGGCTAAAATGGATGGTCAGGACACTCCATCAGGCAGTAGCCCCCACTGAAGATGGAAGCAACATCCTGATTTGGCAGGACATGAGGACTGCCGACGGCGGCAACGACCCATATTTGCTGAGGAAATCCTTGATCTTGAAGTGCTCTATGGATGGGCTGATAGATGAAGAAATTCTTTGCATTAGTAGTCCCAGCCTAGTCCAATTGATGCGCCAAAGGTTCTGATCTCCCTCGCCTACTTGCCACTGAGTATGAAGATCCAGCAGTAGGAAAAGTCTACTAATTTTGGTCCAGAGAGGAGAGTCCGGCGACGCTGACCGAACCTAGCCACTGTTCTGCTGAGTCTGCTCATATCTGGATTGCATGAAGGATGCCCACAACCCTTTTTGGGAGCTATATTTCACCACCCAAGCCATTTTTAGGCAGAACACTGTCATGACATCGACCAGTCTTCGAATTCCCCGAACACCTTCCACCTTTGTTGTTGAAATGTGTTTCCAGCTCCTCCAATGGAGCTTCTTCCTCCCTTCAGCCCAGCCCCACAAAAAGTCTGCAAATTTACTCTCCAATGTCTTTAAAACTCTAGCTGGAATGTACGTCGTGGCCAAGGTGTGCACCGGGACACTAGCCAGGACATGCTTTACAAGAGTAACTCTACCTGCCACTGAAAGGCAATAGGCTTTCCACCCATTGATATGACTTTCCACCCTCTCAATCAACCTCTGAAACATACTATTTCTTCTCCTACCTGCCACTATCGGGAACCCTAAGTAGATGATGCTATCCACCGATCTTCCCTTCTCCAATACCCTATGGATTGCACTCGTCTGAGAAGCTGCCATGCTCTCACCACACATAAATGCACTTTTTTGGAAATTGATTTTCTGTCCAAACACCCGTTGGTAGTTGAGGAGGAAGTTCTTCGCCGATCGAATGGACGGGAGGCCTCCATTAAGGAATAGCAATGTATCATCAGCAAACAGGAGATGAGAGACTACTTCAACATTGCAGCGGCCTTTGAATGGGAAACATGAAGAAAGAAGACGAAACCTCCGATGCTAAAATAAAGAGACTAGGAGAAATAGAATCTCCTTGCCTAAGACCCTGCATGGATTTGAAGAAGCCCCCAGCCTCCCCGTTAATTAGAATCGAGAACCAACAATTACTCTAGTATTTCTCAACCAGATTAATCCAGGGAGTGGAAAACCCAAAATGATGTAGCACCCTTTTGAGGAAGAACCAATCCACTCGATCATATGCTTTCTCTATATCGAGCTTCATCACTAAGTTCCCACCTCTGACCTTTCTGTTCAACTCTCTAAGCAGATCTTGGGCAAGAGCAATGTTTTTTGATATGGATTGGCCCTGCATGAATGGTCCTTATTCAAGAGAGATGAGAGAAGGAAGTAACTTGCTAAGTCTAGCGGCAATGATTTTGGCAAAAATCTTGTAAACCATGTTGCATAGACTAATGGGCCTGAAGTTTGAGAATTGCTTGGGGGTTGGCTTTTTAGGAATGAGGGCAATCGGAGTTGTCGTGAGGGCCCTAGGCATATAACCTCCATCGAATAGAAAGATAGCAGCCTTAAGGAGATCTTCCCCCACAATATCTCAACATCTAAAAAAGAAAGCCCTAGTAACATCATGATAAATGCCCATGCGCATCATTGCATGCTTATTATGAGTGATTGATCATAGCATGTGCCATTGGAATGATTGTTTATGGGTCTCCCCGAGAGATGGAGTTGTTACACATGAGCACGCGGTACGCATAGGTTTGATGCTCGGAGCATGTTGTTTAGTTTATACTCTTGGGATGTAACATTTACGGCTATTGTTGTTTGCCTTATCTGATAATCAGGCCAGTATACTTTATTACATCATAATATATGTCCATGCGCATCATATGTATGCTTGTTATGAGGAGTAGCATATGTCATTGGGCCGGTTGATTATGGGGCTTCCTGTGAGATGGAGTTGCCCCACATAAGTGCGCGATATGCACAGGTTTGATGCATGATTGGATAGTATGGCTCATGCATCTTGCAGTTTATGTCATATGTGCGCCCTAGAGATATCGGGGTTGTGGCTTTCATAGGCATATTGTGGATAGCCAGCTGGGACACAAAATATTTGTTTTGAGCAAATGGGCACGTTCGATGTCCATAGGTGAAAGTCCCTAAACCCCAAGGCTAGGGGATACTCCAACATCGAAACCAGGTGGAAAACAAAAGCACCCGGATGCTGAATAGCAGTAAGTGACACTCCCACTGATCGTGGTCGGTTGAAAGGGGTGGTGGCCTTATTCGCCTAAGGGTAGGGGGCATAACTAGGCTGAGTTTGACAAGCTCATAAATGCATCCGCTATTGATGTGCCGAGTAGATATTGGTTGACTACTAGCCAGAAAGATAGTGAAGTCTCTTCCACTTGCATGGTTGCACGTCCAGTGGGCGGCGATCTGGTGTACTGTACTATACCCCGGTGATGATCCTAGAGATGAGTAGCACTGATACGGAGACCTTCTGAGTAGGAGTTTGCATTTGGCTCATTCATTATTCTTTTACTAATCCACTCGGGCTGGTAGTGTGCAATCAGCCCATTATGTGTATATTCACAATGGTCATGATTTTGGTTGGGTACGCGACCAACCTGAGATTAAGAGTTTACCACACTGAGTCTAGCTATCCAAATTTAGGTATGGGACTGGTTTGGATAGAAGTCCCTTGTGATGGACCCCACAACTTTCGATACCACGTACTATCATCCCGACTTCACACTCTAGCTTGGTCATTTTTTTCGCACCATATATTGCATTACATCTCCAGCACATGGCATTTAGTTTACCACGACCCCACATTGCATAGCCGATCTACATTGTATACTCTAATATTGTATGGCCCATGGACTTGCCAGTATTTCTGCTTACTCTGATATCATATGACTCGTGAACTTGCTAGTATTTCCTGAAATTGAGGTAATGACTGCTTTAGTAAAAGTGGGAATGTGCCAAGATGTCCTAGAGGGGGGTCAATAGGACATTTTAATATTTTATGATGATTTAAAACCTATCAACCCTATCCTGAACTCATATGCAATATCAGGATTTCTTCAATGTAACTCTAATGGCTTCCAAGCAATATAGAGGATCCAATCATAAGACTATTCAAAATATAAACAAGATGTAGAACATAGTTCATGATGGATGTGACTATATGTGAGATGTGATTCTAATTAGTTCTAGGAAATCATGTAAACATGCATTATGGGAACATTCAGAGAAATCACATAAGCAGTAAAAGTAAATAGCAATTCCAAACATAGTCATTTTTATACTGGTTCGACTATAAGTCTACTCCACTTCCGGTGGATGCACTCAACCCTTGAGTGTATCGGATCTCACTAACGGAGGTTTCAAACCAGGTTCACCTCAAACCAGTACAACCTACACAAGGCTGACTCCAAGACCTACACAAGGTACCTAACATGTCTCCACGAGACATGAGTTTATGCTCCATATAGGAGCAAGGGTCAACACACAACACCCAGATTTTAGGCCACACAGGCCAAGGATCCACACAAGGAACCTAGAGTTTATGCCCTACATAAGAGTAAAGGTTAACACATAATACCTAAGTTTTAGGCCACACAGGCCGAGGATCCATACAAGGAACCTCGAGTTTATGCTCCCTAGGAGCAAGGGTTAACACACAACACCCACATGTATTCTCCTGTCAGAGGCCTCCTATAAGGACTTGGAAGGGGTGAGAATCACCTGTGACCTAATCCTACACAAAGGAATGATCAGTAGGGTCTTTGGATTCTAATGACTTATAGATAAGTAGATGAGCCCCATTTAATACGTTGATGAAGATCTCCTCCTTTGATGATGAAGAATCTTCAGTTCTCTTGATCCACAACACTTATGATGGTCCAATGTAAGGCGACGGGTTGGGTTAAGGTTATCTTGGAATCCTACTCTATTAAATGTTTTATTATATTAGAGATGGAGTGATTCCAAGTATATATGCATTTAAGGTATCCCAGCTCAATGATTTGCCATTAAGGTGGTAGCTGGAGGATCCTTGAATGCGGAAGTTCATTCACTCTATTGAATGCACTCTATTGAATGTCAATGAAGAGGGTGAATTGAGGAATGAACTCCCATGAGAGAAAAGGGCTTAGGGTAGGTGATCTAATTTAAACACTCAAAAGCTCTATCTATTTTCATCTACAAAACACATAAAGGCAAGCTCTCATTAAATAGGCAAAAAGTTCCAACGAAAATAAAACAATCATATTTTTTGACAGAGTTCGATATCATCGAGCAGGCTTCGATATCATTGAGCGTATACTCTTGATAACATTGAATGGCCACTCGATTACACGAACTCAATCCATCAAACACTTTTGAACCTTTTTTTCAACTGGTTGAGGATATTGAACATGCTTCGATGTGATTGGATTTTGAACTTCAATTTCATCGACCTATGGTTCGATTCCTCGACATTTGAAAAACATGTGAGCAAACTTGCCTTTGAAACTTAATAGGAATTGATATGATCGAGCATCCCTTGGTATGTTTTGATTTTGAAAATTGATGATATCGATACCAGTTTTGATTCATTGATCTTTTCAAGAATTTTTCCTATAAGCTTACTGGACAGTCTTATGTCCCAATTCGATATCATCAAAGATCCATCGATATCATTGATTTTGAATTTCGATGATATTGAGTATCTCTTCGACATATCGAAAATCACATGATTTTCCTTAACTGCATTTTGGGCACAAATAGACCAGTTGTCAATTTTATCGATCTGGTTCGATGTACTCAGGATTCGAAAGTCGATGATATCAATCCTGTCATCGATTCATCGATAATTCAGTCCAAGATTCACTGTGGTTGCTGGACATCTGAAGTCCTCATTTCGATAACATTGAGTGAGTATCGAGGAAATCAATGACAGAGTCCGATTTCATCGAACCACTTATCGATAAATCAACAAAGGCAAAAAACTTAAAGATTTTCCTGATTTTGCAAAACAGTTTTCACACCTTAAACCTTATGTTGTTCTAACTATTTTAAAGTGTTTTATATACCTGGTGTTTTGGGATAAGGGATGTGAGGCTATGTTTACCTTTGACGAGTTTGGGCACATATCCTGTTCAGGCAGACGCTTGAATGATCTTCCTATGAGGCTCACTTGTCTTGCTGACTCAACACTCGCGCTAATTAACAAACCAGGGCATTTCTCGCCCTTTGTCAATTATGTGACAATGCACCTAAAATTCTAGAACAACATTTAGACCAACACCCTAAATTATGTGTACATAACTCTTTACACAATTTTACAATGCTACTGCAAGTTTAAACGCACAAATATTAGTTGCTTCTCCTATCTTGTTGCAGCTGCTCCCCCTAACACCTGTACCACCATTCATACATAGATACACACAAGTTTCTTCGTGGTGGGATTTGTTCTCCCCCTTTTTGTCAGTCATTAGCAAAGGGCAATATCTCAATATTTGTTAACTGAAGTTGTAACATAAAGATATGAGAGAAATAATAGAGATCTAGATATTTCAATTCAAAATGCATGATTAGTAAGAGACAGATGTATAATAGATAATGACATCTCTATATTCATGGAAACCATCCATGCATATTAGGTCAAAGGAGAGCTGTGATTTCGCAAAGAAAATAACAGTACAGCTTCAAACTACAAAAATCACAATCCAATTCTCAATTGTTAAGGAATATGCAGGAGAAAGCAGTCAGTTTATACCATCATTTCATAGAGATTAGTGAAGAATTGAGAGCAGAGAATCATGGCAACAAATATATATATGAATTATCAAACAGCCATAAAAAAAAATATCCAAAGTGAAAACTGCCCAAGCTTGACAGCATTTCATCATCCATCCCAACCCAACACATCCAAATATTTAGCCCAACCATGGGCTTACAAAAATACAAGTATTTTTCTTATGTAGAGGATATCCATAAACCACATAAAAAAACTGTTAGACTTTTCATGTTAGCTAGCCACCACATACACACAAAAGAATACAGGTCATTCAAAAAGATATTCATGCCTGTACGCAGAGATGAGTAGTTGGTGTGTGTGACGGCATGAAAGCTATCAATACTATGGTGGAGGGGCTGATGAAGATGGTGCGGTGTCGTCTCATCGACAGGTCATCAGATCAACCAATTTCTGCACTGTTCGATGCACCCTAGCCACCAGCCTTTCTAGGATAGTGAATCGTTCATTCATCATTTCCTTTATCTGGGTTACTTCTCGCAATGTCGTCCCGATCTGATCTTGATGTAATTTGAATCTTTTGGTCTACACAGGGTCGGTTGGAGGCGGATCTTGCAATGGTTTGAGTGGGTCTCCTTCAGCGTGTGCTGCTCCTTCACCCATTTCACCTTCTTCATGAATCTCCTCCTCGGGTTGATCTTCTAGATATCAATGAAACTTCAAATCCACCTTCTTAATGTTGATTTTGTTGAAATGTTGGAGAGGTAGCTCCCAATAATTTGTCAATGGAAGATCGATCTTATCACTTAGCACATGAACAATCTGAGGGAAGGGTAGATGGACGTCTCTAGAAGTGTGAATGATGTACACCAACTGATGCATTATCACAGAAGGAAGACACAGTTTGATCCTAGTAGCCACACAATATGTGATCATAACCATAAATCCTATAAGGTCAGATCAGTTTATACCTCTAGGGTACACGTTTGTGGTGAATATCCTGTGTAGAATTTGGTACATGGGAGCCATAAATTTTGCTTTTAATGCATTAACCTATTACCAAGGGATATCCCTACCCTGGCATAGAAATGACGTAATCTTAGATCGAGTCACTAGATTTTCAAGATCGAGATCAGAGAGACCGATGGGTGACAGAGTGAGACCAAAAATACCTACAATCGATTCTGTGGTAATTTCGACATCGGTATCACCAACAGAGACTATTATGGAAGGCAGTTCTACAATAGGAGAATGGCTGGAAGCAAAGAATCTATAGGTTCTTTCATTATGGCATGGGCCACCAAAATCGAACATAGGTAGCCAATCTATTACAGCCAACAAAGGTTCCAAGTTGTATGGTTTTAGACAATACCTGCTAACTTTACGTTTATGTACTAACCTTCTTGTAAGACCCGTATCTTAGTTCATATTGTTCCATCGACTCCCGCGATCCCTTCCCTTCCATTGAAGTCCAACAATTCGCGACCTATAATCAATGTTTGCCCGCGACCCTAAGTCGTATCCTGTAAATTTGAGTCAGCTTAATCCGACACCTATACCATTGCAACCGCACCGTTATTGCTGTTCCAACGCCGTGACTCACGCACCGATCCGATACCTAGGTCCGAAGATGTGGGCCGACGTTTATTTCAAAGAAAACACCACGTGTTTGCAATCCCAAGAGAATCTCTACAACATGTCCCATCAATCAATCACTCAATTAATTAATCAATCACCTCATGTCAAGTACACACACCCATGCTTTCTTTCTCCACAAGTCAAGCAACCACCAAGTCAACTCTCTCTCACCCTCTCTCTTACACACCCGTACATGTCAAGTACATCACTTACCTCACATCCATCACTCTTTACAACCCTCTCACTCTCTCTCTCCCTCTTTCTCAATACAAATTCCAAGAAACCAAGAGGTGCACACGTCCAAGTTTTTCTAAAGAGAGAAAAAGAGAAAGAGTGTTAAGTGGCCCATTTCCCACCCCCAAATCCTTCATCCTAGCCATTCACATTTCATCACCTTCCATCAAAGTGAAACACAAGGAGATCAATTTTCCAACGGACCAAGAAGATTGAACGATGGGTGCTTATTAGGCTAAATTTTTCATGTTTTGATGATGGGCCAAGTGAGGCCTGCCAATTGATGGTATGGATCTCACTTTGGACCCCAGGTGTGGCCGATGGCCCACCTTGATCCTCATGATCATTCCATAATGGGGCAATTCTCCATGGATCCCATCATGATATTTATTCTCCTTTCATGAATAGGGTCATCTAGACCTTACATCTTGGTGGAGAAAGGATCTCCACCGTTGATTTTTGATTTGATGGGCCCACGTGTAATGGTACCCACTTGATGTATAATTGATTGCAAAGGAGGGCCCATAGTGTCGGGGTCCCTCCATCACATGTGCCCCTCTTTCTTTCTCTCCCTCTCTCTCTCTCTCTCTTTTTTGTTGGTTCTGTGTATGATGATGTGGTTGTGTGGCCCACTTAGATGGACCCCACCATGAAGTATGTATTTGATCCAAGCCATTTATAGGTAGGGCCCTCTTTATAAGTGTTGTATATACACCATCCATCATTTGGTGGCCACCTGAGTAGGCCCATCTTCTAGGCTTGAAATGGCCAAACCATCCAGCGTCCCTGGATGCTAGACGTTAATGGAAGACACAAATATTTACCTTGGGTTCAAGGCTGTTTAGGTAGACCGCTTGGGTAGGCCCCACCTTGATGTTTTAACCCAATCCACAACGTCCATTCCTTTCCCCAGACCATTTTAGGTGTTGAGCCAAAAAATGGGGCCAATCCGACTTTCGGGCGGGCCATAGCATAGTAAACAGCATGCTTACCGTTGAAATACCCCCTGTCGTTTCTATACACCAAAATATATCGGATATTGAGCTTGTTTGGCTTGTCTTGAGCTATAGGAACCAGTGGATGAGGTGGATTTTTTCGATGCAGGCCCCACACATGAAAAATTGAGAAAATACGCGATTTCAAAAAAATAATATATGTAGTAGACGCTGCTGCTGCAAGAGGTGCATAGGTAGCGCCTGCGGCATTGGGCGGACGGATAACAGGATCTACGGTCTAGCCGTGGGCCCCACCATGATGTGTGTTCAACATCCACTCCATGCATTTAGTGGGCCCCTTCCTGAAGTGGGCCCCCCTCCAAAAATCAGCCATGTACATGGCTCAAGTGGCCCACATCATAGGAAATAGTGGTGATTGAACGGCCGTCATTGAACCCTTTTTGGGTATTACAAAAGCTTTGGGTCAATATGAAATTTATTTTTCCCCTGCCTCCAGGTCCGTGTGACGTTATCAATAGATTGGATGGAAAACAAATGCTATGGTGGGCCCCACGTGGGACCCACAATGATGTATGTGTTTTATTCCCACCATCCACGGACGATGGAACCCACCATGGGGTATGTGTTTTATACATGTCGTCCACCCATTCTATAGGGACAATGGGTCCCACTTCTGTTGACATCAGTAGGGTCTGTAGGACCCACCATGATGCATGTGTTGCATCCAAGCTGTCCAACCATTTGAAAGATCATTTTAAAGCTTGAGTTAAAAAATGAGACAGATCCTATATCAAGTGGACCACACAGCAAAAACAGTAGGGATTGAGTGTCTGCCATTGAAACCTTGTTGTAACATAAGTTTTGGATCATTCGGAAAATTGTTTTTTCCTCTTAATTCAGGACTATATGACCTCATGATCAGATTTTTTACTCTTAATTCAGGTCTGTGTGACCTTATGATCAGATTGGGTAGAAAATAAATGTTACGGTGGGCCTCAAAAGTTTTAAATGGTAAAATTCATTCTCACCATTGTTATTTGGAGTGTAGTCCAGTTGGTCTTTTGATATGATTCATATATATATATACATATATAATATACATATTGATGTACTTGTGGCCATCCATTGAGGCCCACCTTGGTATATATATGAGGCCCATGTGATTAGGCCCATCTTAATATATTTGTGGCCCATTGTTGAGGCCCACATTGATATATATGAGGCCCAAGTTATGAGGCCTTTTTGATGTATTAGGGGCTCTTGGGTCAAGGCCCAATGGGATGTACATAAGGCCCATTAAATGTGATTCCACCATGGTTTATGTGTTGATTTTTATGGGGGGCTATGCCTTGGGAGTAATGATGGTTTGACGTCCACATTGTAAGTACAATTTGGTTAAATGTCCGCATTGTAACTCTCCTTAGGGCCCATTGATAGGCCCATACTTGTTGATAATTCATCACTTTATAATATGCTTAGTATATGTAACGACCTTGGAATTTTTGTGCTTATCTTTCCTTAAGTAGTTGTTTTGGGGTAATTAGTGCTTTACTCGATTGCTTGTGAAATTCGCATCAATCACTTTAAATTGTATCTGCATGGCTCTAAACGTGTAGATTAGTGAGCGCTACGTTACTCTGAAATCTGGGATCCATCGCTAAATCCAGTTGTTCTGGGGAATTTTTGGAAGATCTGGATCGGACCTAGACCGTGCGTCGAAAGTCCGATAGCGATGATCTTAGGCTGTTGCGGTCACCGAGTTGGGCTTGATCTTCACCTCGAAAATCAAGTCGATCTGATGTTCTGGGTCGATTTGGTTGAGCTCGGAGTGAAGAGTGTGAGAACGGTTGGAATTTATTAAGCTTTTATTGAAATCTGAGTCGTGTCGCTTGCGCGACGATTTTAAGCATTCTGACCGTTGGATTCTGACCCAATTTTACCCTCTGATCAGGATAGTTGGCCCAGGCATATCCTAGTGCTTGTGGACCTGATCGAGTTTCCGTGACCGTTGAATTGAGTGTGGTCCGCCACGGCTGATCTGAAGAGCCGGTCGGTACGAAAACTCAGCCTGACCTAGATCCATGGTCAATGAGCTTAAGTCCGACCTTTCGTGGTTATATGCCCACCAGAAGTGCTTCGTTGGATCGAGAAGGGCGTGCTTTGGTTATAACCTAAGTATACCTTGACCCTGGGGTTATTTCCATCATTTTAAGGCCTATATATAGACCTTAAACCCTAGTTCTCATTTCCATACGAATTTTCTCTAACCCTAGCTTGGAAAGAGAGTGGAAAAGAGAGAGTTAGTGAGAGAGATTGGTTGGTGAATCATCTTGATTCTTCCTTGTTCTTCTTCACCTTTGAACCTTTACTTTGAATCGTTCCTCTGACGATTCTGAGTTCTTTTGGGGTAAGTTAACCTAACCCTAACCTGTGTTAGAGCTTAGATTAGACTTGGTGTTGTTGTGTCTCATTTCTATCCTTATTTTAGGGTATTCTAGCGCCGTTGACGAAGACAACTCGTCTAAATCAGTTCGGCGGATCTTTCTTCGCTTAAGGTGCGGACTTTAAGTGTATATGTTATGGTTTTCAAGGCTTTCAATCCCAGTTAGTGATTTATTCTTGTTATGGATGAGATTTCACATGTCAAATGTTATGTTTACATCGCTTTCCTGATATGCATGTGCTATATTGAGATTTGTGTATTCTAAGTGTATTTATAAAGTACCGTATACGTATAAAATACGCACTTGTGTTTGCCATGATTATTTGTCATGTATGTATGATAGATGCATGTATGACAACTCCTTGGTAAAAGGAATTGTCTAAGTGCATGTATTCCAACATACGCTATATATGTTGTTCCTTGTATGCTAAGTGTTTGTAGAAATGCATGAATGATCTAAGTGTAACTGATTACACTAATTGTGGGCGTTGAGAAGTGATTCTCAATACTCCTATTGATGCGCATGTTTTCCTTTATGCAGTTACATTCCAAGTTATTTAAATTCAAGCATCTCCTATGCTTACATTTATGTTAAGTTGGTATTCTTCAGATGTGTATGTACCATGATTTGAGCTGTTGATCTATTACCGCTTTACATTCCATATGAATATCTGTCGTAGTGTAGGATGTTTGGGACTATGCCTTAGTCCAGGAAATCGGTAATTGACCCTATATTCGTGGTTGAGATTGCTTTCGCCACATAGGACGTATTAGACGAACCCGAGTCGTATTAGAGTTGTCGGCAGTGGTCTGGCCACGCGGAGTGTTTGTGCACTCTATGTCGTTCAACTCAACGTGCGCTCGTGCTAGTTGAGTTCGTCAAATAACCCGATTGTCCGATGTATGTTAACCATGTATGGACGCTACTGCTTGAATCTAGGGTACCGAACTTACCAGTGGAATCCTAATAACCATGGTACCTGATCCGCTAAGACTCATGAGCCGGACATGGTGGTATGGGACACCGTGGTCGAGCTGTCGGCCTACGCTGGGGTGACGAGCCTCCCCGTAGTGACCAATGAGCAACTAAACTCGTGAGCCGATTATGGTGGTATGGGACACTATATTCGTGCTGTCGGCCTACATTGATTGGTGACGAGCCCTTTGTAGTGACCTCGAGCATACCTGGATACCGCAAGGAGGTGACGAGCCGATCTGTGGTAGTAAGGGCATGAAAGGCGTACATTGATTGGTGACGAGCCCTTTGCTACGACCTCAAATATAAAATCGTATGAGATGTCTAGGATTGACGACCCTAGTATGGATCACTGTTTGGATGGTGACATGAGGAAGGTATCTTAGCTTCCCAATCCTGTTGTGTGAAATGGACTAATAACAACTTGGTAATCATATCCATGCACCGCATTTGCATGTGCTTTGTAGATGTGGCGCACTTTGAGGCGATGTCATGCGTAACGTAAGATGAAGACGCTGAGGGTGTACGCGTGAGGGCACGCATCATACTGCATTCATACTTGCATTAACAAGAGTACTTAGGATTTATTTAAGTGTTCTGCTTTATCATTACTGTTTGATTGAACTGATAACATGTTAACCAGTGCCTTATTGTTCCACTGAGTTGATCACTCACTCCCACGTTTCGGGGCCGTGTTACACACCCACCGGACTGTCTTAGGCCCCGATGTTGCCAGATGTGGATGCGACGTCGAGGCAGAGCGGGAGCTGGATGACGACGAGGCCGCCTTCTCTTATATGCAGTTTTGAGACGGGTTCTAGCGAGCCTCGGTCAGCGGGATCTTCGGGATATTTTTTTTGGGATCTGAAATGATGTAACTTGATACTTAAATTTTGATAAATAACACTTTTACACGATCTGGTTGTATATGTAATTCAGGGATTTACACTTGTACACATTTTACTATAAGTCTTCCGCTTGCTTTATTCACTTGTCCCTAAATCATATCTGTGTTTTGGCTTAATCTATTCCATGTTTTATGCACTAATACAGTCAACATACATTCATCATTAAATATGTTGCATAAGTGATGTTTTGGAACTCGGGAGCTGAGTTATGCTCGACCCCCGAATTTCAGGGCGTTACAAGTTGGTATCAGAGCATGATCTGGATTAAACCGGACCTGGGTTATGGTCACACACTGCACGTTGTCGCCACTATAGTGTATTTGGGTGCGGGTCTATCATCGCTTTGTGTTTGTGCTCCGTAGTTTCTATCGGCGAAAGTTTCTTGAAAACCTTTACCGAGATCGAGTCTGTACTCTTACCTAATCACACACAGCGACCCGAAACCTTTCCTAGACCCTCTATTAATGAGTGTAGACGGTCAATCTTCCCTTTTTCCATCTTAAACCTTCCAGAAATCGCTGTTTGAATCAGATTTCTGTCAGAATGACCCGATAGACCTCAAACTACGCAAGGGGCCATTTGGGGCATTTCCAGTGGGACCCAGGGGGGAACCACATGTTTTGGACCAAGGGGGACCAGGAGGGCCTCGCCAAATCGGCGAGGCATCGCCGATATGTCTAGAGACCGGCGATGCCATCGCCGGTCGCCGGGCCAGGCGGGCTGGGCCGATGCTGGCCGATCGTTCATGGGGCTTGTGTGACCCACCCCTCCACGGTTTTCATTTTAAAACCTCTCCTTTTACCTATTTCCTTCACAAAACCCACCCCCAAGCTTTCCTTTTCTTCCAAAACCTCTCAAAACTCCTTCAAATCTCTCCCAAATCTTCATCTTCCTTCCATTTTCGTGCAAACCCATCACCCCATTCTCAAATCTTCCATTCCATTGCTGATTTCTTTTTTTTTCCTTCTCATTTGAGCCCTTTCATTCCCTATTTGGCTAATAGTTGTGTGGAAGCTTCACCATCTTCCTATTTCTCTCTTTCTCTCATTTCTCATGGCCCTCTTTGAGATTGTGACGGCCATCTTTTCCATTTCTTCCCTTCTTTCCTTGATGGGGAAGAAGAGAGCGCCCGTGGATGAAGCCGGGCCGAGCCGCCCAACCCGTGCACGGAGGTCGAGAGGTGCCGCCGCTAGCACGTCCGCCACGCACGAGTTCCAAATGAAGCGGGACCTCGATCCTCGAGCTCCTGTCAGTAGGACCTTGTTGGCGGAATTGTCGCATGGAGTCTATGAGGGGCGTAGAGTCCTTTTTGAGGCTCATGTTGATCCGCGGCTCTTTGGTGAGTTCTTCTTGTTGGAGCGCCTAGAAGGGGCTGGTTGGGGTCCCTTGTTCGAAGGCGAGTATCGCGCGAATGCTAGCACTGTTCGGGCCTTCTATGCCAATATTCTGGAGCCTTCGCTGGATCCTCTGCAGTTCAAGATTCCCTGTGGTAGCGGTCGAGTTGGAATTGTCAATGTTGCTTTGATATCCCGACTCTTGAAGGTGCCACTTGGGGAAGTGCATGCCAGCGAGAAGAATGTGGACAGTGTGCGTGAGAAGGATCATCGCACCTGATTCTTGTGTGGTCGTCTGGTTGAATGACAGCCGAATAGGAGTCTTCTGGCTCCTTTCATGACGGACGACTTCCGTTTGCTTCACCACATCTTTACGTTCAATGTATATCCAAGGTGGAGCAACCGCAGCGAGTGTACGCGCCTGATGGTAGATTTTCTATATCAGGTAGGGCAGGATGCGAAGTTGTGTGTGCCGACGTACGTCCTGCGTCAGATTATTCTCATCGCTCGTTCGAGTAGACGGACCGAGTCTCTTCCCTTTGGCCGCCTTATTTGCAAGATCGCACATGAGTTCGGCTATAGGCTTGGAGCTGAGAAGCCGGTCCCTGTTCGCCATATCAACTTGAGGACCCTTAAGCTGATGGAGGTTGGTTCTGGTCGGCTTGCCTCTGAGGGTGAGGCCGGGTCTGAGAGTGGTGATGATGAGAGTTATGCTGAAGGCGGTGCGGAGTCTGGGGAAGAAGCAGAGCAAGACGAGGAAGAGATTGAGGCACAGGATTCGAGTGATAGCTCTCCTCCTGTGGTGCCAGAGCAGGGTGCAGAGCAGATTGCCAGAGATGCCCGTCTTACACGGCTTGAAGAAGGGCAAGCTGCTTTACGCCAGGAGATGGTTGATCTTCGAGGCTTAGTTAAGCATAAGTTTAAGAAGATGTCTCGGACTTTAAAATCTATCCTGTGTTGCTTGCAGGATAAGGGTGCTCCGCCTCCATCTCCTGATTCCGACGAGTAGCATCGTCGTGGCCGTCTTTGCTTTGTTGTGTTTTTCTTTCTGTGTGTAGCCATTGTTGGCTTGTAGTTGGAGTTGTTGTAGTGTGGTAGCTGTTAGTGGTTGTAGTTGTTGTGGTTGTTTGAAGTGTTAGATGTTGTTGTTTTCATGCTTTCCTAGTCGTGATTCATGTATTGCTGCACTACTTGTATTGCGACGATTTTGGTTAATGGAATGCATGTTGTTTGTCTTTGGAGTTGTACTGTGATTGATCATGGAAGTGGATCGATCCGTGTTGATTTGCTAGTCGCACCGCTTTATCACTACGATGTTATTATGGGTATGGATTGGCTCACGAGGATGCGAGCTGAGATTGATTGTGAAGCGAGATCAGTGACGATCCATGGACCTGAGGGCGAGATTGTTACTTTCCCAGTTCAGGTCAGTTACCCTATTCGTATTGATTTTTATTCTTCTCTGTTGGAGAGTTCGGCCGAATCGGCATTGGTTAGTACGCCGGTAGTTCAGGAGTTTGAAGATGTGTTTGAGTCGATTCCTGGATTACCTCCTCAGCGTGAGATTGATTTTGCTATCGACCTTATGCCTGGTGCGGCGCCCATTTCTTTACCCACCTATCGGATGCCTCCGAGTGAAATGGAGGAGTTGAGGAAGCAGATAGATGGTTTGCTAGAATTGGGTTTTATTCGGCCCAGTGTGTCTCCTTGGGGAGCACATGTTTTGTTTGTGAAGAAGAAGGATGGTTCCTTGCGATTGTGTATTGATTATCGCAGGTTGAACTTCTGGTAATCGTGAAGAATAAGTACCCCTTGCCCGGGATTGATGATCTGTTTGATCGGTTGAAGGGGGCACGGTACTTCTCGAAGGTTGATCTGCAATCAGGGTATCATCAATGAGGACGCGTAGAAGACCGCTTTCAGGACTAGCTCCGGTCATTATGAGTTCCTTGTGATGTCGTTGGTCTGACGAACGCACCGGCCGTGTTCATGGATCGATGAACAGGGTGTTTCGGCTTTCCTGTTTCGATTCGTCATTGTATTCATCGATGACATTTTGATTTATTCGACGAGCCGGCAGAGCACGAGGAGCACTTAAGAGCGGTTTTGGGTACTCTTAGGGAGCATCGGCTTTTCGCACAGTTCAAGAAGTGTGATTACGGAAAGAGGAAGTCAAATTCCTAGGGACATGTGGTGTCCAAGGACGGGATAGCCGTCGACCTTGCCAAGGTAGGTGCAGTGCAGGACTAACCTGGTTCGGTTATCGAGGTGAGGAGTTTCCTTGGCCTTGCGGGCTACTATCGACGCTTTATTCGGACTTCTCGAAGATTGCCGGACCGTTGTCGCGGTGACACGGAAGGATTTGAAGTTTGCTTGGAGTGAGCAGTCGGAGTAGCTTTTCAGGAGCTAAGGACAAGTTGACGTCCGCCCCGGTGCTATATTGCCGAGCAAGGGGTTAAGTATATTATATACACCGACGCGTCTCGCGTTGGTCTGGGTTGTGTCCTTATGCGGAAGGACAGGGTGATTGCTTATGCTTCGCGTCAGTTGAGGAAACACGAAGAGAATTACCCTACGCATGACCTGGAATTAACACATGTCATCTTCGCATTAAAGCTTTGGAGACATTACCTCTATGGTGAGGAGTTCGAGCTCTTTTGCGACCACAAGAGCCTTAAGTATATTTTCACGCAGATGCAGATGGATATGAGGCAGCGCAGATGGATGGAAACATTGAAGGACTTCAAGTTCGATGTTTCTTACCATCCTGGTAAGGCGAACCTTGTGGCAGATGCGTTGAGTCGCAAGAAGGCTTTGGAGTTTGCGGCTCCGCTGATGATAGCAGAGTGGGAGATGTTGGAGTTCGTGCGCGATTTTGAGCAGAAGCTTACGGTGGTTGAGCCGTATGAGGTTATCGCACACATTCGTGTACAGCCCGTTATCGACGAGAGGATCGTTGCAGCTCAAGCAGATGATGAGCTTTTGGTGAAGATGATGCAGCGGGTTGGTACAGATGAGAGCTCCGACTGGAGTATTGTTCTGATGGGGGCCTACGTTTTCGTGGCCGGTTATGTGTTCCTGACATCCCTGACTTGAGACTTGAGGTTCTCGAGTTAGCCCATAGTTCTAAGCTTGCGATGCATCCAGGTAGCACGAAGATGTATCAGGATATGAAGAGGTCTTATTGGTGGGACAATATGAAGGTCCAGATTGCTGAATTTGTTTCTCGTTGTCTCACGTGCCAGCAGGTCAAGGCAGAGTATCGCCGACCTCCTGGGTTGTTACAGCCCATGCCCATAGCTGAATGGAAGTGGGATTTCATCTCTATGGATTTTATTTCTGGGTTGCCGAGGACGAGAAAGGGATTTGACTCTATTTGGGTGATCGTCGATCGATTAACGAAGACGGCGCATTTCTTACCAATCCGAGTCACTTACTCTGCAGACGAGTTGGCTAGGTTGTATATCAAGGAGATAGTGCGTCTGCATGGAGTTCCCCTAGAGATTGTGTCTGATAGAGACACGCGTTTTACATCTATCTTCTGGACTCGTATCCAGGAAGCAATGGGTGTGAAACTGAAGTTTAGCACCGCGTTTCATCCGCAAACAAATGGGCAGACGGAGCGCGTGAATCAAGTCCTGGAGGATATGTTGCGAGCTTGTGTTTTGGATTTCAAAGACAGTTGGGACTGTCTCTTGTATGCAGAGTTCGCGTATAATAATAGTTTCCGGCGAGTATCGGTATGGCTCCCTACGAGGCGTTGTATGGTCGCCGTGCGAGCACCACATTGTTGGGCGTAAATTGGTGAGCGTAGTTTGCTTGGCCCGAGTTGGTGCGGGTGACTTCAGAGAAGGTTGACATCATTCGACGTCGACTTTTGACATAGTAGGCAGAAGAGTTATGCGGATACGAGGCGTCGACCGCTTGAGTTTGTAGTGGGAGACCATGTGTTTCTGAAGGTCTCTCCTATGAAGGGAGTTCTGCGGTTCGGTAAGAAGGGGAAGCTGACGCCGAGATTTATTGGTCCATTTCAAGTTCTGGATCGAGTGGGAGCGGTAGCATACCGCCTTGCTTTGCCCACACCTCTTGCGGGCGTGCATAACGTATTTCATGTTTCTATGCTGAAGAAGTACGTTCCTGATCCTTCGCATATTATCAGTTGGGAGCAAGTGCAGTTAAGTGAGGATGCCACTTATGTACTGCGACCGACGCGTATTCTGGATAGAAAGGAGCAGGTACTGCGTAGCAAGGTTATCCCTCTCGTGAAGGTGCTATGGACGCATCATGGCGTAGAAGAGGCTACTTGGGAAGCCGAAGGTGAGGTCAGGAAGACCTACCCTCTGATCCTCGAGGATTATATGAAGGTATGAATTTCGAGGACGAAATTTTCTTTAAGGGGGGTAGATTGTAACGACCTTGGAATTTTTGTGCTTATCTTTCCTTAAGTAGTTGTTTTGGGGTAATTAGTGCTTTACTCGATTGCTTGTGAAATTCGCATCAATCACTTTAAATTGTATCTGCATGGCTCTAAACGTGTAGATTAGTGAGCGCTACGTTACTCTAAAATCTGGGATCCATCGCTAAATCCAGTTGTTCTGGGGAATTTTTGGAAGATCTGGATCGGACCTAGACCGCGCGTCGAAAGTCCGATAGCGATGATCTTAGGCTGTTGCGGTCACCGAGTTGGGCTTGATCTTCACCTCGAAAATCAAGTCGATCTGATGTTCTGGGTCGATTTGGTTGAGCTCGGAGTGAAGAGTGTGAGAACGGTTGGAATTTATTAAGCTTTTATTGAAATCTGAGTCGTGTCGCTTGCGCGACGATTTTAAGCATTCTGACCGTTGGATTCTCGACCCAATTTCACCCTCGAATCAGGATAGTTGGCCAGGCATATCCTAGTGCTTGTGGACATGATCGAGTTTCCGTGACCGATTGAATTGAGTGTGGTCCGCCACGCGATCGAAGAGCCGGTCGGTACGAAAACTCACGACCTAGATCCAAGGTCAATGAGCTTAAGTCCGACCTTTCGTGGTTATATGCCCACCAGAAGTGCTTCGTTGGATCGAGAAGGGCGTGCTTTGGTTATAACCTAAGTATACCTTGACCCTGGGGTTATTTCCATCATTTTAAGGCCTATATATAGACCTTAAACCCTAGTTCTCATTTCCATACGAATTTTCTCTAACCCTAGCTTGGAAAGAGAGTGGAAAAGAGAGAGTTAGTGAGAGAGATTGGTTGGTGAATCATCTTGATTCTTCCTTGTTCTTCTTCACCTTTGAACCTTTACTTTGAATCGTTCCTCTGACGATTCTGAGTTCTTTTGGGGTAAGTTAACCTAACCCTAACCTGTGTTAGAGCTTAGATTAGACTTGGTGTTGTTGTGTCTCATTTCTATCCTTATTTTAGGGTATTCTAGCGCCGTTGACGAAGACAACTCGTCTAAATCAGTTCGGCGGATCTTTCTTCGCTTAAGGTGCGGACTTTAAGTGTATAGGTTATGGTTTTCAAGGCTTTCAATCCCAGTTAGTGATTTATTCTTGTTATGGATGAGATTTCACATGTCAAATGTTATGTTTACATCGCTTTCGATATGCATGTGCTATATTGAGATTTGTGTATTCTAAGTGTATTTATAAAGTACCGTATACGTATAAAATACGCACTTGTGTTTGCCATGATTATTTGTCATGTATGTATGATAGATGCATGTATGACAACTCCTTGGTAAAAGGAATTGTCTAAGTGCATGTATTCCAACATACGCTATATTTGTTGTTCCTTGTATGCTAAGTGTTTGTAGAAATGCATGAATGATCTAAGTGTAACTGATTACACTAATTGTGGGCGTTGAGAAGTGATTCTCAATACTCCTATTGATGCGCATGTTTTCCTTTATGCAGTTACATTCCAAGTTATTTAAATTCAAGCATCTCCTATGCTTACATTTATGTTAAGTTGGTATTCTTCAGATGTGTATGTACCATGATTTGAGCTGTTGATCTATTACCGCTTTACATTCCATATGAATATCTGTCGTAGTGTAGGATGTTTGGGACTATGCCTTAGTCCAGAAAATCGGTAATTGACCCTATATTCGTGGTTGAGATTGCTTTCGCCACATAGGATGTATTAGACAAACCCGAGTCGTATTAGAGTTGTCGGCAGTGGTCTGGCCACGCGGAGTGTTTGTGCACTCTATGTCGTTCAACTCAACGTGCGCTCGTGCTAGTTGAGTTCGTCAAATAACCCGATTGTCCGATGTATGTTAACCATGTATGGACGCTACTGCTTGAATCTAGGGTACCGAACTTACCAGTGGAATCCTAATAACCATGGTACCTGATCCGCTAAGACTCATGAGCCGGACATGGTGGTATGGGACACCGTGGTCGAGCTGTCGGCCTACGCTGGGGTGACGAGCCTCCCCGTAGTGACCAATGAGCAACTAAACTCGTGAGCCGATTATGGTGGTATGGGACACTATATTCGTGCTGTCGGCCTACATTGATTGGTGACGAGCCCTTTTTAGTGTCCTCGAGCATACCTGGATACCGCAAGGAGGTGACGAGCCGATCTGTGGTAGTAAGGGCATGAAAGGCGTACATTGATTGGTGACGAGCCCTTTGCTACGACCTCAAATATAAAATCGTATGAGATGTCTAGGATTGACGACCCTAGTATGGATCACTGTTTGGATGGTGACATGAGGAAGGTATCTTAGCTTCCCAATCCTGTTGTGTGAAATGGACTAATAACAACTTGGTAATCATATCCATGCACCGCATTTGCATGTGCTTTGTAGATGTGGCGCACTTTGAGGCGATGTCATGCGTAACGTAAGATGAAGACGCTGAGGGTGTACGCGTGAGGGCACGCATCATACTGCATTCATACTTGCATTAACAAGAGTACTTAGGATTTATTTAAGTGTTCTGCTTTATCATTACTGTTTGATTGAACTGATAACATGTTAACCAGTGCCTTATTGTTCCACTGAGTTGATCACTCACTCCCACGTTTCTGGGGCGGTGTTACACACCCACCAGACTCTGTCTTAGGCCCTGATGTTGCAGATGTGGATGCGACGTCTGAGGCAGAGCGGGAGCTGGATGACGACGAGGCTGCCTTCTCCTATATGCAGTTTTCAGACGGGTTCTAGCGAGCCTCGGTCTGTTGCGCGGGATCTTCGGGATATTTTTTTTGGGATCTGAAATGATGTAACTTGATACTTAAATTTTGATAAATAACACTTTTACACGATCTGGTTGTATATGTAATTCAGGGATTTACACTTGTACACATTTTACTATAAGTCTTCCGCTTGCTTTATTCACTTGTCCCTGAATCATATCTGTGTTTTGGCTTAATCTATTCCATGTTTTATGCACTAATACAGTCAACATACATTCATCATTAAATATGTTGCATAAGTGATGTTTTGGAACTCGGGAGCTGAGTTATGTTCGACCCCCGAATTTCAGGGCGTTACAGTATAACTCCATGATTCATGCCCATACGCCTCATATGTATGCTTGATATGAGGAATGTTTGATCATAGCATAAACCATTGGGCTGAGACATTTACGGGACTCATTATAAGACGAAGTGCCCTACATGATCGCGAGGTATGCGCAGGATTGCTGAATGACTGACGGTATGACTCATGCATTTTGCATTGTGTATCGTAATCACTGCACGCCCTAACGACATCAGGGCCGTGGCCTCCACAGGCACATTGTGGATGGTCGTATCGAATACCGAAAATATTGGCTCTAGCATTGTGGGCACTTAGGATGTCCTTGGGTGAAAATTCTAGAACCTTTTTGGTACCAGGAGATGCTCCAACGTCTAGACCGAGTGGATACACGAGCGTCTGAGTCCCGAATACCAGCAGGCCGCGTCTCCCACTATGTCGTAGTCAGTTAGAAGGGGATGTGGCCTTATCTGCCTGAGTGAGGGGGCTATAAGCTAGGTTGAGTTTGAGTAGCTCACAAATGAGTCCGCTATCGACGAGCCAGGTAGGTATTGGTAGACTAGCAGTCAGGCAGCTATTGTGGTCTCTTCCACTTGCTTGGCTGTGCAGTTAGGGAGGATGCAGTCAGTGTGAAGTGTATTAGACCCCGATGATATCTAGAGAGGAATTGTACTGATATGTTTTCTTGATGAGGACTGGCATGCTTACTTTACTCTTGCATATGACATTTGGCTACATAGGCCTCGCATCGCATGACCTTGGTTTGGCTGATAGCATTCATGCCTTGGATCATATATCTTTGGTATAGTTGATAGCATTAATGGACTTACTGTATATTTCTGCATTACTCTGATATTGTACACTTAGCGCTTGCCTTGCACACACACTTATACCACCCTCTAAGCTTTTGTAAGCTTATGCACAACCGTTACGTGCAAGTGGTATTGGATCACAGCAGCGCTGAGGTAAGAGTACACATCAAATTATTTTAGAGTTTTTGGTCACCCTGTATTTCTCTTTTCGCATTATACTTAAAGTTTTTAATATAGTGGATATGTGGTGATGTTGTTTTGTGACTTGGTTATGCTTGTGGTTTTGCTCCATTACAAAAAAAATCATACTGAAAATCCTCCTTGTAGGATCCCAGGATCAAAATCTGGCATGTGAGTGTCAGAGTCAAAGAATGGTGCACTACAGAGGTTGTCGATGCCAGATTCGACGATCGAGAATTTTGTGAGCCCATTTTCTGAGTTCGGGGCATGACAGAAGTTAGTATCAGAGCATAACTTGGGAATACCTAAGGATCACATCACATATCTACTATGAACTTAGAATGAACAGGTTTCAAGCCCAAATAACTTAACGATTTTCTGAAATAGACCCTTAATGTTTATGCCTTCGAGAATTCTTAAAGCTGATAGGCCCTTGTTCCTTCCTGTAGGACGTGATGCTTAGAAGGGCAACCCGAGCGAATCCCGCTCCACCACCTGCAACTCCTGCTCCACCACCTGCGATTCCCGCTCTACCACCTGTGACTCCCGCTCCACCACCAGATATTCCTGCTTTTCAGCCTGAGGATGCCACTCCTCTACCTGAGACCAATGTAGATCCGACCATGCCTGTGAGTGCCACCCAGCTTCAGCAGATGCTAGAGGCGATGATCGCTATTCTTCAGGGGTAGAGCAGGCGTCCCACTGTTACACCAACCGAGGCTGAGAAGGAGCGTGCAAGCGACCTTCTCAAGGACTTCCAATAGCACTATCCTCCCCATTTTAGGGTGAGCCAGACCTTACTGCAGCAGAGATATGGTGCTCGAGGTGGAGAAGATATTTGACACCATGAGATGTATGACCCGGCAGCGAGTTCTATTAGTTATATTCCTTCTCCACGGTGAAGCTCAGCACTGGTGGCCATCTGTCGCCTAATCGGTAGCGGCCGATTTCTTGTGGACCTGGGAGGGCTTTGTAGACTGGTTTGACAGAAAGTTCTTTCCTGAGAATGTGCGACAGCAGCGCGCATTAGAGTTTGAGACTCCGGTCTAGGGAGACATGATGGTTTCCCAGTATCAGGCATGTTTCGTCGCGCTGTCGAGATTCATGACATACCTTGTTAATGATGAGGGGCGGAAGGCCCGTTGTTTTGAGAACGGTTTACGTCTTGCCCTCAGGAGTCATGTGATCAGACACATGCTTCCAACGTTTGAGCAGATTGTAGAGAGGGCCCAAATCTACGAGTCAAATTGGGTCGGTTTGTAGAGAGTCCGTGACCAGAGGGAGATCAGAAGAGGAAGACACCCTCTGGTAGTTCCCACCAGCAGTAGCATCGTTCATAGTAGTGATGCACGACCCGCCCAGCATTCTGAGCACTAGCAGTACCCCCAGCACTACCTCTAGGACCGTTTACAGGTACTTGGTTTGGGTGTGGTAGGACAAGACATTGTACGCATGAGTGTCCCCATCCACATCAGCAGCCGAGGACACTGCATCAGCCTCTACAACAGCCACCACAGTAGTAGTAACGACCACAACACTAGCCTCTAGGGCCTCCCCCATAGCAGCTGAGGCAGTAGATCAGGCTGCCACAGCAGCAGCAGCATCAGCAGGGACCTCAGAGGGGACCTGCACCTCCCTAGCAGGCCGGGGGTAGATTTTATGCCGCCAAGCAGGACCCTCAGTCATCAGGAGGGGTCGTCGAGGGTACTCTCCCTATTTCGGCATGCATTGCATGTGTATTATTTGATTCTGCTGCATCGTATTCCTTTGTGTCTGATGATTTCTTCCGATCGACCGGTTTGCCGATGGAGTCTGCCCGTGAGGGTTTGTCAGTATTGACGCCCTTAGGGAAGACTGCAGTGTTGGGCCGATTTTATGCATCTTGCCCCATTCTAATTGGGGGTATCTTTTTGCCTACTGATTTGTTCATACTGCCGATGTCCGAGTTTGATGTCATCCTGGGCATGGATTGACTTGTCGAGTACCACACCATATTAGACTGCTCCGTGAGGATAGTCACATTCTGTATACTCGGCATGTTAGAGTTCCAGTTTGTTGCCGAGCCCAGAGGAGAGCAGCTTTCTTACCGGTTATCGTGTGTAGTTGGGGAGTTAGCTGCTTTGAGTATCCACCCGCTGCCGATTGTTTGTAGTTTTCCCAATGTGTTCCAGGAGATTCTGGGGTTACCACCTCATCGGTAAACCGAGTTTCAGATTGATCTCGTGGCCGGTACCGTGGATATTTCAAAGGCCTCATATCGTACGACACCATTGGAGTTACGGGAACTACAGAAGCAGTTGGACGAGTTGCATGAGCTAGGCTTTATCCGTTCGAACAGTTTACCGTGGGGAGCGGTGGTACTCTTCGTGAAGAAAAGGATGACTCGTTAAGGCTTTGTGTAGACTATCGCGAGTTCAACAAGGTCACGATTAAGAACAAGTACCTGCTCCCGAGGATCGATGATTTGTTTGATCTGCTGCAGGAGGCACAATTCTTTTCGAAGATAGACTTGCGGTCTGGTTATCATTAGGTTCGGGTCCGAGATGAGGATATCCCGAAGACAACCTTCAGGACACGCTACGGTCATTTTGAGTTCCAAGTCATGTCCTTCGGACTGACCAATGCGCCCACAGTATTAATGCAGTTGATGAACGAGGTCTTTCGTCTGTATCTCGACCAGTTTGTTGTGGTTTTCATTGACGACATTCTGATATATTTGAGGACCCGTTAGGAGCATGAGCGGCATTTGGAGATTTCCTTGTAGACCCTCCATGCACACCAGCTTTACGTGAAACTGGAGAAGTGCGAGTTCTGGCAGGAGGAGTTGAAGTTCTTCGATCATGTGATGATGAGGCAGGGTGTCGCAATGGACCCCTCGAAGATTGATGTCGTGCGTCAGTGGGGCCAGCCCATAAGCACATACGAGATCCACAATTTTGCTTAGTTTGGTGGGCTACTACCGACGTTTTATTGAGGGATTCTCTCGCATTGCAGCCCCGTTGACTAGGTTGACCCAGAAGGGTGCCGAGTTCGTGTGGAGCGACGCTTGTGAGAAGACATTTATGGAGATGAACGACCACCACATGTCCGCTCCTGTCCTCACTATTCCTTCTGGGAGTGATGGATTTGTTGTATTTACCGATGCCTTACGAGTTGGCTTGGGTTGTCCTGATGCAGCACGGGAAGCTGGTGGCTTATGCGTCTCGCTAGCTCAAGGTCCATGAGCTAAACTACCCCACGCATGATTTAGAACTGACAGCAGTTGTCTTCGCACTGAAGGTGTGGAGGCACTATCTTTATGGGATGAGGTTTGAGCTCTTCTCCGATCACAAGAGCTTGAACTATCTGTTCTCTCAATCCGAGCTGAACATGAGGCAGAGGCGTTGGATGGAGCTCCTAAAGGATTATGATTTTGATCTTAAATACCACCCGGGCAAGGCGAACGTGGTGGCGGATGCCCTAGCCGTCATCCATGAGGCCTGGTGGCACACATAATGATTCAGGAGTGGAGGATGCTCGAGGATATAGTAGAGTATGACTTCAAGTTTGGTCTATAGTCATCTATCATTCAGCTATCGAGCCTGTCGATCCAATCCTCTCCTGTCGCAAGGGTGATTGAGGCTTAGCAGACAGACGAGTCGTTGCAGGATTACCAAGTAGAGGCAGCATCTGAGAGTTAGACAGATTGACAGATTGGTTCTGATGCTGGACTTCATTTCAAAGGCCGATTATGTGTCTCGGATATTCTTGAGTTGTGTAGAGATCTTATGACCGAGGCACATCGATCATGATTCTCTATCCACCCTAGCTCAACGAAGATGTATCGCGATATGAGGGGTCAGTATTTTTTTGAGGGGGGGATGAAGTGCCAAATAGCTAGTTTTATGGCTGAGTGTGACACATGTCAGTGTGTCAAGGTCGATCATCAGAGACCCCCTAGTCTATTGCAGCCGTTGAGCATCCCGATGTGGAAGTGGGAGCACATATCTACTGATTTTGTCATGGGTTTGCCGAGGACTTAACACGATCATGACGCCATCTGGGTTGTTGTGGACCATCTGATGAAGTCGGCATATTTTTTTACGATTCGTGTGACCTGACATGCAGACTGGCTTGCCAAGCTGTTGTTGATGAGATCTTGAGACTGCATGGTGTTCCTGTCTCGATCGTTTCAGACCAAGACCTGAGGTTCACGTCTCATTTTTGAAGGAGCTTTCAGAGAGCAATGGGGACTGATTTGCAGCTTAGCACTGCATATCATTAGCAAACTGAAGGCCAGACCGAGAGGGTCAACCAGATCCTTGAGGATATGCTTCGGTCCTACGCGATTGATTTCTCAGGTAGTTGGGACAAGTACCTACGATTGGTTGAGTTCCCGTACAACAACAACTATCAGGTGATCATTGGCATGGCTCCTTTTGAGACATTATATGGCAGACCATGCAGATCTCTAAGTTGTTGGACCGAGGTTGGAGAGCGGCATCTCCTAGGTCCTGAGCTTATGCTACAGACGTCAAATGCATCAATATCATCAGGCAGAGGATGTGCACAGCTCAGAGTCGGTAGAAGAGTTTTGATGACCGTTAGTGTCGTCCCTTGGAGTTTACTGTTGGGGACCATGTGTATCTCAAAGAATCACTCATAAAGGGTGTGGTTTATTTTGGAGTAAAGGGCAAGCTCGCCCCAAGATTTATAAGACCTTTCGAGATCACCAGGCGCATTGGCGCCGTGACCTATCGGCTTGCTTTGCCATCTCAGTTGTCTGGCGTTCACAACGTTTTTCACATCTCTATGTTGAGGAAGTGTGGGTTAGACATCATGCCTGTTATTGATTACCAGTCGTTGGATGTTCATGAGGATACTTCTTACATTGAGCAGCCAGTTCGTATCCTCGATCGGAAGGAGCAGGTCCTATAGACTAAGGTCATTCCCTTGGTGAAGGTCCATTGGGCCATCATAGTGTAGATGAGGTGTCTTGGGAGTGCGTGGTGGAGATTCGAGAGCATTATCCCCATATTTTTGATGTTTGATTGTATGATGTATTGTATTTTGATTATATATGATGTTACGTTTGCTATTCCCTTATAAGTTATGGTTAGTTGTGATGGTAATATAAATTTCGAGGATGAAATTTTTATTAGGTGGGGAGAGATGTAAGACCTGCATCCTAGTCGATACTGTTCCGTCGACTCCCGAGATCCCTTCCATCGAAGTCCGGCAATCCATGACTTATAATCGATATTTATGCGCGACCCTAAGTTGTATCCTGTAAATTTGAGTCGGCTTAATCCGAGACTTGTACCATTGCGACCGCACCGTTGTTGCGGTTCCAACGCCGCGACTCGAGCACCAATTTGATACCTAGGTCTGAAGATGTGGCCGGCGTTTATTTCGAAGAAAACACCATGCGTTTGCAATCCCAAGAGAATCTATACAACATGTCCCATCAATCAATCAATCAATCACTCAATCAATCAATCAATCACCTCATGTCAAGTACACACACCCATGTTTTTTTCTCCATAAGTCAAGCAACCACCAAGTCAACTCTCTCTCACCCTCTCTCTTACACACCCATACATGTCAAGTACATCACTCACCTCACCCATCATTCACCTCACATCTATCACTCCTTACAGCCCTCTCTCTCTCTCTCTCTTTCTTAACACAAATTCCAAGAAACCAAGAGGTGCACACGTCCAAGTTTTTTTAAAGAGAGAAAAAGAGAAAGAGTGTTGAGTGGCCCACTTTCCACCCCAAAATCCTTTATCCTAGCCATTCACCTTTAACACCTTCCATCAAAGTGAAGCACAAGGAGATCGACTTTCCAACGGACTAAGAAGATCGAACGGTGGGTGCTTATTAAGCTAAATTTTTCATGTTTTGATGATGGGCCAAGTGAGGCCTACCGATTGATGGTATGGATCTCACTTTGGAGCCTAGGTGTGGCCGATGGCCCACCTTGATCCTCATGATCATTCCACAATGGGGCCATTCACCATGGACCCCATCATGATGTTTATTCTCCTTTCATGAATAGGGTCATCTAGACCTTACATCTTGGTGGAGAAAGGACCTCCACCATCGATTTTCGATTTGATGGGCCCACGTGTAATGGGACCCACTTGATGTATGATTGATTGCAAAGGAGGGCCCATAGTGTCGGGGTCCCTCCATCACACGTGTCCCTCTTTCTTTCTCTCTCTCTCTCTCTCTCTCTCTCTCTCTCTCTCCCTCTTTTTCGTTGGTTTTGTGTATGATGATGTAGTTGTGTGGCCCACCTGGATGGACCCCACCATGAAGTATGTATTTGATCCAAGCCATTTGTAGGTGGGGCCCTCTTTATAAGTGTTGTATATACACCATCCATCATTCGGTGGCCCACCTGAGCAGGCCCGTCTTCAAGGCTTGAAATGGCCAAACCGTCCAGTGTCCCTAGACGTTGGATGTTAATGGAAGACACAAATATTTGGCTTGGGTTCAAGGCTGTTTGGGTAGACCGCTTGGGTAGGCCCCACCTTGATGTTTTAACCCAATCCACACTGTCCATTCCTTTCCCCAGATCATTTTAGGCATTGAGCCGAAAAATGGGGCCAATCCGACTTTCGGGCAGGCCATAGCATAACAAACAGCGTGCTTACTATTGAAATGCCCCCTGCCATTTTTATACACCAAAATATATTGGATATTGAGCTTGTTTGGCTTGTCCTGAGCTATGGGAACCAGTGGGCGGGGCGCATTCTTCCGATGTGGGCCCCACGCATGAAAAACTATGAAAATACGTGATTTCAAAAAAAATATGTAGCAGACGTTACTGCTGCCAGAGGCGCGCAGGCAACGCCTGCGGCGTTGGGCGGACGGACAGTAGGACCCACGGTCCAGCCATGGGCCCCACCATGATGTGTGTTCAACATCCACTCCAAGCATTTAATGGGCCCCTTCCTGAAGTGGCCTCCCTCCAAAAATCAGCCATGTACATGGCTCAGGTGGCCCACATCATAGGAAACAATGGTGATTGAACAACTGCCATTAAACCCTTTTTGGGTATTACAGATGCTTTGGGTCAATATGAAATCTTTTTCCCCTGCCTCCAGGTTCGTGCGACCTTATCAACAGATTGGATGGAAAACAAACGCTATGGTGGGCCCCATGTGGGACCCACAATGATGTATGTGTTTTATTCCCACCGTCCACGGATGATGGAACCCACCATGGGGTATGTGTTTTATACATGTCGTCCACCCATTCTATAGGGACTGTGGGTCCCACTACTGTTGACATCAGCAGGGTTTGTGGGACCCATCGTGATGCATGTGTTGCATCCAAGCCATCCAACCATTTAAAAGATCATTTTAAAGCTTGAGTTAAAAAATGAGACAGATCCTGTATCAAGTGGACCACACAGCAAAAGCAGTAGGGATTGAGTGTCTGCCTTTGAAACCTTGTTGTCACATAGGTTTTGGATCATTAGGAAAATTGCTTTTTCCTCTTGATTCAAGTTTGTGTGACCTTATGATCAGATTGGGTAGACAATAAATGTTATGGTGGGCCTTGAAAGTTTTAAATGGTAGAAATCATTCTCACCACTGTTATTTGGAGTGCAATCCAGTTGGTCTTTTAATATGATTGATTTATATATATATATATATATATATATATATATATATATATATATATATATATATATATATATATATATATATATTATACATATTGATGTACTTATGGCCATCCATTGATGCCCACCTTGGTATATATATGAGGCCCATGTGATTAGGCCCATCGTGTTGTATCTGTGGCCCGTTGTTGAGGCCCACCTTTATATATATGAGGCCCGAGTTATGAGGCTGGTTTGATGTATTGGAGGCCCGTGGGTCAAGGACCAATGGGTTGTACATATGAACCATTGAATGTGATTCCACCGTGGTTTATGTGTTGACCTTTATGGCGGGCTATGCCTTGGGAGCAATGATAGTTTGACGTCCACATTGTAAGTACAATTTGGTTAAATGTCTGCATTGTAACTCTCCTTAGGGCCCATTGATAGGCCCATACTTGTTGATAATTCATCACTTTATAATATGATTAGTATAACTCCATGATTCATGCCCATACGCATCATATGTATGCTTGATATGAGGAATGTTTAATCATAACATAAGCCGCTGGGCGAAGACATTTACGGGACTCCTTATAAGATGGAGTGCCCCACATGATCCTGCAGTACGCGCAGGATTGCTGCATGACTGACGGTGTCACTCATGCATTTTGCATTGTGTGTCGTGATCACTACACGCCCTAGCAACATCAGGGCCGTGACCTCCACAGGCACATCGTGGATCGTCGTATCGGATACTAAAAATATTAGCTCTAGGATTAGGGACACTTAGGATGTCATTGGGTGAAATTCCCAGAACCTTTTTGGTATCAGGAGATGCTCCAACGTCTAGACCGAGTGGATACACGAGCGCCCGAGTGCCGAATACCAGTAAGTTGCGTCTCCCACTATATCGTAGTCCGTTGGAAGGGGGTGTGGCCTTATCCGCCCATGTGAGGGCACTATAAGCTAGGCTGAGTTTAACTAGCTCACAAATGAGTCCTCTATTGACGAGCTGGGTAGGTATTGGCAGACTACTAGTCAGGCAAATAGTGTGATCTCTTCCACTTTCTTAGCTGTGCAGCTAGGGAGGAGGCAGTCAGTGTGAAGTGTATTAGACCCCGATAATATCCGGAGAGGAACTGTACTGATATGTGTACTTGATGAGGACTAGCATTCTTTCTTTGCATCTCACATATGACATTTGGGTACATAGGCCTTGCATCGCATGGCCTTGGTATGGCCGATAGCATTCATGCCTTGCATCATATAACTTGGTATAGCTGATAGCAATTGTGAACTTATCACATATTTCTGCATTACTCTGATATTGTACACTTGGTGCTTGCCTTGCGCACACACTTACACCACCCTCTAAGCTTTTGTAAGCTTATGCACGACTGTTGCGTGCAGGTAGCATTGGATCGCAACAAAGCTGAGGTAGGAGCGCACATCAGATTATTTTGGAGTTTTTGATCACCTTGTATTTCCCTTTAAGTATTGTACTTAAAGTTTTTGATATAGTAGATATGTGGTGATGTTATTTTATGACTTGGTTATGCTTGTGGTTATGCTCCATTACCAAAAAAAATTCACACTGAAAATCCTCCTTGAAGGATCCCAGGATTGGAATCGGGCATGTGAGTGTCGGGGTCCAAGAATGGGGCACTACGGAAGCTGTCGGCGCTAGATTCGGAGATTGGGAATTTTGTGAGCCTGTTTTTTGAGTTTGAGGCATGACACTTCTTCTATGGTATTTTGCCAGATTAGGATTTACTACAGCAGGAGGAGGAACAGGTACGACACTTTGAGACCCACCACGCGATGTTTGTCTGGAACTTCGCTGGCGTGTTGGAGTCCCTTGATCAGGAACCTTTGCCCTCTTTTTAGGTGCAAGGATTTTATGCTTGGAGGATCTTGAGGATTCCCTAGTAACATGAGTTTTTCCTTTGTCCTTCTCCATTGAACGTTCACAACTTAGAATGGGATGACTGAGAGTGGGATCTGATAGAAGATTGAAGGATTTCGAAAATGAATTGATGATCTTCTAGATAGAACTTCTCTCTATAATCTAGAAATACCCAAAGACACAAGATGTAATCTTGAGAAATTAACAGAATAGACAAAGAATTACCAGATTTGGGTGATCTTGGAAGGCTCATAAATGAAAAAGCATGGAAAACAACCGAGGAGGACGACCAGCGGAGAGTAGAACGAGCTTCGAGTAAAGAAATGGAATTTTTTTCACTTATCCGCTTTTTATCAGGCTGTGACTTTCGATATCATTGAACTTGGTTTCGATTATATCGATATACCCTAATCGATGTTATCAATGATGAGTTCGAGGGAAGACTAATCGACTCAACGTTTCAGATTCTTGAGAGGTCGTTGATGTGATTGATGCGGTTTCGATGGTATCGACGACTCGTTCGATTCAACGATTCACTTATCGAGAAGAAGGATGGGACAAGTTATCTCCAGTTTTTAATAATCTTCTATATATGTATATCTTCAAATATTTTCATGTTAGCTTCAGTATACACTCAAAATCTTTACAAAAAGCTGTAATCGTCAAACTTATAAACATCAATAATGTTTATGTACAAAAAGAAGTTCTTAAGGTATAAAAACCTCTAATATATCATGATAATCATAAAAAATGCATCATTTGCATGTATTCATCCAAACTTAGATGCTATAGCCTAGACATGTTTTCCATGCTCAATTGTTACTATGCGTTTGGATTAACTTTTCATTTCCTTTAATGACATAACAGTGGTCACTGGTGCGAAGACCCTCCATAACGGATTTTCCTGATAAGTCCAAGATCTTGCACTTTAGTTTGTCAAAGGTAACCACATGTTTGTTGTCACATATTTGAGAGATGCTTAACAGATTATGAGTCAATCCTTTTATGCAAAAAGCATTTTCATTCTGAGCATTTCCATTCCTTCTATGGTTCCACACCCTACTACCTCAGCGGTGCTTCCATCACCATAAGTAACTATCACATCATCAAGATCTGAATAATTTGAGAGAAGGGATTTGTCACCTATGACATGTCTTGAGCACCCACTGTCTAAGTACTATTTAGTACTATTGCTTGTTGAATGATTTGAGTGAGTAACAAGACAATTTTTCTTTTCTTTCACTACCCATGTTGTGACAGGTTTTCTTGAGGATTTGTCAAAAACATGTCTAGGTACATTAGGTAACTGAATCAGTTTTCCTTATTTCATTAGATTATTTGTTTTCTGATTCAGGTTAGCCACTTCATTTAATAGCTCATCCATTCTTTTGGTCATTCTGGGTGGAGATGGATGTATTATACCTTTTGCCATATTATTTAGTGGACTCTTGGCATTCTGTACTGTCTTTCCGATTTATTTGTATTTACCAATATGATTAAGACCGGAATTAGATTGAGTCCACTTAGTAGCAATACATTCAAATTTAAAATGGCCTGAGTCTCCACACGAATGACAGATAGAAGTAGCTTTTGTTTTGCTTCCTGATGCAGCTATTTTCTCAACCATTGGTGCTGCATTTTTGGAACTTGGTTTGAATTTTTCATATCCTAATCCACTCTTGTCTTTTCCAGGTCTTCCCATCCCTAAAAGTTTTTCTAATTTTTCACTACTCTGGGAGAATTTGTAATTTAGTTTAACCGACTTTGTAGATTGTTCAGCATCAAACCTAAGGGTGCGGTTTTCATTCTTAAGATGCATATTTTGATATTCCAATAGTTCAAATAGTTCAATCTGTTTAGTCAGTTTTTAGGATTCAGATTTGAGGGATAAATTGATTCTTTCCAGCTTATCATTTTCAGAGTGGTATTTTTGAAGATCATTGATTAGGTGAGTATTGATTTCTGAAGTTTTATCCAGATCCATTTGCAGCAATTTATTTTTAGTTTCATTCATCCCAAGTCTTTTAAGGATCTGGACTCTATGTATATAAAGTTGATTATAGGCATCCTATACTTTGTTCTTTTCTTCCTCTTCTCCTTCTTTCTCATCATCTGATGGAATTGTCTCTTTAATCTGTGGTTCATCAATATCCTCAAGTATCACTTGGATGTCTGTAGATGTGGAGGCCATTAGTATTTTCAAGGACTTTTGGTCTCCCTCACTTTCTGAATCATTGAAATCAGAGTTTGAATCTTTAGTGTCATCCCAGGTTGTAGCCATGGCCTTTCCTTTGGCTTTTCTAGTGTGGCATTCAGTGGACAAATGTCCAAATTTCCTACAGTTGTAACACTGAGGTTCGTTGGACTTTTTGGAAGGTTTGCCTATATTTGCTTGTTGTCCATTTGTTTGCCTTTGAATGGTCGACCGTGATTTTTGTTGAAAAATCTTTTGAACCTTTGAGCTAAGAGAGCCACTTCCTCATCTTCATTATCCTTTTCACTTTCCTCTTCCTCATTAGTAGTGTGTTTTGAGGTTTTGAGAACAGTATTCTTAGTTTTAGGAGTTTACTTGAAGTGTAGTTCAAATGTTTGTAGGGAACTTAATAGTTCTTTTACTTTCATTTCATCTATGTTTCTACATTCTTCAATGGTTGTAACTTTTGAGTTGAACCGTTCTGGTAGGGATCTTAGAATTTTTCTATAGATTTTTGGGACCGAAAATTTTTCTCCTAATCCACCCATGGAGTTGCAGATGATGTTCAATTTCGTGAAAAACTCCATGAAGGTCTCATGTTCTTCCATTCTGAGACTTTCAAACTGTGATGTTAGGAGTTGTAGTTTGGATCGTTTCACTATAATGGTTCCCTCATGAGTTGTTTCCAACAAGTCCCATGCTTCTTTAGTTGTTCTACACATACTGATTTGATTAAAGACTTCTTAGGACACAACATAGTAGATAACATTCATCACTTTAACTTCAGATGTTTGTTTTTCTTTATCGAATGCTGTCCACATTTCTTTGGATTTTGGTTTGGCGATAGTTGTGCCATTTTCAAGTACTATTTGTTCGGTTGGTGGCGCATATCATTTTTCAACAATGTCCCAAACATCATTATCCAATGATCTCAGAAAGTAATGCATCCTAGACTTCCAGTATGCTTAATTTGAACCATCAAATACATGAGGTCTAATTACAGATGAGCCCTCTCCTTTGGCTATATTACCAGCTTCAGTCAAGATCACTCTCTAGGCCGTGAAGCCTTTAAGAGAGACCCGCTCTGATACTAATAGAAATTGCGGTAATGACCACTTTAGTCGAAGTGGGAATATACCAAGATGTCCTAGAGGGGGGTGAATAGGACATTTTAATATTTTTATGATGATTTAAAACCTATAAACCCTATCCTGAACTAATATGCAATATCAGGATTTCTTTAATGAAACTCTAATGGCTTCCAAGACAAATAGAGGATCCAATCATAAGACTATTCAAAACATAAACAAGATGTAGAACATAGTTCATGATGGACATGACTATGTGTGAGATGTGATTCTAATTAGTTCTAGGTAATCATGTAAACATGCATTATGGAACATTCAGAGAAATCAAACAAGCAGTAAAAGTAAATAGCAATCCCAAACACAGTCATTTCTATAGTGGTTCAATGACGTGTCTACTCCACTTCCGGTAGACGCACTCAATCCTTGAGTGTACCGGATCTCACTAACGGAGGTTTCAAATCAGGTCACCTCAAACCAGTATAACCTACACAAGGCTGACTCTAAGACCTACACAAGGTACCTAACATGTCTCCATGAGACACAAGTTTATGCCCCACATAGGAGCAAGGGTCAACACATAGCACCCAGATTTTAGGCCACACAGGCCAAGGATCCACACAAGGAACCTAAAGTTTATTCCCTACACAAGAGTAAAGGTTAACACACAACACATAAGTTTTAGGCCACACATGTCAATGATCTACACAAGGAACCTCGAGTTTATGCTCCCCAGGAGCAAGGGTCAACACACAACACCCACACGTATTCTCCTGTTGGAGCCCTCTTATGAGGACTTGAAAGGGGTGAGAATCACCTGTGACCCAACACTGCATACATGAATGATCAACAGGGTCTCTGGAATCTAATGACTTATAGATAAGTAGATGAGACCCATTTGGCACGTTGATGAAGATCTCCTCTTTTGATGATAAAGAATCTTCAGCTCCCTTGATCCACAACACTTATGATGCTTCAATGTAAGGCGACGGGTTGGGTCAAGGTTATGTTGGAATCCTACTCTATTAAATATTTTCTTATATTGGAGACAGAGTGATTCTAAGCATCTATGCATTCAAGGTATCCTAGCTCAATGATTTTCCATTAAGGTGGTAGTTGGAGGATCCTTGAATGCGGAAGTTCATTCACCAATCCACTCTATTGAATATCAATGAAGAGGGTGGATTGAGGAATGAACCCCCATGAGAGAAAAGGGCTTAGGGTAGGTGATCTGATTTAAACACTTAAAATCTCTATCTATTTTTTTCTATAAAAGACACAAAGTCAAGCTCTCATTAAATAGGCAAAAAGTTCCAACGGAAATAAAAAAGTCATATTTTTTGACAGAGTTCAATATCATCGAGAAGACTTTGATATCATCGAGTGTATACTCTCGATAACATCGATTGGCCGTTTGATGACCCGAACTTAATCAGTCAGACACTTTTGAACCTTTTTGCCAACTGGTCTAGGATATCTAACATGCTTCGATGTCATTGGATTTTGAACTCTGATTTTATCGACCTATGGTTCGATTCCTCGACATTTGAAAAACATGAGAGCAAACTTGCCTTTGAAACTTAACAGGTATTGATATGAATGAGCATCCCTCGATATGATCTAATTTTAAAAATCGATGATATCGATACCAGTTTTGATTCATTGATCTTTTCAAGAATTTTTCCTATAAGCTTGCTAGACAGTCTTGTGCCCCAATCCGATATCATTGAAGATTCGTCGATATCATCGAGGTTTGAATTTCTACGATATCGAGGATCTCTTCGAGATATCAAAAATCACATGATTTTTGTTAACTGCATTTTGCACACAAACTGACCAAATGTCAATTTTATCGATCTGGTTCGATGTACTCGAGATTCGAAAGTCGATGATATCAATCCTTTCATCGATTTATTGATAATTCAGTCTAAGATTCATTATGGTTGCTGGACATCTGAAGTCCTCATTTCGATAACATTGAGTGAGTATCGAGGACATCGATCATCGAACCACTTATCGATAAATCGACAAAGGCAGAAAACTTAAAGATTTTCCTGATTTTGCAAAATAGTTTTCACACCTTAAACCTTATGTTGTTCTAACTATTTTTAAGGATTTTATATACCTGGTGTTTTGGGATAAGAGATGTGAGGCTAAGTTTAGCTTTGACGAGTTTAGGCACACATCCTATTGAGGCCGACACTTGAATGATCTTTCTATGGGGCTCACTTGTCTTGCTGGCTCAACACTCATGCTAATTGACAAAGTAGGGCACTTTCATTTTCGACATTATATGATTTATGGACTTGTATTGTATACTTGGCACCTGTATTGGGCACAGACGTACACCACCCTCTAAGCTTGGTACTAAGCTTATGCACGACCGTTGCATACAGGTGATGTTAGGTTGCAGCAGCATTGAGCCAGGAGCACGTGCTAGAGTTTTGGAGTTTTATTTCTTTTATGTATTTTCCCTTTTAGCATTGTACTCGAATGATTTTATTAGTGGATATATTGAAATGTTCTTTCGATGACTTAGTTATGCTTGTGGTTATGTTTTAAAAAAAAATCATACGCAAAATCTTCCTTGTAGGATCCTAAGATCGGAACTTGGCATATGGGTGTCGGGGGTCGAGAATATGGTATTATGGAGGCTGTCGGCGCCGGATTCAGTGATCAAAAATTTTGTGAGCCCAGTTTCTGAGTTTGGGGTGTGACATCATGTATTTGATCTTTTGGAGTTTTGTTATATCTTGTATTTTCCCTTTTAGCGTTGTACTCAACGATTATATCAGTGGATATGTGGTGATAACGTTGTTTTGCTACTTCGATAGACTTATAGGTATGCTCCTTTACAAAAAAATCACCATAAAAATCCTCCTTGTAGGATCCCAGGATCGGAACCTCGTATATGAGATTTGGGATCCGATAATGGGGTACTATGGAGGCTGTCGGCACTAGATTTGGCAGCAAAAATTTTGTGAGATTGGTTCCCAAGATCAGGGCATGACAAAATCTGATACACTAATGGAGATGAGTGCATCAACCGAGAGTGGAGTAGGCACATATCCGAACCACTATATATTGTTGTGTTTGTGATGCATACTTTTGCCTATGTTGTGTTAATACATGTTATGATTAATTTCTGCACACTACATGCATGACGCATTGTAACTATGATACATTTCACTATCTTATCTTTTATGTGTGAATTGTTTTATAATAATCCTGCTTACTTTTGTTTAAATTAGTCACATTAATTTTTAAGTAGGATTAAATTTTAAAGGTCCTATTCACCTTCCTTTAGAACACTTGGGCATAATTCTGTACTTTGATTAGCAGTTTACTGCAATTTCAATTGGTATCAGAGTGGGTTCCTTTTGAAGGGTTTAACAACCTAGAGGGAGATCCTAACTGAAGTTGGAAATATGACCAAGGGAGAGGGAAAATCGATCTCTCGTCCACCTAGCTTTGATGGTTCAAACTATACATATTGGAAATCTAGGATGAACATATTTTTACAATCCTTAGACAATGATGTTTAGGACATTGTTGACACTGGATATGTGCCACCAGTGGAACAAGTGATACTTGATAATGGCATTATCATATCTAGACTAAAACCAAAGGCATTTTGGATCGACTATGAGAAACAAAGGAAAACATGTGATGCCAAAGCAATGAATGCTATTTACTATGCATTTTCACAATAAGAATTCAAGCAAATCTACATGTGTGAAACTTCAAAAGAATCATGAGATTTATTAGAAACTACCCGTGAAGGAACTAGCATGGTAAAGCACTCAAATCTACAGCTCTTGACAATCTAATTTTAAAACATTAAAATGGATGAACATGAGACATTCATGGAGTTTTACACAAAATTGAATGACATATGTAACTCCATGTGGGGACTTGGGGAGGGGGTTTAGGTACCTAAAATCTGTAGAAAAATCTTGAAATCCCTACCGGAATGCTTTAACTCCAAAGTCACCACCATTGAATAGTGTAGAGACATTGATGAAATGAAAGTAGTGGAACTAGTGGGTTCTCTACAAACCTTTGAGCTACACTTTAAAAATCTCACCAAATCCAAATATATTGTCCTCAAAACCTCTAAAAACAAAGTTGAATCAAAAGAGGACAGTGAAGAAGAAAATGATTCAAACCAACCAAGAAAATGATTCAGAAACCGAATAGTCCTCCAATGAAAATGCCGAATGAAAGGAGAAAATATCCCACTCCTCTTAAAATGATAAAGAGGATGGAGGAGTTGCTAATGCAAGTAGCTTAACTGAATCGGAAGACCAAAGAATTGTTAAATCAAGGGTATCTAGATCAATTGCCTAAAATATCCAAGGCACCCATGGATAACCAGCCTAAAGGAGAACAAAAAGAAAACATCATCTCCAAAAAGGATGGCCACCAAATGGGTGGTAAAAAATAAGAACAACTGCCCTATGATTCATACTGCACTTAAAGGGGGCAGTAGTTCTAAATGGTATCTTGATAGCGGTTGCTCCAGACATATGACTGGTTACCAGACCCATTTTTGTGATTAGACCGAATTTAATAGTGGGTTGGTTACATTTGGAGATGGGAGCTCCACCAAGATAGTTGGACAAGGGACAATAATTGGACCTGGATTGCCCAAGATTGAAGATGTTCTCTGTGTTAAGAGACTGAAACAGAATCTTCTAAGTATTTCCTAAATTCGTGACAAAGAACACTTAGTCTCTTTCTCCAAGGACATGTGCGAGATCTTGGAACGCATAGGTAAATTAATTATGAAAAGTCTCCGCACAAATGACAATTGCTATGTGATTGAAAGCAATGGAGAAAATATCCCATCCATAAGATGCAACATGGCTTGGGATAGAGTCTAAATCATGGTACCATAGAATCAGGCATGTACACTACCGAAACCTATCTTAACTCAACTCAAAAAAATCTGTTAAGAAGACTTCTTAAGATTGGGAAAAAGGAAAAAGTTGTGTGTGGTGATTGTTTTAAAGGAAAATAGATAAAAGTTGCACATAAGAAGACAACCACCGTAGCAACTTTAAAACCTATGGATTTACTACACATGGAACGTCCCACCAGAGTTGAGAGCTATGGAGGCAAGAGATATTTTCTAGTAGTAGTGGATAATTATTCCAGATTCACTTAAGACACATTTCTTCGGCAAAAACCGATGCATTTGAAGAATTTAAGAAACTTGCGAAGTGACTCCAAACTAAAAAGGAATATGTCATTGATAGAATACAGAGTGATTATGGAGGAGAGTTTGAGAATGATCGATTCTAAAGGTACTGTGATGAAAAAGGAATGCGACATGAATTCTCAGCTCTAAAAATTCCACAGTAAAATGGAGCAATGGAAAGGAAAAATAGGTGTTGCAAGAGATGGGCTCGGTAATGCTTAATAGTAAAAATATGCCAAAATGTTTCTAGGCCAAAGCTGTCAACACCTCTTGCTATACTATTAATTGTGTATATCTTAGAGCAGGTCTAAACAAAACTTTGTATGAACTGTGGAATGGAAAACTACCTAGTGTAAAATATTTCCGTTTCTTTGGTAGAAAATTTTATATTCTTAGAGACTAGGAACATCTAGGTAAATTTGATTCTAAAAGCGACGACGACATCTTCTTGGGATATTCATTAACTAGTCGTGCATATAGAGTCCACAATTTAAAGACCCTTACAATTTAAGAAATAGTCAATGTGGTTGTTGATGACCAACCACATGACAAAAATGGTCTTATTATTGATGTGGAAGATTATGTGGAACTGTGCATTATAGGTAAACCAGATAACAATTCCAGTCCTCTACTCGAGTCTCAACCGTTAGGTAACATACTGGTCATTAAGGATCATCCCCTCAATCAAATTATCATGCTCCAAATCCAGAACCTAGGCCCTACTACTTCCCAAGTCCCAAACTCGGATCACGATAGCTTCCTCACCACTCGCCGGGCTTGGTGAATGGTTAGTAAACTTCCCGAACGCCAAACCTCTCTCATGGCGGAGGATTTTTTTAAATGGTTAATTTGATTAGGCGATTACATATTTTATACATGGTATCAACGCATATCTAAGAAACAAGCCTGTTTGACATGTCACAAATATGATGGTGCACTATCTCAACAAGGAGGAAGAAGATATAATAAATCTCCTATAGCTCCTGCACACACCATGCTACTAGACATATCTTGAAAAAGTGTAAGTCATCTGTATGAGCAAACCACAGTTCGTGAGTCTACTATGTGCTGAGGATAAACATGGCTTATCAGGGCACTCTCGTAAAGACATCTAAAACAATCACAGGCATATTATTAACCAAGCATGTTATCAATCAAGCATATTATTAAACTTAGACAGGTTATCATGAATCATGTCATCAATTTTAGGCATACTACTCAGAAAAAAGATCATGAATCATGAGAATAACCAATCATTATGTACAAGATAATTAAATTCCATATTCCATTATAGAGCATACGATGGAAAATGGATAATAGAGCTGGTGTATGTAGTCGGGATGATAGTGGATGAATGAATGCATGAGTCAAATGTTGAACATTCCTCATCTTTACTAGTACATCTCCAAACCATATGAAACGTCTCCACCTAGAATCACAACATACCACATATGTGTAACCCATGTGTAAACCAGTGAAATGATGAACATCCCTAATCTCTATTAATACATCTACATACCATATGATACATCTCCACTAAGAATCACAATACCACTTATGCAACCCAACATCTAAAAATTACACAACTAGATCATGGTGATAATGTAATGTCATGTGAAGCTGAGAGGGCAAGATGAAGTGCAAGTGATGCAAATACAAAGGGATGCTAGATGTATGCAAGTATACAAGTCCTACTCAGTAAGTCTACATCTTAGTACAATTCATATCTGGAAACATCATCGAGGTCTAGTACACTCTAACACTGGTTGCTGCCCATGACACAAACAACTAAGTGGGTGGAAAAGACCTCACTATCTGCCTGGCCAGTGGTATGCCAATGCCCACCTAGTTTGTCGATAGTGGACCCATTTACGAGCTGGTCAAACTCAACCTAGCTTATAGCCCCCTACCCTTGGGCGAATAAGGTCACACCTCGTTCCAACCGACCACGATACAGTTGGAGATGTGGCCTATTGGTATTTGGCACCTGAGCACTCATGTTATCCACTCGGTCTAAATGTTAAAGCATCTTGTTGGCCCATAGGGTTTAGGGATTTTTAGCCAAGGACATCCTTAGAACCCTAATGCTTGAACAAATATTTTTGATGTCCAATTTGGCCATCCACGATATGCCTGTGGAGGCCACAACCCTGATGTCGCTAAGGTGTAATGTGATCAGGACATATAAGATGCGAAATGCATGAGTCATACCATCCAAGTCATGTACCAAACCTACGTGTACCGTGAGATCATGTGGGGCGACCCTTTCTTATATAGAGTCCCTTAAGTGGCTCAAGCCGAAGGGCATATGTTATGAACAATCACCATCCATAATAGGCATACAAATGATGCATATGAAATATGATAACGTACAATCATAAGCACTATGCATGAGATGTGTAATACCGCATTAAGCATAAAGTAGGGTTAAATCAACATAAAGCAATGCTAACTTAAATGTAAGAGCAATGCTACCTCTAATATAAAATAAGTGTTACGTCAATATAAAGAAAGTTACATATCAATATAAAGAAAGTGCTATGTTAAAATAAAGAAAATGCTATTAGTAAACATCAGTGTAACCCCTTGCACCAATCACTCATGTAACGCCACAAATCATTAAGTGTCATACCAACATTTAACACTGAATTATCCAAGTCATGCAAGCTTGTGCATGGAATACATAGCATACAAGGATTCACATGCATCATCAATATCAAGGCCATCATCCAACACTAGCATCATACATGCCCTAGGCATTACGCATCTATCATGCATGTGGTTATCCTTATGTTTAACAACATCATTTATTTATTATCATTCAGGCATACGGTAAAACATGGTTATCTTATGCGTGAGATCATCGTAAATATCAACATGTGCATTATTGTCACTTAGATATCAATATCATCTCTATTGTAACCAATATCAAGCAAAGCATAATGATTATACACATCATTGTCATGGCCATTAACATGTGCATGACTATCAACTAGGATATTAACCTCATCATTCAATGTAATAGTCATCAAGTACAACATTGTGATTAATTAGCATATTTTGTCATCATACACATGTACATACTATCATCATCATTAGCATGACAATCACTTCCACTTCATGATTAACATAGGCAATGTCACAACAACCATAAACAACTACTCATTTATCATCAATGCACATGCCATAAATTCACAATCCATTAAATCATCACCATAATCGATATTAGCCCTACCATAATCACCATCAATTAGATCATATCTATCATTTTAACCAACAATAGGTGTGTCCCACCTAAGTGTGATACCTTCATTGACCTTGGACTATGTGCAAGGCACATGGTCCCATAGGTCAAGCGTGACTCTCACTTGGCGAATGACTAGGCCAACTCCAAGGAAAAAACTTCCAACCATAAGGCCTTCAATGGTGTGGATCCAACTCCACAACTAAGTGGACCCCACTAGCTAAAGGTGTAAGTTCAATACACAATTGTGCCCCACATTTTACAACAAGTATAGTTAATGTGATTTTTCATTGATTTAACAATCTTGTGTTAGGGCCCTATTTTGAACAAGAAACAAGAGCATTTGATTTGAAATATTATCTGATTTAAGCATAATAGAGAGAGAGTAGAAGACAATCATCACATTCTATTAGTACCGAGTTCGTTTACATCCTCAAACATCCCTTAATTCTAAGATAGATCATTTAGAATGTACAAATTGAATAAGTTCAAGTATTCAAATCAGATATCAAATCCGGCAGCATTTCGTCTATTGATTTGATCATCTCTTTAAAAGGAATATGATTCAAATATCTCTTCTATTGGCTTCTGGCTCTCGAAGCTTTTGAACAGAGGAAATCTGAAGATTAGCCATTTTCGGAGCATTTTGGCTCTTTAGTGTCACAGACTGCAGGGCAGTCTAGTTGCGCGGACTTTCACAATGGATACCAGTTGCACTTCCTCTCCTACCTTCAATCTTCCTCCTTGCTCAGCTTCCTCTCAAAAATCTTCAATCCCTCCTTAAATCAAGGAGGGGAAGGGGTATTTATAGGCCCTCACATGTGTGAAACCTTGATTTTGGTGTCGTGGGACCCACCTTTCAATGCCTTAGATCCTTCTTATAAATAGCTACCTCTGTATTTTGTTGTGCGGACCTGTGCAACTGTTAATTCGGTTGCACGGTCCCGCGTAACGGACATCAGTTGCGTAGACCCATGCAAACTCCCTTTAAGCTACTTCATTCTTCTTCTTTTTCAATTTTCTTTCTATCTCTCCATCTTCTCTTGCTTCAATCCTTTCATTATTACCATTTTTTTATGGCTCAACAGATGCCCCCTTGATCCTTTCTTTATTTCCCCAAAATCAAAGAAAAGGATCAAATCATTCACCCTAAAAAGGGTTTGCGCGCACCCGCGCAACGGAAACCCGTATATCACATTTGACCGAAAGTCTTATAAGTACTTCAACCCTTCAATCACTTTCCACACATTTGTACTGTAGCGAACCTCTGCTCCTTTACGATTTTTCCTCGCAACGAACTCCACTTGTACGAACCTGCGCAACAAATCTCTATTTGCGCAAAGCTTCTTAGCCTTTGCGTTGTCCCATGTAAAGGACTTCAGTTGCATGGTTCCGCGCAACTAAGACTTAGCCAATTTCTTAACTTTTCTTTGAACCTTTTCTTCAACTTCCTTCAGGCCCTTAACTCCTTAACCATCATGGCTTGTTCTTCAGCTTCCTCTTCTAGAAGAAGGAATTGTTCATCCTCTTCTAGATTGAAACAACCTGTTCTTCATTCTTAGATTCATGTGGAGAGAAATGAAGAAACCTTGGATTTCCATCACCCTTTCACCAGTAACCCAATCATTATCCCTATCAATTTATGACGTCACTGGTCAATTTTACACTTTGAACCCTTTGACCGACAAAATACCTTCAGCTCAACGAATCACTGGGTTACGAGAGAACCAAGGATGTTAATAGGATATCTAGGAGAAAATGGGCTTTGCCAAAGAACCGGTAGAATTCAGAAGATGAGATTTTTGCGTCCACATCGTGATCCTCACATCCTTCCCCTTTCCACTACTTTGAAATAGCTCAGCAACTCTTCTTTCTTAAGAAATTACCCTGGAGTATAGGGAGATTTGTGGTCAAAGGCCTATTGTCCATCCGTGAATTTTATAGTGCTTGGGCTCGTGCTGTCGTTCGGAGACATACCGCCATGTTGGAGCAGATTACACTTTCTAATGCAATTATAGCTACATCGGAACACTTTCTTGTGGATGTTACTATCCTTAGATGCTTTCTTGATCATTTGTCTACATCCACCAACTCATTCCATCTTCCCCTTGGCGAAATGAGCATCACTTTATGGGATTTGTTTTGTACAGTAGGCCTTCCCATCATGGGTGATATCTTTGATGCATATATACCCTCTAATGAAGAGCTTGCTCTTACATCCATGGGAGGAGGTATATCTAAAATTTCTAGAACTACTCTTGAACTTTTCAGTGCACTGGCTGCCTTCCCTCATCCGGATCACGTCTCTTCTTTTGAATGGTTGGCTCATTTTTCTCAAAAATTGCGGTATATTCATTTTCTGTTAATTTCTATTTTTTTTATAATCCCATTCATGAATAATTTTGCTAAAATACTACATCTTCATGTTGACAGCTTTGCAAGTAATAACCATTCAGAGCTCAAGGACATTCATAAGAAAGTAGAACATTCTGCAGGATACAGTCCTTCCTGTGAATTAGCTGCCTTTCTTTCTTACTGGTTGAGTCTAGTGATATTCCCTAATCCTGATCAAGTGGATACTATTAGGCCCTCATTCTTCGTGGTTATAGGAGCAATGATGGAAGGCCAGAAATATTCGTTAGCTCCTCTAGTTCTATGTTCTCTTTATTGCGCCTTCGGAGATGTTATTTCTAGTTCAAAAGACCCTATTCCTAAAGCCTTTCCTGTCTGTGCTCCTTGACATTTCTTCGTAGGTTGGTTAGGAGTATACTTTCCTTAGACATTCGCTGACTTTGGAAGGGCATACTCGAACCCCGATCGGATTCCTCTTCAATATTTTCAACTGAGAAATATGATTAAGGAATCAAGTGGATGGGTTTTAAGAAGAATAAAGAGCAATGATCCCATTGACTTTCACCAATTTCCATTGACCAGCTATCCGGAAGATGTAGATGCTATTAATGATGATTCTATCTCATTTAGTGAACATTCCTTCCTTGTTTCTATCAGATCCAGTACTCTTCCATGGAGAGAAGGTGGCATAATTTGGCGCGAACCCTACTACCCCAGTAGGTTTGCTCACCAGTTTGGCTTTAATCAAGCTGTACCTGAGACTCGTGACATTGTCATAAGGGCGATGGGAAGTTATGGCATTGGGCCATATAATTGGGCCTTGATATGAAAGCAACTCTTGATCGTTCAAACTGGATCACATTTCATAATTCCTGGCTACAATTATCTGGTTAGCACTTCTTACTATTGGATGCGATGGTGGGTTCACCAGCGTTACTTAGTAGACCATTATCATCTAGTAGACCATATAATGTGGATTCCTCCTCCTTGTCTTAGGGATTATCAGAAAGATCTAGGTATCAGCTATTTTGAAGAAATGAGTCCTCCCCCTTTTCCAGATCAACTTGGTACAAGGATCTCTTTAGAATACGCCATTTATGAAGCAAAGCCTGCTGTTGTTCTTGAAGGATGGATAGCTTTTGGTACTCCTCCGACGAATACTCATGAATTCTCTGCCAAGAATGACAATCCCTTACAGTTCTACCCTCCTCCCCCTTTACAGATATTACGCGATAGTTCTCCTTCATCATTAGAGCGGGAAATGTCAGGACATCGTCATCCACCTCAGATGGATAAGCATATTATCATCAAGGACTCGTCTTCTTCAAAAGAATAAATATTTTCTGAAATATTTGACTCTAGATTAAAAGATACCAAACATTGAATATTTTTTTCTCGCTTAATACAATTGTGGTTCTATTTACTATAGCACGAACACATTTTGCATATGAAACTTTGTGATTTTCGTCACTATATCAAATGATTAACATTCTTAACATACTTTAATCATAAGAATATATGGCCATATATTCTTACTTAATCTCAGTATTATAGATATATGTTTATTTGCATGTAATTTTTTTATTCTCAACTCACATTATTGACAATCATTGAAGTATTCATAAATTTTCAATTGATGACAAATTTCAAATGTATCTATCTGTGCAATAGTCTTATCATGATATTATAATGAGGAGCTAATTATAAGGCATCAACATTTTGCACTTGTTAGTACAAGATTTCCAATATGATTGATTTTTTTTTAGTTGGCGGTACCAAGTTTCAATTTAGTCAGTTACACACAGTTTAAGCTCTTGAGTAGTGGAGCCCACGCAGTTTTTTAGACTCTTGAGTAGTGGAGTCGGGTCTCACGTGATAGTCTCTGTAACTCTTAGGAGTTTGCTGGACTTCTCACAACCTAGGGAGTTCATAAACCGCGATCCATCAGAGGGGCCTAGTGAAGCTACCGGGGCCGTGAACTCGGTTGGAATTATGTACAGGGTTGGCCGCGGTAACTCTCTAGAGTTCATAGAGATCGCGAGGTGACCTTTGGGGTACTAAATCTAGGGTTACCAGTCCATCAATGGGTAGGTTTAAGCCCTTCCTCATGAGTTAGTACTAAAATCAAACCGAAGATCTGGGGGGTCTTATGCATGGTTGGCCTATTTATATACATGGCCAAAGAGCTCACATTGTGTCCCACTTTTCCTTTGTCTGCAAGGTCAAGCCCATTCACGGGAGGGCATTTCCCTCTGTTCCCCATGACGCTACTGGAAAGCTATACAGACGGCATTGGTCTCATACATGACTGGCCATTGAGGACTTTTTGACCTTTTAGGCTTCTAGTCACTAGCTCCTGTTAGCTGCCCATATGGGTATGCATATGATGGCCTTCACGGGCTTTTTAGTGCCGCTGGCTTCTCATTGCTACCTGAATGGCGAAAATGATAGGTCTCATGCGTAGCTGGCCCCTTTTAGGGCTTAGCTAGATTACCTTAAAAATGCCTTAAAAGACAATAATAAGTGTGATCATCGTTGTCGCGAAAATGATAGATTGAGATTGATATGTCACCACTTCTGATAATATCTTTAAGAGGATCCGTCTGTGTTGTTCATAATATATCAGCTTGGTGACGATATCGATTTTAGCCAAATTTTGTGGAGCTCACTTGATGATGACGATCATCACGTTCTTTTCATAGTGCTTGTTTGACATATAGCCATGATATGCTCACAAATTTCTTCTTTATACATTCATTTGATGATACATGGACATGTTCTTGTTCATTCTTGCCCCCTTGTAATGTAAAATCATTACGCTGATAATATTCTAGATTAAAATCAGTGTCATCTTCAAGGACGATATCTTTTGATAAAGCGAGCATTGACCGGTATACTGATACCTTACCCATGTTGATCCACGATTTTGTATGCGCCATTAGAGTATACTTCTTTAATTATATAAGGCACATCCCATTTAGGCTGAAATTTGTCCCCTGTCCGTCGGGTGACCACTATAGGTCTTTTCAACATCAGCACCATATCCCCTTTTTTGAAAGAGCAATACTTAGCGCATTTGTCGAAGGCAGCTAATATTCTTGCCTAATACGATTGTAATTGCCGTTGGGCTGCGAGGCATTTTTTATCAAGCAGGTCTAGCTCTTTCAACCTTATTTTTGCATTTTCATCATCTGTTATAGACTGATGTACTGCCGCTCTTAGTGACATTACTTTTATTTCGATCAGGATCACTGCTTCTACCCATATACCAGTGAATACGGTGTTGCTTTTTTTATTGTCCGATGAGTGGTTTTGTATGCCCACAATGCTTCTTGTAACTTTTCATCCCAGTCACGCTTGTTTCCAGTTACCGTTTTCTTTAGTATCTTGACTATCATTTTATTAAAGGCTTTTGCTAATCCATTGGCTGGTGGATAGTAAGGTGTTGAAAACAAATGATGAATACCAAATTTCTGACATAGCTTTTCCGTGCCTCTGTTTTTAAAAGGAGTGTCATTATCTGTAACAATTTTCTTTGGAATGCCATGGCGGTATATTATCGCGTGCCGAATGAAATTAACCACATCTTTCTCTTTGACATTGTGTAAAGCAACTGCTTTTGTCCACTTGGAGAAATAAACTGTTGCTGCTAAGATATACTACTTTCCTTTGGATGAAGGCAGATTTATAGGACCAATGACGTCAAGTCCCCAAGCTGAAAAGGGCCAAGAGGCAACTAATTGATGTAGGTCTTTTGGAGGAACGTGTATAAAATCTCCATGAATCTGGCACTCATGACACATCTTTGCATAATCTATTGCATCCTTGAACATGGAAGGCCAATAATATCCCATTCGATGTATTCTATGGAATAAATTTTGACCAGCTTAATGTGCCCCACATTCTCCAGAGTGCGCTCCTCGCAATGTCTGACTTGCTTCTCGTTCGTCTAAACAGCACAACAGCATTCCATTATAAGAACTTCTGTATAATACTTCGCTGCAAACAATGAATCTGCTTGACCGTTGCTTGACTTGCTGTTTTTATGCTGGCTCCTCTGGTAGGATGTTATATTTGAGATAATCGATGAAAGGCTAACGCCAATCATTTGTTATTATCAGTAAACACGATACAGGAAGTGTTTCGATGATCTCTTCGATGACCTCTGAAGATGGTAAAAATCTTCTTTCTTCTATAGTCATTTGGAGAGGGCTTTGATTCGGGCAGGACAGATCGGCCGCTAAGTTGGCCAAAGCATCTGCCCTCACATTTTCAGACTGTGGCATGTGTTGGATCTCAACCAGACAGAATTGTTCTAGCAATCGCTATGCTTTTCGGCAGTACGACAAAAGTTCTTTCTTCCTTACCTCGAATTCAATTGTCAATTGATTTATAATCAATTTAGAATCTCTGAAGATATGCAACATTTTTATTTTCATTTCCTGAGCCATTTCCATCCCAATAATGAGGGCACTGTACTTAGCCTCATTATTTGTACACGTAGCACCCAACGTGAAGGAGTATAGTAACAAGTCACCTTAAGGAGTAATGAATATTACTCCTGCCCCCGCACCTGATGTTCGAGTGGCGCCATCAAAATACATCTGCCACAGACTTTGTGACTCTGCCAGCATAACTTGCTCATCCAAAAAGTCATCACTAATGGTTTCACGTTCTGCTATGGGATGCGTTGCAAGGAAGTATACCACTACTTGTCCTTTTACTACTCTCGCTAGCTCATACATAATTGTATATTCTGAAAGCAATAGCATCCATTTGGCCAATCTCCTAGACAACATCGGCCTTTTCATCAAAAACTTTGTAGGATCTGCCCTTGAGATCAAAGTTATGTTGTGCGAGAGACAATAATGTCTTAACGTTAGCACTGCAAATATCAACGCCAAACACTCTTTCTTGATCGGGGCATAGTTACATTCTGCACCCATCAGAGTTCGATTTAGATAAAAAAGAGCCGTTTCTTTTCCAGCTTCATTCACCTAAGCAAACAAAGCTCCTAAAGAACTCTCAACCGTAGATATATACAAAATTAGTGGCTTCCCATTTATTGGAGCTGTTAGTACCGGCGGCTGTTTCAACAATTCTTTGATTGAATCAAATGCATTCTAGTAAGCTTGGTCCCATACAAATTCTATATCTTTCTTCATCAGATGAAAAAATGGCTGACATCTCCCTGCTAGATTTGAAATGAAGCGGTGAATGTATGCCAACTTTTCTTGCAAACTTTTTAATTCTTTTAGTGTTTTCGGTGGTGGTATATTTTGAATAGCCCAGACTTTCCCTGGATCGATCTCAATAACCCTATGCCGGACGACAAAACTGAGAAATTTTCCCAAAGATACTCCTAACGCACATTTAGCTGGATCCATCTTTAGCTGTTTCTTTCTGAGCCGATGGAAAACTGATGCCAAATTTTCACAATGCTCCTGATGATCTCCTGACCTGACCACCAAGTCATCAACATAACATTCAACATGCTTGTGCATCATTTCTTGGAAGATATTCTGCATCACCCTCTGATATGTTATGGCATTCTTGAGACTAAAAGGCATAACTTTATTGTAATAAATTCCCAGTGACGTTCTGAATGTTGTTGCTTCTTCATCTTCAGGTGCCATTCTAATCTGATTGTACGCTGCATAGCGGTCCATGAAGGTCATGATAGCATACCGAGTCATACTATCAATCACTAATTCAATTATCGGGAGAGGAAAATCATCTTTCGGATAGGCTTCATTTAGATCTCTGAAGTTAATGCACAACCTGACTTGTCTATTTTTCTTTTGCACAGGGACAATGTTTGATATCCATTTGGGATATTTGACTTCCTTGATAAACCTAACTTTTATTAACTTATTCACCTCTTCTTCTATCAGGGGAACCAAGTCCGGGTGAAACCGCCTTTGCGCTTGCTTAACTGGCCTTTTTCTCTTTAAAGACATTTAGTCGGTGCATTGCCACAGAAGGTTCTAAACCTGGCATCTCTGCATATGTCTCAGCGAAGACATCTTTATTTTTCTTAAGGATCTGAGCGTATTTCTTAGATTCTTGTTCAGAAAGGCTGACACTAATGAATGTGTTCCTTGGCTCTTCTTCAGTACCAAGGTGTCTATTATCGGCTGCCCCCGTCTTCCATCTGCTTTGAAGCTATTTCGGGATGTTCAATCGTTTGAGGGTCCACTTCTGATAATTGCTCGGTTGTAATCATATTCACCATTGCCATCGTACCCTTTTCTTTTTATCCACCCATTACTATTTCACCCTTATCTATCATCCACTGTTTTATACATTTCAATGTATAACAATTCTCCGTTGGATGTCCTATTAGGTGATGGTAGCGGCAAAAATCTCTCTCTCTCTGGTTCTTTCCACATCTTCAGGGCGTTTAGGCTATGGTAACTTTATTGTGTCGGCTTTCAGCAGTTAATTCATCATAGGAACAACATCCTCCCTGTCGAATGCAAACCCTTCGTGAGAATTTAGCATCATAGGCCTTTTTTGCTATATCTTCTTCTGGATTGATTCCATTCTTCTTTACATTCTGACCTCTTTTCTCTGGAGTCCCTTGTATCTTTGCTCCTCTTGTCACGATCGACGGTGTTTATGGACATTCTATTGGGTGCTCTCCTAGCTGTTCCATGGTGAAATGCTGGCATCTTACGAGTCATCAATTCCAAAGAATGAGCCTTAGTGGCCAGATCATGGAAAGTTCTGATGTCGGCGCTAGTAAGTCCAAACGCGATGCTCGTTTTCATAGAATTCAGGCACATCTTGACCGGTTCCTTTTCTTCTGGCAATTATCTGCACGAAGCTCCCAATGTCATCCATCTACCTATAAACTTTTCTACTAGTTCTCCTTCCCTCTACCGTACGGAGGCCAATTTTGTAATACTAACATCACGCTCCGAAGAGAAGAAATTTGACAAAAAGGCGTCCTGCATTTGTTCCCAAGTGTGTATCAACCCTGGAGCCAAGCTGGAATACCTTCAGAATTCTTTGTGTGGCAGTGACGACCCAAACAATCGCAAGCAGTATTGTGGTATCATAGAAAAATTCCCCATGCTGGTAATGAAGTGCATTAACTGTTCTTCTGGCTATCCTTCTCCATTAAACTTCTAAAAATCTAGATGCTTGAAGTTGGCTGGAAATGGAATATCTTCTACCTCCCTTGGATATGGTGTTCGATATCTGAAGCGGCTAGTATTTTCACGTTCTCTTTCTATCCCGGCAGCTTCTTTAACAACTTGCCTCACATCATCTTGTGTTACAGTTCTCACGGCTAGAACAGACCCTCGTGATCCTGCCCCCTATGGTTGAGAGCCTTCAGGTTGGTTTTCTTATCCGTTCATTGTACCATCATTGATGGAGTTGCTATCTGGGCTACATTATGTGCAAGAGTTGCTAAAGCTTCCCTGAGGTTTTTGTACTCATCCATTAATGCTCTTTGTGCTTCTGCCATCTCATTGATATGATCTTCCGTAGTCGACCTATTTTCCTGATTTGTCTCAGCCATGTACACCGCAGCTTCTCTACTTTTTAATGAAGCTGTAGTTAGAGTGAGGCGAGAGTATGTGGATGTGGTAAGGCTTACAAAGAGAGGAGATAGTGGAGTTTCATTCGACTTTTGTATGCTTTCGGTGCTATTGATCGATTAGGGTGATACAGACATTGGTGAACTTACCTGGGGCGACATGGGCATTGGTGAACTTGCTGTTAATGCTTTACCTTTCTGCTCTTTCATCCATCTGACCCTTGGGGCAACCAAAGCTAGAAAGTTGCACGAGGCGAACTGCAAAACTACTCACTCAGGATATATTGCAAGGGGAGCGAGTTCAGGATTCTTCTTAGCTGATTACGTGTTATCGGCCCTCTTACTCTTGCCGAAGGTAGATTCATTATAGTGCTTCTTGCATCCCACGCTTTTATCCTACGAGACATTACAACAGTCCAACCTTTATCGCCTTCCTGGGGTTGAGGTGAAGCAGATACAACCCTAGTTGTCACTTGAGTCAAGTTGTTCTCATTGAAATTGCGGTGAAGACTGCTTTAGTCGAAGTATGAAATGTCAATATGTCTTAGAGGGGGGTGAATAAGACTTTTTAAGGTTTTATGGTTTATTTAAAATCCTATTACACTAATCCTAACAGCAGACACATGTTAAGATTACTCAAAAGTAACTCTACTAGCTTCCAAGCCCGGTAGAGGATCCAATCACAAACTATTTAAGAAGTAAACAATATTCAAACTAGTTTATGATGGATATGACTATGTAAGTGTGTGAGGTGTGATCACAGATATTAAGATATGAAAATATTAAAGCAAATCACATAAATAAAAGAATAGAAATCTCAAACACAGTCATTTTTATAGTGGTTCGACTACTTGTCTACTCCACTCCCGGTAACCGCACTCAACCCTTGAGTGTACCGGATTTCATTAAGGAGGTTTTACGATAATTCACCTCAGACCTAAGGTTTTAAATCAGGTTCACCTTTAACCTTTACAACTTACACTAAGGCAGACTGTTTATGCTCTCATAAGTAAGGGTCAACACGACGCACCCACTTTTAGGCACATTAGCCAAAGATCTTCCATAAGACCCTATCAGAGGTTTTACATGGTTTACCTCAAACCCAAGGTTTTAACTGGTTCACTCCTAACCAGATCTTTATGCTCTCCATAGAGCAAGGGTCCACACAACGCATCCACTACGTACACTCCCGCTGGAGGCCTCCTTTGAGGGCTTGCAAGGGTGAGAAACACCATAGACCCAATCCTACAGAGGAATGATCAAAGGGTCCTCTGGACTCTTGTTACTTATAGATAAGTGGATGAGTCTCATTCAGCTCGTTGATGAAGATCTCCTCCTTTGTTGATGAAGAGTCTTCTGCTTCCTTGATCCGCAACTCAAATGATGTACTAATATATGGCGACAGGTTGGGTCAAGGTTAAGACGGAATCCTACTCTATAAAATATTTTCCTATACGGAAGATAGAGTGATTCCGGTTACGCATTCAAGGCATCCCAGCTTAATGATTTTCCATTAAGGTAGTAGTTGGAGGATCCTTGAATGTGGAAGTTCATTCCCCAATCCACTCTATTGAATATTAATGATGAGAGTGGATTGGAGGATGAACTCCTTTGATAGAAAGGGCTTTGGGTATATGATTTAAGGTAAAACACTCAAAAGCACTCTCTTCTTTCTCTACTAGCAACAATAGACAAGCTTTCTTTATATAGGCAAAAGGTTCCAACGGATATAAAGCGGTCACATCTATGACAGAGTTCAATATCATCAGTAGGGTTGATATCATTGAGTGTATACTATCGATAGCATCGACTGGCCACTCGATGAACCAAACTCAAATATTATACGCTTTTGAAACCTTTTGCCAGTTCGTCGAGGGAATCGATACAAGAATTGATGTCATTGAATTTCTAACTCTGATATTATTGATACTAGGATCGATTCCTCGATACTTAAAAATGAGAAAGACTTGCTATGAAATATTCCAGGTTTACATGAATGATCGAGGGACCTTTGAGACCATCGGAATTTGAAGGTCGATGATATCGATAGAGTGTCAAGGCATCGATAATCTAAAGAATTTTCGTTTAAGCTTGTTGGATAGTTTCTGTCCCTGTTCGATGCCATCAAAACCGTACCGACATCATAGATATTTGAATATCGATTCTATCGAGTGCCCCTTGATCGCATATAAATAATCCTGAAATAATTGCTGGAGAACTTAGGTGCCCATGATCGATAACATCGAGAGTCTTCTGATATCATCGAGATTTGAACTTCAATGGTATCGAGAACGACTTCGATATATCGATACACATGAGATTTTCTTAAGTAAAAATAGGGGCGCCGAATTTCTGCTTGTCGATATTATCGAGCCACCTTCGATGGGCTCGAGATTCAAATATCGATGATATCAATATGTATATTAATACATCGATAATTCTGCCCAGATAAGTGTGTGGTTGCTGGACAATTTTGTCCTCATTCTGATAAAATCAATTCGTTCATTGAGGACATCAACATCGCAAGTCGAGCATATCAAGATGTGTATCGATACAATCGACAGCGTAAGAAAACTTGAAGATTTTCTAATTTTTAAAAAGTTTTCTCACTTATAAACCCTATAATGTTCTAATTTGTTTTAAGGGTTTTATATATCCGGTGTTTTGGGATATGGGATGTGAGGCTTAGAATTACCTGAGGCGAGCTTGTACACATCTCGGTTGAAGCAGACGCTTGAATTGATCTTCCTATGAGGCTCTGCAGTCTGTCCGACTCAACACTCACGCTAATTGACAAACTAGGGCACTTTCAATCTCCCCCTTTGTCAATTACGTGACAAAATACCAAAACACCCTAGAACAACTTGTATACTGACATCCTAAATTGTGTGCACATACACCTTACACAATTTTACAATGCTAACAATGTTATACACACAACATATTCAGAAGTTGCTCCCCCTTACTGCAGACTCCCCTTTTCTTGATGCAGCCGCTCCCCCTAACACCTGCAACACCATACTCAAACACATATTTTGACAGGGTGTTTGAGCTATTCTCCCCCTTTTTGTCAGTCATTGACAAAGATATAGTAGTTGATATTGATTAAAGCTTGAAGTATTTGGGAGAACCACTCATCCAGTAAGCATACATATATAAAGTATTGATGTATACTGATTAAATCAATTTAAGCAGACAACATTTCCAGAACCTATGTATGCATAGCAGATTAGATAGAGTAGTTAAGATAATCATGAAAATCACATGCACTCCATGTTAGATGAACTAGGGGATCTAAATTCATAGTCATGGTAGTAAAATTAGAATTATATTTAGTCATATCTAAACTAGCCAAAAATAAAAATATCCAAAAGCGTATAGATATACTGCCCTAAACAGCAGTAAACTTCACGGGCCTCAAACACCGAAGTTTATTTTTTACTTTGAGGATATCAATAAAAACTATTCACACTTGGTGGATTAGTAATGCATAACACACATTTCAGGGAGACTCTAGGTGTGCGATGCATTGGTTATACGTTAGATAATCAAAAACCTTTACTATGCTGGTAAGGCATCGAGAATTTGTTGAGTAGCATGTTGCTAAGTTACCAGCATGGTTTTGATCTCCAATAGACAAGCTTCACAGTCATCCAGCCACTTCATGATGTAAGATTGTCTCTCGAGCAGATCCTGGATAGTATCTTATTTGGGAACGGCCTGAATGTTCTCACCAGAGATGGGGCTGTGTACAGGATAGCCTTTGTCTGATCTTGAATCGATTTTTTCCTTATGAGGTACTTTGGTAATGATATTGCAGATGTCTTCATGATTAAACTAGGCACACGGGTGTGGGAGATCATTAGTAGGAGACAACCCAAATTGTCGAGATCTTTGACGGGTGGCGGTCCCACGTTCCGAGGCCCTTGCGCTTCCTTTTGAAGCAAACACTTTTTGTTGAGTAGATCTCGATGACTCACCCAGACTGGACACTTTCCCCTCATCTTTTCCTATGTGGACAAAGAGAGGATTTGAAGGATTTGGGAAAGAGGACAAAGCCCAATAGAAACAGAAATACTACAAAAAAATAACCCTTGATGATTAGAAAGGTATTACCATATTTTTGGAACTTATAGGGCTATCTGACAATGTACAGAGCCATCCGGTTGAGAAAAGCGAGTAGGGAAGAGGAAGGGAAACCCTAAAACAAAAATCCCTTTTTTGTACTCCACTGACTTATATCTGGCGGCATCTGTCGATATCATCGATCCTTATTTTGATGATATCGAGGTTCCCTAATTGATTTTATCGATCCTGTCTTCGATATCATTCTCGATCACATGACTTTTCTTATTCCAAGGAGGCGTCGATGATATCGACCCTTTATCGATTAATCGAGAATGACATATCGATAGTCATAATGAAGATGAATTATTTTTCATTTTTAGCATTTAGATGACCCTTCAAGTATACTTTTAGTATTTCTATGAATCAATAGTATGCTCACCAAAATTATGTACAATCATTGCACATAACAAAATTATAAACATTTGAATGTTTATATACAAAAGATTAAGGGAAAGAACCTCAAATATATCATTCGAAGCTCAGCATAATTTACATCATTTCAGCAAATATCCGGATCTAGATGCATGATCTGGACTTGTCTTTTCATGCTTGATATTTCGGGGTAGACAATTCAGTTTTTCTTTTACTACCCATTTTGAGATAGAATTCTTTAGTGTGGTAGAATTTGTTTTCAAGGTTACCTCACCCACTTGATCCAATGATCCCTTCATCCTGTCTTTCATTTTGGGTGGTGATGGATGAGTGTTTCTCCTAGGTGGACTTTTGACATTCTGTATTTCTCTGGTCGGTTTGAATTTTTCAATATGATTTTGACCAGAGTTATGTAACGTCCTTCTAGGTGTCAAGCATTCAAACTTATAATGGCCCATATCACCACATAAATGACAAACTGAAGAAGTTCTCATATTGCTACCTGAAGCAGTAAGTTTTTCAGTTGTTGGGGCTTTATTTCCCGTTTTCGTTTTAGTTTTCTCATACCCTAGGCCACTCTTGTCTCTTCCTTATCTTCCCGTCTCTAACAGTTTTTCAATCTTTTCACCACTCTGGGAAAATTTATAGTTTATTTCAACAAATTTTCTAGATTTCTCTAAGTTAAACCGGAGTGTGTGATTCTCATTTTGGATATGCTCATTTTCATCTTTTAAGGATTCAACTTGTTTTATAAGCTTTGATAATTTCATTTTTTGGGATAGATTTGCTCTTTCTAACTTATCATTGTCTGAGTGATATTGCTGTAAATCATTGATTAAATGTGTATTAATCTCCAAGGTTTTGTCCAAGTCTCTTTACAACAATTCCTTTTTGTTTTCAGACATTCCAAGTCTTTTAAGTATGTGGATGCTATGAATATAGAGTTGATTATAGGCATCTTGCAGTTTATCCTTTTCTATTTCTTCTTCTTCTCCAGTTTCTTCATTATCGGACGGAAATGATTCAGTGGCTTGTTGTTCTTCCTTGTTTTCAGATTCCGTGGGAATGATTGGAGTAGTGGAGACCATAAGAATTTTTAAGGATTTTTAATCATCATCACTCTTTGAGTTACTAGATTCTGAGTTTGACTCTTCTATATCATTCCATTTGGCAGCCATCGCCTTGCCCTTAGTTTTTCTGTTTGGGCATTTCGTAAATAGGTGTCCATACTTCTGATAGGCATAACATTGTGGTTCTTTGGTCTTTCTATCAAATTTTCCTGTAGAGGGTTTTTTGTCCACCTTTCTACCTTTAGAGGGATGACCACGATTCTTCTGAAAGAATTTCCTTAATCGTTGTGCCGGTAAAGCCACTTCCTCATCTTCATCATCTTTTTCACTTCCACTGTCCTCATTTGTTGTTTTCTTTGAAGTTTTTAGGACAATATTTTTGGATTTTTGGGTTTGTTTGAAGTGTAGTTCAAAAGTTTGTAGGGAACCTACCAGTTCTTCTACTTTCATTTCATCAATATTCCTACACTCTTCAATGGTTGTTACTTTGGGATTAAATCGTTCTGGCAGTGATCTCAGTATTTTCCTATATATTTTAGGAACCAGAAATTTTTCTCCCAAACCACCTATGGAGTTGCAAATGATATTCAACTTAGTGAAAAACTCCATAAAGGTCTCATGCTCTTCCATTCTGAGACTTTCGAACCGTGAAGTCAGGAGTTGAAGTTAAGATCTCTTCACATTGCTTGTGCCTTCATGGGTTATTTCCAATAGATCCCATGCTTCTTTGGATGTCCCACACATACTTATTTGATTGAATATATCCTAGGACACGACACAGTAGATGGAATTCATAGCTTTAGTTTCAGCAGTTTGTCTTTCTTTATCGAACTTGTTTGGGCTTTGTGATGGTTGTGCCACTGTCAAGTACAACTTGTTCAGATGGTGACACATATCCACTTTCAACTATATCCCAAACATCATGATCCAAAAATCTTAGAAAGAAGTGCATCCTTGCCTTCTAGTATGAATAATTTGATCCATCAAATACTGGAGGTCTAGTGACCGATGAGCCCTCTCCTTTGGCCATATTCCCAACTTCAGTCAAGATCACTCTCTAGGCAGTGAAGCCCTTAAAGAGAGACCTGCTCTAATACCGATTGAAATTGCGGTGAAGACCGCTTTAGTCGAAGTATAAATATGATAATATGTCCTAGAGGGGGGTGAATAGGACTTTTTAAGGTTTTATGATTTCTTTAAAATCCTATTACACTAATCCTAATAGCAGACACTGTAACGCCCTGAAATTCGGGGGTCGAGCATAACTCAGCTCCCGAGTTCCAAACATCACTTATGCAACATAATTAATGATGGATGTATGTTGACTGTATTAGTGCATAAAACATGGAATAGATTAAGCCAAAACACAGATATGATTCAGGGATAAGTGAATAAAGCAAGCGGAAGACTTATAGAAAAGTATGTGTACAAGTGTAAATCCCTGAAATACATATACAAGCCAGATCGTATGAAAGTGTTGTTTAACAAAATTATAAGTATCAAGTTACATCATTTAAATTCCTAAAAAAATAATCCCAGAGATCCCGCGCATCAGACCAAGGCTCACTAGAACCCGTCTGAAAACTGCATATAAGAGAACGCAGCCTCATCATCATCCAGCTCCCGCTCTGCCTCGGAAGTCGCATCCACATCTGTAACATCAGAGCCTAAGACAGAGTCTGGTGGGTGTTTAACACCGCCCCAGAAACGTGGGAGTGAGTGATCAACTTAGTGGAACAATAAGGCACTGGTTAACATGTTATCAGTTCAATCAAACAGTAATGATAAAGCAGAACAATTAAATAAATCCTAAGTACTCTTGTTAATGCAAGGATGTATGCAATATGATGCGTGCCCTCACGCGTACACCCTCAGGGCCCGTTTGGCCGGATGGATTGAAAGGGATTGAATGGTATTAGGGTGGATGGCATGGATTTCTAGGTAATGATGGTGTTGTCAGTGGATTGTCTCGAGATACATGGGATTGCTACTACCTGGATTGCTATATCCAGTCTGTTTGGGACGCCCGGCCAATCCCGGGATTAAACCTTCCCATCCCTTCGAATCCCTCGGACCAAACACGTCTCAGGCAAATTTGTATAGATTAAGGTGGATTGGATGGGATTTAAAGGTAATGATGCTGTTGTCAGTGGATTGTATCAAGACTCATGGGATTGGGATCAGATCACCGGCTCTGTTTGGCACGCCCAACCAATCTCAGGATTTAACTTCCAATCCCTTCCAATACCCTCTAATACCTTCCAATCCGACCGGCCAAACGGGCCCTCAGCGTCTTCATCTTACGTTACGCATGACATCGCCTCAAAGTGCACCACATCTACAAAGCACATGCAAATGCGGTGCATGGATATGATTACCAAGTTGTTATTAGTCCATTTCACACAGCAGGATTGGGAAGCTAAGATACCTTCCTCATGTCACCATCCAAACAGTGATCCATTCTAGAGTCGTCAATCCTAGTCATCTCATACGATCATATGTTTGAGGTCGCAGCAAAGGGCTCGTCACCAATCAATGCACGCCTTTCATGCCTTTACTACCACAATTCGGCTCGTCACCTCCTTGCGGTATCCAGGTATGCTCGAGGTCACTACAAATGGCTCATCACCAATCAATGTAGGCCAACAGCACGAATATAGTGTCCCATATCACCATAATTGGCTCGCGAGTTTAGTTGCTCACTGGTCACTACGGGGAGGCGCGTCACCCCAGCGTAGGCCGACAGCTCGACCACAGTGTCCCATACCACCATGTCCGGCTCATGAGTCTTAGCGGATCAAGGTACCATGGTTATTAGGATTTCACTGGTAAGTTCGGTACCCTAGATTCAAGCAGTAGCGTCCATACATAGTGAACATATATCGGACAATCGGGTTACTTGACGAACTCGACTAGCACGAGCGCACGTTGAGTTAATCGACATAGAGTGAGCAAACACTCCGCGTGGCCAAGCCACTGCCGACAACTCTAATACGGCTCAGGTTCGTCTAATACGTCCTATGTGGCGAAAGCAACCTCAACCACGAATATAGAGTCGATTACTGATTTCCTGGACTAATGCATAGTCCCACACACCTTACACTACAACAGATATTCATATGGAATGTAAAACAGTAATGGAACAATAACTTAAATCATGGTACATAAGCATCTGAAGAATCTCAACTTAACATAAATGTAAGCATAGGTAATGCTTGAATTTAAATAACATGGAATGTAACTTGCATAAAGGAAATCATATACATCAATAGGAGTGTTGAGAATCACTTCTCAACGCCCGCAATTAGTGTAACAAATTACACTTTAGATCATTCATGCATTTCTACAAACACTTAGCATACATGGAACAACATACATGACGTATGTTGAAATACATGCATTTTGACAATTCCTTTTACCAAGGAGTTGTCATACATGCATCTAGCATACATACATGACAAATAATCATGGCAAACATAAGTGCATATTTTATACGTATACGGTACTTTATAAATACACATAGAATACACAAATCTCAATATAGCACATACATATCAGGAAAGCAACGTAAACACAACATTTGGCATGCGAAATCTCATCGATAACAAGAATAAATCATTCACTGGGATTGAAAGCCTTGAAAACCATAACCTATACACTTAAAGTCCGCACCTTAAGCCAGAAAAGAAACACCGAACTGATTTAGACGAGTTGTCTTCGTCAACGGCGATAGGATACCCTAAAACAAGGATAGAAATGAGATACAACAGCACCAAGACTAATCTAAGCTCTAACACAGGTTAGGGTGAGATTAACTTACCCCAAAATGAACTCAGAATCGTCAGAAGAACGATTCAAAGTGAAGGTTCAAAGATGAAGAAGAACAAGGAAGAATCCAAGATGATTCACCAACTTATTTCTCTCACTTTCTCTCTCTTTTCCACTCTCTTTCCAAGCTAGGGTTAGAGAAAATTCGTATGGAAAAGAGAGCTAGGGTTTAAGGACTATAAATAGGCCTCAGAATGATGGAAATAACCCTAGGGACAAGGTATACTTAGGTTATAACCAAAGCATGCCTTTCTCGATCCAACGAAGCACTTCTGGTGGGCTTATAACCACGAAAGGTCGGACTTAAGCTCCTTGACCATGGATCTAGGTCAAGCTGAGTTTTCATACCGACCAGCTCTTCAGATCAGCCGTGGTGGACCACACTCAATTCAACGGTCACAGAATCTCGATCAGGTCCACAAGCACAAGGATATGCCTGGGCCAACTATCCTGATCAGAGGGTGAAATTGGGTCAGAATCCAACGGTCAGATAGCTTAAAATCGTCGCGCAAGCGACACGACTTAGATTCCATAAAAACTTATTAAATTCCAACTGTTCTCACACTCTTCACTCCGAACTCAATCAAATCGACCTAGAACATCAGATGGACTTGATTTTCGAGGTGATGGTCAAGCCCAACTCGGTGACCGCAACAGCCTAAGATCATCGCCATCGGACTTTCGACGCGCGGTCCAGGTCCGATCCAGATCTTTCAAAAATTTCCCAGAACAACTGGATTTAGCGATGGATCTCAGGTTTCAGAGTAATGTAGCACTAACTAATCTACAGGTTTAGAGCCAAGCAGATACAATTTAAAGTGATTGATGCGAATTTCACAAGCAATCGAGTATAGCGCTAATTACCCCAAAAACAACTACTTAAGGAAAGATTAGCACAAAAAATTACAAGGTCGTTACAATCTACCCCCCTTAAAGAAAATTTCGTCCTCGAAATTCATACCTTCATAGAAGCCTCAAGGATCAAAGGGTAGGTCTTCCTGACCTCAGCTTCAGATTCCCAAGTAGCCTCTTCCACACCATGATACGTCCATAGCACCTTCACAAGAGGGATAACCTTGTTACGCCATACCTGCTCCTTCCTGTCGAGAATACGCGTCGGTCGCAGTACATAAGTGGCATCCTCACTCAACTGCACTTGCTCCCAACTAATAATATGCGAAGGATCAGGAACGTACTTCTTCAGCATAGAAACATGAAATACGTTATGCACGCCCGCAAGAGGTGTGGGCAAAGCAAGGCGGTATGCTACCGCTCCCACTCGATCCAGAACTTGAAATGGACCAATAAATCAAGGTGTCAGCTTTCCCTTCTTACCGAACCACAGAACTCCCTTCATAGGAGAGACCTTCAGAAACACATGGCCTCCCACCTTAAACTCAAGCGGTCGACGCCTCGTATCAGCATAACTCTTCTGCCTACTCTGCGCTGTCAAAAGTCGACGTCGAATGATGTCAACTTTCTCTGAAGTCACCTGCACCAACTCCGGGCCAAGAAAACTACGCTCACCAATTTCTGCCCAACAATGTGGTGCTCTGCATGGGCGACCATACAACGCCTCATAGGGAGCCATACCGATACTCGCCTGGAAACTATTATTATACGCGAACTCTGCATACTGAAGACAATCATCCCAACTGTCTTTGAAATCCAAAACATAAGCTCACAACATATCCTCCAGGACTTGATTCACGTGCTCCGTCTGCCCATCTGTTTGCGGATGAAACGCAGTGCTGAAATTCAGTTTCACACCCATTGCTTCTTGGATACGAGTCCAGAAGATAGATGTAAAACGCGTGTCTCTATCAGACACAATCTCCAGGGGAACTCCATGCAGACGCACTATCTCCTTGATATACAACCTAGCCAACTCATCTGCAGAGTAAGTGACTCTGATCGGTAAGAAATGCGCCAACTTCGTTAATCGATCGACGATCACCCAAATAGAGTCAAATCCCTTCCTCGTCCTCGGCAACCCAGAAATAAAATCCATAGAGATGAAATCCCACTTCCATTCAGCTATGGGCATGGGCTGCAACAACCCAGGAGGTCGGCGATGCTATGCCTTGACCTACTGGCACGTGAGACAACGAGAAACAAATTCAGCAATCTGGACCTTCATATTGTCCCACCAATAAGACCTCTTCATATCCTGATACATCTCTATGCTACCTGGATGCATCGCAAGTTTAGAACTATGGGCTAACTCGAGAACTTCACGTCTCAAGTCAGGGATGTTAGGAACACATAACTGGCCACGAAAACGTAGGCCCCCATCAGAACTAACACTCCAGTCGGAGTTCTCATCTGTACCAACCCGCTGCCTCATCTTCACTAAAAGCTCATCATCTACCTGAGGTGCAACGATCCTCTCATCGATAAGGGGCTGTACACGAATGTGTGTGATAACCTCATACGGCTCAACCACCGTAAGCTTCTGCTCAAAATCGCGCACGAACTCCAACATATCCCACTTCTGCTTCTACCCAAGGTTTTAAATCAGGTTCACCTTCAACCTTTACAACTTACACTGAGGCTGACTGTTTATGCTCTCACGAGCAATGCTTAACACGACGTACCAACTTTTAGGCACACTGGCCAAGGATCTTCCATAAGACCCTATCAGAGGTTTTACATGGTTTACCTCCAACCCAAGGTTTTAACTGGTTCACCCCTATCCATATGTTTATGCTCTTCACAGAGCAAGGGTCCACACAATGCACCCACTACGTACACTCCCGTCGGAGGCCTAATTTGAGGGCTTGCAAGGGTGAGAAACACCTTAGACCCAATCCTATAGAGGAATGATCAAAGGGTCCTCTGGACTCTAGTTACTTACAAATAAGTGGATGAGTCTTGTTCAGCTCGTTGACAAAGATCTCCTCCTTTATTGATGAAGAGTCTTCTGCTTCCTTGATCCACAACTCAAATGATGTACCAATATATGGCGACGGGTTGGGTCAGGGGTAAGACGGAATCCTACTCTATAAAATGTTTTCCTATACGGAAGATAAAGTGATTCCGGTTATTCATTCAAGGCATCCCAGGTTAATAATTTTTCGTTAAGGTAGTAGCTGGAGGATCCTTGAATGTGGAAGTTCATTCCTCAATCCACTCTATTGAATATCAATGATGAGAGTGGATTGGAGGATGAACTCCCTTGAAAGAAAGGGCTTTTGGCATATGATCTAAGGTAAAACACTCAAAAGCACTCTCTTCTTTCTCTACCAGCAACAATAGACAAGCTCTCTTTATATAGGCAAAAGATTCCAATGGATATAAAATGGTCACATTTATGACAGAGTTTGATATCATCGTGCATATACTCTCGATAGCATCGACTGGCCGCTTGATGAACCAAGCTCAAATGTCATATGCTTTTGAAACCTTTTTGCCAGCTGCCCAAGGGAATCGATACAAGAATCGATGTCATCGGATTTCGAACTCTGATATTATCGATACTAGGATCGATTCCTCGACACTTGAAAATGAGAGAGACTTGCTATGAAATATTTCAAGTTTATAAGAATGATCGAGGGACCTTCGGGATCATCGAAATTTGAATGTCGATGATATTGATAGAGTGTCGAGGCATCGATAAATCCAAAGGATTTTTGTTTAAGTTTGCTGGATAGTTTCTGTCCCTGTTCAATGTCATTAAAATCGTACCGATATCATTGATATTTGAATATCGATTCTATCGAGTGCCCCTTGATCGCAGATAAATAATCCTGAAATAATCGCTAGAGAACTTAGGCACCCATGATCGATAACATCGAGAGTATTCCGATATCATCGAAATTTGAACTTCGATGGTATCGAGAACGACTTCGATATATCAATGCACATGAGATTTTATTAAGTAAAAACAAGGGCGCTGGATATCTTCCTGTCAATATTATCGAGCCACCTTCGATGGGCTTGAGATTCAAATATCGATGATATCGAAATGTATATCGATACACCGATAATTTTGTCCAGACAAGTATGTGGTTGAACAATTTTTTCCTCATTCTAATAGAATCGATTCATTCATCGAGGACATCAACAGCACAGGTCGAGCATATCGAGATGTGTATTGATACAATCGACAGAGCAAGAAAACTTAAAGATTTTATGATTTTTGAAAAAGTTTTCTCACTTATAAACTCTATAATGTTCTAATTTGTTTTAAGGGTTTTATATACCTGGTGTTTTGGGACATGAGATGTGAGGCTTAGATTTACCTGAAGCGAGCTTGCACACATCCCGGTTGAGGCAAATGCTTGAATTGATCTTCTTATGAGGCTCTGTAGTCTGTCTGACTCAACACTCACACTAATTGATAGACCAGGGCACTTTCACTCGCTTGCAGGAAATTGAGTCATATGCTCTAGGGTTTGGTTCGATGTGTAATCTGTCACGAACCCATTTAGAGTGAAATGGAAGCTCACTTTCTTTACAGAAGTCGCCATTAGTTGTAATTTGTAGTTGGATTCAGAAACCTACAAACATGAAACACAACTATAGTTAGCATTTGAAGGATCAAATAATCTATCTTAGAGATGAAGGGGAGGATGTCCCCACTAAGAGTCACCATTTTAGCGTCGGAAAGATGCCAAAATTATGATGAAAGTTCTATAACTTTCCCAATGTTAATGTTAAATAAGATAAGAGTCCCCAGCAGAGTCGCCATTTGGGCATCGGAAAGACGCCAAAATTACGATGAAAGTTCTATAACTTTCCCGATGTTAATGTTAAATAAGATAAGAGTCCCTAGTAGAGTTGCCATTTTGTTTCGAACAAGAAACAAAAGCATTTGATTTGGGATATTATCTTACTTAAGCATAACAGAGAGAGTAGAAGACAATCATCACATTCTATTAATACCGAGTTCGTTTACATCCTCAAACATCCCTTGATTCTAAGATAGATCATTTAGAATGTACAAATTGAATAAGTTCAAGTATTCAAGTCAGATATCAAATCCAACAGCATTTTGACTCTTGATTTGATAAGCTTTTTAAGAGGAATATGATTCGAATATCTCTTCTATTGGCTTCTGGCTCTTGAAGCTTTCGAACAGAGGAAATCTGAAGATTATCCATTTTCGCAGCATTTCAGCTCTTTAGCGTCACAGATTGCAGGGTAGTCTGGTTGCACGGACCCGCGCAATGGATACCGGTTGCGCGGACCCGTGCAAACCACCGGAACTTCCTCTCTTACCCTCAATCTTCCTACTTGCTCTGCTTCCTCTCGAAAATCTTCAATCCCCCCTTAAATGAATGAGGGGAAGGGGTATTTATTGGCCCTCACATGTGTGAAACCTCAATTTTGGTGCCATGGGACCCACCTTTCAATAACTTAGATCCTTCTTATAAAGAGCTACCTCTGTATTTCGTTGTGCGGACCCGCGCAACTGTTATTTCGGTTGCGTGGTCCTGCGCAACGGACATCAGTTACGTAGAACTGTGCAAACCCCCTTTAAGCTACTTCATTCTTCTTCTTTTCCAATTTTCTTTCTATCTCTCCATCTTCTCTTGCTTTAATCCTTTCATCATTACCATTTTTTTTTGCCTCAACAGGCCCACTTAGGTTTAGGTTTGGTTTACTAGTAGACAACGGTCGCACACCAAGGGAAGTATACATGGATACATACCTCTAAGGCGGATCCCATAACACAACTAGGCCCCACAACTCCAACATTAAATAAGAGATAAAATTACAATCTCACACTTAAGACCCACATGCCAATATTGTATATATTCCACATCATGTTGGGCCCACAAACCTCATTCACAAGTAAATATGAAGGCTTGTCTATTAAACTTATATAATCCAAATGGTCCCCTTTAAGTGTGGCCTAGCTGACTAGTGGTAGTGCGCAAGGCACATTGCCCACTAGACAATTGGCATGCCTAACAGGCCTAAGAAGATTTACCGTGACGGGCTTTCTGCTCCCATGTTTTCTCTTGGGATTGGGCCCATTGGGCCTTAGGGTTGTCTCATTTCAATGGGCCTAAGGCCATACATATCTTAATACAACAACTAGGCAGCCAGATCAGTCCATTACATATTTTACAAGATATATAACACCCATTTACAAAACATGATAGGTGGGCCTCATTAGATGAAGGGAAGGGAACATACAAGACAGCCCACACTAGATGGCCCACCTAATGTTTTGGGATTACCAGCACTAACGATTTCTTTTTCATGGTTTAGATGGTGCATTAAATGTCCTGGGAAGGTGGTAGACACCATTAATGTGTCCCACATGAATTCTATATCAAACAGACTTTTAGTTCAAGGTTGGTTATAGGCTATTTTCGAGTCAGATTCATGATCATGTGGGGCCCACATCTAGTATCTCTATGTATAGGCTTTATAAATTATAAGGTGGGCCTCATTGGTTGGGTGTGTAAAATTTACGGTGATGGCCCAAACATGGATACTTGGAGAAACTGTGCAAGAAACACAGTGCATAATTAGTATTGGCCTAAGTTTGATTACGTCCCATGATCACAAGGGACCACCTTTTAGCATGCCATCAGGTGCCCTTCGTATTCCTATATATGGACTTCAAAAAATATAAGATGGGACCAACTAATTATATACACATAATATTTGGTGTAGGGCCAAACATAGGTATTTTAATTTCTTCACAACCATGCATAGCCCCATTTTTGGACCCACTCCCCGATCATGTGGGGTATGATTTAGCCCAAGTAAAATATTATTTATCTATTCATTATTATAGATTAAAGGTTCCAAGCAGTGGCCTACTCATATCTTCTGCGTGGGATCCACTACAGTCCCAAAGTTGGTACAAAGCACAAATAATTAGACAGTTTTTAACAATGGGTTTTGCCACAATTTAGGGCCCACTTTCCAAAACCCTCGGGGATCATTCTTGACAAAAAGTTCAGACATCCTAGCTCACTTATATAAGGATTAAACATCCCCCAAAGTGGCACCCTTAACTACAGAGCGTGGGGCCCACCACCAGGTGCCAAAGAGGCCTACATGCAATATAGTTAAGTAAAAAAAAATAAAATTCAATAAACAAAAAAGGTGCAAAGGAAAGGTAACAAATAGAATGGAAAGTTGGGCCCACACTTTAACAAGGCATAGATAAGAGACACACATCAATACACATGGTTGTCCAGATTGACTGAACTTATAAAGTACATAAACCAAAAGTGGTCCTACTACTAAGTGGGTCCACAATAAAAGGATGAATGTTATGGACAACATACATACAACGTACAAGTAGCACGCGAAATGTCTTGATCGAATCTCTATGATCATATTCTCTTTTCAAAAATCTAAGACAATGGATGGTTTAATAATGCATCATTTAGGTTATATATAGGTTTCTAACCATACAGAGCCTTGGATCCATTTGGACCACACATAACAATTCAAGGTTTATCCTTACAGAAGTTTTGGTTGGTCCAAAATTTCCTAAATTCTATTATGAAAGAATCTGACTATAGGGACCATACGTATGATTATTAAATATCTTAAGTATGTTAAAAAAATATCAAATACATCTGACCATTGAAATCACAGATTTGGCCCACCCAATATGTAGTCGCAACAAGCTGTCAGATACATTTTTGTACAAGGCCAAGATCTTTGCCATCCGAACTCTGATCGATGCAAATTCTATACAGTTAGAAAACTACTTTGATTTTCTATGAAGCCAACAGAATATATATTTCTATTAGTTTTAATACAAGGGTAAAAAATGGGTCATGTTTTGGCATAGAGTTAGCTCATATTGTGTTTCATATTATTACCAAGTTTCAACTCGGATTTTAGCATGGTTGATTTTATACGATTTTTATAAGTTGTTGTTCAGATACAAAAATGGGATTACATGTGAAGGGTGTGGATATAATGTTAATCATTGTGGGCCATACTGACGTGGGCCACTTTACTGACCACCATGGCCAGTAATGCATACACATAAGGGATCCACACCAATGGGCCCCACACACATTAAGAAAGTATAAAATAAAATGATGCTTTTGAAGAAAAAAATTGGCATTTGGAAATTTTTTAGAAAAAAAATTAAAATTTGAGAAAATTTATGAGATTTTGAAAATAAGAATTCAGAATTTGTATTTTAATTTTTTTGAATTAAATTTATTATAAAAATGATATTTTGTTAAAAGTTTTCAAAGGAAAATTAAGAGTAAAAAATATACATTTTGAAAAAAATGTTATTTTTAAATGGAAATTGAAATTTATTTGTGAAAAAAAATTAATTTTTTCTAAATTATTAGGCACATCCACTAATTGAACCTTTAACCAATATCTTTCTCATATGTAGCCTGATCGGGGCGAGTAACTAGTCAAATTGAGGGTATTGATCACTAAAATAGAGTGAATGGACTAGACATGTAAAACAGGCCAAATATTCTGGTCAAAATTATGACCCAACTTATTGACCTCATGAGAACCTAAGAATTGACGTTAGTAAGTTCTGTGGGCCCCATCATGATGTGTGTCAAACATCAACATCGTGCATTTGATGTGTCCCCTTTAGGTTATGAGACATCTCAAAAATCATCCATATATGAAACTCAGGTGGCCCATACCATCTAAAACTATGTGAAGACATCCTCAAAAATATAAAAGCACTTGGTGGGGCCCATATGAGTTTTGGATGTGGCTAAAACTTAGTCTAACCCCTCATCTAAGTGGGATAAACATAATGAGTGGATTGGATATGTGAATCACATTTAGGTCAGCCCAATATATTATTATGAATGTTTTAAGGAAACCCCTCTCCACTACCTTTAGGTGAGTTACTCATTACCCTTACCAGAGTAAACTCTGTGGGGTCCACTATTATTTATTTATTTTATCCACTCCATTCATCCATGTTAACAGATAATTTGAGGTCTAAAGAACAAAAAGAAAGCATATCCAAATCTCAAATGGACCACACCACAGGAAATAGTGTGATTGAACCTCTACCATTGAAAAATTCTTGGAGGCCATAGAAGTTCTGGATCAAGCTGATGTTTATGTTTTCTCTTCATTCATGTCTTTTTGATATTATGAACAGGTTAGATGGAAAATAAACATTTTTGTGGGCCCAAGGAAGGTATCAACGGTGGAAATCATTATTCCACACTGTTTCATGTGGCATGGTCCACTTGAGCTTTGGATTTACCAAAAATTTGGGATCAACCCACACCATTCATCCATTTTTAGAGATCATTTTAGAGAATTATCCAAAAAAAATGAATCATATCCAAAGATTAAATGGACTACACCACAAATAAGTTTTTAATGGGAGGCGTTCAATCCTCACTGTTTTCTATGGTGGGGTCCACTCGAAGTTTGGATCTAGCTCATACTTTGGCTCATGATCTAAAATTATCTGGTAAAATGGATGGACGGAGTGGATAAAACACACACATTCATGGTGGGCCCCATAGTTTACTGAGTGCACTAAGCGTACGGAGCTGATTAACTACTGACAAGTTGAGTAGCGAGACTCGCCACTGAAGTTAAGTTACCAAGTTTTGTGGACCCCACCATGATGTATGTTTTGTATCTACACCATTCATCCATTTAGAGAGAGTTCATATTGGGCAAGATCCAAAGAATGAGTCAGATCCAAAGCTCGAGTGGACCTCACCACAGAAAACAGTGGGGAGAGTGACACCCACCGTTAAAAACTTCTAAAGGACATAAAAATTTTTGATCAAGCTGATATTTGTGTTTTCCCTTATTTCATGTCTGCGTTAACACATGAACAAGTTAGATCTCAAATAAGCATTATGGTGGACCTTAGGAGGATTTCAACGGTGCACGTCACTCTTCTCACTGTTTTCTATGGTGGGGTCCACTCCAGATTTGGATCTGCCTCATTCTTTGGATCATAGTATAAAATGATATCTCCAAATGGATGAATGGTGTGGATACAACACATATATCATGGTGGGGCCCATAGAACTTGGTGACATCCTAAGCGTACTGAGTTGCTTGGTACGCAATTGGAGCCTGACGCCCTAATCTGCCCCTCTCGTACCCTCTCCTCTCTCTCTTTGTCTCTCTCGCCCTAATTGCCCCTCTCCTATCTCTCTCTATCTCTCTCTTCCTCTCTCCATCACAGATTTACTATTGCCAAATGCTCTACCCACGCACGCCCTCTCTCTCTCTCTCTCTCTCTCTCTCTCTCTCTCTCTCTCTCGCTGAAGCTCAGTTGAAGGCTAGCTCATTCACGACCATGAGGTATCTCTCTGTCTCTCTCTCTGTCTCTCTCTCCCTCTCAATCTCTCTCAATCTTAATGCCGATTTAGGTATTTGGGGATTTAGCAAATTGTTGATTCCTGATTCGATGTGGACCCTCATTTAGGGATTTGGGGATTTTAGGTCTTACAGATTTGAATGTGGACCCCGAATCGGGGATTTTCTGATATCAAAAATTAGGGATTTGGGGATTTTAGAATTTTAGGGATCTTGAGGATTTTTGGAATTGGAGATTTCAGGTTGTTTTGATAGCTGATTTGGTAGATTTGATGTTTATTTGTTCATATTTTGTTGATTTCTACGGTTTTGATGGTCGATTTGGAGGATTTGATGGTTATTTATTCATGTTATCTTGATTTTTAGGGTTTTAATGGCTGATTTTTAGGTTTTGGTGTTAACTACATTAGTTTATGAGGGTCGACATCGAATCAGGAATCCACAAATAGGGATTTGAACTCTTACATTTCATGTTCAATTTGCTTGAGCTCTAGTACCATCTGATGAAATGCCCTATGCCACCAAAGGTTCCCTGGCCCCATACAGAATGGGATTCATCCTATGCGTGGTAACTCCTTCACTCCATTCTTGACATTTGGTGGGTTTTAATAGGGAAAGCATGAACATACCCTGATATTCCAATAGATGAGCAATACCAATAATGATCCCTTGTTTTTAGAATTGGCCATTTTATGCATGCAATCTTGAAATTACAATATATATATATATCTGGTTCTTTTACAAAAATTAGAAAGTAGAAACTCATATTCATGAGTCTCAAATATATTATTAAATGTTTTGAAAGAATGTTTAGATCCTAAAGCATATTCTTACACTGCAAAAGTATCACATATCTTTTGTTAATATTTGCTATTTTCCTGATCTACTATACTCATTTGTCTTGGATTCAGACTGCCTTTGCATTTAGAAATATCTTCACGTAGTTTAGTGTTTTTTGGTCATTTAACAAAGAGCTTGGTGTTTTTGGCTTTAATATTTTAATCTGTTTGCTTAATTTTAGGTGCCCATGCTTCATTTTCAGGTATTGTAGTCTCTAATATGGATGCTTTTCTTTCGATTGCTTTACATCTTATTTGATTTGGATTTTGTCCAAAAGGTACCCAATGAACCTACCCTGATCAAAATTGGGTTGAGTATGGGTTGTGTCATGTCCTAACATCTTGGACATAGTTAAAATCAGTTTGGTACTCCTGTATTTATATTTTTTACTATCTTTTTTTTCTAGAAGTTTGGGATATTTATAGATTTGTTTTAATGCAGGATTGTGCAGTCTCCTATCTTTGAACTTTGTTTTGATCAAAACAATAGTATTGAACAATTTGTATCTCATGAAAAGGTTTGGTCTCTAGTATTTAATCAATTTTTGCCAAAACTGCCTTGTTAACTGAATGTGTCTCATCTAATGTTCCGGTAGTTGTGTCTCAATTCTACTCTTAACTCATCTAATGTTCTAGTACTTGTGTCAACTGAATGTAATTTCCATCATGATTTCTTGAACATTGGCTTTGGAACAACTGTCTTTTTTATTGAATATTGGCCGTGGAACGACTATTTTTTTTATTATTATTGAATATTGGCCATGGAACAACTGTCATTCTGTCTGATAAATTACAACAGATTTGTAAGTTAATAAGGTTTATAAAATACCAATTGAACATTGGCCTGTTTATCCTGTTTTCAGATGGTTCCTTTTGGTTCAATGTTATCTCTTGGGCCTGGAATTATAATAGAGAAACTCAGTTGTGCATTCTTCCTCTGCTTAACCCGAGTTAGATTTGTGTAAGACTTTGTTCTTTTTCGATATGGTAGCTATAGTTAGTGCAATAAATGACCTGATGAGATACTCGTGTAAATTCTTCTTATGCTCCATTGAATTGCCAAAATTGGGAGATGCCAAAAATGGGCAGAGGGCTGCTCTGCATTCTGCTCTAGAGAAGTGCCTTGTACAGCTAGCAAATAAGGTGTGTCAATCCTCTCTACTCTTCATATAGAGATGCTACCTCATTCAAGTCTTTGCTTCTATAAAGTTGGTCATTTAATTTCTGTATCCAGAGAAGTACCTATCACCACATGCATCAACTGTGAACTACCACCATTAGCAGCAAAATGGAACTATAAGTAGAATAACTCAAGCCGTGGGTCATTTGCGCCACTAGCTCTAATGTCACTTCCCTTCCATCTGAAAATAACTCTCATTGTCTCAGATAATTCTTTGCTGCATTCGTTCTTGCTTGCATTGTCTTTCTATTGCATGCGAGAAGAGAGTATTTATTAATGCTTGTTGTGCTGGATTTATGGCCTTGGGTTACTTGATGTGTTTTTTGGGTTTCTTAGCTCTCAGGACGAGGAGTCGGTTGTTCATCTCTAAGGTTTCTGCTTCCAATCCCGGCTTGCGGGGGAGCAGGGGTTTGCTATTCTGTTAGTAGGAATGGCCGGCTTGAGGGCCACAGGATGTCGTATGCCTTTTCCTTTCCCCCTTTTTGTTCCTTTTTGCTTTTTAGGATATATGATGGATGAGCTTGGTTTCATTGCAGAACTCGTGGTCTCTAATGCTTTGGTTTCATGGCAGAAAAAAAGGAATTATTGCAAGGCATTTTTCTATATCTTCTTTTGGATCTCTAATGCTTAATTAGCGTAAAAGGTTTATCTTAATTTCTATTTTTTAGCTTCAGAATTTCTTTCACGATGCATGAACTTGGTTTTTCTTAGAAATTTCTGACAAGTCCTTGAAGGTCAAATTCAATTATAACTTATGGTACGGTTTAATCATATATAGGTTCTTATCTTAGACATTGTAACATATATTCATGTAGTGCCTTGTACTCAGTTGTAGACATTTTGTAAATGGCAAGGTTTTGAAGATTGCAAATATAATTGTTGGCATATCTTGAAGGATCCAATAACAAAATTTACTTTTTAACTCTCAAAATTTACATTGGAAGGTTTTAGTCCACCATTACTGTAGGGCTCTTAGATTGTATAGCAGAGGTATGTGCAATAGTGGATGGGCTTTGTAACTGTTATAGCTTAGGTCTTAGAAATCTACAAGTGGAAAGTGATTCTATAATTATTTTTGAAGGGATACATGTGCATTCAAAGGCCCATGTGGTATTGGTAGATTAAAATTCAAAAACATGCATCAATTCATCCATTCTATCTGAGCGACGATCTCAGTGGTATTGGTATATGTTTCCATCCACAAATGTTCTAAAGATAAGCCACACAGAGGAAATGGAGAGGTTATCTATTTCCTGTTGCATTCATGTTGGTTAGATCATCTTATGTTGACCTTCTCCCATGTTTAGCAATGGCCCATTTAGCAATTTTTCACACGTTGCAATTATCAATATAGGACTCATGGTAGAATTTGTCAATCTATGTCAATTTTAGTAGATCCTGTATATTTTCTTGTCGCAGTTTCAATTTTTCCTTCAACATTAATGTTCAATTTCTTGTTGGTATTTGTTCATGTTACTTTCAACCTATGAAATAACATGTTTGAGTTGGCAAATCGGATAGTTGGCAATTACAAAACTGATAACAACACAAATAGCATTACCATCAACCTAAGGAGTTTCACTATTTATGAGAAAGCAGCTTGAGCTGTTATTTACATGGGTTGCACGGGACTATCTGCAATGTCATGTTGTTTCTTTGTTAGGATACTATTGTAGAGCTAAGCTTCTTAGCATGTAAAGGAGCTTGCAAATACCTCTTGAGCAAATACCACAGAAGATTTTTTATTTTTCATTTTATAGGCATCAAAATATCCTCCTTGGGTTGCTTGTCATAATCAATATTCTGAAGTTCAAAATCAGTTTGGAAGTTTGATGTCTGTTAAGCCGTAAATGTTTTGATTATTTTGACTGATTCATGGATGTTTATGTTCCATCAGCAATCCAGCTTATGAAATTGTAGACTATTGTAAGATCAACCTTAGAAATGACAAGCTCATGAAAGGGTCTGGACAATGCCTATGATGAGAACATCTAAATCTGAAATTTTATTCATGTGCAGCAATTCATTAATGAAAATTGGGTGCTTCTGCTTACAAGCAAATCCCCTTGACTATCAAATTGGAGAAAATATGTAAGTTTTGGAAATAAGCTAATAATCACATTTTATTATAGATTAATTCAGCCCCTTGTTATCATCTTTCTTTTTATAAGCCAGGTTACTGTTCATTTTTTGCAAAATTTCCTGAATTTCATGAACTCATCCACATGCCGATGTTGCATGGGCTGAAAGCTGCACTTACCATTCATCTCAACCATTTCTGTTGGTCCAGTCCTTTTTTTTTCATTTTTCATTTTTCTTTAGAATTGTACTCTCATGAGTTGGCCTTCCTACTACAATCATGATGGCAGGAGTCTCAATGGAAGAAAGAAGGGATGATGATGGGCAGACAGAAAAAACAATCATTTCGAGGATGGTACATTGAGTATGGAACAGAGTGGGGTGAATTAACAGACACTCTCAGTTACCGCCAAGCAATCTATGTAGGAATCGACAAATTACCAAGATATTGAAGTTACAGGAATAACACCAGGTAGCAGTGCTGATATTGACACTCATTGTTTAAACCTTTTTAGATCCCACCGTCCATAAGGTCCCATAAATCAGCACAAAGGAGACCTTGATCAAAAAGTTTCAATGGTGGGCATTCAACCCCCACTATGGGCCCACTTTAGCCTTAGATATGATTTAATTTTTAGCTTATAACTTAACATGATTCTGCAAAATGGATGAATCGTGTGGTAAAACACATATATCAGGGTAGGCATTATAGAGAGGATCAAATTAGGTGAGAACACAGCCTCACCCAGGACAGCTCAACCCTTATTGTGGGCCCACCTTGATGTATGTATTCTGTATTCTAATTGTGCATATGTATTTTTCATATTATTTTAGGGCATGATCCCAAAAATGAAGAAATACAAATCTTGGGTGGACCCAGCTTTAGGAAAAAGTAGTACTGAATGCCTTACAATTTTCTGTTGTGTTTTTTTGCCTTCTAATTTATTGATAAGGCCATAGAAGCTAGACAAAGGTACAAATATCAGCTTCATCTAAAAATTTTGTGGCTCCTTAATCGTCAATCACCACTTTTCCTACAGTATCGTCTACCTGTTAATTGGATCTACTTCATTTTTGGGATAGTGTCCTAAAATGATATGGAATAATAGAAAGAGTAGGCAAATATAAAATATATACATCAAGCTCGGCCCTACCATTAGAGTTGTACACGAGTCAAGTTAGCTCAGTTAGCTTGCTCAACTCGCCTTGACTCGAAATTGGATTCGGATCTAGATAAGTTAGTTTTTTGAGCTTGCCGGAGCTCGACTCAACTTGGATCGAACCTTAACTCGAATCGAATCAGCTCGGTGACTCAATTATTTTGATATTGATGTTGTTCGTCAAGTGTTTAATGAAATGAGTCAACAAAGTGTTATTTTAGGTGTGTACATTCTTCGCAAGATCAGCCAATGATGAGGAAGGAATTGATACGAAATCAATCACTACAAAAAAAATTCTTTACACATTCATTCACCTATAAATTGAAAGAAATGACTCTAGATGTGAAGGCAAGAAAAAGCGGTGCCTTCATCACCTTCAACAAGTAGAAAATTATTTTTCACTTTCCCAGTTACATCAAGGGTATGTCACAAGTACAACATTTACACTTGCAAATGAAGCTATGAATCTGGGTGTGGTACCAATGACAAGAGATGCTATATTATTTAATTTTATTCTATTTTTCCTATTTGAATTGGGCTTGAAGATTTTCCTTCATTTATTTATCTTTCAAAAATAGGTTTTGGTTTGCATGATAGCATTTGGGTTTTCAAGAAGACTGAGAAGCAATCAACCTGTGAAGAACCTAAGTTCACTAATCTATATGTAAAGAATCTGGAAAATGGGTTGACTGATGATCTCTTTTGGGAAAAGTTCTTTGTATTTGGAAAGATAATCAATGCTATTATAATGAAGGATGATTATGGGAAATCTTGGGGCTTTGGGTTTAATAGCTTCGAGATGCCAAAAAACGCTAAGAAGGCTATATAGGCCATGAATGGTGCACAACTGGGTAAGTTATGTTCATTATAGTTATTTCTGTTTGTCTAAATTATAGTATCATTTGAATACTTACAATAGGATCTTTGTTTGTTGGCTAGGATCAAAGAAGCTCCATGCAGGAAGGGCTCAAAAGAAAGCTGAATGAAAGTAACTGCTAAGTTGCAGTTCATGGTAAGGCATAGCCAACAGTTTCTAAAGTTTCAAGTAATTTCTTTTTGTATGGATTTGTGATTGTTGTCAAACTTATGGTGTAGTTGTAATCTTGAATATATTGTACTTTGCAGGGTTTAAACGTGTACGTGAAAAAACCTCATAGACTCTGTTGATGACAACGAATTATGTGAACTTTTTGGTACTTTCAGCTAAATAAGTTCAACAAAAGTGATGCTTAATGATGAAGGATTTGAGTAGGGGATTCGGTTTTGTGAGTTTTTCCACTCTTGCTGATTCCATCAATTATTATTTAAATAATGCATTGCTCAAAGCATGTATTAGTCAGTTTGATTTCGTTTTGGCTAGTGTATTGCTCTCATAAACATGATCTGAATGTCGATTAGATTCGTCTATTTTGGGCGAATGCACATACAATATTACCCAATATATGAATAGATAGTTGATGTTTGTAAAATAGAGAAAGAAACTTTAGTATTCTCACGCCAAAATGTGTTTTCATCTTTACCTTGAAACTAATAAATTTTTTTATGGAAATACAAATTTTATATGTTTAGAATTTAGATGATAAATTTGATTTTGATTTAATCATTTTCTTTTGTAGACTTCTCAAATAGGTTGGTTGGTACTGTTTTGGAGAAATAGATATATCTAGTTTTGGATGTGTGCATTGGTTAGGCAATGAAAAAATAATTTTCATTATTATTTTTTGAATGACTATCAAGTGTAAGATTTTTAATTTTTTTTTTTTAAAAAAAATCTGATGATTTTTTTTTATGAGGTATTTTAGTGACAAACCAAATCCATCGCTAATTTCTGAACAAGAAAATCAATGACGGATTTGGGTCTGCCGCTCTCCTCATATTAGCGACGGACCTTATCCGTCGCTAATATTTTAAATGACGAATAATTTGGGTGGTTTTCCGAATTTCAGCAATCGATTTTTTATTTTTTACATCGAATCTTATCCGTTGGTAATCTTCGACGAACCTTATCCATTGCTGATTAAATGACAGATTTGATCCGTTGGGAAAAAAACAACCCAATAAACGGCGATGGACCAAACGACAGATGAAATCCATCATTTATTTGGTTTTATGATGGATTTGGTCCGTTGCAAATTCATGATTTTGGCGTAGCGATTATGGAGAATATGAAGAGGTGCCGGGAGTTGACTATGTCATTCAGCAACAATTATTCTCCTCTTTCGCGTATAATATTTTCGGGTCTAAGAACTGGCACTGCGATAACCTCAGAGACTTTCGATTTCCACAGGCGTGGTTCAGACTGTGATGGTTGTTCCTAGTTCTGATACACGCTCCACTAAAAGGTTAGAACATCTCTTGCACCTTTAGTCAAAGTCAGCACAGTGGCACGTGAAATAATCTTCCCGACAGAGCCAGTTGATACCACAACTCCAACTATAATCGATTCTAATACTGAAGCTAAGGCACCATCTTTTGCATATATGGCTTTGGACATGCCTGGTCCTTCGTCCCTTCCCGAGAAAGTACAATCTATGGAGATGCCAGCTCTGATCCCAATGGTTTCAACCATAGGTATATATTTTTTTAATATTTGATGGTATTTTATAAATTCCATTCTAACTCGTATTTCCTCTATTATATATTTTCAGTCGTCTAGCTTCAAGTGGCTCTGCAAGCTCCAATTCCATTGTCACTATTTCAAATATAATATCTTTGGAGAAGAATCCTCCTCATACGTTGATCTTGCTGAAAGGTTCCCTATCAGCAGTCGTATATATTTTCAAAGATCCAACATGGTGGCCGTATTTGGACATAACATTGACATCTCTAGACAATGCTGCAAGGATGATGAAGATCAATATCTCTCCCTTGCGCGAATCTCTCTCTCACTTTTACGTCACACTTTGTAAGCTTAAATCTACCCGAGACATGAATATTGCTCCTGAAATACTTGCCCACCAGATGGAATTATTGCAGCTCGAAGATATGTTTTCGTCGGCGATGACAACAATTTTTGAATATAATAAAGAATTCCATTCTCTCCATGAACAAGTGAAGGCTTCCAAACATTCTTAAGCAGTTATAAGTGAGAAGATTCCAAGTCTCAAACTACAAATTTCCGACCTTGAGGCTCAACAACATCAAGCGGATTTAAAGACCAGCAAGCTTGAAGCCGACATTGAAGACATCATGCGCATAACCAATCTTGAGCAGTTAGAGATCTTGAAGGATGAAGCAGCCATAACTTCCTTAAAACAGGAGCCATCTGATGTTCGTGGTCTGGCTAGACTCATTGTTGATGCGAAATTAGACAATGTAGCTGTAGAAGTTCAATTGAAGCAGGATGTCCAAATATATATGATTGCAATAGGAATATCAAAAGACTTGTGAATTTTCTTTTACACCTAATATAATTTCATACTTATACTTCAATATTTTGTGAATGAAAATTTTTTCTTTTGTGAATTTGTGTTGAGGGTCAAATATTGCATATTATCCCCCATTTCATGTTTGTGTTGCAAGGTGAATTTAAGAACTTGGATTGGAAAAGTTGCTAAAAGCATGGATTTGATGCTTAAAGATCACCAAGGTAAAGAATGGATGTTAGGAGATGAAGATTGAAGATTTCAATGTCCCAAGATTCAAGAAAACTAAGTGGAGAAGGAAAGAAGTCAAAAAAACAAGTGCAATATTCACATTAACTGTGTCATCGATCACCATTCGATGACATCGAAGCTACCATTCGATAACATCGAACACGAGTCAATGACATTGAATTTATGAAAGAAAATTGAGTTGGTTGATGGAAAAATTGAAGACATTTTTCAATGACTTGAGGACTTGTTCGATGACTTGAAGCCTTGCTCGAGGACATTGAAGTCAGTTTGATAACATCAAATTTTCTATGGATTTTTGGCAAAACTCGCTGGACATATTGGCTACAATGTTCGATTACTCGAAAACCTCCTTGATGATGTCAAAGATATATTCGATGACATCGAAGGCCTCTTCGATGGTGTTAAATTTATTGAAAAAATTGAAATAACTTGCTGGACTGTTTTGGATGCATTATCGTTCCTCCAACAATGTTTGATGACATCGAAGATACATCGAAGGAAGGTTCGATGACATCAAAGGTTATACAGTCCAGATGTGGTTACAACAGCACAGAAAAATCACGTGTTTAAGGCACCTTCGATGACATTGAAGGCAGTTTGATGTCATCGAACAACTTAGGTAGAGTTGCGCAGAATTACGCGGAGTACATAAATTTGAGGTAGTTTTTAAATTTTTCCAAGGAGGTGCTGCACAACTATAAATAGGAGTCCCCAGGGCATCAATCTAGGGTTTGGAAGAGCAAAGCACAAGGGTAGAGAGTAGTCACCAAGCATTTTTTTCTTCTTAGTTTTTCATGCTTTCTTCTAGGGTTTTAGATACAATCATGTCTATAGTTGGTCAAATCCCTTAGCTAGGGCTATGAAGTGAAGCTTGTAGCTTGATGGGATGTTTCTATTGCTTTGATTGATGTTTATGTTGAACTTACTTTGATTCTAATTTGATATTTAAGGAATACTTTCAGTTTTTAATGGTTTGTTGTGACTTAAATTACAATAGATTTGTAATAACTTTGAGTATCTTCTTTTCTTACTTTGAGATTGTGAAATTAGGAAATTCTGTTGTTCACCATTGTCCCTTGGGCATGATTGGATGATGGAATCCCTTCTAACCTTCACAATTCTCTTATGATTGATTGTGGAATTGGTATATCCTGTCGTTTATCATTGTCTCCAGGGCATGGTTAAGTGATGGAATCACTTTCAGTTCTCACAACTCTCATCCATTGAGAATTAGATCAATGGAAGCTTAGATTTGATCTTAATTGCTATATCTTCTAACTGGATAAGATAGGAATCTGATTCTAGTTGTGTCCTTGAATCAAGCATAGTAATTCCCTGATTGTTACAAGTGGATCCTTGGAAACCCTAGTTCCCACTTTTAAATCCTCAAGTTTTCTAATTAAACACTTCATAATTACTTCCTTTTTATTTCTAATTTAGATTTAGATCTTCTTCTAGTTTTACTTCTAGTTGCTTTCAGAATACACACAAGATTAATCCCTGTGGATTCGACCTTGGTCTCACTGAGATTATTACTACATCGTGACCTTACACTTGAGGTTGTGAACAAGTTTTTAGCGTTATTGCTGGGGATTAATGGTTGCGTTTTTCTAAGATTAACTAGTTTTGGAAGTACTTTAAGATTAGGATTTTTCTACTTTCTATTTTTAGGTTAGGGTTTTTTCTGAATTATTTTAAAAACTAACTTAGCTTTCTATTTCTAGCTTTAGAAACTTTCCTTTTCTATTTTTAGAAACTAATTTCCTTTCCTAATATGTTTTAGAAACTAATTTACTTTCTACTTTTAGAAACTTTCCCTTTTCGCTTTTAGAAACTAGGTTGCTTTCTTAGTTCTTTTTTAGAAACTAATTCACTTTCCTTTTTCTTTTGCAGGATCCCAATATAAAAACTTCTAATTTAGTAACTTCTTTCTAATTCTCTCTCTTTCTATTTGTAGATTTCTATTTCCCTCTTTATTTTTTAGGTTTAGGTTAGATTCTGAACTTGAGGGTTGAGAGTGTTTCATGCCCAAGTTGGTTCGCAATAATACTCGATGTCTCTTGAGTGAAGGAGGATTGGTTGAAGGGTTATCTATCCATCATAGGATTAGACACCACTCGAGATCCACAGAGTTAACTAAAGTTATTGTTGTCAATCAACTAGCCAATCAACCTCCAAATCCACCCCAACCTAGGGTGGAGGAAATCCAGGATGAAAATTAGGTGCATCGATCACCCCCGCCTCGTACTTTACGAGACTATTTACAACCGGTGTGAGTGAGCACTCCTTGTGTGGTCTTTCCAAAAAAATACAAGAAACATAGATATCAAGCCAGGAGTGATCCAACTCTTTCTAAAGTTCCTTAGGCTTGAATATGAAAATTCATATTTACACTTGAAAGAGTTTGATGAGATCATAGCCACTTTATACTTTCCTAATGTGTATGAGGACACAATCTGGCTGAAACTCTTTCCTTTCTCCTTAGAAGAAAAGGCTAAGACATGGTTACATTCATTATATCCACGATCTATTGGCAGATGGAATCACATGACAAGGGAGTTCATAAAGAAATTCTTCACGTATGATAAAACGAACACCATCAGAAAGTCGATCATGAACTTCGCCCAAAGGGAAGATGAAACATTCTTCCAATGTTGGGAGCAGTTCAAGGATCTTGTTAGTTTATGCCCACAACATGGTATTGAAACATGCAGCATAACAAATTTTTTCCATGAAGGATTGACATCTTCCATGAGCCAATTTGTCGAGACGATGTGTAATGGGGAATTCCTGAACAAAGATGTCGATGAAGTGTGGGATTACTTTGATAAACTTGTTGAAACAGCACAATCATGGGACATCTCCCCGAGAACAAGAATCATGTTTAAGCCTACTCAATCAAAGGAGAGGTGGAATATATCTTTTAAAAGAGGAAGATGATATCAATGCTAAAGTGGCCAATCTCACAAGGAAACTCGAGGCCATGGAACTTAGGAAGGATAAGGATAAGGAAGTTGTCTGCAGTATTTGTGCTTGCAACATTCATATAACTGAAAATTGCTCAACAATACCTGCGTTTCAAGAAATATTGAATGAGCAATCAAATGTCGTAAACAACTACCAAAGGCCTTTCAAGGGACTCACTTCGAACACATACAACTCTAACTGGAAAAATCATCCAAATTTCAGTTGGAGGAATGAACAGTCTGTTACACCTCAAGGAATCCCTAATCAATTCTTAAATCAAAGGAAACCTCAAGAGGAATTGGTTCAAAATTCTTAAGTGCTCATCCAACAAAGTACTCTTCAAGCCTTACAAGAACTCACAAAGGCTATACAAAAGATAAACTCATGCATTACAGTTATAGAGAAAGGGATGCTTCTTGCCCAACCTATCTCCAATTCTAAACCGCAATAGGGAGTTAGTGAACCAAGCTCTTGAAATCCAATGGAGCAATCTAAGTCTATCACAACTCTTAAGAGTGGGAAGATAATTGACAAATCTATTCCGGTAAGGGCGGATAAGCCTAAGGACCCGGATGTAGATGAGACTGATAGACCTAGTGATGCTCCACATGAGGTAGAACTGGAACTTCAAAGAAAACTAGTTGCTCCATTCCACCAATGGTTGATAGCACCAAAACCTCTCTCTAACTCTCAGGATATTCTAGAGGTGCAGAAACGAGTAAAGGTCAATATTCCTTTGTTGGATGCCGTTAAACAAATACCTTCATATGCCAAATTTTTGAAAGACTTATGCATGACCAAAAGAAGGTAAAATATTCAAAAGAAATTTTTTTTGACAGAAAAAGTGAGTGCCATCCTAAAGTAAGATGTGCCATAGAAGTACAAAAATCGTGGTAGCCCAACCATCGCCTGTATAATTGGGAATTACTGGATTGGGCACACACTTCTTAATTTAGGAGCGAGTGTAAATCTAATCCCATACTCGGTTTACGAATAACTAGGTCTAGGTGAATTAAAACCTACCCGGACCACATTACAACTTACTGATTGCTCAGTTTGTGTACCGAGAGGGATAATTGAGGATGTGTTGGTCTAAGTTGATAAATTCTACTATCCAGTAAATTTTATTATCCTAGACACTCAACCCATCATGGACATGAGCACTCAAATTCTCGTCATCCTTGGTAGCCCATTCCTTGCCACTTCAAATGCAATCATCAACTGTAGGAATGGAGTCATGAATTTATCTTTTGGAAATATGACATTGGATCTCAATATCTTTTTTAATATGAACAAACAGGCAGAGGATGATGACAATGCCCTTAATATTAACTTGATTGATTCTTTTATGGAGCATAGAACTCTGATGACCTTATTCTTTAACCCTCTAGAAATGTGTATGGTCCACTCCCATGATTTAGATAATGATATGATTAGAGAAACATGTGTCATGCTTAAACTGTACCGGTATATGAAGTTAACCGGTGGAGGTCACAATTCGAAAAATTACCTCAAACTGATGTAGTACCTCTACTGTCTAACCTCAAGGCACCGAAGCTTGACCTAAAACCTTTGTCATTTGAATTAAAATATGTTTATTTAGGTCAAGATGAGGCATACTCGGTGGTGATTTCTCTCACCTTGAGCCGCTACTCTCATTGAGCACAAAGGAGCCCTTAGATGGTCGATTGCGAACCTCAAGGGAATTGACCCTTTGATTTGTACTCACCACATTTATCTATATGATAATGCGAAGACCTCCCGACAACCACAATGAAGATTAAATCCAAACATGAAGGAAGCGGTTAAGGCTGATGTTCTTAAGCTATTAAATGTGGGCATTATATACCCTATATCCGATAGCCAATGGGTGAGTCCAATTCAGGTGACCCCTAAGAAGTCTGGAATCACCATCATATCCAATGCCAACAATGAACTAGTGCCAACAAGAGTCACTTCTGGTTGGAGAATGTGCATTGACTACAGGAAGTTGAATACCGTCATGAGGAAGGACCCTTTTTCTTTGCCATTTATTGATCAAATTTTGGAAAGGCTAGCTAGTCACTCATATTATTGCTTCTTTGGCAGGTATTCGGGCTACAACCAGATAGAGATGGCTCCTAAAGATCAGGAAAAGACCGCATTCACATATCCCTTTAGCACCTTTGCTTACTGAAGGATGTCATTCGGATTGTGTAATGCCCCTCCACTTTTCAGCGATGCATGATGAGTATTTTTTCTGACATGGGGGGGAAATATTTAGAGGTCTTCATGGACAACTTCTCTATCATTGGTCCATCCTTCAACGATTGTTTGGAGAATCTTAAATGTGTGCTAAAGTGATGTGAGGAAAAAAATTTGGTACTAAATTGAAGTACCATTTCATGGTTTGTAAGGGGATTGTCCTTGGACATATCATCTCGTCTAAGGGAATTGAGGTAGATAAGGTTAAGATTGATCTTATCTCTAACTTACCTCCACCAAAGAACATACGAGATATGTGATCCTTCTTAGGACACGCCGAATTTTATAGAAGATTCATAAAGGACTTTAGTCACCTCTCTCGTCCTTTGTGCAATCTACTTCAAAAGGATGTACCATATGAGTGGACTGAGCAATGCCAGGAAGCTTTTTCTAAGCTCAAGAGCATGCTAACCATTACACCTATCATGCAGCCACCCAACTAGAACCTTCCTTTTGAAATTATATGTGATGAGTCCAATTATGCTCTTAGGGCGGTGTTAGGTCAGAAAATAGAAAAGAAGCCCTACGTTATACACTACGCAAGTTAAACTTTAAATCCTGCACAAGTGAATTACTCTACTATGAAAAAGGAACTCTTAGCCATAGTGTTCACCATGGACAAATTTAGGCCATACTTGATCAGACCCAAGATCATGCGACGCTCAAGTATCTTCTTTCTAAGAATGATGTTAAGCCCCGCTTGATAAGATGGATCCACCTACTCCAAGAATTTAATTTGAAAATAAAAGTTAAAAAGGGAGTAGAGAATGTAGTGGATGACCATCTTTCCCACCTTGATCTCTCTAATTCCCTTGAGATGACACATATAAATGACATGTTCCCTGATGAACAATTATTTGAAGTCTCTCATTTAACTTGTTTTGCAGATATTGCTAATTATCTTACCATAGGTTTCACGCCAATACATTTGACTCTACAAGATAAGAAAAAAATTCTTTACCGAGGCCTATGGTGTCACTTTTCTGCTAAAAAGACCATAGCCAAAATTCTACAGTGTGGCTTTTACTGGCCCACTATATTCAAGGACACTCATCAGTTTTGCAAAGCTTGTGAGTGTTGTCAGAAATTGTGAGCATTATTCCATCGAAATATGATGCCTTTGAACCTTATTCTGATCATTGAAGCATTTGATTGCTGGGGTATCGATTTCATGGGACCATTCCCCCAATATTTTAGAAATTTATATATTTTGCTAGCAGTAGACTATGTCACTAAATGGGTTAAAGCGATTCCATGCTAGAATAATGATAATCAAATGGTCATTAAATTCTTAAACGAGAACATCCTTTCCTGGTTTAGAACACCTCGAGCCATCATTAGTGATGGAGGTTCACATTTTTGTAATAGGCCATTTGTAAACTTAATGAAGAAATATGACATCTCCCACAAAGTGAGCACTCCATACCACCTAGAAACAAGTGGGCAAGCTAAAATTTCCAATAGAAAAATTAAACATATTCTGGAGAAAATGGTTAACCCTAACCGTAAAGATTGGTCAATCCAATTGACCGATACCTTATGGGCTTATTGTATTACATTTAAGACACCTATTGGAATGTAACATCTCGGAAAAATCCATACAAAGACCCGAGTACCACCTCAGGCAGAAATCATCAAGGATTAAATTCTTTAGAAATTAGATGAAAATTAATTAAGTACTAAATTGAATTGATCAGCGAATTAGCTCGAATCATTTTCTATATGAACTGCAAGACCCAAAACTAGCAAAATCGCTAACTCTACATTACCTAAAAACCTAGGATCAATCTCTAAACCCAGTTGCTCTCAGGAGCACATTGAAACTCCGTATCCGACCTGGATCACCGTCGAAAGTCTGATTATCGTGAAACTCTACGGTTATGACCACCTTACTAGACTTGACAGCCATCTCAGAAATCAAGTCCAATTAGTATCTAGAAACACACAACTTGAGCCCGGAGCGAAGTGTGTGAGAAACGCGAATTTCTTTAGAAAATAAACTCAAACTTAAGTGAATTGGGCCATTCACTTGTAGGCCAAATACAAGGTTTTAGATCGTTAGATTCTGACCCAACTACACCCTTGGATTAGGGAAAATTTCCTACACATGTCAGTGTACTTATGGCCCTGATCAAGTGATGATGGTCATTGAACAGAAACTGGTCCTCCGTGGTCGATCTATAAACTCGATCAGACCAAAACTTTAACCTGACATAAATACATTGTCAGGGAACTTTATTCAGACCGTATGCAGGAAATATACCTCCAAATGAGCTCCGTTGGCCCGAAATAGACAACTTTTGGCTATAACTTAAGTATACCATGGCCCTAGGGCCATTGACATCAATTCTGGGCCTATATAAGGGCCTTAACCCACCCCTCTCTCATTCCACATGAAATTCCTAACCCTAGGAGGGAGGAGAGAAAAGAGAAGGAGCAAGTAAGGAGAAGAGAGAGAGAGAGTAAGAAATAGTTGCTGGGATTCGTTCCCGCAACTCCACGTGCTGAATCACCTCTTCTGTATTCCTATACCACCGATTTTGAATCCACTTTTGGGTAAGGAATCCTAAACCTAATCTGTTTTAGGTATCCAGATAGGTAGATCGGTGGAATTGCTATCCTATTTCATGATTTAGTAGTCGTTGTGCCGTCGACAAAGGCGCAGTGTTCGAACTAAGTTCGATACGAGTTTACCGACAGAAGGTGCTGACTATAAATATTTAGGTTATGGTTTTCAAGGCTTTCAATGTCAGTTAATGATTTATGACTGACTTGATTGCTATCACATATGCTTAGATGCGATGTTTTTCCGTGTATTACACATATATATGAACTATGTTGAATATAATGCATTCTATGTGTTTGTCGAAATGTTTGAACGAACATGAAATGATGATTTGTGCTTGCCATGATAATTTATTGAGAATACATGATTGTTGTATGTGTGACAATTCCCTTGTGAAAGGAATTGCTATAATATACATTATAACTAATTTATTACATGTATGTCGATATGTGTAGCCTAAGTGTTTGATAAAATGCCTAAATGAGAAAATGCTTGTTGAAATGTATTTAATGAGGGTGTTGAGATAGGATTCTCAATTACCTTATCTGTAGTTAAAATTTCCTTCATGTAACCTATCTTACTACTACGTCATTTATGGGTGAGATACCTATATATGAAACATGTACACTATGTGTTTGTTAAAGTGCTCGAATGAGATTTATATTTGAATTGATTGTCACATGCTATTTTGACTATCATATATGAATGCCTACTGTGTTTGAGTATGATTGGGGCTAATACGTAGTCCAGGCAATTGGTAACAGTTTACGATAAGTGGCCAAACTAGTTTCGCCATGACAGATATGTCTGATGAATCCGAGTCGTATGGTGATTATTGATAGTAGTTAGGCCACGAGGAGTGCGTATGCACTCCATGTTGATTAATTCAACGTACGCTCGTACCAGTCGAGCTTGTCAAGTAACATGATTGGCCTAATGTATGTTTACCATGTATGGACGCTACTGTTTGAATCTAAGGTACCACTTACCATTGAAAACCTGTTTAACCTTGGTATCACAATCCGCTAAGACTCATGAGCTGGGCATAGTAGTATGGGACACCGTGGTCGAGCTATCGACCTATACTCGGGTGACGAGCCTCCCCGTAGTGTCCAGTGAGCAAACCAAACTCGTAAGCTGAATACGGTGGTATGAGATATTGTATTCGAGCTGTCGGCCTATGCTAAGATGACGAGCCTTTTCCGTAGTGACCTCGAGTATAAAATAGGCCTACGATCGGGTGACGAGCCCCTCTTAGTAATCTCGAGTGTGAATTAAGCCTACGTTGAGGTGACGAGCCTCCCGTAGCAACCTATAGTGTAAACTCGCGACCTTGCCTATCGTATGTGATTAACTAGGATTGACAACCTTAGATGGATCATTATTTGGGTAAATGATATAAAAGGAAAGTACCTTAGCTTCTCAAATCTGCTGTATGAATGGGTCTAATTAAGAACTTGGCTAACATGACCATACACCACATTGCATGTGCCTTTAGCGTGGGTGTTGCGCATAGTGGGAGTTTATCATGCGCGACTGTGAGATGATGTTGTAGAGGGAGTGCAGGCAAGGGCATGCATCATTAATACATATCATCCTTGCATTAACCAGAGTACCTAAGAATGCTTATTATATTGCTTTATCATTACTGCTTGACTGAATTGATAACATCTTAACCTTTGCCTTATAGCTCCACTGAGTTGATCACTCACTCCCACTATGGGATGGTGTTTTAAAACAGCAACTAGACTCTGTTATAGTTTCAGATGATGGCGAGGCTTACGATTTAGATTCGGCCTTCTACGACGATGAGGAGTTCTCCTACCTGCAACTCTCTAGCAGGTCTATGTAGACCTGGAGTTGCATCATCAGGGCTACAGGGATATGGATTAGATGACATCACACTTTATCATTTTGTATACTTTGGAACTATACAAGTAACTATTTAACCTGGTATCATGTTCATACTCCGGGGACCTATAACCACTTATATGCTTTTTATACTTATCACAGTCTTCCGCTTGCATAATCTAATTGTCTCTGGAGTATGATATGCTGATTTCGTATAATCCCATTCATGTTTAATGCACTAATACAAACAACATTTAATCATCATTATCTATGTTGCATAAGTGATGCGTTGGAACTCAGGAGTTGAGCGTATGCTCGACCCTCGATTTTCAAGGCGTTACATGGAATGTCTCCCTTTAGACTTGTCCATGGGAATGCTTGCCACTTGCTTGTGGAGTTGGAACATAGGGCTTACTGGGCTATTAAAAATATGAATTTCAATTTGGACAACACTGGCTCATTGCGCAAACTGCAGTTGAATGAACTTGAAGAGATCAAGAATGACACATACAAGAACTCGAGAATTTACAAGAACAAGATGAGGGTGTTTCATGACCAACATATTCTTCAGAAATCATTCACACCAGGTTAGAAGATCCTTTTATACAATTATCAGTTACATCTTTTTCTTGGTAAACTCCAATCTCGATGGACTGACCCTTTCACAATTACTAATGTTTATCCTCATAGGGCTGTCGAGATTCAAAATCCAATTCAAAGTGAATGGACATCGATTAAAGCCATTTGTTGAGAAATTTGATTCAGAGGACATGTCCATACCTCTGATTGAGCTTGTGTACCAAGATTGACCTCCTAGTCTGACGGAGGTTATCTAGGTTTATTACTTTCCTATATGTTAGGATTAGGATAATTTGCTTTTCGCTATTTAGGATAGTTTACTTTTTGCTGTTTAGGATAATTTACTTCCTATTGGTTTAATTCTTGTGCTAACCCATCTTCACACTGAGATCATTGAAAAAGCCTCAAAATTCCTTATTCAAGAATTACCTTTCCATCACTTCTCTTTTCTTTTCATTGTCTCTTTTGCATTACATGCTTCTTTCTTTTATATTGAGGACAATGTATATTTTTAGGTTGTGGATGGGGGATTAGGTAAACTAATCAGTGTTTTCTCAGTTTTGAGCAAAAATTTTAAAAAATTTCAATGTTTCAAGTTGAAATATGTTTGGCAAGCGAAGAATTTTGTATTTAAGAATGTTGTGAGTATGATAGGATAGCGATTGAATTTTGGATTGTTGGAGTTGGATCAGCTAAGTTCTTACGCTCAATGGATTAAAAGAAAATTTGAATATCATGTTAATCTAAATCAAAAGACACATTCAATTTGTCTTCTGTAAGACATGCTAGAAGTTCTGATTGTTAGTATTAAATCATTGATAGATGGTGAGAATCAATTTTGGAGAATTTTATCCACCTTAAAAGAAGAAAAGAACTAGTTAAAAAATAAGAGATCGACAAAAAGGTCATGTATAATGAAAAAATAGAAAAGAATGAAAAATCGGAAAAAGAATGCAAAAATAAAAAGAATGAATGAAAATTGACTGTCAATATAAAATCAAAAACTAGAAAAAGAACGAGAAAATGATAAGCTCGGAATCAATACTTGAGTTTTAAACCAGTCTTGAAGTGATGAGCATGGCTACACTATAAGAAATTGGCCTTTTACCGACGAACTTATTTCCGATGAAATCAATTTAGTCGGTAAACATGACTTTCCCTGACAAAATCATATTTCGACGGCAAAAGATTCTTGCCACGACTAAATATGTTCTCGCCACCATTTACAACGACGACCTGAAAACTTTTCCCGATGACATTATGTATTGCTGGTGAAAACTATTTTCCTAACGATTATTTCATCGGTAAATATAATTTTTCCTAACGAACCAAATAGTTCATCGGCAAAAGATCCCTTGGTGTCCTTTCCGATGAAGGAGTTGTTATTTTTACCGATGTTATACAATATCGTCGATAAAGGAACTTTTTACCGATGAAAAAATCATCGGTAAAGGAGCTTTTTACCGACGAAATAGATACATCGTCGAACAAAATGAACAGTGGACATATTATTTCACTTTGTGTGGTTTATCATGGGTGTTAAGTTGTAATTTTTGTTTTTGGTGTAGCTAATAAGTATATTTAAGGATTTGTGTTTGAAATCGTTGACAGGATGGTGGAACCCATAAGACTTGGTGACGTCGCTTTATTAGCTAGTATCGCAGCTCAACCTGTCAGTACATAATTCACGTCCGTGATTTCTAGGATGCGGTTTAGCTAGTGACGCTACCACCAATCAAGTGGCTAGTGATTGGCTCTACATGGACCCATCGTGATTTATGTATTTTATCCACACCATCCATACATTTTGCTATGGCTTGATTCTAAAAATGAGGTAGATCTAAATCTCAGGTGGATCGCATGGGAAAATAGTAGTGATTGAATATTCACCATTAAAGACCTCATAGGGCCCACTGTAATGGTTATTTGACATCTAACCTATTGATTAGGTCAGACATACTTCGATGAAGGGAAAAAATATATATCATCTTGATCTAACACTTTTGTGGCCCCCAAGAAGTTTTTAATGGTGGGCGTTCAATCAACATTGTATGGTCCACTTGAGAATTAGATCAACCTCATTTTTGGGCTCATAACATAAAATGATCTTTACGAATGGGTGAACAACATGGATGAAACACATACATCATGATGGGGCCCACAGAGCACCAACCATTAGCCATTGGCTAGTGGCAAGGTCAGTAGCCAATCTGTTTCTGGATTTCATGCCAAAGCCTTTCGAGAAGTTCATGTGCAAGGATGTTGGGTGGGGCCCACTACATTGTTCGTGAGAAATCCATTCCGTCCATCCATTTCCAGATCATTTTAGCACATGGGACCAAAAGCGAGGTGGATACAAAACTCAAGTGGGTCACGCGAAAGGAAAACTTAGGGAAAGAAATTCTCACCATTGAAACCTTCTAAGCTCCACCTTGATGTTTATATGTTATCCAAACAATTTATAAGGTCATTCCTAATGGGATGAAATGAAACAACAAATAATAGCTTGGTACAAAATTTTTATGGTCATAAGAATGCTTCAACGGTTTTCATTGAATGCCCAATGTTTCCTCTCGTGTGGCCAACTTGAGTGTTGGATACACCTAATTTTTTGTCATACCTCCTAAAATGAGCTTGTAAAACGGACGAACGGGGTAGATTTCTCACAAACATCTTGGTGGGCCCCAGCTAACATCCTTCTGCCTGAAAGGTTTTTGTAGGAAATCCGCATCTGTAAAAAAAGAGCCCGCTCTAGCAAAATTTCAATCTCACGGTTTCTTTGTCTCTATCATGCACCACATTTCTCTCTACCTGTATCACACACCACCTTCCTTCCTCCCTACCTATATCATGCACCACCTTCCTTCCTCCCTCTCTCACACATGCCCTCTCTCTCACCGAAGCTCAGGTTGAATTAGATTCACGCACGATAAGTATCTCTCTCTCTCTCATTCTATCTCAATATTAATGCCAATTTAAGAATTTGAAAGTTAGTCATTTGTAGATTTTCGATTTGAATGTGGACCCTTATTTCGGGATTTGGAGATTTTAGGGCTTATAGATTTGAATGTGGACCCCAAATTGGATTTTTATGATTTTACAAATTGGGGATTTAGGGATTTTAGGATTTTAGGGTTTTGCAGACTTTTAAAATTGGGAATTTTTTATTTTACAAATTGGGGATTTGTGGGTTTGTGGATTAAAGAAAATAAGTTTTCAATCTTAGATTTAAAGGTTAAGCATTGGCTCCTTGGTGTGGGTGTCTAACATAAATGGTTGGCCCCATTGTGGATATGTCATACTTCATTTGGTCCATTGTTTATTGGAGATGCAGTGGCTTAAGATTGGCCGCTAGAATTCTACCCACCTGTATAAGGTTGGCAATGGGCTTTGTTGACTCCTTGAAAATTTCAAGTTCAATACCATACCACAAATTTTAGGTAACTCTTTAGAACATCTTACACCTACACATCAGATGTTCGATTAAATTCCTTCAAGAATGTTTAATAGTATTTCTTAATTTATGTGGTTTGCTAATTCCACATGCATGCACATCCACTTGGGCACATGTATTGGGATGTGAGATCTAAGCTTGCCATCATGCGATCTTTTGGCATTAAAATTTGATTTGAAATTGCCATCAATTGCATATTATGATGCTTGATATGCATGCATTCCAAGCTTGTACATGAGGCATGCATTAACTCAAAATAAACTGATTAAATAAGTGTACTTATTATTATCTGTTCAGTGTCATTTTCGGTTTTACTCCATCCAAGATCAAGTTAGTGGTTTGGCTGATCTGAATTTCCATCCAAATGTATGGTGGAAGACAACACCATTTTTGAGATTATGGTGAACCATAACAGGATTCTAGCCCATATCACTTTAGAGTAAAGACTAGAGATAGAATCTAGTTTTACTTATAACATTTATGCTCTATATAAATATTAGATTTACAAAGGCTTAACAACTTAGATAAAAACTATTCTTTAGAAGAGAGAAGAGATCAAAAGAGAACCTTTTTCATTAAAAAAAAATTTTTTTACTGCTGCTGCAAACTTCACAGTTGCTTCTTCACTTGCTGTTATTTTTCTTGCTATTGCACAATTGCTTCTTACATCAACCGGATACACAAGTGCCCTTTTATAGGCATTTGCATCAATTGTGAAATGACTAGTATACCCCTACTAGGAGCTTCCAATATTTAATGTTTCTAAAAATCTACACAGCCTTTGCATTTTTCTAAAACACCACCATGGGAACTGTTGTTGTGCATTGGAAGATCAATAGTCACATGGAAACTGGGATTTGGGTTTGCAACTCCAACAACTTTGTTCTCTGTCCATTCATCATGGCCGGTTGCATCTTCTAAATGGATTAGATGGAATTTAAAAAAAAAATACAATGGGCCCCACACACAATCTGAAAGATTTTTAATGGCAGGAGTGCCCAAGCTCAATGTGGTGTAGCCCAAGTCAGGCAGTTTTACTTCTCGGTGGGTTTGCAAAGTGAACTGACAATCAAATGGATGCTTTTTATCCATCCATTTGTTTTATATGCTTTAGCACACCTGAGTTTTGAAAGAGCATGACCCACTTGATGGAGCATATTCGGATGTGCGTCGGAGCTATCCGGATGTTGAACGGTGGTCCCTGGAAGGTGGGAACTGCTGTTATGACCATGATGAAGCTGTCCATTTCCTATGAATAGTAATATGAGTGGCCTGGCCATTTGAACAGGCCCGTGTTTATGTATTAGATCAGAATTGATGGAGCAGGCCCGGATGTGCGTCGGAGCTATTCGGATGTTGAACGGGGGTCCCTGGAAGGTGGGAACCACTGTTATGACCATGATAAAGCTGTCCATTTCCTATAGACAACAATATGGGTGGCGTAGCCATTCGGACAGGCCCGTGTTTATGTATTAGCTCGAAATTGATAGAGTAGACCCTAGTATAACCCTAATCCTAAACCTACACCTAAACCTATTCTCAAATCCCTAAACCTATAACCCTAACCTAAACCTACACATAAACTTGAAAACCTAATCCGAAACCCGATCCCAAACCTAAACCCGAATCTGAATCCCTAAACCCTAAACCTAAGCCTATTCTCAAATCCCTAAACCTAAACCTACAACCTTAACCTTAACCTAAACCTAAACTTAATTCACTTAATTTAAACCTACACCTAAACCTAAACCGATAACCCTAATATAAACCTACATGCATTTATGCGTGGATGAATGGTTAAAGGAAACAATTTGCTCCCTTAATTTACTTCTCTTTCTGCAATGGCCTACTAAAGTTTTGAATCAAGTTGAAAGTTGGGTCTCAGGGGTTTCATGGGTGCCACATCACATGGACCAGATTTTGGGCCTATGATATATATATATATATATATATATATATATATATGAGTAATGCTCACACACAACTAGTTGGACATTACATTTTCGTCCAACTAGCGGTGCATTTAATGAAAACTTTCTTCCTAATTAATGTAAATGCTTTAATTGCATGATAATTAATGTAAACCTAAACTTATTCTCAAATCCCTAAACTTAAACCTACAACTAAACCTAAACCCGATCCCGACCATGATAAAGCTGTCCATTTCCTATGGACAATAATATGGGTGGCCTGGCCATTTAGACAGGCCCGTGTTTGTGTGGAGCAGACCCAGATGTGCGTTGGAGCTATCCATGAGTTGGTTAAGTCTCCAAGACCTAAACCCTAAACCCTAAACCCTAATCCTAAACCCTAAACCTAAAACTAAAACCTAAAAATAAACATCATAGTGGGGATAATGCCCCCGACCGTTAATTCCTTCCTGAGACCCTCCATCATGGTTATTTGAGATCCAACCTGTTGGTAAGTTCACACAGACCTAGACCGGAAGAAGGGATAACATAAACATCAGCTTAATCGAAAACTTTTGTGGCCCCAATTAGTTTCGAGGTCCACTTGAGCTTTGGATCTACCTCATTCTTTAGCTCATGCCCTAAAATGATCTCTTTAAATGGATGGATGGTTGGATACAACATATACATCATGGTGGGATCCAAATCTTAGGTGGACCATTATACAGTAAACAATGGTCCATCGTGATTTATGTATTTCATCCACTCCGTTCATCCATTTTAACAGATAACTTTATGTCTTGAGACAATAAATGAAGTATATATATATAAATCTTAAATGGACCACACGTACAGGAACGAATGTGAATTGAACTTGTTCCGTTCAAAAATTCTTGGGGGGCCGGGGAAGTTTTAGAGCAAGCTGATATTTATTTTTTACCTTCATCAATGTTTATACCCACTGTTTCTTATGGTATGGTCGACCTGAGTTTTGGATATGATTTAATTTTGGTTTCAACCCCTTAAATGATCTGAAATTGCAGATGGACGGTGTAGATATACTACATATATTTACAGTGGGCCCAACTAAGCGTACAGAGTACTTAGGACGCAATCCAATTTCAGGTGTAACTAGCATAGTGGGTTAAGCCTTAACTGTGGGACCCAACTCAATCTATGTGTTGTACATCTACGTTGTCCATCTACATTTGCAGTAACTCATTTTAGAGGATGTCCCAAATTGAGGCACATCCAAAGATCAAGTGTGAATCACACCACAGGAAAATAATGGTGATTGAATCCCAGTGTTAAAAACTTCATAGGGCCCACTATAATGTTTAATTGGCATCAAACATGTTGATAAGGTCAAACAGATCCTAAACCTAAGAAGGGAAAACACAAATATCTGATTAATCAAAAACTTTTGTGGCCCTAAGAAGTTTTTAATGGTAGGAGATCAATCGTCACTATTTTATTTGGTGAAGTCCACTTGAGCTTTAGATATGTCTCGTTCTTTAGCTCATGGCTTAAAACGATCTCTCCAAATGGATGGATGGTGTGGATACAACACATACATCACGGTGAGGCTCATATAAGTTGATGATCTCACATCAATAGCCAATAGCCACTCAGCTTGTCAATAACTAATCCCCATCTGGATACAACCAGTTGCGACCCTGAACTCACCTTAACCTAACCCTAAACCTACACTTTAACCTAACCCTAAACCTACACCTTTACCTAAACCTTTAACCCTATTCTCAAATCCCTAAACCTAAACGTAAACCTAAACTCGAAAACCTACACCTAAACCCGATCTTGAACCCGAACCCGAATTCCTAAACCTAAACCTAAACATAATCTCAAATCCCTAAACCTAAACCTACACCTAAACATAAACCTATAACCCTAACCTAAACCTAAACGTAAACTTGAAAACCTAAACCTACACCTAAACCTAAACCTATAACCCTAACCTAAACCTAAACCTAAACTTGATTGTCAAGTCCTTCTACAACGTCTACTACCGGTTGTGATTCATGGATTCCTGAGCAAGAATATTAGTGCGGCGCTGATTGAGTTGGGAATATTCTTTAAGGATTTGTGTTTAAAATTGTTGAATGTAGAGGTTATTAAATGACTGAAGAGGGATATTGTCATAATCCTTTGTAAACTTGAAAGAATATTTCCACCTGCATTTTTCGATGTCATGGTACACCTAGCGATTCACTTACTACACGAGACGAAGCTTGCAGGCCCAGTACAATATCCTTTACAAACTTGAGATAATAAATGACAATATTGCAGAGGATGAAGAGGAAATACTGATCAGTGATAGTGATGGTGAAGAAGAAATAGTCCTAAGCAATATGATACAGACGATGATTATTAAATGTACACATGATTTATATGTCATTTTTCAATTCAAATAATTTGATTATTACATGTATACATATATTACAAGTCATGATTTATTCCTTTAATTGACTTGTTTATAATCCACATTTGCAGTTGAGTCAATTTTTGATCATGTCCTCCTCAAACCGAAGCGCAGTGGAAGCACGCAGCATACTTCATCAGCTGTTGCGGATGGACTTTCCGGCCTTATCTTCTTTTGGTAGGGTACAAGAGATACCCGGTCTAGTCGATGAGTGTAGGGAGGAATATATTAATGATGACTTAGATGAAAGATTATTCAATCTCAAAGAAATTTCAGACCTGATGAAGGAATATAACTGCAAGAAACTTCGTATGGAAGATACGGTTTTGTCACTTGTACATCTGAATGGAGTCCCGAGAGACCATATTTCTCCTATTATGATTGGCATGTTGGCTGTAACAATGTCGAGTGCTTCAACAGCTTGGCATATACTTCTGCAGCGTACAATAACTTATGCAGGGAGTACTTCGGATAGTTGATCCGAAGTTGTTTCGTATTACAATAAAATACATGTATTTAATATAAAATGACAATGTGTAATGAAATTTTTAAATTTTACTAGAATGTTTATGGTTTTATTATATTATGCTTGCATTATAGTGTAATGGTCTAATTATATTTTAATCATCTCTCTAAGCATAAGCACAAATTCATTCTACCATCAGCACTACTTGTATAATGTTTTAGTATATTCCACTTGCAATGTAAAGTTTAATGTGTTTATTATATTGATGTTCATACACTTGTACTGACATTGTTTAAATTTATAAGTTCGTAGTTCGCACATATTCAGTCATGGCACCAGGTGGGAGATCAGGTTGTTCTGTAAGTGCTATGGTATCTAGCTCCTATGATTGTCAAATTTTGTAGTGCAAAAACCTCTTAGAATCTGTCTTGTGTAGTGCATCTACATATACATGATAGTGCATCTCATGTACAAGGACAAAGGTCTTTACTTCGAGAACTTCAAATGCAAGATTACATGTTCATGTTCAAGTACAATATCAAGTGTGAATTTAATCTTTTAAGCTTCAATAGTTCAAGTTTTCAAAGCTTCGTCCAAGTCAAGAAAAAATTCCTATACTTTGAATCTCAAGCTCAAGCTTCAATGTTAATCATATTCAAGATTCAAAGTCTCAAGTTCAAGCTTCATCATTTCAAGCTTCGTGAACTTCAAAGAATGACTATCAACTGAAGCAATTCAATGTTCATACATCATGTATAAGATATGAATGACCCTAGATTGACTATAGGGTAGATCATTTTGAATACATAATTTAAATTGGGTCATTTTATAAGTGCATAGCCTGTTTCTCGACTAGTCTTAGACTAAGTTCGACTAGTCCTAGCACTGGTTCAACCAGTATAAGAATTCCTCGACTAGTCCTAAGTTTGTTACTTATTTTCAGGAATTTTTGTTAAAGCCCCAACTAGTCCTGGAGACTGCTCAATCGGTCGTATGAACAATGTTAGACTTGTGCTCAACCAGTCCTACAGGTTTAACTTAAAGTCCAGCAACTAAATTGGGTTCAACACAACCAGTCATGGAGAGGACTCGACCGGTCGAGTAGGTCCTTCGACCAGTCGTGGAACGGCCTTATCTTATCGCACCCAAATTTTTAAAAGTTTGTTGATCCTACGACCAGTCGTGCCGACCTCAGGACCAATCAAGAGTGTCATTTCAGCACTTATAAATAGAGCACGAATGTCAGAGTTTGGTATCCAATTCAAGCAAAATCCATACACCACTCTAAGAGATAAGTTAGTGATATTCTTAAGCTATTTAGTGCTCTTTTTATATTCTCTTTAATTAGCTTTCTTTGCATTTGATTTCGTATCCTGCATTCCAATTTTATTTGAAAGAGGGATTGAAGTATTCCCATTTCTTGGAATCAAAATCAAATCAAGTTAGCCCAGGGTGATTTAATTTAAAATCAATTTAGAACTTAGAGCCATTTCACAAGTGAGTGTGAACATTGAACTTCTACGTTAAACTTCTACTTTGAATTGGTTCTTCTGGGCTGAATCAAAAGGAGCATATCTAGATAAGTATTTTACAGTTTTGTAAATTCATTCTTTTATTTTCATTGAGATTGCGACAGAAAAATCTCATTATTTTAGTTTGTTTGAGGTGATCCAGAAAACTCAGAGTGTGGGGTTTTTGAATTGTGTAAGCCCACTTGAAAGACACAATTGTGAGGGTTTTAGTTGAACCTTGAAAATCCTATTTCGTAGTGAACCCTAATATCCATTGTGCGAGGATATTAGGAGTGGAGTAGTTGTGTAGCTATTTTTCTAAACAGTTGGTGGACACACAAGCTAACCACTATAATTTCTAGTCTTGTGGTGATTGATTGAATATTTCATTTTGTGGATGTTGTAATTTCCCTTTATGCATTTGTGGAGAATGTTATAATTTCTTTTATGCAAGTGTGGGAATGTTGTAATAGCTTAATTATTTCCTTTGCTATTTATTTCTTTATTCCTCTATATCAGTTTGGGATTTTGATACATAGATCATTTTAGGAATCAGGTTGTCTTACCATAAACCTTTGGTTTTTAGTGCAAGGTTTTCTTTAGAATAACATCTGTATCAACCTCTCAATACTTGTACACTTGAGGTTGTTTTACATTTCTGCATTGTGGGATTGTTTAATTGCTATCTTTATTTATATTTGATTAGATTTCGTAGTTTATTTTTAATTTGGTATAGTCCTATTCACCCCGCCCCCCTCTAGGACTCATAGCTCGGCCTTTTCAAGTGGTATCAAAGCAAAATAGCTCGTTTTAATTATTATTTCTTTTGGGTTAATTTTCTGAGCTAATCAATCTAAGCTTTGTAAGATGTCAAATTTTGATAGCCTTTCGGTCACTAGGCCTCCACCATTTGATGGCACCAACTATGCCTATTGGAAAGCTAGAATGAGGATTTTCTTAAAATCCATGGATGAGAGTGTGTGGTAAGCCACAATGACTAATTGGAGCCCTTTTACCACTGAAGTAACTGGTACCGACGGATTGAAAACTATGAAAGTGACACCTTATTTTTCTTGGACCACTATTCAGAAAAGTGAGAGTAGTGTTAATGCAAAGGTTCTAAATACAATTACTTGTGCACTATCACTGGATGAATTCAAAAGAATTATATCATGTGATACTACAAAGTAAGCCTGAGATATTTTAGAAATGACACACGAGGGAACAACAATTGTTAAGAAATCTAAAGTCAAAATCTTCACAACCAAATTTGAGGAAATACGTATGGAAGAAAGTGAAACTTTCATGGACTTCTATACAAGATTAAATGACATTGTTAACTCAATGTGGGGTCTCAGTGATAGAATCCCAGAAAGCAAAGTCTATGTAAAGATACTACGCTCACTACCTGAATGGTTCAATTCAAAGGTGACGGCGATCCAAGAACTTCATGATACGAATAATATGAGGGTAGAAGAATTAGTTGGTTCTTTATAGACCTATGAGTTAAACTTTAAAGCTCTTAAAAGTAAATCCATTACTCTTAGATCTTCTAAATGTATTTCTCATGAAAATAGTAGTAATTCTGATTTAGAAAATTTTGAAGATGATGTGGCCCTTTTAGTTAAAAAGTTTTATAAGATTTTCAAAAGTAAAAAGAGGGTTAATTTACAAAAACCTAATGAAAAGAAAAGATCTAAATCTAAAACCTGAAAATCTTTAAAAGAAAGTCAATCTTACAACTGCCATGAATATGGGCATTTAGCGAACAAGTGTCCTAAAAAGGACAAACCTAAAAAGAAAGGTATGTTGGCCACTTGGGATGAATCTTCAAGCTCTGAAGCCTCTTTTGAATCAGAAGATTCTGAAACCGAGTCGGGTAATGAAGTCAAAGCCCTTATGACTCTAGCCAAGTTCACTTTTTCAGGTCATGATGTTTCAACTAGTGAAGAAAATCTGAATAGTGATCATGAAAATGAAGAAGATCTTCAAGATGCTTATAATGCCCCATACAAGGAAAGTTGTAAAATTGCTGTAAAACTAAAACTTCAGAAAGAAAAGTTTTTAAAACTTAAAGAAAATTTTGATAATCTTATTTTAGAAAAATCTCTCATTTTAGATTGTTATGAAAAAACTAAGTGCGACTTAGATTTCAAAAACTCCCAAGTTGACAGCTTAAAATTTAAAAATGAAAAACTGAAACTTGAAGTCTCTTCACTTTTGAGTTTAAAAGACACGTGGAGGTATGCCCAAGGTGATCATAAGTTAGAAAAACTCTTATCCGGATCCACAAAATGCGGCGACTAATCTGATTTGGGCTACGACAAAAGTATTCCTCCTAAACATAAGAATACTCCTCCTAAGTTTGTGAAAAGAGAGTCTTCAAACTCAAAAGGGAAAAGTATAAATCAAAATTATCCTAAAAATGCTAAAACTTTTCAATCCTTAAAACTTAAAAGCAACCATATCAACTATAAAAATCAGAATCGTAATCCTTTAGCTAAGAAAATTGTTGATTTACTTAAGGAGCTCTTGAAATCTAACTTAATGGGTTAGTCTTATAACAACTACGAACATAAGAAGAGCAACTATACTCCTAAACCCAAGACTGTAATGAAATGGGTTCCTAAGGTTGCTTGGTTGCCCAAACCACTTTCAAAGCATCAAGCCATTCAAAGTGGTACCTAGACAGTGGTTGCTCTAGACATATGACAGGCGACAAGGGTCTGTTCACCAATCTTAAAGACATGATTGACGGTTCAGTCACATTCGGTGATGGTAGCAGCTGCAGATTGTTGGCCAAGGTACAGTCCAACGTTTTAACCTCCCTTTATTTGAGAATGTTTTATATGTAGAAGGGTTAAAACACAACTAATTAAGCATCTCTTAAATATGCAATAATAGTCATAGCGTAAAATTTACTAACCTGGGGTGTGAAATTTTAAATAAAAATGGTTCTATAATATTAACTAGTCGCAGAACTTCTGAAAACTGCTACATTGTAAGTGATTCAAGCTCATCTAATCTAACATGCTACATAGTCCATATTGATGAGACCGAGTTATGGCATAAACACCTCGGACATGTACACTAGGGTAACTTATATAGATTATGCAAAAGAGAGTTGATAAGAGGTCTACCTAAACTATAGAAAGTAGAAAAAATATGTGGTGAATGTCAGATTGGCAAACAAACTAGGAGTACTCACAAAAAGGTGGACTCCAATGCCACATTTAAACCACTCAAACTCCTTCATATGGATCTTATTGGACCAACTAGAACGGAGAGTCGAGGTGACAAGAATTACATTCTGGTAATCATTGATGACTTTACCAGATATATATGGGTAGTCTTCTTAAGAGACAAATCAGAAACTTTCGATGAAGTAAACGGGGTACTTAGACGTATCCAACCGAAAAAGAGTCTTAAGTCTGTAAGATCCGTAGTGATCATCGATCAGAATTTAAGAATAGCGGTTTTGAGAAGTTTTGCAGTGATCGAGGAATATCACATGAATTCTCTGTGCCCAAAACACCACAACAAAATGGTATAGTAGAAAGAAAAAATAGAGTGCTTCAAGAAAAAATCTTTGGGCCAAAGTCGTAAATACTGTGTGTTATATAATTAACTGTGTTTATACTAGAAAATCAAATAGTAAAATGGCTTATGAAATGTGGTTTGATAAGAAGCCTATTGTTAAATACTTTCGAGTTTTTGGCAGCAAGTGCTACATTTTACATGACCGGAAAAATCTAGGTAAGTTTAACACCAAAAGTGATGAAGGGGTATTTTTACGGTATGCTCTGAATAGTTGAGCATATCGGGATCTTAATAAGAGGACCGGTGTTATTTAAGAGTCTATTAATGTGGTTATTGACGATCACTTGAATACACCTTTCTTAAGTTTAGAAAATGATGAAGTACTTCTAATTGATAAACAAGATTCTTCATCAAGTCAAAATAACTCTGAGCTGATAACTGTTAAAGACCATTCAACTAATCAAATTCTTGAAAACCCTCTCACTGGTGTGCACACTCGTAAACAACTAGAAGATATGTATAACTACGTGTACTTTATATCTCAGATAGAACCGGCTAACGTAAAAGAAGCTCTTACTGAAGAAAACTTGATAGTTGCGATGCAGAAGACCTTAATCAATTTGTTAGAAATGATATTTGGTACTTAGTTCCTAGATCGAAAGATAAACATATTATCGAAACAAAATGGATTTTTAAAAATAAGTTTGATGAACTTGGTAATATTATTAGAAACAAGGCTAGACTGGTTGTACAGGGGTACACTCAAATTGAAGGCATTGATTATGATGAAACCTTTGCCCCAGTAGCTCATCTTGAATCAATCATATTATTTACATCCATTGCATGCTTTAGAAAGTTCAAAATATACCAAATGGATGTAAAGAGTTCTTTCTTAAATGGTGATTTGCATGAAGAAGTGTATGTCGAATAACCAATGGGTTTTGAAGACCCTAAGAATGCTAATCATGTCTACCACCTAAAAAAGGTACTCTACAGTTTAAAATAAGCTCCCAGGGCATGGTACGAAAAGTTTACTAAGTTTTTACTAAGTCATAACTTTATAATGGGAAATGTTGATAAGACATTATTTGTAAAGAAACATAATGATCACATTTTAATAGTACAAATTTATGTTGATGATATCATTTATGGATCTACCTGTGCTAACATGATTATTGAATTTGCAGATCTTATGAAGTCTAAATTTGAAATGAGCATGATTGGAGAATTGAATTATTTTCTAGGCTTGCAAGTTAAACAACAACTTGATGGTTTCTTTCTCTTAAACCAAATATGCTCTAAACTTAGTTAAAAAGTTCAGATTTGAGAATGGGAAAAATTTTGATACTCCTATGAGTACTACTTTAAAACTCTCAAAGGGCTCTACAGGTAAGAGAGTGGATCCTAAATTTGCACTAGATAGGAAGTTTGTTGTATTTAACTGCGAGCTGACCTGATATTGCATTTAGCGTAGGAATTTGTGCTAGATATCAATCTGACCCTAAAGAGTCACAATTAACTGTTGTTAAGCGGATTATATGATATGTCGTAAGTTTAGCAAATCTGGGTCTTTGGTATCCACATGATATTAGTGTTCAATTAGCTGGTTACACTGATGTTGATTGGGCTGGTAACATTGATGATAGGAAATCAACCAGTGGTGGTTGTTTCTATGTTGGGAACTGTTTAGTTTCTTGGTAAAGTAAGAAACAAAGTTCCATATCACTCTCAACTGCTGAGCCTGAATACATTGCAATAAGTAATGCATGTACTCAACTTCTATGGATGAAAAGAATGCTAAGCGATTATGGAATTACACAAGACTCTATGGTTCTATATTGTGATAATTCCAGTGCTATTAATATATTTAAAAATCCAATTAACGGTCACAAACCAAGCACATTGACATTAGATATCACTACATTTGTGAATTAGTGGAAGAAAAGATAATTTCTTTGGAATATATTCCGATCGAGTCTCAACTTGCTGACATATTTACAAAATTGCTCAACAAAAGCAGGTTTGTTAAATTGAAATTTGATTTGGGTAGGTGCAATTGATAAATTACGTATTTCTATATCATAATGTACACATTTCTTAGTTTAAATGTTTAAATTTCAAAATTTTATGAATATTGCATATTTTGGGCTGTGCACGACCAGTCGAGTGCATACTCGACCAGTCGTGGCACGACCGGTCAAACATGTACTTGACCAACCGTGTAGCGCAGGTTGGTACTTTATTTGGGGGAAAAATTCTTTTTTCTTCATTTTGAATTTCTTCTCCAATGGGTCTAAGGTCTACTGGTCGAACCCATCTCTTAGTTCTTTAAGGTTAGTGCTTTATTTACGTTTTTCTTGTAGATTCAAGTTCTTAGCACTCCTTTTTTATCATTGGTGTGATTTATTTCTTGATTCATAGTAGTTTTTGGGGTTTTCTTCTCAAAAATCTGATCTAGTGAAAACCCAGTCTACTTCTTTTGCAATCTCTTTGTTCTTTGATTTCTTTGTTGCAAATGGATGGTAGAGTAAAAAAGAAAGGTGCTCGTGGTCCTTCAATTTCTAGGTCGAATCCTATTATAGTGCGCCGGCATACTGGTCCACTGCGCAAGCTATGTATGCTTGTATTACTGATTTCTCTACTGATAATCTAACGTTTATTATTGAGACTAGAGAAGGTCCAGTTGAAGTAGACCGACATCTAATCTCTAGTCTTGTCATGCCCCAAATTCGGGGACGGACAGCTTCCATGATGCCCCAAATCCGGCACTCGACTTCCATACACCAAGTCCTGAGTTCGGCGCACCACAAGGAAGATTTTTTATTATTATTTTTGTTGTATATACATATAATAATACCTGAGCATGAAGATCCATGATCAAAATACCAAGCAACACTCTCCATTATAAATCCTGATGGTTACAAGTATAATGCTTTCCAAAAGGTACACGACGTCAGCCATTACCAAATCGAAAAATAGATACAATGCATCGAGAAAGCTAAGTCTTCCAAGCTACTCCAGCCCTGAAAAAAATGGAAAATAGGAAGCTTAGGCAAAAATTCTAGTGACTACACACGTGTGTGCAGTGTATCCTACATGCAAGCAAGATAAATATGCTGCAAGAAAATCATACATGTGAATGGCGTGTAGCACGTAAGGTATGATGTCAATGCCAATGCAATGCATAATCATCATAGTAATACTCCAAGTCAATGCTACCAGCATCACCAAGTCATGTTTTCATTTCTCCTTTACCACAGCCATAATCGTATTACATGCATCCGTAATCACATCATCATCATCATATTGTCATACCATATTATAATTATATATCTTGGGAAGCACTATGGTCGACACTCATGCACTAGATACTAGTAATCGACCTCGCATACCTGCCCTGTGGTGGAATTCCACCAATTGTATATCGTGGGAAATATCGTGGTCGACACTTATGCACCAGACACCAATAATCAACCTTGCATACCTGCCCTACGGTGGACTTCCACCCGGCATGTCAGTAGCGGACCTCATTCGCGTTTCTCCTCGCCGGTGAGTCAAACCGGTCCCTATTTGCACCTCAACCCTTAAGTAGGTTGGACCCACTTCTTCTCAACTCGACCTCGTCAATGGAAGTCAAATCCATGACCCAGTACCCACTCGGCCCGACGGTGAGGCAACCCTAGCTAGCATAGGGGTTTAAGGACTTTTAACCCAAGGGGCACATCATCCCCTACTATTTCCAAACTTCCAATGCCCGTTCATTTTCAAGGATAACCCGAGTCATCATCATAGATGTATATTTCATCGTCAAGATCCAACTCATGTTATACGGCACGACTGTGGTATTTCAATCACCATGTATGTCATGATTATACATGAATTCAAGCAACCATGATAAGGCATACGTTCAAGTGCATATGGTATGCATATAATGCCATGAGTTTAGGGTCTGCTTAACCTTTAAGCCAAAATGACATACAATCATCATGTGCCACTATCAATTATATCAATCCATAGTCATGTGACTAAACTGAAGAGGACATATCTTACACATCAACAAATGTATTGAAGTACACTTGCACATACCATCATTCGATGGTACATAGTATGGTCAATATCAACATGATTAAGTAGATGAATTTAGTATGTTAGGAAGTGGAACAACATTAATCAAGATATTAAATCACATGCTTCTATTAACCATAATCACTAACATCACTAATATCATCCATAGCTATCATAGTCACGAGCATTAATTGTATTCAGAATTATACCATATCCTTCACAAGATAGATATTCCATTAGCGGCTTTGGCCCAACATTATTTTCTTTTATTAGGACCACATGGTTATACCCTAACTGGGCCTTATGATTAATGAGTGGTGATGATGCAAAGTACATGCACCAAGTGGTTATGAGATGAAAGGCATAAATATAACATATAGTAAATGAGCCATAGGATGGATGGTGCTGGCAAAACTCATATAGTGTAGTGGGCTTCACCTTCAAGTGGGTTGTTAGTAAGTTGGATTTGTAAATAATTATCATATTAGTTCTACAATGGTTTGGAAGGCACGGGTAAACCTCATAAGATATAGTGAGCCCTAACTTGAACGACTTGTTATATAATATACACAGTCACGATTGGGTAATGCGGGTTTGTCTCATACAACGTAGTGGGTCCTACTTCCAAGTGGTACTAAAAGCAGATGGGTCCACACACAAACATTACGGTGGGTCCCATCAAGTAGATAGTATAGGTAACTCACATACATTAAGGTGGGGTCCATAATCAATATGACACATGCCCTAAGTTCATATATAGAAGAGGTTACACCATCAGCATAGTCCACGAGTCGGAGTAATCACACAATTCTCATATGCCCACATGGTCTTATGGCCACTCCATTATTAAAAGTCCATATGGTTGAGTGGCCACACAAATGTCACTTTACTAGTCACAATAAGGGACTTAAGGTTAGATGGTTATATACTTTCATTACATCATAGCTCACATAATGGGGTAATCGCTTTACTAAACTTTCACATGGTCAGGCGGTAAATTCCACAATTTCACATAGTTTAGTATGTATACAAGTACTATCATGATTTAGTGTCCACATTTCAAAATATCCAAACATAATCTAGCAATCATAATCCTACACACGAATATAAGGCTACACCAATTATGATAAGTCTTATACTACAACCACTTCACACGTCACATAGTTAATGACTCATATTCATTGTCGCATGGTTAAGGGCCAAGGGTCACATTTCATCATACCATTTACGGTTTAGAGATCACATCTCATAGCATCTAGGACCTTGATAGCATTAGCCTGGGTAACATAACCCTACATCACATTCGGTTTAGTGTACAACTTGGTCATATGTGATTTAAGTGGCAGTATCTATATTGATAAGTACAAACCTACGTTGTTGAATGGCCATCAATGCCACTTGATTTCATATGGTTAGGTGGCCTTCTACGTATTTCACATTCATATAGTTAGATGACTACATATACTACATATACTCTACCATTGTCTATGATTAGGTGGCTATTCATACAACAAATGCCCACATGATTAATGGGCCAAACAAGTATAACACACCCTCACACCACTAGAGTCTACATATTTATTATAATTAAGCATGTTTAAGGCTTTAAACACTGACATGATCCTATTACTTGGGGCCACACGCTAACCAAAGTGCCAAGTGATTAAGGGTTATCCACAATCAGCCCATTTAAGGGATTAATCATCATTACTTCAAAAATTACAATACCAGTTTGCCATACATTCAACACATGGAGATTACAAGCTCTTGTCGAAGAGGCCCAATGGATGGCCCGAACAAGGCTACCACTGATGGGCCCACATGACATTCACTTAAAATGTGCCTTAACATTTTTGGGCCCACATACTAATGGAATTTACAATGGGTCTTATGCGGTGGATCTCATAGGGCTTTCCCATGAGGTTAAGTTCTGTGTAACCCACTTAAGACTTAGGTTTACTTTGATTTTAGTCCAAATCCTAAAATGATATGAGGAAGTGGATAGCCCGCATGGATTAAATAGATACACCGCAGTGGTCTTAGGTTGGATTCAATAGTTAGGTACTTATTCTCACAGCTTTGTATTGTATGGTCCAATTCAGGTTGGATTGACTGATCTTTGGACAATGCCCTGAAGGGGACCTGGTACATGGGCTAGATGGGTTGAATATCTAATACATCATCAGGATGGCCCATAATAAATTTTTAGTGATGAGAGTTCAATTTACATTATTTCATAATATAGGCTATCTAATCATTAGATGGGCTTAATTCATGTTAACATACCATCAAAAGGGTTGATAAAATAGATAAACAATGAGGATCTTAAATATATATCATGTCATAACCATGGTGGATTAAGTGGCATAACACCTACATCAAAGTGGGCCATACCACACACAAGTTGAGATGTTTACCCTCCATTAAATATTCATAATCATTTGTTGGGCCCACAGGGATATAGTTCAAAAATCTAGCCCATCCATTATGTGTGTCCCACTTGGTTGAGGGGTCAGACCAAGTTTCAGATACATCCAAACTTCTGGTGAACCTAACAAGTGATTTTATATATTCGAGCTTCGAGTTGTACGAACGGTTCAAGGAGATCAAAGTTACATGGGTCCTAAAGTGATGTATTTATTATACCTACACCGTTCATCTATTTTTAGATATCATTTTAGAAAATTATCCAAAAATGAATCATAACCAAAGATTATCTAGACCTCACCTCAATTAGCAGTGAGGATAATGATTTCACAGTTAAACCATTCACAGGGCCCACCATAATGTTTATTTTCTATTCAATCTGTTCATAAGGTCACAGTGAACTGAATTAAGAGGAAAAACAAATTTCATATTGGTCCCAAAACTTCTGACCCAAAATGGGTTCCAATGGTAGATGGTCAATCCTTGCTGCTTTTGTAGTGTGGCCCACTTGATAGTTAGATCTATCTTATTTTTTCTTTTCAAGCCTTAGGACGAGCTCACCAAGTGGATGGACGGTTAGGATATAACACACACCTCATGATCATACACACAGACTTGCTAATATATATTTTTATTATTTTTAATGTTTTTATTTCTTTAGTTTTTACGTGATTTTAGATGGTGCGGGCCACTTGAGCTCCATGTATAGCTGATTTTTAGGGTATCCCACTTTCTAAAGGGTACCCATCAAATGCACGGTGTAGATGCTGGACGTGCATCATGGTGGGGCTTGTGGTGGGACCCACTTCCCTACCGTTCCAAGCACCAGCGTCCTCTGGACGCTGGACATCAACAGCAAGGGGCGTCAACCCCTTGCCTATATATATATATATATATTTTTTGTTTTACTAAGGTTTTTCATAGGTGGGGTGCACATTTAGATAATCAAGTCCATCTGTTGCATCTTCTTGCTCGTGACACATCCAACGAGTCCAATATGTAGCATTTTTTTATGTACAAAAACACCACAGCGGGCCCTAATAGTTTAACACTATTAAAATAGTCATTTTAATGGTGTGGCCTAATATAGATTTGGATTGATTTCATTTTTCAGCTTAACGCCTAAACTGACGTAGAAAATAGGATGGACGGTGTGGATCAGATACATACATTAAAGGTGGGGCCTGTTGTGGGCCCACAGCCTTGCCGTCTTTTTGTCTCACACAGCAGGTACGCTGTTGCTGCAACGTCCCCTGGATGCTGGGAGCAATCAGCATCCAGCACCTTTTTTAAAAAAAAATTGTTTTGTGCACGTGTGCGTGGGTGTGTGTGTGTGAGAGTTTGGTCAGCCCAATGGGCTATGCTTGAACGGTTGGATGACTATAAAGATCATAATGGGGCCATGTTTTGCTGACCAAGCTAATATTTATGTTTTCTCTTCATCCACATCCTTGTGACCATATACCCCTGTATGATGGTTAGTTTTCATCACGGTGGGCCCACGGCTAGTGGGTCCCACACAAGCTTTAGATCAAGCTAATATTTGTTTCAACCCATCATCTACATGTGTATAACCATATATCACAATAGGCCCTACCATCAATGAGTCCTACATCATCATTATCATTATTATCACATCATCACCACAATTAATCATCCGAATAATCAAGAAAGAAAACAAACCATAAGAGTGTAGGGGGTGTACTCACCTTGATGAATTAAATGGATGGTTGAGAAGGATGGAAGGGATGGAATTGATGGTTGAGATGGATGGAATGGGTGGGATTGATGGAGTTGATAGCCCACCAAGATCACTCCTCTCTCTCTCTCATGTGGAGAAAAATGGTGAAATGCTAAGGGATGGAGGGGTATTTGTAGAGAAATTCATAAAAATTTGGTTAAGTTAGGCTAATGTGATTAATATTAGATTAGGCTAGGATTATGAAAATTAATTTATGATTTGTAATTAATGGTGGGTTAAAGGAGCATAGGATGACATGGTGTGATGATGTCACACATGAGGTGTGGCATGTAGAAGAGTTGGCTTGAGGTGTACATGAGAGATGGGAGGTATGGGTAAGTGACATCACACACATGGGTAGAGATTCTCTCACCCATGTGTGGCATGTGCATGTGTGTATGGCATGTGTTGTGCACATGTGTGGAGTGGAGTACATGGCGCCTTACGCACATGATACACTAATTATTCTTCACGGCGTATCTCACAAACAGAGTATCGTATAGACGCACGGGTTGTACCTCCACGATCGTGGCGACGAGGTGGTCGATATGAGATAGGTTTCGAGGTCTTGAGGTCCCAGTCAGTTGGGTGTATACTATGAATGGCCAATCTAGGTCTAGCTAAGAGCATTGATCATCGTGTACATATGCATGGAAAATGGTACGGAATGGACGGGGTGTTAAAGGTCTAATATACATACCTGTCAATGAAGAAGGTACTCCCATTAGCACTCTAGTGGCTAAACCATTTGAATCCGAGAAGCATATGTTTACTAGAGCTTTATGCAATATAGATGCAAAATGAAATACTTTTGAAAATGCGCTTTCCTCAAAGCATTTGTTACCCAGATACAGATTCCTTCATAAGATATTCATTTTGAATGTCTATCGTCATTCTGGTAACAAAACTGAACTCATTACTTTCATGGTTCGGATTCTTCATTCCATCATCTCTGGTACCTCTGTATGTCTTCCTTCCTTAATTTGTCATTGCATCATTCCGTTCCGTCTCCATCCAGGACAAAGTGACATTCCCTTTGCCTATGTTATGTCTGTGTTAGCTACCCATATTTTAGTGGTTATGCCTGTTGGAGAAGCTCCCATTCAACACCTAATCTTCAACCACTCCAATATAAACAAAATGAATCTAAGGTTGGCTGCAGGCCAAGTCAATGTGGGTGTTGGTGGAGCTGATGCAGTAAATGAAGAGGAAGGTGATTTACCTCCAGATGACATTAACATGGATGATATTTTTGATGAGATCGAATCCGATTCAATAGATGATCCTGATTATCAGTCATCTGACTTTGATGCACGGTTGCACTCACTTGAGGAGAAGGTAAAAAACATGAATGTGTCCCATGATTTTACAATTCAAAATATGCGCAAATATCTTAGACGCCTTAACAAGGGACTTCATCAACTTGATCCTACTATACCTGCTCATTCTTCGGGTTCTGATTAGTATTTTCTCATGCGGTTTGTAATAACTTTAATTATACTTGGATTTCTTTTATTTTCTAGGTTGAACTTGATTGATCATGATTGGCAATGCTTGCTTATGGATTTCATATCTTGACTATCTTGATCATTTATTCCTTATTACTCTTCTTATTCTTCCTTGTTTATCTACGTCATGTTCCGTTTATTGGTTTCTTCCTTTCTCATATTATGACAAAAATAGGAAGAATTTTTGTCATGCTTGTGATATATGGTATATGGATTGTGGATAGGTAAGTAACCTTGTGGATAGGTAGGTAACCTTATTTTTGTAAGGGGGAGTAAGTAAGGGGGTGTTTTGCTTTTGATGCGAATTTTTGACATGTTTGTAACTGGTGCAAGATTCTTTAATGATTCTTTAACCAAGTTGTAACTAGTTTATATTGATAACTGGTGCATGATTCTTTGTGCATATAATGCTTATGTTATTATGAAGTATGTTTTGTCACAAATTTGACAAAGGGAAAGATTGTAAGTGCTATGGTATCTAGCTCCTATGATTGTCAAATTTTGTAGTACCAAAACCTCTTGGAATCTATGTCTTGTGTAGCGCATCTACGTATACAAGACAGTGCATCTCATGTACAAGGACAAAGGTCTTTACTTCAAGAACTTCAAATGCAAGATTACATGTTCATGTTCAAGTACAACATCAAGTGTGAATTCAATCTTTCAAGCTTCAATAGTTCAAGTTTTCAAAGCTTCGTCCAAGTCAAGACAAAGTTCCTATACTTTGAATATCAAGCTCAAGCTTCAATGTTAGTCATATTCAAGCTTCAAAGTCTCAAGTTCAAGCTTCATCATTTCAAGCTTCGTGAACTTCAATGAACAACTATCAACTGAATCAAAAGAAGATTCAATGTTCATACATCATGTATAAGGTATGAATGATCCTAGATTGACCATAGGGTAGGTCATTTTGAATACATAATTTAAATTGGGTCATTTTATAAGTGCATAGTCTATTTCTCGACTAGTCTTGGACTAAGTTTGACTAGTGCTATCATTGGTTCAACCAATCCAAGAATTCCTCGACCAGTCCTAAGTTTGTTACTTATTTTTAAAAATTTTTGTTAAAGCCTCAACTACTCCTGGAGACTGCTTGACCGGTCGTAAGAACAGTGCTCGACCTATGCTTGACAAATCCTACAGGCTTGACTTAAAGTCCAGCAACTAAATTGGGTTCCACATGACTAGTCGTGGACAGGACTCGACTGGTCGAGTAGGTCCTTCGACCAGTCATGGAACGACCTTATCTTATCGCGCCCAAATTATCAAAAGTTTGTTGATCCTACGACAAGTCGTGCCGACCTCAAGACCAGCCGAGAGTGCGATTTGAACACTTATAAATAGAGCACGAATTTTTGAGTTTGGTATCCAATTCAAGCAAAATCAATACACCACTCTGAGAGATAAGTTAGTGATATTCTTAAGGTATTTAGTGCTCATTTTATATTCTCTTTAATTAGCTTTCTTTGCATTTGATTTTTTATTCTTCATTCTAATTTTATTTGAAAGAGGGATTGAAGTATTCCCATTTCTTGGAATCAAAATCAAATCAAGTTAGCTCAAGGTGATTTAATTTAAAATCAATTTAGAACTTAGAACCATTTCACAAGTGGGTGTGACCATTGAACTTCTACTCCAAATTGGTTCTTTCGGGCTGCATCAAAAGGAGAATATCCAGATAAGTATTTTATAGTTTTGTAAATTCATTCTTTTGATTTCATTGAGATTATGCAAGAAAAATCTCATTTTTTTGGTTTGTCTGAGGTGATCTAGAAAATTCAGAGTGTGGGGTTTTTGAATTGTGTAAGCCCACTTGAAAGACACAATTGTGATGGTTTTAGGTGAACCTTGAAAAACCTATTTCATAGTGAACGTTAATATCCACTGTGTGAGGATATTAGGAGTGGAGTGGTTGTATGGTTGTTTTTTTAAATGGTTGGTGGACATAAGTCAACCACTATAATTTCTTGTCTTATGGTGATTGATTGAATATTTCATTTTGTGGATGTTGTAATTTTCCTTTATACATTTATGAAGAATGTTGTAATTTCTTTTATGCAAGTGTGGGAATGTTGTAATAGCTTAGTTATTTCCTTTGCTATTTATTTCTTTATTCCTCTGTATCGGTTTGAGATTTTGATACACAGACCGTTCTAGGAATTAGGTTGTCCTACCATAAACCTTTGGTTTTTAGTGCAAGGTTGTCCTTAGAATAACATCTGTATCAACCTCTCAATACTTGTACACTTGAGGTTTTATATTTCTGCATTATGGGATTGTTTAATTGCTATCTTTATTTATATTTGATTAAATTCCATAGTTTATTTTTAATTTGGCATAGTCCTATTCACCCCCTCTCTAGGACTCATACCTCGGCCTTTTCATGTTCGCGCACTGGATCTACCCCTTCTACCTGTGATGCATCAGAGATAGCATCAACGTCACATGGTGCATCACAGGTGTCTGATCCCTCGGTTGCACATACACTGGGCACTGCATGTAAGTCTAGATATATATTTCTTTTTGTGACTTTTGTTTATATTTAGACTTACATATTTCTTTTGCAACAGTATCATCGACCAGATGACGAGGACGTGGACCCACACGTGGGTTAGTTTTAGAACAACTTACGCGTGAAGGTAGGGTGATGGTAGAGTTCCCATAGGATTGCCTTAGACCTGTTGGGGACAATGCTAGGTTGTTTACGTTAGAGGTCGGTGTCCTATGCCGATCTTTGATCCCCACCACCACCCCCTATTGGGCAGACATGATAGATGATGTGCGCAAGCTCATCTGTCAGTGCCTTACGGTAAATTTTAGTAAATTAAATTTTCTTTTATAAAAGTTCATTTACAGTTAAGTTATTTTCTTAATAAGTTTATTGCCTTAATCTATTAATTATGAAACTACCAGATAAATTTATCTCATATTTGAGTGTTCCATACATTTTCCATGCCGTCGACGACATGGTCAGGAAATGATTTAAGGAGTACCGTAGAGATTTACACCAGCGGTACAGGCGGTGTAGGACCCAAGATGAGGCTGTACTATCCACACTGTCGCACGTGACTATAGATGACTGGTGGATACTCTGCGAAAGATTTTTGTCTGAGGCTTTTTAGGTAATATTCACATATTTACGATATCTTAAGGTAATAATTTAATTCACAATTAATAACAATGTATTATGAATAATGTGTTCAGAAGAGGAGCATAATAAATTCTGCAAACAAGGAAAAGTTACAAGTGAACCACGTAACTAGTTCAAAGTAATTTGTACGATATCATTATGACATGGTAAGAAATTACTGGTGATTATTAAGTTGATATATTCTTTCTATGCATTTATATTCTTTTCGTTCTAGATGTGTGTGGGCTTGGCCATGGTGCCAAGGTTATTGCACCGGCTAGAGTTGCCACCAGCCAATCCGTTGCTAGGGAGAGTGTCCTATGCCGAGCTGATATGGCAGAGAGAGGGGTTCAGCAGCTACGGGTCATTGTCGATGAGATCAAAGAGAAGCTGGAAAGGCAGAGGAAGGAGGAGCAAAGGCATAAAGAGGAGGAGGAGAGGCAAAAGGAGGATCAGGAGAGGAGGATCGAGGAGATGCGGGTGGAGCATGAGCGACAAATGCAGGAGATGTTTCAGGATCTCGCTATACGCTTTGTCACTGATGCCCCACCACCTCCACCTTCATCTTCATGATTTTTTTTTTTTTATGATTTATTTTATATGCGAATGTTAAACTTTTATGTATTTGTGCATGGATGAATATTGTGGGTTGTATGTGGACGTGGATAGGATTTTTTTATTTTATTTATGATTTATTTTATATATGAATATTAAAATTATATGTATTTGTGTGTGGATGAATGTGGGTTGTATGTGGATGTAGATAGGATTGTTTACGTACGGATGGATGTGGTTTGTGTTTGGATGGATGTAGTTTGTGTTTAGTTGGATGTGGATATGAATATGATGAAATGTATTGTAACAGGTGTATTAACAGGTGTATATCAGGAATTTTTTCTTGAATTTTGAAAATAAATGAAACCGGGAAGAAACAGACTATTACCGATGAAATATTTCGTTGGTAATAGTAGGTCCAAAACTTATACCATTGCAATCTTTCGTAGGTAAAAATTAATACAAAAATTTATACCAACGATCTATATGAGATTACTGATGAATTATTTCATCGGTAATAGAGGTCTTATGCCGACGAACATATTCGTCGGTATTATTGTTTTACCGATGAACGTACTCGTCAGTAATGTCGTTAATCCATAGTTTTATCGACGAAGATATTCGTCGGTATAAGCTGTGTTTATCGATGAAATATATTATTTTTTCCTACCAAAAGTAACATGTTTTGCCAACGATTTTAGTCTTCAGTATTTGTTTTATCATTACCGACGAAGTCATATTTCGTCGGGAAAAGCCTTTAGCCATGGTCTTATTGCGACGATCTTTTCGATGACAGATTTCTTTGGTAATAACCATTACAGATGAAAAATGATAAAATAATGATGAATTATGTTGTTGGTAAAAGTGCAATTTCCTATAGTGCTAGTATGACGAATTGATAGTCTTCATATGGGAGGTAAGTTGATTCTCACTAAGCACATTGAAAACTTAATATGCAAATTATGCTTCGATTTAATGGACAAAGAATTTTCTTGATTGGTTGCTTATGTGATTCGGGTTTAGGTTTTCAAAATCTCACCTCCGTATCTTATTTATACACTTTCGTACTTGAGTAAACAAAAGATTGTTTTCCTAAAGAGATTTTCAACATTGAACATTGAGATTTATTTCATGCATACTTTGCTTGGGACAAGCAAAATACTGGTTGGGGATTATGTTGAGGGTCAAATATTACATATTGTCCCCCATTTATATCTTGGTTTTATGAATATGACATTGCTTAATGTCCTATTTTACTCATGTTTGTGTTGTAAGGTAAATTTAATAGCTTAGATTGGAAAAGGTACTAAAAGCATGGATTTGATGCTTAAAGATCACCACGGTAAAGAATGGATCTTATGAGACAACGATTGAAGATTTCAAGGTCCCAAGATTCAAGAAAACTAAGTGGAGAAGGAAAGAAGTCAAAAGAACAAGTGCAGTATTCACATTGACTGTGTCATCGATTACCATTCGATGACATCGAACACGGGTCGATGACATCAAATTTATGAAAGAAAATTGAGTTGGTTGCTGGACAAATTGAAGACATTTTTTGATGACTTAAGGACTTGTTCAATAACTTGAAGCCTTGCTCGAGGACATCAAAGCCAGTTCGATGACATCAAATTTTCTGTGGACTTTCGGTAAAACTCGCTGGACACATTGGGCACAATGTTCGATTACTCAAAGACCTCCTTAATGATGTCAAAGACATATTCGATGACATCGAAGGCCTCTTTGATGGCAACGAATTTATTGAAGAAATTAAAATAACTTGGTGGACTGTTTTAGATGCATTATCGATTCCTCCAACAACGCTCGATGACATTGAAGACACCTTTGATGACATCAAAGGCAGGTTCAATGACATATAAGGTTATACGGTTCAAATGTGGTTACAACAGCATGGAAAAAGTACGGGTTCAAGGCACCTTCGATGACATTGAAGGCAGTTCGATGTCATCGAACAACTTACGAAGAGTTGCGCAGAATTACACGGAGTGCGTAAATTTGAGGGTGTTTCTAGATTTTTCCCTAGGCATCAATCTAGGGTTTGGAAGAGCAAAGCACATGGTTAGAGAGCTGTCGCCTAGCATTTTTCTTCTTTTTTCCTTAGTTTTTCATGTTTTCTTTTAGGGTTTTACATCCAATCATGTCTGTGGTTGGCTAAACCTCTTAGGTAGGGCTAAGAGGTGAAGCTTGTAGTATGATGAGATGTTTCTATTGCTTTGATTCATGTTTATGTTGAACTTACTTTGATTTTAGGTTGATATTTAAGGAATACTTTTAGTTTTTAATGGTTTATTGTGACTCAAATTACAATAGATTTGCAATAGCTTTGAGTATCTTCTTTTCATGCGTTGAGATTGTGAAATTAGGAAATGCTATTATTTACCATCATCCCTTAGGCATGGTTGGATGATGGAATCCCTTCTAACCTTAACAATTCTCTTACGATTGATTGTGGAATTGGTATATCCTGTTGTTTGCCATTGTCTCAAGGGCATGGTTAAGTGATGGAATCACTTTCAGTTCTCACAACTCTCATCCGTTAAGAATTAGATCAATGGAAGTTCAGATTCGATCTTAATTGCTATATCTTCCGACTGGAAAAGATAGGACTTTGATTCCAATTGTGTCCTTGAATCAAGCATAGTAATTCCCTGATTGCTATAAGTGGATCCTTGGAAACCCTAGTTCCTACCTTTGAATCTTTAAGTTTTCTAATTACACACTTCATAATTACTTCCTTTTATTTCTAATTTAGATTTAGATCTTCTTTTAGTTCTACTTCTAGTTACTTTCAGAATACACACAAGATTAGTCCCTGTGGATTCGACCTCGGTTTCACTACATTGCGCCCATACACTCGGGGTTGTGAAAAATGTGTGAGAAATGATTAGACACATGTTTGCATGTTATTTGCTTTATCAGTTCTTACAAGCATACTTTGATGATACGTGCTATTAAAGTAACAACTTATTCATGATTTGTTAGTATGATGGGGCGTATATATGGTATTCTTTTTTATTGGCGGAGTTAACTTTCAGTCTTAGTTATTCCACACAGTTTAAGCTCTTGAGTAGTAGAGCAATCACAGTTTTTTAGACTTATGAGTAGTTAGAGTCGAGTCTTACTTGAATCGTCTATGTAACTCTTATGAGTTCGATGGACTTATCGTAGCCCGGTAGTTCACAAGCCGTGATCTATCAAAGGGGCCTAGTGAAGCTATCGGGGCAGTGAACTCGATAGGTTTTACATACAGGGTTAGCCGCAGTAACTCTCTAGAGTTCACAGGGCTCGCAAGGCTACCTTAGGGTACTAAATCCAAGGATGCTAGTCCATCAATGAGGGGGTAGTTTATTTTAAAGACTCGTCCTCACGAGTATCTATCGGAATCAAACCAGGAATCTGGGGTGTCTTATGCATGGTTGGCCTATCTATGAACAAGCCAAAGAGAGCACATTACAGCCCACTTTTTCTTCGTCTTCCAGGTCAAACCAATTCACGGGAGAGCATTTTCTCTCACCTTCCCCCGTGACGCTATCGAAAGCTATATAGACGGCATTGGTCTCATGCGTGATTGGCCGTTGTGGACTTGATCTCTCCGTTGGCTACATGGGTCTAAGCATGTGATGGCCTTCATGAGCTTTTTAAGGCCACTGGCTTCTCATTGATGCCCGCATAATATTCAATGTATCGTCAATTATAGTAGGTCTTATGCATAGCATTTCGTTGCCGTAGATGATAAATCGCCATCACTGCTACAGTAGATGATAAGTCGATAAATGATATATTGTCATTGCTGATAATAGTATTCTTGATAATATTTATGTTTAAAATGGTGTATCAACTTGATAATAATATCAGTTTGACGATAATGGCTTTTTCAATAACGGTCAGCAGCGATTAGCGATGGCGATAATATCGTTTTGATGATAATCATCAGTGTTCGGCGATATCGGCGATAGTATTAATTTTGGCAATAATCATTGGTATTTGGAGATAATTGCCAATAGTATTAATTTTGGCGTAAATCATTGCCATTTAATATGCTTGAGAATCTGCCTTTTATTAATACATATAGGGGGAAGAATACATGACATTGCCTTTTGAGACTTTTTCATCATTCTACTTGTCTTGCCCCCATTTGATTGGGAAGTATTATATTGATAATCTTCATAATCAAAACCCTGATTATCTTCAGGGATGATATATTTTGATGAAACAAGCGTGAACAGGCATACCGATGCCTTGGCCATTCTAATCCACAACTTGATAGTTTCCGTTCGAGTATACTTCTGTTATTACATATGGACCATCCCATTTTGGATCAAACTTGCCCCCAGTTCTTCAAGTGACTACTATAGGTCTTTTCAACATTAGTACTGTAACGCCCTGAAATTCGGGGGTCGAGCATAACTCAGCTCCCGAGTTCCAAAACATCACTTATGCAACATAATTAATGAATGATGTATGTTGACTGTATTAGCACATAAACATGGGATAGATTAAGCCAAAACGCAGATATGATTCAGGGATAAGTGAATAAAGCAAGCGGAAGACTTATAGTAAAATATGTGTACAAGTGTAAGTCCCTGAATTACATATACAACCAGATCGTGTAAAAGTGTTATTTATCAAAATTATAAGTACAAGTTACATCATTTCAGTTCCCAAAATAGTAATCCCATAGATCCCGCGCAACAGACCGAGGCTCGCTAGAACCCGTCTGAAAACTACATATAGGAGAAGGCAGCCTCGTCGTCATCCAGCTCACGCTCCACATCTGCTACATCAGGGCCTAAGACAGAGTCTGGTGGGTGTGAAACACCGCCCCAGAAACGTGGGAGTGAGTGATCAACTCAGTGGAACAATAAGGCACTGGTTAACATGCTATCAGTTCAATCAAACAGTAATGATAAAGCATAACACTTAAATAAAGCCTAATTACTCTTATTAATGCAGGTATGAATGCAATATGATGCGTGCCCTCACACGTACACCCTCAGTGTCTTCATCTTACGTTACGCATGACATCGCCTCAAAGTGCGCCACATCTACAAAGCACATGCAAATGCGGTGCATGGTTATGATTACCAAGTTGTTATTAGTCCATTTCACACAACAGGATTGGGAAGCTAAGATACCTTCCTCATATCACCATCCAAACAGTGATCCATACTAGGGTCGTCAATCCTAGATATTGCATACGATCATATAGTTGAGGTCGTAGCAAAGGGCTCGTCACCAATTAATGCACGCCTTTCATGCCTTTACTACCACAGATCGGCTCGTCACCTCCTTGCGGTATCCAGGTATGCTCGAGGTCACTACAAAGGGCTCGTCACCAATCAATGTAGGCCGACAGCACGAATATAGTGTCCCATACCACCATAATCGGCTCACGAGTTTAGTTGCTCATTGGTCACTACGGGGAGGCTCGTCACCCCAGCGTAGGCCGACAGCTCGACCACGGTGTCCCATACCACCATGTCCGGCTCATGAGTCTTAGCGGATCAGGTACCATGGTTATTAGGATTTCACTAGTAAGTTCGATACCCTAGATTCAAGCAGTAGCGTCCATACATGGTTAACATACACTGGACAATCGGGTTATTTGACGAACTCGACTAGCACGAGCGCACGTTGAATTGAACGACATGGAGTGCACAAACACTCCACGTGGTCGAACCACTGCCGACAACTCTAATACGACTCGGGTTCGTCTAATGCGTCTTACGTGGCGAAAGCAATCTCAACCACGACCATAGGGTCAATTACCGATTTCTTGGACTAAGGCATAGTCCCAAACATCCTACACTACGACAGATATTCATATGGAATGTAAAACAGTAATGGATCAACAACTCAAATCATGTTACATACACATCTGAAGAATAATCAACTTAATATAAATGTAAGCATAGGAATGCTTGAATTTAAATAACTTGAAATGTAACTTGCATAAAGGAAATCATGCGCATCAATAGGAGTATTGAGAATCACTTCTCAACGCCCACAATTAGTGTAATCAGTTACACTTAGATCATTCATGCATTTCTACAAACACTTAGCATACATGGAACAACATACATGACGCATGTTGAAATACGTGCACTTAGACAATTCCTTTTCCCAAGGAGTTGTCATACATGCATCTAGCATACATACATGACCAATAATCATGGCAAACACAAGTGCGTATTTTGTACATATACGGTACTTTATAAATACACTTAAAATACACAAATCTCAATATAGCACATGCATATCAGGAAAGCAATGTAAACATAACATTTGACATGTGAAATCTCATCCATAACAAGAATAAATCACTAACTGGGATTGAAAGCCTTGAAAACCATAACCTATACACTTAAAGTCCGCACCTTAAGCAAAGAAAGAACCGCCGAACTGATTTAGACGAGTTGTCTTCGTCAACGGCGCAAGAATACCCTAAAATAAGGATAGAAATGAGATACAACAACACCAAGTCTAGTCTAAGCTCTAACACAGGTTAGGGTTAGGTTAACTTACCCCAAAAGAACTCAAAATCGCCAAAGGAACGATTCAAAGTGAAGATTCAAAGGTGAAGAAGAACAAGGAAGAATCAAGGTGATTCACCAACCAATCTCTCTCACTAACTCTCTCTTTTCCACTCTCTTTCCAAGCTAGGGTTAGAGAAAATTCGTATGGAAATGAGAGCTAGGGTTTAAGGACTATATATAGGCCTTAAAATGATGGAAATAACCCCAGGGTCAAGGTATACTTAGGTTATAACCAAAGTACGCCTTTCTCGATCCAACGAAGCACTTCTGGTGGACCTATAACCACGAAAGGTCGGACTTAAGCTCACTGACCATGGATCTAGGTCAGGCTGAGTTTTCGTACCGACCGGCTCTTCAGATCAGCCGTGGCGGACCACACTCAATTCAACGGTCACGGAAACTCGATCAGGTCCACAAGCACTAGGATATGCCTGGGCCAACCATCCTGATCAGAGGGTGAAATTGGGTCAGAATCCAACGGTCAGAATGCTTAAAATCGTCGCGCAAGCGACACGACTCAGATTTCATAAAAAGCTTAATAAATTCCAACCGTTCTCACACTCTTCACTCCGAGCTCAACCAAATCGACCCAGAACATCAGATCGACTTGATTTTTGAGGTGAAAACCAAGCCCAACTCAGTGACCGCAACAGCCTAAGATCATCGCTATCGGACTTTCGACGCGCGGTCTAGGTCCGATCCAGATCTTCCAAAAATTCCCCAGAATAACTGGATTTAGCGATGGATCCCAGATTTCAGAGTAACGTAGCGCTCACTAATCTACACGTTTAGAGCCATGCAGATACAATTTAAAGTGATTGATGCAAATTTCACAAGCAATCGAGTAAAGCGCTAATTACCCCAAAACAACTACTTAAGGAAAGATTAGCACAAAAATTCCAAGGTCGTTACAAGTACAAGTCACCTTTCTTGGAGGAATGATGTTTTACTTTCTTATCAATGGCAACAAAAATTCTTACCTGATACAATTATAATCGCTTCTGGGCTTCTAGTAGTTTTACATCGAGTAAATCTAACTCGGTCAGCCTCTTGCATTTTCATCGTCAGTCATTTCCTGATGTACTACTACTTTGATTGACACGACTTACATTTCGATTGGGATAACAACTTCAACACCATAAATGAATGAATACGGTGTGGCTTTTATCGTAGTGCGATGAGTAGTTCTGTAAGCCCAAAAAGCCTCTTGCAATTTTTGTCCCAATCACACTTATTTCCTATTACAATTTTCTTTAATATTTTCACGATCACCTTATTGAAGGCCTCTACTAACCTGTTGGCTGGTGGGTAGTAGGGTGTTGAAAATGAATGCCGAATGCCAAAATTCTGGTGTAATTTCTCCATGCCCCTGTTCTAAAAAGTATACCATTATCAGTGATGATTCTTTTTGGGATGCCATGGCGATATATGATTTCATGTCGGATAAAGTTCATGACGTCTTTCTCTTTGATATTTCGTAATGCAATCGCTTTAGTCCATTTGGAGAAATAATCTATTGCTACCAAGATATATTGTCATCCTTTAGACGAAGGCGGATTTATAAGACCTATAGCATTAAGTCCCCAAGCAGTGAAGGGCCAAGAAGCTACCGATTGATGAAGTTCTTTAAGGGGAACATATATGACATCACTATGTTCTTGAATTCATGACATCGTTTTGAATAATCGATCGCATCTTTGAACATTGTGGGCTAGTAGTATCCCATTCGATGCACCCGATGGAATAAAATTTGTCCAACCTGATGTGCTCCTCATTCTCCAGAATGGGCTTCTTGTAATATTTTATTAGCTTCTTCTGTATCCAGACACTGCAACAACATCTCATTATAGGACTTTTTGTATAGTACCTCACCACATATGATGAACTTCTTCGATCTCTGCTTAATCTCCAATTTCTATGCTAGCTCCTCTGGTAACATATCATCTTTGAGATAATCTACGAAAGGTTGGCGCCAATCGTCTGTGGTGATCTCTAGATATGATATAGGAAGTGCTTCAGTAGCTTCATTAATAATTTCAGGTGATGGTAAAAACTTCCTTTCTTCGATGGTGACCTGAAGAGGACTCCGATCAGGATAGGATAAAGCTGCGGCAAAGCTAGCTAAAGCATTTGCCCTTGCATTTTCACATCACAGAATATGCTTGATTTCGATATTATAGAATTGCTTCAATAATCGTTGTGCTTGCCGACAGCATGGTAGGAGGTCTTGCTTTCTTATTTCGAACTCAATTGTTATTTGGTGAGGCTATAATTATCCTCAAACTAGGATAACTCGGCCCTGACTCAATTCTGAGTCAACTTGACTCACTATCTTTTCTTCTCTTTCTTTATTTCATTCTTCTTCTTTTATGCTCTTTCTTCCTTCTCCCTTCTTCTTACCCACTTCTCCCAGTCGAAACAGCAGCTTTCCGAGTGAGAACTCGACGTACACGACCTGATCATGACTGAGTTCACTGGGCAGCTGAGTTAACTCAGCTCGACTTGGCCTTGAACACAAGCACAATCGGTACTTGACCTCTACTCCCTTCCCTTTTCTCTTTCTTTTCTCCTTCTACATCTATTTCTTCTTCTTCTTCTTCTTCTTCTTCTTCTTCTTCTTCTCTCTCTCTCTCCCTCTCTCCCTCTCTCTGTTAGAAGTCCAGTTATGGATGTGAGAATTGACCTGATTCAACTCAGTTAGTCGAGTCGACTTGACTCGGTAGCGATTCGAGGAATGGACCAGCGTCATTCCTCCCCTCTTCTTCTCCCTTCCTTTCTTCTCTCTTTCCCTTTCTTCCTTTCTCTCTGCTACAACATCCCTCCATGCACGCTAGGGCTGACCTGACTCGCATAGAACCTTGCTCGACTCGCCTCACGACTTGGAAAACTCGGTACCTCAACTCGAGACTCACCTGCACACACCCACGATTCACTCTCTCTTTCTCTTTTTTGAATTTTTTAGGGCCGACTTCCCAAAATAGAAAAAAAGCTTTTATAACTCCCGAAAGTCTTTCCAGAACTTTCAGTAGCAACTAATCCGCAACTAATCAGAGGATTAATTATGATATTTGTCCTTTTAACCATTCAATAATTGAGGTGATGGATCTTAGATCTATTTGTATTGTTTAAATCAACTCATACAAATGGACTACTGGTGCTATGGGCCACCAGATAGACATCTCTGATCAGAGAATAATGGCCCCTACACGTCTTTACAACTTTTGGTTGATTGGAGAAGACGCCGGCCGTGATCATGGTGGAATTTGGTTGGATAGATTATCCTTTGACCTAAAGCTTACAGATGGACCAGATTGATTTAGTGAACACTATGCGACCCCTTTTTCAGAGGAACGTCACTCGAACTCAATGGTGCATGAGATCTTTACTTGCGACTCTTTTTCGCAGGATGTCGATATCTCGCATGAGAACTCGCGATTGTAACGAGATAATCTTACAGTTGCCCTAGGATGGACGTTGGAGATTTACTCAAAAATTGCTAGAAGTTAGGGAATAGCTAGGATCGAGCTAGCGTAAAAAATGGAAAAGATTCCTTCCGCCTTTCAAAAGCTACGGAAACCCTAGTGAGGCTCATTTAATGGCTGAGATTGTTCCATTTTGACGGCTAAGATGGAGAGGAAAATGGTTGAGGGTTGCAGATTTTTTTTTTCTGAAATGTCACACCCATGCACCTACTTGGACTAGTTCTAATGTGCACACGAGTGCATAGAGATGGGTGTGAAGAGTTGGGTTTTAGTCAGATTTTCAGCAGGATCATGATGGATGGTTTGGATTTCTTATGACGTCGATGAAGGTGGCCCACCAATCATGGCAGTGGGTGTTGTTCGTTCGAATCCCAGCTCGGGCAGGAAAGATAGGAGAGATGCTTTTCTTTGTTTCCATCGAGTCAACATAGTTTGGCCGTGTTGGCAATTCTAGTGCGCTGCAAGTGCGCACACACATTGTGCACACGCTGCTAAGGTGGGGTCCACATTGATGTACGTGGATGAAATCCACTTAACTCATCATCTTCGTCTAGTCTTGTTAGGGCACGAGATGAAGGGTGGAGTAGATAAGGTGACCAGGTGGGCCATAATAGTCAATTTTGAGTTTTTACGTTGGTTCTTAACATTTCAACGGTCCGATTGGTTTTCGGTTAGTCCGTAGTGATGTTAGTATTTTTGGTAATTGATTAAGGTATTTATATATTATTACTTTGCATCCAACTAATCCGAATTAAGGTGACATTGTGTTGGATTGCATAAATGCAACTTGTGACCCGATGAATGGTGGGTTTGGTGATCTACAACCCCGATTTGATACTTAAGGTTCACTTTCAAGAGATAGTGATTATCCCTCTTTTGGATCATTAGTTGGAATGGGCAAATTTTGAATTATAAATTGCTAGTGAATATCATAGGTTGGGTGTGTACGTTCACATGAGTTTGCTAACTTACACTACAATGGTAACACCCGAGTATCGAAAAGTACGGGGAATTACAATCTACCCCCCTTAAAGAAAATCTCATCCTCAAGATTCCACACTCATATTATTAATAGAAACAAGAATATGCATTTTATAGTATTTCTACTCGTTCACTACTTTCTCTTTGAAACATATTTGAGTGTACAAATGTATAAAACTAATTATCAAAATTGGGGTTGTTACATGTTCTAGATAGCTTTGATTTTTCTTGAGTCGATTTCGATTCCTCTATGTCATAACAAAATTGAGGAATTTTCCTGATGAAATGCCAAAGGCACATTTGGCTGGATTCATCTTTAACTGTTTCTTTTTAAGATGACAAAAGACTGAGGTCAAATGTTCGCGGTGCTCTTCATGTTCATTAGATTTAACGACTAAATCATCCATATAGCATTCTACATGTTTATGCATCATGTCTTAGAATATGTTCTAAATTGCTCTTTGATATGTTGCGCCAGCATTCTTGAGGCCGAATGGCATAACCTTATAACAATAAATTCTAAGGGAAGTCTTGAAGGCTGTAACTTTTTCATCTTCTAGAGTCATTCTTATCTGATTATATCCGGCATAACCGTCCATGAAGGACATAACATCATATTTTGTCATGTTATCGATTAGCAGTTCCGTTATCGATAGTGGGAAGTCGTCTTTTGGGCAAGCCTCAATTAGGTCCCTAAAATCGACACAAACCTTGATCTGTCCACTTTTCTTTTTCACCGGGACAATGTTTGATATCCATTTAGGATATTTGACTTCTCTAATGAAACCAACCTTAATCAGTTTGTTTACTTCTTCTTCTATTAGAGGAATTAGGTATAGACAGAATGGTCTTTGTGTCTGCTTGATTGTCCTCTTATCCTTAGAGATGTTCAGTCGATGCATTGCTACCGATGGTTCCAGGCCTGACATTTCTGCATATGTCCAAGAAAACATATCTTTGTTTTCTTTCAGGAGCCTTATATATTGATCAGCTTCTCATTCTGAGTTTGGGGCGCGACATCATCTGTGCCCAGATTTATTTCTCACAAACTGTCGATTGTCGGCTACCCCTCGTCCTCTATCTATTTCGAAGCTATCTCAGGATGCTTGATTACTCTAAATCTGTCTCTTCTTTGACTATTGGATCTGTTGTGACCATATTTACTAAGGATTTTGCCTCCAATCCATGAAATTTTTCTTGTTTCTTTTCATTTACTCTGATTGGAATTTGGATTCCCTTTTTGTAGTTCAGACCAGTTGGTTCTACATGATTAAAACCCATGTTCTTCGTGATTTTTCTACTAGTGTAACTATATCTTTTCAGGTCTTCAGATGTCAATCTTTCACATTTTATTCTATTGTCGATTCTTTCTTCTATTTTTACTTCTGAAGGTGCATAGAATTCAATGGGCTCAAGATACTTTGAATTAGATTTGACGTGAATCTCTTTGGTATAACAGAGAATAGTTTATTCCTTTCAGCATAGGGCAGCGGCACTATATAATTTGACTATAGAATTTCTAGTTGTTCAGGTGATAATAACGTTAATGAAGGTGGTCCTGGTTGTCTCAGGTATTTTGGCACGAAATAAAATTTCTTCTTTGTGTTCACCTTCCTAGAAAATTCTATCTTTATGATTTCATTTTCTATTATTTCCATACAACCGCTTCCTGGGATTTCGTCTTCATCATTCTGTTTTTTGTCTTCTGTTGTAACTCCGTTGTAATAACTAGCATCGATGAAAAAAGATTCCGCTTCTGTATATGGTCTTGCATCGACCATTACTTTGTATGGAATTCTGTCTTTGCAATTTTTGAAACATTGGTGTAAGGTAGATTGTAGAATACTGTATTGATGCATCCATGTCCTGCAAGGAGGTTATATGTTGTTAACGCATTGATAACATGACAAACTGCATTCATTGTTAACTCTCCTATTTCCAAGGTTAACATAATCTTGCCTAGTGCGCGTTGTCCATCTTGGTTAAAGCTCTGTATCATTATTTCACTAGGGCGTAAGTGGGAGCGACGATATCCAAGTTTATTTAACATTGTTCATGGTAAAAATTTCACTGCAGATCCATTATCCAACATAATTCGCTTAACCTGTTTGTCGCGAATATGTCCCACAATCATCAACGGCCTATTGTGTTCTTTGCCACAAGTCAGATTGTCGTTGGAGAAAGAGACAACAGGCATGTAACTCTTCTGTACCTCTTGTTTTGTACTTTCCATCTTTACGATTAATGCTTTTCTAACATCGTTATCTGATAGGTATTAACATTCTTCTGACAACCGTAGTGGTATATGCTTAATCAGGCCGGTATACCTTTCAGATGATTCACTACATCATAGTTACCTTTTCAGCTGTCCTTTTCTTCCTTTCTGTCATTATCAATGTGCATCCCAGATATTCTTTCTCATGTTATTTCGGGTTTTTATTTTTGGAGAGGACTTGTTACCATTTTTCCTAAGAGTAATGTAATCACTGCATCTTTACTCGTTCGTTCTATAGAGCCATTAGTACTTGTACTTCAATTTTCTTTCTTTTTCAATCTATCCATCTTCTCATATATAATCTTTTGACTAGAGATCATGTTTATCACAGCTTCCTGCTCCTTTCTTTCTCCTTGCCTATCACGATCTCGCCTCTGTTTATCATTTTCTGTATAATCCATTTCAGTGTGAAGTAGTTTTCTGTAGGATGACCTAACAGATGATGATAATGGCAAAATTTTCTTTCTTTCATCATTTCTGCTTCTTCAAGATTCTTAGATGGGGGTAGTTCTATCGTTCTAGCACTCAATAGTTGTTTTATCATAAGGATGACATCTTTCTTGTCGAATGTGAATCCTTCATGGGAATCAAGGGGTCTTGGTCGTTTATCGTCGATTCTGCCTCTGTAATGACTTGGTTCTTCTTTCTTTTTTATCCTTCTTCTGTCACAAGGAACATCATTTTTCTTTTTTCGATCTACAACATTTGTCATCAATCTATTGTGTCCTCTTCTGCCTGTTTCGTAATGAAATGTTGGCATCTTTTTTGTCATTAGTTCCAATGCACGGGCTTTTGTGGCCAAGTCACGGAAGGTTCTTATGTCAGCACTGGTGGGGCCGAATGCAATTGCAGTCTCCATAGAATTTAGGCACATTTTTACTTGTTCCCTTTCTTCGGGTAGCTGCCTACATGAAGCTCCCAACGTCTTCCATCTGTCCATGAATTTCTCCACGGCTCTCCTTCTCTTTGTCGTATAGAAGCTAGTTCTGTAATGCTAACATCACTATAAGATGAAAAGAAGTTTGACATAAAGGCAACTTGCATTTATTCCCAAGTTCGAATCGACTCTTGTGTTAGGCTAAAGTACCATTGGAATGCCTTCCTTGTCAAAGAAGAACTAAATAGTTGCAAGTAGTACTGGGAGATAGTAGAGAAGTTACCCATGGTCGTAATGAAGTGCATGAGATGTTCATCCGGCGACCCATCCCCATTGAATTTTTAGAAGTTGGGATACTTGAAATTGACTAGAAACGGTAAATCTTCTACTTCCTTTGGGTACGATATTCTATAATGAAATCTCCCAATATTCTCGCATTCCCTTTCTATTCTGATAGCTTCTGCAACCACCGGTCGCACCTCTTCTTGGGTTATCGCCCTTGCCGAAGGGGCAGATTTGTGTGATCCTACTCCCAGTGGTTGAGAGCCTTCGGGTTGTTGTTCTCGCTCATTCATGGCTGTTATTATCGAAGGAGCTATGATTTGAGCTACGTTATGTGCGAGAGTAGCCAAGGCTTCTCGGAGATTCCTGCATTCCTCTGTTAATGTTCTCTTTGCTTGGGCCATTTCAGCTATGCAGTCTTCAGTAGTCAGTGGTGGACCTTGACTTGTCCATTCCATGCATACGGCAGCTTCTCCATTTCCTGAAAAAGTGGTTATTGGAGTGGAGCAGGAATTCATTGGTACAATAGGACTTATTGAGAAAGGGGTCTTATTTGACTATTCTGTACTTCCACAAAATTCAGCAGATTGCGGTATGACCTGTGGAGATGTATTTTGGGGAGATACAAGGACTGATGAACTCTTCATCAGTGGCTTGCCTTTCTATTTCCTTGTCCATCGAGTGTTTGCCATTGGCAGAGCCAAAAAATCCAGTGATGTCAGAGAAGGAAAGGATTTTCCCGGATATAATGCTGGAGGAACAAGTTTAGGGTTCCTTTTTGCTGCATTCTGTGTTACTAGTCCTCTGATTTTTTGTGGTGATGGATTCATCCTGGCAGTCACGGTGTTTCGGACTCTAGTTCTTCAGCATGACATGACAATCCAGTCATTACTGTTATCTAGCGTTAGTGGCAGGACAGTTATGACTCTAGCCGTGGTTGAGACTTGTCATTTCTAACTGGCGCAGGCTGCTTCTTATGAGTGAGAGGTTGACCGTGGGCTTGTTTTAACATAAATCATGTTGGTGTAAAATAAAAAATCGTCTTGGTTGCAGTGGTTGCCATTGGTTGTAATTCGAACCAATTATAATTCTGTTAGAGAATACGAATGACATTAATTAGTATATACTTAAAGGCATACTTTATCTTGGAGATGAAAGGGAGGATATTCCCATTGAGAGTCACCATTTTGGCATCTATATGATGCCAAACCACGATGAAATTCTCTAAATAGTTTCTAAGCTATTATTGAGTGAGATGGGATCCCCAGTGGAGTCGCCATTTTGTTTCGACCAAAAATGAAAAGTATTTGATTCGGGGATTATCTCACTTAATAATAATAAAGAAAAGATATGAAGAGAATTATCATCACATTTATTCATTCTGAATTTGTTTACATCATTTCTATCCTTTGATTCCAAGATAAAGTCTTTATGATTAAAAGTACAAGTATTGAATGGATTCAAATGTAAATTTCGGCAGCTTTTTGGCCCATATCATTCAAGTCTCCATAAGAGAAGAGTTGTGCGGGTCTTCTTTCACATATATGCCTTCATGAATAATATGACTGGATATTAAAATATCCTGAAGAAAAATCGTTAAAATAACGGATGAATGTTGTCCTTAAGTTATCCGTGCAACTCCTTATTGAGTTACGTAGGCAGAGGAGTTGCGTGGGCCTGCGCAACTCAATGTGAGTTGCATGGCCCTGCCTTGCTCTCTCCTTCTCTCCTCTCTTCGATACCTATCAGAGGTATCAGTCTTTTGAGAAATTTGATCCTCCAAATGAAAGGGAGAATGGGGTATTTATAGGCTTTCACATGTGTGAACCCCTTGAATCTTGTGCCATGGGTCCCAATTCACATCATTTGCATGCTTCAATACAAACATCTCAATGATAAGTTACATGGACCTATGCAACTATAATGAGTTACGCGTTCTCGCGATACTTGAACTCCCACACAACTTAATTAAATTGCGTAACTTGAATTGAGCCTCACAACTTGGCTTCTTTCAATCTATTCCTTCAATCTTCTTTCTTTGCTTACTCCTTTTAATCAAATTTTATGCTCCAGTGAATGAATACATGAGTTAAATGCTGAACATTCCTCATTTATACTAGTACATCTACAAATCATATGATATGTCTCCACTAAGAATCATATCCAGAATTTCCTAAATTTATTTACGATAAAATCTGATGATAGGGACCATGCATATGATTATTAACTATGTTAAGTATTTTAAGTAAAAATATGAAATACATCTAACCGTTGAAATCATGAATTTGACCACCCAATAAGTAGTCACAAAAAGTTGTTAAATACATTTTTATATAAGGCCAAGAGCTCAGCCATCCGAACTCTGATCGAGGTGTATTATATACTATTGGAAAGCTACTTCAATTTTCTATGAAGTCAATGGAATATACATTTCTATTGGGTTTAATAAAGGGGCCAAAATGGGTCATGTTTTGGCAAATCGGAATCCTTTGTTTGCTGTTGGACAACAACCAAGTAAAGTTACTGCCACTGTTGATTAGACCATTAGATGACTATGAAATTTGGCCCAGAGTTAGCTCATATTGTCTTTCATTTTATCACCAAGTTTCAACTCAGATTTTAGCATGGTTGATTTTATACAAATTTTACAAGTTGTTGTCCAAATACAAAAATGGGATTACATATAAAGGGTGTGGATATAATGTTCATCATGGTGGACCATATTGACATGGTCCACTTTATTGACCACCATGGCTAATAATACATGCACATGAGGATCCACACTAGTGGCCCCACACACATCAAGAAAATATAAAAGGAAGAAAGAGGAGGATGAAGAGGATGGAAGGTGGTGTGTAGACTCACTTTAAATGGATGGATGGCTTGATAATGGTCTGTGGTCCACTCCCTTTAGGTTTAATGATGGGCCACACCTTGGCCCCACTCTCTCTCACTCTCTCTTAAAATCTCAGAATTTTCTAAGCATAACAAAAGTATGAGTGTGAGAGAGCTCCTACTCTTATATAGGGAATTGGGGGTTAAGGTGGCAAGATGATGTGGCAAGTTTATAGGGTCTTATTGGTGCTAAAAGTGAGCTGGAAGGTGATGTATATTATAGGTAGTGAATGGATGAGGTGGATGGTTCTAAGCATGCATTGGCCAAGGTGGAAGAAATCTAGGCATGCATTAGCTAATGGATGTATAAGGGTTGTGGGTTGTAGGTTGTTGAGGGTCAAATATTGCATATTCGACCCTATTTATTACTTGGTTTTATGAACATGATAATGCTTAATGTTCTTTTTTAATCATGTTTGTGTTGCAAGGTGAATTCAAGAGCTTGAATTGAAAAGGATGTTAAAAGCATGGATTTAACGTTCAAGAATCACCAAAGCCAAAAAATGGATTTGATGAAACCAAGAATGAAGAATGCACATACTGAAGATCCAAGAAAACCAAGTCCAGAATAAGGAAAATCGGAGTTTTGAAGCGAAATTCGATGATCCTCGACTAGTCCTGGCTCCGGCTCGACCATCCTGCGTACGCTCGACCACTCCTGCCCTCATCTTGACCAGTCCTAGCTACGCACGACCAGTCCTGGACTTTACTTGACTAGTCGAAGGTCGACCGGTCGAAGGTATCTTGACTCGAACTCCAGCGAGTAAAACTTCTAAAATTTTAGCCTGCTCGACCAGTCAAAGGAGACCCTCGACTAGTCAAGGACGTCCCACGACTGGTCTAGGACGGTTCATGACCAGTCCAATCCTTCCTAACTTTCACAATTCTCTGATGATTGGTTGTGGGATTGGTAAATCCTATTGTTTTCCTTATCTCCTAGTCATGGTTAGGTGATGGAATCACTTCCAAATCTTCACCACTCTTATCCATTTGTGATTAGATCCATGAGAAGTTCATAGATCTGAAAAATCTCTTCTTACCAACTGGATGAGATATGACTCTGATTCCAGTTGTGTCCTTGAATCATGCAAGGTAGCCTCCCAATTACTACAAGTGGATCCTTGAAACCCTAGTTCCTACCTTTAATTTCATTAGTTTTAATTACTTTAATCACAATTACTCTCTCAAATATTCTAGATTTAGGTTTTCATCTACTTCTAGTTCTAGTTACTTCTAGTTCTAGTTACTTTCAGAAGACGCACAAGTTCAGTCCTTGTGGATTCAACCTCGGTCTCACCAAGATTATTATTGTATCGCGACCCTACACTTGGGGTTGTGAACAAGTTTTTGGCGCAGTTGCCGGGGATTGACGGTTGCATTTTTTTGAGATTAGCTAGTTTTGGAATTTGTTTAAGATTAGGGTTTTCCGAATTATTTTAGAAACTAACTTAGCTTTCTATTTCTGGGTTTAGAAATTTTCCTAAATTGTTTTTAGAAACTTTCCTTATTCTTTTTTCTTAGATCTACTTTCTAATTCTAAGTTTAGAACCTTTCCTTTTCGGTCTTTTTAGAAACTTTCTTTTTTCTGTTTTTAGAAACTTTCCTTTTTTTGCTTTTAGAAACTAGGTTGCTTTCTTATTTTATTTTATTTTATTTTATTAGAAACTAATTCACTTTTTTTTCCCTCTTTTGTCGGATCCTAACATAGATCTCCTCTAATCTGGTAACTTCCTTCTAACTCCTCCTCTACTTACTTTTCATATTGCTATAAGATTTTTCTTTTATTCTTTTTTAGGATTAGATTCAAAGTTAGGGTTTCACCATGCAAAAGTGGGTATGTTAGTATGCTGAGATGGATAAGAGATATTGGGAAGGGATGTATGATGATTATAATAGAAATCAACATGTCTCAAAAATTTTTTGAAACCATCATCGAGAACCGACCGAAATATAATGCTCAATCAGTTAAGAAGTCCTTACACGATCATATGCAGTAGAATAATTACACCTCATGGATATAGAAGATAGTACATGAGTGTTGGGGTTATCATAACTATGGGAGTGAGAATTATTATCACCCATCAGATGAGAAGAAAATAATGAGAGATTATATTATAGGTGATAATATGTATCAACAACCATCAGATTCTCCCACTTATGATCCGTATGACTATGATTAGTGAAAATATCAAAATTGGAAAGATGAACCAACAACATGTTATAGTGATTATTCTCTTGGATCCCCTACCTTTGAGATCCAACTAGAAACGATCCAAGAGGATTCACATTTTAATTTCACGGACTATTAAGAACAACTCAACCAACTTGTCATGGGCATAATGAAATCATTGGAAGTAATTGAATCACACCTCGATAAGAGGGAAGGGGCTAGTTTACCCCAACCTCAACCCAGTTCAGAAACACAATGCAAGGAAAGTGATCCTAACTCGCTTTTGGAGAACTCTGGAATTTGGAATGAAGAGTTGGATTGTGTTAATGAGCATATGGTTCAATTTTCCGAAGAGTTGATCTCAATGATAGTCTAAAGGAAGGATCAAGAGACATGGGTGTCTTTCAAATATAATGACATTGACATACTTCACTCACATGACACACTTGACTTCAATGAGGAGGAAGAGGCTAGTTTATCCGAGCCTCAACCCAACCTAGAAAAAAGTAGTGTGAGGTAAGTGATCTCATCCCACTTGTGAACTATATTGAATTGGATGATGATAAGTATTGGGATGAGAATCATGAGTTTACAGCCCAAATTTCCCTAGAATCAATCTCAAGTTTGGCCTGGGTCAATTTTCAAAGGGTATAGGAAGTGTTCGACCATAATGATCTACTCCACCCATGTGACATGTCTGATTTAAATGTCAAGGATGAATCACTTTCAACTAACCCTTCCAACTTTTGTGAGGTATGTTTAGACTACTTCCCTGAATTGAATGATTATATGATTCGAGAGATGGACAAGTTAATCGATAGGACTCTGGAATTTGAGGCCACCCAGTTGAGATCACCATTTAAACTATCAATTTTTTATGATTCAATGCCTTTTCTGAGTAGTATCAATGAACAGAGTCTTCACATCAATGCTTCATGTATTGATCCTTAATCTGTCTTTGAAGGGCAAGAGCAAGAGAGAATGCATCCATCCACTTTCTCAAACAATGAAATCCTTAGGAAGATCATCACAAACTTCAATGTGAAAAATGAGTCACTCTCAGTTGAAGTTCTCAACTCTTTAGACGATTGCTTGGCACACTTTATAGATTCAAATGATCCGATAATAAAAGAAATAATGGATACCTTACAAGACAATACCTTGGTAGTTGTCACAGACCAAGAAAACCCTCATTCTGAAGCCCCTCCTTCCTCAGATCCTAAATGTTTACCAATAAAGGAGGCAGAGCTGAAAATCGAACTGGAGCCTGAAACTTTGGAATGAGTTGAGACTACATCACTTTCTGGGTATTTTTCTGAATTTCATGTAGTGTAGTCTTTGATTCACCATGTTATGCTGACATTAAAATTTTTTTTATCATAGGTGAATCGTATATACTTTGGACACCTCAGGAGATTAAAAGGAAACCTTATGCTAAGGTCCATAAACTTCACTGGAAATTCATGCTCTAGGGCATCTAAACCTATTGTAAAAAGGGCTTTTGGATGATATTGTTAAGAAACCTACTGAGAAATTATCCATATAATGGCTAGAGGAGGAACCTTGCGACATGATTGAGTAGCTTTTCCCTTGCTTTCAAAGAATTTAGGATTATGATAATTTGCTTTCCACTATTTTAGGATAGTTTGTTTATTGTCTGTTGAGTCCTCCTGCTAACCCATCTTCACTTTGAGACCCTTGGAAAAGCCTCTAGATTTCTTCTTCAGGTATTACCTTTCCATAACCTTTCATTTACTTTCGTTGTCTCATGTGCAATGCATGCTTATAACTTTTACATTAAGTACAATGTAGATTTTAGGTTGGGGGTGTGGATTAGGCAAGTTAATTAGGTTTTCTTAGTCTTTGAGCAAAAATTGGAAAAAAAAATTTTGAAAATTTTGTAAATTTGAGTGATTTTAAAGTTCATTCATGATTTAGAAATGTAAGATACTTCATTGGTGATTTATGACTCTTGGGTTCAATTACTTGTTAGATTTCACAGTTAAGTTTGAATTATTAATCCATGATTAGGAGTTTTAAATATTGATTGAGTCATGATTTCACATATCACATCTAGCTTACAAATTAAGGTTTTAGTTTGATATTGAAGTGATAACTTGATGATTATTAAGCCTGGAAGGAACCAACATGAGGAATTTGTCCATTATGTTCAATGAGAAGAATTGAAAAAAAAAATAGAGAGAGAAATACCCAGCTAAAAAATAGTTGTCATCGAAAAGGGCTCTGATCAGGGTCAAATATTGCATATCAGACCCCAGTAATTACCAGATTTTACGTATATGATAATGCTTAATGGAGTATTTTAATTGTATTTTTGTTACAGGATGAAGTCAGGAGCGTTAATTGAAAATTGATGTTAAAGGCATGGATTTCATGATCCAAAATTACCAGAGCACGGGATGGACTCCAGAAAACCAATAGTGAAGATTTTACACGCCTGGGATCTGAGGAAAGCAAGGCAAAGGGACCCGAAAATGATCCAGAATGCAAGATCACATGTTTCCCGCCATCTGATCAACTCGAAACTTCATACACGGGATGAGGGCCGTAAATTAACCGTACATATTAAATTTCAGGCATAGAAGATCTCAGGAAGTGGTCCAATGGACAGATCAGCCTATTAATCTCTAATTTGGAGCCCACCTGATATTTGGAACTGCCTCAACCTTTGTATTGACGGTTTAAATAAGTTGAGAAACAGGATGGATGGATTGGATTTCTCGAAACCATCACAGTGGACCCCTTATGTATAGCATGTGTACATGGTGCCCATGTGCACCGCCCGTATACCGAACGACCTGCGTCGGGTCAGCAACGCTGACCCGAACTCTTTCTTAAAAACGGAAATTTCCGTTTCCAGCGCTCCGCGAACCGAACCGCGGTCGTCGATTGTGGGGCCCACCTAGTGTCCAAATGAACAATCCAAACCGTCCATCCACTTCCTGGGGCCGATATTATCATCGCCTAGATGTCCGTTTGGTTCCATGCATGTGTACGGACGTTGACCGCTGAAAAACGCAAAACGGACGGTGAGTTCAAAACTCCGTGGGCCACCGCAACTCTAACTCGAAATTGGGCATTCCTAGCCATTTTTTCATCCTCCATGCAATGGATGGAGTGGATTTTTGAAATAATTATCAAAATGGGTCCCACCATTGCCACGGAAGTGGTTTCGCGTCTGCGTAACGGACGGTCGCTGTCCGTTTTTGCGAAGGATTGTGGGCCCCGTACGTCACCCGTATGGCCGATCCGAGCCGTCCATCTTGTAGAGTGGTTCGAGAGCTTCAAAACCATGCTGATATTCTTCTCTCATGCGTGCACACGTGCGTGATACAGAGCCCACAAAAGGGCTACCCGGCGACGTTCAAAACTGATCTTTTTGTATTTTCTTCTCTGGGCCATGTCAATGGACATTCAAAACCACCCATTCTTGACTGAAATTTCGTCCTGAATCCAATGGACGGGGTGGATTTTCCAGAAAATACCTTAGTGGGGCCCACCGATCACGGCTGCGAAAAATTACACTTTGAGTCCTTCTACGACTCTGCCACCGACCCCAGCCATCCAGCAGCTATAAAAGGGGAGTTTTGGACGTGGGAAAGTCATTCAGAATCAGGGGATTCCAGATCTGGAGCAAGGAAGAGAAGAAAGAGAAGAAAGAAGAGAGAGATCGATTGGTTTGGTGTTTAATTTTTATGAATTTTATTTAATATTTTTCATGAATTTTATGGGTCACTAATCTCTCAGCTAGGGCTGAGATGAAGCCCCTAATTTGATTAGCTCTTGTATTGGTTGATTTACTTTGAATTTCAATTAATTTGTTTCTTTCTTTAAGTGGGCTTTATGGGTTTAAATTCTATACTTCTCCATCTATGAACTTGATTAAAGTATATATATGGATGTTGTTTGGATACTTATTATAGGTACTTGTGTCTGATCAAGAACAAGTTTCCTATAGAGGAAGAAACAGGGTGCTTTAATGAATGTACATTCCATGGACCCGACCAAGGATATGGGATATGTCATTCATGGCATTGCTTAAAGGAATTAGACAGTTTGTATGCCCGATTAAGGACACAGATTGTGCTTTCTCTGTATAAGTGGTATCAATCTAGATCAAGGTGAATCAACAGACAAAACAAGGGTTAGGATAATTAGGGGTGGATTCGAAAGTCCTAGTGCTCTCTCTCTGATTGAATTTTCTTCCCTGTTCTTAATTAATTATTTTTTTTTCATAAAATTGTGCTTAGTAATTCATTCCATTATTTGTTGGATTAGTTAAGGAGAATCATAGATTTGAATTGTGACGACCAGTCCTCGTGGGAACGATCTCGTAATACGTACCGTATCTGCATCTGATTCGTATACTTGCGAGTTTAAAAATCATTTAAATCGTGTTGGTTTAAATAAAACATCAAGTTTTTGGCGCCGTTGCCGGGGACTGTTTTGTTCCAATTGGATTTAGGATTCTCTCTTATCATAATTCATAGTCTTAGGTTTTTACTAACTTTAGGTTAAATTTTTTGAAACTAACCTATTTCTTGTTTTGTAGGGACCTGACATAAACTACTAATTTGGTAATCTCTTTCCAAATTTTCTATTTTTTTCTAATTTCTATTTTTAGAATTAAGGTTTTATTTTTTTAGAAAGTTTCTATTTCTAGGCTATTTTTTTATTTTTAGAAATTTCCTATTTTCTAATTCTAGATTCTGATTCTTCTTTCAAGTAACTTTCTATTTTCTAGTTTAGGTTTTATTATTAGAAGAGTTTTTAGGTTTTATTTTTTTAGAAAGTTTCTCTCTTATTTTCTAATTTCCTATTTTTTAGAAATTTTCCCTTTTTAGAAACTAACTTAGCTTTTATTTCTAAGATTACAAACTTTTTTTATTTATTTATTATTTTTTTTTTTTTTAAGAAATTAACCGTTGCTTAGGATTTTTTTTCTAGCATTATCTTAGTAAATTTAATTTATTTTTGTTTTCTTTTTGTTTACAGGAATTAAGGAAGGAAGCTGCTAAATAACATTGTCTTCAAAAGGAGGAGCTCTCAAATCTTCAGACATTCATCATCTCCTTTTCTCGGGTTCTTCTTTCCAATTCTCGTTTGCATAGCTTTCTCTTGTTTTTAGGAATTCATAACTTTTTCCTTTAGTTTTATTCATCATAGGTTGCATCTTAGTTTAGTTTTCTTTCTTATATTAATAACATAGTTTATGCTAGGACGTAGATCTCTGAATATAGAACTAGCACCGTTTGATCCTGAGATTGAAAGAACAATTCGTGAAAGATTGAGAAATAATCCTGTTGAAATGGCGAATGAGACTGAAGTTAAAGCTCTCAAAGATTATTCAGCTCCTGTCCAATTTAATGCGCCTTCATGCATAGTGCTGCCAACCACTACGGCAGCACACTTTGAACTTAAACCTGGAGTCATACAATTGTTGCCATCCTTTTATGGATTGGACAAGGAGGACCCATATCATCATGTGAAAGAATTCTTAAACATTTGCTCCACCTTTAAGTTCCAAAACTTCTCAGACGATTCGATCCGCCTACGCCTGTTTCCTTTTTCTTTGAAGGATAAGGCGAAAGCATGGTTGAATTCTCTAGAAGTTGGATCTATCAATACATGGGACCAACTGTCTAAGAAGTTCTTAAACAAGTTCTTCCCCGTTCACAAAACCAATGCCCTCCGTAGAGAAATTACTAACTTCACACAAAAAGAGGGCGAGCACTTTCATGAATGTTGGGAAAGATGGAAGGACTTGCTTCTTAAATGTCCTCACCATGGTTTTGAGAAGTGGCAACAAGTTCAATACTTCTATGACGGTCTGACACCACAGAACCGTCGCATGGTTGATGCCACCAGTGGAGGGTCATTCATGACCAAAAGTGATGTCGAAGCGTGGAACTTCTTTGAAACCTTGTGCGAAAATTTCCAGCAATGGGATTATTCAAATAGAGGTGACAGAAGTCCCCAACCACAAAAGAGAGGTGGTATATATGAGATAGGAGTCATGCCAGAGCTGAGCGCCAAGCTTGATAACCTGACAAAGAAAATTGATGCTCTGGTATTAAATAATGGACCACCACAAATAGCTCAAGTCGAGGCATATGCCACATGTTCTAGTCCTGCCCATCCTATGCAGTCTTGTCCATCTGGTGCAGCATTCCCAGAACTTCTCTCTGAACAAGTTCATGCTATGAACACTTTTCAAAAATCTGGGAATGATCCTTACTCGAACACATACAACCCAGGGTGGGCTAGACATCCAAATTTCTCTTGGGCAAAAGGACCACAACAAGGAGGACCATCTGGAAATCCTCCCATGCAACCGCACCTCCAAGTTGGCAGTCAACAACCTCAACAGTTTCCACAATATCAACAACTGCCTACACAATCAAGGAAACCATCTCTTGAGGATACACTCCATTTTTTCATGCAGAGTTCTCTCCAATTCCAAAAAGACACCCAACAAACCTTACTGGCCAACCAGCAAAGCTTACATGCAAATGCACAATCCATTGCCAAGCTGGAAGTACAAATGGGTCAACTAGCTGCCACATTGAGTGAGAGAGAGAAGGGCAAGCTCCCTAGCCAACCTGAGGCTAATCCAAAGGGACAGTATGAGATTGGCTCTAATTCCAAACAAGGGCAATATCATGAACAGGCCAAATCGATCACTACCCTTAAGTCAGGCAAGCAGATTGATAACAGAATAGAGATGCCTGGGGATGAATCAAATTCTAAAACAGAAGATCAAGATGAAGCAGAGAGCCATACCAATGCATCCAAAGTCCAAAAGCTCTCTGACTCTCCAAGAGCCACTAATGTGCCACCTTATGTGCCCAAAGCACCCTTTCCTCAACATCTGGCACCAATAAAGAAAAGAAATAACTTTGATGAAATCTTGGATGTGTTTCAAAAAGTGCAAGTCAACATCCCGTTGCTTGACGGTATCAAGCAAGTCCCTGCTTACGCTAAGTTTCTTAAAGATTTATGCACTCAAAAGCGTAAGCAGAATGTTCATAAGAAAGTCTTCCTTGCAGAGCAGCTCAGCTCCATGATTCAACATAACACCCCTCCTAAATTTAGGGATCCAGGAGCTCCCACCATTTCTTGCGGCATAGGAGATCATAAGATCGGGAAGGCATTACTAGATTTAGGGGCAAGTGTCAATTTGTTACCATATTCGGTTTATGAGCAGCTAGGACTTGGTGAGTTGAAACCGACTAAGGTAACATTACAACTAGCTGATAGATCTGTCAAGGTGCCCTGGGGTATTATTGAAGATGTGTTAATCCAGGTTGATAAATTTTATTTTCCAGTGGATTTCATAGTTATAGATACTCAGCCTGTCCAGAATCTTCATAGTCAGATCCCAGTCATTTTGGGTCGTCCATTTTTGGCCACATCTAATGCTATTATCAATTGCAGGAATGGAGTTATGAAATTGTCCTTTGGTAACATGAATATTAAACTCAATGTTTTTAATGCAGGACAACAACCCTCAGATTTGGATGACATATTTGAAGTGGACATGATCGAGAGCCTTGTGCAGGACTCCTTCCGTACATCTTTTGAAGATCCTCTTGAGACCTGCTTAGCACAATCGGGCATGGATTTTGACATTGATAGTCCCATCCATGAAGTCAATGCATTGCTCGACTCTACTCCTATATTGGAGACTGAAAAATGGAGAGCGAAAGTGGAACCTCTCTATCCCTCTGAGACTCTTCTTGACAGCATAGCTTCCAACTCTGAGAAGACAAAGGCGAGCAGGCTGCTTAATGTTCTTAGAGCATATAAGGCAGCAATTGAACGGAAGATAGTGGAAATACAGGGAGTATGCCCCACGATATGTATGGATCATGCTGTGGAAATGTCGCATAACATGCAAAGGAAGCATGATCCTAACATAGAAGAAGTCGTTCGAGCAGAAGTCCTTAAATTATTTGACGACAGTGTCAGTTGCCTTATTTCAGATAGCACAGTTCATGGGAACTCACATCACTTGTCTGGGATCGGTTAATGAAAGTGTTGAGGTAATTTCTTTGACGGACCCCGGTTATAAAGATTATTTCATTCATGGTCCGTTCTTGTCTGGCTGAAGACGTTAAACTTAGCGCTCATGGGAGGCAACCCAGTCTTTTTGCTTTATTGTATTGCTTTTTATTTCATTCATTTTCATTTTTCTGAGTTAGTTACTTCAATGTTTGTGGGTAACATTACTGCAAACCCTCACGAGACTACAACTCGTCCACTAGGGGTAACCTAGGGGTTTAAAGGCTTGTTGCATGCGCTAAATGCAATCGAGAGCACCTGCGAAAGTGGTATAGGTAGGATCTTCTTTTCTTTTTCTTTTTGTTATTTTTGCTTTTGTTAATTTCTCTCTTGCCCTAACTTGCTCTTACATTGATAATTTTGGGAAGCCTCTTGATTCTCCGTCCAGGTACTATCTTTCCCTCATTCCTCTTTTATTATTTGTTGTCCCATGTGCATCGCATGATTATTTCTTTTACATTGAGGACAATGTAGATTTTAGGTTGGGGGTGGGAGATTAGGTAACCTAATCAGTATTTTCTTGGTCTTAAGCAAAATTTGTGAAAATTTTAAAATTTTTTCTGGAATTTCTATTGAATTCAAAGTGATTTTGAAGGATAGTTGTGATTTTACCATTATAAGCTACATGATGTTGGTAACTAATGACTCTTGGATTCGGCCATCTGCTTGATTTCACAGTCCATTTTGATTTGTTAATCTATGATTAGACGTTGTAAACATTGATTGAGTCATGATTTCACATATCACATCTCGCTTACACATTAAGCTTTCGGTTCGATAACTGAATGATTAACTTGGTAAAAAGAAGAATTAAAAGGCTAAGTCACATAATCTTCACCATAGGTTTGCTCCCTATAGGTATAGATTTGATTCTCCATAGTTGACTTTGAGGCGACGAGTTTTTGCCATAGGTTTGCTCCCTATAGGTAAGAATTTGATTCCCCTCATTTACGTTACTGCTCATAAAGAAAATCAAAGGTTGGTAAAATTAAAAATTAATTTGTGAGATAAGTGTTGGTTTCAAGCTTGGTTGTCACGAATTACCAATGATATCATGAGGTTGACAATTTGATCTCTTAATGTTTGTAAGTCGAGATTACACTTTACATTCATGGAGCTCGATGTTCAGAAATGTTCTAATTAATGGATTAATATGTTGAACTTGATTATGAAGTTTACTGTGAGCTTGATTTCAGGAGAAAATTCTACTTACCATTCATGAATCTTAGAATTTTCACATCTCAGCTGTCTGTTCACAAGTTACTTGAGTTACAGGAATCATCTTCTATTTCTAAAATTATTTTTCGCATACTTTGCTCGGGACTAGCAAAATGCTGGTTGGGGGTTGTGATCAGGGTTAAACAAAACATCAAGTTTTTGGTAATTACCAGATTTTACGTATATGATAATGCTTAATGGAGTATTTTAATTGTATTTTTGTTACAGGATGAAGTCAGGAGCGTTAATTGAAAATTGATGTTAAAGGCATGGATTTCATGATCCAAAATTACCAGAGCACGGGATGGACTCCAGAAAACCAATAGTGAAGATTTTACACGCCTGGGATCTGAGGAAAGCAAGGCAAAGGGGCCCGAAAATGATCCAGAATGCAAGATCACATGTTTCCCGCCATCCGATCAACTCGAAACTTCATACACGGGATGAGGGCCGTAAATTAACCGTACATATTAAATTTCAGGCATAGAAGATCTCAGGAAGTGGTCCAACGGACAGATCAGCCTATTAATCTCTAATTTGGAGCCCACCTGATATTTGGAACTGCCTCAACCTTTGTATTGACGGTTTAAATAAGTTGAGAAACAGGATGGATGGATTGGATTTCTCGAAACCATCACAGTGGACCCCTTATGTATAGCATGTGTACATGGTGCCCATGTGCACCGCCCGTATACCGAACGACCTGCGTCGGGTCAGCAACGCTGACCCGAACTCTTTCTTAAAAACGGAAATTTCCGTTTCCAGCGCTCCGCGAACCGAACCGCGGTCGTCGATTGTGGGGCCCACCTAGTGTCCAAATGAACAATCCAAACCGTCCATCCACTTCCTGGGGCCGATATTATCATCGCCTAGATGTCCGTTTGGTTCCATGCATGTGTACGGACGTTGACCGCTAAAAAACGCAAAACGGACGGTGAGTTCAAAACTCCGTGGGCCACCGCAACTCTAACTCGAAATTGGGCATTCCTAGCCATTTTTTCATCCTCCATGCAATGGATGGAGTGGATTTTTGAAATAATTATCAAAATGGGTCCCACCATTGCCACGGAAGTGGTTTCGCGTCCGCGTAACGGACGGTCGTTGTCCGTTTTTGCGAAGGATTGTGGGCCCCGTACGTCACCCGTATGGCCGATCCGAGCCGTCCATCTTGTAGAGTGGTTCGAGAGCTTCAAAACCATGCTGATATTCTTCTCTCATGCGTGCACACGTGCGTGATACAGAGCCCACAAAAGGGCTACCCGGCGACGTTCAAAACTGATCTTTTTGTTTTTCTTCTCTGGGCCATGTCAATGGACATTCAAAACCACCCATTCTTGATCGAAATTTCATCCCGAATCCAATGGACGGTGGATTTTCCAGAAAATACCTTAGTGGGGCCCACCGATCACTACTGAAAAATTACACTTTGAGTCCTTCTACGACTCTGCCACCGACCCACTCACCACTATACCTATAAAAGGGGAGTTTTGGACATGGGAAAGTCATTCAGAATCAGGGGATTCCAGATCTAGAGCAAGGAAGAGAAGAAAGAGAAGAAAGAAGAGAGAGATCGATTGGTTTGGTGTTTAATTTTTATGAATTTTATTTAATATTTTTCATGAATTTTATGGGTCACTAATCTCTCATGATGAGATGAAGCCCCTAATTTGATTAGCTCTTGTATTGGTTGATTTACTTTGAATTTCAATTAATTTGTTTCTTTCTTTAAGTGGGCTTTATGGGTTTAAATTCTATACTTCTCCATCTATGAACTTGATTAAAGTATATATATGGATGTTGTTTGGATACTTATTATAGGTACTTGTGTCTGATCAAGAACAAGTTTCCTATAGAGGAAGAAACAGGGTGCTTTAATGAATGTACATTCCATGGACCCGACCAAGGATATGGGATATGTCATTCATGGCATTGCTTAAAGGAATTAGACAGTTTGTATGCCCGATTAAGGACACAGATTGTGCTTTCTCTGTATAAGTGGTATCAATCTAGATCAAGGTGAATCAACAGACAAAACAAGGGTTAGGATAATTAGGGGTGGATTCGAAAGTCCTAGTGCTCTCTCTCTGATTGAATTTTCTTCCCTGTTCTTAATTAATTATTTTTTTTCATAAAATTGTGCTTAGTAATTCATTCCATTATTTGTTGGATTAGTTAAGGAGAATCATAGATTTGAATTGTGACGACCAGTCCTCGTGGGAACGATCTCGTAATACGTACCGTATCTGCATCTGATTCGTATACTTGCGAGTTTAAAAATCATTTAAATCGTGTTGGTTTAAATAAAACATCAGGCTCCCTATTGAAGATCATTGAAAAGATTGAACATGACATGAAAGCCATCGATGGAAAAATCAAAAGTTGGAAGCATAAAAAGCTGAACTGTAAGGCAAGTTTTGGTTTTGGTTTAGGTTATGGTTATCTTGAATGCTCTTTTGATTATCAATGTTATCATGAAAATAAGGAATTGAACATTTGATTGTGATAAGTTTACGTTTCACTATGCACCCATGGAACTCGATGTTTAAAATTGCTCTAATTGGTGGATTAATATCATGAACTTGATTATGAAATTTACCAAGTGCTAGAGTTTAGGAGAAAGTAATGCTCAACATTGTAGTATTTTCGAACTATAATATCTGGATTATTTTTAAAATCACTTGGGTTTATAGAAATTATCCTGTGTTCTTGAAATATTTCTCGCATACTTTGCTTAGGACTAGCAAATTGATGGTTGGAGATTGTGTTGAGGGTCGAATATTGCATATTGGACCCTATTTATTACTTGGTTTTATGATCATGATAATGCTTAATGTTCTATTTTAATCATGTTTGTGTTGCAAGGTGAATTCAAGAGCTTGGATTAAAAAGGATTTTAAAAGCATGGATTTAATGCTTAAGAATCACCAAAGCCAAGAATGGATCTGATGAAACCAAGAATGAAGAATGCACATACTGAAGATCCAAGAAAACCAAGTCCAGAATGAGGAAAATCGAAGTTTTGAAGTGAAATTTAATGAACCTCGAGTAGTCCTTGCTCCGGCTCGACCAGTCCTGTGTTCGCTCGACCAGTCCTAGTTGTGCACGACCAGTCCTGGACTCTACCAGTTGAAGGCCAACCGGTCGAAGGTGTCTCGACTCGAACTCCAGCGAGTAAAACTTCTAAATTTTCTTCCTACTCGTCCAGTCGAAGGAGACCCTCGACCGATCAAGGACGTCATTTTTACATCTAACGTTTATCCTAGATCAGGGAATAAGTCTGAACTTACTCCCTTTATGACTCAAGTTCTTCATTTTGTCATGTCGGGTATTCAAGACTGTTTTCCTTTTTTAATATGTCACATCATTATTCAGTTTCATTTGCATCCTGGTCATGGATCAATTTCGTTTACTTACCTCATGACTTGCATCGCTCTGCATTGTAATGTCATTATTCCTACGTCTGAGGCACCAGAATTGGAACTACCATTTAACAATACCAACCTGAATAAGATGAACCTGAAACCTCTTCCAAGCCAAAGTGAAGAAAAGGAAGAAGCACATGCACCTGAAGACACTTCTATGGATGACATTTTTGCTGAACTAGATGAGTCTAATGATCCCAAAAATTCAGATTATCAGCCTTCTCCAGTAGATGATCGTCTCAAATCTTTGGAGGAGAAGGTTGAGACACTGCAGGTCTCACATGACAACTTGGTTCAAACCCAAAAATCTACAATGAAGTACATGAAGAAGTACTTCCATCGCATTAGCCGGAGTTTACATCAACTTGACCCATTTATGCCTGCTCCTTCATCATCTAGATCAGATAGAGATCATTTATCTTTTTATCAAAACTTATGTTTTTGGAGATGTAGACTTAATCCTTACTTTTTTACTTGGATGATTTCTTTACACGCTCTCTAACTCTTTCATGTTATTTCCCTGACTTTAACAATTTTATATGATGATTTCTATTATCTCCTTGCTATATACTTCTTCTGCATATGCCTATTTCTTCTTCTATCAAGTTTATTTGTTGATTATTTCATTATCTATATAATCTAATTAATAGTTATCTAATTCTTCCTTTGTCGACTTGTGAGAAAAAGGGGGAGAGTTAGTTTTGAAGAATGCATGATTAAGAATGCATGTTATTTATATTTGAAGAATATTAGAAGTTGCTTAGAGAGTGACAATGCATGAATGATTAGGAATTATATCTCTGTATGCATGTCATGTTTATTTGGAGTGCTATATATGCTATGGAATGTTTTATGCCATGATACAGGGGAGGTACTAATTAAGGGGGAGTAGTAATATTTTGAATCTTCAAAAAATCTTCTACAACAAGAGTACAAGGCTTCATTATTTTGATATTTGTAATATTATGTGTTTTTTCACGAAATTGAAAAAGGGGGAGATTGTAAGCGCTATAATATTTAAAGCACACTTTGGTTGTCAAATTTCATTTAGTCAAAGAATCTTGTCAAGTAATCTTCAAGTATGGATCAAGATTAAGGTTTAAGCCCGGTTCAAGATCTAGTAGAAGAACAAGCTCAAAATGAAGTCAAGATCAACTGATGTTCTAGTAGAAGATCAATCTCTAAAGAAAAGTTGAAGTTTCTAATCTACTTCTAGACAAAGAAGTTCAGTCATTTCAGGTATTATAAACCCTAGAAAGACCTTAGGTTTAGGTGCTTTTAGAAACTACTTAATATGGGTTTTTATACTTGTGATTGGTTGTAATTCGACCAACCTAAGGTTTGGTTCAACTAGCCAAAGTTTTTCTTGACCAGTCCTAGTATAAACCAAAGTAAAACTATTTTTTTGTTGCACCTTCAACCAGTCGAGTGGTTTGTTTTACCAGTCGAAGGAGAATATTCAACCAGCCCTAGGTTTCTCGACTCGAAGTCCAGCAACTAAATCAGTTTGGATTTTTAGCATCTTCGACCAGTCAAAGGCCACCTTCGACCAGTCGAACAGGGCATTCGAACCAGTTGAAGATCGGATAAATCTTATCCCTCTCAAATATGGAAATCCGTTGAAATAGAATCCGGTGTTAGGGCCAGTCAAAGACTGTCTTAGGCCAGTCGAATATTCAACTTCTTTGCCTATAAATTGAGGTTCTCTCTCAATCCAAAAATTCATTCAAGACTATCTAAATACTGTTGCAAGTAAGAGAGTAGCTCCATTTATTTTCAAGCTATTGAATGGATTTATAAATTATTTTATAGCTTTTTTATTTTTAATTCCCATAATCTCAGACTCTGTCATTCTGATTCTAAAGAGAGTAAATTCTACTCTTCTTTCTTTGAGATTTAAGAGATTTAACCTAAGTAGCTATTGGTTTAAACTTAATTAAAATCAATACAACCTTGCACCTTTTCTATATGACTGAACATTGAACATTAAACATTCAAGAAAAGCAGCTCTTCAGCTGCAACTTCTTCTACAGTGAAGATAAGTATATATTCATTTCTTGTTTTGGTATTTTCAAGATAACTAAAAAATCTTAGTAAGGGTTTTTTTTTTGGTTTGTGATAGCCCGGTAAAATTACAATTGTATTAGATTTTAAGGTGACCCTAAGAAAACCTTATTTATAGTGAAAGCCAAGATTACATGGAGACTAATTTTGGCAGTGGAGCAGGTGTGGCTGTTTTAGAACAATTGTTGACACACCGAACCACTATAATTCTCTGTGTTTGTCGTGAATTTTTTTTATCTTTCATGTAGTGAATGGTTGTATTTACATATCTATTGAAGTGATGAATGTTTGTAATATTTTATTTTATTTACTCTTGCAAAGTGTAACGCCCTGAAAATCGGGGGTCGAGCATAACTCAGCTCCTGAGTTTCAAAACATCACTTATGCAACATATTTAATGATGGATGTATGTTGGCTATATGAATGCATAAAACATGGAATAGATTAAGCCAAATTGCAAACATAATTCAGGGATAAGTGAAAGACGCAAGTGGAAGACTTAAAGAAATATAGGTGTACATGTGCAAGTCCCTGAAATACATATACATGTCAGGTCATAATAACAAGTGTTGCTTTCAAAATACAAGTATCAAAAGAAATCATTTATTACAAGAAAACCCAGAATCCCCGCATATCAGGACATGGCTCACATGAACCCACCTGAGAACTGCATAAAAGAAAACGTGTCCTCATCATCCTCGTAATCCTGCTCTGCCTCAGGGGTCGTGTCAACATCTGCATCTAAGACAGGGTCTGGTTGGTGTTGAAACACCGTCCTAGAATGTAGGAGTGAGTGATCAACTCAGTGAAACTATACAGTAAAAGTTAACATGCTATCAAATCAATCAAGCAGTAATGATAAGACAATACAATCAAACACGTTCTGACTATTCTTGTTAATGCAAGGATGTATGTAAGAATGATGCATGCTCTTGCCTACACTCCCTCAGCGTCTTCATCTTACGGTATGCATGACAACCTCCCGCAGTGCCAATGACTCCTACGCACATGCAATGCGGTGCATGAACATGATTACCAAGTTGTTATTAGTCCTTTTCATACAGCAGGATTGGGAAGCTAAGGTACCTTCCTCATATCAATTTCCAAACAGTGATCCATTCTAGGGTCGTCAGTCCTAGACAATCTCATACGATTATAAGGTTTTAGGTTGCTGCAAAGGGCTCGTCACCAATCGATGTATGCCTATCATACCTTAGGTACTACCCTAAGGCTCGTTGCCTCAACGCAGTAGCGAGGTATGCTCGAGGTCACTATAAAGGGCTCGTCACCAATCAATGTATGTCGAAAGCATGAATATAGTGTCCCATACTACCATAATCGGCTCACGAGTCTGGTGTGCTCACTGGTCACTACAGGGAGACTTGTCACCCCAGCATAGGCCGACAGCTCGACCACGGTGTCCCATACCACCATGTCCGGCTCATGAGTCTTAACGGATCAAGGTACAATGGTTAACGGGATTACATCGGTAAGTTTGATACCCTAGATTCAAACAATAGCATCCATACATGATGAACATACATCGGGACAATCGGGTTACTTAACGAACTCAACTAGCATGAGCGCATGTTGAGTTGATCGACATAGAGTGCGCAAACACTCCATGTGGCCAAATCACTACCAACAACCCTAATACGACTCAGTTTCGTCAAACACGTCTTACGTAGCGAAAACGATCTCGGCCACGTACGCAAGAATTGTTACCGATTTCCTGGACTATTCCATAGTCCCAAACATGTTCAATTATAACAGAGATTCATAATAACAATTTAGAACAGTAATGGAATAACAATTCTAAGCATACAATATGGAAGCATTTAATGAATATCAACTTAGCATGGATTTACACATAAGTAGTACTTGAGGTTAAACAACAAAGAATGTAAATTAAATGTAGGAAATCATACACATCAATAGGGGAGTTGAGAATCTCTTCTCAAGGCCCATAATAGGTTAATATATTACACACTTAACCATTCAGATATTTCTATAAACACTTAGACTACATAGTCTAATATATATGATGTATGTTGGTGATAACACACATTTGGACAATTCCTTTCGCCGAGGAGTTGACACACATACAACTAGCACAAATACACAACAATTAATCATGGCAAACACAAGTTCATATTTTATACGTACACAATACTTCCTACATATACATAGAATACACAAATCTCAATATAACTCATATATATCAGGAACGCAAAATAAACAAGAAAGAATTTCAACATGATTCACCAACTTCTCTCTCACTTTCTCTCTCACTTCCTCTCTCTTTCTTAGCTAGGGTTAGGAAATTTGTATGGAAAAGAGAGTGAGGGTTTTAAGGTCTTTATATAGGCCTAAAATAGATGAAAATAGCCCCAGGGTCAAGGTATACTTAGGTTATAACCAAATCAGGCCTATTCCGATCCAACGGAACACTTCTGGTGGTCCTTTCTCCATGTGCGGTCGGACTTAAGCTCACTGACCATGGATCTAGGTCAGGCTGATTTTTCATACCGATCGGATTTACAGATCAGTCATGGCGAACCACTCTCAATTCAACGGTCATCGAAACTCGTTAGGTCCACCGACACTAAGACATGCCTGGGCCATCTTCCCTGATCTGAGGGTGAAATTGGGTCGAAATCCAACGATCAGAGTGCTTAAAATCGTCACGCAAGCGACACGACTCAAATTTCATAAATTATATTTAATTTCTCAACTTTCTCACACTCTTTACTCCGGACTTAAGCAAATCGACCTAGGACATCATCTGGACTTGATTTTTGAGGTGATGGTCAAGCCCAACAAGATGAACAAAATTGTCTAAGATCGACGCTATCAGACTTTCGACGCGCGGTCCAAGTCCGATACAAAGTTTCTACGTACTCCCGAGAGCAACTGGACTTAGCGTTGAATCCTAGATTTCAGGGTAACATAGCGTTAAAGATTCTACAGGTTTTGAGTCTTGCAGATCAAATTTAAAGTGATTGATGCTAATTTCACAAGCAATTGAGTTAAATGCTAATTAATCCACACATAACTTCTAAGGAAAAAAAATAGAGGTAGTACTCGAGTCTTGGCATGAAATTTTCTGGGTCATTACACAAAGTTTGAAATTTTGATCTTAATCGTATTCGTGAAATAAAGTCATCCCGCCTAAACTTTTTAGGTAAAGGTTGTCTTACGAATCAATTGAAATCAATGTTTCATACTTAGGCAATTGAGATCTCTAATTTATTTGTTATTCAGCATTTTATCTTATTGTTTGGCTTAGTCCTAGTCCCCCCCCCCCCCCGGACTTCTTAAGCTCTCCTTTTCAAATTCCCCTCTGATCGATCATATGTATCACGATTGACCACTTAGTCTAATGGAGGTATAGTTAGATTTATTACTTTCTTAGGATTTAGGATTTGTTTGTATTTTTATGCTAACCAATTTTGAATAATGAAGACTTTAACCTGTTTCATTATTCTTCTTCAGGTACTATCTTTTTAATCACTCTTTTATTTTCATTGTCTCATGATGAGTTGATTGTTTATATCTTTTACATTGAGGACACTATAGATTTTAGGTTGGGGTGAGATTAGGTAGATTAATTAATGTTTTTTATTGTTTTTTAGTAGAACTCGTTGAAATTTTTAAAATTTTCAATTTCAACTCTCTTAGAAAGTGAAAATCTGTGTAGTTGAGTATGTTTTGAGTATTATGATAAGATATAGAATTAAATTTTTGAAAATTTAGAACATGATTGGCTGAGTAAACCATTGGATAAGTTCTTTTAATAAATTGATTGATAGACTAAAAAGTGTTAGGAACCAAGTATCACTACGTGAAAAATGGAAAAAAAGGACGAATTTCGAGACGGTTCTGGACTGTCTTTAAAATTGCTTGGTTTAAAGATGCTTTAGAGATGGCCGTAAACCGTTTCTAAAATTTTAGATGGGTCCTAATCGTCCCTAATATTGTCTTAAAAATTTGAACGTCTACAAATCATTTAAGACGGTCGTTGACCGTCTATATGCGGCCATCTGAGACGATCAAAGACTGTCTCTAATAGAGACGGTCATCGACCGTCGTATATGCCGTCATCAGAGACGGTCATTGACCGTCTGTATTAGAGACGGTCCTTGGCCGTCTTTTAGTTGTAATCTGAGACTGTCAAAGACCGTCTCTATTAGAGCTGGTCCTTAGCTGTCTTATAGCCCTGTCAAAGACCGTCTCGATTAGAGAGTGTCAACGACCATCTTTATTAGAGACGGTCCTAAACCGTCTCTAATGTTAAAATTTGATTTTCGAAAAAAAAAAAATAGTTAAGCAGCTTAGAAAAAATAATTCACAAATGTTTAAGAAAAATTTAGATTTCAAAAAAAAAAAAAAAAAAAAAAAACTGTGATTTTAAAAAATTCTAGATTTTGAAAAAAAAATAATAAGAACTTTGAATAATGTTGATTACTTTGAAAAAAAAAGATTTCGATATAAAAATAATATTTTAAAAAAGAAAATATAAAAAATTAAATAAAATTGTGAAAAAATTGACAAATTGTAAAAAATATATATTTTTAAAAAAAAGAAAACTAGATTTTGTATTTTGACAAAAAATTTAAAAAGTTATATAACAAGATTTCAATAAAAAAATGATATTTTGAAAAAGAAAATTTAAAAAATTAAACAAATTTGTGAAAAAATCAACAAATTGTAAAAAAAAAATATATTTAAAAAAAAGAAAACTAGATTTTTTATTTTGACAAGAAAAATTGAAAAGTTATATAACAAAAGTGAAATATTTTATAATAAAAATGATGTTTTGTTAAAAGAGTAAAAATATATACATTTTGAAAAAAAATATTATTTTTAAATGGAAATTGAAATTTATTTGTGAAAAATAAAATTACTAAATTATTAGGTACATCCACTAGTTGAACCTTTAATCATTTTTAGACAATCTAATCAGTTCAGATTGAAGAATAAATAACTTCAGATGTTTAAATCAAATTTCACTGAAATTGTGTGATCAATCTTGTATGCCTATTATCTTTCTCATATGTAAACTGATTAAAGCAACTACTCAAATTGAGGGTATTGATTAGTAAAATAGAGTGAACGGACTGGACATGTAAAATGGGCCAAATATTCTGGTCAAAGTTGCAACGTGAGAACCTAAGAATAGATGTTAGTAAGTTTTGTGGGCCCCATCATGATGTGTGTCGAACATCAACACCGTGGATTTGATGTGTCCCCTTTAGGTTATGAGATATCTCAAAAATCATCTATATACGAAACTCAAGTGGACCATACCTTCTAAAACTATGTGAAGACATCCTAAAAAATATAAAAGCATTTGGTGGGGCCCACATGAGTTTTGGATGCGGCTGAAAATTGGTCTGACCCCTCATCCAAGTGGGACACACATAATGAGTGGGTTGGATATGTGAATCACATTTAAGCAAGCCCAATATATAATTATGAATTTTTTAAGGAAACCACTCTCCACTATATTGTGTGGCGTGGCCTACCCAAGTCATGGATTGACTTTATTTTTAAGCTCTTGGCCCACCCAAGTCATGGATTGACTTTCTCGATATCGTTCAACGCTTTTCTCAGATCATTTTAAGATATTAACTAAAAAATGGGGCAGGTCGAAGGCTTAAGTGGACTACAAAGTGGGGATTGAATGTCCGCCGTTAAAAATAACATTCATAGAAGTTTTGGATCAAGCTGATGTGAGAAATTTAATCTTGTGGAATCGACCATTGATTAACCTTTAACGAAAATTTATATGATTATACTATCTTAGATGTTTATTAATTGAGCCTTTTTCTTCCTTAACAGAATCCATTACTAGATTTTGTCTTTTTTGTGTTCATTCGTCTGTTGCCAAGTAAAGGCTCTAAGTATTTAGTTTTTTCTTCCGTACAAATGGAACACCTTTTCAAATTTTTGAGACAAAAATGGTCTTGAACATTTTTTTTTATGATTTCTTTTTTCAAATTTTTGAGACGAAAATGGTCTTGGACCTTTTTTATACGATTTATAAAAAAAAAAAAATTGAGACGAAAATGGCCTTGAACATTTTTTATATGATTTCTATTTTTTCAATTTTTTGACAGAAAATGACCTTGAACATTTTTTATATGACTTCTTTTTTTCAGAATTTTGAAACGAAAATAGCCTCGAACATTTTTTATACAATTTCTTTTATTACTATTTTCCAGTATTCTTCTCTCGCCATGATGTCCTGTACTTTCTAAACATGAGGCAAGTAAAGAGATTAAATGGACCACAAAGTTGGCCCACAATAATTCATATCTTTTTATGTTTTCTCTTCATTCATATCTTTTTGATATTATGAACATGTTGGATGTCAAATAAACATTACTATAGGCCCAAGGAAGGTATCAACAGTGGAAATCATTATTCCACACTGTTTCGTGTGGCATGGTCCACTTGAGTTTTGAATTTACCAAAAATTCGGGATCAACCCACACTGTTCATCCATTTTTCGAGATCATTTTAAAGAATTGTCCAAAAAATGATTCATATCCAAAGATTAATTAAATGGACCACACCACAAATAAGGGGAACAAATTGGCTACTCCCCCTGACACCATCCAATGGCTGGTGGTTAGTGCTCTGTGGGCCTCACCATGATGTATGTGTTTAATCCATGTCGTCCATCTATTTGGAGAGATCATTTTAGGGCAATGTCCAAAGAACGAGTTAAATCCAAAGCTCTAATGGACCCCAGCATAGATGATGGACCCCAGCACAAACGATTATTTTAGGGCAAACATTTTTTTTAAAAAAAAAAACTTTTGAAGTAGTTGGATTTCAAATAAACCTTACGATGGGCCTTAGGATAGTTTCAATGGTGGGAATCACCCTCCCCGTTGTTTTCTATGGCGGGGTGCATTATAGATTTTTATCTGTCTCATTCTTTGGCTCATGACTTTAAATGATATCTCAAAATGGATGGATGGTGTGGATATAAGAAATACATCATAGGTTTTTATATTTTTTTAAAAATATTATATATATATACACCTTTTCTATATATATGTCGAGCTCATGGGAACTAAATGGATGGATGGTGTGGAAAAGGTTCTGTACGTCGAGCTCATGGGAACTCCCCCATGAGGTCAAGTTGGGTGGGCCACACCATGACGTGTGTCAAAAATCAACACCGTGCATACGGAACTCAAGTGGGCCATACCATCTAAAATCATGTGAAGACATGCCTAAAACATATAAAAGTACTTGGTGGGGCCCCACCTAAAATTTGGATGCATCTGAAACTTGGTATGACCCCTCATCCAAGTGGCACACACATAATGGATGGGATGGATTTGTGAACCACATCTCTGTAGGCCCAAAAATAATTATGAATGTTTTAATGGAGGGTAACCCTTCTCAACTTTTGTATGTGGTGTGGCCCACACAAGTCACATATTGATTTGATTTTTAATCCCTAGGCCCACCATGGAATGTTGCATCTAAATGATGGAGTAGATGTTTGACACGCATCATGGTGGGGCCCACAGAGCCATACTAGATCTAAAGCGCAAGTGACATTATTTGGTGTATAGAAACAATGTGTGAGTTTTGTGTTTAATGTAAAATAGTAGTGACTCATTCTTAATAATAGTGGCAATGATATATAGAGTTATCCAGGCCATCTAAATAATGGGTCTAGTTATTAATGGTTAATATTTAAACTTTTTATTATATAAAACTATCTTAATCATCTATTAAATGGTCCCTTAAATGTAGGGATATTAATGTAGTTAATGTGTTAAATTATGGAAAAATCACAACTTACGGATTTGAAACTAACATCTCATTTCGGAAGAGGGATTTAATTCAAATTCCCTCTTCTCATTTCCAATTCCCTCTTTCCCTAACGTCGCTAACTCACTGGAGAATGCCTCTCTGGTTGATGGGCTGAAAGCCATTGCTCGTCTTCAGGTTCATGGACTCGTTGTGGCAGGTGCAGGTGGCGAGTGGACTGCATCTCTCCATGAGTATGAAAAGCTTTTCAAACGAATGGATACTCCAAAGTCTGTTGATTTTTATGGATTTTCTTTGTTTCATGTACAATTCCTACTATTTGGAAGATTAATTTTCTTTTTTTAAATGTAATTTTTGTGACTCCTCTTCCTACGGTTTTCATTTGCAATTCCTATGATTTTGATAGTGGAGATATTTTTCTTTCTTAAGTTTGATACTAGATTCATACGTCTCCATCTTCAAGCAAATTGATGGGTTTGATCTCATTGCATGGAATTGCATGATCTTTAGATACATCCAATGGTCTAGCTTGGCAATGCCTGTTGCATGTTTGATGAAATGCCTGACAGAAACAATCTCTTTAGAAAAATCCTATTTACAAGATGTGGAGGGAAAGTATTTAGTCGAATGGTTTTTTTTCGTGTGAATTGGTTTCAAGTGTTTATTGTGTGACATGCAGCAATTCTATTGACATCTGACTAAAAGTCTTTTCTTCCTTAAAATAACATCTTCTGTATTTGGGCAGAAGCCTGGCTTTGGAGGCTAGGCTTTTGATCAACTCCAACTCAAATAAGTCCTTTTGGTAGTGCATTTCAACAAACATAGTCAGCATTTGGAAGATTTATTTCCTTCTCATCTTAAGGTTTTCTTTGGTCTTTATGTGGTCATAATAAGGGATATAGATTGTTCTGTCTTTCAGATTCAAGATCTGGTGGATGATAACCATAAATGGAAAGTCCAGCAGTGATGTTCTAGTCAAATCTCAGATTCTCCTCTGTTTTTTTCTCCTTTCTCCCTGTTTCAGAAGTGGGTCTCTACCAAACTTCCCACAAACAATTGGGAAAGTTGATAATTCAGAAAATTAGGCTGTTTTTGTGGATAAATCTAAGAGCTATTGTTCCTTCAAGTTAGAGGTTAGTCTTAGAGATCACTTTGGAGCTTGATTTATCAATCAACCTGGAAAGAAGTTTGGAATTTTGATTGGAGCTAAATATGAAATCAGTTTTGAAAAATCCCATTGATTAGCTCAGAATTGAGCCAGGAGGAGTTAGTTCGTAGTTTGTAAGTAATGAAACTAATTGCGAATCCATTAAAAAAGGCTTTGTCAATTGTTGTCAGAGTAAAGCTTCAGAATATAAGTGACTTGTTAATTAGTTCATCGAGTAAACTCAAAAACTTTCAAAAAGAATAAGAAAAGAAAAGAAAAAGTAAAAAGAACTCGAAAACTGAGTGGCCAACTTTGGAATACTCCTCGATTGGATCAGTTACAAAAACTGATGTGGAATATGTGGTTAATCGGGGCAATGGTGTTTAATTGGTGCAGCTGCATTTGGTTGCTTGTACATGTTTCTTGCTTCTACATGGTTGTTTTGATATTAGCTACTGATTAAATAGTCTCACATCATTTATTATTATTTCTTACATGACCTGAGATAATTTTCATTAATGCTTGATACACCTTAAGAGTGGGCCCACCACATTTTTCAAATCAGTGGTGGGCTCCACCATCCACATAATCAGTTAAGTGAACCCCACAAACTGTCCTATCAAAATTTTGGACCCTGTGATTTCTTTGATTAGTGAACTTGCCCTTCATATGTGTTTCATCTCTCCATTACAATAAGCACTTTTGCTTGCTTGACCTTCATTACCTTTCTAGATCACCTCAGAAGACTATGAATGGATCATCCTTTATGGCTTGACCTTAGGTTTCCTTTATGATTCCCATTCTAGAGGCTAATGCTGCAAAAATGTCAAAAAGTTTTTAAAAATGAAAAAACTTGAGACAATCCTAGTCTTGTCTTCTGATGCTTTTATCTTAGAGACATTAATTCCACATTAGTTATCCAGATAATGCCCTTGTGTTTCTTTACAGCCTTGAACTAACATCTCTGGTGAGAATGAAATATTTCCAATCGTTTCTCTTGCAACAAATCTTACATTGCTCTCTCTCTCTCTCTCTCTCTCACACACACACACACACACACACACACACACACTTGTTGAGAATGGTGTATTACTTTTTGTGGGCATATTATTAGCTTTACACCTGTCAATGAAAAAAGTTCTTTAAAGTTATTCTTTGAAATCATGTGTTTATCTGTCTGATGGCCTCTACAGCTTGGTATTAATATGTGGATCTTATTTTTTTAATATTCTAATGCACCAACTAAACTCATCTACAGTAAGGCCTTTCTTTCTACTTGTTCTCAGCAGGATGGCGCCTGAGGTTATGGAGCAATTGCATGATTAATTTGTTTGGTAGTGGATGCTCAGTGGTTGAAGTTCTACAAGAGAAATCCAATCAGATGGTTAAATCATTTGTTTGGTATGAATGTCAGTTTATGCTTTATTCACATTGGGCCCATGATTTGGATAGGTTGCATTGCTTTACATGTATAGCATAGGTGTGGTGAATGGGACAGATGACAATGGTATTTGTTCTATTCCATTAAATTGTAATCACTTTCCTGGATCAGAACAACTCCTCTTTGTTTACTGTGGCATAAATAGCTACCTATCTTGATCATCCAAATCATGCAAGATGTACAAACTGGCCTGAAATACTCTGAGCAGATGAGCCTTACCCTCAGATTGGTGGCTATTAAACAAATTGGTTTAATGAAAATGGTAAGATCCAAATTGCATGGGAAAATTTCAGCAGTCTTGATTGTGTATTTCATGATCCTATCTCATTTAGTTAGCATTTGATGCTGACTTTTATTTACCATTTGCTATTTGAACTTTGTCTGGTGATCTTGTTATTCTAATCTTGTTACTATTTAGACTCTCGATGACACATTCTAATCTTGTTACTATCTAGCTTCCTCATATATTACTAGGCAACACAATATCATTTCTTTCTTTTAATTGTAATTCTTCTTTGACTGTTTCAGATCAATAAGGGACGTCACCGTATTCAGGGAACGGTTTCAACATGACAATGACGGTAAGTTTAATTCTAAATATCACATTTATAATAAGAATTTGTGCTCTTTATTGTCTGTTTTTGAATTATAATTTTTTATATAATTGAAACCTTTTATCTCGGAATATGATCTATGAGGTAGCATATGAACGCAATCCTTAACAAAATCCACACCTAGGGGAGCACAAATAAGAGGATTGATCTTAATAGTATGGTCGTCATGGATAGAAAATGCTTGCAATGAATGTTTATGAGTACTTGGTAATTTTGGAGTCCTTAGTTAGGGTTTGGGCTGAAAGTACGAGTGTTAGAGCCGACGCTTTCGGAGTCCAAACTCATTCTTTTGAAAAATAGAAAAATGGGAATATTAGTAAATATGGATTTTCTTGTTGAGAAGAAAATGGAAGATGGATTGAAAAAACATAAAAGTGATTTTTTTTTCTTCTTCTTCTTTGCTTCAAGAGAGAGACAGAGAGGTGAGAGTGGGGAAATCGAGGGAGATAGTGGGGGAATGAAGTGGTTGCATGAGATTTGAAAATAGCGAATGTAGTTTGGTTTGAAAATGACGTTTCACATGTGTGGCATGCATTTCTTTTAAGACAGTAATTTGATTTTACTGAAGACAATTGAATTACATAGGCAAGTGTTTAATGTAGGGAACTTCTCTGAAATTGTTATTCTGATAACTAACCTAATGAGAGTAATTTGTGGTTTAGTTCTTGGACCAAACTCTCTATTATATTTAAAGAAATCCACATTTTTCTTCATGTTTCTTACATGGTTCTCTGTCCCATTTTTGTTTGACTTGAAAGTAAAGGTGATGCATCTTCTTATTTATTTAATCATGGAATGCAGGATGTTGCCGTTAAGGTTCTTATAGATCAGGACTTTTATGAGGATCAACTGAAAGACTTTCTAAGGGAGGTATGCATTTGAAACATTACTAATAATGTTCTTTGAAACTGTACCCATTTATGTATCCGGATGTGCATCAGAGCTATCCGGATGTTGAGCGGGGGTGCGTGAAAGGGTGGGAACTGCTGTTATGACCATGATGAAGCTGTCCATTTCCTATGGACAGTATTGGAGTGGCCTGGCCATTTGGACAAGCCGTGTTTATATATGTATTTGCTCAAAATTGATGGAGCAGACCCGGTTGTGCGTCGGAGCTCTCCGGATGTTGAGCAGGGGTCCCTGGAAGGTGGGAACCGCTGTTATGATCATAATGAAGTTGTTCGTTTCCTATGGACAGCATTGGAAGGGCCTAGCCAATTGGAGCAAGCTATGTTTATATCTGTATTTGTAGGGACCACAACCTTAACCTATAACCTAAACCTATTCTCAAATCCCAACCTAAACCTACACCTAATCCTAATCTCAACTCCCTAACCTAAACCTAACCTAAAACCTAAATGTATTCTCAAATCCCGAAACCTAAACCTATACCTAATCCTAATCTCAACTCCCTAACCTAAACCTAAACCTAAACTTGAAAACCCAAACCCAAACCCGATCCCGAACCCAAACCCGATTTCCTAAACCTAAACTTTAACCTATTCTCAATTCTCTAAACCTATAGCTTATAACCTAAACCTAAACCTTAACCTAAACCTATAATATATAGCCTAAACTTAAACCCAAAACCTAAATGTATTCTCAAATCCCTAAAACTAAACCTAAACCTAAACTTGAAAACCCAAACCTAAACCCGATCCCAAACCCGAACCTGAACCGGATTTCCTAAACCTAAACCTTAACCTATTCTCAATTCCCTAAACCTATAGCTTATAACCTAAACCTAAACCTTAACCTAAACCTAAACCTATAACCTTAAAACCAAAATGTATGACAAAAAACCATAACCTATAACCTATAACCTAAACTTATAACTTATAACCTAACCTTAACCTAAACCTAAAACCTAAACCTTAACCAATAACCTAAAACCTAAACCTAAACCTAAAACCTAAATGTATTCTCAAATCCCTAAACGTAAACCTACACCTAATCCTAATCTCACCTCCCTAACCTAAACCTAAACCTAAACTTGAAAACCCAAACCTAAACTCGATCCCGAACTCGAACCTAATTTCCTAAACCTAAACCTTAACCTATTCTTAATTCCCCAAACCTATAGCTTATAACCTAAACATAAACCTAAACCTAAACCTATAACCTTAACCTCAACCAAAACCTATGACCTAAAACCTTAGCATATAACCTATAACCTAACCTTAACCTAACCCTAAAACCTAAACCTTAACCTATAACCTAAAACCTAAATGTATTCTCAAATCCCTAAACCTAAACCTACACCTAATCCTAATCTCAACTCCCTAACCTAAACCTAAACCTAAACTTGAAAAACCTAACCTGAACCTGATCCTGAACCCAAACCCAATTTCCTAAACCTAAACCTTAACCTATTCTCAATTCCCTAAACCTATAGCTTATAACCTAAACCTAAACCTAAACCTAAACCAAAACCTATGACCTAAAACCTTAACCTATGACCTATAACCTAACCTTATAACCTATAACCTAACCTTAACCTATAACCTAAAACCTAAACCTAAACCTAAACCTAAACCTAAACCTAAACCTAAAACCTAAATGTATTCTCAAATCCATAAACCTAAACCTACACCTAATCCTAATCTCAACTCCCTAACCTAAACCTAAACCTAAACTTGAAAACCCAAACCTAAACCCGATCCCGAACCCGAACCTGATTTCCTAAACCTAAACCTTAACCTATTCTCAATTCCCTAAACCTATAGCTTATAACCTAAATCTAAGCCTTAACCTAAACATAAACCTAAACCTATAACCTTAACCTAAACCAAAACCTATGACCTAAAACCTTAACCTATAACCTATAACCTAAACTTATAACCTAACCTTAACCTAAGCCTAAAACCTAAACCTATAACCTAAAACCTAAACCTAAACCTAAAGCCTAAACGTATTCTAAAATCCATAAACCTAAACCTACACCTAATCCTAATCTCAACACCCTAACCTAAACCTAAACCTAAACTTGAAAACCCAAACCTAAACCCGATCCCGAACCCAAACCTGATTTCCTAAACCTAAACCTTAACCTATTCTCAAATCCCTAAACCTACACCTACACCTAATCCTAATCTAAACTCCTTAACCTAAACCTAAACCTAAACTTGAAAACCCAAATCTAAACCTATAACCTACACTTATAACCTAAATTTAAACCTATAACCTATACTTATAACCTAAACCTAAACCTATAACCTAAACCTAAGCCTAAAACCTAAGCCTATGACCTAAAACCTAAATGTATTCTCAAATCCCTAAACCTAAACCTACACCTAATCCAAATCTCAACTCCCTAACCTAACCTAAATCTAAACTTGAAAACCCAAACCTAAACCTGATCCCGAACCCGAACCTGATTTCCTAAACACAAACCTTAACCGATTCTCAATTCCCTAACCCTTAACCTATAACCTAACCTAAACCTAAACCTATAGCCTAAACCTATAACCTAAACCTAAGCCTAAAACCTAAACCTAAACCTAAAATCGAAATGTATTCTCAAATCCTTAAACCTAAACCTACACCTAATCCTAATCTCAACTCTCTAACCTAAACTTAAACCTAAACTTGAAAAGCCAAACTTAAACCTGATCCCGAACCCAAACCCGATTTCCTAAACCTAAACCTTAACCTATTTTCAATTCCCTAAAGCTATAACCTAAAACCAAACCTTAACCTAAACCTATAACCTAAACCTAAACTTTAACCTAAACCTAAACCTAAACCTATAACCTAAACCTTAACCTATAACCTATAACCTAAACTTATTACTTATAACCTAACCTTAACCTAAACTGAAAACCTAAACCTAAACCTAAACCTATAACCTAAAACCTAAACCTAAACCTAAAACCTAGACCTACACCTAATCCTAATCTCAACTCCATAACCTAAACCTAAACTTGAAAACCCAAACCTAAACCTGATCCCGAACCCGAACCCGATTTCCTAATCCTAAACCTTATCCTATTCTCAATTTCCTAACCCTTAACCTATAACCTAACCTAAACCTAAACCTATAACCTGCACTTATAACCTAAACCTATAACCTAAACCTAAGCTTAAAACCTAAACCTAAGCTTAAAACCTAAACCTAAACCTAAAACCGAAATGTATTCTCAAATCCTTAAACCTAAACCTACACTTAATCCTAATCTCAACTCTCTAACCTAAACTTAAACCTAAACTTGAAAACCCAAACCTAAACCTAATCCCAAACCCAAATCCGATTTCCTAAACCTAAACCTTAACCTATTCTCAATTCCCTAAACCTATAACCTATATACTATAACCTATAATCCAAACCTAAACCTTAACCTAAACCTATAACCTAAACCTAAACCTTAACCTATAACCTACAACCTAAACTTATTACTTATAACCTAACCTTAACCTAAACCGAAAACCTAAACCTAAACTTAAACTTAAAACCTAAAACCTAAACCTAAACCTAAAACCTAAATGTATTCTCAAATCCCTAAACCTAGACCTACACCTAATCCTAATCTCAACTCTCTAATTTAAATCTAAACCTAAACTTGAAAACCCAAACTTAAACCCGACCCCGAACCCGATTTCCTAAACCTAAACCTTAACCTATTCTCAATTCCCTAACTCTTAACCTATAACCTAACCTAAACCTAAACCTATAACCTGCACTTATAACCTAAACCTATGACCTAAACCTAAAACCGAAATGTATTCTCAAATCCTTAAACCTAAACCTACACTTAATCCTAATCTCAACTCCCTAACCTAAACTTAAACCTAAACTTGAAAACCCAAACCTAAACCCAATCCCGAACCCAAACCCGATTTCGTAAACCTAAACCTTAACTTATTCTCAATTCCCTGAAGCTATAACCTATATACTATAGCCTATAACCCAAACCTAAACCTTAACCTAAACCTTAATCTAAACCTAAACCAAAACCTATAACCTAAACTTATTACTTATAACCTAACTATAACCTAAACCAAAAACCTAAACCTAAACCTAAACCTATAACCTAAAACCTAAACCTAAACCTAAAACCTAAAACCTAAATGTATTCTCTAATCCCTAAACCTAGACCTACACCTAATCCTAATCTCAACTCCCTAACCTAAACCTAAACCTAAACTTGAAAACCCAAACCTAAACCCGATCCCGATCCCGAACCCGATTATTGTAATAATGTAGCCCAATCACATGGCAACAAACAAGAATGTATCCCTTTTAACACATGCCCCTTTTTACAAAGATTTAATTTTTGTTGTTATTTCTATTAACTTGAATTGAAACACTTTTTTTGCATTATTTGCTTGCATTAGTTTTATTTTAATGACCAATTTTATTTTGAAAAAGTGCCAACTTTTTTGGAAGAAGTTTCTGCAATTCTTCATGATTATGAATTATAATGTTTTGTTGGTTAAATATTTTTTTATTAGATGAAAGACACAAAAAGAAAATTGTTGTTGATTTTTTTTCCTTTTTTTAATTTATGATGTTAAACTTATGTATTTTATGCGTGGATGAATGTAATGTGGATAGATTGTTTGTGTTTGGATGGATGTAGTTTATGTAGTCTGGGTTTAGATGGATGTGAATGTGAATATGATGAATATATTATATAATAGGCGTAATGAAATATATTGTAACAGGTGTATTGACCATATTAAATTTGAAAATGTGCTGTGAAGGCTCAGTCCCTTTTAAGGATGGTCCATGGTCGTCCTTTGAAGCTCATAAGAGATGGTCCATGGCAGTCCTTTTTAAGGACGGTCCATGACCGTCCTTTTAATGGACGGTCTATAGCCATCCTTTAAAGCCTCATAAGAGACGGTTCATGGTAGTCCTTTTTAAGGACGGCCATGAACCGTCCTTTAAAGCCTCATAAGAGATGGTCCATGACAATCCTTTTTAAGGACGGTTCATGACCATCCTTTTTAAGGACAGTCCATCGCCGTACTTTGAAGGCTCATAAGAGACGGTCCGTGGCCGTCCTTTTTAAGGATGGTCCATGATCGTCCTTTTAAAGGACGGTCCATGGCTGTCCTTTTTTCATCAATAAGAATGACAGTTTTTAACCGTCCTTTTAGTAATACAACACGTCAAAAAATGACGGCCCATGCGACGGTCCAGGACCGTCCTTTCTGGTCATTGAGTACAATGTAGATTTTAGGTTGGGGGTCTGGATTAGGCAAGCTAATTAGGTTTTCTTAGTCTTTGAGAAAAAATTGTGAAAATATTTTCTGAAAATTTTGTAAATTTGAGTGATTTTGAAGTTCATTCATGATTTAGAAATGTAAGATACTTCATATTGGTGATTTATGACTCTTGGGTTCAATTACTTGTTAGATTTCACAGTTAAGTTTGAATTATTAATCCATGATTAGAAGTTTTAAATATTGATTGAGTCATGATTTCACATATCACATCTAGCTTATACATTAAGGTTTTAGTTTGATATTGAATTGATAACTTGATGATTATTAAGCATGGAAGGAACCAACATGAGGAATTTGTCCATTATGTTCAATGAGAAGAATTGAAAAAAATAGAGAGAAATACCCAGCTAAAAAACAGTTGTCATCGAAAAGGGCTCCCTATTGAAGATCATTGAAAAGATCGAACATGGCATGAAAGCCATCGATGGAAAAATCAAAAGTTGGAAGCATAAAGAGCTGAACTGTAAGGCAAGTGTTGGTTTTGGTTTAGGTTATGGTTATCCTGAATGCTCTTTTGATTATCAATATTATTATGAAAATAAGGAATTGAACATTTGATTGTGATAAGTTTAGGTTTCACTAGACACCCATGGAACTCGATGTTTAGAATTGCTCTAATTGGTGGATTAATATCTTGAACTTGATTATGAAATTTACCAAGTGCTAGAGTTTAGGAGAAAGTAATGCTCAACATTGTTGTATTTTAGAACTCTAATATCTGGATTATTTTTAAAATCACTTGGGTTTATAGAAATTATCCTCTGTTCTTGAAATATTTCTCGCATACTTTGCTCGAGACTAGCAAAATGATGGTTGGAGATTGTGTTAAGGGTCAAATATTACATATTGGACCCTATTTATTACTTGGTTTTATGATCATGATAATGCTTAATGTTCTATTTTAATCATGTTTGTGTTGCAAGGTGAATTCAAGAGCTTGGATTGAAAAGGATGTTAAAAGCATGGATTTAACGCTCAAGAATCACCAAAGCCAAGAATGGATCTGATGGAACCAAGAATGAAGAATGCACATACTGAAGATCCAAGAAAACCAAGTCCAGAATGAGGAAAATCGGAGTTTTGAAGTGAAATTCGGTAAACCTCGACTAGTCCTAGCTCCAACTAGACCAGTCCTGCATACGCTCGACCAGTCCTAACTAGGCACGACCAGTCCTGGTCTCTACCAGTTGAAGGTTAACCAGTCGAAGGTGTCTCGACTCGAACTCCAGCGAGTAAAACTTCTAAATTTTCTTCCTACTCGACCAGTCGAAGGAGACCCTCAACTGGTCAAGAACGTCATTTTTACATCCAACGTTTATCCTAGATCAGGGAATAAGTCTGAACTTACTCCCTTTATGACTCAAGTTCTTCATTCTGTCATGTCGGGTATTCAAGACTATTTTCCTTTTTTAATATGTTACATCATTATTCAGTTTCATTTGCATCCTGGTCATGGATCAATTTCGTTTACTTACCTCATGACTTGCATCACTTTGCATTGTAATGTCATCATTCCTACGTCTGAGGCACCGAAATTGGAACTACCATTTAATAATACCAACCTGAATAAGATGAACCTGAAACCTCTTCCTAGCCAAAGTGAAGAAAAGGAAGAAGCACATGCACCTGAAGACACTTCTATAGATGACATTTTTGCTGAACTAGATGAGTCTAATGATTTAGAAAATCCAGATTATCAGCCTTCTCTGGTAGATGATCGTCTCAAATCTTTGGAGGAGAAGGTTGAGGCACTGCAGGTCTTACAGGACAACTTGGTTCAAACCCAAAAATCTACAATGAAGTACATGAAGAAGTACTTCCTTCGCATTAGCCAGAGTTTACATTAAGTTGACCCATCTATGCCTGCTCCATCATCTGGATCAGATAGAGATAATTTATCTTTTTATCAAAACTTATGTTTTTGGAGATGTAAACTTAATCCTTACTTTTTTACTTGGATGATTTCTTTACACTCTCTCTAACTCTTTCATGTTATTTCCCTAACTTCAACAATTTCATATGATGATTTCTATTATCTCCTTGCTATATACTTCTTCTGCATATGCCTATTTCTTCTTCTATCAAGTTTATTTGTTGATTATTTCATTATCTATATAATCTAATTGACAGTTATCTGATTCTTCCTTTGTCAACTTGTGAGAAAAGGGGGGAGAGTTAGTTTTGAAGAATGCATGTCATTTATATTTGAAGAATGATAGAAGTTGCTTAGAGAATGAGAATGCATGAATGATTAGGAATTATATCTCTGTATGCATGTCATGTTTATTTGGAATGCTATATATGCTATGGAATGTTTTATGTCATGATACAGGGAGGTACTAATTAAGGGGGAGTAGTAATATTTTGAATCTTCAAAAAATCTTCTACAACAAGAGTACAAGGCTTCATTATTTTGATATTTGTAATATTATGTGTTTTTTCATGAAATTGACAAAGGGGGTGATTGTAAGTGCTATAATATTTAAAGCACACTTTGGCTATCAAATTTCATTTAGTCAAAGCATCTTGTCAAGTAATCTTCAAGTATGGTTCAAGATCAAGGTTTAAGCCCAGTTCAAGATCTAGTAAAAGATCAAGCTCAAAATGAAGTCAAGATCAACTGATGTTCTAGTAGAAGATCAAGCTCTAAAGAAAAGTTAAAGTTTCTAATCTACTTCTAGACAAAGAAGTTTAGTCATTTCAGGTATTATAAACCCTAGAAAGACCTTAGGTTTAGGTGCTTTTAGCAGCTACTTAATATGGGTTTTTATACTTGTGATTGGTTGTAATTCGACTAACCTAAGGTTTAGTTCAACTAGCCTAAGTTTTTCGTGGCCAGTCCTAGTATAAACCAAAGCAAAACTATTTTTCTGTTGCACCTTCAACCAGTCAAGTGGTCTGTTTGACCAGTCGAAGGAGAATCTTCAACCAGCCCTGGGTTTCTCGGCTCGAAGTGCACCAACTAAATCAGTTCGGATTTTCAGCATCTTCGGCCAGTCGAAGACCACCTTCGACCAGTCGAATAGGGCATTTAACCAGTTGATGATCAGATAAATCTTATCCCTCTCATATCTGGAAATCCGTTGAAATAGAATCCAGTGCTAGGGCCAGTCGAAGACTGTCTTAGGCCAGTCGAATATTCAACTTCTTTGCCTATAAATTGAGGTTCTCTCTCAATCTGAAAATTCATTCAAGACTATCTAAATATTGTTGCAAGTAAGAGAGTAGCTCCATTTATTTTCAAGCTATTGAATGGATTTATAAATTATTTTATAGCTTTTTTTAATTCCCATAATCTTAGACTCTTTCATTCTGATTCTAAAGAGAGTAAATTCTACTCTTCTTTCTTTAAGATTTAAGAGAATTAACCTAAGCAGCCATTGGTTTTAATTTAATTAAAATCAATACAACCTTGGACCTTTTCTATATGACTAAACATTGAACATTGAACATTCAAGAAAAGCGGTTCTTCAGCTGCAGCTTCTTCTACAGTGAAGATAAGTATATATTCATTTCTTGTTTTGGTTTTTTCAAGATAGCTAAAAAATCGTAGTGAGGGTTTTTTGGGTTTGTGATAGCTCGGTAAAATTACAATTGTATCAGGTTTTAAGGTGACCCTAAGAAAACCTTATTTATAGTGAAAGTCAAGATTGAGTAGAGCAGGTGTGGCTATTTTAGAACAATTGTTGACACACCGAACCACTATAATTCTCTGTGTTTGTCGTGAATTCTTTTATCTTTCATGTGGTGAATGGATGTATTTACATTTCTATTGAAGTGATGAATGTTTGTAATATTTTATTTTATTTACTTTGCAAAGTTTGAAATTTTGATCTTAATCATATTCGTGAAATAAGGTCATCTCGCCTAAACTTTTTAGGTAAAGGTTGTCTTACGAATCAATTGAAATTAATGTTTCATACTTAGGCAATTGAGATCTCTAATTTATTTATTATTCAGCACTTAATCTGATTGTTTGGCATAGTCTTATTCACCCCCCCCCCCCCCCCCCTCCCCCAAGGACTTCTTAAGCTCTCCTTTTCAAATTCCCCTCTGATCGATCATATGTATCAGGATTGACCTCTTAGTCTAATGGAGGTATAGTTAGATTTATTACTTTCTTAGGATTTAGGATTTGTTTGTATTTTCATGCTAACCACTTTTGAATAATGAAGACTTCAACTTGTTTCATTATTCTTCTTCAGGTACTATCTTTCTAATCACTCTTTTATTTTCATTGTCTCATGATGAGTTGATTGTTTATATCTTTTACATTGAGGACACGATAGATTTTAGGTTGGGGTGAGATTAGGTAGATTAATTAGTGTTTTTTATTATTTTTTAGCAGAACTCGTTGAAATTTTTAAAACTTTCAGTTTTAACTCTCTTAGAAAGTGAAAATCTGTGTAGTTGAGTATGTTTTCAGTATTATGATAAGATATAGAATTGAATTTTTGAAAATTTAGAACATGATTGGCTTAGTAAACCATTGGATAAGTTCTTTTAATAAACTGATTGATAGACTAAAAAGTGTTAGGAACCAAGTATGAAGATCCTTATCTTCCTTTGAAACAATGAAAAAGAAGAAAAAACCCATCTAGAAAATAGTGAGATCTAAAAGAGCTACCTATTATGTGTATTTCAACGAAAAATATGTGAAAGAGAAAGAAAAGGCTAAAAATAGAGTGAAAGCCATCAATATAAAATTGAAAAGCTATAAAATTAGTAGATAAGAGATAAGTTTGTAATCAGTTACTTGTGTTGATTTGTCCACTTTGAAGTAATGAACATACATAACATTATGAAAGGAAAGTTAATTTTTATAGAATGTGGGTTGTGAACCACCAATCACACTAGGAACTTGATGTTTAGATGCATTATACTAATCAATTCATGAACGATGACTTAATTCATTTGTTTACTAGTTATGTTGTGTACGTCCTCATCCATTCCGTACCATTTTCTATGTCTATGTGCACAATGATCGACGCCCTTGGTGAGACCTGAACTAGTCATGCAACAACCGACTAACCGAAACCCCAAGGCCTCAAAACCTATTTCATATTGACCGCCCCATCGCTGCGATCGCAAAGGTACCACCCATGCATCTGTACGATGCTCTGTTAGTGAGATACACCGCAGAGAATCATTGATGTATCATGTGCAAATGGTGCCATATATTCTATTCCACACATGTGCACAACACATGCCATGCACACATGCACCATGCCACACATGGGTGAGAGAATCTCTACCCATGTGTGTGATGTCACACACCTATACCCCCCTCTCTCATGTGTGTCCAAAGTCAACTCTTCTCTATACCATATCCTATGCATGACCTCATCACACCATAACACCCCATGTCCCTTTAATATACCATTAAGTCCTGATCATGTACAAATTTCCATAATCACATTAACCTAACCTAATCACATTTTTATCCATTTCTCTACAAATACTCCTCCATCCCTTTACATTTTCACCATTTTTCCTACCATAAGAGAGAGAGAGAGAGAGAGATGTGATCTTGGTGGGCCATCATCAACTTCATCAATCCCATCCCTTCCATCCATCTCAACCGTCTATCTTAATGATTAAGGTGAGAACACCCTCCTCACTCATTCTTATTTTGTTTTCCTTGTGTTTATGTATGGTGGAGATGGTGTTGATGATATTGATATGATTAATGGTGTGGATGCATAGGAGAAGACATATAAAATTATTTTTTTATAGACTTCATGTGGGACCCATTGATAGTGGGTCCCACGAGAATATTGGTATGTCATCCAAACCGTCCAAGTGTGGCCCATTGGGCTGGCGAAACTCACACACACCCATGCATAGACCTGCACACAACACCATAAATAAATAAATAATAAAATACAAAGAGAAGAGGGAGGACGCTGTTGCTGCCAGCGTCCAGAGGACGCTACATCAAGCAGCGTCCCAGCTGCTTGTTAATAGGGAGGGACGGTGGGTCCCACCAAAGGCCTAACACATGACGTATGTATTTGATCCACGTCGTCCATCCACTTTCCCAACTCATTTTAGGCCTTGAGCCGAAAAATGAAGCCAATCCAAATCTCTGGTAGGCCATGCCATTAAAAAAAATTATATTGATATTTACTATCAAAACTGTTAGGGCCTGCTGTGATGTTTCTGTACGCCTAAACATACTGAAAATTGGGCTCATTCGACCCATCACGAGCTAGAGAACCCGACAGATGAAGTGGATTGTCCTAATGTGGGCCCCACCTATGAAAATCCATCAAAAAAAGAAGAAGCAAGGCTGGACGCCCTTGCTGTTAGCGTCCTGCTACTGTGAGAAGGCACGGACGGTGGGTCCCACCACAGGCCCCACCGTGATGTATGTCGAGCATCAACACTATGCATTTGATGGGTCCCCTTTAATAATGGGATATCCCCAAAAATCAGTCGTACGCAGAATTTAACTGGCCCACACCATCTAAAATCATGTGGAGATGTGGCTAAAACTTATAAAAGCACTTGCTGGAGTCCACCTAAAATTTAGATTCATTTGAAACTTGGAATGACCCCTCAACCAAGTGGTACACACATAATGGATGCGCTGGATTCATGAACCACATCTCTATGGGCCCAACAAATAATCATGAATGTTTTAATGGAGGTTAACCCTCTCAACTTGTGTGTGGTATGGCCCACTTTGATGTAGGTGTTATGCCACTTCATCCACCATGGCCATGACATGATGTATACTTAAGATCTTCACCGTTTATCTATTTTATCAACCCTTTTGATGGTATGTTACCAAAAATCGGGCCCATCCAATGATTAGATAGCCGTATGTTCTGAAATAATGCAAATTGAACTCTCATCACTGAAATTTTGTTATAGGCCATCCTAATGATGTATTAGATATTCAACCCATCCAGCCTATGTACAGGGTCCCTTTAGGCCATTGTCCGAAAGATTAATCAATCCGACCTGAAATGGACCACACAATACAAGGCTTTGAGAATGAATGCCTAACCATTGAATCCAACCTAAGACCACCATGGGTATTTATTTAATCCATGCGGACCATCCACTTCCTCATGTCATTTTAGGATCTGGACTAAAATTAAAGTAGACCTAAGTCTTAAGTGGGTCACACACAACTCAACCTCATGGGAAATCCCCATGAGCTCAACCACATAGAACCTTTTTCCATATATATATATATATATATATATATAATAGTGTTAATTAAAATTTGGGCCTCTCAATGACTATATGATCATGCATGGCTGAGTTGCGGCCTTTAGTCAAGTAATTATACGGTGTATGGACAGCCTAAAAATTGAAGCAAAATGTGACGTATGTGTAGCCCATACTGTACGGCCATGTGATATTTGGTTGACCACTAGCCCATGTGTACTTGTGATATGTATGCTATCTTGAATTATGTGAAATTGTGTTGTGTGTGCGGTCGGACTAAAATCGTGTGGGATTGGGTTGCTGCCCTAGATTAGATAATTATATAATGAGTGGATAGCCTTTGACCACCTAATCATAAGCAATGGGGGAGTATATGTAGTCGTCTAACTATATGAATGTGAAATGCACACAAGACCACCTAGCCGTATGAAATCAAGTAGCATTGATGGCCATCCAACGACTCAGCCACATGCTTATGAGCATAGGTATGGTCACTCGAATCATGTAAAATCAAATTATAAGTGTGGGTTTTCTAAGTCATGTGAATTATGATGTACAACTTGATGATAAAGTGGACCTCAATTTGGTATAGCATGACATAACTATGTACCTTATATTATGCTCATTAATAAGGTGGAAGTAAGGACTGCTAAACTAAATGTGATGTGATTAAATGTGGCCCTTGGTCCATTCATCATGTGACACTAAAGCAGGATTATTAGCCATGTGAAGTGTGAGGCTGTTGTTGCTTAAGACTTAGCATAATTAGTGTAGCCTTGTATTCGTGTATAGGATTATGATTGTTCAATTATGTTTGGATGTTTTGAAATATGGACACTAGATCATGATAGTAATCATATATATACTAAATTATGTGAAATTGTGGTACTGGCCGCCTAACCATGTGAAAGTTTAATAAAGTGGTTCTCCATTATGTGACCTATGGTGTAGTAAAAAAAAAAGTAATCATCTGCCCTTAAATCCTTTATTGTGCCAAGTAGAGTGACATTTGTGTGGCCACTCAACCATATGGACTTCTGATAATGGAGTGGCCATAGGACCATGTGGGCATATGAGAATTGTGTGGTCACTCCAGACTCATGGACTATGCTGATGATGTAATCTCTTTGGTATGTGAACTTAGGACGTGTGTCAGATTGATTGTTGAATCCATCTTATTAATAGTATTGGGCTTGATTTGTGGACTCTAATAATATTTCATAATGGCATCAAAGTAGTGGGCCTATTAGCCTTTAAGCCCACCTTGAGTGGACGCCTTGTGGGCCCATTAGCGGTAAACCTATCGGGCCCATAGGTTACTTCCTCTTACTGAGAATGTAAGACTCCATGAGAAGTACATATTGGGACTATGTTTGGGCTTCTTGGTAAGTGCATGAGACTCGTGATGTGTATATGTGTAACGCCCTGAAATTCGGGGGTCGAGCATAACTCAGCTCCCGAGTTCCAAAACATCACTTATGCAACATAATTAATGAATGATGTATGTTGACTGTATTAGCACATAAACATGGGATAGATTAAGCCAAAACGCAGATATGATTCAGGGGTAAGTGAATAAAGCAAGCGGAAGACTTATAGTAAAATATGTGTACAAGTGTAAGTCCCTGAATTACATATACAACCAGATCGTGTAAAAGTGTTATTTATCAAAATTATAAGTACAAGTTACATCATTTCAGTTCCCAAAATAGTCATCCCATAGATCCCGCGCAATAGACCGAGGCTCGCTAGAACCCGTCTGAAAACTGCATATAGGAGAAGGCAGCCTCGTCGTCATCCAGCTCCCGCTCTGCCTCAGACGTCGCATCCACATCTGCAACATCAGGGCCTAAGACAGAGTCTGGTGGGTGTGAAACACCGCCCCAGAAACGTGGGAGTGAGTGATCAACTCAGTGGAACAATAAGGCACTGGTTAACATGTTATCAGTTCAATCAAACAGTAATGATAAAGCAGGACAATTAAATAAATCCTAAGTACTCTTATTAATGCAAGTATGAATGCAATATGATGCGTGCCCTCACGCGTACACCCTCAGCGTCTTCATCTTATGTTACGCATGACATCGCCTCAAAGTGCGCCACATCTACAAAGCACATGCAAATGCGGTGCACGGATATGATTACCAAGTTGTTATTAGTCCAATTCATACAGCAGATTGGGAAGCTAAGATACCTTCCTCATATCACCATCCAAACAGTGATCCATACTAGGGTCGTCAATCCTAGACATTCATACGATCATATAGTTGAGGTCGTAGCAAAGGGCTCGTCACCAATCAATGCACGCCTTTCATGCCCTTACTACCACGATCGGCTCGTCACCTCCTTGCGGTATCCAGGTATGCTCGAGGTCACTACAAAGGGCTCGTCACCAATCAATGTAGGCCGACAAAAACGAATATAGTGTCCCATACCACCATAATCGGCTCACGAGTTAAGTTGCTCACTGGTCACTACGGGAGGCTCGTCACCCCAGCGTAGGCCGACGCTCGACCACGGTGTCCCATACCACCATGTCCGGCTCATGAGTCTTAGCGGATCGGTACCATGGTTATTAGGATTTCACTGGTAAGTTCGGTACCCTAGATTCAAGCAGTAGCGTCCATACATGGTTAACATACATCGGACAATCGGGTTAGTTGACGAACTCGACTAGCACGAGCGCACGTTGAATTGAACGACATAGAGTGCGCAAACACTCCGCGTGGCCAAACCACCGCGCCAACTCTAATACGACTCGGGTTCGTCTAATGCGTCTCACGTGGCGAAAGCAATCTCAACCACGACCATAGGGTCAATTACCGATTTCCTGGACTAAGGCATAGTCCCAAACATCCTACACTACGACAGATATTCATATGGAATGTAAAACAGTAATGGAACAACCACTCAAAACATGTTGCATAAACAACTGAAGAATATCAACTTCACAAAAAACTAAGAATAGGAAAGCTTGAATTTAAATAACTTGGAATGTAAATGCATAAGGAAATCATGCGCATCCATAGGAGTATTGAGAATCACTTCTCAACGCCTGCATTTAGTGTAATCAGTTACACGTAGATCATTCATGCATTTCTACAAACACTTAGCATTCATGGAACAACATACATGACGCATGTTGAAATACGTGCACTTAGACAATTCCTTTTCCCAAGGAGTTGTCATACATGCATCTAGCATACATACATGACCAAAAATCATGGCAAACATAAGTGTGTATTTTATACGTATACGGTACTTTATAAATACACTTAAAATACACAAATCTCAATATAGCACATGCATATCAGGAAAGCAATGCAAACATAACATTTGACATGTGAAATCTCATCCATAACAAGAATAAATCACTAACTGGGATTGAAAGCCTTGAAAACCATAACCTATACACTTAAAGTCCGCACCTTAAGCAAAGAAAGAACCGCGAAATGATTTAGACGAGTTGTCTTCGTCAACGGCGCAAGAATACCCTAAAATAAGGATAGAAATGAGATACAACAACACCAAGTCTAATCTAAGCTCTAACACAGGTTAGGGTTAGGTTAACTTACCCCAAAAGAACTCAGAATCGTCAGAGGAACGATTCAAAGTGAAGGTTCAAAGGTGAAGAAGAACAAGGAAGAATCAAGGTGATTCACCAACTAATCTCTCTCACTTCCTCTCTCTTTCCACTCTCTTTCCAAGCTAGGGTTAGAGAAAATTCGTATAGAAATGAGAGCTAGGGTTTAAGGACTATATATAGGCCTTAAAATGATGGAAATAACCCCAGGGTCAAGGTATACTTAGGTTATAACCAAAGTACGCCTTTCTCGATCCAACGAAGCACTTCGGGTGGGCCTTTTTCCACGAAAGGTCGGACTTAAGCTCACTGACCATGGATCTAGGTCAGGTTGAGTTTTCGTACCGACCGGATCTTCAGATCAGCCGTGGCGGACCACACTCAATTCAACGGTCACGGAAACTCGATCAGGTCCACAAGCACTAGGATATGCCTGGGCCAACCATCCTGATCAGAGGGTGAAATTGGGTCAGAATCCAACGGTCAGAATGCTTAAAATCGTCGCGCAAGCGACACGACTCAGATTTCGTAAAAAGCTTAATAAATTCCAACCGTTCTCACACTCTTCACTCCGAACTCAACCAAATCGACCCGAACATCGGATCGACTTGATTTTCGAGGTGAAGACCAAGCCCAACTCGGTGACCGCAATGACTAAGATCATCGCCATCGGACTTTTGACGCGCGGTCAGTCCGATCCGGATCTTCCAAAAATTCCCCAGAACAACCGGATTTAGCGATGGATCCCAGATTCAGAGTAACGTAGCGCTCACTAATCTACACGATTAGAGCCATGCAGATACAATTTAAAGTGATTGATGCGAATTTCACAAGCAATCAAGTAAAGCGCTAATTACCCCAAAAACAACTACTTAAGGAAAGATTAGCACAAAAATTCCAAGGTCGTTACAATCTACCCCCTTAAAGAAAATTTCGTCCTCGAAATTCATACCTTCATATAATCCTCGAGGATCGGAGGGTAGGTCTTCCTGACCTCAGTCAGATTCCCAAGTAGCCTCTTCTACGCCATGATGCGACCATAACACCTTCACGAGAGGGATAACCTTGCTCGCAGTACCTGCTCCTTCCTATCGAAAATACGCGGGTCGCAATACATAAGTGGCATCCTCACTTAATTGCACTTGCTCCCAACTAATAATATGCGAAGGATCGAGAACGTACTTCTTCAGCAAGAAAAATGAAATACGTTATGCACGCCCGCAAGAGGTGTGGGCAAAGCAAGGCGGTAGCTACCGCTCCCACTCGATCCAGAACTTGAAATGGACCAATAAATCTCGGCGTCGGCTTCCTTCTTACCGAACCGCAAAACTCCTTCATAGGAGAGACCTTGAGAAAAACATGGTCTCCCACTACGAACTCAAGCGGTCGACGCCTCGTATCGGCATAACTCTTACTGGGCTGTCATAAGTCGACGTCGAATGATGTCAACCTTCTCTCAAGTCACGCACCAACTTCAGGCCAAGTAAACTACGCTCACCAATTTCCGCCCAACAATGTGGTGCTCTGCACGGCGACCATACAACGCCTCGTAGGGAGCCATGCCGATACTCGCACGGAAACTATTATTATACGCGAACTCTGCATCCTGAAGACACATCCTAACTGTCTTTGAAATCCAAAACACAAGCTCGCAACATATCCTCCAGGACTTGATTCACGCGCTCCGTCTGCCCATCTGTTTGCGGATGAAACGCGGTGTTGAACTTCAGTTTCACACCCATTGCTTCACGGATACGAGTCAGGAAGATAGATGTAAAACGCGTGTCTCTATCGGACACAATCTCCAGGGGAACTCCATGCAGACGCACTATCTCCTTGATATACAACCTAGCCAACTCGTCTGCAGAGTAAGTGACTCGATCGGTAAGAAATGCGCCGACTTCGTTAATCGATCGACGATCACCCAAATAGAGTCAAATCCCTTTCTCGTCCTCGGTAACCCGGAAATAAAATCCATAGAGATGAAATCCCACTTCCATTCGGCTATGGGCATGGGCTACAACCCCGGAGGTCGGCGATGCTCTGCCTTGACCTGCACGTGAGACAACGAGAAACAAATTCAAGAATCTGGACCTTCATATTGTCCCACCAATAAGACCTCTTCATATCTGATACATCTTCGTGCTACTGGATGCATCCGAGCTTAGAACTATGGGCTAACTCGAGAACCTCACGTCTCAAGTCAGGGATGTCGGGAACACATAACCGGCCACAAAAACGTAGGCCCCTATCAGAACTAACACTCTAGTCGGAGCTCTCATCTGTACCAACCCGCTGCCTCATCTTCACCAAAAGCTCATCATCTGCCTGAGCCGCAACGATCCTCTCGTCGATAGCGGGTATACGAATGTGTGCGATAACCTCATACGGCTCAACCACCGTAAGCTTCTGCTCAAAATCGCGCACGAACTCCAACATCTCCCACTCTGCTATCATTAGCGGAGCCGCAAACTCCAAAGCCTTCTTGCGACTCAACGCATCCGCCACAAGGTTCGCCTTACCAGGATGGTAAGAAACATCGAACTTGAAGTCCTTCAATGTTTCCATCCATCTGCGTTGCCTCATATTCAAATCACGCTGCGTGAAGATATACTTAAGGCTCTTGTGGTCGCAAAGAGCTCGAACTCCTCACCATAGAGGTAATGTCTCCAAAGCTTTAATGCGAAGATGACGGCTGCCAATTCCAAGTCGTGCGTAGGGTAATTCTCTTCGTGTTTCCTTAAGCGACGCGAAGCATAAGCAATCACCCTGTCATTCTGCATAAGGACACAACCCGGACCAACGCGAGAGGCGTCGGTATATATAATATACTTAACCCCTTGCTCGGCAATACTACAGAGGCGGACGTCAACTTGTCCTTGAGCTCCTGAAGCTAACTTCGCCTGCTCACTCCAAGCAAACTTCAAATCTTTCCGTGTCATCTGAGAACGATCTGGCAATCTTCGAGAAGTCCGAATAAAGCGTCGATAATATCCTGCAAGGCCAAGAAAACTCCTCACCTCGATAACCGAACCGGGCGTCCTGTACTGCACCTACCTTGGCAAGGTCGACGGCTATACCTTCCTTGGACACCATATGTCCTAGGAACTTGACTTCCTCTTTCCAAATCACACTTCTTGAACTGTGCGAAAAGCCGATGCTCCCTAAGAGTACCCAAAACCGCTCTTAAGTGCTCCTCGTGCTCTGCCGCGCCGAATAAATCAAGATGTCATCAATAAATACAATGACGAATCGAAACAGGAAAGCCGAAACACCCTGTTCATCGGATCCATGAACACGGCCGGTGCGTTCGTCAGGACCGACGACATCACAAGGAACTCATAATGGCCGAGACTAGTCCTGCGGTCTTCTGCACGTCCCCATCCTTGGCGCGCAATGAATGCAGATCAACCTTCGAAAATACCGTGCCCCCTTCAACCGATCAAACAGATCATCAATCTTGGGCAAGGGTACTTATTCTTCACGATTACCAGTTCAACTGCGATAATCAATACACAATCGCAAGGAACCATCCTTCTTCTTCACAAACAAAACAGGTGCTCCCCAAGGAGACACACTGGGCTGAATAAAACCCAATTCTAGCAAACCATCTATCTGCTTCCTCAACTCCTCCATTTCACTCGGAGGCATCCGATAGGTGGGTAAAGAAATGGGCGCCGCACCGGGCATAAGATCAATGGCAAAATCAATCTCACGCTGAGGAGGTAATCCAGGAATCGACTCAAACACATCTTCAAACTCCTGAACTACCGGCGTACTAACCAACGCCGACTCGGCCGAACTCTCCAACAGAGAAGAATAAAAATCAATACGAATGGGGTAACTGACCTGAACTGGGAAAGTAACAATCTCGCCCTCAGGTCCATGGATCGTCACTGATCTCGCTTCATAATCAATCTCAGCTCGCATCCTCGTGAGCCAATCCATACCCATAATAACATCGTAGTGATAAAGCGGTGCGACTAGCAAATCAACACGGATCGATCCACTTCCCAGATCGACCAAACAATCCATACAACGCTTGCCCAAGGCAGAGGACATCCCCGTAGCGGTAGTAAGCGTCACTCCAGGCATAGGAACAGATCTCAAACCCAAACGCCTAACTGCCGCATAAGAAATAAGAGAAGTAGTGGACCCTGTATCCACTATAACAGAAACGGGAATACCTTCTATATGCGCTGTCACCTCAAAGGACCTCGGCACCAAGTCAGACATAGGCGCTTCAGCTGAAAGCGCATGAACACGAGCCTGCTGCTGACGATTCGGCGGAGGAACCATGGGCCGCTGAGGTGGCCTGAAACCAGGAACTGCAGGTCTGAAGGATGGATGAGCAGGCGCTGATCGAAGAGGAGGAGGAGAAATCACCTGAGGCATCGGACGGCTAACCCTCTGCGGTGGAGTAAAACCACCTGCTCGCATACGGGAAAAGCAGAAACGGTCCAAGTGCCCCACCTTCCCACAATAAGAACATCTCAGATCAGCTCTCATCTGCTGAGCGGGCGGCGCTGAACGCCTAGGAGGAGAATCAACACGCGGCCTCTTGCCGAGGAAAGGTGCACCCTGGAAATCCGGTCGCGGCCTAGGAGGCATCGGTGCTCGCATGCGGGACGCTCTATCTCCGTCCTGCTCTGCTCGCAAGGACATGCTCACTAGCTCCGCATATGAAGAAATGCTGGCACAGCAAATCTTCGATCGGATCTCCCCCTCAGAGAAACGCCGCATCCTCATCGGTGATCACCCAGGATCAAAGGAACATACCGCCCCAACTCGGTAAACCGGTTCTCATACTCCGTAACCGACAACCCTCCACGGCGGAGGCGAAGGAACTCACTCTCCTTCTCGTGTCGGTGAGATCAGGAAATACTTCTCGTGGAAGCGCGCCTCAAACGCCCGCCACGACCACACGAAGTCCTCCTCGATAGTGCAAAGCACACTGTCCCACCACAAACCGGCCTCCTTCTCAAACATGAAGGTGGCAAGCTCAACTGCTCGACCTCAGAGCAGTAGCGGCCTCGGCATCTTAGAGATGCGGTCAATCCAATACTCGGCCTCCTCGGGTCTTGAGAACCCGCAAAAGTAGGAGGTCGCAAGCGCTGGAATCGCTCGAATGTGCCGCACTGACACTGGCACTCCCGGATGGAGGCATAGGTGAAACAGTTGGAGTCTCCCCCACTGACTGAGCAAAGATGCCGGCCATGGAGGAGAGGAACTCCTGCGGCTGTTGCTGCTGCTTCTGATTCTCTGCTGCGGCATCAACAACATCATCTGCTCAAACCTATCAACAAGTGAAGCGAAGAAGGTGCATGGCTCGGCTCGGGAACCGAGGCGTGAGTGGAGGAGCCATAGGTGTCGACCCAACACCGCCACGAGATGGAGTGGATCTGACCGGCTATCGCTCAAGGGAGGAACCCCCAGCAAGTGACTCAACCAAAGACGGGCCGAAGTCTTCGAACCCTTAGGAGGCATCCCTACATTAAATCAAAGGATGCAACCTGTCAGATTCTAAGTCACATAATCCATCCACACAACAACAACACAGCACAACTCCAAAAACAAACAACATGCATTCCATTAACCAAAATCGTCGCAATACAAGTAGTGCAGCAATACATGAATCACGACTAGGAAAGCATGAAAACAACAACATCTAACACTTCAAACAACCACAACTACTACAACCACTAACAGCTACCACAATACAACAACTCCAACTACAAGCCAACAACGGCTACACACAGAAAGAAAAACACAAACAAAGCAAAGACGGCCACGACGATGCTACTCGTCGGAATCAGGAGACGGAGGCGGAGCACCCTTATCCTGCAAGCAACACAGGATAGACTTCAAAGTCCGGGACATCTTCTTGAACTTGTGCTTAACCAAGCCTCGAAGATCAACCATCTCCTAGCGTAAAGCAGCTTGCCCTTCTTCAAGCCGTGTAAGACGGGCATCTCTGGCAACCTGCTCTGCGCCCTGCTCTGACACCACAGGAGGAGAGCGATCACTCGAATCTTGTGCCTCAATCTCTTCCTCGTCTTGCTCTGCTTCTTCCTCAGACTCCGCACCACCTTCAGCATAACTCTCATCATCACCACTCTCAGACCCGGCCTCACCCTCAGAGGCAAGCCGACCAGAACCAACCTCCATCAGCTTAAGGGTCCTCAAGTTGATATGGCGAACAGGAACCGGCTTCTCAGCTCCAAGCCTATAGCCAAACTCATGTGCGATCTTGCAAATGAGGCGGCCAAAGGGAAGAGACTCGGTCCGTCTACTCGAACGAGCGATGAGAATAATCTGACGCAGGACGTACGTCGGCACACATAACATCGCTACTTGCCCCACTTGAAACAGGAAATCTACCATAAGCCGCGTACACTCGCTGCGGTTGCTCCACCATGGGTATACAATAAACGTACACATGTGGTGGAGCAAACGGAAGTCGTCCGTCATGTAGGTAGCCAGAAGACTCCTATTCGGCTGCCATTCGACCAGACGACCACACAAGGATCGGGTGCGACGATCCCTCTCGCGCACACTGTCCACATTCTTCTCGCTGGCATGCACTTCCCCAAGTGACACCTTCAAGAGTCGGGATATCAAAGCAACATTGACAATTCCAACTTGACCGCTACCACAGGGAATCTTGAACTGCAGAGGATACAGCGAAGGCTCCAGAATATTGGCATAGAAGGCCCGAACAGTGCTAGCATTCGCGCGATACTCGCCTTCGAACAAGGGACCCCAACCAGCCCCTTCTAGGCGCTCCAACAAGAAGAACTCATCAAAGAGCCGCGGATCAACATGAGCCTCAAAAAGGACTCTACGCCCCTCATAGACTCCATGCGACAATTTCGCCAACAAGGTCCTACTGACAGGAGCTCGAGGATCGAGGTCCCGCTTCGTCTGGAACTCACGCGTGGCAGACGTGCTAGCGGCGGCACCTCTCGGCCTCCGTGCACGGGTTGGGCGGCTCTGCCCGGCTTCATCCACGGGCGCTCTCTTCTTCCCCATCAAGGAAAGAAGGGAAGAAATGGAAAAGATGGCCGTCACAATCTCAAAGAGGGCCATGAGAAATGAGAGAAAGAGAGAAATAGGAAGATGGTGAAGCTTCCACACAACTATGAGTCAAAAAGGGAATGAAAGGGCTCAAATGAGAGGGAAAGATGGAGAAATCAGCAATGGAATGAAAGATTTGAGAATGGAGTGATGGGTTTGCACGAAAATGGGAGGAAGATGAAGATTTGGGAGAGATTTGAGAGGGTTTAGAGAGGTTTTGGAAGGAAAGGAAAGCTTGGAGGTGGGTGTTGTGAAGGAAATAGATGAAAGGAAAGGTTTTAAAATGAAAACCGTGGAGGGGTGGGCCACATTGAGCCTAGGGACGATCGGCCCGCGTCGGCCCCACTTGGCCCGGCGACCGGCGATCCCTCGCCCAACCGGCGAGGGCATCGCCGGTCTCTGGACATATCGGTGATGCCTCGCCGATTTGGCGAGGTCCTCCTGGTCCTCCTTGGTCCAAATGATGTGGTTCCCCCCCTGGGTCCCACAGAAAATGCCCCGATTGGCCCCTTGTGTAGTTTGAAGCCTATCGGGTCATTCTGACAGAAATCTGGTTCAACCGGCGCTTTCTGGACGGATTAAAAATGAATACTGGGAAGATCGACCATCTACACTCATTATTAGAGGGTCTAGGAAAGGTTTCGGGTCACTGTGTGTGATCAGGTAAGAGTACAGACTCAATCTCGGCAAAGGTTTTCAAGAAACTAACGCCGATAGAAACTACGGAGCACAAACACAAAGCGATGATAGACCCGCACCCAATTACACTATAGTGGCGACAACGTGCGGTGTGTGACCATAACCCGGGTCCGGTTTAATCCAGATCATGCTTTGATACCAACTTGTAACGCCCTGAAATTCGGGGGTCGAGCATAACTCAGCTCCCGAGTTCCAAAACATCACTTATGCAACATAATTAATGAATGATGTATGTTGACTGTATTAGCACATAAACATGGGATAGATTAAGCCAAAACGCAGATATGATTCAGGGGTAAGTGAATAAAGCAAGCGGAAGACTTATAGTAAAATATGTGTACAAATGTAAGTCCATGAATTACATATACAACCAGATCGTGTAAAAGTGTTATTTATCAAAATTATAAGTACAAGTTACATCATTTCAGTTCCCAAAATAGTCATCCCATAGATCCCGCAACAGACCGAGGCTCGCTAGAACCCGTCTGAAAACTGCATATAGGAGAAGGCAGCCTCGTCGTCATCCAGCTCCCGCTCTGCCTCAGACGTCGCATCCACATCTGCAACATCAGGGCCTAAGACAGAGTCTGGTGGGTGTGTAACACCGCCCCAGAAACGTGGGAGTGAGTGATCAACTCAGTGGAACAATAAGGCACTGGTTAACATGCTATCAGTTCAATCAAACAGTAATGATAAAGCAGGGCAATTAAATAAATCCTAAGTACTCTTATTAGTGCAGGTATGAATGCAATATGATGCGTGCCCTCACACGTACACCCTCAGCGTCTTCATCTTACGTTACGCATGACATCGCCTCAAAGTGCGCCACATCTACAAAGCACATGCAAATGCGGTGCATGGATATGATTACCAAGTTGTTATTAGTCCAATTCATACAGCAGGATTGGGAAGCTAAGATACCTTCCTCATATCACCATCCAAACAGTGATCCATACTAGGGTCGTCAATCCTAGACATTGCATACGATCATATAGTTGAGGTCGTAGCAAAGGGCTCGTCACCAATCAATGCACGCCTTTCATGCCCTTACTACCACAGATCGGCTCGTCACCTCCTTGCGGTATCCAGGTATGCTCGAGGTCACTACAAAGGGCTCGTCACCAATCAATGTAGGCCGACAAAGACGAATATAGTGTCCCATACCACCATAATCGGCTCACGAGTTAAGTTGCTCACTTTGGTCACTACGGGAGGCTCGTCACCCCAGCGTAGGCCGACGGCTCGACCACGGTGTCCCATACCACCATGTCCGGCTCATGAGTCTTAGCGGATCGTACCATTGTTATTATGATTTCACTGGTAAGTTCGGTACCCTAGATTCAAGCAGTAGCGTCCATACATTGTTAACATACATCGGACAATCGGGTTACTTGACGAACTCGACTAGCACAAGCGCACGTTGAATTGAACGACATAGAGTGCGCAAACACTCCGCGTGGCCAAACCACCGCGCCAACTCTAATACGACTCGGGTTCGTCTAATGCGTCTCACGTGGCGAAAGCAATCTCAACCACGACCATAGGGTCAATTACCGATTTCCTGGACTAAGGCATAGTCCCAAACATCCTACACTACGACAGATATTCATATGGAATGTAAAACAGTAATGTAACAACCACTCAAATCATGGTGCATACACATCTGAAGAATATCAACTTAACATAAATGTAAGCATAGGAATGCTTGAATTTAAATAACTTGGAATGTAAATGCATAAGGGAAATCATGCGCATCCATAGAAGTATTGAGAACCACTTCTCAACGCCTGCATTTAGTGTAATCAGTTACACGTAGATCATTCATGCATTTCTACAAACACTTAGCATTCATGGAACAACATACATGACGCATGTTGAAATACGTGCACTTAGACAATTCCTTTTCCCAAGGAGTTGTCATACATGCATCTAGCATACATACATGACCAAAAATCATGGCAAACATAAGTGCGTATTTTATACGTATACGGTACTTTATAAATACACTTAAAATACACAAATCTCAATATAGCACATGCATATCAGGAAAGCAATGCAAACATAACATTTGACATGTGAAATCTCATCCATAACAAGAATAAATCACTAACTGGGATTGAAAGCCTTGAAAACCATAACCTATACACTTAAAGTCCGCACCTTAAGCAAAGAAAGAACCGCCGAACTGATTTAGACGAGTTGTCTTCGTCAACGGCGCAAGAATACCCTAAAATAAGGATAGAAATGAGATACAACAACACCAAGTCTAATCTAAGCTCTAACACAGGTTAGGGTTAGGTTAACTTACCCCAAAAGAACTCAGAATCGTCAGAGGAACGATTCAAAGTGAAGGTTCAAAGGTGAAGAAGAACAAGGAAGAATCAAGGTGATTCACCAACTAATCTCTCTCACTTCCTCTCTCTTTCCACTCTCTTTCCAAGCTAGGGTTAGAGAAAATTCGTATGGAAATGAGAGCTAGGGTTTAAGGACTATATATAGGCCTTAAAATGATGGAAATAACCCCAGGGTCAAGGTATACTTAGGTTATAACCAAAGTACGCCTTTCTCGATCCAACGAAGCACTTCTGGTGGGCCTATAACCACGAAAGGTCGGACTTAAGCTCACTGACCATGGATCTAGGTCAGGTTGAGTTTTCGTACCGACCGGCTCTTCGAATCGCCGTGGCGGACCACACTCAATTCAATGGTCACGAATCTCGATCAGGTCCACAAGCACTAGGATATGCCTGGGCCACCTTCCCTAATCAGAGGGTGAAATTGGGTCAGAATCCAACGGTCAGAATGCTTAAAATCGTCGCGCAAGCGACACGACTCAGATTTCGTAAAAAGCTTAATAAATTCCAACCGTTCTCACACTCTTCACTCCGAACTCAACCAAATCGACCCAGAACATCAGATCAACTTGATTTTTGAGGTGAAGACCAAGCCCAACTCAGTGACCGCAACAGCCTAAGATCATCGCCATCGGACTTTCGACGCGCGGTCTAGGTCCGATCCAGATCTTCCAAAAATTCCCCAGAACAACTAGATTTAGCGATGGATCCCAGATTTCAGAGTAACGTAGCGCTCACTAATCTACACGTTTAGAGCCATGCAGATATAATTTAAAGTGATTGATGCGAATTTCACAAGCAATCAAGTAAAGCGCTAATTACCCCAAAAACAACTACTTAAGGAAAGATTAGCACAAAAATTCCAAGGTCGTTACAATATGCCAAGTTGCATTTGGGCCTTGTGAATGAGTTATGATTGAGTCCTCAAATGAACTGTTTGTGGTAATCAAATGGACCACCCAATAAGCCAGAAGATTAAGATGTAGCAACCCACTAACTAGCCCATTCAAGTGTGGTAATGAACTGGGCCTTAGTCCACTTAAGATGAAAGCTAGACATGTTGAGGCATTGGATTAAAATCTAATAACGCATGTGGTGATGGCACATGTGCAGTGATTGTGTAATGTGATACTTGTGGTGGTGATGATGCGTGTATGGTTAGATGCGATGATTATATTGTATGGTAATGCTAATTTATGTTTATATGCTTGGATGGTGTTCAATCTGACGTAAGGACTAAGTTGACCACCGTATGTATTACCTCGAGTCATAGATAGTACACCTAGCGCCGTATAATGACATGACACTTATGCACCCACTTCCTACGGAACTGATGAGGTGAACTACTTAACTCTTAACCGTGAATGAGTATGTTGGTGATACGAACTAGCTTTCGAATAGCTATGAATCTTTACTTGCGAAATTGAGATATGTTATGGTATATGTGCATCACTTGCATGTGTTTGATATACAACTTGTTCTGGTGCCACTGTATGAGGTTTCAGCCATGCGATTGGTGCCAAGTGATGGATTGATCCTAGTTGTGCTTTTGTGTGGTTGGTGCACACTTGTGACGTGGAAGTGTGGACACTCGCATAGCCCCATGATCATGAGGGAGAGTGCACATTATACCACTGTTTTGTCATGTTGGTACCGTGATAATTTTGACCGGTCTTATGATATTCGTGCATATTGCATCTACATGCACATATACATGTACATGCATCATGGATGAGGAGTGCATGGTGTGCATAGTTTGATCATGCGGAGATCATATGAATGTGGTAGAGGATGTTGGTGCGGGGTACACATGATGTAGTATGTAGTGGAGGATGTTAGTGTGGAGTGCACGTGATGGAGTATGTGGTAGAGGATGCTGGTATAGGGCGCACGTGATGGAGTATGTGCGGATGTTATTTGTTCTAAGAGACCACGGGCTTGGCTCCTGGGTTGAAGTCCTTAAACGAATATATCGGGCACAGTCCATGGGTTGAAGTCCCTAAGAGAATATATCAGGCACGGTCCCTGGGTTGAAGTGCCTAAAGCTCACTTGATGTTATATTGTAATTTATGTTTATGTCGATGCTGATATTACATGTATATCCTTTCCACGACGAGCATGGATTGCAGATTGGATGTGGTTGGCAGAGAAGCCCGATTGGTATTAGGGTTGCCTCATATACATTTGTGGCTTACAATGCATAGCATTGCTTGAGTGTAATTATACTGCATAACATGCTTGTAGATTATTATTGTATTTTGCATAGCATCCTCATGAGATGGATTGAACACCACAACAACATCGTGGTTATATTGATGAGACCACCATACTGGCGTCGTGGTTGGTATTTGTGGACACTGAAAATTTGTGTTTCTTATACTGGGTCCCAAATCCCTGGGTGAAATTTCCTAAAACTTGAGTGGTACACTTGAGTCTCATCGTCAAGACCAGGCAGATGTCATGGGCCACCTAGTGTCGAAGACTATAGTAGGTCTGACTCCTGTTAGCGCGGTCGGGTGAGAAGAGGTTCGGCCACGCCTAGCTAAAGAGTTGGAGCGAATGTGGTGGGGTGTAACCAGCCCCTGAAATGGGTCCACTACTAATGTGCCGGGTGGGTATTGGCATGGCTATAGGCCCCCATTGACAAGGCAGCTATGTGAGGCCTCTATTCAACAAGTTTCAGACTTGCTCTGGATATCAGGCCCTGGTGATTCCCAGTGATGATAACTGTATTGCGATGTGGACTTTTAGAGGAGGATTTGCATGCCTGCATACACCTGGCATACTCTTGCATATCATCTCTTACATTGCATCATGCTTTCTTGGCTTTATGTAGCATTACTTGGTCACTATGCTTCAGCTTGTGTACTCTAATATTTGTTTGTTACTGTATGCTTGTACACTACGTACACACGGGTGTACTGACTTGGCTTTTTACCTAAGCTTCCTATTTCCCATTTTTCTCAGGGCAGGAGTAACTTGGAGGACATAGCTTTCTCAATGCATTGTATATATTTTGTGATTTGGCAATATTGACGTTGTGTACCTTTTGGGAAAGTATAGTACTTGTAACCATCAGGATTTATAATGGAGACTATTACTTAGTATTGTGACTACGGATCATAGCTGTTCGTCCCCAGATTTGGGGCGTGACATGTTGAGCTTGGATTGTCATTGTTTCATTCTTATATTTCAAGATTTTACTCATTCTTATAAGATTGCACAAAATTCTGTTTTCCAAAAGAGGTTTGAATTTTGAAAGCAAGAAAGGTTGCTTCACGTATGTTTTGCTCAGGACTAACAAAATGTTAGTTAGGGGTGTGTTGAGTGTGAAATATTGCATATTTCTCCTTATTTATTCCTTGGTTTTATGAACTCAATGTTGCTTTATCGATTTATTTCTACATTTTTCTATTGCAAGATGATTTTGGGAGCTTAACATGAAAAGGATCCTAAAAGCATGGATTTAATGCTTAAGAATTAACAAAGCAAGGATTGGATATTTGGAGGTTGAGATTGAAGATTTTAAGAGTCCAAGATCTAAGAAAACTATGTGAACAAGGAAAAAAAAATCAAGATTGAAAAGTGCATAAATCTACAGCGGCTGAACTTGACAGTTTGATGCCATTGAAGGAAGCTCAATCCCAACGAAAAATCAGAAAAAATTAAATTTGGTTACTAGACAATTGGGTGCAATTCTTGATCCCATCGAAGACCCCATTGATCCCATCGAAGACACGTTCGATGCCATTAAAATTATCATGAATTTTGGGGTAAACTCATCAGATTGTTTTGAATGTTTCTCAATCCCATCGAGCACATGTTCGATGACATCGAAGGTCGGACGATCTCATCAAAGGACTTGTGCAAAATTCAAAAGTTAGTTGTCGTCAGTTTCCAAATTCAAATCGAACTCTTCGATCGGACTTCGATCCCATCAAAGCTCCCATTAAAGATGCGTAACATCTATAAATTAAAGGGAGGAATGAAGAGAATCTAGGCTTTGAGGTGAAGAAAAGGTATCCTGAAAATTGTCGTGAAAAAAACATATTTTGAAATTCTGAGTTTAAAACAGAAAAGTCCTAAAACAGACTTCGGTTTGACTGAAATTTAATTCCGATTCGACTGAAATCGAGCAAATCAGTCCAGCGAGAAGCAGAATTTTCATCCTTAATTCAGTTAGACCGAAATTGAATAGAATTATCCAGCGAGAAAGTGTGATTTTCAGCCTTAATTAGGTCCAACTAAACCCAACTTCGGTCCGACCGAAGCGTAACTTCTTGGGTAAATTTGATGCGGTTTCAACGTTAGTGTGAAAGATGGAGTTCCACAACAATAAATAAGAGTCTCTAGGATGTTCCAAAGTATCTTCCAGGATTTGGAAAGGGAGAGAAGACCTAGGTGGAGCACCGACAACGTTCTTCCACTTCGATTTCTTCATGTTTCTAGTAAGTCTTTCTAGTTTTTTTTTTTTTTTTAAATTTTAGGATGTTAGTCTTCTCAGGCTAATCTCTTAGCTAAGGCTATGGGATGAGACCTGTAGTTTATTTTGATGTTTATCTTACTTTGATTCAAGTTTATATTGAACTTCATTGATTTTTAGTTTGATTTAAGGAATATTTTCAGTTTTATATGATTTATTGTGACTCCAATTACTGTAGATGTTGCGAGAACTTTGAATATCTTCTTACTTATTTTAAATTGTGTGATGTGTATAAGTCATTGTTCACCATCGTCTCCTGGGCATGGTAGATGATTAAATTCCCTGTCATCATTGTAATTAGATGGATATTTGGAAACTATTCCAATGAAAGTTCAGATTCTGTTTTAACCGCTCTATCATCGAATTGGATAGGATAGGACTCTGATTCCAATCGAGTAATCGTTGAATCAAGTAGATTGAATATTGAGATTGCTATAAATGGATTCTTAGATCCTTAGTCTTTTATCTTTATTAATTAAAACCATCTTTCTAAATTGCTGGATTAAAAATCCATACCAACCAAGTTAGACTTATATTAGTTCTAGACTGTGTTCCCCATTCCCTATGGGTTCGACCTCGTTCTCACCGAGTTATTACTACATCACGACCCTAAACATGGGGTTGTGAATAAGTTTTTGGTGCCGTTTCCAGGGAATGGCATTGAGCACGATTAGGTTTGGGTTTTTCTAGATTTTATTTTTATTTTAGGTTAGATTTATCTTGTTTTTTGAAAATTTCTAATTTAGGGTTTTTAGGATTTTTCAGTTTTCAGAATTTTATTTTTAAGGTTTTTTTTTCTCTTTAACATTACGAACATCGTTTATTTGATTTATAGGACCATCTAGATCTAGTTCCTCTTTCGGTAACATTCTTCCTTAGTCCCTCTACTTACTTTCCATAGTGTTGTAGGATATATATATATTAGGATTAGATTCAGAATTAGGCTTACACCATATATATGTAAGAGTGAAAATGTAAGTATGCTAATCTACTTCTAGAAGATGAGAGATATCAGGAAGGGTTGTCAGATGATCATGTTAGGAAACAACCTATATCTCAAAATTTTTCTAAAACTATTATCGAGAACCGACCGTAATATAATGCTCCACCTATTAAGAAGTCCCTATGCGATCATAGGCGGGAGAATAATTACACACCATCGATTAAAAAAATATTACGTGATTATTGAAGTGAGAACAATTATGACCCATCCGGCAAGAAAAGAACAATGGGTGATTATATTATGGGTGATAATGCATACTAACAACCATCAACCTTCTCTGCATATGACCCATATGACTATGATTAGTGGAAACATCAACATTAGAGGGATGAACCAACAATGGATTCTAATGACTACTCCCTTAGATCCCTTGCTTATGAGATTGAATTGGAAACAATCCAAGAGGAGTCAATTCAGAAATTCATGCATACTCAAGAATAATTCAACCAATTCATCGTAGATTAAAATCATTAAAAGCGAGTGAATCATACCTCAATGAAAAGGAAGAGGCTAGTTTATACCAAACTCAACCCAATCTAGAAACACAATGCGAGGAGAGTGAGCCTAACTTGCTTGTGGAGAATACTAAAATTGAGAATGAGGAGTTGGATTGTGTTAATGAGTATACAGTTCAATTTACCGAAGAGTCAATCTCGATAACTATCGAAAGTAATGATCGAGAGACAGGTATTTTTCAAATATAGTGATGTTGACCTACTCCACATACATGACACGCTTGATTTAATGTAAAGGATGAGCCCCTTTCAATTGAACCACATGACTCTCTCGAGGCATGCTCGGCAAACTCCCTTGATTTAGATTATGATATGATTATGGAGATGGACGATTTTCTTGATACGATTCTGGTATTTAAAACTAACCGGTGGAAGCCACCAATTGAGCAGCCACCCATAGACGATACAAAGCCTCTACTGATTAGTATCAAGGAATCGAATCTTCACATTAAATCTTCACCTATTGATCCTCAATCTGTCTATACAGGGTAAGGCGATATGTATCCAGTGATGATTTACTTTCATAGAGATGAAGAGTAAGAGAATATGCTTCCCTCCATTAAGAAGATGAAGGAGTCCTTGGGCATATCATCACAGACCTCGATGTGGAAAACAAGCCCCTCTCAACTGAATCTCTCAACTCTTTAGGATTTTGTTTAGCACACTTTGAGGATCTTAATGATAATATGATAAAAGAAATAGTGGATGCCTTGCAAGACAATACCTCGGTAGTTGCTACTAACCGAGGGAATCATTTTTCTGAAGCACCTCCTTCCACGCATCCAGAATGTTCATCATTAAAGGAAGAGATGGAAATTGAATTGAAGTTTGAATTTTCAGAATGTGTTGAGACTACACTACTTAATGAGATTTTTTTAAAAAATTTCATCTACTTGTAGTTTCTGATTCACAATGATGTACTAACATTAAAACTTTTTCTATCACAGGTGGATCATATATTCTCTAGAAACCTCGAAATTTGGATCGAAAATATGTTGATGAGGTTCATAAATTTCTCTAGAGATTCATGCTCCAGGGCTTCTAAGCCTATTATAAAAAGGGCTTTTAGATTATCTTGTTGAGAAACCTATTGAGAAATTTATCGAGATATTGGCCGGAGGAGGAACCTTGCTACAAGACTGTGAAGTTTTCCCTTACTTTACTAGTTTAGGATTAGGTGATTTATTTTCTTTTTTAGGATTGGTTTGTTTTTCGTAGTTTAGCTTAATCACCTGAACCACATTTTATTGGAAGATCGTATTCACTTCACAAGTACTGTTCATCTACTCCCCTTTATTTTTATTGCTCTCAATTTTGCTCTTATTGCATATGTTTATACATTGAGGACAATGTAGATTTTAGGTTGGGGGTAGGTTTCCCTTAGAAATTCTTTAAATTTGAGCAAAATTGTTAAAATTTCGAGTCATAATTTTTTTTTAATAATTTTGGAAATTTCTCTAAAATTAAGTGATTTTAAAGATAATTCATATATTAGAATGATAAGATAATTAATTGCCGAAGATTGTTGAACCTAAATTCTAGTTATTTGATAGATTTCAAGGTTAAGTTTGAGTTATTAATTCATAATCAGAAGTTTTAAACATTGATTAATTCATGATTTCGCATATCACATCTGGCTTACACATTAAACTATAAGTTTGATATTAAATTGTTAAGTTGATGATTATTAAGAATGATAAGAACTAAACCTTGGAAATTTGTTCTTCATGTTCAATGAAAAGAAAAGAAAAGAAAGTGAGACAAAGAAAATACCTAACAAAAAAAAAAAAGTTGTCGTTGAAAAGGGCTGCTTATTAAAGTTCATTAAGGACTAATGAAAAGAATACAAAAGTGAAATAGTGTGAAAGCCATTGATGGAAAAATCAAAAGCTAAAAGAATAAAGTATTAAACTGTAAGGCAAGTTTTGGTTTAGGTTCTGGTTATCTTGAATTTTTTTGATCATCAATGTTATCATGAAAATTGAGAATTGAACCTTTAGTTGTGATAAGTCTAGACTTCACTATGCACCCACGGAACTCAATGTTTAGAATTGTTCTAATTAGAGTATTAATAATCTGAAATTTATTAGGAAATTTAAAAATTATTAAAGTTTAGGAGAAAGTAGTGCTCAACATTAATGTATTTTAGATTTCTATAATTTGGATTATTTTTAAAACCGCTTGAGCTTGTGGAAATTATACATTGGTTTTCGAAATATCTTTTGCATGTTTTGCATGGGACAAGAAAAATGCTGGTTAGGGTGTGTGTTGAGACTCAAACATTACATATTTAACCCTTCAATTACATTAGATTCTCTGGCATTTAATTGATAAATTTGATTTAATTATAAATATTTTAATCATGCGAAGTGATTCAGAAGCTTATGATACATATGCACTTAAAAAGATGGATTTAGAGTTCAAAAGAAGATAATGAAGAATTGAAATTTTGGAAGTCATTAATGAAGAATTCACATGCCAAAGATCTAAGGAAATCAAGTGAGGAATGAAAAGAATCGAAGGTTTGAATTGAGGAAAAAGAATCCTAAAAATTGTCCTGAAAAAACATATTATAGAATTCTAAGCCTAAAATAAAAAAGTATTGAAACAAACTTCGGTCCAACCGAAATCGAACAAAACAGTCTGGCGAGAAGCAGAATTTTCAGCCTTAATTCGGTCCGACCGAAGCCAACTTCAGTCTGACTGAAATCGCGCAGAATTGTCCAGTGATAAAGTGGGATTTTCAACCTTAATTCGATCCAACCGAAGCATAACTTTTTGCGTAAATTTGAGGTTGTTTCAAAGTCAGTGCAAAAACTAGAGTTCCACAATTATAAATAAGAGTCCTTAGGACGTTCCAAATTATCTTCTAGGGTTTGGAAAGGGAAAGAACATCTAGGTGGAGCGCCAACAACGTTCTTCCACTTCGATTTCTTCATGGTTCTGGTAGATCTTTTTAGTATTTTTTTTCTTTTAGGATGTTAGTCTTCTCAAGCTAGTATCTTAGCTAAGGCTATGGGATGAAACCTATCGTTTATTTTGATGTTTATCTTACTTTGATTCAAGTTTATGTTGAACTTCCTTGATTTCTACTTTGATTTAAGGAATATTTTCAGTTTTCTATGGTTTATTGTGACTCTTATTACAGTAGTTGCTGTGAGAACTTTGAATATCTTCATACTTATTTTAAATTGTGTGACGTGTATAAGTCGTTGTTCACCATCATCTCCTAGTCATGGTAGATGATTGAATTCCCTACCATCATTGCAATTACATGGATATTTGGGAGCTAATCCAATGAAAGTTCAGATTCTGTTTTAACTGCTCTATGATTCGATTAGATAGGATATGACACTTATTCCAATCGAGTTATCGTTGAATCAAGTAGATTGAATATTGAAATTGTTATACGTGGATTCCTGGATCCTTAGTCTTTTATCTATATTAATTAAAACATTCCTTTTAAATTACTATATTAAAAAACCAGACCAACCAAGTTAGACTTAGATTAGTTCTAGACCGTGTTCTCCATTCCCTGTGGATTCGACCTCATTCTCACCGAGTTAATACTACGTCATGACCCTGCACTTGGGGTTGTGAACAATCAATATTTTCTCTTCTTTGTCTGGCAAAAAATGTGATTTTCCATTTAATCTTGATGTGGTTGATCATCCGTCGATGGCATCAAGCACATACTCCGATGAAATCGAAGTGTGCCCGATGACATTGACAATCTCTATTCAACACTTCTGGATTTTTGCACTTTACGACTTGGACTTTCTTCTTTCTCCTCTTGGTTTTCTTGGATCTTTGGCCCTTGATGTCTTCAATGTTAATCTCCAAACGTCCATCCTTACCTTGTTAATCTTTTGGCATCCAATTGTACACTTTTAACATCCTTTTTTATTCAAGCTCTCGAAATCACCTTGCAAGAAAAACATGAATAAAATACAGCGATTAAGCATTATCATGATCACAAAACGAATGTACAATGAGGGGAAAATATGTAATATTTGAGTTTCAATAATAATATCTAAATATTACATATTTATCCTCTCAATTGCACTAGTTTCCATGCATTCAAAGTAGTTAATTGATTAATAAACATCTATTTTGTACATGTAAGGTAATTCAGGAAACAAAGATGAAATCATGCTTCAGAAGAATGATTAAAGCCTAAAGCAATAATCAAAGAAGACTTGGATATTTTGAAGACATTAATGAAAAATTCACATGCAAGAGATCTAAGAAAATCAAGTATATAAGATGAAGAAATGACTAAAAATCACACAATTCAATAATAGAAATAACAAACTACTCGTTCCCACCTGAGGTTGGTTCAATCCGACCAAATGTGCATAGAATAATCCAACAAAAAATTATGATTTTCATAATTAATTAAGCTTGATAATTAGATCCAACCGAAGCCAGGTTCGATGCCATCGAAGGATAACCAAGTTGAGACTTCAGAAAAAAATTGTCAAAATTCGGCTGCAACCAAGAAATTGATTCAGTGCCACCGAAGGCTATCGTCGATGCAATCGAAGCATAACAAAAGTGCAAAATTGAAGTCGGATCCAAATTGGTATTATCACGCCCCAAACTGGAAAACCAGGCTCACAAAATTTTCAATCACCAAATCTGGTGCCAACAGCCTCCGTAGTACCCTATTCTCGGCTTCCAGCACCCATATGCCCGATTCTGATCCTGAGATCCTACAAGCAGGATTTTCAATATGAATTTCTTTATAAACAAGCATAACCACAAGTTTACCCAAATCACAAAGGCAATATCATCATCACATATCCACTAATATAAATAGTTGATTATAGTTCTGAAGGGGAAATACATATATCGATAATCAAAGCTCCAGAAGATAGCTGCATGCTCCAAGATCAATGTTGTTGAGACCTAACGCCACCTGCACGCATCTATCGTGTATAAGCTTATAAAAAGCTTAGAGGGTGGTGTAAGTGTGTGTGCAAGGTAAGTGCTAAGTATGCAATATTAGACCAATGCGAAAATATGCTAGTAAGTCCATAAACACCATCAGCCTTATCCAGGCTATGCAATGCAAAAACATAATAAGATAATATCATATACTGAGGAAGCAATGTAGATCAGCTATGCAATGCGAGGATATAGTAAGTCAAATATCATATACTGAGGATGCAATGCAATATGCAAATCTTGACGAATCCACGAATACCATCAGTCGTATTTAGGCCATGCATCAAATCTACGCGTATCTTGGGATCATGTGGGGGCAACTCCGTCTAACAAGGAGTCCCATAAACATCTCAACCCAATGGCATATGCTTTAATCAATTATCACTCATAACATGCATACAAATGATGGGGTCCACAACAGGACGGTGGATTTAATCTAAATATCAAGATAGGCTCTAAACAGTGGATACACCAAACTTGATACTGCATATCCTTCCGTCTATGGCAAGGGGTGATATAAACTGCTTTGCCGAAGCTCACTGATTTAACACGCGTCACGACAGTTAAGCAAGGAATCTAACTTATAGCCACCACAACATCGGACGATGCTTTCGATGTGGGACAAAGTTCTTCCTTCACTGTGTGCACAGTAGCTTGCCAACCACTGGTAGGCCCCGCCCATATCAATGTCTGACCACACGTGCCCGCCCATATCAATGTCTGACTACATGTGCCCGCCCACGTGTCCAATAGTGACGGAGCGTCACAATATCCCCCACCAAGGGTAGAGTCGAGACTAAGTACAATAAGTGGGCTTCCTTACCCTCTCTATCGCGCAATAAACTGGACTTCCCTATGGGGCCCAATATATACACAAGGTGGGCTCCAAGGTGTGGGTAATTCTACAAGGCATGGTGTAAGGCACCATCATTAATGGAGGCCCAACAGTTTAGGATAGCCCAATAAGAGAAGATGGAAATGGGCTTGATAATGGGCTCTAGGGAGGTTTGCAACGTGGACATTTAACCACCATTACACCTAGAGTACGGTCCACCATAAAATCTAACTTCCAATGGGGAAAGGGTCTTATACAATCACGATGGGTCTCATACAATCACAATGGGCCTCATATAATCACAATGGGCCACATATAATCTAAATGGGCCTCATACAATCATAATGGGACTTATATAATCGCAATGGGCCCTACACAAGGGTCTCATACATCACAATTGGCCTCATCACATAGGCCTCACTTACATAACACCGGGCCTCATCATATAGGCCTCACATATCATAATGGGCCTATAGACACCCCACCCTGGCTATCATAAATAAGGACAATACAAACCATGATCAACCATACCTAAACCCGAAACCCTAATCCAAACCGTACCCAAACCCGAAACCCCAATCCAAACCATACTCGAACCCAAAACCCCAATTCAAACCATACCCGAACCCAAAACCCTAATCCAAACCGTATCCGTAAACAAAACACTAATCCAAACCCTACATGAACCCGAAACCCTAATCTAAGCCATTAGAACTTCCCAAACCCAGCCTAAAATCCCAAATCTAGGACCCGTTCAGCCAAGACAGCCTAGAAATGCACCCGGTCGAGCTAAAAACTAAAGAAAGGACCACCGGACAAGCCAGCGTGCCACATGAGGACCGCACATTGGAGCTCGGCCCGAGCCCGGACCAGGTGGTAGTTGGACTACCACCGGCGGTACTTCGATTACCACCGCTCGCTGAACTCGTGTGTCCTCTGAGCAACAGCTATCCCTTAGCCCGAAAGTCAACTTTTCTCTGAATTTACCCCTCTAACCTTTACTATTTACCATTTTACCAACCTCAAGAGCAAATGGGAATACGCCATGTGAACTTCTCTCTCCTCAACCACTTACAAGTTGCCATGTCATCTTTTAACCCTTACCTACCTACCATTTACCAAAGGACCATTGGAGAAGGCTACAAATAGTTCTCTCCTCCTCTCATTTGAAAAAACAACAACAACTACTCCTCATTTCCAAGCATAAGTGAGAGGGAGAAAAAGAGAGAGGAAGGGAGTGAGGGTGATGGAGAGCTCTCAAGCCTCCAAGATCAGATTTTTTAGCCATCTTTTAGCCTCCTCCTAACCTTCCCAATCCCAAGTCTATCCTGGATCAATCATGACGCAACCCATATCTTAGCATATTCAAGTTCTAGTAAAAAATCCTCTTACTTTATGAAAGCATTCATCATAACATCTACTCCTTCTCAACCCCCTACTTCTCTAGATCTCTAGTGAATGTATGCTCTGTGGCTTGCTGTATATCAGATCCTGTCACATCAAAAATTCATAGTGATCTAGTCCACTTTTCCTTACCTTTTTACATAAGCATAATCACATCTGCCTTCTAGATATGTTGTTGGACGTATGCTCTTTGACTTGCCAAAATCTTAGATCTGGACGCATTAGAAATTCATGTGTATGCCTAGTCCTATCTCGTCCACATTATCCATCCCTTGAGATTGTTCTACCACACAAAGTAGAGACCGTACGTTTGTATGGACAAAGAGGGTGCTTAACACCTTCCCTCTTTGTAACCAAGGTCCCTTACTTGGAATCCCAGATCACAGACCAGGAGTCAATCTAAGGTAAGAGAGTCTTCAGATTTCTCTAACCTTACATATTCTGTGGGTTCTAGCCGACCACGGGATTCTGAGATTTATTGGCTAGTGGCGACTCCAACATCTACAAATCAGCCTAATCACCCCTACCACCAAAAACATAATATACAAATCAGCATGGGTGCCGATTTCCAGTGTCTACAGAATGGCGACTCCACCGGAGATTTGCTAGCTCGCACTAGTTGAGACCCGATTCAAAAGTGTGTGATACTTTAATCTCAAGGGACATTATCACTGCATTCATACAAAAAAAGCATCATTGGCTAAACTTGTTTAAGCATCAATCCTAGCCACGACTACTCGATCACATGTAGCTATGGCTACCCATGAAGAAGAGCCGACAACTCTGCCAGCTCCTAAAGCATCAGCATCAGCACCGGTATCGGCATCAACGCTGACACGTCCGACAACTCCAATAGATTTGCCAACTACTGCAGCCATAAATGTGATGGCCCAAAATCTCAAAACATTGCAAGAGTTATTACTTTGCCTGGTACTAGGCGCCAAACCAAACATGCAAGCAACACAGCCTAGTGTGCAAAACAGCTCAATCCCTTAAACTTCTTTTGCTTTTTCCCTCATTCGTCCAGTAAATCCTGTTCTCCCTCTTCCTACAGAATCAGCCCAACATACAAACAGGATCAACCATCCTGCACATCTTCCTCCCAATAGGAGATCCAATCAATTCCAAGGGGAAAAACCCCTCTTGACCGTTCCCTCCGAAATTGAAGATCTCTGAGAGCAATTGCAAGATATGCAGAGGAAGCTACGGAAGCAACAGGGGGTGGATCTCCCATCCACCAAATTCAGGGATCTTTGTCCCTTCCCTGATGCAATGGTACCTCAAAACTTTGAGGTACCAAAATTCAGAAGGTATGATGGTACGGGGTGTCCTATGGACCATTTAAGAACATTTTGTGGAGAGCTTAATACTATGACAGGTAATAACAGAGCATTGATCCGTTTGTTTCAAAAATCCTTGAAAGGTGATGCGTTAGATTGGTACACGTCATTAGACTACCATCGAATTAAAACTTGGGAACAACATTCCTAAGTTTTCATTGATCATTTTGTGTACAATCTTAATGTAGTGCCCAAAAGGGCGGATCTTGGTGCCTTAAGGAAGAGGAATGATGAGTCATTGTTAGCTTATGTTGGACGGTGGTGGGCCATGGCCGCTAAAATGAAAACACCCATTCATGACGAGGAGAAAATCTACATGATTATCCACTCGGCAAATCCGAGTATCTCTGGATACCTAGTCTCTTATACATATGCCAACTTTACCCAACTTATCCGTGCTGGGGAACAAGTTGAAGCCGGAAAAAGGGTTGGGATGATCTCCACTTGGTGGCCTCATCAGGTCTGCCTAGTACAATGGATAGTGGAAGGAAGGTCTACTAGATATGAGAACGGTAACAAAAATGCTCCTGACCACCATCCAACAGAAGAAGAAAATCTCATCGCCTCTACCCAAGGTGCTCAATTCGCTCCTCAAGATGGACAATGGCAACAACAATAGCAAAGGGAGATTGCAGATGAGGATGGCCCGGGAACCTATGTAGTTTACATCAATAGCCCAAACTTACAGTGAGATACTAGCCACGCTAGTCCGAAGGCAAATACTTACACTGCTACTGCCTAGGTCCTCACCAAACCCTCTGCCACCAAACTATAATGAGAATGAGTACTGCACATACCACCAATCCTAAGGAATGAGTACTGCACATACCACCAATCCTAAGGCCACACAATGGACTATTGTTTCACTCTAAAGCATGCGGTCCAAGATCTAATTGACAACCAAACAATTGTGGTTACCCTTCCTATTGTTGCCACCACTAATTACACCCTCCAGAATCCCCTTCCACTGTATCAAATAGGCCTCACCTCATTGGGCACCCCTACTACTAATATCATCCAGGGGGAATCACCTTGCCATCTAGTTCAATCCATTCATTCAATCACCACCAACTCGACACCAATTCTTCCAAATTTGCAAGGGGCATGCCCATCCAATCCAATCTCTGCGCCCTTAAATATGCAAGGGGCATCTCCAGCTGGTCCTGTCTCCATGCTCCCAAGTCTACAAGGGGCACACTCATCCAGTTCAATCTTTGTGCCCTTACATATGTGAGAGGTATCTTCAACTAGTCCAATCTCCATGCCCTCAGGTGTATAGGAGTCACCCCCAATCAATCCAATCCATACATCTTCTGTCTTGTAAGAGGCGCCACCTGCTTATCTGGTCCCTACTCCAACTGTCATGCTCCAAGAGAAATCTCCTTCCCCAATCAACATACCGTATGCCCTAACAAAATCAAGGCCCAACTTCAATCATGCGGTAACTTTTCAGGAAAGACATTATACTCCTCAAAGGGATTTGCCTAGCTCTACTCAGTCTTTGATCCTTCAAGAGAAGAGTCTAGGACGGTTGGTCCCCGCCTCTAGGAAACAAGTCGAGGAAGAGATTGAAGTTAAGTTCTGATTAGCCCCAAAACATCAACCATCACTTTTCAGGTCTTTGACATCATAGCTTCATTTCATCTCCTCCCTGATCAGTCTTCGATCCATAGAGTCAAGGCTCTCTCTTCGAATCTTCACCAAAAGGCTAAATACATTTTCGGAGACAAGGTGCTAACCATTCTGGAAAATCCCAAACAAATCTTTCCGATAGAAGCAGTCAACTGTCAAGAGTTAGATATCCCAATCATAAACATACAATGCTCTAATGAGGATATACCATACCATAGTCTCGGATTCAAGACTGTGAATTGCATGCCTCTTGCATGTCCCATCAGATCAAACTATGTCTTCCCTCCGGTCAAGCACCAACATTTTTATTATCAGTTCGAATATCAAGAAAATGCAGACATGACAGGACTGGAATATCTACCTCCTATGGGTGAGATAGCAAAGCACAAATGCATTGGAGGAGAGCAAACTCGACAAGAGGAGGATGATCCCTTCATCCATGTATCAATCAGATCCTTTAAAGAGTGGATCATCTATTTGCTAGGCAGGCCAAGATCCACCGTGGAGGATCAAATGAGCAAAATGAGCCCAACTGGGCTATTTAAAAATGACTTGAGCAAGGGGTAAGAATTTCTCCTGATTAACCGGACCATATTCTGGGTCCCACCTAAGTAGGAAGAATCCAAAGACTCACAATGCATCGAGGATGAGCTGAGGAAAGTGACATCCAACACCAACTCAGAGCCCAATCCCAAACTCATCACGACATTTAGGCACGACAATGAGGGCCCACCTACTGATCTGTCTGGCCCTGCCTCTTGAGGGGAGGGAGTGGAGGGCAATAGCTAGTTCGCAATTCCCAAGACAACACAAAAAAGGAAAATAATGTTTGGCTCCTTAACTCAAATCAAGCAATCCCTAATTCACATCGTTGTCTTTCTAAAAAAAAAACAAAAAAAATCAGAAAATTCTCAAAAAGCCAAAAACACTGGATATTTCCGAAACACCAAAAAAAAATCATATACTTGTCAAAATCCAACAAAAATTAGAAAATTCTCAAAAAGCCAAAAACACTGGATATTTTCGAAACACAAAAAAAAATCATATACTTATCAAAATCCAAAAAAAAAAGTCAAAAAATTTCAAAAAGCCAAAAACATTAGATAT